>NC_090929.1:818879521-821310120 GCF_040938575.1 Ambystoma mexicanum
CCGTATGTAACAGCACATATGCCTGTTTTTGTCTGATGTGTCCAAAGTCCATACAATAGCATACTGGAACATTTTGTGCATGTAGCTCTGACGAGCATGCCATACTGTGCCCACACTTAAACGCAGAAAGCAATCACAGAAGTTGCCTTAAATTGTACATCCACTAGGCCAAACCTCCTTTCTAAGCGTGTGCTGCAAACTCTCATCTCAGAACAGGTTATCATGCCATGTTCTTTCTGGAGAGGAGCGCCTGCTACCTTTTTTCAAACGTCATTTCTACACTGCCACACCATGATTTTCACTAGCTGCAGGCCAGCACTAATAAGAGATGCTTTGTTTTGTTTAAAACGCTTCATCAGCCTATTACTGGTAAGGCGAAAGTTTTTAAGAGGTACAATCCTTTGTGTAACCTTTCTGTGCATTGTTTAATGGGTCTCATGTCTACGGTGTCCTGTCCTGTCCAGAGACAATTCCCAAAAGAGTTTCTGTATTGAGGGTTGGGCATGCTCACACTGAGACCCAGCCCTTCCTCATCGAAAATTCTTCAGAAACAAGAAGTAAAAGAGCCCTTGTACCCCATTTGAGTGTCTGATACAGCCATTTTATCCTCGCATCCGAAAATTTGAGCCGTCCAAATGAATATGTATGGTTTATGGTTTGTATTTTATTTATTTGTAAAGCGCACCAAGTCGAGGCATCAGGGTGCATTTCTTACATATACATATGTTACAAGGTTACATACAGATTAGTGAAATACAACAGGTTGTATGAAAAATGTGCAGTGCAGGAGTACAGGCGAGAGAGCAGGTGGAGAGATACAGCTTTCTATGTCTCTTGCGCAAAGAGCCACAGTTTTACATTTTTTCTGAATAATTGGTAGGAGGGTTCTATCCTTACGGTAGTGGGAAGAGCGTTCCACAATTTGGCTGCAAGTACATGAAAGCTGCTACCTCCTGCCTTCTGTAGTTTGAACCTGGGGATCTTGAGGCAATGTGCCTGTGCCAATCTGGTGGGGCGCACTGAGATGTTGCGTGAAAAGTTGTTGGTCAGGTATCTTGGTGCTAGATTCGCAATGCACTTGTGTGTAAGTGACAAGGTTTTGTAAGCAATCCTTTGATTGACAGAGAGCCAGTTCAGGTTGCATCTGGATTTGGAGATGTGTTGTGATTTAGGGATGTTTAGGGCTGCTCTGATGGCGTTGTTTTGTTTTGCTCTGGCTATGGATATGCTGTTTGTGGGATTTAGGAACGGCCTGCATACTGTGATTAATTTGCAGGTGTAGGCCGTAGAGGAGGCTGTCGCATTGATTTGTCTTGTTAGAGCAGAATCAATATATATGCCTAGTGTTTTCACATCCTTCGAGACCTTAATGATATTACCATTGATATTGAAGGAGTTGAACTAACCATCTAGTCTATTGAGTTTTGATTGAGATCCTAGGAGGAGTATCTCTGGCTTATCGTCATTAAGACAGAGTCCATGCTTTGCCATCCAGGCTTGAATAATAAGGTAGATGTCATTAAGTACTTTTTTTTAAAAAACTTTATTTATCAATTGTGGTGGTACACATTACTTCACAACATGACATTACATAACATTCAACATTATACACATCCAGTATCGGACCTTAGTCACTGCTAGCAAATTCTACACAGTCGGCACAATATCAGACCCAGCCGGGCTGCTCCCAGCTGACTCTGCTTCACACAAGTATACCCTGAACGGAGACCATATATCTTTGGGTTTGCATGGACTTGGTAACGACATTACGTATTGTTCCTCACACTCATTTACATAAGCCAGTTCTTTGAGGAAGTGATTTGTACCCGGGGCATTTGTACTCTTCCATTGTTGCAGTATACATTTTTTGGCCACTATACAAGCTACATTAAATAATCGTCTGTTCACCTCTGAGGTCTTGCCAATGTCTCTGAATAAATATTTGGGGGGTGTTAGGTCCGCCTGGATCTGTGTAATATTTTCTAGGATGGATGCCACTTCGCCCCAGAATCTGCATATGGGTGGGCAGCTCCAATACATGTGGAACGAGTCAGCATGCTCGCTCCCGCATTTCAGGCACCTGCCTGAGCCATCTCGTGTAAATTTAGCTACCTTCTGAGGGGTGTAATGCAGCTTGTTTAACACCTTAAACTGTATCTGGCGGAGGCCTGCATTGATGGGTACCTTTTTTAGTTAACTCACAGTATCTTCCCCATTTCTCGTCTGGAATCGTGGTCCCCAGGTCGGCTTCCCATGTTAGTTTGATCTTATTTGTTGTGGGTGTGTTTGCCTGCATGATTGCAAAGAGCCCCGAGACACCAACCCCCCCTGGGTGGACAGCGCGGCAAGGCATGGGTGAGTGGGTGGCTCATCAGGGAACAAAAGCCATCTGGCTTTGAAGGACATCCGCATGCGATGATATTGTAATATTTTCAGTGGATCCCTTCCCATCCCAACTTTAAATTTCTCCAAGGTTATGAACTTGCCATTAGGGTATATGTCTTGGAGTTTAAATTCCCCATCCGGATCCCAATTTGTGCGAACATCCGGGTCATAGGATGGAGCTATACCTGGGAAGTTCCAAAAGGGTGATTCTGAATAGTAGGGGTTGTCAGTTCGAGCCTACGGAAGAGTCGAGACCATGCATGCACTGTTATACTAACCAGGTGGAATGGACAATCATCTTTATGTTTCTTGTTAAATATTATGGACCGTAAATCAGTTGGGTGAACAGCGTGTCTCTCGATAACAACGTGTGGGGAGGTGTTCTGATCATCATACCAGTATCTGATAAATTGGGCCTGTGCAACTAAATAGTATAGCTCGAAATCTGGAGCTGCTATTTTATAGCCCGAGTATTCGGCGAACTCCTGTATTGTCTCGATAGCAGGGCCTAAGTGTACATCTGGTTCTCGGATATATAGCAATGCATCATCTGCGTATAGGGATATAGATTGGGTCAGGCCCGCCATTGTTATGCCCCTCTGCCCCTGGTGCTCCCTAATTGCTGCTGCAGCTGGTTCCATTGTAATGGTGAATAATATGGGAGAGAAAGGGCATCCCTGCCGCGTACCCCTGCCCAGTCTAAACCAGTCGGACATCATGCGGTTGGTCAGCACCCTTGCCCCAGGGTCCGAGTACAACAGACCAACGCATCTCCGTAAGTATCGACCTATACCGAACTTTTCCAGTACTTTGAACAAATAAAGCCATGACACTGAATCAAACGCTTTTTTAGCGTCAAGTGAAACAGCAACTGCCTGAGCTTCTGGTTTTATCTGGGCCATGATTCCGAACAACCTCCTGAGATTGAGGGCCGTCGATCTAGTAGGGATGAAGCCGCACTGATCAAGGTGTATCAATGTGGACATGTGAGGGAGAAGTCTTGTGGCCAGAACTTTAGCAAATATCTTAGCATCACAGTTTATTAGGGACAGGGGTCGATAAGAGGACATCTCATTGGGTGGCCGCCTGGGTGTCAGTAATACTGTAATTATGGCCTCTCTCATGGACGGTGGAAGGGTTCCCACCTCCACAGCCTCCTCCCACACCGACAACAGCACCGGGGCCAGTTCCACATTTAGCTCCTTGTATAATTCTGCACCAAACCCGTCCGAGCCCGGTGCCTTTCCACTGGCCAGCGATTTGATCGCCTCGGCGACCTCCTCCGTGGTCAGGGGTTGGTCCAATGCCAGCCTATATTCTGTGGGCAGCGCCGGAAGAGTGATGCTGCGGAGGTACGCCTCCACATCCTCGGCCGATTTCGAGTCGTGGTTAGAATCCAGATTTGAATAAAAACAGGTGAATTCTCTATTTATCCCGTCTTCACTGGTGACCACTGAGCCATTTTCGGTTAGTATACTGGAGATCGGTGTGTGCTGCCTTTCGGCTTTCAGTAGGTTGGCCAATGTGCGTCCTGCTCTGTTACCCTCACCATATCTACGTGCTCTATACGGGGTCGACATATATAGTAGTTCCCTGGTAGCCAGTTTATTGAATTCCAAGAGGTTGCGATTAATATCTGAAAGGATTTCACTATCATGTTTATCAGTGTATCCCGCTTCCAGGTTCCCCAGACGTTTCTCCACCTCCTGTAGCTCTATCCGTACAGCCTTCAACATACCTGTGGACTTAGAGAGCAGTATTCCCCTCATCCACACCTTAAAGGCCTCCCATAGGGTATGACAACTATCCACTGAGCCCCCGTTGAGTTCGAGGAAGTGCTCTACCTCTACATGCAGCTCCTCCGCAACCGCTGGGTCTTTGAGGATATCAGGTGGCATCCTCCATCTCCTGGCTGGGGGTTTTATGTTTCCTAATGTGATTGTCATCATGACAGGAGAGTGGTCTGAAAGGGTACGGGGGAGTATTTCGCAGTTTTCTATCTGATGCATGAGGTTTGTGGAAGCCAGCCAGTAGTCTATTCTGGACTCGGTGTCATGCACCGATGAGTAAAATGTGTATTGTCTCTTACATGGATGTAGTGTTCTCCAGGAGTCAACCATTGCCAATTGTGAGGGAATTTGCAGCAGCATCCCTGTCGCCTTGGAGGGGGCCCGATACTTTGCACTGGACCGATCCAGTGTAACATCAAGGATTGTATTGAAATCCCCCCCCCCCCACAGGATTTGTTCCAGCCCTGTATATCCTATTTCATGTACCACATTCACATAAAAATCGGGATCATCCAGGTTCGGCCCATAAGTATTTACCAACACCACCTCCCTTCCAGCTATACTGCCCCATACTATGACGTAGCGTCCATGGATGTCCACTTTGCTTTTTCGAAACCGAAAACCAACAGAGGGGTGTATAAGGGTCAAAACCCCTCTCGCCTGGTGGAGTAGTCAGTATAGTATCTATTTAGTCCCCAGTTCTTCAAAAATGCCACGTTTACCTTTCGGAGTGCATGAGTCTCTTGTAGCATGACCACCTGTGGATAATGTCTGGTAACGTAGGCTCCACCCTTTTGTGACTTGGCCTGATTGTTCAAACCCCGGATGTTCCACGTGAGGAGCTTTAACCTCAACCCCTTATCTCTTGCTCCGGCGGGTGCCATGGCCGTGTGTTAATATTTTTCTAGTTCCGGTTTTTCCGGGACGGATGCCATGTGCAGCAATGCGACCACCACTTTTAACTTGTATCACCCTTCTAACTGGGTTCCAGAAACCCCACCTCCCTCCAGAACTCCCATAGACCCCAAAAAAAGGATCTACCATAACATATTGGCCCCCTCCCCACATCATCTTCCCCAACATGACGATGTTGCCCAACAATGCTCGGAATTTGTCCGATGGGCATTCCCCCAAAAACAAAACTTGGATCTTTCCTGAGGGTAGCCTGTTGTCGCCATCTGGCCACCTTATAAAGGTCTCACGGCTCGAACCTACATTAAATTTGTGTCCAGGCCGCTCTTTGTGATGATTCATGATTCCCTGAGGCAAGGGTTAAATGATGGGAACCCCTCAAACTGCCGCGTCAAGCCCCTCTGCTCCAGGCTGGTTCCCTGCATTCTGGTCATGCGCCCTGTTCCCTGTGAGGTAAAGGAATAGAGGCCTCCACGTATGCCATGGCTTCTTTAGGATCTTCAAAGAAATGGGCTCTACCTCCATATTGAATTCTGATCTTCGCAGAAAAGATCAGGGCATAGGGTATCTTCCGCATCCGTAGTTGTCTTTTCACCAGCTCATAGGATTGGCGTTGTGCCTGCACCCCGGCAGAGAAGTCCGGGTATATATGAATTCTATTGTGTTCGAAGTGTAACGTTCCTTTCTCTCTGGAGAGTCGGAGGATGGCATCCCTGTCTCTATAGTTAAGGATACATGCAATTATGTTACGAGGCAGTGCCCCAGGTTCGGGCGGAGGCGCCAGGGTGCGGTGGGCCCTCTCAACCAGAAAATGCTCCGAGAGAGATTCAGGGCCCAGGATATCTTTTAAAAGTTGTTCTACCTGCCGCTCCATGTCACCCTTGCCAAAGGTCTCAGCAACCCCAACAATCCGTATGTTGTTTCTACGGGATCTGGATTCCAAATCCCCGCATTTACTCTGGGTTTTGCGAAGTTCAGATTTGAGCTGGGCTATGTCTTGGCCGTGTTGAGTTATTATGTCTTCGCTTGCACTTATTCTATTCTCCGTTTCCATTATTCGTGAACTCTCCTTCTCCACTCTGTCCTTCATGGATCCGATCGTTGCCACTATATCGTCCAACTTGACGTTGACAGCCATGAACCCATTCTGGACCAATGTCGCTAGGCGTTCCAGGGGTTCGTCATCTTGCCCGTCCGGGGGTTGATGCGACCCACCAGGCACCCCACACGACTGGGAGTTAGCGAAGGAGTCCATTGGGCCCACCTTTTTGCCCCCTGCACCCTTCTTTTCAGTACGGCCCATGTAGGTTGAAGGGTGTCCTCGGAGTGGGTTATGTCCTCCCACGTAGTGAGTCGCTGACCAGGACCAAACAATATAGGGGCTCCTTGTCATCTGCACCCGCCCCTGGGTTCGGATATCCGCCGACCTCCACTTGCTCACCCTATTTGGTCGAGTATTGCAACCAGGTTGACCAGCCCCAGCCCCTTAGGATGTCCAGTGCACTCTAGTCTCTATCAGGGCGTCACGCCGACCCACCACGGGGAGCCAGCCCAGGCTCTATATTGCTGTGTCCATTTAGGGTGATGACAGGTCTCCTGTGACACTGCAGGGTTAATTATGGAGCAGGCAGCAGTGTTGCACCCCTCGCCTGAGCGTACCGGGTATCAGTGACTGTGCGGTGCCAAAATGGCCCCTCCGGCCACCTCGCTTTGATCCTGGGCCGCGTATTCTGCTTGTGGGGGATGGGGGCGGTGGGGGTTCCACACACTTGCGCCGCCGGCCGGCAGTATTTTACCTCGCCCTATCCAGGCGCCCCGGTAGAAGCGAGTCCAGTCCCACAGGGAGACTGTGGTCATGGCCCACGTTGGTCGGGGCCCAGGGCTCGCGCCGATGTACGCGCCCTCCAGCAGCCTAGGCCCTGTATTGCTGGGCAGTGATGGGTCCGTTCAGGGCAGCGATGGGTCTCCCGTGATGGGCCGTGATGCAGGCGGGAGAGTTCCACCCCTCGCCCGGGCGTGCAGGGTGTCAGTGTCTGCATGGATCAAAAATGGGCCCTCCGAACCTCCACGTCGTTCCCAACGGAGCAGCCGCCGTGGTCGCTGGGCCGTGTGTGCTGTTTGCGAGGGCTGGAGGCAGCGGGGATTTCACTCACTTGTGCCGCCGTGATCGCCAGTGTTTTTTTTTTCCCAGGCGCCTAGGCAGGAGCGGGATCAGTCCCCCAGGGAGACGATGCCGCCTCGGCTCACGTTGGTCGGGGCCCAGGGCTCGCGCAGATGCGCACACCGGCTCCCCAACAGCACGCCCACAGGTGCGGCCTCCGCACGTCCTAGCAGCGGGGGCACCCTCCGTGTGTAAGCCTGAGGAACCGGGCCACAGCGTCTTCTCTAGTAGGCTCCGTACCCCTGCGCCCTCTACCGCGCTCCTCCCCCACTGCAGCCTGGTCCTCAGCTTCACGTCTCCGGCCTCACGTGAATATGTCTCGGAGCTGCTGGGCGGCTACGCCGCCTGCCCCTTGCCGGCACCTCTTCCAAGCAGGATATCTCGGCAGTCCAGCCACGGATTCACCCGATTTTTGGGGGTGTATGAAGAAGACCCCTCGCCTCCGGAATCTCCTCTACAGACACGTGTTCAGCGGCTCAGGAAGGATATTTATACTCAGGATTTTCGTCCGAGCCGGAGCTCTCCCTTCAGGCGCCATCTCCGATGCGCTCAACAGTGCCCCCCCCCCAGATGTCATTAAGTACTTTAGCGTCAGTTGCATAGTCTCCAGTGATAGGGATGAGTATTTGGGTGTCATCAGCATAATTAGCGTAGGTGATACCCAAATAGTCAAGGACATCGAACAGGGGCTTTGTGAACACATTATATAAAGTAGGAAAGACACAGGATCCCTGCGGGACTCTGCAAGTGACTGGAGCTGGCTCTGCGCAGGCCGTGGGTGCAAAAACTCTCATTGATCTGTTATAAAGGAATGACTGTATCCAAGTATTAACTTTATCCGAGTATTGTGCTGCTGAGGTTAGGTGGTTGCATAGGAATTTGTGATTTACTAAGTCGAATGCATCCAACAAGTCTAATAAAAGGAGGAGAGCAGGCTTGCCTTTGTGTTTTAGGACTTCAATTTGTGTCTTGAGGTCAATCAGGGCCATTTCTGTCCTGTGTCTGGATCTGAAGCCTGTTTGCCTGAGACCAAGAAGGCTATTTGTTTCAAGATGTTGTTGAATCTGCAGGTAAGCTGCTTGGTCCAAGATTTTCAGGAGGAAAGGTACTGTGGTGATTGGTCTGTAATTGGATGGGATGTTTGGTTCTAGAGTCGGCTTTTTTTAGTCAAGGGAGGACCCAAGCATCTTTTAAGTTGTTGGGGACTATCCTTGTTGCAAATGAAGCATTGAATATGGAGATGATGAATGGAGACAGTTCCTTGGCTGCCTCTTTAATGATGGGTGCTGGGGAAATGTCTCCCTGCCATTTTGAGCGTTTTCATTTGGTGATTATGTCCTCGACCTCTTTGATAGAGAGAGAAGTTAAATAGATTGTGGGTATTTCGGTCTGGAGCTACTGGTGTGGGCTGTGATGAGACAGGGGAGACTAAGTGTTTTAGATTCTATTTTACCTTGAAGCATCGTTATGTTATCCAGTAGTGCTTTCTGCATATTGGTACACCAGGTGATGTCTTTGGAGCAGGTTTCGGGTGGAGGGGAAGGGGATTCCAACTCTCGAGTATATTAAAGAGTTGTTTGGTGCTAGATTTGGCTTGAATGATGCGATCGTTGTAAGTGTCTTTTTTGGACTGGAGAATAGCCTCTTTGTAGTTAAGGTGTGCTATTAGGAATATGTCTTTATTGAGGGCTGACAGGAGACTCTTCCAGAGAGCTTCAGCATTTCTTTTGAATTTGAGTAATGATCGGAAGTGCAAGGTGAACCACGAGTTTAAATGTGTGTGGGTTTGGCTTTGCACCGTTTTAAAGGTGCTACTGTATTAATTACATTGAGTTAAGTGTAACGCTCACCTGGTATCCACGGGGACGTCACTCAGCCTGTTCTGACCTCTTACGACCTCGAACCCTTCCCTGGAGGCTATTCGACTGGAGACTGGGCCTGAAACACAGGATTGGTAGAGTTTAACTCCCTATTGTCTCTGTGTGCTTGAACCCCTTCTTCCCCGGGGTCCAACCCTTCCCTTTGATCCACAGCTCACCTTGCTTTCTTGGATAGTGTGCTCTCCGTCCTACCTTCAGCGCAGGGGCGCATTGATTGATGCGGGCTCGTTGCTGTCTAGATACTTCACTGGCAAGAGTCCGACAGGTAAGTATAATGAGTCTTTTGAACAGTTCTCTAACTTCGTTCCTTTCCTTCCTTAGATGATGGCCGGTGCCCGGGGATGGCGGCGTGCTGATGAGATGAGTAGCGCTGAAGGTGAGTGAGAGCGCGATGCACCCCTTTCATATTTGCATTGAACTGAGTTCTTTTTCTATGTCTTTTAGGTGCCGCGACGTTTTCAGCGTGGATGCCGGTTATGAAGAACAAATGCGGTGGTTAAGCGCGGTATGCAGCGCCTCTAGATGTTTCCACGCTAACCTGGCATCTTTTTCCTCTTGCAGATGGATGAGAAGTTCCGGAGACAGAGTTCCCCCAGAGCGGCTGGGATTCAGGTAAGCGTTTGAAGCTAGTACAGTATTTAAAAATAAGCAAAGGTTTGCAGAATGTTTACTAATGCCTTTTTTCTGTTCTTTTCCCTTTTCTTAGGAAGCGGCGTGCCGGGATGGGAATGACACCGCCGAAGATGCCCGCAGAACAGAAGGAGCGTTGACTGATGGGCAGAAGCGCCGCAAGATAAGGCTTTTCCTAACGGTGTTCTTGTTCTTGCAGGAGCTGAGCGCAGAAGAAAGATGCAGGCCTACTGGAGACCGATCCGAACACGGTGAGTGTCACGCTGCAGGTGCAGAAAACGCAAAGCATGTTTCTCAGCCTGGGTGTGGCTTAAATAGTTTCTGGGTATCCCAGGTGCCTCTGGCCTGAACCACACCCAAAAGACTAGACCGCACATGCAGTTCTGGGAACCGAAATATCTGGGGGCATCTATCTTGTGCCCATCAATGCACTACAAGTCCAATCCCCAATGTTATCCTATGGGAGTGAGAGAGTATGGTGCCACAAGCGTCCAAGAGGGTCTTTGGAGGGATGGAGAGGCCCTTGAGGGTCATGTAGGTGATCGTGGCCTGGCTCCAGCCTGACATCTTGGAGGGCTAGGGACATGAGGGGCAGGAATCATGACAGCACTCCCCCCCCCCCCAAGGCCTCTCTCAAGGTGGATCTTCTGTCTGGTCCTGGTTTGGTTGGATGGTTTTGATAAAATCGTCTAAGCAAGCGAGGTGCATAGATGTACTCACAAGGCTCCCATGTCCTGTCTTGTGGACCATACCCCTTCCAGACTACTTTGTAGTATAATTTGGATCTGTCGTACGTTTAATCTAGGATGGCCTTGACTTTGAATTCTGGCTCCCCGGCGACTACTACTGGCTGCGGTGGCGTTGCTACCCGGGTCCCAGGTTGAACAGGTTTAAGGAGAGACACGGGGAACACAGGATGTATTTTCATGTTTGACGGCAAGCTAGTCTGACCGCCACAGGATTTATCACGAAGGTGACGGTGAATGGACCCAGGTATCTTGGACGGAAAGTTCGGGCTCCTTTAACGGACACGTGTTTAGACGCCAGCCAGACTTTGTCTCCCACTTGGTAGTTGGGGGCCTTTGCTCTGTGTTGATCAGCAAACTTCTTTTGGCGATTCTTAGCTTGAAGTAGGTATTCATCTGCCCTTTTAAAGGTTAGAGAAATGGTTGTGTGCAAGGTTTTGACTGCTGGCATTTCCAGGGTTGTAGGAAAGTCCAACTCAGACGTACGTGGGTGCCTGCCATACATGGTATAAAAGGGTGTCTGCCCAGTGCTGGTGTGTAGGGAATTATTATAAGCATATTCAGCTATCCATAGTAGGTTGAACCAGCTTCCTTCAGTTTGGTGTAACATGCAACGCAGATACTGCTCGAGCGTCTGATTTGTCCTCTCAGTTTGACCATCCATTTGGGGATGGTGACTGGATATCGATCTGGGACATAGAGCAGCATTTTCTCCAGAAGTTAGATATGAATTGAGTACCTCGGTCTGAGACCAAAACTGAAGGAAACCCATGGAGCCGTACGATGCCTTCAAGAAATACCTTTGCCAGAGTGGAAGCATTCGGGAGCCCCTTAAGAGGAATGAAATGTGCCATTTTTGAAAATAGGTCCACGACCACAAGAATAGTGTTAAACCCTTGACTGGGTGGCAAGTCAGTAATAGAATCGAGGGACAACCTGTGCCAGGGTGCTGGTGGGATTTCCAATGGTTGTAATAGCCCAGCTGGTTTCTGCTTGGATTACTTGTTTTGAGCACACACTCCACAAGATAGGATGAATTGGATAATGTCTTTACGCCACGTGGGCCACCAATAATCTTGTTTTACCTTGGTTAGGGTTTTAGCGATTCCGGGGTGGTCCTCAATCCAAGAATCATGATAACCCGGACAACTTGTTCTCGTAGTTCTTGGTTTGGTAAGAATAAACGATTCCTGAAGTAGGGCAACTGATCTTTTATCATGTAATGTTCTCCTTGTGCACTCCACGCTTGTAATTGCTCCGGACTCATCAGGTTTTGGATTTCTCCATGTAATTCTTTCTGAGTTATGGTTGCTGTGATTCCTAGGAGATTGTCACTCGGGATGATTGCTATTGGGGCAGGGGTCTGATACCCTTGCTCTTCCACCCCCATACGGGAAAGGGCATCGGCCTTCCTGTTTTTCACCCCTGGTCGAAATGTAATCACGTAGTCATATTCAACAACAAAAAAAAGAGCCCAACGTAGTTGTCGTGAGGATTGGGCCTTTGCCATTTTTAGGTACTGGAGGTTCTGGTGGTCAGTTATTACGGGGATTGTGCGTCTGGCGCCCAAGAGGTAGTGCCGCCATGCCTTAAAGGCTGACTTAATGGCCAGGAGTTCTTTGTCTTTGATAGCGTAATTGAGTTGAGGGGTTGTGAATTTACACGGCCAGAAGGCAACAGGGTGCAACTGGAACATTTCGGGGTCCTTTTGTGAGAGGACGGCTCCCATCTCCATGCTTGAGGCGTCCGTTTCCACCATGTATGGGAGATCAGGGCGAGGGTGGTGTAAGATTGGGGCAGATGTGAATCTTGCTTTGAGTTCCTGGAAAGCCTCCTTGGCTTCTGTTGTCCACTGGAACTTTTTGTTGCTTTTCCTTAGTAATGACGCAATGGGATGCATGATTTGCAAAAATCCTGGGATGAAACAGCGGTAGAAGTTTGCAAAACCCAGCATACTTTGAACCCCCTTGAATGAATTTGGGGATGGCCAGTTCAGGATAGCATCTACCTTGTGTACATGCATTCAGATTCCATTTGGGCTGAGAATAAAGCCCAGGAATTCAACCTCGGAGACGTGGAATGAGCACTTTTCGAGCTTGGCGTAGAGCTGGTGTTGACAGAGTTTCTCCAATACGGATCAGACGTGTTTAACGTGGTCCTGCTTTGTTGCAGAATGTACTAGGATATCGTCGATGTACACTAGAGCACAGACATAAATCAATTCCCCAGGACATCGTTCATGAAGTATTGAAATGCAGCAGGCGCGTTTCAAAGGCCAAAGGGCATTACTTGATATTCGTACAAGCCGTATTTGGTGCGAAAAGCGGTTTTCCATTTGTTCCCCTGGTTTACGCGAACAAGGTGATATGCCCCCTCTCAGGTCTAGTTTTGTGTAGATTTGGGCATCTTTGACTTGATTAAGCAATTCAGGGATCAGTGGCAGGGGGTAGTGATTTTTTACAGTAATCTGGTTCAGTGTGCGATAGTCGGTGCACGTTCTCAAGTCCCCCTCCTTTTTTGGTACGAAGAATAGAGGACTGGCTGCTGGAGACTTCAAGGGACGGATGAACCCGTTGGCCAGGTATTGGTCAAGATAGGCCTTCAGGTGCTGGTTTTCTGCTTCTGGGAGTGCGTAAATACGCCCACAAGGGATTTCGATTTGGCAATCGTATGGTCTATGCGGTGGCAGGGTATTAGCCTGTTCTTTCTGAAAGACATCTTGAAAGTCCTGGTATTCACTTGGTAGGGTGCCGATTGCCACAGTCGCAAGCGTGGAGGTTCTGGTCTCTATTGGTTGTTTCTCTTGGCAATAACATGTGTGGGCGCAAGTCTCGGGAAAGGCCAATTCTTTCGCTCGCCAATCGATTCGAGGATTGTGAGCTACCAACCATGGCATTCCCAAAATCAACCAGAACTGTGGTGCCTTAATGAGGTAAAAAACGATAGAATCTTGGTGTCCATCCTGGCACAGAAGGTTTAAAGCTGCAGTGCATTGGGATACTGGACCAGAAGCTATTTCCGTGCCGTAGACCGTGGTAACAGTGTCGGTGGTTGATTTAGGGTGTAACGGAAGCCCCATCTTTGCCGCAAGATCCTGGTCGATGTAATTCCCAACGGCTCCACTGTCAATGTACGATCTTACTGCGTGCATCCGAGATGGTTGTTGGTGATTGATCAAGACCACAGATAGTGCAAAATAGGAGGTCTGTAGTTCACTTTCTTCGCTCGACAAGTGGACTCCTACACTTTCCAGGCTAGGGAGTTTTCCGATTCCTTGATGTTATCTTCCTTGTCCGTGGCCCCTACCGTCCTCCTCGGTGGCTTTACAGGGCACTCTTTAAGGAAATGACCTGACCTTCCGCAGTACAGACATAACTGCTGCTGTCTCCTTTTATCCCTTTCCGCTTCAGTCAAGGGGGATCTGACTCGCCGATTTGCATTGGTTCTCCTGAACCTTCCGTTGTTCGGGCAGTATTGTCCTTTGAACGCACATACATAGGGCGAGGGTCCAGTCTGGTTCGATCTGCTCTTCGGTCCTGCAACCTATGATCCAGTTGAACAACAAGGTCAATGAATTCTGAGCAGTCTTTGGTGGGGTTCACTACTTGTGCGAGAACATCCTTGAGCTCCCCCCGCAACCTCTGATGCAATAACGTGGTTCTCTTCTCCACTGGCCATTCTGCTTCAACTACGAGTCTATTGAACGTGGCTATGTATGTTAATAGGTCTTGATTACCTTGGCGTAGGGACAGAAGTTCGTTGTCTATTGCCTGCCCACGAGAACGACGGGCGAACAGCTTTTCCATCTCCTGATGAAAACCCCCTGAAGTCATGCAGCAAAGGATAGTCTTGGGCCACAAAGGCTACAGACCAGTCTGCGGCGCTACCACTCAGGTAGGATAGCACAAAAGCGACCTGTGATTGGTCATTCGGAAAGGCCCCTGGCCTACAAAGGAAGTGCAGGTGGCACTGGTTCATGAACGTTGCAAACCTCTTGGGATCCCCCATAAATCGTTCGGGCGGGGCCAAGGGAACTGCCCCAGGAAGGGTTATCTGAACGGGATTGGTTGATGGTGCTGGCATCGAGGGCACGCTTCCCGGCAATGGTCCATGTCCTGCTTGTGACTGGATAAGTTGCTGGCTTAAATCATCAGTGCGTTCTTTGGCTACTATCAGCTCTCTGGTCTCCTGCCTGGCTGCATGTACTTCGGAACATAGCTGCCCCAACATGTGGGCTCACTGGTCGGTTTCTGACATTTCCATGATGCCCAGGTGGATTTTGATGTGAGGCTTTGCGTTCTCTAACGCTCAACTGGTATCCACGGGGATGTCACTCAGCCTGTTCTGACCTCTTACAACCTCAAACCCTTCCCTGGAGGCTATTCGACTGGAGGCTGGGCCTGAAACACAAGATTGGTAGAGTTCAACTACCTATTGTCTCTGTGTGCTTGAACCCCTTGTTCCCCGGGGTCCAACCCTTCCCTTTGATCCACAGCTCACCTTGTTTTCTTGGATACTGTGCTCTCCGTACTGCCTTCAGTGCAGGGGCGCGTTGATTGATGCAGGCTCGTTGCTGCCTCTTTACTTCACTGGCAAGAGTCCGACAGGTAAGTATAATGAGTATTTTGAACAGTTCTCTAACTTCGTTCCTTTCCTTCCTTAGATGACGGCCGGCGTCCGGGATGGCGGCGTGCTGCTGAGATGAGTAGCGCTGAAGGTGAGCGAGAGCGCGATGCGCGATGCACCCCCTTCGTATTTGCATTGAACTGAGTTCTTTTTCTGTGTCTTTTAGGTGCTGCGATGTTTTCAGCGTGGATGCCGGTTATGAAGAACAAATGCGGTGGGTAAGTGCGGTATGCGGCGCCTCTAGATGTTTCCACGCTAACCTGGAGTGTCTTTTCCCTCTTGCAGATGGATGAGAAGTTCCGGAGACAGAGTTCCCCCAGAGCGGCTGGGATTCAGGTAAGCGTTTGAAGCTCGTACAGTATTTAAAAATAAGCGAAGGTTTGCAGAATGCTTGCTAATGCCTTTTGTCTATTCTTTTCCCTTTTGTTAGGAAGCGGCGTGCCGGGATGGGAATGACACCGCTGAAGATGCCCGCAGAACAGAAGGAGCGATGACCGATGGGCAGAAGCACCGCAAGGTAAGGCTGTTCCTAACGGTGTTCTTGTTCTTGCAGGAGCTGACCGCAGAAGAAAGATGCAGGCCTACTGGAGACCGATCCGAACACGGTGAGTGTCATGCTACAGGTCTTACAATCTATGTACCTTTTTATTCCAAAGGTTTGGTGTTCACAGTCCCTACTGCAGATATCAGATAACAACAAGACAACACTAACCTGGTCCAGTAGGAATTCGTAGAGAAGAATGGAAAGCTCACCTAACCTCCTCTCCCCGTGCCGGAGAAACCCAGGTCGAGGAGGGGAAGTCAGGGAAACCCTCGTGGGGGAGAAAACCCTGTTGTGCCAGGAACTCAAAAGAAGCGATGGGCGAGTCTTGATTCCCAGGAGTGACTTCGGGAGTTGGACTTGCGATCGCGAACTATCCTGAAGAGAGAAACCAGGTGGTGTTTAGAAAAGGGAGAGATTGCTGCAGTAGGACTCTGGTGAGCGATATACCTTTAAGTCTGAATGTCTGTTGAGGGGGTGTAAGACGGCTTGCACGAAGGTTGTATTCTGTTCAGCGCGTGGTAGAAAGTAACTCCCTGTCCTTGCTGAAGAGACTGAAGAATGGAGAAAGGTTAGTGATGGAATGAATGAAAGTATGTTGTAGGCTGGGGGGGTACGGAACTATACGTACTGCAGAGTGTAGAACCAATGCCTTCGGTGTAAGTGTGTGGAGAGCTGGTAGGGAAGAGGACCAAGGACAGCGGAGTCTGATACTGAGAAAAGGGAGAGACGGTTGAAAGATTACAGCCAAGCAGAGTATTCGAAGGGTAAAGAGAGCTATCCTAGATTTACCAACTCACAGCGCTTGGCCTCTGAAAACAGTAGCAACGCGCTGGACCGAAGACGCCGCCGAAGGAAATCCATTCTGCGAGGTTGGGGGCGGAGTCATCCGACACTCTCGGATTCGGAATGCTGGAGCGCTGCCTTTCCTTGCTACCGCCATGTTGGAGGAGGTAGAGGCGATGCATGAAATTCGTCTCCACCTGTGCCAGAAAGTCCACGTGAGCCGCCCCCTAGAGGGAGCGGACGTGACAACAGGTGCAGAAAACGCAAAGCATGTTTCTCAGCCTGGGTGTGGCTTAAATAGTCTCTGGGTATCCCAGGTGCCTCTGGGCTGAACCACACCCAAAAAACTAGACCGCACATGCAGTTCTGGGAACCGAAATATGTGGGGGCATCCATCTTGTCCCCATCAATGCACTACAAGTCCAATCCCCAATGTTATCCTATGGGAGTGAGTGAGTCTGGTGCCACAAGCGCCAAGTCTGACTCCAAGTGGGTCTTTGGAGGGATGGAGAGGCCCTTGAGGGCCATGTAGGTGCTCGTGGCCTGGCTCCATCCTGACATCTTGGAGGGCTGGGGACATGAGGGGCAGGAATCATGACAGTAAGGTGTGGTTGTATAAGTCCACTAAGACTGTGGGGTCCGTGTGAGTAATAGGGGTGCTGATGACTGGCTGTAGCAGGGGTAATAATTTCTCAACAGTTATGTTGTGGTTGTTCCTAGTGCTTATGGGTGGAGAAAGGTTCTTAAGGTTAGGCTGATTGTTTTCCTTTATGGTGAATGAGATAAGGTGGTGGTCTGACCAGGCACAAGGTGAGTTCAAGAGGATATTTATGTCAGAGTTCACGTCGGCCAGCCAATCTAGAGTCCTTACTTTGTTATATGTGAGTTCAGTGATAATATTATATGATATGATATGTTATTTATAATACGCTTAATACCCAGAGGTTTCTAAGTGCAGACCCGGGGATAGAACCTCTGGTGCCCTGTGTTGTCTTGCTTCCAAGGCGAGCATGTTGCCCCTGAGCTACCCTCCCGAGACCATGCGCTGTAGAAAGCCTAGTTCTGAGATCGTATTAGTGAGGGCCAACGCCTTGATATCTTTTGGGTCCTGAAAGCCTAGGTTTAAATTGCCCATTAGAATGATTTGTGATCCTGGCATGGCGTTAGCAGTGAGTAGGAGAGTAATGTCTTCTTTGAAGGTGGCTGTAGGCCCAGGAGGTCTATAAATGAGGTGGATGGTAATTGTACGGGATGCTTACATGGGTAGCTTAATGGACAGTAGTTTAGCTGAGGGAATATATAGGCAACACCCCCGCCTTTAGATTGATTAGATTCTTTGTCAAGAAGGATGATGGAGTAATCATCTGGGATGGCGAGAGAAAGTGCAGGGCCTGCCGCAGCGTGAAGCCAGGTCTCTGTGATTGTTAAAAAGTCAAGGTCATGTGATGACATGAAATCAGTGATATCTAATGCGTGACCTGCACAGATCTGGCATTGATGAGAGCCCCTTTGATCAAAGTGGTTGCATTGATCAGGTTGCTTTTTGTGTGGGAGGTGTTTTCTCTGGGTGAGGTCGCTATGTTTACTGTGTTCTTGGTAGTGTCAGTAATATTGGAGGTGTTTTTGGTGTTGGGTGAGTAATGGACTGGTGAGAATCTGGTGCCTAGTCTGGAGTTCCTAATTTTCATCGTGCAAGGTTGGTTGGGTGTGGGTCTTTGTTTGATCCATTGGGCCGATGTGATGAGGTTAGAATTGTGTAGTGTGGATGGTGTGGTGGGTCTAGGTTTGTGTGCTGTTTGAAGGCAGAATGTTAGGAATACTGAGGGTTATCAATGCACACAGCAGTAATGACAGTTCATAGAAAAAAACAGTAAAATACTGCAGACCAGCGGGGATTATCAATGTACGCAGCAGTAATAATTCAGATCAGAAACAGTAGAATGCGGTAGACTGGCGGGGGATTATCAATGTACACAGCAGTTATTACAATTTAGATCAGAAGCAGTAAAATGCTGTAGACCGGCTAGGATTACCAGTTAACGTAGCAGTAATAACAGTTCAGTTGGTTCTGTAGTAGTAGGATGCCGTGGACCGGCAGAGTTTAGTAATGCAAGTCTTTCATGAGTTTGTGGTCATGCGATCGGCAGACAGGGGCCTAGCATTGGCAATAGTAACAAGATAGTGGCTCAGATCAGAATCAAATCAGCAAAAATCAGTAGGTCAGGTGGTATTTAACAATGCAAATCTTAACTGGAACAGAGTGTAGTAGGACGGCCGGATATTAGCCGTGAAAATCTAACGTGGTTTATAAGCATATGATTTACAAGCACAGGCTAAACAGAAGTGAAGGGGGAATGTCAAGAGGTAAGGACACAATGCGAAAGGCACGGGCAGGGGATCCACTAGTGTAGATGTTGTGGAACATTTTAATGGTGGGTGAGTGTTGTGAATAGTGAGCACCAGGCCATGCATCTGTTCACAAATTTAAAGATTCACACATACAATCCTTTTTATCACAGACTTGTTTATCCAATATAGAAATATCTGATCACTGTTATGGTCCTGAAAGGCTCTGTGATTTAATGCAAAGCAAACAGGAGTCCTCACTGGTGTTATCTGTCCCCTTTCCCACTCTCACATAGGTATTTGAAAGAGTAGAATAAGAATTTACCGCACTGTCCATCTTGGAATAACCTTCCATCAGAAAATTATTCATATGGTTAGTCTAGTATTGCTCCTTGCGAAATACAAGTGAGGTGGTACGAACAGAAACCTGCAACACAGAGCCAGTGGGCCCTCAGACATGGGTAGGCTGGTCACACCACAGTGTGCCACTATGGACAGTTTGAAACTGCAAGGCCTTCTCTAAGACCAGGTGACAGAAAAACCATTTACTTGGACATCAAAAGCTGTGTTTTCACATTAGAACCCTTCTGTAAAATACTTGCATTACAATGTAATGAAACAAGCTTAATTTATATAGCAATTATTATTCATATTGAGGAGGGGTTTTGTTACACGACACATAGGTATAGTTTGGAAGTGACATGTGCCAGTCGAGGGCAGGGTGGACGCATTTTGGTGTTTTGCCTTGGGCACCAAGTTGGCTAGAAACTGCCCCGATTATATATATCATATTCCTAACATAAAACGTCATGCTGCTTTATATAAAATTGTCAAGGTTGACCATAATGAACTAACCTCAAAGCATAGCCCCCAACCATTTCTGTCGCAAAGGCGGGTGAAAACACCCGATTTTGTTTTTGGCAGGTGAGAGCTAATTGAAATTAATGGGCGTGCAGGAGGCTTGGCGGGTGAATCCGCTCTTTACAGGGCAGGTGACACACGCCACAAGCGTGTGAGTTGAGAGCTATGCTCAAGGCCTCCCCAGTCTGCTGGGGGAGGGGTTTATTCAAAATCCCACTTCGTAACTTCTAAGAACGCCAAACATGCATCTCAACAATGGCACTATGCCTGTTTTGAATGTAAAGATGCACTTGTCACCACACAATACCCATACCTGCCAACCCTACTGATTTAGGCAGCAGTCTACCGCTTTTTAAGCAGTCCTACTGCCTACAGATTTGGTTGACAGATCCTACTGCTTTTTACAGGGGCAGGTCATTTATGTGACGCTGAGGCAGGCTGCTTGGTACCGGCCCAGGACAAACCCTGCAACACAGTAGTTAATCTGTCTGTGCGGTGGCGGGTAAGTGACTACTTTGAGTGATGGGCTCAGACCAATCCAGTGACCCGACACCTACATGACTCTGCCCTGCACTCTGGCAGGGACAGGCCTTAGGTGAACCACCAGTGAAGGCAAGCCGTAAGCGTACCACCATCACACAGCATCTGCCCATCAGACAAGGGGGGGGGGGAAATATTAGTTTCCATGTTGTTCAGTTATTCTTCTTGCACTGCAGGAATACATATGTATTGCCTGGACTGCTGCTACAGAGCAGTAGCAAGCGTTGCCTACCAGCTGTGTGTGTTTACCTTCTGTGAAGTTAGGTAATTGAATTTGGTGTTAATTTACCATTCACAATTATACATTTTAAACTTTTGAATATCTATGTTGTGCTGTTTGATGGGTTGTGTATTCTAGAATGCTCCAGTGGTGCCAACAATGTAGCTTTGTATTTTCCTGTGATGTAACTGTTATGCGAAGTATTCATTTTGAAACTTGAACAATTCTACATCTTTTTGACCACGGAATGTTGGCAAGTATGAGTACGCAGTTTGTATCATAATACTATTAACATTATTTGTGCTGTATTGTGCGCTTATATATAGGTGACAAATAGGGTAGACAACTCTTTAGGAATATTAAGTGAACCACATACCTAAGGTCCCCGAGGGGCTCTAAAGTACGGTCATGGCCACAAAGCTTGCCATTTAGGCACACTCGTGTATCTGCCTCTTTCAGGGCGCTTACCCTGCATTTTTACTTTCCATTGGTGTATAGGAACAGTCTTTTCCGTACTGCGATTTCCAAAAACGCCTTCCCGTGGTTCCGAGTCACGTGATACTTTTATTTAGGCACATAGCGTGCACGAAGAATATGCGCACCACATCACTAAAACGATTTGCTTTGAAGCTCCCACGGACGCCATCACGTGATCCCTAGCCACGTGTTCTTTTAATTTATGTACGTAACGTGCATTAAAAATACACGCACTGGTATTTTTTGAATTTCCTATGTGCAGCACACATGATCGCGACTCACGTGATATCTTAATTTAGCCACGCTGAAAAACAAAGAAACAGGCACAACCATTGATTCCCTAATGCCGTCTATTCTCAATTGCCCATGAACGTCACGTTGCAACAGATTTCGCCCGTAAGGGAAACCCATCTTTATCTCCCATTTCAATACAGGAATGTTTAATCCATAGCAATGCGCCATTACGCCAAAACAATTTAAATGGATGTCCCCCATGCAGTGGCGTCGCCAGGAATCAAATTTAGTAGGGGCACAAAGGGGGCCAAAGACAAAAGTAGGGGGGAACAGACAAAAGTAGGGGGGCGCATATGAAAGGTAATGTGTGACGTCACAAGCACTCCTGCAGATAGGCTTTTTTACACACCAACTACCAATACCTCACTGCAGCTCCCCTCCCATCAGAATGCAGGCACGAAACAATTCAGTGACTAATGGCCCATCATTAGCAGTTTCGTGCGACTACATTCTGATGGGGGGGGGCTGTAAGCTGCTCGATCACTGCTAGCTTTGAGGCAAAATTAGTATTGCTGTGTGATCTGCAGACATTTGCCTCAGTGAGTGTCACAAATAACATTACGAGCAGAGAACGATGGTAAGTTTAGTAACTCCTTTATTTGACCTGCCAGAACCAGCGTCGTCCCTGCTCCCTCAGAGACCCCAGCAACTGTCCTTTTCAAACCACCACACAGTAAACAAGAATGGGACGCGGAGTGTGGAATTCCACTGTGGTGGAATTCCACATCATAAACATAAGCTATTTACAACACTCCTCCCCCCCTTACACATTCAACAAAACACCAACACGCAGAGCACACACAACATATACAGACAAAGAGACATGAACGGGGACCCTTCTCTCCCTAGACGGGTAGGTTTTGCGCAAACCAGGATCTGAGTCACAAACTCTGGGAGCCTGAATGGTAGCACCCCTGCGAGGACCGGCCGCGGTGGAATCCAGACAACTCGCGGACGAAGACTCTGTACCCTCCAGTTGCACCCCTTCGGCGCTGGCATCTCCCGCGATGCCAGAAGCAGCATCACCAGCAGGGGAAGGCATTCCGTCACAACCGCCACTGCCAGAAGGCGCAGTAATGTCACCATCAACCAACACACCACTCACATCCAAGGAATCATCCCCACCAACTAAGGTACCACTAATATTAAGGGAGCTTCCCACCCCCCCCCCTCAACAACATTCCCTTTGTTCATGACCACAACTCGTCTTAGGCTCCATCTGGATCCATCATCCAGTTTTACATAACCACGTCCCACCTTGGACACAACACGTGGTTGCATATATTTACTCAAACCCTTGGCCACAAACCTAGGATTCCTCATGACCACCTGATCCTGCACTTCCACACACAAAGGTTTCCTGCACTTCAGCTGCCCATACCAAAAGGACGCCTGTTTACTACACACCCTCTTCAAAACTTCATCCATGTTCACCTGTGACCGACCTCCGCCACCAAGAGCGGAAACCCTCAACTTGGAGCCAGGCTTCTTGCCCCTCATCAGCTCGAAAGGGGACAAACCAGTAAGGGACGAAGGTGTAAGTCTGTAGGCCTTAAGCGCCTCAGAAACTATGCCGCACCACGGCAAACCGTTGGCAAGAGCTAATTGTATGGCCCCCTTCACAAAGCGGTTCATGTGCTCAACAAGCCCATTGGTCGCCGGATTATACAGTGCCACCCTATGATGCAGAATTCCTAAACTGGTGAAAAATTCTTGCATGGCACTTGACACAAACTGCGAGCCATTATCCGTGACCACACCAGCGGGAACACCCTCCCTATCAAACACCAAAGAAAGGAACTCTATCACTTTCTCAGTGGTGGCGGAGGAAAGTGCCGTGGCCTCCACCCACCTGGAGGTGTAGTCCATCATCACCACAATGAATTTCAAACCACCACCCAAGGAGTCAATGGGCCCCATAATATCTACAGCCACCTTAGACCACACATCCTTAGGCACCTCCACGGGGTGAATAGGTTGAGTAGCAGTCACTTTGCTTTTGTCACTTGCAGAACACGCTTCACAGTCCTTAGCGATCTTTTCAACATCGTCATCCATCTTTGGCCACCAATAGACTTCTCTGAGCCTCGTTTTGGACATCGACCAGCCCAGGTGTCCCTCATGAGCTAAGTCCATTAGCCTGCCTTTGAGTGACTCCGGAGGAATTAACCTTAACCCCCTGGCCACGCCCCAAGGACCCTCTGACAATACCAGCCAGACATGACCAAACAACCTTGACAGCTCCTCATCACGCACACCCGTCCTAAGAGCAGACCTGATGCCGGTCAACACCGGATCCCAACTAAATCACTCCTCACTCCACACTTGTTCGCACACATCAGGCGTGTTGCCAGCCACCAAAGTACAATCGTCGCCGGTCAATTCCTCGGTCCGATTCACTTCACACTGACGCGGAAAACGTGATAAGCAGTCAGCGACAGCGTTCCTAGGACCAGGCACGTATTCAACCTTAAAATTAAACTCCCCCATATCCGCCATCCAACGCATGAACCTGGACGAGGCCTGAGACAACCCCTTGGTCGTTAAAACATGAACCAATGGCTTGTGATCGGTGCGCAAAGTGTACTCAACACCCCAAAGGAAGGTTCTGAAATGCCTCGAGGCCCAGACAGCAGCGAGAGTCTCCTCAATTACAGCATATCTGGCTCAGCATCCTTCAGGACTCGGGATGCTAATGCAACAGGGCGAAATGCACCACCCTCCCACTCTTCCAATACTGCCCCAACGCCATATTCGCTGGCGTCCACAGTCAAAACAGTCCTCCTTGACGGACGAAACAACGCCAATGAGGGAGCCTGGTCAACATCTAGCTTTAACTTTTCAAACTCACTCTGACACTGCTCCGACCAATCAAAATGCACACCCTTCCTGAGTTAGGCCCTCATGGCTACCGTCTTGTTGGAATATGCCAGCACAAATCTACTATAATACTCCGCAAGACCCATAAAGGATCTCAATTGCTCCTTATTAGTAGGGGAGGGCGCGTTCTGCAAGACCTTCCCTAAATCATCTGTAGGGTGAATACCACCAGCATCCAAAGTATGTCCGAGGTAAGTTACACTCTCCACTCCCACCTTGCATTTGCTCATCTTAACCGTGAGACCACTCCTTTCCAATATGCCCATCACACGCAAAACTCTCTCATCATGTTCCTCGCGAGAACACCCCCAGACAAAAATGTCATCTTGGAAGTATTCAACTCCACGGACACCAGTAAACGACTTCTGCATCACTCGTTGAAATACGGCTGACGCGGAAGCCAAACCAAAAGGCATTCGGCAAAACCGAAATGCCCCAAATGGAGTGATAAAAGAGGTGAGGGGGCGTGACTCTACACGTAAATCTATCTGATGATAGGCGGATGAAAGGTCAAAGGTAGAGATATAGGAGGCCCCCCCACCAAGGCGAGCATCTCATTGATGTTAGGCAATGGATGTCTGTCAACCCAGAAGTTGCAATTTGGGTCCCTGAGGTCGACACACATCCTCATGCTCCCATCTGATTTGCGTGCCAGAAACACAGGGGCCAACCACTCCGAACACTCCACTTCCTCAATCACGCCTGCTCCCATGAGTTTGTCAAGCTCCGCCTTGAGGGATTCACGGGCTGCAATGGAACATGTCTGACCTTGTGAACAACAGGAACAGCACACCTTTTTAGAACTATCTTATGGGCGAAACCCCACAACTTGCCCAACTTGGATGTGAAAACGGTGGGAAAGCTGCTCTGAAGCGAATCTGCCGTCAAGGGGAAAGACAGGTCTTTAACACTCTTGCTCCCACCACTCACACTAAGAACTGGGACAGCTTTGCCGGGGCAAACCTCTATTTCCAGAGCTGCTTGTTCGTCCCAGCCTACCACGGGATCACCCTCATGTGCCACATATAGTTTCCCCTGGGTTACCCGCCCTTGGAATTCTATACTGACACGATCAAAACCCAGCACTTTAATAGGGACACGCCCATAGGCGCAGGCGTTGATGTCGGAAGGATACAAATCGGATACCCTCTTCTTAAATTTAGCACAATACAATTCAGGAGATATCATAGTGTAGGGGGATCCTGTGTCAACCATCCATTCCACAGGCACACCATTTATGCACAGGGTGGCCCATGCACTCTTTCTTGTCAAACCCACACTCAACAACAAACCCTCCTTCGCCTTCGCACCATTCCCCAGAGAGGGACCCACATAGCTAACCACAGTGACTTCTTCATCCACATCAGCTGAATCTACCATCCTCACGGTTTCCCTGACGGAAACGGTCCCCTTGCACATTCGGGCATAATGCCCCCTCCCCTTGCACCTCCTGCAAACTACACTAGCAGCGGGACACTCCTTGGACCCAGGCAAATGCCCGCGCCAACCACATCTCTTGCACACATCCTTTGGAGTGAACGTCCCCTTGGAGTCTTTGTCTCTAGACCTAGCATCATCACTCCTGCGTGGTTGAACCATTTGTACGTTGTCGTTCCACTCCACCATCTCTTTCACACTTTTCCTAGACTCCTCCATGGCATGAGCAATTTCAACCACCTTCTGAAGAGGAGGATCTTTCTCCATCCATAACCTCTCCCTAACCCGGCTGTCTCTTGTTTTCATCATGATCTAGTCCCGGATGTATTCATCCGCCACACCCGTGAATTTACACGTCGCAATGAGTGTTCGTAGAGCAGTGACATATGAGTCAATTCCTTCGCCAACACCTTGCACTCTTGAAAAGAAATGATACCTCTCAAGGACTACATTGGCCCTTTTGCCAAAGCGCTCTTCTAACTTGTTAAGAGCAGTTTCATATGCAAGCACAGGCCCTGGCGCAGTGTCACCATCCTCTCCGCCATCAGGAGGAGGTGCCTGCACACATATCCCAGGCAAATGTCTAAACACTCTCTGGCCCTCCGTGCCAAGGCAATTCAGCAAGGCTGCCTCCTTGTCGTCATCAGATAACCTTGCGCCCCCAGACGCCCTTAGGTAAAACTCTCAGAACAGCCTTAGGTACAAGGACACCTGGCTTGTAGAACACTAATTCACTTAATGCAGTATCTTCAGACAGCATACAACGTGCAAGGACGAATTGTGGAGTGCAGCCACCCCAGTATAGTCTCGGTAAGAACTAAGGCCAACTCCAACAGTTCAGCGCTGCCTCGTGCACAACAAATCAGGGGCCACCTGGGCCATATAGGGTTAATGTCTGTGAACGAAGGAAGCAAAGTCACAGTATCATCAGCAGGGAGGCGGGATTACTCTGACTGGCACCGCCCCCTACAGACCAATGCGAACCTTGCGCTAACGCTCGCACTGTGTAGGCGGGGAGGGGCCCATTTGAAGGGAAAGTCTTGCTGCACCAGAGCAGCTGTGGCTTCTAGGCTGGGAACGGAAGGCAGGCGGGTACCCCTATGCAGACGATCCTCTCAACGGGAGCTCGCAGTCTCCTGGGGCTGCTCCCGACGTCGCTGCCTCTACGCTGTGGTCTCCATGCAAAGCGCGGCTGCCCTCACCCGTGGTAATTACACCTGCTGGCGCCACACTCGACCCAGGGAGGGGAGCGCAGCTAGCAGGCAGTGGGCGTCTGCCAAAAGCGGGACAGCGGCAGGCTCAATCCAGGTCGGGCAGCTTGGCTTGAGAGACGCGGCAGTTCGATTCAGCAGGAATCGCAGGTCAACGACACTGGCAAGATCAAGGCGCGTGGGTGGACTGGCTGGTCACTCGTCGCCAGTGTAGTAATGATGAGTACACAACGGTAAGTTTAGTAACTCCTTTATTTGACCAGCCAGAACCAGCGTCGTCCCTGCTCCCTCAGAGACCCCAGCAACTGTCCTTTTCAAACCACCACACAGTAAACAAGAATGGAACGTGGAGTGTGGAATTTTGCCTCAGACATTTGCCTCAGTGAGTGTCACAAATAACACCACGAGCAGAGAACGCAGTCACTGCTCGCCTTAGGTAGGAGGGCACAGGATTTCAGAGGGGGTCACTGGCCCCCCCAGGTACCTCCCTAGCATACATGCCAACCCTCCCGATTTAGGCGGGAGACTCCCGAATTGTTCCTTAAAAACAGTACTATTTGTTACTGTCTCCTGCCTAAAATAACAATATCTCCAATGCATTCCTATGGGGAAAATGCATTCTCCCAGTTTTGGTGCTGAAATCTCCCTCTCAGGGGCTTCAGAATGTTGGCATGTCTGCCCTAGTGATGCCACTGCTCCCATACTTGCCAACCCAACAGATTTAGGCAGTAGGCTACTGCTTTTTAAGCAGTCCAACCGCCTACAGATTTGGGCGACAGATCCTACTGCTTTTTACAGTGGCAGATAATGTATGTGACTCTAAGGCAGGCTGCAGGACAATTAGCCTGTGCAGTGGGCTAGTAGGCGATTACTTTGATTGGCTCAGACCAATCCACTGACTTGCACTCTTGCCGGGACAACCCTTAGGTCAACCACCAGTGAAGGCAAGTGGCAGAGCGTAACATCCTCGCACAGCATCTGCCTATCAGACTGAGTGGAGTATCAGTCCATGGACGTGGAGGTAATGCTCGGATTACTTACTGGTAATCTTCATTACTCATAGTCCTACTCTTCCTCGTCACAGTACTTATTTCATGAGGCCCCTGCTTCCGACACAGGACCTTCTTCTATTTCTTTTCTTGCATATAACTCGTCCCCTAAATCCCCTGCTTCCAGTTTAACATATTCAAGCCAGAGCATGGGACCCCTAACCGTAGGGAGGGAGAGGAGGGTCATCATTACTGTGACGAGGAAGAGTAGGAATATGAGTAATGAAGATTACCAGTAAGTAATCCGAGCATTACCTCCACGTCCACTCTTCCTTGTCCCAGTACTTACTTCATGAGGCATACCATAGCATCAACGGGGAGAGGTTCCAATAAGACACACAGAAAGTGCAACAACAAAAAAGCACACCTTTAATGACTGCAAAATCACATCTCAACAGGCAAAACAACAACCCTGAAGGAACCATTCCCGGAGTGGGAGACATTCAACCGATTGTGGTTGACAAAGGTGCTCTAATCTGCCCAGGTGGCAGCCCTACATATCTCCTATAGTGAATCCCCCTGAGCATCCACCCAGGAATCAGCCAAACCCCTGGTAGAGCGACCCTGAACGTGGTCAGGCACAGGTAAGCCAGAAGCCACATAAACCATAGAGACAACAGTACGGATCCACGGGCTAATGGAAACCACAGAGGCCTTCCGTCCCGCACCAGCAGGGCCAAAAGTAACCAAGAGACTATCAGACTGCTGGAAAGGGGCAGTCCGAGCCAAATATTCCAGAACCGGCCGCTGCCCATCAATGGCATGCCAAGCCACCTTGTCCGGCGTCTGCGGATCCTTGAAAAATGCAGGGAGAACAGATCCTGAGTGGTGTGAAACCGAGACGCAACATGAGGTAGAAACTTTGGATCACACCCAAAACCACAAAGTCCGGTAGAACTCTCAAGAAAGAAGGACGACATAACAGAGCCCCAACCTCCCCCAGCCTACGGGCAGATGTGATAGCAATCAGGAAAGCAGTCATCAGTGTAAGGTGCTTGATATCAGTTTCTGACAGGGGCTCAAAGGGGGGCATCTGAAGGAACCTTAAGACAAGTGAGAGATCCCAAGGGGGAAGGCTCTTATAAGTACAAGGACGGGAAGAAGAGAGACCCCATGTTACAGGGGAGAGGGTGCGGGCCCTTTAAGATAAAGCGAAAGTAAAAGGAAGGGAGGGGGGCGGGACGGGAGAAGGGAAGGGGAGGGACAGGAGGAGGGCAGAGTTGTAAGAAGAATAAAGGAAGTAAGACGTGTTCTGTGGCTCCGCGTACTCTGTAATTATTTGGGCCCCCTAATAAGGGCCATAACAACTGGCGACGAGCGGAGAGCACCCACGCAAGCCACAGAAGCCGCGGAGCTGCTGCGGCGGAGGATTGCGACGCCGTCCTCGGCGGCAACACGAAAGGTGGAGGAAGCATCGCGACCCAAGGAAGGGCTGCAGAGAGGGAGACACGCAGCGTTGCCTTCGGCAGGCAACGGAGGAAGGAAGCGGATGGCTGCTCGCGTCGGTGAGGAGGGCCGACGTCCAGGAGCAGCATAACCGTCAAGGGCGGAGTGATTTTTGCCTTCGGCAGGCAACGGAGGAAGGAGGCGGACGGCTGCTCGCGTCGGGGAGGAGGGCCGACGTCCAGGAGCAGCATAACCGTCAAGGGCGGAGTGATTCAGCGCGGCGAGCAGAGAGAGAGCGTCGCCCGCCATCCGGTAAAGGGAAGGAGGCCCTGAGGACACCGCGCGCACAGTGCAGATCCAGCATCGGACCAGTTCACGTGAGGAGAGGCACCACATCCGACACGGTACGCGGGAGGGAGGCCCAACCTCCCTAATAAGCAGGACTGCACAGAGGGGGCACACGCGCACCCACCCATAAAGACACACGAGCACAAGTTTGTCCCGCCCACTTGAAAGCGAGGACCAAAAAAAAAAAAAAACAAAGGGGGCAACGAGCACGCCCCACGGTATACCCACATCCCGGCCACGGCTGCACGTGGGAAATAAAGAAGAAGATACCACGCCACCTCAACACACGACCACCGCACCATGTCCCAACAAGGAGCCGCTGCAACAGACAACGCAGCACCTGCTGTTCCAAGCATCACCCCCACGAACCCTGTGTCATTTCTATGCCGTCCAAACCCCTTCCCGCTGGAGCCCCAGGAGAACCAGAGCCAGAGGTGGCAAGAATGGATGGAAGAGTTTGAAGAATTTATGAGAGCGGTCGGAAACCAAGATGCACCAAACAAACTGGACATCTTTATAAATCTGGTGGGGAAGGATATAAAGAGCATTATCAAAACCATCCCGATGGCCGAAAGGGCAACGTACCCGAAGATCATCGAGGCCATCAATGGCGCCCTGGTAATAGCCCCCAACAGGGACTATGAACGATATACCTTTAATCAGTGCACCCAAATGCCACAGCAAACAATTGGTCAATTCATACTGCGCCTACAGCGGAAAATTGCCTACTGTGATTTCGCAAACTTTAACGATGAAGAAGCTATTCGCCTGAGGGTCATTGAGGGCTGCCTGTCCTCGATATTTCGCAAACACCTGCTAAAGAAGCCGCTGCCCCTGAAGGAGATAGCAGACCTAGCCAGGGTATATGAGAGGGTTGACGCCCAGGCTGCACACATGGAGAACCCAAAGAAGAATGAGACGGTAGCGACCATTACATCCAGCCCACAAAGTCGCCAACCTAGTACGGCATACAAGCAAGACCAGTGGAACATGATGAGACGTACAACCCCAGAAAGGCAATGCTACCGCTGCGGATTTGAATTCCCGCATAAAGGTCAGTGCCCCGCAATAGGGCAAATGTGCATGAGGTGTGGTCAAGAGAACCATTTCCAGAGCATGTGCCGGGAGAAAACACCACTCTTACCCGCATACCGGCCCCCGAGCCAACAGGCACAGATGAGACGGTTCGAGCCCCCAAGACCTTTCAACTCTCGGCCTCATCCAGAACGAGAAAGCACCAGGAACAACAACCCCAAGCCCACGACCAACTCAGGGTTTATCAGAGCAGTGGAGAACGTACAAGTAGCGGCCACCGACGAAAACTACCCCAGCCAGGAACAAATATATCAAATGCAGGCCTACCCCGAGGAAGTACTGTACAGAGAGAACAGTACGAGAGACCCATATGAAAGAGAAACCAGCACGAGAGACCAGTATGAAAACCCACACTTTGTGAACCAATCACCAGAACAGGAACAATGCGCAGAATACGACCGGTACAGCAGAGAGTACGTCCGGCTCATCTCCGAAGCCTCGGATGACAGCACAGCACCCAGAGTGACAGTCCATCTGGGAGGAGCCGATACCTCATTCCTAATAGACACTGGCGCCACTGTCAACGTTATGAGCCACCTGACATACACCCGCCTGATGGACATTTTCCAGTTGCAACCCTCATATGCCAACATATTTCAGTGGGGAGCTACCCAACCACTACTCTTAAAAGGTCAGTTCGCATGTGACCTGATCCACCGAGGAAACAGAGCACGAACGGTGATTCACGTCATCCACAGCCCGGCGAAAGGGAGATGTCTACTAAGTCACAAAACGGCCGTCGCCCTGCACCTCATCGACATCAACTATAACGAGTCGGAAACGATCCAGGGGATCCCACCCGATTCCCAGATCATACAAACCATTAACCAAGAACCACTGACCATCGCGACACTGAAGACCAAATATCCAACCCTATTTGAAGGAGTGGGCATGCTGAAAAACCAGGTCATCAAGTTGCACATTGACCCGTCGGTACGACCAGTGCCACAACACCCTAGGCGCATAGGATTTCACTTGCAAGCGAAAGTCACTCACGAACTACAAACACTCCTGGACAATGACATTATCGAGAGAGCCACAGGGCCCACACCGTGGGTATCCCCACTGGTCGTAGTCCCCAAAGCAGATGGACGCTTCCGCCTCTGCGTAGACATGAGGATCCCCAACACGGCAATCCAACGGGAGAGGCACCCAGGCCCGAACATCGAAGACATGCTAATTAGGCTCAACCAGGCCACGAAATTCTCAAAGTTGGACCTCAACCAGGGGTACCACCAGCTGGTCATCGACCCTGAATCCAGACCCATTACAACCTTCACGACCCACGAAGGTCTATTTCGATACAAACGGCTGAATTTCGGCATCTCGTCTGCTGCGGAGATATTTCAAGAAACGATCCACAGACTAATCAGCCCAGTCACCAACGCGTTCAATTACAGCGACGACATCCTCATATTCGGAGTCACCCAGGAACAACACGACTGAACGGTCATAAGTGTGAGATTAACACCCACAACCTATGTTTCTTTGGCCACGTCTTCTCGAGCCAAGGCCTCACAGCCGACCCTGACAAAATCCGCGCCATTACAAACCTACCTGACCCAAAGGACACATCGGAGCTCCGCTCCTTCCTGGGCATGGCAGGGTACTGCGCACGCTACCTCCCGCAATACGCCTCACTCACGAGCCCACTCAGACAGCTACTGAAGAAAGATCAACCCTTCACATGGACGGACCAGTGCCGGCAGGCGTTCTCCTCTATCAAACAGGAACTAGCCACAAATAGACGACTAGCGTACTTCAATCCGAACTGGCACACTGAAATCACCGTGGACGCCAGCCCGGTGGGGCTTGGGGCCATACTAGCTCAAACGGACCCACGGGACAACACCAAGTCCCACATCGTTGCGTACGCCAGTCGGGCGTTGAATGCCACCGAACAAGCATACTCACAAGCGGAACGGGAAAGCCTGGCAGCAGTGTGGGCTTGCGAGAAATTCCACCATTTCATCATTGGACACACATTTACTCTTGTAACGGATCACCAAGCCCTACTGGCCCTCTTTGGAAACCCTAAAATCAAAATGCCCCCACGCATTGAGCGATGGGGCATCCGCCTCCAAGAATATGACTATAAAATTATACACAAGCCCGGCGGAGACGCAAACCCAGCGGACTATTTGTCTCGCCACCCAGACGGTGCAGCAGACACCACCATGCAGAGAGAAGCGGATGAATACATTGCTTATCTGTCGCTAAACGCCCTTCCCCCAGCCATAACTGCACACCTGTTTGCGGAAAAGAGCAGGGCGGACCCCACCATCAGAGCAGCAGTACACCTCACCGACACGAACAAATGGCGACTGGCTGCCAACGGACACTTTGAGCTGGGGGGAGAGGGGGAAGTGGACAAAAGAGACCTAGCCAGGCTAGAACGAATACACAACGAACTGGCCACAACAAGACAAGGCACGCTACTCAGAGGGAACCGCCTGGTAGCTCCCAAGAGCCTAAGGAAGTCACTGGTTATGATTGCACACGAAGGCCATAGAGGCGTGGCCAACACGAAAAAGATACTGCGAAACCAAGTGTGGTTCCCCCACATGGACACCATCGTGGAAGACACCCTAAAGCATTGCGTCTCATGCCAGGTAAACGCAGCCGGATCACCACCCTGCCCACTGCAAATAGTCCCGCTCCCAGACGGACCGTGGCAAAGAGTAGCACTCGACTTCTATGGTCCACTGGAAGAAGGAGGATACCTCCTAGTGGCCATAGATGAGTACTCACGCTTCCCACTCATGAAACATGTGCAATCCACAGCTTTTCATCATGTAGTGGGCACAATAGATGAGCTATTCAGCGAGTGGGGCATTCCCAACACAGTAAAAACAGACAATGGGTCCCCATTCCAAGGTTTAGAGTTTAAGAAGTTCGCAGCACACCTTGGGTTCCACCACCAGAAGATCACCCCGCTCTGGCCCCAGGCTAACGGAATGGTGGAACGCTTTATGGCAAATATCAAACGCACACGCCAGAAAGCGGCGACAGATCAAGCCTCGATGCCGCAAGCCATCTCACAGATGTTACGGAGTTACCAGCACACACCGCATGAGGCCACCGGCCACACCCCGGCGGAACTCATGATCAAATACAAGCCGCGATCCCGACTTCCCCAACTCGAAGACTACACACCAGCCGAGGATGATGAGATAAGACGGCGAGAGGCAGAGAAAAGACAAAAGGCCAAAGAATGGGCTGACAGGAAACGGAAAGCGAAAGAACCGTTATTCCCGATCGGAGAAACAGTGCTGGTCCGGCAAGCCTTACGCCAGAAAACGGACTCAAGACACCACCCCGAACCGATGATAGTGACCAACGTGAAGGGACCCATGGTCACTGCAATAGGGGATCAGGGCGAGATAACCCGAAACGCATCATTCTTCAGGCAAATGCTCCAGGATGATATGGCCGAGGGTCCGCCCTTAGAAGAAGAAGACCCCGAAGATCCCGAGATGCCCCCAGACCCACCCGAAGCACCGGAACCAGATAACATGAGCCTTGAAAGGAACGGGCCACCCGGACGGCCCCAAAGATCAGCCAGAAGGCCCAGCCGGCTCATCGAAGAAATGTAGACCGTGGACTCAATCGATAAGTAAGGGGGGGGTGTTACAGGGGAGAGGGCGCGGGCCCTTTAAGATAAAGCGAAAGTAAAAGGAAGGGAGGGGGGTGGGACGGGAGAAGGGAAGGGGAGGGACAGGAGGAGGGCAGAGTTGTAAGAAGAATAAAGGAAGTAAGACGTGTTCTGTGGCTCCGCGTACTCTGTAATTATTTGGGCCCCCTAATAAGGGCCATAACACCCCAAAGAAACATCCCCACCAAGACCTCCCCATTCAGGTGGCCATCACAGTCCCCCAAGAGGCTTTTAATGGAGGCCCACTAGGAGCAAAGCGTGGAGATTGACAGCCACTAAAATGCGAGTGCATATGGCACAATGCCTACGTCCACTAATCTGCCCTACATATGGTACAACATCAGCCATGCAGCTGGTAAACTGCGGATGCATAAGTTACACACCAAAACACCAGAAAAACCCCCAATGTATTCTGCGGCGTGTCGCACCACCAGTCTTTGTGATATTACATGCGATGTTTGGTCATCTCCTGCGCTGCCGCTATGTATGCATACGCAAAGCTGTGACATGCACGATTTACCAACAATTCATAAATCAGGGCTTCTCTGGGCTACCTACTAAGGATAGCATTAAATAGTGGGTTCATAAATGTAAAATGTAATTTTGGGGTTCAGCACAACAACAACAAAAAATGTAGCCTATCTCTTGCTTGTAACTGTGATGTCACCAATCTTGATGTCGTATTGTCTAACATTAACTGAATCGCTCTGATGTGGGTACATCGAAAAGTTGCACCCCTGATGGACATTTGTTTGAATCCAACAAACTGTCTTTTATTTTCAGATTTAAATTGTGTGTGGACTGGCATCTCTATAGTTTTAGTGGTGATATCATGCCATACATGAGCTCTTCTGGGACTCCACGAAAACCGTAAAGTATTTGACAATTCATGGCCACAGGAAAGCTAGCGTCACTGTAGTGAATGACAGCCCTGTTACTTCAACAAGCATGTCTACAATGAACAAAAACAAAAAATAATATTGGCAGTGTCAACATTTTTGGCTTTTGTGTAGGCATAGGAAAGGCATTTGACAGGCACTGCCATAGTGGTATTAACTGGCCATCAATGGTAGAAGCTGCAAAATGATGTGAGAACCTGGGCATATAATAGCAGCACCTGGAAAATGTCTAAGACTTATTAAGAAGCCAAAACAGTTGGCTTTGCCAATGCTTGTTTTTAAGAGGACATCACTGAGGGACAAGCATAGTGCTTATAAATCGAGTGGCTGAATGCAGACTTGGTTGAGATATTTTTCTTATGCTTGTAGCACGTTTAAAGTTCCATTAACTCACAGAAGACTGCTTTGAACAACACTGGCAGACACTCCAGCACAAGGTTTTATGGTAAGGCTTGATAAAGCTATCTCAAAGAGATCCCAAGAACACTCACGTTATGTGTCCCTCCTGATATGCAGTTTCTCCTTAGCTATACTCCAATGCAATAGTTTCAACCTATAGGTGGCGCTTTGGCATCACCTAATAGCCACAACTAAAAATAGTACCAACACCAAAGAAGAGACAGATAAGTGTTAGTATATTTTACTTTACACAGAGAGAACCGTACCCCAACATACCAGTGGAGGATATCAAAGACGATCACTGGATTTACAATCCCTGTATATCCTGTACCTTCCTGAACCTGCTACGTGACCTGTAGGAGGAAGTGTGCAAAATGGCAAAACGCAATTTATTTTCTGTAAGCGTTCATAGAGAGTCTGAAGACCATGCAAATGGTAGCGGTGTGCGTTATAAGTGAACCTCAAATAACATACCAGAAGGGAGCATTTGCAATGAAAAGAAGACTAGACAATTTCTTCAAATGCCTCCATAAAGAATTTGCATTTTCGTCTCCTTTGAGGCAAGCTATACTAGTTTTCTATGGAGTTTATTTTCCAACAAAAGTTCAGATGTTGTACACCTATGTTTTCTTTCCAGATGCTCTAGACGTGTGTCACTGTTCAGGTCCCCGTGCAGCTGAAGGAGTGAACTTGGCACTCCACTGGCCTGATGGACACCCACAGCTTGCCCCAGCTTGACGTCATATTTGTAATGCAGTGCTCGGCTAATTAAAGATCAGGACAGCAACTTCAAGGTTCCACTTTAAAGGTTTCCCCATCCATCTGTTGGCGTTGGCGTGTAGTTTATCCAAATCCCCCGTTACCTGATAGGGCAACATACCTTAGCTCGGAGGACACGAGAAAGATACGGCTGGCTTTCACTGTGATGTGGAGGTCCTCCAAAAACCTTACAGCACTCAAGGCAGCCGTGCCACTGAGGAAGGAACGCATCGTGTCCTGTACCAATGCTGTATAGACAGTGTGCAGTGTGCATACTGAGAATGAAAACAACTTAAACATGGTTAACAGTAGCTCAACTTGTAAGCGGCAATGCCACACCACAGCATTTGACCATGGGGTTGGGAAAGAAATATATATACAGACACACAAGTGTGTCGTACCTACTTGCCCTGTTATGCTTACCTTATGCTCCTCACCTACTGTTTTTCTGATGCTTGTAATCTAATGCTGTATGAAAGCCAGGCTTACCTTTTCATGTATGTTGGGACTGATGCACAAAGATTTGCACAGGAGAAAATCAAAGGTGTGCTGACTGGAACTACCGTGATTTCTGTGAATGGGCCGGTTTGAGAACAATTGAAAAGACAGTGGTTGAGAACAATTCCCAGGGAGAGTTCAGAGCAGGGATTCCAGAGAGGGAAGAGTACAGTAACAATTCCATATGCTACGAGGAGCAATATCTAGGAGCTGTTCACAGAATATATATTGTCACTGTAGACTGTTAACTGCATTGGGCATCAGGGAACAAACAACAGCAAATTATATCACATTGGGTTCCTGTCAGCAAGCTCCAGTAGCACATTAAACATATTGCGCACAAGGGTGCAAAACACAATGGGAAGTAAACAGATAAGAAAGCTACGAGGGAAAACAGTAGGAGAATTTGGAGTGTAGTAAGCCTGCCATTGATATGATGCCTTGGTTGTTTACTGTGTGTAGAAAAGCTAGATCATTAGCATTTTCCAGAACATGTAGTGATGCTGGATCATCCATTTTCCCTTTGGAAGAGCATTGCAGAGTTTGGCAGTGATGTTGGAGAAGGCCCATCCTCTGTGCCGCTGATGTATTGGGGGGCTTTGGACTGTGACTCACTGCTTGGTGTCATTGGTTTTCCGGGTTGGTAATGGATGATCTTCCCATAGATTAACTCGGCTCCACAACCCTGGAGATTCCTGAGGGCGATGCAGAGTGTTTTTAACTTGATTGCTTTCTTGACTGGTAGCAAGTGAAGAGATCATAGAACTAGTGTAAAGTGGTTCCCTCAACGAGTCTGAGTAAATATGTTTGCAGCTGTGTTGTGGATGAATTGTACTTTCTCAGTAAAGTGATCCTGCATGCCGAGATCCTGTGTGGGAAGGTGAGGAGAGCCATTGTGTGCCAGACTGAGCGTGGCTGAAAGTAGCATTTCTTTCATGTATCCATCATTTAGGCACGGTTGCTATTCCTCATCCATGTGTCCACTGAAGCAAGCCAGTTGGTGAGAGTGGCCTCCATTTATTTGCTTGTATTTGATACACAAAGCCTAAAACTGGAGAAAATTTGAAAATGCATGGAAATTGTCTGTGATACCACTCGGAAAATCTGTGCGAGTCACATTTACAGCAGAGTATTGTATTGTATTCATTATTTATATTGCACCCTTTCCCCATTTGTATGGCCTCAATGCGCTTTGTGGTTTGTACGCCCTCGGTGACCGCAGTCCATGTGCAGGAGGGTCTAAGGGCCTCATTACGACCCGTGCGGAATGGGTTAACGGGTTCTGCTAATGGATATGGACCCGTTAACACCATTCCGCACAATTACGAGGTCCCCTTGCGGGACTCGGTAAGGACGCCTGGTAAAACCAGGCATCATTACCGGGTCCCGCGAGGGGACCAGGGAGCTAACAACGGGCCGGTCGTAATCGAGCCGTTGTTAGCTCCCTCTCCCATTCCCATTGAGCCCTACGGGGGCTCAAATGGGAATGGGGAAGGTCCGGGTTCCCAGAGGGAGGAATTACCGGGTCCTGCGAACTGGGAATGGCCCGGTAATTCCCCATTCGGGGAACCCGGACCCGGTTGCTAAACCCGTAATGAGGCCCTAAGAGTTTAAATAAAAAGATGCTTGTGTGCATTTTTACCCTGGTTAGGATTTCGGTGGGCTGGCTGGGCTCCGGTAAGCAGCCCGGAGATCAGGCACGTGGGTGGGTGCTGTCAGCAGTTTAGGATAGAGTTCTAGTGCTGAAGATTCAATGTGTGCCCAGCTAGACCGAATTGTATTAGTTGGTTGTCACTGTATACTAACTGCAGTGGTGTTGAGGTACGTCAGGATTTTTAGTGTGGACGGCTATGTGTGCTGCTAGACTGGAATAGCATAGCCACAGCTGAATTCTACAGTGCATGGATGGGTGGCTGTACCTGTGGCCTGCGTTCACAGATGTGGTGTAAGGTGTGCATGCTGTAGCCTTGGATGGAGTTCAATTGCAATGTTATTTTTCTTGGTCCAGTGCAATTGGCTGGTCTCGCTATTTGTGGTCTCCCTGGAATGAAAGTCTGAGCAGTGGGAGAGGGGCCCAGAGGGATGAGGGGGCGGGGCAAGGCTAAGACGATAGTTTGTTATGGTGTGCCTCTGCAAATGCAGCCAGCATCCATGGGGTATTGGCGGGTAGGATTGTTGCTGTGTTTGGGGAGGACGAGTTTGTCATAGGGTGCCGCTGTGAACGCTGGCAGTATCCGTGCGGTATTGGTGGATAGGAGTGTTGTTGTGTTTGGGTCAGAGTTCCTGTGCGCCTATCGAGAGTGTAGAGTGGAGGAGGGTATCAGGAGGAGAGAGGGAAAAGTCAGGATGACTCTGCCGATGTTTTAAACTACACCTCCCAGCAGCCTGAGACAATAGTGAATGCTGAGGAATCATGCGTGTGGTAGACCAACACATCCGAACATACACCTGTTGAAAATGTGTTCAGCACCATAAGGACTGTGTAGTTTAAAAAAGAAATCCTATGTCGCCAATGTGGCCAGTGTATGGTTCTAGATATATAGAGTTGCAGAATGCTTTGCTGATGAGTCGTGATGTTATGGTCAATCCTTTAGGCAACAGGAGCCATTGAAAGAGTAATGTTTGTTAGGCTCTCCATTTTAGAGAAATAATTATTTTAGCTGCTCTCTGAACTAGCTGAAGTTACGTGACTGGTTTCACACAAAGTGTTCTCTAACACTACTTGCATACTAAATGCACTACTACATTAAATAACATATTTTCCCTGCATAGTGTTCTTAGCTTACCCTAGGGGACAGGCTCACAGCCCTGTGTAGCCGGGCTCAATCTTGGCCGTAGGCTACACTCCCTATTTCTCTCTAGGTAGGTCCTAATTTCGTTTTCATATAGCAGGAGTTCACACCACTGTACAAATCAATAGAAAAATCAAACATTTGAGTCAGGATTACCAATTAAAACCGGGTTACAGAGATGCAATGAAACATAATGAAACATTATGATGCCAAAACTCTCCTGCTACAAGGCAGAGCTTGCCCTTTATTGTGAGGAAGAGCGGCAAGGGGAGACTTAAACAATGCAATCAATTGTTGCCATCTAATACTAAGACCTCTATTATAACACAAGTATTCATCTTTCCCTTGACAAGTGGTCCACTATGTACAGGGTTGCAACCTTTCCTATATTCACCATTTTCAACAGAACCAACTTCCTCATGTAGGTCCAGTTTTCTGGGACAGGGCGCGCACCTCCCTCACCCAGGCCAGAGGCAGTCTCCACGGGATCCAACCACCCACAGGGCATGGGATTTCAAGGTTCTCAAACCCTGAGGGGGGCACTTGAACGACATGGCCCCCAGGGAGCAACCATTTTTTGCTGCTTTACTCTCCATTCGCACACAATGTTTCTCCTTTTTTCAACTGCCGCATCAATGACCAAAGTCAGGAGAGAGTCATTTAGAGACAGCAGTTTACGCCCATGTAACCCTACGGAGAAGGGTGGGGGGGGGGGCGGGTTGGAAACAGGTAGGCTAATGTATCACTCTGACTCGGGTTTCTCGGGGGGTGCTGTTGAGCAGCCATTGGTAATGGCCGCCTGAGAGTTGGGCTGCGGCCCCATCAATAATCGTTGCTTGGATTGATCCTCCTGCTCGCCACCAATAGAGAAGCAGGGTGGAAATTCATGAGGGCGACAGGTCCGGGCATCTGTGGCCCAAAGATGTATCCTTTTCTCTGAAAGACACAGCAGATATTGGCATCGAAAGACTAGGGCAGCGCAAGTGGACTGTGCGGCGGGAGATAGCCTGGTGAGGGGAGGAGCTGATAACCGCTGGAGTGGAGACGCTGTGTCCGGAGGACCGGAGTGAGCATTATCTCATCGCCTACAATTTGCTCTCGGGGCGCCTGTGCAGCAGAGGGGGGCTAGAGGAGGAAGCGGTGCCCTCCGAGTCGGAAACGGACTCCTTGTGAAGAACGCACCAGCCGCGGCTTGCTGGGATAGGATCGGCCGCAGGGAAGTGATGTGGCGGTTCGCTGCTACATGAAGTGACAGCCGAAGTGAAGCGCAGCACAGGGGGACCGGCGACACCGGTGAGGGAAGCCCCCCCTGCCCCAGCCCCGCTGAAAGAGACACTGGGAGACAAGAAGAGGGAACAAGTAGACACCTCCCCCGCAGCCTTTTAGCAAACAGGGGCATAAACCGATAACGAATATGGCGCCCGGACCCCCCCTGGTGGAAGGCACCATCCAGTGGAGAACTCGGATCCCTCCAGGGCGCTGACTACCCAGCCTAAGGCATCCCAGCTCCCGCGTGACAGTGCCCTCTGCAACCCGAAACTCTGGAGCTAATAGCATGAATGGGCCCGCAACTGCTTCTTGTGCATGAGTGCGTAGGCGGCTGTGACAGCATGTAAGGCACACAGCGAAGCAAAGAAGGTGCTCCAGCCAAGAAACACAGAATATTGGGGGATAAGGAAACTAACTCCTACAGCCCACACTTTGGACAGACATGGAGGCACAGTGAAACCAAACCATTAAGGGTCTGACCGAATCAAAGGGCTGCTGGCCTAGTGTCAGGATTGGCCCAAAACGCTCTTTGTCATCTTTACCATTTGGCAAAACCTCCGGCAAAACCTCCCCAAACCTTACACAACATTCAGTACCCCGTTACACCCACAGCCGCATCAGAACTCGTACAGCATTGTTACCATGGCGATTGTGGCATCCTCTCCACAGGCGCAACGCTATTGCGTTCTGCAGAGGAGGAGTCAAGCGAGGCTGCGCGCACTCGTTATGAACACTTCCGGGTTGCCGCACTCTCTGCTTCTGATTTCGAATCAAGGCTAGTGACTGTCCGTAGTTTTGCTCTTGTTCTTGACCCTTCTTGCCCTTCTTTGTCTGTGTTGGTCCTCCCCAGGTACTCGACCCTGGCTTGCCTCTCCGACCTGCTTCTGCTTATCGGACCCTTCCTGCTTTGCTCGCACATTGCTGACTCCGGACCATCTAACGAACTGCTTCTTCTTATTGGATCCTACCTGCATTGCTCGCACGCTGCTGACTCCGGACCGTATAACGACCTGCTTCTGCTTCTCGGACCCTACCTGCTTTGCTCGCACGCTGCTGACTCCGGACAATCTAACGACCTGCTTTTTCTTATCGGATTTTACCATCATTGCTCACACGCTGTTGAATCCGGACCGTCTAATAACCTGCTTTGACTTATTAGAATATAGTATCTTCATTGTCCATACGCTGCTGACCGTTCTCCGGATTACCTTGGGTCTGGTTTCCATTCCCCTTACTGCCTAGAGCGAACCTACACCATCCAAAATCCAAAAGCGACTGGACTAGAGACTGTGATCATTGGCGCATAGGCCGGCAGGCGTCCTTGTTTCGTCAGGGTAGCATCCTGGACTAGAGACTGTTTTCCTCTTGCCGGCGGGGTTTTAGGGCTAGGTTGGGTGGTGTAAGAGTTCCTCGGTAGTATTTCGCCAAAGAGCCACAGTGGTAAGTCAAATCTGATCTCATTGCTTTCTTCTTGAATTTTTGGAAATTCAGTAAATCTCTCGCATTTTTCTGGTGTCCTGTTCTTGTTCTGGTCCTTGGGAGATTATCTTGTTCTGATCTCAGGTTTTTCTTCTTCTACAGTCAACGGTTTTGAAATCACCAACCCTACAGTACCAACGGTGTCTGAACATTCCAACAACGGATGCAGTGATCTCCATCTTTCGGCTAATTGATTCCTTTGTAGTTTGATTAGAAATACAAAGGGGTACATTGGTAGGAAGAACTCTACAGCTACGCTACTAGTTCTTCTACCGGATTATCACCTCAGGACCAGCATCCTGATATAATCAGAAGCCATACATACGAAATATGGATGTTAATGGGGGCGTGACCAGGCAGCCATGGAATAGGCTATGTTTCCTGGGAGCTCCGTGATCCGTCATACTGATCCTGCGAAAAGCGTGCATCCAACAGTCCATTGATGCCTGGAAACAACACAGATTGCGTGTTAATACACCGAGAAGACGAGGAGCAGGACTGTGCTCTGATTGCGATGTAAACGGGGCACTCTGGACACTTTGTACCCTGTGCCCGATCGAGTAAAGAATTCCCAAGATGGCGGCGGCAGGACAAAAGGCAGCCGCCCCCTGCGATCGCCGGTGCCCACTACACGAAACAAACAGCCGTCCTTGAAAGGACTGTGCGATACGGAGTGAAGCTTGGTTGTCCCCGGGCGCTCGAAGCCGCAGAGACATTTGTTACGCGCTTAAATCCAATATAAGACTGAAGCGCGACGAGGGGCATGTCGACTGGAGTCTCCAAGCAAGGAAGGAGAGTGGACACAATGTATCGAAGAGGAGCGAGTGGCGCTGATGCCGAAGCTGTGAGCGGCCGGGAGCTCTTAGCCGCCGCAGCATAGAGCAGCGTAGGACATGGGCCCGCAGCGCTCCCCGGGGAACGGGCTCTGAGCCCTTGTGGTGACTGTAGAAGGGACCTCCTAGAGTGGGGACCGAACAAAGAGGAGTGAGCGCTCCGAACGCCGGAAGGCTGCGGGGAGCTTGGCTGGGGCGTGTGGAAATGTGGCAGCAATCTATGAGTGAATCGAAGGAATGGACTCATGAGCCCCCCCCTCCGAGTGACCAAATAGAACCATCAACATCAGACAGATGCAGACAAGCTGGTGGGCAGAAATTATCACAGTTAATACCGGCAGGGCCTTGAGGTCCGGGTGACATAATTAAGCACTAAGGAGCAGTGCCACCGGCTTGGAAGCATACTTATTAAAACATACAAAGTGGGTCACAACAAAGGAAGATGGTGGCCAGGCTGTAGTAGTCCACCTGAAAGTACAGGACCGCTATTGGATAGGAGAACACAGCGCAGTGGCAGTCACGGACAGAGCTATGCTGGAATCCCTCCGACCCAGAGGAAACAGCAGGTACACGGAGGCAGACGTCTCCTGTCCATACAAAACTGCTCAAACAGCGTTGCTCGGTATTCTCCCACAAGACGACCCAGGGAGCACGAAATGGTAGCTGACCCAAAGTGTACTGCTAAATACTGAGGCTGGAAGAACCCACACCTGGAACCTGGGAGTGCGTGGGGCCCTGGAAAGTTGCAAAGCAGGAGCATCAGAAGGCGACTGCAATATGGCGCAAAGGGGACTCAAAAGTAAAGTGAAGCAGCCGACCCTAGATATATTTGCCAAAGCGCAGAAACCCGCCACCCCCCCAGCGCAGTCAGCGATGAAAGCGCACAAGGCTGAGAGTGCGAGGGGACACCGCCAGCAGATACTGGAGGCTATCACAGAGCTGAAGTCCTCTTGGGGAGTGGCGATGACCGAACTTAGAGAAGCGCTGGAGAGTAAGATAGACGCAGTTGGAATTGAAGTGAATCTACTGCGGCAGGACATGAGAGCGCTGTCAGAACCTACTAGTACCCTGGAGAGTGCCGTCAAAAAAAAATGAAGACCTTAGCTCCACAAATGCAAAAGAGGTACACGTGCTAAAACAACAAGTGGCCAATCTGGAGAATCGGGCGGAAGAAGCTGAGGGCGAGCCCGAAGAAGCAACATACGGGTGATGGGCCTTCCGGAAGGCAAAGAAGGTGCGGACCCCACAAACTATGTCGAGAACATGCTGCTTCAGGCAGTGTGAGCTGGCAAACTTTCCCAGGGATTTGCAATGGAGCGAGCACATCGGGCTCAGACGAGAAGACTGCAACCAGGGGCGCCGCCTAGGGCTATCATTGCGAAAATTTTGAACTACAGAGACAGCAAAAAGATCCTGGAATACTTTCGAAAAGGTGGTACTGTAACAAGAGCATCTGCAATGATCACGGCCTATCCGGACTACACAATGCTGGTGCAAAGGCAGCGTTACAGCTACGTAGCAGTTAAGAGAAGATTGTGGACTGCAGGGATGAAATACATGTTACTCTATCCGGCCAAGCTTAAAGTTTTGCACAAAGGTAAAGCCCACTTTTTTGAGACCCGGGAAGAAGCAGTGTGCTGGCTAGACATGCAAGGATGCCCGGAGCCGGAAGGGGAGCAGGACCGAAGCGGAGAAGATAAGTGAGCCGGAGACACGGGGGCAGAGAGGAGAAGGAGTGACATGGTATAACGTAAGGGGGCGAAGACGTCAGCATAAACTGAATTGTACTATAGCAGAAACCCCCTGCCATGTATGCTTGCCAATGGACACTGGACTGGATTATAGTGGGATCTCTTTAAGTTTGTGATGCATAGCTTTGCGCTAGATAGACATATCGGAGCCACTGGGTATTTGTGCCTTACCCACATTGGTAGAAGTAGAGGGTGCGCCGGTAGAGCGACATCTCCCCACGGGGTCCTAAGTACGGGCAGTGCCAAGAAAGGGGCTAGATATGGGGCGGCCTGAGATCCAGAGATGGAGCTGAGCAACAGTTGGGAGGGAATCAGTGGTTTGAAGCTGGGGAGGGAAGGGTTTTGTTGGGGAAGGGTTGGGAGGAGGGAGCGGAGGGAGGGGGGAGTTGGGTTTTATATAGTTTTGGGGAGTTTAAGTTTAAATGTGAGCCTACATAGAAAAGCTAGATGGTTGTATTTGTATTGCGTGGGTAGGAGGGATCGGTTGGAGGTGGGGGAGAAGAGAGTTAACGAACCATGGGAGACCTTAAGATAATGACGTGGAATGTCAGGGGACTTAACAGCTATTTAAAAAGGAATAAGGTCATGCTCTATCTCAGGAGGCAAAAGATAGACATTGCACTGTTGCAGGAGACGCATCTGACGCGAGAGAAGTTGGAGTTGGTAGGTAAGAAATGGAAAGGGATTGTAGTGGGCTCGTCTTACTCTGCTTACGCCAGAGGAGTGCTTGTCTGGGTGGCGCCGCATGTCCCGTTCCAGCTATTGCAAGAGATGGTGGGGGTAGATGGGAGAATGGTCATATTGAAGGGGCTGGTGGAAAATAGAGAAATATGCATTATAAATACGTATGCCCCCAATCATAACACGGTGACATACTTCAGAACCCTGTGCACCAACCTTAGTATGGGTGTGGGCGGCACGGTGATCTGGGGCAGGGATTTCAATTGTGTAATGAACCCCAAGATAGACAGATCTGATGGCAAGATTGATAGGCCCTCCCCAGCAATGCAGACGCTGTTAGACGATTTTGGCTTAGCAGATGTGTGGAGAACAAAGCACCCTCAGGGGAAGCAATATTCACACTACTCAGCCCTGCAGCAGCTGCATACAAGACTTGATGATGTATTTACCACACCAGATGTGATGATAGAGATTAGTCAGATAGAATATAAGGCGAGGGTCCTCTCGGATCACTTGCCCCTGGTCCTCGGATGGCAATACTGCCCTCCGAGGGCGCGAATCCCGACGTGGCGCCTCCGAGCAGAGGCGCTCAAAGATCCAGTCTTTAGAGAAGATATAAGAGATGAGATTACTAATTACTTCGAGGCGAATACTGGTAGCGTTGACTCGGCGGGTACATTGTGGGAAGCCTTTAAGGTAGTGATGCGGGGGGTTGCCATAGCTAAGTCAAAGGGCCTGCAGGGCGGGGTCCTGGCTGACCTACAAAGAACAGAGGAGGAATTAGAGAGAGCTTTAAAAAGTGGGAGTGAGGATATGGAGCTAGTACTTAAGCTACAGCAGCAGTGTGCGGGACATTGGGAAAGGTTCTTCAACCTTAATTATAAAAAGTATATAGAGAGACAACATGCAGGAGGGGATAAAACGGGACAGCTTTTAGCGTGGCTGTACAAGAGTGAAACCCCTAGGCCCCCGATTAGAACGATAACTAGAGAAGATGGTGAGGTAGTAGACACCCAAGAAGGTGTCAACAAGGAGTTTGCGGATTACTATGAGGTGTTATACCGGGACAGGGAGGGAGACGGCCAAGAGGAGATAATCGAAACATTAGATGATATAGGACTGCCTAAGATAAGTAAAGAGGAAGAGAGGAGCTTGATGCTCCAATTACTTTGGAGGAATTAGAAGAAGTGGTACGGCAGTTGCCTACCAGTAAGACCCCTGGGGCCGATGGGTTCCCTAGCAAATTTTACAAAGTATTCAGAGAGGAAGTGCTCCCCCCAATGCTGGAAATGCTTAATGAAGCAATTGAAGTGGGGCGGTTGCCGGTGTCACTCAGGGAAGCAATCATAATACCGCTCCCCAAGCCCAACAAACCAAGACATAGCTGTGGTTCCTACAGACCTTTGTCGATGCTGAACCAGGACAGCAAAATATTGACGGCTGTCCTGGCAAACAGATTGTGAAAAGTAATTAGTAAGTTAATACATCCGGACCAAGCGGGCTATGTCCCGAATAGGAACATAACCCACAACCATAGGCAACTCTACCGAGTGGTCGAATGGGGCGATAGGACGGAAGGCGAAATGGCGATTGTGTCGTTGGACGCAGTGAAAGCTTTCGACTCGGTCAGGTGGTCATGGCTGTTGGCGGCCCTGGGAGAGTACTGAATGGGGCCCGGTTACATTAGGTGGGCGAAGATGCTTTATAGTGAGCCGCTAGCCAGAGTTCGAACGGGATCAGTGATATCCGAGAGATGGCAACTTGGTAGAGGTACCAGGCAGGGGTGCCCCTGGTCCCCGATGCTATACATTCTTGCCCTGGAGCCCTTAGCGATATACCTCAGGCAACAATATGACACGATAGGTATTGAGGTAGGAGGGGAACGACACCTAATATCCTTATATGCTGACGATTTTTTGCTGTACCTGAAATACCCGGAAGAAAATCTCCAGTATATCCTGGAAGTGATGGAGAGGTATGCGGGGCTATCCGGAATAGCGGTAAATCCTCAGAAATCCAGCATATTCCGCTAGGTAGTTATAGGGGAACCCCTGTGGATAGGTTACCAGTGCTGCAAATACCATGGGCCGTTGGTTCTTTCCGTTACCTCGGAATAGACGTGTACCACACGGCAGAACAGGAACATAGGCATAACACTGAGATGGCCATTGGAAAAATTGGGAGATGCATGAACTTTTGGGAGAAGTTGCCCCTAGCAATGATGGGACGAGGGGCACTGCTTAAGATGGTGGTCTTGCCTAGGCTTTTGCATTACTTTAGCAATATTCCATAAATGATACCCAAGAAATGTTTTGCTAAACTGAAAAGTATGTGTAGGGACTTCCTGTGGCATGGTACCCGGAACAGAGTGGCGCTATGGAAGTTGCAGAACTTCTATGAAAAAGGGGGGATCAAATTGCCTAATTTTGAGGTTTATTATGTAGCGAGTCAGCTCCAATATGTGGCCAAATGGCACTCCGATGAAGCAACCCCTGAGTTAAGGTTGTTTGGGCAGGATAGTACCCCGTTTTACTTAAGAGAAATGATTTGGCTGCCTGAGTCAGAGATGAAAGGACGCCCTGGAATGATGAGGCTTGGGTGGAAAATGTGGCGTCGAGTATGCGGATGATGGAAGACCCATTCCCGTGCTCCCCACAGGTCCCGCTGGTTGCACTGGCAGGGGAAGATAAACAGCTGAGAATGATTATCAGGACCTACTGCGAATCGGTGGGGTTGGTAACGTTAGGGGATGTTTGGCAAGAGGGGGCCATTAGGGATTTTGGAAGACTTAGAGAAGAGGCCGGGTTACATACGGGCCAATATGTTACGTATCACAGAATGGTGCAGAAAATTCAGAAAACGTGGCCTGAAACAGTACTGGCAGAGGAACCAGATGCTAACATAGGGGCAATATATGACATATCGGAGGGGGGACATGAGATTTCTAGATTGTATGAGATGGTGATGACTACGGTTGGAAAAGAGTTGACACAATTGAGGCTAGACTGGGAAGTGAAGGTAGGAGCCCCAATAGAGGATGGGATGTGGGAACGCGCCCTGGGATACCACAAGAAGGTGTCAAGAAATGCAAGATTGAAACAAATACAGCTATATATAATGCACAGAGCATATATGACCCCTCTGAGGATATCTAAGTTCAAAAACACCGGGCGACAGGCGTGTCCTAAATGTGATAAAGAAAATGCTGGCATGACACACATGTTTTGGTCATGCCCAGTAATTGAAAGTTTCTGGGGTGAAGTGGCGCAAAAACTAGCGGAAAAAGGGGTCACGCTCATTATAGACACGGCTTGGGCCTGCTTGCTGGGAAGGTTCCCCAGACCACGGAAACGTAAACATGTTGGGAAACTCAAAGATTTGGCATATGTGCTCGCAAAACGAAGGATTGCCATGGGATGGAAGAAGCGTCACAAGCCACGGGTGGAGGTATGGTGGAAGGATTTGCAGATGGGGCGGAAGCTGAAACGATGGTATGGCAAGAGGCGAGTAGCATGAGGGGGGAAGAAGAAGTGAGTACCCTGATGGCATGGAAATCATTAGTAGCAGAACTGTTCGGAGTAATATGGGATCAAACAGAATCCGAGAAAAGTGAAATCCTGCCACATGCAGCAGATACGGAACGTGAAGTACGAGTGGGCTCATAAAGGGGTAGGGATTGGGGAAGCAGTGATTAAGACTAATTGGTGTACAAGGAACTGTTGTAAAGTGCACTGCGCGTTTGGTTTGTATTGTTGTTTGGTTTAATAAAATTAATAAAATATTTTTTTTTAAAAGATGGATGTTAATGACACCCTGGTCAATCTCATGCAACTCATGGCGGAGTTGCGAACTGACATGACGGCCGCACATGCTGCCACTCATAGGAGAATTGAGTTACAGGCACAGGTGTCAACTCCGGCACCGGTCCCTCCTCCTATGGTGGCTGCTAGTTCAGCCGCTCCCACTCCACTAGGAGCCACTCAAACATCGGTGGCTATGGCTACATATTTCCCGTTGGCTCCCCCCGAGAGGTTTCAAGATGACCCCAAACTATATTGCGCCTTTTTGAATTAGTGCCGCTTGCACTTTTTGTGTCGTCCTGTGGCCTTTCCTGATACGGCCACGAAAGCGGCTTCTGTTCTATCCCATCTGGCCGGTACCGTAGCTACGTGGGCTAACCCGTTATTGGAGGATGGTAGCCCTCTGCTGTTTGATTGCGATGCCTTGCTGGAGGCGATGGGTCGGGTATTCGATACTCGTTACAGATCCCAAGTAACTGAATTAGAATTACTGGCATTACAACAAGTCGATTTGCCCCTCCTGAACTATGTAGCCAAGTTCAATCAGCTGATTGCAGAAACGGGCTGGCCTGAGGATAAGAAGGCCTTGCTGTTCTATAACGGTCTGTCTGACTCTCTTAAAGACACCTTAAGTACAGTACCAGTGGTACCAACGGCTTTCCATGAACTTCTGGATCTCGTTCCACAGATCGATGCCCGGCGGGCAGAAAGGAAGCGGGAGAAAAATGCCTGTTCTAGTTACTCCTTCTCTTGCCTCCTCCAATGCTCCTGAACCTATGCAAATAGGAGCCATAAAGGGGCTTTTAACACCTAGCGAAAGAGAGAGCAGACGACTGAATAATCTTTGTTTCTATTGCGGGTCCGCAGAACATTTTCTAAAAGCATGCCTGAAGAAACGCAAGCAGTCAGGAAACGCCATGACTCGGTAGTAGATGGGGTTCCTGTACTGAGTCACAAGTCTCATGACCCTGTATCGATTAATCCAGTCATGCTTAAGGCTTCTTTTCAGCCTATGTCAGGTCCCTCTTGGATTGGGGAACCGATCCTAGATTCAGGTGCCTCCGGGAACTACATCGACCTCTGCTACGCTCGGGAAAATGGCGTTAACTTCAATGCCAAAAGCCATCCGGAGGTTGTTAATGCTGTTGATGGAACATCACTCTTGTCAGGTTTGGTTACTGAACAAACAGTACCTTTGTCCATGACTACGGATTCGGGGCATACGGAAATCACTACCTTTGATGTTATCAGCGCACCTCAGTTTCGACTCATTTTGGGTTTACCTTGGCTTAAGAGGCATATCCCGACCATTGAGTGGGACAAGGGTATTGTGGTTTTTGATTCTACCTTCTGTGGTAAACATTGTCAAAATCATCAACATCTTGATGAAAACCCCTGTCGTGCCCTCATAAACATTGTGCCCTCGGGGGGTGCTTTGGTTACTACGTCCTTACCTCCAGAATACAATGTTTATCAAGATGTCTTTGATGCGAAAGGAGCTGAAGTCTTGCTACCCCAGCAACCCTATGACTGCCCTATTGATTTCGTCCCTGGGGCTAAGATACAGAGTGGTAGGGTGTACTCCTTAACAGCCAAAGAAGACGCCATCCTGAAAGAATACATCGACAAAGCTCTCAGTACGTGTTTTATCCACCCATCTCGGTCCCCTGCGGCCTCCCCCATGTTCTTTGTACCGAAGAAGGAAGGGGATGTTCGTCCATGTATCGACTACTGTGAATTAAATGCCATCACTGTTTGGAACCAATATCCTATTCCCTTGATCTCGGTTCTGTTACATCAGCTAGGCAATTCCAAAATATTCACGAAACTCGATTTGAGGGGTGCCTACAATCTTGTTAGGATGCGCTCAGGGGATGAGTGGAAGACCGCATTTAAAACCAAATACGGTCTCTACAAGTACTGCGTCATGCCTTTTGGGCTGTGTAATGCCCCTGCTACTTTTCAGCATTTCATCAATGATGTCTTTCGGGATCGCTTGGATACCTATGTGGTAGTATATCTAGATGACATTCTCATTTATTCTCCATCATACTCAACCCACATAGCACACATGTCTACAGTTCTCCAAAGACTTCATGACAATCACCTATATGCTAAACTAGAGAAATGCGCGTTCCATGTCACTTCTGTTGAGTTTTTGGGATATGACATCACACATAAAGGCATCCAAATGAGTGATGCCAAGGTCAAAGCAGTCTTAGACTGGCCAACGCCTACGAATCTTAAACAGTTGCAATCATTCCTGGGTTTTGCCAACTATTATCGGCGCTTCATTAAGTCCTTTTTGAGGATAGTTGCCCCTCTCACGCCTTTGACCAGTAGTTTGATTAGAAATACAAAGGGGTACATTGGTAGGAAGAACTCTACAGCTACGCTACTAGTTCTTCTACCGGATTATCACCTCTGGACCAGCAGCCTGATACCTAGACCCACAACACGAAGCGGGGTGGGGGACCCACACCTGAAAGAAGAAGAACGACAGGCAAAAACAGCGCCATTGTAAGTGCAGGTCCAGGAAGATAACAAGTAGTGCACCGCCACTCATACTGTTAAGAAAATACCAGCAAAGGGATGTATTGCTGCAACCACACAGGAAAGGAGGGCTGATGCTGATTCACAGATGGCAAACCGAATTGGAGCACAGATCGAGGGAATAGCCTGGAAAAGGCTGCACTGCCGGATTACCCCTGACAAAAGAAATCTGATTATCCAGCCAACGCCAACCCACTCAGAATTATACATCGAAAACCTGCGCTACCACCAACTTACGCAAGCTCCGGAACAGTACTTGCAGAATCAAGGTGGAGACAAGAGAATACTGATAAAGTGGACAGTCATAATACACTTATCAATTTACGCCATCCCGAATAGAAATCCGTTGGTAGGCTGGTACGGAAGACACCACATGGGGAGTATAGAAACCGCTGACAAGGGTGCATTGCGAGCCAAGATCACAGTGTACTGAGAAAATGACAAAAGGGGCTAACAAGAAGAGGGGCCCCAAGGATTTGTTCAAAGGCCCACGGCTCTCTTCTCCAGAAACACCCACCCTACCAAGCTCCAGTCAGGCGGGAACCGCTGAGGACAACACAGGGGAAGATCACCTGTTGAACACTATGCAAAGTGGTTTCATGTCAATAAATGTAAAGCACGACGATATCGTCTCGACAATTAGTTCCTTGAAGTGAAGCTCGAGAAAGAGAGCGGCCGGATCAACGGGATGGAAACTAGAGTCAGCAATACCGAGGACACTCTCGAACGACATGACCAAGACATAGCAACGATTAAAACGAAGACTTAGAGTCAAGATCCATACGCAATAACATTGGAGGCGTAGGGGTGCCTGTAGCGGCATGTAGAGGCCCGATGGAGCCATTCTTTGAGAACTTACTCAAAACCTTATTTGATCCCACCAAGTTCTCCTCTCAATTCCTGGTGGAGAGGGTGCACCGGACCCTCACCTTGGCCACGGTCTTGCGTGCCACTGCAAACTATAATTGCCAAACTGCTGAATTATAGAGACCGAGATACCATGCTGAAACTCTGCAGGGAAATGGGAATGCTACGATATGAATCCAGTAATATATAATGTACACATATACCCTGATTTTGCCGCAGGCACAAAGGAGGAAATATGATTCAGTAAAACGACCCATACTCCTCGATCTTACCAGCTAAGTTGAGGATCCAGCATGGAGGAAGAGCCCATTTCTTTGAAAACCCAACAGAGGCGCTCAGATATGTGGAAGCTTCAATACCCCCTCCTCTGTCTCACCAAGACGAGGAACAGATGAACCAACCGGTAGGAGGCGGAGACTGAGATGAACATCAAGACTGAGCAGAAGAGATTACTTTAATCACTATCCAGATGAGAGTCAAGGAAACTAGGCACACAAAAACAAGCTATAGAAATCAAGATTGGGCATGCAGTAGCCGAACCAGACAGGCATGGCAGTCAAAACAGCACCACGCGGACTTTCCAAGTTTGTTGGGTTAATTCATCATCAAGTTGGGGCAGTTGATGTGGGTTGGGGTGTAGGGGGGAGTTCAACAAGTTGTATCGATCCCGAGGAAGTGGGTAAGCGGAACCCAACCAGACTTAAAAGAAATAGGTAAGCAAAATAGAGTGAACAGTTGCATTTGGGTGAAGACAAAGCAAGGAATATGGAACAAACATTAGCCAGGTTAACTGCAAGATGTACATGGTCTTGATAGCGAGACTGAATCCCACAACTCACTAGAATAGCTGACTATTTGAAATTAATAACATGGAATGTGCGCAGATTAAACAACCTGATAAAAGTTAGGAAAATGTGGGCATATCTGGAACGCCATGCTCCCAACATAGTTATGCTACAAGAGAGTCACGCATTGAAAGTAACACATAGACAAATGGCACATAGATGGGGGAAAACAGATATTCTGCCAACTACTCCTCACAAGCAAGAGGGGTAGTCATATTAATTCACAAATCAGTTAATTCTAGAGTTGGGTCCACACACATAGACCCAGATGGCAGGTATGTTATTGTAACAGGAACCATCAACAATGAAGGAATAACTCTGGTTAATACATATGGCCTGAATATAGATTATCACAGTTTTTAAACACACATGGCCACACTGATTGGTCAAACCCCAGAGGCTCCAGTACTGGGGAGGGATTTTAACACAATCCTTAATAATGAAAGAGATAGATCCACCACTAGGAGCCGTGGGACTACGAGGGCAGCCCTGATGATACAACAGATTATGGCACAATACACATTAATAGACGCCTGGAGGGAGGAACACCCGAATAAAAAAGAATGTACGTATTACTCAACCGCACATGATGCACTATCTAGGATTGACTTCTGGTTAATAACAGACACATAGGTGAATAAGACTTATAGCTCCATGATACTACCGCGCACCGGGTCGGACCACTCTCCAGTGGTGCTCAAGGTGAAACTACTACCTGTCACAAAGTCCCACATACTATGAAGTATGGGATGTTTTGACCCACTTTTGCTCTGCAATCACTGTGTTCTGATGGTGCCAAAAATAGTAAAATGGCTGCAAAACCCTTGTGCATGACAAAACCTCTGAAAATCATGCTTTGCAAAGCACAAAAAGATGGCTGCCCAATCTGCCATGCATGTTGTCAGTGGTGGAACAGAGATCTCACTCCTGAAACATGTCACTGGGCTCCGCAACATGTGAAAATGGAGCACAGAAGGAAAAAGCAGTGTTTTGCTAAAGGACACCCCAAAATCTTGCTTTAAATCACTGTTCTTTGTTGCTGAAACTGCAGAATGCCGGTACAAAGCACACTCGAACATCCAAAATTCTTGCTGGGTGCTACAATTCACTTAGTGTAAGAAATCATTGTGAACTTACAATGTCTTCAAAAGCTGAAAGCATCAAGGGATTTCCACAGCAAAAGTGGCCTGCCTGTGGATCTGGCAAAATCTGGGTGCAGTACCCTAGGCCGCCTGAATGACAGCTGTCAGTAGCCTGCCTGATTAAACTTTAAACATGTATAAACTGAAATCAAATATTTGTAATCCAAGAGGCCTGTTGTGGAGAGTAACCCATCTTGTAATTGTTTTGATTCCATGGTTTAAAATCTTGAATAAGTATTTACCTGTGATTTGATCCCACACGTTTGTTTTATGCTAAGGGAAAATTCAACAGAAGTAACAATTAAAGTAAGCTGGCTAAAGCTACCAAACTGGAATAACAGCTTTCCTCACAGAGGCAAGGCCTCTCCTTCCACCAGGAAATCACACCAAAGCGATAATTATAGAGTTTGGGAAGAACCTGGTCTGCAGTGGGGAAGGAATCAATGAACAGCTGCAAAGCACGAAATGCTAGGTGTGAGGACAATAGTAAAATGGCCCCTGCCAAGAGAACAGGGAGGAGACTGCTTCTGAGCTGAAGGGAGACAAAAAGAGGCGGAACCGAACAGCCATCTGTGGCTGAACATTCACAAGGAACATTTTGTTTAAAGACTTCTAACTCACCACTTAAAATTGCCAAAAATACAAAAGTAACAAAATTGTAAATCTAAATTTTGGGTGCGCATTTCAAGAGGTGGAAAGATCGTGTGACATGTGAAAGAAAGGGCAGAAAATGTGATTTTACACCAAATGTATTTCTGCTAGAAGTATGAAACTTTAAACACTTATGCACATGTTATACACGCACACTTGTATAAATTTGCTGATGAATTGGACATTGTGTTCCTGATGAAAAGGGTGAAATTAGGTGAAAAGCAGATACAAGATCCCGCAGAGACAGGGTTTTGAGGAGTAGCTGCTACACAAAATATGGAATCTGTATATGTGATTGTTATAGAGGTTACTCAAATGTAAATATGTCTTGTGTCACAAGTAGATTTTGTGTTCAAGAGGCTAGGGGTGGACTCTAAGCCTCATAAACCCACAACATAAAGGTGACACACTGTTTATCTCCTCCTATCAAGGCAGAGAGGAGACTCTGACCAATCGCCTGTCAAAGGGGCGAGTTTAGGCTAAACCAGCACACACACACCCTTTATCATAGCATAAATAGAGACAGCAGAGGGCAGATAGAGACAGACAGATTCACTCACTATCCCGATGCTGGCGGAGCACCCTGCTGCAGAACTTTACATCTTCCTTGCTCCAGACTCCAAAAAACTTGGCAAAGCAGAAAGGCCCATTGCATAGCTGAACCATTTTCAGCTAGGCCTCAAACTCCAGAACCAAAATCCCACAAACCTAAAGGGAACCAAAAGCTAGCCAGGCTGCGCTGAACTGCTTGCCTGCTGAAAATCAATTCCATCATAACCAAGAAGGGCAGATCCAATCCAATCCTGTGCCGTGCTGTGACCAGAGTGCCTTGCAGATCCAATCCAGTCTGGTGTCGTGCGGTGACCAGGGCGCCTTGACGCTGCCCAATCCGATGTGCCCAGCAGTCTGTCCTAGAACTAGATCCAGTTCCCTGACCAGAATCCTGACAGTTCCGTTTAAAAACATATTGAGTGAGTATCTATAGAAATAACTGTGTCACTAGCATATGCACTGTCCATAGTCAATCCCTATCTTAAAACCATCCTATCTTGTATTCAGAACCTGTGTTGTTAGAAATATTTTTGAATTGTCTGAACTCTCCATCCAAACCATCCTATCTTCCTCCTATACTAGTATTGTTAAAATTATCTTTGCGCTGATATTTTTCATCTGAAAAAGGCAAGCTCCTCTGCAGGGAGTCAACCTTACCAAGTGGCTGAGGTCCTGTGTGGTATTCGTTTATTCATAGTCATCCTAAAACGTCCATAACTTCCTTAGTTTTGGTGCTAGAAAGAAAATTTCACCTTCTGCTTTTAGCTAACATCCACAGCTTTAAACCGCATCCCAAATCCATACGGTTCTCCCGTTATCGCGAATATCGTGCAGTGAAAAGTTTGCCGTAAATTTCGTTTTTGGGAAATTCTGACACGTGTAAAACAGCTTTTGATTGCTCCCGACTTGAATTTTAAGCTTTCAATTTGTTTCTTGGTATCAAATCATTGCTTGTGTTTGTGTGGAACCATCCAAAGCGGCTCCCATAAGAATTTATAGTAATTTTAGCATTTCTGCCCATATTTAGTGTTTTACCCAGTTCATTCTAAGATAACTTTACAACCACTCTGACAGCTTGCCAATCAATTTCATTTTTCTCTTGTGTTGCTGGGGGAAATTGGGATTGATATTCTGTTTGAATTCTGCCATTCCTGAATACCTGCATTGTCTATTGGGGGTTGACGGGTGTGCAGGGGGAACCGTTAACCAAAGTCCTATCTGATCTGAACACACACACAAAAGTATTATTTCTGTGCTGAATTGTTTTACTCACTATTACTCCTTGTGTATTAAAGAGATTATTCTGTGTTACATCACCCCATTGGTGATCATTGTGTACCCATTAAAACATAGGGTGATTAAATTGTAAATACATAAATAAATATTTTAACTTTGCAAACCAGCCTGATTCCTGGTTCAGTGTAGTGTGACCGGGGGTGTTCCAGGGGAGGGGCGTGATATGAGTGGTATATCGTTCAGAATAAAGAACTTTTAGGCAAAAATAAATAAGGATTTCAGTTGTGCACTACATGCTAGGCGTTGACTTGGGTGAGTGCCGGATTGAAGTCACTTACAGCTTGGGGGCTCATCGCGGGATCCTGAATTAGACATACCACCTGTGACAGTCCAACACAGCGTGCTAACTGACGGGGTACATACACCTTGTCGGGCTACCACACTGTGCTACACTGTAAAAACACCCTTCAATAGAAATACTCAAAGGAGTTGGGCCTGCTTTGCAAAGGTAAAAGTAACCCTGAGATAAGTAAGAAGGAAATTAATATTTCCGGAATGGCGACCCCATTGGAAATCAACATGGCAAAAGAACACCTACTGTACAAGTTGTTTGTCAGGGGTGAATGGATAGAGCAGGATGAGAATGTCTGGCTGCAGGAAATCAATCAACAAATCACTGCCATAGAATTAGATACATGGCAGGACCAGGGTCCACTACAACAGGCTCTTAGTGAATTGTATATGGCCCCAAGAGTAAAAGAAGAACAATGTAAAATTGCTAAAATAGTGGTGTACCTGTACCTCCATATTGGAGTAATACAGAAAAAATATGCCGAAAACCTAGAGCTGGCAAGAAGGCAAGTACAATCCCTAGAGAAAACCAAAACTGATCTGGACTCTGCAGAGCAAAGGCTACAAAAGAGCCAAGATTCAGAGAGAGAAACCAGACAGTACCTGACAAAATTAAAGGAAGATCTGGATCTCCTGCAGCAAGAGAAGGTAGAGCAGGATACCAAATTACTGACACTACAAAAAGAGTGTCAAGAAATGTTGGATTCTCTTCTAGAGAGCCAACAAAAACTGGAGCAACAATTTACTTTTAATAGAGCCTGCGCAGAGCAGCTAGTCACATTACAGAACCACCTAGAATCCTTGAAAGAAGAGAATAATAAATTAATTATTAAAGATCTTGAATCCCAAACAGAATTTGATGAAGAGCACCAGAAAGCGGGTGCATTCAGAAAACAAAGGGACGATCTGGCTGCACAGAGGGGTACTCTAATTCAGGAAAGGGACACCTTAGGCCAGGAAGTCAGCCATTTAAAAACCAAGATGTAAGAACATCACCTGGCCCTTCAGGGACTGGGTGAACTCAAAATGGACTATGAAAAACTGTTAGAGCACACCAGAAGGGTAGGGCCTGTAAGGCCTGTAAGGACCGAACTCAGGAGGTGAGTTTCCTGCAGCAAAAATTGGCCCAATACTCCCAAATCAGACAGGGTGCACAGAGAGACAATGAGGATCTCTGTGAGAAAAATGACAGGCGCCATAGACAGATAGCCATGCAGGAACAACTAATAGAGACCAGTAAGGCCTTAATAGAAGAACAAAAGGGTCAGATTTTTGCATGCCATCAGGGAGTAGGTTCTGAGAGGGATGAGGTCAGATGGGAGAGGGAAACTCCTGAGCATAACCTCAGGAACCCTGGCACCAGAGACTTTAATCTCTTCAATCTCATGGACTCTGCCACCCCCATGTCCACTGGCTCACATGAGCCAAGGGCCACATGGATGGTAGACTTCAACCCAATGGGGAATATGGGGCTAATAGGCCAGCGCCTCCCAGAAATGTATGGGCAGGCATCTATGTATAGGTTCCCACGTGCTAGGGCAATCTTCTCTGATCAGGGAGACTCCAGTGAGGGGAGAATCAGAGAAATGGATCCTCAGAAATATAACTTATCAAGAGATCAGGCAGTGAAATTTGGTGGGGAATTCCATGAGACTAGACCCACTAAGAGCATACTAAAAACCTCTTCCCAGCTAGGACAGTGGGGGGGGGGCGTACTCAACCAATCCTGGGAGCAAGGAAGAGTAAGAAGACTCTTCTGAGCACCACAGGTCCCAAGAGACTAGGCCCCCACATTCTGCCAGCCATTCCCAAGCTCGCAGAATCCAGGAGAGTCTAGAAGACCAGACAGCCACCTCTGGTAGCAGTGCCTCTGAGTCAGAGGCTTAGTGGACCAGGGTGTCAAGAATTAAAAAGGCTAACAAAGTTAAGAGGACTTTACTCAAGGATCCCCTGATACAAATAAAAGCTATTAGGAGCGTCATCACGCCCTACCACAAAAATGCCAAATATTCGGTTTGGGAGCATCTTGAATTATTTAAGCAGATGATGGAAACTTTCCATCTGAAGGACAGCCAAAGCTGTATTCAGTATGTAAAGTGGACGTTTTCTCCTGAGTACTCTAGCTTCTTTGTGGGGCTGGAGGATCAGAACCATTCAAAATGGTCCACCTATAGGGCGGCCATCCTGAAACATTTTTCCATTCATAGGAACCCTCAAGAGGCTCGCAAGGCCACCTACAACTTACAATGTGGGGAAGACCAGGCCCCACAAGAATTTGTTCAGGAATTGAAACGCGCCTTTGCGCAGACCACTAGAAGGGTGCGCACTGACAGTCAGGAATTTGTGAACACTTTCTTTCATGCTCTCCCGAAATACATTATGACCCAGCTAGTGAGGGACTTTCATGAGAAAAGATCACTAGCCTGGGTCATTGAACATGCAACGCGCATCTATGAAGTACAGAAGCCGTTGGGAAGTAAAAATCTGGGCAAAAGCCCCAAACCGACCAACACCCCTGCTGCTGCTAAGGTGGCAGAGGTGAAGGTTGCCCCCATTTTAGATCTGGAGATGGGGGGCCTAAGAACCTTGCCGCACAGAATCTGACCAACCCCAAACCCGGAAGGCCCTCGGGCCAATCCCAAACAGGGAGCCAGGGAGGTAACCCCACAAATGGGACCCCTAACTCCCCTGACTACATCAGCCCACGCTACAAGGTAAATAGACCCATCCTGGGCTATGTGTGGACTCCTCCAGCCCAAGGGTGGGAGGATCCAACCAGACAGCAGGAAACCCAGGAATCTTCCCTCCTCACTTTCCCCATGAGGGCAGTAATCCCCCAAATGCCAGACCAAATTTCTTTCCCCGGTACCTGCCAAACTTCAACCCCCAAAACAACCCTTCTTTCTTTCCCCACTTTCCTGAGCCCAGACAGCCCAATCCGGGAGAGGGTAGGCCAAGTGTGGAGGGGTACCCGAGCTATCCTAACCAGGGGTATTATGTGAGAAGGGATTGTTACCCTTCCCGGGATCAACCCAGGGTAGATTTAAGGACCCTGTACCAGCCAGAGCGGGTGTCCCAACTAGAGCGCCAGGTCCAGAACATGGCACAGGATCTGGGTCGCATGCTGAGGGCTCAACAGAACCCTCAGATGAGCATGGCGGCTCAGAACTCCCCAAATCCAGGGTCTGGTGCTCGAGAACAATGATGGGGGAAGAACCCAGACAACCCACCGGTTGGCAGGAGGCACAAGGGGAAGGGGGATGTAAAGCCTTGGAGGAAGCTCCCTTCCCCACTTGTGAAAAGCCCCTGGAAACCTAGGAACCAGAACCCAAATCTCCTGCCCCCGAAAGTCTGCAACGCAAGGAGCAGAGGGTGGGGAGGAGAAATAAAGAGCCTAAGAAGGCCCATTTTTTGGAGGAGGTGCAAATCTTCCAGTTTGAAGGAGAGGGGTCCTCCGAGGATTCTGGGAAAAAGATCTTCTCCTTCAGGGATGGGGGAACTCCTCCCAAAGAAAAATGGGTCCCAGAGGATCCAAATCCAGACTGGGTAGATGTGGGGACTGAGGTAAAACCGCCCATCATCAGTACCCAGAATGACCAGCACGAAAATCCCCTGGTGCAAAACCTCCCCATATCTAGTTGTCACCTTTTTCTTACAGGTTTCCAAGATCCCAAACAGAATCCTGCCCAAATCACCTCTCTGCCGGTATCCAAAACAAGGAAATTAACCCACCAGTTGGCCAAAAATGTGCATTATCTTTGCCCCTTGAGGAAAAGGAGGGAAGACTTTATGCCCCGGTCCAAATACAGGGGCAATGTACAATTTTGGCACTGGTGGACACAGGATCACAAGCTACCCTTCTGTTAAAAAGGGCTTTTGATCAGCTGAATTCGGGAAGGGGGGAGAAATACCAAATTCCTCTCACCCCTCTTCCTGGGCAAATTCAGAACTTCGACGGGAGGGAAATTCCTGTCGAGGGGACTGCGGATTTAGACATTAAAATTGGGCGACACAAGGTGAAGCACCCGGTCATAGTTGTGACTCCAGAGGGCACACCTTGTATGCTAGGGAATGACATCCAGCGTAGATTTTCTCCCCTCATAGATTATGTAAACAAGGTCCTCTGGACCCAGACTAACCAACCAATACAATTAAAACAGAGTGTCAACCATGTTAGTTGAAATGGCACATGGTTGAACAAAAACCTGACCAAATTGAATTTCACTTCCAGAATAATCAAATCCCAGACATGACAGTAATTGCAGTAGGACAACAAACTGGTGATGGGGAGTCCTCTTTATTTCTGAAAATCAACCTTCCTTCCAGTCTAAGGTGGCATTCCACACTGGATTGAAACACTCTGAAATTCTATACAAATTCACAATCAGAAAATCCCATTCCTATAGTCCAAAAAGATGAGAAATCAGCCCAAAGCTTGGCTGATGTTCAGAAAATTGAAGAGCAGTTGTTCATCTCTATTCAGTTAAATGAGGGGTAGGACTCTGTTCTCGCCCGAGTATGTGTGAACAACGGTAAGAGCTTCATCAGCGAGGCCATGTTCCACAAACTCCCAAAAGATCCAGCCATTCCCACATTTAAACTGATAGACAAATGGGAAATGGATCTGGAAACACCCAATTACAAACATCTCAGGTGTATGCTCAAAATGTCTATAGGTAACAAGAGCATAGTCCATAATTGTCGGGTCATGCGTGATGTCCCTGCTCCATTTTACTTAGGCAGTGACGTTCTCAATCGCTTTGCCATTAGTTTGGACCCAATAAACTTCAAAGCTTGGTCCCGATTAGCGGGTAATCTCATGGACTTTGATGACCCAGAAAAAGCATTTTGGTCAGCTCAACTGCTGCAATATGCAGCTGAAATTCAGATTGGAGAGGAAGTCACCATCCCAGAACGGACTCGACAATTCTCACTGAAAGTAAACATTAAAAGAGGACAGAAACTGAACAATCCTGACGCCTATGTCCATCTTAATGCTCATTTCCAACAGCAAGGGTTGGGGGTAAACCCAACACCACTAGTCAACATAGAACACAACACCATTCCAATAGAGGTGGATAACAGCGACATAAAGAGTATTACTCTGGGCACAGGTACCATTATTGGAATGGCGGTTGATGACTGACATTTTTCCATAGATTTAGGTTAACAAACTGTTAGGACCAATCCCCAAGGATTGTTTTGACAGTGATAGCGACGATGATGCAACAACAGACAGGATCTTCACCCGGCTTGGGGGGAATTTCCTGGTGTACTCTTCCTGCCCTTATGGTAAGGAAGATGTGACATGTGACTTCAGGAGGGATGAGGTGATATTTCAAGTCCACGAGGACTGCCTTCCCCACCTGAAGCCACCAGTCCAAATCAGCACTTTGGCCAGGGACTTTTCCACCCAGCTGGAGGAGGTCGCTGAGATAGCCAAACCGGAAGTCTTTCCAGGCTTCAGGCAGATGGTTGAAGAGAGTCAACCTAGCTGATGCCTGTGAGACTCTGGAGCAAAAGCAAACATTGAAACAAGTTTTCTTAGATTTTCAAGATCTCTTTGCGGTGGACTCATATGACTGTGGTCGCACTGACATCCACACAACAACAATTCCCACAGACCCTGGTATGACTCCAGTGTTTGTGAAGCAATTAGCTTGCCTCTCGCATCAATGGAGTCCCTTACTGAAATAATTAAGAACTTTGAATCCCGTGGGATAATTTGTCCAGTCCACTGCACCTTCAATAATCCGGTGCTGGGGATTTTGAAACCAAACAGCCAGTGGAGACTATGTGCTGACCTAAGGGAGCTCATCAAACGGGTCCATACTTCCCGATGGCTTCTTCCCTACATTGACCAAGGGCTGGCCCAGATCCAGGGGTCACAGGTATTCACTGCAATTGACCTGACCAATGGGTACCTGACTGTACTTGTCAGTAGGGAGGACCAATACAAGCTGGCCTTTACCTTCGGGGGGGGCAGCAGTATACGTGGACCCGGACTCCCTTCGGATACATCAACTCCAGCAATGAATTTAACATCTTTCTACATAAGGCCATGCCCAACCTGGGTGAAAGGAGTAACCTGGCCTATGTAGATGATGTTATAGTCAAAAGCTCAACTGTGGAGGAACACATAGCGGAGATCCATTATGTCCTGACACAGTTGAAGGCTGCCGGAGCAAAACTCTCCTTTCAAAAGGCACAGTGGTGCAGGACCCGTGTCAATTTCTTGGGGCATGTGATGACTCCTCAGGGTCTCTGTCCCCAGGAAAAGAAAGTAGAAGCACTACAGAAAATAAAAGACCCCACAACTCTGCGGGAACTAAGGAGCCTCCTTGGACTAACTAACTACAGCAGAAAGTTCATTGAGGACTATGCAGGGATCACAAGACCACTGATCCATCTTTTGAAGGGGGGGTCAAGTGGTTGTGGGGTCCAGAACAAGCTGAGGCAGTAAGACAACTCAAAAGAAGCCTCTCACAAGCACCTTGCCTAGCTTACCCTGTCAAAAACAAGGAGTTCTTCTTGGAGACAGGGTTCTCAAATACATGCTTGACTGCAGTATTATAACAAAAGCATGACAAGGTCAATAAAGTAATCTCCTATGCGAGTAAGACTTTATCTTCTGTGGAGGAAAAATTCAACGATTGTGAGAAGGCACTCCTGGCAACGGTGTGGGCATTGAAGAATTACCGGCCACTCATCCAGGGGGAACACATCATAGTGGAGACTCCACACCAACCTTTGCAATATCTTCAAAGTGACAGAATCCGGGTCGGAAATGTGAGTAATTCCCGAATTACTTCCTGGATTCTGTCAATGCAAGGCTTTCCTGTGGAGGTCAGATATGGCCAAAACAAGAAGAGTCCCCTCGCGCAAGGTCTGGCTGACTTGCATGATTGTGCCAGAGAAAACTGTCTCGAGGACGAAAGTCTTAAAATCAAGGACAACATGGAGGCCTACCTTAATTCCACACACAAACTCTATAAAGAAGACCAGTGTGAGGGAATGCCCACTGTCTATGTGGATGGGTGCTCCTACCATGTTGACAACAACGGGTAAAAGGAACTTGTGGCCGGCGTAGGGAATGCATGGGTGAATGATGCCCCAGAACCCTCTGCTGGGTACAAAATCATTCCCCGAAGTAGTCAAGTGGCAGAGCTGATGACTGTGCATCAAACCATCCTCACTGCTGTCCAACACCAACTCCACGAACTGGTCATAATCACTGATTCAGATTATGTACAGAACGGGTTTGTGGAGCACCTGGTTAATTGGGAAACCAGAGGCATGCTATGTGCTAATAATAAACCATTGAAACATGGAAAATGAATACAAAATATTGATTATCTGGTCACCTCGAATGGGATGACCAACCACTGGATACAGATCAAGGGTCATTCTAATGTAGCAGGACCAGACAAAACTGGAAATGACCTAGCTGATCAGCGGGCCAAAACCGGAGCCATCCAAGGGGATCTACTTGAGATTGAGTCCCTGTTGGGGGAAATCCAGGTCACTGCTATCACTAGGTCCCAGACAAATGCTCACAATTAACTCTCAACTGCACAATGGAGTAAGGAGACCCCAGATGCTGATTTGATTAAAGCACAAAAATGGGATCCAATAATTGGTAAGTTTTATCAACACATTGAGGACCCTGAGAACTTTCCCCTGATGGGTACCGATTACATAGGGAAAGAGGACCTGAGAGTGTTGATGAAATGTCCAAAAATGTTCCGAATCCAAGATGGTTTGTTGGCGAGGAGATCCATAGCTGGCCATGACCAGTGGGTGGTTCCTGCCTCATTCTGAAGCCTGATGCTAAGTCACACCCATGATGCTGCCGCAGCCGGTCATAGGGGGTTTCATACGATACTAGAAATCTTGCGAGAGGTTGCATACTGGCCACACATGGGGCAGGACCTTGACCAATACTTGAAGAGGTGTCTTGTGTGTACAAAATTTCAACCAATATGACTCATACACTGTGCTCCCCTCCAAAAGAGGGGGATGACACTGCCTTGGTCAGATTTACAAGTCGATTTTATCGGGTCCGTGATTCACTCCTCTAGAGGGAACAAGTACATGTTGACCGTAACATGCTTGTTCACTAAATGGGTGGAATGTCTCCCGGCCCCAAATTGCAAGGCAGAAACAGCAGCTGCCCTGATGATCAATCACATCTTCTCGCGTTTTGGACTACTCCAAAGGATTGAGTCAGACCGAGGTAGCCACTTCACTAGCGAAGTGATGACAAAGATGTGGGAGATACTTGGGGTCAAAAGGAAACTACACATTGCCTACCGGCAAGCCTCTAGTGGTGGAGTTAAGAGATACAACAAGACAATTGTGAGCATATTAAAAACGTTTGTGGCAGATTCTGGGCCAAGTTGGGACATTCGATTACCTCTTGTCCTGATGGCCATCAGATCTACCCCTTCTTCTGCAACAAAAATGTCTCTGTTTGAGCTAATGACTGGATGAAACATGGTGCTACCCCAGCATCTGCTGTACAGAACCCAAGAGCAGACCTTTATAAATGCCTCCACAACTCATGAGTATGTTGAGAATCTGAGAAAACACCTTCAACATGCTTTTGCCTATGCTCAGCGGAATCTAGAAAGATCTGCAGACAGTATGAAGACCCACTATGACCTTAAGACCACTAAAAAGGAATACCAAGTAGGAGACCGGGTCTACTTGTACAATTTCCAAAGGAGCCAAGCCAAACAGTGCAAATTTCTCCCATGTTTGCGGGGTCCTTTTGAAATTGTAGACAAAATCTCACCAGTCGCTTACAGAATCTGCATCCCCAAGGGCAGTTTGGCAGACCGGGGAGACAAGTGGGTCCACATAAACCAGCTGAAGAGTCCCCATCCCAGGCATACCTTGTGTCAAATCGAGGAGCCAAACGGAAACCCAGAGGGGGAAATTCCGGCCCCCTAGAAGAATCCACCTGTTAAAACCATTCCAACTGTTAAAACCATTAGTAAATACAGGTGGGGAATATTGTAAATTATATTCAATGTATGCATCTGCCCCACTACATGAATAGTAGTGGGGACATTTCCATAACCATGCTCTGTTCTGTCTCATAGCACTGGAACCAAGAATTCATAAGTACCAAGGAGGACCACTCGGGGACCGGGAGGAAAGACCCAAGGAGCCCGGAGTATCGCTCCATACTGCCATCCAGAACCGGCGAGGAGAGCATGTCGATCCAGCACTGATGGGAGAAGCAGATGACTTTCTCCACCTGGACCAAAGAAAGAAAGAACATCCCAATCTCCCGACTTCTCCTTGATGGGCGGTCAAACTCAAGTTGTGAGGGGGGGCTCTGTGGGATGTTTTGACCCACTTTTGCTCTGCCATGTGACATCACTGTGTTCTGATGGAGCCAAAAATAGTAAAATGGCCGCAAAACCCTTGTGCGTGCCAAAACCTCTGAAAATCATGCTTTGCAAAGCACAAAAAGATGGCTGCCCAATCTGCCATGCATGTTGTCAGTGGTGGAACAGAGATCTCACTCCTGAAACATGTCACTGGGCTCCACAACATGTGAAAATGGAGCACAGAAGGAAAAATCAGTGCTTTGCTAAAGGAAACCCCAAAATCTTGCTTTAAATCACTTTTTCTTTATTGCTAAAACAGCAGAATTCCAGTACAAAACACCCTCGAACATCCAAAAGTCTTGCTGGGTGCTACAATTCATTAGTGTAAGAAATCATTGTGAACTTACAATGTCCTGAAAAGCTGAAAGCATCAAGGGATTTCCACAGCAAAAGTGGCCTGCCTGTGGATCTGTCAAAATCTGGGCGCAGTACCCTGAGCCGCCTGAATGACAGCTGTCAGTAGCCTGCCTGATTAAATTTTAAACATGTATAAACTGAAATCAAATGTTTGCAAACTAAGAGGCCTGTTGTTGAGAGTAACCCATCTTGTAATTGTTTTGATTCCATGGTTTAAAATATTGAATAAGTATTTAGCTGTGATTTGATCCCACAATTTTGTTTTATGCTAAGGGAAAATTCAACAGAAGTAACAATTAAAGTAAGCTGGCTAAAGCTACCAAACTGGAATAACAGCTTTCCTCACAGATGCAAGGTCTCTCCTTCCACCAGGAAATCACACCAAAGCAATAAACATAGGGTTTGGGAAGAACTTGGTCTGCAGTGAGGAAGGAAACAATGAACAGCTGCAAAGCAGGAAATGCTAGGTGTGAGGACAGTCGTAAAATGGCCTCTGCCAAGAGAACAGGGAGGAGACTGCTTCTGAACTGAAGGGAGACAAAAAGAGGCAGACCCGAACAGCCTTCTGTGGCTGAACATTCACGAGGAACATTTCGTTTAAAGACTTCTAATTTACCACTTAAAATTGCAAAAAATACAAAATAACAGAAATGTAAATCTAAATTTTGGGTGCACTTTTCAAGAGGCGGAAAGATCGTGTGACATGTTCTGGAAAGAAATGGCAGAAAATGTGATTTTACACCAAATGTATTTCTGCTAGAAGTATGAAACTTTATACACTTATGCACATGTTATACGCACACACGTGTAGAAATTTGCATAACTAATAAATTGGACATTGTGTCCCTGATGAAAAGGGCAAAATTCGGTGAAAAGCAGACACAAGATCCCCCAGCGACGGGGTTTTGAGGAGTAGCTGCCACACAACATATGTAATCTGTATATGTGATTGTTATAGCGGTTACTCACATATAAATATGTCTTGTGCCAAAAGTAGATTTTGTGTTCAAGAGGCTAGGGGTGGACTCTAAGCCTCTAAGCCTCATAAACCCACACCATAAAGGTGGCACACTGTTTATCTCCTCCTATCAAGGCAGAGAGGAGACTCTGGCCAATCACCTGTCAAAGGGGCGAGCTTAGGCTAAACCAGCACACACACACCCTTTATCATAGCATAAATAGAGACAGCAGAGGGCAGATAGAGACAGACAGATTCACTCACTATCCCGATGCTGGCGGAGCACGCTGCTGCAGAACTTTACGTCTTCGTTGCGCCAGACTTCAAAAAAAAGTTGGCAAAGCAGAAAGGCCCATTGCATAGCTGAACTGTTTTCAGCTAGGCCTCAAACTCCAGAACCAAAATCCCACAAACCTAAAGGGAACCAAAAGCTAGCTGGGCTGCGCTGAACTGCTTGCCTGCTGAAAATCAATTCCATCATAACCAAGAAGGGCAGATCCAATCCAATCCTGTGCCGTGCTGTGACCAGAGTGCCTTGCAGATCCAATCCAGTCCGGTGCCATGCGGTGACCAAAGCGCCTTGATGCTGCCCAATGCGATGTGCCCAGCAGTCTGTCCTAGAACTAGATCCAGTTCCCTGACCAGAATCATGACGGTTCCATTTAAAAACATATCTAGTGAGTATCTATAGAAATAACTTTGTCACTAGCATATGTACTGTCCATAGTCAATCCCTATCTTAAAACCATCCTTTCTTGTATTCAGAACCTGTGTTGTTAGAAATGTTTTTGAATTGTCTGAACTCTCCATCCAAACCATCCTATCTTCCTCCTGTACTAGTATTGTTAAAACTATCTTTGCGCTGATATTTTTCATCTGAAGAAGGTGAGTGTGGTATCCTGGTATGACTGTATTGAATGGCTGAGTGTGTGGAAGGGCCTCCTAGAATGTTTAAGTGGAGCTTGGAGTGTGGGGGGCCTGAGGATTCTAGAGAGTGACGGTTGGGACTTGGAGATGGACTAGGAACCAGGGCAGAGGCTTATCACCTACTCTCCTACCTCGTATACTATGCTATGTAACTAAGAAGAATAAAGCCTGTTTCCTTTTACACTAACCTGAGCCAGCCTGGTTCCTGCTCCCTGTCATCACTGGCTCAGGGATACATCATTTGGCGACGAGGATTAAGAACCTGGAGTAAGGTATGGAGAGTGGAGGAGAACTGAGAAGTATGGAGCCTGTTGCCGTTTGAAGAAGCGCTACCATGGAGTACTGAAGAGAAGAATCCTGATGCCCGTGTACCTGTCTTGACATCGGAAGAAGTAATCCTGGCAAGGACTGGGGCATCAGGTATTGGTAACCCATCCATGAAGACCGTGGCATGAGGATGGGTAATGGAGTAGCTGAGGGAGATTAGCAGCAGGAGTTTTGCCATTTTATGCCAGGAGGCCATGGAGCATCCTGTAGTATGGCATCTAACAGGACTCAGTGACAGATGCAGTTGCCATTGGAGTTTGGCCCGGAGATTTACTGTGGATCCAAGCGCCGGTGCGCTTTCCAAGAGCAAGGGTTTCTGGGACCTGAAGTCCGTGGAGGAACTTTCTAAATCAGGATGGAAAAAAAAAAAACATTGTTGGCGGTTTTTTTCTTTTTCTGGAGGGTCCCTGGGGGCGGTGGGTGGCGCGCGCCCATTTGTGCCCCTTGGCTGGAACGCATGAGAAAATGCCCTGCGCCATCATTTCTTCACATAAGTTCCGGAGCTGTGAAGGGAAATGTTGGAAGAATGGCCCTAAGAGCGTCTCCGTCGTGATGACGTGCAACAAGGAAATGATTCCGAAAGGCCTTGGTGTTGTGAGCAAATGTGACATTCCTGGATTGAGGAAATTAACTTTTTGAGTAGCAGGGCGTAGAGGAATGCCTCTGCGTTGTTTGCAGTGCTTCAGTTCTGAAGGAAATAACGCTTGCATGAAGCCGCTGTGGACTGCCTGAAGGGCTGCAAAATAAAGGTACTTTCATCCTTTTGCCCTTTGCTGCGGCAATGAAGAAATTATTATCATCACAGAGGTTCGTAATGATTCAGGAATATATGGAGTTCTGTTTTTTTTTGGAGCAGAGCACCGCGTGTGCTGTCAAATATAATGGAAGTGTTTTATTTTTATCTGACTAACGGAGGTCATGTGGGCGAGAGCTGGAGCTCCGGACGTATTTTAATTTCGTCTGTGCTGAAAAGGAGTGGGGCGTCCTGTGTGACTTGCAAGAAGTGCAAAGCAGAGAAGTTAATTTATGGTTAATGCTTTGTTTAGACAGTGCCTGGGACAGATGGCACATTGACTTTGAAGAGCTCGGAAATTGAGATGAACTTAAAGCATTCAGAATAAATGTTAACCTGTTTGTTTTCGGGGGTAAATGCAGTGATGACTATTGCATTGAGAATAATAATGCATTTTATGGTTTGAAGTTTATGCCATAAAATGGGTTCATATGTGAAATGAACTAATGGGGAAGTGAATGCTAGTCGGAGTGCAGAGTGTGTATGAAGTTGAAGTGGAGTGACAAATGCATTTTAGGGAAATATGCACAGTCAGTTATATGTATTCATCCGGGAGGTATTATATGAAACCTTAAGACAATTATGTTTTTAATAATATGATGTTAATGTCCACAGGAGTTTTATGCAATTACAGAGAAAAATGTATTTTGAAGTTAATATTGCACAAATAAGGGATTGTTAGAAAACGAAAATTCTGTCTCTGAGATGACACACTTCCAGAATGGTGCCTGATCAACACCATGTCTGTTAGTGTCCATCATCCCTTTTGAGGAGGTTTAGTGGGCAAATGTAGAGTGTATATGAAATGTCTAATGAAAATTTAGTGAAATTACATTGCGGATAACGTTGCATTGGTGGAATGCATTTGGAGATGAGTGCGCATTTGGAGCATGCAACTGTAGGTATGTGTGACATACATGTGTATGTTGGGTGCGTGTGTGAGGTAGCATGTTTGAAGTGAATGTTACTGCAATGGGTGTGTGCAGTCGTGAGTACGTACGTTGGGAGAAGTAGGCGTGTGAGAGGTAGCACGCATGTAGTTGAGGGTGAGGATCACATGCTGGCCAGATGTGATGCCTTATGGAGACCCTAGGGAGACCGGTGTTTGGAGGTTAAACACAAATAGGTGATTTGTGTTCGGGGAGGATCTTTAGATAGAAGCATCCTATTCGGGGAGGATCTTTATATATAAGCATCCTATAGTAGGACACTATAGTAGGAGACATTGAGGCGTAAGTAGTACGCATGAAGTCATGGAGTAGGCCCTACACTACTTTAGTTAGTGTTTCTGTTTTTATGTCTCCTATAGAATGTTATAGTGTCGGGGTTAGGAGTGATTTTTTGGACTCCTAATGTCTGTGTTGTCAGGTAGTGCAAAAAGTGTGAGAAACTTTTGTTCCTGCTTATGCCTAGTTAGGTTGAAGTTACTGCGAGTTGGGCACACAGACAGTTGAGTTTAGTTTTTGAGTGTCACTGGGGACACTATGTATTTATAAAACTTTCTATTATCAAACAATTTTAACATCGGAGAAGCACTACATTTTTTCATCTTGTTGTGCTTGCACTGAATTTTTTTTCAGTAGTTGAAACTTTTAGCAGGTGCCACATAATTACAATTTGTTGGTGTTTTAGCTGAAGGTTTGTTTTGCACGGTAGTGTCTGTGCACTTTTTACGCACCACGCCTTTTGTGGTTGTGTTGTGGTTTATGTGGTCTTTGTCCTGTTAGTCTCTTGCTTTCATATTCATTCCTTTTCTATGTTTTCTTTAGGGGAGAAGGGATAGGTGCTGATGTGTGTTGTTTTGGGTACTGTTGGTTCTGTTGTTGCTAGCATGTTAGGATGTTGTTCAGGCCAATTGTGTACGTTTTGGATGCACTATATGTTGGAAGGTATGTTGGTCTCGTGGAGACAGGGTTAGTGCTCAAGTGTGGCAGGCTTGAGGCCAGGAGTGGCAGTTCTGGCAGAAGGTGGTAGGTTAGGAAGGTTTATGATGGTAGTTTAGATTTGATTGTCCATGTGGCAAGGTATGCGCTCGGTGGTGGCGGCACTGAGACCCCAGTGTGGCAGGCAGGGGTAGAAGGTGTTTGGTTTCTTTTGATTGTGATCCTAACATGATGGTGAGAGTATTCTGATTTCTGTTTGTTTGTTAAGGAGGGGGATGTGTGGTATCCTGGTATGACTGTATTGAATGGCTGAGTGTGTGCAAGGGCCTCCTAGAATGTTTAAGTGGAGCTTGGAGTGTGGGGGGCCTGAGGATTCTAGAGAGTGACGGTTGGGACTTGGAGATGGACTAGGAACCAGGGCAGAGGCTTATCACCTACTCTCCTACCTCTTATACTATGCTATGTAACTAAGAAGAATAAAGTCTGTTTCCTTTTACACTAACCTGAGTCAGCCTGGTTCCTGCTCCCTGTCATCACTGGCTCAGGGATACATCAGTGAGCTCCTCTGCAGGCAGTCACCCTGATCAAGTGGCTGTGTTCCTGCGTGGTATTCATTTCAACTTCTGCTTGTAGCTAACATCCACAGCTTTAAATCGCATCTAAAACCGCATCCCAAATCCATACGGTTCGCCCGTTATCGCGATTATCGTGCAGTGGAAACTTTGCGGCAAATTTCGTTTTTGGGAAATTCTGACATGTAAAACAGCTTTTGATTGCTTCCGACTTGAATTTTAAGATTTCAATTTGTTCCTTGGTATCAAATCATTGCCTTTGTTTGTGTGCAACCATCCAAAGCGGCTCCCATAAGAACTTATAGTAATTTCAGCATTCTTGACCATATTTAGTGTTTTACCTAGTTCATTCTAAGATAACTTTAAAACCACTCTGACAGTTTGCCAATTAGTTCTGTTTTTCTCTTGTGTTGTGTTGCTGGGAGAAATTGGGATTGATATTCTGTTTGAATTCTGCCATTTCTGAATACCTGCTCTCTCTCCTCCTATCTATTTACATTGTCTATTGTGGGTTGAGGGGTGTGCAGGGGGGACCGTTAACCACAGTGCTATCTGATCTGAACACACACACAAAAGTATTATTTCTGTGCTGAATTGTTTTGCTCACTATTACTCCTTGTGTATTAAAGAGATTATTCTGTGTTACATCACCTCATTGGTGATCATTGTGTACCAATTAAAACATAGGGTGATTACATTTTAAACACATAAATACATATTTTAACTTTTCAAACCAGCCTGATTCCTGGTTCAGTGTGACTAGGGGGGTTCCAGGAGAGGGGCGTGATATGAGAGGTATATCATTCAGAATAAAGAACTTTTAGACAAAAATAAATAAGGATTTCAGTTGTGCACTACATGCTAGGCGTTGACTTGGGTGAGTGTCGGATTAAAATCACTTACAGAAGAATGGCTCAGTCGGCAATTGCAGATGTCACACTAGCGGAAACGCTGAGGATAGACATTGAATCTTTCTTCGAGAGTAATGAGGGATCTATAGCGACATATGCTACTATATGAGAATCCTTCAAGGTGTGGTTCCAAAGAGCAATGATAGCATCTACTACAGGCATACTTGAAAGCATGCAGAGGGAGATGGGTGAAATGGAAGGTGCTCTAAAGAAATTAGAGAATGATTATGCTGAGACAGGGGATGGAGCTCTCCTAGGTTTTATTAAGGAGAACCTCCAAAAATGTGGTGATCTGGCAGAACACGAAACCCGGTTTATAGTTAGGAATGTACAAGCTCGGAAATATGAAGAGGGAGGCCGGCCGGGCCCGCTATTGGCTGGAACAATTAAAGGGGAGAGAGACAAGCACCATATTACTAGCATCACAAGAACAGACAGGAATCATACTGTGGATGCAAGGGAAATAAATAACATGTTTATGAAGTACTACCAAGAATTATATTCTAATTCGGATACAGTAATCAGGGATGACATCAACAGATACCTAGCAGAAACTAAACTCCCCAGGCTAGATTGGGAGGCAAGAGGGAAACTGAATAGCCCCATTACACTTGAAGAAATAACTGAATCTATAACGTCCCTCACATCCAGGAAAGCCCCCGGCCCAGATGGGCTGGGAATTGAATTATATAAAACATATAAAGACATCCTAGCCCCCCGCCTGCTAAAAGTATGGGAAGAATCGTGCAATATAGGTACTCTACCACTATCCCCAATGGAAGCAGTGGTAACGGTTCTCTTAAAACCCGACAGATCCCCCAATGAGATTTTCTCATACAGACCACTCTCACTCATAAACCTAGATGCAAAAATATTTGCTAAACTTCTGGCAAATAGGCTGCTCCTTTACATGCCTGAATTGGTGCACTCAGACCAATCGGGATTCATCCCTGGCAGATGAACAGCTCTTAACCTACGCCGGCTGTTTGGAACAATGGCCCAGCTTGCCCCCGAAGTATCCGCGGCAGTAGTAATAGTAGACGCCAAGAAGGCCTTTTACCCGGTCTCTTGGAACTTCCTGTTTGGAGCACTACAACGCTTCGGACTGGGTGAGTGGTTCATAAACTATGTACAACTACTAGACTTAGATCCAAAAGCCAAAGTATAAACCAACAGGAAATTCTCTGACACTATAAAACTTGCTAGAGGTACACGACAGGGGTGCTCCTTCTCCCCGCTACTGTTTGCACTAACTATTGAACCGTTTGTTAGTCAGATTGGAGAGCACCATGGCCATAGGGGAATACATAAACGGGGACCCACTCAAGTGATTTTCTTATATGCTGACGATACCCTGCTGTATCTCAGAAACCCTAATGAAAATATAAAGCCTGTATTAGAAGAAGTATGCAAATTCACACATATACAATCAGAAAGATTAAGGGGAAATTATTCAACGGCTACAGAATTAATCCCCCTGACAAGCTTGTGTAATCTTCTGGATTTGAGAATACTGTAGCTTGTATGCTGTGCCCAAATAGGTAAGAAGGGGAAAACCATACACATACCAAATATAACTCATGACAAACTTTTTTATTAACAACAACACTTTAAAGCATTTACAAATTAGCAAATTATTTGTTTCAAAAATGTATTCCAATAATATCAAAAAAGAGTTTTAAATTAAAAAATATATTAAACAATCCATATACACTTCACATGAAAAACATTTCATCTATACAATTCATTGACTAAAACTATTAACACATAATACAGCGCTCTCTTAATACAAACATGCTTACCATCCACTTCCATGTCTCGCATACCAATATCTTCACACATTCACTTCACCATCCAAAGTTTTTCAGACAAGAGTCGAATAAACACACTAGAGTGCCCTCAATTTCTGAGATTCTTCCTCCTGCCAATACGTGCTCTAGTTTAACGAATCCTTTGTTTACAACAAGGTTCTCCTTAATTTAATTAATTTTTACACTCAGTTGCCTACTAATAGCGCAACCCTAAAACCCAACATGTTTCATTCTTATAACAATGTTGAACTATTGAAAGAACTTCTTCACGGGGAAATTCGACATCCACAGTATCACGGTCTTCTCAAACTTTGAGTAAAAACATCCCTCTCTGGCCCGTGAAGACTGCAACAATTTAGACAGTCCACGGCATTGCAGGCTCGTTTCAAGAATAAATGTCCCACCAAAGTAGTCGCGTCTAACGTTCACAGGTGCCACCATATAGCTCCAGTCACGTAAAGAAATATTGTCACTCAGTTCGATGGTAGGTTAAAACCGCTAGGTCTTGTAGTTGAAATGGCCCCTTTTGTTGAGCCCCATAGTCGGTACTTTTACACCCATCTCCGCTAGTGATTAAACGAGAATCATTTCTTCCTGTCAGGCATTTTCCATAGTTTCATCCGTGCCGACATGCGCGTCCTCGTAGAAGCTTTCACACAACGCAATGGGTACAAGGTAAACACAGCAAAGTCAGAATTATTCCCTCTAACAGAAAACACCACAAAACCTGAGGAACTATAAGGGTTGCAAAGGACAGACAGTACAGTTAAGTACTTGGGAGTAATGGTAGCATGCACGCACAAACTACTGTTTGAGAAAAACTACAAAGAATACCTACATACACTGGAACATAGATTTTACTTATTGGCAAAAACACCCTATGTCACTATATGGTAGAGTAGCAGTTCTAAAAATCATAGTAGTACCTACATTATTATACTTTTTTAATACTATTCCAATATGGCCTGATGTAAGTTTTTCACTAAGTTGCGATCCCTAGCAATAGCATTTGTGTGGGGCAGCGGCACACCCCGTATGAAATGGGAATCCCTTACTGAGCCATACGAAAGGGGGGGGGCATAGCCGCCCCGGATTTTGAACTGTACTATCTGGCGGCTCAAGCGCACCACTCAGGATATAGATTTGGTCAAGAGACTGACATAGCACACATGAAACTAGAAGAGTATGGTGCATCCCCGATCGACTTAAAGTCAGTAATTCTTAGCGATCAATATGTAGATACGTGCCTGTACGATCCTGTGCACACTACAGCGAACGCATGGAGGCGAATAAATTACGGAAGGGACAATAAAAACCCATACTATAAATACATGCCACTGTGGAACTGCCCAGATCCCCCCCCCCAACGCTTGATAAAGATATCCAGGCATTGTGGGACCCAAACAGGGAAATGACCCTAGGTGATTTATACCCAGGGGGCAGGTTTGTCACGCTTGAGGAGTTTAAGGACAAAATGGGACACAATCCAATGCGTGTACTACAATACTAACAAATGCGTGCAGCTGTCAAAAAGAAATGGCCAACGTTCTCAGCAGAGCCTGTAGCAAACAAATGTATTGATATGATAGCACAGGAAAACTGTGGGAGGAGACTGCTGGCAAGGATATATGCTAAGGTGCAAAATGGGACAGTCAAACGTGATAACGTTAGGTCAAAGTTGAAAAGAAACACTAATACGGTTATAGATGATGTGAAATGGCAGAAATGTTTTAGTATCACCAAAGTAGTAACCCTGAATGCAAGACTCAGTTTAATACAATTTAAAGTGCTGAACAGACTACATTACACACCAGCACAGACATCACGGTTCACTCCCATCAACCCTCAGAACTGCCCAAAATGTGGAAACGAAGAGGCTGATACTATACATATGTTTTGGTACTGTTCTTTGATACAGGACTATTGGACACAGGTAGCAGAAGTACTATGAGCTATGACTGATATCCCCCGAATACTCCATCCCTTAAAGAGTACTCTTCAATATGGGGTGTATAATTGCTAAAATTTTACTAAACTGGAAGTCAAAATGGGCACCTACAATCCAGCAATGGCTTAAGGAACTGGCATTTACTAATGATGAAGAAGAGGTACTGTGGTAATGACAAGTAGACCCAAAGACATATGGGGTCCATATTGAACATATATGAATAACCAACAGAAATAGACAGAAGGACATAGCAACAACAATGTAGAGGAAATGGGACTTGTTCACTGGAACCAAATGTAACGCATGATACAAAGACAATGGAAAAGTGTGAAAATGTACTGCATTACACATATGTACATGTATATGTATTTGGTAATGCTAAAATGATCTCTCTGTAACCTACTGCAAACAAGTTAAATAAAGTTTAAAATTCATTCAAAATCCCAGGAATTAGGTTATTGGAACAGATGCCCGTCAACTACGAAGAATTCCATAGGTTTTACCAGGTAGGCTTCAATCTGAAATTAGACATGAAAATGTAAAACCTAACACGCTCTTGGATAAAGATAGAAGATAAAACCTATCCCTGCCTCTCAACAATTCGGACAGTGTTATACCTGGGTGAATTGGAACATATGTCCTATATTTTTCAAGAAACTTACGGAAGAATGTATGGATAGTCAGGTCATAGAATCTTTTTCATCAGCTAAAGGTGACTATGAGGAGAGTCTTATTCATAACTGTTTAAGACAAGCAATTCCATTGTAGCTCCATCAAAACACTTTTTCAAAGTTCATTTCAACTTTCCCTTACGGTATGTAGAGGAGGTCCCAAATATAGCCCGCACTCCAACCGTCCATTTTGAAGTACCAGGAACGTTCACACCAAAATATGTGATGTTTGATGAGCAAATAAACCAGCAGAGAACCGCAGTGGGGCTCTGCCCAGTGCCCATCAGAAGAACAATGCCTATTGAAGTACCAGTACCAAGGAATCCATGGACAGTAAGGTATCCATTGAGGAAGCCATATCAACCAATAAAACGAAATGAAGATCGTCTAAATACAGTCCCCGAAGAAACCAAAAAGGTCTTGATGGAAGACGAATGGTGACGTCACAAGAACCTGGACTGACTCATATATATAAGAAATGATGACCTGAGAATGACGTAAAGAGACAAAATGCCGTGAATTAAGGATATCGTGAACCTAAAGTGAAAGGACAATGTCAAACATAAGAAGCTTAAGCCATGAGCATGGTGAAGCTATTCAACCAAGTTTACACATGTACATATGCTTGGAACTGCAAGACAGCTAAGAAAATCGTGCGGCTTGCTATGCTTAGTAGAAAGATATACATAATCTACCTCAAAGAAGTACGTTATATAAGTATGAAGAAGTACGTTATATAAGTATATTTCCACTTTGCACAAGAAGCAGAATCAACCAAAATGTTACTAAAAGGCCACAAGAGAAGAGTTTCAAAGTCGGCGAAATCAAGACTACAGTGGCAGAAACGAAACTCAGCAGAGGCAAATCGTGCCTGGAAAACCAAGTTGTATCTGTCAAGATGGACGAACAGTGGCTACAATACATTGAAGCAAAGAACAGATTATACTGCTCTGAAGGGTCAAGATAAGAAGCCAAAGGCAGGTGGTGGGTGAAACGAAAGTCAAATACACAAATTGTACGAAGAAGAGGTAAACTCACGGTGTCTGAATCACGTGTCCAGCCGAGCAAGCAGAAGTAAGCCTTTCACACCTACACATGAAGCCTTATCGTACCCATCCTCCTTAACTTTCTCAGACCAAAAGGCAGACTCAAGGCCAAACTACAAGGCAGCAATTGACACATGGCCGCTAAGGTGATGAATGGCTGTAACATAAATTGAAGGAAAGCTGGGGTACAGACTTTCTCCCTGCACCTAGCCTCATTATTATGCTTGCTGCTAAGCGAAGTGGAAAGGTATGCATGAGGTTGGTGTCAACCCAATCACAGTGGACCAAGTAATCTAGGGTCCTATAGTTAGTAGAACCAATGGGACGTCGTACTTTTAGTGACGTCTACAGTAGCCAGTTTGAAGGTAGGGTCTAGATGCCACACCTGACAGTGTTTACCCAATCCCCTTACTCCGTTACCATATACAGATATAGTACCTATAGTAAAGTTACCTTTTCCAAACCAATAGAATTGTATGCCATGTTGTAAATGTTACACGTCAATGATGACGAGTTTTCATTATAAATGTTATGATTTTTATGAAGTTCATTGGAGTTGAAGCGAGAAGGAAGATCGCGCCACTGCTGATATTCATAACTCTGTATTTTGTACTTGTCATTAAACGGACTCCCTTTTTCCAAACCGTTGAGTTGTCATTATTCATTTGGTGTTGGAGTATTTAATCTGCACCCCCATCCATCTCACGGGTGCTGCTATCTTGTCTTAAAGTGCTTCTGGGCTAACCCCCATTCTATGGGCCGGTTGGGGGTCCCGGAGCACATGTACTTGTTAGCTATCGGTCTCACGCCCATATTTAGCCTTAGATGGAGTTTACCACCCGCCTTGGGCTGCATACTTCTCGATGGTTTCACTCCCTCTTGAACTCTCTCTTCAAAGTTCTTTTCAACTTTCCCTTACGGTACTAGTTGGCTATCAGACACTTTATCATGGACTGCAAAGTCTGTTTGTATGAAACAAAAGCTGGGAATGATAGTCTTTGTAATACACTTAGGATTGTTCTAGTGCTTTGTTAGGGGAAGGGAGACAGTGAAAAGGGACATTGGAATATCAAAAGAATAATGTAATAGCATTGTTTGATTCTACTATACTAACAATAAAGTTAGTAAGCAGTTAAAGAAATGATATATAGACTGAAACTCATATCTAGCATGTTTCGGACCCTATGTTAATGCAGGACCTTCTTTAGGGGAACCTTGATCCTAGTGGTCTACCGTGAGAGCCTAAATGAACATATACAAATGTATCTTGTCAGTAGCATTAATCCCACTTCAAGGCAAAGATTTTTATTTTTAATTTAGACAAACTAGAGCCAACAAAGACTGCAGACCCACAACATCCAAGCCTAGGGCAATGGTTCTGTAGAAGAAAAAGCAGGAGTTTCAATTTCCCAATGTGCACAAAGCAGAGGGAAAGTGGCAAAAGGAAGGAAAACCCAAGAGAGTCGCTGACTTCCAGGAGAGCTCCCAGCTGCATTATTCAGTAGTGAAACATTCCTACAAGGTTGCTGTATCTCTGAAAGTAAAAACGTCATATTTGTATTTAAAAATGATAGGTTACTTTAAAAAATGAAAAGCGTGAGTGATATATAAAGGATAATTTTCTGAAAGTGAAGGGATGATACTTCCCCTACACCTTGTCGACTCTTGGCCACATGCTCATTCGTCCACCTTGCCGGACTCAATAACATTAGAATTGCATCTCGCCTCTCTATTCTCAAAATCTCTTCCTGTGACCTGTGTATAATGTCCTTCCACTGACGGTCCATCCGGCGGCCTTGAATGCTCCATGTTTCGCACTTAGGGACGGGCTGGGGACTTAGTCACAAGAGGTCCCATGTAAGCCTGTCTGCTTTCTGTCGTTAGTGTGGCTTTGAGGTGGAACCCTGAAGATAAGCTGAGGGATAGGGGACGGCAGACAGCGACCAGTCCACCCTTTTTTTTATCAGAAAGGTGGGGGGGGGGTGAACGTTGCATACTTAGCATAAAGTGCTACTGGTGTGGTACTGTTGTTAGGATGGATCTAAGTTTCCATCCTAGATTTTCTTTTGCTGAGCTTCAAGGTTTAGTCATAAAACGAACGTGTGTCCCACACTCGTTATTACATACATTTTAAGTGTTTGTCAGACGTGCGACACTCCTGCACTGGCTGTTTTATTTGCAGCCAGTCCTCATAATGTTGGCTAATATGTGTTGTAGGGCGGTTGCTTTGCCACCAGGTGGCATGTGGAGCCAGGGTACTTGCTAGAGATGGAGCACATGCTAGTTGAAAAATCATCCACAAAAATGCGCTCATTGTATTCCTATCTCACTTCACACAGAGACGCTGGTTCATGAGGTCAGCACCTTGCATGCGTCAGGCATGGCATCGTTTTGAAATACACGTCATTTAAAAGGACACAGCACACATGTAATGTACCAAAGCAACATGTTCCCGATATAACAAACGTATACACGCTTAACATTCCTACTACATGTCTCCAAAGAGACTCGGGATCCCATAAAGGCAGGTAGAGTAAAAGTATATATTTTTGTGTCTGTTTTCACAATTAAATGTTCTTAACATATGATGGTTAATTCTCATTTACTTGAGGACTTGTAGGTGATTAATACAAATCACAATTCTGTATATCAACGCCGTAAAAGTGCACAAGGGTTAAGTAAGAATCACGGGTTAAATTTTAAAAAGAGACTAACAGAGATACCCCAAAAGGGAAGGTATTTTTAAAAATCTGTTTAATTCGGTGTTTTGGGCAGTTGTGGAAGGGTAATGATGTCTAAAAGCTCTGCCAAAATGTGTGGCATTAGTATGTGTGATATGGGTGCAGGTCACGTGGCAGATACCTGTTGTGTACTGCGTACACGAAGTAGGCATGCGCGAGCAGCCACGGAGCTCGCGCATGCGCGTTAGTTGAATAAAGGCGGGGCCCGGCAGTTCGCGCCGGAGACCGGAGCCATCACACGTCTCCGGCGTGTCCTCCTTGCATGCATGGGTGCGTGTGGCTGTATGCATGTGTGAAGGCTGGAGGCCGACTCCAGCACATACAAAAATACCCGAAGCCCTTGCTGACGCTGCCTTATCCGCTCTTGCTGCCTGGCTCTCATCTGTAGCTGACTGTCTCTCTGGGCGCACTGCTGCTGGAATAGTCTGCAGGATGGGGATTCTGGGCAGTGGTGTCACCTTACCAACACCAGAAGTACTTTCAGCCAACCTAGTACTGAACCAGCAAGTGCGGGAAACAGGTTAATGTCTTTCAGCAGACGCATGCATGGGTCTTCTTTTGTGTAGGCATGGGATGGGCATTTGCCAAGCAGTGCCATGATGATACTGCCCGGATGGGAACAGCTGGCAAATGTTACATTACTTTACAAGAGACTAAACTGCTGGCTCCGCCTGGGCCATTCCCCCCTGTAATTCAGAAACACACAGGGCACATTTATTAGTCATCCAGAAAGAAGCCCAATATAGCTAAAAATCGTGCAGTCTGCCCGCATTGTTTTGCTCCCCGTGGACTAGAATGTTATAGCCCAATAGTGCCTGAATTACTATTATCCAAATCAATCGAATTCTCTGTATTCACATCTTGCATGCACAAGATGCAATCAAAGGTAGGTCATTTGGGTTCACACAGATCTGTACAACAGGTGCTTTAACCCACTGCAGGTGTATACTTATTTATTTTTATTTATTTAATAATGTGAGACAGTTTAAATATAAACTTTACACATATATACAATAAAACAAGACGAGTTTATATAATAAAATTTAAGAAAAACATAAATTAAAATTAAGTAAGATCAGGCAGAATTTGGGAAAGCAAAGACCTCATTTGCAACTAATTAATAGCTAGCATCAATAGCTCTAGTCAATGCATACTGCATGTATATATTTCATTTCGTTTTTCCATGTCTGTGATTTCCTTTCAACCATCCAGTAAAGTTTAAAGAGAAAGGAAGGAAGGAAGGAAACCCCATTAGGCAGATTTCACAAAGAACAAAAGGGCTAGATGGTAATGCCCAATTGTTTTTCAATATTCAGCCATATACTATACATAGCTATGTGAGTTTTTATAGAGGTCGAATTTAGGCTGCGGTACCAGAACCATGATTCCTCTATGTGCTCCATATTATGCACCATTTTCCCATAGCACAGTTCATAGGTTTTAAACAAGGTTGGACAGGCTGTTAAAAGATGTAAGGCAGTTTCGTAAGTAGCAGTGTGTTTACACATTCGACAATGCCTTTCTTGCGGTGGCAGATGGTTATCGATCCATTTGTTGGCTAATACCGCTAAACAGTCAAGACGCAACAAAAGAAGGAAGCGTCTGAGTTTACTAGAGGGACTCAGATTGAGGTACAGATGAGTTTTCAGGTAAGTATATAATCTGTACCGCACAAACTGATACTTTGTGAGTTTGCTCAAGTGATCGTAGTTCTCGAGCCAGTCCCATAAATCTACTTGTTTGGACAAAGCCTTCTTCGTTGCGTCGTTAGTGCTCCTCAGCGCAGGAATCCAGCCAATCTCCTTATATACATTTTCCATATGAGCTTTCAGATGGTAAGATGTCGCCTCCCTAGTGACTTCTTGATGTAAAGATCTTAAGAGGGGGTTCGATGGTTGGTTGATCATCTTCGAGTACATCTCCGCTCTTCGTTTAAGCACTGTAGCTTTAAGGGAAATTAACCCCAATTGCAGTCTTATAATCGCCATGGGGATACATTGGGGGAGTCCCATTATCCGCCTCCAGAATTTGCCCTCTATGACTTGAAGCCAGCTTAGTTTGATGTTTAGTAGTGCCTCCAGACCATATGTAACCATGGGTACCAATATCTGCACATAGAGCTGGCGCACACCCCACAAAGTATAACCACAATTTTTAATTGCAAAGCGATGTATTGATGCTGTTAGTTGTGCAGCTGTGGTAATCATTGTTTGCATACAGGTGAGATATTCTCCTATAACGTCAACCTCCACATCCAGATATTTATATGCGGTGGTATATTTTATTTCCATCCCTTGCACAACTAACTTTGGTCTGGAGAATTTTTTTACCGAGAAGACCATTAATTGGGTTTTCTCACTGTTAATGACCAGATCATTTTTAAGGGCATACTCCCAAAGCGCAATAGCCGATCTAGAGAGGCCGCTAAATGTGTGGTCCATGATGATCAGGTCATCAGCATAGACGAGCACTGGGCAGTGCTCAGATCCAATTCGAGGGGGGCAATTGCATGCAGCAGATACCGCTATGGGAAGATCATATGTAAATACATTATATAGGAAGGGAGCAGTGACACATCCTTGTTTAACTCCACAATTCTGTATAACTGGTGCTGTCATATGGCCTTGAGAGTCTAACTTAAGTTTTGCCGTAGTGTTTCGATGTAAGGCTCTCAAGTAATATAGAAGTTCTTCAGGGCAGCCTAATAATTTTAATTTTAACCAAAGTTTGTCACGAGGGACTGTATCAAAGGCCGCTCGGAAGTCTATAAAGAGGGCATATAGAGGGGGTTTCCCATTAATCTTAGCGCTGGTCCTGAGTAGATACACAATTGTCTATTTCTAACTAGCGGCAGTACCTGGTGTTGCCGGTGTCCTGATCGAGTGGTGTCTCATGTACCCTGGAGGATGTTGCTCTTGTGCTCATGTCAGCAAGTCTTGCTTCAGTTTTCTCTGGCATCTCATTTGCCCTGGAGAAAGTTGCTCTTGTCCTCTGGTCGGAAAGTCGTGCTGCTGTTTGTTGTGCTTCAGAAGCTCTTAATGTTGATTTTTGCTTTGCATCACATGGAGGTTTTCCAAGTGATGTTCGTTTTTTGTGCGGCGTGTTTCAGTCACTTAATGGCTTCAGCACATTTGAGAAAATGTCCAAGAATGATTGATTGATTGTGCTGTCGTCTCATGAATGAACATAAGTAAATTGTAACCTTGCCATTTGCCATATTTGGAGATTTTGTTTGTATTTCCTTTAAAAATGCTTTAATAAACACTTTCGAACTGTACACAGTACTAATACATTTCAAAGGAATACTCAACACATCGAACATTTTGCTTCAGACACTTTTCCAAATGTTGCCTTCTTCTAGTACCTACTGTAGTGAATTGGGATGAGCATCAGTAAATAAGGGTGTCTACGGAGTGAATTGTTTGCATCCAAACAATCTTGCCCCAGAGAAACGAGGAATACATGCAAAATGTGGTAGCAGTGGGTTCAACAGAGTGGATTTGTATAGCCGGACAAACATACACACACATCCCAATTTCTTTTTTGTATATAAGATTTTTGAGCCAAACATAGACTACGATCCTGCTCCAGACAAAAGAGGAATCCATGCAAAAGTTGGTTGACGTGAGTTCATTGGTGTGGATGTGTATAGCCGGGCAAACATGCACACATACATGCATTCAGCTTTATATATAAAGTTGAGAACAACCAAACTATAAGTTTGATCTGCTCTCCTCTGTTTCCTTTCCTGATTGCATGTCGCTCCCTGCTGCCCTCCTCTGTTGTTAGTTCCCTTTTCCCTTGAATCTCTGCTGCCCTCATCCTGTTCTTCCCGCTATGAATGTTAAAGAACACTATTGCTCCCTGAAACTAGGTCTGCACTTAATAAATACCCTAATGATAATAGTAATAAGTTCCAGAATGCAAAGAACCATTGACTTAAATGTCAGAACTGGATTCATGTTGGCAAGTATCTCCTCTACAAAATTAGGTGATTTGGTAATCTGGTGTTATATATACACCTATTTAGATCTCTGTAAAATAGGAAGAAACAGATACACCTTTAAATGTTTCATGTTCAGTTTTGAAATAAACCATTATATGTTGTGCACATGCATAAGGGAGATTTTGCAGGAGATACAAGCGCTAATAAGGACATCTGTATGATAAAGCTTTCATGAGCAATTAACATTCATGTTTGCGTCCTTGACTGATATCTGGGAATATATTTTTTATGACCTGGAACAGCATTTTTATCAGAAGAGGACAGGATAAATATTATCGAAGCTTATGAATGTGCAGAGTATTAGTTGATGATCTTGTGTTCCAGTGATTGGCACATAACAAAAAGGGACAGCTCTGGCTCTGCAGGAGAAGAGAAGTGTAAAACGTCTAAGAACTGTTGAAGTGCATAATACAACTGTGAAATATCTGTCATCAATGGACAAACAAGATTCTTGCAAACCCAATACCGTTTTGTGGGGGCGTAATCATAATAGTGAAACACAGGGAATGAAACATGGCAAGAAACATAAACGGTTTACCAACAAGACAAATATTTTTGTGACAATAAAGGTGGTGGAAAGTTGGCAGGTGGAGAGGCAAAGGAGGAGAATGATGTTGAATCGTCCACAATTGCCTTTATGGTTCCGCCCCAGCATACTTAAAAGAGCTAATATCCTCATATGAACCAGGACGATCCTTGAGATCAATGGACCAAGGCCTAGTGAAGACTACCCACGTCAAGAAAGCAAAGGGACTAGTCAAAGCATCTCTAAAGTGGAACAAACTCCCGGCCACACTTAGGCTAGAATCCAATTTTTTGGATGTTTAAAAAGAAATTGAAAACACTACTATTTAAATCGAAACACAGAAACCAGACCTAGAAACGGCCGGTTCTCCTGTCTTGTCTTGTATGTTCGTCCTTCGCCTCTATGTTCGCGCCCTGATGCCTGCGGGCTTTGGGGCGTTACAAACAAATACATAAAATAAGGTGGCAAAGGTAGGAGATGGGAAGCGTTGGAGGAAAAGAAACCGCAATGGGAAAAGGAAAATTTACATTTTAAAAAGGCTACCGCAGAGTTTGGCGCTCTGGATATATGTTTTCTCAGCACTGAATTCTCAGCATAAGAGGAAGGAAGGAATTCTATAAGTACATCCCAGGTTTTCCAGGAATTTAATACTGAAATACATTCGGTGAGATGTGTGGCACAAATCACACGAGTTTATGGAAAATAAGACTGTTATGTGCTGGAAGAAAACAATAGCATGGTTTCCACAGCTGCACGCGTATGATGAGTACTGTATTGTTAAACAGTAAGAAGCAGTGTTTTCCATTAAAGAAACATTGTCAGTTTCCGAAGTTTGAACTAGTTGTTGGAAAACATTGTTATAAATGGAGTGTTGGAAGGCATACTTTGTGAAAACATTTTTATGACAACAGGAGCTGATTTCCTGTTGCAATCAAGCCAGTACCTTTCAGAAGACTGATTACAAATATAATAGTGCCCAATCACAACACATCATTTCATGTTACTCCATCAAAGAACTAGTACAGAAAGTCAGAGAGGGGTGTTTTGAGGAGGCGAGTAGTGGTGCAAATGGCCAAGGAGATCAGCGTGGCTAAGGCAAGTGTACAGGTGGGTAAAAAGCCATACAACATCCACAGACTGTGTGCCAAATTCAGGGAATATTTGCCTGGTTCAAACTGAATTTGCACTGCTGAAAAGTGACTTTGCACTGCCGACACAAACCCTGATTCATGGAACCGTGCAAAGTGTATTTTTGCAGTGCACATTCTGGGCAAAGTCAGCGCAGTCATTTTTGCAGTACAAAATGACTTTGCCGAGACTTTGCATGGCAAAAATAAACTTTGCCTGATTCCATTAATCAGGGTTTGTGTCGGCAGTGCAAAGTCACTTTTCAGCAGTGTAAATTCACTGTGCATGACTATTCCCACACAATTTCTGCCCACCAGCACCCAAAACACATCCTGCTAGGATCCCTTTGACTTTTATCTAACTCTTTCAAGTAGTGACATCAAACCTTGGCATGCCAATGCGATTTCTAAGTAGCCTGATGGGAGATAATCGCTTTAAATTAAATTAAATACTGGAATAATACACATTTCTTAAACATGTATGCCTTCAGCCACGTGATTTATATCTGTTCCTTGCACTGAAGTACTTTTAAAAACAAGCATTGACAAGGTCTATCATTTTAGTTTATGTATCTATTTTTACAAACCTATGATGTCATATTCACAGGTCTCACACCATTTTCCAGCTGTTGCCATCATGGCCAGGTACACCATTCTGGCAGTGCCTAGCAAGTTTCCATCCCATACCTACACAAAAGCCTAAACTGTTGGTTTTGCTGATCCGTACTCCATATGATATATATATTAAACTGGACATTTTCTGCAAGTTGCTATGGGCTTATGAAAGGATTTGGTCTTGATAATATCTAGTCATTCAGAGTTCACCTCTTCCAAATTCAGAGTTGTTTAGAGCTCTGCTCTCGCCATTTCACATGTATGCATGCATTCACATTTTTCACCATGAATATTAATGAGGGATATCCTGAAAACCTGTCAGGATTCTGCCCTCGAGGCCTGGAGTTGGACAATCCTGCCTTAGATGATTCATACTGTGTTGATTCGTCTGTAGACAGGTCACAATTGCTTCAGTGGGGAGGCGGGAGGACCAGAGGGGTTGGCCACATGCTTTGGACTGACACTCCACATCCCAGTATTATGCCCACACCGCAATGTAGGCAGTAGGCCTATGAAAGCGCTTTAAAAAAAGAAAAAGTAAGTAGGAAGAGTGAGTGAGCTGAGCTTAAACTACTCGCTGAAGCCGGCACCATTGGTTGCTTGGAAAAGAAATTGAAATCCGCACAATGCACCAGTACACGTTCCTTCTGACTGAAGCTACCACAATTCCTCTTGCTGCCTTCCCCGGCCACAGAGTGAAGTGAAGAGTGAAGCATGTGCATACCACTGATTGCAATTTAAACAAGACAATCCTGTTTCTATATTTCTAACTATCAAAATAAGATTTTTAATAAGTCAATGAAACAAAAAGCTCAGAATTAATACTGTAAGGGTAATATCATATTTTAAGTTTGTGGCAGGGTCTAATCAAATTGCTAAAATATGCCATTTTTGGAGGGGGCAGAATATTAGAGACGGGGGCCATATAAGTGACCCTTGACCCAAAAGTTACAATTTGACATCTATTCTCTCCGCAGTTCTTGAGTAGGATCGGAATATTGCATGTATACATGACATTTTATACGTTAATGGTGTCAGTGATGTTGACATAATCACAGTTTGAAAAAAGCACATAACTACAGATTCTTGTTGAGACAAAACAATGCTGTATTCAATGTGTTGACCACTGCGACCAATGCCAAAAAGCTACAAAGCCTATGCATTTCAGACCAGTGGTTCCTCGTCAGGGCATATAGCTGTGCATGTCATTAAAAAGGCAATAAAGAGCCCAAACAATCAGTTGAGCAAGGGCAATCCCATGCCGATAACAGAAAGATACATCAATAGTGATCTGTGTGGAAACATTGCAAAATGCTGTAGGTGGGGTTCCACATCTAACCCTCATGCCACCACACACTCTCAACACGAAGGCAGGGAAGCGATAGATGTGCCTCACTTTATGCCCATCACCGCAATCATCAATGTATCGCAGGTGTGAGAAGCGTTATTCGCTCAGACAGCCATTTAGACAATACCCAATCAATGACTTGGACGGCATGGAAATGGCATTGATCGAGCAAGTCGACTGTCTGCAAAGCCAGAAACAAATGACGTCATCACTGACATTACGACGTGGCCGCATTATACATGAAGTACATATGCATCCATTCATGAAGTTATACAAACATGCAGAGGTTTATTGCATATAGGCACAAATCATATGCTTATGACCCACTTAGGTAGAGGACGGACACACATTCATATCTCTTTATATTCGTATCGTTCACCGAAGCTGAAAACGCAAGATGCAAAGTAGTCATATATTTAATGAGATGAACCACACAGTGACTGCGCTACACAAGATCCAATTGGGTTCAAAATGGTTTATCCTTGAAAAGTAGTTCAAACAGAACACAAATTTGGTTGATTTGTTATGCCCTTTAATTGTTAACACGTGTTTCGGCCTCTCCAGAATGCCAGTTTACCATTCAGGTTTCAAAAACAGTGTTCATGGGATAATCCCTTGAACACTGTTTTTGAAACCTGAATGCCTGTGTCAGAAATCTTCTAATCACATATACCAGCTGCGGCATGTTCACTGGTCACACGTTTTTGGACACATAAATACTATGCACAAATTAGATATATTTTAGTTTAATTTAGAAGCTAATAACTTGCACAAACTAGATTATTATTGAAGGAATTTGGCTGCGTGTACTTTGTATCATATTGGACTCAGTAATATGTTGTTTTATGCATTAATGGAATTGAAGGGTATCCAACAGTCACTCTAACTAATTTTTGTATATTATTGTTTTTCTTTTTTCTTTTTCTCTTTAATTGTTATGTGTATACTGTTTCTCCTGTGCTGAATGGTGAACATCATATGTGTATGAATAACATGTTTGCAATCCTTATCTCATCTCCTTCTCTGATACACATATTTTACTCTATTCAAATTTATTTAATTTTTTATTTTCATTCAAACTACACTGATTATTTTGGGATTGTAACTTTTTGAATAGAATATGGATACAATCTAATTGCCCAGTTCTTTTGTTTTGAAAAAGGCCCTGGAGAGGCCGAAACACGTGTTAACAATGAAAGGGCATAACAAATCAACCAAATTTGTGTTATGTTTGAACTACTTTTCAAGGATAAACCATTTTGAACCCAATTGGATCTTGTGTGGCGCAGTCACTGTGTGGCGCATCTCATTTTGTTTCCACTAACCAAGGAGGTAGGGGTACTGGTCCCTCCTTTAATTGCCACACCGACGCGACTTTTCCCAATGGTGTTTTACTTTGGTCGCAAACAGAAGAAGTTGTACCCTGAACAAACGCCGAAAATCACTTTGTGTAGTCATATATATAGCTTGCACATGTTTGACTGCTACTAACATGGAGAAGCCATAGGGAATTAGATAGAAGCCATAGGTCTCTGAAATGGATGGCAAAAGAGAGTCAGGCTTCGTGCACATGGAAAAGCTGACATGATCACCACAACCAGAGGCGAGCAGAAACAAGGCACCCAGCCAAGGACAAGTGGAGATGGGAAAGTTCCAGTTACTAAGACAATTACAAGCAGGACAGCTTCATTTTGTGGTATCCACACACGTGACCCAGCCAAACAGGACAATGCCCATTCAGCCAAGGTAGATGAAGAGGACTGTTCCCATCGAACCAGAGGGGAAAAAAGCTACAAGTATTTCCCACAAGCTGCTAACTGAATGTACTCTCCCAGGCTTAGGTGATCATAGTTGACAACATTAGAGAACATTTCACACCTCTGTGTTCATTCCCATTGCCTTGAAAATGTACACTCAGTCTGGTGACTGTTCAGGATCCCAGGGATGGGAGGACACATTCCGTCCAATCCAGATTCACCTTTCACATGGGTATATCTTTTGTTGCAAGGGCCAATGGTCTCTCTGCGACCCAGTGACATTGTAGATCGATACTAATAGAGGTGGTTCTAGGAGGGGTCCCTAGACATGGCTATCCAATTGCAGAACTAACCCGGATATCCTCTATATGTGTCCTACCCAAACTGGCCAATGTAAATGTGCGATAGGTTTCTGGGATGGAACCTGGATTTGTGATGTCACATCAGGCTAAAACTTGGTAACACATGCTTAGAAGATGAGAGCGGCAGAGGATACTTGTTTTTCAGGTGTGATCCCTGTTATTTTGTTGGCTAAATAAAAGACAGTAACTTTGCCCCATGGCTGAGTCTTCCGTTCATGTAGCGGGAAGTCTTTGATGGGCTCAAGTGTTCTCTGTTGATAATTGATAATTGGGGTGACTGATAGAGGACCCTGGCCACACCTATACAAAGTGGTAGCAGATGACAGTGACAAGCCGTCTCGTCCCACTGCATCCCCGAAAGGGCTGTGTGGCAACCCGCGGAAATTGATCCATAACATCATACGAGTATGAAGAGAATGTCGACAGGAGATGCCTTTGGAGGAAAATTTGAGAGGCAGGATGTGGGGAGTTGGTGTCCGAAAGACCTCAGCAGATCACAGAGTGTAAGTATAGGCTCAGCTATATGGCAAATGTGGGGAGGAAATGTCTGTTTGGTGTTTTTGTCAAAGTTTTTGGTTTAAGGATACCTGTTTGTTAGTCGGCCAATTTGTGCAGTCAGCTTAGACAATCAGCTTAGCTTGCAGATGAAAAAACCTTGAAAAAATATATATATATAATGGTTACCCTGTGAGTTAGGCAATTTAGCTTGGTGCATGGATGATTATTGAAAGGTTTACCTGGGTATATTGGTTAGTGGAAGAAGCTATATTGTATTGCGGAAGGTGGTTTACTGTTTTACCTCGCAGAGGTTCATTTCTATAAGGCAACGCTATAGAAAAGGGACCACAAGATTTATTGGATTTTTCCTGTTAGGAGACAGGAAGGTGGCCGTATATATGTTATGTTATGTTTGGGGCAGGCCATAAGCAGACACATCTATTGAAACATTGAGTATCGAAACCTCTCCCTCTACAGTGGTGGTGAAGTCACAAGTGAAGTTGTCTAATAGGACTTGAAATGTACAGAAAACGGTAGAACCTGGTGGGTAGTTTGCCACTTGTGATTGAAAATCTGTCGTGTGCCATTTGGGCAGAGCTTGAGAAGCTTACGAGTGGAGTTGTGATTTCAGCCTTCAGGGCGGGAAAGCCGCAAGCGGGTCGGTGCGTGGAGCACACCTGCATTTTTGGTGGTGAGCAGGAGAGGCTAGAGAAAAGATTTGTTATATTGTATTGATTAAAATTGGATGTATCAAAATCTTGATTTGAGGTTCAATCAAGTATGGATAAAGTGTTAAAAAAAGTGACGGAAATGAGGGATACGCCTCTTCAGTATTTGTGCAAGTCCCTCCCGTGGTATCAAGACAACATACGCAAGTATAGCACGGAATGGACTCGCGACACAGAGGGCAAGTTGGAAAAGCCATGGCCCAAAGTCAGAAGTTTTTCCAAATGGGTGCAGCAACAAATGGTCACTTACTTGCGGGCAGCTTATATAGGGTTTAAACTGGGCAAGCGTTTTGCCATATTAGAGTTATGAAAAATGTTTCAGGATGAGGAAGGGGAGTTGGTTCAGTGGCATTGGATGCTGAGCCAACGGGGCACAGGGGACAAAGATCCCTTGGCTCCTCCTCCCCCTCCGCCTCCTCCTCAAACAGCAGACGCAGACACAGCAACAGAAAGCAAGGAATTTTATCCCATGAAGGAATTAAAAGCAGCAGCAGCATACACTAGTTCCACTTTCGCAAGCTCCAGTGTATAGTGGCAACAGCGCACCTGATGGCGCAAAGCAAATGAGTAAAACGGCGCAAGATAGTAGCATCGAACGCAATGAGCGTAGTGAGATGCAAGCGAAGCTAAACGGGAATGACTTGGGGGAAAACAAGGCCAAGAATCGGTGGTACCAAATGAATGGATAGGCGAACGGGGTTGGAAAACAGCAAGTGAGATAGGGCATTCAGGGAAGGAATTGCTGAGTAGCAAAGACAAAGAGGAAGAAGCTAAAGAAAGGGCAGAGATATTGAAGGAAGTACAAAGGAGGGAAAGGGAAGAAAAGGAGGAAAGTGAAAGATTGCGAAAAGAAAGGGAGCAAACAGAAGCGTGAGAGAGAGGGGAAAGGGAGAGAAGAAAACAGAGAGAGCTAGAAGATATTGCAAGGAGAAAAGCAAAAGAAGAGTGGGAAAGGTAACTGCAGATAAAGAAGGAGAAAAGGATGTTAGAAGTTGAGTGGCGCGTTAAAGAACACTGATGCAGGGAAAGAGGAGCACAGAAGCGAACGAGACAGAGACGAGAGCAGGGAAAGACGCTCTTCAAAAGCAGTAGAAATTAAGATGCACTTGCAATGTTTAGATGATGAGGATGGGGAGGTTATAAGAAGAAGGATAGGGGCTCTCTATAGGAGCAGGAGATGCAGTACGGTTGCCCCAAGGGCAGACAGGAGTGCTGAACCCTCGGTGAGGGCGGTGCACGAAATTACAGATTGAACAAGGGGAAAACAGTGGGAAGACACAACATTAAGGAGACTTAGCTTTGATGAAGACAGAGAAGGGGACAGTGACGGTAGTATTAGGACCATGGGGTCAGAAGAAGATTCGCATGGGAGCAAAGACGAGGCAGAGAGAAGACACTCTCGACGCTACAGGGAAGCAAGCCCAGACAGAGACACAATATGGGGAGTCAAATAGAATATAGGTAGAGGAGAGGAGGGTGACTACCACATTCCGAGGGTGGGTCGCGGAGCATGGACAATATCACGCGATATGCGCAGAGTTTCAGGGCCCCGCCAGGACGTACAAGGACGGAGATGGCAAGGGCGTTCACCACCACTAAAGACATGGGGAGACTGGACAGAGGGACGACACTGACACAGTTCCCATTACTGGGAAAGGGTGTGAGGCGACCTCAGTATATAGAGCACGGGCAAATCTCAGTCGCACTGCGCCCAAGAGTGCAATATAGGCATATGTTGCAAGTAATTGAAGAGAGATGTGGTTATAAGTCCGATGGATGAAGGAATTAAAAGCAGCAGCAGCATACACTAGTTCCACTTTCGCAAGCTCCAGTGTATAGTGGCGACAGCGCACCTGATGGCGCAAAGCAAATGAGTAAAACGGCGCAAGATAGTAGCATCGAACGCAATGAGCGTAGTGAGATGCAAGCGAAGCTAAATGGGAATGACTTGGGGGAAAACAAGGCCAAGAATCGGTGGTACCAAATGAATGGATAGGCGAACGGGGTTGGAAAACAGCAAGTGAGACAGGGCATTCAAGGAAGGAATTGCTGAGTAGCAAAGACAAAGAGGAAGAAGCTAAAGAAAGGGCAGAGATATTGAAGGAAGTACAAAGGAGGGAAAGGGAAGAAAAGGAGGAAAGTGAAAGATTGCGAAAAGAAAGGGAGCAAACAGAAGCGCAAGAGAGAGGGGAAAGCGAGAGAAGAAAACAGAGAGAGCTAGAAGATATAGCAAGGAGAAAAGCAAAAGAAGAGTGGGAAAGGTAACTGCAGATAAAGAAGGAGAAAAGGATGTTAGAAGTTGAGTGGCGCGTTAAAGAACACTGATGCAGGGAAAGAGGAGCACAGAAGCGAACGAGACAGAGACGAGAGCAGGGAAAGACGCTCTTCAAAAGCAGTAGAAATTAAGATGCACTTGCAATGTTTAGATGATGAGGATGGGGAGGTTATAAGAAGAAGGATAGGGGCTCTCTATAGGAGCAGGAGATGCAGTACGGTTGTCCCACAGGCAGACAGGAGTGCTGAACCCTTGGTGAGGGCGGTGCACGAAATTACAGATTGAACAAGGGGAAAACAGTGGGAAGACACAACATTAAGGAGACTTAGCTTTGATGAAGACAGAGAAGGGGACAGTGACGGTAGTATTAGGACCATGGGGTCAGAAGAAGATTCGCATGGGAGCAAAGACGAGGCAGAGAGAAGACACTCTCGACGCTACAGGGAAGCAAGCCCAGACAGAGACACAATATGGGGAGTCAAAGAGAATATAGGTAGAGGAGAGGAGGGTGACTACCACATTCCGAGGGTGGGTCGCGGAGCATGGACAATATCACGCGATATGCGCAGAGTTTCAGGGCCCCGCCAGGACGTACAAGGACGGAGATGGCAAGGGCTTTCACCACCACTAAAGACATGGGGAGACAGGACAGAGGGACGACACTGACACAGTTCCCATTACTGGGAAAGGGTGTGAGGCGACCTCAGTATATAGAGCACGGGCAATTCTCAGTCGCACTGCGCCCAAGAGTGCAATATAGGCATATGTTGCAAGTAATTGAAGAGAGATGTGATTATAAGTCCGATGGATTTATTTGCAAAGTAGCCTGACACGTGTTTCGAGTCTAAACTGACTCTTCATCCGAGGCTGTGAATGGGAGATGGGACCTAAGATAAATTGAATGGGCTGCTTCCTTTCACATCACTTTGGCTTTTCCTGCTGTGCTGAAATTACGCGCAATTGCGAAGCCGTGAGAGAGTTTTCTGGCACTGTCCTTCATTCAATTACTTGCAACACATGCCTTTATTGCACTCTTGGGTGCAGTGTGACTGAGAATTGCCCGTGCTCTAATTGTTTCCACTACAGTGGGTTGTACTTGTCAGTACTCCCACACCTCTCAGGCACCTGCAGCCTATGTGCGCTATTAATATTTATTCATACAAGCGCTGTGGTTTTGTGACTTTTTCTGCCAAACCTGTGTTTTTCTAGACCTCAGTATATATCCTGGTATCAGATGGACAAGGACAATTTAAGATGTACACTGCCTTTGTTAACTGCAGGCGCTGGCAAGTGGATTTATGAGATCAAAAGACAGACAGCAGGGATGACATTAGCAGTAGGGGACATGAAGAGTTTACTCTCAGCCATTCTTGGGAAAGTAGCTGACGATGTATGGAGAAGAGCAGGATATGCTGGAGTGACAGCACAAAACATGTCACATGATGGTGCGCCATTCAATAACTGCTGATCAGCTGTATGGCAAGCACTAACGGTGCAATACCCAGACACTTCAGACATAAGCGTGATCGTGGCACGCAAAATATGTGAGGACGAAGACCTACTTCAATATATTCATGAAATTCAAGAGAAATGGCGTCTTGAGATAAGAGATCTCTGAGACAGAACAGTGGGGTTATTTTACCACATATAATCTCAGGGGTTACTCAAACAAGTACAATAGCAGCTTAATAAACTGGTGGCAATGGAGGCTAAGCCGTGGTCAGTAATCCAGCTAACCATGGTGCACTATGCAGGCTAATGCAAAAGAATGCGAGAAAGAAGCATGAGGAAAGGAAACAAGAAGAAGTGAAGTTAGTGCAGAAGAAATGATCTAAGTATACAATGGAAGGAGCGATGTTGATGAGCAGAGAAGGTGTTGTTGCTCAGCATGTGCGGAACTCACCACAGATGACAGAGGGAGGTTTTGTACGACAAGAGGATATGAATCAGTGGCTGGGAGGACAAGGAGGGATACCTCAACGAAGAGGGTTTGGACACCCAATGCAGCAGAATGCAGGACGGTTCAATGGGGGACAGCAAAGACTGATGGGGTGGTCCCGCACAATGCTGGGTGTGCAGACAAATTGGTCACATATCGCAAGTGTGTAGATACAGGAGCAGGATGCCTCAGAATGGGGGAATGCAGTAACAGCCCACATACCAGATATTATGCTCACAGGCACCAGTTCAACAGAACATTATAACCACAACACATGCAGGCTCCACAATGTCGTTGTAGCGGGCAATCCATTTACAGGGACGGAAATGTCATTATATCCACAATAGGACAGCCCACAGACGGTTCTGATGTGTTCAATCCTATCTTTTACACCCAATCCGGCTGAGGTACCATGGATAGGGGTGACTATAGGCGACAAGGCTTTTTCCTTTCTTGTGGATACGGGGCGGCTAGTTCCTGCATAAGGGAGGGGCAATACCCAATGTCAGGCATTACATGAATGTGCAGGGATTTTCTGGGGCCACAGATTTGGTTCCTTTTACTGACAAATTACCACTTTCTGTGGGGGAACACAACCTGACAAAGGCACTGTTATATTCCCGACAGACACCAGTGAATATAATGGGAGAGACATGATGAGCCAACTTAACATGACCATTTCATTCACAGACCAAGGGATAGTGTGCTCAGCACAAGGGACTCATTACATGAATGTGAGGGAACTCATCCAAGCTTATTGTTGACTGACAGTACAGAGGGGGGGGGGGTGCCAGTAGATATAGAACTGTTTTCATATGTGGTAGAAGTGTTCATTGCATGGCTCCCAGGTATACAGAGTAGACTGTTATGCATACCCAATGAGTTCCTATTCAGACCAGAGGTTCCTTTAGTTGAGAAAAAAGAAAAAGTGATCCCAATAGAACTCAAGACAGTTATAGTGAGAGACGAGAGGATAGTACTGCATGGGACTGATGACACAGGACGATCATGGAGAACTCTAATCGCAGTGGGGGAAGGATACAGGTTGACTGACATGACAGATGAGGAGCTATTTCAAGATGATCGATCAGATAACGAGATGGTGTTTGACATAAGCATTACACATAGGGCGGTAATACATTACAGGGAAGTGCCACAGAGAATGACTGTGTTACGAAAACCGGAGGCAGACAAGGGTATTTCCGAGACGATTGCCACATAAGTGAATCAAGGCATTCTGGTACCCTCGGAACTGCAGTGCAACACCGATCTGTATCCGGTGAAAAAGGTGACGGGGGATCATGGTGTTTTATTCAGGATTTGTGCCCATTGAACCAAATTGTTGAACCAGAATTCCTGCAACAATTTTGTGCAGCATCCCAATGGAAGCTATGCACTTAACGATAATAGATTTAGTGAACGCCTTCTTTTCTATACCCTACAATATCCCCAAAGGGAAGTGCCATACATAGGGCAGTTGTGTTATGAGTTATACGAATCAATGTGACTTAATTTGTTCCCATATTATACCTTACAATCACCACAAAAAGCACAGTACAAGTATAAAAATACGAAACCACTAACCTGCTGCACCACTGATAAATTGAAGAAAGGAGTGATTCACCTGACACTCTCTCTCAGCACCAATAATATTAGTACTGAGTTAAAACACCAGGGAAGCCCTCGTGGGGAATACACCTTTGTGGATTGAGAACGTAGGTGAATGTGAAAGGCTTGCCTCTGAGGTGGGAGTTCGGGAGGTTGGACGATTGCTGCTATCAGATGTGGGCTGTATGTCTTCTTCAGTTTCCGGAGAGGCTAAAGAGAGAGGAGACAGTTATTCCTGACTCGGGAATTAAAGGAAGACTCCCAAGCATAGTGAAGCAGTCTTACCCCTTAGCCTAGTGGCTTGGATTTAGAGAGAGACGGTGGAGTCCCGCCGGCTGCAGAGGGGAAATCGACTTTGATGGAAATAGAACTGAATAAATATGCGAGGAAGTAAAGTTGGAAAGGTCAGCAGGATAGAATTAGGCGTACCAAGACCCCGGAACAAAAGGAGAATTCAAGATCCGAAACAGTGCTGCATGAGGAGACTGCAAGGGCAGTTGGGAGATGTGGTCCGATTCCTTTATGTGAACGCGTCGGTCTAAGGTAGGTAGATAAAGAGGTGAGTAATGTCTTAAGAATTGTATTACTAGTCTACGAGGAGTATACGAAAATGAATGCCTACTTGAGCGGGTTGATCCCGCAAGACTTACTGACTTGTCGTGCTGGATAGTGGGCGGCCACTAATCGCGAAGAAAAGGATAGCGTTCCTAACGGAAAGAAAAAAGGGGAAGTAAAGTTTGGATTCTTATGAAAGGGAAAATCTAATGAGCGTCTAGCAAGCGATACTCACGAAGTGTGGCTTCTGGAAACAGTAGCAACGCGATGCTGCATCAGGAAGTACCTTTCCTGCCCGAAGTGGAGGAGCATGATCTTTTGCCTTCAAAACAACTAGAGCAACCCTCTGAGGTACTGCTGCCATCTTAGGAGAAAGGGTCTGAGTACATAAAACATAACGCCAACGGCGCCAGAGCGACCAATCCCTGGGGCCACCCCGAGTATTCATACAAGTTGATATCACAAGAAGGGTGAAACGTGACTCCAGAAAGGGCTGAGGCGATCAGTAGAATGCTGATGTCAAAGACAGTGAGAGAAATTCATCAGTTTCTGAACCTTTGCAATTATTGCAGAGCCTGGATGTTTGACTATAGCACATACACAACACCCTTGTTGAGCGGGTGTAGGGAGGCACAGAGAAGGAATGGTAAGTTGGTATGGACACATGAAATGACTGCAGTTTTCGAAGAGCTGAAGAAAGCAATGTGAACAGCTCCAGTACTAGGGATCCCAGACAATCACAACTAATTGTATTTGTTCTCACACTCCAATGGAGTAGTGATGACTGCAGTACTCACGTAGACCATTACCCAAGGGCAAAAGTCATTAGCTTATTATAGTGGACGTTTAGACCCTGTGATCAGTGGACATTACCCTTGTGAGAAAGCTCTGGCTGCTGCTGCATCTGTGGTAGAGAAGTGAGCGAGTATCACCATGGGGTGCAGCACCACACTTTACTTGGATCACGCCCTCTTTGCAATTCTCGAAAGACCCAAGAGTACGTTGACCACATAGGAAGCTTATGGATATGAGGTAATTATCTTGAACCCAGCAATCAAGGTAGTGAGGTGCAGGACTGTCAATCCAATGACATTTTTAGCTGAGCCAGTAGAAGATGGAGACTATGTACATTACTGTATTATATACATGGAACAGTATGATGACCTTCCCAAGGTGGAGGAGAAACCACTTGAGGGGGGAGAGGTGCTTTACATTGACGGATCATGGACAATAGACCTGACAACAGGGGAAAGGCATACGCGAACAGCAGTGGTGAGATGTAAAGCAGACAGTGCAGCAGAAGTAATAGCCAGCCTGAGATTGTCTTCACATTTTTCAGCGCAAGCAGCAAAATTAGTGGCTCTCATAATGGCATTAGAAGCGTGCAGGGACCAGGAAATCACAGTGTATTCAGATTCGGGCTACGTTGCATCTACAGCACACTCTAGGCTGTCATGATCGCATAGGAGGAGCTTTAGACGTGCTAACTGCACACTGTTGCAGCACGTAGCCCTATTCGATAGGCTCATAGATGTGCTTAACTCCCAGTAGCAGAAGCGGTTGTAAAGTGCCAGGCCCACACGAGGGGGGAGGACGCAGTCTCCAGAGGCAATGAAGCAGCAGTTGCGGAAGTAAAGCTCACAGCAGCATATTTTTCAGGAATAACAGACTCTGATACTGTGATGCTGTAAATGCAGCGGAGGGACAGGGCCTCCGTATCCTTGTCCTTTACTGCTTTTTATTGTGTGTTCTGTTGTGTTTTCCACGCAGGAGTTCATGTGGGTGGGACCTGGGTGAATGGAGTGTGTGACGAATACGCATTCTGTGTTGTGGATGTCTAGTATCTGGTGTTTGACACAATGACTGAGACAGCCCTGCCCGAAACTGGTATGAATGCAGTCTGGAGTGTTGAATAGCTGGGTACTTGTCCCAATACACATAACTTGTTGTGAGTGTCTGGAGAGAAGTGAATGGCCTGAATGCACTATGCACCTGATTGGCTGGCTGCCTGCATGAATGCCCTTCTGACCGATTGGTTGCCTGAGTGTGACCCAGCAGAATGAATGGGAGATCAACCAGTATATCTGGGGGTCTCTCACTGCTAGAATTCGTGTTCAGAAGCTGAAGTCCAAACTACGAAGAGTAACTGGAGTGAAACTGAAGCTTGACCTTGAAGCCATGCTGGAAGAGAAGAATTGCTGTTGCCCTTCTTCATCAATCTGAAAGCTGCTGTGTCTCCAAGGACTGACCCAGAGAGGACCTGGTAAGGCACCCTCTTCCCGAGCTATGAGGGACCATCGTGCACCAGCTGATCTTTGCCAAATCTCCCTGGTAGACAGACCTTTGACAGGCTGCCGACAGGAGACGGGGACTGTCACGGAATCCCAAAGAGAAGCGTCCGGACTGTTATCCACCACTGTCGAGGACCGCCGTCGCCGACCGGATCCGCCGTGCTCCCGTTGCCTAAGAACTTTCGATTCACGGATGCGCTCATCCGTACCGCCCGCCGGAGAAGGCCAGTCCGTCGACGCACCGAGGAGCCTCCGCCGGTGGCTTTCCTGCCACCTACAGACCACAGAGATGCCGACGATTCGCCGCCCTTGCTGGGCCACAGTTGTTCAAACTCTTTGCGGTCCTGAACTATCGACACTGAGGTGCCCCGCACGCCTCTTCCTTGCAGGACGTTTACGCTTCCCCGTCGACGAGCACTGCTAGGAAAGAAGCTGCCACTTTTCCGTCGTAGTTCACCCTGTTCTCCTTCAGACGTTCGACGACCCGTGACTTCTGCCTTAAAGGGAGGGCACTCAAGAAGGGCCGTCGATTCCCCGACGAGGAACGCTGCAACGCCAGGTACTTTGGGGTTGCAGAACTATTGGAAAGTCTCTTGTGAACAATATATGGACTGGGCTTGTGATATATCTTTATTCTACAGGTTGCCCAGGTGGGGGGATCTCCACACAGAACTGTGTCTAGCTATCGGGGCCAGTATTCTGGCACTTGTTCTAACCAACTGATTTCCCCTTATTGATTTGTGTGCCATTTAACAGTACAGTCGATGCACTTTAAAGAGATGTAATAGTAATTGTGGTACCACGTAGAACTGTATATTTGCCATTATAGATAACCGAGTACAAATTGAGTTATCGTGATATTGTACATAACCTTGAATATTAATTATATAAAGACTGTGTTTTAACTAATACAGTGTGTGGACATTCCTTTGTGAGGGATTGGGGACTACACTGTACTTAAGAACCAGCCTGCATCACCTCCTGAGAAGCTAGGCCTTGATTGCTCGTCCATTGCTACCACAATAGAGAATCTTGGCTGGGGTCCTCTGTGCCTCTCCTCTACCATATAGAGAGCAGAAGTATAGACACCCCCCTCCGGTCTTTACACTGGTGGCAGCGGTGGGATGCTTATGGTTTCAAGAATCAGTGTATAACTGTGCCACTTACAAAATATCTGCAATTTGTAAAATTGAGGTTTAATTGTGTACAAGATAACAGCATTGCAAGCAATGGAGTCTATTGCAAATGGTAAATTGACTAGGATGAGCTCAGAGGCTCTCCAGAGTGCTTGTGAAGCCAGGGAGTTAGGCTTTGTGGATAAGTCTAGGGCTGAGCTGATAGCTGCCTTGGTGGACTACCAGACTGATGGTGAAACTCTTGAAGGGGGGGATGCAACCAATGAGGACTCCCTGGGTTTTTTGCTGAATCTGATTCTGGGAATGCCACAATTTCTACTGCCTCTGTTCCAAACCCCAGCACTGCTCTTCAGGGGGAAGCCCTGAAGATTGAACTTTTAAAATTGGAGCTACAACGGTAACAGTTAGCCTTTCAATACAAACAGTTGACAACAGAAGCTGAGTTGAAGAAAGAGGAGTTGGCACAGCAAGTGATACTCAAAGATAGGGACACTGAGCACCAAAGAATCCAGCTAGAGAAAACTAGAGTGGAGACTTCAGCGAAACCAGTTGAGAGTGGCAGGTCCCCAGCCACCAAGTTTATGAAAGATTTGGTTGGTGTGTTTGTGGAGGGTTCAGATATCCTACAATGGATTGAAGCGTTTGAAATGGCTTGTGCAATTCATGATGTTGATAAGAGAGATTGGGCTAAGTGTTTGTTAAGCAGAGTGCCTCAGACTGGATATGACTGTATTCTGAAACTGAGTGTGGAAGAAAGGGGTCAGTATGAGTGCATGAAGTCTGCTTTGATTGTCAAGTTTGGCAAGACACCTACCCAATACCTTAAAACGTTCAGGGATTTTAAGAAAAGAGAGAGAATGTGTCTTGGGTTGAATTGGTGAGTGCTGCGCACAAGAACATGATGGGGTGGATTGATGGTTACAAAGTGAAAACGTTTGTTGAATTGCCCCACCTTTTGTTTTTTGAGCATTTTTCTGAAGCCTGTTCACCAGAGCTGCATAAGCATGTTGCTGACCAGAACATTTTGGATCCCTTTAAACTGGCTAGGTTGGCTGACAAGTGGGTCTCCCACCGGGTGTCCCCTAAGGACTCCAGTGGAAGGACAAGGACAAAGAAAAGGGGACCTCTCAGAAAGCTGAGGAGTCCCAGAAGCAATCACAGTCGAATAAACCAAAATCTTCCTCTCCTAAGACCCAAAAATCTAGTGGGGATAAGTCATCTGTGTGTGGGAATAAGAGTAGTGGTCCACCTGCTGCAAAGCAGGATCCCAGTGGATCCAGTACCGTACCCCACATCCCTGGCACTTGTTGGTAATGTGGGGCTCTGGATCACAAGAAGGGTGACTCCAAGTGTAAAGGTAAGGCACTTGGAGTACAGGCTGTCAGCCTGAGCCACCCTTACCCCATGTCTGAGGTGGAGGCCACTGTCATCCCCTCCTCTACAGGAATCACCTTTGGTGCTCCTGTAGAGATTTCCTTAGTGTCCCTTGGGGCCTGGGACCAGTACGCAGAAGTACTGGCGACTATCCCACACAACACCCGTAGGTTTTTGAGAAGTTTCCTCTTGAATGGTCAGCCTTCTACTGGCTTGAGAGACACTGGGGCAAGCATGACAGTGGTGGACAGGATGCTGCTCAAGCCAGAGGACTATGTAGGTGCTCCTCTGAGAACCACCAGGTTAGCTGGTGGGCCTCCTAAATTATCGCCTGTAGTCTTAGTCACACTCGTGATTGGAGACAAGACAGCAAAGCTTTCTGTCCTGGTTCAGGACAATGGGCCTCATTACACGGTAGGCGCTAAAAAATGTGATTTACCGTCATGGCGCTATTAGCGTGTCCGCCATCGTAGGAGACCGCTAATAGCGTTCCATTACGAGTTAGCGGACACGCGCATAGGGCCATGCCGGTAAATGACCCTACCGCCATGGCGCAAAAGCACCTTACCGGCTCCGACCAAAGTGCTGATAGCACCTCCGCCCTCATGCTGCACGCTATTAGCGGTCACCGCTGTTAGCGGTCACTGGTATTAGCGGTCACCGTAAAAAACCGGAACCGGAAATAGCGTCATCGCACCGGAACGGGAAAGAGCCCGGCGGCCATCTTTAAAAACACAATCCATTGCCATCCCCTGCACTCAGGACCTGCAGCAACACCACGACTGGCAAAACCACATCCCACAAGAACAAACAATGCCCAAGGCCCTAAAGAAAGCCGATGCGCGCCAGCGCAAAGAACGCTTCTCAAACGAGGAATTGAAAATGCTGGCAGACACCCTGGCTGCAAATGCAGACGTAGTGTTCGCTAGCGACATGCGGCGCCCGGCACTCCTGAGAAAAAAGGAAATCTGGGCTGAGGTGGCGCAGAAAGTCAGTGCGGTGGGCTCCACCCCCCGCACCGTAAAGGACGTGCGCAAGCGGTGGGATGATCTGCGCCTCCGTGTACGCAGCATTTTATCGGCCAACAGGAATCTGGCCATGGGCACAGGCGGCGGAGGTGGATCCCCGATGAAGATGCAGGAGTGGGAGGAGACATGTGCCAGCACCATTGGCATAGAATCCATCGAGGGAGTGGGCCGAATGGAGTGTGGTGTGGCAACAACGTCAGACGGAGGTGAGTGACCACGCAAAACACAGCAATGCCAAGCATGAGTCCCTCCCCCAAATGTGAATTGGGAATCAGCTAATGGATGGGGTCATCACACACACATGTACACAACCCTGCATATATGCCCTGCACATCCCCACACAACCACATGCATGCAGCACCTCACACACGTGTCACCCTGACACATGTCCGGATGACCCACCCATCTGGCCAACAACCTGCAGGCCCAAACTAGATGTCCAAATCCAAAGAACTGCAGCAACAACAACATATGCATGATGCACGTTGACCCATCACTGATGTTATCCCTGTCTTGCTCCCCCACAGGGTCACAATCTGACAGTGAGGAGCTGGACTCTGCAACGCAGGCCCCACCACCCAAAAAGCAGGCCAAGGGAAAGGATGCAGGCACCAGGCCCAGTACATCGAGGGGCACTGGGATATCTGGAGTGGCCCAGCGTTCAACAGCCACCCACGCAACGACCACACCAAGGGTCGAAATGCCATCCGACACTGTGGCAGCACCCCCACCACCCACCCCCACCACTCAGGAGCCAGTGCCAGAAGGCACGCCGTCCGCAGCCAATAGCTCCGTCGGGGAAGCAGCAGCCACGGCACCTATGAGTGATGTGGACGACCCATGTCCGACACCGGAAGGGCAGCGTACACCCAGCACCCAGCTGTCCCCACTCCACAGCCCATGCAACACATCCAATGGCAGCATCCATGAGGTGCATGCCGGAGATGCAATGGATGGGTCATTCAGTCCCGTGGCGAGCTCACCTGATGTCGGCCACATGCAGCAAGCTGCGCCGAGGAGTAACAGGGGCAGGGCCGCAGACGACACCATGAGCCTGATACGCCAGCGCCAGGAGGAGCTCAATGCCCTGGTTGCCCGGCAAGTGAGCGAGGCTGCCTCGACCAGGGAGGAGATCCGGGTGTTGTCAAGGGACATGAAAGCTGCCATGGACAGCAACACGACGCGCCTATGTGACGAGATGGCCGCTGTGAGGCAGGTCCTAACGCGCATTGCTGAGGCGATGGAGAGCATGCGTCACTCACAGGGAGCAGATCAACCAGCCACGCCCTCGTCTACTAGCTCCGACCAGACAACCATCCTGCGCAGGTCCAGCCGGTCCTTGCGGCGGTCAGACTCACAACCCCCCAATGGTGGTAGTGGAGGAGGGAAGTAGGGCCAGCCTGTCCCTGTTGACACTTGGGAACTAATGCAGCACTGATGTGCACACCATGTTCGGTGGAGTTGTGGGGGGAGGGGGGTGAGGGTGTTCGGTGGAGTTGTGGGGGGAGGGGGGGAGGGTGTTCGGTGGAGTTGTGGGGGGAGGGGGGTGAGGGTGTTCGGTGGAGTTGTGGGGGGAGGGGGGGGAGGGTGTTCGGTGGAGTTGTGGGGGGAGGGGGGGAGTGTGTTCGGTGGAGTTGTGGGGGGAGGGGGGTGAGGGTGTTCGGTGGAGTTGTGGGGGGAGGGGGGTGAGGGTGTTTGGGGGAGTTGTGGGGGGAGGGGGGGAGGGTGTTTGGGGGAGTTGTGGGGGGAGGGGGGTGAGGGTTGTTGGGGTGGAGGGTACATGCACGTTTGAATGTCATAATGCTCAATACACACGTAATGGCATGGATAATCACATGACTGGACATTGATCATTGTGTATGTGTGCTTTATTGTTGAAGGGTGCACTGTGTTTATGTCCTCCATACACCCCGTGCCCTGAGCTGAACACCAATTGCACCCTCCTAATCCATGTGCATCAGAAACAATGGTCTATCAGGTGCTGCCGCACAGCACGTCCCTCATGGGCATCGCCACCTGCATGACCTGCAGCCCCCTCTCCTCCATCCTCATCCCCGTCATCATCCTCAGACGGTGGTCGCAGTTCTATGTCAGGGGGCATTGGCACATTCCGTCTGATACACATATTGTGAAGCATGACACATGCCATGGTGATCTTGGCCACCTTCTCATGCCCGTACAGGAGTGCCCCGCCCGACCTGCTGAGGCACCGGAAGCGTTCCTTCAATAGGCCGAATGTCTGCTCGATCACCACGCGGGTACGGGTGTGTGCATGATTGTAGTCCTCTTCGTGCCTGTTCTGTGGGTTCCGCACAGGGGTAAGGAGCCACCTCTTCAGGGGATAACCTGCATCACCTGCATGGGTGCAACAATGGGTATGTGTAAGTGTCTACATAATGTGGAGCGTGCACATATCACACAAACAAACATTGCATATTCAACGAGATCCACTGATCCAAGCATGCATGGCAATCAGGGTAACTGCAATGTGGGAAGGTGAGGTGGTCCTTGCAAGTGGACATGCATCATGCATGCATACAGCAGGGATTGCCATGTCCCGCCAGAGTTTAAGTGATTTGTGTTTCCTGGCCCTGGCAACGTTAGTGCCACACTGCTAGTACACTGCCATTCCTTAGTTGATGTCCCCATGCTGTTTGATGGCAATTCTGTGGTGGGGTACGGGTGTGCCTCACCACAATGGCTACAGGGGATCCATTTGTATGCACTCATGTGCGCGGACCATTTCTGATGTTGTTCAGCGTACATTTCAGTTGTGATTTTGATATGCATGTTGCTGATTTGTGTAATGGGGGAATGGTGTGTTGTGCGGTGTGCATGTTGTTTGGAATGGCCTGTTTGGCGTAATGGATTGATATGTTTGCCGTGGCACTCACTTCCAGCATGTGGTTTTGTCTCTGGTCCATTGTGGGCTGCCTCACTGTACAGTGATGCAAATATGTATGTCCATTCTTCTCATGACACCAGTTCACGCCCAGTTGGAGTATGCATCTCCCCCCCCCATTCACGGCCAGTTGGAGTATGCATCTCCCCCCCCCCCCATTCACGCCCAGTTGGAGTATGCATCTCCCCCCCCCATTCACGCCCAGTTGGAGTATGCATCTCCCCCCTCCCCCCCATTCACGCCCAGTTGGAGTATGCATCTCCCCCCCCCATTCACGCCCAGTTGGAGTATGCATCTCCCCCTCCCCCCATTCACGCCCAGTTGGAGTATGCATCTCCCCCCCCCATTCACGCCCAGTTGGAGTATGCATCTCCCCCCCCACTCACAATCCACCTCACACTGACATGTGGTCGGCCTGCTACTCACCAAGTAGCCACGAACGTTGTCCAGCATGTCGCTCCATGTATCGTGGTATTGTCGAGTTCCGCAGGACCATTGCATCATGGGTTGAACCGGGATATCGGGCACAGCAATGTGTGATGATCTTATTGGAGTCACATACCATTTGGACGTTGATGGAGTGGTATTGCTTTCTGTTACGGTACACTACCTCATTGGCATGTGGGACCACCAGTTCTACATGGGTACAGTCGATGGCCCCGATGCAACTTGGGATGCCTGCCAGTGAATGGAAGCCAACTTTGGTGTTGGAGATCTCCTGGGCAGTCCGTGGCATGTATATGTGTTGACTTGTGTGCTGCAGGAGGGCATCGAGCACCTGGTTCAGTGTGCGTGAGAATACTGGTTGTGATATGCCATGCATCTGACCTACCGTATGCTGGTAGGTGCCTGTGGCCAAGAAGTGGAGCACTGTTACTACCTTCAGTAGAGGGGGGATGGCAGTACGGATGTCAATGAGACTCACAATGTCGTTGTATATCATGTCTACTATGGTGGTGATGGTATCCCAGTCCAGACGGTACAGGGTGTGTATCTGCTCAGGGGTTAGGTTGACTGGACTGGCTCTGATCCTGGGAATTGGTGGCTGCCTCTGTGGTATCACTAGGTGCACTGGTGGTGCTTGCTGCGCCTGTCTTGCCCTCCTCCTCCTCCTCCTGCGTCTCCTCTGTGCTGCCTGTTGTTGTAGCTGCTGCACAGCAATCATGTCCTCTAGCCCATGTAATGCTGCTAGTATTGCATCCATCTTGGTGTGGGAATGGGTGTGGGGAGGGGTGTGGTGTGCTCTTTTGTGCTGCCAGTCTCCATTGCCTCCACCTGTGCTGATTTTGTCCACCTGTGGCAGGTGGGAACTCTGCTGTGCTCTTTTAACGTGTGGTTCGCGATGCCGGTATTAGCACCTTGCCGGTAAGGGTTCTTTGGGTCTACTACATGCCGGTATTGCCATGTACGCATGGCTCGTGATGCCGTGATATTAGCGCTATGCCGCTATTTCCGGTCTGAGGGGCCGCGCGCTCACGGACTTGCCGCTAATAGTGCCACCGTACTTTGCGGTGCCGCTAATAGCGGTATGTCCGGTTCGTGATTGGGGAGGGGATTTACCGATACCGGTAATCCCTTACCGGTAACGGTATGTCCCTACCGCCTACCGTGTAATGAGGCCCAATGTCCCTGCTAACAGTTTGTTAGGTAATGATCTAGTAGAGTTGGGGTTGATCTCTGATGGTCTCCCCATGACTGCTGCTGTAGTCACTAGGTCACAGGTGACACAGGGTCTGGCTATGAGTCAGGTACCCGAGCCAAAGGCAAGGCCTAAGGCAAGAAGACGGAAGAACAAGAAGGCCACCTCTGTGAAGGGGAGCCTTCTCTTCCTGCTGTTCCTACAGCACCCATTGTGCCCATGCTCCGGACGGGCTGGGTCCAGTGGAAAACCCAAACTCAACTCCTGTCGGAGAAGAGACAGAAGACTCTCCTGTGGAAGAGGTTCTCAAACCGGAGGACCATCCCGACCTTCAATGCCTGTTGGCTGAAGGGGGACCCTCCCAGGCGGACTTCTGTAAGGGACAGAGTGAGTGCCACTCTCTCTCGAGGGCCTGAGGAAACAGGCCCTGTCCCAGGCACAGGGAGAAGTGCCTAGGACATTCCGGATCTATTGGAAGGGTGAGCTCCTTGTTAATGAGCCCACTAAGCCTGAACCTGGTGCCCTGAAGAGGTTGGTGGTACCCCAGGTATACAGGCCCTCCTGCTGCAGTTGGCACATGAGGTGCCCTTAGCTGGTCATCTTGGTACCAAGAAGACTAAGCAGAGCCTCTCTGCCCATTTGTACTGGCCTTGGATGGAAGTAGAAGTGGAGTCCGACTGCAGGACCTGCCCAACTTGCCAGTTGTCAGGCAAGACTGGAGGCAGTGCCATTGCCCCACTGCAGCCATTGCCAGTGGTTGGCACCCCATTTGAGAGGGTGGGCATCGACATTGTTGGTCCCCTTGACCCTCCCACTTCAGGTGGACATCGGTTCATCCTGGTCTCGGTTGATCATGCCACCAGGTACCCTGAGGCTATACCCCTTCGGACTGTTACTGCCAAGGTGGTTGCCAGGGCTCTCCTGGGCATTTTTACCCAGGTTGGATTCCCTAAGGAGGTTGTCTCTGACAGAGGATCCAACTTCATGTCTAGTTACATGAACACCATGTGGAAAGAGTGCGGGGTAACTTACAAGTGCTCCACCTCTTACCATCCCCAGACCAATGGTCTGGTTGAGAGATTTGACAAATCTCTCAAGAGCATGCTAGGCGCTTTGGTAGAGCCCCTAAGGAGGAAATTGGATCTCCTCCTGCCATGCCTGCTGTTCGCTTACAGAGAGGTACCTCAAGAGGATGTTGGTTTCAGCCCCTTTGAGTTACTCTTTGGACATCCCCTGAGGGGGCCCCTTGCCATAAGCAAGTGGGGGACTATGTGTTAGGCCTCAGACTGAGGATGACACAGATGATGGGTCAGGCAACAGCAAATCTCAAGGCCAGCCAGGAATTTAATAAGTACTGGCATGACCTTAAAGCCTCGCAAGTGGATTGTGCTCTGGGACAGGAAATCCTTGTGATGGATCCTACCAAGCCTAGAGCTTTGACAGACAAGTGGACTGGACCCTTCAGGATCATCTCCAAGATGGGCAAAGTATCTGGTTGACATGGGAGTCCCGGGGGTAGCCCCTCAGGTATTCCATGTTAACAGGCTCAAGCCTTTCCACAGGCAAGCAGAAGTCTCATGTCTCTTGCTAGTTTCAGAGCAAGAAGATTATGAGAGTGAGCCCCTTCCTGATTTGTTGCATAGCAACCCTCAGGATGGCTCTGTGGAGGGAGTACATCTCTCTCTCGATCTGACGACAGAGCAGCAGAGGTCCTGCAGGGCTTTGCTCTGGCAGTATGCCTCTCTGTTTTCACTGACTCCAAGCCTTACACTGTGGTGTAGGCACGAAATTGACACTGGTGACAGTGTGCCTGTCAAAATCAGATACATTAATGTCAGATACATTAAGAACCACATCAAGGCTGAGGTCGCCAAGATGTTGGATCTGGGTGTTATTGAACCCTCAACTAGTCCATGGTCCAGTCCAGTGGTCCTTGTCCCCAAGACAAGTTCCCAGGCAGGTACCAATGATTGGAGGTTCTGTGTGGACTACAGAGGAGTCAATGTCGTCACCAAAACTGACGCACACCCATTGCCCCGGGCTGATGAGCTCGTGGACACCATAGGTGCTGCCACATTTGTGAGCACCTTTGACCTTACCTCAGGCTATTGGCAAATAGCTCTGACGGACCATGCCAAGGAAAAGACGGCATTCTCAACACCTGAGGGTCTCTACCAGTTTAGGGTCATGCCTTTTGGGTTGAAGAATGCCCCTGCCACCTTCCAGAGATTGGTCAATCATGCGCTCAGTGGGCTGGAGGCCTTTTGTGTGGCTTACTTAGATGACATTGCCGTCTACAGTTCCACCTGGGAAGAGCATTTGACACATCTGGATAAGGTGTTGCAGGCCTTGAAAAGGGCTAACCTCACTATCAAGGTAAAGTCACATATCTTGGTCATGAGGTAGGAGGGGGTCAATTCCAACCTCTCCCCAGTAAAGTGCAGGATGTACATGACTGGGAGACTCCCACTACTCAAACCCACGTGAGAGCCTTTTTGGGTGTCACTGGGTATTATCGCAATTTCATGGCAGACTATGGATCCATAGCTGCACCCCTGACAGCACTGACTTCATCCAAACAGCCGAGGAAGGTTAATTGGACTGAAGACTGCCAGAGGGCCTTTGATGGCTTGAAAGAAAGTCTGTGTATGGCACCTGTGTTGTGTGCGCCCGATTACAGCAAGCTCTTTATTGTTCAAACTGACGCCTGCAACACTGGAATTGGAGCTGTCTTGTCCCAGTTAGATGACAAAGGGAGGGAACATCCTATCATATTCATCAGTAGACAACTCAAGGGTAGAGAATTTAGGTGGGCTACTATTGAAAAGGAATGTTTTTGCATAGTTTGGAGCCTTAGGCATTTTAGGCCCTACCTTACAGGGTCTACCTTCAAGGTCCAAACAGATCATAAGCCCCTTAAGTGGCTTATGCAGATGAAGGGTGAGAACCCGAAACTGCTCAGGTGGTCCATTAGCCTGCAAGGGCTAGACTTCATCATAGAGCATAGACCATTGAAGAGTCACGATAATGCAGATGGCCTTTCCAGAAGGTATGTTGACCGTCTGGATGAGGGTGTCTATCTCGTGGGAGATTAGTCACCCTAACCTCAGTCGGGGGGAGGGGGGTGACTGTGATGCTGGAAATGCAGCGGAGGGACAGGGCCTCCGTATCCTTGTCCTTTACTGCTTTTTATCGTGTTTTCTGTCGTGTTTTAAGTGCAGAAGTTCATGTGGGACTCCTGGCGGTGCAGCTCTCTCTTTTGGTTTGGTGTGCAGACCCATGGGATACCCTTATGGCGCCCATGGGTGGGGGGTACAACCCTGTGCCCCTAGTGTATGTTTTTGGGCACCTGTGTGTGGCCCACAGAGCAGGGTATGGGCTGGTGGCAGCTCCATGCTGAATTTGACAGGTGCTCTGAGTATCCTCCATTTTGGGATACCCAGGCCCTTCCATTGGAATCAGTTGATTCCTGATAGGAAACAAGATGGCCCCTGTGGCCTCTTCATTTCTATTGCCTGTTACCTAGTTTTCCCAAAGTCCTGGGAAGCCCTGACTCTGTCCCTTCCCCCTGACTGGCTGTTGGGAGGAAGTTCCATATATGGTGTTGTTGTGAAGTCCAGGCCAGACTGGCTGGAGCCTTCCTAGTGACTGTATGTTGTGGGTACACACTGTGGGTGGGACTTGGGTGAATGGAGTGTGTGACGAATACGCATTCTGTGTTGTGGATGTCTAGTATCTGGTGTTTGACACAATGACTGAGACAGCTATGCCCGAAACTGGTATGAATGCAGTGTGGAGTGTTGAATGGCTGGATACTTGTCCCAATACACATAACTTGTTGTGAGTGTCTGGAGAGAAGTGAATGGCCTGAATGCACTTTGCACCTAATTGGCTGCCTGCCTGCATGAATGCCCTTCTGACCGATTGGTTGCCTGAGTGTGACCCAGCAGAATGAATGGGAGACCAACTAGAATATCTGGGGGCCTCTCGCTGCTAGAATTCGTGTTCAGAAGATGAAGTCCAAACTACTAAGAGTAACTGGAGTGAAACTGAAGCTTGACCTTGAAGCCCTGCTGGAAGAGAAGAATTGCTGTTGCCCTTCTTCATCAATCTGAAAGCTGCCGTGTCTCCAAGGACTGACCCAGAGAGGACCTCGTAAGGCGCCCTCTTCCCGAGCTACGAGGGACCATCGTGCACCAGCTGATCTTTGCCAAAGCTCCCTGGTAGACAGACCTACGACAGGCTGCCGACCGGAGACCGGGACTGCCGCGGAATCCCAAAGAGAAGTGCCTGGACTGTTGTCTGCCACTGTTGATGACCACCACCGCCGACCAGAGCTGCCGTGCTCCCATTGCCTAAGAACTTTCGATTCACGGACGCGCTCGTCCACACCGCCGCACGCCTTATCCCGCCGGAGAAGGCCAGGCCATCAACACGCCGAGGAGCATCCGCCGGTGGCTTTCCCGCCACCTACAGACCACAGAGACGCCGAAGATTCACCGCCCTTGCTGGGCCACAGTTGTTCAAATTCTTTGCGGTCCTGAACTATTGACACTGAGGTGCCCTGCACGCCTCTTTCTTGCAGGACGTTTACGCTTCCCCGTCGACGAGCACCGCTAGGAAAGAAGCTGCCACTTCACCGTCGTAGTTCACCCTGTTCTCCTTCGGACGTTCGACGACCCGTGACTTCTGCCTTAAAGGGAGGGCACTCAAGAAGGGCCGTCGATTCCCAGACAAGGAACGCTGCAATGCCAGGTACTTTGGGGTTGCAGAACTATTGGAAAGTCTCTTGTGAACAATATATGGACTGGGCTTGTGATATATCTTTATTCTACAGGTTGCCCAGGTGGGGGGATCTCCACACAGAATTGTGTCTAGGTATCGGGGCCAGTATTCTGGCACTTGTTCTAACCAACTGCTTTCCTCTTATTTATTTGTGTGCCATTTAACCGTACAGTTGATGCACTTTAAAGAGATGTAATAGTAATTGTGGTACCACGTAGAACTGTATATTTGCCATTATAGATAACCGAGTACAAAGTGAGTTATCGTGATATTGTACATGACCTTGAATATTAATTATATAAAGACTGTGTTTTAACTAATACAGTGTGCGGACATTCCTTTGTGAGTGCTTGGGGACTACACTGTACTTAAGAACCAGCCTGCATCACCTCCTGAGAAGCTAGGCCTTGATTGCTCGTCCATTGCTACCACAATAGAGAATCTTGGCTGGGGTCCTCTGTGCCTCTCCTCTACCATATAGAGAGCAGAAGTACAGACACCCGCCTCCGGTCTTTATAGATACCCCATCACACACACCTATAAGTGTGCGCAATATGATTCTAAGGGAAGGCTATAATACGTTACCAGCCACAAACATAATGGAGTTTCAGGAAAGGGCTTCAACAGAGGAGAAAGACTTATGGGTGAGAAGGGGATGTTGAATATCTCCTACGGATGCTCTGTGGTGGCAGGAACGCACAGGCAAGCTAGGACTCCCAATAGCAGTACTGCAGATTGCACTCACGCAACTGCATTATCCCATTCAAATGGGTAGAGAGGGACCCTTGCTGCTCACATTGGGGAAGATTGGTTCTGTCCTAATATGTCAGAGCATGTAGCAGCATTAATGGAAAGCTCTGTCACTTGTAAGAAGTTCACTGCAGGACATACTTTATGTGTAGTGAGGGGAGCAATACCTAGCCCAACCAGGCCTTTCCAACATCTCCACACTGACTATGTCGATCTGATCCAGGTCTGCCAGGGCTAACGCTACATGATAGTTGTTGTGTGCCCATTCTTCCGATGGAACGAAGCTGGTCCCGGTTCACAACGCGATGCCCTCAGGGCAGCAACATTCCTCATTAGAGAGGTAGACCCACGATGGTGGGTGTGTGAGATCCTGCGGTCAGACAATGGGCCTCATTTCATTAATGAGACTTTTGAGCACATCACATCCCTACTGGGCATACATCACAAATTCTCCTGTGCCTATCACGCACAAGCGAACTGAGTGTGTGAGTGCTTCAACGGCCTGCTCAAAGAAAGAATTGAAAAAATAAAAGCCACTTTAAAAAAGGGATGGCTTCATTGTTTGCCCCTAGCTCTGTTCGCACTGCTCAATCAGCCCAGATCCGACCACCACTTAACTCTCCATGAGGTGGTAACAGGACGGCGCATGTGACTACCCATGGCTCCTCCCACTAGATCATTGACAGATGCAAATGTGACCTCTGATGTGTTTGGAAATTAAATGTATGAATATGTGGCTTCTTTGATGGCTTGTGCATCTTTTATTTCTCACCAACTGGAGGTGCAGGAGAGGTTGAAAAACACTGAAGAAGATACCATCCCAGCCACAAGTGAAATACTCAAGCAACCACTACTTTGTCCTCGGGATACGGTCTTACTCCGGAATTTTGTAAGGTCCTGGTTTACACTCAGATTCCAGTTCCCCTATACTGTTGAGCAAGCCAAAGAGCATGCAGTGAAACTGAATGGGAAGAAAGCTTGGAACTACATTGGAGACGTTAAGCCCTGCCAAGGTGAGACCTCTTCCCATCTAAGAGAAGACGATTTGATGCAAGAAGAAGAACAACAACTATGGATAACATAGTTCAGAGCAATAGAGTTATGGAAGGACAATACACACACCTAGAATAGGCACACTACCTTTTTCTTACAATAGTTATTCATCGAGAAAGTATGGACCGTCCAAGCCATGTGGTCCTTAGTAGATGTAACCTATTTCAGGAATGCTTTATCCGCTTCAGGAACTGAACAAACGATTCCTCCATGATTGTTTTTTCATGCCTTTCTTTTATATGTTGCCCACATCTACCCACAGTTAACCCGTATAAACCCGTCTATCATTACTCTGCTTGGTGATTCGAGACTCTGGGCCTCATAATAAGTTTGCTGGTCCAGAAACAAGGGTGCTGGTAAGATCACCGGCACCCTTGTTTCAGGTACCGGCAAACTACAAGTCTGTCTGGTTGGGTGGCTGTGCCCGACAGGTCTGACCCTGCCGGGCACATCGGTCATGATAGGCAGACTTTTCACAGGAGCACCGGCACCGTTAGCACGGGTGCCAATGCTCCTGTGTCCCCACTCCCATAGAGTCCCATAGAACTCTATGGGAATGGAGATTTACAAATATACCGGCGCCTGACTTCCCGGCCGCTGGACTAGGAATGAGCCGGTGGCACTGGGAGGTCAGGCACGGGTAAATTAGTAAATAGCACCGGCAGGGTTACCGCCGGACTCGGAATGAGGCCCTCTGTGTAGTGTGTAGTATGGGAGCGATTTTTCTTTGCAGTACTCACCCAATAGTATAGGCGTAGACCTTAATCTAATATACACAAACACAAAAATAATGCATTTCTCAGGCTTTTGAGGTGAGATGCACAAACCCTCGGATCAATGCAAAGAAAGACTCAAGAATAACATGGGAAATATAATGTGTAATATCGTGATATTTTTTGTGTCTTCTGCTGTCTCTACCTCTTTACATTCCTTGCTTTACAAAGGTTGATGTTTTGCCAAGCACAAGCTTTGACCCTTGCTAGCGTAATCCCAATCCATGCTTTACGGAAGCCATATCTAAGCAGGCAACAAGCACTGCTAAAGAAGTAAAGAGACTTAGGCGCAGTGCAGAAGCAGATATTAACCAGATAAATTCCTATATAGCTGATTCGGCCTGTGTATCAAACAATGTGTGGTATAGCCACATGGCCAAAGTGGGGAAAACAAAAGAGAGCTGTTATGTTTGCTCTCTCTTCCCCTATGCCATGAGTGCATCCAGAATGTATGAGGAGTGTGTTGTAGATGCTACATAGCCCGAATATGAATACACTGTGATTTCCTGGTCCCTGCGCGCTTCTAATGCCATTATGAGAGCCACTAATTTTGCTGCTTGCGCTGAAAAATGTGAAGACAATGGGCCTCATTACGACCCTGGCGCTAAGTGTTTAACGGCGCCGTAAAAGGCTGCGGCGCCGTTAAGCACGTAGCGCCTTCCTACGAGGTCCCTTTGCGGGACCCGACCTTAACGGCTGGTCTACACCAGCCGTTAAAGTTGGGACCCGCAAAGGGACCTTGGTGCTAAGCACGGTACCGCAATTTGCGGTACCGTACTTAGCGCCTTCCCCATTCCCAGATAGCTCTATGGGGCGAAAATGGGAATGGGGAAGGGCCATGGTTCAATGGGGAATTACCGCCCCGCCAACCTTGGAATGGGGTGGTAATTCCCCATTGAACCATGGCGGACCCGTTAAAACACAGGCACCAACCATGGTGCTAATAGCGCCATGGTTTAGCGCCGGTGTTGTAATGAGGGCCAATCTCACGCTGGCTATAACGTCTGCTGCACTGTTTGCTTTGCATCTCACCACTGCTGTTCGCTTATACCTTTCCCCTGTTGTTTGGTCTATTGTCCATGACCCGTCAATGTAAAGCACCTCTCCCCCTCAAGTGGTTTCTCCTCCACCTTGGGAAGGTCGTCATACTGCTCCATGTATGTAATACAGTCATGTACATAGTCTCCCTCTTCTACTGGCTCAGCTAAAAATGTCATTGGATTGACAGTCCTGCACCTCACTACCTTGATTGCTGGGTTCAAGATAATTACCTCATATCCATAAGCTTGCTATGTGGTCAACGTACTCTTGGGCCTTTCGAGAAATGCAAAGAGGGCGTGATCCAAGTAAAGTGTAACTGAAATTCCAGCAGCAAAAGCACAATGCCTCATGCTTTTATGGCTCTGCACCACAAGAGGATGATTTCAAGGGAGTGTACCACACTAAGGTGGATGTCCAAGAAGACGTTCCCGTATGAAGATAACTACATAAAGTCTCAGGAAACGGACCATTATTGGAATACAGATAAAGTTATAGAGTATACCACAGAGGGTCCAAGCAAAGGGGAAATACAGACAGTGGCCCAGAAGCAGGTGCATTGTCCCAAGAAAGGACCCATAGAAATAGAAGGAATGCCAGGATGTTGGGAAAGACCGCAGATGCTGGTGTATGGACAAGTATATACAACAGACAGATGGAAAGAAGGAGTGGTTGGGAGCAAAGCACATGTTCTCCTAATGGTTCCAGTGGAAGTAGTACAGCAAGAAAATGACAAGTGCCTCAACAAATGAGAAGCAAGTGCCAAACTGCTCACATGGGTAGAAAACGAAGCAGGGCCCATGCCCATCTTACCACTCAAGGGCGCAGCTTTATGTTTCCAGAATGATGGCGAAGTAGAGGTTGGAGAAAATGAAGGATGTAAGCATATTTCAAAGGTACCAGGCATGGATTCTGAATGAGCCGGTGGCACTGGGAGGTCAGGTACGGGTACATTATTCTGAGTCTGGTGGCAACTCGCCGGTAGCACCGGCAGGGTTACCGCCGGACTCGGAATGAGGCCCTCTGTGTAGTGTGGGAGCGATTTTTCTTTGCAGCACTCACCCAATAGTATAGGCGTAGACCTTAATCTAATATACACTAACACGACAATAATGCATCAGGCTTTTGAGGTGAGTTGCACAAACCCTCAGATCAATGCAAAGAAACACTCAAGAATAACATGGGAAATATAATGTGTAATATCGTGCTATTGTTTTGGGTCTTCTGCTGTCTCTACCTCTTTACACTCCTTGCTTTACAAAGGTTGATGTTTTGCCAAGCACAAGCTTTGACCCTTGCTAGCGTAATCCCAATCCATGCTTTACGGAAGCCATATCTAAGCAGGCAACAAGCACTGCTAAAGCAGTAAAGAGACTTAGGCGCAGTGCAGAAGCAGATATTAACCAGGTAAATTCCTATATAGCTGATTCGGCCTGTCTATCAAACAATGTGTGGTATAGCCACATGGCCAAAGTGGGGAAAACAAAAGAGAGCTGTTATGTTTGCTCTCTCTTCCCCTATGCCATGAGTGCATCCAGAATGTATGAGGAGTGTGCTGTAGATGCTACGTAGCCCGAATCTGAATACACTGTGATTTCCTGGTCCCTGCGCACTTCTAATGCCATTATGAGAGCCACTAATTTTGCTGCTTGTGCTGAAAAATGTGAAGACAATCTCACGCTGGCTATTACTTCTGCTGCACTGTTTGCTTTACATCTCACCACTGCTGTTCGCGTATACCTTTTGCCCTGTTGTCTGGTCTATTGTCCATGAACTGTCAATGTAAATCACCTCCCCACCTCAAGTGGTTTCTCCTCCACCTTGGGAAGGTCGTCATACTGCTCCATGTATGTAATACAGTCATGTACATTGTCTCCCTCTTCTACTGTTTCAGCTAAAAATGTCATTGGATTGACAGTCCTGCACCTCACTACCTTGAATGCTGGGTTCAAGATAATTACCTCATATCCATAATCTTGCTATGTGGTCAACGTACTCTTGGGTCTTTCGAGAAATTCAAAGAGGGCGTGATCCAAGTAAAGTGTAACTGAAATTCCAGCAGCAAAAGCACAATGCCTCATGCTTTTATCGCTCTGCACCACAAGAGGATGATTTCAAGGGAGTGTGCCACACTAAGGTGGATGTCCAAGAAGACGTTCCCGTATGAAGATAACTACATAAAGTCTCAGGAAACTGACCATTATTGGAATACAGATAAAGTTATAGAGTATACCACAGAGGGTCCACGCAAAGGGGAATACAGACAGTGACCCAGAAGCAGTTGCATTGTCCCAAGAAAGGACCCATAGAAATAGGAGGAATGCCAGGATGCTGGGAAAAACCGCAGATGCTGGTGTATGGACAAGTATATAAAACAGACAGATGGAAAGAAGGAGTGGTTGGGAGCAAAGCACATGTTCTCCTAATAGTTCCAGTGGAAGTAGTATAGCAAGAAAATGACAAGTGCCTCAAGGAATGAGAAGCAAGTGCCAAACTGCTCCCATGGGTAGAAAACAAAGCAGGGCCCATGCCCATCTTACCACTCAAGTGAGCAGCTTTATGTTTCCAGAATGATGGCGAAGTAGAGGTTGGAGAAAATGAAGGATGTAAGCATATTTCAAAGGTACCAGACATGAAGGTCAGAATAGCAGTGTTAATGGACCACTATTGGGCCTGTGGGTTGATGGCATAACTGCAGCTGCCACTCAAGTGGGGAGGAATATGTTCACTTGTACATCTTAACCCTCCAGCATTAGTAGTTCCTCAAAAAGGACATACAAATCGAAGGGTTCCCTAAAATGGATACCAGCAAAAGAAAGCAGAGATCTGTAGGTTTGACCAGAGTGAAAAGGGGAACTATTCCTCATCAGACATGCAAAAGGCATTGGAGCCGATACCACCAGATCACAGTACAGACAAGTATGAATGCTAAATTGCTCCGGATTACGCAGTGGGAGCTGATGCAGATTATAAACTCAACCGTGAAGTGGTTCAACTCCATCAAGGAAGAGCTGAGAACAGTAAGACTAATGGCACTCCAGAACAGATACGTTCTAGATCTCCTCGGAGCCATGGAGAGAGGCTTTTGTGCCAAGACAAGTCTTCTTGCTGCACATTCATTCCTGCCAACGATGAAGGCAATGGAATGCTGACCGAGGCCATCACCGACTCTCAAAACTTCACACAAAGATAGAGGCCCAAACAAAAAATGTCGGTAAGGACGAAGTTTTGCTGTCTTATATATTCTCATGGATAATAACATGGATGGCCAATCGACTGAACGTGCTAGCAGCAGCTTTGATATTAGTGTTGCTGACATTTTTTGTCATCAGGATAATCATCACAAAGTGTAGAAAGACAACTAAGAAGACTTTAGGGATGAAAGTGCTGATAGACGTAGACACTGAAGAAGATGAAGAAACAAAAACACGAAATGCACTGAAATCAAAGCTGACACAGTGTCCTCTGTTCCCAACAGGAACGATGTTCCAGTATCCCTACAGCAATGCAGACTATTGGGGAAAATGGGTTTGGTGTAACCCTTATGGGGACTGCAGCTAGGTTACATGGAGCCTGGATGACCATGCAAAATACTTTGGACATCTTCGAGGGATAACAAAGGTCTGACTCCTGAAATTGCAGACTAAACAAGAGAGTTGTGCAAGTAGTGTGGTCGATAGGTCGACCAGCGGGGGATTGTAAATGGGGGGCCAAATCTAACCCTCATGCCACCCACAGGACTCTCAACACAAAGGCAGATAAACGATAGATGTGCCTCACTTTTAGGCCCATCACCTCAATCATAAATGTATCGCAGGTGTGAGAAGCGTTATTCACTCAGACAGCCATTCAGACCATACCCAATCGATGACTTGGATGACATGGAAATGACATCGATCGAGCAAGTCAACTAACTGCAAAACCAGAAACCAATGACTTCATCACTGACATAACGACGCAGCCACATTATACAAGAAGTTAATATTCATCCATTCATGAAGTTACACAAACATGCACTCTTTTATTGCACATAGGCATGAAGAACATGCTTATGACCTACGTAGGTAGACGATGGACACACATACATATCTCTTTATATTCATATTGTTCGCCGAAGTGGAAAGTGCAAGATGCAAAGTATTCATATATTTAGCTTGCACATGCTTGATTGCTACTAACACGGAGAAACCATAGGGAATGATATAGAAGCCATAAGTCTCTGAAATGGATGGCAAAAGAGAGACAGGCTTTGAGTAAAGAGAAAGGTGACATGATCACCGCAGCCATAGGCAAGCAGAAATAAGGCACCCAGCCAAAGACAAGTGGAGATGGGAAAGTTCCAGTTATCAACACAATGAGCCACCTGCAGAAAGTCAGACTAAAATCCTCCTAATTACAAAAAGGACATCTTCATTGTATGGCCTCCACACGTGATCCAGCTGAACAGGACAATGCCCACTCAACCAAGATAGACAAAAAGGACTGTTCCCATCGAACCAGAGGGGAAAAAAAGCTACAAATGTTGCCCAGAAGCTGCTAACTGAATTCACTTTCCCAGGCTTAGGCGATCAGAGATGTCAACATTAGGGAACATTTCATACCTCCATGTTCATTCCCATTGCCTTGAAAAGGTACACTCAGTCTGGTAACTGTCCAGGGTCCCAGGGATGGGAGGAAAAATTCTAACCAACCCAGATACACCTTTCATGTGGGGATATAATTTGTTGCCAGGGCCAATGGTCTCTCTGTGACCCTGCAACATTATAGATTGATGCTAGTATAGGTGGTCCTAAGAGGGGCCCCTAGACATGCCTATCGAATTGTAGAACTAACCCGTATATTTTCTATATGTATCCTACCCAAACTGACCAATGTAAATGTGTGATAGGTGTCTGGGATGCAATCTGGATTGTGAAGTCACATCAGGATAAAACCTGTTGACCCATGCTTAGAAGACGAGAGCTCCAGAGGAAACTTGTTTTTCTGGTGTGATCCCTGTCATTTTGTTTGATAAATAAAATACAGTGGGCCTCATTATGAGTGTGCCTGTCCGGTAACAATGGTGCCGGTAAGCTCCCAGCACTGTTGTTACTGGACCGGCATAGTGCGGGTGCCTTTCCGCCCGCCAGGTCTGACCTGGCGGGCAGAAAGGCACCCGCTCGCAGACTTTGACAGATGCACCGGCACTGTTGCATACAGTGCCGGTGCATCCGTCCTCCCCATTCATACTGAGTCCTATGGGACTCGAATAGGAAGTTACTTTTTCCGGCACCTGGCTTTAGGGACAGCCGCGACTGTAATGCCATGGTGATTCCCAATTGCCAAGCGCCGGAAAAAAGCATAACTCCGGCGGCATCCTGCCGTTTTTACTGGCACGGCTACCGCTGGAGTTATAATGAGGCTCAGTGACTTTGCCCCATGGCTGAGTCTTCCGTTCTTGTGGGGTGGAAATTTGATGGGCCCAAGTGTTCTCTGCAGATAATTTATAATTGGGTGACTGCTACAGGACCCCGACCAAACCTACACAATGCATTTAGTGGTTACATCCCACCACCGCAATAACATATTCGATATTCGATATAAGAAAAGAGAGCAGACAGGAGCTTTCTGGGTGCACAGGCTTGAGTCCTTAGCATCTGGGGGTATGAATGAAGAATTTAACCTAAACTGTTTTCTGTAATATGCATCTTTTGTTCGGTGATACATTTGCTGGTTGGGGATTATAGTGTTACATGGCTTACACACCTGAAACACACTCTTGGAGCTATAGGAGTTTGTGACCCAATAGAATATCCAAGAGTTTGCCCTGGTTCTATGGCTTCAAATCTGAAGGAGGTGATACAAATAAAACTAAGGGAGAAGTTAGAAGGTAAATCTGTATTGCTTAAATTGGGTCCAGACTATTTATCCTTACAGTTACCCCGGGTGATGATCATACTTATCTTGATTCCATCTCTCCCCCCTTTTAACGCTCACTGTATATCAGTGTGAGGCTGGGGATCTTGCAGACGGCTTTTTTTTTTTACCAGATCATGGTATGAAAATGTTTCAGGACTATGTCCCATGTGTAGATTTGTGACCAAAACCTTAACTCGTTATCTATTGATATTCCCCTGTACGCTTGATTTGAGACGTTGTTATCTGAAGCCTGTATTAAAGGAAATGGGGATACATTGCGTAGGTGACGCCATAAAGTTTTAATGACAATCCTCACAACCTCATGTTATCTTTGCAACCGCTAGGTACACACACAGAGTGTGGTTATAAAGATGAAAGATTTTAAAGAATATGAATATTTTTGAGGGAACTTAATGTACTGAACCCTATAGTATCTATATTTCTGTGCGTTAATATTGATTTGTTTGCATTTGATTATTGTTGGATGACTCTCAATATTAGAGGGACATTTTGATTTGACTTGAGTGCGGTGACAACTGGCTGAGGTTATTTGAATGTGTTATTATAATGTATGATACTGGACAATGATTGGGATGAATGAGGCTGCTATTTTCTTTATTGTTCTGGAACCTGTAGGGCCACGAGTCAGGAGCCTTGCTGCACCCCATCGGTAACAGGGATAGGGTCAGCTACTTCAGAACCAGTGAAGATCCTAGAGGTGCGTTCCCTGAGAAAAGAGTGAACCAGCTAGCAGCTTCTTCGGAGAGGTTGAATTTAGAGGTGAGATGCTGGACGGGGATATTGTGGTCAATGAGATCAAAGGCTGTGGAGAGAGCAAGTAGGAGAAGGGTGGCGAGTTCTCCGGTATTGTAAATACTGTCAAGATGGATCTTGAGGTCCAAGAAGGTGGCCTCAGTGCTGTGCCTAGGTCTAAAGCATGATTGGCGCAAACCAACAAGGTTGTGGGTCTCGAGGTGTGTTTGGAGTTGGGTGTAGGTGGTGAAATCAAGGATTTTAAGGAGGAAAGGTACAGTATTGATGGGGGGTAGGTGGTAGGGAGACTGCAGTTCAGGGAGGGTTTTTGAGGAGGGATTTAACTGAGAGAATGTTTTTTTGTGAGTGGTTTTGTCTCTGAGAGTGTGTGTTTTGTTAGCAAGATCAGATTGGACAAGTGAGCACCAGGTTTTGTCTTTGAGGAAGCTGTCGATGGGAGGTGTTGGGGATTCAAGTTCCTTGAATATTTTGAAGAGTTCCCTCGTGTTTGAGCTGGCTTTGCTAATTCTGGTATTATAAATGTCTGACTTAGTTGTGATGATAGCTGCTTTGTAGATCTTAGTTGCAGAGAGGAAGGCCTCTTTGTGTGGTGTGGAGGGGTTCTTAATGCATAGGTGTTCCTGAGCCAATTTGCGTCTGTGAAGGGTGAGTAGTTCCTCAGTGAACCAATTGTTTTTGTAAGTCTTTTTTGAAGTGTAGTTTGTAGGAGAGCATAGTGGTTAAGTGTGTGTAGGAGCGTGGCGTTGTAGGCAGTGAGGATGATTTCGGGGTCATTTCTGTCGGGAAGTGAAGCGAGAGACACATTAATGGGGTTTTGAACAACTCCTTAGTGAGTTTGCAGGTGTGTCCTGCCGTGATGGTAGTTATGTGGTTGGTCAAGGATTTCAGAGTGAAGGAGAAGAGGATAAGGAAGTGGGTCCAGGGTAGGGGGTTGATGGTAGTGACCATAATGGGTATGTTGAGGATGAGGGTTGGAGTGATGATGAGGTGAGGTTCATGTCTCATAGAGTAGTCCTAAGGACAGTGGCCTTGGAGTCTGTAGTGTCATTGAATCCAAGATAAACATTGTAGTATGGGTTTGGTATTGGGTTTGATGAGTGGAGTGAGGAGAAGTGGGGTGTCTGGTGAGTTGAGGTTGTTGGGCTGGTGGTAGAGTAATAAGATGTTGATGACGGATTGGGGGCATGCCTCGATTTTAGTGAGTAGAAGTTTGGAGTCTTTCAGAAGGGGTAGGGGAGAAGCTCTGATAGATATAGAGGATTTGGAGATAATTGTGACTCCTCTGCCAGATTTGACGGGCCTTTCTGATCTGAGAATAGAGCATCTGGGTGGGATGGCAAGGGGAAGAGTTGGGCCTGCTGCATCATGCAGCCAGGTTTCCGTGATGGTAAGCATGTACAGGTCTTTTTCCAGAATTAGGTCATGGAGGTCCATGGCATGGCCGCATATAGAACGAGCATTGATAGGGCCACAAGCCAAGTGGTCAGGTTGTTGATAGGGCAAGGAGGGTGGAGAGGGAGGGGTGGGAGTAGGTGGGAGCACCTGATTGGGTGATGGGTGCCTAGTGGCCTAGTGTGGCTCTGAGCCAATGGTGTGTAGGTGAAGGCTATGCAGGTGCCTAACCATTCATTTCTCGTGGTGCCAGTGTATGGTAGGCAGTCCAGGGTGAAGGTGCGGTTGCAAAGGCTGAGTAGACTGGTAGGGCCCGTGCACGCTATGGTGGTAGGGGTGGTGGAAGCATGTTTTGTTTTGTGGGTGGTGGTGTGCACATCAACGTTAGGTGGTGGTGGTTTTGGAGAGGTGGCCTCGGGATATGAGAAGGGTCTGGGACTGGCTAATGGAAGGTGCGTGGGTACCTGTGGGCTGAACTCTACGGATTTGGGCACCTCTGCCTTACTGGGGGGGGAAGGCAGTCATGTCGATGTCAGAGGTGAGCCTATGGTGAAGGTGGGACGAAAGGGGTTGGGAAGGGGCATCAAAGTGATTGTGTTGCAATATAGTTTGATGGAATAGCATGGTAGATAGCTGGGGGAATGGTTGGGTGACACCTGTTTTTTTTGTGGTAAGCATATGTATAGGTGGTGCATGGAAGTGCATAATAGGTTACAGGATGGGTGGTGACATGCGGCAAGGCAATGCACAATGCGGGGGTCCTTGGGCACTGGTGCTCCGGCATACAGTCCAATAGTGAAGTATTGATAGGCCAACAAGCAGGCAATACTTTTGGTGGCAAGGCGCTAGGCAGGGGTCATGGATGCAGGTAATGTGGCATGAAATTAGGTAACAGCATATTGGATGCAAGCAATTAGGCGGTATTTTGGGCGGCAAGTCACTAGGAAGGGGCCTTGGGCACTGGTACTGCAGCATACAGTCCAATAGTGAAGTATTGATAGGCCAACAAGCAGGCAATACTTTTGGTGGCAAGGCGCTAGGCAGGGGTCATGGATGCAGGTAATGTGGCATGAAATTAGGTAACAGCATATTGGATGCAAGCAATTAGGCGGTATTTTGGGCGGCAAGTCGCTAGGAAGGGGCCTTGGGCACTGGTACTGTGGAATACAGTCAGATAATACAACATTGGTGAGCAAACAAGTAGGCAATACTTTTGGCGGCAAGGCGCTAGGCAGGGGGCCTGGATGCAGGCAATGTGGCATGAAATCAGGTAACAGCATATTGGCATGCAAAGAATTAGGTTGTAACAATTGAATGTGTTACCCTACAAAACCAATTGTAATTTGTATGGATATTTACCACACTTACAAAATACACCATTTCAAGCTATTATTTCGAAGATTTGCTTAGGGATAGAGTCATCCTTCATTGGTTATGGGTTCCTTGCTATGCTTGGTCACTCACGCTAATTCAGAGGAAATATGAATGCCCTTCCATTAGAAATATTTACAAGCCAACACTGACCTTTATTATTTAATTTTGACAGTTCCCTCTGTTGCCACACCCGGCACCAAAATCTGACTCTGCCACTGATGTGCTTAATGAGAACATTTTGGCAGCTCTATATAATCTGTGAGCTGTCTCTCTGGGGGCCTTACCGGATGTCCCTCAGGAAGTTAATGTTGTCCGTATCACTCGCAGAGCTTGTGAAAAGACATGAGTTAGCAGTCCTGCCTACCCCGTCTTGACATATTTGTTTTGTACTAGGGTGTGGTGTGTTGCCCCTTTAAGGATGTGTCATGACGACATCATGACTGACTGTAAATAAAAGTAGTTTCTGCGTGCACACGTCTCAGAATAGAGGCAGACTCCTTGTCATGTCACTTCTGTCTCTGTGTCTCATTTTGCTGGGCATGCAGGCCTTTACCATGTGATCATGGTCCTGCCCCCTGCTAATCAGGGTGCCCCCAGATCAGCATGTGTAACCTGGGTGCCTCTAGGCCACTGTCCCTCTGTGTGAACACAGAGCAGCTGTTAGTCCGGGAGCCCATGGCCAGCAGGTTGATCCCTGCAACTATGTGTGTCTGCTGGGTGCCCCCAGCAACCCCTCGGGCTAGCCTGTGGGCCGGTGAGCCAGCCCGCAAATGTAACAAGTGAAGAGTATGCTGGGTGCCTCCAGCGCCGGCCTGACTAGTTTGGGTGACCACAGGTCCAGTCACAACATAGGGGTCTGTCTCTCACTCATGTGAAGTTATTCGACACAGTATTGTGTGGGACCAGTATCATCACCACAGTCGGGAACATGACTCCTTTTTGTCCCTGCCTGAGAGAGGAGTGGTGTGTTCATTGTGAAGGTCTGCATAGTGAGAAAGGGGAAAGGGGGAGAGGATTCCCAGAACCACCCCCCTAGCATAGGCATTATTCGGTCCGATGAAGTACCGTGAGCGAAACCACCATCTGAAGTAATGTTGGCATTCCAACCTTGCCTCGCCTTACCAGCACTTCTCAAATCCCTGGAAGCCGAACACTTCCTGCTATCATGTTCTGAGAGAGTGCTGGGGTGCAGAGGGTACTGCCATGCTGGTGCTGGGGAATGTCTCCCTGAGGCAGTGGTGGAAGTGAGCGGGAACGGCCGGGAGCGGTGTTCCACTACTTTTATTTTTTTTTTGAAAATCAATTTTATTAAGTTTCCTTGGTGCATAACGAGGTTACATTCTTGCATTGCATTTATTAATGTGAGTTAACATAAAGAGAAAACCAGACGAAACACACCCCATGCCCCCCCCCCTCCCTCTCCCTCCCCCCACCCCCCTTCAGTTCGCGCTTACATAGCCTTGATAAACACTTGCACAACGGGCTCTCTTAATGATGGAGGCGTCAATACAATATGCGTGTGGCACGCCAAAGTCATATGGGCCAAACGAGTTCAGTTCTCAGCCGGGTCCTTGGCCCATGGTCCCACATCCGTGGGGAGGAGGGGAATCCCTCAGCTCAGTCTTCAGGACCTAGACCACTCGGCCGTACTTATCAAAGAAGGGGAGCCAAATTTCCTCGATACTGGACTTAGACTCATCGAGCAGGTGTGTGAGGAACTCCATGTCGTAGATGGCCCTTACTTTGGTCACCCAGGTTTTTTCCCCTGGCATTCTCGGGTGTTTCCATTTCTGCGCTAGACAGCATCTAGCTGCTACCAGCATCACCTGGAGCATGTGATCATGAGTGTTACCCCGGTCCTCTTCGTTACTAATCCCGAAGAGGAAGAGCCACGGGCAGGATACTCGTTCTATCCCATCTACCCCTTTGATCCAGGTCCGCACCTTGTCCCAGTATTTCTGGACCACTGGGCATCCCCACCACATGTGGATATAGTCACCTCTCTCTGTCCTACATTTCCAACAGTGTGGGTCATATCCTGGACGCATTTTGGCTATTCTTTGCGGGGGGTAGTGCCATCTATGTAATATCTTGAGGGCCTGATGGCGATATTGGAGGGAGGATGTGGATCGATTGGCCCGTCTACACATCTCTGTCCATCTCTCGTCATCAATTTCCTCGCCCAGGTCCCTACCCCATTGTATGCGTGCTGGTGGCGGGTCTCGGGGGATGGAGAACAGAAAGAGCTTGTATAGGCGGGAGATTATCCCCTTGGAGCCCCTTGCGGTCAGAAGGAGTTTTTCAAAGTCTGTGAGTTCCCTCCTGAGGGTATCACCCCAAGATGGTTCCGTGAGGGCACCCTTAAGCTGAAGATATCGGAACGGGGAAAGCGTGCCTATTCCCAGGGCTTCCTCAAGGTCCTTCAAGGGGAGGAAGGAGCCCCCCACCCACAACTGGCCGGTCCTACTAAGGCCCGCCTCGAACCATGTCTGGTAGGCTGCTGGTTCCGCTATTTTGGCCAGGAAAGGAGGGGCCCAGATGCAGCTCAAGGGGGAGGGCCATGTCGTGAGCCATCTATAGTAACCTCCCTCTCTCCACAGGGACCACAGTACTCTTAGAATCGGGTGGTTCAAGACTGATCTGGGGATCGTTCTCCTTGGGACCCAGAGCCATTCCTCTAGTGTGACGGGCGCCAGGGGCCTATTGTCCATGGCTACCCACTGTTTTTTCGGTCCCGGTGAGAAGTGATCGACCAGGATCCTCAACTGGGAAGCCCTATAATACGTCTCGAGATCAGGGTAGCCCACCCCTCCATCTTCCTTGGTCCTAGTCAGAACCTCGTATGAAATCCTGTGTTTTTTGCCCTGCCAGAGGAATCTAAGGAGGATGCGTTTTGTCTCGTCAAAAAAGGCCTTGGGGACTTGGACCGGGAGCATTTGAAAGAGAAACAGAAATTTTGGGAGGATAACCATTTTTATAAGGTTAAGGCGTGCCATCCATGAGAGACCCGTTCCCGCCCACCTTTCTATGTCTCTCCTGATTGCTGACCAGAGGGGGGGGAAGTTGGCCCCATACAGGTCCTCAAGGTTACGTGTGATTTGGACTCCCAAGTAACGGAACCCCTCATCGCTCCGCTTGAAGGGGAGACCCTCCACAAAGGTCACCTCCGTGTCTGGCAGGTTCCCACCCATGAATGCGACCGATTTGTCCAAATTAACCTTATACCCCGATAGTTCTCCATATCTTGCGAGGCCCTGCAGAACCCGAGGGATTGTTTGGGACGGTCTGGTGACATAGAGCAGGGCGTCATCCGCAAAGAGGCAGATCTTGCAGTGCATATCCCCCATCTGTACACCACTGATGTCCGCATCATTGCGGATCGAGATTGCCCACGGTTCCATCACCAATGCGTAGATTAACGGAGACAGGGGGCATCCCTGCCTCGTGCCACGTTCAAGGGGGAATTCCCTAGACTCAATCCCGTTAGCCACCACTCTGGCCGAGGGGGAGGAGTAGAGCGCGGATATCCATCCCAACCACCTTGGACCCATCCCCACTGACAAGAGAACCTCCCTCATGAAAGCCCAGCTGACCCTGTCAAAGGCCTTCTCCGCGTCAAGAGCCAGTAGGAGAGCGCCTTCATTCCTGGCCTCGGTCGTGGCCAATACATGGAGGGTCTTCCTTAAATTATCGGAACCCTGTCTATTGAGGACGAATCCCGCCTGATCAGGATGTATCAGGCGTGGGAGGGAGTTTTCCAATCTGGAGGCCAGGATCCTAGCAAAGATCTTGGCATCTAAGTTGAGAAGTGAAATGGGTCTGTAAGACCCACAAGCTGCCCGGTCTTTACCAGGTTTAGGTATGACGGTGATGAGGGCCTGTAGGAAAGTCGGGGGGATCGTGTCGTTGCCTCTAATTTGGTTGAACAATTTGGTCAGGGGCTTCACTAAGGTGGACTGGGTCTGTTTATAGAAATCCGCTGTGTAGCCGTCAAGGCCAGGAGCCTTTCCGGCCTTCAGTCTCTTGATGGCTCCCTCCACCTCCTCTTCTGAAATTTCCCCCTCGAGGGCCTCCAAGTCCTGGTCGGTCAGTTTGGGGAGGGGGTGTTCTGCCAGGTAGGAGGCAATGTCCTCCCGAGATTCGCCCGCTTGCCTAGAATAGAGTTTGCTGTAGTACTCAGCAAAGCATTCCGTCACTTCATGCCGGTTCCCATGAACCCTGCCCTCTTCGTCGGTCAACCGGGTAATCCCTCTCTCCACTCTACACCCCCTCGACCTCTGAGCCAGCAGAGTGCCTACCCTGTCGCCCTGTTCGTAGTATCTCTGTTTGGTATATCGCATCCTCTTAACCACCTCCCCTATGAGAACCGTATGGAGCTCCTGTCTTTTGCCCTGCATCTCGTCCAATAGTGCCCTCCGGTCCACTCCCGGGACTCCCAGTCTGGCCCGCAAGATCTGCAGCTCCCCTCGGAGTCTGCTCTCGATCAGGCCCCTCTCTCTTTTACGCCTCGAGCCCTCCGCTATGAGGAGGCCTCTGAAGGTGGCCTTCCCCGCTTCCCATACCATGGACATGTCCGTCTCCCCCGTGTCATTTGTCTCGAAGTAGGCCAGCATTTCCTGCTTCATGAACTCACGGAATACTGGATCCCTAAGGAGCGTGTCGTTGCACCGCCATCGAGCCGATCTCGGGGCGATGGGCAGGGACCAGTTAGCTATAAGTAGTTCATGGTCCGACCACGTTATGGTCTCGACTTTTGGTTGGGTCATCGCCCCATCTCCCTCCTCTGAGGCCAACAGAAGGTCGATTCTGGTGTAGGTGCAGTGCGGGGGAGAAAAGAATGTGTAACCACCCTGGGCCGGGTACGCCTTGCGCCAAACATCTACCCAGTAGTGATCCTTCAAGAGGTTCTGCAAGGCCAGGTTATCCCTCGTGATCCCCTTGGGTACCCCACCTCTGGCGGACCACCAGTCCAGTTGGGGGTCGGCTATGAGATTAAAATCACCCCCGAGAATCATGGCCCCCTCGGCCCATTCATCCATGACACCAAAGATCCGTGTGAGGAACTCCACCTGGCCCGTGTTGGGCGCGTATACGGTGGCGAGAGTAACTCGCTGCCCCTCGCAAAGCCCCTTGACACCCAGAAATCGACCCCCAAACCCCCTCTTGGTTTCCACCCCCGTTAGTTGGAGAGCCCTTCCCAGGAGAATGCCCACCCCCTCCTTCTTCGAGGTCGGGTGTGAAGCCCAATAGTTGCTACCGATGTCTTTCCCCTTGATTCTGGATTCCCTCCCGCGCTTATAATGTGTTTCCTGTAGAAATAGGACCGTCAGGTGTTGTTTTCGGAACATGTTGCCCGTGAGGGATCTTTTATTTTGAGAGTTTAGACCCTTGACATTTAACGTGCCCACCTTCCCTTCAATCGTTGTCATCATACCGTGTGCATATTCTGAACCCCTCGTGGTGATTGAATTTTAGTGCCCCTTTCCAAGCGTATTCTTGCGGTCTGAACTGAATTTCCCCCTGAGTCCCCCAAACTACCCCGTTATCCCCCCCATCCCCTCCCCCCTTGCAACTGACCCCCCTCCCCGTGTCTTCCCTCCCCCCTCCCCACCCTTGTACCTTGAGGCGTCCGTCCACTCTCCCCAACATGTGTTGGGGCCGGTCAACGAACCACCAAGGACTCCAACCCCAGCCCCGGGGTTTTCGTGTGTCTGGAGAGTCCCAGATCGCAAGTCCGATTCAGGTCGGCCCCTGCAGGCCTTCGGTGCACTTAACCGAGACAAAAACCAGAGACCCCGCCCGGGCCCTCAACCCACAACCAGAAACCCAAACGCGGGGCAACACAAATAAACAGTTAACTTTTTAACATAATGGTCTGCCGACCCAAGGTCCGGTGGGCCAAACGCGACACCGCCGCGGTGTCCGTTCAAGGCAGTTCGTGGGCCCGGGGCCTCCTGCGTCCGTACCCTGAATCGTCTCTCACCTCATGATTTTCTCTCCTTCCAATCGAACGTCATTTTCATGAGTCAGTGTGATTTTCCGGGTTCATCGACGGGTGTCTGGTTTTCCGAAACTTTCGGGCCCCCTTGACCTTAGATTTCCCACTGTGATTTCCTGGGCCGTCGGGACCCCTAGGGGGGTCCCGTGGTCCTCCCTCCTGGGCGCCCGAATGGCCCGCCTGGTCGTTCACCAGATCGTCCGTGGCTCTTCGTATGTCCTCCTCCGACACCAGGTGGTGTTTCTCACCTAGCCACTCAAACTCCAAATAGAAGGGGTGACCCCACCGATATCGGACTCCTTTTCCCTGCAACCATCTTGTGAGTGTGCCGCATTTCCTCCTCATTGACAGGGTTAGGGCCGAGAGGTCTTGGAAGATGGATACCTTTGAATCACCGTACTGTATGGTGCCAAGATGTCTCGCCTTTTCCAGGATTCTGATCTTGTCCCTGTAGTAGTGCAGCCGAACCAGAACCGAGCGTGGGCCTCTGCCTCCCCCCCCCGCTCGGTGCACCCTGTCGAAGTTGGTCGCCCCCACGTCTTCCGTTCCCAGGGCGATCCTCACGATATCGTGCACTTTGCCTTCAAGTCCTTGTACGGATTCGCCCTCAGATTCCATCAGGCCAAAGATTCGAAGGTTGTTCCTCCTCTCCCTATTTTCCATGTCGTCAACCTTGAACCGAAGCTCTTCCTCGCGCCTTTCCATGTCTCGGAGTCTCATGTCCATTTGGGTTTCGAGGAGTGTCGCCGAAAGTTGGTTATTCTCGACGCCCTCCACGCGGTCTTCTAGGGTGGCGACCTTGGTGGTGAGGTCGGCCAGTTTGGCCCCCATGTCTGTCCTCATACCTCGTATCTCCTCCAGAATCGTTTGGATGTTGTTCTGGATAGCCCCCAGATCCGGGGGTGGGACGGTGGGGCTACCGGCGGCCATGGTCCTTTCTTTGGGAACAAACTGATATTTCAGCAAGTTCTCTCTCCAGTTCATGAGGGGTTCGTGTCGGCCAGTTTACGACGGACGCCGCCTTTCTCCGGGTCAGGCCGGGCCTCGGGCACCAGAGGCGCCGGGCGTGCGTTCCCTGTGTGGGTGGACGGTTTTCTTCAAGTCGGAGGATGCCCAGGGGAGGAAGCGCCGCGGGCTCACCCTCTCGGGCCTATTCGTGGGCGGCGCGGCTCGTGCTGTCTCCTGCGCCACTCCGCGCCAGGTCGTGGGGGAGGGGCAGCCGATATCGCCTTGGTCCGTGTAACTCCGCACAGGAGCGTCGGATCGGAACCAAAGTTGGACCCAGGTGGGGGCCACAGGCTTCCACGTCTTTTGGGGGGGGTCGCGTAGTATATGGGACCCTCGTTTCGCCGATAAATCGTGATTCACCCGGGGCTGGGTGCGGAGCTCGACGTTCAGGCGTCCATCCTGCCCGCGCCCCCTGGTGGCCTCCACTACTTTTATTTTTGACTGTTTACAGCTCCAATACTTTTTGCAACCATTTCCACCATTCCGGAACAGTTGTTTATGAAGTTAAAGCACGCTTCTCCACTTTACCACCGGATATCAGTTACAGCTAAACTGAAATCTATTTCAACTCAATTGGCTGTCAACCAGCCTGACAGCAACCCTTGAAGAATGTGTTGCACGTTGCTTCTTTCCACCCTACTCTGTCCCCTGCCAGAGTCACAGTTCCACTACTTTTTTGGTACACTTCTATCACTGCCCTCACGAGACCACGGTCCTGGACCCACCTGAGCGATCTGATCCAGCTCAGAAGGCTCTGGTTCTCAACTTACCTGGGCCCTGTTTCCCGAAATCTGCTACCAATATACCACAGATCAGGAACTGATCTGATCAGAACTGTCTCCTGGTCCAACAAGGCTGGCACGATCGTAGGAAAACCAGCCCTGTAGGCCTTCCAGTGCATCTTAGTGTGCATAAAAAACAATAGGATGCGTGTTGGTAAGCGGCCTCCTTGTAGGAGGAAGGCGCATGAAGGAAAATAATGGAATGGATCTGTGAATCTGTACTGGGACGAAGAAGAGAGTGGTGGGGGTAATGGCTGTTTACCTGTAGGCAATTGAAAGAAATAGCCTTATGTTATAGACATAAACCTTTACATGTTAAGTTTGTACATAAAATGTATCACACACATCTCATCTCGTACAAAACGTTCCCGGAGGTATGAGTATAATGTGCCAGAAGTGTTTTTTTTCCTGCACTGTGCGTGGTATTGTGTGCATATTGAGACCTTCTGGAAGGAGGCTTTCAATATGCTGGGTGAGGTAATTGGGCAATAGGTTACTTTTAACCCATAGTGGGTATCCTAGGAGATGTGGGAACCCTCCCTAGAAGTTGTCAACAATTGGTGGGATTAGGCCTTTGGTTGGCTTTGAAAAGGGTGGTTGTTGCGTTGTTTTAGGGTACAGTTGCTACGTGTGAGATTTAGCATAAAGATGTTGCTTATTTTTCTTCCATGGAAGAAACAGACAAAATGAGCTTTGCCATTGTTTTGTACTAGGATGCTCATAGGGACGATGCAATGACGCTGGGTTTTCGACATTAATATCCTGTCGATCCCCATAATGATGACTGCTCAGTGTATCCTGCTACAGTTTGCTAGGTGTAACTGTTTATCTTATGTGTTTGTGTGCTCTTGTATGAAGATTTTAGACAGTCTGGTTGCTGCTCTCTTTTGCTCACTTAGTTGCGGACTATATTTACTATGGGAGCTGGTGTATGGTAACCATTTTTTTTCTTCTCTAGTTTCTTTGAAATATTTAAAACACATAACATAGTTGTGTCTACATCTCGTCCGGCTTACATGAAACTGTAGTGCTTTTAAATAAAGCTGAAAAAGAAAATCCAGGCGGGGTCATGCATCTTCTGGACACCCTGCAAGGGAGTCGCTGCAGCATCATTCAGCCTCACAGGTTCGGCAAGCACCTCCATTGTCATGTCTGTTGGACACTCCTTTGGCATGGCTGGTGGGCACTCCATTGGCTCATTAGCTGGACATGTTTTGTGCTGTTCAATACTGGTGGTATTGTCATGATGTGGGGGCCATTTTGGTTGCAGCTTCCTCTGAAGGGCACACGTCTTTGACATCTTCGGCATTGCAGCAGCTTACGTATGAAAGGCCTCTGCTGGCTCCAGAGGCGCTGTTGACCAGATCCCCAGAGACTCACCATGACTCCTGCTCTAGTGCCTTCTCCAGCTCTTCTGCCGATGTAACCTCTGGCACCATCTCCTCCCTAGTCTCTTCAGGCTAATTAGTCTCCTCATCACCCACACAGGCATTTACTGGTTCTTCTTCTTCTGCTTTAGAGGTGATGCCAAGTACTTCAACTTACCCCACAATGGTGCAGCCTGGAGCAGTCCCAGCTTGAGTCCTTCGGTGATGATGGGACAGCCGGTACTGCTCTTTGGCCTGCACTGAGACTGAAGCACTGGTGCATGCTGCGCCAGGGTGGAGCGTGCCCAAGGTCTTAGCCTGGACAAACGCCCAGATAGGTGGACCAATCGCAGGGTGTTGTTTACAATCCTCACACAGTGTAGGTGTTCATGTTTTTTGGCAAGGGTACACACTGCAAGACAGGGATTAAGGTTAATTTCCAGTGTTGATAAGAGCCGGCATACTCACTGTACCGTTCTTTGATTATCATACTGCCATTTCAGGCTGGGACGCCGTCCTGGGCGCTGCTAGGCTGGGAGGAACAACAGGTAGACCATGCTCCTATGCCCAGACATGAGGATGCACGCATATCACATTTCTGACCATTCATGAATCACTCAGGATCTAAGCAACTCCAGCTCTTCTCATATTTATTATATTAATATGTAAACACAGACACTTGGGAACAAGCCATGGTGGTTTTATTTAAACATCTCTCAACTAATGTCATGTTCTCTCATCATGTTTTCCAATTAAAGCTGCGTCATGCAGCACAACATATATTCATTTAGTTAAACTCTCATTTTATGTCCCCATTCATTTAAACTGTATGGAGAATGGAGCTGGAGATACACAAAGGCGGCATCATGGACACCAGGCTGGGCTCCTTCTAATTCTAGAGAATTGTACATTTTGGATCTCTATGGGAGATCTGTTTGGAGAAATATGGCTAAAGGGGATCTGTTAAGTGGCGTACCCAACCACTGCGGAATATCAACTTCTAAAAGAGACATAAGAAGTAGGTTAGGCATAGTTTGGGATGCTTTCAAACCACTGTGGGGGCCGGGGCTATTTACCGTAGTTAAGGTCGATCAGACCTTTGTGGGGGATCTGGTTGAATGACTAGCAGCTGACCCTTATTTAGGGCATCAGACTATCTTTTAAATAAGCAGTATCTTTTCTTTCATATCAGATGTATGGCCTCTGTGTAGGAAAAACACAGAAAACACCCAAGGTGAGAAGCCATCAAAGAGGCTCAAAATGTCTTAGCAGTCTTTAAGAATTGGACAGTCTCCAAAACATTGGACATCAATGACTTGTTTCTACTTTCTTGACTTAGTTGATAAAGGTATGTATCTTATCTCGTACCTGAAGGAAAACAGGCCACCCTCCCTCAAAATAGAAGCGCAATACTCCCTCCTGAGAGTTTGTAGAAACTATGGGGCTCATTATGAGTCTGGTGGTATACGTTAAAAGTGGCAGTAGTGGTATTACCACTGTATCACAAGATGGAGAATGGCAGTAATACTGTTGAAATTGGGTGGTAATACTGTCACCTAACAGGTGGAGGTAGATGCATACAGGTGATGGAAATTAAGCTACAGGTGCACCCAATCCACTCAGGAAGGCTACATTAGCGCCACACCTTTCCCCAAACACACTTTTCAACACCATCATGTTGCCACTGGCTTCTGTGCACATGGATATGTAGCTGCTCCAGAGGCTGGAAGAGCAGGGCACAGAGGGTAGGAGGAGGGGGAGGAGGAGGCGACATGCAAGGCGAATGCCCATACCCTTGGTCAGGCCATCACCGTGGACCTTGACAGACATCCAGCTAATCACCCTGTATCGGCTGACGAGGGAGACCATTGCTGAGCTACTCAACCTGATCCAGGATGACATAGAGAGCAGGATCAACATGAGTACAGCCTTACCCCCGCTTTTGAAGCTTGTGTCAGTCCTGCATTTCCTGGTAAGTGGCGCCTTCCAGCACACCATGGGCATGCTGCACAGCATGTCCCAGTCCACATTTTCAGATGCGACATTTGAAATATTTTGACCTCTCTGCCAGTACATATTAAATAAATAACAAAATCAATGCTAGTAGACACGAAACCGATTAAACATTCTCTGCGAAATTCTTTAATTTTCAGTTATCAAGTGGTGTTTGCCGACACGTGTTTCGACCTTCATAGTCACAACAATTACTTCTTTATCAACAATCCTATAAAGTTACGGCATTTAGTTTTCATGGCATTGTGAGTATTTGGAAGTCTGTCAATTTGTTTGTGGAAGCAAAGGCGCAGACGTATTAGATATCACATTGTGAAGAATAGTGAGATTTGTTGTAGTTTCCACTCACTCGGCGCGTATGCTGTTTGATATGCTAGTATTTACTCCCTTGCTTATTAGGTGCATGAAAAATGCAATTCCACAAAACTTCTGGTTTTCATTTCTTCCAAACTTGTATTCTCGTGAATATATCAATTGATGGTATAACAAGTGGTAGTTGGATCCGGAGGCGGTAACACACCGATTACGAGAGGCATTGACCTCTGAGAACCAATAAACTGGGTGGACCATAGCCCTTACCAACCCAACCACCCAGGACTTACCTGACGTACCTGCACCAAGCAGAAATCAGGACAATCCTTCCTCATCACCTACCAGCCTAGAAAAAGACCTGTTAGGTTGAAACACGTGTCGGCACCACTTGTTATACCATCAATTGATGAATTCACAAGAATAAAAGTTTGGAAGAAATGAAAACCAGAAGTTTTGTGGAACTGCATTTTTCATGCACCTAATAAGCAAAGGAGTAAATCCTAGCATATCAAACAGCACCCGCGCCGAGTCAGTGGAAACTAAAACAAATCTCGCTTGATACACACAATAGGCACCACGAGCACAGGCCTTTTGCAAGTTTCCACAAACTGGCTGCTAGTGCACCGCTAACAACAGAGATGGAGGGCGCGGCAACCCATGGTCCCTGGTGCTCCTAAAACAACTGTGAAGAATAGTGGCCCAACAAATTTGTGTGCAATTTGTACATATTGGATTGGGAAGACAATATAAGAAAAAATAAGGAAGACCAAGGAATGAACGGTTTTAGCATCAATTCAACAACCCTGAGGAAGACCTTTGTGTTGAAGGCTAAAACACGTGTCGGCAAGGACCTCTTGATAATTGATAATTTAAGAATTTCTAAGATAATGTTTAATTGGTTTTTTCGTGTCTACTAGCATTGATTTTGTTATTTATTTAATAGGTACTGGCGCAGAGGTCAAAATATTTCAAATGTGTTTGTTTCGCTTCGCTGGGCTTGAAGCTATCACCTTTTTTCCTCTATAGCCTAGAAGTGCCAGGTTGCAAATTTAAACTGAGGATATTTGTATTAGTTAATTGGAAGAGTGTTCAGCACAGTGGAACACAAACCCACAGGATAGTTTACACATTTTCAAATGGGCTCGTGCAGGTGCTGGAAGCTCTCCTGTGCCATGTTGAATAGATTCACACAACCTGCACTAGTACCACTAAACACCCATCAGGGAACATGCATAGGAGCAACGCACAGGCCCAACACAGGCACCAATCTATGCTGTCCTGTCAATCACAGACCCTGAAAGTAACGAGTGCTGGCTGTGAGCTGTGTGCATGTTCCATGAGAGAGCAAATGTATTCCATGACTGGATGACTCCAAATGCAAGTTCTGGTAAATCATGTCTGGTGACAATACTTGTGAAATGTATGTGGACACTGTCTTTTTGAACATGCTGTTGTAATGTGTAACACATCCACAATGCTATGACTGACACCTATGACCTTTGCCCTTGCAGGTGATTCTGGATACCCCAAGCTACCATGGCTGATAACAACAGTGCAGAATCCACAGCTGCCACAGGAAGTGGCCTACAATGGGGTACACGGCCAGGTCAGGCTCTGCACCCAGCAGACCTGTGGCCTGTTGATGGCTTGTTTCCGGTGCCTACACCGTTCTGGTGGGGTCCTAATGTACAGACCAGAGAAGCTGGGATAAATTGTTCTTGCCTGTGCCATGCTTCACAACATTTGAATTAGGCGGAATATTCCCTTGTTCCCTGTTGAGGAATTGCCACTAACAGAAGAGGAGGAATCACTACCTGCAGGGGCTGTGCTGCGACACACTGAGTGGGAAGTGGGTAGGGATGCACGTCTGGTTTGGCAAGAACTGATTGACAATTTCTTTTAATGACAATTGAAATGCACTATGCACCTCTGCATATAGTCACATTTTGATTAGACACACACAATAAGGAATGTCCCAGCATTGCTTTCAGTGAACAACTATTTAATGTGCAAATGCAAACATCCCCCCCACTTCCCGGAACACCATACCCAATACACCATCCCCAAAACACCCCCTGCCCAAAACCCTCCCTGAACACCATCCCCAAACACCATCCCCAAAACACCTGCCCATCCCCAAAACCCTCCCCAAAGTCCCTCCCTGAACACCATCCCCAAACACCATCCCCAGAATACCTCCCCCTCCACAAAACCCTCCCCAAAGTCCCTCCCTGAACACCATCTCCAAAACACCACCCCCAAAACACGCTTGCAGTGTCTGACAGTTACCGCCAGTGCCTCTTGGGCATAGAAGCCTGCTCCAGCACCTTGGAAGTCCAGTGGTGCTGTGAGTGGTGACTTGGGGTGCTGGGTTGTGAGCCCTCTGTGGTGGTGACAGAGGTGCAAGGCCCTGACCCCTGGGCCCGGATGTACTGCAGGGTGAGCTAAATGCACTGATTTAGTGTCTCAGCAGAGGCTGAGGTTGCCTGTGTGCTCCCGCACTCTCTGACTTATTGAGGTCATCGCAGCGGTGGCCGGCAGAGGGAAGGTGACATCTGGCAGCTACACCCCAGCGGCCAGTCACGCATGGCCTGCATGTCTTGGACCTGCTTGCCCACCATGTGCCTCAATCTTTGCCTGCCGTCTCCCAATGGTATCCAGCCTCGCTCATACAGCCGCCATATAGTACATGGGCAGAGATGGTGGGTTGTGTGGAGGGTTTAGGCTGAATCATGGGGAGAGTAAGCCCATCTACTGCTCCTTCTTATGTCCCACCTGCTCATCAGTGGTATGGACAAAGCCCGTTCCACAATGGACTGGTGGTTGCAATGTCCATGATGGAGAGGTGGGTGTGCTGGTACCCTGACGTCTTTCAGCCAGAGCAGCGATGTAAGCAGTTTGTACTGCCACAGGTGCAGGGTGTGACGTAGCAGTGGCAACTTCAGTGGCAGCTTTGCCACCTGCCTGGCCAGTGGAGGGGCCATTGTGCACTGCTGTGGGGATTGCAAAATCCTCAGGACCTGCCAGAATTTCCACTGCAGTGGTAGGTGGTGGTGGTGGTGGTAGTGGCCTTGCTGTCCTGCTCCGCTGCTGGCTCCTGCTGCCAAGAGTCTGGCTTGTGCAGGAGGGAAGGTGGATGGTGTGTGAGCAGTGGAGGGTCCAGCCCTGTCACTGTCCATGGACTGCGTACCTGTTGGGAATAGAATGACATGCTGTCACTCATCTTGCAGACATGTCAGCAGGCTTGCAAGACACTCATGCAACATAGTGTGTGTTCTACAGATGCAGATTTTGGATGATTGGCATGGGTGGTATCAGGCCAATTAGTGCTGCTATCACTAGGTGGTAGTAGTGCTTGCTGAAGGTGTACACAGTGCATGCATGTTCACATTGATTGCTGGCCTGCCTCGGTCACTTGTTGTGGGTGCACTGGGGCTTCTCTTGCCAAAATGGACTGTCATGACACCCATGTGTGCATCTCATGTTGCCTTGTGTTGGCATGGGCATTTCACCTACAGTACATGTGCATTACTACATTTACCCGCCTCCCCTGGCACATGCACCTACTCACTGTGCATTTGCTGTGATTGCCATGCATTTGCCTTTACCCTTGCTATTGTGTGCATCTATGCTGGGGGACGCATGCTATTGTCCATTGCATTCACATGCATGTGGGGTCTGATAGACTTACCGCCATCACTGTGCCTTCTTGCTCTGGCCTCCGCACTCCCAATGCCCTCTAGGCCCTCCATGTGGAGGATGGAGCTGGCCTTCTCCTCCCACAGCATGAGGGTGAGGTTTGCTACTGTGCCACCTCCTGTGGAAGCACTCTCCCTCATGTGTCATGAGATCAGGCTGTGGACCCTCGTCTTTAGATCGTTCCACCACTTGCGGCAGTCCTCCGCATCATGCAGCACAGTGCCCACTGATGTCATTTTAGCAATGTGCCTGCTCATAAGGCCGCCTTCTTCTGTGCCAAGGTCTTCCTCTTCCTGCTCCCAAACAGCTCCTCAGCATGCTCCACAACTGCATCTGCCAGTGCAGTGAGCTCCGATTCAGTGAACATTGGCTTCCGCAGCCTGAGTTCTGGGAGGCATGGCTTTTCCTTGTCTTGAGACATGTTGCTTCCACAAGTATGTTATCCGGCTGCCAACAGGAAATGGGAGATTCAGAGTTAATTCAGTTTTTAAAGATATCCGCTGCTGTGTTTTTCCCGTTCCTGCTGTGATGTTATTTCCACTGGTAGTAATACCGATGGTGATGATAAAGCTGGGTGTGCTGGTGGTAACAGTAATACTGCTGTATTTTGGTAGCATTACCGCCCGATGTCTGTTGTTGGCGGTAATACCTCTGGATGGTATTACTGTTGCTGCCGGGGGAGCACGGTCGCCCACCAGGTCATTATACGGCAGTAATTCCACTGGTCATCCTGCCGGTAATGATAATACTGCTGGGGCAGTATTACCACCATATTTCTGCCAATATCGGAACGTTATATTTATGTTCTATTATAATCAGATCCATTTTGTTCAACCAAAAGAAATTCATACATGTGAGCAACAAACATGGAAAGTAATTACAGGCACACAACTTAATCCATACATTTCTAATGCCAAAAACACTTATCACCCCATGAGTGCCGGTCAAAATACAATGAAAGAAAGATTTATTTTGTTCCTTATATTTCTATCTAGTCAATAGTTACCGAACTGATAAGGGATATGTAAAAAATCAATACCCTTCATTTTTCAAGGGAAAATCCCCCTATTTGCATCTTCTCAACACATCTTTGTGCTGAGAAAATAACAACCCAAGAATTCTTTGACAAGACATCAAAATAAATACAACTTGCTGATCATGATAAATACCTTTCTAATGTCAAAGATCCAAGATCGACTTAACATTGAGGCCGAAACCAGCTTTCCATGGCAACAACGCCTTGCCGACATTGCTAGACAAGATCGAGCCGACAAAACACAGTTTACAGATGCCTAGACTGCTATGATGAATGTTCACAAAACAAAAACTCAACCGAGAAAGGAAGGTGCTGCTTTGCACCCCCAAACATACAATGAACCATGCTCCCCAAATGGAGGCAGTTTACAAGAGTGCACCTGGAATTCAATACCCAAGGCTTGCTGATAGATCCAATGAAAGAGATCCCTAACTGTGAGAAGTCCAAAGGAATAAAAACACAACCAAATGGGCTGATCCCAGATAAAGTAGTCAACAAAGAGAGAACAAAACAAGCCTACAGCATCTTTGCGCAAACCCAGCAACCTAGTCTATCTAAACAGAAAAATGAAAGTACAAAGAAGCAAACTAAAAAACAACAAAAAGGGTCTAGGGCATTCCTTAGATACCTTGCAAATACACCAAAAATATCTTCGAAAGATAAACAGAAGATACAGGCTAACAATCACCTGCTGGGAAAAAAGCAAATGAAGTGCATCAACCTACTCTACAGCTTTGCGAAAAATCGACATCATCAACTAGAAACTTAACCGTTCCTACACCAACAGTACCTGATGATGACCTCGCCAATACTGAATTATTAATGAATGAGTCCATGTATCCAATTGATGAGTCTGATGATAATGATCAAGAAAACAATCTGAGCTACGGACATGGAAATGCACAGATAAGTGAGACATCACTAATAGTACTTGACTGCTACGAGGAGACCTGCTCGGAATCCCACATCCAAATTAATCTATCATGTGAAGACATTTCCGATGTAGACTCAAGCTACGATACTAACAGATGTACACCCATAATGAATGAAGCAACATGCTCAGAAGTAAGTGTTCACAGCAATAGACGCACCTGACCAAGGCACAAAACTATCAATATATCTGAGATTCCTGAAGAAAGGGGTGGTAATCAAGATTCTACCCTCAGACTTCCCCAATTCATAGATCCACTTAGAAGGAGCTGAAGCTAGAGAAAAAGATCAATCTCGAAGAAGAGCTCATGCTTAACAGAACAAACGCATTGCGCCTCCTACAGGTAGTACCAAAACTGAGATCTCTCAAATCAAAAGACATCAAATTAATTGAATTTATCGAATCAAAAAGATTGGACAAAATTTGGATTGATTCTGCTACGATGGAAATATTGAAATCTATTGAATCTGCCACAAGGGAGATTAGTCATCTAGGATTTGAACAAACTGTTGAAGACATTGAAGATAAAAGAACTACAGACAAGCAAAGACCTAACAATGAAGAAAGGGTGAACATCGCACTCTGCTCAAACATTAGTAGCTGTGAAAGTTTCCACTCTAGAACTACGCAAAAAGTCTATAAAGGCAATGACAGAGACCAGAACAACAGCTACCACCATCATTCCACACACTTCGCTTAAGGCACCAGAGGCCAGATTACAGAAACTTTGAACCAGTGCAAGTGCAAAGTTTGCACGGTATTAGCACCAGGGCAAAGTAAACACTGGCATGGGATAAAAAACCATTGCACCTCAACAAGTGCAGTTTGGTATATTAAAAGCACTAGGGCAAAAATTGCCCTTGTGCAAAAAAGATGCATTTTCACTACATGTTTGCACAAGGGCAAAGTTTGCCCTAGTGCTAATACGGAATGGTATTAGCACTAGGGCAAACTTTGCCCTGACGCAAAAATGCATAAAAAATGTATCTTTTTAGCACTAGAACAATTTTAGCCCTGGTGCTTTTAACATGCCAAAGTGCATTTGTCGAGGTGCAATCGTTTTTTAATGTGTCCCAGTATTTTGAAAAATAGGGCAAACTTTGCCCTAGTGCTAATACCGTGCAAACTTTGCACGTGCACCGGTGTAAAGTTTCTGTAATCTGGCCCCAGATCTCCGTTATGGCGAGACCTACGTTCAACAACATCACAAAGTGGTCCTAGAGACCAAGATCGCCAATAACCACGGGCCAACAATAGAATTCAAATTGTGAAACTATGCTCCTGGAACACCCGAGGACACTTTCACCTGTCCACGTGGAACGATTGGACTTGGTAAAGGCACATATCCTATGTTTACAAGAGACTCGGATATTCCAGCAACCTATATGTCGAGGTTACTCTGTCTACATGAACCCAGCTATCTGCAAAGAAAAAGGTATTCGTCGGCAGGACTTCTAACCCTGATCCAACTGGGTTCCAGTTTGATGTTATAGAATATTTTAACATTGACTCTTGGGCCCAAATTACGATACTAGATCTTCGCTCAACTACTGAGACAGACCTCACCAAAGAAGAAGCAAGCACTCCTAAGCTTCATCTAGGAATTATTAATATATACTGGAACCCGAGAAAGTTTGAAGCTGAGAAAGTAACAGATTCTATACTATCCACCATGGACATGATTACCTTGAAACATGCAAGCGTGGAATGTATTATATGTGGCGACTTCAACTTTCACCTGTACAATCACGAAGGGAAACCTATAGAAGATTAAGGGGCCGATTCATGGAACAAACGTGCGCCGAAAATCTTGGCGCAAGCAGGTGCAAGCAGGCGCAAGCGCGAAAAAACAGGCTTCATGGAAGTCGCTGCGCGTGTTTTCCTCGGGATGTGCGCCAAACCCGTGCATGGCGCACACGTCACTACAACATCCCGAACGGCGTGCACGACGCGCACAGTGAAAGCGCACAACCTCGGCGCATACACCAGAAAGTGGGCGGAACACGGGGCGTAACGCGCGGAATGGGGAACAACGTGCGAAAATAAGGGCGTAACTGGGGATGTACTGCAGGGAAGCAGACGGAACGCCCATACGCACTCAAACCACACGTATTCATGGAATCGAATAGGGCAAAGCCGCGCATAGCCAAAGACACGCACAAGCCGAAACACGTCCGCCACACGAAGGCAGGCGGTAGCGTCCCTGCACATTACAAAAGTGGCAATATACAGCAATGATGAATGTCCCATACTGCGATTGGGCCTGTGCGAGCGGGGTACGTGTATTTCGGGGGTGCGCGGAAGTTTCACACGCGATTGAGCGGGGTACGTGTATTTCGGTGGTGCGCGGGAAGTTTCACACGCGATTGAGCGGGGTACGTGTATTTCGGGGGTGCGCGGGAAGTTTCACACGCGATTGAGCGGGGTACGTGTATTTCGGTGGTGCGCGGGAAGTTTCACACGCGATAGGCCTTGGGCGAGCGGGGTACCACTCACCCACCCACTGTGAAGTAATAGCGTGTGAACCCCAACGCCTGGAATACACACGCACCGCACCCCACGGAAAGCACGTACAGAGCAATGGAAATCCACGTGGGATCTTCAAGCCCTGCCAGGGCAACGCCCGTGTGCGATACGTCACAGACGGGCTTACGCGCTAAGGGCCTTTGGTCCAATGAAATCGCATATGCGTGCAGACGCGCTTACGCGCTAAGGGCCTTTCCTCGAATTACACGCTGACGTGCAATTTTTTCACGTGCCAAATCACTCCGTATCAAGCTGGTCACGCGAAAATACACGGAAGACCAATCTCCTGCCCAAAAGGCTGAATCACTGCCCCCCAGAGCCCCGAGCACGCTCCCACCTGCCATCTGCTGCTGCCTGACTGCCTGCTGCCCTCGTGCCCTGCCATTTGGTGCCTGCACATCAGCCATCTGCAGGGGTCCAGTTGCGGTGACCACCCCTGCTGGAACAGAAGACTCCCGACTGGGATACCATCGCTCCACAGCCCAGCCCCAGGACCCAGTTGCCCACCCACGCCTGCCTCGGGGGTCGCCATGTCGGGGCAAACACCATCTGAGACCACTGGTGACCCCCAGCCAGAGGGGCAGAGGGCCACCAGCTTCAGTCAGAAGGAAGTTGGTGTCCTGGTGGAGCTTGTCCTGGGGCATTATGATGCCCTCTTCCGATCATCACGCGCCGACAAAGAAGGACGGGACAGGGTCTGGGACGACTTTGTGGTTGCCATCAACGTGGAGGGGGTGGCAACCCGCAACATCAAGCAAGTCAAGAAGCGCTGGGAGGACTTGAGGTCCAGGACCCTCATAAAGGCCTGGCGCCTCATGGAGGGGGGCTGGGGCAGCATGAGTACCATCCAGATGAGGGCCCTGGAGCGCGTACGCCCAGCGCTCCATGCCCAGATCCTTGAGAGGCAGACCCGTCTGGAGTCGAGCGGTAAGTGGCCAAGCATTGCTGTGTGAGAGAGGGCATGTTGCAGTGTGCTGGTTGTCTGATACTTGCCTGTATGTGTGACATAGGCCATGTACGCATGTGTGTGTGCAGGGACATCATGGTCATGCATGTGAGACCAGTAATGTGTGAACCACACGGTTGGTGCATGTGTTTAAATGCAACATGGGGAGCCCTATGCGGAATGGACACATGAGAGCATGCCAGTCTCTGTTCCTGGACATGGGTGGGGGTGAGGGATGGGTGCTGATGCCATGTACATGTATGGTGTCCATGTCTGTGTGTCTGGCCTGCGTGTCTGTGACTTGTGAATACCATGGATGCATGACACATGTCTGTGACAATGTTCAGATTCACTGATGCAGCCTAGTTATCCTTGCATCCACTGTGTCTGGTGTGTACGAGGCCAGATGGATGAAACTACGGTGAAGTGTGTGCATGTGATAGGCATGACCCATGATGCATGTGAGTTCCAAAACAACATTGTATGTTTCAAGAGTCCCTTGGACATGTATGCTAATGTCCATAGCATGCGCCATGCCTGTTACTGCATGTGTTTTGCCTGCACTGACCCATGTGTTGTGGAGGGACATGATGGAAGTGATCTTTGACAGTGCCACTCATCTGCTATTGCTTCCTGTCTAGGGGACTATTGTACAGTACCCTGATGCTTGTGTTCTATGTCTCCCTCTACACAGCGCCAAGTGAAGAAGAGGGCGGAGATGGCGCTGTGGAGCAAAGCGGCGGGGATGCCCCCACGGCTGCAGCGGAAGGGGTGGGAAATGGATTTTAGCGCACGCGGCTGGCGCAGAGATTCGCTTGCGCACACTGTGCACCAGCCGCGTGCGCCACTTGTGCGCTAAATTCTATAAATTACCCCCTATGTGTTGGACTATCTTGCTCGCAGATGGTCAACTGAGATGACAGACAGAAAGATGGATCGACTTGATGTATTTGTTAATGGCACTAAAATACCTACACCCACTTGGTCGCGGGGTAAAAACAAGTCAATCATTGACTACATCTACAGTTCAAGCGGGATCACTAAAATGTGTAACGGAAATGATAAACACCTATTCCCAACACAGCGATCACTATATTATGTCACGTTCATGGAAGATGCTAGGAATTCAATCAGAAAGATTAAATACCCAACATCTGATCCTTAACACAGGCATGAATCGTCTAAAGATAACACAACCAGATTTACTGCAACTTACTGAAACCTTTAGACACACGGAAATGGAAGACAAATGCAAAATGAATTACGGCTGGATACTTAACAGATTCAAGAAAAATTCCTCGCACAAATATGATCCTCAACATAAGCCCAATTATCTCTACAACAAATCCATAGCCGCAAAAAAGAAAGAAATGAAAAAGGCTGTGAAACAATGTAAAAACGATCCACCGCTAACGAAAAAAGTCATGATACAGGCAGCCAAGCAAAAATACAAAAATTGGCTAAAACTGCCACAATGACTCAAGTATAAGAAGATGCAGAAAAAATGTTCAGAGCCTTAAAATTCCATAATACTCAGCACTTATGGGATCTCTTAAATCCCCCAACGACTTTAGAAGACAAAATGATTGTGGATGTTCAAGAATCGGCATGATAGGATATTTCGAGGAGTTAGATAAAGACAGACCTACGACTAAGGAAAACACGAACACATCGAACGCAAAAAGGTGGTCATTTGTATGTGATCATATTGACATAATAAACATAATCCAGAAACTCAACGTTTCTCTGGCTCCCGGCTCGGATGGCCTCTCGAACTCCATAATTAAAAAGAACCCATAAATATGGGCTTCCTTTTGTAACGTCATATTTGAATTAATTAATCGAACAAAGGCTGTACCCGAGACATGGCAATTAGCTTTTTCCAATCTACAAACAGGGATCAACAAAAGAACCATCGAATTACCGACCCCTGGCTTTACTGGGCCCCTTAGGGAACATTTCAGCAAATCTACTCCTAATAAAACTTAACATATGGTCAAAATCACAAAAGAGGCAGGTGGTGAGACAAATCGGTTTTGTCAAACATGTTGGAACAAACGTCAACTTAATGATCCTGAACTTACTCAAACACGAAGCTGCGAATGCCAAAACTCAAACATATGCCGCCTTTGTCAATCTGCATCTCACCTTCAACATGATAAATCGGGATCTACTGTGGGAGAAATTGGAGAAATGGGGCTGTCCGAGCGACATACTTGAGCCCATCAAACTGCTGTACTCAAATACCAAAATTTCGAGTCTGAATGACAACTGATGGATGTGTAACAAAATTGATACGAACTTGGCATGGACTGAAGCACGGGTGCCCGCTGGCTGCAGCCCTATTTAATCTCTTCACATCAGATTTCGAAGAAAACATCTATACCCCTCTTATGAATCCTCCATAACTCAACACAACTCCTCTCCCATATCTAATGTATGCAGACGACATTGTCATTCTGACAAAAACACCTGGTGGTCTGCAAATTGTACTAGTTAAGATGCAAGAATATATGGGAGAGAATGAACTTGCGATAAATGTACAAAAGACCAAAATCATGACTTCAACCCAACAGCATCAAAGGAAGAAAAAACAACATGCCTTCTATTTACAAAAACAAAAACTTGAACAAGTCAAAACATACAAATATTTGGGCAAATGGATCAATCAATCCCAAATCGAACAAAACTGGTCCTCACAGCTAGAATCAAAAGCCAAATCGCTTGCCAGTCAAGGCCTAATTATACACATGAAGTACGGTAAATATTCAATCAAACCTGTCATAGCCTTTTACAGGCAAAAAGTGACTGCCAAACTAGCCTACGGTGGAGAAAGTATGCTAAATATCGACTAGTCAATTTGGGTCAAAATAGAGGCCTGTTTCTGGAGGAAAGTCTTAGCCCTTCCGCAATCAATCCCTATGTCACGGATAAGGTATGAGCTGGGCTTACAATCTCTCATTCAATTATAACATGGAAAAAACTGGATTTCTATAGAAAATTGAATAATGCTGACATCATACCCGCCCTGGACATTTTGAGAACAACACATCTCAAGGTCAATGATACTGTGCTAATAAAATGGAAAAAAGCTGTTAACAAGATTCGAATGGAAAAAGACATCTCCATGGATATGTTAATAAACAGACCCAAGAAAGCCAAAATTCACCTAGCTAGACTCGATTGGATTGAGGCACAACACCTGAAAAATCAATACAAATTAAATGTATCCTGTTACGGCGAAATAAGAGCCCGTAACCAACTGCCTCATTATTTGACTCTGTTTCCGGATCGGCAAATCCGTGATACCTTTTTGAGACTCAAACTGAATCTTCTCCCAACTCAAGAAATTACAGGAAAAAGAAGTCAGAGCAAGGAATCCAGTCAATCCTGTAGATTCTGTAAAAATGTGGAGACAATTGAAACTATCTACCATGTTCTGATGGAATGTCAATCTCTAAACGAAAAACGGATTGCATTCAGTGGAAAGTATTCTAGTGCCCCTACTGAACTAGAAGTCTCAGAACGATGGTGCCAATTACTGTTGGGTAACAACAGAAGAATGGTAACCACAATCGTCTGCTACTGGAAAGACATTTCTGACGGTGATTAACGCTAGATACTTTGAAGAAGGTGAAAGATTGCACAGTAAAATCGCGTCATTTATTATTATTTTTTTTATTGATTAATACGCTGTGATGAATATAAGGTTTAAGATACAAACCACAGACATTTTAATAAAACAAAAAAACTAAAAAAATACATTTCTATTACTAAAGTACATTAAGGGCATTTTTCAGAAACTATATTCCTTGTTTAACTTAGTAGAAGATCAGGTGTCCAGGGATGTGACCAGACAACCCTCAACTGCTTTTTCAGAAGCCTGTGTGTGGGGACATGGGCCCTCCTACCCATATGTGTTTTCAGAAAGCTATGGTGATAGACTAGTCACCCATTTTGTTTTTGGTCAGTCAGTCAGTCCTTGTCCTCAAAGGGAGTCCCCTGTACGTAATTCTCTAATGAAAGATCCACTGATCCCCTCAGGGGCATTCAGTCATTTATGAACTTAAATGTACGAGCAGAGGCTCTGAATACCACAGTGCCACCCAGTCCCTCTCTATCAGGAAAGATCTACAGATCAATTCAGAGCAATGCTATTATTTCTTTTTATGGATAGGACCCCTCCCAGCATTTTGATCAATTAACAACCCTTAAGGACCGAGTTGCTCTGTTGGACTCTATAACGAGCTTTTCAATAAGCTCTTTAATTTTCTTAATTAAAAAAAGTGTAAATTACCATAACAATTATATTTCAATTCACTTTACTTAGCCAATTATAAAGAAAAATGTAACCAATACATATGTCACAGTTTACAAAAAAAAGTTTAATGAGGAATGTTTTCATCTACCTTATGTTAGGGATCATTTAACTAATATTTCAACACAATGGCCCTCATTACGACCCTGGCGGAGTGGGTTTACGCCAGCGTTATTCGCGGCGGACCCGTCCGCCCTACTACGAGTTCCCGTAGCGCCATGGAACGTTTTCCGCCTGGTTTTTCCGGGCGGAGAAATCCATGGCGCTACGGGACCTTGATGTTAATTACGCCACCGTATTTTGCGGTGGCGCAATTAACGCCTTCCCCACTCCCATTATACCCTATGGGGCAAAAATGGGAATGGGGAAGGGTAAAATGGGGAATGGGGATTTACCGCCCCGCCAAGGTCGGCATGGGGCGGAAAATCCGCCAACCTCCATGGCGCTATCGGCAGCTTTCCGCCGTGCTCCGCGGTGCATTTAGCACCGCGATTTCCGCCAGGGTCGTAATGAGGGCCAATATAATTTATGCACATCAATTTCGAAATTTGCATGGATTTTCACCAATCCAAATTAGTCAGACGCCTTTAAATATCTATGGATTCTTTATTTGGGAAATTAAACATTGGATTTTCTACAATTAAATAAAACTAATTAATTGAAATAACAATTTAATTAGCTGGAGAATTCCAATCAGACTTCCTTATCTTCCTACTAACCTGATAACGTGCATACGAGTCACTTTATTAATTTCTAATTTGCAAGGAATATTTTTAATTCAAAAGGATCGCAAATCTATGAAGGAGACAAAATCCCAAAATAAACAATACATACTCTAGTGGTAACATAATTGTATATTTACTTAGCTGTTCTCAAAAGAATTATGTAAAAATGCTTACTGCTCTTCAAAAGCATTACCAGAGAGGTGACACAAGAGCTCCCCCAGAGTACAATCCTGCTGGCAGGGATAATGCAACTGGTCTCTTATCTTCTGAAACAGTGCACTTCCTTTTGACAGCCAGTCTGTATTAGAAATGCCTCCTCTGCCCTGCAGTGTGTGTTTAAGGTATTTATTTCTACTTGTGTACTGTGACAAGGGCATTGTGGAGAGGCAATCAGGTGGGGTGTGGGAGATCCTACAGGCTGGCTAGCACAACTTCTCCATGATGCTGGACTCAGAGACAGCATACAGGTGAATCTTCTAGAGTTCCCCAAGGTATGCCAGAGCAGTGCTGGACATCCGCAGACTTGGAGAGCCCAACTCTCTTCCCCTGTATACACGGAGGACTCAGTCAATGGCAAGTTCAAACTGCGGTTTATTGCAAATAAAACCAACAGGGATCAATACAAGACTACAGGTGGATTCAAGTACTTCTCGACGCTTCCTGGCTCGCAGGCCAGTTTTACTCTAAAATTGCGTCATTAGTCCGTCATCCCCTGGGCCCTTCTGGAAAAACCTATCAGTGTGAGGGATTGGCTATCAAGAGTCTAATAAACTATATGGTCACCTATACATGTTATTCTACTGGCTCTTACATGTCAGATGGCTGGTCTGTCCCAGTCCCAATTTGTTAAGACGGATTTCTGAACTCTGACCTGGTGGCGCAGAAGTTCAGAAGGCCAACCTAATTACTTGGAACAGGGTAACCTCTGGACGAGCCAGACCAATCAAGGTAGCGATCGCGGCGGTCAAGACTAGGTCTCAAGAGGGGTGAGGGTGACTGAAAGCCCGCAATGAGCACACAAAGCAAGAGCGCTTACAAACTACTCCAAACAGTTGTTATATCAAAAATAGATACACATTTATTTTAAGGCCTTTAAAATAATGACCGTAGCGAGAAAATCACAATATCACAATATTAAACCAACACATACCATATCAACACAATATATATACAAATACACAGTCGCAAGCGTTTAAAGCACGAAATATGTAGTCCACCTGAAAGGAAAGGAAAACAGGCAGTGCGATAACGCTTTAGACTCAGTTCGCCTTCAGAGGCACCTAACTAGATGGAAGTCCGAGCCCTGCGAAGAGTGGAGCCTTGTGCTCAAAGTACCTGCCACGCCGGTGCCAACGGGCAAAAGGGGAAGCTCTTCGGAGGAAGTCAGGCAGTTCGGGTTAGTGCACAGCAGAAGGAGAACAGGTTCCGCAACTCAAGCGCAGCCTCCACAGCGGGCAGAAGCAGAGCGCGAGTACGGCCAAAAGGGTGCTGTTTTTACACAGCAGGGAAAAGCAATGGGATACTGCAGGAGGGCGACCAGATCCTAGCTAAACTACTCACCGGTCCCCGAAGCAAGCAGACCCAGGCTTCTCCACGTTAGTTTCAGCAGCTGGCAGGTTCAGAAGAGCAGGGAACGCCTCGTAGTTGTGTAGAGCAAAAAGACGTCCCAATCGACGAAACCAGCACAGTTTGTTGCCGCAGCAGGACAACGGAGCGGCCGTGTGTATTCAAGCCAAATGTACACTCCTCCCTTCAGACTTGGGAACGCCAAGTGTACGAAGCGTGGGAGAGTGACAAGGACTCGAAATACAACACAACCTGGCGGCGGTTACAGAGCAGGACTCCCTTGTAAGCTGGTCAGTCAACTGGATGGCCCAGAGACGCTTCCGAAGGCTTACTTGGCAGGAGATGATGAAGTCGCCGGGAATAGCTGTTCCTGCTATTCCAAAGGTCGAAGCACCAGTACAGGCCTTCTGGTTCGATCCAAGGAGGAAAGGGTTTCACAGGACGACAGCAGTGCAAAGGAGGATTCCTTCAGCGGGTCACCAGCGATTCCTCGGTCCAGCCTCTTGGTTGCAGGATACTTGGCTCCTGTATTCCTTCGTTCGTGAGAACTCAGGAGATCGACATGGTAGTGGTGTTTCCAGCTCCCTCTTATCCACGGTTCCCTTCGCGCCAAAACGGAGGGGAGCCAATGGGAGATCCGCTCATCAACACACATACCATACGTGGACCAATCACGGACCACGGTGGTCCCAGGCATTCACACCACCCTAGACTCTCTGGCACCCAGGATGTGTATTGGGACCAGACATCCCAGCCCACACCCTGGAGGCACACAAACGACATGTAGAAGCCCGCGAAAGCAACCACGTTTCGCGGGAAAGTACATGCCCAAATAAGGAAGGCCCCGGGTCGCCCGACCTGGGGAAGGTGAAGGGAGCAAGACGGTCAGTGGACAGGACAAAGGAGCCTCGTGGTCTGGCCATTTTGGGAGCCAGGCCACCATTTTGGGTTCAGTGCGAAAAACGTGCTCAGAACGCCAAAAGGAGCTCAAAATAAACAAAACGATCGCTGCCACCATTCCAGTCCCTGAATGACTTGCACCGATCAAAATACCATCCTAAAAGAGTATCTAGGGCCTGTAGAAGGCTAGAGACCCAAGAGAGCTGTAACTTAGCTTACAGTGCCCTCTTGTGTCATGTTGCACTAAAGCCGCAACACGATAAAAGAAACTACGGGAAACAGCGTTCCCCGGTACTGACTGTCTTAAGGGCATGTCAGTTTCCCCGTAAGAAAGGAGCGAAAGCCCAGAGGAGTGCGGCAGAAGGCTGCACTTCTCTGGCAAAGTCAAGAACAAGGTGAAAACAACAGCAAAAAGTTTAGGGGTTGCCACATGGAAGGAAAATTACTTACAATTATGAAATCTTTCCTAACACTCGCCCCTCCCAGACTATGGACAGGGGGAACTAATCCACCCCTGGATGAGTCTCTTGTTCAGGTCGGTTAAACATTCTGGACAACCCATCAGCATTGCTATGTTGGACACCTGGCCTATGCTCAATAGTGAAGTCGAAGCCTTGTAGACTTATGGACCACCTAAGCAACTTTGGATTCTCCCCCTTCATGTTCATTAGCCACTTTAACGGCTTATGGTCAGTTTGCACAGTGAAGTGGGTCCCATAGAGGTAGGGCCTCAACTTCCTTAGGGCCCACACAACAGAGAAACATTCTTTCTCTACCGTGGACCATCTGAGCTCTCTGTCCTTAAGCTGGCGACTAATAAAACCGATAGGGTGTTCCTTACCCTTCTCATCTACTTGTGATAGTACAGCTCCTATCCCAGTGTCAGAGGCGTCCGTCTGCACGATAAAAGGTCTTTGATAATCCGGGGCCCTGAGGACAGGGGCCTGGCACAAGGAGTCTTTTAAGCCATTGAAGGCCTTCTCACTCTCGTCGGTCCAAGTTACCTTCTTGGGTTTCTTCGGAGTTGTGAGGGCAGTCAGAGGAGCAGCTATGGTGCCATAGTCTGCCACAAAATTGCGGTAATACCCCGTGAGTCCTAAGAAGGCTCTCACTTGGGTTTGCGTAGTGGGGGTAGGCCAGTCTTGTACTGCTTGTTCCTTACTGGATAGAGGCTGTCTCCTCCCTCCACCTACTTCATGTCCAAGGTAAACCACTGAGCCTTGTCCATTTTGGTGAGGGGCCACTCGGACACCCTCAAAAGAGCTATCTGAAGGACTGCTTGGGAACAGGTCGGGGAGAGGTTCAGACTCCTCTTCCTCAACATCTGAAGCCAGTAGCAGTGCTGCGATTTCGACGCTTGGGACGAAAGCCTTCAGCCTATTCACGTGAAACACTTTTGGAGCCTGTTCAGGCCTTCCAAGGTCCACTGAATAGTTAACCTCACCCAGGGGCTCCACCACTGGGTAAGGGCCTGACCATTTGTCCTGTAAAGCTCGAGGCCTTATGGGATTCATGATCAGGACTTGCTGACCAAGTGTAAAGTTGATGAGGGAAGCTTTCTGGTCGTACCAATGTTTCACCAGCGCTTGCCCTGCCTTCAATTTATCACTAGCCAAGCCCATCAGAAGTACCATCCGTTTTCTGAGCCCTAGCACATAATCAACTACATTGGTAGTAACAGGGGGAGTGGGCATCTCCCATCCCTCCTTGACGATGGCTAAGGGTCCCCGTACGGGATGACCGAACAGAAGTTCGAAGGGGCTGAAGCCAACACCCTCCTGTGGTACCTCTCGGTAGGCAAACAGTAAGCATGGTAACAGAAGATCCCATTTTCTTCTCTGAGGCTCCTCCAGAGCCCCAATCATGCCCTTTAACGTCCTGTTGAAACGCCCCCCCCAGACCATTGGTCTGGGGGCGGTATGCAGAAGAGAACCTGTAGGTGACCCCACATTCTTTCCACATAGCCTGCCTATACTTCGACATAAAGTTGCTGCCATGATCAGACACAACTTCTTTAGGGAAGCCAACCCTAGTAAATATGCCGAGTAAAGCTTCTGCAACTGACTTGGCAGTTACAGTTTTCAATGGGATGGCCTCAGGATACCTGGTTGCATGGTCGACCAGCACCAGGATAAACCTATTGCCCGAGGATGTTTGCGGGTCAGGGGGACCAACCATGTCGATCCCTACCCTTTCAAATGGTACCCCCACAACTGGGAGCGGTACCAACGGAGCTTGGATTGTCGCGCCAACCTTACCAGACAACTGGCAGGCGGCACAACTCCGGCAGTGACTTTCTACTTGCACCCCCATCTTGGGCCAGTAGAAGTCCATGGATAACCTTTGCTTGGTCCTCTTCATACCAAGGTGACCAGCAAGGGGAACTTCATGCGCCAACTGCAGGAGGAAGGGCCTAACAGCAAGGGGAACCACCAACCTCCTATGGTCTCCTTCTGTAGACTCTGTGGGCTCACTATACAGGAGTCCACCTTCCCAATAAATCCTATGCTTCCCAGGAGGTTCACCCTCAAGCTGGGAGCAGGCCTGTCTCCTTAGGCCTTCCAGAGATGGGCACTCACGTTGGCCTTTACTGAATTCGTCCCTATCAGGACCTCCTTCAACTAACAAGTCTTTTAGTTCAGGATGATCGTTGGGGTCGAATACTTCAGGCATCGCCACCTCCTCGTCAGGCCCGGGCGATTGACCAACTTCCTCCACCGCAGTGGTAGGCGAGCTCGGGGGAATATTCTCTTTCCCTCGTTTTGACTTGTAGACTCCTTTCGCCTTGGGTTTCCCCTTTGGCTGGGGCGGCGTATTGGACTTGGCCAATGCTGCCCGTGCTTGAGACCGTGTGTAGGGTCTTTCGGCAGTGTCTCCTACGAGCCCTAAAGCTCTGAGATCATTACCCAACAAGACCTTTCCCGGGACGTTTCTCTGAATGCTCACTGGAATCCTGACTGCTGTACCATTTAAAGTAAGATTTACAGGTATTACTGGAAACATACGGAGGGGGCCGTCAGCCAACTTAGTGGGCATGAGAGTAGCTCTGGCAACTTCCTCTGAGTCTACCAAGGTAGAATCCACTACAGTGCGACTGCACCCACTATCCCTAAGAGCTGGAGTATCCACTCCATTGATCAGCACACTGTCTTTAAAGTAGTGCTTGGTATTATCCGGAATCCTAGCATAAGCCTCTGCGACTTTAGGCTCCCAGGAACCCAGGGACACTAAAACTACCTCAGCCTCTATCCCGCTGGGAAATGAGTCTGAGGAGAAGGATGCTCCTGTAATCTCTTCTTCCTCGTAGGAGGAGAAGGCCAGATTAGCGGAGTGGACCCCCAAAGGTCTAACCTTACAACGGGGATCCCCCTTCACATGGTCAGTTGCTCCACAAGAAAAACAAGCCCCAGTGGGTCTGTTTACGTAGGGAGGCTTATTGTAACCAGAGTTCTGTTTCGGAGGCTGACCTCCACTACCCTGTGAGTTCTCTTGTGTCTTACCCTTGTTTTTCTTTTTGTGGCCCTTATGGGAAGAAGATTTAGCAGATTCCCCACCCTCCATATCTTTGGACTTTTTCCCTTCCTCCTGCTTACCAGGATGAGTTTTGTCCTTGTGGGACACTCGATGTGACACCCATAAGTCTGCTGCAATGGCCAGCTTCTTAGGATCTATCTCCTTTGAATCGGCCAAATGCTGCTTAAGCTCCGGGGAAGAAGAAGCAAAAATGTGTTCCAGCATGACAAGATTTATCATGCCTTCGAAGGTAGAAACCTTATAACCTTCGACCCAGCCAGTTAAGTTTTTCAAAGATTCAGCGACATAAGATACCCAAGTACCACCTTCCTTTTTCTTATACTCTCGAAAACGCTTTAAATATTGGGCCGGAGTCTTCCCAAACTTTAAAATGAGAGTTTGCTTTAACATTGCGAAATCAGCCCGCTCAGCCTTCGACATTTCCATAATGGCACTACAGCCAGAATGGGGCAGTCTACTGAGCAACCACGCAATCTTATCAGCATTGTCAACTTCTTGAACTTCGCATGCATACTCAAACGCATTCAGCCAGTCCATAATGTCATTCCTTTCTTCATACACACTGAGCAGATCTTTCGGAAACCGTGGATGAGAGGAGGCCCCAGACCCATGTCCAGGACCCTTGGACCCATTTGCAACCTGAAGCTTGGCCAGTTCCAACTGGTGATCCCTGTCTTTCTGTTTTTCTGCCTGTTCGATTTTTAGTTTGGCTATGCTGAATTCAAGCTCCTGCTGCCTAAACCGCAGCTCTTGCTTCTTGAATTCAAGCATAGCCTCCCCATCAACACTGGCAGAGGAAACATTAGACATCACATCCTCCCTGTCCTCGTGGTCGCGATGGATCAGTGCAGCAGCAGAACCGTCGGTTCTACCAGTGAGAGCAGCCCCACCACCTTCTGCACTGTCCTCAGAAGTTATAGCGTCAAGCTGCGCTTCTTGCCACGCCACGATTCTCTGGATCATTTCCAATTTTGTGCCTTGAGAGGAAACACCTCTCTCCGCACACATCTTTTTCAGCGTTTCTGATTTGGAAGCATTTAAAGTTAACAAGGTATTTGTTTCCATACTGTTTGATAGGACTATGGCCTTTTTAAAGTTATACTACAACAGTTCACTACGTGTACTGGTTGGAATAACCTGAAATGCCTTAGTTCGTGCGCAACACTGGATACCTTCAGTCGTATCCCACCGCTGTACACCAATTTGTTAAGACGGATTTCTGAACTCTGACCTGGTGGCGCAGAAGTTCAGAAGGCCAACCTAATTACTTGGAACAGGGTAACCTCTGGACGAGCCAGACCAATCAAGGTAGCGATCGCGGCGGTCAAGACTAGGTCTCAAGAGGGGTGAGGGTGACTGAAAGCCCGCAATGAGCACACAAAGCAAGAGCGCTTACAAACTACTCCAAACAGTTGTTATATCAAAAATAGATACACATTTATTTTAAGGCCTTTAAAATAATGACCGTAGCGAGAAAATCACAATATCACAATATTAAACCAACACATACCATATCAACACAATATATATACAAATACACAGTCGCAAGCGTTTAAAGCACGAAATATGTAGTCCACCTGAAAGGAAAGGAAAACAGGCAGTGCGATAACGCTTTAGACTCAGTTCGCCTTCAGAGGCACCTAACTAGATGGAAGTCCGAGCCCTGCGAAGAGTGGAGCCTTGTGCTCAAAGTACCTGCCACGCCGGTGCCAACGGGCAAAAGGGGAAGCTCTTCGGAGGAAGTCAGGCAGTTCGGGTTAGTGCACAGCAGAAGGAGAACAGGTTCCGCAACTCAAGCGCAGCCTCCACAGCGGGCAGAAGCAGAGCGCGAGTACGGCCAAAAGGGTGCTGTTTTTACACAGCAGGGAAAAGCAATGGGATACTGCAGGAGGGCGACCAGATCCTAGCTAAACTACTCACCGGTCCCCGAAGCAAGCAGACCCAGGCTTCTCCACGTTAGTTTCAGCAGCTGGCAGGTTCAGAAGAGCAGGGAACGCCTCGTAGTCGTGTAGAGCAAAAAGACGTCCCAATCGACGAAACCAGCACAGTTTGTTGCCGCAGCAGGACAACGGAGCGGCCGTGTGTATTCAAGCCAAATGTACACTCCTCCCTTCAGACTTGGGAACGCCAAGTGTACGAAGCGTGGGAGAGTGACAAGGACTCGAAATACAACACAACCTGGCGGCGGTTACAGAGCAGGACTCCCTTGTAAGCTGGTCAGTCAACTGGATGGCCCAGAGACGCTTCCGAAGGCTTACTTGGAAGGAGATGATGAAGTCGCCGGGAATAGCTGTTCCTGCTATTCCAAAGGTCGAAGCACCAGTACAGGCCTTCTGGTTCGATCCAAGGAGGAAAGGGTTTCACAGGACGACAGCAGTGCAAAGGAGGATTCCTTCAGCGGGTCACCAGCGATTCCTCGGTCCAGCCTCTTGGTTGCAGGATACTTGGCTCCTGTATTCCTTAGTTCGTGAGAACTCAGGAGATCGACATGGTAGTGGTGTTTCCAGCTCCCTCTTATCCACGGTTCCCTTCGCGCCAAAACGGAGGGGAGCCAATGGGAGATCCGCTCATCAACACACATACCATACGTGGACCAATCACGGACCACGGTGGTCCCAGGCATTCACACCACCCTAGACTCTCTGGCACCCAGGATGTGTATTGGGACCAGACATCCCAGCCCACACCCTGGAGGCACACAAACGACATGTAGAAGCCTGCGAAAGCAACCACGTTTCGCGGGAAAGTACATGCCCAAATAAGGAAGGCCCCGGGTCGCCCGACCTGGGGAAGGTGAAGGGAGCAAGACGGTCAGTGGACAGGACAAAGGAGCCTCGTGGTCTGGCCATTTTGGGAGCCAGGCCACCATTTTGGGTTCAGTGCGAAAAACGTGCTCAGAACGCCAAAAGGAGCTCAAAATAAACAAAACGATCGCTGCCACCATTCCAGTCCCTGAATGACTTGCACCGATCAAAATACCATCCTAAAAGAGTATCTAGGGCCTGTAGAAGGCTAGAGACCCAAGAGAGCTGTAATTTAGCTTACAGTGCCCTCTTGTGTCATGTTGCACTAAAGCCGCAACACGATAAAAGAAACTACGGGAAACAGCGTTCCCCGGTACTGACTGTCTTAAGGGCATGTCAGTTTCCCCGTAAGAAAGGAGCGAAAGCCCAGAGGAGTGCGGCAGAAGGCTGCACTTCTCTGGCAAAGTCAAGAACAAGGTGAAAACAACAGCAAAAAGTTTAGGGGTTGCCACATGGAAGGAAAATTACTTACAATTATGAAATCTTTCCTAACACAATTCACTATCTATTACATTGTTGCAGAGTAGTGGGCTTACCATTGGTTCTTGTCTGTTGACATGCACCCCTGGAATACTAAACTGGGATTGGCTAGAGCTGAACCCCCAGGCCTGGGACTCGAACAAGTTCACAGTTCGCTCTGTACCTTTTCATGGTAATGTGAATGATTATGTGTCTGTATTGTAATTGGTGTACCCCTCCTTGCCTTATGAGAACATTCACCTAACGGTAGCAAAACTTGTTGCAATCTGCGTGTGGTTCCTGGGACTATGCTTCTCTTTCCCACCATGGAAGACTGTCCATTGTTTCATTCGGCTGTAACAGGTGTTTGGAGACCACAAAATCGAGCTGTGCAGCTCCTAATTATGAGGATGTATTCTGTTGCTCTTCAGCTGGTTCATTTGTCGTCTGGGGATTGGAATGTGTCTCCATATCTCTTGACCTTGGCTGTGGGCCTCTTCTCACGTGTCCTGCTACCTGTGCTGCCTGAAACAGCTTGGTTCCTCTCTTACTCAGTGTTTTTCAGGCCTGCTGTAATTTTCCTAAACCTTATACTGCGGTTTCTACATTGTCCATGTTATACCACATTCCCTATAGGCTAGTAACACTTGGTTCTGCCAGGTTCCTTATATATATATATATAGCTGCAGTTCCATAGGGTTATTTGCATTGAGCATCTGCAAGCTTGCTCAGGATCTCTTGTGCCTTGCGGTTCTGCACTGCTGCATTTGGCAAATGACAAAATAATAAAAGCAATGACAGTATGTATATGTTTCTGTCCTCTATAGAACTGTGCGCTCATGTTCTTCATGTATTCAAGTGTGTGTTTGTGAGGTGCAGTGCAGACGGAACGTGTGCTTCATGTCTAACGCTGCTATGTTGTGGTGTCACTAATGATGTCAGTAACATGGCTTCTTGGTGTAGTCCAGGGTGTCCATATGGGTGTCGCTGCTCATGTTCATGGGATCTTCTCCCACACCTGGAAAGATTTGTATTGTATTTGGTCGGTATGGCTGACTGAGAGGGTACCTCTCAATATTCTTATCAATCATTGGTGCGTTTGGGATTTGTCTGAAATAAGCTGGGTGGCTGCGTGTATTTCTGGCATTTCGTCTCGTCATGAAGTTACTGGGGCGCAGGGGTGGTCTCAGGGCCCCGACTCCCTCGTCAGTGCCCATAAATTTCCATAAATACCCAATATGGCCCATAAAATGTAATGTACAAACAGGAAGCGAAGATCATTGTGAACTGAGGCATCCTGCTCCTGAGCACAATTTTCAGAGGGCCCTGTGAACCACAGAGTGACATTTTTGGAATTTGTATTGCGATACAAGCATACAGTCTGAATGGGAGGTTCTATGAGTTAAGCCCTCCAAGCCCAGGGGAAGCCTGTGTTCTTGCCAAGGAGTTATCAGGTTACACCAACAGAAAATGAAAACAACAGCATAGTGCTGTGGTGGCATGCTGGAGTCAGGCTAACAGAACACATATGCTGCTTGACTACACAGTAGTGGCCTTGCTATGCAGAGGTGTGCAGCGTTCTGCAGCACAAGTAGATTCCCCTGGGGAAATTGTAGCTGGAATCCAGTACAACCAACAAGGGTGCCGAACTCCTAAGCAATGCCATCCCCTGTGGGTCTCCCTTACAATCCCAAGCACAGAAACAAATAGTATATAGAAGCAGGACATGCAGAAAGAGTAGTATAGGAATTAGAGGATGGTTCGAGAGTAAACTAAAAGGTGAGCACAAGAACAGGAGGAGAGCGAAAAAAGAGGTTGGAGGAGGGTTTTGGAGAATGGAACGTAGCAGAGAAAGAGGCGAGAAGAAAGAGAGGTCCCAGAGGAAGAGTATGGAAAAAGAGCAAGTGCTGGAGGGTAAAGAAAGGGAGAGTTTGCCTTTGATACCTGAATCAGAAATGTGTGCCATAAATGGTGAAGAAGGTGGCCACAATACGGGCCAGGGTAAAGATACCCTTTGGTAACTAAAACAAAGCAGGTAATGATCTTCCCATTGGTTCCAAGTCATCTGTTGATAACTTGACAATGTCACTACACACACCTAGGGTTGTCAACACCTTCCAGCTTCCAGTAAGGTCTGTGAGGGGACAGCCATCTATCTGTTGCAGTCCCTCACTGCAGTCTGACATTTCAAAGCAGACAGAGCTTTATCAATAGGAACAACTGTGATGGCCTTGACTTTCCGTTCCAGGTGCTTTCTAGCAGATAACTGTTGAGGGGTGGTAGCCTCACTAAATGCATCACATATAAGTCCAAAGCAGTTGTCATCGACATTTGAAACATTAACCAACGCACAATGCACTCTTTACCTCAATTCAATACCCGTTATCTCAACATAGGATCTCTTGTATATCTACGGCACCTCTCTATTCTCATTACAGCATGGCTAAACAGAAATTGCTCTGTCCATATGAAAGTATGTATTTGAGGCAAGTGCATGGTGACTTATGAGGATGTACTGAAGCTTATCTATGCTTCTGCAGGCTTCATAGTTACAGCATTAGTTGTGAAGTAATTATTACTCTCGCCTCCATGGGAGCCGGGTTAAAATATTAACTCCTTTTATAATAGCCCTTGATTATTTTCTTGTGTTTTTTAAACTTTTGTTTTGAAGTTTGCAAACAGTAAAAAAAAGGGAGAAAAATCTTTGGGTGATAGCTTAACTCCTTGGATCTCCCTCGTTCAGGTTCAGCTTTCTCTCGACTGTCAGCCCTTTGGGTGACAACGTCACCCCTGGATCTCCCTCTTTTGGGCGCAGAACTCGCTTGACTGCCAGTATTGGGTTCAGCTTCACCCTGGATCGCCCTTGTCTGGGCTCGGACCTCTCTCAACTCTAACGGGATTCAATTCCCTTGGTTTCTCAATGTTGAGTTGCTGTGGAATTCCCTTCCCTTTCTTTTACAGTGCTTGTAGTTCAAAGCCTTTCGATTGTACAGGGACTTTGCTTGACGCACAGTATGACCACTTTAACCTACTGGCCCTCCTATGGCCTTTTGGTACTTGTAGTATTTCTCGTATGGGGCTTAACCAGAGTCTCTTGAGTTAGCACCCATGTGGTGCCACTTTCCCTCTGCAGCTGGTCTCCCCTTCACACTTTTAACAGATCATTTATAGTTTAATGAATTATGTTCAAACTTGCCACTCTGCGATTTTCACTCAGCACAGCCTGTTGCTTATCGATTTTCCCCTCGACTCACCGGCTGTGTTGCAACGCTTTGCTTTCGGCTTCTTTGGAGTCAAGGCCGGTACCACGGGCATGGGAGCTTCCCTTGCTCCGGGTTATTGGCATAAGCTTGCACTGTGTACCGTTGGCATCTGCTGCTGGACACTTGTGCTATTGTTCACAGTCTTAGATTCTTCTCTACGAAGGTTCAACGGGGTTGGGACGAAAATGGCAAGGCCACTTCTCTCCTCGCGACCCTCTCCTTAGACGTCTCAACAAGCTGTCTGCCATGTTCGACTTTCTCGTACTGTGTTCTCTGGCTTCACCTTTTATCCCTGTGGGGAAGGGAAAGGGTTGTCAGGTGTGTGTGATTCTGATCAATTGCCTGACTTTGCCTGACCCTGGTATTGGGAAATGTCGGGGAAACAGCTCCAGTGTTAGTCGGTTGTCTGTTGTCCGTTGTTTTGTGCGAAAGTGTTTGTGTGGAAAAGGGGGGGCAGTGGTTTGGAATATCCTATGTGAGAGGATGGGAAAAAAGTTTTAGAGAAAGGGGGATAGCGCATCTCACCCGTCGGTGACCCACTCCCACTCCCTGAGGACCCCCCATCCAAGTGATCCTCCCTCACTAGTCCACCCCAGGAACTTGATCCAATAGCGTTGGCCATGAACTGGCCACTTGGATGACAGATCCTAGAGGTTTAGACAGGGAGACACCTTCAGGTTTCTCACAGTAGGCAATATGGATACAGTGATTATGTACGTTTTGGGCAGAAACTGGCATCATGAGTTGGGGGCCAATAGGATATGCCACAACATGTGCAATAATGACAGAAATGTTTAGGGAATCCCTCAATGGATCAAAGTGCCCAGGTGCAGAATCCCTTGAGAGGCACTTTGTTTCTTCTTAGCAAACTGCACTACTCATAAAAGATGCCAACTCATACTCTGGCTACCCACACGCTGTGTGGTGCTGCACTTCTCTTGATCTATGTCTGCGCTTTAAATCATAAAATAACAATCCCTTTCGTAAGGTCTCTTGCTCCAGAACCGAATCAAAAAGGTCAGGAGCCTGAGCCTTGGTTGACAGGCCACTAAAGCAGACAGACTATTAATCTTGTCCACCAGGTTGTCCTTGAAGGATGTTTTGTCGAGAAAGAAACCATGGGTCCTTTAGATCTAATTAAGGACTCAAAGATAGTTAAAACTCTCTCATCTATAACCGATAATTTGGTGGAATTTTCCTGGACAATGTCCTTGTTCGTAGTCACATAATGAACTCTAAAACCAAGTGAAGGGCTGAAATAGACAGCCCAAAGTGTCCATGTTTTGGAGGGCATTGGATTTCCAACACAGCATCACATTTTATCAGGAAAAAAGTCAGATTGCACAGGGAGTCTGGCTGATGAGAAGTGAGGTAGACACTGTTTGTTTAATGTTGGAGATTGAGATCCAGATAAAGAATGAACTGCTTGTTGATCAAACAGGCTTGAATCATCTCCTAAATCACGGCACATTCTCATAAATGACTCGTCCAATATTATAGAGTTCGCCTGATTCTGTTGTTTTCTGGTCGATGTAGTAAAAGGAGACGTAACTTTGTCAAGTTCTATGGTTTGACAGAAGTTAGTGATTTTGACGTTTCGTAAGTAGTTGTCCCTCAAAAGTGGGCACAGAGTTGGGCGGTTGGTCCTTGCTTGCCTACAAGAACAGCTGCATAGCACTTGTCCATAATGGTTGGATTTGGATTGGCTGTTCTGCAAAGGTTATAATTAGAGAGCAAAGAAGTAGACATGAGCCGCACTCAAGACGGAGATTGTTATAATTGGAGAATGGGAGTAGCAGTACGGTCCGTGAGTAGAAGCAACAAGTTAGAAAGACTGTGGAGTCAAAAAAGAAATCCTTTTTTTAAAATTACTACATAATATAAACAAAATGTGCTTCCTCATTTAAATGTGCCAAATAGTTTGGTCAGCCTTCTTTGATTTCTTTCCGATGAATTTTGGATTGGACCTGGCTTACAGTAACTTCTCCACCACTTGCTAGGCACATAACAATATAATGTGTGTGTGTGTGTGTGTGTGTGTGTGTGTGTGTGTGTGTGTGTGTCACTTAGTGTGCCCAGACTTGCTTTGTGTGAAGACTTCTACATATTCTACCTTTCAAAGCTTAGCCTCCTTATTTCATTTGTTTTCTTTGGTTTACTCACTGAGGTCGAAGCTTATGTAACTCTGGTGCAGCAGTTAGCCTCACGACCGATGGGATTTGCTGCAGACTTACAACAAGGCTTGAAAATGTTCAATATTCCATCCTGCCTGAACCACCTTTGTTAATTTCTTTTGTATGAATTTTGTTTCAGGTCTGGCTATTAGTGACTCCTACGCAACGTGCAAAGCACATTACTCTTCTGAATATTCTTTTGGAGTCTATATAATGAAATGAACACTACTTTTCGGCCACTTTAAAAAAAAAACTTCTCTCATTTGAATTTTGGCTTGGTTACTGCAGGGTTAGGTCGCCTGACTGGTGTGAAGTGTTAACCCCCTTCGGAGTGCTTGGTACTGTCTCTAAAAGGGATGGAAAAGGTGCCCTGATTAAGGCCGCAGGTGTTCATGGCTCTACTTAAAACATCATTCTAAGAAATAATGGGCCTTCAAACTTTTACTTGTCATGTTCCCCTCCCATTCTACCCAATGAACCATTCAAAGGAACCTGATTTTATTATAACCATGCAGTTGTTTGTTGTGGATCTCAGCTCATGAGTCACTTCACATATCTGCTGTCCTTGGAATGACTTAAAATAATTGCCCCATAGGCTAGCCCAGATATAATCTAGCACTGGCTTGTACCTCTCAGGATTTATTTCACACAGTCTGTCATCTACTACTACACCAGTGGAAATGCACACCCACTGAATTAAGTAAGAGGACAAGTAAGCGTTGTAATGTATACTGTAGTATACTGTAGTAGGTGATGGTGCCTGGTCGTGCCAATTATCCTTATGTACAGTAGGGTCGTAGACTTTTGATTTCTCCCTCCTTTTTCTCTCTGAAATATCACTCACCTATCACACAGCTCAAATGTTTGCTGTAGTCTCGTCACAAAATCAAAGTTACAGATAGCGTAATTTGGCGAGGTTGCGGTTGGAAATAGCGGGCTGCGACATGAGTTGGATTTTACAGTTGCCCTCTGCTGAGGGTTGTGGTGGGGGGGCAATGTGGACCCCTTTGTGATTTTGTCATGTGTAATGTTTTCACAAGTCAGTACTTGTTATACGTGATTAATAGGGAGACAGCCCCTTTAAGAACAGACACAGGGAAAAGCGGAAAGGGAGGGGCCAAGTGGACGGGGACAGTTATGGTGGAGACGTGAATAAAGAAGGTTCTCAGTCCAAGTGGCTCCGACTCTCTGTTACATATGAATGAGTGTGTGTGGTGAGGGCCCCCAACAACTGGCGATGAGGCCGACACGAACCTTGGTGTGACAGCAGCAGATCGGTAGGGCCCGTGCGCCCAGCAGTTCAGGAGGGCCTGTGAACCCAGCAGTTTAGGAGGGCCTGTGCGCCCAGCAGTTCGAGTGGGCCCGTGCGCCCTGCAGTAGAGGAAATGCCCGTGTGGGAGGGCCTGTGTGGCCGACGCATCCAAAGGGGCTTGTGCGCCCAGCTACCAAGGTGGGCCTGTGTGCCCTGCAGCAAAGTAAAGGCCTGTGTGCCCTATGAGAGAGCAGCGGCCCGTGTGCCCTGCAGCAGAGTAGAGGCCCATGTACCCTACGATAGAGCAGAGGCCTGTGTGCCCTGCAGCTACCCAGGGCCTGCGTACCTGCACATCGGGACGAGCCCGAGTGCCCAACGACCCGGAGGGCACAACCTCGTGGGCCTGTGCGCCCGGCAGTGACCAGGAGGCCCGTGCGCCTCCGGAGTGAAGGACCAGCGGCTGCGGAGCCGCCGTACAAGAAAAGGAGAAGACCGCGCCTGCAGCACCCGTGACAGCGCAGCAGGCCTACCTGCTCGAGCACTCCGTTCCGCCATCGGCAGCAAGAAGAGAGGAGACAACGGACCGCTGGGGTCACACCACCATCAAGTATGGTGTGCTGCCGCGGGTCGGGATGAAATCGAGCCGCAAATAAGGGAAACCCTGAGTCTCCCATAAAGTGACATTAAAAAAAAAACATACAACTGCAACGTACGGCCTAGCAACATTAACCCTGCGTCTCCTGCTCAGTGACTCTCAGAGAAAATACATTAACTCTGAGAAAATACATAATAAATGTTAGCGTGTCATTGGAAATAAAGGCCAAACCTTAGGGCCTAGCAGCCCCGCATGAACACGATAAAAGCCAAAACAAATCACACGGCTGGTCCACCCTACCGAACCAGCAGGTAGAAGTTTCCCATAAGGAAAGGCCATACTCTACCACACGAAACAGGACAGTGCCTCAAGAAACAGATAAGACTGGTGCCCCGTTACAGCAAAGAAACTAAAGCAACCCAGCGGCGCCATCATGTCGGCTCCGGATGCGGCAGACCCCAATGCCCAGCCACCACTACCAGGAGCACCCTCCTCTCACGCTTGCTTAATGAGGAGACCTACGCCTTTCACACTGAACCCACATCATGATCAGGGTCAGCGATGGGAAGAGTGGGTACAAGAATTCGAGGACTTTGTGGGTGCCATTGGCACACAAGAACCACTCAACATACTTTACATTTTCGCCAATGTGGCAGGGAGAGAAATTAAAAACATCATACGCTCGATTCCCCCACAGGACCGTACCACGTATCCGAAACTCTTAGAAGCCATCAACGAGAAACTTGTCATTTCACCCAACCGTGACTATGAGCGATACACTTTCAATCAATGTGGTCAACTACCTCATGAACCATAGGAGAATTTGTCATCCGCCTGCAAAGAAAGATAACTAAGTGCGACTTTGCCAACTTTAATGATGACAAAGCAATAAGGTTACGCATAATAGAAGGGTGCATATCTTCCATGTTTAGGAAGCACCTCCTAAAAAAGCCCCTCTCCCTAAAAGAAGTTCTGGATTTGGCCACAGTGTACGAAAGAGTAGATGTCCAGGCCGCTGCTATTGAAAACCCAAAAAAAGGAGACACCATCGCAGCAGTAAGCCCCTATGCCCGATACCCAGCCTCGCAAAACAGAACGACTCCCAGATATTCTGCTCAACAGACCCAGGGTGACTGCCAGTGCTAGTGCTGCGGGTTCGAATACCCACACAGAGGTCCATGCCCCGCCATTGGCCAGCCCTGCCTAAGATGCGGAATGGAAAACCACTTCCAAGTGATGTGTAAGGAACAGCTCCCCGAGGGAAGCTCGACTCGCCAACGAACTGCCAGCCGCGCAGCAGAGACACACATGGACCAACAACAACGCCCCATCGAGAGAAATGCAGCATACCCCATGAACTCCTATCAACGCCCGAACACCGTGAGGGCAATAGAAGGTCTCCAGATTGAACCAGAAAGGAGAGATCATGAACTGTATGACATTCGCCAACGTGAACCTGTGCAATCACCAGAACATGGAACAACCTACACGAGAGACCCCTTGCCATCTCAAGAACAGGACATGGACCCATACACCAACACCCCACCGAGTCATCAGCTGGGGGAAGACGAACAAACGTATTATTTGCAAGATGGCTATGATAGGGAATACGTCCGACTCCTCAGCGTCGACGTTGAAGACGCCTCAGCTCCCAAAGTGATGGTACAAATGGGGAACACCAGGAACAAGTTTGTGGTCGACACGGGAGCGACAGTAAATGTCATGAATGAAGACCTGTACCGTGACATCACCCCTCTGTACCCCCTTCGAGAATCCAGAACACACATCTTCCAATGGGGAGCAGCTCTACCCATGACATCAAAAGGACAATTCCAATGTGACCTCACACACCGCAATCTTACGGTGACATCCACAATCCACGTCATCAAGAGCCCATCCATAGGTCGCTGTCTCCTCAGCTACCGTACAGCCAGTGCTCTGGCACTACAATATGACCGATCGGAAATAATAAAGGGACACCCCTCAACACAAGAAACCATCATGGCGATAACAGGCAGACCTCTCGCAAAAGAAGACCTCAAACATCAGTTCCCTAAACTATTTGAGGGATTGGGAATGCTCAAGAACTCTCCCATCAAACTCCACATCAACCACAATATCACGCCGATACCACAGCACCCCCGCAAGGTGAGCTTCCACCTTCAGGAACAAGTGTCAAAGGAGATCCAACTCCTCCTCCTCAATGACATTATAGAGAAGGCAGAAGGACCAACGCCATGGGTATCCCCAATAGTGATAGTGCCCAAAGACAACAAACGCCTACGCATATGTGTCGATATGCGCATCCCAAACACCGCTATTGAGAGGGAGAGGCACCCAGGCCCAAGCCTGGAAGACATGCTTATCAGGTTAAATCAGGCGAGGTACTTCTCAAAACTAGACCTCAATCAGGGCTACCATCAGCTTGTCCTGGATCCAGACTCGAGACCCATCACCACTTTCGCAACCCACGACGGACTATTTAGATACAAGAGACTACATTTTGGTATATCATCTGCTGCAGAGATTTTTCAAGAAACAATCAGACGCCTGATAGCATCTGAAATGAATGCCCTAAACTATAGTGATGATATTCTGATCTTTGGAAAGGATCAAGAACAGCACGACAAGGCCCTAATAACTGTGTGCAAGACCCTCCAAGAAGCAGGATTGACGCTAAATGAACTCAAATGTGACATCAACAAGACCAGCCTCAAGTTCTTCGGGCACATATTCTCCAACAAAGGAATAACAGCTGACCCGGATATGATAAAGGCCATCACCAACCACCAAGCCCCCACGACAGCAGCAGAACTGAGCTCCTTCTTAGGATTGGAAGGATATTGTGCACGCTACCTCCCGAACTATGCCACAATCACCAACCCGCTCCGCACCCTCTTGAAGAAGGACCAAACGTTTGTCTGGGACGCACCCTGCCAATCAGCGTTCACGACCGTAAAAGAAAGCCTCACCAGCAACCATCAGCTGGCATATTTTCATCCAGAGTGGCACACCATCATTACGGTAGATGCCAGTCCAGTAGGACTCAGAGCCATCCTTGCCCAGACCGATGCCAAAGACAACGCCGGGCATGCAGTGGTGGCATACGCCAGCCGCGCTCTATCACACACTGAAAGGGCCTACTCACAAGCAGAGAGGGAAAGCCTAGCCGCGATGTGGGCCTGCGAGAAATATCACCACTTTATCATCGGCCGGAAGTTCACACTCGTAACAGACCATCAGGCACTCCTCTCAATATTTGGCAACCCCAAAACCAAAATGCCACCCCGAATAGAGCGCTGGGGAATAAGACTACAAGAGTATGACTACGTGATTATCCACAAGCCCAGGGGAGAAGCCAACCCGGCGGACTACCTGTACAGGCACCCCACGATGAACAAGGACGACACCCTGGCCCATGAGGCCGCTGACTACATCTCCTACCTGTCCTCAAATGCCATGCCACCGACGATCTCATCTGCAACATTTGAGGAAAGAAGCAAGGCCGATCCAACGATCAAAGCCGCTGTCGCCCTCACCCGCTCCAACAAATGGAGAGAGCGCCACAAAAGAGGTAACGGAGGGGAGGAAGCAGACAAGAAAGAACTTGGTCAGCTAGCCAAAGTGCACAAAGAATTAATAGCCACAGACCAAGGAATATTACTGCACGGAAACAGATTAGTAGCCCTGAGAGACCTAAGGAAGACCCTAGTAACACTAGCCCATGAGGGCCACAGGGGGATTAACAACACAAAATGAATTCTCAAAAACTATGTCTGGTTTCCTTACATGGACGCGATAGTTGAAGACATGCTGGTGCACTGTAGACCCTGTCAACTTGCATCAAAGGGGTCAACCCCGAATCCCCTACAACTAACCCCACTTCCAACAAGGCCCTGGCAAAAATTTGCGATGGACCTCTACGGACCCTTGCAGGAAGGAGGGTACCTGCTAGTAATAATAGATGAATACTTAAGGTTCCCATTCATCAAGCAAATACCGTTGACATCTTTCACGGAAACTGCACCCATCGTTGATGAACTATTTAGCGAGTGGGGCATCCCAAACATTGTCAAGACAGATAACGGGTCCCCGTTCCAAGGACGAGAATTTGCGAAGTTTGCGAACCACTTAGGATTCCACCACCAGAAGATCACACCACTCTGGCCCCAAGCCAACGGGATGGTGGAACGGTTCATGGCCACCATCAAATTGACCAGACAGAAAGCTGTAGCAGAGCAGACACCCGACCCGCAAGCCATCTGCAGTATGCTCAGGAGCTACCGAAACACGCAGCATGACGCGACGGGAAAGCCACCAGCCGAACTCATTGTGAGGTACCAACCCCGAACACGCATTCCCTGGTGGGAAGATTACACACCGGAAGAAGATACGACCATCAGAGAACGAGACGCTGAAAAGAAGAGGAAAGCCAAACAGTGGGCCGACAAAAGAAGGAGAGCGAAAGAACACCAACTAGAGGTAGGACATACTGTCCTAGTCCGACAAACCCAACGCAAGAAGACAAACACCCGCTACAGCCCAGAGCCTCGGGTCATCACAGCCATCAAAGGGCCCATGATCACGGCGACCGGGGAACCGGGAGACATCCCCCGAGATTCCTCATTCTTTAAGAGATTATATCTTGAAGAGCCAGAGACACAGGAGGTAGCAGCTGAAGGTCCAAGCGAGGAAGCTGAAACAGAACCCCAGTGGAAATGACTGGAGAAAGCAGGGAAACCCCAGGGAGACCTCTCAGAACAACAAAGAGACCAGTGAGACTCATCGAACAGATGTAACTGGACTTCCATGTTAAGCACGGGGGAGGTGTTGTACGTGATTAATAGGGACACAGCCCCTTTAAGAACAGACACAGGGAAAAGCGGGAAGAGGGCAGAAAGGGCGGGGCCAAGAGGACGGGGCAGTTATGGTGGAGACGTAAATAAAGAAGGTTCACAGTCCAAGTGGCTCCGACTCTCTGTTACGTATGAACGAGTGTGTGTGGTGAGGGCCCCCAACAGTACTTGCCAACATTATCCATTCCATTATAATTAAGGCTCACAATGTTATTGTGTTTATTTTTCTGCCATTTCCCTCTATATTTATCCATATTTCTTTTTTGGCTTTTTTTTCGATATTTAGTCACATTTCTTTTTGACATATAAGAAGTTAATTCGCAACCAGCATTTTTCTGCATGTATTATAATTTAAAAAATGCATTTATTAAAGCACACATACAGCCCCATAGGAAAAGAAATGCGAGCTCCATCTCTTCTATAACAACAAACTGTTGGTCCTGTGGCTGGTGCTGCATTAAAATATGCTGTCAGCAATTTGAAGAACTGTAATGCTATTTTTATACAACTTTTACACTCTCCATGCTGCCAATCTCCAATGTGATTGGCCTGCGATATATGACTGACATCATGGAGAACCAGACAGAAAGACCTGTTTTTCAGTTTTTGTCAATTTTTATAAATAAATGCAGACAGAAAGCAGATTGATTTCAGTCTATATTTATGTGGAAGAATCAGTAAAAAAAACAGAAAGCTGGAAGCCTTAATTATAATCTGCAGGTTCTTATCCAGTTCTGGTGTTTGCTTTGCATTCTGGGTCCTGGTTTTATTATGAGAATGAGCTGACTGGACCTGACCTCAATGGTATCAACCACTAAATGATTGTAACTTGGGCTGTGAGACTCTAACCTGAGATGGTAAAAAATCAGCCTGACATTTTTTACATTGTTGATGAACATTATTTGTGTGCATAAAGTGCAGTAATTGTCCATTTGTAATAGGTTCCCAGCTGTCACGTATGATATGTGATGTTAGAAAGTAGTCGAGGTCCTAGATGCAAAATATTTTAACAAGACAGATGAGGGGGGTCATTACGAGTATGGAGGTAGTCATGGTGCTATTAGCGCCATGGCTACCTCCATACCGCATACCGGGTCCGGGTTCCTTGAAGGAGGAATTACCGGCCCATTCCAACCTTGGAGGACTCGGTAATTCCTCATTCAAAATACCCATCCCCATTCCCATTCAAGCCCCCATAGGGCTCAAAGGGAATGGGGAGGGAGCTAATAACGGGCCCGTTAATAACGGTCCTGGTCCTTTAGCGGCTCCCACTAAGGGCGCCTGGTAAAATCAGCCGCTCTTAGCAGGACCTGCTAAAGTACCTCGTAATGCAGCGGTAAGGGGTTAACGGCACTGGCACCCCTACCAGCGCCATTAACCCCTTACCGCCAGGGTCGCAAAGGACGTCTGGTCTGACCAGGTGTCCTTACTGGATCCCGCAAGGGAACCTCGTAATAGGGCGTCCGGCAACCTTCATTACGGGAGCACCTGCCTCGTAATGAGGCCCATTGTCTGCAACTTGTCTGCAACATTGTCGCAGATTGTCTGGTGTCCCTTAATTTGTAAATTGCAGCCCTTTTTCATTTATCCACTTGGCAATAAGCACTCCTGCGCATGTGTTTTACTTCTCCCCTTCCCCTGCTGATTAGCCCGGTCCTGGTTTCCTCCCGCCCGCCCTCTCCTGATTTGCCCAAGGCCCGGTAGGCCCTAGCTCCACACGCGGGCTCCGTCACTATTGCAGCCGACCTTCCCAGGTAAGAGGCAGCTTGTCTGGTGTCCCTTCATTTGTAAATTGCGGCCCTTTTTCATTTATCCACTTGGAAATAAGCACTACTGTGCACGTGTTTTACTTCTCCCCTTCCCCTGCTGATTAGCCCGGCCCTGGTTCCTCCCCCTCCCGCCCCCTCTTCTGATTGGCCCAAGGCCCCTTAACTCTACCTCCCAGGGCAGCCCTCTGCCCGTGCAGCCCGGCTGCTAATGGCCCAAGGCAAAGGGCGGCCCCCAAAGTAGCAGCTCCAGTCAGTGGCCCTCATTACGATACTGGCGCTAAACCATGGCGCTATTAGCACCATGGTTGGTGGCGGTATCGTAACAAGTCCGCCAATGTTCAATGGGGAATTACCACCCCATTCCAAGGTTGGCGGGCGGTAATTCCACATTGAACATTGGCCCTTCCCCATTCCCATTTTTGCCCGATAGGTCTCAATGTGACTTGAGGAAGGCGCTAAATACGGTACCGCAAATTGCGGTATCATACTTAGCACCAAGGTCCCTTTGCGGGTCCCTACTTTAACGGCTGGTCTAGACCAGCCGTTAACGTCGGGTCCCGCAAAGGGACCTCGTAGTAAGGCGCTAATGGGTTAACGGCGCTGCAGCCTTTTACGGCGCCGTTAACCCATTAGCGCCAGGGTCGTAATGAGGCCCAGTGTCTGCAGGTGTCGCCAGGGGCCTACCTCTAACACTCTCCAACACTAACGCTTTTCCTTCCTGTGGCTTCCATGTTATAAGCACGCCTTCCACCTAAGCCCTGTTTCGGAAGCGCAACACTAATCCATAGACCCACTACTACAGCCATCTAACAGTGGCTGCATAGTCATCTCAACATACTAGCAATTGTGACAAGCCACAGCACCCTGACAAGACCCATGACAGGTAGGCTGCCGCCAACCAGCATCAACGGGTAAGGTCGGAGCAATATACTCTACCTTCAACATATACTGACACCATCATACAAACCTCTTGTACCAGACTGCATTGTGAAACTTAGCCCTCTTAGGCTTTAAACTGCTTTTGAAATTGCATATCCAACTTGGGCCTCTCTCGCCCTATACAGTAGGCTTCCAAGTGTGCCCCCTATATTTGAGAGTGCACTGAAACTGCTTTATACTGCATTTTAAACTGCTTTTGAAATTACTTTGAAATTGCATCTTCAACTTAGGCCTCTCTCCCACTTACAGGATCCTTCCAAGTGTGCCCCCTGTATTTGAGAGTGCACTGAAACTGCATTTTGAACTGCTTCTGAAATTACTTTGAAATTGCATCTTCAACTTAGGCCTCTCTCCAACTTACAGGACCCTTCCAAGTGTGCCCCCTGTATCTGAGAGTGCACTGAAACTGCTTTTATACTGAATTTTGAACTGCTTTTGAAATTACTTTGAAATTGCATCTTCAATTTAGGCGTCTCTCCCACTTACAGGACCCTTCCAAGTGTCCCCCTGTATTTGAAAGTGCACTGAAACTGCTGTTATACTTCATTTTGAACTGCTTTTGAAATTTCTTTGAAATTGCACTTTCAATTTAGGCCTCTCTCCCACAACACAGGACCCTTAAGGGTGCCCCTGTTTTGAAAGTTCACCGAATTCCGCATCTAAACTGCATTTGACACCGCTTTGAATCGCTTTTGAAGCTGTATTGGAAACCTGGGCTTCTTTCCCACTATACAGGACCCTTATAAGTATGACCCCTTATAGACTGAAACTGCATCAAAACTTCATTTGGCCTCTCCCCACTATACAGGACTCTCGAATCTCAGCGTGCTTTCCTGCTATATACTGCTCTCTGTAACCTAGCCCTCTCCACCTCAATACAAGACCCTCAGGTCCATTTCTCTCCTGTATCAACGTGCACTGTGAGAAAGACTACTCTTGTCCACAGCCCATCTTAACTTAAACCTGCCACACTGTGAGGCTGGACCCTCTCCCGCATTCCAGGTACTCTAGCCTAGATGTGCAATTGCTGCGTGTGTCTCCCGGTCTAGGTGTTAATTGCTGCCGGCCACTTAGAGCCTTGAACCTTCCTCCCGATATCTGGGTGCCAATCTTGCCTTAATTACCACCAACCTCCTTCAAATCTAAACCTCCCCTGTCACACAGGCATCTCCAACCGATACTTGATCACCCCAGCCATTTTGCAAAGCCAAACCCTCTCCCGGTAGATTAAGGTCCCAATCTTGATCACAGCCTGCCTGGCGGACCGAACCTGCCCACTGCTGTCCAGGGATCAGAAATCAAACTGTTCTATCAGCTTTGGTTCCAGCAGAAAACCTACATCGCTTTGGACTTCTGATACCCCACCCCAAGAGTACATCTCGTTAAACCACCCGTAAACTCTGAACTCTTCAACCTCTTTTCCCTTAGCCGTCTGGATATTATCAGTGGCTTGCACTACTGAATCCTAGGAACCGGACGCCCAGGACATCTCGTAAGCACCTAGACCTCTAACTAGTACCTTAATCCCCTCCACAGTTGCCTGTACCCTTAGCCCAATCCATAAGCCCACCCTCTTGAGTGCTATACCTCCAGGACAGTCCTCCCATAGTAAGAGGAACACCATACCCAGCCGACTGAACAAAGACAAACCCTTGAAAACCCCCAGACAGAACCTATGAGGATTGGAAACAAATGACAGACCAAAGTCCCACTGACCCTAGACCCTAATGACTGAACAAAGACACCCTCGGAACTAACAGACGGAACAATGAAAGATTAAATCAACACTAGCCTGGTACGAGGCACCACAATGGGAAACTGCCCCTATAAACCTTACACCCAGATCAACTCCTCCAAACTAAGACCAAAATGACCTGATGCAGAATGGGACGCAGACAAAGAGAAAAGGAACATGGTACAAATAACACGGATACACAAGCTCAACCAGCACCAGCAGAAGACGCCTTCAATATAGAACACACCCCGCAAAACAATACTATTGACAGAACAAACACCACAAGAGAAAAACCCTTATACCTCACACCATACCTTGCACCAATCAAAGAACCTAGATACTCCAACGACACCAACTTTTCCGGATGGATTAAAAAAACACAAGAATAACGGAACAAAAGAAGAAGGGACCAGAGAAGAGAATGAGATGACACCAACCCCCTTACTCCCTACATCACAAGAACAGATGGGCATTATCGATACCCACATCAATTGACAAGAGATGAAGAAACAATAGAAGTCAGCGACCCAATTACCAATCTCACAGTGTGTCCAGACATTTGGTCGACTGAAAACTGGTCGAAAGACATTTGGTCGACGCAATTTTGTCGAAAACCAAATTGTCTAATTTTTTTTTGTTTATATATATATTTTTCGGGTTTTCGTTTTTAAAAAAAAGGTTTTTTAGAACAAAAAGGGGATGGCGGGGACCCCCCCCAAAAAAAACAAAAAAGGGGTGAAAATAAAAATAAAAAAATTCGACCATTTGGTTTTCGACCAAATTGGTTCGACCATTTGTCCAGTCGACCAATTTTTTTCGACCAAATGTCTGGTAACCATCTCACAGACCAATTCAACCACAAAGCCGCCTTCACAGAACATCTACCGCTCGGAGGCAACATAAAAGTACCCAAACTGAACACCAACAAACCAAAACCGGGAACAAAAAATAAACCAAATGACACCAAAAAGATCCACTGCAATCTAATCAATGCCAGATCAATGTCCAAACATGCAAACGAAATCTACGACCTCCTAAGTGACGGAGGCATCGACATCCTTTTCGTAAATTAAACTTGGCTAGATGACAACTGTTAGGGAGAATTCTCATAAATGGTTGATTTCCCTTACCTACTGAGTCCCTCAGCAGCTTTGCTGGATTTCTAGGATTTATTTTTTTCACCTGGTAAGAGTGAGAGCCTTTTTTCCCCACTCTTACATGTGTTTTTCTGTGTGTGTTTCTACTTTTTGTGTGATCTTGGGCACTGCAGCCTCACCTACTCCAGGACACCATATTTTTCATGTGTGTTACACAGCACCTTCAGTGCAATGACACAGGGTTGTCTTTTAGACTTCCCACCGACTACATTTTCTGGGGCTGACTACAGTCCCCCAGAAAAGGGTAAAGTTGCCATTAACTTTACCTTAGTCACTTTAAACCACAGACACAGTACACCCCATCTTCCATGGAGTATTGGAAAGGGTTAATTCTTATCCCTTTTTGTCTGTGCCTCTTGGGGCATTGTTTAGCTCCCTTTACATTAAGACTTGGCTGGTGGCAGTGGTATCTACCCTAACGTTTCTACCGCGATTATCTTACATAAACGTGGTAATGTTTTAGGCTATTATATTAGCCTCAAACATAAACCCGCTTGACCAAATACATTTTATTTTGGCTCCGGCTGGGTTTATTTGCGATTTCTTTTTGTTAAAGTCTTTCTCGTGTTTTATCTGCATGCCAAACCAGGTTTGGTCCCTTTGTTCATCGCTTTTTCGCAGGCTTCCACACAGAAGCCCTTCTTTAGGCGCTTGAGAGTCTGGGTAGGCAGGATGTGAGGGAGGGGTTTTAGGACCACTGCCATGGGTTCCCTTGGTAACCCAAGTCGCACTCCTGTCTGATTGGCTAAGGGCACTGGCCTTGCCAGGCCAGTCACCCTGCTGTGTGAGTGACAGCCAGGCTGTATGAATGGGGGAAAACTGCATAAAAAGCAGTTCTCTGGGACTGGAAGAGCAGAGTCGCCACTGGAACAAAAGAACCAATGAGAAACTGGAAGAAGAGGACCCCTACAACGACTGAACCACCAGGTGAAGCCCTGCTGCAGGTCAGAATCTCCAGAATCCGACGACAGAGAAGATCCTCCAGGAAACTTCTTCCCTTGAGCTGGTGGGACCAACCAGTTCACCCAAACTGCAAGCCATGACCCCTCCTCTGGTCAAATTCACTGTACAGAGCTACAGTGGGCCGGATAGCCAGGAAGGTCGGACCCTGCTTGGGTTCTAAGGATCGCACCTTTTATTCATTGCTTTGCTCTGCTGCTGGTTTCTTCCCTGGGTAGCGCAGGACCCTCCAGTCTTCCTACTTCTGATTAGTCCGACAGTCACTTCAGGAACCGTGAGCTTGCAGGAACTACCAGGAAATTCTGCCTCAGCTACAGCTCCCTCTCCGTTTTAAGGTACTGTGCAAATCCGGTTGTGCATTTCGTTCAGCCGCGTTGAAAGTGTTTGAAATCTTTTTCCAATCCGAGGGCTTGTCCTTCTCTTCTCTTTGAACTAACTTTTCTACCAACCAACCTCGTCCGGAAACCGTGCCACAAACTTTACTGTGAACTACCCTGAACTGTATTATCTTGAGCAAAAGACTTTTGAACCATTGACTTTGGCCCTAAGCCTTTTCTATCTGATTTTATCATTGTAGTCTCTCTTGTTCCCTTGCCCTGAGTACTTACCTGTTGGTGTGGATCCATTTCTGTTAACTTTTGTCTTTCCCTCCCTTTTAAATTGCTGGAGTGCCATTTTGCTCCCACTTCATTTTGTGAGCTTAACTTGTCTGGAATTTAAGGGAAGTGGTGTGGTGTATTAAGAGTGTGATTTCTAGACTGCTTATGATAGTGTAATTTTATACAACTGAAGAGTGAAATAAATGTATATTCTTTTACTTTAAAACCTTGAGTCAGTGTTGCCTGAATCATAGTAATTGCTGTCCTTTGTGTAACTATTTGATACTGCTCACTTACTCTTGAGATAAGTCTGGCTGCTCCGCTACTGCTACCACTTTAACTGTGTAGTACAGGCTTGTACCAAAGGTGAAATTGTACTGTCACTTGTAGTCTTAATTGTGTGTGGTGTTCCCAAAGGGTACTGCATATAATTCTGCCTACCACTGGTGTACAGCAGTGAGGATCAAAGTATAATAATTACACTTAGAGTGCTGCTAGTACCTTGGATCAACTAACCACAAGGCTAACATCACTAAAAAGCAATATTAATCATGTCTGATATGGAAAGCCGCAGTCAGGAGACCCTCCTGAGTTACACTGCTGATTATTTAAGAAATATGTGTAAAGAAAGGAAACTCTCTGCCAAAGGCAAAACGTCTGAATTGATTGAAAAATTGTTAAAGAACTCTGTTTGGTGATCCACTCTGTGAGGAGCTGCAGCAACGTTCGACCAAAATTGGACATTGTCCCTTTAATTTTTGAGCCTGCCCTTCAAAAACTGTGTCGGAGCGTGGAGCGCGGCGTGGAGTTTGGAGACGAGTTCAGTCTGCCCCAGAACTCTGTTTGGTGATCCACTCTGTGAGGAGCTGCAGCAACGTTTGACCAAAATTGGACATGGTCCCTTTAATTTTTGAGCCTGCCCTTCAAAAACTGTGTCAGAGCACGGAGCGCGGCGCAGAGTTCGGAGATGGGTTCAGTCTGCCCGAGTCCGCGCCAGCCCGCCCAGTACGCACAAAAACAATGCTACCGCCGCAGTCATGACTTGGGTAACTGTGGCGTCTGGGGTGGCGGGGGCAGTGAGCTCTACTCTTCAGGGACCTCAGACTCGCCAAAAATCCCTCTTATTTTGACAAAAGCCTGTGAATGGTGTGCCTTTGGAGGTAAGACTATCAGCAGTATGTGACAAACCTGGTGACCCAGCTGTTAAAACATGCACTGTTGGACGCTTAGTCCCTTCTTTGGCTGCCCTCACATCAAGAATATTGGGTGACTCACTCTTAACTGTACAAAATGATGAAAAAAGTAGGCGGGCACTGGCCGCGGCCTCTAGTTATCCTTTTTGACAGCATAGTGATTACAATGAGTCTGAGGCACCGTTGCTTCCCTCCCCCTCTGTTTATATTGACGCCAGTGACTTTGTACAAGAATCACCTTTTGAGATTACAGATTCGGACCTCATGGCGACGAATTTATCAACCGATAAAACCTCTCACAACGGTCTACCCACCACGTCATTTTTGGCACCAGATTTCTGTAGTGCTGGCATCCGAGGCGATTGGCAAGCACATAGCTCACAGTCATATGAGGGAACCATCTTGCTGCCGTGCCTGCTCCATCGTCTGATGCTAGGATTTAAAGTAGCGATAACACAAACTGTACACAGACGCACGCACAAGTTGATATATCAGTGAATGGATCCTTAGCCAAGCAAGCAGATGGGGGATGCACAAAGTCTGGCATTGTCAACGAAGGAGTGGAACCCGAAGCGGGAGAATTATTGCAAAGTGATGGCTGTCAAACGCCGTCAGAACATTTAACTGAAATACCACGAAGGTGTCATACTTTGGAAGCAGACACTGTAGAATTTACACCACGGGAAGCTCGCCTCACAGAAAGGCTAAAAGCAGACTGACTAGCAATACAGGATCGCCTAAATGGCAGTTACACTCTTAAATATTCCACCAACCATGGAAAGATGAAAAATGGAAAGGTGCTGCCAAATGTAAACTTGCCTCTAAATAGTATCACTCCCCAGAGAAATGTCTTACCACTTCCTTTATTAGCAGGTTGTGTGGACAGTTCGGCTTCCAAGCGGATGGACAAGAGGGTAGCCGACGTAAACCCAAGAAACTCGGGGTCTTCAAAAGAAAATAATTCCATTGGCATTATCGGCAAAGCTATATCGGCGGGCGTAGAACATTATCAGAATGCCAAAGGCTCCCTGTCAACAGCTGCCGGCATTCAAATCCATAATAATGTTCTTGCTGCTACCTCGATTGCCCTTTTGCCCTTCATGAAATTATACAAATCTTTAAACGATGCAGTACGTGATCAAATGTCCCTGTTATCAACAATGAACAATAAGGTTCTTTCCTTGGAGGTCTTTTCGCAAAATATAGCGCAATTAGTTGACCATTAAGCTGAAACCTCATTAAGATGGCAATCTCATCTAACCGATGTCGCCCGACAAGTGACGGGAGACAAAGACGTTATGATTGAGGCAGTCATAGAATGTACAAAATGGATGCATCACAATGTAATGACAACGAGGCGTTACTTGGGAGACGAGTTTGGAGAGTCCTTAAATGCTGGAAAAAACTCTGTGCCTAAATCTTTTGGGAGTAACGTGGAGTCTATCCCACATCCAGGAAGTGGCATGGAGACCACCGGTGACCTTGTGTCAAGAGGTTTCGCCTCCCATACAGATGTGCCCCCAAACCCAATTAAAACATTGTCAAGTAATGTGCCACCAAAGAAAAAAGTTTCAGTGTTTCCGGTGCCTGCACAGACAAGTTAAGGCATGCCACAAATTGTGTCCTCTGATTCAGTTTTCAGCATTAATATTACATCTGCTGCTGTGAAGTCTGACCTTGGTTTAAATGGGACCAAGGCTATTGCACTAAGTACAGATGATCCCTAATCTGGAAATTTAACAAATAAATTGTCACTTGAGATCTTTAAAAGTGTTGCAAATCCCCAGCCGGTGTTAGGGAAGAACAAACAACAAAAAAAAGATGGCGAGAAAGCTCTTTCAAAATGAGAAAACCAGAGACCAGCCGCAAAGAGAGCTCGCACAAATGACGCAAAAAAATGTATTAGGAATCTTACAATACCACCTCGAACCAATATATTTGTGCGCGCTGAGAAAGAAACTCTGAAAATCCCAAAAATATCAAATGATGCTGGGCAAAACATCAGACTATCTAAATGTTCAAAAAGATCAAGAGAAAATTCTGATGATGATGAGGAGTCAACCTCTGAAACTTCAATCGAGCTATGCGAATTCTCAACGTACTCAATTGATGACGATGGTGATGTTTCTATCGCCACAGTTGGTGGTGAACATCCACCTCTCGGCCTTAAAAGCAATGCCTGTCCATCCAAGCAGAGTGAGCCAAATGGTTGGTGGCTCAAAGTGGTGCACCTTCAAAAAAGCAGAAATTGGCATATATACGATTGACGCTCAAGCTAACCCAAGAGATAAAGAGCCTGCGCATCTTTCTGCCAACATGCCCCTTAAACAAATAGCTCCACGGTGAAATTAAACCCTAAACAAACTATAGCGCAATTGCTGAAATACAAGAGACAAACAAATGATTGGTGCCAAAAAAACAAATAAAAGGCAAGGAAGTGGACTATGGAGAATTCAAATCGAAAACATCCTAATTGAACAAAGAGATGTCAATTTGAACAGATGCAACATACTGAAGCTATTATATAGTATTCCAACACTACGCTCATTAAGATCAGATGACGTAGCTGTTGTTGAATATATGTCAGAAGATATTTGCGACTGGGTCACTTTACATATTAAATCAAAGTCGTTAGCAACGACCCTGATGGAAGCAAAAGACGATTTGCTGTTTTTTGGTTACGTACTGCAGATTGTTGAAGATCAAGTCCCGGAACAGGAGCGGTCTCCAAATGACACAGTGGCCCAAAGTTCTAACGAACAAAGAAGAGAGGAGCTATGGACCCAGCTCAAATCCAAGCAATCCTTGAATGCAAATGTTAATCAAAATTCCTCAAGTTATGTACGTCAACATCGCTACATCCACTAGCATAATGCTTGGGACAAGGAGCAATGTCATTTATTAACGTCATGGAATACTAGAGGATTTGCCCATTTGTTCCAGGAAAAATGACAACTACCGGACCAAATCTCCATAGTTTGTCTGCAGGAAACTCGAACTACCAGTTTGTGATGGCTACACAGTTCTCTTGAATCCTGCAGGGAAAAATCTGTTTGGCCGTCCTTTTTCTGGGTTGATCACGATGATCAAAAACAGCTGTGAGTGGAAAGTTATATCATCAAAAATAAAACATGTTTGTACAAGCTACCACTCTTCAAACCAGTATCTTATCGACCTCAACAACACAACTGACTCTGATAATCAACATATATTGGAACCCGGCGATGATCTCCCAAGTAACATTTATTTCATCAATAACTGCTCTGATCGACGATTGTCTAGTATCATCCACTGACCCTGAAATTATAATATGTGGTGACTTTACCTATTCATGGCTCCACAACTCAGTGGCGACTCATAAAAAAATTGGCAAAAATGGTGCTTCTTCACAAATGGATAGAGGTGAACGCTGGTCTAATGAGCTATCCCGGAGAGAATGCTCAATGCTGAATGTGTCAAGGAGTTCCCCCTTTCTCACCTGAGTTCCGGGATGCAAGGATCCAGGAATCCGGGAAATTAACAGAGTGCGCTACTAGCACACGAGTCCAGGAATCAAGAAAGGAAGGAAAGGGACTAGGAATGGGGTAGGCTGGAAGAAGCAAGGGAAACAATAATGCCAGCTACGGAGCACATGTCTGGTCACTACTTCGCAATAGCATTGAGACGCGCGGAGCTGTGGGAGGCGTGGTCTATAAATAGAACACGCTATGTCCAAGGTGTAGAGTGAGGAAGGTGTTTCACAGTGGACGGCCATGTTGGAAGTACAAGGGAGTGTAAGCCCCGTTGAGACAAGGACCAGGAAGTCCAAAAGGGGCGTGTTCTGTAGTTCATGACAGAACGGCTGCACCAGAGGGGATATTCCACCAGCGCACACATGGCAGCGAGGCGAGAGTAAGAAGACCCTGGACTATATCTGGGCTTCAAGAAATTTATTGGATAAAATTATAACTCTCTCTGTAACAAAGACAATTAAAAGCAACCATGATGCCATGGTTCTGACTTGGCTGGGCCCCTCTAAACTGCATCAAGTGAAATACACTGAAAACCTCAATGTAAACAACAGAGCAAACAGAGTGCAAATAAGTGCAACCCAGTTAAGCAAAATCACATCTAAATTTCTGAGCGCCTCTGTTGATAATGCAAATGTTAACTACACCCCTCTGCTGCAGCAATATACGGTGGGAAAAAACACCTACAACGACGACACCATTCCAAAGACACATCCCTTCAGTTTGGCAATTAATGGAGCAAAGAAAGCCCTTTGGATCAACCTAAAACTCCTGAAAAGATCCAAAATTGGGGATTGTCTTGCCTTGATGAAAAAACGTTGACTCCAATACCGAAATTGTTTAAAGTCATTTAATATAATTCGAGACCAAGAACAGGCGGAAAAGATGCTCCAACTTATCATACAAAAAGATAGCAGACACATTTGGGAAATCATAAATACGGGTTCTTTAAAGCATGCCTATGCAATGTCAAATGGGGTGAATGGTGCAAAATGGGTAGAGCATTTCAACGACGGTGATCGACGATCAGAGATGTTCGATTGTACCTCCAACAACTGTAACTTCAGAATGCTGGAATGTCGTCGAATCACAAGATGACATCGAATGGGCCATTCATAAACTAAAGAACTCAAGGAGGTTGGCCCAGATGGGATTTCCAATGTGATGCTTAAATCCAACTGTCCTTTATGGGCATGTTTTATGGTGGCACTCTTTGAAAGAATTGCAATGGAGAAGGTCTTGCCTGAGTCCTGGATTGTGGTCCCAGTATTCAAGAAGGGCAATCGGGACGATCCTTCCAACTATCGCCCGATTGCCCTTCTTGACAGTATTGGAAAGGTTTTTGCTTCGTTCTTTCCGAGACATTTTATGAGCTGGGTGGAAGAAGCAGCGGTGGTAGACGTACGTCAAACTGGGTTCACTAAAGGCGTTGGAGGGGAGCTAAATTTGCTCCTCCTAAATATAATAAAGCTTGAAGCCATGAAGCAGGGCAGAAAAGTCTTTATCGCCTTTATAGACCTGAGTCAGGCCTTTGACAGTATAAATCGGAATCAACTGTGGACTAAATTGCAAGCCTAGAGTTGTCCTAGTGAATTTCTGCAACCTCTAGTAGCCCTACATAATAATACTTAAATGCGCGTGCGCTTGAATGCTCAGGGCGATTTAGCAGAAGAAATCCAGACTAAGAGAGGGGTGAAGCAGGGCTGCCCCTTGCAGCTTTATTGTTTAAATTGTTCATCTCTGATTTGCCTGTTGCTTTAAACAAGCCAAGATCCTTTCCACACAACAATAAATGGTCAGCAATTAAGCTGGGCGATTTACGCAAACGATATTGTGCTCCTGGATACTACCCAAATTGGGCTCCAGAGACTGCTCACCGCCCTACAAGGATATTGTGAGACAAATGATTTACAAATCAACATCAAGAAATCAAAGATTATCTCTTTGGGACTAAAAAGTTCAAAGCGAAACAACAAATTTGATTGGCGAATGAAAAATGAACCACTTGAATCGACGAATAGCATACGCTATTTAGGCGTATTGTTTAACACCTCAATACACAAATGGGAATTGACGCAAGATCTATCTGCCCGCATGCAGATATTTTCCACGCAAGGAGCAAAACTTCATGCTGCCTTCGGCAAATTCCCCTCAGGCCAGTTTTGACATTCTACCTCCAAAAAGTTGTACCTGCAATTTCATTTGGAAGTGAAGCAGGCTGGAACATCTCCCATGACATCTGGTCTAAGTTGGAGGGGAAATTTTGGCGCAAGGTTTTGAGATTACCACAAAATGTTTCAATAACAGCAATTCGTTACGAGTTAGGTATTGAATCACTTTAAGGTACTGTTTTGTGGAAAGCTATAACTGCCCTCCGGAAAATTCGACTTACCCCTGGGGCTAGATCCTATGATATATTGAAGACAAACTCCAAGCACCCATCGGCCGACCTGTTGAACAACTGGGCTGCAAAATTGCTTCTCATAATGGAAGAGGCCGGCGTGTCCTTGGATTCGATTCTGTTAAAACCACAAATCGCAACAACAAAAAAACTGCGCCAACAAAATTGGATCCAGAATGATGAGAAACGGAAAAAAACAGTATCAACACTTGATTTTGGAACTGCAATGAACAAACTTGATGAAATCCCAAAATACTTAGATAAATTTCCTTCACGTTATCATCGTGACAAGTTCTTGAGACTACGTCTTAATTTGTATAAGACAAAAGAGATGCAAATGTTGAAGCGAGATCTGCTTATCGTTGATAATCAATGTCGTTTTTGTAATAACTCAGTAGAATCCGTTAAACATCTAATGATTGAATGTGCTGTGATTTCTTCTCAGCGTTCCCTGCATCTCTCTCATTTTGCTCCCCAGAATGATAATATGGCGGAGTGGTGGATTTATTTGATTGCAGGCACTCGCACTCGGTTGACTTGTGGCGCAATCAATTTTATGGATGCATTGTTGTTGGACAATTAATTAATTAATTATCTTGGAAAGGAAACAGGATGTTTAATTTGGTCGATTGTAATGTAAAGTTTGTCTTTCTTTTGTACTAAACTAATGTTACAAATAAAGTGGGTCTGAAACGCCTGACTCCTTAGCAAATGTGGAAAGTATTGAGGATGATAATGTATCTATTACTGATGAATTGGAAGAAGTAGATGTGTCTCCTAATTTCCCTACCACGGACTGGCCAGGAGCTTGCTGACACCAAAGTAGGCTTCCATGCACTGGCAGGCATGCCCAATTGCATCGGTGCCCTCGACTGCACCCATGTAGAATTGGTGGCCCCTCATGCCAATGAGGTGGTGTACCGCAATCACAAGCAATAACACTCCATCAATGTGCAGATGGTATGTGACTCCAGCAAGATCATCACACATTGTTGGACCCGATATCCCGGATCTACACATGATGCCATGGTGCTGCGTAACTCCACGCTACCCCGCTACATGGAGCGACATGCTGGACGACGTACCTGGCTGCTTGGTGAGTTGCCTGACTGGCCCATGGCAGTGCATCGGGGTTGTGAGGTGGGGATGCATACTCCACCTGGGTGGGAATGGGCGGTGAGTGGACAATGCACCCAGAGCTAAACACTTATGGCCTGAACATCCCAACCCGAACATGACACATCAATGCCATACATAAGACCAATGCCGTACATCAATGACAAAATGCAAGACAACAAGCAGGCCATATTTCAGTACACAATGCATCAAATAAATCTGGGTGCATACATACAGGGACATGTGCATGTCAACACCAAATAGCTGCGGCCATGGCCGTGAATCCTAAAGGTGTCAGCTCTGATTGACTCACACATACCTCATTGTGCTCCCATGCAGCTGATGGAGGCTATCCCTTGAAGCCGTGGCTACTTACCCCTGTGCAGAACCCGCATAACAGGCACGAAGAGGAGTACAATCGGGTTCATACCCGTACCCGTGTCGTGATTGAGCAGATCTTTGGCCTGTTGAAGGCACGGTTCCGCTGCCTAAGAAGGTCTGGTGGAGCACTCCTTTATGGCCCTGAGAAGGTGGCAAAGATCACCATGGTCTGTGAGCTGCACAACACGTGCATCCGGAGAAATGTACCATTGCCACCTGACATTGACATGCATGCACCGGGTGAGGATGATGAGGATGATGGAGGAGAAGCAGCACCCCTGCCAGTACGTGATGTACAAGATGGCCGTGCTGTACGCCAATCACTGATTGACAATTACTTCTGAACCACAGGGACGTTGATGGTTATGTGTCAGTGCTACACTGAGCACTGGCACCGTGTCGACATGGACACAGGGTGTGTGGGGACTTGGGCACTGTGCGCTGTCATGAATTGAATGGACACACACGAAATGAACAATGTCCAGGCATTAAATGATTTCAAACACAACAGGTGTATTAAGGTAATTTACAAAACAGTGCTTTCTCCCTCCACCACTCACACACCCTCCCCACTCCCCCCAAAACACCCAAACACCCCATACCCCCAATGAACACCCCATACCTCCAATGAACACCCCATACCCACCAATCAACACCCCATACCCCCAATGAACACCCCCTTAATCCCCTCTATATCACCAACACCACCTCCCCCCTCACCCATTGTCATCCCACACTATTTGCAGGCTTTTTTAGTGTCCGGGGGCAGCATTTTGGTCTGCCTTGCACTCCGCCTTATCATCCGCACAGGGCTGGAGGGGGTGGAGGATGCAGGTGTGGACGATGGGGTGGATGCAGATGGTATTGGCACCGCCGGTGCTGGTTGTTGGCGCTGCATGTGCTGTAGCATGCTGGTTAGGACCTGCGTGATGGCCCCCAAACTGTCACGGATCATGACTGCACTGGTGTTAATGGCCGCAATGGTGTTCTAACTTGATGGGTCCGACTTGATGGTCGTACAGTTATGTAATGCCTCCGTCCCCAAGTACCGCTCGAGCAGAATATAAACACTGCCCTAGCAATCTTTGAGGCCACAGGTGGGAGTGTCGTCGTCAGCCTGGTACCGGGAATGCCGGAAGGACCCCTGAGTGCTGTAAGGCAAAGGGTTATAATCAAGGAAACACCCAAAAGACAATTGGCAGAGGGAGCAAACAAGATGCAGTGACACCAGCTTACCTAAAAGGGGTGGAGTATAGGTAATAGACCTACACGGACAGCAGGGGAACCCACAGCAGGCTGAGATGATGTACTTGGCACTCCTGAAAGCACCTGGTGGAGCAAGAACTTGATCCGTGGCAAAACTTGAAGCAATCCGAGGTTTGCAGAAACAGAAGGGTAATCCAAAGGCAAGTCCAGAGTACAAACAGGTGTCAGGCGTCCGGGAGATCAGAGAGCACGCCAGAGTCCAAGGGTAATCCGAGAGCATGTCCAAGAGAAACGTTCCAAGGTCGAGGCAAGGAGAGTAACAAGAAGCAAAGGTAACGCCTGGCAATCCTCCGTAGAAGTAGCTGTGAAGCAAAGTGTTTTGTTTGCGGCTTCTTTTGAAGCGGCGAGCGGTGTCACGTGACGCATCACGTGACCGCTCGCACGCGTTACGTGGATCGCAACGCGGCCAGCGATTGGGGCTGCCGGTACTTCCTGGTATACTGGCGTCGCCGGCTGTGCAGGAGGGGCCATGGCAACCGCCAACGCGGAAAAGGGCGAAAAGAGGCGGGTCCGCCCAACATGGTATCCCGCCTGCCGTGCTTCCCCTGCTGATGTGAATGGGGAACACGACGGCGAGAAGCGCCTGATGGGAGAGACAGGTGTGAGGGGGGAAGTGGGAGATGGGGTGTGTGTGAGGGCGTGACAGAGCCCCCCCTCAAAGGCCCATGACCGCGTGGGCTGGATGGATGTTCACGGTGAAATCAGGCCACCAGGTGAGGAGCGTGAACATCCCGGGAGGCAACCCAGGAGCGGTCCTCAGGGCCGTAACCCAGCCAGTCAACTAGATATTGCAACCCGCCCCTGTATATACGGGAACCCAGAATAGCCCGCACCTCAAATACATCGGGGGACGAGACAGAGACCGGGGCAGGAGGGGCAGCCAACCGGGTAGGGCCAGGGCATGGCTTAAGCAGGGAGACGTGAAATACCGGGTGGATCCGCCAGGCGGGAGGCATCGCCAGGCGCATAGCCACCGTGTTCAGGACCTTGACCACCTCATATGGACCCACAAAGCGAGGGAGAAGTTTGCGACAGCCAGGGATGTGCAAATGGCGGGTAGAGAGCCAAACCGGTCCCCCACTTTGTAAGTAGGCGCATCCACCCTCCTCCTGTCAGCAGCGGTTTTCATGGAGGTCTGGGCCTCGCGCAGGTGGACCAACGTTTGGGCATGGACTGAGACCAAATCCCGAGCACAGGCCGAAGCGGCAGGAGGTATCAGAAGAGGAGAAGTCCGGAATGGGGAGAGTACTGGGGTGTTGGCCATAGAGGGCGAAGAAAGGTGAGAACCCAGTAGCAGAGTGAAGTGTATTGTTATAAGCGAACTCGGCGAGATGCAACAGGTTAAGCCAAGTGTCCTGATACTGTAACGTTAGGCAGCGTAGGTACCTCTCCAATGTCTGATTGACCCTCTCGGTTTGCCCGTCGCTCTCTGGATGGTAAGCAGAGGAATAATGAGCATCAATACCCAACAGAGAGGTGAGGGCCCGCCAGAAACGGGAGGTGAACTGCGTGCCTCGATCGGACACCAACACATGGGCAGGCCAAAGAGACAGAACACAGACCTAAAGAAATGCTTGGCCAAGACCGGGACTGAGGGTACCCCCTTGCATGGTATGAAATGAGCCAGTTTGGTATAGGAATCGACAACGACCCAAATAGTATCAAAACCCTGTGTACGTGGCAGATCGGTAATCAGGTCCATTGAGACCGTGTGCCAGGGTCGTGGAGGAACGGGGAGAGGGAGAAGAAGACCCAGAGGTTGGCCCCTGCGTGACTTGCCCTGGGCACAGACTGAGCAGGTATTGACGTAGTTCTGTACGTCACGTTTCATAGTCGGCCACCAACACCAGCGTTTGAGTGGGTCCAAAGTGCGATGCTGCCCGGGGTGACCATTAATGGCGGCATCATGAGACCACTCTAACGCCAGGTTCCTGGTTTCGCTCGTGGGAAGAAAGAGCTTCCCGTGTACAAAGGGCAGCCCATCCTGCATAACCGGATCGCATTCTGTTAGTGATTGTGGATAGCGGGAGACCCACTGTCGTATGGTGGACTGTAAAGAAGGCGACGGTGTGCAGACACAAACTACATGAGTCTCACTCAACAAGGTTTCAGGGAAGGATGGAAGAACCTCCCCCCCAGGGGAACGAGACAGAGCGTCTGCTTTCCCATGCCCGACACCAGGTCTATGTTTGACCACGAAGTCGAACGCGGCAAAGAAGAGATGCCAACGTACCTGTCGGCTGTTTGTACATTCAGAGAGGCAAGGTCCTGGAGATTCTTATGATCGGAGAACACCACCGTCTGGTGCTTTGCGTCCAGGAGGTGGTGTCTCCAGGTCTGTAGAGCGTCCTTAATGGCCAATAGTTCTTTTTCTGTAACTGTGTAGTGCAATTCGCTTGCCGTGAACTTACGAGAGTGAAATGCAACCGGATGCAGACGACCAGTGGCAGGACATGGTTGGGACACTAGTGCATAGTGCATAGGAGGATGCGTCTGCCTCGAGGATAAACGGGAGTTCAGGGTCAGGGTGTTGTAACACCGGAGCAGTGGTGAGCATGGTTTTCAGAGAGTCAAAGGCGTTTTGTTGTGTCACGGACCAGACATAGGGGACGGAAGGGCCAGTGAGCGCAGTGAGTGGTGCTGCGATAGAGGAGAACCCAGCAATGAATCGTCGGTAAAAGTTAGCGAAACCCAAAAATGACTGCAGTTGCTTCAGTGTGGTCGGAATTGGCCATTCGTTGATTGCCCGGACTTTAGACTGATTCATAGAGAGACCCCCGGGAGAGATATGGAACCCCAAGAATTCAACCTGACTGGTGTGGAAAATGCACTTCTCGGGTTTAGCAAATAGTGCGTTGGCTTGAGACGTAACAACACTTCCTTAACATGCGTGATGTGTTCATCGAGGGAGGAAGAGAAAACCAATATGTCATCTAAGTACACTACCACGTAGGCGTTCAGGATATCGCTAAATATGTCATCCATGAAGCGCTGAAACGTAGCAGGAGCATTACAGAGGCCAAACGGCATAACTGTATACTCAAACAACCCTTGTCGTGAGCAGAAGGCCGTCTTCCATTCATCTCCTTCACGCATGCGTACGAGATTGTACGCCCCCCCGAAGATCCATTTTGGTGTAAATCGTGGCATGAGTGAGTTTGCCTAACAACGGGGTAATAAGAGGTATGGGATAGCGTTTTTTTACCGTGATGGCGTTCAAACGCCTGTAATCTATGCAAGGATGGAGATCCCCTTCCTTCTTTGGCACAAAGAAGATAGGACCTGCTGCTGGGGATGTTGATGGGCGAATGTGACCCAGACGCAAGGCCTGCTGTATGTATTCTTGCAGGGCTCGCTCTTCCATCTGGGTTAGGGAGTAGATTCGGCCCTTTGGGATGGGGGGTCCGGGACTAAATCAATGGGGCAGTCGTAGGGTCGATTCGGAGGAAGACCTTCCACAGAGCCTTTGTCAAACACAGCCCGGAATTCATAATACTCAGGAGGGATGTTGTTCGTGACCGCCCCTATCATGTGAGCGTCCTGGGTGTCGGATCTGTCTTCTATGGCTAAAGAAGCGACTACCCCTAGGATGTCTGCGGGGCTGGAAACCCGAGGTGTCTCGAGCAGGCAGTAGTATTGGCACGTTTCTGATTCGAAGGAGACCTGACCCGTGCCCCAGTTAATCAGAGGATTGTGCCTCTTTAGCCAAGGAATGCCCATGATAACTCCGAACTGAGGCGTGGCTATGAGATCAAATGACATGGTCTCTCTATGGACTTCCTGTATGACTAATTCCAACAGGGCTGTCTGTTGCAAGATTGGTCCAGAGGCCAGGGACGTCCCGTCTACTGCATGAACCGGTTCGGGGTGTTTCTTTTTGATCAGAGGTAAGTTTAGTGAACTGGCTAGCGCTATATCTATAAAGCAGCCTGTAGCTCCAGAGTCGATCACTATTCGTACTGCATGAGAGATACCTGCAGCAGGGTTTAAGGAAGCTTGTACCACCACAGGTCGGACGGGACCAAAAGCCGGATCAGAGGAATTTTGTATAGGACTCGCCCCAACCCCTGATCTCAAGGGCGAGTCTTCGGAAAACCCGGAATTTTGTTCCTTGGCCGACGGGGACACTCCTTCACAAAATGCCAGTTGAGACAGCAGTAGAAGCAGGCATTGTCCGCCCTTCTGCGCTCTCGTTCGGCTTGAGTAATGGGGCTGCGTACCCCGCCGATCTGCATGGGTTCGGGTGAGGTGCCGGATGTGGTTGAAAGTGAGGTATGAGATAGCCCTGTTTCCCCCTTACGTTCTGCCCGTCTGGCATCGATTTGCAAGGTCAAATCAACTAGGTCGATATAGAGTGAGGGAAGAGAAGGCACCACAGATAAAGCATCCTTCATGAACCACACAAGCCCCGATAATAGATCACTGCCTTTTTGTTCTCTGGCCAGGAGGTCTCAGTAGCGAGTTGGTTGAACTTGGTGATATACTCAATGAGGGTGGACCGGCCTTGAGTAAGATCTAGGAGTTCCATGTCTCTGGATTGGGCTTTATATCTAGTGTCAAAAACCTTGGCCATTTCTTGGGTCAATAACTCAAAATCGTACAGGGCAGGATGGTCACCCTCCAACAATGGGTTAGCCCACGTGGCTGCCACACCCGACAAATGGGAGAGAAGAAAAGCCGCCTTAGAGACAGAATCAGAGAAAGCCTGGGGTCGGCGCAAGAAATGCAGTTTGCACTGATTTATGAAGGTGCGATATTTCAAAGGATCCCCCTGATTCCTCTCAGGGGCTGCTAGAGGAAATGGGGTCTGAACCACCACTGACGGGCTGGCAGAGTGGGTGGTGTGACAGGAATCGGGTTTTGGGGTGGGGCTGCATCGCCGAATTCGACGTCAACAGGTAAGGGATGTCGTGTGCTTTGCATGGCATCAAGACGGTGGTTCAGTGCAGTGGTGGCAGTGGCCAGGTCAGTGCGGAGGGCAGTGGTAGCAGCTGCCATATCTGCCCTAAGCGATGTCACTGCTTGCATTAAGGCAGTCACAGGGTCCCCGGCGGAAACATCCATAACTGGACGACCATAAGGCTTCACAGTCTGTTCTAACTTGAGGGGTCCGACTTGATGGTCGTGCAGTTATGTAATGCCTCCGTCCCCAAGTACCGCTCGAGCAGAATGTAAACACTGCCCTAGCAATCTTTGAGGACACAGGTGGGAGTGTCGTCGTCAGCCTGGTACCGGGAACGCCGGAAGGACCCCTGAGTGCTGTAAGGCAAAGGGTTATAATCAAGGAAACACCCAAAAGACAATTGGCAGAGGGAGCAAACAAGATGCAGTGACACCAGCTTACCTAAAAGGGGTGGAGTATAGGTAATAGACCTATACGGACAGCAGGGAAACCCACAGCAGGCTGAGATGATGTACTTGGCACTCCTGAAAGCACCTGGTGGAGCAAGAACTTGATCCGTGGCAAAACTTGAAGCAATCCGAGGTTTGCAGAAACAGAAGGGTAATCCAAAGGCAAGTCCAGAGTACAAACAGGTGTCAGGCGTCCGGGAGATCAGAGAGCACGTCAGAGTCCAAGGGTAATCCGAGAGCAGGTCCAAGAGAAACGTTCCAAGGTCGAGGCAAGGAGAGTAACAAGAAGCAAAGGTAACACCTGGCAATCCTCCATAGAAGTAGCTGTGAAGCAAAGTGTTTTGTTTGCCGGCTTCTTTTGAATCGGTGAGCGGTGTCACGTGACGCATCACGTGACCGCTCGCAAGCGTTACGTGGATCGCAACGCGGCCAGCGATTGGGGCTGCCGGTACTTCCTGGTATACTGGCGTTGCCGGCTGTGCAGGAGGCGCCATGGCAACTGCCAACGCGGAAAAGGGCGAAAAGAGGCGGGTCCGCCCAACATGGTATCCCGCCTGCCGTGCTTCCCCTGCTGATGTGAATGGGGAACACGACGGCGAGAAGCACCTGATGGGAGAGACAGGTGTGAGGGGGGAAGTGGGAGATGGGGTGTGTGTGAGAGCGTGACAAATGGTCCCAGCATTGGCCTGATGGTGTTTCCTCCCCGTCAGCCACATATTGGCACACCAGCTCGATCATCGAGTCCTGCCTTGCCTCCACCCTAGACAGGCGTGCCTCCATGTCGGCTGGGTGGGCCATTGCAGGGCTGGCCTCTGGGGTGGTAGTGAGGTCTGAACTTTGCAGTAGAACTGCAGAATCCAGCATGGGGCTGGAGAGTGTGCCCTGAGTGGCATGTTGGGGGGTTGACGGAGGGCTTGGGGTGTGTGGAAATTCCACATGGATTGTTCCATCGAGGTCCACGTACTCCTCCGCTCCTACATCCACGTCACTGAGTGGGGCTGTGGCTGCTGCCTCACCCACTGAACTTGTGGCAGCGGACTGGGTGCCATCAGCCTCCCCTTCAGCTGTTGTTGGCAGCTCTGTGGTTGCAGTCTTGTCCGCTGCTGTGGTGTCCTCATGTGCCTGCATGGCCTGTACACTTGCCCTGGGTTGGACTGTGGGCCGCAGTGCTGCCCCGGAGGTGGATTGGCCAGTGCCCGGTGGTCTGGCCCTGTACGTAGATGGCCTTGTGGCAGGGTCCTGACTCCCACCTTCTCCATCAGTGCCTGTGGGGGAAGAAGAGATGCAGGGCATCAGTGATGCTGTTACATGCAAGATGCATGAGATGGTGCTGTACAGTATTTCATTTCTCATGCATTGCAATCTTATAGATGTTTCACACAGGGTAGTTTCAAGAGGGGGCATATTGGCATTAGCAGTGGCATCTCCATTCAGCACTGATGCGTACGAGGTGGTATGCCATGGGGTTTGTGTGATGTATGACATGCAAATGGTCCCTGTGTGTTGGGTGTTTGTTGGTGATGGGATTGGCACACAGCATGCATTTCAGTGTGGCAGGGTTTGGGCCTCCATCTGGACATGGATCTGTAAATGTGTGTATGATGGGCCATGCATTGCCTTGGCTTGGCTCACTTTCACATCAGTTGTGCTATGTCATGGTTTGGCCTACTGGGGTTTGTAGGGTCACTCACCTCCATCTCCAGATGTCGCGGCACCCGTCTCCATTTCCCCGAACCCCTCTATCGACTCCATCTGGATGGTTGTGCTGCAGGTTTCCTTCCAGCGCATGAGTTTCACCGGTGAGTGGGCACCCCCACCTGCGGCCATGGCCTCCCTACGATTGCTGGACAGGATGTTCCGGACCCTGAGACGGAGGTCGTCCCATCTTTTTTTACAGTCTTTGACTGTCCGGGGGGTGGTGCCAACCGCTGACACCTTGCATGCTACCTCCTCCCAGATTTCCTTCTTCCTCAGCTGCACCTCCCTTTTGAGGTTATTTGTGAAAACCTCATCGGCATGGGCAGCAAGGGTATCTGCCAGCATATTCAACTCCTCATCGGAGAAGCGCTTCTTGCGCAGGCGGGGGGTGGTTTTATGGGTAGCCTTGGACATGATGTATACAATGGCCCTGGTCTCTCCTCTGTAGAGCTGGTGGATTGGGTGAATTGCAATGGATTGTGTTTTTAAAGATGGCCGCCGGTGCATTTCCCGTTCCGACGCAATGACGTTACTTCCGGGTCCGGTATTACGAGCCCGGTATTTGCATGTTGTAATTACCGGGTCGTTATTAAGGGGTTGCTCCTTGGCGGAGGCGGTATCGGCGGGTCCCGTGATGGGCTATCAGGGGGTTGGAGGGCCTTTAGCGGCATGGCGATGTATCCATTACCGGCATGGGGGTTCGCGCGTGCTCGCGCACTCGTAATCAGCCGCATTTGGCGGTGTCAAGGGTGCACGGACACGCTAATACCTCCATGCCGGTAATGGCTCCGTTTTTAGCGGGAATCTCGTAATGAAGCCCACTTTCTTAGTTGGGGATCTTGACCCTGTTGACCATCCTGAGCTGCAGTCTTTACTGGCAGAAGGTGGACCCAACAAGGCAGACTTCAGTAAAGGACAGAGAGAGTATCCTACTCTTGAAGGTCTTCGACAACAGGCTGCTAACCAAATTGATGGGCAAGAAGTTGGAAAGCACAGTTTAAGCTGGGAAGATGGCCTCTTCTACAGTGAACGAACTGAGTCTACCCCTGGGGACTGCAAAAGACTTGTAGTGCCCCTTGCCAACAGACTCCAGTTCCTACAGTTAGCCCATGAGATACCTTAGGCTGGTCACTTGAGTTTCAAAAAGACCAAGGAAAGGCTCTCTCTTTACTTCTACTGGCCTAAGATAGGTTCAGAAGTTGACAAATTCTGTAGGAGCTGTCACACTTGCCAAACCTCTGGCAAGAGTGCAGCCAAGAATGTGGTACCCATGGTGACTCTCCCAGTGGTGGGAGTTCCTTTTGAGAGGGTGGGCATTGACCTTGTCGGTCCCCTTGGCCCTCCCACATCTTCAGGGAACAGGATTATCCTGGTTGTAGTAGACCATGCTACAAGATACCCAGAAGCCATACCTATGAGACTGTTATGGCTCAGGCTGTGGCTAAGGCTCTACTTGGTATTATTACCAGAGTAGGGTTTCCTAAGGAAGTGATATCCGACAGGGGATCCAATTTTATGTCCCACTACATGCAAGCCATGTGGAAAAACTGTGGTGTTACTTACAAGTTCTCTACAGCCTACCATCCACAGACAAATGGACTGGTAGAGAGGTTTAAACATACTATAAAGAGCATGATAGGTGCTTTAGAGGAACCCCTTAAGAAAAGGTGGGACCTTCTATTGCCATGCTTTCTCTTTGCATATAGAGAAGTCCCTCAGGAGGGAGTTGGTTACAGTCCCTTTGAACTTCTCTATGGCCATCCAGTCAGAGATCCATTGGCCCTGATCAAGGAAGGGTTGGAGAGTGTTTCTTCCCTCAAGCCAGTCAGAGTGACTGACTATGTGATAGGTCTCCGGAGGAGAATGGCACACATGATGGCAGAAGCAAGTGATAACTTAAAAGGAGGTCAGGCTCTGGTCAAACATTGGCACGACCAGAAGGCCAGCATGGTTGAGTTTTCTCAAAACCAGCTTGTATTAGTTATGGTGCGAACAAGGCAGAGGACCTTGCAGGACAAGTGGATAGGACCCTTCAAGGTTATGGGCAAACTTGGAGAGGTGAACTATCTGGTGGATAAGGGCAGACCTAAGGAGGCTCCCAGAGTCTTTCACACCAACTTTTTAAAGGCTTATTTCTCGATACCAGAAGTAGGAGCTTTGCTTCTAGCATCAGCTCAAGAGGAAGAGGAGAGTGAACGTCTACCTGACCTCCTCAGAGGCCAACCTTTAGATGAGCAGATAGAAGGAGTTAATCTCTCTTCTCAGCTGACTTCTGAACAACAGGAGGAGTGCAAAGCTCTGTTGAATCAGTTTGCCTCCCTGTTTTCACTATCACCAGGCTTGACCACTTGGGGCCAGCATGATATTCTCTCTGGTGACTGTTTACCTGTAAAAAGCAGAGGTTACATAATGTCAGAACATGCAAGATCCCACATCAAAGGAGAGGTCAACAAGATGCTTGATCTTGGGGTTATAGAGCTGTCTACAAGTCCATGGTCTAGTCCAGTTGTTCTAGTACCAAAGGCAGGATCCAAGGAGTTGAGATTCTGTGTGGACTATAGAGCCCTAAATTCAGTCACTAAGACTGATGCCCATCCTTTGCCCAGGACAGATGAACTAGTGGATATACTTGGTTCAGCCAAGTACCTCAGTACATTTGACCTAACCTCAGGCTATTGGCAAATAGCACTAACAAACCATGCAAATGAGAAAACTGCATTTTCTACCCCAGTCGGCCTCTACCAGTTTAAGGTTATGCCTTTTGGACTAAAGAATGCACCTGCTACATTTCAAAGGATGGTTAATCAAGTTCTGAATGGGATGGAGGACTTCTGCATGGCATACTTGGATGACATTGCAGTGTTCAGCCCTACATGGAAGGAACATATTGACCACCTACGATATGCTTGCAGGCTCTTGAGCAGGCCCATCTGACCATAAAGGCAAGCAAATGTCAAATTGGTCAGAGTAAAGTGGTCTACCTTGGTCATGAGGTAGTAGGAGGTGAGATAAGGCCATTGCCCAGCAAAGTACAAGCAGTGCAAAACTGGGCCACCCCTACTACTCAAACCCAAGTTAGGGCTTTTTTAAGTCTCACTGGTTACTACAGGAATTTCATAGAGAACTATGGGACCATAGCTTCTCCCTTGAATGTAGTCTCCTCTCCAGAATTACCTAAAAAGGTTAGATGGAATGAGAAGTGCACCCAAGCCTTTGAAAGCCTGAAGAAAGCCCTTTGTCAAGCTCCAGTCCTAAGAGCTCCTGATTACCACAAACCCTTAATTGTGCAGACAGATGCCTTCAATATAGTCATAGGTGCAGTCCTTAGTCAACTGGATGAGAAAGGTAGGGAGCACCCCATTTGCTTCATCAGTAGGAAACTGAAGGAACCAGAAACAAGGTGGGCAACCATAGAGCGTGAATGCTTTGCCATTCTGTGGAGTTTGAAGAAGTTTAGACCATACTTTTATGGATCTACTTTTGTGATTCAAACTGACCATCAACCCTTGAGATGGTTAATGCAAATGAAAGGGGAAAACCCATAACTTCTAAGATGGTCAATCTGCCTGCAAGGGTTTGATTTTACCATTCAACACAGAGCAGGATGTCACCACCAAAATGCTGATGGTCTCTCTAGGATGTTTTTAACCGACTAGAGGTAGAGATTCATCCAAGAGTGGATTAAATCCTCCTGTCCCTTAGTCTGAGGGAGGAGGGGGGCGAGTGTTAGGGAGAATTCTCATAAATTGTTGATTTCCCTTACCTACTGAGTCCCTCATCAGCTTTTCTGGATTTCTAGTATTTATTTTTTTCAGAGTGTGAGCCTTTTTACCCACTCTTACATGTGTTTTGCTATGTGTGTTTCTACTTTTTGTGTGATCTTGGGCACTGGAGCCTCACCTACTCCAGGGCACCATATTTTTCATGTGTGTTACACAGCACCTTCAGTGCAGTGACACAGGGTTGTATTTTAGACTTCCCACGGACTCCATTTTCTGGGCTGACTACAGTCCACCAGAAAAGGGTAAAGTTGCCATTCACTTTACCTTAGTCACTTTAAACCACAGACCCAGTACACCCCATCTTCCATGGAGTATTGGAAAGGGTTAATTCTTATCCCTTTTTGTCTGTGCCTCTTGGGGCATTTTTTGCTCCCTTCACATTAAGACTTGGCTGGTTGCAGTGGTATCTACCCTAACGTTTCTACCGCGATTATCTTACATAAACGTGGTAATGTTTTAGGCTATTATATTAGCCTCAAACATAAACCCGCTTGACCAAATACATTTTATTTTGGCTCCAGACGGGTTTATTAGCCATTTCTTTTTGTTAAAGTCTTTCTCGTGTTTTACTCTGTGCACCAAACCAGGTCTGATCCCTTTGTTCATCGCTTTTTCGCAGGCTTCCACACAATAGCCCTCCTTTAGGCACCTGAGAGTCTGGGTAGGCAGGATGTGAGGGAGGGGTTTTAGGACCCCTGCCATCGGTTCCCTTGGTAACACAAGTCGCACTTCTGTCTGATTGGCTAAGGGGACTGGCCTTGCCAGGCCAGCCACCCTGCTGTGTGATTGACAGTCATGCTGTATGAATGGGGGAAAACTGCATAAAAAGCAGGTCTCTGCGACTGGAAGAGCAGAGTCGCCACTGGAACGAAAGAACCAATGAGGAACTGGAAGAAGATGACCCCTACAACGACGAAACCACCCGGTGAAGCCCTGCTGAAGGTCTGAATCTCCAGAATCCGACGACAGAGAAGATCCTCCAGGAAACGTCTCCCCTTGAGCTGGTGGGACCAACCAGTTCACTCAAACTGCAAGCCAGGACCCCTCCTCTGGTCGAATTCGCTGTACAGAGCTACAGTGGGCCGGATAGCCAGGAAGGTAGGACCCTGCTTGGGGTTTAAGGAGCGCACCTTTTATTTGTTGCTTTGCTCTGCTCCTGGTTTCTTCCCTGGGTAGTGCAGGGACCTCCAGTCTTCCTACTTCTGATCAGTCTGACAGTCACTTCAGGAACCGTGAGCCTGCAGGAACTACCAGGAACTTCTGCCTAAGCTCCCTCTCTGTTTTAAGGTACTGTGAAAATCTGGTTGTGTGTTTCGTTCAGCCGCGTTGAAAGTTTTTGAAATCTTTCTCCAATCCAAGGGCTTGTCCTTCTCTTCTCTTTGAACTAACTTTTCTACCAACCAACCTCGTCCGGAAACCGTGCCCCGAACTTTACTGCGAACTGCCCTGAACTGTATTATCTTGAGCAAAAGACTTTTGAACCATTGATTTTGGCCCTAATCCTTTTCTATCTGATTTTATCATTGTAGCCTCTCTTGTTCGCTTGCCCTGAGTACTTACCTGTTGGTGTGGATTCATTTCTGTTAACTTTTGTCTTTCCCTCCCTTTTAAATTGCTGGTGTGCCATTTTGCTCCCACTTCATTTTGTGAGCTTAACTTGTCTGGAATTTAAGGGAAGTGGTGTGGTGTATTAGAGTGTGATTTTTAGATTGCTTATAATAGTGTAATGCTATACAACTGAAGAGTAAAATGAATGTATATTCTTTTACTTGAAAACCTTGAGTCAGTGTTTGCCTGAATCATAGTAATTGGTGTCCTTTGTGTAACTATTTGATACTGCTCACTTACTCTTGAGATAAGTCTGGCTGCTCCGCTACTGCTACCACTTTAAATGTGTAGTACAGGCTTGTACCAAAGGTGAAATTGTACTGTCACTTGTAGTCTTAATTGTGTGTGATGTTCCCAAAGGGTGCTGCATATAATTCTGCCAAATAACAACTACAAGATCACCCTCAAACTCTGCCTGCCCGATACCTTCAAGTGCATCCAAGTCAACAGGAAAACAAAAAGAGGAGGTGGTGTACTAGCAATCATCCACAAGGAACACCTGGAAATTAAAGCGGAAGACCCATTAAACATCAACAAATGTGGAATTCCAGGATGGCCGCCGGCCCTGTGTAGACGTGCCGACGGCGCTCCCCGGACCCGACTGCTAAATGTGCCCACCACCCCAGCAGTAGCCAAGATTCGTGTGGCTTGGGAGCTCCTGGACACGCGGGATAACGAATCTAGGAGTGCCGAGGCCGGGCGGCCCCCCTTGGACAGTCTGCGAGGGTGCTGTGGCGCTTGTGTCCTCTGAGGAAGGCTGAGCGGTGGCTTGTCGGCGGGAGTGGGATTCGTGGAGGCGCAGTGGCCAGCAGGCGAGAAGGCTGTCGCGGCGACAAAGACCCACCAGAAGGTGGCCTTCCCTAGCAGGCGGTGCCCAGTTTGGAAACAGGGGCAGTACAGGCGCCGGAGCCCCAGTACGAGGGACGGCTGTCGGCAGCGGCTCCCCGAGGACGGCCGGGGGACCAGTGAGAGGTGTGGCCCGCTTGCGCAGCTTGCCGGGGTGCCGCGGAACGCCTGGCTGCTGAAGAGCGGATCGAGGACCTGACGAGGAGGGCCTGGCGGGTGGCGCAGCAGGCGGCAGTGAAAACCCCCCTCTGGCGATCTTGAAGAGAGCTGGTGGCCTTCAAGAGTGAAGGTAGCGGCAGCGAGGGGATCTGCCCGGGGGGGGGACCAGTCCTCGGCTACGGGGCTCGGAGTGGGACCGTGGACAGAGGGCGCTCCGGAAACCCGGAGCAGAGGAAGGCTACCAGCAGAGGAGGCCTGAGGATAACGTTTTTGTGGAGCCTCTCCAGCACTCGGCGGATTTCGGAATATGGAGGGGAGAGAGGGCGGCTGCCTGCAGAGAGGACGGGTAACCGCGGACAAGGAGGTGCGGCGGGTGGCGGCGCCCCGGTGAATTAGAGGCCCAGGAGGAGGTAGGAGACCTTCTTGGAGGGGGGGAACGTCCCCCTATCAGCCCACCGAGCAGCGACATCTGGGCAGGAGCAAGGGCCCCGGCCTCCCCAACTGTTGCACGCGCGATCTGGCCTGGTCTGCGTGGGGAGGCGGTCAGGAGCTTGCAACACCGGCGGAGTGTGAGTAGTGCAGTCTCAACGTGCAGTGGGCCGGGGCAGGGCTGAGGGGACATTAGAGTGCCCAGTGGGGCATAGTCACTACATCGGCCCCAGACTGATGAGGACGGGGGGCTGCTCCTGCCTGTCGAGTGTGGCCAGTGGTTAAGAGACAGGTGCTGGCTGAGGTGCTGGGAGGACCCCTGGAGAGATACAGCCACCTGGGCCCGCTGTGCGGGGGGGGGTGGACATATGCTGCGGAGAACCTCAGACGCCTGGCTGCGGAGAGCCCACGGTGGTGCGCAGTGGACCAGTGGCCTTATACAGGGGCAGCTGCACGACCTCGGGAGGAGGAGAAGCAGACGGAATGTCCACAAAGATCAAGGGGAGGGGGAATAGGCCGCCCCAGGCCCCAGGAGATAATCATAGCACTCTTCATGACCTGTGGCAGGCGCAGGCCCCCAAGGAAGGAAGCAGACCCCCGGAGAGTTGGGGGGAGAGGGCTCCTCTCAGGGTTGTGCAGAAGACTCAGCAATATTACATAGGCGAGAATTCCTAGGGGAGTTACAAGCCTTACAAAATAACCTAACTAAGACTTTTCAGGAACAATTCCAGTTGATGCGAGCGGATCTTAATGAAGCCCTAGGTGAAATGAAACAAGAAATGCGTCAACTGGGCGAAAGATACCCTAGAGAGAGGCCTCCAGGAAGTGGACAAGGACACTACTGCAAATAGTGAAGCGATTGAAAGACTGGACACCGCCACCAGAAACCTAGAAACACAGATGGAGGATTTGGAAAATCGATCCCGCAGAATTAACATCAGGGTGAAAATGTTGCCAGAAACGGTACAAGACAAGAACCTGAAAGAGGTACTCCAAGGCATCTTTGCAGATATCCTGGGCGAAGGCGAGCCAATAAAGCTCGAGCTGGATCGGGTGCACAGAACGGGGCGGATGCCCAAGGGCCAATCGGCGAGGCCGAGGGACATCCTGGCGGCTTTCGCTAGGTATGCGCAGAAGGAGGCGGTCCTCAGGTCAGCATGATTAAAGGAACCCATCATGTTCGAGGGTGAACAGATCCTGCTGTTTCAGGATCTGGCGAGCAGTACACTCCTGAAGAGGAGGCAGATGGGCCCGTTACTGAAGATATTAAACGAGAAAGCAATACGTGACAAGTGGACCTTTCCATTTGGTCTACTCTTTGAGTAGGAAGGTGCCCGGAGGCGCATCACATCTCTGCAGGAAGGAGCTGACCTGCTGCGAGTGGACTTGGAGGATGCACCCTCGAGCTCGAGGCCAAGAAACCCACCTGGCAGATCGAGGTCATGGGAATGGACGACAGTAGGGGATAAACGGAGAAAAGATCCAAGGGACACCGATCTGCAGCCTCCAGGAAAACCTGGAGAAGGGAGAGCTCATAAGTGAGAGCTGTTAAGTGAACAAATCCCTAGTAGAATGGTCAGCGATAGGGGAGGTGGGCCTCTAAAAGGTGGATGAAAGCGTTGGGGTTTTTTGGCGGAGCAGCCATGTTGGAAAAGAAAAGGGCGAGATGCCTGAGGTAGGAGGGGAGAAAGTGCGGGAAGGAGTTTTCCTTCGGGGGGAGTTGGAGGGGGATCTCAGGAGAGGGCGTGGGGGGGAGGGCAATGAGCAACCAAGTGGGGGGAGGGGAAACAGGAGGCCACCAAGTTTGACGACCACATAGTGTTAGGGGACCCCTTAAGTGGTTAACGCATAATGTGAGGGGGTTAAATACCCCTCTCAAATGGAAGAAGCTGGAGCATTTCACGCAGAGGGAGGGGCCGGACATCCTGGGGCTTCAGGAAATGCACTTGATTCACAGGGACCAGCGCAGATTAAAATTATAAGGTTTTGACTGGATCCTCCATGCCTCAGGCCCTAGCAAAGCAAGGGGTATGGCCCTAGCCATTCGAAACACAGTGGAGTTCAGAGTCTGCGATGTGGTTTGGGATAAAGAAGGGAGGTATATAATAGCCAGGGGGAAGTGCCAGGAGGCCCAATACACAATTGCGGTAGTTTATGCCCCTAATTCGGGTCAGGAGACATTTTTGCATCAAGTCCTGAAGGTGTTGGAGGAAGAGGCGTGGGGTCAGATCGTCCTTCTGGGCGACCTCAATATTGCATGGGACAGGAAGAGGGACAGGGATGGGCAGCAAGCATACGGGGGAGGGGCAGTAATGTCCGCAGAGATGAAGGACAGGTTTGTTAGGATGGGGCTGCGAGATGTCTGGAGGGAATGTAAGGGGGATGAGGAAGGCCACACCTTTCTATCGGGGGTGCATGGGTCGCAGTCCAGAATTGATTATATTTGGGTCTCGGCAGGCCTGGTGGGTAGTATTCGCGAGGTACAAACTGGGCCAATAGGAATAGTGGACCACAAAACGGTTTCCATGGACCTAGATCTGGGTCAGAGGGTGAAGGGTCTGTGGGGGTGGAAATTTGCAGAGGCCATAGTGAGGGATCCGGAGGTTAGGGGGCTTATTGAAAAGAAGATCAAATTATTCTTCGATCTTAACAGGAAGGAGGACACCGGAGAGGGAATCAGGTGGGATGCTTTTAAAGCTACTATTAGGGGGGAACTGATTGCTGCAGCGGCTCATCGAGCGAAACTTTTAAAATCATTGGAAACCCAGCTAGAAGCTGAGGTGGAGGCCGCTAGGCAGGCAGCAGGTGATACCCCCTCTCGAGCGGCAATGCGGGTTTACAGGAAAGCGGTGGGCCAGTTGGAACTTTTGCACACTAAGAAGGATGAGGGCGCCCTCCTGGCGGTGAGGCAAAAATATTACATGAAAGCTAATAAACCGGAGGCACTACTAGCTCGCTTACTAAGGGGTAATAGGGCACGAAATGCAATCACAGCGCTGAAATCAGAATCTGTTACAAGGCAAGAGGATCTACAGGAGGCTTTTGCGGAATACTATGATTCGCTGTATGCTTCCCAGGACCCTCAGGTCGAAACTCAGGAGACATTCCTACAAAAGGTGGAACTGGGGAAGATTAGTAGGAGTAAGCGGGAAGCCCTTAATCAAGAAATCTCGGGAGAGGAGGGGAGAAAGACGATCAGGGCTCTCCCGGCACACAAAGCCCCGGCCCAGACGGTTTTACCACAGCATTTTACAAGTTGTTTAATACGCAGCTAGCCCCACATCTGACATCCCTGTTTAATTCTTTTAGGCAAACAGGCAGGGTCACCCCTACTATGGAGGAGGCGAAGGTCACCCTCCTTCTCAGGCCTAATAAAAACCCAGAGGAAAGATCCTCATATCGCCCGATAGCTTTGATTAATGTTGATGCGAAGATATATACTAAGATCTTGACGAGCCGTCTGGAGTCCATTCTCTGAGCTTGATCCACCCCGACCAGGCGGGGTTCATTAGGGGTAGACAAACATCAGACAACATCAGGCGAGTGGCTCACATAGTCGAAAAGGCACAAAAGACGAACAGTCCCGCGGTCTTGGTGGCGCTAGATGCGGAAAAGGCTTTCTACCGCGTGGAGTGGTCTTTTTTGTTTCGAGTAATGGAAAGGATGGGCTTTGGGGGGGACTTTATGAGGATGGTTCGGGCTAATTACCAGGACCCCAGCATCAGGATGATAGTTAACGGGAAGGCCTTGAGGCAAATAAATCTGAGGCGAGGAACGAAGCAGGGCTGCCCCCTCTCTCCAATACTCTACGCAATATACTTGGAACCTCTCCTCCAGGCAATTAGGGAGACGAGGGAGATTCAGGGCGTCCCTTTTGGGGGAGAGCAGCAGAAGGTCGCGGCTTTCGCGGACGATATGCTGTTGATTTTAACCGCGCCAAGGGAATCGCTTCACACAAGTGTGACCTTGCTGGAGGTTTTTGGAGAGGCATCGGGGCTGAGAATTAACACCAGCACGTCAGAAGTGCTGAACTTGACATTAAGGGGCGAGGAGCGGGACAGGTTAAAGGAGGGTTTGCAATTTAGGTGGAGCCCGGGAGGGATCAGATACCTGGGGGTGAAGATCACAGCTACTTTGGCAGGGTGGTATGCGGCTAACTTTCCCCCGCTCCTCAATGCGGTAAAAAAGGACTTTCAAAAGTGGAGAGGGCTCCGGGTGTCTTGGGTTGGGCGGATAGCCGCAGTGAAGATGGTCACGTTACCAAGGCTCCTGTATCTCTTCCAGGCTGTCCCGTTGCCTATTCCGTCGACTTTCTTTAAAGAGTTAGATTTGCTCACCAAAGGGTTTGTCTGGGAAGGGAAAAGGGCTAGGGTGGCCTTCAGGCTCCTGACGGCAGCCAAGTCTGAGGGGGGCTCGCGCTACTGAAGTTTCAGTGATACTATGAGGCAGCACAGCTTCGAGTCATTAGGGAATGGCTATTGGGAGGCGAGGGACTGCTAGACAAACTGTGGGTGAGGATGGACAGGGCGGTCGCGCATCGCAACCTAGCAGAAATCCTATGGTTTCCCAAACTGCTCAGGCCCCGACATCTTTATGAGAGCGCTATTACTAAGCTTACGGCGGATACCTGGGACAAACTGGCAGGCTCGGGGGGCTTGACTACATTCCCTTCACCCTTCACTCCTATCTTTAGTAATGGGGACTTCACTCCGGGACTGGAGAGAGGGGCTTTTGTGCAGTGGCAGGAGGGGGGTTGCAGGAAACTGGCGGATATGTTCCGAGAGGGGGAATTGTCTTTTCAAGACTGCAAGAGGGAATTCGCCATCCTTGAAAGCGAGAGAGGGCAGTACGCACAAATTCGGCATTGGGTTATGCACCGAGGGGTCAAAAAGGCGGCCACCCGAGACCCAACACCATTTGAGAAATTTCTCCTTACTAATGATAGTTCGAAGGGCCTAATCTCTAACATTTATAAGATCCTGTGTAGTGCTACTGCAGGCATCCAGTGGCCCTTTATGAGGGAATGGGAACGGGTAGTGGGAAGGGAGATTGGCAGATCAGATTGGGAGGGTCTATGGAGAAAGGTCCCTAAATTGGCTAAGGCATCCCAATTGCAAGAGGCTTGGTACAAGGTATTGTATGGGTGGCACTATACCCCCGCTCGGCTACATGGGATGTATCCCGAGGTCTCGGAGAGGTGCTGGAGGGGATGTGGCCTGGTAGGCACCGCCGAGCATATTTGGTGGTCATGCCCAAAGATTGCACCATTTTGGGGGGAGATACGGAAAGCTCAAGATCGGGTGTTTGGTCCGGGGGATGATAGGTCTCCAGCGTACATACTACTAGGCATTTGGACGGGCAACGTGGTGGGTGAACCTAGAGGGAGGGAGAAAGCAAAGGTGATAATGACACTGGCAGCTATGATGTTAATAGCACGGAAATAGAAGAGCCCTGAGGTCCCTGTGAGCCAGGACTGGCTCCGGAAGATGTGGGAAATAGTGGCTTTGGAGTGGGCGACTTACACCATTCTCAACAAACTCCGGAGCTTTGCGGCAGACTGGGGAGAACTGTTGGAATTTCTTAAAGATGACTTTAGAGTGATGTGGTGCCCGCAGCGCCTGAGACTGTTGGAACTACAATGATTTTGATATGTTTATTCAATGGAATGGTGATTTGGGAAGCAGTGGCTCGTTGTCTGGGGGTGTTAGAGGGGGGGAGGGTTAGGGGGGAGGGGATGGGAGGGTAGGGGGTTTCGGTTCTGCTTTTTTGTTTGTGTGTGGTAAAATTCTATCCAAAATTCAATAAATAAAGTTTTCAAAAAAAAAAACCATCAACAAATGTGAATTCCTAATCATACGTCTATCAACAAATCCCAGAACAAACCTGAAATTCATACTGATATACAGACCACCAACGTACGATGCAGCCTTCATAGACAACTTCATAGAAGCAATCACCAACCTAGCTATCGAGTGCAAACAAGTAATTATCCTCGGTTCGTTGAAGAAACCACAACCTCACAAAAATCTCTTACCGGCCAACTAACAACAATAGAACTACATCAGCTGGTCAAAGGAGCAACCCACACGGCAGGACATACAATAGACGCAATCTTCGTCAACTGAAAACTAATGACCACATCAGCAACAATTCAGATCCTTTGGAGCGACCACTGCCTCCCCAATAACCAGGAAACAAGAAATATTACCAATCATCATGAAAAGAAACTTGAGAACCATAAAGAACTCCAACTTAACGGAACAACTGGAGAGCACCAAACCACAAATACCGACCTTGGGCGAAGCTGACCTAGACACTAAAATAGATATACTTCACAACTGGATCACCACAGCAATCGACGAGATCGCAAAAGAAAAACCGTTCAATCCATCCCTCAAAAGAGCAACAGCAAAATGGTTCACCCCACTACTAGGCGCCATGAAAAGGAAAAAAACGAAAACTAGTATTAGAATAGAGGATCAATAGAGACTGCGGAAAAAATGCAAACTTCAACAACATACCCATTCATACAAAAAGGAAATACAAAAAGAAAAAAGGAAATACTACGACAACAGAATTCTGAAAGCACTGAACACCCAAAAAATGTTTGTTTAAAATCATAAACGAAATCAAAAACCCTCCCGGTTGCAACAACACTCCAATACCATCAAAGGAATTATGCAGTGACCTTGCAGACCACTTCAAAAATAAAATCACAACCATACCAACAGGCCATTCAAAACAGACCAGGCAACCACTACACTGAAGACACTGATCAATGCAAGGAACACCAGAACAAACTCTGAAACTTCCCGCACATATCAGTGGAGACTTTCATCAAACTTGTAAATCAAAGCAACAAATCTGGCTCCCCCGTGGATCCCTGCCCCCATGACATCTACAGATCAATCCTCGCACAAGGAACACCAATGGAATACTACAGGAACGTCCTCAACCAATCAATCACAACAGGAAGAGTGCCTCAAGCCTTTAAATTAGCATACATCAAACCACTCCTCAAGGACACAACAGGAAACGCAGAGGACCTCTCCAACTACAGACCCATCTCCAACATCCCCTACCCAGCTAAACTCCTGGAAACACACATTTATAGAGCAACCCAAGATTTCATAGACAAACATCACCTATTAAACCAGGCACAAGTAGGATTCAGACCGATGAGAGGAACAGAAACAGCACTCATTTCAATCTGGGATGATCTAAAGGCGAACACGGACTCAAACAACAGCGCCGCTGTGATACTTTTAGACCTCTCTGCAGCATTCGACACAGTTAACCACGACATCCTCATCATGAGACTGGAAGAATTCGGAATCACTGACAACGCCTTACTTTGGGTGAGATCCTTCCTAACAAACAGAACAGAAACAATATGGATGAAACATTACAAATCAAGCCCGCCAGAATCATGCGGAGTCCCACAAGGATCATCCTTCTCACCACTGCTATTCAACATCTATCTGTCACAGCTAATTAAAATCATTGAAAGACATGGCTTCACCTGTTACAATTACGCTAATGACACACAAATAATCTACAAAATACAAGATTCACAAGAAGACAATACAACTTTAGAGAACTGCCTTTGTGAAATATACAACGGGATGAACTTAAACTACCTTAAACTCAACACAGGCAAAACAGAAATAATGATCATCACATAAAACAGAGAAGACAACCTCTACATCCCATGACCAACCGAACTTGGCGAAACACCAGCCCCATCAATGACTGTAAAAAACCTGGGAGTCCTGATGGACAACGAGCTCACTCTTGAGCCACAAGTAAACACCCTAATCAAGAAATCTTTCTTTCTTCTGAGATCGGTTAAAGGGATCCTACCATTGCTCTCATTCACCAACAAAACAATTTCCGTCATTGCCCTTATCATGTCCAGACTAGACTACGCCAACAGCCTATATCTAGGCTTGCCTGAACGACTCCTAAATAAACTCCAACGCATACAAAATGCAGCGGCCAGACTGCTCCTTAAATTACCTAGAAGAGAACACATCACAGCAGCGTTAAAAAAGCTACACTGGCTACCCATCAAACAGCAGATCAAGTTCAATTCAATGTGCATAACCCACAGAGCAATCCACGACCAACGTGCCGAGTTCCTCAGAAGAAAACTAAACGTACATCACACTGCAAAGCCACTCAGATCCAGCAGTGACATCTGCTGGGAACCCAAATCATACAACAAGAGAAACCTCGGAGGATCCTCTTTTTCTCACCTTGGCCCAAAAACCTGGAACAAACTACAAAAGAACATACAGAACACAAGAGATCACCTACAATTCAGGAATTCCTCAAATCATGGCTCTTCACCCCATAACCTGAAAGAACGCCGATAAGGACATACACAGAGGAACTAAGCTGAGAGAAGAACCTACCCTGACTGCCTAAATCATCAACCCTATAAATAAGGATATACAGATCTATAGCATATCCACTTATCAATTAAAAGAAACCACACCAATCATTTCCAAGGAACACCCCAGCTCAATCGGAAGGGAGAGCAAGGTATGACCCAGCAGTGGCACCCGGCATCCCTCGAGGGCACAGGCAGCAATGGACCACCAAGTAAACTGGAGGGAAAGCCCTATGTATTGGGAAGGTCAGGTTAAGGGCATCGAAAATGCTGTTATACAAACAAGGAACTGACCTTATCCCATCAAAAATATTTATCTTGTTACACACACTGTTTTTTCCGTGTGGACTGCAATCCGGCGCCAGCTGCAGCCCCTTCTCGGGCCCGCTTCCAATTAACCACAACGCCGAGGCTGCTGGTCGGCCGCTATCCCTGGACTTTACACGGAGACGCAGGCAGCTCCGGACCGGCACCAGCACGCGATCCCGCCCGCGGAAGAGCCACAGATTGCTTCAAGATTTAAGCAGTTCAGGGTAAACCATTTCCACATAGAAATGAATGCAGTCCTTTACTGACTTGGATTATGGAAATGGGAACTTCACCAACGTCTGGATAATAGCGCCCAGGGGAAATTGGCAGGACTTCATCACACAGGATCTCCAGCCACACTCTGATTTCTTCTCTGGAATGATCCACTTACCTGCAAGCTCCACATCAACTGCACACCCATCCCTGGGTTTGACTGATTGACGCGCACGCCGGCTCCTGACATGACTTACAGCGTGTCTGTAGCCTTCCAGTTTTGACACATCGGGTCTCTAACTCACCCTCTGCTCGACTGGCTCCGGGCCCCCACGGAGGAACCTGCTTCTTGCAACCACGGTTCCACACAGTACCTGTGCTAATTCTGCACGGGCCCTCTCCTTGGTCACCTTGATCATTGGAGCTTCTTTTCTACAACCCCCCTCTTCTCTGTTCAGAGCGACATCCGCAGGTCCAGATGAAGGTAGCCTTCACTGCCCGCCGAAACGTCTTATTGGACACGTAATTGCTATACGGCCCATTTTTCAAAATCAGCAGGAACATAACCACCGACGTTGACCTAGGATTGGTCTCTTGATAAACTCCCACCAGCTGATCCTCCAAGTCACCAGGAGGACCTGACCTCTGGCATTGGTTTGGAACCACACATGCCCTGGGCTCCAAACCCTAGGACTTGACATTTGGTCCTTTGGCCGTGGCCACTAATACATCAGACTCTGGTGGGGGTCGCATTTGGTTGCTTTGCCCTATCACACACAACCAGGACGTGTTGGGATTTTGCTTTTTGTTGTTTTCTTTTCTTCACTTTGTCTTTTTAACTCATTATATAGACTGTGGATTCAGTTACACATTGTGTGGATGGTTTTTTGTTTGAAAATGTTTATTTCTTGTCAAATACCAGAATTTATGTTCCATACTATTCGATGTAATTCACTGTGCACTTTAATGATCATGGTTTCTGTTTTTGAAAGTACCATTTTTTGTAAATGCTCCTTTGGGAGATCATGTCTATTTGTTAAACAATAACTGTACAATTAATAAATAGCCACTAAGCTATCACAGTAATTTTCTCTATATATTGTCTTTTGCTCCAAGGCAGCAACATTCGATGCTCCGGGGTAGCCTGAGATATCAAATTAATTAGATATCCAGAGTATTTGGGTTCAACATTTATTGTTTCATAGGCGTACTAGTCTTAAGCCTTTTGTTCGTAGAGCACCACACGGAAAAAACAGTGTGTGTAACAAGATAAATATTTTTGATGGGATAAGGTCAGTTCCTTGTTTGTATAACAGCAATGGACCACCGACATTAATAGATATAAAGGAGGGGAATAATAATTAACTCCACCTCCTAAGCAGGGATTATTCTCGTCCCTGGGTGTACTAAGGTCAAACTTAGATGGAGGCCAGCCTCAACCCAGTCCCTGAAACTAGACAGTCAGGAAAGGGAAGAGTGGATTATACCACCAATGGACCATTGACAATAACTAGATAGCAAGGAGCTGGTTAAGGATAATTTAACCCCAATATTCGAACTAGGGAACAATGCTCACTGAACCTGGGGTACTTAGCCAATTCAATCTGCTGGAACCAGCCATGGTATGACCTCAGAAAGTAGACAATAAATAAACCTAGATAAAGAATATACCGACCCAGTATGACAACCTGATACATGAACTAAACTATAGGGATTATGAGACACACAACCCACTAACCAAAACCTCACATTTCTACATACTTAATTCACAAAAACCCACACAACCACCTCTCTCACAGCAAACCGCACAGAATTCACCACACCGCAACAATGAACAATCAACACATAGATCGCAACAACAGCACACGAGGACCCGCTTCGATCCTACATGCACACACAAGCTCAGCGCACAGTGAAAACACAACTGAAGCTGCCACCAGTGCTCCACCTCTCACTTTCCTACGCCCTCTTCACCCACTAACCGACCCCCCACCTTTTTGTTTACAGATCCACCTGAGCGCCTGGAGACCAACTCCATTGTTGATGGGGCGCTATATAAATACCTTTAACATTAACATTAACATTTGGGATGCACAGCCCACTGAAATGTATCTAATTTAATGTTTTATTAATTGTGCAAGGGTTTTTATAAAGTGCCAGCTTAGCTGCGAGTGGAATGAGGGCACCCTGCAGGGGCCCGGGTCTGTTTCATGCACCGAAAGTTGAGATAATCATTTGGGCAGACTAGGTCTGGTCTAATTTTCGGCACAGAAGAACATTTGAGAATTACAATTAAACATAAAAAGTGGTATCTCTCTGGAATATTCACATAACAAAAGTTAGCTTTGATTAAAAACAGAGGAGACATAAAGACCAAAATTGTTCCTTACTGCATAGTGCACAGTCCATGGAAAATCAGCCTGGAGAATGTGGTGGGAAGCAGCACAAAGTACTCTTGATGGAATGCTACTGTATACATAGCAAGTGGAGGTGGGACTTAAGTGTGCTCTCAGCTGAGCTCTCAGCATTTATGTAGATATGTCAATTTAGGACTATAAAAGGAGTGATTGTTTCCTTTTTATTTGAATGTAAAATAATAGAGATGTTACTTGATGAAGTGAGGGTCATCATGTGATAACCTCTGGCTGTTGAACTTTTAAACTGGTATTAATGTGATATGATGTGATAATGTTAAAGGTTTGAAATAAACCAATAAAACAAAAAAACAAAAAAACATTGTTTGCAATCACGAATTCACTTTCAACTTTCAAATTATTCTCGTCCCTGGGTGTACTAAGGTCAAACTTAGATGGAGGCCAGCCTCAACCCAGTCCCTGAAACTAGACAGTCAGGAAAGGGAAGAGTGGATTATACCACCAATGGACCATTGACAATAACTAGATAGCAAGGAGCTGGTTAAGGATAATTTAACCCCAATATTCGAACTAGGGAACAATGCTCACTGAACCTGGGGTACCTTGTATGCAAAAAATTGCATTTTCCTCGTGGAGTTGGGGCGGGTTTCAAGAACTTCGACAACTCTTCAGGGAGGGAACTCCACTCACCTTTGAAGACTGTAAACAATCGTTCTCAATACTAGAAGGGTGTAAGGTTCAGATACTATGATTTGCGTCATTGGGTGAGCCATCCCAGTATAAAACAAAGGGCAGCCCATCCTGCATAACCGGATCGCATTCTGTTAGTGATTGTGGATAGCGGGAGACCCACTGTCGTATGGTGGACTGTAAAGAAGGCGACGGTGTGCAGACACAAACTACATGAGTCTCACTCAACAAGGTTTCAGGGAAGGATGGAAGAACCTCCCCCCCAGGGGAACGAGACAGAGCGTCTGCTTTCCCATGCCAGACACCAGGTCTATGTTTGACCACGAAGTCGAACGCGGCAAAGAAGAGATGCCAACGTACCTGTCGGCTGTTTGTACATTCAGAGAGGCAAGGTCCTGTAGATTCTTATGATCGGAGAACACCACCGTCTGGTGCTTTGCGCCCAGGAGGTGGTGTCTCCAGGTCTGTAGAGCGTCCTTAATGGCCAATAGTTCTTTTTCTGTAACTATGTAGTGCAATTCGCTTGCCTTGAACTTACGAGAGTGAAATGCAACCGGATGCAGACGACCAGTGGCAGGACATGGTTGGGAAAGTACAGCGCCTAGTGCATAGGAGGATGCGTCTGCCTCGAGGATAAACGGGAGTTCAGGGTCAGGGTGTTGTAACACCGGAGCAGTGGTGAGCATGGTTTTCAGAGAGTCAAAGGCGTTTTGTTGTGTCACGGACCAGACATAGGGGACGGAAGGGCCAGTGAGCGCAGTGAGTGGTGCTACGATAGAGGAGAACCCAGCAATGAATAGTCGGTAAAAGTTAGCGAAACCCAAAAATGACTGCAGTTGCTTGAGTGTGGTCGGAATTGGTCATTCGTCATTCGTTGATTGCCCGGACTTTAGACTGATTCATAGAGAGACCCCTGGGAGAGATATGGAACCCCAAGAATTCAACCTGACTGGTGTGGAAAATGCACTTCTCGGGTTTAGCAAATAGTGCGTTGGCTTGGAGACGTAACAACACTTCCTTAACATGCGTGATGTGTTCATCGAGGGAGGAAGAGAAAACCAATATGTCATCTAAGTACACTATCACGTAGGCGTTCAGGATATCGCTAAATATGTCATCCATGAAGCGCTGAAACGTAGCAGGAGCATTACAGAGGCCAAACGGCATAACTGTATACTCAAACAACCCTTGTCGTGAGCAGAAGGCCGTCTTCCATTCATCTCCTTCACGCATGCGTACGAGATTGTACGCCCCCCGAAGATCCAGTTTGGTGTAAATCGTGGCATGAGTGAGTTTGTCTAACAACGGGGTAATACGAGGTATGGGATAGCGGTTTTTTACCGTGATGGCGTTCAAACGCCTGTAATCTATGCAAGGACGGAGATCCCCTTCCTTCTTTGGCACAAAGAAGATAGGACCTGCTGCTGGGGATGTTGATGGGCGAATGTGACCCAGACGCAAGGCCTGCTGTATGTATTCTTGCAGGGCTCACTCTTCCGTCTGGGTTAGGGAGTAGATTCGGCCCTTTGGGATGGGGGCGTCCGGGACGAAATCAATGGGGCAGTCGTAGGGTCGATTCGGAGGAAGACCTTTCGCAGAGCCTTTGTCAAACACAGCCCGGAATTCATAATACTCAGGAGGGATGTTGTTCGTGACCGCCCCTATCATGTGAGCGTCCTGGGTGTCGGATCTGTCTTCTATGGCTAAAGAAGCGACTACCCCTAGGATGTCTGCGGGGCTGGAAACCCGAGGTGTCTCGAGCAGGCAGTAGTATTGGCACGTTTCTGATTCGAAGGAGACCTGACCCGTTGTCACGATGCCCGCTCCCGGGGAGCCGGCTCAGGCCCTGCATCCCCGAAAGCGGACATCAAGTCCCCGGGGAAGGTCCCAGCAACCCCTTATAGGGGCCCTTTGGACAGCGTCCTGGCGCCTATGGCGCCAGGCTCATAGAAAACGTCAGTCCTGGCGCCATAGGCGCCAGGCTCATTATGAAAGTGTTTGGGTGCACTTACCTGATGCAGACCATGCTGCAGAACCCCGGCCTCCTTGAGGCCTGAAAGGAACTACTTTACCTGTGGGACTCATTTACCACCTGGGCGTGGTCGAGGAAGGATACATACCTGATTGGAGGAAGGACACATTCTAGGAACTTCTTCCAAGGCTATTTAAACCACACCCGATCAGCCACACGTGCTTCGCGTTGTTCTGCATCTAGCAGCTGGACGCTCACCGTGTCTGCTCCTGCATCTTGACTTCTGCCACACCTGCCAGCATCCTGAATCACCTGCAAAGGAAGGGAACAAGAGAACAGAAGAAGGAAAAGGCCTCACCTGCTAAATCTGCATCCCAGAGACATTTCGCCGACAATCCTGAAAAGGAAGACATTTATTTTTAAAAGCACATCGCATCGATCGCTGCAGCGCCGCATTCTACTCACCTCTACAGGGCGCCTCCATGTTCAGCAGCGACCATCCGGATTCGCAGTCGCGCCCCCGTGCCTAGGGAGCAAAAGACAAGAACAAAGGTGAGAGAAAGAAGGGAAAAGGGAAGCTAAAACTCCATGTCAAGACTTACCCGTTGGGTCATTCCCTTTTCATTTCGGGTCCGCGCCGCATCCAGGCATTTTCGGACCCCGGCCCCTAAGGGGAAAAAGACATCAGCGTTAATGAGTGAATGAAAAGACATTACCAAAACACTCATTAAAGACTTACCTGATTTCCACAAGGATTTCACCGCTCACCTCGGGTCGGTGCCTGTTCCCTGGCATTCCGTACCCCGGCCCCTATGGGGAAAAAGACACTAGCATTAGAACATTAATGCATGGACACAAGGGGAACCACTTATAGAAAAACTTACCTGGAAGCCAAGCAAGTTTGGTTCTCACCCATCTGAAAATAAAGTGACGTAACTGGATACCAACGCGCCCCTGCATCAGAAGCAGGATGGAGAGCTCGTCCTTCCAGACCCTAAGGTGAGACGCTATGGGGAAGCACAGAAGGGTTTTGAGGAGGGTGAGAGGGGTAAGTGGGAGGCTGATTGCATTACCCCGCAGACAGTTAACCCCCTATTCTCACCTACAGAAGGATACTTCTGCGAGTCAGACAAGCCAGATTTGGGGCCCAGTCCAGTCCGTCTTCCGAACCCTGCGCATAACCTTAGACGAGGTCACAGCAGCGCGAACCAGGCCAGCGCCTCCGTGGGAGTCAGGTGAGCGTTACAGAACGCGAAACCTTCCTACAAATTCCCACCCAGGCGCTATGGAAACTTCTGAGACTGATCAGTTGGCCCAATTACTGGGGGCATTACGGGCCGAAGTACATGCCGCTCGTCAAGAGACTAATGCCCTCAAGAGGGAATTAATAATATCAAAGGAAAGAACTGATGACCTGGCCAGACAGCTTTTGCAAGGTCAAGCTGGACAAACTCCTCTACCCTGTTCCGGAGGGAACCCCGCTCCTGTGGTTCCCAGTAACCCTGTGCAGATTAATCTACCTGGAAACATGCAGCTGGCCCCACCTGAACGCTTTGCTGGGGACCCCAAACGATTCGCCGTATTCATGAATCAGTGTCGTTTGCACTTCCTCTGCAGACCTGGGGCCTTCCCTAATGATCAGACCAAAGTAGCCTTTGTATTGTCATATCTCAGCGGCTGCGCTGCCGATTGGTCAGTTCCACTGGTAACTCAAGATGACCCGATTCTCCGTGATTTTCAAGGATTTCAAGCAAGCATGGAAAGGTTATTTGCTCGACACTCTCAGGGGCAGGCTCTGGATGACGAACTTCTATCCCTGCGACAGGGCAATCAGGACCTCCTATCCTATATTGCAACCTTTAATAGACTAATTGTGGAAACGGGATGGCCAGAGGATAAAAGAGTCACGTTATTTTATCGAGGTCTACGCGGAGAACTTAAAGATGTCTTGGCCCAAGTTGTAAATCCGCCCCAAGAATGCACAGAATATATAGACTTAGTGGTCCAATTGGATCACAGACTTCAAAACAGAAAAACAGATCGGTCCAGGTTTGAGACCCGGGTGTTGGTCAAGACCCACGCTAACCCCAAGGGAGTTGATGTCTCTGAGCCTATGCAAATTGGAGGGGTTAAAGAACCCTTAACTCAAAAGGAACGTGAAAGGAGGCGGCAGTTAAAATTATGTCTTTATTGTGGGAACTCTGGACACTTTCTACGAGATTGCCCGGCAAAACCGCCCCGAAAAGCGGTAGGAGCCGCTGATAAAAACCATGAAGACTCTGTTTCGGGAAACGACTCAGCCCGACAAGCGTAGGGGTCCGCTTGCCGAGCTTGAAAACTAAGTCTCAGACCTCGCATTTCATTGTGCCAATGGTTCTCGTAGATCCAGAAAAGCCTAAGCGGTTGCATGCAATAAAGGCATACATCGATAGCGGGGCTATTGGAAACTATGTGGATCGTGAATTGGTCTCTAGGATTAACCTCCCTCTCCGTCCTAAAACCAGCAAAGATGTCATCACCACAGTCGATGGAACTGAAATTGCCTCTGGACCGGTAACACATTCCACTACTGGGGTGACTCTTATTGGTCCTGACGGCCATCGGGAGGCAGTTGTGTTTGATGTAATCAAGGCTCCACAGTTTCAGGTTATTCTTGGAATTCCTTGGTTAGAGACACATAATCCTCGAATTGATTGGCGAGCTAAGAGAATAATCTTCCCGGATTGTGCACAAACATGCTACCCAGAAAACCTGAAGATTAATCTAGCATCTGTAACCTCTGCCTCCATGCAATTACCTCCGGAATACCAGGACTTTCAGGACGTCTTCCAAAAGGAACAGGCCAACACGTTACCTCCTCACCGATCGTACGATTGCCAAATCGATCTGGTGCCCGGTGCACAACCCCCTTGTAGCAGGATTTATGCCCTTACCGAACCTGAGAACCTGCATTTGAGACAATATTTGGATCAATACCTCGCCAATGGTTTTATTCGCCCGTCAAAGTCCCCGGCATCCTCGGCTTTGTTCTTCGTGCCTAAAAAAGAAGGCGACCTTAGAACTTGTATCGATTACCGCGCATTGAACTAGATAACGGTTAAAAACCGTTATCCTCTGCCTCTGATTCCTGAACTCCTTAACCAGGTGAAGGACGCTTGCATATACACCAAGTTAGATCTCCGGGGGGCATATCATCTGGTGCGATTAAAAGAAGGCGACGAATGGAAAACAGCCTTCCGTACAAAATATGGATTATTCGAATACCAGGTAATGCCTTTCGGGTTGTGCAATGCGCCTGCTGCCTTCCAATTCTTCATGAATGATGTCCTTCGGGAACTCATCGATGTTTGTGTTGTCGTCTATATCGATGACATTCTAGTGTACTCCTCTTCGGAATCTGATCACAGAAAACACGTTAGGGCAGTTCTGGAAAAACTGCGCCAACACAAACTATTTGCTAAACTGGAGAAATGTGTTTTCCATACCACAGAAGTTGAGTTTCTCGGTTTCATCCTGACACCCAAAGGAGTCCGAATGGACTCAAGAAAAGTGGATGCCATCCTCAAATGGCCATCACCTAGCTCTGTAAAAGGGGTTCAAAGCATGCTCGGCTTTGCCAATTTCTATCGCAGGTTTATCCTGGAATTTTCACGCATAGTACAACCCATTACTGCACTCTTGAGGAAAAATAAATGTTTTGAATGGTCTGAAGAAGCCGAGCAGGCCTTCCAGGATTTAAAAACTAAGTTTACCTCCGCACCTATATTGAAACACCCACGTCCAGATCTCCCGTATGTCGTCGAAACTGACGCATCCAGCCTAGCCATGGGAGCAGTTCTGTCTCAAAGAGATCCTGAAACCAACCAACTGCATCCCGTAGCATTTTGGTCCAGAAAATTCTCGGCACCAGAGATTAATTACGCAATCACTGACAAAGAACTGTTAGCCATAAAGTCCGCTTTTAAAGCCTGGCGGCATTACCTGCTTGGCGCTCGACATACCATCACGGTGATCACTGATCACCGGAATTTACAGTATTTGAAAACCGCCAAGGCTCAGTCATCACGGCAGCTCCGATGGGCTTTGTTTTTCGCTGAATTTGATTTTGTGATTACCTATCGACCTGGCTGCAAGAACGGCAAAGCAGACGCCTTATCCCGAATTGGAATGGGAGAATCTGATACAAACTCAGAACCAGTACCAATAATTCCCGAACAGAGAATTCTAGGCATGACTTCGTTACAGACGCTTGAAGACATTCAAGTCAGAGTGAAACAACTCCTGGACCCTACAGTCCTACAGGATTGGATACAAAAGGGATCAGACTTTACCATAAATAAAGGTTTTCCTTATTACCAAGGACGCTTATTCCTGCCGCACAAGGATTTACACGAACTAGTTATTTCAGGTTATCATGATACATTAATAGAGGGACACCCCGGTATTGCCAAGACAATGGAAAAGGTGAAACGACAATTCTGGTGGCCCTCTTGGCGAAAAGATGTTAAATCTTTTGTGATGTCATGTGGTGTTTGCTCCCAAAATAAAGGTCAAAAGAAAAGACCAGCCGGTCTCCTTCAACCTCTAGACATACCGCCAGCACCCTGGCACACCCTATCAATGGATTTTATTACGGACTTGCCTCCTTGTTCGGATACAATACCATTCTGGTAATTGTGGATTTGTTTTCCAAAATGGCCCACTTCATTCCTTTGAAAGGTTTACCTTCAGCTTCTGTCCTAGCCAAAGACTTCCTCGAAAATATTGTTCGGCTACATGGATTCCCATCTATACTAATCTCTGACCGGGGAAGCCAATTCATTTCCCACTTCTGGCGCAAATGTTGTCAAATGGCACAAATCGACGTAAGATTATCGACCAGTCACCACCCTCAGACCGATGGTCAGACCGAGAGGACAAATCAGACCCTTGAGCAGTACTTACGGTGTATGTTACAGCAATCTGAAAGCAACTGGAAAGACATTCTTTGGATAGCCGAATACGCATATAATAATTCGGTACACTCTGGAACTGGCCATAGTCCTTTTTATACCTTGTTTGGACATCACCCTCGAACCTCAAACCTCGACTCACCTCAGAACCTCGGAGTGCCCGCAGTAGAACATCTGCATTCTACCATTACCCGAGCCTTCAAAGAGGCAACCACGCATTTACAACAAGCCAAGAGAAAATACAAGGAGAATGCTGACCTACATCGGAGTGAAGCACCTCTGTATCAGATTGGGGATCAAGTGTGGTTAGCTACCAGACATTTACCGCTCAAAGGGCCTCGAACTTTTAACCCAAAATATCTGGGACCTTATTCTATTACGGCAATAATTAACCCAGTAGCGGTTAAACTTGATTTACCAGCTAATATGCAAATTCACCCTGTTTTTCATGTGTCACTTCTGAAACCAGTGGTCCCCGGAACCCGACTACTCAAACCTCCAGAACCTATTCAAATAGATGGGGAACCCGAATTCGAAGTGAAGAACATTTTAGATTCAAAAATGTTTAGGTCAAAGCTTTTCTACCTAATTGATTGGAAGGGGTACGGACCTCAGGAGAGGTCGTGGGAACCCAGTGACCATGTGCATGCACCTCGATTAGTCAGGAAATTCCACCGACTCTTCCCAAACAAACCAAAACCCCCGGAGGCGCCAGGCTCATAGAAAACGTCAGTCCTGGCGCCATAGGCGCCAGGCTCATTATGAAAGTGTTTGGGTGCACTTACCTGATGCAGACCATGCTGCAGAAACCCGGCCTCCTTGAGGCCTGAAAGGAACTACTTTACCTGTGGGACTCATTTACCACCCGGGCGTGGTCGGGGAAGGATACATACCTGATTGGAGGAAGGACACATTCTAGGAACTTCTTCCAAGGCTATTTAAACCACACCCGATCAGCCAAACGTGCTTCGCGTTGTTCTGCATCTAGCAGCTGGACGCTCACCGTGTCTGCTCCTGCATCTTGACTTCTGCCACACCTGCCAGCATCCTGAATCACCTGCAAAGGAAGGGAACAAGAGAACAGAAGAAGGAAAAGGCCTCACCTGCTAAATCTGCATCCCAGAGACATTTCGCCGACAATCCTGAAAAGGAAGACATTTATTTTTAAAAGCACATCGCATCGATCGCTGCAGCGCCGCATTCTACTCACCTTTACAGGGCGCCTCCATGTTCAGCAGCGACCATCCGGATTCGCAGTCGCGCCCCCGTGCCTAGGGAGCAAAAGACAAGAACAAAGGTGAGAGAAAGAAGGGAAAAGGGAAGCTAAAACTCCATGTCAAGACTTACCTGTTGGGTCATTCCCTTTTCATTTCGGGCCCGCGCCGCATCCAGGCATTTTTGGACCCCGGCCCCTAAGGGGAAAAAGACATCAGCGTTAATAAGTGAATGAAAAGACATTACCAAAACACTCATTAAAGACTTACCTGATTTCCACAAGGATTTCACCGCTCACCTCGGGTCGGTGCCTGTTCCCCGGCATTCCGTACCCCGGCCCCTATGGGGAAAAAGACACTAGCATTAGAACATTAATGCATGGACACAAGGGGAACCACTTATAGAAAAACTTACCTGGAAGCCAAGCAAGTTTGGTTCTCACCCATCCGAAAATCCAGTGACGTAACTGGATACCAACGCGCCCCTGCATCAGAAGCAGGATGGAGAGCTCGTCCTTCCAGACCCTAAGGTGAGACGCTACGGGGAAGCACAGAAGGGTTTTGAGGAGGGTGAGAGGGATAAGTGGGAGGCCGATTGCATTACCCAGCAGACAGTTAACCCCCTATTCTCACCTACATAAGGATACTTCTGCGAGTCAGACAAGCCAGATCTGGGGCCCGGTCCAGTCCGTCTTCCGAACCCTGCGCATCACCTTAGACGAGGTCACAGCAGCGCGAACCAGGCCAGCGCCCCCGTGGGAGTCAGGTGAGCGTTACACCCGTGCCCCAGTTAATCAGAGGATTGTGCCTCTTTAGCCAAGGAATGCCCAGGATAACTCCGAACTGAGGCGTGGCTATGAGATCAAATGACATGGTCTCTCTATGGACTTCCTGTATGACTAATTCCAACAGGGCTGTCTGTTGCAAGATTGGTCCAGACGCTAGGGACGTCCCGTCTACTGCATGAACCGGTTCGGGGTGTTTCCTTTTGATCAGAGGTAAGTTTAGTGAACTGGCTAGCGCTATATCTATAAAGCAGCCTGTAGCTCCAGAGTCGATCACTATTCGTACTGCATGAGAGATACCTGCAGCAGAGTTTAAGGAAGCTTGTACCACCACAGGTCGGACGGGACCAAAAGCCGGATCAGAGGAATTTTGTATAGGACTCGCCCCAACCCCTGATCTCAAGGGCGAGTCTTCGGAAAACCCGGAATTTTGTTCCTTGGCCGTTGAGACCGCAGTAGAAGCAGGCATTGTCCGCCCTTCTGCGCCCTCGTTCGGCATGAGTAATGGGGCATGAGTAATGGGGCTGCGTATCCCGCCGATCTGCATGGGTTCGGGTGAGGTGCCGGATGTGGTTGAAAGTGAGGTATGAGATAGCCCTGTTTCCCCCTTACGTTCTGCCCGTCTGGCGTCGATTTGCAAGGTCAAATCAACTAGGTCGATATAGAGTGAGGGAAGAGAAGGCACCACAGATAAAGCATCCTTCATGGAACCACACAAGCCCCAATAATAGATCACTGCCTTTTTGTTCTCTGGCCAGGAGGTCTCAGTAGCGAGTTGGTTGAACTTGGTGATATACTCAATGAAGGTGGACCGGCCTTGAGTAAGATCTAGGAGTTCCATGTCTCTGGATTGGGCTTTATATCTAGTGTCAAAAACCTTGGCCATTTCTTGGGTCAATAACAAAATCGTACAGGGCAGGATGGTTGCCCTCCAACAATGGGTTAGCCCACGTGGCTGCCACACCCGACAAATGGGAGAGAAGAAAAGCCACCTTAGAGACAGAATCAGAGAAAGCCTGGGGTCGGCACAAGAAATGCAGTTTGCACTGATTTATGAAGGTGCAATATTTCAAAGGATCCCCCTGATACCTCTCAGGGGCTGCTAGAGGAAATGGGGTCTGAACCACCACTGACGGGCTGGCAGAGTGGGTGGTGTGACAGGAATCGGGTTTTGGGGTGGGGCGGCATCGCCGAATTCGGCGTCAACAGGTAAGGGATGTCGTGTGCTTTGCATGGCATCAAGACGGTGGTTCAGTGCAGTGGTGGCAGTGGCCAGGTCAGTGCGGAGGGTAGCAGCTGCCATATCTGCCCTAAGCGATGTCACTGCTTGCATTAAGGCAGTCACAGGGTCCCCGGCTGAAACATCCATAACTGGACGACCATAAGGCTTCACAGTCTGTTCTAACTTGATGGGTCCGACTTGATGGTCGTGCAGTTATGTAATGCCTCCGTCCCCAAGTACCGCTCGAGCAGAATGTAAACACTGCCCTAGCAATCTTTGAGGCCACAGGTGGGAGTGTCGTCGTCAGCCTGGTACCGGGAACGCCGGAAGGACCCCTGAGTGCTGTAAGGCAAAGGGTTATAATCAAGGAAACACCCAAAAGACAATTGGCAGAGGGAGCAAACAAGATGCAGTGACACCAGCTTACCTAAAAGGGGTGGAGTATAGGTAATAGACCTATACGGACAGCAGGGAAACCCACAGCAGGCTGAGATGATGTACTTGGCACTCCTGAAAGCACCTGGTGGAGCAAGAACTTGATCCGTGACAAAACTTGAAGCAATCCGAGGTTTGCAGAAACAGAAGGGTAATCCAAAGGCAAGTCCAGAGTACAAACAGGTGTCAGGCGTCCGGGAGATCAGAGAGCACGCCAGAGTCCAAGGGTAATCCGAGAGCAGGTCCAAGAGAAACGTTCCAAGGTCGAGGCAAGGAGAGTAACAAGAAGCAAAGGTAACGCCTGGCAATTCTCCGTAGAAGTAGCTGTGAAGCAAATTGTTTTGTTTGCCGGCTTCTTTTGAAGCGGCGAGCGGTGTCACGTGACGCATCACGTGACCGCTCGCACGCGTTACGTGGATCGCAACGCGGCCAGCGATTGGGGCTGCCGGTACTTCCTGGTATACTGGCGTCGCCGGCTCTGCAGGAGGCGCCATGGCAACCGCCAACGCGGAAAAGGGCGAAAAGAGGCGGGTCCGCCCAACATGGTATCCCGGCTGCCGTGCTTCCCCTGCTGATGTGAATGGGGAACACGACGGCGAGAAGCGCCTGATGGGAGAGACAGGTGTGAGGGGGGAAGTGGGTGATGGGGTGTGTGTGAGGGCGTGACAAATGGTCCTAGCATTGGCCTGATGGATCTCTCTGCGTGTTTCCTCCCCGTCAGCCACATATTGGCACACCAGCTCGATCATCGAGTCCTGCCTTGCCTCCACCCTAGACAGGCGTGCCTCCATGTCAGTGGGGGCTGCTGAGGTTGAGGGTGCTGCGGCTGGGTGGGCCATTGCAGGGCTGGCCTCTGGGGTGGTAGTGAGGTCTGAACTGTGCAGTAGAACTGCAGAATCCAGCATGGAGCTGGAGAGTGTGCCCTGAGTGGCATGTTTGGGGGTTGACGGGGGGCTTGGGGTGTGTGGAAATTCCACATGGATTGTTCCATCGAGGTCCACGTACTCCTCCGCTCCTACATCCACGTCACTGAGTGGGGCTGTGGCTGCTGCCTCACTCACTGAACTTGTGGCAGCGGACTGGGTGCCATCAGCCTCCCCTTCATCTGTTGTTGGCAGCTCTATGGTTGCAGTCTCGTCCGCTGCTGTGGTGTCCTCATGTGCCTGCATGGCATGTACACTTGCCCTGGGTTGGACTGTGGGCCGCAGTGCTGCCCCGGAGGTGGATTGGCCAGTGCCCGGTGGTCTGGCCCTGTACGTAGATGACCTTGTGGCAGGGTCCTGACTCCCACCTTCTCCATCAGTGCCTGTGGGGAAAAAAGAGATGCAGGGCATCAGTGATGCTGTTACATGCAAGATGCATGAGATGGTGCTGTATAGTATTTCATTTCTCCTGCATTGCAATCTTATAGATGTGTCACACAGGGTAGTTTCAAGAGGGGGCATATTGGCATTAGCCGTGGCATCTCCATTGAGCACTGATGTGTACCAGGTGGTATGCCATGGGGCTTGTGTGATGTATGACATGCAAACGGTCCCTGTGTGTTGGGTGTTTGTTGGTGATGGGATTGGCACACAGCATGCATTTCAGTGTGGCAGGGTTTGGGCCTCCATCTGGACATGGATCTGTAAATGTGTGTATGATGGGCCATGCATTGCCTTGGCTCACTTTCACATCAGTTGTGCTACGTCATGGTTTGGCCTACTGGGGTTTGTAGGGTCACTCACCTCCATCTCCAGATGTCGCAGCACCCGTCTCCATTTCCCCGAACCCCTCTATCGACTCCATCTGGATGGTTGTGCTGCAGGTTTCCTTCCAGCGCATGAGTTTCACCGGTGAGTGGGCACCCCCACCTGGCCTCCCTACGATTGCTGGACAGGATGTTTCGGACCCTGAGACGGAGGTCGTCCCATCTTTTTTTACAGTCTTTGACTGTCCGGGGGGTGGTGCCAACCGCTGACACCTTGCATGCTACCTCCTCCCAGATTTCCTTCTTCCTCAGCTGCACCTCCCTTTTGAGGTTATTTGTGAAAACCTCATCGGCATGGGCAGCAAGGGTATCTGCCAGCATATTTAACTCCTCATCGGAGAAGCGCTTCTTGCGCAGGCGGGGGGTGGTTTTATGGGTAGCCTTGAACATGATGTATACAATGGCCCTGGTCTCTCCTCTGTAGAGCTGGTGGATTGGGTGAATTGCAATGGATTGTGTTTTTAAAGATGGCCGCCGGCGCATTTCCCGTTCCGACGCAATGACGTTATTTCCGGGTCCGGTATTACGAGCCCGGAAATATTTGCATGTTGTAATTACCAGGTCATTATTAAGGGGTTGCTCCTTGGCGGAGGCGGTATCGGCGGGTCCCGTGATGGCGCTATCAGGGTGTTGGAGGGCCTTTAGCGGCATGGCGGTGTAGCCATTACCGGCATGGGGGTTTGAGGCGTGCTCGCGCACTCGTAATCAGCCGCAATTGGCGGTGTCAAGGGTGCACGGACACGCTAATACCTCCATGCCGGTAATGGCTCCGTTTTTAGCGGGAATCTCGTAATGAAGCCCACTGTCTTAGTTGGGGATCTTGACCCTGTTGACCATCCTGAGCTGCAGTCTTTACTGGCAGAAGGTGGACCCAACAAGGCAGACTTCAGTAAAGGACAGAGAGAGTATCCTACTCTTGAAGGTCTTCGACAACAGGCTGCTAACCAAATTGATGGGCAAGAAGTTGGAAAGCACAGTTTAAGCTGGGAAGATGGCCTCTTCTACAGTGAACGAACTGAGTCTACCCCTGGGGACTGCAAAAGACTCCAGTTCCTACAGTTAGCCCATGAGATACCTTAGGCTGGTCACTTGAGTTTCAAAAAGACCAAGGAAAGGCTCTCTCTTTACTTCTACTGGCCTAAGATAGGTTCAGAAGTTGACAAATTCTGTAGGAGCTGTCACACTTGCCAAACCTCTGGCAAGAGTGCAGCCAAGAATGTGGTACCCATGGTGACTCTCCCAGTGGTGGGAGTTCCTTTTGAGAGGGTGGTCATTGACATTGTCGGTCCCCTTGACCCTCCCACATCTTCAGGGAACAGGACTATCCTGGTTGTAGTAGACCATGCTACAAGATACCCAGAAGCCATACCTATGAGACTGTTATGGCTCAGGCTGAGGCTAAGGCTCTACTTGGTATTATTACCAGAGTAGGGTTTCCTAAGGAAGTGATATCCGACAGGGGATCCAATTTTATGTCCCACTACATGCAAGCCATGTGGTAAAACTGTGGTGTTACTTACAAGTTCTCTACAGCCTACCATCCACAGACAAATGGCCTGGTAGAGAGGTTTAATCGTACTATAAAGAGCATAATAGGTGCTTTAGAGGAACCCCTTAAGAAAAGCTGGGACCTTCTACTGCCATGCTTTCTCTTTGCATATAGAGAAGTCCCTCAGGAGGGAGTTGGTTACAGTCCCTTTGAACTTCTCTATGGCCATCCAGTCAGAGATCCATTGGCCCTGATCAAGGAAGGGTTGGAGAGTGTTTCTTCCCCCAAGCCAGTCAGAGTGACTGACTATGTGATAGGTCTCCGGAGGAGAATGTCACACATGATGGCAGAAGCAAGTGATAACTTAAAAGGAGGTCAGGCTCTGGTCAAACATTGGCATAACCAGAAGGCCAGCATGGTTGAGTTTTCTCAAAACCAGCTTGTATTAGTTATGGTGCCAACAAGGCAGAGGACCTTGCAGGACAAGTGGATAGGACCCTTCAAGGTTATGGGCAAACTTGGAGAGGTGAACTATCTGGTGGATAAGGGCAGACCTAAGGAGGCTCCCAGAGTCTTTCACACCAACTGTTTAAAGGCTTATGTCTCGATACCAGAAGTAGGAGCTTTGCTTCTAGCATCAGCTCAAGAGGAAGAGGAGAGTGAACGTTTACCTGACCTCCTCAGAGGCCAACCTTTAGATGAGCAGATAGGAGTTAATCTCTCTTCTCAGCTGACTTCTGAACAACAGAAGGAGTGCAAAGCTCTGTTGAATCAGTTTGCCTCCCTGTTTTCACTATCACCAGGCTTGACCACTTGGGGCCAGCATGATATTCTCTCTGGTGACTGTTTACCTGTAAAAAGCAGAGGTTACATAATGTCAGAACATGTAAGATCCCACATCAAAGGAGAGGTCAACAAGATGCTTGATCTTGGGGTTATAGAGCTGTCTACAAGTCCATGGTCTAGTCCAGTTGTTCTAGTACCAAAGGCAGGATCCAAGGAGTTGAGATTCTGTGTGTACTATAGAGCCCTAAATTCAGTCACTAAGACTGATGCCCATCCTTTGCCCAGGACAGATGAACTAGTGGATATACTTGGTTCAGCCAAGTACCTCAGTACATTTGACCTAACCTCAGGCTATTGGCAAATAGCACTAACAAACCATGCAAAGGAGAAAACTGCATTTTCTACCCCAGTCGGCCTCTACCAGTTTAAGGTTATGCCTTTTGGACTAAAGAATGCACCTGCTACATTTCAAAGGATGGTTAATCAAGTTCTGAATGGGATGGAGGACTTCTGCATGGCATACTTGGATGACATTTCAGTGTTCAGCCCTACATGGAAGGAACATATTGACCACCTAGGATATGTTTTGCAGGCTCTTGAGCAGGCCCATCTGACCATAAAGGCAAGCAAATGTCAAATTGGTCAGAGTAAAGTGGTCTACCTTGGTCATGAGGTAGTAGGAGGTGAGATAAGGCCATTGCCCAGCAAAGTACAAGCTGTGCAAAACTGGGCCACCCCTACTACTCAAACCCAAGTTAAGGCTTTTTTAAGTCTCACTGGTTACTACAGGAATTTCATAGAGAACTATGGGACCATAGCTTCTCCCTTGAATGTAGTCTCCTCTCCAGAATTCCCTAAAAAGGTTAGATGGAATGAGAAGTGCACTAAAGCCTTTGAAAGCCTGAAGAAAGCCCTTTGTCAAGCTCCAGTCCTAAGAGCTCCTGATTACCACAAACCCTTAATTGTGCAGACAGATGCCTTCAATATAGGTATAGGTGCAGTCCTGAGTCAACTGGATGAGAAAGGTAGGGAGCACCCCATTTGCTTCATCAGTAGGAAACTGAAGGAACCAGAAACAAGGTGGGCAACCATAGAGTGTGAATGCTTTGCCATTCTGTGGAGTTTGAAGAAGTTTAGACCATACTTTTATGGATCTACTTTTGTGATTCAAACTGACCACCAACCCTTGAGATGGTTAATGCAAATGAAAGGGGAAAACCCATAACTTCTAAGATGGTCAATCTGCCTGCAAGGGTTTGATTTTACCATTCAGCACAGAGCAGGATGTCACCACCAAAATGCTGATGGTCTCTCTAGGATGTTTTTAACCGACTAGAGGTAGAGATTCATCCAAGAGTGGATTAAATCCTCCTGTCCCTTAGTCTGGGGGAGGAGGGAGGCGAGTGTTAGTGTCACAACGCGGCCGTGGAAACTCTGGTCAAGATGGAGGCGGTATTGAGCCTCTACACCGGTCCGCCGACGGTCTAGTCGTCTAGGACCGGCAGGTATAAGAGGAGACCACGCCCCCCTGCAACTTGCGTTGCAACTCGCTTTGTTAGTCTCCTGACTTTCGTCTGCTTGCAGTGCCCCGTCCAGCGAATCTATCTACTTTTGCTTCATCTGATTCTTCGCTATCCTTAGCTTCCTGTCCGGATTTACTCTTCTGCTGTCAGCCTCGCTTGCTTCCTCTTCTCTCGCTCTCCCCGGTTGTACCTGCTTGGAGCCTCAGTCAACCTGTCGCGGTGTGTTCGGTGTCAGTTTCACCGTACTACTCCCGCGTCTATCACTCTTTCTCTCTCTGACGCTCGATTTCACTCTCACGCTCGCTCTCTCTCTCTGTCTATCCCCCTCTCATTCTTTCTCTCTCTCTCTCTACCGCTCTCTTTCGCTCTCGCTCTCTCTCTCTCTCTCCCTCTCTCTCTTTTTCTCTCTCGCGCTCGCACTCTCTCTTTCTCTCTCGCGCTCGTACCTTCTCTTTCTTTTTTCCTATCTTACCTTCGTCCAGGAGTCTTTTGGTGGCCATCTTTACCTCCTTAGCCTCCGGTTGGATTTTCTCCTCGCTTCCCGTGAGCGGCCAAACCCTCATCCGGAAGGATCAAAACCTTGAGCTTGCTATTACAGCTGATACAGGACTACGCCAGCCTCTCCAGTCTTCACATCGGAATTACCAAAAGCATCAATTGACACACAGGGTTTTTTCTGCCTTATCAGGCTTTTTCCCTGTTGGAGGAGCGGACTCCCCTGGGTCCACCTGACTGCCAGATCCATAGGCGGGCAAGGTGGCCTCGGGGGGAGACCGTCCCTATCTCTTCGAACGAAAGAAGGGAAGAAGGACTATTCAGTCAAGCGACGAAAGAGAAAGTCTCCAAACGGAAAGAAGAAGGAGACCGAAGTCATCAAACCCTGCTGAAGATCCAGGTGAGGAGTCTCAGGGGGCTGGAACTTTTGCACAGTGTGACAGATTGCAACGCCTAACTACCGGCATGGCCTCCTTAGAACAATTCCAGGAGATGGTTACAGCTATTCAGGGCCTTCAGGCCGAGGTTCAGAATCTCCGGACCGAGAACACTAACCTACGCCAACAGGTAGTGACACGAGAAGAATCCCGAGGCGATCTACCTCCTCTGACCTTTTCTTTTGGGAAATATGATGGCAATCCGAAACTTCTTAAGGAATTCCTGAATGCCTGTATGGTTTACTTCACCTTTCGACCCAGGGCATATGAACTGGATAGAACTAAGGTAGGGTTTCTTGTTTCCAACCTTACAGGTAACGCTCTGGCTTGGGCAACCCCACTGATAACACTCGCGGACCCTGCGCTAGCGGATTACTCTCAGTTCACTCAACTATTATGTGCCAGATTTGAGAGACCAGAAGTCCAATATTCTTCTTATGAAACCCTTCTAGATCTCCGGCAAGGCAATCAAGATGTACAGACTTATGCCTCTATTTTTACCAAACTGGCCACAGACTCCGGATGGCCAGATTCGGCTCAGCAGACCCTTTTTCGCCGAGGCTTACAGGATGAGCTCAAGGACGAGCTAGCCAGGATGGCACGTCCTACCTCCTTCCAAGAGTTGGTTACTTTATCCCTGCAACTGGAGTACAGATTGCATGAACGAAGGTTGGAAAGAAGGAGATTCAGACTCCATCCCTTAGGAGGGAATCCCTCTGCAGGTTCTCCTAACCGACCACAACAGGAAGAGCCTATGCAAATAGGAACAACCCGAGGCCCTTTGAACCCCGAGGAACGCAAGAGACGCAGAGACCTGGGCCTCTGCATGTACTGCGGATCTTCGAAACATTTGCTCCGGACTTGTCCAGATGTGCCCCCGAGACGTCCGGGAAACGCGCCTCCCCGATCTTGAGCAGGGAAAGGAACCGGGCAGGATCAAGGAATCCCTGTAATTCTACCCACCAGGATCCCTCTGCGGATAACAACAGTCTTATGGTGTTTTCTGTGCGCCTAACGTTTGAATCCTCTCCATCTGTTGAAGTACTAGCTATGCTGGATTGTGGTGCGGCCGGAAACTTTATGGACATCCAGTGGGCTCAAGAACAAGGCATACCCCTGCGTAGGAAAGCCTGCCCTTTGCCAGTAGAAGGGGTCGATGGAGCACCCCTTTCATCCGGTCCCATCATTAAGGAGACAGTCCCGGCTAACATGTCCTTGTCTCAGCACCAAGAACGGATTGTTTTTGATGTTATAAGAGCAGCCCATTTCCCAATCATCTTAGGCATACCCTGGCTACGTAAACATAATCCCAGGATTGATTGGTCCGCAAATACCGTCTGTTTTTTGTCACAGTATTGTTCGAAGGAATGTCTACCACAACCCTCTCCTTTGATGAAGAAGGGGAAAGCACAATCGACATGCACTACAGTGGTCCAAACGATTCCACCGCATTATCAGGAGTATGCTGAAATCTTTGAAGACAGGCTACCTCGTTCTTTACCCCCACATCGAGCCGAGGACTGCGGTATCGACCTAAAGCCCGAGGCATCTGTTCCTTTTGGCCGTATGTACCTTATGTCCCTTCCGGAAAGAAGAGCCTTGAAGGAGTACTTGGATGCCAATCTGCAAAACGGTTTAATACAAGAATCCCGTTCCCCAGCAGGAGCCTCGATGTTCTTCATTCCCAAGAAGGGAACTACAGAATTAAGACCGTGTATAGACTACCGTGGGCTGAACAGCATGACCATCAGGGATAGGTACCCAATGCCTCTCATCAAGGAGGTACTTGAAGCTGTGGAAGGAGCCTCTATCTTTACAAAGTTAGACCTCCGAGGAGCCTATCATTTGTTGAGAATAAGGGAAAATGATGAATGGAAGACGGCGTTTAGAACTCCCATGGGACATTTTGAGTATAGGGTAATGCCCTTCGGACTAGTGAATGCTCCTGCCGTGTTCCAAAGGTTTGTAGACAAGATCTTCTCAGACATGTTATACATCTCTGTGGTTGTCTATTTGGACGATATTTTGATTTTCTCTTCCTCCCTATCTGAACATCGAAGACATGTCACGCAGGTCCTTCAAAGGCTGAGAGAACATCAACTACTGGTCAAACCCGAGAAATGTGTTTTTGAAACCTCCTCAGTATCCTATTTAGGATTCATTCTTTCTAAGGAAGGAGTACAGATGGATTCGGAGAAAATTAAGGCAGTTCTCCTATGGCCTACTCCCAGGAATCCCAAGGATATTCAGAGATTTCTGGGACTATCTAATTTTTACAGAAGGTTTATTCCCAATTTCTCGGATATTGTTCTACCCATAACCCGTTTGCTTAAGAAGGGTCAGAAGTTCGAATGGGATAAGGAGGCGGATCAGGCCTTTCTCTTACTTAAGAGGACTTTCACCACCGCTCCCATCCTAGTGCAACCAAATCAGTCTCTTCCTTTTGTGGTGGAGACGGATGCTTCCGGAGGTGCCATAGGAGCTGTTCTCCTACAATCAAGCAAGGATGGAGCAGAACATCCGGTGGCCTACTATTCCAGAACTCTTACACCTAGTGAGAGGAACTACTCTGTTCTGGAACGAGAATTACTGGCTATTCGTCAGGCATGTATAGAGTGGAGGCATTTACTGCAGGGGGCGGCACATCCCTTTCTGGTTCGCACGGACCACCGGAATCTCAAGGTTTTGCAACAGATGGAATGCCGTAATTCTCGTCACGCCCGCTGGGCGTATTTTTTTTCCCAGTTCGACTTTGAAATAACCTACCTTCCAGGAAAGGAGAATACCTTAGCGGACGCTCTGTCCCGCAGTCTGGAGCCCAAGGAAGAACAAGGCCTGGGTGAGATACTCCCTGGGAAGAGAATCCTAGGAATGATCAATTCCTTCATACAAGAAGTTGAGCGCTCGACTAATTTCTCTGATGTCTCTTCTGACCATAGGACCAGCATGGAAAGGAGAGGGAAACTATTCTTTCATCAAGGATCACTGTATTTACCGTCAGAGAAACTTCAGACACAAGCCTTATTCTGGTGCCATGACCTCCCTTCGGCAGGACATAAGGGCCAAGAAGCAACACTCCATCTGATATCCAGATATTTCTGGTGGCCGACTATGGACCAGGACGTCAGAACCTATGTGAAGGCTTGTCCGGTTTGTGCTGCTAATAAACCCATTACTCATCGGCCCATGGGGTTGCTCCAACAAGAACCTCTACCATCACAACCCTGGGAACACATTTCCACTGATTTCATCGTGGATCTCCCTCTCTCAATGGGATCAACGGCATTCATGGTTACGGTGGATACCTTGAGCAAGATGGCTCATTTCTCTCCCTTGCCTGGCCTGCCATCTGCATCCGAAACCGCTGAAGTGTTCCTCAAAGAAATAGTAAGATTGCACGGTCTACCTCGGACCATAGTATCCGACAGGGGCTCCCAATTCACATCCCGATTCTGGTCGGCTTTATGTAGTACTCTAGGAATAAAGAGAGCTTTATCCTCTGGTTATCATCCCCAAAGCAACGGACAAACAGAACGCCTAAATTCCACCCTTGAACAATATCTCCGTTGTTTTTGCCATCAGGAACAAGATAAGTGGAAATCCTTTCTAACTCTAGCAGAATTTACCTACAACAACACTATACATTCGGCAACTGGCTGCAGCCCTTTCTACTATACCTACGGATATCATCCGAGACATATACCTCTCTTTGGTATTCCTCCAACTTCAGTCCCTTCGGTAGATCAACGCCTGTTTGATCTCCGATCCATCCAGAAGGAAGCGACTCAGCAGTTGGAGGCAAGCAGAGCTCGATACAAGAAGTATGCGGATAAGAAGAGATCTCTAAACCCCGAATGGGAAGTGGGAACTAAGGTCTGGTTGTCAACCAAATATCTCCCACGTTGGGTTCATCCAGGGAAATTCTCAGCCCGCTTTATAGGCCCTTTTTCCATTTTGTCTCAAGTAAACCCTGTGGCTTTTCGATTACGTCTGCCATCCAGTCTGAAAAGGATTCGCCCCGTTTTTCATACTTCTCTCCTGAAGGCTTATCATCCTGATCCCATGAACCGTCATATACCCTCTTCAAAACCCCAAGACCCTGAACCGGAAGAATATGAAGTGGAGAGGCTGGTGGATTCACGTTACAGGCATGGATCTGTACAATACCTGGTTCAGTGGAAGGGGTATTCTGTCGCAGAACGGTCTTGGGAGCCCAGAAGGCATATCCACGCCCCACAACTTTTAAGACAGTTCCATCGCCTACATCCGGGAAAACCTGGGGGAGAGTCGATGAAGAGAGGGCATACTGTCACAACGCGGCCGTGGAAACTCTGGTCAAGATGGAGGCGGTATTGAGCCTCTACACCGGTCCGCCGACGGTCTAGTCGTCTAGGACCGGCAGGTATAAGAGGAGACCACGCCCCCCTGCAACTTGCGTTGCAACTCGCTTTGTTAGTCTCCTGACTTTCGTCTGCTTGCAGTGCCCCGTCCAGCGAATCTATCTACTTTTGCTTCATCTGATTCTTCGCTATCCTTAGCTTCCTGTCCGGATTTACTCTTCTGCTGTCAACCTCGCTTGCTTCCTCTTCTCTCGCTCTCCCCGGTTGTACCTGCTTGGAGCCTCAGTCAACCTGTCGCGGTGTGTTCGGTGTCAGTTTCACCGTACTACTCCCGCGTCTATCACTCTTTCTCTCTCTGACGCTCGATTTCACTCTCACGCTCGCTCTCTCTCTCTGTCTATCCCCCTCTCATTCTTTCTCTCTCTCTCTCTACCGCTCTCTTTCGCTCTCGCTCTCTCTCTCTCTCTCCCTCTCTCTCTTTTTCTCTCTCGCGCTCGCACTCTCTCTTTCTCTCTCGCGCTCGTACCATCTCTTTCTTTTTTCCTATCTTACCTTCGTCCAGGAGTCTTTTGGTGGCCATCTTTACCTCCTTAGCCTCCGGTTGGATTTTCTCCTCGCTTCCCGTAAGCGGCCAAACCCTCATCCGGAAGGATCAAAACCTTGAGCTTGCTATTACAGCTGATACAGGACTACGCCAGCCTCTCCAGTCTTCACATCGGAATTACCAAAAGCATCAATTGACACACAGGGTTTTTTCTGCCTTATCAGGCTTTTTCCCTGTTGGAGGAGCGGACTCCCCTGGGTCCACCTGACTGCCAGATCCATAGGCGGGCAAGGTGGCCTCGGGGGGAGACCGTCCCTATCTCTTCGAACGAAAGAAGGGAAGAAGGACTATTCAGTCAAGCGACGAAAGAGAAAGTCTCCAAACGGAAAGAAGAAGGAGACCGAAGTCATCAAACCCTGCTGAAGATCCAGGTGAGGAGTCTCAGGGGGCTGGAACTTTTGCACAGTGTGACAGTTAGGGAGAATTCTCATAAATTGTTGATTTCCCTTACCTACTGAGTCCCTCATCAGCTTTGCTGGATTTCTAGGATTTATTTTTTTCAGCTGGTAAGAGTGTGAGCCTTTTTTCCCACTCTTACATGTGTTTTGCTATGTGTGTTTCTACTTTTTGTGTGATCTTGGGCACTGGAGCCTCACCTACTCCAGGGCACCATAATTTTCATGTGTGTTACACAGCACCTTCAGTGCAGTGACACAGGGTTGTATTTTAGACTTCCCACGGACTCCATTTTCTGGGGCTGACTACAGTCCACCAGAAAAGGGTAAAGTTGCCATTAACTTTACCTTAGTCACTTTAAACCACAGACCCAGTACACCCCACCTTCCATGGAATATTGGAAAGGGTTAATTCTTATCCCTTTTTGTCTGTGCCTCTTGGGGCATTTTTTGCTCCCTTCACATTAAGACTTGGCTGGTGGCAGTGGTATCTACCCTAACGTTTCTACCGCGATTATCTTACATAAATGTGGTAATGTTTTAGGCTATTATATTAGCCTCAAACATAAACCCGCTTGACCAAATACATTTTATTTTGGCTCCAGACGGGTTTATTAGCCATTTCTTTTTGTTAAAGTCTTTCTCGTGTTTTACTCTGTGCACCAAACCAGGTCTGATCCCTTTGTTCATCGCTTTTTTCGCAGGCTTCCACACAATAGCCCTCCTTTAGGCGCCTGAGAGTCTGGGTAGGCAGGATGTGAGGGAGGGGTTTTAGGACCCCTGCCATCGGTTCCCTTGGTAACCCAAGTCGCACTTCTGTCTGATTGGCTAAGGGGACTGGCCTTGCCAGGCCAGCCACCCTGCTGTGTGATTGACAGCCAGGCTGTATGAATGGGGGAAAACTGCATAAAAAGCAGGTCTCTGCGACTGGAAGAGCAGAGTCGCCACTGGAACGAAAGAACCAATGAGGAACTGGAAGAAGATGACCCCTACAACGACGAAACCGCCCGGTGAAGCCCTGCTGAAGGTCTGAATCTCCAGAATCCAATGACAGAGAAGATCCTCCAGGAAACTTCTTCCCTTGAGCTGGTGGGACCAACCAGTTCACTCAAACTGCAAGCCAGGACCCCTCCTCTGGTCGAATTCGCTGTACAGAGCTAGAGTGGGCCGGATAGCCAGGAAGGTAGGACCCTGCTTGGGGTTTAAGGAGCGCACCTTTTATTCGTTGCTTTGCTCTGCTGCTGGTTTCTTCCCTGGCTAGTGCAGGGACCTCCAGTCTTCCTACTTCTGATCAGTCTGACAGTCACTTCAGGAACCGTGAGCCTGCAGGAACTACCAGGAACTTCTGCCTAAGCTCCCTCTCCGTTTTAAGGTACTGTGAAAATCTGGTTGTGAGTTTCGTTCAGCCGCGTTGAAAGTGTTTGAAATCTTTCTCCAATCCAAGGGCTTGTCCTTCTCTTCTCTTTGAACTAACTTTTCTACCAACCAACCTCGTCCGGAAACCGTGCCCCGAACTTTACTGCGAACTACCCTGAACTGTATTATCTTGAGCAAAAGACTTTTGAACCTTTGATTTTGGCCCTAATCCTTTTCTATCTGATTTTATCATTGTAGCCTCTCTTGTTCGCTTGCCCTGAGTACTTACCTGTTGGTGTGGATTCATTTCTGTTAACTTTTGTCTTTCCCTCCCTTTTAAATTGCTGGTGTGCCATTTTGCTCCCACTTCATTTTGTGAGCTTAACTTGTCTGGAATTTAAGGGAAGTGGTGTGGTGTATTAGAGTGTGATTTTTAGATTGCTTATAATAGTGTAATGTTATACAACTGAAGAGTAAAATAAATGTATATTCTTTTACTTGAAAACCTTGAGTCAGTGTTTGCCTGAATCATAGTAATTGCTGTCCTTTGTGTAACTATTTGATACTGCTCACTTACTCTTGAGATAAGTCTGGCTGCTCGGCTACTGCTACCACTTTAACTGTGTAGTACAGGCTTGTACCAAAGGTGAAATTGTACTGTCACTTGTAGTCTTAATTGTGTGTGATGTTCCCAAAGGGTGCTGCATATAATTCTGCCTAACAACAACTACAAGATCACCCTCAAACTCTGCCTGCCCGATACCTTCAAGTGCATCCAAGTCAACAGGAAAACAAAAAGAGGTCTTGTACTAGCAATCATCCACAAGGAACACCTGGAAATTAAAGCGGAAGACCCATTAAACATCAACAAATGTGGAATTCCAAGATGGCCGCCGGCACTGTGTAGACGTGCAGATGGCGCTCCCCGGACCCGACTGCTAAATGTGCCCACCACCCCAGCAGTAGCCAAGATTCGTGTGGCTTGGGAGCTCCTGGACACGCGGGATAACGAATCTAGGAGTGCCGAGGCCGGGCGGCCCCCCTTGGACAGTCTGCGGGGGTGCTGTGGCGCGTGTGTCCTCTGAGGAAGGCTGAGCGGTGGCTTGTCGGCGGGAGTGGGATTCGTGGAGGCGCAGCGGCCAGCAGGCGAGAAGGCGGTCGCGGCGACAAAGACCCACCAGAAGGTGGCCTTCCCTAGCAGGCCGTGCCCAGTTTGGAAACAGGGGCAGTACAGGCGCCGGAGCCCCAGTACGAGGGACGGCTGTCAGCAGCGGCTCCCCTGAGGACGGCCGGGGGACCTGTGAGCGGTGTGGCCCGCTTGCGCGGCTTGCCGGGGTGCCGTGCAACGCCTGGCTGCTGAAGAGCGGATCGAGGACCTGACGAGGAGGGCCTGGCGGGTGGCGCAGCAGGCGGCAGTGAAAAACCCCCTCTGGCGATCTTGAAGAGAGCTGGTGGCCTTCAAGAGTGAAGGTAGCGGCAGCGAGGGGATCTGCCCGGGGGGTGACCAGTCCTCGGCTATGGAGCTCGGATTGGGACCGTGGGCAGAGGGCGCTCCGGAGACCCGGAGCAGAGGAAGGCTACCAGCAGAGGAGGCCTGAGGATAACGTTTTTGTGGAGCCTCTCCAGCACTCGGCGGATTTTGGAATATGGAGGGGAGAGAGGGTGGCTGCCTGCAGAGAGGACGAGTAACCGCGGACAAGGAGGTGCGGCGGGTGGCGGCGCCCCAGTGAATTGGAGGCCCAGGAGGAGGTAGGAGACCTTCTTGGAGGGGGGAACGTCCCCCTATCAGCCCACCGAGCAGCGACATCTGGGCAGGAGTGAGGGCCCCGGCCTCCCCAACTGTTGCACGCGCGATCTGGCCTGGTCTGTGTGGGGAGGCGGTCAGGAGCTTGCAACACCGGCAGAGTGTGAGTAGTGCAGTCTCAACGTGCAGCGGACCTGGGCAGGGCTGAGGGGACATTAGAGTGCCCAGTGGGGCATAGTCACTACATCGGCCCCAGACTGATGAGGACGGGGGGCTGCTCCTGCCTGTCGAGTGTGGCCAGTGGTTAAGAGACAGGTGCTGGCTGAGGTGCTGGGAGGACCCCTGGAGAGATACGGCCACCTGGGCCCGCTGTGCGGGGGGGTGGACATATGCTGCGGAGAACCTCAGACGCCTGGCTGCAGAGAGCCCACGGTGGTGCGCAGTGGACCAGTGGCCTTATACAGGGGCAGCTGCACGACCTCGGGAGGAGGAGAAGCAGACGGAATGTCCACAAAGATCAAGGGGAGGGGGAATAGGCCGCCCCAGGCCCCAGGAGATAATCATAGCACTCTTCATGAACTGTGGCAGGCGCAGGCCCCCAAGGAAGGAAGCAGACCCCCCGGAGAGTTGGGGGGAGAGGGCTCCTCTCAGGGGAGTGCAGAAGACTCAGCAATATTACATAGGCGAGAATTCCTAGGGGAGTTACAAGCCTTACAAAATAACCTAACTAAGACTTTTCAGGAACAATTCCAGTTGATGCGAGCGGATCTTAATGAAGCCCTAAGTGAAATGAAACAAGAAATGCGTCAACTGGGCGAAAGATACCCTAGAGAGAGGCCTCCAGGAAGTGGACAAGGACACTACTGCAAATAGTGAAGCGATTGAAAGACTGGACACCGCCACCAGAAACCTAGAAACGCAGATGGAGGATTTGGAAAATCCATCCCTGAGAATTTACATCAGGGTGAAAATGTTGCCAGAAACGGTACAAGACAAGAACCTGAAAGAGGTACTCCAAGGCATCTTTGCAGATATCCTGGGCGAAGGTGAGCCAGTAAAGCTCGAGCTGGATCGGGTGCACAGAACGGGGCGGATGCCCAAGGGCCAATCGGCGAGGCCGAGGGACGTCCTGGCGGCTTTCGCTAGGTATGCGCAGAAGGAGGCGGTCCTCAGGTCAGCATGATTAAAGGAACCCATCATGTTCGAGGGTCAACAGATCGTGCTGTTTCAGGATCTGGCGAGCAGTACACTCCTGAAGAGGAGGCAGATGGGCCCGTTACTGAAGATATTAAACGAGAAAGCAATACGTTACAAGTGGACCTTTCCATTTGGTCTACTCTTTGAGTAGGAAGGTGCCCGGAGGCGCATTACATCTCTGCAGGAAGGAGCTGACCTGCTGCGAGTGGACTTGGAGGATGCATCCTCGAGCTCGAGGCCAAGAAACCCACCTGGCAGATCCAGATCGAGGTCGTGGGAATGGACGACAGTAGGGGATAAACGGAGAAAAGATCCAATTGACACCGATCTGCAGCCTCCAGGAAAACCTGGATGTTAAGACGGATTTCTGAACTCTGTCCTGGTGGCGCAGAAGTTCAGAAGGCCAACCTAATTACTTGGAACATGGTAACCTCTGGACGAGCCAGACCAATCAAGGTAGCGATCGCGGCGGTCAAGACTAGGTCTCAAGAGGGGTGAGGGTGACTGAAAGCCCGCAGTGAGCACACAAAGCAAGAGCGCTGACAAACTACTCCAAACAGTTGTTATATCAAAAATAGATACACATTTATTTTAAGGCCTTTAAAACAATGACCGTAGCGAGAAAATCACAATATCACAATATTAAACCAACACATACCATATCAACACAATATATATACAAATACACAGTCGCAAGCGTTTAAAGCACGAAATATGTAGTCCACCTGAAAGGAAAGGAAAACAGGCAGTGCGATAACGCTTTAGACTCAGTTCGCCTTCAGATGCACCTAACTAGATGGAAGTCCGAGCCCTGCGAAGAGTGGAGCCTTGTGCTCAAAGTACCTGCCACGCCGGTGCCAACGGGCAAAAGGGGAAGCTCTTCGGAGGAAGTCAGGCAGTTCAGTATAGTGCACACAGAAGAAGAACAGGTTCCGCAACTCAAGCGCAGCCTCCACAGCGGGCAGAAGCAGAGCGCGAGTACGGCCAAAAGGGTGCTGTTTCTACACAGCAGGGAAAAGCAATGGGATACTGCAGGAGGGCGACCAGATCCTAGCTAAACTACTCACCGGTCCCCGAAGCAAGCAGGCCCAGGCTTCTCCACGTTAGTTTCAGCAGCTGGCAGGTTCAGAAGAGCAGGGAACGCCTCGTAGTCGTGTAGAGCAAAAAGACGTCCCAATCGACGAAACCAGCACAGTTTGTTGCCGCAGCAGGACAACAGAGCGGCCGTGTGTATTCAAGCCAAATGTACACTCCTCCCTTCAGACTTGGGAACGCCAAGTGTACGAAGCGTGGGAGAGTGACAAGGACTCGAAATACAACACAACCTGGCGGCAGTTACAGAGCAGGACTCCCTTGTAAGCTGGTCAGTCAACTGGATGGCCCAGAGACACTTCCGAAGGCTTACTTGGCAGGAGATGATGAAGTCGCCGGGAATAGCTGTTCCTGCTATTCCAAAGGTCGAAGCACCAGTACAGGCCTTCTGGTTCGATCCAAGGAGGAAAGGGTTTCACAGGACGACAGCAGTGCAAAGGAGGATTCCTTCAGCGGGTCACCAGCGATTCCTCGGTCCAGCCTCTTGGTTGCAGGATACTTGGCTCCTGTATTCCTTCGTTCGTGAGAACTCAGGAGATCGACATGGTAGTGGTGTTTCCAGCTCCCTCTTATCCACGGTTCCCTTCGCGCCAAAACGGAGGAGAGCCAATGGGAGATCCGCTCATCAACACACATACCATACGTGGACCAATCACGGACCACGGTGGTCCCAGGCATTCACACCACCCTAGACTCTCTGGCACCCAGGATGTGTATTGGGACCAGACATCCCAGCCCACACCCTGGAGGCACACAAACGACATGTAGAAGCCCGCGAAAGCAACCACGTTTCGCGGGAAAGTACATGCCCAAATAAGGAAGGCCCCGGGTCGCTCGACCTGGGGAAGGTGAAGGGAGCAAGACGGTCAGTGGACAAGACAAAGGAGCCTCGTGGTCTGGCCATTTTGGGAGCCAGGCCACCATTTTGGGTTCAGTGCGAAAAACGTGCTCAGAACGCCAAAAGGAGCTCAAAATAAACAAAACGATCGCTGCCACCATTCGAGTCCCTGAATGACTTGCACCGATCAAATACCATCCTAAAAGAGTATCTAGGGCCTGTAGTAGGCTAGAGACCCAAGAGAGCTGTAACTTAGCTTACAGTGCCCTCTTGTGTCATGTTGCACTAAAGCCGCAACATGATAAAGGAAACTACGGGAAACAGCGTTCCCCGGTACTGACTGTCTTAAGGGCATGTCAGTTTCCCCGTAAGAAAGGAGCGAAAGCCCAGAGAAGTGCGGCAGAAGGCTGTACTTCTCTGGCAAAGTCAAGAACAAGGTTAAAAACAATAGCAAAAAGTTTAGGGGTTGCCACATGGAAGGAAAATTCCCTACAATTACGAAATCTTTCCTAACACTCGCCCTTCCCAGACTATGGACAGGGGGAACCAATCCACCCCTGGATGAGTCTCTTGTTCAGGTCGGTTAAACATTCTGGACAACCCATCAGCATTGCTATGTTGGACACCTGGCCTATGCTCAATAGTGAAGTCGAAGCCTTGTAGACTTATGGACCACCTAAGCAACTTTGGATTCTCCCCCTTCATGTTCATTAGCCACTTTAACGGCTTATGGTCAGTCTGCACAGTGAAGTGGGTCCCATAGAGGTAGGGCCTCAGCTTCCTTAGGGCCCACACAACAGAGAAACATTCTTTCTCTACCGTGGACCATCTGAGCTCTCTGTCCTTAAGCTGGCAACTAATAAAACCGATAGGGTGTTCCTTACCCTTCTCATCTACTTGTGATAGTACAGCTCCTATCCCAGTGTCAGAGGCATCCGTCTGCACGATAAAAGGTCTTTGATAATCAGGGGCCCTGAGCACAGGGGCCTGGCACAAGGAGTCTTTCAAGCCATTGAAGGCCTTCTCACACTCGTCGGTCCAAGTTACCTTCTTGGGTTTCTTCGGAGTTGTGAGGGCAGTCAGAGGAGCAGCTATGGTGCCATAGTCTGCCACAAAATTGCGGTAATACCCCGTGAGTCCTAAGAAGGCTCTCACTTGGGTTTGCGTAGTGGGGGTAGGCCAGTCTTGTACTGCTTGTACCTGACTGAGTAGAGGCTGTCTCCTCCCTCCACCTACTTCATGTCCAAGGTAAACCACTGAGCCTCGTCCATTTTGGTGAGGGGCCACTCGGACACCCTCAAAAGAGCTAACTGAAGGACTGCTTGGGAACAGGTCGGGGAGAGGTTCAGACTCCTCTTCCTCAACATCTGAAGCCAGTAGCAGTGCTGCGATTTCGACGCTTGGGCCGAAAGCCTTCAGCCTATTCACGGGAAGCACTTTTGGAGCCTGTCCAGGCCTTCCAAGGTCCACTGAATAGTTAACCTCACCCAGGGGCTCCACCACTGGGTAAGGGCCTGACCATTTGTCCTGTAAAGCTCGAGGCCTTATGGGATTCATGATCAGGACTTGCTGACCAAGTGTAAAGTTGATGAGGGAAGCTTTCTGGTCGTACCAATGTTTCACCAGCGCTTGCCCTGCCTTCAATTTATCACTAGCCAAGCCCATCAGAAGTACCATCCGTTTTCTGAGCCTTAGCACATAATCAACTACATTGGTAGTAACAGGGGGAGTGGGCATCTCCCATCCCTCTTTGACGATGGCTAAGGGTCCCCGTACGGGATGACCGAACAGAAGTTCGAAGGGGCTGAAGCCAACACCCTCCTGTGGTACCTCTCGGTAGGCAAACAGTAAGCATGAAACAAGAAGATCCCATTCTCTTCTCTGAGGCTCCTCCAGAGCCCCAATCATGCTCGTTAACGTCCTGTTGAAACGCCCCCCCAGACCATCGGTCTGGGGGCGGTATGCAGAAGAGAACCTGTAGGTGACCCCACATTCTTTCCACATAGCCTGCCTATACTTCGACATAAAGTTGCTGCCATGATCCGACACAACTTCTTTAGGGAAGCCAACCCTAGTAAATCTGCCGAGTAAAGCTTCTGCAACTGACTTGGCAGTTACAGTTTTCAATGGATGGCCTCAGGATACCTGGTTGCATGGTCGACCAGCACCAGGATAAACCTATTGCCTGAGGATGTTTGCGGGTCAAGGGGACCAACCATGTCGATCCCTACCCTTTCAAATGGTACCCCCACAACTGGGAGCGGTACCAACGGAGCTTGGATTGTCGCGCCAACCTTACCAGACAACTGGCAGGCGGCACAACTCCTGCAGTGACTTTCTACTTGCTCCCCCATCTTGGGCCAGTAGAAGTGCATGGATAACCTTTGCTTGGTCCTCCTCATACCAAGGTGACCAGCAAGGGGAACGACATGCGCCAACTGCAGGAGGAAGGGCCTAACAGCAAGGGGAACCACCAACCTCCTATGGTCTCCTTCTGTAGACTCTGTGGGCTCACTATACAGGAGTCCACCTTCCTGGTAAATCCTATGCATCCCAGGAGGTTCACCCTCAAGCTGGGAGCAGGCCTGTCTCCTTAGGCCTTCCAGAGATGGGCACTCACGTTGGCCTTTACTGAATTCGTCCCTATCAGGACCTCCTTCAACTAACAAGTCTTTTAGTTCAGGATGATCGTTGGGGTCGAATACTTCAGGCATCGCCACCTCCTCGTCAGGCCCGGGCGATTGACCAACTTCCTCCACCGCAGTGGTAGGCGAGCTCGGGGGAATATTCTCTTTCCCTCGTCTTGACTTGTAGACTCCTTTCGCCTTGGGTTTCCCCTTTGGCTGGGGCGGCGTATTGGACTTGGCCAATGCTGCCCGTGCTTGAGACCGTGTGTAGGGTCTTTCGGCAGTGTCTCCTACGAGCCCTAAAGCTCTGAGATCATTACCTAACAAGACCTTTCCCGGGACGTTTCTCTGAATGCTCACTGGAATCCTGACTGCTGTACCATTTAAAGTAAGATTTACAGGGATCACGGGAAACATACGGAGGGGGCCGTCAGCCAACTTAGTGGGCATCAGAGTAGCTCTGGCAACTTCCTCTGAGTCTACCAAGGTAGAATCCACTACAGTGCGACTGCACCCACTATCCCTAAGAGCTGGAGTATCCACTCCATTGATCAGCACACTGTCTTTAAAGTAGTGCTTGGTATTATCCGGAATCCTAGCATAAGCCTCTGCGACTTTAGGCTCCCAGGAACCCAGGGACACTAAAACTACCTCAGCCTCTATTCCGCTGGGAAATGAGTCTGAGGAGAAGGATGCTCCTGTAATCTCTTCTTCCTCGTAGGAGGAGAAGGCGAGATTAGCGGAGTGGACCCCCAAAGGTCTAACCTTACAACGGGGATCCCCCTTCACGTGGTCAGTTGCTCCACAAGAAAAACAAGCCCCAGTGGGTCTGTTTACGTAGGGAGGCTTATTGTAACCAGAGTTCTGTTTTGGAGGCGGACCTCCACTACCCTGTGCGTTCTCTTGTGTCGTACCCTTGTTTTTCTTTTTGTGGCCCTTATGGGAAGAAGATTTAGCAGATTCCCCACCCTCCATATCTTTGGACTTTTTCCCTTCCTCCTGCTTACCAGGATGAGTTTTGTCCTTATGGGACACTCGATGTGACACCCATAAGTCTGCTGCAATGGCCAGCTTCTTAGGATCTATCTCCTTCGAATCGGCCAAATGCTGCTTAAGCTCCGGGGAAGAAGAAGCAAAAATATGTTCCAGCATGACAAGATTTATCATGCCTTCGAAGGTAGAAACCTTATAACCTTCGACCCAGCCAGTTAAGTTTTTCAAAGATTCAGCGACATAAGATACCCAAGTACCACCTTCCTTTTTCTTATACTCTCGAAAACGCTTTAAATATTGGGCCGGAGTCTTCCCAAACTTTAAAATGAGAGTTTGCTTTAACATTGCGAAATCAGCCCGCTCAGCCTTCGACCTTTCCATAATGGCACTACAGCCAGAATGGGGCAGTCTACTGAGCAACCACGCAATCTTATCAGCACTGTCAACTTTTTGAACCTCGCATGCATACTCAAACGCATTCAGCCAGTCCATAATGTCATTCCTTTCTTCATACACACTGAGCAGATCTTTTGGAAACCGTGGATGAGAGGAAGCCCCAGACCCATGTCCAGGACCCTTGGACCCATTTGCAACCTGAAGCTTGGCCAGTTCCAACTGGTGATCCCTGTCTTTCTGTTTTTCTGCCTGTTCGATTTTTAGTTTGGCTATGCTGAATTCAAGCTCCTGCTGCCTAAACCGCAGCTCTCGCTTCTTGAATTCAAGCATAGCCTCCCCATCAACACTGGCAGAGGAAACATTAGACATCACATCCTCCCTGTCCTCGTGGTCGCGATGGATCAGTGCAGCGGCAGAACCGTCGGTTCTACCAGTGAGAGCAGCCCCACCACCTTCTGCACTGTCCTCGGAAGTTATAGCGTCAAGCTGCGCTTCTTGCCACGCCACGATTCTTTGGATCATTTCCAATTTCGTGCCTTGAGAGGAAACACCTCTCTCCGCACACATCTTTTTCAGCGTTTCTGATTTGGAAGCATTTAAAGTTAACAAGGTATTTGTTTCCATACTGTTTGATAGGACTATGGCCTTTTTAAAGTTATACTACAACAATTCACTACGTGTACTGGTTGGAATAACCTGAAATGCCTTAGTTCGAGCGCAACACTGGATACCTTCAGTCGTATCCCACCGCTGTACACCAATTTGTTAAGACGGATTTCTGAACTCTGTCCTGGTGGCGCAGAAGTTCAGAAGGCCAACCTAATTACTTGGAACAGGGTAACCTCTGGACGAGCCAGACCAATCAAGGTAGCGATCGCGGCGGTCAAGACTAGGTCTCAAGAGGGGTGAGGGTGACTGAAAGCCCGCAGTGAGCACACAAAGCAAGAGCGCTGACAAACTACTCCAAACAGTTGTTATATCAAAAATAGATACACATTTATTTTAAGGCCTTTAAAACAATGACCGTAGCGAGAAAATCACAATATCACAATATTAAACCAACACATACCATATCAACACAATATATATACAAATACACAGTCGCAAGCGTTTAAAGCACGAAATATGTAGTCCACCTGAAAGGAAAGGAAAACAGGCAGTGCGATAACGCTTTAGACTCAGTTCGCCTTCAGATGCACCTAACTAGATGGAAGTCCGAGCCCTGCGAAGAGTGGAGCCTTGTGCTCAAAGTACCTGCCACGCCGGTGCCAACGGGCAAAAGGGGAAGCTCTTCGGAGGAAGTCAGGCAGTTCAGTATAGTGCACACAGAAGAAGAACAGGTTCCGCAACTCAAGCGCAGCCTCCACAGCGGGCAGAGCAGAGCGCGAGTACGGCCAAAAGGGTGCTGTTTCTACACAGCAGGGAAAAGCAATGGGATACTGCAGGAGGGCGACCAGATCCTAGCTAAACTACTCACCGGTCCCCGAAGCAAGCAGGCCCAGGCTTCTCCACATTAGTTTCAGCAGCTGGCAGGTTCAGAAGAGCAGGGAACGCCTCGTAGTCGTGTAGAGCAAAAAGACGTCCCAATCGACGAAACCAGCACAGTTTGTTGCCGCAGCAGGACAACAGAGCGGCCGTGTGTATTCAAGCCAAATGTACACTCCTCCCTTCAGACTTGGGAACGCCAAGTGTACGAAGCGTGGGAGAGTGACAAGGACTCGAAATACAACACAACCTGGCGGCAGTTATAGAGCAGGACTCCCTTGTAAGCTGGTCAGTCAACTGGATGGCCCAGAGACACTTCCGAAGGCTTACTTGGCAGGAGATGATGAAGTCGCCAGGAATAGCTGTTCCTGCTATTCCAAAGGTCGAAGCACCAGTACAGGCCTTCTGGTTCGATCCAAGGAGGAAAGGGTTTCACAGGACGACAGCAGTGCAAAGGAGGATTCCTTCAGCGGGTCACCAGCGATTCCTCGGTCCAGCCTCTTGGTTGCAGGATACTTGGCTCCTGTATTCCTTCGTTCGTGAGAACTCAGGAGATCGACATGGTAGTGGTGTTTCCAGCTCCCTCTTATCCACGGTTCCCTTCGCGCCAAAACGGAGGGGAGCCAATGGGAGATCCGCTCATCAACACACATACCATACGTGGACCAATCACGGACCACGGTGGTCCCAGGCATTCACACCACCCTAGACTCTCTGGCACCCAGGATGTGTATTGGGACCAGACATCCCAGCCCACACCCTGGAGGCACACAAACGACATGTAGAAGCCCGCGAAAGCAACCACGTTTCGCGGGAAAGTACATGCCCAAATAAGGAGGGCCCCGGGTCGCTCGACCTGGGGAAGGTGAAGGGAGCAAGACGGTCAGTGGACAAGACAAAGGAGCCTCGTGGTCTGGCCATTTTGGGAGCCAGGCCACCATTTTGGGTTCAGTGCGAAAAACGTGCTCAGAACGCCAAAAGGAGCTCAAAATAAACAAAACGATCGCTGCCACCATTCGAGTCCCTGAATGACTTGCACCGATCAAATACCATCCTAAAAGAGTATCTAGGGCCTGTAGAAGGCTAGAGACCCAAGAGAGCTGTAACTTAGCTTACAGTGCCCTCTTGTGTCATGTTGCACTAAAGCCGCAACATGATAAAGGAAACTACGGGAAACAGCGTTCCCCGGTACTGACTGTCTTAAGGGCATGTCAGTTTCCCCGTAAGAAAGGAGCGAAAGCCCAGAGAAGTGCGGCAGAAGGCTGTACTTCTCTGGCAAAGTCAAGAACAAGGTTAAAAACAATAGCAAAAAGTTTAGGGGTTGCCACATGGAGGGAAAATTCCCTACAATTACGAAATCTTTCCTAACACTGGAGAAGGGAGAGCTCATAAGTGAGAGCTCATAAGTGAACAAATCCCTAGTAGAATGGTCAGCGATAGGGGTGGTGGGCCTCTAAAAGGTGGATGAAAGCGTTGGGGTTTTTTGGCGGAGCAGCCATGTTGGAAAAGAAAAGGGCGAGATGCCTGAGGTAGGAGGGGAGAAAGTGCGGGAAGGAGTTTTCCTTCGGGGGGAGTTTGAGGGGGATCTCAGGAGAGGGCGTGGGGGGAGGGCAATGAGCAACCAAGTGGGGGGAGGGGAAACAGGAGGCCACCAAGTTTGACGACCACATAGTGTTAGGGGGCCCCTTAAGTGGTTAACGCATAATGTGAGGGGGTTAAATACCCCTCTCAAACGGAAGAAGCTGGAGCATTTCACGCAGAGGGAGGGGCCGGACATCCTGGAGCTTCAGGAAATGCACTTGATTCACAGGGACCAACGCAGATTAAAATTATGCGGCTTTGACTGGATCCTCCATGCCTCAGGACCTAGCAAAGCAAGGGGTGTGGCCCTAGCCATTCGAAACACAGTGGCGTTCAGAGTCTGCGATGTGGTTTGGGATAAAGAAGGGAGGTATATAATAGCCAGGGGGAAGTGCCAGGAGGCCCAATACACAATTGCGGTAGTTTATGCCCCTAATTCGGGTCAGGGGACATTTTTGCATCAAGTCCTGAAGGTGTTGGAGGAAGAGGCGTGGGGTCAGATCGTCCTTCTGGGCGACCTCAATATTGCATGGGACAGGAAGAGGGACAGGGATGGGCAGCGAGCATACGGGGAGGGGCAGTAATGTCCGCAGAGATGAAGGACAGGTTCGTTAGGATGGGGCTGCGAGATGTCTGGAGGGAATGTAAGGGGGATGAGGAAGGCCACACCTTTCTATCGGGGGTGCATGGGTCGCAGTCCAGAATTGATTATATTTGGGTCTCGGCAGGCCTGGTGGGTAGTATTCGCGAGGTACAAACTGGGCCAATAGGAATAGCGGACCACAAAACGGTTTCCATGGTCCTAGATCTGGGTCAGAGGGTGAAGGGTCTGTGGGGGTGGAAATTTGCAGAGGCCATAGTGAGGGATCCGGAGGTTAGGGGGCTTATTGAAAAGAAGATCAAATTATTCTTCGATCTTAACAGGAAGGAAGACACCGGAGAGGGAATCAGGTGGGATGCTTTTAAAGCTACTATTGGGGGGAACTGATTGCTGCAGCGGCTCATCGAGCGAAACTTTTAAAATCATTGGAAACCCAGCTAGAAGCTGAGGTGGAGGCCGCTAGGCAGGCAGTGGGTGATACCCCCTCTCGAGCGGCAATGTGGGTTTACAGGAAAGCGGTGGGCCAGTTGGAACTTTTGTGCACTAAGAAGGATGAGGGCGCCCTCCTGGCGGTGAGGCAAAAATATTACATGAAAGCTAATAAACCGGAGGCACTACTAGTTCACTTACTAAGGGGTAATAGGGCACGAAATGCAATCACAGTGCTGAAATCAGAATCTGTTACAAGGCAAAAGGATCTACAGGAGGCTTTTGCGGAATACTACGATTCCCTGTACGCCTCCCAGGACCCTCAGGTCGAAACTCAGGAAGCATTCCTACAAAAGGTGGAACTGGGGAAGATTAGTAGGAGTAAGCGGGAAGCCCTTAATCAAGAAATCTCGGTAGAGGAGGTGAGAAAAACGATCAGGGCTCTCCCGGCACACAAAGCCCCCGGCCCAGACGGTTTTACCACAGCATTTTACAAGTTGTTTAATACGCAGCTAGCCCCACATCTGACATCCCTGTTTAATTCTTTTAGGCAAACGGGCAGGGTCACCCCTACTATGGAGGAGGCGAAGGTCACCCTCCTTCTCAAGCCTAATAAAAACCCAGAGGAAAGATCCTCATATCGCCCGATAGCTTTGATTAATGTTGATGCGAAGATATATACTAAGATCTTGACGAGCCGTCTGGAGTCCATTCTCCGAGCTTGATCCACCCCGACCAGGCGGGGTTCATTAGGGGTAGACAAACATCAGACAACATCAGGCGCGTGGCTCACATAGTCGAAAAGGCACAAAAGACGAACAGTCCCGCGGTCTTGGTGGCGCTAGATGCGGAAAAGGCTTTTGACCGCGTGGAGTGGTCTTTTTTGTTTCGAGTAATGGAAAGGATGGGCTTTGGGGGGGACATTATGAGGATGGTTCGGGCTAATTACCAGGACCCCAGCATCAGGATGATAGTTAACGGGAAGGCCTCGAGGCGAATAAATCTGAGGTGAGGAACGAAGCAGGGCTGCCCCCTCTCTCCAATACTCTACGCAATATACTTGGAACCTCTCCTCCAGGCAATTCGGGAGACGTGGGAGATTCAGGGCGTCCCTTTTGGGGGAGAGCAGTAGAAGGTCGCGGCTTTCGCGGGCGATATGCTGTTGATGTTAACCGCGCCAAGGGAATCGCTTCACACAAGTGTGACCTTGCTGGAGGTTTTTGGAGAGGCATCGGGCTGAGAATTAACACCAGCAAGTCAGAAGTGCTGAACCTGACATTAAGGGGCGAGGAGCGGGACAGGTTAAAGGAGGGTTTGCAATTTAGGTGGAGCCCGGGAGGGATCAGATACCTGGGGGTGAAGATCACAGCTACTTTGGCAGGGTGGTATGCGGCTAACTTTCCCCCGCTCCTCAATGCAGTAAAAAAGGACTTTCAAAAGTGGAGAGGGCTCCGGGTGTCTTGGGTTGGGCGGATAGCCGCAGTGAAGATGGTCACGTTACCAAGGCTCCTGTATCTCTTCTAGGCTGTCCCGTTGCCTATTCCGTCGACTTTCTTTAAAGAGCTAGATTTGCTCACCAAAGGGTTTGTCTGGGAAGGGAAAAGGGCTAGGGTGGCCTTCAGGCTCCTGACGGCAGCCAAGTCTGAGGGGGGCTCGCGCTACTGAATTTTCAGCGATACTATGAGGCAGCACAGCTTTGAGTCATTAGGGAATGGCTAATGGGAGGCGAGGGACTGCCAGACAAACTGTGGGTGAGGATGGACAGGGCGGTCGCGCATCGCAAACTAGCAGAAATCCTATGGCTTCCCACACTGCTCAGGCCCCGACATCTTTATGAGAGCGCTATTACTAAGCTTATGGCGGATACCTGGGATAAACTGGCAGGCTCGGGGGGCTTGACTACATTCCCTTCACCCTTCACTCCTATCTTTGGTAATGGGGACTTCACTCCGGGACTGGAGAGAGGGGCTTTTGTGCAGTGGCAGGAGGGGGGTTGCAGGAAACTGGCGGATATGTTCCGAGAGGGGGAATTGTCTTTTCAAGACTGCAAGAGGGAATTCACCATCCTTGAAAGCGAGAGATGGCAGTACGCACAAATTCGGCATTGGGTTATGCACCCAGGGGTTAAAAAGGCGGCCACCCGAGACCCAACACCATTTGAGAAATTTCTCCTTACTAATGATAGTTCGAAGGGCCTAATCTCTAACATTTATAAGATCCTGTGTAGTGCTACTGTAGGCATCCAGTGGCCCTTTATGAGGGAATGGGAACGGGTAGTGGGAAGGGAGATTGGCAGATCAGATTGGGAGGGTCTATGGAGAAAGGTCCCTAAATTGGCTAAGGCATCCCAATTGCAAGAGGCTTGGTACAAGGTATTGTATGGGTGGCACTATACCCCCGCTCGTCTACATGGGATGTATCCCGAGGTCTCGAGAGGTGCTGGAGGGGATGTGGCCTGGTAGGCACCGCCGAGCATATTTGGTGGTCATGCCCAAAGATTGCACCATTTTGGGGGGAGATACGGAAAGCTCAAGATCGGGTGTTTGGTCCGGGGGATGATAGGTCTCCAGCGTACATACTACTAGGCATTCGGACGGGCAACGTGGTGGGTGAACCTAGAGGGAGGGAGAAAGCAAAGGTGATAATGACACTGTCAGCTATGATGTTAATAGCACGGAAATGGAAGAGCCCTGAGGTCCCTGTGAGCCAGGACTGGCTCCGGAAGATGTGGGAAATAGTGGCTTTGGAGTGGGCGACTTACACCATTCTCAACAAACTCCGGAGCTTTGCGGCAGACTGGGGAGAACTGTTGGAATTTCTTAAAGATGACTTTAGAGTGATGTGGTGCCCACAGCGCCTGAGACTGTTGGAACTACAATGATTTTGATATGTTTATTCAATGGAATGGTGATTTGGGAAGCAGTGGCTCGTTGTCTAGGGAGGGTTAGAGGGGGGGAGGGTTAGGGGGGCGGGGGTGGGAGGGTAGGGGGTTTCGGTTCTGCTTTTTTGTTTGTGTGTGGTAAAATTCTATCCAAAATTCAATAAATAAAGTTTTCAACAAAAAAAAACCATCAACAAATGTGAATCCCTAATCATACGTCTATCAACAAATCCCAGAACAAACCTGAAATTCATACTGATATACAGACCACCAACGTACGATGCAGCCTTCATAGACAACTTCATAGAAGCAATCACCAACCTAGCTATCGAGTGCAAACAACTAATTATCCTCGGAGACTTCAACATCTGGTTCGTTGAAGAAACCACAACCTCACAAAAATCTCTTACCGGCCAAATAACAACAATAGAACTACATCAGCTGGTCAAAGGAGCAACCCACATGGCAGGACATACAATAGACGCAATCTTCGTCAACTGAAAACTAATGACCACATCAGCAACAATTCAGATCCTTTGGAGCGACCACTGCCTCCCCAATAACCAGGAAACAAGAAAAACTACCAATCATCATGAAAAGAAACTTGAGAACCATAAAAAACTCCAACTTAACGGAACAACTGGAGAGCACCAAACCACAAATACCGACCTTGGGCGAAGCTGACCTAGACACTAAAATAGATATACTTCACAACTGGATCACCACAACAATCGACGAGATCGCAAAAGAAAAACCGTTCAATCCATCCCTCAAAAGAGCAACAGCAAAATGGTTCACCCCACTACTAGGCGCCATGAAAAGGAAAAAAACTAAAACTAGTATTGGAATAGAGGATCAATAGAGACTGCGGAAAAAAATGCAAACTTCAACAACATACCCATTCATACAAAAAGGAAATACAAAAAGAAAAAAGGAAATACTATGACAACAGAATTCTGAAAGCAATGAACACCCAAAAAATGTTTGTTTAAAATCATAAACGAAATCAAAAACCCTCCCGGTTGCAACAACACTCCAATACCATCAAAGGAATTATGCAGTGACCTTGCAGACCACTTCAAAAATAAAATCACAACCATCCAACAGACCATTCAAAACAGACCATGCAACCACTACACTGAAGACACTGATCAATGCAAGGAACACTAGAACAAACTCTGAAACTTCCCACCCATATCAGTGGAGACTTTCATCAAACTTGTAAATCAAAGCAACAAATCTGGCTCCCCCGTGGATCCCTGCCCCCATGACATCTACAGATCAATCCTCGCACAAGGAACACCAATGGAATACTACAGGAACGTCCTCAACCAATCAATCACAACAGGAAGAGTGCCTCAAGCCTTTAAATCAGCATACATCAAACCACTCCTCAAGGACACAACAGGAAACGCAGAGGACCTCTCCAACTACAGACCCATCTCCAACATCCCCTACCCAGCTAAACTCCTGGAAACACACATTTATAGAGCAACCCAAGATTTCATAGACAAACATCACCTATTAAACCAGGCACAAGTAGGATTCAGACCGATGAGAGGAACAGAAACAGCACTCATTTCAATCTGGGATGATCTAAAGGCGAACACGGACTCAAACAACAGCGCCGCTGTGATACTTTTAGACCTCTCTGCAGCATTCGACACAGTTAACCACGACATCCTCATCATGAGACTGGAAGAATTCGGAATCACTGACAACGCCTTACTTTGGGTGAGATCCTTCCTAACAAACAGAACAGAAACAATATGGATGAAACATTACAAATCAAGCCCGCCAGAATCATGCGGAGTCCCACAAGGATCATCCTTCTCACCACTGCTATTCAACATCTACCTGTCACAGCTAATTAAAATCATTGAAAGACATGGGGCCTCATTACACGGACGGCGGTAAGGGTTAACGGTCACCGTTAATGGCAACGGTGACCGTTAACCCTTACCGCCGTACTACCAGCTCTCTTTGCGGGTTGGAGGATTTAACGCCTGCTTCTTGCAGGCGTTAAAATCCAACCCGCTAAGGGACCTCGGAGCTAATTACGGCACCGCAAAATTGCGGTGGCGTAATTAGCACCTTCCCCAGTCCCATAGAGCCCTATGGGGCAGAAATGGGAATGGGGAAGGGCAATGGCGGAAAGGGGATTTACCGCCCCTCCAACCTTGGAATGGGGCGGTAAATCCCCTTTCCGCCAAGGCGGTGCCGGTATTTTACCGGCATGAGCCATGGCGCTAATAGCGCCATGGCTCACCGCCTACCGTGTAATGAGGCCCATGGCCTCACCTGTTACAATTACGCTGATGACACACAAATAATCTACAAAATACAAGATCCACAAGAAGACAATACAACTCTAGAGAACTGCCTTTGTGAAATATACAACTGGATGAACTTAAACTACCTTAAACTCAACACAGGCAAAACAGAAATAATGATCATCACATAAAACAGAGAAGACAACCTCTACATCCCATGGCCAACCGAACTTGGCGAAACACCAGCCCCATCAATGACTGTAAAAAACCTGGGAGTCCTGATGGACAACGAGCTCACTCTTGAGCCACAAGTAAACACCCTAATCAAGAAATCTTTCTTTCTTCTGAGATCGGTTAAAGGGATCCTACCATTGCTCTCATTCTCCAACAAAACAATTGCCGTCATCGCCCTTATCATGTCCAGACTAGACTATGCCAACAGCCTATATCTAGGCTTGCCTGAACGACTCCTAAATAAACTCCAACGCATACAAAATGCGACGGCAAGACTGCTCCTTAAATTACCTAGAAGAGAACACATCACACCAGCGTTAAAAAAGCTACACTGGCTACCCATCAAACAGCAGATCATGTTCAAATCAATGTGCATAACCCACAGAGCAATCCACGACCAACGTGCCGAGTTGCTCAGAAGAAAACTAAACGTACATCACACTGCAAAGCCACTCAGATCCAGCAGTGACATCTGCTTGGAACCCAAATCATACAACAAGAGAAACCTCGGAGGATCCTCTTTTTCTCACCTTGCCCCAAAAACCTGGAACAAACTACAAAAGAACATACAGAACACAAGAGATCACCTACAATTCAGGAATTCCTCAAATCATGGCTCTTCACCCCATAACATGAAAGAACGGCGATAAGGACATACACAGAGGAACTAAGCTGAGAGAAGAACCTACCCTGACTCCCTAAATCATCAACCCTATAAATAAGGATATACAGATCTATAGCATATCCACTTATCAATTAAAACAAACCACACCAATCATTTCCAAGGAACACCCCAGCTCAATCGGAAGGGAGAGCAAGGTATGACCCAGCAGTGGCACCCGGCATCCCTCGAGGGCACAGGCAGCAATGGACCACCGACATTAATAGATATAAAGGAGGGGAATAATAATTAACTCCACCTCCTAAGCAGGGATTATTCTCGTCCCTGGGTGTACTAAGGTCAAACCTAGATGGAGGCCAGCCTCAACCCAGTCCCTGAAACTAGACAGTCAGGAAAGGGAAGAGTGGATTATACCACCAATGGACCATTGACAATAACTAGATAGCAAGGAGCTGGTTAAGGATAATTTAACCCCAATATTCGAACTAGGGAACAATGCTCACTGAACCTGGGGTACTTAGCCAATTTAATCTGCTGGAACCAGCCATGGTATGACCTCAGAAAGTAGACAATAAATAAACCTAGATAAAGAATATACCGACCCACTATGACAACCTGATACATGAACTAAACTATAGGGATTATGAGACACACAACCCACTAACCAAAACCTCACATTTCTACATACTTAATTCACAAAAACCCACACAACCACCTCTCTCACAGCAAACCGCACAGAATTCACCACACCGCAACAATGAACAATCAACACATAGATCGCAACAACAGCACACGAGGACCCGCTTCGATCCTACATGCACACACAAGCTCAGCGCACAGTGAAAACCCAACTGAAGCTGCCACCAGTGCTCCACCTCTCACTTTCCTACGCCCTCTTCACCCACTAACACACCCCCCACCTTTTTGTTTACAGATCCACCTGAGCGCCTGGAGACCAACTCCATTGGTGATGGGGCGCTATATAAATACCTTTAACATTAACATTACCATTAACATTTGGGATGCACAGCCCACTGAAATGTATCTAATTTAATGTTTTATTAATTGTGCAAGGGTTTTTATAAAGTGCCAGCTTAGCTGCGAGTGGAATGAGGGCACCCTGCAGGGGCCCGGGTCTGTTTCATGCACCGAAAGTTGAGGTAATCATTTGGGCAGACTAGGTCTGGTCTAATTTTCGGCACAGAAGAACATTTGAGAATTACAATTAAACATAAAAAGTGGTATCTCTCTGGAATATTCACATAACAAAAGTTAGCTTTGATTAAAAACAGAGGAGACATAAAGACCAAAATTGTTCCTTACTGCATAGTGCACAGTCCATGGAAAATCAGCCTGGAGAATGTGGTGGGAAGCAGCACAAAGTACTCTTGATGGAATACTACTGTATACATAGCAAGTGGAGGTGGGACTTAAGTGTGTTCTCAGCTGAGCTCTCAGCATTTATGTAGATATGTCAATTTAGGACTATAAAAGGAGTGATTGTTTCCTTTTTATTTGAATGTAAAATAATAGAGATGTTACTTGATGAAGTGAGGGTCATCATGTGATAACCTCTGGCTGTTGAACTTTTAAACTGGTATTAATGCGATGTGATGTGATAATGTTAAAGGTTTGAAATAAACCAATAAAACAAAAAAACAAAAGAACATTGTTTGCAATCACGAATTCACTTTCAACTTTCAAATTATTCTCGTCTCTGGGTGTACTAAGGTCAAACTTAGATGGAGGCCAGCCTCAACCCAGTCCCTGAAACTAGACAGTCAGGAAAGGCAAGAGTGGATTATACCACCAATGGACCATTGACAATAACTAGATAGCAAGGAGCTGGTTAAGGATAATTTAACCCCAATATTCGAACTAGGGAACAATGCTCACTGAACCTGGGGTACCTTGTATGCAAAAAATTGCATTTTCCTCGTGGTGTTGGGGCGGGTTTCAAGAACTTCGACAACTCTTCAGGGAGGGAACTCCACTCACCTTTGAAGACTGTAAACAATCGTTCTCAATACTAGAAGGGTGTAAGGTTCAGATACTATCATTTGCGTCATTGGGTGAGCCATCCCAGTATAAAACAAAGAGGTTCTAGATACCTTAATTCCCTCAAGCTCAAATTCTTAGCGTGTCGCTCTAAAGGAAGAGTTCTGGGGCTCTACAATCTGCTTGACCGATATGACCCCCATGAGTGCCTACCATATATGATCAGCTGTGAGAGGGACCTGGGTATCCATATGAGCGAGGAGACCTGGCGTAGGATATGGAAACAGAACTACAGCGCTTCCAAATGCACTACTGACAAGGAATGTCAACTGAAACTTTGCTACAGATGATATCTGATGTTGGCTCTGGCATGGGGCAAATACACATCTTATGTGGCTACCTGCCTTTGCTTAATTAACCACACGCATATCGATCATGGGGTGTACAAACCACTGCACTATAGATACTTTGCTTTATTGTACTGAGGGGGGTGGGTCCAGGGGCTATGCCAAGTTACTGTTATCTGGAGTGTGCAATCACAAAGGGCCTCATTCCGAGGTTGGCAGTAAGGGGTTAACGGCGCTGGTAAGGGTGCCGGTGCCGTTAGCCCCTTCCCTCTGCATTACGAGGTCCTTTAGCGGGTCCCGCTAAGGGAGGCTGGTTTGACCAGGCGCCCTTAGTGGGAGCCGCTAAAGGACCAGGGAGCTAACAACGCCATTGTTAGCTCCCTCCCCATTTCCATTGAGCCCTATGGGGGCTCGAATGGGAATGGGTATGGGTTCCCTGAATGGGGAAATACCGGGTCCTCCAAGGTTGGAATGGCCCGGTATTTCCCCATTCAGGGAACCCAGACCCGGTTTGCGGTATGGTGGTAACCATGTCGCTAATAGCACCATGGCTACCTCCATACTCGTTATGACCCCCAAAGACTACTGAACTGTGTTGATGCTGTCCTACTGTTCTGTGCCATTCTCAGTGTTCCACGTTGTATCCTGCCTACTTTGTCACCAAGCTGTCTCCTGTCTTTCTCATAAAATAAAATAACATAAAGGTTGTTAAAAAAGGAAAAAAACAGAAAACTCTTCATCAGCATGACCATCATGGTCCCAGGCGAACATGGACATAATTAATAGTCTAGGTTTTCGTTTTGCTTTGTGTCTTGTCACTTCTCGCGCTGTCATGTCCTTGGAAGTTAAAATGCAGTGGGTATATTGTTTTATTCTACATAATGTCATTGGGTAGCTTGTAGGGTTTTATTATGAAACCTACTCAGAGAGATTTCAGCCCTCAAAGATGACCAGAGCTCAAATTGAAGATTTGGCCAAACTTCACACCTTCGTCCAGGGAGCTGTTAAGTCTCTCTCTTTCGTTGTGACCTCCACCTTATCGAAAATATCTAACATGGAGGGAGTTTCCTAAGAGATAAAATATCATTCTTCTTACATCTCCTGTCAGAGATGAGCAATTTTGGTCAGTGAAATTGTCTGGACCAGAGGAATCCAGTGATAAAGCACCTGTACAGAAAAAGGCAAGCCCTCAGCTAGTGCTAAGGGTAAAAAGGTGGAGTGTTTGCTTCAACATAAGAAAAGCCCTTTCAAGGTGAAAGGCAAGACGTCTACATTCAATGGTAGGGAGGTTTTTAGGTCTGGAAAAGGAAGCATGATGTAACATTTTTCTCCTCCTTGAAGAGTCAGGTCGATGGGCCCGGTTTTGATATCGGATCATCAAACATGGCATAAATACGACTCTGAACCCCTTATGGGTGAGGGATGTGCTTACCCTGCAGATGAAGCATCAGAGGCTACACAGCAAATTTTAGATAGCCTGGGTGTTGCCTTGTTTTACACTGCAGTGGTGGCTTATCCGGGATCCTGGCAGTGGACTCCCAGTCCCATGAGGGTAAATAGTTGAATGCTAGATTGAGAAAGCTCTTAGAAAAGGAGGAAAAGAGCAAACTAAGATCTAAACACCTCATACCCTCTACTTTTTTATAAGTCACTGTTACTCCTGAGTTAATCATCTTCTTGGCTATTTCTGGCAGAGACCCTAAGAAAGATCTCGACAGAGCCCTTAAATTGGGGCAGGATAAGCTTCTAGATGTTTTCTGTCTGATGTGAAGGCATCACACAGACAACAGATTCAATATTTACATAAAACACCTAACTTGCCTTATGCTAAAATGGATTTTCCCTTCCTAAATTAAACTAAGGAAAGTCTGAATCAAAGAGTTCAAAAAGAGAATCTGTCTGTGCCCAAAACCTATCTTGCCCTCACAACTAATATATACAATGTGTGGGGATGTATGTAACCAAAAGAAACAGTGTCCAACATAACCTTCTGAGCCTCTTCTACAGGGTTGGACTGGGACAAGAAATAGGCCCGGTCACCAAAACAAAAGTGCCCCCCCCCCCCTCGCCTCAAAAAAAGTGGCCCACCCCTCGCCTCACGACCCTTGACCTCTGATGACATCACCGGAAGTGATGTCATTTTACCCCACCCCAAAGTGACATCCCGGGAAGCGATGGAACACAACCTTTTACCCCTTGACAAAACAGGAAGTGACATCAAATAGCATTGTTAATAAGTACACTAAATTACTGTGAATCCAAGCAGATGTCCAAGGTCAAATGATAGTATGTTATTGTGTAGCACTTAAGCTTAAGCTCTTTTTTATAGAACAAATATGCATACAATATCACCCAACCTGTGTTGGTACTCATTTATCAACCTAAGAAGGATGAAAGGCTTTTTTGAAGAATAAAAACATTTGAAAATACATTTTTTTTTTCAATTTTGTTTTCTTCCAAACCGGCCAGGCATGGCCAGAAACCGGCCCCCACTCTCCAGGGACGATTTCAGCCCGGCCACGGGCCGAAAGGCCGAGTGGCCAATCCGTCCCTGCTCTTCTAGCTCTCAGCTTCCTTTCAACTCCTATCTCCAAATATAAAGTAGTTCCAACAAAAAGTCTCAAATTTACCTCTCTTGAGTTCAGGATAAATTAGTTTAACTAGTACTCTGAGTTCCCTTCCCCAAGTTCAAGGTGGCACAGTTCCAAGCACTAAAACGAACCTTGGTCGCAAGTCAAAAAAGAGTTCAAGTTTGTTTTAGCACAAAATATTCTTTGTCTCTTTAAAGTTCGTGGTCACTCTTGTGCCCTGTTTATATGTGGAAGTTGTGAATGTGTTGAAATAATCGTCCAGCTTTGTTTCAATATTCAAAGTTCACAATTGTTTTCACTTGTAGAAAATGTAGCATTCATTTTTAATATTCAGCATTTAACGACTTGCATTGAAATTAAAGTTCCATTTTAATTCTAAACTTAGTATGTTACAGTTCTGCTTTCTTATGAGGTTTCCACTAAGTTCAGTATTCAAGAAAGCAAAGATTGTATTCAGCTTAGTCTTCAATAGGTGCAGGTTGCCTTTGTTCATATTTTTATTCAATTTGATATTCATTAAATATAGTTTGTGTAAAGTGTGGCCTTCAAAAGGCACGGGTTGCGCTTGTTAAGATTTTTCATTCAGTTTGATTTCCAAAAAGCACATGATTTGTATTCAGAACACCTTTTGTTCAACACGTGGTATAAAATGTTCATTAATCACTTCAGAAAATAATGTTTACCCTTCGGAGACTTTCAAAAACGTGTTTTCTTCCACACACTCTGATACAAAGTATTCCTAGGTATTTAAATTCGAACAATGGATTGAACGGGAGACTGTTGAAAACTTGTTTCTTCAAACATGCGACCACTCCGATACAATGTATTTCTCGCTTCACTCATTGTAGTGCTCGCACACCGGGTTTCCCAATGGAAAGAAGCTCACTGGTCGTATTCAGAGGCTTCACAGCAGTCTGGATCATATGGCCTTCTGCTCCTCACATCCAGGGTCTCATACCTACCCTTCAGACACCTCTGTGTACATGTCTCAGCACAGGGCAACAAGCATCTTGAACGAACATAAATGGGACAGCCTCACCATATTGCTCCCTACGTAACGTTGGGTTTCCTGCAGAGTTCCAGCTCCCTCACCACACTTGATCCAGCCTTCTTGCTGCTGTTCCAAGTATAAACCTCCCTGTTGTCTCCTCCTCCTCTCATAGTACTGTGCTGTCTCAATTTATACACCTGTAGCCCCTTGACAGGCTGCAGGTGTGAGTATTCAATTAGTACTGCCTGAGCACTGATGGGACGGGCCTGACCCTGACAGCTCCGAGCAGGCATCTTCTACGTCCTAGTACCAGAGTGCTGAAAGAGCATGGTCTTCATTGCTCTTAGTTGCTTCTTTTTCGTCCCAGTACTGTCAAATGGGGAGAAATGAGGGGAACAGGCTTATAACAGCCTATGAAGATGGAAGAAGGGTTGGGTTGGTCACTAACAGAAAAAGGGGGATACCATGTCTCGCCCAAGGGTACCCCACTTCCATTCACCAAGGAGGAGATCCAATAGTGATGGCCTTTCCCGGGCCACCTGCATAGAGGACCAAGGGGTTTAGGAATGAGAATACCCTTAGGTTTCTCACACTGCATACCAAGATCTAGGATGTGGCTTAAGTAGCCATGGAAAAGGGGCTTATTGTTATTTGAATTCCTCTCTGTGAGTGGACCCAGGTGGGCATTTGCTTCCTGGGTAAGGCCAATTCTTCAATTGCTGCAAACCCCAGAAGAGGGTTCGTGGATTTTTGCTCAAAGGTCCACTAGACAGGCACCTCCTTGTCATGATGCCTACCCCCGGAGCACAAGGCCAGGCCCAGCACCCCCGGGATCAGGCATCACGCCCAGCGGCCCTTTATAGGGGCTCTTTGGACTCTGTCCTGGCGCCGTTGGTGCCAGGCTCATGTTGGACATCAGTCCTGGCGCCATAGGCGCCAGGCTCATAAAGGGAAGTGTTTGGTGCACTTACCTGAAGCAGACCATGCTGCACACTCACCTGATGCAGACCATGCTGCATGAAGAACCAAGCCAAATGAGGCTTAGGAGGGACTATTTTTCTGAAGGAACTATTTTGTTACTTGGGTGGGGCTGTGGAAGAATACTCACCTGGAACTTCTTCCAAGACTATTTAAGCCACACCCGGACAGCCACACGTGCTTCGCGTTGTTCTGCATCCCAGCAGCTTAACGCTCACCGTGTCTGCTCCTGCACCTGGACTCCAGCCATGCCCGCCTCGAACCTGGAACACCTGTAAGGGAATAAGAGAAGAGAAAGGTGAAAACCATGAACTATTTCAACCTTCTTACCTGCATCCGGAATCTTCACGCCAGCATTCCTTAAGGAAGACTTCCATTTAAAAGCACCGCGTTGCTCGCTGCAGCGCCGCGCTTCACTCACCTGATCCCGAGACGCCGCCCGGCTCCATCGCGGCTCTCAGTGCCGGTCGCCACATCTCTGCACCGCACCTAAGGAGAGAAGAAGAGACAAAAGGTGAGCAAGGTAACACAAGAGGAAAGCCGGATTTTCAGCCATATTACTTACCGGCTATTCTTGGTGAGCCATTCCACATCTCGGGTCGGCGCCACATCTCTGGCAGGTACCGCACCCCGGCCCCTATGGGGAAAGGACAAAAGACATTACTGGGGAATTATAAAGACATTTAGAGGGGTCGCCCTCATCACTGACTCACCTGATTTTACCCCGGCAATTTAACCCTTCAACGCATCGCCTTTGTTCTGCACCTGAAATAAAGGACAGAAAAAGACAACATAAAAGGAAGCTCACACTTGAACTTTTGCATCTTCATACTTACGGCGTATCGCTCAGTAAAGTCAAGTGGATTTGCCAGCGCCATTCTGAAAACCAGTGAAGTAACTGGACGAACGCGCGCCCCTCCACCAGAAGCAGGATGGAGAGTTCATCCTTCCAAACCATAAGGTGAGCTTAAACCGGGGGTTTTGGAGGAAGTCAGAGGAGAACGAAGGGGGAAAGGGTGGAGCAAGCACATTATTCAGCAGACAGTTAATCCCCTTTCTCATCTGCAGAAGGATATTCCTACGGGCCAGACAAGCAAGACTTGGGGGTCCTGTTCAATCGGTGATCCGAGATCTGCGCATCACGCTTGAAGAGGCCACAGCAACCCAGACCAGACCAGCGCCTCCGTGGGAGCCAGGTGAGCGTTACAGAACGCGAAGCCTTCCTACAAATTCCCACCCAGGCGCTATGGAAACTTCCGAGACTGACCAGTTGGCCCAACTACTGGGGGAATTACGGCCGAAGTACACGCCGCTCGTCAAGAGACTAATGCTTTCAGAAGGGAAGTGATTGTAACAAAGGAAAGAGCTGATGACCTGGCTAGACAGCTTTTGCAAGGTTAAGCTGGACAAACTCCTTTACCCGGTTCCGGAGGGAACCCCGCTCCTGTGCTTTCCAGTAACCCGGTGCAGATTTATCTACCTGGAAACATGCCGCTGGCCCCACACGAACGCTTTGCTGGGGACCCCAAACGATTCGCCGTATTCATGAATCAGTGTCGTTTGCATTTCCTGTGCAGACCTGGAGCCTTCCCTAATGACCAGACCAAGGTAGCCTTTGTATTGTCATAACTCATCGGCAGTGCTGCCGATTGGTCAGTTCCACTGGTAACTCAAGATGACCCGATTCTTCGTGATTTTCAAAGATTTCAAGCAAGCATGGAAAGGTTATTTGCTCGTCACTCCCAGGGGCAGGCTCTAGATGACGAACTTCTATCTCTGCGACAGGGCAATCAAGACCTCCTTTCCTACATTGCAACCTTTAATAGACTAATTGTGGAAACTGGGTGGCCAGAGGATAAAAGAATCACGTTATTTTATCGAGGTCTACGCGGAGAACTTAAAGATGTCCTGGCCCAAGTTGTAAATCCGCCCCAAGAGTGCTCTGAATATATAGACTTAGTGGTCCAATTGGATCACAGACTGCAAAACAGAAAAGCAGATCGGTCCAAGTTTGAGACCCGGGTGTTAGTCAAGACCCACGCTAACCTCAAGGGGCTGAAGCCTCAGAGCCAACTCAAATCGGAGGAGTTAAAGGACCTTTAACGCAAAAGGAACGTGAAAGAAGACAGCAGATGCACTTATGTCTTTATTGTGGATCCTCTGGACACTTTTTACGTTGGGGTCCGCTTGCCGAGCTTGAAAACGAACTCTCAGACCTCGCATTTCACTGTGCCAATGGTCCTCGTAGATCCAGAACAGCCTAAGCGGTTGCATGCAATAAAGGCATACATCGATAGTGGGGCTATAGGAAACTACGTGGATCGTGAATTGGTCTCCGGGATTAACCTCCCCCTGTTTCCTAAAACCAGCAAAGATGTCATCACCACAGTCGATGGAACCGAAATTGCCTCGGGACCGGAAACACATTCCACAGCTGAGGTAACACTTGTAGGTCCGGATGGCCATCGGGAGGCAGTTGTGTTTGATGTAATCAAGGCTCCACAGTTTCAGGTTATACTCGGAATCCCTTGGTTAGAGACACATAATCCTCGAATTCATTGGCGAGCGAAGAGAATAACCTTTCCAGAGTGTGCACGAACCTGCTACCCAGAAAATCTGAAGGTCAGTCTAGCATCAGTAACCTCTGTCTCCATGCAACTACCTCCGGAATACCAAGAGTTCCAGGACGTCTTCCAAAAGGAACAGGCCAACACATTACCTCCTCACAGATCGTACGATTGCCAAATCGATCTGGTGCCCGGTGCACAACCCTCTTGTAGCATGATTTATGCCCTTACTGAGCCGGAGAATCTGCATTTGAGACAATATTTAGATCAATACCTAGCCAATGGTTTCATTCGCCCGTCAAAGTCTCCGGCATCCTCGGCTTTGTTCTTCGTGCCAAAAAAAGAAGGCGACCTCCAAACTTGTATCGATTACCGCGCATTGAACCAGATAACTGTTAAAAATCGTTACCCTCTGCCTTTGATCCCTGAACTCCTTGACCAGGTGAAGGATGCTTGCATATACACCAAGTTAGATCTCTGGGGGGCTTATCATCTGGTACGAGTTAAAGAAGGCGACGAATGGAAAACGGCCTTCCGTACAAAATGTGGACTATTCGAATACCAGGTGATGCCTTTCGGGTTGTGCAACGCACCAGCTGCCTTCCAATTCTTCATGAACGATGTCCTTCGGGAACTCATCGACATCTGTGTTGTCGTGTATATCGATGAAATTCTGGTGTACTCCTCTTCGGAATCTGATCACAGAAAACATGTCAGGGCCGTCCTTGAGAAATTGCGCCAGCACAAACTGTTTGCAAAGCTGGAAAAATGCGTTTTCCATACCACCGAGGTTGAATTTCTTGGATTCATCCTGACACCTAAAGGGGTCCGAATGGACTCACGGAAAGTGGATGCCATCCTCAAATGGCCATCACCTAGTTCGGTGAAAGGTGTCCAAAGCATGCTTGGTTTTGCCAATTTTTATCGCAGGTTTATCCCAGAAATTTCACGGGTGGTGCAACCCATCGCTGCACTCTTGCGGAAGAATAAACGTTTTGAATGGACTGAGGAAGCTGAACAGGCCTTTCAGGAATTAAAAGCTAAATTTACGTCCGCACCTATTTTGAAACATCCGCGTCCTGATCTCCCATATATAGTCGAAACCGATGCATCCAGCTTAGCCATGGGAGCTGTCCTGTCTCAGAGAGACCCCGAAACCAACCAACTGCACCCCGTAGCATTTTGGTCCAGAAAGTTCTCGCCGCTGGAGATAAATTATGCAATCACCGATAAGGAATTATTAGCCATTAAGTCCGCCTTTAAGGCTTGGCGGCATTATCTTCTTGGCGCCAGGCATACCATCACCGTGATCACTGATCACCGAAATTTACAATATTTAAAAACTGCCAAGGCTCAGTCTTCACGACAGCTCCGATGGGCTTTATTCTTTGCTGAGTTTGATTTTGTAATCACCTACCGTCCTGGCTGTAAGAATGGCAAAGCGGACGCGCTATCTCGAATTGGAATGGGAGTAATGGACTCCATCTCAGAACCTGTGCCAATAATTCCCGAACAAAGAATCTTGGGGATAACCACTTTACAAACCCTTGAAGACATTCAAGCACGGGTAAAACTATTCCTGGACTCTTCAGCCTTGCAGGATTGGATCAAAAGGGGGTCTGCCTTTTCAATCAACGATGGCTTACCTTACTTCCAAGGACGTTTATTTTTGCCAGAAAAGGAATTGCAAGAACTGTTTATTTCCCGTCATCACGATACTCTGATGGAAGGACATCCTGGCATTGCCAAAACAGAGGAAAAAATTAAACGACAATTCTGGTGGCCGTCCAGGCGAAAGGATATTAAATCTTTTGTGATGTCCTGTGGAGTTTGCGCCCAAAACAAAGGTAAAAAAACAAAATCCGCCGGTCTTCTTCAACCCTTAGACATTCCACCAGCACCTTGGCACACCTTGTCACTAGATTTTATCACGGACCTGCCCTCTTGTAATGGATACAATACTATTCTGGTTGTGGTGGATTTACTTTCCAAGATGGCCCATTTTATTCAGTTGAAAGGATTACCTTCAGCTTTTGTTCTTGCCAAGGAATTCCTCGAAAATGTCACCCGTCTGCATGGATTCCCGTCCATACTAATCTCCGATCGGGGAAGCCAGTTCATTTCTCGTTTTTGGAAAAAGTGTTGTCAACTGGCACAAATCGACGTAAGACTCTCAACCAGTCACCACCCACAGACCGATGGTCAGACGGAGAGAACGAACCAGACCCTTGAACAATATCTACGATGTATGTTGCACCTATCGGAGGCTAATTGGAAGGACATTTTATGGGTGGCTGAATATGCATACAATAACTCGATACACTCTGGAACTGGTCAGAGCCCCTTTTATACCCTATATGGACATCACCCTTGTACTTCAGACCTGGACTCACCTTTGAGCCTCGAAATGCCCGCAGTCGACCATTTGCATTCTACGATTACTCAAGCCTTCAAGGATGCTACTGCACACTTACAACATGCGAAAGAGAAATACAAAAAGAATGCGGATCTGCATCGCAAGGAGGCGCCTCCATACCAAATAGGGGATCAAGTATGGTTGGCTACCAAACACTTATCACTCAAGGGACCTCAGACTTTTAATCCAAGGTATTTAGGCCCTTACTCGATCAAAGCTATAATTAACCCAGTGGCAGTCAAGCTAGATCTACCAGCTAACATGCGGATTCATCCCGTCTTTCATGTGTCGCTTTTGAAACCAGTGCAACCAGGAACCAGATTAATAAAGCCATCAGAACCAATCCAGATAGATGGGGAGCCTGAATTCGAGGTGAAGAACATTTTGGACTCTAAGATCTCAAAATCAAAACTTTTTTATCTAATTGATTGGAAGGGGTACGGGCCTCAGGAAAGATCTTGGGAACCCAGCGACCACGTACATGCACCTCGGCTAGTAAAAAGGTTCCATCGGAATTTCCCGAACAAACCGAAACCTCCTGGGGAAAAGGCCTTGGGAGGGGCCTTAGGGGGGAGTGCTGTCATGATGCCTACCCCCGGAGCACCAGGCCAGGCCCAGCACCCCCGGGAGCAGGCATCACGCCCCCGGGTAAAAGCACAGCGGCCCTTTATAGGGGCTCTTTGGACTCTGTCCTGGCGCCGTTGGCGCCAGGCTCATGTTGGACATCAGTCCTGGCGCCATAGGCACCAGGCTCATAAAGGGAAGTGTTTGGTGCACTTACCTGAAGCAGACCATGCTGCACACTCACCTGATGCAGACCATGCTGCATGAAGAACCAAGCCAAATGAGGCTTAGGAGGGACTATTTTTCTGAAGGAACTATTTTGTTACTTGGGTGGGGCTGTGGAAGAATACTCACCTGGAACTTCTTCCAAGGCTATTTAAGCCACACCCGGACAGCCACACGTGCTTCGCGTTGTTCTGCATCCCAGCAGCTTAACGCTCACCGTGTCTGCTCCTGCACCTGGACTCCAGCCACGCCCGCCTCAAACCTGGAACACCTGTAAGGGAATAAGAGAAGAGAAAGGTGAAAACCATGAACTATTTCAACCTTCTTACCTGCATCCGGAATCTTCATGCCAGCATTCCTGAAGGAAGACTTCCATTTAAAAGCACCGCGTTGCTCGCTGCAGCGCCGCACTTCACTCACCTGTTCCCGAGACGCCGCCCGGCTCCATCGCGGCTCTCAGTGCCGGTCACCACATCTCTGCACCGCACCTAAGGAGAGAAGAAGAGACAAAAGGTGAGCAAGGTAACACAAGAGGAAAGCCGGATTTTCAGCCATATTACTTACCGGCTATTCTTGGTGAGCCATTCTACATCTCGGGTCGGCGCCACATCTCTGGCAGGTACCGCACCCCGGCCCCTATGGGGAAAGGACAAAAGACATTACTGGGGAATTATAAAGACATTTAGAGTGGTCGCCCTCATCACTGACTCACTTGATTTTACCCCAGCAATTTAACCCTTCAACGCATTGCCTTTGTTCTGCACCTGAAATAAAGGACAGAAAAAGACAACATAAAAGGAGGCTCACACTTGAACTTTTGCTTCTTCATACTTATGGCGTATCGCTCAGTAAAGTCAAGTGGATTTGCCAGCGCCATTCTGAAAACCAGTGAAGTAACTGGACGAACGCGCGCCCCTGCACCAGAAGCAGGATGGAGAGTTCATCCTTCCAAACCATAAGGTGAGCTTAAACCGGGGGTTTTGGAGGAAGTCAGAGGAGAACGAAAGGAAAAAGGGGGGAGCAAGCACATTATTCAGCAGACAGTTAATCCCCTTTCTTATCTGCAGAAGGATATTCCTACGGGCCAGACAAGCAAGACTTGGGGGTCCTGTTCAATCGGTGGTCTGAATTCTGCGCATCACGCTTGAAGAGGCCACAGCAACCCAGACCAGCGCCTCCGTGGGAGCCAGGTGAGCGTTACACTCCTGTCCAACAGTCTCATCACACTTTCCAACCCTCTAGCTTTTTTTCCCCAATCGGGGAGAGGGTGGCAATCCAAATCCAGCAATAGCATAGGATTCCAAAGACAAAGGTTTCACAGAGGGAAGACACTTTCGCTTTTAACATGTCTTTTCCAGGGAAAAATAGAGGGTAAATTAATGGGGTTGGTCCATTTCTGGTGCAAAATCTCACAATACCTTTGAGTTTTAGAGACCATTCAAGGGTTTCACATTCTGTTTTACACAAATCCAGTGCAGACCTCTCTGCTGACTCCCACCATTTCCTCCACAGAACATGCTGATCCATCAAGAGGTTTTAGATCTCAAATAAGGAGCTATCCATCCGGTTCCTTTGAATACTCCACGGTTTGCCAGCAACATTATTTGGGAAGAAAAAACTGGAGGGGTTTTGACCTGTCATCAACCTCAGGGAGTTCCATAACTTCCTACAAAACAACTGCTTTAAAATGGATGACATTTATATTTTGGAGGACACCCTGCTTCCAGGGTACTGGTTGACCAGTTTGAATCTCAAGGGTGCATATCTGACTATACCTATTTGGGGGCCCCACCAGAACTACCTGCAGTTTCAATGGGACAACAGGAAGTTGGTCTTTGTTGTTCTTACTTTTAGTCTTTTGTCAGCCCTTTGGTGCTTCCCTAAGGTCATGAAGCCAGCTGTGATGGTAGTCAGGGTGAAAGAGATTCTCCCCATTATTTACTTAGATGCCTTCTCACTCCTTCAAAGTTGGCATTTATCCTAAATTGGAAAACATCCCAGGTCAAGTCTTGTCAGGTCATAGACTTTCTTGGTTTTCAAATAGATACTTTATAGGCCTCACTTAAACTTCCTATCTCAAAGATCAGTCCCATCAAGATGGAGATCAGAGTAGTCCTGGAGGCCCAAAGGAATTCTCTGAGAACACTGGTGTGGATTGTAGGTTGTTTGTCTGCTTTGATCTGGGCAATTTTTCCAGGCCCTCTTCAATATCAGGCACTTCAGAGGTGGAAGGCGTTTCACCTTAGGCAGGGTCTCCGTTATGATGAGCAGATACTTTCTTTCCCAGAAGTCAAACTAGAACTTCAATTGTGGTTGAATTACCTTCCAGCCTGGAATGGCAAGGCTACATTTGCAATGGCCCCGGGTTCAATTATGAAATTGAATGCAATTCTCCTGGGTAGGGGGGCCCACTCTTGCTCCTTATCCACAGGTGGGTGGAAATGGACTCCCCAGGATGGAAACCTTTACATCAACAGTCTAGAGTTGATGGTGGTGTTGTCTGCTCTCAAGAGCGTGGCAAAAGAGAAGTTGGATTGCTGCATTCACTTGATTATAGACAACATCTCAGCTGTCCACAATGTCAACAAAATCAGGAGGTTCTCATTCTTCTATGGTGGCAGAGGACTACACAATACTGTAAAGGACTGGAGCTCCAGCTACTGGAGACTTCATCCGCTTGTGTTTTAACAAATGTATAATCTCTAAAGCCCTCTAGAGGTACACTTTTTTGCGTCACGTCTCAACTCCTAGCTACCACCGTTTTTAGCTAAAGTCCGTATTTATTAGGTAAGGTTGCAGAGGTTACTGGTAACATCTCTCTGGCCATCTGAAGCATGGTATCCTACTCTCTTTGAGATGCCAATAGATGTTCTACAGCTTATGGCCATGTTCGCGGAAACCCTAATGGACCCGGGGGTGGGGAGGGGAGGCTCATGATTTAGTTCTCCGCGGGTCAGTTCAGGCTACAGCTTCTTCCATCGTCAGGGAGTCTTGCACCCCATGAATGGTTATCTAACATCTTAGGGAACTTGGGTTCGCTGGTGTATGGGGAGATGCTTGAATTCAACTACATCGCTTCCAGTAGAGGTGGTACATTTTCCTTTGGGTTTATTTGAGCAAGGCACAACTTAGTAGACCAATAATCGGTATAGATCAGTCATCTCAGACAGTCATGTTTTGTTCTCAAGGGTACTGATACACAATCATCCCATGTGTTGTTTGTGAAAGGGTGTGACGGTACTAAATACCTCAGGACCCAGGTACCTGTGGGATGTGAATTTCGTTTTTGACCTCTGTTTATTCTGGCCCCTTAATTAGTTTTTGTCTTTCAAACAGTTATGTGCCAAATTGGCTATATTACTCTGCCTCATTTCCTTCAGAACAATATCTGATGTTAGAGCTTTAGCTAACATCACCCCCTTGGTGTATTCTCACATGTTACCAGACTTACTAAATGTGGCTCGTTTACCATTAATTATCAGGCTTTTCCTGAGCAAGAAAATATTTGTGTTGTCAAATGTTTAAAACAATATGAAAGGGCTACAGCCAGTCTGAGGGTGGCAAATAAATCATAACTACTAACTTCTTTAAGCAACATTGTGCCCTGGGTCCTCTCCCACCCTTGCTCGATGGATCAATGAAAATTGTCCCTAGAAGCAATTGTTGTGTCAGTATTTAGAGCCCATTCTTCCCAGAGGGGCCATTTCTTTTAAGGGCTTTTTGACTTGGGTTTCCTTTCAGAATTTATTGAGGCAAGCTTATTGGTCCATCAATTCTACTTGCAAGGCATTTTATTCTAAACCAATTTAGCCTGCTTAGCAAACGGTGGTAAATGCAAGTTGGACATGAAAAAACGTAGCACCAATTTCTTGACCTAACATACTATTTTCTCAGCAAGCTGCGTATGAAAACCATAATTTTAATAAAGACAATGGAGGTGTTTATTTTTCACACCATTTCTCCCTCCCTTCTCAATATTAGTTTTGGTTGGGATGGTGGTGTTTGGAGCCTTTGTGTACCTGCATCTGCTACACAGACTCCTTTGAGTTGGTTCGAGGACATGTCAGGTTGTTTACCTGTTCCCCATTTAACAAGCCTGCATTTACTAATCGAAGGCCGTACTCCCAGAGGCACGAATCTTGGAATGCCATTCCACAGTATTTCTTCAAATATTCAGCCAGAGCGTCCACAATAGTGGCAATTAACATTCCTGGGACATCCTCTTTCACATGCGACATACAGATTCTGCACCCCTCAGCAATAAACTAGCCTGTTCCCTTGATACAGAGTGCCACAAATGGCTGTGTCTGCGCACTTGAGCTACCATGTCCAGCTAAGGAAATATTCAGCTTTCTGGTGCTTTGTTCTTCTGTTCTTTAGCGTACCATTTGCTTCTTGAAATGTGCAGCTCCTGTATGCAGGTCTAATTTCACTCATTCTACCGTGCCCTGTGTCTTCCTCTAGCCTGCCTATTGCTTTGCACCTGGGCCTGACTGCATTTCTTCTCCGGATCCTCTCTGCTGAAGTCTTTACCAACTGTGTCATCATCTAATTCCCAAATATTTTGCCAGAGCCGTAGGGGACCCAGTTCCAAGCTGTCACATTGAATACATTATTTGTACACCCCTTTGTAAACGCTGTGACGAATGTACCTGTAGATCTGTTGACTGAGGAGTGAGACACAGAACATTCATCAGACATGGGAATAACGAGGGATTGCTCTTGCAGGGGGCAGCACCAAACTGACCAAGATGGAAGCTAAAATGAAGCTCGAAATCAGACTGATGTTATGAGTAGTTGTAACCATTATGAAATGGGTATGTGGCAAGAGTTGACTGTACTCTTGCCTATAGCAGGGAGGGCATGTTTTAGGCCCCCCTTCTCTCTGTTTTCAGGAGATTGACCCACCAAACCAATCGATCTCATCTACCATGAATGCATCTAGTATTCCAGAAAGAGTGACATTGTCTAGAGCCTAACTCTCAGCCCCTAGCGGTAGAACTGGTACGGAAGCATCCAGAGGCAGAAGAGGGATAGGACGTTGGATAACGAGTTATTCCAAGTATTTAGATAGGGTAAGCCAAAGCTTGGGCTCAAGGTTATTCTTCCATGCTTTTTCAATAGAACAGGAGTCTGCGGCCTTTGGCCATCCTGATGCTTTTGACTACAACTTAAATCAGACTTAGCCAACATAGTCAATGGTGAGCGATCATGGGAATCGTGGTGCAAAACATCAGGAGAGCCAAAGGTTGCAGACCCCTGCAACAGAAACATTAAATGTGTACTCTCAAGCAAACCTCTATATTTGATGCTAATGTTTATATCTGTAGTGGATTTTGAATAATAGGCCAAGAGGAATCAATACTGGAACACTGTAATATGAGGTAGAGATAAAAGCTTGACATCTTGAAATTCGCTTTTGGAAGGGCTACAAGTATACGCTAGGAAAATGCTACATATTAAGAACAGAATTGATAGACAGGATAATGAAAGATTTGAATTGTTGGCCAGTGGAACTGGACTAGTGGTCAAGCATTTGCCCAGATTTAGCAGTTATGCAATAGTATCCAAACCAATTCAACAGTGTACTGGTGGCATAATGTTTACCAGAACAGAATACACACCTGCAGATTTACAGGGTCAGCACGGCGATTAGATGAAGTCTGGGAGCAAGCATTCGGACATTGTTCTCAAAGAAAAGGAAGATATCTTTAGAGAGAGCTATAGTGGTTGCACCACTATAACATAGTGGTGCAACCGGCTTTAGCAGGAGACTCATATGTAACTATGAAGGATAGTTTAGTTCTTTGTGTATAAGACATAAAATAGTTGCTTTTGCCATTATGCACTAATCTTTGATTTAAAAAAATGTATTGTTTTTAGTATTTAAGTATCTGGATGATATGATAGAACCAGCCCCATGGTCATTCTAAGTATTTGATCTCCTTGCAAGTAGCATGTGAGGAATATTTCCTCACATGTTTTCACGACACAAATGATACCCACATCATCTACAAATGTAGAAATAACTGTCATTGGGAGGAGGTGAGATCCAAGGTACCAGTGTTCCAGGATATGGATTAGTCATGTCCAGGAAGGTATGAAGCCATTCAGGTGACAACAGTGTCTTGGAGTTCAAGTTTGGAGATGGCTAGTAGGAGGGAAGGGTTGTTGATGGAACCAAAGGCAGTAGAGACATCCAGGAGAATAAGGATGGAAGAGAGCCTGGATTGGCGAGCAGAGGTTAACAAGTTGGAGATGTGGGTCAATGCCATTACTATGGAGTGACGACTGAGGAACTCTGAAAATGGTCACTCAGCTTGTTAGTCTCACAGTAACTAGTGATCCTGATAAAGACTGACCACACCAGGATTTTAGAGTAGTGAGAGAGGAGAGAGATGGGTGAGTAGTTGGCTGGACTCTTTGAGTCTGCAGGTGACTTCTTTTTATGAATGAGGCTTCATTGTGCCACCTAGTTCCAGCAATGCACAGATGCACTAACGGCCATCCTGTGGGATGAATTCTTCAAGAGTGTCGTGCATGATAGAGAATAAAAGCAATGGTCTGGGCATAAATGATGGGCCTGTAATCCAATGTCCCTTATCCACCAGCCACCACTGCATGGAGGACTGTGATTATTTAATCCATGGCTTCACAGTCAGAAAGCCATGATGCTAGATACAGTAACATCTTCAGAGGTCAATGAATGAAGGCTAGCCACATCAAGGGCTGTTTCTGCATATTGTGTCATGGACCTGCATGTGAAACACTTCCAACACACTCTCTAGGCCTGTTCGGCAAGTGCTCTTGATGGTCTAGTTCTTGGGCCCAGCAACAATGTCCATTATGTGGTGACCTCACTGTCTTGGCGATTGGCGTAATCATCCACCCGGATTTGCAAGACTTTGCATTGCAACTTGCCAGTACGGTTGCTACGACGCGCCATGTGATGCTATCCCGTTTTCCTTCTTCGCTTTCCTGCCCCGCTAACTTCTTCTCTCATGTTGTTTACGTCAGTCTCCTTCTCCCTGTTGGAAGCTACACTCTATCCTTTTGGAATACGTTCTCTTCACCCCTTGCCCATTCGGACTTGTATCCTGACCACGCTCTTGGACACTGCTTCCTTTCTGAATTGGAGATTCCTTTGGAGCTATCCGGATATTGGAATGAGGTTTTATTCCCCAGAGGGTTTCCCCCCATCTTGGGTCTATCTTTGGGCAAGGTATTTTTGCCTACCTTTGTACATCGGGTGGCAGACTGGCCTCGACCAGAAACAGGCTTTACATCCTTGAGCCACGAAACAAGAACAAGAGCGTGGTAAGTCGAACAAACAGCGTCTGATAAATCTGACACATTGTGAGGTTAGCAGACGTGAGAAGACATTCCCTTGGGTTGGGGGGGTGGGTGCTGTTTGACTGGGATTGCTGGGGAGGTGGTCCTCTTTATCTGGGGGTCTGAACCCCATTTCAGAGAGCTATAAATAAATGAAGGCGCCTTGTTTATTATGTTTATGCGCAACAGCAACCTAGTGGGCATCCGCTTGACACATAACTACCATGTAGGGGCGCCTGGGGGAGATATTTGGATTCAGGGTCCCTTTGCAGAATGGCACGTCTGATCTGATGCCACCGCACGCACTATGCATGCTCATTAGGTCATATTGACTTTTTCAGAATGGCTGAACTTATTCGCAGTGGTGGTTTTAGTGTGAAAGACCTAGATGCGTTGATCACCAAGCAGCTTCCCCAAAGGTAAGTAGGCCCATAGGTTTCCTTTTCCAGCAATCAGCATCTGTGAGGCTCAGATGAATCTCACTCAAACACTAATCCACGCATGCACAGCAGCTCTCTTCCCTCCAGACGGGGCCCTCCAGCCAGGACCCTCCAGCCGGGGTATCTTTATTGTTCAATACCTTGAGCTCAGGTCTGCGTACCTTCTCCAGGGAACGCTTCCCTCGGCCATGACAGAAATTACCCCAGGGCACCAAACCCCTGCAACATTTGGGAGGCCTTCAGGAAAGCTCAAAGTGTTGTAGCCATTTTGACTCTCCTTCTGCCATTTTAACAACTTTTTCATGAAAATGTTTACGGTATGTAGATGTTGTTTTATCACAAAGTATGCTTTTAAAATGCAACCACATGTGTATGTAGCCGAGGGAAATAAAGTGGAAACTAGTCGAGGGATTATTTTCCACAAACATTGCACGCCTTTTGCTACACCCATATATACTTTGACCTTCATCTTTCCCTGATCGCATAACTTTTAAATATGCTGTGTCCGACTTTGCTAAAAGACAAGGCTTTTCCCTCAATATGGGAAGATGTCGGCGTATTTATCATAACGTCTTGCACTTCAGCCTCAGACCCGAACATTAGTGTGTTTCAGAAGTGCTGAGATGCACGCTTTGCCCACGTCCCTCATGTGTGCTGCTGCTGCCACCCGAGCCTCCCCTCACCCTTTCTACTATTAATAAACGCCAGGATGCCTCTGCAAGCGAAACCCCATAGGAGTCAAATTCACGGCTCTTTGCATCAGCAGTTTGTGCTGAGCAGACTCCCGTTTGGACAACATCTCCCACAAGTGTGCTGCTCCTCGCGGGGACACGGGGCCCGAGGATTCCAACCCCCACAACAAGGAAACAACCCTACAAAGCACACCAAGACCTGCAAACGGCACAGCCAGGAGTCCAAGCCGAATCCACTGACCCGCCGAGTAACACTAAGGTAAGTTATTTTTGATTGCAAGAAAGACTTCTTCAGTTGTGGGACACTCCACTCAGTTATGAGTAGGTCAATGGTAATCCATGTGGCGAAACGAGTTCATGGTGGCTGTTACAACAGCAGGGAGGAACAGGCTATCCATTTAAACGAATCTGTTCAGCTGAGACCGAGAGGCAGTCGAAGGAAAGCCGGCTGGTGGGGTGTTCTAACTTTGGATACAAGCTGCGTGCCTAGTGCATGCCCCGACCCTCCAGCACGGTAACATGACTCGCCATCTGCCCTTGCCCTGAGCCCCCTCCAATGCTTCCCTGCCTTATTGGCCTGCCCGCTTATGACTTTTAAGCTTGGAAAAGGGAAGAGTTCCGAAATCACTATGGCTTCATCACAGCTGGCTTTCGCATGCCACTCCTTTTATTTTGATACCCAAACACGCATGGCAATTTCTGCTGCCCAAAGCTTATTACACAGTACTTTGGGCTTGAATGTAGTGGCATTTTGTATGCTGTTTCACTGAAAAGGTGAGTGTTTGTGACATGCTTGAAGAACGCAGCTGTGGACTTACACTTTGGCTGGAGACGGTGTTAGCCTGCCTTCTAAGCTCCCTGAAATCCCGCTCTCCTAGAACTGCCGTGTGAAGAGATACAGGGTTCGGGGGTAACTGTGTATCATCTGTTTGGAGATCCAGCAGTCGGGTTTATGGGCCAAAGCTCTTCACCACTTACCTTGCTTACTTGTGGCATCTGCTGGCACTGCGCCCAGAAAGCAAATTAAGGCCCTATTCACACAGAAGTTGCCAGGAGTATCTGACTTACTCCTGGCTTACTCTTTTTCGAGGAGTAAGACATAGTTGCTGATAGTAATTTATCTGCAAATTAAACAGTCTCCATCTAGGAGTAAGTCAGAAGTAAGTCAAGAGTAAACCAGAGTTACTACGAGTAATTTTTGAGAATCAGCCCGATGGACTTGCAGAGGCGTGTCAGTACTCGACCCATGAAATGAAAGGTACTTTCAAGTACTTGTCTATTTTAAGCATTGTGAGGAGCTTGCCTGGATCCAGTCCAAGACAGCCTCTCTGGGCTCTGGGCTCAGGTCACAGGATTACGTTTTCCATAGCTAGGGCTAAGGATGGGTGCAAAAGTAGATTCCCTGACACCTTAGACGAATAGCTTGTTCTAATGTTAGGAATAGGTGTGGCCTAGTGGTGTCGGAAGGGTCCCAGAGAGACTACGTGCGCTCTGTAGGATCCCCAGAAGTTCACCTACACTCCTTGTGAATGAGGTTGACAGGATATGTCAGGGAAAACAAGCTGTCTATTGTAACCTCAGAATGTTTAGTTTAATGAGTTCCACTGCAAGTGCTGCTATCCCCACTCTTACTAAGAAAGCCAAAATAGTGCTTTTTGGCATCTCTCCAAACACCTGATTTTGACAACTGGAATTAGCATAGTTTATGTATTTGTGTTCCTTTTTAACCCCTAAAATCTCTTCTGTAAAACTAATTTCAGAGGACATTTGGACTCTTTCCCACTTTCTCCTCCCTATTGCCACACCTCTCAGTGGTGTAATGTGTAATGTATGTGCTAAGAGAGTAAATGGGATATTTCACAGAAACACACAAGTAGGCATTACACGAGAATTCTCAGGGGGCTGCATATTCAGAATATTAGTCAAAAGTAGGGAGCAGGGAGGTGGTGTCAGGTGCAAGGTGTGACCTAAAAGCCCTTGACTTCACATTAATGCAACAATTCATTGACTTGTGAGGGGCAGAGATCACGTGGCTTACTCAGATTGTATGTATTATTCACAAGTCAAGTTTGAGCAAGACCATGTCAAGTGGGGGCCTCGGCAAGACCGTTGGGCCATTACCAGAGGTAGGCGAAATGGCAGAGAAATTCCCAAATTCTGTGCAGAATCCTTTACTTTGGCAATTTCTCCAGCAGGGAAATTGGTAATTTTGTAATATTTTGACAAGCGAAATTTCTTTTTTTTGCGGGTTTGCCAGAAATATCACCTCCTTAGTGTGCTGCAAAACGTTTCGCGATCCCTAATTGGCTGAAATTGTGCACACAAGGTAGACATTCTGGCCTTGACACCGACATTTGCCAAAAAGTATTCAATTGTGAAAAAATCTGCTCTGTCAGCAAAGCGAATTTGGGGGCATATTTCTTGCCGATTTCGCTTCTCTGGTGGGAATTCAGGCTACCCCCACTATTGTCACATAGCAACTGCAGCGTGCTTCCACCAGCCTTCAACAGGGCTTCACACTGCTTGACTTGCAAACAAAGCTAAAACGCTTTAAAACTATTTTAAAACCCATGAATAAAGTTGACAAGATGCTGAAGATAGGTATTGTACAGCAAGTCATTCTGCTTTTCTATATCTCTATGATGCTTCCTACTAGGTATACGCTAAATAAGCACACATACAAATGCCATGATGGTGTATCAAGAAAAACATACACATCATATATGACTATTCTTACAGGAAGGTTAATCCACATTTAGTTTCGAATTGTGAAGCCCATGACCATGGATGAATCTCTCCATGTGACATGAGCTGCAAGCACGTACCCTTTTCAATGTATGCATATCGTATTAATCGTATGCCAATAACAGTCGATCATTTTGGGTTGAAAGTTACAGAAGTATATGTGTGTTTGAACATTTAAAAATGTAATTTCACTGAACGTAATGACAGTCCTTGACATACACAAATCAATTCATGCTGGCTGAAAGGAGAATCAGAGTGGACAGTGCTTTGGCACTGGTTGCCATGTGACGGCAACACGAGTCAATAGTTCAAAGTAGCTGTGCACAACATGTACACACATTAGGAAAGTTGCTATGGCAGAAGGGAGGGGACAGGAATTTAATCTGCTATCACATGGCTTATGGTAGCCTTTCTGACGGCAAAGTCTACGGAACACTTTCATTCCTTACTTCCCACTTCAAAGAGGATTCCATAAACTGTGTTATGCCACAGTATTCTAGGAAGATGGTTACACACCAATAATCCTCACCCCTGTCCGTTAAATTGAAGCAGAACCAGGAAACACATGTAACCATCTCTAAACCAATCAGAGAGCATTGATGCAGAAATGAAGAGGAAAAGTCTGAAGCAATCACCATGTTATGAGAAATGCACAAACAGCCATGGAATGCAAGCAAACACATGAAGTGACATGAGCACCAACAACATTCTATAGGTCACTTATGGCTGAAATAAGGAAACACTGTCAAGAATATCCAGGAGTCGTTCATGCCCTGTTGGGCTGTGAGTGCCAAATTCAGCCTCTGGATTTATTACTTGTACATCAGAATTGGATCAATGTCATGACGACTGATTACATCACAACGATTTCTGATGGTCCTTTTGCCCTCATTTTGGAGGACTTAAGCTGCATCTCAGCACTGGATTGGTCTTCCATTGGACATGCCCAAACACCAGATTGGTCCTGTGTTCACGCATATAGTCCAATCTTGTCATCATGTGTTCTGATACTTAACTGGTCCCTGACACAACATGAACAGCTGATGAATTGACAGTACTGCTTATATTTAGAAAACTTGTTTTCCTGACCTCATCAGGGTGTCACATTCAATTTTAAGCACCTTACTTACCTTCTACCGCGATAGAATAGGTTTCCAATTCCTGCTGCCCTAGCTGCAGCTTACTGGATCCTGGCTTACATAAGGTCGCTTTTGAATCAACTTGAGCTGCATTACTTCGGGTAAAATCTATTATTTCCATTGCTCTTGGCCCATAACAAGATGAAGACATGAAAACAAATGATTTGGAGTCAGGGCTGGTCGGAACATGGATACCTGAGTACCGTACACACCCTTAACTTGTTTTCCCAGAACTCTGAAAACAAGAATCTCTGAAAAAAGTGTTCAGTGAGGTGAGCTACAACAGATGCAACCCTAATGGGCTCTGTCTCTCAGGCTACATGTGAACTCTGTCACCTTTCTTTCTACATTACAGCAATTTGATATCTTAGCTGTCTTTCCTTTTAGCTTAACAAAGTCTTTTCTTTGTAAGTACCTGGCTCATTGTATGATTGGAACACTGGTGTAGCACACCATACCCAGGGAAAGACAATAGGTGATCAAATGGAGTACACCCAATAATGATTTTGAGGTTGTTAATAAACAATCGAAAGGCTTATCATGGCATTCCTAGATTAAACTGGAAGAGAGAGAAATACAGGAATTCCCCTTGGGGTCAAAGTAAGTGGTGCCCTAGTAGTGGTGCATTTATTGGAATGCAAGAACACGTATAGATTATGGAAGAAGTCACTGAGCATGAAGTCCACTGAGAGAAAGTCCAGCAGGAACTGTGAAATAATGTTTGGACCATGGTGTTATGTCTTGACCGTCGTGTAGAACGAGGATACCTCCGTCCACAAGTGCCGCACAGGGAGACTACAAATGTCACTCTCTGTGCAGCCCTCGAGGCCACAGGTGGGAGATGATCTTCCAGAGCCACGTACTTCTGGGAACCCTTGGGCCACTGCAAATAAACACCGGTTAAGTAACTAGCCACAACAATAATCACAAACCAAACAACAAGAAAGGAACGGTTTTACCAATGGCTGATAGATGCGGTGCAGTTAAACCTAGTGAGGGATTCCGGGACCCACCAGAGTCTTGCCTTCGATGCAGATTGTTCCTCCCAAAAATGTAGGTAAAGTTCTTGAAGGGCACCGGGCCCACCTGTTGATGGCGTCCACCAAGAAGTCCAGAAAAACAAAACCAAGGCGAATATCAGAATGGAAGACCAAAGGCAGTCCGTGATTCGTAACCAGAGTTCCAATATCCAAGAGCCAGAACACAGGGCAATCCAAGAAACAGTCCGTGAAACAATCCAAAGGTCGAATTCCAAATAAGCCAAATATGAACGTAGCGCCAAACAGTAGTCACGAAAACAGCTGTGAAGCACTGAACACTCGTATCCGAGCGTTTAAATAGTGGCGCTACGTTTGTCTTCTGGTCATGTGGTCCGCACCCGCATCACGTGATCGCGTTGTTGTTACACGTGAGTGGGAGGTGTCGGCCATGTGACGCGGAAGCAGGAAACGGGACCGATCCCGCAACCACCACGGAATACGCCAATGGAGTGGGCGTCCGCGGTGGTGGGCTGGCCGTTGGCGCTGCCGCCCTTTAACACGGGAAGAAGGCAGCGATGGGTCCCGGATCCTAGCCTGCGGATGGGGCATAGTGGAGGTATGGGTTTTGGGGTTTTGGGGGTGACATTGGGAACAACGGGAACTCCTAGGGACGTGACAGAGCCCCCACCCAAAGGCCCACGACCCTGTGGGCACGAAGGATTGTCCCTATGGAAACGCGCCACCAAGCGCGGGGCACAAACATCCTCAGCGGGAACCCAGGACCTCTCCTCAGGCCCAAACCCAGACCAGTCCACCAGATAATGAAGGCGACCCCTACAATGGCGCGAACCCAGAATTCCAGAGATCTCAAAAACATCAGGGGAAGACAAGGACACCGGGGCCACAGGCGCCCGAGGCCGAGTCGGACCGGGGCAAGGCTTGAGGAGGGAAACATGGAAGACCAGATGAATCCGCCAAGACTCCGGGAGCACAAGCCGGAAGGCCACAGGGTTGATGACCCGGGTGATAACATAAGGACCCACAAAGCGAGGGAGGAGCTTGCGACATCCCGCTAGCCGCAAGTGTCGGGTGGACAACCAGACACGAGAACCCACAGGGCCACCACCCGTTTCTTATCCGCCTGACCCTTCATGGACGCCTGAGCCTCGAGTAAATGAGTCGTGGTCTGAGCGTGGATGGAGGACAGGTCCCTAGCACAATCGGCGGCAGCAGGGGTGTCTGAGGAAGGCATGGCGAGGAAAGGTAGAACCCGGGGATGTTGGCCATACAAGACATAGAACGGGGAGAACCCAGTGGAAGAATGTTCTGCGTTATTATAGGCGAACTCAGCCATGTGGACAACTCTCAGCCAGGAAGTTTTTTGCTCCAGGGTCAAACAACGCAAGAATTGTTTCAGGGTTTGATTGAGCCTCTCCGTCTGACCATCGGGCTCAGGATGGTATGCTGAAGAGAAATGTACGTCAATGCCAAGCAGTTTGGTTAATGCATGCCAAAAGCGTGACGTGAACTGGGGACCCCTAACCGAGACAATGACCGTGGGTAAACCAAAGAGACAAAAATCCCTTCAAAGAACAGTCTGGCCAATGCTGGAGCGAAAGGAACGCCTTTGCTGGGGATAAAACGAGCCATTTTAGAGAAAGAATCAATGACCACCCACAGAGTGTCAAATCCCTGAACCCGGGGCAGATCGGTAATAAAATCCATAGTAACAGTGTGCCAGGGTCTGGGGGGAACAGGCAATGGAAGCAGGAGACCAACAGAGCGACCCCTTCGATTTTTACATTGAGCACACACCCCACAGGTATTAACATAGCACTCTACGTCCCTTTTCATAGAGGGCCACCAGCACCAGCGTTTCAACAGTGTTAGAGTACGCTTCTGACCGGGATGTCCATGTATAGGGGCATCATGAGACCATGTAAGCGCCATGTTACGAGTTTCGGTAGTGGGTAGAAAAAGTCGATCGGCAATGAACGGTAGCCCGTCATGAAGTGTGAGATCCCATTCAGATAATTGGTCAGGATGCAAGGAGACCCAATCCCGAACGGCTTCCAGCAAAGGCAGTGACGGGGTACATAGTCAAACCACCTTGCCGCAGTCCAAGAGAGTGTTGGGATATTTTGGTAGAGTGACCCCCCCAGGGGAGCGGGATAGAGCATCGGCCTTCCCGTGAGCTGAACCTGAGCGATGTTTGACAACAAAGTCAAAGGCTGCAAAAAAACAAATGCCATCTGACCTGTCTACTGTTAATGCACTTTAGAGAAGCCATATCTTGCAGGTTTCGGTGATCGGTGTACACAGTGACCTGATGTTTAGCACCCAAGAGATGGTGTCGCCAGACACGGAAGGCGTCCATGACTGCCAACAATTCTTTTTCGGTCACCGTGTAATGGGATTCTGTGTCCGTGAATTTGTGGGAGTGAAAGGCCACGGGGTGAAGTCGACCAGTAGCAGGACAGACCTGTGACAAAACCGCCCCCAAGGCAAAGGAGGAAGCGTCAGCCTCCACGATGAATGGCAATTCCGGGTGTGGGTGTTGCAGAACCGGGGCATTAGTAAATGCCGTCTTGAGAGAGTCAAAGGCCTGTTGGTGTTTTTTGGCCCATAGAAAGTGAACACGAGGACTTGTCAAAGAAGTAAGGGGAGTCACTAGGGAAGAGAAGCCAGAGATAAACCGTCGGTAAAAGTTTGCAAAACCAAGGAATGACTCAAGTGCCTTCAGATTTTTTGGAGCCGGCCAGGCGTAATATGAAAACCGAGAAATTCCACAGTGTTAGAGTGGAATTGGCACTTCTCTGGTTTCGCAAAGAGTGAGTTTCTTTGTAAACGCGAGAGTACCTCTCGAACATGGGGTATATGTTCTTCTAGGGTTCGGGAATAAATCAGGATGTCATCTAGATAGACGACAACAAATACATCCAAAATGTCGGAGAAGATATCATTCATGAACCTTTGAAACGTGGCCGGGGCATTGCATAGACCAAACGGCATGACCGTATACTCATACAACCCATATCGCGTGCAAAAGGCGGTCTTCCATTCGTCCCCAGGACGAACGCGAACTAGATTATAAGCCCCACGAAGATCTAATTTCGTGAAGACAGAAGCATGAGAGAGACATAAGTAATGGCGTAATCAATGGAATGGGATATCGTTTTTTTTTTTGTGATAGCATTTAGTCACCTGTAATCTACACATGGGCGGAGGTCGCCCTCCTTCTTGGGGATGAAAAATATTGGACTGGCTGCAGGTGAAGTAGATGGACGGATATGGCCTAACCGGAGGGACTTTTGGATATACTCCTTGAGTGCTGTGTCTTCAGTAGGGGTCAAGGAATAAATCCGACCCGTGGGTACTGTACTGTCCGGTATCAGATCTATTGGGCAATCATAGGGACGGTGCGGAGGAAGCACTTCAGAAGAACCATGATCGAATACACCTGCAGAATCCTGGTATTGAGCGGGAATGAGTGAAGAAATCAGTCCCACCACGTGGTGTTCAGTTGGCAAACTCGTGGTGTCCTCTATGGTTAAATGGGCTATAGCCCCTAGGGCCTGAGCAGGAGTGTGATCGTTGGTGTTTGCAGGAAGACAGAAGTATTGACATAACTCTGACTCAAAGTGCACTGAACCCGTCTTCCAGTTTATCAGCGGGTTATGCTCATGGAGCCAGGGGATCCCCAATATGAGGCCGAACTGGGACATGGCAATGAGATCGAAACTTATGGTTTCTTTGTGTGTGTCTTGAATTGTAAGAAGCATAGGAGCCGTCTGCTGTTTAATGGGTCTGGATATCAGGGAAGTGCCATCTACCGCCTGAACCGGTTCCGGCCTGGTTTTAGCCAAAAGAGGCAAGTTGAGTGTGTGTGCAAGCGTAATATCAATGTAATTACCCATAGCCACGGAATCCAGTATGATCGTGACGGGGTGTGAAATCTCAGGTGTGGGTTGGAGCGTGGCCTGTAGACGTATGGGCCGGATATGGCCAAAAGCGGGTATCGGGTCCGGGGTGAGAGGGACAGTGCTCGACCCAGTCCCCGGATCTAGGGTCGAGCATTCCGAAAACACAGCGTTTTCAATTTTGGCCGGCGGGGGCACTCTTTAACATAATGGCCAGTCAGACCACAGTAATAACATGCATTTTCCACCCTCCTGCGCTCCCTCTCTGATGGTGTGGTTGGACTACGTATGCCCCCTACCTACATATGTTCCTGATTGGAGCTGGAGGCAGTAGAGGAGGATGGCACTGACACAGAAGCAAAATCGGCCTCGGCTCTACGCTCTGAACGCCTCGCATCCACCTGTAATGCCAGATCCACCAGGTCATGGTATGCTGTGGGTAGAGCAGGGACTACGGCAAGTGCATCTTTCATGGCATTGTTTAGACCCCTGTAAAAAACAACGGCCCTTTTACTTTCAGGCCATGAAGTTTCTGCTGCAAGTTGGTTGAACTCGGTAATGTACTCAATCAAAGAGCCCCTACCTTGTCCCAGATCCAATAATTCCAAGTCTCGGGACTGCACCTTATGGCGGGTATCAAACACTCGGGCCATTTCTGTGATCAACAAGTCAAAATCATAAAGCACCGGGCTGTTGCTTTCCATGAGAGGATTAGCCCAAGTGGCAGCTATGCCCGCCAAATGCGATAGGGTAAAGGCGGCTTTCGTAGCTGAGTCTGGGAAGGCCTGGGGTCTACACAAAAAGTGCAGGTTGCACTGATTGACAAAGGGAATTCCTCTCGACCTATTCAATTGTATCTTTGTTCCAGTTATGAAAATGTCCCTGGCTAAACTGAGATCTTTTCTATGTATAGTATAGTTTCCAAACTCAGATTAAACAAGTTGCTTTACAGAACTCTTGAAAAAAGTGACAGTATTTGAAGGGCACTGGTATATGAAGCTTCTTTTGGGATGGGTGAGTGAAATGTTGGGTGTGCATGACATAAGTGAGTGAGTGCGTGAGAGCGTGAGTGACGCAATAGCTAATGTAGGTAGGTATGAGTGTTCGATGTTCATTTTTTGGGACAGTGTCATCCTATCCATTTAGGTAGTGATTGTCTTGTGAATGTGTTTCTTTCATCCTACCCTGGAACAGAAGTGCTTACCTGGAATAAACGTACCTGTACATAGAAGCAAGCCTTTGTGTCTTCTCTGCAACTGGGTATCATCCTTATAACAAGCGATAACCGGCTCTGAATTATAATCTAGCAACTATAACACAAATTAAAATAACAGCTGCGGAAAATGGATATGCAATATGTGACAAAACAATTCATGATACATTTTGATCTATTAGATGGGTGGAGAAAACATCCACATGGTAAAATATATTCATTTAATTTATGTAGACGACATTCTTCTTGAATTGTTAATGAAATGGTTGATGCAGAAATAGGGACACGAACAACTGAAACAGGTGAGGCCATTTAGCACATCTCAGGTCAGTCTGTTTGTATGATCAGCTTTAAAATAGAGCGATGGTACTATATACGAAAAAGTTGTTAGATGAACAGTAATATGAGTCAAAGAGTAAAGTCAAAATAATCTATTGAAAAGAAATAGATGATTTCGTTGAACAAAATTTAGGGTCGGCTGATTTGTTTATTGTTTGTAATGCGCTCAAAGCCACGTTGAGGAGGTGTTGCAAACAATATGAATGAGCTGCAGAAAGGGCCAATGAACAACAGAGATAGGGTCAAAAAAGGAATTAATGTAATTGGAAAGATGTATAGGACACAAGTCTCAACCACATCATGGGATCAAAAGAAGTAAGAACCAGCTAAAGTATTATAAAGCTGGAATTAGAATATGAAGTTCAGAAGCATTACTGGTATCACATTTGAAGAGGACCAGGGCTAAAAATAGAACAACATAAATGTAGTGTTCATGGAAAAAGCAATAGTGACTAGTGCAGGGGAAATGTAAGATGAATTGTATTGATTCTTTATCACACTGTACAAAGAAAAGATAAGACCAATGAATTATTATTAGTGTGGTGTTTATTGAGCATGGACTTAGCTTCAAGAAGCAACAGAGCCCTTTACATGGGTGTACAACAGAACAGATGCATAACAGAGTGCTTTTCAAAGGTAACAACAGAATAGATACTCAGTGGAGTGAAGGATTCAAAGGGGCACAGAGGAGGGGTACAGCTGTGAATATAGAAACAGTGGGGACCCAACTAAATGAGTGGAAGAGTTTAAACTAAAACTGACTAAACAAATAATTAATAGAATGTACGCAAAAGCAAATACATGATATGTTGCCAGGTCCAGATGTAATTGTGCAGGCGTATACTAGGAGTTTAAGGAACTGTTGGTACATATTTATTATCTACATATGTAATCAAAGAATTACAAGAGAAGAAACCCCCAAATCATACATACATTGTTAAGGAACGGAAAGACCCTAATCAATGTGTATCATACAGGCCAATTTTGTTATCAAATGTTGATGCTAAACTTTTTAAGCTCAGGTAGAGTTATTTGCGGAGCTAATTGAGGAACATCAGCAAGGATTCTTGCCAAACCGACAATTATCAAATCTTACCCGTACACCTAGGTACTGTCAATACATTTCACCAAGGTACGTTATATCCCACTTTTGATATTAACTTGAAATGCGGGTAGGAATTTGACATAGTGTTCTAGAAATACCTGACGACTGTAAAACAAATTAAAAAAAACATTTATCAAGAAAATAATGCTATATCTGAAGTATCCATCTAACCTGGTACATGGGAAAGGTAAATACAATTGAATTGCTCTTTACCAAGAACTGGGCACCATGCATAATGATATGCCTAATGATATGCCCACTCAAAGGAACCCTTAATAACTTCCTGGGGAACAACAACTTACCTCGAGTGAGAAACCAGAAGGTGTCTGACTGTACCTGTGTGACCCTACCTACCCTAGCCAGCTAGTGTGATCTGACTTAACATATGATTGCAGGGCATATTTCACAGAGAAAAGTAATGTATACCTTTAATATAGATATGGCTATCCCTCACTACACCAAATGTAGAAACAACACAAGTTAGGAGCATATTTTACTGGAACACATACATGTGATAGATTGATGTACCACAACCTTTGCCATCCAACAAACGAATCTACCTCTGCCATGGTTAAGAAAGGCTGCCCTGGTTTCATAGTTTTCCAAAGAAGGTATTTGGCAATAGCCCTTTATATCCTACAGTGACCTCTAGTCCACCCCATTGTTTCCTAGAAAGTACTAAGCCCCAATCTTCAAGTCACAAGATATGAAGTAATGCAGTCCAAGCAGAGATAGAGCTCAAGATCAAGCAACATGTGGAGCTCTGCTGAATCCTGTGAATGTTACTGCTGTAACAGTTAGATTAGGTGACCTAAACCATTGCATGAAGACAATAAGTTATGGCTTTTCAGTGTGACAAATTGCCTTTAACAAAGATCGCAGACAGATTCCGCACAAGAGTCTGGGCTTTCACAAAACCTCTGTAAAATGATCTAGTCTTACAGAGAGTTCTTAATGTTTTTGTCATTAAGATGTTTCTTTAGTGAGACAATTCTGCTTGAGAATGGATATGGGGATATGTTTAAGGTGTTATTCAAGTATCATGGAGGTATGACTTCTTCAGTGAACACTATAATAAATAAGCTGCTTCAAAAATTACTCAAAATAATAACTGATAAATCAGAGAGCGGTGGCATGAATCGGAAAATGTTGATATAAAGAAATTCCAAATGGGAGAAATTGCTAAAGAAACACAGTATTCTGTGGGGCACCAACATATGGCTTATCAAATATTATTGCATGTAAGAATTATATCAGACCCTACTTACATTAAATAGCATATGATCAGATAATTGCATATGGTAGGAACAAGTTGTATGGAAATGGTCATCATGGGAACATATTTGTTGGGAGTTGGGACTGCCCAGTGCACTTTGATTCTTGATATGAGCTTCATGATGCCACAAAAAACACATTTAGAGCTTGAAGCATGCCCAACTGTAACATGGCTCTTTTGAGCCGCTATTATAAATATATATTCTTGAAAAGATCTCGGGGTGCAACCCTGATTTTGTTTGGGCTCCTTGATTGGAAAACCATTGACTATTTCCTCATGGAGATCGGAGGAATCACCAAAATGTGTTGAATGGTGTAGGAAAATGAAGATTGTTATGTTATGGGACGTATTTTATTGTCAGTAGCTTAGTCTTTTAGAAAATAAGGGGACTTGTATGATATTAGTGTACAGATTGGCCTCATTAATGGTGAAAGTGAATCAAAATGGGTGCTTAATTGCTTTATCCCTGAAAGTCTCAGACCTTGCTGCAATTGTTTATTCATTGGTATTTATTGTTAATTAATTGTTCATTAATTACATAGGGTCTAATGTTCCCAATGTACTTCTATCTAAAGCAAAATAATGTGCACTCTAATAAAATGCAATAACATTACAAAAACAGTGACTGATTAAAAGTAAATATTAAACAAATAAAGGATACATTATTTATATGTATTCAAAGTCTGTATGGTTGCTAAGGCTAAGGATAGGATGCCACCTGACAGACAAAGATAAATTGGGTATTGCATATAAACCAGTGCATGTCCCATGTGATAGCCATACATTAGGAGAATTTAGGTGAAAGCATAGCTTTCAGATTTGATAACCACAGCACATTACATTACAGTTGTTCTCATGTAAAACACTTTGGATTAAAGGGCTATATAAATTCAATAAAATACAAATACAAATACAAATACATGAAGGCAGTGGCATGAGTTAATTTCACATCATTTTCGGTGCATGCCACAGAATGTACCATTATGTACAAATGTGTCAAGTCCTTAAATACATCTCATCACCACTCCCGACCCAAGCCAACCCAATTGCAACACCCCCATGTCTCTAGTATATGCAGCAACAGGCTGGAATGTACTCTAGTAAGATGTTTAGCCTGTCCACTTTAACAAACTGGAATGTTTGATTTCAATACCATCATTGTCCATGGTTATTTCATGCTTAACATGGCAAGTTGCCAAAGGTCCACAGCTTTGACGCCTATTTTTCTGTACAATTTGCACAAGCAGGCAATGGTATTTGAAGAATTACCAAAGGCTTTCTAATACAGGGACTCCAACCCTTATTTAATACTCTATTCAAACTGTTAGTTTGTTTACGTTCTTAAGGCATACACTAAGCTTTGCAGGATTGCAGATTTTCTCTGATATCTGCCTGACTAAACATGTTGGGGGCTTTCTCAGCTGAACTTCAATCCCCTGTTATGTTTCCAATCTCCCTCCTCCTTTTCCTCTTCAAAGACTCCAAGCAGCCAACACATTCCCGCACTTTAGCCTACTCACATGCTCTTATAGGTTTTGTAAGGAATGCAGAGTAGTACACAAAAGACGGCAGATGGTAGAGTACAGCTCAAGAAAGGATCAGCAAAAGAAAAATGTTACAGTGTTAATGCTTTGCCTGTCATGGGAAGGGCATCCAAACCAGTCCACTAAATCTGGGTTTGTTGCAGGCTTATGGGGTTCCCGTATCGTTTCCAAGCACTTCTTGGGCGCCATCATATTTTACCATCATTGCCTCTGTGTCACAGTGATTCTACACACCCATTCTTTGCATTGGGTAATTAGGGCGTTTCAACCCACTTGTAGAAATATGTATGCTGCTGAAGTATTATTAGAAGGGCTCCTAAGATCCTGGGATGCTGGACCCAAAAGCTAAGCATCCATCTCCTGCACTGTTAGCCATGCCCACCCCAAGATGTCAACCTTTGTCTCTGAATGAGTATGGGCCATTGGTAATACTCTGTATTTTGTGCAATACATGTATATTGTGTGCAGTTAAATAATTATGAGTCCTGGTCTAAGATATCTGATATGGACTCATTTGAAACACTGGAACTGTTATTTTGCCTTTTGCCTTTGTCCTGAAAATCCATAAGCATTCCACCCTTCATAGCTTGGGAATGTCTTGCTCAAGTACAGTAAGGGAAAGTAGCGCATTCTATTAATTATTATCTGTTTTTAATAACCTTATCAGGAAGCAATGTGCATTGTGTAGACACGGTGGCACACACAAACTCCTATTTTAATTGTAGACATAAACCAAACGGTATTAGCATAATTGTTCATTTTTATTTGGTCGAATGGTACATTTGACCGTATTTGGCCTGTACCATTCGACCGAATAAAAACGAACATTTAGGCTATAAATACCGAAAAAATGTGGAAGTGGATTGCGGGGTTTTCCCCGACTCCCTAAGATCAGTATGTATTAGCCTTGGGGAGTTGCGGGTGTGTTCCCTGCTTCCTCAACATGGGAGGCGGGGGACTGGAAAAAAAGAAAAAAGAAAAAAGGACCCTGTGGCGTCAGATCCGACCCTCATTAGAGGGACAGATTTGACGCCACAGGGGTGAAGGGGACCAGGCGGCGTCCAAACAGGTAAGTAGTGGAGTGGATTTGGGTTGGTGTGCGCGCATTTGGTTTGCCTTTGTTCCTCTGATAATTGATCGCATGTGGGCAGTTTTTTCGGTCTGTTTGCCGCGATCAATTCTCAGTCGAACAAACACCACCAAACCAACCAAACAGGTAATGTAGCAAGGCCACTGATCTCTAGTCCAGAGGCAGTGCATACCAGTGCACAACTGCTATTACTGTGAAAGCTCGCAATCACAATGTGAAGTAATGATTTGGTAGTAGTAAGGCTGTGTAGTTAGTGTAACCTGAGGAGTCAGTTGGTACTGTAAAGAGGGTTCTATGTGATATTTCTGCCTTCAAATGCAGAATGATCATCACACTTTTGGGGGTGGGTTCACCCTCCTGAACCCTCGGAAGGATGATCCCTTGCATACCCTCTACCCCCACTCTCTCCCATGCTACCGGATTTCTTTGAAATTGACAGGTTTCACCCCTAAGCCCCCCTCTCCTAACCCGTCGCTTCACTTTCCTGCCCTAAGCATTCCCCTCAAGCCCCCACCACACTGACAAACACACACACAAACAAGCAAACACAATCACAGTTACTCGCTGCACCCCTGCCCCCATCCATCCCGGCCACAAATATTTCCCCTCCTCCCCTACACAGACACACAAGCATACAGACAAAGGCACACACACACAAAACGCAACACAAACTTACCTGGGACACCCACGACTTCCCTCTTCCGATGCAGTGCACCTGTCAGCTTGTGCACACACTCGTGTGCATCCAGGGGCTTGACAGTTCACTTTAAAAAGACTGCTCTGAGCGGTCTCATAGTGGTGTTTCTAAAGCAACCTTTTTTATTTTTGACTAAGTGAAAAAAAAATGTTTTACTTAGTAATGTATCGAAATATGTCTTGGGTAAGATATAGGGAGCCACTCCATCGACCAATTTGAAGATGATGATAAAGGATTTGAACCATATTGTAAAAAGAGAGCCAACTGGACCCATGGCAATACTAGGAGGTGAGTCCAGTACAGTGGAGGTTTATTAGTGCTCAAAGTTGAGCACTGTATCAAAGAAGAGGACACAGGTAAGTTTGGGTTATATCTTACTAATGTTGAGACGGTTGCTGCAGCCAGGGTTGGAGGTTGAGGTAAAAATGGAAGACAGACACAGGCAGCCGTGGTGTGAGACCCTAAAGTACCTGGGCTGAAGGTGAAGTTGTTATGATCACTAGCCTATACCCAGAACATACCCCCAATATATGTTCTCTCTGCTTTGGATTCAGTTATGATTTAGGAGTAGTTAGATAGTGTTGCTGGTGTGACAATAGGAGTCAATTACAGTTGTAGAGAGAGAGAGAGAGGTGGCTTGGGTAAGATAGTGTGCCAGTCCATATACTGATTTGAAGATGAGGGTGAAGGATTTGAACCCTATTTTAAACAGAGAGCAAACTGAATCCATGGCAATAATTGGAGGTGGGTATACTGTAGGGAGGCTGAATAGTGCAATAAATTGAGAACTGCATCCAGGAAGAGGGCAAATGTAAGGTTGGACTACAACTTACTAATATTGAGATGGTTGATGCAGCCAGGGGTGGAAGACAGACACATGCAGCTCCCCACCTTACCTGAGACTCAGCAATCTGCTCCCTACTGTCTCCTCTCCTGGTTGATTGCAGATCCCTTGCTGCCAGTTGCTCAACCTCGCCATTCCTTGTTAATTCCCGCTCCCTTTTTCTCTGCTCGCTTCACTGTGTCATTCCCCCTATGATTGTAAAGTGCTCCGCTGCTTCCCAAAGGTGGGTCTGTGTTCAATAAATGCCCTATAATACGCATGAGGTCAATGGTAGGCTGTTCACCAGTCAATCTAAAGGACTATGAAATAGGGGTTAACATAGATAAAGTGTGTGCTGTGATTAAAAGACCATGCTAAGGACTATGTAAAAGGCATTTTGATAACAGTTGACAGCATCCAAGCCGTTTTTGGGGAATATCCTTATCTCTTACTGGAAGTGAAATCCTCAATCCCATACACAATGTACCCAATGAAAAATCATCTGGCCTAGACAGATCCCCACCCAATTATACAAAATATTTCCTGGCATATTTGCACCTGTTCTTTGCTCTCCATTTCAACATATGACAAGTGGCATGATGAAAGAAACCTGGAAATACAGGAATATTGCTATGTTTCATAAAAGGAAGTATCATTCCAATAATATAGGCTACTATGCACTGAATTCTTTATTGAATTGGAAATGTATAATCTACTCCAATTTACTGGAAAACGAGTGGGATAAGACTACTGACAGAGCTGTCTCTCCTTGGCAACGGGGGTATGTACCAGGTACCAGAGAGCGATACCACAGATACATATGATTCTCGGCTTGCATTACAGCCCTAAGAACACAGTCACCAGGGATGCCAAGGCAAAGATAGGAGCCCAAGATGAGAAGTGTTACATTCTAATACCGCTCATATGAATTCCATATGCGCAAACATCAAAATCCTTTGGCTAAAGGTTTTTGCTAAAATTAGGACAAGGAAAATTCTGTTAGAATTGTCACTTGTCACTGAATTATCGGAGTGGGCTGAGTAATCCAATGCAGTAATTCATCGCCTTTTGTTAATTTTGATAACAATCACCAAACTAGCAACCTTAAAAAGTGTGGATAACAGCTTCACCACTCACTCAATAACAATGGCACAACAAAGTTTTGGATAGTTTCTTTTTTTTAAATCTCATTTACTCACGAAAGAGATGGTGCGTTTGGTAACTTTGCAAACTAAATAGGAGAAGGAGTGGATTTTGATATTATGGTATGGGACACTTGTTAAGTACAATCAGCTCACTCGGCGGCATCAAGGTGTGGAAGAAGTGGATACTGACAGACTCCACCCAGTATCAGGAGAAACCCCTTCCCCTCATCCTTATGACCCTTATACTCAAAGTGGAAACAAATGTTTTTACTTTATGGTGAAAATTCAACAGATTCTCAATCCCCTGTAACTCAGTCGGGAGTGAGTTCCACCACAAAGCAGCCTGCATGGCAAACTATCAACCTCCCCATTTCGTCCATCAAAATTGAGGCGCAACAACAGATTGGAGGAGGCTGAGAATAAATATCACCCGGGACATCATTACACAGCTTCATACTGATTGATCATATAAAGCTTGGTGCACCATACACAGGCCCTTATTCACCGAGTGTTTTCCAATGGGGTTTTGCCATTATAAAATGTTTCTGTGAATCGGGCCCACAATGTTTTACATTGTAATTGTTTCTCCCCCGGGAGCCAATGAAGTGCATGTAACACTGGTGATATATGCTCTCTCCGTCCTGCTTTCACCAACATCCCTGCAGCTGCATTTTGTATTCTTTGAAGTTTACGTACAGCATTCTTTGGTAACCCAAGATACATTGCATTGCAAAAATCAAGCCTACTGGATATGAAAGCATTCATAATGTGGATTTCATGAGCAAAAGCAACAACATCCAACAGACATTTTATAGTTCGCCAATGAAAGAAACAGGTACTGGAAACTTGAGAAATCTCTCACTACAGGGAAAGAGAGTAATCGAGCCACACTCCTACATTCTTAGTTTTCGTAAGAGGGGAAGTGCAAGTTCCAATGGAAGGAGGCAATAATTGAGACATCCATCTTGACGCCTCTCCTGACCAGAATTACCCAGTACAGGACTAGCTGCATGCGCTGAGCACATCAGCGGTCTGATCATCTTTTCCACCAAAGTCAATAAACGTGGCTGTACTTGGCAGGCGACTCTAAGTTGCGGCTCCCATGTCAGCAAATTTGTGAAATGTATTTATTATCAACTTAAATTGCTATGATCAGTTTTACCTTTCCTTGCCGAATCAAATCGCCCCATAATCGCAGGGACTCTGATTAACTCCAGATTGGATTACTGTAACACCCTTCCTCTGGGCATTCCCAGTGGACAGCTTCTCTGGCTTCAGATCGCCCAGAACCTTGCAGTCAGACTCTTGTTCAGTCTCCCCAGGTCTGCTTTGATCTCTCCATTTCATAGGACCTTACACGGGCTGCCTGTGCAGCAGAGGATTTTATTTAAGACCCTCTGCTTTAACTTTAAATGCATTCATGGCAATGCACCCAGTTACCTTGCCTCTTAAGTTTCGCCTTATTGTCCACAGCTTATGCTTAGGTCTTCTGGCCAAAATCTCAGCATTCCTTTTTCCAGATTTGTTCATCATGTAAATCGATGTTTCTCCATTGGCTGCCCTTCTATTTGGAATTTGCTGCCTTCTGATCTCTGTAATATTGACTCTTTGCCTCTATTTCGTAAGAAATTGAAAACCCATCTGTTTCAATGACCTGTTTCTTGCACTTTTTCTTTTGTTCCTACTGTCATTACATCTGTGCCTAGATGCAGTTTCTTCCCTGTTCTATATGGATATGTGCATTATAAATCAAATCAAATAAAAGTCAGCATTTCTGTCTTCTGAATATTAAATTTGAGCTTATTTTGGTGCATCTAAGTGCTGACCTGCTCCAGACACAATTCCACCTTACCTCTCAACAGATCATTATCCTTGCCAATTAGAAAAAGTATTTGTGTGTCGCCTGCATAGATGTAGAAGTGGGCACCTGCCAATCTCATTATACAAGCCAAAAGCCTCATATACAAATTAAAAAGCAGGATGCTCAAAGAGGATCCCTGAGAGACACCACAAGAGATTGATTTTATACCTTATTCAAAGGGGGAACATACCACCACTTATGATCTGTCCGATAAAAATTAGGCTAGCCAGAGAAGGGCTCTATGTCTCACCCCATGACTACTCACATGACTGGGGTATGCAATCAAAAGGTTCCCTAATGACATACCGGGAAAAGTTACTTTTTCCTCTGCCCAAGGCAGTTCCATTATTATTTTTGTGTTCCTTTGAATTTCTGGAGTAATGTGTTGAATTTTACTCTAGCCGAGGATGTAATTAGCAATCATCACCCCAGTGTTCTTGAATTAGAACTCACACAGAACAGAAGCATATGCCAAATCTTTATTTGGCGGTCGGTGAGGCTTCCTTGGGCAGTAGCACAAGAAGGCTCAAATGGCCAAAGGTTGACCATTGGGAATTAATGATGAAATTCCTTGCAGTGAATGGGTAATAGATTAATACTATATTGGATGGTAGATGTAATTTGTTTGGCAATCTGCCCAGGTTTGAAACCTTAATGTCTAAATGTATCGAACCAGTTCTCTATTATTGGACATGGCAAGTGTCATGCTTTCTTCTGACTGGCACTTATCTGATCGGGTTTTACTTTGGGTCCCGATCCATGATGGCGCCCAGATGCTCTGGGCACGCGGTGACATCATCACGTTCACGTGTTCGGTAACATCTGATACCCGGAAATAAATAGAGCTAAGTCGGAAGGCTTCTCGCATTGCAATTGTTCGTATTGCGGAATGCTAGTTTGCTTCGCGACCTTGTGTCTCCAACTTGCTATCTCTTTTTCCTATTTGGGATTCCTGGATTCCTTCCTTGCGCTCCCTCCGTGTAGCACTGGCTTTCCCCCTGTACGGCTCTGCTGCCTTCTCTTCTCTGGTACTCCTAGCCTTTGCTCCACTTTCTCCCTATTTTCTCTTACCTTCTCTGAGCCTCCTCTCCCTCCTTTGCCTTTTCCCCAGTTCACTTCAACCTGCCAGCAGAGCTACCCTTACCTTCAGCTGGCTTCCTCACTGTTGCTTCATCAAAATGTATCTGAATCACTTCTGCCATGCTTTTGCCAATACCTGGGCAATGTTCATTGGTGTTTCCCAGTCATTTGTGGCTTTGCGAAAACATATTGGATCTCGTACATTTCTTAGGAATTCTTCCATTAACAAAGATTTCAACCAACATCCCCTTAATGTTTTATAAAGGGGGCAAAGCAATAAGAAAAGGATTATCATTTCATCATGCATTGTAAAGTGTGGGCACTTCACAGATTCCCACCCCTCCACACTGATGCAGAGAATGCCCAACCTTAATTTTAATAAATGGCCAGATCCTTTTCTTCCAACCTATCAAGATAATTTTCAAAACCTGTTGAACTTTTGATGTCCAGGTAAATCTTGATATGCAACCGCCTTCGCAGGTAGACCAAATATTGTGCACTCCTCATATGCTTCTTTCTGTAAAGATGTGTCATGTATTAAATAGAAGAAAGAAGTAGCCCATAGCGCAAAGAGGTGAAGAGTGCATGGCATAGTTGTAACACATTTGAGCCATAGTGGTTTGTTCAAACATGCCATTGAAAGAAGATCATTAAGAGATTCGCAAGAAGCCTTAAAATGCTCACAATTCTAAATCTTCACCCAATAGATTAATTCTATTTAGCCCCAGCTCCATCTTAATTTAGCAATGACGGGGCACTTTATGGAAGCTCCAAGAGTCTATTGCATCTTTGTTTTCCGCAATTTTAATATTGCTATGCCCCCATAATTCGGAGAAATAAATTGTGTCAGCTACGGCTTGAGAATTATAAACCTACAAGGCACTTGATATCGCTGTGTCCTCGTACCACTTGGAGAATGTTAGCGTTGCATCACCTCTTCAGCTTAAGATATTGCTACCCTTTTCAATTTGGATTTTCAAGTTAATTGGGCTGTCAGGTCAGATGCCTAGATAATGGAATGCATCCACATTCTCTATATTCTCTATATTTATATCTTTTATTACAAACGTGGGCCGGAAAGCCCAATTCCTTTCAATGGTTGACATACCATGATCTATGTTTTAGTTATATTCAATTTAAGGCCCTTGACTTCAACAAGTTCTTAAAAGTTGTTAGCTGCCATTGGAGGACCATCGCGGTTTTAGATATTAAGATGGCATCATCAGCAAGAAGGGTGCCACCATCCTATGTCCTCCCAAGGACAGGGCATCAGCGTCTAGTTCTGCAATGGTATTCATCAAGCCATTCATACACACAGAAAACAGCAAGGGCGCCAATACTCACCCTTTCCTAACCCCAACTTTTAAGTTAAATTCTGAGGTATAGCCCTTATTTTGACCTTCTCTCACCATCGCATAACTCTCTTCGAATAATAGTATGACCTTGCTTATAAAATCAGCTGGAATGGACAGCTGTTCCAATAGACACCCTAGCTTAGGTCGAGAAACCAAATCAAAAGCATTTTGAAGATCTACAAAGGCTAGGTAATGAGTGTTTTTAAGTAAGACAACCTTATACAAAATAAGAGCTGAAACGCTTAGGACCTCATTACGAGTTTGGTGGTATCTGGGTGGTAAATCCGCCCACATACCACCAAACTGAATTACCATTACCACCACTTGGTGCAGCGGTATTACCGCTGGATTACAAGTTGCAGTGGCAGTGTGAATCCCCACTTTATTAGTCCACTCGATGGGGCTTTTTTGGCAGAATTACTGCAACAGTAATTCCGCCACTCTAATTCTATTGATTTTGAATATTTTTCAGCAGAGAGTTAGAGGATTTACCTCCAGCATGATGCTGGAGGTAAATCCTCCACTCCAGTGCCATACTCATAGTATGGAGAAGCAGGAATATTGGCGGTAATTCCGTTACTGCAAATCTTTTCCTGCTCTGCTAAACTTGTAATGAAGCTTAATGCTTTCCTAAAACCCTCTTGCATGAGGGATAACAATGTGTGATTATTACACTAGTCCTCCAACCTATTCCACATCAACTTGCTAAAGATCTTTCCAGAAGAATCTAGCAATGCTTTAGTGCCACCGGTAAGCCAACACAAATGCATTAGAGTACAGCTAGAGAGAAATGGCATGTGAGGAGGGACACAATGCTTGTAGGTGTTGTTTGGTTATTTATCCACCTACTGACTGCCCATGGGCATGCCAATCCCGATGGCCACTCCCACATACTTCCTGCCCCTCCCCACTCAAAACACATCCTTCTGGGATTTGAGCAACCTTTATCAAGCCGTAAAATCAAACCTTGCACTCAAAGTGCCTGCCAGGGTTTTTTCAAAGCAGTCTTCTGAAGCTAATGATTTAATTGGTGTTGTAAACGTGCTACTGGTGTAATACAAATGTTTTAATCAGGTCTGCCTTCAGCCACTTGATTTATAAGCAGTATGTGTGTCCTTCACTGAGATCCTGCTAAAAGCAAGCTTCAGCAAGGGCAACAGTTTCAGCGGTATATGCAGCATTTTCCAGATGTTACCATTAATGACCAGCTGATACCATTACCGCAAAGCCTGGCAAATTCCTTTTCCATATCTACACAAAAGCCAAAACTATTGGCATTGCCAATGCTTGTTTATAGATTGAAACCAAGATTGCCTCCTGTCAGCTACATGGGCCGATCCAATCGTCAGCAGCCCATATACATTTTTGTTAGAAAGGGGCTCCATCTCTCATGTTGTTGTTTACAAATATCAGTTGGTATTAAACCAGGCCCTGTTTCCTGTCTTGATTTTTGGGAAGACAAATGCTACCAAGACTTCCAATAGTATAAACCGTGCTATAGTTTAATGTGTTAGTACTGGGAGATGATTCTTTTGGAATATTGTTGTCGTATAAATTACCATTATAGTCCAGCCACTGTTTTTCTGTTATACTATTATTGGATAGAGCATCATCACTTGTGTATTCTTTCTTATAATTGTGTAACAACTGGCTTCATGACATCAGCAAGCTTATTATTCAAATCTATGGGTTTGATAGGCAAGGTGGTATTCGAGTAGCTGGGTAGGATGAGTAACATTCAATGTAAGACGATTTTGATTGTGTTCTTTGGGTCAAAACCACTCAACTATCCCCAACCATCCTTCGGTTGCATGCCCTTAATCCCACCAAGAACAGCAATGATGCAACCCGTTTGGTATGCCAGTAAGGTTGGCATGGGGGCAGGCAGAGAGAGAAGGAATCACCCAGGTCTCATCATATTTCACTATTAAGCCATGTAAAGCACCAGAAGGTTCCAACCTCAGGTTTAAATCCCCCCAAACAGCATACTGTCCCGAATGCTGTCATTATCAAGCAGTCACAGCAACACACTTTCAAATGTATTCATTGCACTTACCTCGGGTCTCAGGTAGATGTTTACAATTATATAGCTTTACCTGCAGGGTCATTATTTTCTGAGTGCCAGTATATATGGGGATTCCGTTTTTCACATGAGCACCTATTGCATTCAGTGAAAGAAAAATATGTCTTTATATTTAATAATAATTATATGTGACACTATGATTGATTAGGTATAGCTAAACACAATACAAAGCAAAATGCAATAAATGCTCTTATCCTTTGCATAGCATGAATATGACTTGATAGAATGTTTTTACATTTTAGGATTTTAGGTTTCTGTGATTTAGTCATTTGATTTGATTCGTAAATTGTGATTTGTAATTTTGTAAAAGTTCTTCTGGAACTGAATACAAATAAATACATGATGAAAGAATAACCCAAATCAGCAGGCCCTCCTGAGGTCTGCCCTTGTACCCCTTTATGGCTTGGATACAAAATAAGTTCAAACAACACATTTATTTTTCTTTTGCCGAGTTTGTTTGATCAAATTCTCAAAATGCTTTTTCAGCATTCAAAGTAGGATTTGTCAGCCTCTTCATACATAACAATGCAAAATACATGCTTTGTTCAGGAAGAAATTTGGGCATGAAAGCATTGATTTAATGTTGCCAAATGTTGCCTGGGTGTTTAGATCTGACCAAATCAGGTGCATGAGCTGTCATGGAGGAGATTACAAGTACAGAAGGAAGCATTTGTTTTCATTTCCCTGTGCACAGTGAGTTTGGAAATGTATCGAGTGTGCATGCAGAGATCTGATCTGAGCTCCCTTTACCCTCCGAACTCACTGGACTATCTTGCTGGTCTCTTTGCCCTGTCATGTTCAGGAATTCTCTGAGTCCTGTTCGTTATGCATTCAAAATCTCCTTTAAATGGTGAATAGTAAATGCTAGTGACGTCAGCATCGGAAACTGTCAGCAGTCAAACTCCTCTCCATAGTTTTGCGTAAATAAGGCATCGCATTGTACAATTATAGTACAAGTTTACAAAAAGGGTGATAAGTGTCTACAGAAGCTGTACCTCCAAAGCTCCGTTTTGGACGGCTCTTCTAATATTATGGGGAGTTTTGTTCATAGACGCTTCACTGATTACAATTGGTAATATTCTCTGGGATACTCAATTGGAATTTAGAGAAAAGCTGAGAAAAAACTAAACAGATCTTACATTTTTTGTTATAAACTTCAAACTATTCATAATTGAAAATAGTACCTTGTTTTTGGCCTTCCTGGACCTCTCTATGACCTTTCACTTGGAGGATTGTGTGCAGTTGTGTTCATTGATTTTCAAGTGCAGTGTCCCCTGCGATCAGGACCTATAAAACACAGTCGGCTTCCGCGGCTCTCTATGGTGCTGAAGTCTGGGGATACGTTAACTGTCAGAAATTGGGGACCAAGCATAAAACATTTTTATTGAGACTCCCACAAGGTTTCCATAATGCTCCACTGCTCAGGGGCGTTGCTAGGGGGGGGCTAAGGGGGCTATAGCCCCTGGTCTTTTGGTTGTAGCCCCGGATAGAATCTCAGGAGCTACAGCCAAAAGACTAGCTAGCCCCCAGTCCCAACAGTTCCGACAGCAGCTTAGCCCCGGGTCTTTTCCAGACCTAGCAACTCCCCTGCCACTGCTGATGGAATGTGGCCCTGGACCCATCATTTCTAGGATAGGCTGGAAACCGGTATTTTATTGGATTCGGCTTTGGGTAACGCCAGAGCTTCTAAAATGTTTACAAGGCCTTCCTTAATCTGTTAAATTATCTTGGAAGCCTTTCACTCCTCTGGGCAATACATGTTAAGGGGCAGCTGAAAGCGCTTGATTTTGATAGCATGTGGCAGAGCCCTGAACATTTAGGGACCAGTACCAAGGAGAAGGTGAAATCAGCAGTTAAACAACGTTGGTATGAGTCACTTATAAGTAACTGTCTAAGGTTAAAATCTGGTCCCGGGTATTTGCTTACGAAAACAGTTCAAGCGGCAGAAGAGTATCTGGACTTGATTTAGCCACCATATGCGCGTACTCAGTAGTCAGTACTCAGTAGTCACTCTTAGGACGGCGAAAGTCACCTGTGGCTGGAAACCTGGACATTTTGAATCATGCGCCCTTTGTGGTGCATGAAGTGAAAGTGTGGCCTACTTTTTGTTTTTTTGTGAAGCATACAATGATCTGAGGAGAGCATATTTATTATCTCTTCTCAAAAAAGCCAGTGTTACCCATGTAATGGACACTGTAGCACTGTGTAAATCAACTACATTGGTTAATTATATATATTTTGTGGCAAAATTCATTTATCGAGCTTGGTTACATAGGAGTTTTTGAATAAGCAATTGAATATTGTTTTACCTGTTTAGGTGCCTTTTTTATCTATGTGCTGGTTGTTATCTTATATTGGATGTTTCATACTATACGTATTACTTCTTTCATTATATGCTGATGGTATAATGCCGAATAAAGTAATATGATGACGATGATGATCATTTTTATCCTTGGTATTCCTGATGGATCTTTAAAACTCATATGTACACTGCATGATGGAACTGAATCTGTGGCGAGATATTACATGGGGTAGATGCATGCACGCTTTTGGAACATGTAAGGGGCTCCATCAGAGCTGTGTGTTATCATCCATTTGTTCAATCTGTACCCAAAAGGTTTGCAAAAATGATTAGGACAGTCGGCCCCTGATATCCCACTTATTGGGACAAGAAGAATACCATTATTGGTTTACGACAATGTTGCTGTTATTTTGGCTAGGACCCGTAAGCCCCTTCTGAGACTCTTAGATGACTACTCATAGCTCATGTCAGCTAGCAAACTAAAAATAAATGCAATCAAACATCTGTTTTGGTAATGTGGAAAAAATAAGAAGCTGCCGTGCGTTTTCATGGTCAATGACTGCTCTGGAGGGAGAGTACAACAATTTGGGGATACAATCTGGCAATATAGATAAGCATGTAGGTAAACAATCATACAGGGTGATTCAAGCAATCATAGAGAATTTGCGTTGCTCACGGAGTTAAGACTGTGATGATGATGTTAACATTTTATAGAGTAAAGGCTTGTGCTATTGGTATACAGGAAATAGATTTGGGTGGCACAGTCTTTGGCAACCTCATAAATAGTAAATAATACATTATGTCATTTTTTTAGTAATTCGCCTGTGCAGCGCTCCAGTTTTTGCCACCCACTCTGAACTTGGTTTTGTGCATATTAATGGTTTGCGTAGTATGCCTCCCACTTTGCAGTGGTTTACAACCAGGACCAATCCAAATGATACTTTACGAATTGAAGCTCTCTAATAGCGCAACAGAGCCCACCTGTTAATTTCATGTCACATGATTCTGGAGCCCTAGCAAGAATGATGCATACTGTTTCACCATCGTTCAATTTTTGTACATCTAAAATTCAAGTGTCTTCTATTAAAACCAGTGGAAGGAAAATGGTTCTGGACAGAGATGGAGGACGCGTCTTATGCTTTTTGTGTGCAGGAACTGGAACCCAATAGTCACTTTCTCTTTTTTTGCCCAGCTTGCACATGTATATCAAGGGAAACGCTTATCCCGGGAATGGCTTGTAGTGGGGTTTTTCTATTCAAACCTACCTTGTTGCACTGCTTCTTGATGCATGATGTGACTCTAACATGGACATAGTGATTGCATAAATCAAGCACTCTGCACCAGAAGACAGCTGTTAGTTGAATATTGAAGTGTCTGGTGGGCTAACAGTAAAAGACTACGGAGTAAGTTAACGTGTTGTTTAATTATAATAACAAGTATATGTGAACATTAGGGAGGAGGGAGAACGTACATCCTTCAGTCCAGGCTGGCAGCAGTTGATCTTCAACCAGTCCTCAACATTCCATTTCCCTACGTAATATCACTGGCACGCTCCCGGCCTCTCATGCTGGCTTCTCGTGCTTCTCGTTCTTCACATGCTTCTCGTTCTTCTCGTGCTATCCTTTCCAGTCATAGAGATATTACACATCTCCCTTCCTTTATATACAATAATATGAAACACCTAAAGTGTTGACACTAACTTATATAAAACTTCACACAAAATCCTCCATCCTTCTGGGCTTGCGAATTGTTCTCCCACTTCTGGATTTGCAGGACATCTCGCTGATGCGACTGGGCAAGGAAATTACTTCAGATTTGTTGGATCTCATCACTCGCACATTCTTCATCTCACATACAACATTCTGATCTTTCTTACTCCCTACTTCTCTTTGATCCACTACTTCTGCCCCCATCAGAACGTTTGTTGTCACCACATATCCATACTCTTTCCACATTCCAGATTCTGCCATCCTCAGTTCTGACAGAGTGTTTGCATGCTTCCAACACTCTAATGGGCTTGGACCATTTACAGAGACCCTCTCTGAGCACCGGGGGTAAATTAATTCTTACCATTTTTCCTACCACAGTACTTTCATCATACTTGCCCATGGGTCTTTTCTCATCATAAACATTTTTGTTTCTCATTTGCGTATTTCTTATATTTTCACACACCAACCCAAAGTCCTTGTTGACTCTATTGTTCTCACTGCTTAACCACATAGGCGCTAATTTTGTGTGCGCCTTTCTACCCCTACTTAACTCAAATGGGGAAAGACCTGTAGTCGAATGGGGTGTGAATCGATGTGCAACAATTCTCTCCTTAACTGCTCTTTCCCAATCCATGCCGTTAGACCATGCCAATCTAATGGTTTGTTTCAGCACTTTGTTAAAGCGCTCCACAGTACCATTTGTTTGAGGATGGTAAATGGCACTCCTTTTATGTACTATGGAATATTTTTTGCAAAATTCTTTCATATCTTTAGACCTAAATTGAGTACCATTAGCTGTCAAAATGCTACTCGGGTAACCTTCCCTTTCACATATTTCCGATAAAAATTTGATCACTGTATTACTTGTGATATTTAGTGCAATAAGTACTTCAACCCACCTAGTGAGAAGGTCGATTAGTACTAGACAATATTTTTGTACACCAGCACTGCACACTGGGCCTAACACATCCATTCCCACATCCTTCCATGCCTTATCCGGTATTTCAGTTACAACCATCGTTTGTTTTACTCCCACACAACTTTTATCATTATTGTTGCAAAGGATACAATCCCTAATATGTCTCTCAATTTGCAGGTCACATCCTGGCCACCAGTAGTCATTTCTTATGCGTTGTTTGGTTTTCACCATTCCTTGGTGGCCCTCATGACCTAATTCCATGACTCTCCTTCTCAGGCTGGTAGGCGGAATTATCTTGTCTCCTCTCATAACTATGTCTCTATGCATATGTAATTCTTCAGCAATAGGCCAATATTCCGAAAGATTGGCTTTCTCAAACAACGCTTTGTTCCATGGAGTTTGACTGCATATCAATCCTTTAAGATTGTCCATATCACTGTCACCTTTTATGGCATCACTCCATTCCGTCCTTGAAATAGAAGTGGACTCAATATTAAGAACATTTTCAGTATCGTCATCCTCATCTGTAGTTTCTGATATATTAGTCAACCATGACAAACAATCGGCTGTAATGTTTTTTGTACCTGGTACATATCTTACATTACAATTATATTGTTGAAGGAGTATCACCCATCTTCTAATCCTGTTGGATACCTTGTCCAATCCCTTGGACATAATAACATGAACCAACGGTTTGTGGTCAGTCCGGAATTCCACTTCACAACCCCAAATAAAGCTTCTGAACTTTTCTGCCGACCACTTAATTGCTAAAGCTTCTTTTTCTATTGCTGCATACGATTTTTCAGCACCCTTAAGAATTCTTGAAGCAAATGCGATTACCATCTCTCGTCCTTCATGTTCCTGAGTGACAACAGCTCGTAATCCAACGTTGCTGGCATCTGTGGTAATTATGACTTTCTTATCACTAATGAAATTTTTTAACGCTGGAGCCTTATCAATTGCATTTTTGATAAATTCAAATTCTTCCTCGCATTCGTTGTTCCAATCAAAATTCTTCTTCTTATTGGCTTCACGTAAAGGAACAGTATGTACAGCAAAATCACGAACAAACTTAGAGTAGTATTCTGCCATACCCAAAAATGTACGTACTTCTTCTTTATTACTTGGTCTGGGCATATTCTTTATTGCATTGACCAATTGTTCTTTTGGAGATATTCCTTCGGCTGATATCTTATGCCCTAAATATTCAATTTCAGCACAGTCAATTTCACATTTTTCTTTACTTAATGTCATTCCTGCTGCACACAGTTTACCATACACATATTTCAATCTTTCATCATGAAGTTTTTTATTATTAGCATAAATCAAAATATCATCTTGGAAACATATCACTCCTGGCACTCTTTCAAATAGCTTATGCATAATCTTCTGAAAAACAGATGCTGCTGACACGAGACCGAACGGCATCCTCCTAAATTGGTATAAACCATCTGGTGTAATAATTGCTGTAAGATGTTTTGACTTCTCATGTAACTTGACTTGATGATATGCTGACGTAAGATCAAGAGTGGAGAAATGACTTGAAGGTCCAACGGTAGATATAAGCTCTTGAATATTAGGCAGGGGATGCCTATCTGGTATAATACATTTATTGAGTTCTCTCAAATCAATGCAAATTCGTAATTTTCCTGATTTCTTCCTGAGAACTACCAATGGTGACACCCATTCACTAGCGTTTATGCTTTCAATTATGCCTTGACTTTCCATGAGTTTAATCTCTCTCCTGACTTCATCTCTCATGGATATCGGAATGTTCCTTAATTTCTGTACAACAGGCGTATGATTGGATTTAAGTTTTATCTCATGCACATATCCCTGAAGACATCCGATCCCTTCACGAAACACTTTTGTCATGACATCTTGAGAAGTGTAATTCTTCACTTCATTACTATTTGTCCGATGTTCATGTCATCCTGTACAACAAACACAGATTCTTCAGCAATGGAATCAATTTTCACTTTTAATTTGCTTTGATGTGTCCAGTTTAATAGGGGAGTTTGACCTGAGTCAGTGATGTAAATCTTCCCATTAGCTCTTCTTCCTTTAAATTTCAGATTTCCCCAAAACCATCCTATGGTATTTATTTTTACTCCACCATATGCCTTGGGTTTAATATCTGTCTCATGTAGATATTCATGTCTTTTTTTATCCCATAGTTGTTGTGGTACTAATGTATACTTCGCTCCTGTATCAATCATCATGTCAATTTCAACACCATCAATATGAACTTTAGCCTTGGGACTATCTAATACTTTTTCATCTTCATCATCCATGACCACAAAGACACATTCTTCCCCTTCATCTTGATCACTGCGGTCACTACTAGAATTCCCACCAATCCAGTTGGTAGACATGCTATGAAATCTGCAACACTTGGAATAATGTCCCTTTCCTTTGCAACTACTACATATGATCTTCAATGCTTGGTATTCGGGATCATCTGCCCAATGATTTGCAGCACTATCGCATCTGTAACATCTGCCGTGACGTTTCTTTCTTGAGTTGATATAGGAATTTTCTTTCCTGCCATAGTTGCTTGGAATGTTTTTCTGATTAGGTTTGTGCTTCCCTTTGTCCAGTGATGATTGATGTGACTTATTGTAGTCTTTCTTCTTTATTCTGGAGTTGGTCACCATAGCTATGGATTCTTTTTCATCAACATTCTCACATGTTAATTTAGCACTTTTCAGACTGCTTGCTTCTAATTTGACAGATTTCATCGTGTTCTCCAGTTCTTTCACACATTCCTCAGTGTGCTCCACTTCTTTTGCTAACCTAATCACAATATCTAATGAAGGATCATTTTCCGACCATAGCTTCTCTCTTACTTTAGTACTTCTGCATTCCAACATGAATTGGTCTCTTATCCTTTCATCTAATTGTTCATTGAAGTTACAGGTTTTGGCAAGTTTACGTAAAGCAGTCACATATTTTTCAACACTTTCTCCCTCCTCCTGTGTTCTTTTGCCAAACTTGTACCTCTCCAGAATAATACTCACTTTTTTTTCATAGTGTTTGTTTATTTTCTTTACTGTGCGTTCATACTCATTAATATTTACATCTTCGTCAGCAGTAAGTTCTGGTAAAGATTCATATTTTTCCTGACCAGCAGGTCCTAAAGAGTGCAATAATAATGATTTTCTCTTGTCAGCACTGCAATTTGGTCCACACACTACACCTGCATAGTGTTCGAAGGATCGTATCCATCTTTTCCACGGAATGATGGGTTCATCTGTATCAGGCATAAACAATGCTGGAGGAGGCACACTACTAAATGCCTTCACTGCCCACTGTTTATGATATTTAATCCACCAATAGTTAATGTGGTTTAATATAATGTTCACTGGAGAGAAGTATCTCCTCAACACATATAAAATAGTACACAGATAGTTTGACTAAATGTGCCCTAAATGTGCCCTTACATGTTTATTTGCATCGCTCCATATATTATCATTGCTTTTAAATGCTTTGACATCCACATTCTTGAAAAACAGCGTTGTTTCCATACAATAACACAGTTCCTGAATAAGCACAAGCAGCAATTTCCTTTCTCAACGTTGTTTGGTTTATGCAGACAAAAATGATGTGTATGTCCCTTTAAGAGTAAGTCATTCACACGCATGCGTGTGGGAAACAAGGAAGTAAATGAACGTAATAGAACTGTAATTCACGGAGCTAATATGGAGTCACGGCAACCCAACACACACCAAGAACTCCGTATATGTAACACTATTAACAACGTTACCGTTAGACAATTCGGGCCGCTGCAACGCTCGGGCCTGAGCGGAGCGGCCTATGATGTCAGCTGGATCATGTAAAACAGCATCCTCGTCGCCATTTGAAGTGTCCGGTGGGCTAACAGTAAAAGACTACGGAGTAAGTTAACGTGTTGTTTAATTATAATAACAAGTATATGTGAACATTCGGGAGGAGGGAGAACGTACATCCTTCAGTCCAGGCTGGCAGCAGTTGATCTTCAACCAGTCCTCAACATTCCATTTCCCTACGTAATATCACTGGCACGCTCCCGGCCTCTCATGCTGGCATCTCGTGCTTCTCGTTCTTCTCGTGCTTCTCGTTCTTCTCGTGCTATCCTTTCCAGTCATAGGGATATTACAAATATGTGTAGATTGTATTCTTTCTAAACTGAGAAATCACACTTTTTAATGTATTTATTTTCTGATCATATATGTGCTTATTGCAAATTTTATTTAGGCTTGTTGGTTTTCAGATTTGTAGACGGTATTTATTGCTATTTATATTTGATGGCTTTATGATGGTTTTACAATCATAATAAACATGAATTGAACTGAATGATTGATTGAATCGCCTCATTATTAGGTACAGGAGTTCTCCTTTCATCTTGTCTCCCTGAGGACATTTGTCAGTTAATAGGGAAACTGAATCCAACTAATGGCCCAGGAGACTCATGTTCGTCTGTGCTTATTAAGGAAGGTTCTCTAGCTCTGCTCTTTCCTTCCACTGTCAAACAAACTTTGAGGATGTTTTTGTCCTTATTTCTCTCAAGAGGATTTCGTTCAGACCTCTATTAAAGAAGCTCTTGCTGGTCCCTCCCATTAGCTCCAGTTAAGACACTTATCTAGTGCTCATTTCAGCAAAATAATCTTGGACAACCAAGCATATTTACAGTTGCAGGACTGTCCTGAAACATTGTAGCTTCTTAGTGACTGGCTGTCTATGTTTAGGCCTAACAGTGGTACAGAAATTGGCCACTTGTATATACGACAAATCTTGCTTTGTGTTGTTGAAGCTGATGGGTCCGAATTGCTGAAGCAGTTGCATCGTTGCACACTTTTGACACAATAGATCACTAGATCCTACTAGATAAATTAATGTCAAGGATTCAAATGGATGCCTTGGCCAAAACCTAGTTGCACTCTTTCCTTCACAAAAGATCTCCTTCCAGGAAACTTGATCACCATGAATTTTATCTATACAATTTGAAATTGGGATCCCTCAATGCTCCTGCTTGTTGTGACTCTGTTCAATGCCCTGTTCTGCCCAGCCAGCTATCACCCTACCTCCATCGCCCCTTCCTGGAGAAGCTATTTGAGAATCTGGCTTTGCTCCAACTTAACTCTCACACTGAACTAGTTGGCGGCCTCCATAACCATCAATCTGGATTCCGAGCATCAAGAGGCACAGAAACTGCTCTTCTGAAGACCTGTGAAGAAGTGCTTGCATTGCTTGACTCCTTGACGATCTTTCCTCTGCATTTGATACAGTTAACCAGTTAACCACTTCATCCTCATCGAAAGGCTCCACGATACACTTGGTATCTTGGAACGGGCACTGGATTGGCTGTTCTCTGTCCTCACTAACTGCTCCTCCCATGTCAGCCTGAGCCCCTTCTCCTCGCCTACCTCCATCTCCACCTGTGGGGTCCCTCAGGGCTCCGTACTCCCCCCTGACTTTTTAACATCTACCTTGCTCTCCTTGCATGCCTCATCTCTTCTTTCTCTTCCAACTTCCATTGTTACGCAGATGACACACAGCTCTTCTTCAGACTCCCTGCTGACCCTCTTGCACCCTCCATCATCCCTGACTGCCTTTCTGCCGTCCAGTCCTGGTGCACTTCCAACAATCTTTGTCTCAATGCCTGCAAAACTGAGATCCTTCCCACTGGGACCCCTGCTCCCTCCTTCTTCCCTTCACTTTGGCCTTCCACGTTGGGCTCTCCCCCTGCGCCTTTAACTGAAGACAGAAACCTTGGAGTCATATTTGACTCCTCCCTATCCTTCCTCCCTCACACTCAGGACATTGTCCAGAAGTCCAACTATCAGCTCTTCCTTCTCAAAGGAATTCTACCTTTTCACACCTTCCCTGAGAGGCTCAATGTTACTCAAGCCCTTGTTATCTCTAGACTTGACTAATGTAACATCCTCCTCCTGAACCTTCCTTCTTCCACTCTGCGACCCCTCCAGTTTATCCAGAATAGGGCAACAAGTCTTATCCTTGGCCTCAAGCTCAGTGATCGCATCTCCCCTGCACTAAAAAGTCTTCACTGGCTCCCGATTGCTGCATGGATTAACTTTGAATGCCTCTACATTATCCACAAGGCTGTCTGGGCCCGGTGGCCACACTATCTTCCACTTTATCTCTCTAAATACTCTCCTCCTAGACCTCTTTGCTCCTCTGGAACCAACTCTTTGTTTGTAAAGTGTTTTGATAGGCAGAGGGCAGGGGACGTTCACTGTCCTCTGTAGGCTCCCTCCTCTGGAATAGCCTCCCCCCCTACGCCTTGAGCAGGATCTTCTCAAATTCTGCAAGCTCCTAAAGACTTTCCTCTTTTCCTCCTCCTTCCCTCCTTCTCTCCTCTGCTAAGCTCACAGTTGCTGAATCTGTGTTCTTGGCCTTTATGCATCATCACAGCCTTGACCTCCCACACCAATTCCTCCCAGCTCCTGTCTTTCCATACGCACTTTGCATCTTCATACCCTCCACTCTGGAGATTCGCACGTACTCCTCCCTTGGCCCAGGCCTGTTAGCACTCAACATTCTAGCACTTTGTCCATGGTCCACTCATGGGCTCGGACTCCCCAGCATTTACCCCCCATTTCCTCTTCCTTTCTTCACTGCACGTTACTGACAAGGCATAGTAGGTTTGTCGTCCCCCCTCCATCTCCCACCACTACTCTTAAATATTATATTGTAATGCTTTATGTATTTCCCTCTCTCCTTCCCTCCCTGCCATGTGGGTGCTTTGAAACAGTATGTTCTTATTGTATAAGCGCCTAACAAGCAAACAATAAATACATAAATAAAGAATGTCTACATTATACCTCCTCATGATATATTGACCAGAAAAGATATGTTGTCTCATATTTATGCAGGTTCCATATTAGTGGAGCACAGAGAAAGTAATTTCTGACATAGCATATGCGAAGGTGGTCCCTATGATCCCCCTATGTCCTGGAAATACACCATCAGTTGAGACTATTGTCCTGATTCATGGAATTCTTTGGACGGTTCAAAGTAACTTTGCACTGCTGAAAAGTGACTTTGCACTGCCGACACAAACCCTGGTTGTGCAGTATATGATTTTAATAGGGCAGCACACCGCCTGTCTTCACACGTTAGTCCCTATTTCATTATGTAGGTTTTGGATTAGCCTACAGAGTCACAGCAGTGCGGCAGTCCGCAGCTAAGTCCCCCAATCATCTGTTTATTACAGTACCTTAGCGCTCAATACCTGGCAATCTGACTTCAATACTTCTATTACTCCTGTGCATACATTTAACTCAGTCTCCCCGAAGATCGGTGCTGGAACATTTAGACCAAGGTAGACTGGGAAGTGAAAGTCTAGTGGTGCAACACGGCTCAATTGCAGAAGGCTGTAAGTAGTATCGAAGAGGTAGCCTTAACCACTAGACTAGCAAGAAAAACAATCTTCAACCTCAACTGGATTAAGACTGGTGAAAAATCGTACAGTTATAAATACTACTCCTAGGTGGAGGGGCCTTGGGGACTGGGGGTGGGATGCCCTTGGGTGAGACATGGTATCCCCCTTTCCCTATCAACGACTAACCCAACCCTTCCCCAACCGTTATGGGCTATTGTAAGCTAATTCCCCTCATTTTCCCACCATTGAAACTTGACATTCCTGGGAAGAAGAAGAGGCAACTAAGAGCAAAGAAGACTATGAAGACTATGCTCTTTTACCACTCTAGTACTGGGATGAGGAAGATACCTGGTAAAATCAGGCATGTTGTCTTAATGGTGGGCAGGCAAGGCTAAAAAAATGTTGAAAATATTTGTATATTTGAATGTGAAATTTAAAGAAAAGAAGAAGATACACAGTATGCAACTTTTTTGTCAGTCAATTATATTCCAAACTCATACAATTCATCAAAAATTTCTTGAATGACATCATTCATTTTCCAAAAAATATTCACCAAAATAGTTTTATAAAACGTTTCTTCAAAATCAAGATACAGATGGTCCTTATAAACAAAAATAGGTTTTGGAAACAATAATTCATCAATTTTTTTTGGTTTTTGGTTGAATTTATATATATTATTATCAACTCAACGAATACATCAAATTATTCCAACACAATCACATGATGTTTATCCACTATGCGTTTCGGGGTTATGGTGACACCTTCTTCAGGTGATGATGTCAATTGTGTTTTTTCTTGTTCCCTATACAGATTTAATAAAAAAAGCAAGAATTTTACTAAGTGTGTCTCTACATTAAAGTGAACACCAATGTGTAATACATTACACTCAAAAATATACATTTAACTGACCTTGGAAATGTCCAAGGTCTGTATGGCCTGCTTTGAACTGTGCCACCTGAAACTTGGGGAAGGGATCCCTGAGTGCTAACAAGGAACATTTTATCTCAAGATTGTTTGAACTGTGTTACTTGGAACTTAGGGTCCACCAGTCCTTACTTGGGGAAAGGAAACTCCAAGACCGGAATAGGACTATTGCATCCTAACTCTAAGAAAGGGAATTTTGAGAATTTGCCTTTTGTAACTGTTTTATTCTTGGGTAAGGGGGCTGAAAGAAAGGTGTGAGTTGGAAGAAGCTCAGGACTTTGTGTTAAACACTGTTTTCTTTTTAGTTGCTGACATCCCTACACATTGTATAGTTGTAGGGCAAGTATAGGGTTTGGACACCGACAGATTCCTAAATTTAACTCTTGGACTCAGACCTTAGTTTTATTTAGGTAGGGAAATCCCATCTTAACATAGGGCAAGTTAGGCCTTTTCCCATCCTGACATTTAAGTTAATAAAACTGATTGTTTTGAATTTGCAATGTGTTGTCTGTGTCCTTCTTCATGATGCCTTTAAAGCGGTTTCACTTAAATCTTCTACCATCTTAGGAAGATAGATTACATTGGAAAGACAAGGAAGTGGGGGAGGCGACATTTCAATATTGCAACACACATGGTGAATCACTGAAGCACTCAGTGGACGAATGTGTTGAATTGTTAGTTCCAGGAATAGCATTTGGGGGCAATTCATTGAGGGTATGAGAAGGGACCCCTGGGATCGTATATGGGCCAGTTTTTTCAGGATTACTGTTCAAAATAATTAGAAGTTGCACTGCTTTGTTATCTGCGGAAGCTCGATTTTAGTTAACGGGTTGTGGATGCATGGATTGTGTTTATGATATGTTTATTATTGCATGTAAATGAGTGGTGTTAAGGTCTATTCACTTAGACCAGAAACACAAATAAATCAATAAAAAAATAAAACAATAATGCCGAAGACACAAAAATTCTACACAGATTTGAAGGAAACAACTCAGACAATATTAATTGCATCTCTTATTGACATTATAGAGGCCTGGGTGTAAGAGATCTGGCATGCTCTTAATCACTCTAAAATGAAATGTCTCCTTCTTGGGACTGACCACCTCAAACCCAGGCTAAAATGGTGTTTCCTCGTATTTCTTTGTTGCAATCAAAGATTAAGACTTGGTCAAAGTGAAATCTCTAGCTGTTGTCTCTTACACACCTCTGTTTAACGAGATAATTAGCCTTTCGTTGTATCATGTAATGCTGCTGCATCAGAGCCACCAATTCTTATCTGATTCCAAGTGTGCTTCCATCACCCGTGCTATAATGAATGGTAAGTTGGTCTACTGTAACTCCTTCTTCCACTGTCTGCATGTTCGACAGAATACAGCTGACAGATCTGGAATCAACATTCCTGGTGTGCTCACATTTCTCATGTCCAGATAAGACTGCATTGCCTGTAGAAGCTTAGGGCCCATGTAAAACTCCCCCCTTGGCCGGGTTGGCCCATAAAACTCTGTATTGCCCTGTGCCTATCTATCTGAAGGACAAGGGTGAATGTCATGTTCCTGAATGAAATCTTTGCTCAAGGGATAAGTATTGTATCTCAGTTTTAATCTTCACTCAAGGGATAAGTATCTGATCTCAGTTCACCATTTATTATGGGAGAAGGTTATGGGATGTTCTTTGCAGGACTATCTTGAGAAGATCTGGAATGTGTTACTTGAGGAGGCTCGCATGATTGAACACTGCTTCACTTTTGAAAACTGTTATTTGATGTATAATTTTTCCTTTGTTAAGTGTGATCTCCGAGTGCTTTGGTTCCCTGGTTTGGACTGTTTAGCGCTATGGAAATGAACTTAAATAAATAAAATAAAAACAGGAAAGCATGAAATTTCTGCTTCAAGCTATTTAACTCTCATTCATTTAGTATTATGTTTGTTACATTGTTTTTCATTGTAGGTGACATTTGAATATCCGAGTCAGTGATGCCTCTCTCTGGAACCCCAGCACCCAACAAGAGGAAAAAGTCTTCCAAGCTCATCATGGAGTTGACGGGCAATGGTAGATGCTTTGAACATGTTATGATATGTTATGTTACTGTGTTTCTTAACACACACTGCTGCCATTTACATAGACTCTTGGCCATGCAAATCGGTGTTGATCATGCTAGATTGTTGATGTATGTATTTGGATGGCCTCTCCATCACTGTCAGCCGATTTTGATGCTCCGTTCTAATATTTGTACATAAAACACATGACAGTATTATTCATTCTGTGAGATGTACACAGATTACAGCCAATAATCTAAAGGTTAACTTGCTCTGGCAGTTCATGCTCTAGTGGTATTTTTAAGTGTATTGAGGAGTGTGATGGGATTTGGAAGTGTTAGATGGGTGTCCTTCAAGTTATGTAATAATGAGAAAAATATGTTCTAGATACTCCCATAAAACTACTTTGAATGAGTGAATCTAAATGGGGGCCTTTCCTTAGCCTTCTCCCCAGAGGAAGAAGTACAAATGGCTAGTGCTCACTTTCAACTATTTGCTGAAGCACCCATGGGTCTTCAGGCCACTGAATCCTTAGAGTCCATGGGTCTGGGTAAGAAACATAATATAGATGTGTACAACTCCATTCCAGAGAACCCTAGAGAGTATTAGATGGACATTGTTCTTGTCAATGGCCAGGATACTCCTGCCATGAGAGACACTGACTAAGGGCTCTAGGGAAAACCGGAGTTGGGTCCCCTGGGTTAGACCAAGTGACTTGGTCACACAACGATTCCTTGGAGGTCGGATCCATCACACCACAGTGGACATTGTGGCACTGCATTTGCGGATCTCTCCGATATAGGAGGGTGATGGTCCTTGATGCACTGAAAGATGGTCAGCACTTACTATCTATCTGTAGGAATGCAGAGAACCCTAGGTGTCCAAGGATGGGTCTTAGCCTCTAGAGTGCGTTCTCTTGTTTAGGATCGAAGTTTGGAACAGGGTTGGGGCACAGAAAAAAAGTTGAAAGTGAAGTCATTAAGCATTAGACCTTTCTCGTTGCCCATTTATAGATGCGCATCCGGTGGTGCTTTCAGAAGCAGAGTGACCCTGAACGGTTTATAGTGATATTTTCGAATTCAATCATTTCAAATGCATTAATTTCGAATCAATAATGTCGGAAAATAAAATTCGAATTTATTTATTTATTTATTTATTTATTTATTTAATGGGGGGTTTCCCTACGTTTTTTTATAACCCTTTTTTTTACTAGCCAACCCCCCCCCCGAAAAAACATATAAAATAAAAAAATTAACATTCGACATTTTCTTTTTCGACATTATTTTTTTCGAAATTAATGCATTCGACATTATTGATTCGACATTTTAACTGCACACCAACCTGAACAGTGGCGTTTGAGCAGATGAGCTGAATGCACTCCTGTCAGAACATTCATAATGCAATGAAACACTAGACATAGGAAAGGACAAAATGCATAACTATCATGATCTATACCTTTTCACATTCATTCACAAGTATTTTTGGTTTGTGCATAACAATGTGTGCACATTCTTTTAAAAGTTAATTAAAATAATAGTGCATGTGGGTTGCATCAGAGTTCTGAAAACTCAATGTTTCCCACTAACATGCAGCTGCACTGGTAGCCCTATGTTTATCGCTAGCTTCCCTGTCAGTCTGAATCTATCTGGTATTCACAGTTTGCACATGCTCTGACCAAATAGCTTCACAATAAGGACTGATACTTGTGGCAAATGTATCTCACGGCTCCCCAACAAGGATCTGTTTGGTAACAGCAACAAGCAAAGGAGCCTGTGCAGCAAGTACAAGTGAGCTCATCAGGAATACAGACAACATGGTGGAACAGATGTGGTGTCCTCGCTTTACTCTAGCAAGCTTGTGTACAAGGGTGGTGCTAGGTCTGGAAAAGATCCGGGGCTATGCTAATGTCAGGACTGGGGGCTAGCTAGACTTTTCGGTTGTAACCCCTGAGCTTCTATCCGGAGCTACAACCAAAGGACCCGGGGCTATAGCCCTCTCACCCCTCCCCCCCCCAGCCCCAGCAACGCCTCTGCTTGTGTACTACTGCAGAGTGTTGTTGTTTCGAGTTTTCTTCTTTTTTTGATAATATCAATTACTTAACAGGCACACAATACAGAAGATATTCTATAATTCAAGCCTTTGGAGTATGTTTAGAAAGAGAGCCACACTACACCTCACTGAGGAGTCCCAACAAGGCCAACACATGTCATGGGTTGCTTGTGTTCCCATGCAGAGGCGACGTAGCATAGCTATTTGGAATGGAATATGGCCATGGGTGGCAGCACCGCTGGTCCCCTTCTGTAATAGTAGAAACGTAGGAAAAAACAGTATTATTGAATGTTGCCCACATCAATGGCAGTAGTTATAATTAATTCAAAAGCTTATGGAAATCCTAGATTCAGATTGAGCTTCTCCAGTGGCAGACTGGTCAACGTGAGCTATAATGCTGTGCACTAGCTTTTTGGGTGTCAATATGGGACAAGCTATATAAACCAACACAGTTCAGTATGGTTCGCCATCATGGATTCTAGATGTCCTGTGACACATGTAAGCGCCTTAAATACGGATCAGTCGTCTACCTTGACACACGCTATTTTTTTGTAATAACACTCATTTGTGGCATTGCCTTTTCCACCACTTTCCCATTCGTGAGAACACAAGGACACTCGATAGGCAAAAAGAGGATTGGGTGACTTTTCAGGTCTTCGTGGTCCAGGTCCCAGCACAGCAGTTAACAATTAATAGTGTGATGCTGTCATATCATAGCAAGCAGGTGTAGATTAACCAAACATGCTCTCCTTCTGAGCTCAAATCTTGCTGAAAACGGAAAAAGGTCTACTGATTTACTAGTTACACAGGTATATTTGTCATGGAAAAGGAAGTACATTAGAGACTGCTTTTCTCAGTGACTGTATGTCTGAGATCAGTTAGTCAGGTAGGCACTCTTGGCCATCAGCAGAAAACTGGTTAAGTAGGTGGCCAGCAATGCAGATTTTACTGTTGCCCATATGGGGCCTCTCCCGCATGCAGCCATTTCTTCAGGCCACACTGTCCCCTTGGTGGAATTGACACCAGCATGGCCTTGCCATTCTCACCTTACCCACTTGCTCCCTGCGCCAAGTTGGCAGGCTAACCTTCCCATCTGTTCCCTCATCAGACCTGCCATCCCCATCACTCGTATGAACACAGAAAAGAGACTCAATATCCATGGTGGCCATCTTGGTTTGTACTTTTTTAAAAACAGAATTCGACATGAGTAATCCCCGGGAAACTGCATTCCCTGTAAAATAAGCATGCCAGGGTATTAATAGCTACTTACGCCTATGACGAAGATTTTACCAGCTGATTACTGCTGAGGGCCCACAGGGCCTGACAGCCGTTAGCCTGTAGAATCTCCCTCCTTAGTGTATAGTGCTTAATTACTATTTCATGACCAGCAGTGAGATGTGGTCGAGAGGAGGGCACAACACCAACTTGACTCGATTCATATCTTTTGCAGTGCACAGTGAAGGTGATCAGGATGGCTCCGGTCTTAACCTGGGAAAGAAAATAAGTGTCCCAAGAGATGTCATGCTGGAGGAGCTGTCTCTGCTCAGTAACCGGGGGTCCAAGATGTTCAAACTCCGTCAGAAGAGGGTGGAGAAATTCATCTACGAAAACAACCCCGATGTATTCTCCGACAATTCAGTGGTAGGTCAAACAAACGGGTGCTTTAGCATTACAAGCCAAAGAAGAAGAAGGTGAACGTAAGTAAAAATGTCGGCAACAAATCCAGGGAACATTGATGAGCCTACGAACCAGCTATGGGTTGAAAAGCTGATATTTCCTGGCACTCTTTTCTTTTTATGTTCTCTGCGATCCGTGCAGTTGACTTAAAATGTCTTTTTTTCCCTTTGTCATTTGTCAATCCTTGAAGTAATCTGTCTGCTCTTTAGATAGTTTCAAAGTATTGTTTTTGTTTTGTTTTAAGCCAGGTCAAATATTATGATCAATTAGAATCTTGTCCGGGTTCTGAGCCAATCAAGTTGCTCAGAACTTGGGCTTTATATAATAATCAATCCCCCCTGTTACGGAGCAAGCTGTGCACTGCTCACAACGACCCCTACCGGCTGCTCTGCACTTTGACCCCGTGCAGCTCACTTCTCTCCCTTCCACCAACTACCTCTGCACCTCCTCCACATTTACCCCAGCTGACCTGTAACTTCGCATCAACCCCTCTTCCCTGATCCTCACATCTCCATATTTGCTGCTCTTTGCTGGTGCCTCCCATGGAAATGGAAGACAGGGTCGGCTCAAAGGCCTGTCAACTATATTCATGGCCTCCACCTTGGGCATATTTGCTTGTAAACATGGGCACACAAATTACTAACCCTTAGCACCCCACGCATTTGACCAGGGTGTTAACAACTATAATGTCCAGTTGTGAGGACCATACTGCCCTTGCTTTGCTTGCATAGCGAGCTGTTACCACGTGGTACTCAGCTCAGAATTCATCATAATAACTTAATTATGGCATGTACTAAGCATATTTCAAGCATGCACACATACAATGTATCTCATCTATGTACAAACAACATATAAAAAGACCCTAGTTTCAATTTGCTTAGCATCCTATTGTTAGCATATCAGTGCTTTCAGCTTAAAGTTGAAGAGGATGGAGAGGATCGAAGCTGTAGGCTCCTTGGGCAACCCACCACCATCTACATGCCCGCTGCAGACAGCCTGCATGCCCGCCACACTCACACTTCATCAGCGCTCTCGAGGTAAGCCCTGCCGAGCTGTAGCATCAGGAATCTTTGCTCCGTTACATCTTTAAAGTGTCCAGCGCTTTTTCTACCAGCACACAGCATTGCCTATGCTGCCCCTACCTGCCGCCTTCCTGATGTGGATTGGCCGCCTTCAACTTCTAATAGACTAATCAGGGGGAGCTGGCAGGTGAAACCAGCCCCCCACCTAGGCCCGCACCAAGGACTCTCTCCTTTCTGGCCTGGCCGGCGGTGGCCTGAGTGCCGTGCCGCCCACCCTCTTCATCCCGCTTCTACCCTCGGCCTATCTGTTTCGCTGCTCTTTTGGATCACGCTCTCCCTCCAATCGTTTGTTTGCAGCATCTACAATGGCCATGACCTCAAGGTAAGCAGTGCGGACCCTCTCTAGCCTTTGCTGTGCGCCCCGCATCTTGACTTCCTTCCTGTCTGACCGCTCCTACAGCACCACCCCAGTCTTCCCTACTATGGCCTTGTTGTCTTCCTGCTGGGTCCATTGATGCTGCACTCAGTGCGATCTTATCCTCCTCTTGTCTCCTGCCCGCACAGTGTCGCCCTGACTTGAGCCTGGCTGTCCCTCCTACTTGACTCCTCAAGCTTTTTCTCAAAGCCCTGATCTCCATTCCTCATGGCATCTCAACTTACTTTTAAGCAGTTGCATGCATGCACCTTACGCCCCCTGCTCTCTTGGACATCATCCGCCTGTGACTCTGTCAGCCTGCTGCCTCTTTAACATTTCCACTGTTTCAACTTGGCTCTGTTACCCTGCGCTACACCAGACTACCTAAACTGCTAAATTGTCTTCTTCCTCCGCCTCCTGGGCCTGCCACTCCTACTTGTTTGTGCCAACGTTCGCTGTTGATGCCTGCCACTTGTATACCTGCCTATTCTTTTCTTGTTACTCTGCCAGACTTCACTGTTTTACTCATGGTTGTAAATTGTTCTGTAATTTGTCTGTGTAACATAAGAATTGGTTTCAAGCTTGCACTGCCGTTCTTGTCACTCTTTTGCCTACCTGTTGCAATTCATTTGATGTGGCCCTCGCTCCTAGAGATGGGCTCGCCAGCCTGTGGCTCCTTGTGTTGTCACCTCTACCTGTCATTGCTTTCCCGTTCCCCCTTTCACCTTGCAATGATGCTTCCCACCTCCTGCCCTCCCCACTGTCCCCACTGTCTCCTCATTCAAACTTGTTCCGTGTTGAACTTGTTCCCCTGTCTCCTCCCTCCATCCTCACCCTGACCCGCTGCACTTTATTTTCGAGCACTTGCATGTCTCTTATCGTCGCAGGGCTGAGTAATATCGTTGTTTTGTTTTGCCCCTCACGCCTGTTCCTCCCCTCGATTCACCCCCCTACCCCTTCTTCCCCTCTCCCTTCATTTCATTCATGTTACAGCACTTGCACGTTCCGAATTGTCGCAAGCCCTAGTAGGATTGTTTTTTGTTTCGCTTTATTTTCATTCTTCAACCTTGTCCTCCACGACATGCAACCCCCTTCTCCCCCATCTCACCTGCAGTTCGTGTTACAGCACTTGCACGATCTGAATTGTCCCAAGGCCTAGTAGTATCATGTTTACCTGGTTTTTTCCTTGTCTCCACCCGCCCCTTGTCTTGATGCGCTTTGAAACACTGTTTGGCTGTATAGGCGCATTACTAATAACTAATAAATAAATAAAACCTATACCATTATCAAACCTTATCTGTGGGAGAGCCCTCTCAAACTGTTTACCTAGATAATTTACATTATTGTGCATGCTTGTGGGCTGGTGCCTCTATGAGAAGGTCTTCAGAATCTTTCTGACCGTGAGGTTATTTGATTGGATATGCACGGCTTAGCTCGATGGACACCATTGGGAAGGTCTTTGGGCCTTGGTAGCATTGGCTGTGGCTAAAAGGTGCACAGAGCTGCTATTGAGAGCAATGGCGCAGAGAGTTCGGCAGCGACAGGTTCAGCCATTCATCAGTTGGCCGGCAGAGGATGCAAGGACCCGGCCACTGTGCTTTTTGCTCTTCCTTTGTTCTCCCTGACCATGGAAGAAAGTCGCAACTTACAAAGTTTACATTTGAGGAGGGAAGGCGAGTTTGAGGGTTTGGGGAATAGGTGACTCCTCCGAGGTCACTTGCACCAGAGACAGGAAGAAGCGCAAACACAAAGATACCGAAAGGCATCGCTGGCATGGCCGAAGGTAAGCGAACATTGTGTGACCCGAAATCAGTAGCACCAGAAAGTACTTTGTGCAGTGCGTCTATGTCCTCCCTGATCCCTGATGCACCCTTGGATGTGGTTGTCATGATCCCGGTGGCCACTGCCATGCCCTTAATACCCTCAACATCCTCGACCTCTACATCCACATTGACTTCCTTCTCTTTCCAGACTCCTTATCTATTGCAGCCTCTGGTAAGCGCCACCCCACCTATCTCAGCAAGTGATTTGACCCTGGTGAATCTGGAGCCAATCTTTAGAATAAAGGACAAATCAAAAGACTATAAGATGGCAGGGTCAGGGGCAGGGGCAGGGACAAAACCCAGAGACTTGGCAAAACCAAGACCAGCACTAACAGCGCTAACAGCAACAACACCAGTGACATCGACCACATTGTCTGGGGAGAGGAGGCAGGAGCCTGACCTGAACCCAGAGACCATGATAATAACAGCAGAGGGGCCGGCACCTTAACCCCATGCTGAGCTTGCTATCGAGGGCCAGTGTAGAGTTAAGGTGCAGGTCCATCTCAGCCATGAGCCAGAAGGACTAACTGCTGTGGGAGGGCTCACCAACAGAGTATCAACCATGACCATGAACCCGAGCATGATCTCGAACTGTGATAACTCAGACAGAAGCCCTGGGAACACGCGGCCCAAAGTGGTTAACAAACCATGTACGGAAAAGACCCAAGAAGCCAACAAAGGCAATGTACTTGGTTACCGACACTCTGCAGAGGTCTCTCTACTCCCAGACTCGTGTCTACGTCTTGTCGCATTGGAATCATGGCAGGACAACTTAGGAGGGCTGGATCCCTCAAATGGCATACCGCTTTTAGAACGAAAGCATCAGTGGAGGCACAGCGATCAGGACCTAACGGACATCGACATTCTTGAAGGCTTGAATCTTGTGAGAAATACAAGCTTCAACCTTGCGAAATGGGTCAGCCGCAATGACTAACATAGACAAAACTCCTTTGGTGAACGAGAAAAGCACCACAAAGAGAACTATGCAGACACCCACAGATGAACAGCAGAGGAGGTTAAATGAACCCATGGCAACAATGGGTTTACCTTTAACTTACACATGTGACAAGGAACTCGAAGAAAGGAGAGTCTTTATTGAGGGGCAGGCTAACTCATCTAACAAGAAAGCTTTGCAACCAAACAGTAACTACACTAGCACCCCAGACGCAAATCGAAGGATCATTCCCAGGGCTAAAGAACAAGAAAAAAGGATGGAACGTTCAATAAACTCAGACATCGCGATAAATCAAGCAAATGATTGACTTCATAGAGGAGGGCGGGTGACCCGGGCTGCTGCCTTTAATGAAACCTCGAGGGCATTAGGAAATGGCTTAACAGAAAAACTGCCCACATTACACTCCAAAGACAGACCGTACTCCACTAGTCAATGAACAGATTCTTCAATCTCTGGAAATGAGACATCAGATGAACAGTCAGGTTCTAAGCAGCATGTTTACAGAAAAGAATCCCAAAGAAATAATAGAGGATCAACCCCTAAAATTTGGAAATGTTATCCAGGTGAGACATTTCACTGACTGGAATCAGAGAGCATCATGTCTATGTGATCCCTCACGCTCGCCCCATTTACAAAATTATATGAAACCCTAAATGACACGTTAAGGGACAAGTACTTTGATTGCAATGATGAACTCAAAGTTAATACATATGGAAGTTTAACTCACTGCAGTAAAAACAATCAATAAAGAGCAATCAGAAGACCCAGAGCGAGAAACCGGGAACAAAGACGACTTGCATTGCGCCACTCATGTCCAATGACAAAGGGGCCAGGACACCTCTGGGGAAGTTATCCTCCCTAATTCAGGTGAAGGATGCCAACAGTGAACCTTGATACAGAGGAAGGAGGTGACTTGTCAAGGGAACTTGATAACTGGAAGTGAAGAAGTGGTGGACAGGGCGGCAGCTCAGGGCATCACATACGATCATAGGAATGCACCAAACAACAGCGATGAACTCAGGAAGGAAAGACGGGACCAGGATGAGGTGGAATTAGTGGGGGCAGTAATCCAAGGGAAGATGAAACACGTGTGAGTGATGTTTGTCAGAGACAATTTCCTATATTCAATCAAAAAAGAATAAATGGGAAAAAAATAGATCCAACCAGTCAACGAAGCCTCAACAACCATTGCACAAGACAAAATCAAACGACTCATGAATCTTCCTAAAAAAAGAATCCCAACCTAAAGAACTAGTGACAAAAGTCAAAAAGACCACCACGAAAGTACCTCGGAACAGGATAGCAGAGGTCAAAGAAATAGAACTAGAAATAATCGTTGAGGAACAACACCAAGATGAATCAGTAAATTGATCCGTTCATTCAGTGGGTGTCCTAGAACTCCAGGACACCTCAACCATCAACCTTCAACCCATGCTAAAAATGAATGTCGACTCAAGTGAAAAGGATCTACAGGCGGGCGAAGAAAATAACGTGGTCATGCCACCCCCAAAAACGAATTCTTAAAGTTATCAGACAAGAGACATGCCACGTTGGTCCGCTATAAGCAGACCCAATGAAATAAATATGCAACAACTCAGTGCGTCCAGGTGGTTCAGTTGGTCCTTAGGGAGGGTGGTCCACAGAAGTTGCCACTAGACCTAGGACCGTCATCACCTACCATTTGTTCCTTCTCTGATTTGGGAAAAACAAAGAAGCAGTCGGAACTCAGTATGAGAAAAAGTGAAAGACCGGAGCCACCCGTCATGGTAGCGTCAAGCGAAAATACAGACAATTACAAATGTTTATCTCTGGAAAGGCTGCTGGATAGAAATGATAAGCTAATTCGGAATCGAGTGCATGTCGTCAAGCTTATACACTGTATAACCAGTCTAAGGCAAATTGGATGAAACGACTAGAAAGTGGTCATATTTGTGGACGAGTGCAGCATGGGCCACATATATCCTCACATCCCCTCTCCAATTCTCAAACCAATGATGCTGGATGCTGCAGGCAGATTTCTAATGCTAGGACTTGACTAAATTACAATCTAAACCTCAGACGCGAGCACTAACAACGCCGGAAAAGAAGAGCGTAACCAAGTACAGAACTCTACAAAGGTGATCTCTATACAACTAACTAAAGAAGTAGTGCGAACAAGTGAAGTTGCAAACTCGATTCATGCGACCAAGGAAACAGAAAGAGAGACCTTGAGAAATGCTTCAGTTATGAAAGAACCCCTTCAAATGACAGTCAATTGTAAAAGGGAGCCGAATGCTGAAAGAACGGTGGCAATAAAACAGACCCGTGTGTAGCAGGAGCATGACAGTTGCATTTAGAAAGACCGCTATGGGCGGTCACAGAGCGGTCTTTCTAAATTGATATTTTTTCCGATCTTTTAAAAACATTTTTTTTTGCTTAAAAACCTTTAGCACTTGCACGTTCTGAATGTCTCAAAACCTAGTAGAATCATGTTAACCTTGTTTTTTCCGTGCCCCCACCCTCCACACCCCCCCACAACTTCTCTTGAAGCGCTTTGAAACACCATTTGGATGTATAGGCGCATTACAAATAACCAAAAATAAATAAATAAATAAAATCTATACCGTTATCAACCCTTATCAGTGGGAGAGCCCTCTTAAACGGTTTACCTAGTTAAGTTACATTATTGGGCATGCTTGTGGGCTGGTGCCTCTATGAGGAGAAGGGGCACAGTTTACTGATCTGATTTAAAAGCCTAACGACTATGAAAATCATTTGGTCTACAGAGTCTTTCTGACCGTGAGGTTATTTAATTGGTTATGCACAGCTTGGCTCGATGGACACCATAGGGAAGGTTCTTGGGCCTTGGTAGATTTGTCAAAGTATTTCCTCCTTCTGACCCTGACTTTAAAGAGTGAGACAGACATGATGGGGCTTGGGCAGCTGGCTGTGGTGTAGTGGCTTGCCAGCTTTTGCAGGTATTATGGCCCCCTCCCCCTCTAAGATTTGTGGATTGCCACAGGACCATTATATTTTCCTGTATCCGATCAGGAATCAGCACTGGTCTCAAATGTTTAGGGAATTTTAAGTCATTTACCCTTCTGTAACTTTTTTTTAGTCATTTCGTGTATTTTACGCATGTCTAAATTGCACAGCTAAGGTAGCTAAGTATTTCATTTGGCAAAATTAGTCGAAAGGTGATTTTCCGAGGGTCACACAGTTTGGTCAGATGTCAAAAGGGCAGTTTGGTGCAAGGGAAGTGCACGTTCCTGCTACGTGCACTAGCCATACACGTTTCCAGTGTGATATGATCTTTTAATGATGTTACATGTTTGTGATGCTACAGATGACCTCCCTGGACTACTGACAGATTTGCAGCCACCAAATGCTGACGGTGTCAGTTTTAAAGGTCACTTTCCCAGCTTGCGTTTCTACCCTTCCCCTGAGTAATTAGCTCCCTGGTTGTGCTTGCTAGACAACTTTGTGTGGCCAATACCCCATGTGTGTGCGCCAAAGCGTCCCGTAAGAGTAAAGTAGGTGGCGTTTTGGGGGAATTGTACAGCTTGTCCGGTATGAGAAGGGGCACAGTTTGAACAGCATGGGCTCAGGCGACAATGGAGAAAACACAAGAACACAATAAGGATTGAAATAGGTAAATGTTTACTCTCTCTCAGGGTAGTATAACACTGTTTTCCTTTTGATGTTCGAGACCCTGATCCTTTTCTTTAGAGCAAGTAATAAATACTGTATTGTACTCTTGGATGTTAAAAGTGTCGTTTCTGATGATCAAATACCATTAGTGTGGGGGAGCCCGACAGTCAGCTCCCTCCAACACCCAACTGGATCCCCTGACAAAAGCTCGTATTGGTTGGGAGTTGAACACTGCTCCACTGCATGCCAGGCTCCGATGTCCTCTGCCCAGGTGGCCTGCTTTGACCCCGCAAACAAACACCCCTGCCCTCTGGCTCGCCCACTGCCTTCTTCAGCCCCCTCACTCACCCGCCGCACCTGCTTCTTTGCGCACAATCAGTGTTCACATGCAAAGAAGACAAGCATCAATAGTTTGCATATCGTGGACATTTACATATCAAATAATTCTAAGGCCACCTTTGTTCAGCTAAAATGAATGCAGGTGATTCGTTCTCATTCTGATTATCTGATCTGTCAACCTTGTCTCATACAAACATATGATCACACACTGACATCCTCTGGCATTATACTATACACTATATTCTGGTCCCAAAAAATCTCAATATGTTACCCTTCACCTCAAAATAATTGGTAATTGATCTTCAATATTAGGCACATATGAACTAGGGATCAACAAGTCTGGCTTGAAAATATAAAACAATGGTTTGGCTCGGCTCCAGCAATTCAAGCCTTGTAGAAATGACTCACGAGTGCAATCAAGCCAAGTTGGTAAATGGCTGATTCGAATTGTATGTGTATCAAATCAGCTGGATCCACTTCCAGCCAAGAAACGGAGCAAGAAAACTGGCGTCCTGCTAAATAAATAAATGAACATTTTAACTGAAAAAAAGAATGAACTATTTGTATTTGTTGTGACAAGGCCGGGGATCGGGCCTTGTCAGGGGCCAACCCCTTAACTCCCTTCTAAGGTGCTTGAGCGAGAACAAGCCCTCTCCCAACTCCTCTTACCTGCTGGTGTGACGGGTGACAGCAGCAGCAGATAGCAGCAGGACAAGGCCTCGAAGGGGATGCCGAATGCTGGGACTGCAGGGTGACGGTCTCCACAACACTGCAGGATCTCACCGGACCCAGATGCCACAGGAGGCAGAAACCCAAAGCCTTGGGATGCAGCATGCCTCACACACCGGCACAGCTCCAACAGACCTGTTATCCCACCATGGATAGCAATATTAAAGAAGGTCCACAAGAGGGCCCTGACATGAGGGGCAACTAGGCTCCTGCTAACAATGTCAGACTTTATGCCAAGACCGTATGGAAAGGGGCGGGGCTTACAAGCCCTCCCCTTCACCTCCCCCTGTCGCACCCCCTCAAGGAGTGTGCACTCTGTGTTAGTTAGGTGACGACCGGAGGCGGGGGGGGGGGGCATCTAAGAGACGAGAGTAGGCAAAAGCAAAAGGAGTGCAGAGCTGGAGGTAGTGGTGGTATGATATGAAATGAAATGTCATTCATAACGTGCCTGTACACAAGTGTTTCTAGTTGCGGTAGAAGGTAGTAGTAGTTGGGGGAAGTGGTAGCAGAGGTAGTGCTAGCTGTTAGAGGAGTAGAAGGCTAGAAGGACGTGGTAGTTGGTAGCAGTGGATGATAGTGAGTGTTAGACGGTGATAGTGATAGTAGTGGAAGTGATAGTAGTGGGAGAGGTAGCAAGAGCAGTAGTGGTAATGGTAAAGTGGGAGTAAAAGGTGGCGTAGTAGTAAGGACGAGGGAATGAACTAGTAGTAGAGGCAGTAGTAGAGTGGTAGTTGGGGCAAGAGCAGGAGCGTTGCTAGGGGGGGGCTAAGGGGGCTATAGCCCCTGATCTTTTGGTTGTAGCCCCGGATAGAATCTCAGGAACTACAGCCAAAAGACTAGCTAGCCCCCAGTCCCAACAGTAACGACATCAGCTTAGCCCCGGGTCTTTTCCAGACCTAGCAACTCCCCTGGGCAAGAGTAATTGGAACTAGAGGAATAAGGAGAGTTAAAATATCTAAGAGTGGAGGTGACAAAAGCAGAGTGTGAGAGCGGAGGGGCCAGAGTACGGTGGGAGGAGAACACCTTAGGATCCAGGGTAGAGAAGGGTCATGTGAGAAAGTGTGTGAATGGCGAGTCGGTGGAGCAGCGTGGCAGAAAGCACCATCCCTAACATCCCTAGAACATTAAGCGGGTCTAGGTAGGGAAAGTTAGAAGATCCCTAGGGAGACAGAACTAGTGCTTTAGGAAAACCACCAATAGACCAAAGGTAGACGAAAGACAGATAGGTGTCCCCGATCCAATAGTGACTAACATCCCTGTTAAGGATGTCTGTGCTAGGGAGGGGGAAAACTGAGGGAAGTTGTGAGAGAGGGATTGCCCAAGTTCCAACTTCCCTAAAGAACAGATAGGCTATTTTGTAAGAATCTACAGCCATCTGTCGGTTTAAAAAAATAAACACTCTTGGAACGCTACTGTATCTTCAGAGTGGTTTTTCCTGGCGGCCACCGTGTCATATTGTATCGAAAAATGGCTGGTTACAGAAAAAATGTAATACAAAACCAAATAAAATGAATGGAAATCTCTATTCTACTCTAGATAACTGGAATGTACACAATCAAAAAGCAATGGGCCTCATTACGGGTCAGGCGGTAACCCTGCCGGGTGCTACTGCCGGGTTGCCGCTAGACCCGTAATAATTTATTGGTGCCTGACTTCCCATTGCCACCGGGCTATTACAAGTCCAGTGGCCCCGGAAGTCAGGTGCCGGTAAATTGTAAGTCCCCATTCCATAGAGTGTTATCGAACTCTATGGGAGTGGGGAAATAGAAGTACCGGCACTGTTGCTAATGGTGCCGGTGGATCCGTGAAGGATTTGCCTACCGTGACCGCTGGGCCTGGCAGGGTCAGACCTGTTGGGCACAGCGGCCACGGCAGACAAACACGTAGTTTGCCGGTCTGGAAACAAGGGTGCTGGTGACCTTACCAGCAGCCTTGTTTCCAGACCAACGCACTTAGAATGAGGCCCAATGTCTTGTACGGATGCTGTTTTCACAAAAAAGCAAAACACATGAAAATGATTGCCAAAATACAATCAAAGCAAATTAAATTGAAAAAGAAAATCTATTTCTACAAAAGATAACAATTCACAGTTTAGAGGAGCATATTAAAGAAAAGAACATCTAATTTTCTTAGCCACCAACAGCTCAGATTTCAGAATTTCCATAGAGTTTTATTTGAGCTAATTCGAACTATTCAATACTGTGTCTATACAAGCGGATTGCTTTCTGGTTGAAATGTTTCTAAGCATTTGTAGACTCAGCTCCAAATGTTTTGAATCATTTGAGCCTGACAGAGCCTAATTGTTCACCCATCCCTAATGTGAAAATAATATCACCATCTTAATGCCATTTAGGGCCTCACTACTACTACATACCTCCCATCTTGATACTTAATAGTCTCCACGTCACTGAATAGACTTGATTAAGTAAGATGAGGAGTATGTCCTCCCTTTCCCTCTAGCCTGTTACTTTTTGCGCTTTGAAACTAACAGGTGCGTTTTATGAAGCATAGAATTGACATTTTCTAGAAGGTGGGATAATTTCCTGCTCTTTTCACTATCCCTTCAATGACTTCCAAATTCAAACTCAATAAACTCTGTTCTCCTATGACCTGTATTTAACAATTAATTGTACATTACACCTGTAAAATCATGCTACGACTTCTACCGAAACGTAACCTACGCCCAAAAGTGTCGCTTGCCAGTGAATCATCCCCAGAACTTTGATGCAAAAATCGGATAGCAAAAGTATAACACAAAGCCCCTAATAATTGCATTTATGTTATACGTCCATAGCCCTTTCCAACGGTAACCGCATGATGAGACTCCAAAATAATACCCCTCTATCATTGAAGCGAGCCACCTCCGTCTGGTCAACCACAGCTATTGATGGTAAGAAGTGGGTATGGAATAAGGTACAACGTCCTTTCATCGACAGGAATTCTATTAAAGTACTTGACTTTGATAGAATTCCATCGAAAAACTCACTGAAATATATATATGGGGGTGTGGGTAAAGTGGAAAAAGGGGTAGGGTAGGTGCAGGGTGAGTGCTGTTGTGAAAACGGGGCTTGCGGGGGCACCCCTGAAAAACAAATCAGTGAGTTTTGTCTGCAGAATTCCTTTGAAGTCAAGTACTTTGAAGGAATTGGTGTTGGCAAAACAGCATAGAACCAAGGAGTAAGTGGGACTCCCAAAGTCTCCCATAGCCCATTGCAGCTTACAGTCCAGGTTGCTCTGTATACTGAACAAGCAATTTGTGTTAACATCATCATACCCTTACTTCTGGATTCAGATGCAGCAAAGCAAGTAGATAACTACCGTCCGGTAAGCATTCGTCAGTGGTTCTTTTAGAAGGCGTGCCCAACTGAATATTATAATTTGTAGGACACCAATTTTATTTGATATAATCCTAGCATTGGAAATCCTAGATTCGAAAGCCCTACTCTTACTTGACAGTTCATCCTTTGCACTTTCCCAAGTGTCAATTCTAAATTTCCCAAGTGATAATACTGTAGACATTCCATGTCCCCTCTCTGGGCCCACATCTTAGAAGAACAAATAATCAATACCGCCCAGAGTCTGACCACCCCCACAAATGTAATCAATACGTAAACCAACCTACGATTGTGAGATACTCATATGCTGCTGTATTTAACATTCCAGTCAATACAATCACATTAGCATCACTTAATTAGAGGTAACTTAAATAGAATATACCATGAGAACAGTGGAACAAGCATTTCATACAGTGGGCGTGCCAGCACTCCCACTGCACTATCGTTGAAGCCATACAGTTAATCTACATCCATCTTTCTGGCTTCTCGGTGTTGCTATGCATTGATCAAGTCACATTCTGGGAAACCACATACACAGGCTCCTTGTCGTGAAAATAACCCTTGAGGTGGCAGGTGACATTGCATGCAGGTGCCAGTCATACATGGGTGATATTCCAGTTATTCTACTTTGCTGCCACTCTTTAGTGCATCTCTTGTCCTGCCCTTTCTATGCATTCTCAGGGTTCTGCCTTTAATTATGGTGTTTAACCTCGAAGGAAACACAAAATGTACCTGGAAAATATCGCCTGCAGTTGTCTATTAAAAGTCTCAAATGATTTTCTTTGCTTCTGTGCTCCCTTCCAGTGGTCAGGAAAGATTAGCAGTATTGTGTTGATGAAGGAAATAAACCCTCACCATTTCCCTGCCTCAGGCATTTCATTCCTCTCTAAAATTAACTAATCTAGCCATAACAGCCCGAGGCTGGTGGTGGTCTAGTGCCTGGCTCTCTGTGAGCTCTCTCAATCAAGAAGGAATTAGAATGCACCCTTAGTTTGAAGGTCTCAGTGATCCATTTCTAATGGGATAGCTCCAGAATCTGGCCCTCCCCTCTCTCTAACAGCCTCAATAGGTAGATGTTGTTTCTTCTCTAGCGGCTGTATGCATCGTTTGTGCTCTGTTGCAAGTCCTTTGTCACTGTGAGTAAGCCATTCACCTTTACCTTGAGGTTATCCGCCATAGCCCCAGGTGCCCCGGCCCGATCCTAAGCCTCTGCAACTCTGTCTGATGCCTTCCTGTGATCATCTTTTATCAGGGAGATATCAATCCCAACTGCTGATGTCCTCTTTTCAATGGAAGTCTTGGCCTTCTGAGCTGCCTGTAATACACAAGCCACTGAGACCTATTCACTGTCAGAGCCTCTTTCTGCAGCACAGCTTTTCACGCCTATCCCTGCTTATCTTTGCCAAAAGCTGATGTGAGTTGATTCATCTTGGGCTTAACATTACTCTGAGTATATCCATCAGCATGTCCACTACTCTTGCCCTTAGATGTGCTTCTCCCTGGAAGCGGCAGACTGGACTCTCAGTCATTTCAGCTATCTTGTATGCATGTATGCAATATAGAAATTGTGAATCTAAAAACTGAAAATATATGTATGTGTTGATATTGCTTTATTGTTATCATTGTATTAATTCTTTATTTAGATTTGTATTGTATTTGTTTCTCTTTGAGCATTTTTATAAAAAGATATACACACAAGAAAAATTGCTAACCTAGCTGGGAAGCAATGGGGCACTGTCCATACGGTGCACACTCGTACGGTTACAGTACAGAGGTAGCAGAGGAGCTGGAAATACATTTATTGTAACACATTTCATATTCTTGAACAAGTATAGGACAATAAATTAATAAATGGGGTGTTGTTTCCTCTTCACCCGAGCAGAGACTGCAGTATCACTCATGCCTAGGGACACCATCCAGGCACTAGTTATTGCAACGGGAGGTAAACAGTTCAGTATTAGCTGCATTCCGAAGTGACACTGATCTTAGTTCTGTATGACCTTTATATAATCAGCAATATTAAAAGCTTGTAAGAATGTTTCACATATTCCAACAGGTTTTTTAGTGTAGCTGAGTGACATTCCCTGACCAATCCCATTCATAAGCCTTTCTATGGATTGCTTTCTTATATTGCCAACAATCATCTTCAAAATGTGGATACCAATTTATGTGTTCCTGGAATTAATTGCAAGACTGAACCAAACCATATAGGACTTAATAATAAGCCAAATTCGCCCAAGATTGTGTGCCTAACTGGTAACATCAGCTTTAACAGCCATAAGCTGTGTTTAATTTTATATTCACTTAGTAGCAAAGGCAACCCAAGCTCCAATCTTATGGCCTTAACAGAGATGCCATTACTTAAGCCTAGTATTCTACGCCATAAATTCCCTTCCAGAACATTTAACCAACATATTACTTTTTTGCTGTAAAGTTCGAAGGCAAAGTTTATGTTAAGAACAACACATGTTGGATAGAGTTTTAATAGGCCCTGGAAAGAATTTCCACCTGCATTTTGTATAAAATGATTAATTTATGTAATTGTTATGAACCTTCTTTTCAATGTATTATCTCAGTGGATTAGTACAACTTTGTGAAAATAGCAGTGTGCAGAAGCAAACAAAGCATGATACTTGTTGTAAAGTGTGAACATCAATTTTCATGTAAAGTATCCAGTTTTTGATTTACCTCCGACACACATATTTTGAGACTTTTGAAATGTATCATAAGGCTATTTATTTTTGAATAGCTAGCCAAAGCGTCTAGAGTTGTTTGGAGGCCTATAAGGGTCTTATCCAATATAACAATGTCATCAGCATAACAGAGTGATATCAATGCTTGTTGTTAATGTTTGATGGATAATTATTGACACCATAACATGGCTACCTATGTCAGAGATATATAGATTGGATAATAGAGTGCCAACATGCACCTCTCCTTCAAACCATTGTTAGTGCTAATACCGTCTGAGAATTCTCCATTAACATTTAAGCAAATCTTGACATAAGTGTCATCAGATAGGGAATGACAACAAATGGTTATCATGCCACAAGCCGATTACTTTACGAGCGAAAAAGTGCAGCAGCAAGATTAAGAATCTCTACCAGGCTGATATTGGAAAAATTACCAACAGGTTGGACAAATCTAACAGAGCAAATCATTAATTTCCAGATTTATTGGGAATACTACTGACATAATCACAATATTCTTATGGATTTAAGTCTGAAGTAAGGCACAATACTCTTAGGAACCATCCAACGCATTTACGGAGAAACACGTGTCGAGGAAGACCATTTTTGTGTGAAACTCTATTAGTGAAACCATTATTGCTCAACACTGCACTAAATAGTGGAACTACAGCTATACAAATCAAGGAGCAACAACAAATAAATAAAAAGTTAGTGCACCTGTACGGATTCCCATCTCCCTTTTTTACCAATTTTATACTATTCTGATCAGCCCCAGAATTAGGATTCTGCCTGCATCCAGTTACCATTATATCCAATCACAAAAACAAACCAAGAATATTAGGATCGCCACAAGTTGCCATACCCTAAACAGTCATCATAGAGCAAATGACAACAAATGGTTTGGCATGCCCCATGACTGAAGTTGTCTCCATAAACTACTTCTGTTAACTGTGTCAAAAACTGCCTTGTTGTCCACAAACGACAAGTACAGTCTCTCCCCAGGAATATTCTTCCCATTGCCTATATAGCCAACCATGAACACTGTTTGGTGTGGAGGCGGTATTTGCTTCTTTTCCACCCATGCAAGAATCTCACGTAAAATGAGATTGCTGGCGATTTTCCTGATTACATCTTGCATAGCAAGCAATCTATAATGGCATGGGTATGTTCTAAGGCCCTTTTTATAAATCAGGATAATATAGAATCATTTCTAGGCATCCGAATAAGACCAGATTCATATATCCATTTGAACCAATTGTTCAAAAGATTTGCCCAGGACACCTGATTACTCTTTATGTGTTTATTCGATAATCTGGTCAGTCCAGGAGCACCGTTTGGTCAGAATCCCTTAATACAGAAGATGATGTCCCCTGCATCGAAGGGGTAATCATTTGTACACTATCCCTCCATTTTATAGCAGACCTCAGGGTTTGCTGGGATACAATAGGTATTATATATGTGATTTCACCATTAATATTCACTTATAGTGCTCTGAGATTGAGCAGCACAATGTTTCAGGTAAATGCTACTTAATCTCCAGAATTTGGCGTTATCATTAATTTTCAGTATTCTATACAGAAATTGCCATTGAATATTAGATAGCGAATTGTTTATGACAATGTAACCAATGTTTGTATTTCGTTTTTAAATTGGTTATAACAGTCAATGTATCTTTATTGCGTCTATTATGTGTTTTCGCCCGTCACAAATGTGTCTCCGAAGTTCTTTTTTCCGTATTGCAATATGATGGTCATAGATTTTGTAGCTGGCATTTGTAGAACCAATACAAGCACCTGCAGCCTATTTCCCAGTCAACTGAGCCAATTTGGCTACTCTGTTCACCGTCAAGTTGCCATTCATTTGATTTTAATATCTTAATGACAATGAAGAATAAGTAGTGATCAGCCTGTTAATCTTTGTGATGTTCTTATAGTTATAAGTTATCCGGTTTCCCTGAGAGTTGATCTGAAAATGACCTTTAACTAGCAGGTTCTATCTTATGAGAAGCGACTAAACTTATGCAATAATGGAATGATCACTTCTAGAATTTGGGATCAATTTCAAAATACTAACTCTGCTTTTCAATCTGTTTTTCAGTATATCAAAAATAATCTTCTTTGCATGAACACTTTCTCATGATTCAAAGAAATTATGAAAAGGGAATACTGACCTTTTGAGATCTTACATGTTAACCTGAATGATGAAGTAGTGTTTTACAGTCCATTGTTTATTCTATAAAGAGGTGTCATACATTTATCATCCTTATGGAAGATTCTTAAATCTAAGAATGCTAATTTCTGTTTATCTGAAGTCAACATATTTTAAATTAGCATTCTGTTCAATAATCTCACTATAAAATAAACTCATCTGTTGTTCCTCTCCTTTCCATAATATGAATATGTTGTTGATGTATCGAGACCTTATTATAATATGTCCCTTATCATTCATTATATGTTTATTCTTAAAGTACCCCTTAAATATATCAGCTAATGGAGTGTTTCCCTTCTACTTTGCCATGCTGAACACATATCCTCTCAGAGATTATGTGATCCCTGGTCTGAAAGAGTTAAGGTTGAGTACATGGACAGTTTTGTATCATTGTCCATTGAGAAATGTGTGCATGTTTGTTGGCCCCACTTTGCCGTTCAATTTACATTTGCCAGATGATCTGGAATTTAGTATCCACAGGGCTGGTCTTTGCCCAAACAGCTTGCTTGTTACAACACTATTTGGTGCTGTGCCTACTCTGCATAGCAACAAATTAACAAACCCACAGACATCTATATGCAACATTTTAAAGCAACATGGCAAATCATGGTCTGTCTGCATTTGCCTCTCTGTGATACATTGTATACAAATCACCTCCAAGACTCAATATAAAGACCACACGCAAGAAACATGTATTAAAACAGGAACACAACTTCAAAGATGTTCACAGAATACTCACTGGTAATATGTTTTGTCTTTCAAAAAATGCATTTTGAAGGTTCATCGAAGTGAAAATATTATTTCTTTATATTGAGTAGGATCAATCAATCTGTATTAATATCGGATTTCTCCATTGACACTAAATACAAACACATAAATATACAAATATCAAATCATAAAACCTCCACGAGAAGTTATAGACAATGTTCTAAACCATTCGTGTTACCCTAGAAACAACTTATTTCATGATGGTTTAAGTGGTGGAGAAAGGGCCTCTAGTATGTTTTGAAACAGGCTAAAAAATAAAGTGGGCCTCATTACGAGTCCAGCGGGAACCATGCCGGAAAAACTGGAAGGTAGCCGCCGGACCCGTAATGATTTACTGATGCCTGACTTGCTGGAATAACCGGGGCATTACAGCCCCAGCGGTCCGGTAAATCAGGCGCAGGTAAAATGTTGATCCCCATTCCCGTGGAGTCCCATAGGACTCCCATAGGATTCCACGGGAATGGTGACAACAGAAGCACCGGCACCGTTAAAAGCTGGTGCTTCCGTGAAAGTCTGCTGGCGGATGTCATTCCGCCCTCCAGGGTCAGACCTGGCGGGCGAAACGGCACCCGCCAGCAGACTCGAGTTTGCCGATCCAGAAACAACAGAGCCGGTAAGCTTACCGGAACAGTTGTTTCCGGACTGGCAAACTTGTCAAGTGTTTAGTATTCCAATTAGCAAAAGGTGTACTTCCAAATAAAATCGAATATTACATTTCATTGGCCACTTCTTTCTTCCATCAATGTACCTATTGCAGATTAGTAAGAAGTGACCCAAATCTTCATGGACTCTATTTCACAATGACACTACAGAGACATAGCTTCACCTTCCCATCGTCTGCGGACATTTAGTGGTAGCATGTTAAGTCTAGTCATCAAGATGAATCTCCTTCAGTCATGGGTGTTTATTTTGCAGACTTCAGTTTTTACATCCAGAAACTGCCTCATGTTATTGTATAGCAAAGAGAGGGTACATTTTCCACCTTTCTCCTCTCTGCCTCCCAGTCTTGCATCAGTACTTTTTCTGTTAAATCCGTTTTACATCTTTTGTACTCACCAATTTGTATTACTTTCACCTGTCATAGGTCCCCTTCCGGTAAAGGTTTGCACCTTTCATTTTACCATTTGTACTTTCCTTTGGCCTCAGATTTTGTAATTTCTCCTACGGCATTTTGTATATTCAGATTCTCCAGCCCAACTACATGAGTCTTGAAAAAGAAAGCACCAAATTGCATATGCGCAAGGACAGCAATGGTAGGCCCCCCAATTCCAAATGTATAGCGCTAATTGGGGGCACCAGCAGGGATACCAGTTAATCTTTTCAGTGTTTTACTCTGTAATACCTCTAATTGTGTACAATTGGTGTGACCCGAGATTTCGCTACCAAATAGTACCATTGAACCCACCTTGGCGATATACACTTCTAGGCATTTCGAAGCCCAAATTTGTGGTAGAATCTTATTAAACCTCCCATCCGAAGTGTGGTTTTCTTGATGGTAGATTCCATGTGGGTTGCCCATTTCCCATTCTTGGCTAATGTAAGGCCAAGATAGTAGTATATATCCACTGCTTCTATTCTCCCTCGATTTTGGTGCCAGGTGTAACCATTTTTCCCTATGCCAAAAACCATTATTTTGATTTTGGTCATATTTAGTTTTAGTCTATTTTTTTAGAAATATTGATCTGTGTTCTCGAACTCTGCTGCAGGCCGCCCCGGTCAGATCTAGCAGTGCAGTATCGTCAGTGTATAAAAGTGAGCCGTATGCAATCTTCTGCAGAGTCGGCAGAAACAAACTTTTACTAATAGAGAGGGGTTTCATATCTGCCAAGAAATAAATAAATAAAAGTGTTGCTAGCAAGCATCATTGCTTTACCTCTTTATTTGTCATAAAGTCCAGGGAAAAGGTGCCCGCTATTGAGCATCGCACTACTGCATACCTGTTGGTATAGCAAGTTTGAATGAGATTTAAAAGGCCTAGTGGAACATTAATTGTTGTCAATTCCTTCCAAAGTGTGTCCCTGTCGATTGAATTAAATGCCTCCTCCAGAGCCAAGAAAGCTACTTATAATTTACCCCCTCTAAACAGACAATATTTTTCAATTAGAGTATTCAATACAAAACAGTAGTATACTGGGGAGAACCCCTTTCTTAAACATGCTTGTGCTGTATTCAATACATTGTTAGAGAGGGCCCAGTTTTCAAGCCTATACATTAGGCTTTTATTGAAAATCTTACTTATGCTGTTCAGGAGTGTGTGAGAAACCTGACGGTGACTCCCTGATTAGTCCCCGGGGATCTGTCATCCAGGTGGCCAGGACACAGCCATCGCTACTTAATTCAGTTCCTGGGGGTGAACTAGTGCGAGAGGATCACTTGTATAGGGGGTCCTCATGAGTGGGACACCGACGGGTGAAACACGGTATCCCCTTCCTTCTAACACCTTTTCCCCATCCTACCCTGTAGGATATTCTGAAGCTCTACCCCCACCTTTTCCGAAAAGAACACTTTCTTATACTGTAATAGACAACGGACTGACAGCATACCCGTTTAACTGACATGTCCCTACACCAGACCCAGGTAGAGTCAGGCAATTGACAATAATCTCACACACCTGACAGCTCTTTACCTTCCCCACAGGGGTAAAAGGCTGTGCACGAGAGCACACATGCGAAAAAGACCGAATGCATGAGGAGACAGCTACACCAAAACAGCAGTTCAAACAGAGGAGAAAGGCAGCGAGACTTGGAAGGATAACAAAGGGGGAACTGCCTTTGCCCTTTCCATCTCAGACATGCAAAGCCTCCGAAAAGGGAATTACAAGACCAGGAAGTGCAGCTGACGTGTGGAGTGACCGATGTCAACAGTGCACAGGGGATTCCCTCATTTATTACACAGGTGGGGAGGCACGCTGGCTACCATGGTAATGTCCTTGACTCCAGAAGCAAGCTAAGCCAGCAGACCCGACACAATCGGCGAGTCAGAGGGAGCTGATAGTGAGCCAAATAATATTGAGCCTAAGGTTGCAAGCAGCAACATTAGATGAACAAAAGTACTTCAGAAAAAAGAACTTGTTTGTGTTTGATTTTTTAGGGAAGCCCAGAGAAGGATCAGCTGCTGAGTGGTCAGGTGCCACAGGGGTGCTCATTCGAAGGACTCTCACTGGCCCCTTTTGCGTTGAAACTACAAGTACCCGAAGGCCCTAACAAAGGGCAGTGTGAGGTGTCGGAGTGTTCCTACAACAGTCTTGTAAAATCCCTTGTACACGCGAAAGTCTCTGACCCATTGCCAAGAGAAAGCTAAGGGAAGTGAATCCTGCATCGTGAGAACGTAAAGCGAACTGTATATTTGGCAAAAGGAGAAACCCGGTGTGAGGGATGCCTGTGAGTAATACACCTGTGAACACTGTGAGGACAAGAGTGAATCCGGCGAGGGTTGTCTGCAGTGGAAAATTACAAGCTGCATTTGAAAGGCTGTAGTGTACCCAACAGAGGGAGGCCCAAGTTGCAGGAAGGATCCAAGCCCGGCAGAGGGAGATCCAAGGGGTGAGGAGTAATCACCCAACGTACAAGATTATCGAAGGAACATTTGTTTGTTGTTTTGATACATCAGGCCTTCTAAGGCAAGAGACTTTGCAGAGAAGAGTTTTGGCCCCTGAAGGTTCTGATATCATTGAACTGGAATTGTGAGCCTCGTGCTGGAGAGGCCCAGGAGTGTGTTGTGCTCAGAAGTCTCGTCTTGACCTGTGCTAAAAACGTGGGGAAGGGAGACCCAGCCATACCATCCTGATTTACCATTTTGTGAACACTTCTTCCTTTTCTGGTGAACATTATCCCACAATCTTTTTGTAACTGAGTGTTGAGGATTGGCAATCTTTTTTTTTTGTATAGGGCCTTTTTATTTGACAAATCTAGCTAGCACTGCCTTATTATTATTTGATGGTCGTAGCTTGCCCACATCTTAGATTTAGGTTTAGATTAGGCATTTATCTCACCCATTATAAAGTTCAATAAACACCCTTGAACTGTGATCACTTGTGTCTGTCTTTACTGTTGCCACCATGGGTTCCTTAGATATGGTGTTAGAGTGGGATGTGACTCAATTGAAACAATTTGGGGAACCCTATAATTTCAAAAGCGTAGTCATCGAGCTTCTAACCCTTCTGTGGCCACAAAAGAATCGATAGGTTTCGATATTTGTAGCAGTAGAGAACCTGTCATTCCCCCTGGGGAAAGAGGAATGATTCCTACCGATTTGGTTTTGATACCTCCTCCAGGGTGTTACATCAGGTTAGCCCCAAAATCTGGCCTAGCATGGATGTTCAGTATAGACATTTTAGCAGGCGTCATCGACCCCAACCTCCGAGGGGACGTAAAGGTTCTCTTATAGAATCATGGTGAAATCCCATTTGAAGTACATTTTGGGGATCAAATTGCTCACAGGGTTTTGGAAAGGGCACTATTCCCTCAGTTCTCAAGAAAACAAACCAGACAAAACAGAAAGAGGTGCATTGGGCTTCGAGGAAGCTGATAAACCTTCTAACATCACAGAAACGAAGGGAGAGGAACCTACCATCCATCCCGATCTAGTATTCGCCCAGCAAAACGATCCTGCTGGTTATCCACTCCTCATCATACACCTTGCCTTTAATTCCTGCAATATTCCAAGATATTATATTCATATTTTTGCCCCTGGACCTATTTTCCCTTGCTACCGCTGCAATGGGGGAGTGAGAGCCATACAACCATAAACTGTATCTCGGGCTTGCTTAGAGATTTTCAGGAGGATATTTTTATAATAGGGCTCTGGCCTCAGCTCAGCCATTTGCATATCCATTTGTAATGGTGCAGTAATTATTTCCTGTATGTTCCTATCCGCCATGATAGGCCAACAAGCCTCATGGTTAAGGCTTGATATTAAAGAATCATGCCAGGAATCATAAAGATAGCACAATTTGGCATTCACATTTAAGGAGACTGCAATGCCCATATTAGCTAAGGCCTCTCTGCACTGAATAATACATGCCATTAAATACAAATTATAAAAACCCATACGAACAATGCAACCCCCACAAAACATACAATCAGAGAGAATATGGATTGATGAAAAAATCTTTAAGGACATTTCTATCCCTCCCATATGGCATTCAAAATACTCCTCTTATACTTTTTATTGTCATGGGCCATTCCTTTAAAAGTACAGATTAAATTCTGTTTCCTACAATGCTCATTGTAGAACACGGGGCGGCGTCTCATAATGCAGAGGCCTCAACAATGTACCAGGAGACCTCCGGTAAAAGTAGTCACAGAAACAAAAACCAATCCAAAAAAGGAGCATGCACCAAGCAAGAAGTGACGCACATTTATTGGACCCAAACAGCTGGGAAGCACGGTTCAGACAGCCCTGTGGAACTGGACTGAATGAAATGAGCTACCCAAATTACAAAATGATCATATAATAGTTTAGTTACATTTTCAGGGCAGGTCACAAGAGCTGATTGATGGAACTGCCTCAGTTCCCTATATGCATGTATATGTTAAGTGACCCTGATTGGGTAGAACGTTTCTTTGGCACAAAATCACATTAACACCCCTCCTGAAGTCACAAACCTTCCCACACCGCCCCTAAATTATGTGATTGTGCTGACTGCACAAAAAGACGTGATTGCTAGTGGTTGGCAATGTCCAATATACAAAATGGCTTCAGATGGCAAGGGGCGAGACATTCACTCCTAGTCTTACCAATGATGTGCCCCGCAGACATCAGCAAGGACCCTGTACAGTTGCACCCTAGGGACATCCGCTCTCCTTTCTGCTGATTGATTCTCTGTCACATGCCCCATAACCCCTACCCCAATTCTCTGACCCCCCAGATTCCTTCTTGCACTTTGCTGCCAAGTCTAGTGTGAAAAAAATGTCCACGCCATAGCTGGAGTTTAACTAACTGTATTTAATTTCTATTTCTCTGTCAATTCCCCTCGTGCACCCAGGTACCTAGATGATTGGCCTTGCAAGTATCTCTTAGAGTGACTTCGCTGGCGCTGCGTTCTCCTGGGACACTTCAGTCGTGTAACATTTCTGTGCACTGTTTCTGCTGAATGTTCAAGAAATAAATACTGCTTGTCACACAAAGGCCTGCAGCTGTTTAATTATGAGTTGTCTGTGGGAAATGGTTCCCTAACATGGGCCTACAAGAAAATGGGTTCTCTACTGTTCACATATTGCTCAAATGTCCCCCTACCACGATACCTCCTAAGGCCCCTTGGACCCTCACCCGGTGACCACTCTATACAACTACCCCTTACTACGCCCAAAGCAACCAACTCTCATTGAGTTTGATCATGGGACTTCTCACGCTGCGCCTGCTTCTGTGTCCCTGTATGCAAGCAGCGCTGCGTTCAATTACTTCCCCACCTCCGAGGACACCCTACACATCACTCTCAATGTCACCACGTTACTTGCGCAACTGGTACGAGCTCCCCCTTTAGCATCGTTGAACCTGGACCTTTACAACAGTGGGATCCCTTCAATTGACGCCTATAATCTAAGGAAGCCTCCTTTGTGTCACTCAGCTTGCTGTCAGGCACTTTTAGATTATCATAAAGTAAGCTTATGTCACATCTTATGTGTTTTTCCCAGACACAGCCCTCAGGTCTAGAGTTAATGCTAGCCAAGGATCCTTTAGTATTGGCTTTGATTTTCGCTCTTTGATCAGGCGCGAAGGTGACAGACACAAGGTGGGCGATTTGCGGCTCTCGTCAAAACAGTAGTGTGGATACCATTGTTTCTAGGGCATAAGAGAGGTCTTTGATATTTTTATAATATCAATATCACTTTATATATTTAATATAGGAACAACAAAGCCTTGTATTGTTGAAGTGTGGTCAAGAAATGGCCAGATGTTTGTTCTGTGTTTAATTAAAATAGTGTGAATGTTATGTATTGCAAACTGACATATAAAAAGAGTGGCTGATTATGTTTCACCATTTGTGTAGTTTAACTAATTGTCAAGTAAAGAATCATAACAGGAGCTCGATCCTGTAGAAGCCAAATGACAGATCACTGCCCTGCTGTAATTAGACTATGCTAACTTGTGCTTTTCTCTTGAATGCATGGTGTCCTGACTTAAATTACAGTAAACTATTTCCAAATGTTTTCTAAAGAGTTTAGTTATTCACTGACGGGTGTATGTATGTCTCCTAAGTTGCTGGGTTGATTTTACTCTATCGTGTCAATTCCATTATTAGAACCCACATGTTACTACTGGATCAAGTAGAAACCATTTCTTCGATGTCAACTGGCTGTTTCACTAGAAAGAACTATTAACAGCTGACATGGAACAACTTACGACATTCCACCTTTGCCGTAACAAGCCTCTGATGTCAGGATTTTTTAGTTGAAGTCCGAGTCCTGTTGGAAATTCCACTTCACAATTTCCATAGAGTTTATTCTGGACCCAGTTTCTGACATATGGGGTTTTGTACATATCTTGAACTACTTTGAAAAAATGTTTAGTGGTATTTTTGTTCATCCTTGTTCAACCTTTCCTCTCCCGAACATCTGCAGGTGGAGCAATACAAGCTACACCTGTACCTGCATTCTCTCGGTCATCCTTGCCCTTCTTTCTCTCCTTTCCCTCACACCACCTCTTTCACTCAATCCCCTTTCATTTGCCCTCTCTTTCACTCACTCATCACCCCCTCATTGCCTCACTCCCCACAGACCCTCCGTCCAATGCCTGCAACAAAGCCAAAACTTTATGCTTTGCCCAATCCTTGTTTAGTTTTTAATCAACACTACTTAAGGTTGTCATCGTTTTATGCCTTCCAATGTTGACACATGTTGATTACATATGCATAACTGTAATTCTCATAATAATACAGCCAAAAGACTTCATTAATTACAGCCTGCTCACGCTACACTACCACACTCCCCATTCCTTATTTCAGTAATCATTTGTGAGCTTTTTCCCATGTTCACCAACCATGTCAGTTATTTCCCAAAATCATCTCAGACAGCTACTTCAACAAAATTGTAAGGTCTGTTGGGAAAGTGGGACACCCAGAATATCACTTGCTTTTCTGAAAATTACTTATGAGTCGGAGGACCCCAGAATTCAGCTCTATTATAAAGCTTCTATAATGCTGTATTTAAAGCATGGTTCCTTGTGGGCTGAGCCTAGCAGGTCACATGGATGATACGAAGTCAGTGTACCATGTAATTGGTCCTTTATGGAGATCGCAACTCTGGGAAAGGAGACAGAGAGGTGCCTACTATAGGCTTTGGCAGCAATTTGTACAGTGTGTAACCTGTTGGTTAAATTGGAGGTGTGCCAGGCAATGTTCTTCCTTGAGAGTCTAGTGAGGGGGGGTAGTGCTTCAATCAGTCCTAGTTTATGCTTTGCACATACCAAGGCATACATTCGTTTTCAAAAATTGATTAACAAAGTTTGCTAATTAAACTTTTCTTGATTAGCAAACACACCCATTTGATTAGCAATCTTGTACTAATTTGTTTAATATCACCAGAAGTTATTTGGATCCAAAACATGAAATGAGCCTCAATACAGCATTAGTGTGTACTGCTGAAGTAAGAGTGAGACGAATCAGGCCTTGCAAATTCTTTAAAATTTCTCTAAACTTCCAGGTGATGTAAATTTAGTTAACCTACTCTTCCTAAAAAAAACACACTCGGCCCACAGCAACGGGTGACAACAAATGTAAATGCGCTGCTGACATGCAGAAGCCAGCTATGCACAGTGAAAATTCTTTGACATTTACTGCAAAAAAAGTAATTATTACATAAAAGTTTTCAAACATCCGCTGCAAATGGTACTCAACCTTTATAGAAAATCTACTAGACAATGGAAGTGGGTAAGTGGACTTTCCAAGCTCTTGCTCAGTGTCTGTAAAATGGAAAAGGTTAGTTACGTGAATGGACACAAATAAATAGATTTGATAAAAAGGCTCTGAAAACAGTTTGGGAAGCTTTCTCCCACACGTATTAATATATAATGCAATCATAATCATAGAACAAAGTGAATTCTGGAGGCCAACTACAGTGGGTGGTATTGGAGAAGATGTGTCAATGTATAGTCTGGGTGGAACTATTGATCATTCTTTTGTATTAACATCTAGTTATCCTTGTGTATTTATTATGTAAGAGGAAATAAAGTAAGAAACGAAGCAGAGTAGTAGGTGTAGCAGGCAGAGAACTGGTCAAACTAGGTGGAATGTTGTAGTTTGCAGCCATCTAACTTTCAGGGTAACTGGTATAAAACCTCTCATGCATTAACCATCAGTTGCACAGATAAATGCAACAAGCAGGTCAGGTCACAGAACTAGATTTGCCATTAAAAGCAGCTAGCCGTGCAATCATGTACATTTTCAAAAGTGTTTCATCAATGTGATGCATCTTTCCTAACAAAACAAAAAAAATAGTTGACACTATGAGATTTAGATAACTTTACTGTAAACCACGGAGACAATGCAGTGTTTTACAGAAGCAATACTGTAGTTCTGCTTTATGCAACAACTTAAATTGTTAGGAATGGAATTGCATGACTGTTTTTAGTAAAGTTACACAGACTGGTCTTTGCCAAAAAGAATATATCTTTGCCAAAGAGGATATAGGTAGCTTAATAAAAGTATCATCCAGATTACTTCTGGTTTTCAATTGTTTGAAAAAGAAAAAACCTTTCCTAGCCCTCCCACACAGGCGTTTGGCACATACGAGTAACAAAGATGATTACTATTGCACTCGCTCTCCATAAGCACCTTTAAACTTGCGCTGAACAGAGAAGAGGGTGGCGAGAGCCTTAAGAGGCAGAGAGGAATTCAGGGTGAGCAGTGCTTTTATTGAACAGGGTAACTTCAATACCTAACATTGCTACACAAGTGTAAATTTAATTAGCAAACTTACAGAACTGCATAGCAAATTACTATGCAACACTGCTTATTTTATGCTTTGCATACTGAGCCGTTGGGAGCTAGAGGCTTGGGTTGTATCAGCCAGCCCTATGTGGAGCAAAGATTCATGCCATACCAAGGGTATAATGCAATGAACCCTGGGAGTAAATGGAACTTGTTAGAGTGACATGGCTTTGCTTTGCTGCACTAACATCCTCACGTCTATCCATTAGTGCACTTAAACCAGTGCATTTGTTTCAGTGTTGCTCTTTTTCAGGAACCACGCAGTATAAGGGTAATAATGGGCAAGGGGTCATAGATAAAAAAAGGTGGGTATGGGGCCATGCCGCTATTTATAAAATAAATAAAGGAAATACACCAATATAAGTGCAATGATGGGAAGACATGTATTTTGGGTGCAGCAGTGTAAAGAAATTAAGCCATTTCTATGTGGTGGGGCTGTGTCAAGATATCTTACTTTGTGGTAAGGTAGTAGCACATCTCGCTTGTTTCCTAGATTGAAGTTCCGAAACCTCAATTAAATTGTGTCTGATAGGGCTCGTTCCAATTAGGCGAAAGTGTGGCAGCAAACACAGTGGGCATGATTTCTGAGCTGTACTAAAACACTAGGATGTGAAATCGACAATGTATGCAGTTTTGCATAAAGTGTAAACAAGATTGATAAACCATCTGATTTAATGGTTTGGGTCTATTTGAGCAAAATAATTGGACCTAATCACATTTGATCAAATATATACCCTTAACCACCCCCATAGACATATTTAATTAAATTTGACCAAAAAAAAGGTCAACAAAATTAGGTCAAATGTCTTAGGTCAATTATGCTAATACCTATTTAATGCCACGATCAGGACAGGATCACTGAACTGATTAATGGCTGTATCAGTTTAATGTATGAGCTTTGGTGTTGGCCCAGAGAAACTATATAATGTAAATTGGTATGAAATGTCAGTGTGCTTTGTGATATGCTTTATTTATACTCTGTGAGAGTTGAACTGCATGCTATTTGAACCTGTTTTCCCCTGTTTGCCTGGTTGTGGATTGTTTTGTTTTTACAGTGTATCCTAATCAAATGTTCTAACAATATAGTGCTGTCATTGTATTAAATGCAATAAAATTCAATACAGATTGTTTTTGTTGATTAAACATCATGCACCCTGTATTTAGAGTCGCCCATTTGCACCCATACTATTCTTCAAAATCTAAATATGCAGGTATTGATTGGCCTTATATTCAAAGATATTTCACCTGGTTAAATAAAGCTGCCAAATAGCATGATTTTTTATATATCAGGAAGAGGTACACCACATTTGTCCATTAAAAGAATAAGGCAGCAACTTCTTCATCCGAGATGGGATGAATTTCAGATAAAATTATCATTTTCATGATTATTATTAGGGTATTTATTGATCTCCGACCTAGCTTCGGGACGTAATGGATCACTTTACAATCATAGGGGGAACAACCCAGTGAGGGAGGTTGAGGAACAAGGGAGAGGGCAGCTTACAAAAGGGTGGGGGGATGGTGGGAATTTGCCAGCAAGGGATCAACAAGCACCCAGGGGAGAAAACAGTAGGGAGCAGATCTCAGAATCAGGTAGGGTGGAGAGCTGTGGGTCTGTGGACCTCAGTGTTAGGGAGGAGACATTCTTTGAAGAGGACGGTCTTGAGCTCCTTCCTGAACTGTAAAAGTGAGGGGGCAGATCTGATGTTTATGGGGAGGAGGTTTCAGAGTCTTGGGGTGTAGACAGAGAAGGCCTGTCTTCTGGTTCCTTCCTTCCTGCATTGGCGGAGTTCAAGCCTGCACATGTCCTTAGTTGTGGTGGATCGAAGGCCTCTGAAGATGCTGAGTTTCCAAGGGAGGTAGCTTGGGGAATTAACAGTGACATCCGTGTAGGTGATGCAGCAAGATTTGAAGATGATAAGTGTTTGAATCTCAAGCGGTCATTTCAATGAGGATTGGGGTGATGTTGAATTTGCGAAGTACTTTGAGGAATCCTGATGCTGCATGCAGGACACATCTCAGGGTTCCCAGTGTAGTTGCGTGAAGGTCTTCCAGAAGGGCACTGCCACTATCCAGGTGGGAGAAGACCACGGTTTGGACAGCAGATCTAAAGTTTTTTCTGGGAAGAAGGACTTGAATTCCCACAGGAGAGAAAGCTGGTACCCAGGATTGTGTGCCTTCTTTGCTATACACTGTTTGACAAATGTACTGATAACTGCATTAATGTCTCTTCGTATTTACTTAGTGAGATGTATAGATGAAAAGCATGTCATTTTGATTCAGGAGGAGTTTATGCACGGTGAATAATAAGCATACATGAAACATGTATGCATGTTTTTAACCCAGTCTTGTGAGTTGGTTGTTACACAGAGCAGGGGCACATATCAGAAAGACCAGTTCCCCCCAACCTCATCAACTCCATGTCACAGATCTGACAACATCTCCAACCGCATCAGATTGATGCAGGCGGAGATGCTTTGGATTCCCATTGCATTCACATTTTTGCAACTTCAAAAAGCTGGCAGATGCAGTAGGAATCCATTTAAATGCCTCCCGCCATGCATGCATGAACATAGGCTGCAGCATTTAAAATTGCTTGCAATTGAACGTGTAAACACGAATGGTAAACCCATAACACCTGATTGTTCATGCATTCATTAAAGCTACACACACACACAGATGGTTGCTTATGCATTAACATGCATGAGTCCCCAGCGTTCAATTTGAAGGTGTTACCAACATGAACACAAAAGTATGTACAATTTGTGAGTGAAAAAAAGGATTAGACTTGAATCGATTACTTTGGAATGATAGCACATGCAGGAGTCAGGTTTGTTGCCGGAGGGTAGTCTTATTCCATTTTTTACCAGTTGAATATTATAACTTTACACATCTCTTTTAAGGGATGACACATTTGAGCACCCAGGCACGCAGCCCAGCCATTAGAGCTTCCTCCCCAGCAAAGCCACAATGCTCCATAACATGGACACTGTTTTTTTGCTTCTTTCATTTACGTCCTGGCAACGTTTCAAATTCCTTCGTTAGCCTGACTACTTCTAGGGATGTAATGTTAGGGTGCCTGTAAATAATATCAGATCGTTAGCATTAGCAGCGTAAAGAAGCTGAATGCCTGAAACAGGTGAAAATAAAATGGTGTGTCAAGAGGAAACCAGATTCTCCATCAAATACACACTACATAAAACAGATCAAAGAGGTAAGACTGGAGAACCTTGTGTTCCTCTCTTAACAATGACCCTCTCAGATTTTACCATAATCTAACATCATCAGCAAACTTTATTTCGGCATTAAGCCTTGAAAGCGACACAAATACAAACAATTTACCATCACATGGCCAAAACTTAACAAACAATAAAATACAGCATACCATAAAATATGCATTCTAAAAAAGGAAAAATAGGAACAATTGAGTTAATAAAATTCATATAAAAGGAATGCACACTCCCATTAAATGCATACACTCAAAATCAGAATTAAATTGGCAGTTCCAGGATTCAAATCTGAAGGGAAATAAAACGTGAATAGCAAGTAAAATCACAAAAAATGTATTTTAATAACATTTAAAATGTAGTTGACATATAATAAAAAGTAAAAATTCTAAGATCAATAGATTATGTAGAAGGCTGCATATACGCGGTTCTCTTTTTCCATGCGCTACACAGGTATAATATCAAGTGATTTTCTTTTGTGTTATCACTTAACTGACTATATAAATCAAGCGCCCCATTGTTGATTCTTAAACCCTCGTGAATTAATAACGGTTTCAGCCAAGGAGTCCTAAAATGTACTAATAAAGGGCAGAAGAATAAGAAATGTGACATAGTTTCGAAAGTCATTTTGCAATAATAGCAGAATGTATCATTATTTCACCCCTATTTTGCAGTAAAATGCCCAATTGCAAAAATTCCCAAACAGAATTTCAATAGCATCAAACGGCTGTTAGTGTCCCACCTGTGGAAGTAGGGTTTGAACACAGGAAAATAATTCCTTCATAGAGAGTCCTGAGCCAGCCTACTCCTAGCCGTGACATGAATAAGCTCATTTCAAACCCACACATCGAACGCCTTGATTAAGAGCATTTCTGAATGAGGGCCCAAATTATGTGGGGAAAGACAAAAATCTGGAATACCTGATTTCACAATCATGCCGTAGTTTAACCAGCGAGTGTGATCCAGGCAAATCCAGAATCGAAGTTAGAATCTTCTGATAATCTAATATCAAATCATTGGTCCACACCTTCACCCAATAGAACAAAGACTATAATTTGATTGTATACGTTACGCCAACCTCAAGCGAAGATTCAATGGTCGGGGCACTATAGGGAAGTGAAAACAATCTTTTCACAACTTTATTCTCCACTATTTGGATATTGGTCGGATCTATGTTTTCCAAAATCCTCTCTGCCATATGTAGCTGTGGACACAGCCTGCTTGGTATATACCTCCACTGCACTAGACAGTAATCGATCGTCAAGGTTTAGTAGAAAATTTTAATATGGCTTCCCCTCTGTGACCTAGTGCAAAACTACACTTCCAAAAAAGAGAAGAGTCAAATTGTATACCTAAATAATCAAATATGTCTACCATCTCGATCTTGGCACCCTGAACACGAAATGCTAGCTTATGGTGTTTGTTATATCTTAGGGGATGGCAGACTAGAACTTTGGTCTTGGCAATGTTCAGTTTTAACCCCTTTTCTATAAGAGCCCAGTGAAGTACAGTTTACTGCTACTGTAAGCCCATTGAAGACTTGGAAAGCAGAATTGTGTCATCTACATCAAAGAGGGATGTGATTTTCTGTCCAACAACTTGGGGAACATCCACTGGGAGCTCATGAAGTGCTCTTATTAAGTTGTTAATAAAGAGTGAAACAATAAGCAGGCCAGGACACAGCCCTGACACACCCCAATATTGATAGAGAAGTGATTGCTATGGCCAGTCTGTTTATCTCCTCTCACACAAGCAAAATTGTCCATATATAAAGTAGATGGATAGCTTGTATTAGAGGCAAAGGTATTGCATGATATTCCAGTAACCTCCACAACACGGGACAGAAAACAGTATTGAAGGCATCCTCCAAGTCCACGAACAGTAAACATAGGGGTTGTTTATTAAGAAACACACATTTGTACAATATTGATAGCAGACTGAACACTTGATCACCTGTGGATAGCCCCTTATGAAATCCTGTTTGTAGGGATGAGATGATATTGTGGTTAGTGCACCTGAGTCTGAGCCTAGATTCCAATACGTTTCTAAACATTTTGCCTACTGAACATAGGAGAGAGATCGGTCTATAGTTAGATCGTAAGCTGGTCGGGCACTTGGTATAAATAGGCAACAACAAAGCACTTAACAACAATGAGGTACATCACCTTGAACTAGAAAATCATGAAAACATTTTGTCAAAAAGGGTCCCATATTGTGGGTTGTTTCTTAAACGAACCAGAATCAAATCTGAGCCTGTAGCCTTCCCTGATTTTTGCGAGATAATTACTAATTGAATCTCAGCTAGAGAAAAGGGCAGGAAAACCTCACCCACTATTATTTGTGAGGGACTGAAAACAGTAATATCATATATGTCTGCTAAGCTGGTACTTAGGCCACTAAAATGAGCACCCCATTAATCCGGTAGAATCAGATTAGGGAGGGTACATCATGGCTCCCCTTGTAAATTATGAACTAGTTTCCAGAAAGCTCTTTTGTCATTCTACTAAACAATCCCTTTTAACTCAAGCCATGCAGCACAGGCATGTGCAGCTTGTTTTCTCCACTAAGAGTACTTTATAGGATGCACTTAACCTTGCCACAGACTCTTGATCGTTGACAATTGGTACCTTCATCGCACCGACTAAGTCCTTCTTTGAAGCACGGCACTCAGCCTCATACTAATTGGTCTTGCGATTAGCCATATTGGCAGAAGGGTGATTTCGTGGGCTGCAAGAGAACAATGGCATAATCACTTCTTTGACTTTAGAATAAAAACCCATTGGACCTGGAGGAACAGTTTGATCAGCGTAGTGTGGAAGTGTAGGCACCAGGCTGCTATATAACTTTGGGAGAGTGCAAGATCTATTTTAACTCATAGTGCTTCCTAACATGGGTCATGGAGGTAGTCAGCCCAACTTTACCCAGGTTTCCCTACCTGGTAACAAAAATGAACATACAATGGGATAATCTCTTGACTCCTCCCTTCCTTCTTATTTTCGTCCAATCTCTCTTCTTCCCTACCTTTCTAAATTGTTTTAATGACTAGTCTATACTCAGGTTTCTACTTTTGTTACTGCAAATGCCATTCTTCCCTCCCTTCACTCTGGCTTTCGTCCTTGCCACTCAACTGAAACTGCTCTTCTATCTGTATGTGATCCGTTGCTCTCTGCCAGCTACACTAAACATTCTTCTCTTCTTATACTTTTGGACCCGTCCATGCTGTTGTTCATACTTTACTTTTATCTTCTCTTTCTTCATTTGGTTTTGCTGACTCTGTTCTTGCTTGGTTTGACTCTTATCTTTCTAACCACACTTACTCTGTTGCCTGTGCTTGTTCCTCCTCCAAAATCTTTCCTCTTCTTCATGGTGTTCCCTAAGGTTCTGTTCTTGGCCATGTTCTCTTTTCTCTTTACACGTCTCTTCTTCTGCGATTATGTCGTTCTTTGGGATTCCTCACCACTTTTATGCTGATGACGCACAACTTTTTCTCTCCTTTTCTTTGTTCACAATGGCTATTCACAATAATGTAAATTCCTGTCTGCTTGCAACCAAGTCCTGGATGTTGGATCAATTTCTTGTCCTGGACTCATCTAAAACCGAAGTTCTGTTATTCCCTGCCACCAGTATTCCCCCACCCCTGCCTTGACACATATCTATCCTTTTCCCATCACATTTGCATTACCTCTCGTTCTTGTCACTTTCATCTCATTAATATTCACAAAGCTCGTTCCTTTCTGACCTTTGGTCCTACCAAACTCCTTATCTCATCTCTTATTTTTTCTTGCATCTTTTATTGTTCTACTATTCTCTTTGGTCTTTCTTTCTCCCGCCTGGTTCCACTTAAGTCTGTCTTCAATGCTTCTATTCACCTACTGTACCAGCTATCTCCTTGTGTTTCTATTTTTCAATCTCTTTCCTTGCTTGGTGGAATTTCCTCTCCTCTTGGCTCAAATTTAATGTGTATTGTGTTCAAATCCATCTATGGTCTTGCTCCCAGTTATTTGTCGTCTTTGTTATGTTTTTATGCTCCTACTCGCTCTCTTCATTCTCAATCTCAATTCCTATTATCCATTCTTCGCCCGCCATTGCCAAATCCTGATTCCGTTAGTTCTCTCTTCTTGCCCCTTTCCACTGGAATTCTCGCCCCTTCCATTTCCGTTCTATTACTTCCTATTCGTTATTCTGTAACTCTCTAAGGAGCTATCTTCTTCAGTTCTAAAAACATTTCTTTGAAAAGTTTGCATAACGAATCAATCTGCATTTTATTGTACTGTAATTTATTTCTGTTCAGTGCTTTGGAATAAAGCACTCTATAAATCACAAATAAATACAAACTAGAAATCATGGTCGCTTTCCATTCTTGAGGACACCTGGAATTTCGTGACTATTGGCAAAAGATTCAAATCGATAGAAAAGTAATCTATTAGTGAGGACCTAGATCTAAATGTGAGTTTGGCAAGAATATCCTCTGGGAACCTGCAATTACAGGCCCTGATTCCCAGTGTGAACCAGAAAGAAGAAACAAAAGGAGCTAAAGGATTAGAAGCTGAAGCTAATGGGACACCCCCATGTGGATTTTTCTTCTTGCATCAGCGTTTCAAGCTCAGTAGATTGTTCAATTGCATATTAAAATCGGCTGATATTTTCAGCTTATTCTTTTGCATCCTTTCAGAAAAAAAAGATTGTAACAAAAAGCTCTCTACCCGTGCTCTCTACTAGAGAGGTCTGGTTGAAGATAAATATCGATATCAATTAGCCACAACACATTAGGGAGTAAGATACTCAAAACCTATAAATCTGTGATATCTACAGTAACCTTCACGCATTTTGCTTTTAGAGGCTGATTGATCCAGACTGATAGCCCACTTTTAGGTCTGCCACTAGGTTGATGCCAGAGCACTGTAGACATCAAAGCGGGGGACTATCACATTGTTCACAACCCAGGTCTGCTCCAGGCCTGGAAAATCCTGAGAACAAAGAAAAGCCAAACAATCTGGCTCTTCTAGCTTACTACGGATATCTTGTATATTCCAAGAAACAAAATGAAAATTACCTGTGATCCGCTTGATGGCCAGGACAGGTAAACAGTTTGAGCACAACGGATGAGTCATGAACGGGTGAGGGCTGTGGATATCATGTAGGTACCTTGACCGATGGCTGAGAAGATGGGTGAGTAGTACAGGGCTGCTCTGGCTGGTACTCTATCGCCCATGGGTAAGTAGCAAACCCAGTGGGCTGCCCAATATATGAGTAAATGTCAGGTAGGGATTGACAGATTTGAATATTTGAAGCTCAGGGGATCAACATCGGAATTCAATGGACAATAAACCCATAGCTAACTCCTTATATGTGATGGTTAATTTGATCATTCTCATTTGGGGTCCGTTGCATCAGGCAGTCTTTTGATATCTAGAATATCTGATCTTATTATGGAGAGACAGCCTTTTATATGCCTTAACCAATCGATAAACGTGTTCTTTAGGGAGTCTCTACGTTTGTACACTGAGGTTGAGAGCTTGAGTATGTGGGTCAAATAAATAGTGTCAGGACCTACCAACAAATGTCTGCTATTACATAAGCCACAGGTGACATGGAGCGTGGTAGCTGGTGTTCTGATAGCAGGCCTCTGCTGGTGGTGATGATAGTCTATTTTCTGCGGATGCATATGTGTAGATTGCATAACACACTGGAGCATTTGGTTTCTAACCTGGTGGGGTAGACCCAATGGAGTTTGATTTGGTGAAGATAATCATGGCGGAGCACCTTGGACCGCCATGTGAGTATCCTGTACTATAGTGCATGAACTAGCAAAGCTAACAGTGCCACAAGTGGCTGGAACAAGAGAATTTGCCTTTGACTAAATAAAAAGCAGCTGTTGTTGATCCTTAAAAAGTTGGAATACATCACTTAAGTTTTTGGACAATGCCTTCACCGATGCGATTAAAGAGACTGTAATTTTTCAAAGTGGAGAAACATTCCTTCGGAAAAGCATTGTTACATAGTTTAGAATTTGCAGTATCAGCATAAATAACAATTGGAGCAAAACAGATTGAGAAACAGATTAAGAAACTTACTGCCAGGGAGACAGCATGTGAGGACCTGGCACAACAACACGGGTATCACAGTCAGTAAGTGAAGATACACCAACTTGAGTCTGGGTGGTCCCCATGCTCCCATTTCCTGTGGGAACAGTTAAAGCTTCTGGATGAAGTATAATCTTCCACAGCTTATATGCTAAATCTGTTAGAGCATTCTAATATGGGCTTGGTTCGTTGTGGGTGACTGTCAGGACTTTTAAGTTGTGACCCTCATCGTAACCAGCCAGACGTGGACTTAATTGCTGATGTGACACTCGTGGGGACTTGTTCATGGTGGTATGGGGGTCATCTTTTCCAATACACGTAGATCCTTTAATGACAGAACCATTGTCTAAATCGGATAGTAGAATCTCTATAACATCTGTTAGGTGCTGAGCCTCCATGATAGATCCTTTGGACGAGGGTTTTTTCTTAGGGGGCTGGCAGGAGGGGTTTCTTTCCTCTTGGACATCCCGCAGAACATGGTAGATCAGCAGAAAAAAGCTAAGCTAGGGGCACACAGAGTGAAAGCAGAGCTTGCTGAACCGGGGATACCCACTCAGGGGACTTAAAGCAAGTCTGTATCCTCCTCCCTGGTTCCAGCCAACTATGAAGGCCAATGGTACTAACTTGATATAAACTCACGCTTAGTCATGTCCTCCGTTGGACAGTGTTTGGAGGTTGTTCAGCATGAGTTACACAAGCATTTCCACAAGTGGTCCGTAATAAAAGAAGGCTAGCAGTGCCTTAACAGTACCTTTCAGGGTCGAGCACCCTAGAAGCAATCAACAGTTTGGTGGTGCAGTAAAATTCACCAAATTGTAAGCAGTACTGCTTAGGACCAAAACTACGACACCCTTTGGCACCAAACTTCACCTAACTGCATGCCCGTTTGGTATATCATTTGGTGTATCATTCCATTTAACAGTCATGTGTCTGTCACATATACCTCTATAATTTCTTGGTAATTTCTCCAACGGTTACACTGACCAAAAACCCAACCATGGAGTTTCGCGGCAGTTTACAGGGGAAATGCAAGCACCATATCGTGCCAATCCCTTTATGAGCTCAGATGAAGACGCAGATATGCCTATCCCAACCTGCAATATGCCACACAGGCTCATAGAACCAAGTGACTGTAGCTAAACCCCTCGGCTTGACCCCCCCACCCCCAAAACGAGAGCAGCAATTCAACAAGGTTTACAAAGAATCATTGTGTGACCAGCTTGCAAGGCACCCTATGTCCACAGCACAGGGCATCATGACACAATACAGGCTGCCCACTGGTCTCCCACTGCTCGCTGTCACTAATACTCGGCTCCTGGGGCATAGGCGCACGCATCTTCCACACCTTCCACTGTGCCTTTTGGTCCGTGACAGTCCATGAAGAGCTTTCTTCAGCTTTTCCTTGGCTCTTCCTCAGTCCACGCCACTCAGCAAAGTCTCTTGATACCCTGGTTATCCCAGTTAGAATACTCACATGAGCTCCAGTGTCATGTCCTATAAGTACTGCTCGACTCCGGCATGACTGCGAAGACATCAGAATCTGGACCAGACAGAGCAGAGGAAAGGACCCAGGAGCATAGGGAGTGTGGAGATCTGTCAAGTCGCAGTGCTAGCTAGCAGCGTCTGCTTCGAACGAACCCACCCATGTATCAAGGATCATACCCCAATATAATAATACTTGGAGTCAGTTTCTCATATGGTGAGTGTATAGTTCTGCAGAAAGCTACAGAAAAACTCATCTTCTGAAGAGCACTCCAGAGGAACTTCCAGCAGACTCTGTCAAATGCTTTTCCTGCATCAAGGCCAGCTGGGAACGCCCTTTGGAACAATGTCAACAACAGCTGCAAAGTGTGTATGTTCTACAGCTCCTCCCTCTGGAAGAAACTCATGCTGCCTCAAATGTAGCTTTAGAAAAACTTTTAGCCAAGATCTTGGCATATATTACATTATCTGAGTTAAGTAGAGCTAGTGGGCAGTATAATGAGCAGAATCTAGGGTGTTCCCCTATATTTTTAAGCAGATCAGAGTTGAATACGTCTGGGATTTCTCAAGTCCTAAGAACATATAGAAACACTGATAAAGAAAAAGGAATGATAGCAGGCCAGGATGCACTCTTAACCTTTAGCTGGATGCCATCGTCTACCGTTGCTGAAGCTTTTGAAGCGGGATGAATATTGACAGCACTTGATATTCAGAGGGTTCTCCAAATACCCGCTGCTGTAAATATCTCTTTCTATTTGACCCCTACCTTCTTTGCAGTTAATCCGAGATACATGTTGACTGCTGCTTACCTCGCTACTACAAGATGCCACCATTTTCCCAGATGCTACATTATACTCATGTTTCTCCACTTGTGCAGTATTCGCCCTTTAGGAAGTAGTGGGATCTCGGCGCACATCGTGTAATGTGTTGCTTTCATGATTGTTGAGAGTGTTTATGAAATGGCATTGTTTTTTTTCTTCTGAGTTTTCGCAATAACAAATGTGATATGCAAACTTCGGAAATAAGACTTGACTATATCCCTTGGCACTGTATTTTTCGAATTTCCCCAAAAACAGTGGTAAATTAATTTGAAATATGCAGATAAACATCCTTAACATGAATTAATTTGAAATCCAGGAGCCAGAACATAATCTAAACACGAATCATTCTGTGGTGTTTTTGTAATAGATGACTAATCCCAGAACCCACAATTGGAACCCTGAAACATCCACTAGGGTGTTGGGAAGGAGCATTTACAGAATTCTAGGTTGTAGATATTCTGTTATCCATGATCCAAGGGTATGGTCAACAAAGGGGTTTGGTGCGAAATCAAAGTCACCACAGAGCCCTACCTCTAATTAAAAAGAGATATCAGTTATCCTCATTGGGGGCATACACAGCAATACATGTAAAAGGAAATGAGGCTTGGGGTCTAAATCCTGAATACAAATTACCGATTTGGCAGAAGGCAGCCGAGAAGGCCGACCACTGCAAAGGCTGTCTTTTGCCTCGCTCCTCGATCCCCCAGTAAATGCCCCCCGCACCACTCTCCCACTGCACAGCCACGCTACCACACTGCATAACCCACTTACCTCAACAAGTGCCATTGACTTCCGTCTTCCCTGTAGGCCACACCCCTTACAGGCCTATGTATTGAACGTGGCCTTGCGTACATCAGCCTATAGGGCGCGTGAGCTACAGGCCGTGTATGAAAAATAATCCCAGTGTTTACACTGGCAATCAACTGTGTCCAGCCAACATTAGATGTAGCATGTGAAATTCTGGGGTTTATGGAATTGCAAAGCTGTGTCACAGAATCTAAAGTCCCGATTAGTTACTGCAGACTGAACACAATGTGTATTTAAAAAAATGTCTCTCTTGGTATGTGACATGGGTTACTTGTAGACATATTAAATCTCGTTTAATTTCTTTATAATACTTAAACATGTGAGCACATTTTCTTTAGGAACTGAAGCCATTTGCATTCCAACTACACCTATTTAGATTACCACAAAACCCAAAAAAAGACGTAGAAGAAAGGGTACGGGATGGCAACTGGCTTACAAAAAATAAGTTCTAGGTATATTTCATCTAGTGGCGTGTTTCTACGTTTTATCAGAAACCCCGAGTCAGACTATAGAGAGAGTAATACCTCTCAACTATCAGGGAGCATTACTGAAAAGGGGTTATACAACAAAAATCAACAAAGGAGCAGCAATTAATCTGTTTGCTGTCATTCCCCCTCTTCTACAGTAGTTTGAGTTACTTGTGCCGCTTTTCAATCTCCCTCGAGGTTTGGGAGGTAAATGCCTGACTGTTCTATTTAACTTTTGATTCAAATGGATTTGGGGTTGGCCCAAGTTGGCTGTGGGGTGAGTGTGGGGTGAGTGGGATGACAACAACAGTTCTAAGCAATCCCGGTCCACTTGTAAAGTAGCTTCTCTCATTTCCTTAAGGCCTTGCTCAATACAAGGACTGCCTGCTTGATGAAGCCTCTATTGATAATTGTGACTTTCTGGTTGTCTGACATTGAAAAAGGCTGCTGCTGCTTTTATGATTTTTCCCTATGGCAGCTGGGTTCCTCCTCAGCGTCGGTGGCTGCATCTTCCCGGAATTCATTTAAGTGTTCCTAGTCCTCTGTGCTCCTTGCCTGTGGGCAAGATTGCTGGGCACTCTCCTGCTCTACCTTCTTCTCTGGGGAGCTCTTCTCTTGCTCACTTAACTTTGTCGCTCTGGGCAGCACCTCTACAACTCCTGCTTGTTTATCCACTGTGGTTGGAACAATTAAACCTTCACGCCCAGCCACTAAGATGGATGCTTTGCCATCTGTTTCTTCGTCCATTACCTTGGCAGCTCCAGAAACGTCAACTTTGGGAAACGTTAGCCCACAAAACAACATGAGAGCCTCAACCACTTGATAGCTGCCTGGGGTACCCCGCAAATCACTTGGCCATACCTAGAACTAAAGGGAGATCCACAAGACGAAGAAAAAGCATTTGGAATCGAGTGACTGCATCTGAGGCCAGCTTTAAGCACTTCCCCTGAGCCGCTAGTGAAAATATTCCTCATTGGTAAGGGCAGCGCCCAGCTTGCCCCTGAAGAAGTCTAGAAATACATCAGCAGCCCGGCTGGTCTAGGGGAAGGAACGAGAAAGCTTTGCCAATCTAGCTTGACAAGTAGTTCCGACACATTTAAATCTTCAGTTTCTGGCTTTTCCACCTCCATATCTAAACCCTTATACATTTGGGGAGGAGCTTCGAATCTTCAGAGGAATGCAGCTGTAGCCGGAACCCTAGGACAGTGACACCGAGATATTTCGACTACCTCTTTCTTTCTCTCTGGAATCCATGCAGAATATGCAATTCACCTTTGGCGGCAGCCGAAAAGATCCCTAATCCTCACCACGATTGTAGTCATCTTGTGCATCTGGATTTAGGAATAGTGATGCTGTACCTTACTCGCTCTTGCCAGTGAGTATCACCCAATCTAGTATGCCATGGTATAGTGGTGTTGTACCTTACTCCCTCTTGCCAGTGAGTGTCACCCAATCTAGTATGCCATGGTATAGTGGTGCAGTAACTTACTCCCTCTTGCCAGTGACTGTTACCCAATCTAGTATGCCATGGTATAGTGGTGATGTACCTTACTCCCTCTGGCCAGTGACTGTTACCCAATCTAGTATTCCATGGTATAGTAGTACTGTACCTTACTCCCTCTTGCCAGTGACTGTTACCCAATCTAGTATGCCATGGTATAGGGGTGCTGTACCTTGCTCCCTCTTGCCAGTGACTGTTACCCAATCTAGTATGCCATGGTATAGTGGTGCTGTACCTGGCTCCCTCTTGCCAGTGACTGTTACCCAATCTAGTCTGCCATGGTATAGTAGTACTGTACCTTGCTCCCTCTTGCCAGTGAGTGTTACCGAATCTAGTATTCCATGGTATAGTGGTGCTGTACCCTGCTCCCTCTTGCCAGTGACTGTTACCCAATCTAGTATGCCATGGTATAGTGGTGCTGTACCTTACTCTCTCTTGCCAGTGAGTGTCACCAAATCTAGTATGCCATGGTATAGGGGTGCTGTACCTTGCTCCCTCTTGCCAGTGACTGGTACCCAATCTAGCATGCCATGGTATAGTAGTACTGTACCTTACACCCTCTTGCCAGTGACTGTTACTCAATCTAAATGCCATGGTATAGAGGTGTTTTACCTTACTCCCTCTTGCCAGTGACTGTTACCCAGTCTAGCATGCCATGGTATAGTGGTGCTGTACCTCACTCCCTCTTGCCAGTGACTGTTACCCAATCTAGTATGCCATGGTATAGTGGTGCTGTACCTTGCTCCCTCTTGCCAGTGACTGGTACCCAATCTAGCATGCCATGGTATAGTAGTACTGTACCTTACACCCTCTTGCCAGTGACTGTTACTCAATCTAAATGCCATGGTATAGAGGTGTTTTACCTTACTCCCTCTTGCCAGTGACTGTTACCCAGTCTAGTATGCCATGGTATAGTGGTGCTGTACCTCACTCCCTCTTGCCAGTGACTGTTACCCAATCTAGTATGCCATGGTATAGTGGTGCTGTACCTTACTCCCTCTAGCCAGTGACTGTTACCCAATCTAGTATGCCATGGTATAGTGGTGCTGTACCTTACTCTCTCTTGCCAGTGAGTGTCACCAAATCTAGTATGCCATGGTATAGGGGTGCTGTACCTTGCTCCCTCTTGCCAGTGACTGGTACCCAATCTAGCATGCCATGGTATAGTAGTACTGTACCTTACACCCTCTTGCCAGTGACTGTTACTCAATCTAAATGCCATGGTATAGAGGTGTTTTACCTTACTCCCTCTTGCCAGTGACTGTTACCCTGTCTAGTATGCCATGGTATAGTGGTGCTGTACCTTACTCCCTCTTGCCAGTGACTGTTACCCAATCTAGTATGCCATGGTATAGTGGTGCTGTACCTTACTCCCTCTTGCCAGTGACTGTTACCCAATCTAGTATGCCATGGTATAGTGGTGCTGTACCCTGCTCCCTCTTGCCAGTGACTGTTACCCAATCTAGTATGCCATGGTATAGTGGTGCTGTACCTTACTCTCTCTTGCCAGTGAGTGTCACCAAATCTAGTATGCCATGGTATAGGGGTGCTGTACCTTGCTCCCTCTTGCCAGTGACTGGTACCCAATCTAGCATGCCATGGTATAGTAGTACTGTACCTTACACCCTCTTGCCAGTGACTGTTACTCAATCTAAATGCCATGGTATAGAGGTGTTTTACCTTACTCCCTCTTGCCAGTGACTGTTACCCAGTCTAGTATGCCATGGTATAGTGGTGCTGTACCTTACTCCCTCTTGCCAGTGACTGTTACCCAATCTAGTATGCCATGGTATAGTGGTGCTGTACCTTACTCCCTCTTGCCAGTGACTGTTACCCAATCTAGTATGCCATGGTATAGTGGTGCTGTACCTTACACCCTCTTGCCAGTGACTGTTACTCAATCTAAATGCCATGGTATAGAGGTGTTTTACCTTACTCCCTCTTGCCAGTGACTGTTACCCAGTCTAGTATGCCATGGTATAGTGGTGCTGTACCTTACTCCCTCTTGCCAGTGACTGTTACCCAATCTAGTATGCCATGGTATAGTGGTGCTGTACCTTACACCCTCTAGCCAGTGACTGTTACCCAATCTAGTATGCCATGGTATAGTGGTGCTGTACCTTACTCTCTCTTGCCAGTGAGTGTCACCAAATCTAGTATGCCATGGTATAGTGGTGCTGTACCTTACACCCTCTTGCCAGTGACTGTTACTCAATCTAAATGCCATGGTATAGAGGTGTTTTACCTTACTCCCTCTTGCCAGTGACTGTTACCCAGTCTAGTATGCCATGGTATAGTGGTGCTGTACCTTACTCCCTCTTGCCAGTGACTGTTACCCAATCTAGTATGCCATGGTATAGTGGTGCTGTACCTTGCTCCCTCTTGCCAGTGACTGTTACCCAATCTAGTATTCCATGGTATAGTAGTACTGTACCTGGCTCCCTCTTGCCAGTGACTGTTACCCAATCTAGCATGCCATGGTATAGTAGTACTGTACCTTACACCCTCTTGCCAGTGACTGTTACTCAATCTAAATGCCATGGTATAGAGGTGTTTTACCTTACTCCCTCTTGCCAGTGACTGTTACCCAGTCTAGTATGCCATGGTATAGTGGTGCTGTACCTTACTCCCTCTTGCCAGTGACTGTTACCCAGTCTAGTATGCCATGGTATAGTGGTGCTGTACCTTACACCCTCTTGCCAGTGACTGTTACCCAATTTAGTATCCCATGGTCTCACAAATCCCCTTGCCTCTTCATACATGACCCCAGCCTGCTTTCCCTTATGATGCTCCCACTAAAGTGTGTCCTCCCTTCCTTCACAGATGTTATGGAGAAGCAAGCTCAAACATCCTTTTTTGTCAATGCCAGACAGTTATTGCAGAGCATGATACCTAATGCCAGCGAGGTGACGCCGGAGCAACTGCAAGCAAAATATGTGTTTCCCTTAAATAACCCCGAACTATCTGTTGCTCTAGAAGCACTCCCAAGTGATCCTTTGACTCAATGGTAGTCCACACAAAAGATTCTTACAGCGTTTGAGTGATAGGATATGATTGGTTATTTTTTTTGTCTCGGGAGGATAGCTCGGAGGCAACATGCTCGCCTTGGAAGCAGAACAACACGGAGTAACACAGGTTCGATCCCCGGGTCAGCGCTTAGAAACCTCTCGTTATTAAGCACATTATAAATTACCTATCATATCATAAGCGTTTAAGTGCTCGGTGGAAACGTGTTTCAAGGTCAGTAGTGGTGTCACTATAATAGTTAGCATTCTCTATTGCCAGAAAAAAGTCAAGAATTGCATCTAGCACCTACAGCTTCAGGGCCGCTTTGGATTGGTGGCCACTCCTTTGAACTACAGATGGACGATCTACAGCAACTCTTGGCTCTCCCCCATTGCATGAAGGAGAGAGTGAGGAAACGATACCTTCATGCAACACCTGCTGCTCATTTCAACTTGGCCGTGTTAGCAGGTTCTGTGATCTTCAACCTACTATTTTGAAAAGCAACCAATAAGAAATGCCAGCGGTGTTCACGTTGGACAAGTGGGCATTTATATAAGTGACCTTCAGCAGGCTCTTAGCTTGAGAAGCTCATAACTGATATGGGCGAGTCACTGTCTGGTAGAAGCATCCCAACTAACTTGGCACATACATTATTTAGAGTTTAAATTCAAGGTCTTAAAAATGAAAGGTGTTGCAATAATGTATGAGTTATCGATGTACTGAAGTCATTGACTGCCACTTCAGGGTAAGATTCATATCTCTTGGTGGAGATCTCTTTGGCAAGGCCATTCTGGTCCCCATACCTACAAGCTAAAGGTGGTGTTTTAAGGGTACACTGGACCCCTCTATACTGAGACAGGAAGACAGGAAGCATCAGAAGGCTTGCAAGGCATTGTTAACTTGTTCACTTATCAGAACACAGAAGCACTGCTTGGAAAAAGATCAAAGGTGCGGCAGAGAACTGTTAATACTTTCTGATGCTTGAGGAGAGGCTGCAGAGATCACACAGATTTCTCCTAACTGAAGCATTATGTAGATCAAATTTAACAACTTAGAGCATCGTTTCAATATTTTTGTGATATCTGAATATTTTCAATTCTTTAATTGAGCAAGCCAAAATAATGTACATAAACATATAATAAAACGAGTCAGTAAAAGACATGCACTGTCAAAGTGAAGAACATGCTTAAAGTTGGTAAGCATGATATGATATGATACGATATGATATGTCATTTATAACGTGCCTGTACACAAATGTTTCTAGGTGTGACAAGACAAGGAAGGGAGAACAGAGGGAGGATAAGACAAACAATCTTACTAGGCCTTGTATCATTCAGATCGCGCAATTGCGAGAGCATTGCGCAAGTGCGAGAGCATCATGCAAGTGCGAGAGCATCATGCAAGTGCGAGAGCATTGCACAAGTGCGAGAGCGTGAAGAATCTTTAATAGAGGCCACTTTTAGAAATGCCTTGTGGACGCTGCGAGCAACAACTCATAATCCCGACAACAGACGTAGTACAATAGCTCTTTTAGACAAATTCTGCTTTCAAACAGCACTGAAGCCTGATCTTGTTTTTTTGTTTGGGATAAAGTGCCATTTTATTCTTTTATGCCTTATTTTTAAAAGTCAATTACATCAATTTCAATAACTTTCATTTAATTTGTATACCACTTACGAAATAATCGTACATTTGCTAATATGTACAGTACGAATAAACCAAGTTAATCATAATACAGTAACTAAGGACGATATCTAGGTAAATAAGCAAAGAGAGAACTATTGAGAAAGATGAAAGAAGAACTAAGGGCAGAAGCAGATGGCTAGATTACGGCAGAGTGCTCGAGAACTTGGTGACCATCAGAGAAAAGGAACAGAAGAAAAACTGTGTGCAGGGAGCACCCAGCACTTCAATGGGAGAGTGGTGGTTTCAAGAGGGAACATGAACCGCGATCAGAAAAGAGAGACACAGAGGCGCAGGGATGTGTGGACACTAACAGACGACAGAGTGGAAGTTAAACAGGGAGCTGGCAGCCAGCACAGAGAGGCGAAATATTAGAATAGATGATCTGTGGAGCGAATCTTGAAGAGACAACAGATAGACACATTGAAAATAGATTCTCTGGACAACTGCGGCATTGGTGGGGCGACCAAGGTGAGCGGAGCAATCTTCCAAACTGAAGAAAGCAAGAGCAAGGAGGAGAGCTTTGGGTGTCTGAGTGCTCGTGAAGAGGCCAACTTCACGAATAATGTGTAGCGGGTTCTAGTGAAACAGGAAATGTGAGCAGAAACAGAGAAATCCCCCCAAAACGTATTCCCAGAATGCAGGCATTAGAAGAAAGTATGAAGGTATGGTGAAAACGGTTCAAAAAAGATGAGGGGGCAAGGATAGAGCGAAAAAGCATGAAGCCAAATAATGTTGGTCATTGTGAGTGAGCAAGATGTTTTCAGAATAGAAGAGCAGGCCGGCACTCCGAGATACAGTTATAGCTCTGAGTAGAGAGGAATGAAAAGGAGGCGAAGATCATGACCTTAACACCTCGGTCGACACCAGCTCCACTCCCCACCTAACCTGAGACAGGACGGTCTGCTTCCCCATGTATCCTCCACTTGTTGCTTTTCAATCACATGCTGCAAAATTCCCGTCCCTTGTAATGATCGCTTGCAATCTACTTCCCTCAACGTGTACTTCCCACTATGACTTGTAAAGTGCTCTGTTGCTTCCTGAAGCTAGGTCATGCTCAATAAAAAAATATATAATAATAAGAAGAAGAAGAAGAAGAATAACAACATAATAAGGTCTGCTTTTAGCAGACACTGAGTGTCCTTATACTTTCTTAGAAGAGTTCAAAAGACTGGGTTTGTAGAACATCATCTATGAACTCCATTTCTGTATTTTATTGGGAAAACAAGTGTAGGGAGTGGCTTCAGGAGAAAATGAATAGTTTTTCAACATTGCTAGAAGTAATTACGATTTGAATGTGCCTTGTGTGCAGTTGCTTTGCATGAAGATTACTGGTGTGTGAAAGAGGAGAAACACTTCCAAATGACCTTCAAGTTCATTGCATGCCAGCCGGTACTCTATGTACAGCTCCAGCAACGTATGCTGAAAGGCGTTAATCTGGGTACAACCAGCCCATGGATACTCCAAGTCCAATAGGGCAGGCCCAGCGTTTCATCCTTCTGTGCTCGATTAAATGAATAGCATTGAGTTTGGTAATAGAATTCACAGTTATTTACAGTAACGTCAGGGCACCTTGTTGTCAGAACTGGTTCTTTTATCTTGGCAGTGATGGTCATTGTAAGGCAACCACAGTGTTGGTGCTTCCCTCCTAATCGCCCAGCCCCCACACCGGACTCCATTATGCCAGTCTTCCTCTTTCCCGTTGGGTGGGAAAGTTAGGTGTCAGTGGGCCTCATCATGAGTTGGGCAGTATCCCGGCTGTAATACCACCCAACTGCAATAGCGTTAGCACCCACCGCTCTGACGGTATTACCGCTGGATCACAGGTTGGGCGTTAACTATAAATCCCCATTCCCCATTGCACACTAATACAGTCGGCTGTAATACAGGTCGCTAAATGGGATTTTCATCTCCAGAAAAAAGCTGGAGATAAAACAGCCCATTTAGCGCAAAACTCGTGAAAGGGCCAGCCTTTAAATGCATCTCTAATACCGTTACCGCCGCATTTAAGGGCTACCACCCAGCTCGTGATGAGGCCCAGTGAGTCTCTTTCAGCTGTGGTGAGGTTTCGCTTCTCCACAGAATAACCAGATGGTTTAAGCTACAGTATCCTGAGGGAGATGTGCTCTTGGTTCACTTCAATTGAACCCATTGGATTAACTCACATGATAGAAGTAATTAATAAAGGAAAAGAGAAAGACTGACAATGTGCTGTCGCTTTGGCACGGTGTCATCTTGTGACCCTATTCCTTCAAGGCCTGCCCTCCTCCTCATTTTCATCTTTTCTTCTCTCTCTCACACTCTTTCTGTCTCTCCCTCTATTTCTCTGTCTCTCTCTGTCTTTCTCTTTCTGTCTTCCTCTCTCTCTCACACACACACACACACTCACTATCTACTGCTCTCCTCATCCCGTCTCTCTTGCATCTTTTCTTCCCTGTTCTTTCTCTATATTTCTATTGTCTCTGCCCTTTCTCTTTCTCTCCCCAGGAATCCTCCTCTCTCCCATCCTCCCGGTAGTTTTCTACTACTCGGAAATGGCCAAACCATATAATGTTAATTATAAAAGAAATATGCATATTGTGGATGCAGAAAAAAGTAAAATGTTGTGTAAACACTGGAAACACGCTGCTGTCCAGAATTAATGGCGAAGAAAATGTATAACACTGATAAAACAGGTTTCATATTTTCTTTAAAAAAACAGGAAAATATGTACACCGAAATACGGAAAGTCTAACTATATTGAAGACTCTAACTATATTGAAGACAGCCTGCACACCCCTTGTTCAGTAAACACGTGCCTAATGTCTTTGGACCTGTGGGTCTTTGCAAGATTGTAGTTTGGGGGCATGCTTTTTTTACCGGATGGTCCCTGGCCCTAGTCCTCTGCTGATCTGAGGTGGGACTGTAGCCTCTTTGTGAATATGAGGCACCTGTCCCAGGGGCCGCATGGGCCTTTCCATTGCGCTATTTACAGACACACCCATGGATACATTACCTAGGTTTTGTTACAATGCTTTTGCTCTGTGCCAAATCACCACCATAGTAGTTTCAAAGTGCCAGTCCTCGTGTGTGGCATATTCTGCCCACTTCTGGGGGACCCAGAAATTAGTCTGACTTTATGGTGGGAAAAAGTGAAGTAAGAGAGGAGCGGGAACGTTGAAGGAGGTTGCAGACTCATATGTCTTCTAAATCACACTCATGTATCCCAACTGCAAAATGGGGACTTGTCGCTTCCACCTTCTAAAGGGCCCTTTGTAATTATGATGTATTAGTGATGAGAAACAAATGAAAATACTCTTCTATAACAGATGTTCCCTTTTTCAGTGATTGTTTGCCCCTAACTTGTGATCCCACTCCATAATAATACAAGATGAATAAAGTTTACAACACACAATGCATTTCACAAAACCAATATCATCACTGTAAGCAACTGAATACCTATGTAAGTCAGGATAACGTTTGCAATCTATCACCACTGCAGACAACCACTGTAACCTGTAACCATCCTATTGAGATAAAGCGCCTAGATGCCCCCGGGGCTTGGTGCGCTATATAAATGACCAAATAAATAAATAAGGAAACAATATGTGCGTTTTGTCGACTGCGGGCTTAGGCGCGTTATAAATCTAAATAGAATAGCATAGACTATAATGGCTAAGAAATAAAGAGTGATGGGAGTCAACTCGAAAACGATGGTGTCCTTTTTTATCAATAAAAATGCATTGGCTGATTCACAAAAAGACATCTGCACTGACATCCACTTTACAATGTGTATAGTTCCCCACACGAGTAAAATGCATTCCTTCAAAAAAGGAAATAGACGTGCAGATTATGTAACCTTTGGGAATGCACTAATGGGAATGTGTGTTTACGTGCAGGATCTGCTTGCGCCTTACGTTTGTGTGGACATCCCGTCATAGGGTTCGGGAGGAGGCGTGTCCCTGCGCGTTTTCATGGTAAAGTAGGCCTCTAGAAATGGTTAAGGAATGTGGCGACCGCTGAGCCATGCAGCACATGAGCATTGATTGCTTCGAGGCAAGGAAAATGGCCCCTTTATTGGGATGAGCATTTGCTTTGTCCCTTAAAACTCAGAAGGCATCAAATTTCGCCCTTAAGCCATATTACGATATATAAATACACCCCCTTCTTGTTGACCACTGGAATAGGTGAGTGTTAAGTGATCCGCTCCCAGAATAAAGGAGCCGGATGGGGGCTGCTGCTGCCCAGAAGGAGATGCGCTGTAACTTAAAGCCGAGGCTGCAAGTATTTGGGAAAGTCTTCATCAGGGCAGCGGAAATAGAAACACATGTGCTGGTCTCAATCATCCCCTGTTGGGCGTCAGGGTGTGCGTGATTCCTGGCCTCCCCGAGCAGTGGCTCCAGGGCTCTGGACGCTTGAAGGGACACGTTTTGTGAGGAATCAGTTTTCATGACCTAACTCCCTAAGCCCTTCGTGCCGCGCTGACGGCCGCCTCCGCCTCCGTGGCATTTGCCAGAGCATGTTGGGATTTGGGAAGCACTTTGCTGCTGTGTGCAAGCAGCGCTTCTTGTACACATCACGCGGGGGCCAGGAAGTAGAGCTAACAAAACCATGTACCCCAAATTGTACATTAGAGGAATATTATTAATCACTGAGCATCTCTGTGCCACATGCTAAAGGGTGAGAATGGCTGTTCTCCTTTCAATCAAGAGAACTTAAGAGCATGTTGCAGTCTTTAATGGCAGTGCTCAGAGGCCTGTTCTATAGTTTTGGAAAAGGGTGCTTATTTGCAAGTTAATTAAGCAACGGCGCCACATTCCAAAAGCAATAACCACATAAAGTACTTTCTATGCACACCATGTAGCAAACATTGTATGCAATCCCACCTCATAATTAGGCGGTATGTTACAACAATCAATGGCAATGCCAATAGTTTGGGCTTTTGTTTCAGCACTACATAAGAATGTATCAAGCACCAGTGTCATATCTCCAAGAACGTCTACCTTTTGAAAGATATTGGCATTACCTGTCCAGTTATGGACAGTGTGTGGGCATATGTACAGTGTGAACGTAAGGTCACTGACGATGTGTGTTTGTGTGTGTGTATGTGTGCGCATTATTTGCTTTCACATATGCGCTGAGGTAGGAGTGTGATCAATGTTTCCTGCAAATGGTTTTCTTTACGTGTGGCGATGGAATGTTTATATGCGCAATCAGCTGCATTTAACTGTCTTGGATTGAGTCGTTGTGGACACGGTCATAGTGAGCGTGCAACCACTGTTTAGAGTTGACCGTGAGGCAGGTATTTTCCAACGAACATGTACTTCTAAAACTGTCAACAAAATAATGAACATTAGGAATTCTGCTTCCTATTATATATATATATATACATATATATATATATATATATATATATATATATATATATATACACAACTGTACAATGGGGATATGTATTTCGAGCTGAAAGGCCCAGCGTTGAAAGAGTTGACAATTCCCATCCAACCATCACTTAGCTTACGCCCGTAGAAAAATACATTGATTCTGAAGCCTCTTAAGCTCACCCTATAAGTTGGATACATGCACATGCTGAACATTGAACACCTTTCAAGCAAGCACTTTCAGTAATTTAATTAAACTTTGAAGAAGATTTCACTTGAAATTAAATTCTTCTGGGGGGATTTCTCATTCTGTAATTCTGAGTCTGAGAAAAGCCATCTTGTAATAAGGTTCATCAAAATAATGTCACTAGTACCCTACAGGTTTCATGCATTCCTATCTTGCTATGTTGCAATGAATGAGAATAGACATTATTGGAAGGGGATGCAGTACCCTTTTTTGTTACTAGAGAGTGCATGCAGTACAAGACTCTTTTTGTTTGAAGTTAGTTTCCATAGATTGGAAAGATGTAATGTTTCCACTCCTCCATTACTATTAAAGTACAAGACTTTTTGAGGCACCAGAGAAGGATATAATAGAGAAGGGGTAGATAAGTCCCTTTATAGCAGCAGAATCTGTGCTGCGAGTGCAGCATTTACAGACCCAATCTAAAGGACATGTACCCTCCAAGTAAAGATCCCCTTCTGTTGTGCTTGACTTACGTATTACAAGATGAATGTTCTCTTTCTTCAGAGTTTTATAAAATACAGCATAAGTGAAACTCATTCGGCTTAGGTAGAAAGGATAAGGAAGTGAGCAGCACTATTAGGGAGCAGTGTAAACAGGATGTGAGTGGACACATGTACACCCAATGATTATCTTTACAATTGTAGCCACTTGTTTTCCTTTATCACGTAATCTTAGTGATACTAATTGTGAGCCAGGCTCCAGTGCAGGAGAAGGGCTCCAGAGCCAGTGATCTTGGCAGATAGAGACAGTTATGTGATGTAAAATATGACAGAAGCAGTTTGCAATTCGCTTGAGAATGTTAAGATATAGTGGGGGAGCCCAGGAGATTCAAAGCAAAAGCTGACACAGTTTGAAATACAACGCTGTTGTATTTGTAAATGCTGCAGTTTTCTTTCCACGTTTGCCAGGCTCCTTTGAGCCAGAAACGTAGAAAGAAAACGGCAGCATTTATAAAAACAACAACATTGTATTTATGTTTGCAGTGGCTTCAGCTTTGAGTCTCCTGGGCTACTTTGACCCGGGGGAGCCCAGGAGACTCAAAGCTGAAGCCACAGCAAACATAAATACAACGTTATAAATGCTGCGGTTTTCTTTCTAAGTTAGAAAGAAAACCGCAGCATTTATTTTGCAGTGCTTTGAAAAAAAAAAGAAATTAAAAGCACTTACCAGTTTGTGTTAATCTCTGGTCTCTGGCAATAATGAAGCAAAAGCCACCTGCTGGTAGCTTTTGTTTATTACAGCTGGCTGGCTTTTGCTTCATTAGTGCGCAAGGGCAGAGATTAACACAAGCACATGAGGCTCATCCATTTCACAAAATGGATGCCTCCTAGTGTTTCAAATGTGTGACTTTGAGCCTTATTTGCTCCAATGTTTACATAGGAGCTTTCTTAAAAAATATTTTTTATATACATTTTTGATCATGGCCTATCTTTTGAGCCAATACAATTTTAGAGGGCACTATTCCTTTAATATTAACTGCAATACTGCACATGCTCTTGAGAGGGAGATCTTTTTGTTGAGCTGGCAAGGGATAGTTTACTAAATTGTCAAACAGGACATTTTATAACCTCTTGACTTGTAAGCAAAGTTTATAAAAGATTGTCTGTGTAAAAGGCACAAAGACACACAAAAAGAAACTGTAAATTCTTCACTTACCATGAGCATTTCTTCCCTGAAAAATTAGGGTGAGTGGCAAAGGATTCTAGGAATGTGGATCTCATTGAATAGGATATCTGCATACCCACAATCCATTGCAATCTCACCCTTGTATTCTGGGGAAGTGATGCAAATGCATTACCTCTGCGTCCCTCTTCCTCGACCAGTACTTACTTAGGAAGCACCAGTCTCCAAGACAGGAACCCTTTTTCAATTTTTCTTCTCCAGGGCCTTCCCCTATACCCTGGAGTGTAACACTCCTCTCACTCAGCATGCCAGCTGGCAGGCTGATTTTAGGGCCAAGCAACTCCAGGGCCCCTGCTAGGCAAGGGGCTGTGATTGAGCAGAGTGGCACAGTCTGCAGTCCCTGCTTGGTGGACTGTGGACAGCAGTGGCTCCTGTGGGCCCCTACTTAGCAGACGGTGCCAGGAGGGAGAACGCACCTACCACCTGCTGTCCTCGGCAGCAAGCTGCCTTTTCCTCTGACCAGGGCGTGGAATTGCTGCACCTGAGTGTTCAGCTAAGTAGTGGCGGCACGCCGGAGGTTTTGGGGATTAGATTGTGCCGCAACGCTGGAGCATGCTTGCTGGGTGCCTAGATAACGTTCCGGGATGCTGGAGCTGTGGTCCCGTTGTGTGTTTAGATATATTGCTGGGAGAATGCTTGTGTGTGGGTGAAGTAGCACACCCTGGCATCGCTGGAAGACACACCCCGGGGCTGGTAGCTTGGTGGTGGCCACAGCGAGGTGTACATGCTGCTTCACGTACAGGGTCTGTGTCCTGTTACTCTGTCAAGATGAGTGGCAGCATTTCTGAGGAAAGGTTGGGGGACTCCCCTTCTTCTGCATCTTCTACACCCTCATCATCCTCTTCAGGTTTTGGCTTGGAGGAGGTGGCTCATGCAGGGAAGTATCTGGGTACAGGATCATTGTCACATTTCTGATCTAGGTGACAGAATGCATAGGTTCCCCAGAGAAGGGGCCAGTGAGAGACGGAGTGCGACAGGGATTGTCCCACCCTTCCCCATTTTCTGGCACACCTTAATGTCTGGCCTTCCTCTCTTTAAAGACGTGATGGAGGAGGTTCTACGGGAATCGAAGGTCCATACAGAAGACTGGTGCCCCTCGGTTCATGGCAGAGCTTTGCTCGCTGTGCGTTCTAGTGTAGGTTCTCCACACCGGCTGTGATGGTGGCCACCATTTTACCCTGTCTGGTGGGGAAATCGTCTAGCTTCCCAGAAGGCAGAGTGCAGGATATTGATAGGAAGGTTACCTCCGGTCTGGATGCAGTCTATTCAGGTTCCAACCTTGCCTTTCGGGCAGTGACCCGTGTCTCTTACTTGGCAGAAATGGCCTTGCAGGTCAGTTAGAGCCCTGGCTCACAGCTTGAAGGAGTGTGTTGATTATGCTCCGGTTTTGCATGTCCTTAGGGGGCAGATTGAGTTCCTTTTGGATCTGACCTGTGATGAGGTGAACACGGCAGCCCTGTCCATGGGAACAGCTATTGCAGGCCAGTGTCAGGTGCATGTTCGAGATGGGCATATGGAGTCCCATCGGGTTGCTGTTTGAGGGAAATATGCTTGGTGCTGGGTTGAACGAAGTTCATGCCATCTTCCCCGCATATGGATGTATGGTTCCGCTACGCACCAGCCCTAAGCCTGAGCCTGGTCCTTCGAGTGAATCTGAGAGGTGTGGCGGAACTCAGCAGCCCTGCAGGGGTTTTCAGGAACCCTGGGGAATAGGAATTCAACAAATCCCAGAGGGATCTGGAAAGGCTCCATCCCCTGTGTGTTCGCTGAATTACTGAAGCTGGACAGTTGGGTGCCAGGTTACTGTTCGCCTAAGAAGCCTGGGGACGCTCTGTCTTCAGATGTCTGGCTAAACTGGGTGGTGGAGATGAGGTTATATGATTGTCTTTCTGTCTCCTCATACCCTGCCTGGTGGGCTCTTCGCCCCTCTGCTGGGGAGCAGATCCATAAGACTGCCATGAACGTTGGTCAAAGCAGTGATCTTGCAAGTTCCGAAGGGTCTAAAAAGGCCAGGATTTTGCTTGTTCGTGTTCCTGGTTCTGAAGCCTTCGGGGGTTTGCAGCATACCCTGAACCTGCAAATGTTGAACCTGCATGTGGCCATCCGAAGGTTTAACATGGGGAGCGTCCAAACGTAATCCCGATCTGGAGGGTTCTACTCGCATGCCCCATTTGGAGGGCAGTTCAGCAGTTCGTGAGATTTGTGGTTGGAAGCCTTCATATGAATTCCAGGCTGTGCCATTAGGCCTACAGACTGCACCTAGATTTTTCACGAGTATTCTAGGGGATGTGGTTGTGGATTTTCGTGCACAGGGAATATAATTGTTCACTTTCTGGATGACTGTTTTTTTAGGGCCTCCTCCCGCCAGGTGCTGCTGCAACAGGTGGTAGTCCCTTGCAGCTCCCTGCAATGGGTGGGAGTCGGATTCACAGTGAAAATCTCATCTACATCCATCTCAGGGCCTCAACCTTCTTGGAGCCTGGTTCTGGCTGGCCGAGGGATTGGTGCTTTTGGCAGCGTACAATGCGGTCTTAATTCAGTGCCTGGCCCAGGCCTTGTTGGATCTACAGTAGGGTGCAGTGAGGTTTTTATTTTTGCCTCTTGTGTGTCCTTGGTCTCCTGGGACAGGTTGCACATAAAGTCCCTCCTTTCTTGCCTACACATGCTCTGGCAGGTGGACTCACAGTGATTTGAGCAACTCCTCCCAGAGGTCCTGAACGGTAATTTCCAGTTATGGTTACATCCCTTGCTTCTCCTGTGGGGTTCCCTCTCTATCAGCCTTGTTCGATTACGCTTCCTACCGACACCAGCGATCTGCGGTCGGGTGCTATGTGGGCACACCTCATGCATCGGGTACAGTGGGAATTGCATGGGACTGTGGCTGCTGGCTGGGTTCTACAGGCTGTATTTCTCAGGACGGACAGTACTTCGGCCTTGGCTTGTGTGAACGAGCAAGATGGTCCCCGATCGAGAGGGATTGGCATATTGTTGTTTGTGATTTCTGCGTGCATCGAGGGGGAGAACCATTTGGTGGGGGACCGCTTGGGCAGGAGTTTTTCTGGCAACATCCTGGTACCTAAAACGGGATGTGTTTTCAGTTGTTTGTCAGCATTTTGGGACGCATGGGTGGAGAGATTCTGTTCCAGGTTCCCCTCAGTGGAGGCTTGGGGGCGTTGCTGATATGGCTGTCTCGTGGCCAGTGGACCTGTTGGTTGATTTCCCTCCTCCCCTTATTGATCATAAAGGTTGTGGTCAGGGATTCAGCAGTTGAGGTGTTTCTCCTGGGTCCCTCTTGGCCAAGGAGATTGTGGTTCCCTTTGACGATGGGGCTGGCTGGCAGTTGCTCCGGTGTTTCTACTGCCAGCCTCCCTGTGTCCTTTGATTCTGGGGTTGGGTGCAGCAGTGTCAGAGGTGCCTCGTTGGGGGACATGGTCTCTGAATTGGGGTTGCAGAGGCTAGATCTGACTCCATTGTTGGCACGGAGGGTGCACTGTCCATGGATAATGGCCACCTTACTGTGTGTTTACCCCTGGGGGTCTTTCTCAGAGTGGTACTCTGGAAGGGAGTTGCCTGCCTTGCAAAGTCTGGGGGTTGTTTTGGGCTTGGCCATTTCTTCCTTCCGATACAACAGGCTTCCCTGCTTCCTGTCCTTGCCAGGTGGCTTGCCATTGGTTTTGCAGGATATTGACTTGCACTTTGTCACGCTTAAGGTGATGTTCCCCGAGTCTGTCGCCTTGGCTGGTTAATTGGATGGAATCAGGATGCTTTTGTTCACGGCCCCCCACTTGGAGATTAGCTCTGCTGCGTTGTATTTGTGATGTTATGCAACTTTCAGCCTGAGGTGGTCTGAGGTGGTCTCGAGGTTTCCATTGGTGTCAGCAGCAGTGGACTGGGAACTAAAAGAGGCCCTGGAAATAATTACTGGGGACCAAAAGAGGCCCTGGAAATAATTTTCAAACACATTTTCAGCAAGCCCTATGCTTTTCCTATGATAAAATGTGGAAATACCACACAAAAGAGGCCCACCGGGAAATCTCCAGAGTTCCCTATAGGCCATTCCACCCCTGGGTGTCAGCGTTTGTTCTTCCATTTTTTTGTTAGGGTTTTTGGTTATCCAGGGGAAGTGACGTGCTCTGCATGTCCGCCGGCTGTTCTTCGGTCTTTGAACAGCATTGCTTGCATGCGTAGAGCGGATTGCCAATTGGTTAATTTTGGGGTTTCACGCGCATAATACCCAGAGGTTTCTAAGCGCGGACCCAGGGATCGAATCTGTGGTGCATAGTGTCGCCGTGTTTCCAAAACGAGCACGTTGCCGCTGAGCTATACTCCCGTGACTGGCATATGTTTTGGCTGGCTTACAGGCTCCTTCCCAAAGGGATACAGGGGAGTTCCACGGGCGGAATGTCGACTTCCTGAGCTTGTGTAGTCTTAGCTGCGTAGTGGGCAGTACCCAACACTTTTGCAGGACACTTTCATTTGTCATTGCACTTGGACGAGGCATCCTCATTTAGTAAGCATGTTCTGAGTGCTGGCACGTCAGGATCTGGGGTTTGCCCGGCCCTTTCTGTGAAGTGGTGACAGGGTGTGCGCACAGCATTCTCCGGTCAGCATCAGATTTCTCTACCCATTCCTTCGTGGCGTTGGTATGCCTCATAAGTAAGTACTCAATGAGGAAGAGGGACGTGGAGGTAGTAGTCTGATTACTTACGATCATTTTCATTACTCCTAATCTTGCTCTTCCTTGTCTCTGTGCTTACGTGCCACCTATCGCTCTCATTTTGGCATGTAATGGGTCCCAGCGTCTTGGTGATGAGCTGGGGGAAACAGAGACATGCTGAAGTAAGGAGGGTGTTATACTCCCAGGTATAGGGTAGGGCAATGGAGAAAGAAGAAATAGAAAACGGGTTCCTGCTGTGTAGGCTGGTGCCTCATGAGTGAGTACTGAGACAAGGAAGAGCAGGACTAGGAGTAATTAAGATTACTGATAAGTACTCAGAGCATTAACACTTTATCAGCAATCAGTGTGCATTTTTCAGTTTGTGGACTTTCTGACAACATCTTCAAATGAAGATGTCTTTAATAAACCTGGTATTTAGTTTTTAAAAAAAGAAAGTAAAAAGCAAAACGAGTCCCGTTTATTTCTGTGTGCAGATAGTTTAGTGTTTTACCTCCTCGGCTGGTCTTTGCTTCTCGTGTTTTCCAGTTAGCTGTTGAAGAACGTATGATGCGTCGTGCCTGTGGTTGCTAAGACACAGTGCATAAGCATTAGACAGCCAGCCACTTTGGGTTGTCAGGAAGATTCATTCATTAAGGGGCAGGGAATACCTCCTTTACGTTATTGGGAAATCAAAGTAACTAAACAGAAGTAGCAGCCTAAGGAGTGGTCAGCATAATAAAAGTAAACATAGTCCAGGTATAGATGGTGAACATTGAAAAAGAACCAAAAATGTTTTTCAAAGAAACCTTAGTGGGTGTTGTTTTGGGTGGGGGGGCAGGAAGAGCGAGGGAATTCACATCAGCCTTAGCTTAACGATGGGCGTTAATGGGGAGGGCCCATAACCAAACAACACCTTCAAGCTGTGTGTCCCTCCTCCCATGCCATCTCTCGCCTACCTTCACTTCCCATGACCATAGCTTTAGCTTATAGGCAGTGCTTTCAGCGCCACCTAATAGCCAAAACCTAAAATGTGGGTATTTAATCCCCTTATAATCGTACTCATAATGAGACCCTGAGTAGCACTTATCGTATTGTTTTGATATTTGACTTAGCAGAAACACATACATATGCCCTGTTGAAAAGAACAAGAAGGATTGAAGAAGAGGAGCTGGCGCGTCTGGGCTGGCATCCAATAGGGTGGGCTCACCAACCCTACCTTTCGAATTTCTCCTATCCTCAAGTCAGACACCTCGTTGCTTTGGCCAAGGTAGATAACCTTTCTCTAGCAAAATTTTGAGGAAATTGAATAGCGTACTGTGATGTTGAAGGATTTGCCAGGGCCTCGGCGTGTCTGCTGAGGCCCCCGCCAATGCGCGGGGGCGGGCTGATTGGATTCGCAGCGCGGGAACAGCTGCGCATAATAAAACACCGACTCGTTGGCTCGGTGCCTAAACCCGGACTGACGTGGCTCCGTCAGTTCCGGTGATTCCTTTATTAAACCGCGCCGTGACACCACATTCCTCCCCAACTTGGAGATATTTGTGCATTATATTTAACAACATGGTAATCAACACGGGGTCTTATAAACTGTTCTGACTTGCACAATAACATGCGACTTAAAGTTCTTGTTTTCATTCTTCGGGGTTCATCATGGCGTTGGCGATCGCTTGTAGATTCCGTCTACTATGTACCCTCGGAGACGGCATGACGGCTTGGGTTTTTCTCTCAGACGGTAGCGGGTGTTTCTTTCTCTGGGCACGTCCTTTTCCGTGGTCTCCGCTTCGGTTCTCCCATCGGGTGAGCGCGATCTGTCTATGTCTCCTGGTGTAGCACGACTCTCCGTTGGTGCCGGCCCTCGAGAGATTTGCGGTGTTTCTCTTTCGCCTTCCCTTGGGGGTGTTGATGGCTCTTCCCACATTTCCGGCGGTACCTTCCTGAAGTGTGACACGTTGCGTGTCACGGTCTCTCCCTCTCGGGTGGCGGTGACCATGCTGTGATTGGTTGCGCTGACTGTCCATGGTCGTACTTCGAAGTTAAGGGACATTTTCTTGGGCGGTGCGTGGTTCTTGACGATAACGGTATCTCCTGGGGTCAGTTCTCGGTGACTGGCTCGCCTGGCGATGCTCTCCTGTTCGTTTCTCCTTAGCCGCCTGGCGTCTATCGCTGGGATGTCAGGTTCTGGGGCTGTCCAGTGGGAGTGTACGGGTAGTTCTGCCTGTATCGGTACCCCGAACATGAGGGCGGCGGGACTGATCCCGGTGGCCGAGTGTGGGGTCTGTCTGTGTGTCCGCAGAAACCGGTATACGGCTTTCAGAAACGGGTGCTTTTATTCTTTGGCAATTCTGATAACCTTGTTAAGTGACCCCATGAATATTTCCGCGTCTCCATTTGCTTGGGGCCATCTCGGGGTGATCCGCTGGTGCTTGACGTTCACCTCTTTAAAGTAGTCCCGTAGTTCTTGACTGGTGAAGGAGGGCCCGTTGTCGCTTTTCACTTTCCTCGGGATTCCGTGGGTGGCGAATATCTTCTCCAGCGCGAGGATGGTGGTTGCGGCGTTAGTCGAGGTTACGTGTTCGACTTCTGGATATCTGATAAACTCGTTGAGCACTACGGGCAGGTATCCTTCTCCAGCAATGGTGCAGTGGTCCATGCTGACCGCGTCCCAGCATGTGCAGCTCCTTGGGGTACTGCTGATTGGTTCAGGGTGTTCGGGCCTCCTGGATGCTTGGCAGGCCGCGCATGATTCAACTAGTTCTACCACTCTTTGCTGCATGTTTGGCATCCACATCCTGGACTTGAGGTAGGCTGTTGACTTTACGATTCCTTGGTGCCCGCTGTGGGCTAACTTGAGAGCCCTTTCCTCTAGGGATTCTGGTACTATGATGCGGTGCCCCTTCAGTAGTACTCCCTCCGGAGCTATTGAGAGTTTGTGCCTGATCCCAAATAGCGCTCTGAGTTTGGTCTGAGCCGGTGTTGTGCGTTGGGCAATGGACATGAGATAGTTTTTCCAGTTGCCGGACTGGATGGCTGTCGCCGTGTGCTGTAGGACGGAATCTTCTTCTGTTTCACGCACAACTTCTTGTAGAGTCAGGGCTCTTGGTCTCGCGCAAGCGACTACCTGACATACATGCTCGTCGGTCTCTTCCGCGTGGTGTTGTTCACTGTTAGTAGCTGGCCTTGGGTGACGGGACAGGTAGTCTGCTGGGTTGTCCGATCCTGGGCGATACTCCACCTCAATGTTATACGGTTGTAACTGCAGCATCCATTTCTCTATGCGTGCCGGTGGGTGGGGGGCTGAGCCTCGGAAGATCGGGATTAATGGTTTGTGGTCCGTGAATATTTTTGCTTGCTTGCCTAGCAGGTAAACCTTGAAGTGTCGGCATCCCCACAAGATGGCTAGAGCTTCCTTTTCTATGTGCGCATAGTTTTGTTCGGGTTTTGTGAGGGCTCTGCTGGCAAATGCGATGGGGAACACTCTCCTTCAATGTCTGTTTGGGTCAACACTGCTCCTAGGCCACAAGGGCTGGCATCCACGAGGAGTTCAGTCTGTTTTCCTATGTCGAAGAATGCCATGGTGGTGGAGGTAGATAGAGTGTCCTTGATTTGTTGGAACGCTTGTTGGTGGACTGCGGTCCACTCCCACTTCTGGTCTTTCTTTGTTAACTCTCTGAGCGGACTTGCGACGCTTGCGAGGTCGGGGATAAAGCGTGCGCAGTAGGTGGCCATCCCCATGAAGCTCCTCACTTCGGAGGCTGATTGTGGCGCTTTGGAGTCTTTGATGTCTCTCACTTTCGACGGGTCGGGGGATACTCCTTCTGCGCTGAATATGTAGCCAAAGAAGCACAGTTCACTCTTGTTAAATTCACATTTCTCTGCATTGAGTGTTAGGCCTGCATCTTCGAGCCTTTTCAGGACCGCCGCTAGGCGTTGATGGTGTACATCTTTGTTTGGGGCGTATACTAGGATGTCATCGCTAATGTTTGTGGTCCCTTCTAAACCCGTGATGACCTTGCGGATTTCATGTTGGAACACTTCCGCTGCAGAGGATATTCCAAAGTTGAGCCTTATGTATCTCATCAGGCCGAGGTGAGATGAGAAGGTGGTAATGTATCTCGATTCTTTGGATAGGCGTAGCTGGTGATAGCCTGATCTGAGGTCGAGCTTGCTGAAGACAGTTGCTCCGGTGAGGTCAACGATGAGTTCGTCGATCGTGGGGGTTACATGGCGTTCTCTTCCGATTGCGACGTTGGGAAGCCTCATGTCTATGCATATTCTTACTGCGCTCGGCTGTTTGGGTTTTTGTGCTACCACCATGGGTGAGACCCACGGGGTTGGTCCAGATGTTTTCTCGATGATCCCTTCCTCTTCAAGCTTGGCCAGTTATTTTTCTACTTTGCTCCTTAGGTGGAACGGGATCCGCCTGTGTCGAACTGCTTTCGGTTCAATGGTGGGGTCTATGTGAAGTTTGATGGTTCTCCCCTTGAGGCACCCAATGCCCTGGAATAGTTTCTTGTGTCGTTTCAGTAGGCTGCTGAGTTCATCTTGTTGGAGGCTGAACGCGAAGTGTATTAGCTTCAGCTTCTCTGCTGTCCTGCAGCTCAGTAGCGTCTCGCAGCCGGCGTCTACTACGTATATGCGTGCACGGCAATTGGTGTTCTCGTGGGCGAAGTTTGACTTGAATGACCCTCGCACGGGGAGGGGTTTCTTGCAACCGTAGGCATATAGCCTGACTCTTTTTTGTTGGAGGTCGGGTTTTGGGCGAAGTCTGTTGAATGCTGCCACCGGCATGACGTTCACTGTTGCGCCAGTGTCGATGACCACTTTTAGTGGTTCTCCATTGGAGAGGACGGTGCACGACGGTCTTTTCCTCTGCCGTGATCGACGTGGTTCAACTGCGAATATGAGATGTATTCGGTGTATCCGTTTGTTTCCCTTCTTCCGTCTACCTTTATCACCTCTTTCGGGGGACGTGCTGCTATCGCTGTCGACGCTGTCGCTCGAGTCTGGGGACCTTTGGGATTCATCGACGGCTCTGGCCTTGCCTTTTCGTGTTTGGAGTTGTGAGGATTCTCTGGGTGCAAACTTTTTCCGGCGTTCTTGTGTCTGGCGTGGGGCAGGGTCTTTGTCTGGTGGGTTTAAACAGACTGCGGCAAAATGGTTGAGGCGGTTGCATTTCCTGCACGTGGATCCCCATGCGGGGCAGGAGTCGCCTTTGTGCCACGGGCCTCCGCACCATTTGCAGCTTTTGTCTCGCCCTTGTGGTGGGTGGGGCTTCCAATCTTGCCTCGTGTGGGCGTTCTGGCGTCTGGAAATGGCTGCCACGTCTTCCGCAGGTCTGGGGCTGTCTAAAGGTAGTTTCTGGATTGCTGCTTCCATGACTGCTACCTGGTCTTCCGTTTGCTCACGGAGACGCGCCATTTCGAGGATGCGTGAGAGGCGTATGTTGCGTTCCGATAATATGGCCCGTCTCAGTTTTTCGGAGGATATCCCGTTGATGATCTGGAGACGGATGGCGAATTCTTCGTCCGGGAATTCACAGCCTACCGCCATTTCGCGAAGGCGGGCGTGAAATTTGTCCACTGTCTCTCTCTCTCTCTGTCTCGTCATGCAAAAATGGAACCGTTCGTAGTCTGGGTTGAGGTCAGGCTTGAACATGTTCGTGAGTGCCGATCTCGCTGCGTCGTAATTGTCTGCGTTGCTGTGGTTGGGTGTTGCGTTGAAGAGTCGCAGGGCTGCTGCTCCAATGTTAAGTAGGAGGAACGTGCGCATTTTCTTTGGCACAGTGATATCTCTGGCTTCGAGGTGCATCTCAAATTGTTGGAGCCAGATTTCCCATCTGATGGCGGCGCCTGAGGTGAACGGGTCAAATGGCGGCATAAATGATGTCTGCGTTGGGTCGGGATGTTCATAGGAGATGCTCCTCCTGGAAGACGGGCTCATGCTGGCTCTCCCAGGGCTGGTACTTGGACTCGACATTCTAGATGTATGTGCGGTCTCTTAAGCGTTGGGACGTGGGCCTAGGGTGGCGGTGTGGCATGTGGCATCTCGACCGTTAGAGGGGTCGTCGCGGTTAGTCTGTCTACCGCTGCGCAGTACCTGTTGAAAATTGCTGGATTCTCCCAGGAGTGTAGGATGGTTCAGCTGCGCCGTGTGTGGGAGCCCCTGTCCTGATCAGAGAGTGGGGCTTCAACCACCGTGTGTGCAGCGTTATGCTCAGCTGCAGGATATTGTAGCTGGTGTGGGTGTCGATCACTTCGTCGCCAGTGTGATGTTGAAGGATTTGCCAGGGCCTCGGCGTGTCTGCTGAGGCCTCCGCCGACGCGCGGGGGCGGGCTGATTGGATTCGCAGCGCGGGAACAGCTGCGCATAATAAAACACAGACTCTTTGACTCGGTGCCTAAACCCGGACTGACGTGGCTCCGTCAGTTCCGGTGATTCCTTTATTAAACCGGTGTCACGTGCCTGCGCGCGCAGGGTCACGTGACACCACACGTACAAAGCACAATTTGCAAAATGTGGGGCGGCGGGAGGGGCGGGGGGGTGAAAATCTGCAACATTTCCCCCTCACATGCCCAGCAACGAGTCTTTAAGGTGAAGAAGTCTGGAACTCCATTTATGAAGGAAGGTCTCTCAGAGAATGGGACTGCAGCTGTGTTCCTTCTAATGGGGAACTTTGATTGTGACATCACTCAGTCGGTTTTATCTACGGGGCTTGACGTCAAAGATTAACTATGCTGCGCGTACTCCGACTAGAGGTTTTTAGGTTGTCCGAGGGGCTGCATGAGAGGGCGACTTTGCAGACTTTTATCCCCTGACTCTCGCCTGGGTCACTTCTAAGCATCATATTGGAGTAGTCTATATTAGGATGGCGTGTAGGGTGGTGAGAGTGTAATGTGACCACGACGATACCTTTGTATCTTTTACTTTAATCTACTGTGTAAAATCGTGGCCATCTTGTATGTATATGAAATCCTGTATTTTATACTAATGTGTTTGTCATTGTTTTTATTGAACATATATGGCATATGTTTTATTATTCTGACTATTGCTGTCACAAAAGGCTAAATTAGCCGAAAGTGTAAATAAAATCTAATCTCATTGGGCAGATATCCGTTTTGGTGGATGTGTTTGGAGACCTCACAAGATGTTTTCCGAAGTCTGTGGCAATGTATTGGAGCTGATTTAAACTCCTTTTACTAAGATAATTACCACACTAAACGGAGGGTCTGTCCTCAAAATCCTGGTGGCCTGGCCACTTTGGAACCCGTTCTAAACACACAGGTGCCACACTATTGCATCTGAGGAGCACCCCTAAGACTGCACCCTGTTTTTGGACTTTCTGCCTATTGGTGATCTGTTTTAATCTCGATTTACGAACTTGCAGCAGATAAAATGGGTATAAAAAAATGCAAGCAGAAATAACAATTTGCCCCAAAATCCATTTGACAATTTACATACGTTACAAGCTTCAAATACTTTTGTCCATTCATATCTGAATTTGCAGTTTGTGAGGTACATGTCTTTGAAAATAGGTTTTCAAACAATACTGTGTTCCTTTCCACCACCCAATTGAAACAGCACCATAGGCTGCATGGAAGCATGAGTGACACGTCTGGTGGGGCATCAGAGATATTATAGCATAACTGTAATATATTTGTAAGATATTGTTCTGAACATTTTACCTGTAGCATTCATTCTAGTAAATCAAAAAAGCCTTAATATAACAGAAAAATTGCCATTCATAGAATCTGCCATTAAGAATGCTTTAAGTGAACATGGTACTCTCAATGTAATCGCATTTCCTGGTGCATGTGAGCTGTTGCCCATATTTTGTCAGGAGTGCATTAGTGTTGATATACTGGCTAATCCAGGGAGCGTGATTGCTGCTATGCAGAACTTCGTGCAAAGTGTTAATCAGATTAAAACCGGTATATTAGTTAATGCATGGGGTTTTGCAAGGAATGGTGATGGATTCTTTACGGGTCATTGCCATAAATACGACAAAGATGTCAGGTCGAGGAAAAGGTTGCTTTGGAAGAACCTTCGGAAAATGCCTAGGCTTCACCCTAACTCAGAGAATTTTGCTGTTAAAATAAGAGTGCTCAAGGCCAAGTACCACCACTGGCACGAGGAGTATAGAATTTTGGCAGATTGCGCTAAGTGGCGCAACTTGGTGTATTGTGTATTGTTCCACCATCATAAACAGTTTTGGAGGCTTGTTAATGGTGAAGATGGGCAGGCTAGAGTGTTGTGGGGGTGCCTGAAAAAGAGTGGGTTTCCGACATACACTCCACCCTGGGAGGTGGCACTCACAAGACACTCATATGATTTTCTGACTGATGACTGGAACTTGGATAGAGCACAGACAGACATTGCAAACTTGATACTAGCAAGTAAATCATCAAGAGCTCCAAGACCCGATGGGTTATGCAATGAGCTTCTCAAGCTTAACAGTAACATCTCAGCTGAGGGGCTTTCCTGCTTGTGCCTTTGGATCGGTGTGACCCAAACCTTGCCTCCTTCATGGAAGGACAGTGTCATCATTCTGGTTTATAAGAGGAGTTTTCACACCGATCCACGGAACTAGCAGCTATTGGCTATGCTGGATGCACAGGTACATTTCTTTGTGCTGGTGTGTTCCTTGAGGACGTGAGGAACTTAACAGCTGGATTGAGAAATTTAAGATCATCCCCCTCAACCAAATGGGATTTAGGAAAGGCTACAGTATCACCATTAATAGCCTTACTCTTGTTACCACTGTCCAGCAAGCTTGGTTGGTCCGCTAACGACCGATCTATGATGGCTATAGCGACTTCAGTGCAGGCATAGGCTGCGGCTGAAGTTGAGTAGCTGGCATATACCGACAGGACTCCTGAAGATAATTATTCAACTTAATGATTGCACAAGGGTCTCAAGCAGGGGTGCATTCTTGCAACCACGCTGTTTAATTTATATCTAGCAGACCTGGGAGGCCATTGAAAACTCAAACTCTCTCCCGTCCAAATTAGGTGACACCCCCTACAATGGTTAGCCTATGCAGATGACCGGGCCCAATTAGACCTCGACCCACATCGCTTGCAAGAAGCTCTAAATATGCTTAACTTACGCTGCCATGAATTCATTAATGATTAACACCTGCAAGACCAAAATTATGGCCTTCTATCCAATATACAAGAAAATGAAAAATTCTCTATGGTTCCTCAGTGGGTAGGTGATCAAAATGGTCCACACCTCCAAATATCTGGGGATCTGTCTCGATGACAAACTAAACAGCGCTCACAATGTAGATCAGCTTCAGGTGACGATCGGCAAGCTAGCAGGTGGAATGCATTCACTTGCACTCAGGGGAGGTGGCTACTCTGTGGGGATCTTCATAAGTGTCAGTACTCACGTACCAAGGATCAGATCACCTGGAATCTGGTACTTGTCGAGATCCAACTGGGATGCTGCTCCCACGATCACAACTTGAACCCAATAAGGGTATCCTCAAGAGAGGGCAACCTTTCTCTTGAGACATTATGCTAACCGTACAATAAACGGGTACCACTGTGATTCAATCGAAAGAGTAAGGTACTACTAGTACATGGCAAGCTGAGGAAGAAAGGAGAAGACCAGAGCTACTGGAAAAAGTTCAACATGGAACTAACATAGAATGCAAAAGAGCACGAACCTTGATTATAGTATCCGGAGCCAATACTCTGGGAATATGCAGATTTTAAACTGGACAAAGTATGTTAAATTCCAGGAGAAGGAAAATGCCGAGATTAAAATGGACAAGGAAGAATGACCGAAAGGAAGGGAATGTTAGTGGGTTAGTAAGGACTGCCCCCAGGTGGAACGAGGATGCACTACTGGAGATAAAATAAACACTTGTTGGTTCACTTCAGAGCGTCCAATAATACAACACGGTTTATAGTCATTGCAGCGAATTCATGGAAGTGAGAACAAAGCAGTCGGTCAACTCACATTTCGCATGTAGCTGGGTGCTGGTTACAATAAGGCGCAGCCCAGCCCTATGGTGTTGTTACTTTGAGAATAAACAGTAGGCCTACCTGAAGGGTCAAGGGGGCTTTAGGGGATTCAAGTGTCAAGTGTCAATAGCCAGATTTTCAGGTATTTTCGGAAGGACTAAAGGGTGGCTTTTGGCTTTGGGAAGCAAAGCAAGGCCTTCTGCACTTTTGTGGGATACACAGATTCCCAATAGCACATAATTAAGCCTTAGAAATGGGGGGTGGTGTTATTATCGCAGTATCATTCCTGCTCCCAAGTTGGCGGAAGGCAATAATTGGCAAGCACACGATCTGAAGAAGCTACTGGCACCATATGTACAATAAAGTCAAATAGTTTATGTAAAGCTGATTGTTAAAATGCAATTAGAAAAGTGCTGCATGGCTTTCCTCTGCGCATTATGCTTGTACAGCCCACTGTAATATGGTGTTGTGCAGACCATGCAATGCATTCTGCCGGGAGACTGCCCCCCCTTCTGCGAGTCTTGCACAACTATCAGGAGACTCGTGCCCAAGAAAGCTCTGTGGGAGGTCTTTGCATTGCCGCTACGCTACTGGTTTGCATTGCCTGGATCACAACATGGCTGCACAGTGGAACCATATGTACCATGCTGCATTTCTTTGAACAATATACAAGACACACAGTGGAGTAAGTTTGCTGAAAATATTGGGGTGACATGACATCTAAAGGAGAGGAGCCCCAGCCCAATGTAGGGGGACAAAATGGTGTGCCACCAAAGTTGGGGTAGGGGGGTGGACACCCTTGCCCCCCCTAAAATTACTCCGATGGACGCACAGATCCGCGGCCCCAGATGGGTCCCAAAAGCTCTAGCGCCATGTTGAGAGTGTGGTCAATGCCACAGAGAGTTCAGGCTATATTCTTATAGTGCTTTTTTCGCTGTTTTTGTTTTGTTATAAATCCCCTCTCTGTAATTGTTTTCGCTGAAATCACTGGATACCATTTTTTTCTATTAACTGATACATTAAGCCACTGATGGGTTTAAAAACAACTAGTAGTTAGAACATAACCTTGGTACTGGCAATTACCATTGTTTTTGAACATTGTTTATATGTGGTGCAAGGCATAGTGCAAGTCATTCACAGTGCCTTGTGTGGGCACTCAAACACTTGAGAAGGCGACCGACAGAAGGTGACAGTGAGGTTCAAACGTTTCTAGTCTAAACCCTATTCTGAACCACTGTTGGCCTGTGAAATAAAATAGGCCTCCAAATAAAGCGGCCCACGCCGCGAATGAAACTGTTTTGGGTTGTGCCTAGCAACAGGACTGTAAGCGGACAGCAAGTTTCCAATATGCTTTGAGAGGGGACCAGCTGTCCTCTCCAGCCATGCTCTTGCCCCTGCCACAGCAGGGTTTAACGTACAGTGCCCGGAGGCCTTGAAGAATAAAGGGGGCCAATTGGATACACTGAGCCCGCATGTGTGAGAACATCGAACTGGCTGCTATTGTTCCTCAAGGTCTCCAGCCTTCGAAGGTTAAGCCATGCCACAGCACAGAGGTGGCAACATAGAAAATCGGGAAGCTGCCCAAGGTCTATGGTCCATTCCCGGGCGCAAAGTAAAACCCTGCTCGGGACCAGCGCACCGCCGTTTATGTTACAATAAGAAGTTTTCAATTGTTTTCTTTATTTATTTTTGTAGCCGTATGTTAGGACACTGCCTGTTACATGCAGTTTGCTGATGTAAGTTCATAAACCCTTTGAGCTATTTTACCGCGATCGGAACTGCCGACCTGCATGCTCCAAGCACAGCTCTGCAGTAAGCACTTGAACTGCCTGAGCTATTTTACAGGGAAAGGAACCTGCAATGCCGTATTTTATATTGATGTTTTTTTTCTATTTGAAAATGTAAGCACTCATTTTTTACTAATGATTAACAGAATTGCTTTTAACCGTCCGTTTTAAACAGATAGTCAGTCCTCTTTCTCGTGGTAGGTTGATTTTGGAATAGATGGAAAACTTGACTGTCTTTTAGGCAACTCATTTAATAATAATAATTAATTGGTTACATAGGCAGCACCTCTTTTAAAGTTTCCTTATTTATGCTTCATGGTCTGCGTCTGATACTTCTTAGGTCCCCGCATACACATATTGTTTCGTGGCTATTTGTACCCCTTCTACTTCTCACCTCCTTTCCTTTTTGGCGCATGTATGTCAAATAGAAGTTTTTAAACCACCATGGACCTGTCCAAGGCATTAGGACCTTCAACTGTTCGACCTTGGCCCAGAAAAAAGGGCCCACGCCAGCCTGTTTGCATTGCCTGGGTGCCTCAAAGGACTGTGCCATCCTCCCTTGAACAGGTGTCTTTCATTTTGACTAGGGCCAGTAGCACCACAGTGAATTCATCTCTGAAACTGTTGGAAACCCCAGAAACACCACAAGCATAGTGTGTCACCTGCTAGCCGGTTAGACGGCTGCCTGTGTTGTGGCGTTTTCACACCCCTCTCCCCCAGGCCTCCCCTTTCTGGTCTCCTGAGCCATAGCACAGAAAGTTATATAATCTGCAGGCCCTGCTAGGCTTTCACTTATACCGTCTATTTTTAGCTGATGCAACAGCTGGGCTGGGAAGCAGTTGACAGCTCGAAAATGCTTCTCTCTCTCTGCCTGTGTGAACTACAGTATATTTACGACAAGTCACGTTCGGCCAAGAGCTCCAGCCCCCTCCCCCTCAACCAAAGACAGGCAGATGAAAAAGAAAATGGAGCTACCGCTGCAACACCAACATAATAATCCCATGAGTCATCCAGGGATACTGCAGAGTTTATTTTAATTGAATGCCGGTTGTATACCAAAATCCGATGAAATCGCTGGTGAGAGACTCAGGGCCCGTTCATGTGAATTCAACAGATTGTGCCAAAGCTCCAGCATTTTGCTCAAATCAAAGAGCTTTGGCTGCAATGAGCAAGCAATTCTCCTTCGAGAGGCCTCAACAAATCAGCGTCAGACGCCTGCAGGGTGCCACATTTAGAAATGTCCCTCGCCACCTTCCTGTCACAGGGGGTCATTTTAAGTGGGGTGGTGTGTTCAACAGAGACAAAAAAAGCGAGGCATGATGCAAAGCGCCTCCATTTAAAACACTGCCTCATTCTTGCACCCTTCTAAGGCGGCAGGAGCGGGAAGGAAGCAGGGTTTGCATCTCCACTTTGCTTTCCTCTTCCACCTTGGAAGAGCACCCGCTTTTATGGCTGCATGATATTTTCATGCAGTCGTAAAACAAATGGAGTCCTGTGAAATGCGCCTCAGGTTTACGCCCGTTAAATATAAGGCGGATTCAATAGGACTCCATAATAAAATACCAGAGATGTCTTTATGGGAGGGCAAAAGGGGCATTTTTTAAACATTTTTTTCTCTGATGGGAGATGAGGTTGCGTGGAGCTGCTCTCCCGTCAGGTGAAAATACAAAATAAAACTATCTGCCCACCCCCTCGCCCCCACCCCGGTAAATCCCGGGATGTGAATAGCTTTCACACCCCTGCTGGGGGGTGGACATGAGCTTTCCCGGCCCGCAGCCCAAGCTGAGGCTTGTGCTTCTCACAGGCCTACTCAAGCTTGGGCTGGCGGGCCGTTAATGCCCAGTCCTCCCCCCAGGCATGAAAGCTATATGAGTCGATGTTCATGGAAACAGAAAGAGGGGTTATGTTGGTGAAAGCACTGTGTTTACTCAGGACCAAGACCGTCTTTCATAAATCAGGGCCAGGGCCTCAAACCTTGCTCTGGTCCTAGAAAGAAGCCTGAGAATTATGCCTAGGTAGATTAAAAGGACTGTTAAACAGCAGTGAAGGCACTTGTGGCAGCGTGGGCACTGGGAGTGGGAGGGCGGGTGCAGTAAGTGAGCAAGAAAGGTCTTTGGAAACATTGTGTACAATATATTACAATATATTACTCTTGTTTGAATGAGAAAACTCTTGTGTCTTGGCCACGGAATTCTAATTAATCTTTGGATGGATAACACACATGCTTTTTTCAACCATCCTCTCAGTTTACTCCCTCATCTTCTTGGTCACACACAAGCTGTTTTTTACTCCTGTTAGGCCTCTACTAGGCCTTGTTACGCCTCATTCACAAACGACATGGGAGCCCACTTTCGGTCGACCTTCACTTTATTGCTCTTCCTACATTCTGTCCTGCTCTTCCGCTTGTTCCTTCCTTTCCTCCCCATCTCCCGCTACCTCCCATTGTCCTGAGTCCCTCCTCGTTAAAGGGGCCATTCGTCTTTCCCTCAGTAACACCTCCCCCTCACTTAGCATGACACTTCCCAGGTTACATCTGTTCAATCAGAGGCTGGGGTTTCCTTGTGTCCCGATGGGATCGGCTGGGTACCTCGCGGGTCTCGCCTGAACTTTCTTCTTGCGGTGCTTCGTCTGTCTCTTCGTCTGCTTCCTCTGTCTCAGCTGCCGCCTCTTCCCTTGGTCCCGGTTCCTCCATCTTGTATAGCTTGCGAAAGAAAGAAGAATTCTGCGTTATCTCCCCGCAGTCTCCCGTCGCGGTTATCATTGGTCCTTTGACTGCTGTGACTATAAGGGGATCTGTGTTGTATTGGGAGTCAGTCTTTCTTTGTAGTCTCTGTCGTACAATGATAGTTTCTCCAATCAGGATTTGCTGCTCCTTGGCTCTTGGCATGCGGTTCACCCATTCTTTGGCTTTCCTCTTCTTTTCTACATCCCTTTCCAGATCTCTGCATCCTGCTCAGAGGGGTAATCCTCCACTTGGGCAAGGCGGGTCCGTGGCTGGTACTTCACCATGAGTTCGCCCTGTCGTCTCATGCGGGGTGTTCCTGTAGCTCTGCAGCATTTGGCATATTGCTTGCGGCTGCGCCATTTGGTCTATCACAGCCTTTTGTCTGGTTCGCTTGATGGTGGCCATGAACCTTTCCATCATCCCATTGGCTTGTGGCCAAAGTGGCATCACCTTTTGATGGTGGAAGCCTAGGTGACTGGCCAATATTCGGAAGTCTTGCCCTTGAAATGGCGGGCCGTTGTCTGTCTTCACTGTAGCGGGGATTCCACACTCAGTGAACAGTTTGTCTATCGCTGCGGCTATGTAATGGAATGCCATAGACTGCACATGTTTGATGAGGGGAAACCTGGAGTACTCATCAACTATGACGAATAGGTGTCCCCCTTCCTCCAGTGGGCCGTAAAAGTCCATGGCTATCCTCTGCCATGGTCCGTCGGGCAGGGGTACTATTTGCAAGGGGAATGGGGTGTTGCTTGGCGCTGCTTTCTGACAGGGCCCGCAGTGGGTTAGTACATCCTCCATGATGGTTAGCATCTTTTTGGTGCTCTCAACCCCTCGGTGGCCTTTGTGGGCTATCATCACCAGACCTTTCCTGAGGCCCTTCTGACTACTAGTCGGTTGCCCCTTAACAGTAGCCCTTCGCTTGTCATGGCGATCTCCCTTCATATCGTTGCCAGTCTTACCAGGACTTTCTTGTCGACCTCCCCTTCTGTGAAGTGTTCCGTGTCGAGGTGTTTCCACTTATTCCCGTTGGTGAGGCGCACGGCTGCCTGTACTGTGGGATCGACTCTGCTCTTGACAGTGAATGTTTCCTTTGTGACGGCGGGGGGAGGGCATTCACAGATAGGTACGTGATGTAGTCCTCTGCCTCTTGTGTTGTGGTGTTTTCCATTTACCTTTCCGGGTGTCGGGATAAATAGTCTGCCAGGTTGGCATCGCCCCCTGGTTTGTAAATGATGTTGTAATCGTACTCTTGAAGTCTGATGCCCCACCGTTCGATGCAGGGGGGCATCTTGGTCTTGAGGTTGCCGATGAGAGATAACAGCGCTTGGTGGTTGGTGATGAGGGTGTACTTCCTCTCAATAATGAAGTGATGAAATCTTTCGCAGGCCCACACAACTGCAAGGCTCCCACTTTCTGCCTGGGAGTAAGCCTTTTCGGTGGGTGATACGGCTCTGTTAGTGTACGCAACAATGTTGTGCTTGCGGTTGTCATCAGGGTCTGATTGTGCCAGGATTGCCCCAAGGCCAACGGGGCTGGCATCAATGGTGAGATCGGTGTCCCACTTCGGGTAGAAGTACGCCAGTTGTCGATGGTTGGACAGTTCTTCTTTTATGGTGAGGAAAGTGCTTTGGCACTGCTTGTTCCAGTCGAACAGGGCATCCTTCCTGAGGAGGTTCCAAAGTAGGTCTGTGATGGTGGCGTAGTTGGGGAGCCATTCCTAGTAACGATCTTAGCTCTGCAACTCCCGTGGGTGCGTTCAGGTTGACGATGGTACTGATTTTCTTGGGATCAGCCATTATGGCATAGTCTGAGAAGATGTGGTTTAAGAAACGCAGACTGTTTCTGTTGATGGTGCACTTAGGTTTGTTGAGTGTGGGGCCTGCTTTGTGGAGAATGTTGCATACAGCTGTTAATGCCTTGTCATGCTGTTCTTGAGTGGCCCCGAAGATAAGGATATCATCACTATAGTTGAGGGCAATGAGCACTGGGGATATTAATCTGCGTATTGTCTCCTGAAAAATGTCAGCAGCAGAGGAAATCCCGAAGTTGAGTCGTTTGTATAGGAATGGTCCTCTGTGAGTGGTAGTGATTTGTCAGGATGCGGGATCAATCACCAGCTGGTGGGTCCTTTGGATCAGGTCCAATTTGGAAAAACGAGTGGCTTGGTTGAGCCGCACTAGCATTTCCTCAATGGTGGGTCCCGGGTGTCTTTCTCTTTGTGTGGCCAAGTTCGGGATGCGCATGTCTATGCATAGGTGCAGTCGTCCATTGTCTTTGGGGACCACTACCAGGTGAGACACCCTTGGCGTGGGGCCTTCCACCCTCTCAATGATGTTGCTTTGCAGGAGTAGTTGGAGTTCCTGCATCACCTGTGCTTGGAGGTGGAATCCGACCCTGCGGGGATATTTGTAAGAGGATTCAATTCAGCACTACAGCTAAGTTAACGCCTAGTCTAGAATACTGAATGAAAACCCTTATTGATATATCTTTATGTCCAGTTCATGCGTTCTGGATGACTACCCCTATATAACACCCCTCTCTTGGAATCCCCCTGACCCCACTGAGCCAAGAAGTAGTTCTGTTTTGCAAGTTTAAAAGGTTTATTTGATAATTTAAAATAGATATATATTATATCACGCTTTATAATAAATTAATAATTGAATATCACACTTAATCTAATATGATAAAGATCAACAACGGAGAATCTGGCACTAGCACACTTCTTATAATCACTAATGAGTTGACATGAAATGGATAAGGTAGCACACTGGTAAATAGGAACAAAAGTATAATGTGGTAGAGGATGCTTTATGTAAGCTCAGGTGGATGCAATAATCAATGAATGCAGTACAGAAAATACTCAATATGATTTCAACAAAACAATGTAATCACTTTTCTCTGGCTATTCACTCCCCCCCTCTTTATGCAATGCAAGGGAATGGGAGGAAAGCACGCAGTTCTCAGAAATGCAATCAATGTAATCAGTTCAATCCCCCCCAAGCTTAGACAACAGAAGTTTAAAACACAGATAGGAGTTTTGAAAACACAGGCCCAAATGCTTTGATATGTGCTAGCAATGGATGAGAAATATGCTGGAAATGCTTTTTAATTCCCTTTCAGAGGTTCAGGGTGAGTGGTATCTAGTTAATATTAGTCCAGGCTCACACTAGCAATGGGGCAGGGATAGTTAGCAGGTTAAACGAATTTCTGGCAAATGGAAGGCAAGCAGCAGCAGTTTTTACATGTGAAGAAATTTGCAAATCGCGGCAAAATTCGCGGATGCGTGTTCCGCGATTGCGGTAAAACTATAAGGGGTAGGAATGCGGTTCTAGGTGCGATTCAAAGCTAAGATTCTAAGCTTTCAAATAAAAGTTGTTGCAAGTCTCTAGCACAAACGGTTGCGGAGATATGAGCGATTTTGTGAAGGTCATTTTTCAGATTTGAAATTTTAAAGTTCAAAAAGACAAGTGCAGCTTGCGACTAGAAAATGACAAGTGACAGCTTTACAAATGACAGGTGACAGTTAGGAGGCAGTTCTACTTAGATTAAATAGATTGAATTATATTATTTTAACTAAGAGATTGGTTCTGCACAGTTTTCTAGGTACTCACACTATATTCTTGAGTGAAATGGGCCTCGCCATGGATCTGGTCAGGGTTTTGGACTGGGCTCGGGTCTCTCTCTGGGCACAGCACTGCTTTCTCTCTGGGTACAGCACTGCTTTCTCCCTCTGGTCTGGTCTCTAGTTCTGGATAGATTGAAGTCTCTAGTTTGGCTCTCTGGAGGTTTGATGGAGGTAAAGTCTGGATCTCTGGATGTTGTATGGTCCGGCAGAGCGCGTTGCAGCAAATGGAATTGAAGGTCCCTATCTGTCCTGTCTGTCTGCTTTTATGTGTTTAGAATGTGGGTGTGTTCTAGCATCACTGACCCTACCTCTCTCTCAGCTTCTAATTGGTCAAACTTCCATTTATCATTTGATTGGGGAATGAACTGTGAGTCAGAGGGATGTCATTTTATGGCTTGCAGATAGGACACTCCTCTGTCAGATTGCACATATTCTATATTTGATAATAAAAGACATATTTCACAGTTACACAGTTGCTTGAAATTACATATACATGGTGTGGCTGAATTTAGCCATGTCTCTGTCCAAATCTGCTGTTTCTAAGAGCTTGCATTCAGAAATGGCACATAATTGACTTTTTAACTGATTTTTCAATTTCTGACATTGACCCAACTTTACATACATGTGCGTAGGGAGTATGGACATTAACTGATGAAGTTTCAGATTTTTAACATGCATACATTTAGAGTAATATCCACTTTTCCGCTAAAACCCCCCTGAACACGCCACCGGGTCGAAAAACCTCTTAAAATGTGGGCAGAAAAATCACAAGAATTATGGTATCATTTATAAAATTTTCACATGTCCGCTCTATGAATGATCCATCTTTTTAAAGTTATGTTCTGGCTCCAAAGGGGTGTGGTTTACCCTCAGCACAAGGTAGACATACTGGTTTTTCCAGTTCTGCCAAGCCAGCTTGCTCTCACAGGCAGTGCTCCTCCCCTTTCCTCAGGAGGAAGCCACTTTTTACGACCATTTACGACTCCTGCCAATAAAACCTTTGCCTGAGCCAGGACAGGGCTTTGTTCACTTTCCTGCAGAGCACAGGTAATTCAATTATCAGATAGATGGCATATCCTTAGTGTGAGCAGCAAAGGGGCAGCTAGGCCTGGGAACACAGCTGTGACTCAAGTTTCACTCCTGATGGGGGTAGTTGCCAGGCAGAATTCAGTTCCTTAAGCCAGGTTTCAGATAAAATGTCACTTTTTGTTCCCCAGTTTCTGCATTCAAATAAAACTAAACATTTTCACATATGCAGCTAGAAGGCTGATTCTAAGTTTAAAACTATGACATTTAAACAGTTACAACCTATGTGACACTCAAAAGTAGGTCACTCAGTCAATTTGAACATTTAGATTTGTAGTGTCTTTCAGTCCAATGCAACTTAAACTGCTGAAATCCACAGCGCAGCCAGTCTTGTTATAAGCATTTTTCTGGGCTCTTCATTTCCCAGATTTTGTAGGCACACAACACTCCATTCTACCAAATGTCTGCTGGTGTCCAGTGAGTTTTTAGATGTGTTGCAATGTTTAAAATAGACAGTTTGAGCCTGCCTTCAGAGAAACACAGGGTGGTTTTAAACTGCCGGCTTTTGGATAGTGGTGAGTACTGGTACTGCACCCATTTTTGGGATTTAAGAAAATGAATTCCCAACAATTCTAGGTTGCATTTGGCAATCCGCATTGCCATTCCCAATGGTTTCAGACTACTGTGTGGGTAGTCCAATGGTGGTTTTAGGCAGTTTCCTTCTGTGCCCATAACATCGGCAAAAATGAATGGCAGCCTATTCTTCATGCATTTCCCTGTGCATTTTCTGGGAAGCTCTGGCCATCATGATGTTTTCCATGTCAGTACTGCACAGTTTTGAGGTATGGCTCGGATGCATGGGTAAATACATCCCACAATATTGGGGTGCCGGGGTACCATTTGGGTTTATGTGGAGACTGATGATGGTGTCTTTCAGCATGCCCACTCCATCAAATAATTTCAGGCTTTGAGTCCTTCGATATCCAGCGAGCAGTGGGATATTGATCGCACCACCTGTGCGCCTGGTGGGAGGTCCTCGATGACTTCCGACGGTTCGTATTGAATGTCGATTAGGGCAAGGGCTCGTGCTGTCCGATAGCTGAGGAGGCAGCGTCTTATGGAGGGACTCTGTATCACATGGATGGCGGTGGACACTCTCCGACCTCTGTGGGTTAGGTCACAGTGGAACTGTGCTTTTGACTGTAGCAGCTGTGTTGGTCCCTTTTGAAATATGTGGGCTTGGGATTTGCACAGTCAGTATGCCTCTGCTATGGTTTGATAGAGTTGCTCATTCATAACATTCACGGTTGCCCCCGTGTCCACAACAAACTGGTTGTGTAGGTTTCCGATCTGGACGGCAACCTTGGTTGCCATGGTGTCTTCTGACGTAGTGCTGATGAGTCTCACGTATTCTCTGCTGTGCCTGTCTTGGGTATAGTAATGGTTATCTCCAGGTTCTGACGTCTCATAATGCGCTGGATATTCATACGGGTCATGATCATATCGTGTGACGGGCTGAAAGTTTGTGCCATACTCCTGATCAGGCCATTGGCTCCCTGGGTAGCCCGACTCTGGGTGGGTTCGTAGTCGGGGTAGTGTGGACTCGGTTAGTAATAGTATGTGTCAGAGCGATACCTGGGTGGGTCGATGCTCAGATCCTCTATGGCTCTTATGATGTCAGGCCAGACTGCTGACAGACCCATGTACCTCTCCTGCAACGTCTCCTGGTCCCTCTGGTGGGCTAGCCGGTCGCTGGGTCCTCTTGCTTGTTCTAGTCATCTGGCCGGATGGTCGGTATGCAGCGGGTGTGGGAAGCCTTTCTCTGCACATCACCTGGAAATGGTTCTCCTGGCCTCATCGCATGCATCTTTGTCCAATGGCAGGGCATGGTCCTCTGTGGGGGAACTCAAACCTGCACTTGTAGCATTGTTTGTCGCTCTGGGGGCAGCTTTGTGGGCTTCTGAATCCTTGTCTTCCCCAGGGCCCCATGTTCCTATTGTATCCTGGCTGTCCGGCTGCAACGGCTGCGATGGTTTCACACGTTTTGGGGTTTTCAATGGCGGCTGCCTGAGCATCCACTCACTCATATATCCTGGCAGGTCAATTATTTCTTGTAAGGACAGGGGTTTCTTGAGTAAATGCTTTCTGAACAATGACGAGGTGCATCCTTCTATGATTCTCAGTCGTATTGCCTCGTCATCGCTAAAGTTGGCGAAGTCGCAGTACTTGATTTTCCTCTGGAGACGGATGATAAACTCTCCTATGGACTCATGTGGTAGTTGCGTGCATTGATTGAATGCATATCGTTTATAGTCTGTTGGGGAGTACTATACATTTGTTGTTGACTGCAGCTAGAAGCCGTTGATATGTGCTTCTTTCCTGAACAGGGATCGTCTTCATGATCCCTTTATCTCTTTTCCTGCCAGGTTGGCGAAAAAGTCCACTTTGTTTGGCGAGTCATGATCTCCTACTGCCCTCATGAAGTCCTCGAATTCTTTGACCCATTTTTCCCACCTTTGGCCTTTGTTGTGGTGTGGGTGGAGGGCGAACGGGTTGGGTCGTCTTAAGAACATGGCACGGGACACTGGTCCTGGGTGTACGAGGGCTTGGGTGCCTGCATCTGTCGCTCCTTGCACGTTGTCCGTCATGTTGGTGAAGTGGCGTGTGAGGCTGGTGCTGCATTTCAGTGGTTGTTCCAGGTGTGTTGGTCCTGTTGTTGTGACGGTCCCGATCTATCTGGTTTCTCTGGTCTTGTCTCTGCTGTGCTCCTTGTGCGTCCAGCAGCTGCGCATCAGATCTTGCTTGTTGTAGCTGTGGGCCTGGGTTGGGGTGGTGCTCTGGTTGCCGGTGGCCTGTGTTGAGGCACCGCGTGTCTCTGGGCTTAGGCGGCATGTGGTGCTTGGCTGCGCCCCCTCTCGAATTGTGCCGATATGGCTCACGTGCGTAGGTGGCTTGTGGTGCTTGGCTGCGCCCCCCTACAGCGTCCACTGCTGTGGCTGATGGGGTGGTGCTAGTATTTATTTGCGCCCCTCTCGGCTTGTGCCGTTATGGCTGGTGTGGTTGGGCTGTGGATGGTGGGGTGGTTTTCTTCGTCAGTCATGACCCCTTTTGGCCTGTGTCACTACATGGCTGGGCCCAGGTCCTCTTTACCGTCCTCTCTGGGTGCACACATGGCTTGTGTGCCAGTCTCGGCATGGTCGCTGCTCTACTGGGACGGGCATGTGGGGCCACGCCTCTGGTGTACACCTCTTCAGCCACTCACTTCCTCTGAGCCGTGTCACTGCTGCTGGGCTGCTCCCACTGGCCGCTCCTCCTCCGCGGTGGGTGATGCTGCTGGGCCCACCGCGGTTCATCGCTGCGGGTTTCACTTTGCCTGCTATGCAGTCCGCTTGGCTGGAAACTCCCTCACTCTGCTGGGCACTGCACGTCCATCCTTCTGCTGGCACTGCTGACCCTCCGTGTTGCCAGGCGCTGCTCGCTGCTCACTGGGCGCCTTGCACCTTCCGTTCTGCTGGGCACTGCATGCCCGTCGTACTGCCACTGTGGTCAGCTCTGCCTGCTGGGCTCTCCTCGTCCTCCGTATACTCAGCTGGGCACAGCGTGGGGACTCATCGGTCCTCGTCGCCAGTTGTTATGCTTCTACTAGACCTTGTTACGCCTCATTCACAAACAACACGGGAGCCCACTTTCTGTCGACCTTCATTTTATTGCTCCTCCTGCATTCTGTCCCACTCTTCCCATGGTCCTTCCCTTTCCTCCCCATCACCTGCTACCTCCGATCGTCCTGAGTCCCTCCTCCTTAAAGGGGTCATTGATCTTTCCCTCGGTAACACCTCCATCAAGGCTAAAACACAACAAAAAGGAAAAACATGCACAAGAGGAATAAGAACGAGAGGAATAGGAAATGGGTTACATATTCAAAAGGAATGCCACAATCCTGGATTCTGAATATAGATGTTAATATAACAGTGATTCAGGTCAAGAAGGGGATTTTTGGGTTGTAGCCTTACTCTGCTGGCCAACGTCAAGCAGATGAATCAAGAGGAGTTTGGATGATCCTAAAGAGTTTTCTAGTTTTCTAGTTTCTGAAAAACAACAAACTGAAAAGGTGCTTGTGAATACACAATATGTCAAAGTTCTTTTAAAGGTGGGTGGAGGGGAGTTATACCCAAGCCGTTTTAATCTGGTGGGCACACATTCCACTTCTGTCCCAATCACGTTTAACAAGCAAGACAAGTTTTTTCGAGAACCCAAACAAGTCAACAGCAGTAGTCCTACAGTTCATTTGCCGTGCCACTCAACATTGTTCTTCTACATGAGCTTGACTTAAAAAAAAAACATGGCAAGAGGCAAACTTGTAGTTCTGTACACAGTAAAAATATGTGTTAAGATGATCATCACAATTAAAATTCAGATATAAGCACTTCTAATGTGGCCAGATGTTTCAAAATATGAAAGAAAATTAGGGATTAAAACATTGCTTGTTGCAAAAAGGAGAGGCTCACAATGTCATAGAACTTTCAAGTGTGGTAAAGTAAACAATAGGGTTCAACATTGACCCTTTAGAAATTTAACCAGATGGGTGGGACTGAGCCTAACAATTCATGCTGGGACTAGGTGGTTTTCAGTACAGTCAGGAGCAAATGAACTATTTTCTTGTCAAGAAACATATTTTATTGACATTCTGGTTTCTTCTCCCTACTAGGATCACTTCCAGAAGTTTATCCCACCTGGCACAGAAGGTGGTGTTCAAGGGAGCGGCTATGGTATCATGCATGGAAGCGGCCAGATGGTGTCTAGCATATCAGTGAGCCGGTACGGATCTCAACAGCAACATCCGCCTATGCCCGCACCCAAACCTGGAAGTGCTGGACACCATGGGGGTCCTGGAGCAGGGCAACACGGTGGCCAAACAGGTGCAGGAGCTGGGACTGGTGGAAGTGAAGGTGGAAGTGGGCAAGGTGAGTATTTCCTGCAGCAGCCAACTACTGCCAAATAGCAGCAATTGAATGGCCATTTGAACATATGAGTTGTTCTCTAGAAGATTGGGAAAAAAAAGACATTGGGCCTCATTACGAGTATGGAGGCAGCCATGCCCTTAATAAGGGCATGGCTGCCTCCATACCGGGTTCCAGTACTGGGTTCTGTGAATGAGCAATTACCAGGTCATTCCGACCTTGGAGGACCCGGTAATTCCTCGTGCACAAAACCATTCCCCATTCCCATTTGAGTCCCCATAGGGCTCAATGGGAATGGGGATGGAGCTAATACCGGGCCCGTTATTAACGGGCCAGTTATTAGCTCCTTGGTCCCCTCGCGGGACCCGGAAAGGACGTCTGGTTTTACCAAACGTCTGTTCCGGGTCCCACTACGGGACCTCGTAATCAGGCATCCCGTAGTGAACGGTGCCGGTCCCGTACCGGCACCCTTCCTTACGGGAACGCAAGCCTCGTAATGAGGCCCATTCTCTAAAACTGAGCACAGGGCAATGAAACTCCGGCATGCCAATACCAAACATGGTGCAACTTTGCAAATAAGGAGCACCAATATTTGCCCAGGTAGATTCCCAGTATTTGGCAGTGCTACAAAATTACCAGGCTTTTCTTAAATGTATTTTATTCCGAGAATAACTTTAATTCTTATATTCCGAATGCTCATTAGACTCAGCAACATCAGTCCAGGTTCTCCATAAATTATGCTGATGCTTCTCCTCAAGAATCACGCTTTCTAATCTTGTGTAGTGACACGCAATCACTCCTATTTCACAAAAAAATTAGGTAGCATTAGTTATTACCAGTTTAGTGCATAACCCGGAATCCAAACCTCAGAGAGTGGCTTAAGAGTGGTAGTATTTTCACCTGCGTCACAATACAAATAATGTGATAGCTGTATGAAAATGAACTGCGAATTAACGATGGCATGATTCACGCAAAAGAGTAATGTTTTGGGGAGATTCCTTGCCCCTTGCAGGATTGCAAATCCAACAAAGAAAGAGGTGTTATGAATCTAGATCAAACACTGACTAACACAATTCACAAGGAGACATAATGGCGTACATAAGAGTTTTAGCTTCCCTCTTAATGTCACGATGAGGAAAGAGTTCCATGTTTTAGCTGATTAGGCAGCACATCTAATTCCACTTCCTGCAGCTGAGCCAAAATGGGCTCACCAATAGTATGTAATGATAGCCCTTCACAGATGGTGAGGCCGGATGCAGCGTCCAGCCCTGCAAGTAAAATACATAGCAGCCTGGTTGATATGTTACTTAGAAGTTAGACAGTCCATTTTAAACCAGATTCTTTCAATCATTGACAGCCAGTGAGGAAGAGTGGCGTTCTCCACCCATAGACCAGATGATGGCAGATGTAGTCCCATTTATCAATGAAGGACCAGCAAAGCTTGCATTGCCAGAGTTAACATGAGATTGAATGGTTGCTATTCAAAGAGCAAAGTAGTGATCAGAGTATGTCGTTTTGGGAATCCATTTCTGACCACCGCACTGATGTGTGGTTGTAAAGTCATGTTCGCGTGTGCAGAGAAAACAAAGAATTTCCATTTCAGGAGAATTGTGCCAATTCAGCAAGTTCACCAAATCATTTGTTTTTCTATTGTATTTGGATTTTATTAAGCGCCTTAAACCAAAGCATAAATTAGCCTCGTAAATGCTTTAAAGCAGACCACCTGTCAGACCCCCGTGCATGATCATCTTGCTACAAGTCAGCCTCAGCCAGCTTGACTACATCCATTCAATGACCGAAGAAAAGACAAACCTGTCCATTGGGAAAGATATTAGTGCCAGAATTGAGACTGAGGTATATGCGGGTATCATTGGAGTACTATTTCTCAAACCAGGAAGTTACCCAAGAAGAAAAGCAGTGGAGCCAAACATATATTCAAAAGGACAGAAGAGAGACGGGCTGCTCGGAGCACCACATATGTCATATGTCAACAAGGCCGTGTCTCGACGTTATAGTATGAAGTGGCTGCCAAGACCACAAGAAGGTCATAGTATAAGTAGACATACGTTGTCGGACTGGGGCATAACGTTGTCTCAGGCACCAATAAAAAAGTGTCCCACGGGTTGCAAATGGCAATTCATTCCTTTTGTGACAGACTGTTTGAGTAATACCCAAAGGGAGGTTTTTTATCAAATGTGATGCAAATTGTGCATTTTAAAGAATATTTATTCAGTAACACTGGTCAAAACGACTAGCCGCATGGTGAAGTAACTTATCAAACTGCAAAAAAGTGGCCCACACTAGCATTTTGTGGGTTTGGTTCGGGCATTGTCCTATTGCCCTATAGGCCAGTCCGAGCCTGCCCAAATAACACTACAGACTTCTACCAAGTGGCATGCATTGTCTCAAAATACCTTCATCAGTGAGGTAGACGCATGCGTGGGTTTAAGCCCAGACTGAAAGCATATAGAGGATAATAATCTAAGAAATCGTATTGTTTGATAACATGAATCGTTGCCAGACTGTCTTAATTGAATGGAAGTGTGCCAGTGGAATGAAATGAGAGAAAACTGACGCATCCATAATAGCTTTTTGCCACGGCCAGGTAGCCTGGTACAGTGGCGTCTACTAGACATTTATTTATGAACTCCTATAAAATAGGAGCGAGTGAGGATGAGTGTCTGGTCTTTCAGGACCCAATCGGGGACTGAGGTCGACCTTACACTTATTGGGCTGTCAGTTGTTCAGCAGTTCTGTGATTGTGTCAGCTATGGCTGGGGACATCTGGAATAAGATCTGTCAACTCTTAGTTTGCCAAGCAGTTCTAAAAAGTGAGGTGCTACAATTGATAAGAATTTCTGTTTGACACTCAGTTCTTCTCTGACTTTAAATATTTCATTTACAAAGCAGCAACAAAAATGCATTACAATGTAATGGAGGTTGTGACTGTTCATGAGCAATGGACACAATTGTTGATAGTCTAATATAAACAGCATTACATGATTCATAGCTTTCCTCATATAATGGCTTCAAAATATATGGTGCTATAATGGCTACCCTTTAATTACTCATCATTAGCTTGTAGAAAACTTCCAGAGGCAGAGTTTAGGCAAAGTACTCTTAGTTGAGGAAGCTGATTTTGTTGAGACACTGCATCAATGGCATATCACGCAGGAAAAATGCAATGTCACAGTCCATCATTGGTTAAATGAGCTAGCTTCCTATCGGCTGACTCCCATGTCTTCAAGTCTCACGTGAATCCACGTTGGTGCTATTTTATGTGTGCAAATGTATTACTTACAAGTGTTGCAGTGCCACCACTAGGCCTTCCCAAAGTACTCTTTGTTGTACACTGCTGGTAAATATTCTATCAGTCAATATGCACATTTGCAACTAACCAAGTCTCATGGAGCAAACAACATGTCCTTCTTTTCCACCAGCTTATATGAATCTCCCTGCCCCCCTTTGCAAGGCAGTGGCCTAAACCTTGTGTGTTCCAGACAAGTATTGTGGTCACTCATGCTTTCTTTGGTGTTTCTCAAGGTACCAGACTGGTGAACCGCTTCAGAAACTGCTGGATATCCACTGCTTTAGGAAAGCCAGTAGTTGTATTTATTGTCTGGGGGTTATTGTTAGACTTTACCCCTATCATGTTTGCTGAAGGAATGGACAGGATAGATACAGCATCCAGCTCATACCCCAGGATCAGGAAACTTTTCTGTTGTGCTCTCATCGTCATCACCATCTCTGTTCTGTAGCAATGCACCCGTGATGTAGGTCCGGCCTCTTCATCAATGGGGTCTATAAAATAAAAGTCTTGTGTGTCATAGATAGGTAGCGATGGTGTTACCTGCAATAGTTGTAACCGGTCAGATCTGTTCATTCTTTTGCGCACATCGTCGGGAAAAGATACTCCAGATTGTAAAGGATTTGACGTCTAGTGGTGATTGCGTTTTGGCCATCTGACTCACCTTCTGTGATTCTCTATTCGTTGTTTTCACCTCTTTTGCTGAGAGTTCTTCCTCAGTAAGAACCCTCACTTCTACTTCACAAGATTGACCCTCGGAGTCCTCGATGTCCACACCCAAACATTTTTCTCTTATACTTCCCTTTACCACACCCTTTATGTTCTACTCAGGATGTTGTATTAACTAACTTGTCAGCATACCTGCGTTCTTTGCTTGCGTCACTTACATTTCCTATTTATTTTCTTGTTTGATTTATTAGCGCCTTGCACCTGTTTCACTTCTACCTGCTCCAGGGTTCAGGCATCCACATTGTTTCGTTCTAACTGATTCTGTGCCCCTAATCCTTTTATCTTTCGTCGTTGTTACCTAGTCAACTTTGCCACTGATACTTCACTGACAAATTAGTCATTATTTAGCTCCAGCAAACGCACCTGCGAGTTTTCTTGACCCATATTCGCTCACCCGTCACCCACGGCTTCTTATCCAAGTCTTCAATAGCCTGCCCCAGCGACTTGAGCTTTGCAGAGGTCCCGCGACGTTGGGAATCGATTTTCTCCCAATTTTATTAATGTGGAACCATTATCCTGTTTGCACTCTTGGATACGCCCACATCATTTCAGCAACATTTCTGTGGCAAATTGTAGTGTAGAAATCAGCATTTCTTCAATTTTAATCTAGTCTCCCGAGGATTGCACTGTGTCATTCACCTCGAGCGCCAAATTGGGAGACTTTGATAGTCTTGAGGAAGAGGACTCTCCCGCATGCAGTTCAGCAAGGACACTACTACCAGCTTCTTCCAAAACCCGCCCAACAGCATGTGTAGGGTGGACCTTAGCCACGCTTTGTAAAGAATAACAGAGTTCAAGGCGAGAATTATTATCTATTAAGGAATCCGATTGATCATTTTCACGTCCATTGACCCGATCGGACCCCGTTTTATTATGTATTACTGATTTTTCTCCCAGGGAGTAAAAATCTGCAATCTTTTTGCTTTTTTCGCATTTCCCTCCTCTTCTTTTTCTCTTTCAGCAGTCAGAGCCATGCTTCCCTGAGCTTTTTGTATTTGCATACACTTATTTCCACCACCCTTTGGTCTTCTATTTCTTAAATCATAATTCACCCCACAATTGGGCTGCCGGATGATTCTTGGCGGCATTCCAAGGCAGCCCTTTGTGAAATATTTGGCTATCTGTGTCCAGACTTCCAGCTGCACCCAGACACTAAGCAAAACACTTCACACTTGGGGGATACCCCAAGAGCGGCTCAAAGGGCCGGGCCTATGACCCAACAGTCACCACTGTGTCAAGGACTGCTAGTGTGAAATACAGACCTAGCTATACCATATGCAAACCTGTATGGCAACGTAGCCTCTACAAAAACGGTACTAAGTGCTAAAATCTATGATCTATGATCTATGCGCCAAGCACTAAACTGAAATGGACTCTGTTTCCAAATGCACCAGTAGCACCAGTGGACACCACACACTCCTTCTACAGGTCCCTATTCTGGAGCTAGTGCCTTATGCAACCTTGCAGCACTTTATGTACTGCAGTAGAGCAGTATCAAGGAGGGCTAGCCAGGTAGCCAAGTAGGCTTGAGAACGGGGTATCAGAGGTGAGTGCCCAACACACCCCTGAAGACCTGCTGTCCAGTCCGCGCAGGATCAGTGTGGGACCAGTGTAAACACCATTGTAAGCAGCGAGGGCGAGGAAGTTGGATACCGAGATCACCGCACATTCTCATTCTCACCAACAACCCCAGTGATCGCTAGGCTCAAGGAGCCCTTTCACTGTACGGCTCTGTTCACCGCTTCACCCCACCAGGGGTTTCTCCAGGGGTTTCTCCAAGTCACAGTGAACGCTGCATGGAGGCTAGAGGCTCTAGCTAGAGGGTAGAGAAGGGGACCTTGTATGCGTGTCATGCTGCACTGTTAGGACATGTTAGACGCTCACTTTTAAAGCCGTTTAAGAAATTATTGAAAAACAAAAATACAAAAGAAGTTGCTTGGTTTTGTATACGACTCATTTGTTTCATGTTAAGAGAAGGTTCCTCATTTGTATCGTTTTAAGAAAAGGTTGCCACAGCCGTAACCCCCATAGATTCCCGCTTCCCCTTCTAACTAAACTAAACTAATCTCTGTAATCCTGCCTGTTATTTGGTTTGATTGTGGCTTTAAAACCTGAAATACATGTTCGGTTGTGAGGGCATTTTCCCTTTGCAGCCATGTGTGTTTTTAGGGGTGTCAACCCCAGTTCACTGTTCACAGAATCTGTGGATCTTCAAGGAGCACCCTCCCCAGTAAAAGGGCCAACGAAGGCCACCACTCTGCACAGGCAGCAGATTGGCCATACTGCTGATGCTGTATATGGGGTTTCACTGAGCACACTGTCCAGGTGCCAAAAATCCACGCCCTCGGTCGCTAATACAAGGACAACGACACTCATATGCATAAAAGGGCACCATCATAACGACGAGGGCATTGCACACTGACAAGTATACTAATTTCCAACACCACATTGTGACAACACACTTGGAAATACACAAAATATGCATAGAATAACGTAGCCTAACAGTGGGTGACAAGGATACTGAATGTCATCGAAGAGTTCCATGGCCATATAGAGCATCACAGTAGGGGGAGGGGGGATTCTGGCTTCAGATCTACTGTACTATGGTCTGGCTGCAGATATGTAGAACGGTGTCCAGTTATAATGTCGACTGCAAAAAGTTGAATGCAAAAATGTCGAGACAAAAAAATGTCGAAAAAAAAATTCAAATGTGAATTTTTTATTTGTATGTTTTTTTGGGGTCTAGCTAGTAAAAATAAATGGGGGTTGGGAGGGAACTCCCCCAATAAAAAAATTAATTAAAAAAAACATTAAAATTTGTTTTTTTTCGACATTTTTGCAGTCGACATTTTCACTATAAACCATGTAGAACGTGTGTAAAATATGCACTTGTCGAAGTAAAACGCAATATTCAGCATGTAATGTGTAACAAACACATTTTTGGAGAATGTTCATGAAAAATGTTAATTTTATGATTTACTCCTTTTCCAGAAATTGTACTTAGTTTCTGAAATGGCAAGACTATTGTAGATAGTAAGACTTGTTTAATGCCTTTTACAACCTCTTAACGAAAGCATTTTTAAAACAGTGTTGTTCGGTCACTTTCTGATAGCTCACGTGTTAACGGTTAACCAACGTTTTTTTGTAACATGCTTAATACTAGAGACGAATCTCTAAGTGTGGGACCAGGATGCAAACCTGTGTTGCTGTGTGTTGCCTTGCTTACAAGACAAGCATGTTTCCCCTGAGTTATCTTCCTGGGTACACACCCTGGTTTCCTTCTCGAGCCCTTCGCTCAGCTACCTCCGACTCTCTAAGGGTTAGACGCTTCTCCAGGCAGAGAGTGGGGGGTAGATCTCTTTCCTCTGTAGGTGCCGCCCTCTGAAATGGCCTCTCTGGCCCTCTCAAACTTGAGCCGGACCACCTGAAGTTCTGGAAGCAGCTCAAGACGTTCCTCTTCACCTCTGCTTTTTCTCTCTCTCTCTCTCTCTACCGCCCCTGCTGACCTACCTGTCCTGCTGTACTGACTGATTGCTTGGCTACCCTCAGAGTCTCACTGGGTACCAGGCTCCGCCTTGATCACTTACTCAGAGTGTTGCTGCACTCCCCTCTCCTTTTCCCCTTACTCGCACTTACACATACTGAATGACACAAGGCCTAGTACGATCGTTTGTGTAAGAAACACTTGTGTACAGGCGTGTTTGAAATGACTTATCATATGTCAAATGTTAAATGTTGTGTATTTGTACTGCACACAGTCACCCACGGAATTGGTCCCCAGGTGCTCTGGCGGATCTGTATACGATAAGGTGGGATTGGTTAGTAAGGTGAAGAGGGAGTAGGATAGTGAGAGGAGTGGTGTACTGTTGGCAGCTTCAACTCGGTATACACCGGGTGCTGAGCTTTGGTGCAGGTATCGGATCGGTGTCAGTCCGCGTGTGCTGTTGCTCCGGCGTATGTGTTGTTGCAGTGTTGTGAAGTGCATGCAGCTTGTTGTGCGAGAGATGGTTGTGTGAGTTTTTTGAGTGAGATAAGTATGCAGAGTTTGAGCTTATATTGGTTAGTGGGTTACCTGTCCTTTAACATGCTAACATTCATAGTTCCGTCCAAGTGTGGTGCTTGTTGGCCTTCACAATCCCGTCTAGATGCGGCGCAGGCCAATGCTTAGAATTCTACCCATGTGTGGTCATGCCAACATTCACAGTCCTATCTAGATGCGGTGCAGGTAAGTGTTTAGAAATCTGTCTAGGTGTGGGCATGCTAACATTCACAACTCCATCTGGAGGCTACGCAGGCTGGTGTTCACAATTCTAAGTGTGGCACATGCTAGCATTCAAGTTTCTTCTAGGCGCGGGCATGTTATCCTTCAATCAATCTCATCCAGATACGACGCAGCCCAATGTCCACAATTCTAAGTGTGGTGTATGCTAGCCTTCAGGTTTCGCATAGGTGCGGGCATGCTAACATTCAATGTCCTGTCCCGATGCGACGCAGGCCAATATTCACAACTCTAAGTGTGGGCAGGTTGACATTCAGGTTTCATCTAAGTGTGGGCATGTTAACATTCAAGGTCCTATCCACTTGCGACCCACGCCAATATTCACAGCTTCATCCTAGTGCGGGTATGCCGACATTCAGAGTCCCATCTAAATGCAACACAGGCCAACATCCGCAATTCCATCTAAGTGTGGCCATGCTGATAAACACAATTCTATCTGGATGTGTCTGTCGGTCTGGATATGGTTCGTCTGGTACGTACGAGTGGGAGAGTCACTTGGGGGTTTTCGTCTGGGTCTAGGCATGTGATCAGTCTCTGGAGCCTTCCTTTTGTGGCTATTTTCCATAATATCTTATGCTCTGTCGTGGTTAGTTCTTTGGTTTGAGTGTTTGTCCAATTTGAGAGTGGCCGAGGTTGGAGTTATTTTCATCATTGTTTTGATGTCTGGGCATCATATCACTTCTTATATTTAAATGAAGGCTGACATGGAATGAAGGGGACGCTGCAGAGCAAAATAGGTTTGAACTTGGGTCCGCGCTTAGAAACCTCTTTGGTATTAAGCTTGTTATAAAAAACAATTGTAACTATTAAAAAACAATTATAACCTGAGGAGGTAATTAACAGTCTGTGAGAGTGGGCATAATGACACTATGAGGAGAACGAACGAGTAAGGATTTCCAAAATGTATAAACTGATTATGGGGGCTGAACCACGAGAAACATTACAGGTGAGAGAACAATGGCAACCAGATCGGGAAAAAGAGGTAGACGAGGCATTATGCACGGGGTGGCCAAAACGTCAATAGCAGCGCAATACCAACTATATGCCTTCAAACTCCTTCACCAATGGCAATATCCACCAGAAAGACTTTCAAGCATGGACCCTAAAAGCAGTCCTCACTTCTGGAGGGGATGCATGACAGAGGGCACTTACTGGGATAGGTGGTGGGCACGTGAGCAGGTACCAACCTATTGGCAGGAAGTCTTATCATAGATACGGGAATTAGATCATATCTTAAGAGTCTTAAGCCCATGGCTGGCTCTTTTTGGGCTAGAGTAAGAAGAAGAGCTATTTCAATCTCTAGGCCATATGGAACACAACTTGTTCTTAGCGGCAAGAGTTGGCCGTGTATGAAAGTGGAAAATTGAGAAATTGCCATGAAAACTGGAACGTCTAGTAGTGGTTCGGGATATATGTAACATGGAAAAGCTGCCCTGTATGCTCCGTGAATCACAACGCAACGTCAAGGTGGAATGGTTCCCATTTGTAGCGAAATACATGAGCTTGGATGGGGACACTGAAGGATCTAGAGCCCAACAGGGATGGAAGGAGGAAAGCATGGGACAATAACAAAAGAGCGGGGAGGGAGAGGGGGTTGCATTAACACATTGTAATCACTATAAAGGCTGCTTATTGATCCGGGGCAGGGGATGGGTAGTGGGGGTTGGGGTTTACTTTAGTTTCAAAAATTGTTGTGCAGAATTGTGTTTACTCTTGATGGATAAACTACAGCGGGGGATTGTGTAACGGCCGTTCACCGGTTTACAGATCATGTATAATGCCAGGGGAACCAGGTAGCCAAGGAGGGGTCAATACATATGGATGGGTCGCACTGTTATGTAATGCACTTTACAAATCCAATAAAATACAACTTACTAAAAAATTAAAAAGTGATGGCTGGTATTCCCTGCTATCGTTTGCATTCCGTAGTAAAGAAACCAGACAATAATTTCTGTTACACTGTGTGACGTTCACATAATATTTCTTGCTATTCGTTTATAGGTGGCCAACAGGATCAGAAGGCTGGCAGTGGAGGAGGAAGTGGAAAACAAGTTACTATCTTCAAGACCTATATCTCCCCTTGGGAGAAAGCCATGGGAGTTGACCCGACGCAAGCAACAGCCATCGGCATAGACTTGCTATCTTTGGGTCCCAAATCTGAACTTTGCGATTACAAGTCTTTTAACAGGTGAGGCCACATGAAAATGTCTTCTCTGGAACAGGTTTAGGGAATCAAGAGCCAGTGCACCTCGATACAGTAAAGTATCTCAACGATGGGGTGGAGGAGGGACTCATGGCACGTACATGAATGGGGCGGGAAGCAGCCCTTCCAGTTACAGGAAACACAATGCTAAATGCCTCTAATTTGAAAAAGGACGCATTTAAAAGAGACGCAAGCTACTCTGAAAAGATCTATCTTTGGCCCCACTTCTTTGCAGAAAAGTGCAGAGTCGGTTCAGAGACTCAAGATACCTGGAGTCATTATTCAAGGATAAGGTTTGAACCTGATGGGGAGTTAATATTTGTAATGCAGAAAAGATGCACCTATAAACAAGCATTTGCAATGCCAACAGTTTGGGCTGTTGTGTAGGCATGGGAAATGCATTTGCCATGCACTGCCCTAGTGGTATTAACCAGCCTTCAATGGTAGTAGCAGTAAAATGGTGTGAGTACTTGGGCATATACTAGCAGTGTCTAGCAAATGCCATGTCGTTTTACACAAGCCAAAACTGTGCCAATGCTTGTTTTTTAACAAGACTTCAGTGAAGTACCTGCCACATAGTGCTTATAAATAGAGTGGCTGAAGGCAGACCTGGTTAAGACATTTTTATTACACCAGTAGTGGGTTTACAACTCCAATTAAGTCATTAACTCTCAGAAGACTGCTTTGAATAACAACTGGCAGGGAAAATGAGTACACTTTTTATAGTAAGGCCCTCTCCACTCTGCTATATCTGATACTCTTGATATCCTTGCCCCTGTCATGAGAATCCGCCTGAAGCCCAAAGCCAAATGTAACTCATGGTATGACTTGGATCTCGTCACTCTTAAACGCAAGTGCAGGGTGGCAGAGAGGAAATGGTGTGCTTCATGTTCATCCTCTGACAAACTGGCCTGTCGCCTGCTCCAAAGGCAATACCGGCTCTCCGTCCTCACCAAGAAGAGAGCCCTTATCCAATCCCGCATCTCTGCGGCATCTAATAATTCGGCCGAACTCTTTAAAATCTGCAAGGAGCTGGCCAACCCTGCTGCAGTCTCTACCTCTCCTGTCCCCTCCCAGGCCCTCTGCACGGCACTGGCCGCTCACTTCATCTCAAAAACTCAGGACATCCTGTCCTCACTCTCCTCCTATCACCTCCCCCCCTCTATTCCCTGCTCTACCTCTGGCCCTTCTGCAGCCACCCCTCCTCTATCCTTCTCTGCCTTTCCCCTGTTTTCTGTTGACGAGGTTTCGAGACAAGTCCGATCTATGAAAGTCTTGTCAAAACAGGTCCACCCCTGTTCCTCCAAAACTATCAAGGACCACATCGACTCCTTGGCTCCTGCCCTTGCTGACTTCTGCAATCACTCCTTTGCCTCTGGAGTCTTCCCATCCCTCTCAAGCACTCCCTTGTGCACCCCCGTCTTAAGAAATCCTCTTCTGACCCCTCCTGCCCTGTTAACTATCACCCAATCTCTATCACTCCCTTCCTGGGCAAGCTCCTGGAGAAACTGGCCATCTCCCAGCTTAATCTCCATGCTGAATCTGTTGGTAGTCTTCATGACCATCAGTCTGGCTTCAGAGCCGCCAGAAGCACGGAAACTGCTCTCCTGAACATCAGTGAGGACCTGCTCTCGAATCTTGACTCTAACACTCCATGTGTTCTCATTTTACTTGATCTCTCTTCTGCCTTTGACACCGTCAACCATACCATCCTGCTCAACCGTCTCCGTGATAACCTGGCTATCACTGGTCAGGCTCTGGCGTGGCTGTCCTCTTTCCTCTCCAATCAACCCTCCCAGGTCCAACTAGGGTCTTTCCTCTCTGACATCTTTTTTTCTACCTGTGGTGTCCCCCGGGGATCTAACCTCTCTCCTTGGCTGTTTAACCAGTATCTGGCACTCCTCGTCCACCGCATCGCCACTCTCTGCCCCAACTTTCAGTGCTATGCGGATGACACCCAGCTCATTTTCAGGCTACCCTCGGCCTCCTCTTCTCCTTCCCTCATCTCTGACTGTCTTTCTGCTATCCAAGAATGGTGCGCCGCCAACGGCCTCTGCCTTAATGCCAGTAAGACTGAGATTCTACTCATCGGCACACCTACTCCCTCCTTCCCTGCAGCTCTCTGGCCGGCCTCTCTTGGCCCTCTTCCTGCTCCTACCTGCAAGGCAAAAAACTTCGGGGTCATCTTTGACTCCACACTCTCCTTCTCTCCTCACATATCCGACGTCTCTAAGAAGTCACACTACCAGCTCCACCTCCTCCGTGGTATCCTTCCTTTCCTCTCCTTCCCCCAGGAGCTCACTGTCTCTAGAGCCCTGGTTCTCTCGAAGCTGGACTACTGTAACAGCCTCTATCTAAATCTGCTTGCCTCTACTCTCCGCCCTTTGCAACTCATCCAGAACAGGACTGCGAGACTTGTCCTTGGCCTCAAGCCCAGGGACCGTATCTCTCCAGGACTGAAATCATTACACTGGCTCCCAGTGACTGCGAGGATCAAGTTCAAAACCCTCTGCATTGTCCACAAGGCCTTCTGGGGCCCTGGGCCAAAATACCTTCAACTCTCTCTTCCTAAATATATTCCTTCGCGAGCTCTTCGCTCATCTGCCTCCAACTCCCTCAGGGTCAGCCGCTTCTCCAAACAACGAGTTGGGGGCAGATCTCTCTCCGCTGCAGGGGCCTCCCTCTGGAACAGCCTTCCTGCCTCCCTGAAACTCGAGGAGAACCATCTCCGGTTCCAGAAGCACCTCAAAACCTTCCTCTTTGCCTCCGCCTTCTCTCCCCCTCTCCACTGCTAAATTTACTGAAACTGCACTGAATCTGCAACTGGGCCACTCACCGCTCTCGGTCCTTGGCCCAGCCACTCTCCCCTGCACTGCCTCCCTGGCAACCCCCTGCACCGCGGGACTGTGTCTGTATCGCTACAGCCCCCCTTCCCAGCACTTTTCTGCACTTATCTCGCACTTGCCACTAGTTGGCCCATGTTATTTATCCTGTATGCTCTTAACCCTGTATTGCACTCTCCCCTCTCCACCTCCCTTTTACATTTTCCCTTCCCCTCTACCCTTGCACTTGCGCGATCTGACTGACACCTGGCCTAGTAGGATCGTTGTCTGTCTCCCCTTGTTTCCCCCCCCCCGCCTCGTCGCGCCTTGAAACACTTGTGTATAGGAGCGTTACAAATGCCATATCATATCATCATATCATATCATTAAAGCGAGCTCAAAGAGTTCACATGAGGAGGTGGTTTTGGCGAGGAGGGACAGGCACTCAGTAGGAATAGCCATAGGGATTAGCATGGCCGTGGGCAGTCAGTGCGTGGACAAATAACCAAACAACACCTGCAAGCTGTGTGTCCCTCCGCATATGCCATTTTTCCATATCTGTACTCTACTGCAATAGGTTCAGCGTATAGGTGGTGCAGGCACCACCTAATAGACCAAACTAAAAAGGATATTGCAAGTTACCTTGGACTTCTGTGGCCTTATACAGGAACTCGGCCTTCAGAATGAACTTGCAATATCTTTGTAACTTATGGTAAGGGGTACTGTATCTCACATATAATGTGCTGATACTGAGGCACTTTACAGTACCAGAGTTCGCAGCAAAACCTTTTGTGGCAGAAGAAACTAGTTAAAAAAAGGCCTTAAAACCTGTATCCTACATCTGGCCTTTTCCCGTTCCGCTCTGCTCCATGTTCCAAGTTGATGGTGTTTCGTGAGGAAATAAAAACATTCCCTTTCATGAAATAGCGATTAAACCAGATGGATGGCTCAAGGTCAACATACTTGCCTTAATAACAGGACGATGCCATGGGAAATGGTTGGAGAATCCTGCTTACCATGCGTCAGCCCTTCATCCCGAGGTCAATAAATCAGCAGTTACGAGTGTGCAATAACGATGACGTCGAATATTACAATGCATAGAATCCGATAGGAAGTGCTATATAACTCACAATGTTTTATTATATCATTTTTGTTTATTAATTTTTTATTTTAAAGTGAATATTTTATTTGTTAGAGTTAATTTTTTGTTTTATTCTCTGTGAACGGTTTCTATTTAATGCGTTCGATTGCCATCTGTAATATTTGTGAAATTCAGTGGAAAGCATTGACATATTTTGCAACATGTATTACTATGTATTGTGTAGAGATATATCACTTTTGTTAACATGTTTTGTACAGCTCCCCCCATGGTATCCGGCTAGGACCATGGGCCCCATTAAACGGTAGGCGGTGGACCAAGGTGCTAACAGCACCTTGGTCCATGCCGGTAAAATACCGGCACCGTCTTGGAGGAAAGGGGAATTACTGCCCTATTCCAAGGTTGGTGGGGCGGTAATTCCCCCTTCCCCCATTGCCCTTCCCCATTCCCATTTTTGCCCCATAGGGCATAATGGGAATGGGGAAGGTGCTAATTACGATACCGCAAATTGCGGTACCATAATTAGCACCCTGGTCCCTTTGCGGGTTGGTTTTTAACGCCTGCTAAGAAACAGGCGTTAAAGTACCAACCTGCAAAGGGACCTCGTAGTAAGGCGGTAAGGGTTAACGGTCACCGGTATCATTACCGGTGACCGTTAACCCTTAACCCCTTCAGTGTAATGAGGGCCATCATGCTTTTTCAAATGCATTTGATAAAATGAATACAGTATTCAAGGGTGGTAAGCCCATGGCATAAAGTAATGCTTGCTTAAATGGGAAGCTCTTTAACAGTTTACAGGAGGGGATGCAGATTGTGCCAGGGCGTATTTCAAGTCGGTGCGGCAAATGCAGGTAGTAAGGAAGAACTAGCAAATTTACAGTTTCTGGATTTATATTGGGTATTTGCTGGAATTTTCTTTTCAGGTGAGTTAGGCAGGCTTTCCGTAGGACTTTGGAAGAGATGCAAAGCCATTCAAGAGTTGACTTTCGAGGATTGCCAGTCAGTGCAGTGCGACTAAGAGCCCTACGTACAGATCAGTATTGTCTGTACTTTGATCTTTCATCTGGAAGTCTGTTATGTCACCTGGGCCTAAGATCATGTGATGTCATGTCTTCTGATGATGATGAACCTTCCTATTAAGTCACTTTGCTGTAGTGTTGTCAGGGGTCCACAGTCATGTGGTGTCACTTCCACTACCCTAACATTTTGAATTGCTTGTTTTATCTTGGGCTGCATAAATAGGAGCAGCACACTGATGAGTTCAACCACATGTGTATTCAAAAATCAACCAACATAGATTACATCCACTGTGAGGAAAATACATTCAGAGGTTTCCGTGTTTGATTCTGAACCAGCTTAAAGAAGAAATGACTTGTGGTTCTTTTTAAAAAAAATGTTTTATTGTTTGTGGTTTACAATCTATGTCTCACAGACATGAAAAAAACCTTTACAATTTATTAGGATAAAAGAAGGAACGATGAAGAGGAGAGTTATTTCTCTTAAACCAATAAAATAAACAACTTTCTTACCCCTCTTAAGAAGGGGTAAATTAATACATTCTAAAATAGTGGAGAGGAGTGAGCAAAGAAAGAGAAGAAAAAATAAGAGGAAGGAGAATCGAGTATCCAAGGAAAGGGGGAACAAGAAAGGAAATAAGATAGGCACAATATACTAGAGTGTTTATCTGGTAAGAACCACAAAAACATGACAGCCCCAAGTGCGACAGGGTAGGCTGGAGGCTTTACGGAAGGTTTGCCCCTCTCTTTGGTCTTCTCGAATTGTTAATCAAGTCGGTAGCAACTCAGTAATTCTGCAGTTTCTGTTGTTTTATTCTTCCTTTATCCTCTTTTCTTTATTGTCTTCCGGCTGACCCTGCTCATGAATTCTTCCAGGACCAAAACTTTAATTACAATTGCAGTTCTGGCTTCCTTTTTTCCAATCTTTTGCATCTTGATATTTTTTCCTTTTTTTTCTTTCACCCCTTTCTTCGCTTTCTCTCCTCTTCCCTCCTCCTTTGTTGTTCCTCTAAACCAAGTGTAGGGACTGAAGTAGGTTCACTACTGCTGCTGTCAGCTGGATCTCGTGGCCGGCAATTATTCTGTGCCACGTGTTTTCGGATGTTAACCAGTCGGCTCTTTCTACAAATCTTCTTAGTTTTTTCAATCGCAGGTTCCCGTTCCCTAACATTCGGTGAGCAGATGCTTTAAGGATTGGTTTCCTGGGATTGCACATTCCTTACATTAAATAACTGTCCTTCCGACTGTTTCCGAATGTTCAGAATTTCCCCCGTTAATAAGATGTTCATTCCCACTCTGAGGAAGTTATTTCTGATTTTTGTGTCCGGAAATTTTTCTAGGTATCTTGGAAGTGTACCTATTTTTTTGTCAACTGTCAGGAAGGTGTTTTTTAGTGTTGAAGATCTGGTTTTTCCTATCGTATCTATCCAGTCCAAAGTTTCCAACTCACGTTTTATCTTCAGTGGGTTTTTCACCAGAGTTTCCATATTTGATTCTGCTCTTGATATTGCAGTTTTTGTTTTTTGGTCCAGACTCTGTAGCATTTCAGATCTTAGTTTGCTATGATGTTCTTTGATATCTTCATATAAGGAGCCCTTTTTAGGGTTTATGATTTCTCTATAGAAGGATATCAGTTTCCATTCTGCCAGGCAGTTTAAAGACTTCAGACCTAATTCAAAGCGTAGCTGTCCCCCTGATGTACTCCATGGCAGATTTAGGGATTTTTTCCAAATTCTTCCCTCTATTTTATCCCAGTTGAAGTTCCATAGTTGTGGTTTGGCTTCTATTCCATATAGCAGGACTGGAACTATTTTGCTGAGGTAATATTTTACCATTGGGACAACTGAAAATTTGCAGAATCTGTTCCAAATTTTGATCAGGTGAGGAATTAGCGCATGGGCTTTAATGATGATGTCTCTCTCAATTTTGCAATTGGCTGGGCTTGCATAGATCTTATACCCCAAATATGTAAGGTCTTCAACTTGAGGAATTCATTGCCCGTCCAGGACCCAATGACTTGTGTTTCAGAACAATCAATCATTTAGATAACATCCACTATGAGGGAAAGAAATGCTGAGGTTTCCGTGTTTGATTCTGAAACAGCTGAAGAAGAAATTACTTGTGTTTCAGAACAGGATAGTGTTTTGTCAAATTCCTATCCAAGTTGCTCTTATTCTTCACATCGCAGTCTTTCAAAAATATCTAGTAAACTGTTTGTTAGAAGCCACAGAGGAATTCTTAGTCCTACCACTAACAAACAAATGCCAGAGAGGCAATTGCAATTGTTTACACTAGAGGTTGTGTGACTATGAACAAACACGTGCCTATGTGCCTCTTCTATTCTAGCTGACATGTAATTGAAACAAGGTCAGAAGTTCAGGCACGCTGTACAGGATTTGTATTGCAACTTTTAATGTTGCTGTTTTCTCTTGGCAGGTCTGCAATGCCTTATGGTGGATATGAGAAGGCATCCAAACTGATGACTTTCCAGATGCCAGAATTCGATGCCACCCCTGTGGAGACAGAGCCTGTCGAGGTCTACAACCAAGATGTTGTCAACAGGCCTACCTTCAACAGGACTCCAGTCGGCTGGCTGGGATCGGGCGAGGTCTCCAATCTTAACATTGAACTCAATGTGCCAATGGATGGTGAAACCGATGAGCTCTAAGTCCTTCATGGCTAAGGACACTTTTGTTCCTGTAGGTTTATGGGAAATACATCTATTCGACATATCACACCTAAGTGAGCTTTGCTTATTTCAAGTCAGCTGGCTTACCCACTGTGCTGTGTCCTGAAAAGAGTCTTTGCTGTGGTGTTTGTTCATATCTGAATCAGGTAGATGGGCAGAGCGAACGTGAACAAGAGAGCGAGAGAGAGAGAGAATGAACAGGAGCGATAGAGGGAGGGAAAGTACAGGTAATAATGAGAAAGCGAGCAAAAAGCTAACCTTTTTGTTAAGAGGCACGAAAACAAAAGGGAGATGGTGTTTTTTTTCATTTTAATGCCACGTGTATGAGCTCTGCAAAGTTATTTTCCTTGATGAACCTTTTTCATTTGTGTCATTCGGTCAAACCTCAATAAAACACCCTAACAATGAAAACCTATTTTCCTTTTTTACCAGTTTCAAATCTATCCCAAAAGTGAACAGGCATTAGATGTATTTTCTTCCCTGACCTTGTATCCTGCCATGTTCAAGCAAGACGGTTTCTTCGTTGGGAGCATCTTTGAGTTAGTCTTGCGAATCAGGCCCCTCAAGTTAACTATCAAGATGAGAGCAAGATGATGGGGAGAAACATAAGTATTTAAGTGCAGTGGTTGCAAGAATATCGCCACATTCTTCCCAAGGGAGTTGCGGATATTGTTCATTAGCACCCTGTGCAGCGCCGTCAACCAATGAGAATGCTGGGACCGCGGGCTGTATTCACTAAGGAAAGGCAGCGGTCTGTGCATTTTCATTAGTGTCAGGTACTTCCCTTCCCTGCTCTCCCTTCACCTTAGCATCCATGTAGCTCCCTACACAGGTGCTACTGGTGTGTTTTTTAAACGAAAAAAAGAACCATACCGTTATCCTGCAGCTGTGCGCTGCGCAGCGCTGTCATCCAGGCAATACAGGGACGTCATTTCACCAAAATGCCTGGGGCAGCGGATGTGACATTGCATGACCCTTGACCTCTGAGGACAGCACAAGAAGTGATGCCATTTGACACCACCCCAAAGTGACATCACGGGAAACAATGGAACACGACTGCTTACCCCTTGACAAAACAGGAAGTGGCATCACATAGTATTTTTCTAACTACACTATGAAAAATATGGTTACAATATCACTGTAACTTGATATATACATTTCATACAAGAATGGATCACCATATGTATTGCCAGAAAAAAACACGCTATAACGGCAACTTGTGAAAAGCAAAATACATAGTGCGAAATTGATGCTTATTCTACTCTAAATGCTTTTTGGAGGATTTTGACTGCATTGTGAATTTGAGGTGTTTAAGAATAGACAAAATAAGGGACTCAAACCCTGAAGTGTGCCTGAAATAAACCTTTAATGAGTCTATAAATTATTGTTTAGAATTCGAGAAAGACAAATTATTTGTTATTCCTATTCTTTCTTATTCAGGGTATCTACTCAAAGTGTTTTAAGAAGCCTGAACAAGAAATCCAGACACTCTAGAAACAGAGACGCACATGGCATTGGCCACAGCCCAGGAGCTTCAATTTGTTAAAATATTTGTTTTTAAACATTTAAAAAAAAAACATTTTTGGGGGTTGCAAGGGAGACCACAGGGATAGAAAGGGAGACCTCGGGAGTCGATTGCGAGACCCTTGCCGGTCCCTAAATGACGTCCCTACGGCAATCCCTCTTCAATGTTGATGACATTAGTCATCAACATTGAAAATGGACTTCCCGGATGAAAACACTATACCTTGTCCGGCTGAGGGATGTAGGTAAGCTTCTTTCATAAAAAAAAAAAAGAAAATTAGCACCCGCATAGATAACTACGCGGGTGCTAATGGCGATATTACACTCTGTCGATAATGGCACCACCGCCCGCTTGCTTCACTCGTGCCCTTATCTTGGGCGGCAGGCCATTACTAATAGGGTCGGCCTCATGTAATATTGCCTCATTGAAGTATACGTTTTCTCTGAGAACGTCTCTGACAAAATTATAGGAGAGCAACACATGGCAGAAAATCCTGGAGAGTATGACATTGATGGGCACAGTTCTGTCCAGGCTTTTCAGTAGCATGCGATGGTCCAGAGAATTCACAAAGCATGTATTGTCACCCATCGGGGATTGGTCTTGTTCAAATGCCCCTTGTGCTCAATGTTATAGCTTTATTGTAGACCTACTGTCTTCCATTGGTTTGATTTGTGGGGTTTTGTTTATTGGAGACGCTGAGGGGCTTTTAAGAACGCCTGGGCTGTGTTTGGAGATCTGTGCCAAGACTACAGAAAAATGTGCTGTACTAGATCTGAAGAAAATGTTCCCCAATTTGAGCCCTCATTCTTTTAGCCATGTTTTGGTGCTCACATATTTTTGTTTAATCTGGAGCTTCAGTTTATGGCAACACTTGTTACTTAATTAAATGGTTCTTGGCTTTGGTATTTAACTGCAAACACTCCTAGATGCTTAAACCATAATGTGCAAGTTCATTATCTCTCAAAAAACACAGGGTGCAAGAAAACCGCTTTAATCAATTTTGATGTCGTTCATTCACTGTATGGGTGAGATTTCAGTAATTAGGCCACAACCGTATCAAGCCCTGTCTAGATATCTACGAAGCACACGTGAATCAAGGTAGGCATTTGCAGTGTAGGATACAATATACCATCGCAGAACTAGAGCAGGTATTAAGTGACTGCTAAAAAACAAAAGTGTCTGCTACAAGGCTCTCCCCTAATACTGTAATTTGAGCACACTCCCAGAAGGGTGAATGCAATTTGTTGTTTTGCCCACAATGGTGGCAAACGCTTCAATGTTTCGTAAAGCTTTCAGAGGCTCAGGGATATGGTTGGGCAGGGCACATAGCTCACCATAGAAGAAGAATGTATGTTGTTACTTCGTTGAACACAACAATGTGGACTCTGGAATGGTCAGTCAGTAGCTCCTGGGTGATAATAAATAGCCTGGCAAGGGGAGGTCGAGTCCAGAAAGAAAAAGTTCTGGAATATTTTACATTGGAAGGAGGAGAGTTGATGATTCCACATGGCGTAAAGTAGAACAGAAGTCTTGAAGGATATTTGTAGCAAAAGAAGGACATTGAAAGCCTTGACTCATGTACTAAGAGTCTGCACCATATCCATGCGCCAAGTCCAATATGTGCCCCAAGGCCTTTTTTCTTTTTGGGAACAGGTGGCAAAGTGGGCCAGCGAAAAATAGAAACCCAGTAGTATAATACCCAATTGGTCTGTTTGTTTGTTTGTTTGTTTGTTTGTTTATTTATTTGATAAAGCGCACCAAACCCTCGGGTAGCTGGACGCAAAATGACAAGTAGACTTGAAGCTTAGTTACAGAGTAATTAGGGTACATTGATACAGGAAATATCCAGAATTACTGTCACGTTAGGTTACATAGTGGCTCGTGCATATGGGTATAACATGAATAGAGTCAGGTAATGCAGTGGTAACAGATATATTGAGAGAGGTAGGGCCTGGCCTGCAATCGGTAACAGGTGTAGTCATAGTACAGGTAAGGACACTTAGGAGTCATTTGTTCTTATCCAGGTGAAAATTTTCCGTCTAAATCTAGAGTAGGGTTGATCCGTTCTCAGATCTAGGGGGAGTGCATTCCAGGATTGCGCAGCTATGACCGGGAAGCTAGAGCCGTCAGCTGTGGTGCGTTTAAATCTATGAATCTGTAGGGTGTAGGCATTGGCAGATCTCATGGGACAGGAGGTAAGTCTCTTGTTTATTCTTTGTACAAGGTATGGTGGCGCCATATTGTTCAGACATTTGGATGTTAGTGAGAGTGTTTTGAGGAGGATCCTATTGTTAATCTTGAGCCAGTGGACATCTCTTCTAAATGAGGAAATGTGTTCTCTGATGGGGATATTCAAAGCTGCTCTAAGGGCATTATTTTGAAGTCTTTGCAGTTTGTCAAAGATGTATTTATTAGCTTCCACGTACAATGCATTACAATAGTCTAGTTTGGATATTATAAGTACATTGGCCAGGGTGATGCAACTGGTTTCCGAGAGAAAAGGCCTACAGGCCCGGATCAGTTTGAGGTGTAGGCTGTAGTGGATGCCAGTGAGTTGACTTACTTCTTAATGGTAAGTGCTGCGGGCATCACTTTGATGACGTTGTCAATATTAGCAGAGGCATAACTGGGGTTGAGTTTTTTAAGGGCCATCTCCGAACCTAGGAAAGGAATTAGTGGCACTGGTAATAGAGGGCAAGTTAGGAGTTCCAAGCACCCCATTTTGCCCTGTCATAATAACTCCCTCCTTTCTATGGGTTTTCCTCCTTTAGGCACACAAGGATATTCTGCTGTTGCTCTTACAATGGTATGGGCCTGCAAACCATCAGTATGCAAAGCAACTCTCACACGTGCAGGTAACATAATCTTTTCCGCACCAACTTCTCCTGCAAACAGGAGACACAAATGTATTTCCATAAATACGTTACATAAGCAACACAGTCACAACTGCTCACAGCAGCATTCAAGAAGACACTCTTTACTCAGCTACTACATTGGCCATTTTGAATCAGGGAGAAGATGGTGATTGTGTTTGGAAACCGGGGTGATGATATTCAACTGGGAAGCATACAACCTAGAAGCAGCCTGGCATCTTGATTTGGGCTGAAGAATTACAATTGAATGGAGTCCAAATGTTTAAAGCAAAAACAGCCTAAAAAATATATTTGCGGCAGGAAGTAGGAGCTGGTAGCGGTCATATGCTGGTACTAATGGTAAATGGAACACTTTCTGTCCACAATATCAGCACAACTACGTGTTTGCATCCATGCACAATGCCCATTCTGGCAGAGAATAACTCCCTTGCATGGAACATCCTTTAGCAAGGTAAGGAAATGGAAACAGAGTTATAGTTTTCTCATTTTTGTAAGTGAAACAAAAACTTTGCACGTAATAAGAAAATAATAATATTAATACAATCAACTGAGATAACCAAAAGCGAGACGGGCAAGCAAAAGTGAGAGAGTACAAAAAGGATAAAACAAGTATTTGTGTTCAGTTTAGAATGCTTGCAGCCATCAGTGGAGGAGACCCTCCGGACACATTCAGCCCTTGTTTCATCCGAGGGGAACTTTATGATGCCTTTGAGTCGTGAGAAGACAAAAAGGTATCACACGGACGTGTCGGCTGGATTTATAGAACAACCATAACCATAGAGTAGTCGGTCAAGGTAGATCAGTATTGGTTTTGTCCTGATTAATTAGGTGGTCACTCTCAACTCAGGGAGTTCCTTTTTCCCCCCAAGCAACGTGGTGCACACCCAATGCACTTATAGAGATGCAACTTTAGTGAGGCCTCCAACTTATTTCGCGCCACCCCCAGCAAATACCCTCTGTACTAGCAATGAGCTAGGAACCAAGCCGGTGTATAGTAATAATGTCTATTTATTTAAGGTTTGACAAATTGTAAAAGCAACCAAAACATCAGCCACTAATTCTGTGGTGCTACAAAATATCACCAATTAAAACTTCTTGCACCAATTGACTAACACAGGTGTAAAGGACTTTCAGTTGTGATAGGACACAGGTACCCTTTTGAAGCTGGCAGTCACAATTTACATCAGATTTCTTGCAAATGAACTAATAGGAAAAATGCAAAAGACACAGGAATTGCTTTGTTTGGCATAATACTCCTTTCTCCAAGCAACCCCCACCTCCAGGCATCAATTAGATATGGCCCCTTTGATCTCAAGGCACAGGGAGTGGGAATACAGTAGCAAAATCGTTTTGGCTTGTTATTAAAAGGTAGAATTTGACAAATAGACACAATGAAAAAATAGCAGCGTTACTTATTTTGGGATTATGGACAACCCCTTTGGTACAGAAGGCAGGGTTTTCAGAAAGGAAGAGTCACCCAAGTACTTTATTGTCCATTCCCGCTCTAACACACTGGCCAAGAACTTTGTTAGTTTTTGAACTCTAACAACACTCATCCCGTGATTTTCTATATTGGAATTAATTGATTTAACTTCAATGCAATCTGCTGAGGATCTACACAGCTTTGCCCCTACCCACAATTTAATGGAAAGGATTAAGGCAGGCAATTCCCAAAACAATTCAATTTAAATCCATAGGGTGATTTCCTATAGTGGAATTCATTGAGTTAACTTTCAAGTTCATTATGGACAGGGTCTACCCAGTTTTGCCCCCCCCCAGACCCTCTAAGGGAAGTTATTAAGGAAGGTAGCTCCCCACACAATTGATAGCTTTGGGCTATATCTACTTACATGGGCGATCTCTGTTCTTAGCTCAGGAAGCCTGCCAGATCCTATGACCCTCTTTCAGGCAGGCAGCTCACACCTCAAGCCTCTATCCACCAGCCAGGTCTCTACAGCCACAGGCCTCTCTCAGATAGGGCTCCCAGATTTCCAAGCAAAGTCCCCTGGCCTCCTTTTCTCCCTCCTTCTAGATAGGCCTTGATTTAGCTTTGTTCCCCTGGCAAGGTGGTGCCCCAATTGATTAGGCAGTTCCCCTGGCCTCTCCCTCTCCCAAGTGGTTTCCTTGAAAGTCCTCTCTTAGATTGGAAATTGCCAAGATATAGGGCTGATGACACCTATTATTATAAAAATTCCCATGGTACGGATTTGCCAGCTCTCTCCCACTCCCTGCCCCCAATACGCCCACTGCCAGCTAATAGGACAAGGAGTTAGGGGGCATGAATGAAGAATCCATACCAGCATGGGCAAAACAGACAAATCGCAGCGAAAATTAATGTTCGAAACCGGGGCCATAGCCAAAACTCCCAAACAGACGAATCGAGAGATAGCACCATCGCCAAGCATGGAACAGGAAACCGGATCGACACCCTCCCAATCCCTCGACATACGAGAAATCCTGCTCGAACTCAAAACAGGCATAGGCAACCTTGATGCCAAAATTGACACCCTCTCATCCAAAGTCTACCAAATACAACACCGCCTTGATAAACACGGCGAGAGGCGAGAGGCTTGACACCGTTGAACAGAAGGTCTCCGAACTTGAGGATAACGCCACATCCCTGTCCTCCAAAGTGTCATCCCTAGAGCGCCAAGTAAAAGAAATTGTCACCAGAAACGAAGACTTAGAAGGGCGCAGCCGCCGCAACAACATTAGACTGGTGGGGATCAGAGAGCAACAAAACCCTGCAAAAATGGAAGACTTTGTGGAACAACTATGCAAAGGAATCTTCGGAGCAACCACCTTCTCGCCACTATTTGTGGTTGAAAGGGCTCACAGGATCCCGACCAACCGCCCAATACCAGGAACGGCACCTCGCCCTATTATTGCCAAACTGCTGAATTTCAGAGACCGCAATCTAATACTCTGGCTGGCCAGGGACAAAGGCGACATTCAATTTGATGGCAACAAAATCCAAATCTTCCCTGATTTCTCACCGGCAGTGTAAGCGTCCCACAGAGCCTTCGGTGGAGTTAAACGTCGCCTCCGAGAGGATCAAATCCAATACTCAATGCTTTTCCCAGCCAAATTATGCATCCTCCATGCTGAAAAAACACAATTCTTCACATCACCAGAAGAAGCCAACATCTTTCTCGACAATATTGGATGTCGCCCATTACGCGAAATGCCTAGACCACGAAGGAGAGAGAGCAACGGGAGCCATCCGCCCTGAAAAGTGCGCTACATCCAGTTCAACCTGGGAGATCGGAAAATGAGCAAAAGTCAGTTACACACACCTCGGGATGGGTGTTTCTTGGAGGGCACCAGCTTCCCATGCACAGCACTGTTCACAAAGTTATCTAGGGAGGGGTCATCTTCGGGTGGGTTGGGGGTTGCCCGACGGAGGAGAAAAGGTGAGATGGGACTCAAGTTGAGGAGTTCATAGAAGAAACGAGCCAACAGTTAAAACGTGCACCAACCGGGGCCAAAACCAGCCCCACCCGAGTCCGACCGGGACCAACACCTCCACCTCGAATATAGGAAAATCCGTTTCGAATCGACAGGCACTCAAGAAAAAACGCTTTAAGCACCCAAAATCACCAAACAGCAATAGAGCAGCGGAAACAACGCAGCAACTCTAAGCAAATTCAAACTAGCTATATGGAACATTAAAGGGGGCAACCAGCCTACCAAAACCAGGAAGTTGTTACACTACCTCCGACACCACAACGTCGAAGTGGCCCTCATCCAAGAGACGCATTTGCGACCTAACTCAGAAAACCACTGGGCAAAAACATGGGGATGCCACAGATACTTCGCCTCGTTTTCCTCATACGCAAGAGGAGTCGCCATACTCATCAACAAAACAACAAACTTCAGGCTATTTCGGACCCAGAGCGACTCCGAAGGGAGAACACTGCTAGTCCACGGCACCATAGACGGGGAAGAAATAATCATGATTAACTACTATGGCCCCAACATCGATGGCTCCAAAAATTTCGACTGGGTCCAAACCCACATTGCATCAAACAGGGAAGCCACATTAATATGGGGTGGCGATTTAAACACCCCGCTCGATCCACGCACAGATAAAACACACAAGACAACCACCCCCCTATCCAAGGCGAGTTTGCAAATAACCAAAATATGCAAAGCACACAATCTCATCGACATACGGAGAAGCAAACACTGTGACTCCCGGGAGTTCACTTTCTACTCATGGGTTCACAAATCCAGTTCGAGACTCGATTACATCTTCGTGTCGGCTCATAGTAGACTCCAATGGGGCGATTGCCAAATACTACCCAGGTCCATCTCAGACCATTCAGCGGTCACCTTAGTGTGCACAACATCTCGGAGCGACTTCACCAGGCCCCAATGGAGATTCAAACCCACAGCCCTCTATGATCAACTCTTTGCCGATGAATTACGTTCTGAACTGAACACATTCCTTGAGACAAACCAAGGCACGGTGGCTTCGCCGGGAACACTCTGGGAGACGCTGAAATGTTTTATCAGAGGAGTGTGCCTAGCAAAAGAAAATGGAATCCTAAAGAGGTTAAAGGAGGAATTAAACACATGCGAAAATCGTCTCAAAACATTCGAACAAGCAGCAACAGTCACGAATACTCCCAGCTCGCTGGCTGCACTGAAGGCAGAATTGGAACCTTTGAGATCCCTAGCAGACAGAGAAGTCAACTTCCTAGCAAGCCACCACAAAATCCGCCAGTATGGCGAAGGGCAACGACCCTGTGCACTACTTGCAAGACTAATCACTGCAGAATGAAAACCCACGACTGTCGAGGCGGTGCTTGACACGTCGGGAGCCCTCGTGTACACTGAAGACGGCATATTGGAAACATTCCGCAAATTTTACCAAAACCTGTACGACTCCAATTATTCCAGGGAGCCCACCGAAATAACAGAATACCTAAATACAACCGAACTATACTGGACGAGCGCCGAGTTATGTGAAATGTTGAACGCACTCATCACTACGGCAGAGATCCAAGAAGTCATCAAAGAACTACAGAGCACCAAAGCCCCAGGACCGGACGGCCTAACAGGTGAATTTTACACATTTTTCGTAGATATTCTAGCCCCGTTCTTACTCCAGGTCTACGAAGAAGCCATAGCCGAAGACCAACTACCACTAACCCTTTACACGGCGAATATCATTCTCCTACACAAAACAGGTAAACCCAAGGAAGATTGTGCCTCCTACAGGCCCATATTGTTAATAAATTTGGATAACAAAATCTTTGCAAAAATCCTAACTAAAAGGTTGATGCCACTCATGCCCGCAATGGTTCTGGCAGACCAAGCAGGATTCGTTCCAGGCAGAAACACAACATTCGGCCTCAGAAGAATGTTTGGAGCAATGGAGGCCCTCAACCCAGAAAACCAAGCGGTAGCAGTGCTTCTCGACGCCGAGAAAGCGTTTGATTCTATGGAATGGCCTTTCTATTTGCAATATTAGAACGAATGGGCCTCGGCAAACGATTCATCCAAATGATAGGCCTCCTCTACAAATACCCAACATCTAAAATTAAACTTGGAAACAAAAGCTCCTCCGAAATCCTTTTACGCAGAGGGACCAGACAGGGCTGCCCGCTGTCAGCATTACTCTTCACCCTGGTAATGGAACCCCTAGCGTCTGACCTAAGGCTGTACCATCTGCACAGAGGGCTCGCCTTCGACCTGCACAAATTGGTGGTTTCACTTTATGCCGACGACATAGCACTCTTCCTTCGTGACCCATACGACAACCTGAATCCGGTGATGCGAGCAGTCCTCAAATTCGGCAACTTCTCAGGACTAAAAATGAATAATGCAAAATCGATAATTTTCGCTCTCACAGAATCAACCAAAGAATTCCAGGACGACTTTGGCTTCCACTGGCAACACTCGAAGGTCCGGTACCTGGGCATCCTCATGTCCAGAACCAGCACTGACATCATGTAAGACAACTACGAGGCGACACTCGACACTATCCAAACTAAAGTGAACAGATGGAAAACGCTTCCCCTCACACTTTGGGGCAGAGTGTCCCTAGCGAAAATGGTAATCCTCCCCAAATTACTCTACCTCTTTACAAACATCCCTCTACTACTCACGCAAAAATTCCTACGACGAATTAAGTCCATCCTTCTTGACCTCGTCTGGGCAGGCAAGGTTGCCCGAATAGCATACAGCATTATGATCCTGCCCATAACGCAAGGTGGATTGGCTCTACCCGATATAGAAGGCTACTACTGGGCAGCGCAAGCCCAGTTTCTGAGCCATTGGTATGCGACACACTTCATCCGGCCACATGTGCAAATCGAAAGAGATCTGGCAACACCCTATCTACTCTGCGCAGTCATACTCAACGAACCACCGACACCTTCAACGCCAATGAACACCATGGTCACGACGCACACGATTTGGAAGAAAATCGCCAAAAGAAATGGAATCCAAACCAGATATTCTCCCCTCCTCCCGGTGAGAAGCATTCCAGGGATACCTATAACATCTGAAAAAGTGTTTCAGCTTTGGACCAAAAAACTGCAAATCCACTCATTGGGCGATCTGTTTCCAAATGGCTCGTTCCTGTCGATTCAAGAAGCCCGTGACAAAGGTGGCAACAATGCCCTTGACGTCTTCATGTACTACCGAACTCGTCACGCCATGCAGACCACCTTTCCTACATTCCCACTCCAACCACCGACTTGGCCACTGCTCCACGGAGTGATACAAGCCCAAGGCGATGGCCGCCTGGTGTCAAATATCTACAAGGCCCTGCTAACGGAAAAACTCACTCGCTGCTCAAAAGCTCGAACAAGGCGGGAAAGAGCTCTAGCATTACGATACTCGATGAAGATTGGTCATACATACTTCGACTCACAAAGAAAGTGGCAATAAACACAAGGTACAAACAAATTCACTTCAACTTTGTCCATCAGGTCTACCATGCTCCAGTAAAACTACATGGCCAGAGGACGACAATATCTGCCTCCTGCTCTTGCTGCGGGCACTCGGAAGCCGACTTTGTCCACCTGGCATGGTCGTGCCCCGAAATTGGAGCGTTCTGGACAGCAGTCCTAGAGAATATCTCAGCTATAATCGGAGTGAAACTAGATCCCGACCCAACACTGACCATGCTGAGCCTAACCAACCAACTTCCAGAACATACCAGAAAACTGGCGAACCTACTTTTGGTCCTGGCACGCAGATGAATAGCTTGCAACTGGGGCAGAGGACCGCCACCAAAACTAAAGCAATGGCTCCATGATGTCACCTAATGTCAAGATGTCAAAATGAACTACTTATGAACCCTGCCCCTCCAAGCATGCCCCCCAGATATCTGGTGCCTCTACATAGCGTACCTGTTAAATGCAGACGATGACTCGATTTCACAGTCTCCACCACCAACACAGAACTGTCACGAGCAACTGGATACCTCAATAGCAGCCACGAGTGCCGAATAACTAAAACACTAGAACTGATAAGAAACTGTGCTAAATATCAAGCGGGGTTTGTTCCGAGGGAGGGAGGGGGGATAAGGGATCTCGTTGACCGGTGCACGGTCTGGTAATGTCTTATCATTTCATTGTTGTGAAACCAATAAAGAAAGTTACAAAAAAAAAAAGACCCTAACCCACCCACCCCAAGAGTCACATCATATATAATTGATCAGTACAATGTAAGGAATTTCCCCCAGATCTTTTCAAATAAAGCAAGTTTTTCATCTTTCTGAAATATAACTCTTTCCATCTCTGCCAAATCATGCATTTCATCAATCCATGCATCTATGATAACAGGATTCACTGTCTTCCAACCTCTAAGTATTATCTTCTTTCCCATCATCGCTTCTCTAAAGATCCATTTTTTTCTACACATAGACATATCCTCTAGCAGTATACTGCTTCCTAGTATTAAGGTATTAAAATCAAATGGAATTCTATCATTAAGAACATTTTCACAAATTCTGCCAAATTCAAACCAAAATCCCTTCACTCTGGTACAGTTCCATAGCATATGTTAAAATGTGCCCCTATCATGGACGCAAGCCCAGCAATCAGAGCTGTCCGACATTCCTCTTTTTTCTAACCTTTCCGGTGTCCAAAAGACCCTGTTTAAGATCTTAATTTGGCGTGACCTTTCAGTCAAACTCAAAGAACAAAGTCTAACATTAGCACACATACGCGACTCATCAGTGTCACACCCAATCCTCCGACTTCACTCCTCTCTCAATAGATCATTGCTTTTATATTTTCCCACAATCAGGCCATATATATGACTTATCACAGATCGGTACTAAGGGCAGGACTTCAGATTTAGCCAAGTTTATCTTATAACTAGAGTATAGATTAAATGTTGTCAAAATATCCATAAGTAAGGGTAATGAATGTCTTAAATTCTTAAGAACCAATAACAAATTGTCAGCATATAACCAAACTTTTTGTTGTAAGCCCCAAAAGCTGATACATTGAAGGCCTTCCTCCATCCTCAAAGCTACAGCTAATGATTCTATTCCTATCACACACATAAAGGGGACAAGGGGCATCCGTGTCTTGTTCCCCTCTCCAATTCAAATGGTTCTGATCTTTGCCCATTGGTGTTCACATCAGCCGTTGGTCTGGAATAGAGATAAAAAATGAGTGCCAAACCCCATTTTCTCCAGTATCGTGAACATAAATTGCCAATTCACTCTGTCAAAGGCTTTTTCTGCATCCAATGACAGGACCGCCAAATCTTCTGTTGACTCAGTTGCCATAGATATGGTATGTAACATCTTCCTAATAATACTAGAGATTCTTCTTCGTTTAACGAAACCAGACTAGTCTTAATGTATTAATTTTGGCCTCAGATCCTCCATTCTCATCGCCAGTAGTTTAGCCAAAAGTTTGTTATCCACATTGATAAGACTAATTGGTCTGTAGCTCGAAGCCAGTGTCTCATCTTTGCCTTTCTTTAAAAACACCAAGCTCATAGCATGTCTTGTGGTTGGTGGGAGTAAACCCCCAGAATGAGAAGATATAAACATATTCAATAAGAGAGTGAATTCTGAATTTGGCAACCATTTATAGAATTCAATCGGCGGCCCATCTGGTCTAGGTGACTTGCCAGTATTAAGGTTCCCAATTGCTTTATTTACCTCATCAAATGTTATGTTCTCTTCCAATTTTCTAGACTCTTCCCAAGACATTTTTGGAAGTTGTAATCCATCCAAGAATCCACCATGATTTGCATTATGAGATTCATTTTTGTATAGGTCTGTGTAAAATGTCTTGAAAACTGCATTAATTTCTGTAGGCTTGAAAGTGATTTGTCCATCCAATCTTCTGATAGAAATAATTGTACGTTCAGATTCTTTTTTCCTCAGCCTAAAAGCCAAAAGTAGTTCTTATTCACTCGATCTGAAATTAGATTTCTCAGTTCCATTTTCAGTTTCTTTAGATTTTGGATTAAAACTGAATTCGCTGGATTAACCACTAAACTCTTAGTGATATCTTTCATTTTCAATTCCAATTCCAAATGTCTCCTGTCAGATTTTTTCTTTAAACCACTTGCCAAACTGATAAGCATACCAGGTACTGTGCACTTGAAAGCTTCCCATACAATGGCCCTCATTACAAGTCAGGCGTTAAGGGGTTAATGGCGCCGTGAAGAGCGTTGGCGCCGTTAAACCCTTAACGCCTGATTCACACTTTAACGCCTGCTTTTTGCAGGCGTTAAAGTCCAAGGCGCTAAGCGACCTTGGTGCTAATTACGGCACCGTAATTTACGGTGCCGTAATTAGCGCCTTCCCCATCCCCATTATGCCTTTGGGGCAAAAATGGGAATGGGGAAGGGCAAATGGTGAATGGGGAATTACCGCCCCACTCACCTTGGAATGAATTCTGAATTCGCTGGATTAACCACTAAACTCTTAGTGATATCTTTCATTTTCAATTCCAATTCCAAATGTCTCCTGTCAGATTTTTTCTTTAAACCACTTGCCAAACTGATAAGCATACCAGGTACTGTGCACTTGAAAGCTTCCCATACAATGGCCCTCATTACAAGTCAGGCGTTAAGGGGTTTATGGCGCCGTAAAGAGCGTCGGCGCCGTTAAACCCTTAACGCCTGATTCACACTTTAACGCCTGCTTTTTGCAGGCGTTAAAGTCCAAGGCGCTAAGCGACCTTGGTGCTAATTACGGCACCATAATTTACGGTGCCGTAATTAGCGCCTTCCCCATCCCCATTATGCCTATGGGGCAAAAATGGGAATGGGGAAGGGCAAATGGTGAATGGGGAATTACCGCCCCACTCACCTTGGAATGGGGCGGTAATTCCGCCATTCACCATGGCGGAATTCGGCATGGACCATGGTGCTAATAGCACCATGGTCCACCGCCTGACTTGTAATGAGGGCCAATATCTTGTCTAACTTCTCCCGTGCAATTTTCTTTCACAAAACAATCAATTTCCAAGGAGAGTCTATCCATCTCAACCACATTATCCAACACCCAGGTATTTAATTTCCAGGTATATTGTTTGTTTAACGTGAAGTCCAATTTCAAATCCATTGCAACATGTGCATGATCAGTCAATACTATGTTTATAATTCTGGTTGTTAAGTAGTTCTCGGAAACTCTCCCAGATGTCAAAAGCATATCTAACCTTGAATGGATCGCATGTGCACCGGAATAGAAGGTAAATTCCCTGGATGAAGGATTTTCCAACCTCCAACCATTTTTTAGATTCAGATCCTGCAGTAGGTTTTCCAACGCCCTAGAATGCATGTCATTATTCTTATTTCATCTCGTACTGATCCCATCCATGTTCAAGTGCAGAATTGTATTGAAATCTCCACCCAAAATTATATTTCATGATCCCAAATTCTGTAGGATTTGTGCAACTTTCCTGAAAAAGTACCATCATCAACTGTTGGTGCATATATATTACAGAAAATTATTTCCGTGCCTTCAATATTTGTCAGAATTGCAACAATTCTGCCGACCCCCTCATTTACTTCTTTCAACACTTTGATAGAGGCGTTTTTCCTAATCAATATTGCCACCCCTCTAGATTTCGAGTTAAAAGTGGACCCATACACTCTTCCAACCCATCCTTTCTTCAGAACTTCCATTTCTTTCTCTATAAAATGTGTTTCTTGAATAAGACACACATAGCCTCTCAGATCATTTAAATATGTCATAACACCACCCCCAAATTATCATTCATTTTCAAATTCATCCTCAACACATATTCCAGCCCTAGAAAATAGGTAATAAAAGACCCCTGATCTATTATAAAGTATGTAGATGTGAATCCCACCCCAACCACCCCAAAATAGATGCAAAACACAAAGAACAACAACAGTTATAAAGTTGTATACCACATTCCAAGAAGCCCAACGTCCTGGGCAGCTCTCCTAATTTAACTGAACTCAAACACTTTTGAATCCATCAATGATGACTCCCAACCCAATGCCCCACATTCCTCCACTCAATAGCCAATGCATGCCCACCAAACCCCTACACTACCAACAAAACACAAAATATTCATACCATTCATGCAAATGTATAATGTTTGTACCACCATCTTAAGATGTCTCCATTTACATGAGATTTGTTTCCCCTGAATCTGTACCAAACTTTCACAATAACCATTTGATTTTGATTCATTCTCCTAACTCAGATCTAAACACCAATATCACAATATCAACTACATGAACCATTAGTTGATGATTAGTCCATCCCATAATCCCCAAATTCACATATTTCTAAAGAGCAGTGCATTACATACATATTAAATAAGAATCCAAAATGATCATATTATATAATGCCAACAAACATATTTTGTAAATTTGCCATAAACTTGTAAGCTGATGTTGATTATTCCAGAATGGACCAGAAAACATAGCAAAGATGGGTAAATAGCACCAAAATAACTGTTTTGACCAGAATGCACAAGTACATTGTAAGGTTCTGGAGTTCTAGGAGGCTATCATATTTCATGAAATCAAGAGACATCCAGTGCAAACCAGTGGCCAATGAATCAAAAGAGCAGATGACAAACAGGAATTCACTTATATTCAATTCCAGACTCTCCATTGTCCAAAAGAAGGGGTACAAAATGATTATAATTCAACTGCATATTCTCCATTGATGAAGACCCTTCAATTAAACCCAATATTTCATCAAAGACTGCTACAAGCAATCTTTTGTAGGATACTCATTGTTTCATATATTAAACCAAAAACCTTGCATTGAATATAATGGGGATAAATATGAACATACAATTAAGTTGTAATCGTCAAATTGTAACCATTTGAGGGTGCATTGTGGTTATGGGTGCCATTCAACATTTCCCAAGGTCTCAATGTTGTCTTGATCAGCATGAATATCAAAAAATGCTTGTGAGAGCAAAACTGCAGGTGGTCATCAATTCCTCAGTTTTGATGCAATTAGGGTTTGATTTCTGCCATACTTGTAACAGCTGCAACTATTCAGACAGCAGTATGGACCAATAACAGGTGTCTGCATATTATGAAGCACAAGACCCTCAGGGATCCATCTTGCCTGACATTCCTCATGCGATTCTTGCATATTTAATGCATGTCAAAATATGCTCGTAGAATAGCCATAAGGATCGCTAAAGTAGTGATCTTACAAAAGGAATAGTCTCAGCCGGAACCGTCCCTCAATTGACCCCTTTCCGCCTGCATGAGCTGTCACAGCAGTCCATGGAGCTCCAATATCCACGTATTCCGTCCTTATAAAACCATCTCCAATTGTTGAGTTACGTCCCAATTGAGTAATCCGCGTCCGCGTTGCATCAGCCGTCGTTTATGAATCCATTACTTCCGGCAATGGACATCTCATTCAACTGATTCCTAGGACGCACGCACGACACAGCATGATGGGTCCTTTACTCGAACACTATCGCATTGCAGGGCCGTATTGTTAGTGTTCAAAACAATGGTGAGTATTCTTTAACTCCAGAGTTGGTTTAACTGTAAAATTACACGGCACAATTTTCTTGTCACTTTAGTGACATAATGAAATAAGAAAATGATTTCTTATATTGTAAAAAAAAATGTTTTGCTGGGGATGACACTGGCATAAAAAATACATGTGAAGTGGGGATGGCGTTGACATAAAAATACATGTGAAGTGGGGGATGGCACATTCTAATTACTCCATTGTATTAGAGGGTTTTGTGAGGCATTCAGCCAATTCGTGGCTTCATTAGGATCTGAAGTTGTTTTCTCACCTTCAGGAAACACCAATATCAGTAGATTCATTCTGTTTAAAAAGGCCTTCACCCCCAGAGACCGTGCCAAGTCTTGGATGTAGTGAAGGCTACCATAGCTAAATCGCTGTGTTTTTTTATTTTTTTATTGAGCCAGTGTCAGTACAAGAGTTTCTACAAGGAAGATGTTCCAATGAAGGAACCTGGTCATTTCAAATTATCTTACAACCTGGTTCATTTAAAGTATAACCTGTAGAGAAGCAGTTTCAACAGGATCGGTGGTCAATATCCTGTACTTCCAGGAATTAAACTTGAGATTTGCTGTGGGGATTAGGTTGCTGGGTCTTGAGTTTATTATCAGTTCAACTTGCAGTCAGATTCTCAAACTTTACTTAGGGATTCCAAATTTACGGACCTAATTGTGACTACTTTCTATACCCACCATACATATCTATTTGGCATGGAAACATAAGTAATAATAGGAAAAAAGGGGACAAACAAACAGTTTAAAAAAATGGATGAACAGTTTTTATTGGCATGACAAATACGTGTAAGAGCCAAGATGAAAATAACAGGTTGGAAAGTTATTCAAAAGCATAGAAACGTATATAGTATAAGATAGAACAAACACAAAAACCCTGTAATGTGTATCAATCTTCCCAATCAGTGGTTATACAGGAGAGTAGCATGCAACTGTGATAATATACAAAATGTCAATGTATCACATAAAAGGTATGAGCGGGTGATAAACATGTGATGCATCTTTTAGTTGTTGAACAGAACACAGTGCTTCTGTTCTTGGAAGCGAGCTACATACAGGGGAAGAGTCACATTCCAGACCTTGCTATCTATGAGGTGCTATTCGTGTCCTGTGAGCCGACACACTCTACAGGGCTCAGTAAAAGGGAGGCCGTAAGAAGAGCATAATTCAAGCTTTTAGCTGCTTTATTCTAGCATATTCTACCATATAAGGAGACTGGCTGGCAGCTGTGAAATGATTAAATGCCCTGCAGCTCTGCTTCAAGGCTACATTCGGGAGGGAGCCGGGCATTCCTTCCTGGCGCTGCCTATGTTGTGTTTCAACGAACTCTTGTTAGCCTCGCGGCCCTGCGGCCTTGTCCTTTCACGTTCAGACAACAATGTTTAACAGTCGAGCAGTGTAAGCAGAAAATGTGCTGTGAAGCAGTAAGAACAGAAAGCAATGAGCAATTGTTAGAAAACAAAATGGCGATCCTTGTCACATCAAAATGGTCGTTCATTGGTAAACTCGGAAACCTATATGTCTATCAAATCGTGCATGAGACGGTTGGCCCACGGCCACCAAAATACGTTTGCCGTCAATCATGAGAGGTATCCATTTTTCTAGACTGACAAGCTGGTTATGTATATGTTAACCATATGTCTCCAAAAATTGACCTCAGATTGCCTGCAATGTGTCATGCTCTTCTCTGCATTTGTATATGATCCGTTCAAAAGTAGAAAGCGTCAGCAGGTCTTGAATCCAGTCCTCTATATTCAAAATATGCATTGAGTTCCATGCACGCAGAATTATTTTCTCCACCAATATGCATGCTCTAAACAGCCAGACCTTTTTTGCTTTCGGCAGGTCACGTGTCAATTTAAAATCACCCATGACAGAAATGGAAGCTTTCATCTGAATGCTTGTTTCCAGTACTAAATGAATTCCTTCCAACACTTCTTTCCGAAATTCATCAGTTTTAGGACACAACCAAATCATCAAAAAGAATGAACACCTATGCACACCTAAGGTTCTTTGAGGAATAAACCTCTTTCTTGGTTTTTAGGGTTGATAGTGAGGTGCTGAGGAATGTAACACAACCCTGGCACTAGGTTGCGGGTTTGAGAAAACTGGAGAAGGGAGGGTACCCACAAGTTGTGGACCCCTTGTGTCCACTGCACACTCAAGGTTACTGTCCGTGGACAGTCAATACATTCAGTTCTTTAGATGGAATTATTTCCAATCATGTAGGTCCATAGATGTATGGAAAAGTTCTTAAGATTCATTCAATAGTAAATGTTTCAACTAGTAAGTTAGAAAAAATTAGTAATTAAATCCAATAGTGTCACTCTAGGTTCTCAGAGAGAAATATATATTCATATATTTGTTTATTTCACAAATATTGTTAGTCAGGTTCTGTTTATAACTTGCATACAGTTCACAACTAACATCGTTGCGTGGTGTACATTTGTACAGAACATTTAGCAGTCTCTGTAATATCTCACACGTGACAATACTTAAAAACTCAACGCGTTTCGGGAAAAATCCCTTCTTCTGGAGTAAGTGTTAAAGAATGTAAAGGTCTACTTCTATCCATAACTTTTCTTCAATTTCTAAACTTCAAGGACGAAGTTCTTGATATCTATAAGAGAAATAATAATTCTCAGATGGAATCTTGCTCATTTAGTTAACAACAGGTATTTCTTACCAACTGCATTCATCAAGTTAGCAAAGTACTTCCTACCTCACATTGGTACCCCGAGGTTGTATCTATGGGTCTAAGTGGCTGATCATGAAATCAATCAAACCTTCTGTGGCCCAAATAGGTAAGTATGTACCCTAAAAATCAAAGGTAAGTCCATTAAGTGCAGGAAACAAAATATTTCTGGAAAACATACAAGCTACAGCCAAATTACAAGAAAATGTACCTTGATTTGAGGGCCGAAAGGAGCATAAGATGCCGTGGCTAGACTCTCAATGATGCCTGAAGTTCAAGTTATAATGTTCATGCCGTGCCATAATGGGGGTGGCTGAAGCTTCAAAGAAAGTAGGGGGGATTCCTGTCCTCCCTGGGTAGGAACCAATGTGGGTTGGATCTCCTAAAAAGGAGAAAAAAGGGATAGTAGAATGACTCTAAATATCGTATAGGGTGTCATAATAGAGTGGTGAGTAGGTAGGTCCCAGTGAAATTAACTGGAACATTAATTAGAACCTATGCTATTAAATCTGCCTAAAAGTTCTTACCTTCTTAAGCTCTCCAAGTTGTAAAACAAGTGATCATGCTCCTGTGTCCTTAAAGGATGGGCTGCCTATTTGCCATGCAACTGGATACGAGTGTAACTCGTTTTAGAAATGCAGGAAATGGCTGCCTGCATCAGGCGCGTCATCCGCGTCACAACATCATGCGTGCGATGATGTCACATGTGAACATGTGATGTCATCATGCAGCGCGATGTGCGCACGAAGTGAAACGGGGAGATGAATTGCTGTAGCGGATAGTGTGTGTCTTAGGTGATCAGAAAAAAGCTACAAAAAATGTATTTACTTTATCCATGTATAGAATTATCTTGGTATGCCTGGGGCATATTAAGGGTAAATGGTGTCCAAGTAGCATTATAAGCAGTAGAAATGGGGAGGTAAAAAGAAAATAGGAGAAAAAGGAATATCCAGAATATTTCCAAAAGGAATAAAAGTGTAGGTGATGTAAGACGCACTGGGAGACTAGGGTACCAAGTCCCTAGGGCATCATGTAAGGGTAATCATAAGGTGGAAAAGTGAGGATATAGTAGCTCAATGTACTGTCTAGGAGGGGATCGGGATCCCTTTGGGTAAGCTGGGTCATTACAAGCTTATAGCTCAGCCTATATTTAAAGAGAAGGGGCCAACCTGAGGGCACAACCAAATCATGTAAGCCAGTGGACCCTTTTCTTTATGACATTTGCAGCATCAGTCATTTTGATGTAAGTTCCTTGGATACATCTCATCAGGTGCCCAGTAAACCCAGTGTAGCAGTTTAATCTGGCTGGTCCTCCAGCTCCCGTCCTGTGATGTGTGTTGAATATTATTTCAGCACCTTGCCCAGCTCTCAGGTCTTACGTTTTCACCAAGTTCTTGGGTCCACATTGGTAATACGTCTGTGATCTACCACTAGACATCGGTAAAAGGATGCCGTCAAGTGTACGCTAGTCATGCAAGTTTCCATTTTTAACCAGGCATTACTCTTGGAGAGTAAACAAGTTGCAGTTTCCATAGTTTTGTTCAAGATCTTTGTTAATAGATGGTATTCTGAGTATGTGGAGCCATTGAGGTTGTATTGCTGACATAGATCCATTGACCATCTCCGAACAGGTCTGTAATATAGCAAACTCTACCCAGGTACTACTTTGGCCAGAATACACTAGTACCACGAAGTTTGATTTTGGGGTTTTGCCAAATAAATGCATCAAGGAAAGCAAAAGGGTATGTGCCGAGTATACATGATATAGTATGCCAACTGACTTTTAGGAATTCTGTAAGGTGGTTCTCATCAGACGATATTCTAGATTTGGTAGCTATTAACAAACCTGGTTACAATGGCGAAATTCAGCTATATTCAACCTGTGCCCAAACATACATATCTGCTCTTGTCATTTTGTAGATGTTTGTCACAGGAAAAGCCAGATGGTAGTTTCGAAAGTTGGGGACATTCATTCCCCCTAAAGAAGTTAGCACTTGCAATTTCAAGGATGCCAACTGAGGTGGTTTGTACTCCCAGAGGAATCGCTGTGACATAGCATCTAATTCCTTAAAGAGACCTCTAAGTGGTGTAAGAGGAAGCATAGACAAATGTAGTTAATTCTAGGTGCAATGTTCATTTTAATGCTATTGACTTTGCCCCATAGGGGAAGTTTTAAGAGAGACCATCTCTCCAGGTCGGATTTTAATTTTGATTTTAATTTTGGTACTTGTTATGCAAAGGTGATCTGTATTTTTTTGTCCTTCCGATTAGGAGACAGACAAATTACCAGATATTTCATACTGGTTGGGCACCAAGTGAAGTTCCATCGATCAAACAAATGTTTCACACAAGACAGGGGGACAAGCAAGATTTCAGATTTGTGCCAATTATTTTTATCCTGATAACTCTGAGAAGGATTTTGCAGCCCAATCAAGCGGTCATCAGTGTAAAACCAGCTCTTCGCTGTTTCTCTAACACAGCCAATACTTTGGACATCACCATTTCTTTTCAGCATTGTAGCCAGTGGTTCCATTACAATGATAAATGTTAATGGTGTAATGGGGCATCCTTGCCTAGTGCCCCTACGGAGGTCGAACTTACTTGAGTGGTAAGAATACTGGCAGAATGTCAGTGCAGAGGAGAGTTACCCATGTATAAATGTTGTCCAAATCCAAATTGCTTCAAAGTTGTATAAATGTAGCCCCATTGGATTCTATCAAATTTGTTATCCTACGATATAGCTGCTACTGCACTGGGGCTTGTTTGCCATGGTCTATGGTCATCAATAATGTTCTCATGTTTTTAGCAACATGTCGTCGGTGTACAAAGCCAACTTGATTCTCATGCACTAACAAATGTAATATGATTTCCAGGTGTTTTTCCCTAGGATTCTCAACAAAATCTTGCAATCAGTGTTTATCAGGCTTATAGGTCTGTAATTAGCACAACGAGCTGGAGATTTGTCTGTCTTCAAAGAGGACGGTAATGAGAGCATGTTTGATGGTCTCTGGCAAGTGACCAGATTGAAGAGATTCAGTGAGCATTTCACAAACGAGTCTGACAGCAGAGCCTGGTAGTATTCAATAAAATTCTGTTGGCAGTCCATCCACGCTGGAAGTTTCATTGGTTTTCAGGGCTTGAATTGCCGTACAAATGTTTTCCAATGAGATTTCTGCATCCAGGGTTTCTGCAGCATTGGTTATACATGTAGGCAGATCAACCTCAGAAAGGACATTTTCTAGTGTTGGAACGTCGAGCGTGGTTTCAGAGGCATAGAGTTTTTCATAAACATTTTTGAATGCATCATTAATACTGTTTTGTGTCACATCTAGGGTATCTTCCAGACATTTGACAGCCATGATAGCCCTTTCACTTCCTTCCAATTTTAATCTATTAGCCAGAAGACGGCTGCTCCTTTCTCCATTCTCAAAATAATGTACCTTACTCCTGAAAATCATGGATTCCACTCTGTCTTAAAGACTCTTGTTCAGTTCATATTTCTTCCTTTTGTGCTCAATTTGTATTACTGGGTCATTTGTATTATATATTAGCGCTGCAGTGATTTAGCTTTGTGGGTTAGACTCTTGGATTCCTGTTCTTTTTTCCCTTCTGTAGTGTCCACCTGTATTCATTTAGATACCTCTCATGTATCACTTAAGAGTTTGCCATATGGTTGAACAGGACACACCAGCTGTTTTATTCTGCTCAATGAAATCTTCCATCTCCATGATAGTTACTGCCCTGGTTGTCTCATTTTGAAGTGTAGACACGTTCATCCAGCAAAGAAATGACGTATGTGTGTGGTTCAGGGCCAGATAAGAAGATATTAGTGCATGGTCAGTGACCGCAATCATCCCTATTTCTTTCTTATAGCAATTTGGAGTCACACGACTTGATGCCAGGATATAGTCAATTTAGAAATATACATCATGATATGCTGAATGAAAGCTGTAGTCCCGCTCAGTAGGGTGATCTAATCACAACATAAATGACTGCAATATATAATTCCTCAATCAGGCAATCTAACACTCTCTTAAATCTCATTACATGTTTAACCCTATATGAGCGTGAGGTAGAGCAATCTAGCAAAGGGCCAATTACTGTGTTAAAATCTCCTCCATTTATGACAGGATTTTTATCACAGTTTTGTATATGTTGTGCAAGTTCATAGAAGAAATGTGAGTCATCAGAATTTGGAGCATAAATGCAACAGTAATATTTCTGCATCTTGTATCTTGATTTTGACTGACATAATTCTCCCTTCCAAGTCCTTATTGCATGATATAACTTTAAAGGGTATATTTTTCAAAAATAAGATGGACGCCCTTGTATTGAATGTACAGTACACTATTTGAAGCACTCACTTGCATTTAAATTTCTCTGCTTCTACATCATTACTGTGGATTTCCTGCAATAGGGTTGTATCACATGACATAGATTTCAAACTATCTAAAATCGTGTTGCGTTTAGTAGTATTATTCAGTCCATTCACATTCCATGACACCAATTTAATATTCTGGATTTTAGTATTCCAGGAGAGGATTGCCATTGTAAAGAGGTAGTACTAACGTCAGTAGTATTTAGAGATAGAAAATATGAAGAAGTAATACACCAGGTAAGTATGGAAAAGTATGAGAAACTAAATAAATAGATTAAAAAAATAGAGTCCCTGAACTCTAACAGAGAAATATATATGCACTACAAAAGGACACTTAAAAAAGAATAGCATGTAGGCAAGGAGGAGGAGTTCAGGGAATACTAGGAATACAATAGTAATTGGATGGAAGACTGTGAGTGCACCAGAAAAGGAAGTCAAGAGAATCTTTCAAAAAACACTATACCCCATCACCCAAAATAAACAAAATGTACAACCCCATGAATCCTTACAATAACTATAATCTCAATACAGCAAGATGAATGAAATATCAATTAATAGTAATAGCAATTACAACGTTGGGCACAGTATTAAGTCATTCACATTCATATCCGGTATATAATTCACAAAATTAATATATTGGAATATACATAATCATCATGTTAGCATTTTGTAAGAAGAAAAACGTATACGCATGCAGTCCTGTCTTTGCAAGTAATGTAGGGGGCATTGCAGTACCATGCTTCTGTTTTTTTTACAAATTCTTGTTTTCTTGTCAAATCATCATTTAGCATATCTAGTAGGATTATTAAAAATCAGTATGTTGCATTTGCGCAAACAGCGGTGTCGTTAGTTTGCCTTTCCCTGGCTGAGCCACTGCAGCAACGTCCATTCTTCAGAACGCGTCACAAACCTAGAAGCCAGGTGTGGAACAGGCACAGGTATGGAGTGCCATACAGTGTTCCTTATTTGATAAGCATTCCATGTGCACGTGGCTCTGCGGCCATTAGGAGCCTTTAGAATTACTTGACCAAAAAATGATAGCAACAACAGTTAACAATCAGAAAGTAGATAACATTATGTCTACAGCGCTGAAAAAATAAATCATGAACAAAATGACATGAAGGAATAAAACAGATTAAATAATGGTACAGGATTTAAATGCTTTGAGCCCCTCTTCCATCCATACCCTCATTAAGCAAGCTGCAAGCCTGAAGAGGGTCCTGAGTCATTTTCATCCCATTGAGCAGAATGAGTTTTAAAGTTGCCGGCTTGAAGAGGAATACTTTAATATTATTTTCCTTAGCGGTTCTTTTGGCAGCTCCAAATAATTTTCTTTTAGACATAACATCTTGTAGGAGTGGGCCTCTGATCATCTTAACCCAAAGTAGGCCCACCACTTAAAGAGCAAGTGCGCGTTCATCCGTAAAGCAAGTTTATTGTTCAAACGGCCGGGAGGGCCTAGATGACAGCGAAGAGTCAAACTAACCATAGTCTCCTCAAACCACACAAAGAGCACACATTTTATACACTTTGCAACAGTGAAAACACTCCCATGGGTTTCGTTACAAAGTCAACCCCCCAACACATGATTGATCAAACGTATACAATTTAATCATATCCCCTTCAGTTTCCACACTTCTCATTGGATACATTAATTTAGGCCCCATCCTCTTTAAACTTATAATTGCATGTTTCACATTCACAATACACTCCTGTCTGGGGTCCTTCCGTATTTGGTCACAGCCCCATCGCTTAGTTATCACTTACACAACTACAAACAGTTTTCAATTATTACAGGTTACATCTGGTTGGAAACCTTTCCCCCGACTTGTGACGCACACAGCCATTCAATGGAAATTCCATTGATGTGAAGAGGTGTGCTGGTTTTATCCGCCCAAACTTGTTGGTGTCCATATTTCATTCTAAACTATTCTACTTACCATTCCAGCACAAATTGTCTCAACCCACACCCTGACAACTTAATTAACATCTTCCCCGCAAGCAACCCTTACATCAGATTACATGTCTGGCCCTTAAACCCAACTGTGCCAGGTGGCTGGAATCCCTCAGTCATTGAATAACATGCTCCCATGATATGATAAGTTATGATATGATATGGCATTTATAATGTGCCTGTACACAGTTGTTACATCTCTCCTCCACAATAGCACCAGGTCATAAAGCAGGCCTGCCCAAAACTGAGCACAGGTGCTGCTCTCTAAACCTTCAATCTTGAAAAGCCAGTTTCCTGGCCATTCAGAGTTTTACCTCACAGATCCAAGCCTCAGTGATTCACACAAACTCCCCACAATGAGGGGACACACAATCATCTATTCACAATATACCCCATATTTCACAACTATCCCAAAAAGCATCCTATGTATGTATGTCCATGCAGGTGTGCGTTATAGACTACTGAGTCCCCTCATCACAATCTCCATTCACAGCCTTCTATCTTGTGTGCACATGCTTAACTCCTCGCATCTCATTAAGGCTGAGTGGCATTCCATGCATTTACATTGCATCTATATCCAAGTTGTCATGATAGTGCTACATGCGTACAAATCTAAAAATGTATAATCATACACAAATGACACTAAAAGTAACATTTATCCCATTCCCATTAATTACAATATATTTGTGCCAATTTGCAACATTGCATCAACATCGCCGTCGCACCCCAGTGTCCAATATGGTGCGTGCACATCAAACTTCTCTCTACCCATTGGACCTCTATCAACTAACCCAACATTCTCCCTTTAGTTAATACATTAACTAACAAACCAATTTCTACTTCACTGATCTTGGGGGAATGAAACCTCATAGCCATCTCTCATACTGGTCCCACCATAACCATGCTCCTCTGTTGGACAATCGCAATCCACTCTTCTACCAGTTCTGCAATCTACCCATTGTTCTACACATTCACCCCAACCTGGCGGAGAACACAAAACCACCCCTGCACTGAACAGAATCAGTTTCAGTATCCATGTTAGATGCAGTGGCCTTAGCCTTTGACAGGGTCACAATCATCATGGTAGCAGATTTAGGCATTTTGGCAGAACAGCACTAATGACACAGATGACAGGAATAAGATATAATTATGGGGAAAACAATAGGCACGAGAATCATCATAGTTATGCTCATCCATGAAGGCAATCAAGAAAACAGAGAGCCCAAAAAAGAGTAATTAGAAGGTTCCACCTCCCTCTCCATGGCCCCACTCCAGTTGTTCAGTGCGGAAATTGTCAGGGCCAGAGTTCCATCGTCCAAATCATTGGGAAGTTCGTATGTACAACATGTACTCCTGATCTTCTGATAAACCCCACCCTCCATAGCTATTGTGAGGTTGAGGATATATTGATTCTGCAATGCTATAAAACCTCAAGGGCCTGAGTTCCTCTTTAATTGACTTGCCCTAAATGTTGACTCAGCTTAACTCACAAATATTAATAACTCATATCGGACAATTTGTAAACATTTAGAGTTCACCAAAGTTTGTATGCCAGGAGACAAAAGGGAAGTGAAAAACATCTCAGTCCGGCTAAATAGTCGTCATTGTTCTGTAATGTTCATAAGAGCCTCAGTGGATGCAATGAGATATAATTTGACCTTCTCAATCATTTCAATGAGTCAATTTCCCAGAAAGTCCATAAAGTTAATGGATTGTCCATACCTGATGCAGCAAGGGATGCAAGGAGCACAGGGGACAAAAGGGGCACAAATGTAGACACAGACTTTGAATTGGCAAGTGTCAAGTGGCTCTAACGAACCGCAAGGACGGCAAATGCAGGGTGGTGAGACTGCAAATGCTTCGCCATGCCAGAGGTAACTGCTTATAGGAGTGTTGTCATACCTCCAGCCAGATCACTGATGCACAGCGTGCAGCTGCATTTTTTATTTGTGCTTACAGGCACCGTACCATCACCCATAAAACACAGAGAAAAATGTGTAAGTAACTGGCTATTAACAGGTTTCTCTGGCTCTTTGAGCCATGTCAAAAAGTTCAAGTACTTTTTCCATACACTTCCACATACTAGGTTGATTTGTGACACCCCTTCTTTGGAGAGTCCCACAACCCTCCTGCTCTGCAATTCTTCACCCTGTGCTCCCATGTATTGTTCACAGTGACAAATCCTTCAAGATTGAGCTATACTCTTTGCATGCAATAGTTATCCATCTGTTCTTCCCAATCTGATATTGAACATTCTTCCTGAAGTGGAAGGATAGAAACTGCTACAGATTTCCCCTGAAACTGTCCTCAGCCCCTGCAAAAGGCTAGGTGCACTAGACACTGTGCCTCCGCCACCTCTACCTCATCGGGAATAAATAATCTAGGGACACCAGAAGCAAGGGGGTTAAGAGAGCAAATGTAGCATGATTCTATCTCTCTCTCCACCCTTTTCATATTATGGTATCATAGGTTGTCTGCTGCAAAGCTGTGTGCATCATTTACTATTTCTAAATTTTCACCATCAGCATTATTTACAAAATCTATTTCAAGGTCTTGTTGTGCTCTTAATAATATTTCTGCTGTATCCATAGTGTTTAAGAATTCAAATCCATTCACATTGCTACTATTAAAAACATATAACATAGAAATCAATAGAGAAATAAATCTACACATTCTCATACACATTTTTAAATCCATTCTTTTGTTTTACGATCTTTGTGCGCTCCCCCTTTTTGACAGGCGTGAACTGCGATTCCCTAGGGCACACTTATCTTTTTGAGTACTGCTCTTTCCTAGGTGTCAATGGAGGGACTCTGGTGTCTCTTTGCACGTCATGGATGTAGATCCAATTCTTATTGCCCACCACTTTGACTGCAGTTGGTGTGGCAATAATCACCTTGTGCGACCCATGGAAACACTGTTCATTACAGCGGCATACAAAGGAACGCACGTAGATAGAGTGCCCAGGGAGTAGCAATGGTAGCTGCTTATCTTCTTGTTCCTTGCCATCTTTTCCCATTGCTGCTAGGCCATAAAGACTGCATATGGAAACTAAGGCACAATAACCATATACTCTAGTGACACGACAGACACGAGGTTCGATTTCCAAACAAGTCTGGTTTATTTAAAAGTATTCTCAGTTGGCCGACTGCAGTCTAAACGTCTTGCAACAAGTGTACCCAGACCTCGTGAGACACAAGAGAGTGAGCAACGCTCAAGCAACAATATATATACATAACATGCAATCTTTGAAGGCAATTCAAAACCGCCCCTAAATGTATCATTCAGGCTAGGGTTCTGTGATTGACAATCATTTCAATTATTACACGTTATGACAAGCCCCTATTCAGTCTAAATATAGTTATTCTAACAACAGTAGCCGAGACAGCTTTTTGTTATGGAGAACATAAAGCTCTTAGTTCAGCAAGGATATCATGTTCGTAGGAGAGAAACATTCCTTAGCACGTTATCTATGTGTTTCTATTCATGAACCAAGGGTCAGACAGTTCTGAGGAAGAAAATACCAGTCTCTGCGAAGTACTGCTAAAAGAATATAATTCATGCTTTAACTGCCTTTTACTACAGCATTTGCAAGATAGGCCGGCACCTGGTCTGCTGATTAGATGTGGCTTCTGCTCGCCTCCAAGCTCCAAGGACTTCATGAGGGAGGAAAACTATGTATTTCTTTATTGTTTGGCATTCCTGTCTGTGTTAGTCTTTCAGCATTCAGGCCATGGCCTTGCACCGTGTGCGAGTTCGAAGCATAGAATACATTTTGCAAAGCATTTTGACAGAAAGGAAAAAAGCAAATGGCGGACATTTCACAAAATGGACGCCCTTTGGTTACATTGACAATTCTGCGATTGCCCTGTCTGTCACATGATGCGATTGGTTTTTGGCCAACATAATATACATACTATACATACTATAGGGTTGTTTCTGGTCTAACAAACCCTCCTTTTGGCCGTAAACCAAGAGCATCATCCATACATCGCATCTTCATCTGACCGCATGTCTAATTCTGAACTATGCATACTACTATAATCATCATCAGAAATATTGATTGCCATAAATTGTTTGATTGTTTCATTTTCATGTTGTGCACCTTCATTTAATACGCGAGGAGGTTTCGTTTTGATTGCGTGTACACATTCATTTGTACTTTTGGAGCAGAAGATTGGCAGGCATTGTATGCAACAACAGAAGAACATGAGGATTCCAAATATCATGACCAAAATTGCAATTAGTTTCCATCCCCATGATCGCAGCAGTTCCCAAAACCATGAACTTATATTCAGATTCCAACCACCTGTGGGGACACGAATATCAGAACTCAAGACATGCAATTTCTTGATTGCTTCAAATATCGTGGGGAGGAGTCACTTGCGAATACACAGCATGCTGACCCCACGATTTTGCATACCCCCCACGATCGGCCAAAATTATATCAAGGACCATTCTATTCTGAAGTACCATTAATCTAACTGCTTTCTGTTCTAGTGTCATATTATAGAGTATATCTGTAGTACCATGTATCGTTTTTTCTAACACCCTGGACAGTTTCCTTATTTTCCATGAATTTATTGCTTGTCCCCAAAATGGTATGAATGACTTCAGTATATCTCCGGCAATCTGTCCTGCGGTATCATCTCGTTGTGGCCTAGATCTGGATAGTTTCGATATTTCAGAAGTATTGGAAAGAAATACACCAGGAAAATGTATACCTAAATAACAGGTCCGTTCCCCAGTTCTAGGTAACCAAGGATAGGCCTGATCTCCACATACAATATAAACAGAACCTCCTATATATAATGATTTCTCCTCTTGCCCAAGTACGGCAGTATTCATGCATCTAGTAAATGTTCCCACTGGATAGGAACCCTTTTTCCGTAAGCAAAACGGGACAGAAAGTGGACTGTGATTAATAGTGTAGGAGGGAGGCACAGCATCTTTGTTTTCTACTGGAGCCATGTTAAAAGTGATTAGGGATTTGTAAGGCCTAGAGAGCCTATCTACTGGATTCGTTTTTACCGTGTTTATTTTGCTTGCGCTTGCAAATATGGAACAACCCGCTGGTTCCAATGCCACTCTTTCAAACTCATCTATGTTTGTTCCATCAAACTGACCAGTAGCACTGTCATTCCATTTTACATAAAATAACACTCTCAATGATGCATAACATGCAGTATTAAGTGGCAAAGAATGTACATACCAACCCATTCCTTTCCCACCATGCTGGGGTAAATGGGAGCAGACCCAACAGTTGGACCTATTCAAGATAGCATGTGTCATATTGTCAGGCTCACTCCTGGATTCCGTCAATTTCACCCCTCTTCCCTGAGTACCCCTCACACCCTCCTGCTCACCTGTGTTCTCCTCGTCCGATGTGAGTCCGAATCTCTTTAATCTCAATGCCTCCTCTCTGGAGTGTGGATGAGGTCTGCCTCGAGAGGAAGCCACCCTGCCCCTCTAACACGGGGCCGAGGGGGCCCCCGTACCGGGGCAGTCCGGTTAAGGGGAAAAAGCCGATAGGCGCAAAAAACCCCTTCTTAGATGAAGAAAGCAGCAGGATACGAGGTGGAACGGTGTAACTTGAAGGATCCAGCTGATAAGGAAATCCACAGGAAGTGGTGTATGGTGACTGCTCCAGGGGAGAAAACAACAGTACAAAGATGGGGTGACTAATGCCTGAGCTGAGGGGGAAGGAACCAGGAGAACAGGGGAGAAAGGAAAGAGAGAGAGAGAGCCAAGGTGGAGCGGAGAAGAAGCTCCAACAGAGCGAGGCGTGCCCAGAGCAAATGAAAGCCAGCAAGCAAACGGGAGAAAAGGAAGCGGCAGCAGCCGCGGAGGAAAGGACTGAAGCGTACCAACCCGGAAGCCTAACGCGAACGGTTGCAACGCGCTGGCTTCCGGGTTGGCGCACGTTAAAAGGACGTCGCTGGTCGGAAGGGCTGGAAGAACTAGACCGCTGCCGAGGAAAGCGTGGACGGCGTGATGGCTAAATCAATGGCCGCTCCACCGCCAGCGTCTCCACAGCTGCCAGCGACTGCCGTGCGTGACAGTATACCCCCTCCAGACCCGAACCCTCCGGGCTTCCCTGGATGTATCCGGTGAAAACGCCTGACAAGCCTAGGCGCATGTACATAAGACCTGGGCTCCCAGAAGTCCTCTGAACTAGAATAATTCTTCCATGACACCAGGTATTCCAACCTGCCCTTGCGATATCTGGAATCTAAGATGGCAGACACCTCATCTTCTTCAGGTATAGACTCGGGATTACTCAATAGCCCGGTTGTCTAATTAACTGGGGTGTCTGGATCAACTGGGCAGAGAAGAGAGGAGTGAAAGACCGGGTGCACCCGGGACATGGACTGGGGAAGTTGCAATTTGAAATCCACTGGGTTAATCCTCTTGATTATCCTGAAGGGTCCTATAAATCGGGGGTAAGTTTGGTCGAATGTACCCACCTAGGCAAGTATCTAGTAGATAACCAGACCCGATCACCCTCCTTCCAGTCAGGACAGGGTAAACGAGCTCGATCAGATAGGTCCTTATACCTGCGTCTAGCCGAAGCCAAACTCCGTTGAGCTGTAGTGTGGGCTGCAATTATTTGATCCAGGGTGGATTCGATGGTGGGTATATTAGTAGGTGAGGAAAAAACTGGGAGAATACTGCGAGGGTGATAGCCATAAGAACAGAAAAAAGGGCTAAGTCCCGTTGCTGAGTGCACAGTGTTATTATAAGCATATTCGGCAGTGGGCAGAAGGTTCACCCAATTGTCCTGATTATTATTGACATAACACCTGAGGTATTACTCGAGAGTGGCATTGAGCCGCTCTGTCTGACCGTTGGTCTGAGGATGGAAGCCTGATGACAAAGCCCTCTCTATCCCTAACCGTTGACACAGGGCACCCCAAAATCGAGATGTATACTGACTACCCCGGTCAGAAATAATCTTGTCAGGAAGTCCGTGGAGCCTAAAAATGTCCCTGAGGAAAACTTCGGCTATCTCGGTGGCAGACGGAACTCCCCGTAGTGCGGAAAAATGGGCCAGCTTGGTGAATGTGTCAATTGTGACCATAAGACAAGTCGACCCCTGGGATTTGGGCAGGTCTACTATAAAGTCAGTGGAAATTTGGGACCATGGCCGGCTTGGCAAGTCCGGCTGCATAAGCAACCCGTAGGGTTTGTGGGTGGAGTTCTTATTCTGGGCGCAAACCACACACGTTTTACAGTGTTGCCTTACATCATGGGAGAGTGAAGGCCAAAAAAAGATCGAGAAATTAGCTCTAAGGTACCTCGGACTCCCCTGTGCCCTGCGGTTACATGGTTGTGACCCCATTCCAGAACCTTAAGTTGTAAGGACTTAGAGGGAACGTACAAACGCTGCCCCACCAGTAAGAGACCCTCAGACCAATGGATTTGAGAACGTAAGTCACCGGGTACGGTGGTTGCTAAATCAGGTTTAGTTCCTGTCTTAATCTCTTTCAGGAACGAGGAAACTATCCCCACAATTCTGTTTCGAGGAAACATAGAGTGGCTAACGGAGGGAGAGTGGTAGTCTGCAGACCGACATCTAGACAGGGCGTCCGCCAAGCTGTTTTGGGTGCCAGGTATGTAGGTAATGGTAAAGTCATACTGGTTGAAAAAATGCGCCCAGCGAGCCTGCCTTGAATTGACGCATTCCATATTACGGAGAATCTTCAGATTCTTATGGTCAGTACGTAATGTAAACGGATGTGTTCCGCCTTGCAGAAAGTGTCTCCATTCTTCACAGGCCACCTTGAGAGCCAAAAGTTCTTTTTCAATAACAGAGTAGTTCTGTTGACTTGTGGAAAGAGTCTTGGAAAGATATGCTACAGGATGTTCCTTGCCATACTTCAGTTGAAGGAGTACCGCACCTAAGGCGCTTGCAGAGGCGTCGGCCTCGACTATAAAAGGCTGGTCTTGATCGGGTTGAGATAGAATAGGAGCGGAGCAGAATCTTCTTTTGAGATCGATAAAAGCTTGATTAGCTGGTTCCGACCAGAGAAAAGGTTTGGCGTCTTTTTTAAGTAGAGAGGTAATGGGCAGCACAATCTGCGAAAATTGACTGATGAACTTCCTGTAGAAGTTGGCTAGACCCAGGAACCGTTGAACGTCTTTCAGAGAGGTGGGTGTGGGCCAGTCCAGGATGGCAGATACTTTCCTCGGGTCCATGGTGATGCCTTCCTGGGAAAGAATGTATCCCAAATAAGGAACGGAAGACATATTGAAGAGGCACTTCTCGGGTTTAACTAATAGATGTTGGGACTGTAAACGATGTAGGACCGTCTGGAGATGTAATGTATGTTCAGAGGTGGACTTCGAAAAAACTAAAATGTCATCCAGGTATACTATGACACTGAGGTATAACAGATCAGAAAACAGGCGATCCATAAAACGCTGGAATATGGCAGGAGCGTTAACCAAGCCAAATGGCATCACTCGATACTCGAAAAGGCCAAACGGAGTCCGGAAAGCGGTCTTCCATTCGTCCCCATCCTTTATACGGAGGAGGTGGTAGGCACTTCGGAGGTCTAACTTAGAGAAGGTGGTGGAACCCTGAACAGCTTCCAATATGTCTGTATTCAAAGGCATTGGATAGCGGTCACGAACCGTGACCTTGTTCAAACCCCGATAGTCAATGCATGGCCTTAACTCAGAGGAATCCCTCTTAGGTATGAAGAATAGAGAGGCTCCAGCCGGAGATTTGGAGGGACGAATGAGGCCATTGGTCAGATGGGAGTCCAAATAATTGCAAAGAGTCCTCTTCTCCAGTAGAGACAGAGAAAACATGCGGCTAAACGGAACCAGGGCATCTGGCACCAGCTCGATGGCACAGTCTTCGGGCCTATGTGGGGGTAACTCTAAGACAAGATTGTCTTTGAAGACTTCTTTGAATTCGGCCAGCTCCGGGGGAACTTTACAAATCTCATTTACTCCTTCTTGTTGGGGAGTAAGAACTTGGACCAATTCTTCTGAAGAATGAAATAAACAATTCTGTTTACAGTATGGGGAGTTAAAGGCCAGGGTGTTCTGCGCCCAATCGATGAGCGGATTATGCCTCCTCAGCCAGGGAATCCCAAGGATTACTGGGAAATGGGCTGCTCGAATCAAGTCGAATTGTATCTGTTCCGAATGCTGGAAAATGCGGACCTTCAAGGATACTGTGGAATGGGTAATTGGCCCCGATGAAAGCGGGGAACCATCTACTCCTTCTACCTTCTGGAACTCTTCCCGTTGTAGCAGAGGGAGACCTTGTTGGTGTGCCCACAAGGTGTGCCCACATAGTATCCATAAATACCCCAGCGGCACCACAATCCAGCAAAGCCATGGCTTCGGCGGATTTCAAACCAGCTCTGAGCTGGTGTGAAATCCGCCGAGAATTCGTGCTAATACCGCCGGCGGGAAATCCGCCGGCGGTATGAGCGCAAAATTTCCCCATTGAGCCCAATGGGGAATGGGGCATTCCCGAATGGGCTCAATGGGGAATGGGGACTTCCAAGTCCGCCCAACTCATGATCCCACACTATTAGCGCCAGGGGCTATGGCGGTCGCGCTAATAGCCCCCGCACCAAATGCGCCACCGCTACCGCCGAGGTCGTGATGAGGCCCCATTGTCTGTAATGTTTATCTCAGGAACAGTTTTCAATGTTTGTCGCAGAAATTTTCTCCACAGCAACACACGTTAACAGCAAAGTGTTCAAGTAGCAGCAAAGCGTTCAGGGCAGTTCAGGCTACCCTGCTTAATAAATGACAGCAAGCTGATGTCATTTCGCACAGAGCTCAAAAAAGGTAGGAGCAAGCATCAATTGTGGCGGTACCATATGCCCCCCGCTTGTCCCCATGGGGTCGCACTGGTCCTTCACTTTTCAATGGTAGCACCGGGAAACTGCGTTTCAGAGCTTTCAATTCAATGCAGCTTGATACAGCTCATACGCTCCTTTTCCCTAGGCCTCTGTTCCCACTTCATCCATGTTGGGAATAGAGGCAAGACAAAACAGATCACTTCTGATTTTGTGAACATAGATTGTATCTTATGGCTCCAGGTACAGTATGATCGATGAATAATGCACTCTCATTTCCAGATGCAGGATCAGTGCCAGCTTGTGACGCAATGAGTGATGATGTGGCAGTAGTCGGACAAGGTTGAGGCACCTTTGGCCTTTCTATCTTTGTTGCAATCTCCCCAGGCCCTTTCTCGGGCTTAGGAAGCACTTCTGGCAGAGAACCGGCGATGGTATCTTTGTGATCAAGTACAGCTGTATTTCTTTCGGCGTCAGGATCAGGCAGCTCTTTCAAAGGAAACAGAATTCTTTTTGTGTGTGTTGCGTGGATCCAGGACTTGCGGCCATCCACTCGGACTGCAGTCTGTGTAGCCAGGAGCACCTGTTAGGGCCCCTTCCATCGCGGTGCGAGTGAAGATTTTCTCTCAAAATCTTTAATCAGTGTCAAGTCACCGACTGCAGACAATGTCCTGGGCCGGTATATCTGACAGGAAGAGCCTCCTGCACCTGCTGATGAATTAAATGCAAGGTTTGAGTTAAATGTTTACAGTAGTTAATAAGCAACGGGTATTCTATGTCTCTCAGCCGTTTTGTCTGCAGAGCATTCCAAACATTTGCTCGTCTCAATCTCGTAAAGGGAGAGACCAGTCCTTGCCTGTACAGAGGTTCTCATACACAACAAAGCTAGTGGCAATGCATCGGGCCGTTTCAGATTACTCCCTTCGCAGAGTTTACTCAATTTATTCTTCAAGATGCCGTTCTGACGTTCCACTAAACTGGCACTCATCGGGTGTCTGGCCAAATGGAATCGCTTCTCAATTTGGAGACCTGCACAAATTTGTAATATCACGGCTGCAATAAAGTGTGGGCCGTTATCTAACCATATGACACGAGGTAGGCCAAAAAGTACTCTTTTAGCATAACTTTAGCTGTGGACATAGCTGTACAATCTTTCAGGGGATAGGCCTCTACCCATTTGCTAAATGTGCAGACCACCACGAGGACATATTTATAGTTTTGGCACCTTTCCATTTCTATGAAATCAAAATGGATTACTTCAAATGGCATGGGGGGGGGCAAAACGTCCTACTGGTGTCACTGTTCCTTTTCCAATGTTATGTTGTAGATAAGTCGTGCAATTTTGAACCAATCTGTCAGCAGTTTTTCTAACATGTGGATTCTGCCCTACAGAATCTAGATGTTGAATCATTTTTCTAGCACATATGTGTGTTGGACTGTGGGCCATAGTGACCATTGCCATCACATAGGCATTTGGCAAAATCCATCTTTTATACTCTTTGTCCACCCAACAACCTTCAGAATCTAATTCTGCTGGACCCTCAGACCATGTTTTTATTTCATCTGCGGTAGCTTCTGCTTGCATTTCCTTAACTGTGGCAATCCCATTTTCTATCATGCAGATTACTTCTTTAATTTTTTTCAATGTACATTTTTGTGTGTAAATCGGTGGCAGTTTGTTTCGCAATTCTATCTGCAAATGCGTTTCCCTTTCCAATGTTACATGTTACTTTTTTATGTGCTTCACATTTCATTATTGCTAATCGTTTGAGAAGCACAAGTGCAGACAACAGTCTCACTATCAAAGTGCCGTGTTGGATTTTAGTTCTGTGTAATGTCAGGAAACCCCTTTCAGCCCAAAGTCGACCAAAATTGTGTACCACTCCAAATGCATACTGACTATCAGTATATATGTTTACATTTAGGTTTGCAGAAATTTCACATGCTCTGGTTAACGCTATTATCTCTGCGGCTTGTGCTGAGTTGTCTGGGATTCTTTTGCTTTCTACAATACTTTTCATTGTAGTGATGGCATATGCAGCAGTTGATGTGCCATCTGGTAATTTAAAACAAGAACTGTCACAAAACAGCACTCCATCTGGCTCTTTCAGTGGGGTATCAGTTAGATCAATCCTTCCTTTTGTCTCTTGTTCAGTAACCAATAAACAATCATGGGGGAATTCTTTTTCACCCCCTTTTTCATTGGGATGGGGTATTAACTCGGCCGGATTTAAAGCGCAACACCTTATAATTTGGATATGCGGTGCAAAGAGGACAATTTCATACCTTGTTAATCTGGCTGATGTAAGGTGTAGCGTCTGCGTTCTATTTAAAAGAACGTCCACTGCATGGGGCACCATGACGGTTAAAGCGTGACCTAAAACCATACCCTCGGTTTGTATTACTGACGCAGTGGCTGCAACAACAGCTCGCAAGCAGCACGGCAAAGCGCATGCAACAGGATCCAACGTGGAAGAGAAGTAGCCGGATGATCTATTTCTCCCGCCTTGTTCCTGAGTCAAAACAGCCAAAGCACAACCATTGTTTTCATGCACAAATAACTTTAAACTCTTGTCATAATTTGGTGTGCCCAAAACTGGAGCTGAACATAATGCAGCTTTGAGCAGGTCAAATGCTTCTTGACATTCCATGTTCCATGGCAAAGGTAAGGTAACATCTTTCCTTGTCAATGCCACTATTGGTTTCACAATCATAGAGAAGTTTGTGACCACTGCCATGCCATATGAAGCCATGCCAATTAAAGCCCTAACTTCTTTCTGCGCCTTTGTAATAGGCATATCAGACATACTTTCTATTCTTTCTGGTGTCAATCTTCTTCCCTCCTTCGGAAGGAGGTAGCCCATGTAGGTTACTTCCTTTCGACAATACTGGAATTTCTTTAGCAAAGCTTTGTGTCCATGTGCTGCTAAATGTGTCAATAGTGCAACTGTACTTTCTTTACAAATTTCTTCTGAATCTGCTGCTATCAATAAATCGTCTATATATTGTAACAAAACACAACCTGATGGTAGTTCTAGCATATCTAGTTGTTCCTTTAATGCTCTACTATAAATACTCAGACTTTTAGTCTAGCCCTGTGGAATTTGTGGAGAATGTAAATGAACGTCCTCCTAGAGTAAAAGCAAATAAATATCTGCTATCTGGATGTACTGGAATACTGAAAAACGCATTCTTCAAATCTACTACACTAAAGTACGATGCAGATAATGGAATCATAGTCAAAATTGTAGTCACATCTGGGACTAATGGAAATTGTGAATCAGCAACTTTATTTACTCCGCGCAAATCAATTATAAAACGGTACGGTTTGTCATTACCTGCTTTCTTGTAAACCGGAAGAATCGGACTATTGCAAGTGCTACCAGAAATGTCTTCAATCACGTTTCTTTTAATCAAATCCGACACAATGCATTTCAATGGTTTCTCCCCTTCGGCCGTAATTTTATATTGCGGAATACGCTGCAATGTAATTCCTTCTTTCAAAACTATTTTCACTGGCTCTACTTTTAAACAACCAACATCATTGTCGTTCACTGCCCATATACAAGCCGGTACTTTACTCAATTCAGTCTTCAATGGCTTAGATAAAAATTATGAAACCGGAGTTTTTTGTGGTGATATCGTCAAATACACTCCATCAGGACGACAATAAATAACCGCATTCAATTTCTTCAACAAATTGAATCCCAACAAATTTTCACTGCAATTTTTCGTCAAAAGAAATTGGCAAAACTCAGTGAATGGACCTAGTGTTATAGGTACTGGCTGTGACACTGGACTAATTACTGGTGTACCTGAGAACCCTACTGAGACATTATTATGCCATGACAGTGGTATATCTGGAACCTGCTGATGGTCAATCGAACATTTTTGAGCACTAGAAAAATGTGTTCCCTATTCCCAACCTTCATTTCTACGTAGGGCCCTTTCTGGTCTACGGGAATAGATACTGGTTCCAACCCCTGTCCCGGGCTGTCCTAGTAAAACAATACATCGTCACATGTAAAGTCTCAAGTGTAATATGCATTGGACTGATTGTCAAAAACATTTCCATCACTTGTGCTGTTTCACTGTTGGTTCTGGTTCTGATTCTGATTTTGATTCCCCTGGTTATTCTGACATTGTGGCACTCTTTGGTTCCTATTCTGTCCTTGTGTTCCCGGGCGACCTCTATTCTGTCTTCTCGGGAAAGTCTCATTTCGATTCTGGATCTGCAGGCACTGTGCTCGCCAATGGCCTTCTTGTCTACAATAGGCACTTGATTAATCCATATTGGACCACCTTGCATGTTGGAAAATTGGACTCTGGATTGTGCGTTCCCACCACCTCTATTATTGTTTGCTACTTGCTGCATCAATACTCTTGTTTTCAAATTCCCCTTGTCCCTTAATTCTATGTCCTTCTCCGCACTTTCAGATGTCATTATTACATTTTGAATTTTTGGTAACAATCCTCGCACAAATTTATCAACAAACAATCTCTTCCCAGGTTCAGTACTCAAGTCTTGACCACTAAAGTCTGCAAATACTTCTTCAAATTGATTAAAATAATCAGTCGCTCCTTCTTCGTTGCCCTGTAAACAAGCAGTCAATTTATCCCAAACTATTCTCTTCGCTGGTACCAACGTTTTAAATTTCTCTACTATTCGCGATGGCAAAGCCAACATGACTTGCAGCGGTTTTTCTCCAGCCTTTGTCTCACCATCAATTCTAATCAAATTCTCCCATGTATCACCTAATATCGCTGCATCATTTATATTTCTAACCTGTTTCAATATGTCTACAGGAAGAATCACGGGAAACAATAAATTAATGTCACTCAATGTAAAAACAGATGAATTCAAAACAGATTCAATTTCTTTATAGAATCCTGACAGGTTTTTCCTAATATCAGGGATCGTCTGCCTGATATTATTTACCTCTTGTCTAGAAAAAGTGACATGCACAAACTACGTAGTATAATGGGCTTCTATTGTGTGCGCTACAGTCGTTGCAGTGGCAGCAACTTCTACTTTTGGGACAAACGTGGGAGGCACTTCCCTCATGGGTAATTGCAAACTAGGTGTTTCTACATTTGTTCGTTTATTGAGAAATAAAGCTAAATCAAGAGAAAAAGCAGCCATTCCAGCTTCAGGTGAAAATGCTCTTTTGTAAAACGTCATTAAATCAGCGGGACAACATGTCTTATTCTTCATACATTCATCTTGCAAATACTCTGCTATGACCTGTAATACCTTTCTCTGCATTTCTGGTGCATACTGACTAAACGTATCATGCACTTCCATTGGAGAAATGACGGCATCCGAAATCCATCTAAGCGCATCTCGCGTATAAATTCTCATCTCTTCACTAAAAGGTTTCAACAGCGGAAAAAATCGTTGCTGGACATATGACACATGCGGTTTATCTTTCTTCATCATTTCTCTATGCAATTGATCAAGCTTGTGCTTAAACACAAATATTCGGCCTACATGTTCTTGTACTTTCATCGCATTATCCCGTAAATGAGAAAGAACAACCAAATCACGCAACTCTTGTGGTGCCACTGTGTCAATCAAATCACTCCATATTTTCACAAGATAATTCCCCATGCATTCTAACAATATCTGCTGTTCACCATGGCCTCTATGATCAGATATAGAACTTTGCACAGCTGCTTCATGGCCACCTTCAATATATGTTTCTGCCCAAGTTCTCAGCTCCTCTTTTCTGTCTTTGCTAACCGTACTACGAGTCACTCTACTGCTTACTTGCCGAGGCCCCATCTCTGTAGAACTGACTACCAAAGTGGCTAACTCATGCTCCGAAGGCGGTGGAGGAAACTATCTCACAAGCACAGGGGGATAGGAACTTGCTACTGGTGCAGATGGAACATGGGAAATGGGAGGTACATAAGAAGGAGGTGCAACCGGGTCAGTACTTTGGTGTTCATTTCTTCGCTCATTCAAGATTTTGTTTATTAGCTCATTTGATGTATGCAAATCTTGGTGTGGATATATTTTCTGTACACCTAATTGGAAAGCCCTGTCCATTTTCCTAAGGTCCTCTGTCTGTTCATGCTGATCAAGCTCTAGCGCTTTCTCTGCCTTCGTTTTATGTCTGCACGCGTGTTTCTCTCTACTTCTCAAACAGAGATTAGCTTCCTTCCTCCAGTCTCTCACGACATCGACCAGTCTAGCCTTCTTACGTAGCAATACTGATTCTAGATGTTCTATACGTGCTGATTCAAAGCTCCTATCATTAGGCCACTGTAAGTCTGATACATGTCTGGTCTGCCTATGCCAAATCGCATTAAACACTATTGCTCCTATACCATATTTTACGTACATTTCAAATGCCTGCGACCCTGTAGGTGGCACGACCTGGCCAGTTTCCAAAGATTGTCTACCGCAGTGGAAAAATCCCACTAAGCAGGAAGACAATTTCCCAGGCATAATTAATCATTACCCTTCTCTTACCCTGGGCGTTTGATCTTGCAAGAGCAACTCTCAATCAATATCAGGACGTTTAAGAATGGGGGCACGACTCACCTGATCAATCAATTCATCACTCAGGATGCAATTCATCCATATACAGATGCAACCAAGAATCGTCGTGACTGCGTGTCTGGCTCAATCTGCCTCGTTCCAGGACCCTCGCCTCGATGCTCTCTGGGCGCTGCTCGTAGATCAGGGATCAGCTGTGTACAGATCTGCAAAGGAGTCTCTCATCACTTCTACAGGGGCGTCCCGAACACCTTTCGATTCCGGCTCAACGGCTTCGTCCTCGACTCGTTTTTGCCTTCTTCAAACTCAACTTATACGATGGAGCAAAAGGGGGAGGGTCGCTATTCAGGCACCATATTCTAGGCCATAAAGACCGCATACGGAAACTAGGGCACACTAACCATATACTCTAGTGACACGACAGACACAAGGTTCGATTTCCAAACAAGTCTGGTTTATTTCAAAGCATTCTCAGTTGGCCGACTGGGGTCTAAACGTCTCGCAACGTGTGTACCCAGACCTTGTGAGACGCAAGAGAGCGAGCAACGCTCAAGGAACAATATATATACATTGCAATCAATCTTTGAAGGCAATTCAAAACCGCCCCTAAATGTATCATTCAGGCTAAGGTTCGATGATTGACAACATTGACAATTATGACACGTTATGACAAGCCTCTATTCAGTCTAAATATGCTTATTCTAGCAACAGTACCAGAGACAGCTTTTTGTTGTGGAGAACATAAAGCTCTTAGTTCAGCAAGGATATCATGTTCGTAGGAGAGAAGCATTCCTTAGCATGTTATGTATGTGTTTCTATTCATGAACCAAGGGTCAGACAGTTCTGAGGAAGAAAATACTAGTCTCTGTGAAGGAGTACCACTAAAAGAATATAATTCATGCTTTAACTGCCTTTTACTATAGCGTTTGCAAGACAGGCCGGCGCCTGGTCTGCTGATTAGATGCGGCTCCTGCTCACCTCCAAGGACTGCATGAGGGAGGAAAACAATGTATTTCTGTATTGTTTGGCATTCCTGTCTGTGTTAGTCTTTCAGCATCTAGGCCGTGGTCTTGCACCGTGTGTGAGTTCTAAGCATAGAATACATTTTGCAAAGCGTTTTGACAGAAAGGAAAAAAGCAAATGGCGGACATTTCACAAAATGGACGCCCTCTGGTTACATTGACGATTCTGCGATTGCGATGTCTGTCACATGATGCGATTGGTTTCTGGACAACATAATATACATACTATACATACTATAGGGTTGTTTCTGGTCTAACATTGCTTGCTGATGTGACGCAGTAACCTGCAAAGACACAATTTGGATGCTCTTAGTTGAGGCCCTAAGAGATTCCCCAAACTCTTCTCCAAGAATTTCTGCTGACTTATGTGCGGGTGAAGCTGTGCGTGCGGGTGAGAGTGGTGTATACAATCTACGGCCCGTCACCACCTCATGAGGGCTGAGGTGGTGATCTTTCCCTTGCTTATTTCCTAAGTAAAACAGGGCCAACAGAAGACAATGCAACCAACTATTTAGCAGATCACTACATAGTTTAGACAACTACATTTTAAGCAAACCATTAAGTCTTTCCACTGTTCCTTTGGCTTACTAGTGATACACTGAACGCAACCTTTGCTTGATCCCCAGAAGTGATGTAATCTCAGCAAATAATGTTTTAAAGAAATGGGTCCCATTATCTGATCTCAAGACCTCACATATTCCCCACCGTGGAAATACCTCCTTCAAAAAAAATGTAGCTGCTGATTTTGCATCAGGGTGTATGCAGAGACCAACCTCAAGATATCAGGAAAATTGATATACAATTACAATCAAGTAGCTAAAATTATTGCACTTCTGTATCATATCAGCAAAGTTGATATGAAGCTCTCTGAAAGGACCTGAAGGCCGGTAATTACCCCTCGCACTGCCTTCATGGTGTTGCCATGATTGAATTCTTTACAAACTTTGAAATTCCCTACAGACCTACTTACCTGTTCGTGAATGTTTGGTATAAACCACTCCTCCTGGAGCTCTGTTGCTATTTGTTGTCAAGACGTATCTGATGGGTAATGTGGTTGCTCTTGAGCCACAAGAAGCAGCTCTACGGGCATTGCTACCTTCCCTGCCAGCTCCTGTCTCCACAACACATCTGTGGGCAAGAGTATACATCCCCTCCTTGCCCAGAGCCCCTTCTCCTCTTGATGTGCATTTCCCTGCATTTCTACTATTTGAAGCAAAGGGACTGCGGTATATGGGACTGGCAACTGTTGGGACACCACTTCCATCTTCAAAAGTTGTGAAAAGGGCAAATATGCTGTGACATCATTAACAAGCACTATTAAATCAGTTCTGTCAGTGTGCGGCAAGCACTTCAATATTCCTACCTCAACAGGCAATGTTAGAGCTTCAATTAGTCGGGATAGCAGCGCTGCATGCTGGACCGGTGCCCTGTCAGATCTTGTAAACCGTCTTGTCTGCAAATTAGATAACCCAGAATGTACTGTGGAGGTGACATATGCAGAGTCAGAGTAGACAGTGACTGCCTCCCCTTACTAATCTCTAGAACCTCAATGAGTGCCACCAGTTACTACGCTTGAGCTGAGTAATGTGAAGGCAACCGTTTCTCCACCCCGGCCAAGTACTCCCCATCCATAAGATCTACAACAACCATTATCATGTTTCAATGGTTCGGCTAATATGTCGCTGAATTGACTAGGTGACATCTTTGCGGATGTGTGGAAGCATTTCACAAAATAACTTCCTACCCTGACACTCTTTGGGTTGTCAAAGTTGACTTAGACATTCCAAAATTGCAAAAACTGCTTGCTTCACATACAATGTTACCGGGCAGCCCATAGTAATGGTTGAAAACATTTGTATCGCAAAGGCCGCTGCGGTGAGAACTTGTTCACATGGGAACTGGCCTTGCATAACTGAATCTAAAAGCGCACTGTAGTAAGCCAATGGTTTGTGACCTAGCAATGTTTTTTGAGCCAGGAGAGCTGTCATTACTCTGAGAAACGTGAAGGTGTCTCCCTGACTATTCCTCGGGGATCTGTCATCCAGGTAACCAGGACACAGCCATCGTTATTGGATCCAGTTCTTGGGGGTAGACCAGTGAGGGAGGATCACCTGGATGGGGTGGTCGTCGGGGAGTGGAAGTGGGACACAGACAGGTGAGACACGGTATCCCCCTTCTTATAACACTTTTCAACATCCTACCACATAGGATACTCAAACCCTCTACCCCTCTTTTCCAACATGAACATTTTCGCATACCACAAAAGACGATGGACAAACACAAGAGCCATTTACCTGACATGTTCCAACACAAAGGTCAGGTAAAGTCAGGCAATTGACCAGAATCACACACAACTGACAGCCCTTTCCCTTCCCCACAGAGATAAAAGGTGAAGCACAAGAGCACACTATAAGCAAGACAACTGCACGACCAGAGAGCTATCCAAGCACGGGAGTTCAAGAGAAGGAGAAAGGCAGCGAGAACCGAAGGGGGGACAAGGAGAGAAGCAACCTTGCCCTTTCTAAGCCAGACACTTGAAACCTCAGTGGAAGGAAAGGTAAGATCCCGAACAATAGCCGGCGTGTGTTGCAGGAGATGTAAACGGTAAACAGAGCCCTCCTCCGCTGATAACCAAGCCAGGGAGAGACAATTGCTACCGTGGTACGGTCCTTGACTCCAGAGACAAGTAAAGCCAAGCAGTTCATCACAGCCGGTGAATCGAGGGGAGAACCGATAAGAAACCAAACTGTGATGAATGAACTTGCTAAAGGCAAAATAAGGGAAGTTCAAAGAACTGTTAACATTAAGGGAACACCAGCTGCATAGGGGTCCAGCACCACGTGGGTGCTCATTCAAGAGACTCTGGTTGATCCTGCGTTTGTTAGAACTATCGATATCAGAAGGCCCTAAGAGAGCCGCAAGGAAAAGGTCAAAGTGGTCACAAAGGTGTCTACCAAAATCCCCTGTACAGTTGAAAGTCTTTGACTGACAAACCAGTGAAAACCCAAGGGAAGTGAATCGTGCATCATAAGAAATTAGAAGGAAATGTAAAGTTGGCAAGAGTCAACCCAACGGAGGGAGGCAAACATTCGAGAAGGCTCTGAGCCCGGAAGAGGGGGATCCAGGGGTGAAAAGTCATCACCCACCGACACATGAATGCAACCGAGAAATCTTTTAAATAAAAACCAAGGTGAACCCGATGGAGGGATGCTGATATTCGATAGGGGTCTGAGGCCAGAAGTGGGGGACCCAAGGGTGAACAATCCTCACTCAAGTGCAATCAGAAAGGAACCTGTTGTGGATCTGAGCCCGGAAGAGGGAGAGCCAGGTGTGAAAAGGCATTACCCAACGTACCTACGGAAAGGAACTTTTTGTTTGTCATTTTTGGAACACATTAGGTCCTCGGAGGAAAAAGACTTTTTGTAGAGAAGAGACTTAACCATGTCCTGATACCTGAGAGCAGAACTGTAGTCCCGTATGGGGAAAGCGCGTCCTGTGCTCCGGAGTCCCGCCTTGTCCTGTGATCAAAATGTGGGGAAGAGAGACGCCCGGCTATCGCATTCCTGACTTATCATTTGTGAACTCTTCTTTCTTTCTTGTGAACACTATCCCACACTCTTATTTATTAGTTGTAAGGATTGGCAATAGGTTTTCTTTAGTATAGGCCCTTTTATTTTGGCAAGATGCCACTAGGACGGCCTTATTATTATTTGATGGTCATAGCTTGCTCCCATCTTAGATTTTGGTTTAGATTAGGCATATTTCTAACCCGCATATACAGCTTAATTAACACCCTTGAACTGTGATCAGTTTTGTCTGTCTTTACTGTTGCCACCATGAGTTCCTTACCTATGGTGTCAGCAGTGGGATGTGACTCAATTGAAACTAATTGGGGAACCCTACAATTTCAAAAACTTAGCCAGAGAGCTTCTAGCCCTTCCATCGCCACCGAGGAATCAATAGGGTTTGATATCTGCAGTAGTAGAAAAGCTATTATCCCACCTGGGAAAAGAGGAATAATTCCTACAGACTTGGTTTTGATACCCCCTCTGGGTGTTACATACGACTGGCCCCAAATTCTGGCGTAGCGTGGAAATTCAAGATAGATGTCTTAGCAGGCGTTATTGATCCTGACTGCTTGGGAGATGTGAAGGTTCTCTTACAGAATCATGGTGAGATCCCTTTTGAGGTACATCAGGGAGATCAAATTGCCCAGGGAATTTTGGAAAGAGCTCTATTTCCTCATTTTAAAGAAAGTGAACTAGATAAAACAGGAAGAGGTGACTTAAGATTTGGGGAAGCTGATAAATATCTTAACATCGAAGAAAGGAAGGGAGAAGAGCCCACCATCTATCCCTACCTAGCCTTTTCCCAGCAAAATGATCCAGCTCTCGCTGAAGCTTTTGTACAAGCAATTCCAGAAGAATAAGGCTTAGAGAAGGGAAGTCCCTTTTTCTTCTTAAAACAAGGATTGCTTTATACATAGATGGAAAGTTTAGTAAAAACACAGTTGGTGATACCCAAGAGCCACTTAGAGGTTGTACTGCAGATCGTGCATCCCCAATTTACCGGGGCACATTTTGGACAATCTAAAACCCAGGTGCATATTAGTGGGAAGTTTAACTGGCCAGGTATCCACGCCGATTCCATTCCATTCCATTACCTGCCCCTCTGAATCCGTTACCGATCATAGAAGACCCCTTTTCAAGAATTGGTATGGCCATAATTGGACCTCTAGAGACATCCAGGTTAAGCAATAAATATGTCCTTGTGATTGTAAATTATGTCACCCGATAACCTGAGGCATTCCCAGTGCAAAATAATACCACGCAGCAGATCCTTAAACATCTTCTATTGTATTTCTCCAGGGTCGGCTTTCCCAAGGAAATATGCATTTATTTATTTATTAGCATTTTTAAAGCAGGCAGCAGCCCTGAGGCATCGTGGCACTGTTACAGAGAATCTTGCTCGTTACAAGGTGTAAAGAATGCTTAGTGGTTACATGGCATCAAAGGTAAAAATACATCTTAGAGGTTGCAAAGGAGGAAGGATTCAATGCAATCATAAGTTACATTACATTTTATAGGTTTCATAGGATGCATTCAACTTAGATAACATATCATCTTGGCGGTTTCATAGGATGCAATCAACTTAGGTACCATATACACTGTGTGAGCGGTTGGAGGGTCTAGTTGAACAGAATGGTTTTGAGTGATTTGCGGAAGATGGATAGTGAGGGTCCGGCTCTAAGTGCATTGGGTAAGGCATTCCAGAGTTTAGGCACTCTCTGTGGAAAGCAAATGCCTCCGGCTTTTGCTCTTTTGACGATTGGAATGCATAGTTGGTTGGCGTGCTGGCTTCTTTTAGGGTGTGTTGAGGCTTCCCTTGAAATGGTTTCTGATAGGTAAGGTGGGGCAGTGCGATTGATGCATTTGTGCATTAGGGTGAGGATAAGGATTCCACAGGTTTCTCTCCTTTCGAGCTGCTCTATGGTAGAGAGCCCAGAGATGTCCTGGACATGCTCCGGGAAACCTGGGAAGAAGGAGATGAGGCCCCCATTCCCATCATGCAAACCACCACCATAATGTGACAACATATGAAATTGATTTGAGACTTAGTTTGTATGCATATGGAAAAGGCCCAGAGCAAACAAAAATCCACGTATGACAAAAAAGTGAATTTAAGATAATTCTCCATTGGACATAAATTACTGGTCCTCTTACCCACCTCAGAAAACCTACTTGTCTCCAAATGGCACGGGCCTTATGAGATAGAAGAACAAATGGGAACCTGCACTTATAAAGTTGCTCAACCGGACAGAAGACAGAAGGTCCATTTGTATCACTTAAATCTCTTGAAAGAGTGGAAACAGAACCCATCAGCCACCCATGATACTAACCTGTGAAGTTCCTGAAGAGATAGATAACTTTGAATTAATTCCTCCTGAGCTATCTATCCAACAACAAGAAGATTTAAAAGATGTAGTCGTCTCATTTCTCGATGTATTCTCAGAGAAACCAGGAAGAGAAAAGGGCACATACCACTATATTAGAACATCTAAAGGTTATGTGGTTCATTTAAAACCATATCGACTCCCAGAAGCCCGTAAGCAGATAGTGATCGAGAAAGTCAACAAAATGTTGAAAGCCAATATAATTGAGCCATCTTCTAGCCTATGGTCCTCTCCTGTTGTGTTGGTCACTAAACCTGACTGTTCTTGGAGATTCTGCATTGACTTTCGTCAAGTTATTGCCATCTCAGACTTCAATGCCTATCGCCTGTCACGCATCAATGACTTAATTGATAAACTCGGAGCAGCCACCTGTCTATCTACCCTAGATTGAACCAAAGGGTATTGGCAAGTTGCGGTATGTGGGCCCAAGAAGGAAAAAAGGCGTTTTCAATGCCTGTAACACTATTTCAATTTAAAGTCCTGCCTTTTGGCTTACACGCTGTGCCAGACACTTTCCAAAACCTCATGGATCAAATCCTACAACCCTATTCTGATTTATGTGGAGCATACCTTGATAATATCATCATTTATAGTATAAGAAAAATGGTGGTCTCCTGGTTATCTCGCTTGGAAGTTAGTGAAGTAATTACTGTGACACTTTATTCCATACGAATTGGTTCGTTTTTATTAGTGGTGGTTGTACTTGCATTGAGTTTTACATACTCATAGTTGTTTTTGAGAAACACTGTTTCAACCTAGATAAGCAAGTTAGGTCAGCCGACACGTGTTTCGACCCGTACGGTCTTTCTCAAGGCTGAGCAATGGTCATGGTGCCAAGTGTGGGGTGTTATGTGACAATATAGTGACATATTGCAATAATTCATTTGTGGTGTGAAAGTGATGTGTAAGTATTGTGACAATATATGACATTGACATCAAAAACATTGATGTTTAGGCAAAACATTTTTACATTGTATTGTAGGAGGAAAGGAAGAGAAAGGAGAGGTGAGCAACTGGTAGAGAATGAAAGCTTCATTTAATATGTGAAAAATTGGGGGGGGGAAAGATAACCCCTTACCATTTAATTCTGGTGTGTGCCCTCTGTGGGGTTCTGTTGGAATGTGGACTGTCCCTACGGCAGTCCAGGCTCCTGTTGGGCCCTGCAGGAAAGTAAAAGTAGTGAGCTTGTACTGCGGCTCAGCGGATACAGATAGTGACCTGTGCTAAGTCTCCTGGGTCCATGGACAATCCCACCCGTGCCGAGTCTGCTCCTAATTGTGTTGTGGTTGCCTTTTGATGGGCAGTGCAATATGAAAATCACATCACGTGCCGTTGTCCATGGCCATGTGTGTTTTATACTGCTTGGGTCGTTTTATCTGTATGATGGATTATCCGAGATGAGACGTTGAATGAGTAAGGATGGGTTTGGATGAACATCAAGAGCTTGATTGAAGTTCTTGTGTTCCCCAAGCCCATGATGGCCGTTTGGATTGGTGCTAGCGCTGGAGCGTCAGGGGTAAAACAATTCTAAGTGTAGTCACCGTCTCCCCGCGGTGTGCGAGTAAGGTGGCTGCTGTGGGGTTCCGTGGAAGGAGCAAGTCACTGTCGCTAGTGCTGGAGGTCAGGGGGATTTGCAGGAAGGTTACCTGAGTGCTTCTCTGTAGTCCTCGGCGGCGGTGCGCTGCTGCTAAATGAGCCGTGCGGCGCCGCCATTATGTAGTGTTGTAATTCGTGTTGAGTCATGTTAATAGACTCAGCGCGCATGCGCATCACTGTAGTGGCAGTGGTCTGCGCATGCGCGTGCGGGCAAATTACTGCCCGTCTGACGCTGGTCCAGGCGCATGCGCGTTTCGTGCTCGCGGTTGCGCATGCGTCATGGATCAGCTCAGAGAGGGAGCGTACCAGCTTCCATGAGTGCGTTCCATTGAGAACAGCTGGGTGCAGCCAGTGTTCTGGGGTCGGACTGTTGAAAAGGGGGTTGCAAGGGGAACCGTGGCTAAGAGTGTGTCCTGGTCCATGGGTGCTAAGTAGTCCAGGATTTCAAGTTAGCAGTAGCGGGCCTGATTGCCCTATTGTAGTCTTGGGTGGTCATATAGTTTGTCCTATGACCAGTCAGTGTTGTGGGGGGGGGGGTTTGTTTTTTCCCCCCCTTCCCCACCCCATGGTAGTTAGAGGGATTGGGGTGACTAATAAGGGGCTGCTGGAGAGGCCCTAGGCCCCCGTAAGGGCCAACATGATGAAGGTCCATCCCTTTGGTGGTTTGTAGAGAACTTCAAAAATGGAAGACCGTAAAGGATCATAGGAAAACATTAAAATCATGATCCTTATTCAAGCCATTTTTTACACATCTGAAGTGGCAGATAAGATGTGCTTCTTCTTGTCTGAGTTTCAGGATTCTGTCCCCTCCTCTGGGGCCAAGCCGGACCGTCTTGAGTCCGATGAATCGTATGTCACTCTTGTTCTCCATTTGGTGATTCTTTTGCCAGTGGTTGGCCAGAGGGAGTCGAGGGTCCTGTGAATGTATACTGTTAATGTGCTCTCTAATTCTGAACCGCGTCTCGCGGATTGTACTGCCTATGTATATTTTTTGGCAAACACATATTAGGGCATATACCACAAACTTTGTTTTACAGTTAATGTGCTCTGTGATGTTGAACATTGGGCAGCCTGAGAATTTGGCACATTTGGTCTGAGTTGCATACTTGCACATAGTACATGTTCCACATTTGGTAAATCCATGTGGTGACAGCTTGCTAAGCCAGTCCTGTGCTGTGATCTTTTTTTCTGAAAGAAATGAGGGGCTCAGTAGGGTCCTCAGAGTCGGTGCTCTACTGTATGACATGCTTGGATACGATTCTAGTTGTGTTTCTATATGTTCATCCATGCGGAGTAAACCCCAGTGTTTTGTCAAAATTTTTTGAAGCGCATAGCTGTCTTTGTTGTATCTGGTGACAAATCTAATCTTGGGGTTTTCATCCTGTCTTCTTGGTTTCGGTGAGAGTAGTGATGATCTTTCAATTAGGCAGGCTTGGTTTCTTGCTTCAACCAGATTTTCAGGGGAGTAGCCCCGATTTCTAAATCTTTCATCCAATAGGTTGCATTCATCTATGAAAGCTTGGTCTGTGTTGCAATTTCTTCGTGCCCGAATGTATTCACCTTTCGGAATATTGCGGATGACATTTTTTCTGTGGCAGCTCTGTGCATGTAAGGTGGAGTTGACTTCCGTCGGTTTGCGGAAGGTTCTGGTGGTAATTTTGTTGTCTACTATCTCAATTTTTAGGTCCAGAAAATCGATTTGGATTTTACTGATTTGGCTGGTTAGTTGGATACCAAAGTCATTGGTGTTGAGGAAGTCCATGTATTCTTTGAGTTCCTCCTCGGTCCCTTTCCAAATTAGAATGATATCATCAATGAATCTGGCCCAATTGACAATGAGCCCGGTGAATTTGTCTTCCTTCATAGCATGTTTCCTTTCGTATGAATGCATAAAGCAGTTTGCTAGTGCTGGGGCATAACTGGCTCCCATTGCGATCCCTTTTGTCTGCTTGTAATATTCACCATTGAATATGAATATATTGTTTGTCAGTGAAAATTTAAGGAAGGCTTTAGTCATTTCCACCTGTTCCAAATGCGATGCTGACTCTTGTTTGAGAAGGAACCCCATGCTTGTTGTTGCAAGTTCGTGGTCAATCGATGTATATAGGGCCTTGACATCAAGTGTGGCCAGCCAGAAATGGGGTTCCCATTTTATTTTTGCCAGTAGCTCCAAAGTGTGCATCGTGTCCCTCAGGTAGCTGGGGATTTTGGTAACCAGTGGTTGTATGACATTATTGATATACCTGGCTAATGTCTCTGTTATTCCTCCAATACCACTCAGTATTGGTCTACCCTCTGGAACAGTCTCGAAATTTTTGTGCACTTTTGGCAGAAAGTAAATAGTTGGCATAATCGGGTGGTCTGTCCTGAGGTAGTTGTATTCTTCGTCCGTTATGAGTCCCGTTGTTTTGTATTTGGTTAATAATGCCTGATGTTCTTTTAAAATGTTAGTTTGAGGATTATTATCCAATTTGACATAGTTGCCTGGTGTTTCCAAATGGTTGAGTGCCATTTTTATGTAATCTGTTTTGTCCATTATAACTATATTACCACCTTTGTCGGCTTCCTTGATAATAATGTTGTTTTCTTCACGTAGGTTTTTCAGTATGTTTTTTTCCTTTATGCTGAGGTTGCCCTTGGTCTCTGTTACATGGGTTCGTCGATCTTCCAATTTATGTAGGTCCGAGGTGACTGCTTGGTGAAAGGTGTCAATATAGTTTTCTGAAAAGAGTTGAGGTGTGAATCTAGATTTGGTTTTAAGCTCAGGAATTGCCATTGCTACATTCTGGATGCCTAGTTCTAGTAAGCATTCCTGTTTACTTAGATTGTTCTCTGCAAGCGTACTGACGAGATGGATGTCCTCAACATCCCCAATGGTTAGTATGCTTGGTATGGGTGCTATTTCCGGTGGTTTGTATTCCCTTGCTTTCGTAGCAAAGAATTTCTTAAGCTTGAGCCGTCTCGTAAATTTGAATAGGTCTATTTGTATATCAACGAAGTTGTTGTTACTGGACGGAGAAAAGGATAGTCCTTTGTTGAGTACTTTCTTTTCTAGGACTGAAAATTCCATTTTTGATAGGTTCATAATTAGAATTTGTTCTGTTTCTGTCCCCCAGTTTTCTGTGACTGGGATCTTGTTTGTCTTTGTTCTATTTCTTCTTCCAGTTGTCTTGTGTCTTCTGACTCTTCTTCCTCCTCTATTTCTTCTTGTTGGGTTTTTGTATTTGTTAGTGGTCTCGCGAAGGATACCTTTTTTTTGTTGAGCTTGTCTTTTGGTTGTGGTTTCAAACGACTTGCGTTCTTGTGTAGTTTGATTTGGTCTAAAAAACTCTGTTTAATTAATGGTTTGTCTATTGTTTTTTCTGTTGGATCCAGTGCTTCTTCTGGGTCACTTTCTATTTCAGAACTGGCTCCCGAAGTGTTAGGGGTGCTTTCTGTGGATTTGATTTGTTGTTGGTTCTGGTCAAATTTTGGTTGGTAGGTGAAAACCCTATCTTCTCTATAGTCTTTGTCATCCCTGAAGAATTTGTGAAGTTTCCTCATTTTGACTTCATCTTGATGTGTTTTCAGGATTTTGTACATGGTTTTGTAGTTTTTTTCCTTTGTTGATTTATGTCCGTCATAGTTTTCTATTTCCTTCTTTAACTCTTCTAGTAGAATCACAACCCTATCATGCTTCCTTTTGGCATGTTCTATTAGTAATTCTATCATTCTAGTTGATCCAAATATAAGGTTCTGTTCCCACTCGTCTGCTAGGTCTGAGTCAAGTGGATCATCAAAATCTGGGAAGATAAGGATCCTTAGGCCTCTTGGTATTTTCTTTTGTTCACCATATTCCTGCATCGTAGTTTTTTCCCAAAATGTGTTGATCTCTTTTTTGGATAATTTCTCAAGCCTCATAAATTTCTGTTTTAGGTCTTCTTGTATGTTGCTATCTCTAAATGGCTCATTGTCAATTGGGCCAGATTCATTGATGATATCATTCTAATTTGGAAAGGGACCGAGGAGGAACTCAAAGAATACATGGACTTCCTCAACACCAATGACTTTGGTATCCAACTAACCAGCCAAATCAGTAAAATCCAAATCGATTTTCTGGACCTAAAAATTGAGATAGTAGACAACAAAATTACCAGCAGAACCTTCCGCAAACTGACGGAAGTCAACTCCACCTTACATGCACAGAGCTGCCACAGAAAAAATGTCATCCGCAATATTCCGAAAGGTGAATACATTCGGGCACGAAGAAATTGCAACACAGACCAAGATTTCATAGATGAATGCAACCTATTGGATGAAAGATTTAGAAATCGGGGCTACTCCCCTGAAAATCTGGTTGAAGCAAGAAACCAAGCCTGCCTAATTGAAAGATCATCACTACTCTCACCGAAACCAAGAAGACAGGATGAAAACCCCAAGATTAGATTTGTCACCAGATACAACAAAGACAGCTATGCGCTTCAAAAAATTTTGACAAAACACTGGGGTTTACTCCGCATGGATGAACATATAGAAACACAACTAGAATCGTATCCAAGCATGTCATACAGTAGAGCACCGACTCTGAGGACCCTACTGAGCCCCTCATTTCTTTCAGAAAAAAAGATCACAGCACAGGACTGGCTTAGCAAGCTGTCACCACATGGATTTACCAAATGTGGAACATGTACTATGTGCAAGTATGCAACTCAGACCAAATGTGGAAAATTCTCAGGCTGCCCAATGTTCAACATCACAGAGCACATTAACTGTAAAACAAAGTTTGTGGTATATGCCCTAATATGTGTTTGCCAAAAAATATACATAGGCAGTACAATCCGCGAGACGCGGTTCAGAATTAGAGAGCACATTAACAGTATACATTCACAGGACCCTCGACTCCCTCTGGCCAACCACTGGCAAAAGAATCACCAAATGGAGAACAAGAGTGACATACGATTCATCGGACTCAAGATGGTCCGGCTTGGCCCCAGAGGAGGGGACAGAATCCTGAAACTCAGACAAGAAGAAGCACGTCTTATCTGCCACTTCAGATGTGTAAAAAATGGCTTGAATAAGGATCATGATTTTAATGTTTTCCTATGATCCTTTACTGTCTTCCATTTTTGAAGTTCTCTACAAACCACCAAAGGGATGGACCTTCATCATGTTGGCCCTTACGGGGTCCTAGGGCCTCTCCAGCAGCCCCTTATTAGTCACCCCAATCCCTCTAACTACCATGGGGGGGGGAAGGGGGGGAAAAAACAAACCCCCCCCCCACAACACTGACTGGTCATAGGACAAACTATATGACCACCCAAGACTACAATAGGGCAATCAGGCCCGCTACTGCTAACTTGAAATCCTGGACTACTTAGCACCCATGGACCAGGACACACTCTTAGCCACGGTTCCCCTTGCGACCCCCTTTTCAACAGTCCAACCCCAGAACACTGGCTGCACCCAGCTGTTCTCAATGGAACGCACTCATGGAAGCTCGTACGCTCCCTCTCTGAGCTGATCCATGACGCATGCGCAACCGCGAGCACGAAACGCGCATGCGCATGGACCAGCGTCAGACGGCAGTAATTTGCCCGCACGCGCATGCGCAGACCACTGCCACTACAGTGATGCGCATGCGCGCTGAGTCTATTAACATGACTCAACACGAATTACAACACTACATAATGGCGGCGCCGCACGGCTCATTTAGCAGCAGCGCACCGCCGCCGAGGACTACAGAGAAGCACTCAGGTAACCTTCCTGCAAATCCCCCCGACCTCCAGCACTAGCGACAGTGACTTGCCCCTTCCACGGAACCCCACAGCAGCCACCTTACTCGCACACCGCGGGGAGACGGTGACTACACTTAGAATTGTTTTACCCCTGACGCTCCAGCGCTAGCACCAATCCAAACGGCCATCATGGGCTTGGGGAACACAAGAACTTCAATCAAGCTCTTGATGTTCATCCAAACCCATCCTTACTCATTCAACGTCTCATCTCGGATAATCCATCATACAGATAAAACGACCCAAGCAGTATAAAACACACATGGCCATGGACAACGGCACGTGATGTGATTTTCATATTGCACTGCCCATCAAAAGGCAACCACAACACAATTAGGAGCAGACTCGGCACGGGTGGGATTGTCCATGGACCCAGGAGACTTAGCACAGGGCACTATCTGTATCCGCTGAGCCGCAGTACAAGCTCACTACTTTTACTTTCCTGCAGGGCCCAACAGGAGCCTGGACTGCCGTAGGGACAGTCCACATTCCAACAGAACCCCACAGAGGGCACACACCAGAATTAAATGGTAAGGGGTTATCTTTCCCCCCCCCCAATTTTTCACATATTAAATGAAGCTTTCATTCTCTACCAGTTGCTCACCTCTCCTTTCTCTTCCTTTCCTCCTACAATACAATGTAAAAATGTTTTGCCTAAACATCAATGTTTTTGATGTCAATGTCATATATTGTCACAATACTTACACATCACTTTCACACCACAAATGAATTATTGCAATATGTCACTATATTGTCACATAACACCCCACACTTGGCACCATGACCATTGCTCAGCCTTGAGAAAGACCGTACGGGTCGAAACACGTGTCGGCTGACCTAACTTGCTTATCTAGGTTGAAACAGTGTTTCTCAAAAACAACTATGAGTATGTAAAACTCAATGCAAGTACAACCACCACTAATAAAAACGAACCAATTCGTATGGAATAAAGTGTCACAGTAATTACTTCACTAACTTCCAAGCGAGATAACCAGGAGACCACCATTTTTCTTATCCAACCAAACAGGGGCTTGGGCTAAACCCCTACAATTACTCCTGTGATCTTGCTCATGATCAATATAACTGGAGCTCAGCACTGGCAGGTTCCAACCCTAGAGCCTAAAACTACCTTATCATTTATAGTATGACTTGGGAGGAACATCTCTTCCATGTTGGTACCATTATGAAAGTCCCCAGAAACGCTGGACTAACTGCAAATCCAGCTAAGTGCAGATTGGCATAGTCAGCCGTAAAATACCTTGGCTTCTTTGTAGAAAATGGGACTGTACAGCCCCAACATGAGAAGGTAAAAGCAGTCTTAGATACACCAACCAATAACACCAAAAGAGATCTTAGAGATTTTATCAGGGTAATAGGATATTACCATAGGTTTATCCCCAATATTTCGGGCAAAACAGCCCGGCTGAAAGATAAAAGTATGAATGCCGAACCCCAGAAACTTCATTGGAATGATGAGGATGAAATATGCTACAACACCTTGAAACAGAATGCCAGAACCCAATCCTGAAGGTAATCGACTTCTCTAAAGAGTTTGTATTATAGATACATGCCTCCCTTACAGGGTTAAGAGGCGTCCTGCCCCACGTTTGCGATGGATTGGGACACCCCATATTATTCACTAGTCACAAGCTGTTCCCACGTGAAAATAAATTACTCTGTGTTTCGGGAAACTGGAGGCCCTAGCCACCAAATGGGACATTATCCATCTTCGTGCTACCTATTGGGATGAAAATGTACACTTGTTACCTATCACTCACCCCTAGTTTGGATGAGCCAATGCAAAGACTCCAACCCTTGGGTCATGCAATGGTTTCTAGACCTACAACCCTATTGTTTCACTGTGGAACACTGAAAAGGAAAAGACCAGGGAAATGTAGATTTTCTTTCAAGGTTCCCCTGTGAAACAAATGCGTCTTCATCGCATGGAGGAAGGGTATGTGAGAAACCTGAAGGTATCTCCCTAACTAGTCCCCGGGGATCTGTCATTCAGGTGGCCAGGAAACAGCCATCGCTATTGGTTCCAGTTCCTGGGGGTGGACCAGTAAGGGAGGATCACTGGGATGGGGGGTCCTCTGGGAGTGGAAGTGGGACACTGATGGGTGAGGCACAGTATCTCCTATCTTATAACACCTTTTCCCTTTCGCATAACACGAAAGACGAAGGACAAACAGCAGAGCTTTTGCCTGACGTGTCCCAGCACAAGGGTCAGGTAAAGTCAGGCAATTGACGAGAATCACACACACCTAAGGGCCATTTCCCTTCCCCACAGGGATAAAATGTGGAGCACAAGAGCACACTATGAGCAAGACAGACTGCACGATGAGAGAGCTATCCAAGCACGGCAGTTGAAGATTGAAACGATTTCTGGTAATTCGGGTTCGCTAAAACTGGAGCATTGCTGATCGCAGTCTTTTTTTTTAATAACATATTATATACATTTTACAATAAACATACAAATGATACTTAATCAATATAATCTAGACAAACAGGCATACAATCATTCTCGGTGCAAGGCTCGTTCATTCACGTTCTGAAGGGTACTTTATATATTAAGTCTTTGGGCTTCCATTATACGCCTGGTTCAAGTGGATCTCAGCAATCCATCACGTCTTATGCACTGCATCTCGGCTTCTCTAAGTGTCCTCCCACCGTTGCCAGATCTTGCTTGCTTTCCCTGAGCATCCTCTGGTGGTGTATACTCTTGTTTCCATTGACACACACATGTCTATATCTGTTACCCATTGCTCGTATTGTGGGGGTGAGGCAGAGCCCCAAAACTGGGCCAGGTTCCTTTTTGCGAGGCCTGTGGACGTTGCGAGCATACGTTTTTCTAATCGGGATATCTCTATGTCTTCATCTATCCCCAGTATTATCAGCTTAGGGTCCATTGGTATCACACGACTAATTACTGTTGAAAGTCTGTCACAGCATTTCTGCCAAAAATTCTGGATTTGTGGACATTCCCATAGGATGTGGAAAAATGTTGCTCTCGCTTGTTGGCATCTTAAACAGTTGGGATCCGTTGCTCTCCACCATTGGTGTAAGGCCTCTCTTGGATAATATATCCTGTGTAGAATTTTAAGTTGAATCAGTCTGATTCTGGCTGATATGGCTGTTTCTCTAGGATACATGAGGGCTGTGGTCCAGTCCTCCGGTTGTAGGTGCACCACGTCTCTTTCCCACTCGCTTTAAGGTCTGTGAGTTCCGTTGTAGCAAATGAGGCAATCCATTATACATTGTAGAGGTTATTTTGTTGTCAATATGCTCCATCACGATGTTTCTCTCGATCGGAGTGCACTCTGGCACGTTGGGAAAGTCTATCTCACTTGTGGTGAGTGCATGTCGCATCCGTCTGTAGTGAAAGTGTTCTGTGGAGGGTAGCTTGAATTGGTCTCTCAGGGCCTGGAATGATACTATTTCCCCGTCTTGTATCATGTCTTCCAGCCTTAGTATCCCAGCTGCTTCCCAGTTTGCCCATTTCGGGAGTTTGCTGTGCTCCGGTAGATGCCTATTTCGCCACAAGGGCTGTTATAATTATATAAGTGCTTGACCCAGCCTATGAATTGGTCACCGAATTCCATCCTACCCATTATGTACCACAGGGCCTCCCAGTGGACCGAGTCGAAGGCTTTCTCAAAGTCAATAGTGAGGAGTGCCAGTGAGTCTTGTAATGCTGGTGTCTTTTCAATGGCAGCGTGGAGTCTGTGAATATTCATTTGTGTGGATCTCTGTGGCATAAAGCCACATTGATCTGGGTGGATGAGAGAATTTATTACTGTCTGTAGTCTATTGGCTAGTATTTTCACCAGTGTTTTTGCCTCTGTGTTTATAAGTGAGATCGGCCTATAGGAGCTTCATGCATCTGGCGGTTTGCCTTCCTTGTGTATCACCACTATACTGGCCTTTCTTAGATCTGGTGGAAGAATTCCTTTTTTCTTTTGAGTGCAGGAACATTTTAAGCATGTGGGGTACTATTTCCCCAGTGCCAATTTTTTTCCATGTTTCGACTGGGAAGCCATTGTGTCCCGGGGGTTTCCCATTTTGGAGCTGGTATATAGCTGCTGTCAGCTCATCTTCCGTTATTTCTGCTTCTAGATTCGTTCTTTGTGTGTTGTTTAATGATGGGATGGTGAGTGTGTCCAATATGCTGGGATCCGTCGGGGTCGTCGGAGGAGCGTACAGCGCCTCATGATACACTGCAAAGCTCTCTGCAATGCCTGGGTCAGTTGAAATCCATTCTGCATTTGCGGTGCCTATGCGGCGTACCTGGAGGTGACTTTCCTCTCTCTTCTCCAGCCATGCTAACATCTTGCTAGCTTTGTCACCTGTCTCGTATAGTCTAGCACGCATGGTTCTATGTGCCTGCTTCGCACAGGTCAGCGTGATGTTATGTAATTTCTTTTGTGCCACCTGTAGTATTCTGTTGTCTTCAGCTGCACCTGTGCTTATATACTGTGCCTCAGCGTCTTTCATCTCTGCTTCTGCGTCTTTGACCTCTTGCCTGTGCGCTTTTTTGTGTGCAGCTGTCCAGCTCAGTATCTCACCTCGGAGAGTTGCCTTGTATGCTTCCCATATTATCCACTCATCGTTTATCAAATTTTGATTTAATTCAAAGTATGATGAGGTTGCTTCCTGGATCTTCTCTATCAGTTCTGGAAATCCTAAATAGTAGGCGTTTAATCGCCAGGTCGGAGGGTGCTGAGGTCTTTCTGTCTCAAGTAGCATCACTAGCGGGGAGTGGTCTGATATCCCTCAGAGGTGCAGAGTTGCTTCCATTACCTTATGTATATTTTCGCCAGGAAGGAAGAAGTAATCTAACCTAGAAAACAATGTGTGTGCGCCCGAGTGGAATGTGTATTGTCTCTCTGTTGGGTGAAGGTCTCTCCATGCATCCCTCAGCCCCATTGCTGCTGTGAAGGTAGCACATTTTGTTTGCCGAATGTTTATTTTTTTCTCTTTTTTGTTTGAAATGGGGGGGATCCCCCCAAGCCCCCCTTTTTGTATATTTTTTTTTGTTTTACCCCTTTTTTTTACTTGCGGAACCCAAAAAAAACATGTAAATAAAAAAATAAAACATTAGAAATTTGTTATTTTGACATTTTTTTTCTCGACATTATGACTTGCAACATAATATTTTCAACTTTTTCACTGCACACTGTTTCATTCCACAGTGTGCCTTGTATGTTAACAAATCTTCCTCCGGGGTCTTGTATCATGTTAGATATATCTATAGGGGTTCTCTTGTTTATCAGTATTAAAACTCCCCTCGAGCCCATGGAGAAGCCTGCGTGTATTGCTATCCGGTATTTGGTTATCTTGAAGAATTGGCACATTGTGCCTGCCAGGTGCGTCTCGGTGAGGAGCACCATGTCTGGATTGTGTCGGTTTAGATAATGTGTTACCAGCCTTATCTTGATGCTGTTTCCCAGTCCGTTCACGTTCCATGTTATGAAGGTGAGTTTCTTAGCATTAGGCCCTGTTGAATTAATTGCTCGTCTTGTGCGGTTCTATGTGTAAGTGGCCACAGCTTCCATAAGAGGTATCTTGTGCTGATTCGATCTGAGGTGCTCTGTTGTCTTTTGTGTTCAATGTGATCGTTTGAGCCGTGCTTGCCCTGCTGCCAACAAATAACTTGTTCAAACCCCAACTCCCCCCCAAACTCCATCCCCAACTGAAGCATCTGTCACCCATTAAACCAACCTTCTAATCAACTAGACTAATGTTAAGTGTCTCTTGTCACCTTGGTATTAGCGATACCGTGGTGTGCACTTGGAACGGGAGGATGTAATGTGGCGGGTCGTGGGCCGCCAGCCATCTTGCGAGATGCGTTTGGTTCCCGGCTGGTGTGTATCCCAGGTGGGCTTTCACTCGTTCCCACACGATGAGTATACCTATTTGCTTATCTGCTGCTTGTGGTTATTCATCTCCCCTCTGCGGTATTGCCTCTATCTCCTGCTGTAGTGTCAATTCTGGCGGTCTGTTTGGTCGCAGGTCTGTTTCTTCAATTTTCTTGCTGTCTCCAGTGGCCCCAGTCTCCCTCTAGGTTACGCTCTGCCCAGTTCCATGCTTCTTTAGGATCCGTAAAGTGTACCGTCGTGCCGTTATGATATATTTTCATCTGTGCTGGGAATAGCAGACCATATTTCATGTTCAGTGCCTGAAGACGTTTTTTTGAGAGGGTCGAAAGATTGTCTCGCTTTCTGTACTTCTCTAGTGAAGTCAAGGAAGAAGGCTATCTTAGAGCCGTTGTATGTTATAGCTCCCTTTGTTCTGGCCATTTGGAGCACCGCATCTCGATCTCTATAATTCAGGATCTTAGCTATCACTGTTCGTGGTTGTCCTCCCGGGAGCGGTCTGCCAGTTGGAATTCGATGGGTACGCTCTGCTGAAAAGAATTTCGATAAAGTTTTGGGAGCAAATAGGTCGGCAAGCCATTTTTCTAGGAAGAGTTCCATGCTTGCTCCTTTGGTTTTTTCGGGCAGGCCGAGAATTTGGATGTTGTTTCTTCTCGATCGGCCCTCTCCCTCTTCCACTCGCTCCTCCAGCACTTTAATGCATTCCAGTACTCTGTTCATTTGTTGGCCCATGCCCCTCAGTTCGTCCTCTGCTATAGATATGCGTGTCTCGGCCTCACCGGTGCAGGACGATAGCTTCTGAAGATCGTGACGCAATAGGGAGACCTCTGTGCTAATGCTGTCCATTTTGACTTCAATGGAGGCTCGCGAGTTGGGGATGGCATTCATCACTTCTATTAGGGATAGGTCTTCATCAGGGTCTTGTGGTTCACCAGGCCTATTTTGGTCCACTGGGGGAGCCGGGGCGGATGTCGTATATTGTTCCATTCTGCTCTGATTGGCTGCTTTCTTGGCCTTTTCTTTGCCTATTTCGGCAGTTATGTGTTTGCCCTTTGTGGTCTTGTAGAGTATGTGGTTTAGTGGAGCGGTTCAGATTGTGAGCCAAGTGTACCCTGTGATGCTTGTGGTCAAGGAGGAGATTGGTAATTCAGCCGTGCCACTCATCAGTACGACAATGTTACTGTCTGTTTGTAGTTCTCTATTACTGTGCACGGCTTGTCCGGGTTGCTTCAGTACATGCAGAGGTTGGATGCCCCTATCTGTTGAGGTGGCATCAGGTTTCCACTGTTACTTCCATGCCCTTGTGGAATCAAGTGAGTTGTGTGTACCAGTGTGAGGATGGCACAGTGCGCTGTGGCGTGGAATCACGCAGTTATATAGTGGCGTTGGCGAGCGGGTCCCTACTCGTCTCACTGTTCTGGGGCCTCTGACCCAGCTCCTTTATCAGCTTCCGATGTTAGGATGAGTATTTGCATGGGGGGGTTAACCCATTTCATGTGTTCCTCCTTTATTTGGCCCCTTTCTCCAGCTGCCCCCAGCTAGAGCTCTCCGTTTTATTAGGGCCTGATGCAGTGGGTTGCCTGTGGGTTTGGTTCAGTTCTCAGTTTGGCTGTGGGGGCTGGCCAGGGGTATCTTCCCCGGTTGTCTGGGTTGCGTGGTGGTTCTGTTCTTGCTTGTTCCTGTTCGACGTACAGTTCTTGCCTTTCCAACCCTTATGTATGTTTCCACCACGTTACAGTCCGTGCATCTCTGCTTAGGGGTGTTATTTGGGAGCTGTCTGTTGATTAGTGTCTGTTATTTGCTTACAGCCTCTCCCCCCTTCTCTCCCTTTGGTGGGTCAGATCTTGGTTGCCTGGGATCTGTAGTTCATGGGCCAAGCCAGCTCAGCCAGGTAGGCAGGAAGGGGTTCCTTCCTTCCTGCCGCTCTATCCGCAGGATCCAGTATCTGGTATCTGCTCCCCGCCTCCCTCTCTCTTTACCGCTGTATTTGCTCACGCGCCGGCTGGATTGCTGTATCAGGCGATGAGCGTGGGTCAGTTAGGCGCTCAACGTTATACAGAGCGCCCGCAATCATTTGTTTATCCCACTCCCGGGAGCGGAGGTCGGGGACCGCAGCACAGCCCGCCGTTGTGGCAGCCCTCCCCTCCTGTAGTCGCCTTCGGTCTCCCAGTGTAGAACGCAGTGGAGGAGTCTGGTTGGACTCGCCGCCATCAGCCTCAGAGACGTGGGTTTTGGTGTCGGAGCGCTGGTGTTTCCCTTTCGCTCTGCCTGCTTCAAATGGTGTCAGGATACGGAGCGTTTCTTCTTTTTTGGCGCTCGGCGGCCATCTTGGGTCCGTTACGATGCTGGTCACACTTTCTTCCCACAGCAGATTTCACTGGTTCTCACTGCCGGTCCGCCTTCAGATTTCAGCGATGCATAAAGGCAGGTTTCTGCTACTGGTAGGTGTCCTTTTTACACTTTTGCACCCGTTATTTTCGTCAGGATTTTGCAGGATACTCCTGGCGGGCCGGGAGCACCGAGAGATCACGTCTCCATGCTGTGCTCGCTGGCCACGCCCCCGCTGATCGCAGTCTTGAGTTTCTCCGACCATTTAATTGGACCCTTCTCCTTCTGTGCTTCCTTAGGTGCGTGAAGTAGGGTCCTCGTGTAACTGGAGTAGTTGAAAATCCATGACATACAATAGTTACAGAGTCCCAGAAACTGCTGCATCTGTTTTATCGTAACTAGGTGAGGCATATTCCGGACTGCAGTGGTTCTCTCAGGCATCACCTTTCTCCCTGCCAATGATATTACCTGTCCCAAATATACTACCTTTGTCTGGCAGTACTACAATGTATCTTTGTCCACTTTGTACCCCTTCTCAGTGGGCAGGATGAGGAGCACTAGAGACTAATAGGTCGTCCACGTACTGGATGACGATACTGAACACTTGTACGTTTCTCAAATCCATTTGAATGACCCTGTTAAAAACACTAAGAGATTCACAGTACTCCTGGGGTAACTTCATGTGCTCAAATCTCTGTCCACAATACGTGAACACTGTAAGGTACTGGGAATCGGGGTGTAAAGGGACTGAGAAAAAGTCATTTTTTTTAGATCAATTACGGTAAAATGAGTCGGCCCAGTAGGGATGCTAAAGAGAATGGTGGCAGGATTTGGTACCACTGGAAACTCTGCTTCAACAATGTTGTTCAGTGGCCACAAATCCTGGACCATCCTCCAACTGGACCCCTTTTGCTTTCTTCACAGGGTAGATGGCTGTATTGTATGGGGATACAGATGGTTGTATAATGCCTTGCTTTAATAACGCCATAATGGTCTTAAACATCCCTTTGTCTGCCTCCCTAGACGTGGGGTATTGCCTAACTCCTGGCAATATTGCTAGTGGTTTAAATGTAATCTGTACTGCTCCTACACTTTTCAATAACCCCACACAATGAGGTTTGCTGGTTCACAAGTGGGCCGGCACTTTCTCCAAATCCTCCTTCCAATATGGCAATGCTTTCCTAGTAATGAGCATGGTCTTTGGTACCCCTCTTCGCTCTATCGCTACCTGGCAAGGCATCCCAATCTCAAAGACCATCTCTTCTGTGTCTGCCGCATCCTCGAACAATTGTTAATGGGACATGTCTCTTAACAATGAGGTTGGATCGATACTCAGCACTGTGCGCCATTAGTCTCCTTCCTTATCGGTGGCTGAAAGAACCATCCTGTCCCTCTTGACAACCACTGCTCCTAACAGAATGGAAACAATAGTCCTTAGCGCTATTTCCTGTGACTTAGCAGACTGAAACAAAAAGGTACAAGCCATGTTCAATCTTTTATTCCCAGGACCCAACTAAACACTATCATCATCTCATACAGAAACAATGCTGAATGCTGTGGCACCCCATGGTCACGCTGTCACTGTAATATTTGGGGGAAAGCGCTGCTTCTCCCACCGGTACAAGCCTGGAGTCTGGTATACTATGCCATCTTTCGAAAGAGTAATCAACATATTAAGCTTGCTCAGGAGGTCCCTTCCCAAAATATTTGTTGCAGTATTCTTACAGTATAACAAGGGAGCAGATCAGATTTGCTTACCTACCTTGATAAGCAGATCCTCGGTATAAGTAACTGACAGGACAGCCCCAGAAAATCAATGTCTGTCGATCTTTTTACCTGACAGGGGAACCTCACCTTCTTTGATACATGATTTTGTGATCCCTGTATCGACCATAAATGATCTTCTGGATCAGAAGTAACCAACAGAACTGGACACATAAGAGAGCCCTGTGGGCTGTCTTATTCCTGGTACATATGAGCACCAGGAGACAAAAAAGGCTTTCCTCCAAACACACTTGCTCCAGTGTAGTTAGTGAGTGATTGTCCCATGGGGTAGAGGGTTTTTCTCCCAAGCCTGTACCAGTGCCTGGGCTGACACGGTTGGTGGGGATTGGTAGGCCATTCCAGTTCCTGGGTTCTGATCTATGGCATTTAAATATTGTGGCCGGCTTTGACAGTCCCATGCCACGCGCCCCTTTCTCCCACACCCCCAACACTGCACTCCATACATTCCTCCACAGCCTCCTCCCATCGGCCCATTAAACTGGGGCCCCATCCCTCCAAATCACCAAATGGCCCACCAACCCATGGAAATCCTCTCATCGGTCTTGGTCCAGGTGCGTACTCGTCCATTCATCCGTGTCCCATTCCAGTTTGCATTTGTCCCTGCTTTCCTGATTGTCCCTGCTGTCCCTGCAGTCCCTCTGTGGAGCTGGTTATAATTGCTTCTTCTAAGCAGAGCTTTGCCAGCTTTTTCTGAACCCGCTTGGCCTCTGCTTTCTGTGCTTGTTGCATGCATTCCTTCTCCTTCTCCTGCTGCCTTTTACAAAAATGCACAATGTGTGCTTGAATATATGGCCAACTCTTGGCCTGTGTTCCTACCACTTTATCCAGAGCATGCTAGACTTTTGTGGGGAGTCCTTTCTATAACAGGTGGTAGAAGATAGCCACATTCTTGTCCCAAGCTTCTCTAGTCTCTGCCCTCCACATTTCTTGAATTGATTGCATGTAGGCATCAGGATCCTCATCTAGTTTAATTGTTTTGCCAAAATGGAGTTTATGCCGGGCGTATAGGAATACATCATCCTCAACGCCCCCCAAGCATGTGTCCTATAATTATTAAAGGCCGTTCCATCAGTACGACATCCTTTCATCGCGGGATGTTTTTTCGCAGCGTTTTTTAGCGTGAATTTTTTTTAAAAAAAACTCATCTCATTTTTTAGAAAATGGGGGGATTAAGGGGGATCCCCCAAAAATAATAAAAAAAATTTGATGGGTTTTTTCGTAAAAAAAATCTTGGTAAAAAAACCAGCGAAAAAACATGCCGCGATGAAATGACATGGAACCGTTCCATCATGGGTGTTCATGTTCAACTGAACCCCTGGATATTCTGCTTTTGCCCAGAGCCCATATGCCGGTTCCACTATCAAAGTCTTGAAAAGGCTTTTCATGCCCCCAATCGCTAACATGATACCGGCAGTTAGTTTTTCCAAAACGTAAATCCATTTCCCAGCCCCTGCAGTAAGCAAAGGAAGTATCTTCATTAGGTTAATCCGGTCAATGTGTGTCAATAGGCTACCTTCCCCTTACCCTTATGGAGTAGTGGGAATTGAGTTGCCTCTACCTTTACTGGGGCTTACCCCATCTGTCTTTGGCCTCTCACTACAGTCATGTGAGCTCCATGGCACATCTGAAGGCCTCATGGTGTGCGTTCCCTGGTTACTACTGGAGCAGGAGGTATAACCATTACCTCTTGTCCTCCCTTCTCATCATCTGTTTCCCATTCATCCTCTTCCTCCTCTGTCTGTGTTACCACTCCCCCAAATATTGTATGGGGATGGAAGCATATTCAGCACTGCCGTAGCATACCGCCTCTCTTTCTCCTCATTCTGATTCTGTACCTGTGATCCACATCTACTCCCTTTATAACGGATTTGTCTAGCCTAACAAAGATCTGACCATGCATCCATCTCCCTTCCTCAACCTCTTTCACTTGCATGTTCCCTTCTCCTTATTCTTCACACCTACTGTTGTAACCGTGCTACTTCATTCTCTGCTAACCTTACTGTGTCTTCCTGTTTCTGTTGCTCCTGCCACTCTACTGCCATCCGCAGTCTATCTACTATTCCGGTGATGGGAGGGGGCACCTCCTCCCTTCTTAGCTCTTCATTGCTCCTTCCTATTACAGTTCTCCCCGGCTCTTGTTGCTCCAGCTTCCATTCGAGACCCGTCAATAACGTACACTAAAGAAGGTGTTATCCTTGTGCCCTCTTCATCATACCGTCTTTCGAAAATTGGAGCCAACAGATGTGTCACCCCTGTACGTCATGTAACCACCAGAGTCGTTACCAGAGAATATGGAGGCTCAAACTCAGGGTTGGTATATCTTTCTGCAGGTGACAAAGGATAGCCTTCTTTCTCCTCCCCTCCTCAATGGTTATAATTTTATGGGCCTTCCCGCCAAGATGTTCAATCTATTCTCCAATGTTGAACCTTTGTACATAGTTACTAGGAATGTATGCAAGTTCTCCAACATACCCCTATCGTAATACCCTTTGTTAGTCCAAGAATTAAGTATTTGACCTTTCATTTCCCTCAAACATTCTCGATGATATTTTAAAATGTTTTGCTTATAATAATAATAATAATAATAATAATAATAATAATAATTAGGCATTTATATAGCGCTACGAACCCTCAGGTATCTGAGCGCTGCTTATTATTACCCACGGTGTGTGGTGCTCATTTATCGACCTCGGAAGGATGAAAGGCTGAGTTTGGCCTTGCCAGGATTCGAACCTGCGTTAACAGGCTCTGCACGGATGTCAAAGCGAGCGCTCTACTCGCTGTGCCACTTGACCGGCTATTTCTGAGGAGCACCTGACATAATTGATTCAATGTAGTCTCCATACTTAAAACCAATCTAACTTAAACACATTTTCAAAAAGCATGATACACTCCAAGAACCAAACCAGCAGCACAAAAAATCACTACCCAAAAAATAAATCCCTTTTCCATTCCCTTTTCTATAAAAAAAAGAATTTCCTGCACTCACTCTCCTCTCCTTATTCACTTTCCCCACATCCATCTCCTCAGGCATACACAAAAGACAGCATATTATAAAAACACATGCGGGCCAAAAATCCTCTTTACTTCTCTGAAATTTCTCCTTCATGCTAGAATAAAAGGAGCGCAATGTTTTCCACTACAACACAGCTGTATCTCTCTCTCTTCTTTACTGCTACAACACTCTTGACTACAGTGCTGTCTTTTCCAGACTACAGGAAGAAACCCTTCACTACTTCGACTAACCAAGAAAAAGAGAGGCACAGGATCTGGTGGACACAACCAATTCAAAGTAGAGTGTTACCAAAGGTATATTCCAGAAAGGTATCTATGTGTGGACTTGCCATAAAATGCTGCCCTCACCCTACGGTGAGAGCTCCAGCCAACCAGACAAGCAAACTGAATGGTATCAAGGATATCCTTAAAATGGGCGTGTGTTACTCACCACCACCGATCAGGCAGGGGCGTTGATTAGAAGACCTCGAGGCGAAGGACCAGGATAAGGGATGACCTCTTCTGGACAACAGCTCGCCAGCCAGAGTTCTGAGCAACCTCTCCTCTCCCTAAGGTATACCCAGAACGCGGCCTCCTCAACCTGAGGGAGCTCTTCTTTGCAATACACCCCTCTGCTGTTTAAACGTGTAGACAGACAGAGGTGTTGATTACACAAAAGAGCGTGGAATACCCACACCGCCACACCAAAGCTGTAAAGAAATACAAACAGGTTAGCACAGGGCGAGTGAAACAAATAACAAACTATGACCTCAACGTGTTATGAATACTTGATACTGTGGCCTTTAGGTCTATGGTGGATGAGCCTATGAGGAAACCCAAAACAAGTAGTGTAAACACTCTGAGCCCAAGTACTTTTGTAAAGGAGCTGAGGAAGGAGTGTCTAAGAAAGGCTTGCCACCTGTAGTGAGTTGAAGCAATTATAGGTTGTATGTCTCGGGAGGATAGCTCAGGGGCAACATGCTCGCCTTGGAAGCAAGATGACATGGAGCACCACAGGTTCTATCCCCGGGTCCGTGCTTAGAAACCTCTGGGTATTAAGGGTGTTATAAATAACCTATCATATCATAGGTCCTGGAGCCAATCAACAATGGAAGGGTCAAATAATAAATGGGACGGTTAGTATAGGGAAACTCCCCCAGCGGAACGAGGGATGCACTAGGTTTGTGTTGGTGCACCAGAACAGCAAAGCGTTCAGTGTTTATAGAAGAGTGCAGTAGTTGTGGAGATGACCAGAGGTCATTTCAGGCTTGGGTAAGTGTGTATGATTGGAAGGGTACTGAGTTAGAAAACACCAGAATCAGGTCATGAAATTTTAAGAGCCGCTACGTGTCTTACCAGGCATGGAGCACTACCCGTAACAGGATGCACAAGAATGGCAGCGAGCAGTAGTTATCAAGCAGAAAACGCTGTTTAGTGTAGCAGAGTGCATAGTAATAGTAGCGAGCTGTTCAGGAAGCAGTGTTGTTTGAAGACGAGTAACAGGAGACGCACGGACAACGCAACTTGGTTCAAGGCACAATAATAGGCAGGCAGAGGAGTCCAGTAAGAGTTCTGGTTCGTCAACAATCGGTCAGTAGAGTACAAAAGGAAAAGACAAAAGAAGGTTGAGATGGATAATCCCAGGTCTGTAGATAAGCAGTAACAAGTTCTGAGTAACGCTGTAATTAGAAGCAGCGCTGTGGTGAAGTAGCTTCCTTTTGTGCTGATGCCAAAGGGCGGTGTCTGTGTACCTGCATCGCGGGCAAGATCAGCTGATTAGACACGTGACTATCATTCTGTTCTTGCGGCGCCCACCGGGAAACCGGGACTTTCCCCGGTAGGCCTCGGGGCCTTGGGCCTCTATTGTTGCTTGGGGGCTTGGAGGGAAGGATACAGAAATCATAAACGTTGAACAAACATCCATGCCGGCCTTGATGGTTTGCTATCACAGTAGCTGTTGGCTGCTGCATTTCTCTTTGCTGTCTGGGGCCGACGGGCCAGGCTTGCACCTGCGCATTGCGAGGGGGCACCGCCCGGGAAACGAACGTGCCCTGCAGTCCTACTGGGCTGACATCACATGGCAGTTTGCAGCGCAGGTGCGGCCCGGGTGTACTCAGTCAGTGCTAGTCTGCTGAGTGCTCTGAGACCGAGTCTGACGATGAGGCAAGCAGCAGGTCAGTGTGCTCAGGCCGTGGGCCGCCAGCTCTGCCACTTCTTGACTGATTTCTGGTGCGAATCGATTACGATTACTACTAAATATGTTGTTTTTGTGCTATAAAGTCAGCTTGTGCGTGCTTGATTTCAGAATGCACACCGGTAAGTAACAGAGAAGTCAACATTAAAGTATTAAGTAGTGCACTTTGGCTAGTGCTTAAATGAGTGGTATCGTTTGTAAAAGTCCTGTGCTCAAATCTCAGCATCCGTGTGTGATCCTGCGCACATTGCTTCATTTCCCTTCGTTTCAATGCTGAAATCTGCACAGATCGGGTGCATTAGCTAATTACTGTGTCACGGGATTAGCTGAAGTTCTGACAGTTTCCTTGGCCTATGCATAGTCACACTGCAAATGTATCATATGCAGTCGCCTGGACGTGCAGGTCAAGCTATGCGTTTAAGGTAATATACCGTCAGATGTATTACACCATTAGTGTTCTTACATTTAGCGCTTCATTGCACAGTGAATTTGTAAACTTGCTTGTCTTGTCTGCTGTGTAAAGAAGTTAATAGAAACAGCCTCGTTTGGGGTGGGTGTACTGAAGTTTGACTTAACCATAATTCATATATTCGGCTTTGGAGAGATACTTTTTTGAATACCTAATATGCCAAGGCAGAACTAAATCATTAAAATGTAGAGATTGTCAAATTCAGCTCAATCTATTTTGTGACGTTGATGCTTTATTTGCTTGGGTTTTGCTGAAAACCCAGATGTCACACAAGCCCTGAATCAGTTCAAGAAATGGGCAGAAGAGCGGCACAGTGGCAGTATCTAAAATGGTGCCTTCTCTCGACTGCTGCCCATATTTCAGGACGTTCCCACATTAGTAACTGACGGTGACTTCCAATGCAGAGGAGGGGGGATTGGCGCTCCTGATTGTAGTCGTCACTATTTGCACTATGGATCTGATAACGCTGCTTCCGGGGGCAATACTCCTGCCTCAGAAACTATTGCATACCCCCAACTTAGCAACTGCCAGTGAAAGTACAAGCAATTCCTTAAATCTGTCATAAAAGCAGCAGAATTGAAGGGCACAAGTATATCTCGCAGGTGGCAGTATGGGGGGGGGGTGGGATCTGTCCATGCCCTGCACTGGCAAGCCCAGTGACAAGGGGAACAGAACAATGTGGACAGCTAAATGAGGAGGACAGGTCTGTGAGTTTAAAAGTGCCCCTCTACCCTGGGATATGGGAAGAGCCGGTTTCCTAGTGTATGCCAAGATAGAGGCAAGTAGCCGGAGGACAGTGGGGTGTCTTGAATATTCTCCAAACACACCTATTAGGCATGAGGGGAAAGCTGTGGCACCGGTACAGTCATGTATTAGAAGACAGAATGGAGCAGAGCTCAACTGTCGCAATATGTGATACACTTTAAATGCTTGCAAGGAGCATATCTCTAGCACGTTACAGAGGATTTACAGTGTAGTGCTTACTGCCCTAAATGTGGCTGTCTAGGGTACAGATGTATACACATATGCTGGGAGTGTCATCAAGTGCAAGGCAAGGCTGGTCCCTGTCAGCGACAATCAAAATGTGTTTGTTGGGCTTTATCCCCAGTAAAAGAACGAGCGGGTTGTTAATGAAATGTTTACATTTGCCAAGAGGCAGCATGTCATTGAAGTGAGGGCAGTGGCGGGCTGGTTGCTAGGGAGTTGGGCCAAAGACAGGATGAAGTGGGCAACGGCCAAAAGGGATATTAGACTGAACCAGCCTGAGCTACGGCACATGAGGGTATATACTCGGGATGGGATGAAAATCACTGCACGTGATGTAAGTCTAAGGTGGAAAACAGAAGTGGATAGTGTAAGTACTGGGAGTGATATGCCCAGGAGAAAGTGTCCATTACCTGTGAGTTTAAGAATACTGCACCCCACATATGTAGAGGGCAGAAGTATTATTGCTGGGTTTTGGTCATTGGAATGCGCTGTAGATGGGATGAACCATTGATACTGTTTATCGACAGGTTATATGTTAAGGATTGTATGTCTTTTCTTTTGCAATAAAGAAATATGAAACAAAAAAAACTTTTCCTGATAAACATAAAATGAAGAAAGATGGGGAAAAACGCAGGAGCGATTTCCATTTCTTTCATGAAGTGTTTTTGATCAAGTTTTGAAGCTTGGTAACAAAAAGTTGGCGGAATTAGGCACTTGGCAGCGGAGCACAGGGGCACTTATGTCCTTGTTTGACCCTAAGAACTAGGACATTGCCACTGCACCCACAAAGCAACAGCTCTGTAAAAATAATCAAGCCTAGAGAGCCGGAAATTCTGAGTGCCAGATCCATCCTGTGGGATGCGGCACAGAAGGAAGAGGGACATTTTACTGGGGAGCACATGGAGTGGTTCACGAAGGAGTGGCACACTCATTTTCAGACATGCCCGAGGTTGGCAACAATGTGTGTTTGGGTGGCACTCAATAGCCATGCTGCTGCTCAGGTAAAACTCAAATGTGGATTTCAATTAAAAATTCTGCGTTTTCTAACGGCGCAAATGGGTATGTAAAGTGTACTTTTAATGGTATGGTGGTTGGGCATATGTCTAGGGTCGGTTGTGCTGTAATTTGTGATGCAAGAATGCTCTGTCATTCATTTATCTACCCATTACCTTCCCGTAGAGGCGGCATTCTTGGTGTTTTCCTTATTGCAGGATTAATATTTTCTTGGCTGTGATGTTAAGTCAAATTGTAGGAATTCCACTAGTATTCTGTAGGATTAATCTGCACGGGGGTCATTTGCAATCCAGATCAAAGGGGTAATCAGGGAGAAAGGAAGGAAGTAGTGAGTGGGAGGGGGGTTAAGCAGATAAGAGAATCAGGCTTTGGAAGTTAGAATGGAAGAAAAGTGTACGTGTGGGACGGTGGTCACAAATAAAGGGGCATTGGAATGTGGAGAACAATCAGGACAGAGTAGGATACTTTGCAAGGAGCAGGATGGTAAGGGAGCAGTACTAATATAGAGAGAAAGAAGGAGAGGAAGAGACTAGCCATTGAGTGCGCAAGGATGGAAGGGAGGTATTAAAATGATGTTCAGAGCAGGGGAACACGTGTCAAATGAAGAGCAGAAAAACACCATCATCAATCGATGCTAAGTGCCCTAAATTTAATATGAAGAACATATGTCTTTTCCGGTTGGATATGTTGCAAGACTGAGGTAAAAGGTGAAAGAGGTGCAGCAAGAAAGTGAAGGGTAGGTTGAAGATACAGAAGATAGCAAGAGGAAGGTGAGATATATGGGATGGGAGAGATGGAAAGAAAAGGGTAGCAAGAGAACAGGATGGGAGGGAGATATGACAACAGAGGAGAGGAAAGAAGAGTTTTGGCTGGAGGGAGGGGTTGAACAGTGGATAAGAGGTTTAAGAGGAGGGTTGAGGGAACTGACAGAAGAGAAGGACTAAGGGAGGGCGGTGTGACAAAATGACGAGAATTAATGAGTACTTGCATTTTTTTAAAAAAACGAGAATATGGTGGTATGACATATGTTGAGACTCAACTCATCACTCCTGCGACAGTGGTACTGCCAACAGGCTTGTCCAATGGGCGACAGAAAGAGGGGAGACTGACTCTCCTTCAGTGGAATATAGGGCCACTTTTGAAAAAGATTCCAGGGCCACTTTTGGTTCCCAGTCCAGCCCTGATTGTGCAGTTCCCTGTGCTTCTTCGCTGTCTGCATCCGTACCTGTGGGGGACAGAGAGTGGCAGGGCATCAGTGATGTTAGTGCTTGCATCATGCATGCGTTTGTCTTTGTGCAGGTGATGCCATGTGATCAGTTGCATGCCTGGCTTCGCAGCGGACTGGGTACATGCAAGTTTGGGGGGTGCTGTTTGGAATCGTGCAGTTGTTCACATGTACACCATTGTGGCTGCTGTTGGACCTTGATGTTTGTTGGGAGTGACGTGCTGTGTGACACGTACAGGTCATCTGTGTGTCGGGTGTGTATTCGTGTATGGGCGCAGCATGCAGCATGCATAGGGATGTGATAGTGGTGGGCCCAGCATGTGTATGTGGATATGTGTTGGTGTGCATGATGGGCCATTTATTGGCTGGCGTTGCTTTCACATTTGGAGGTCAATGGTGATGATTAGTTGTGTGTTTGTAGGGACACTCACCTTCATCTGCTGATGTTGGCACACCAAACTCTGCTCAACCAACTCCTTCAATAGACTCCACATCTATGAATGAGCTGCAAGTCTCCTCCCATTTGGCCAATTTCACTGGTGAGTGAGGTTCTCCACCTGTTGCCAGATTGGCCGACAGGATGTTCCAAACTCTCAGCCTGAAGTCACCCCATAGTTTTTTGCAATATCGCACTGTGCGTGCGGTGGTGCCGACTGCACTTACTTTCCAGGCAATTTCTTCCCAGATGGCCTTCTTCTTCAGCTGGGCTGGAGGCCTGAGGTCGCTGCAGAACACCACATCAGCATTCGCCACTAGGGTGTCAGCTAACATGTTCAGCTCCTCATCCTTGAACCGTGATTTACGCAGCTGGGCAGTGCCTTTCTGGGTAGACTTCGATATTTTGTCTGTGGTGTGCTAGAAGTTCTGGTGGTGAAGGTCCTGTATGTGGAGGATGGCAATGGATTGTGTTTTTGAAGATGGCCGCCTAAGCATTTCCCATTCCGGCGCGATGACCTTACTTCCGGGTCTGGTAATAACGGGCCCGTTCTTAGCACTATGTTGATACCGGTACCGCTATTTGGGGGTTGTCGAGGCCGGTGCCGTTATGTGCGCATTCGTTGATGCCGCTATCTGGGGGTTTGAGGGTCGTCCTTAACCGGCATGGGTACGGCTATTACCAGCATGGAGGGGTGCGCGTGCTCGCACACTCTTAATCACCCGCTGTTTGCGGGTTCGAGCCAAGACGGACATGTTATTAACGGCATGCCGTTAATGGCTGCTTTTTAGCGCCAATCTCGTAATGGGGCCCAATATCTTGTTTCCCATGTACATATATATTACACTCTTACTCTTGCGTTATATTTTATCCCACTTCCCTCCATTACTCTTCATTATTTACTATGCATACATCCCTTTGCCACACTCTTTGGTCTATTTACTCACCGTTCGCATCTTTTTCGTCTTCGGACCCTCGGGATCACTGCCTTTGTTACCGCCTCTTCGACCCACTTTTCGATCCACTTCTCGTAGATGTGGGGGGGTTTCTATCTTAAAATAGGGGTCCCGTCAAACTGTCCCTTGCAAGGAGTTGCCTATTCTAACCACTTCTACAGGGAGCTTCACGTTCTATCAGCCGAATGGCAAAGGTCATGCGATATTGCTGAGACTCTAAAGTAACTAATGTCGACAGCCGATGGCTATCTTATCTAACCATCCGATCTCCGCGACCAAGTGAGCTGGGTGTTCCCAAACAGCTCTCAAAGATGAGTAGCAATACCCTAGAGATGCAGATTATATTCATAAATCAATAATCAAAATGGAACAAATAGTTTGGCAAAGTTTGTCTAGTATCTAAAACAGGGAGTACAACGAACATCAGCAATCTCTCAATACTCTGACTCTAACTCAATACTCTGACTCTAACTATTTCATTAAAAAACTGGGTTCTTATACCCATAACTGGTCATTACTGATGTGTTGACCTGCATCATTACCAACGTCATCCTACGTGGCAAACTACAAAAACCTAACGGGAGGTGGGATTGGTCCTAAGTGAATAACTAAGCATAGGTTCTATATCTGTATGGAGTAACAGAGAGAGGTAATTGGATAACAAAGAGAGAGAGGAGAAGGGGCACCACAGAGTGTTCGAACTGTTCAAAATGTTCAAGAAGGTATAAAGTCAGAATTAAATGTTCAAAAAAATTCATCCCGCTAAGGAGGAGCTGGCTGTGACAAGTCTGGAGACATGTAAAGCTATCACTAATAATCCTTAGTGAGGAAAGGAAAAGATCTTTCGCGCTCGCGCAAAGATGACACCAGCGGGAAAGATCTTGTTCTTTTGTGAATACGAGTGGATTCACTCCATTCCTCCACTAATAACGTTATCTACGACCCACTGCTAAGTGGGCATGAACGTTGGACGTTCTGTTTTTCACCATTGGCCACACCTATGAGACTTGCCCTGATGAAGGAAATGTTTTCCGAAATGCATTGGCTTATTTAGTCTATTACATATGGATTGTGGCAACTGCTTCCTCACTAAGGATTATTGGTGATAGCTTTACATTTGAATTACTTTGGATAAATCATCATTTTGATATAAACCAAACAGACTCATCTCTCTATTTTTGAGAAGTATGGTACACTATGGATACCTGAATACATTGTCCTGAACCAGAAATAAGTACGTGCCCAAGGTGGGCCCAAATGAGAGCGGTTGTGTAACCCAGTACTATTACTAGGTCTCTAGCTTGAATTGGATAACAAAGCCCTCTTTTTAAAATGGCCACTATGAACGTCACTAATGTACAACGTCCCGTTGGCTTCTTACCCCCGTCAGTACTTTTCCACCTACATTAGCAGCATGCAAACTGAACAACCAGGTCCAGGTGAGCTCGTCTTTGCACCAGCTTCCCACCAATTAGCATATCATCCATCATCACCTCAATGGTCCAGTGTCAATTAATGCTTTGAAGTTGGCTTTGAGTTTTTACTGTTCTCTGAGAATTTTTAAGGAGTAGGGGCACCAACCAGCTTCCATGCGTAGGTGTGATCTTCTCATTCGTCCAACTTCCTTCTATCACGTGACTGGACACCATGAAATTGAGCCTTTTCGTATATTTGATTTTATTTTAAATCGTCCTCTGACTTCTTTGTTTTTGCTTGACCTCTCCGAACAGGAGCGTCTGTTCTTTCACGTTAATTGTATCTAATGTCAGCCAATTCCAGTTTGATAAGACCTTGGCCTTCTTGGCTCAGTGAATTTCTTAGCTGAACTTTTATTCTGTTTAATTCAATTGCTTTTCTTAACTGCGACACTGAAATGAGGCCTTTTTGCTTTGTTCAGTACTGCTTTATACGTAGTGGACACATGCATCCTTTACTTGTCCATATGTATCTATAGGGGTATATATGTATATGTTGGTGCTTTCCACGGTCTAACTGTTTAAAAGCATGTGGCTAGCTTCATGATTGCTTTGCTGCTTGTGTTTCATTGCATCTGCACACGTTTAAACTAACTAAATATCATCATCAGGTTTGTGGCATAAGTTTCTTCATCTTGATCCCAAGATGTCACTTATTCTTGGTACTTCATTGTTCTTTATAAATCGTCTGCCTCTCTGGTCCGGTTATCTTCCTATATGGGTGTCGATTCAACTTTGTATGACGTCACTATTCATCCTTGTCATTTAGTTTCTTTGTTTCTTCAGGAATTTCGTTCAAATGGCCATCATATTGTCTTGTATGCAGGTATGGTTTCCTCAATGTGTACTTTACCTCCCATATTCTCTTAGGTATAGGCATTGTTATGGGTACTGCACAGAGTCCACGCTCTTCTCTTTGCTGGTTTACTTGTTCAGGATATGTCCCATACTTTGGTTCATACTTTTCAGGTAATGTAGGCAGGGCAGTTGGAGTGGGGGTACTTGGCTCCTCCTCTACACCGGTAATTGTAAGTCTCCATTCCCATTTGAGTCCCTTTGAACTCAATGGGAATGGGTACCACAGCGTACCAGCACCGTTGATAACGGTGGCAGTGCTTCTGTGAAACTCTGCAGATAGGTGATGTTCCGCCCGCCAGGTCAGTCCCTGGAGGACGGTAGGCGGTACCTGCCTGCAGAGTCGTACTGTGCTGGTCTGGGAACAACGGTGCCGGAAGGCTTACCGGCACCGTTGTTAGCAGACCGGCATAGTCGTAATGAGGCCCATTGTGTCTGCCAAGGAAAAGTGCTTGAACTTTGTTTTTCATGTTGGAAGACAATTTTGACTTGGTGGGTGAAGGAAGCCATTCCCCTAAGAAGAACCCAAGAGTGGAAGTGAACTTTTGTCCCCAGTCTTGAAGAAGTGACTCATTCTTCCAGACCAAGAAGGTCTACTTTATCTGTAGGTTAGTTTTAAGTGTAAAGGACAGAAACACAGTGTTTGACACAGGACGGTGGACTATTGATTTACATGGACATTCTGACAGAACCCATAGCCTTTTAGTTGAGGCAAGGAATCCCCTCTAAGAGTCAAGGTAAGTTAGGTTTTCTCTTTATTTTCCTGAATAAACAAAAGTCTATAGCAATCATCAAATTCTCAATTTATTCAAGCATTTATCAACATCTGCTGCTGACTTCGGTAAAGCAGATGTTGAGGTAATACCATTTTTCGTCCAGTCATTAACTTAAATGGAGGCCTCTTGATGGCAGAAGAATGTGTAGATCTGAGGTCCATCAGGACAAGCAATATTTGAATGTCCCAACTTGGCCCAGAATCAACCACAAACTTCTTCAAGATACTCAAAATTATTTTGTTGTATTTCTCCTACCCCCACCCCCCTCCACCTCGCTAGATACTGGGCAGTTGGTGGTGTGGAGTTCTCTTTCCACTCCTAAAATTTCCCACATCTTAGTCATCACCTGACTGATAAAATGACTATCTCTGCCAGACACAACCCTATGAGGAAGACCAAAACAAGAAAAGATGTGGTTGATTATCAAAGTGGCGGCTGTCTCTGCCTTTCAATTTGGGGCAGGAAGGCATTCAATCCACTTTGTAAAGAGGCATGTTTATTTTATTTTTATTTTGACATTTATAAAACGCACACAACCCAGAGGCATCTAGGCGCTAAATGACATATCACCGTCAACGTGTATGTGTTTCTTCTGGAAGAATGAGTGACTGGTCCAATGAAGTTTACTTGTAGATGAGATCATGGTAACGTCATTCCCCTTTTTTTGTAGAGGAGCGCTGCATGTGCAAGAACTTGTCTCGTACTGTGAACACATGAGACACCATTTTAAATATGCATTGAGATCCTGGCCCATGTGTGGCCAATAAGCACCTTCTCTCTGTATTTGTAGTGTCTTTTGAAAACCCCTTTGACCTGCGGTAGACCTGTCATGGGCATGATTTACCATCAGACTTATCAGATTTATCACCCACTGGTCATCCCCAGATTGGGTTTCCTCACCAAATCCAAATCGAATGTTCAACATGATCTGAAATTTTATAAGAATGCTGAGGTCTTCCTTTCCTTGATAATTTGATTCTGTCAGTGGAAGACTGATTGGATTTTCTAAATATTTATAGAATTTATCATTGATGGGATCCTCTTTTTGAGTAGAGATCAAATCTTCATCAGAAGCATCTTTACTCCAATGAGTAGCTGGAAATGTACTGTCAGTGACAGTTTGTGATGTGGTCACTGCTGTAAGTTCGATTCCTCCTCGGATGAGTTCCATATCTATGAAGTCCCTAATTGTAGAGCTCCTGTTTTAGCCAAATGGCCAGCCAAATCATTTCTAGTTTTATCAGGACCCTCTATCTTGGAATGACCTTTGATCTTTTTCCAATATATGGTCATTTCATTAGACATCAACAGATCATCTATAGTCTGGATAAAAAAGTTTTAATGGTTTATTATGGTTTATTATTTCCACAAAGCATGTTCTTTGTTTTTCCAATTAATCAGGCGTGCCACAAACCCATTTCTCTCATAATCAGAATCAGTGATAATAACCAGTTCTATGAGTTGGTGGTTTATGGTAGTGAGGACATCTTGATAAATTGTCATCAGCTCTGCCACCTAACTACTTCAAGGACATATTTTGAAACCAGCTGAACTTTCAGGAAGATTAATCACAAACGTGTTCCCAATGCTAGAAACTCATTATTTCTCCCCGCCTTTAGTAATATGGTAGGAACATCCATCCATGTAAACTGTGGGTATCCCCTGACAAGTGTTTTCTTCATATACTGTGTGCGGGGTCGCCAGGTATGCCTCCATATTATTTGTAGTTATTAGAGTTTCATCCTCGAGACAATGTTCTTCAGCACAGTTATGTAGGTCTGCCAATGCTTTAGCTATTGGGCTCTTCTTATTTTGGCCATACCTGACGTCTACAGAAAAAGCCTGCACTGAAAGAATCCAAGAAGTAATTCTTGAATTGGAAACATTCCCAGCCTGTCTGTACTATGATGTGCTCCCCCTGGATAAACGGACATACGTTTTACAATGCCCACACCATTGCCAGGAGCTCCTTCTCACAATTATTCTTCTACAGAGGATATGTTTTAGCTTGTGTAGGAGATTACCCTGTTGACTTTGTCATGTTTTTGATATAACACCATGAACAAGAAGGTATCTGAGAAGCCAGTCTCTAAGAAAAACTCCATATTCTTGATGGCAAAAGCTAAACAAGGAGCTTGAGACAAGCTTCTCATCAGTTGTTTTTCTGCCTCAGATTGTACTTCACCCTACTCCCACTTCACTCTGGCATTCAATAAGTCATTCAAAGGTCGAGTGATCTCTGCATAGTCATCGATACATTTTTGACTATGATTAGATAGTTCAAGGAGGATTTGCAAATCACACAGAGTTTTAGAGTTCTTTAATTTAAGTAGAGCCTCAAACTTCCTTTTCTGGGGATTGAGACCCTCAGCAGTAATGTCTTATCTTAGAAAGTTCACTCTGGTTTTGCACCTTTATGCTTTCTGGAAAGATAATTTTACACTAGCTTTTTTCCAACTGGGCAAAAACATATGGGATTTCTGCCAGATGTTCTTCTACTATTGAGCTTTTGATCAACAGATCATTCACATAGAACAAGTTTCATCTTCCATGCAGATCAGAAACAGACATGTGAAAGAAAATGTTAAACTCATTTCCTGAATTGATGTATTCAAAGGGCATACAGGTGCAAGTATATTGTCCCTCCCCCCAAAGGTCAACGCAAGTTTATACTGATCTTCCCTATTCACGGGTACGGTCCAATAACCATTTTTCAGGTGAAGGGCTGAGTACATTTTTTATCCTTGGATCTGTGTCCGTACTTGGTCAAAAGAGGTAAGAGGCCACCTTGACATGTGGACCAGTTTATTCAACTCCCCCAGGTCAGCATCAAATCTCAATTGTCCATTTGAAGTTTTAGGGTCCAAGGTACTGGGTTGTTAAAGGTGCTATGCATAAGACTAATTAGCCTATGGGATTCCAGATTTCTTTTAAACTCTGTGAATGATTCCATGGATGCTAGAGACAACTGTTATTGTCTTACAAACACAGGAGCCATTTCCTGGTCCACAGGTGGTGTTCTTGGATGAATAGTTGTATGCCCACCATCATAGGAGTCAAATGAGAAGATGCTCTGGAAATCGAGCAACATCTGTCTCAGTTGTTGTCACTGTTCATCAGTCTCACAGGCATCAGCTTGATTGATCTTTTCCTCAACCATCTGTCAGAAACCCATAAATACCTCCGGTTTTGATATTTCAGAAGTATACTCCAGCTGGGTGGAGAGATCTCTTTTAATGGTGTTTACCTGGCAGGGGTTTCCATGGATGTGAGATAGTTATTATGAATTCTTAATACTACCTCATCTTCCAAGATGACACAGATTATTTCTTCTACCCCATAATGGCATGAGGAATACACCAAGAAATCCCCCCCCCCTTGTCGGGTATGAATCTTTTCTGGTCAGATAATGTCTGTTTGTCACATCAATCTTCAGGAATCTGACCTATAATTTTATTTTCCATGTCAATATTTATTTATTTATTAGCATTTTTAAAGCACGCAGCAGCTCTTGGGCATCGTGGCACTGTTACAGACAGCTCTTGGTTGCATACCACATATTAGGTACATTAAGACAGTCAAGAATCAAACTTAGTTACAAGATTAGCAGGAAAGGAGGGGGAGGGAGGGGTGGTGGGGCTGTTAGTTGAAGAGGGTGGTTTTGAGCATTTTCCGTAAGACTGGGAGGGAGTTCTCGGCTCTGAGAGCATTGGGTAGGGCGTTCCATAGTTTAAGTGCTATGTGGCAGAAGCCAAGCCCCCCGCTTTAGTTCTTTTTATGGGTGGGATGCGCAATTGGTTAGCATGGCAGGTTCTTTTAGGTCGTGATGAGGTGTCTCTGGCAATTATCTCTGACAGGTAAGGGAGGGCATAAAGGCTTAAGCACTTGTGCCCCAAGGTGAGCGTCTTGAAGGTGAGCCTTTCCTTTACGGGAAGCCAGTGAGCAGCTCGCCTAGCCTGGCTGATGTGATCTCTGTTCGGGATCTTGAGTGCTGCTCTGAGAGCGTTATTTTGGAATGTTTGAAGTCTGTTTATATTTTTTGCGGATGTGCCTGCTAGAAGTACATTGCAATAGTCTAGTTCAGCCCCGATAGTGGCTCTAGCTATGGATAGGCAGTTCTGGTTGGAGAGGAATGGTTTGACAGCATTTATTAGCTTAGTGGTGTGGGCAGACACTGAAACGATGGCACTGACCTGTTGTGTCATGGACAATGTGGAGTCTAGATAAACCCCTGGCGTTTTGACTGATGAGGAGACTGGGATGATAGAGTTGGCAGTGGTGAAATTGCAGTATTATTTGCTGAGTTTGGCTAAGGTTTATTTGGGGCCCATAAGGATGATCTCGGTTTTATCACCATTGAGGCAGAGGCCATTGGTCACCATCCAGGCTTGGATAGTGGTGTAAATGAGGCGGAGGGCTGTGGCGTCTTGGTCGTACGCACTGGAGAGTGGCAGAGAACCTGTGTATCATCAGCATAGTTGGTATAAGTTATGCCGAGGGAATCCAGTTTGTCAAAAAGCGGTTTGGTGAATAGGTTGTAGAGAGCGGGTGCTGTGCAGGAGCCCTGAGGTTCAGGAGTAGGAGGAGAGCTGGTTTGCCTTTGTCCATGATGTTGGTTATTTGGTTTTTCAGATCCAGAAGGGCGGTTTCGATGCCTTGGCCTTTACGGAAACCTGATTGTCTTTTACCAAGGATGTTGTTGGATTCGAGGAACTGTTGGATCTGGTTATGGGCAGCTTTATCCAGGATTTTGAGGAGGAATGCAACAGTAGTGATAGGGCGGTAGTTGTTAGGGGAAGTGGGATCTAGGGAGTTTTTTTTTAGTAGGGGCTGAACCCAGGCTTCTTTGAGGCTGGAAGGGACGGCGCCTGTGGTAAATGAAGTGTTAATGAAAGCCATGATGAACGGGGCCAAGGATTCAGCGCATTCTTTATTAATGTTTGGCGGGCAGATGTCCGCTTTGCACATCGATGGTGTAAGAAGTTTGATGAGTTTGAGGACTTCCGGTTCTGTGATGTCACGCAACGAGAAGAGTAGGTTGGTGGGGTTTTAAGACAGGGGCTAGGCGGGGGAGGAAGGTCAAGCACTGGTAGAGCTTTAAATTGTATTTTTTCCTGGAGTAATTCTATTTTACTGTAGGATAGTAGGATAGTATTGGGAATCAACCACCATTCCATTAGAGGTGTCTGTGCTCAAAGTAATACTTTAAGGATCGCTGTCATGAACACCAATATTCAAATGGTGTCATCATCTAAATTGACTAGTGTGCTGGATGTTGGGACAATCCTTGTTGTTGGAGGGTATGATTCAAATTTGCAAATGCTTCTTTATTCATCAGGGTTTGTCCTCTCTTCATTTTGAGAGGCATTGTAAATTGTTGCACATGTTCCGGAACAGTAACCTCTTCTTTGATTGGACTTCAACAGCACAGGGCAACAGCTAAGCTGAATTAAATGCTTTTTCAACATTGCCAAAGCCCATTGAGTTACCCCCAGACTTCACCAAACTTTATTAGTAGTAAGATCCAAATTAATTGCAAATCGATGGAGAATATCACTACCCATATACAATTCAGAAGTAACATCTCTAACGATACAAGAACTATGGTCAATAGTTTTATCGGCAATTGACATTTTTAACATGCACCTGGTAGGTAGTACATGTATTGAATTTTGGGTTACCAGACTAACATTCCATTTGTTTGCCAAATTAAAACAGGGAACGGTCTGATCTTTTCGGAGTCACCAAAACAGTGCTTTGCTTATGAAGTTCTTTGCCAATTGTTTAGACAGACTCTGGTGAGCACAGAATCTTTCCCTCCATTTATCGGAATGCAGAAGAAGGTGTGTTTGCATTTTTTCTGAATTACATTACATTACATTACAGCATTTGTAATGTGCACTGTGGACTCTGAGGCATGAAGGCACAGACAACTTGACAGATGACACAAAGGAGACATTGAATAGACTACGATCCCTGAAGCAAAGCCTGGGGTGAGAAATCCTCAGCAAATTAGGAGAATAGAAGCGTTTTCAAGTCTCTCTTAAAAACTTGTAGGGAGCATTGCCTTCTCATTGTTGCCAGTAGTTGATTCCAGAGTTTAGGTGCTGTCAAAAAAGATACGTCATTGTGCTATCAAAAAAGATATGTCATTCTCTGCTTTCGATGTTCTACACCAGGGGAGAAATAAGTAATTCTGAGTACAAGACCTCAAGGCCCTTGCATTAACTTTTTCAATGATATGCATCTGCAGGCATGGTGGCATCTGTCCGAGTCTACACTTAAAGGTGATGACCAGTACCCTGAACTTGACCCAAGCCTCTATTGGTAACCAGTGAAGGTAGCGCCTAGCCTCCAAGACGTGATCTCGACAGGACAGGCCTACAATGACTCTAACTGCCCAGTTTTGAACTATCTGAAGTTTGTAAACATCCTGCTTACACAGACAAGACAACAGGCTGCAAAAAATAATCGAGCTTTGCCCCTGTTATAGCTGTGGCAATAGTTTTGACACTTGCCTGAGTGATAAGGGGCCTTAGATGCAAGAGCAGCATGACTTAGTAGACCGATGCAGAGACTACACTGGTTACGTGGGGTCTCATGGAAAGTGACTGATCAACGATCACTCCCAAGATCTTAGTTTTAGGGAGAGGGATGATGATGTTGTCCCCTAATGTGAATAAGCTATAAGTCTGGTCCAGCTTTCGCAAGGAATCTGGGCTACCTACTATCATCAGTTCCGTCTTCCCCTTATTTAGAGCGAGGTAGTTTTCAAGCATCCACTTCTCTATGAGGTTAAGTACTCTATTAATTTCCAATTCATCCTGCGCATGACAACCACGAGAGAGGGACGGCACATTGCGTGTCGTTAGCGTAGTTCGAAAACATGACTCCCTCTGATTCTAACATAAAGAAGAAAGGAGCAATTAATAAGTTCTGCAAACATGGGGAAGTACTGGCCCCCTGTGGCACAACAAAGAGAACATGAATGAGAGAGGCCTCAGCAACGTCCAAAGAGCCTCATCTATATCTATGCTCTAGAAAAGAGGCAATCCAGGAAACGGCTGTGCAGGAAAAATTGGCAATCTCCTCCAATCTGGAAGTCAGCATAGAGTGTTCGATCAGGTCGAATGTGGCCGATTGGTCCAAAGATATTAAAAGAGAGAGAGCGCCCTTGTCCACCTGATCAAGTAGTCTTGACTTCAACTCAAGGAGGGATGTCTCTGTCCCAAATCTTTTCCTAAAGCCGGATTGGTGGGGGTTCAGGACAGGGAACTGCTCTAAGTGCTCCAAGATCTAACCATAAGCAACCCTGTGCAATATTTTGAGCAAGAATCGGGTATTGGATATGGGGCAGTAGTTCAAGGGGTTGCCCCTAGAGAGTCCAGGTTTCTTCAAAATGGGGGTGACCATGGTTTGTTTAAGGTCATCCTGGACCTTGCCCTCCTTCAAAGAGGTGTTAACAAATAAACAAATTGCTTTTACCAAGGAGGGAGGGCATGTTTTTATTATTAGGGAGAAGCAAGCACCCCCTCTACAGCGGGTTGCCTTAAGCTGTTCAATAACTTTCATCAGAGCTATCTCTGATATGGGCTGAAAATAAAATGTTGCCACTGCTGGGTTACGCTGGAATAATTTCTGTGGCTCATTTGACCCTGATGGAGGAAATGCCTTCTTTTTTTCTAGCATTTCCATTCTTATGCCAAGCAGTTTATTTTGCAGACCAACCTGTATAAGCTGACACCAGTTATTGGGCCTCATTACGACTTTGGAGGCAGCCATGCCCTTATTAGTAAGGGCATGGCTGCCTCCAAAATCGGGTCCGGGTTCCCTGAATGGGAAATTACCAGGCCATTCCGAGTTTGGAGGGCCCAGTAATTCCTACTTCAGGGAACCCGGGCCCGGACCTTCCCCATTCCTATTTCAGCCCTGACAGGGCTCAATGGGAATGGGTGCGGGAGCTAACAACGGGCCGATTATGACTGGCCCATTGTTAGCTCCCTGGTCCCCTCGCGGGACCCGCTCTGGACGTCTGGTAAAACCAGACGTCCACATCAGGTCCCGCGAGGGAACCTCGTAATAGTGCAGAATGCGTTTAACGGCGCAGGCACCATTACAGGTGCCATTAAACGCATTCCGCACAGGTCGTAATGTATGTATGTATGTATGTATGTATGTATGTATTTAGTTTTATATAGCGCCGGTAGCCCGCAGGCATCAGGGCGCTTGTACATAAAACACTGCTGCTACAAGACCAAAGACAAACAACACGTAAGGGACGAACAAATGGTACAGCTAGCTAAGAAGCTTCACGAATTCTAACTAAGGACCTGCGTCCACAGGTTCTTATCTAAAGAGGTAAGTCTTCAGCCTCTTCCTGAAGATTGGGAGACTGGCTTCGGACCTAAGTGATTCGGGGACGCTGTTCCACAGTTTAGGAGCCAGCACGAGAAAGGATCTACCCAACCCTGTTTTTAGCTTAAACTTGGGCACAAGCAGAAGACATTTTCCACCCGAGCGAAGGTTTCTGGTGGGATTATAGGGCCTTAAGTGTGTTCTCAAATAGGAAGGTGCTGAGCCATACAGGCATTTATGAACCAGGCAGAGGGCTTTGAACTTAATGCGCTCCTCTACCCTGAGCCAATGCAGCGCTAGCCTCTCTTTAGTGACATGGTCTTTCCTTTTCAGATTTTTTACTATTCTGACCGCATTGTTCTGGATCACCTGACAACTAGATAGATCCTTGGATGTGGCCCCCAACAGCAGGGCGTTCCCATAGTCTAGCCGTGAGAGAATGATGGCTCTGGCTATCGTTGCCCTGTTTGCTTCATTAAGCAATGGTTTGATTGCTTTCATGAGCCTAAGATAGTAAGCTGAATTTTTTTGGAGGAAGTTAGTTTGGGCGTGAGAGTCAACAGCTGAATCGACCATCATGCCTAGGGTCTTCACCTTAGGGACCACTTGGATGAGGCCCATTGTCTTTTATCACTAGTTGTTCCGCAGGGGGAGGAACTATCTCCTGTTCTTTTGGGATTTTGAACATTTCCTTTGCATCTGACTGGGCATTGGCAATTCTAACATTGTGGAAGTTCTTTTTTGCATCCAGAATAGCAGATTTGTATGCCCTTAGTATGTTTTTATAGGCTGTTAACGAGGCAAGGCTCAGGGATTATTTCCAAGAGTAAAATGCTTTCATGGTCAGAGTTTTTTGGTTTTGCAGCTCTATTGAAAACCAAGGTTTGCTTCTATTGTCCTCTTTATTTAGTTTTTTCTGCTTCAAAAGGGTTAGAATATTTGTAATGTTTGACATTTAGGGGTAGGGTGTCATGAACCATCGTCTACGACCTTTCTGATCCTATTGGTCCCTGACTCGCAGAGGATTGCATGCAGTATTCCTTCCAACATGGCCGCTCGGAACGGAACGCTCCGGATCAGTCTATGCGTTCCACGCTGCTCATCCTACAAGAGAGACACGCCCCTGCGGCTCTGCGCATCTCAACGCTACCACTACCTGTAGTCGGACGTGCTTTGCCGGAGTACGATCGGTGCTCTCGCTTGATTCCTTGTTCCCAGCTCCTTGATTCCCTGTCCTATTCCTACCCTCTCCAATCTCCTGGAAAACCTTCTGCGCTCAAGACACGGTCCTCCGTGCCTCTGAGCGTAACTTGTTTGCTTCCTGGTTTTACCCTGGACTTTCTGAACACTCCTGGAAACTGAACCGCGAGCCTCACGCTGGACGCCGAAGATCAGCGTTCGGGTCTATACAAATCCAGGCTCTTATGGACCTATCCTTACAGATAGATTTCCGAATCCAAGAAAGAAGAGCAGAGAAAAAGAAGTCTAAGGCAAGTTTCCAAAAGACCAGCACGGAACATGCTCCTAGAGCAGAGCCTACTGTTCCTTCTACCCAGGATCCCGAACCTATGCAACTAGGAGTCTTCCATGGACCTATTACCCCTCAAGAAAGGATGCGAAGGATCCATACTGGTCTGTGCATGTATTGCGCCTCTGATAAACATCTGGTGAGAGAATGTCCTATTGCTCCTCCATGGCGTTCGGGAAACGCCAGCTCCCGATCCTAGATGGAGCACAGTGTCGGAAGAGAGATGTTTGCTCCACATCAATTCCATCCTTGAACTCTCCTGGACAAAACAACCTTGTGGTTCTTCAGGCCTTTCTATTGCCTTCCAAGACAGAATTCTACCCCATCCTGGCATTAGTTGACTGTGGAGCCATGGGCGTATTTCTAGATCAAGATTGGGTCACTGCTCACAACATTCCACATGAAAGCCGAGTAACAATGCAACCAGTAGAGGCCATTGATGGAAGGCCTCTTTCCTCAGGACCCAGTACCCTTCAGACTAAGGAGATTCTACTTTCTATTAATCACCATCAAGAGAGGATCAAATTTGACCTCATTAAATCAGCCCATTATCCGATGGTTCCCTGGCTACAAAGGCACAATCCTTACATCAATTGGGCAGCCGGCTCACTGTTTCTTGGATCTGAATATTGTATGGCTCACTGCCTATCCCTGGATACCGTACCAAAGCCTTCTGAAGACTTTCAAGAGAATCAACAAAGTCCAGTCACCGTTTCTAACATCATCCAGATTCCCAGAGCCTACCAAGCCTTTTCTGATGTCTTTTCAACCGCTATAGTTCAAGCTCTACCCCCTCACAGACCAGAGGATTGTGCCATTGATACCGACCCCTCTGCAGTGATTCCTTTCGGCAGAATGTTTATATTATCTGAACCTGAAAAGAGGGCTCTCCGAGAATACCTGGATACTAACCTGGAAAATGGTACCATACGCCCGTCCATATCTCCAGCGGGCGCTTCATTGTTCTTCGTTCCAAAGAAAGATACCAAGGAACTCAGACCATGTTTGGACTACCGTGGTCTAAATCAGTGTACTCTCAAGGACCGTTATCCCTTACCCCTCATCTCGGATATCCTAGAAGCAGTCAGAGGTGCAATAATCTTTGCTGAATTAGACCTAAGGGGTGCTTACCATCTCATTCGTGTAAAAGAAGGTGACAAATGGAAAACAGCCTTTAGAACCCCCTTCGGCTATTTTGAATACCTAGTCATGCCCTTCGGACTTGCTAATGCCCCAGCAGTTTTTCAACGTTTCATGGGTAGGGTGTTCTCGGATATGCTATTCCTCTTCGTCATCGTCTACCTGGATGATATCTTGATCTACTCCAAGGACCTTCTAAAGCATGAAGAGCATGTTAAGGCAGTCCTACAACGATTACGTGAAAACAAACTCCTGGCTAAACCCGAGAAATGCCTATTTCACATCACTTCTGTTCATTACATAGGATTTGTCCTTAGTCCAGAAGGAATTGGAATGGATTCCTCAAAGGTAAAGGCCATACTATTTTGGCCTGCTCCCACTTCCATGAAACAAATTCAATCCTTCCTGGGACTTGCTAATTTTTACCGAAAGTTCATACGTCCTTTTCTGAAATTGTTCAACCGATCATTTCTCTCTTGAAGAAAGATACCCCATTTCTCTGGTCCGTAGCTCAAGACAAGGCATTCCAATGATTAAAGACATAGTTCACTCAAGCCCCCATCCTAGCTCAACCCGACATTAACCAGCCATTCCTAGTGGAGACGGATACCTCTAACTACGCCATAGGAGCAGTCCTAAAACAGGAATTTGAGGACAAATTGGAGCACCCCATTGCTTACCTTTCACGAACTCTGACTCCCAGTGAGACTCATTATTCTGTCTTGGAAAAGGACCTATTAGCCATCCACCAAGCCTTTACAGAGTGGCGACATCTTCTCCTAGGAGTTAGGCATCCAGTCCAGGTCCATACGGACCATTGAAATCTTCAAGTTCTACAATCCTTGGAGTTTAGGAACAGTCGTCAGGCCCGTTGGGCCTTCTTCTTTGCCCAGTATCAGTTCCACATCCATCATGTCCCTGGATCACAGAATATAGTTGCCGATGCCCTTTCCAGACAACCTGACTATGAAAATCCTGAGGATCGGACCTTTCCAAAAATGTTTCCCCACACAATCTTTGTTGCTCAAGCATTCACCTTCCTGGAGAACATCCAAGGCCAAACTCGACTTTCGGACCTCTGGAAGTAGCACAAGAGAAATAACAGATGGAATCTTACAGCAAAGGATGGATATTTATTCAAGGACAATCGCCTAGTTATTCCCACTCCTGGACTGAGACAAAGAATCACAAGGCTATGTCATGATACCTTACATTTGGGAAATCATGGAATTACCAACACTCTCCATTTAGTACAAAGACAGTTTTGGTGGCCGAAGATGAAGGATGACATTGGGATCCATGTCCAAACATGCACCGTTTGCAATCAGAACAAACATGACAATAAGAAGCCGGCCGGACTCCTACTCCAACCAGCAATACCAACAAGACCCTGGGAATTCATCGCCACTGACTCTATCGTGGAATTACCACCCTCTAGAGGCTACACAGCAATCATGGTCACTATTGACTTGTTTACTCATATGGCTCATTTTACACCCGTATTCAAACTACCTTCCTCATCAGATCTTGCCGGAATTTTCCTGGAACACATATTCCGACTTCATGGGCTGCCTTCCAAAATCATTTCAGACCGAGGACCCCAGTACATATCTCAGTTTTGGAAGCAAGTGTGTCGTATTCTAGGAATCCAACGTGCCTTATCCTCTGGCTACCACCCACAAACCAATGGAGCCACGGAGCGTGTCAACCAGACTCTCGAACAATACCTACGTTGTTTTGCCACCAAAGTTCAGGACGATTGGTCACTCCTAATACCTATGACTGAGTTCGCTTATAACAATTCAGATCACTCAGCTATCAAGACCAGTCCCTTCTTCTGTAGTCAAGGATTCCATCCATCTGTCCTACCCTCCGTACTCCCACATCCTACCCCAGTACCTGCAGTAGACTCCTGGATCGGAAACCTCATCACAGTCCATAAGGAGGTTAAAGAAAACTTAGAAAGGGCCCGAAAAGATGTCAAACGTTATGCTGACTCTAAGAGAAGACCTGGACCTCCCTATTCAGTAGGAGATAAGGTTTGGTTATCCTCGAAGCTCCTTCCTAGACACCTGCGCCCTAATAAATTGGTTCCCAGATACTATGGTCCCTTTTCCATAAAATAAATCATCAACCCAGTGGCCTTTAGACTTCGGTTACCTGAATCTTGGAAAAGGATTCATCCAGTCTTTCACACTTCTCTGCTAAAACCATACATTCAGTCATCCCGAACAGCTCCTAGATCTACCCCTGTTATTGTAAATGATCAACTGGAATACAAGGTTTCCAGGATTTGTGACTCAAGATATCGACGAGGTCAACTACAATATCTGGTTGAGTGGAAAGGTTACCCTTCCAGTGAGCGTATGTGGGAACCAGTGTCAAACATGAATGCGCCCAGATTGGTTCGACGATTTCATCTGATCCATCCGGGCAAACCCGGAGGAGCTGGTTTTCAGAGGAGGCATACTGTCATGAACCGTCGTCTACGACCTTGCTGGTCCTCCTGGACCCTGACTCGCAGAGGATTGCATGCAGTATTCCTTCCAACATGGCCGCTCGGAATGGAACGCTCCGGATCAGTCTATGCGTTCCACGATGCTCATCCTACAAGAGAGACACGCCCCCGCAGCTCTGCGCGTCTCAACGCTACCGCTACCTGTAGTCGGACGTGCTTTGCCGGAGTTCGATCGGGGCTCTCGCTTGATTCCTGGTTCCCAGCTCCTTGATTCCCTGTCCTATTCGTACCCTCTCCAATCTCCTGGAAAACCTCCTGCGCTCAAGTCACGGTCCTCCTTGCCTCCGAGCGTAACTTGTTTGCTTCCTGGTGTTACCCTGGACTTTCTGAACGCTCCTGGAAATTGAACCGCGATCCTCACGCTGGATGCCGAAGATCAGCGTTCGGGTCTATACAAATCCCAGACTGTAAAAAAGAAGAAATCCCAGAAGGTCGCAAGTACTCAACAAAAACAGGTGAGACGGGGAGAGACTTGTGACATAGGGACGTAGACATAACCTGAAGAAGCATCTCTGAAAAGAAATGAAGAGAGCTGTCCAATAAAGTTTCAATGTTATTCGCTGTGAGTCGTTTTAAATTTCGTAACCTAAAGCCTCTCTGCATATTCCTGGAATTCACAGGAAACGGGACAGAAAGCGTAAAGTGCACAAAGAAAGGGTCTAACCACGTACAAGACGTGGTGAGCATATGGACACAGGTAATATTAAGGACCGCAAGCCAGTCCAGTGTATGGCCCAGCACGTGAGTTGGTGTCACCACATGCTGTGTGAAGCCTAGGTCAGAAAGGGACTGTTGTAACTCTCTTGCTGGCTGATCGTCACCATCACCCAACCAGTGATTGACATCGCCTAGAATAATGAACCGAGAAGCGGGTTTCATGAGGGGTAACACAAAGCTACTAATGGCCTCTGCCAAATTTACAATCAATGAAGGGGGGTGCTATAAAATAAGGATATTTATGGTAGATTCTGCATTCATTCCTACTTTTATGTAAAGGGTGTCGACTCCCTCTAAGATATGTCCATGGGATTCTCATATTGAAAGTGACTCTTTCAGGATAAACGCCACCCCCCCAACTCTGCCCTCAGCTCTATCCTTTCGGATCATTACATAGCCTGTAGGGATTGTTAAGTTAAAGGTGGGGCCAGCAGCACTAGATCCCCAGGTTTCCATCAAGGCGCATAAATCCAGGTTATAGAGTTCTATATAATTGGAGATCTCGATAGCGTGTTTGACAAGAGAGCGAGTGTTAAGTAGCATATACTCTGTCAGTCAAATTGTGAATATGTTTTTCTGAACTCTTTTCGGGAGAACTTTGGATTTCTTTGGGGTCCTCCTGAGTGTAGAACTTCAAGATATCCATTGCGAACATGGAAGACCATTTGCTATTAGGAAGGAGATTAATTTTCATGAGTTGTGATGAGGTCCCTGTTGTGATGTTACTTAGTTCTTAATTATATTGTCACATTGCTTTTATTCTGTTTGTATATAGTTATTCTGCTGTTCCTTTGTACTTAGTTTTCATCATCATTGGAATGCATGAAATGGCGCATTCTTGTTAGAACTGCAATGTTTTGCCTTGACCTTGAGATTCCAAGACTGTTGATTGAAGACCTTGGAGGAATCAGCCACAGCTTGTTAGTTGTGATCTTAATAAACATCACAACCCACTATCAATTCATACTTGTGATGCTTTCAAGTACCCAGCTACCTTTATAACACTGGCAAAGAGGTGTTCCACCAGGACTGTGGTGGAGGAAGGCAGAGACCCACTGTGAGAGGCAACAAGCAGCAGAAGGTTCGCCCTGATCATCAACATGGAGACCTGGCAAGAAGCGTGTTACAGTGCTCAGTAAAGGAATATTATGAGCAACTAGGTCTACACCCTGCGCTCAACTAAGACTAAGAGGTGAGGAGGCTGCACATTACTGCACTCGCTGGAAGGTGCTCAGGTGGGAAAAGTATTCTGCTGTGTTTTGCCTTTCCAGAAAATGCTTAGTGGTGAAACGTGACGAAACAACGAGTGGTGTGCCTTCCTGATTATGAAATCAGCGAACTGACATTAGTCAATGTTAGAGCCTACCTTTAGCTGCAGCTGTGAGCGCAGCGTGTCCTACGGGACAGTGTGGCTGATTCCAGAGGTTCAGAGGAAAGGCCCTAGCAATGTGCGGTTTTTCGTGCAGCCATGTTCGCAGATTACATTAATTGGAAAGGGATTGTGATGTGGCACTGCGTCCGCCCATTGAGAAGATTTGTTGTCCCGTTGTCTGGCAATGGCGATCGGCCAAGCATCAGAGATTCCAGTTTCCTAGAAACATTAAACAAGAAATGCACTGTATCGTTGGGAAGCTGCGCTGTGTTATAGAGCGGCAATCTGCAAGAAAACAAGTGAAATAAAGCGTATGAGACAAGTGCTGCAAAATGTTTGCCACATTCTGCTTGGCGAATTAACAAACTTGCAAAACATCTGATAAACAAAGAGTGTAGCACAAGTACCACAAATGGTTTAAGTAGTACACATCAACAGGTATAGTTAATTGGCTTTGAAAATTGTGCTGCATGCTCATAGATACAATTACCTGGAGTTTCACAAACAATGGAAAATATACCAGGACAATCACTCTTTTTACACAGTATTACCCAAACGGACCTTTTACAATTGACCTTTTGTCCTAATTGACCTAATTATAGTGGTCCTAATTGACCTTCTGCACAATTGACCTTTATATTATTTTAGTTATCTTATATATGTATTGAGTTGGTTTTGGATTATAAATAATATAAGGGGATTGGGGGGGGGGGGATTGCAGGGTGTTTTGGATTGGGTGTGGGGTTGCAGGGGGTTTCCCCCGCATATATGTTCTAATTGACCTGTTAAATTAGGTCAATTCTCCCGAGGTCAATTCTCCCGAGGGCAACTGTGAAATGGTCAATTAGTATACATCCTTTTACACAACCTGCAAAGCTGATTGTAAAATGTAGAGACTGGAAGGAGGACTTCCTAAAATGTATGATAGCGCAGTATGGCACAAATTATGCTGTGGAAAGAAAAGATACTTTATTGTATCATTGCCTTGGACACGCAGGGCAAGAAGTGTTCAAGAGACACCCAAACCCACTAAACCACCAGAGACAAGTATGTGTAACAGCTTCGACATCAGTATTGCCAAGATAGAAAAACATTATGAAATTACGGAGAATACGATTTTCACAAGATACCCCTTTGGCACAAGAGAACAGATGGACAGAGAGATGATAGAGGATTTTGTCACTGCCTTGAGAGTTTTAGTCATCAAGTGCCGTTTCTGTCAATTTCATCACGATTAACACATACAGGCTGAACTGATGATTAAATGTTCAGATGACAAGATCAGGGAAGAGTTGTGGAAGAAGAGAGATCCCAACCTTGACTGAACGATTGAAATTGTGAAGCAAGTTGAGTATACTGCCCTTTGCATTAATATAGAGGGAGACAAAGGGCTCAGAGAGAAGGATGCATCTGGAGCCAGTGCTGTTTCTTCCACCAGGAATCAGAGTCGAAATAGTAAGAGAAATAATGATGTTCGCAGGTTCAAGTCTAATAAAGACAAGAAGGAGTTAAACAAACCAAAGAAACAGATGGGAAAGTTTGAACGTTTCGGTGGACAGCAACAGAAGAGATATGTCAGATGTGGGAGCACACAGCACTTTGCGAACTCTAAAGAATGCACAGCTGTCTAGTTGCAGTGTTGTCTGAGCGGTTTTAGAGGCCACCTTGCTAGATGGTACAGGATGTCCAGTAAATCAGGAAGCATTCAGGAGAATGAGTGTGAGGAGGATGTTTCTGAGTCGGAATACTATGGTGGTGTGAGGGTGATACTGGTGGTGAATGCGGTGATGGGGTTAAAGAAACACAGAGAGTTAGTCACTGTTAATGGAGTCAATGTGTTGATTTTTTTGTTTTTCTGTTGATGTTAATAGATAGTGGGGAAGCCTACAATCTTATTGGAAGAGAGACATGGATATCCAAGTTTAAACTATGTATTCTTAGGGAGGCCATAGTAAAGGCCAATGCATATTAAGAGAATCCCATACCCATTATCGCAGAGATGGGTGCTGTACTTCGTTTTCAAGGGAGGTGTGCCAAAGGTAAAGTGTATGGGGCAAGTGTGTGAAGTGATTTGCTTTCATGGAGCAGCCAGGCGGCATTGGGTATCAAGATCTACCCCAATGCTTATCGCCTGCTTCAGTAGTGAATTGTTTTACAATGGAAGACAAGGAGAATAGAATGAGTGAACACACAAGTATGAGTGTTCCCAATGTGAGGGAGTAGAAAGGTGCAATAGTGAGCCGGGAGGCGAATGCAGAAATCGCGACATGCGTCTCTCAGATTTTTGTCAAAGAGGTTGAATACAGGAAACAGTTCATGCACAAGGTTAAATTGAGGATTGATGCTGTACCAGCAGCAGCAAAAGTCAGGACAATGCCACTCACACTCAGGAAAGAAGTTGAGGCGGAGCTTGATCGGATGGTTAAGGAGGAGGTGGTTGAGCTTGTAGAAGCATCAGAGTGGGTTAGTCCCATTGTGGTTGCGAGGAAGGCCAATGCAATGGGTCCATGAGATTATGCATTGATTTGAGAAACCTGAACAGAAATGTGACCGCGGAATAGTTTTCATTACCCAAGATTGATGAGCTGATTTCAGACATGCGGTCTGACTCAGTGCAGCACCACAATACCAGGACACAATAGGGAACATGTAATGTTCCTGTTATGCACTATTGTGAGTACCCCTGGCTGGAAGCGAAATGTCTATCTTCCGCCTGAGAAGGACCGCCACACAAAGGGAATCCTAATATGAGGGTGGGACCTCCTGAAAACAGCCAATTGATATATGCTGAAACAGAATAAAGAGACAGCACACCACTCAGTGCCAGTCAAAAACAGCCCTGAAACCGGTAGGATTTTTCTCTGTACCCTGGCAAACATAAATGAAGAAGCAGGAGCTCTAAGCCAGGCTACAGACTGAGCCTCCTATGAACCAAGAGAGAGGACCACAATATTTTCTACACTAGGAACGAAGTCCAAGAAATCCTAACCACTCCTGTTCCCAGAGTACAGGAGAATCTACCAAGCAATCTCAGTCCATTCATTTATTTTTGAATTGTGTTTCTAGTAATCCACACACTACCGTTCTGTGGAATAAAACTATTACTCAATGGCCTAGAACTTTTAGAAGTCTGCATTCCATAGAAATCGAATAAAAGGAGTCTATGTTTCACTTGGAAAGCAGCCAATATACTTGGGAAAAGGGCAAGAGAAACAAAACCCAAAGTACTGGTGGATCCATAATTTAGCACAAATCAATTCACCTGAATCACAATGTGGGAACATGATGACTAAGGGGAGATTCGGGTGTTAGACCCCCTTATTGGTTCAACACGTGGATACCCTGATTTCAGATCTGTCAGGAGCCAAGGTGTTCTCTCTTTTAGTTTGAAGTCAGCTTATCACCAGATACTTCTGACTCCGGATTCACTGGTTCTGATGGCATTCAAAACACATGTGGGTAGGTTCAGGTGTGTGTACATGCCTTTTGGGCTGCTCTCTGCAGTGAGTGTTTTTCAGAGGGTCATGCATGTTATCCTAGGAGATCTTCAGGGTGTTGAGTGCTATCAAGATGGCATCTTAGTGTGGGGACTAACATCAAAGAGCGTGATTGTGGACTCTGAGTGGTGTTGGAGAGGCTAGGTGAGTCTCGCCTCACGTTGACACTAGAGAAGTATCATTTTAGACAAAGTATGGTTGAGTAACTGGGACATAATCTGCCTAGTGAGGGAGTCAAGCCAAAGATCAGTGCTGTCAAAGCCATTGTGGAGATTCCCGAGCCGAGGAGTACAATGGAAGTGGCATCTTTATTGGGTCTCATGGAATATTATGCTAAGTTTGTGAAGTAATTGGCTAGTTGTACCCATGCCCTTAGGAAATTCACAAGAAAAGGGGTCAAATTTGAGTGGAGCACTGATTGTGTGAGTGAGTTTCAGGTGATTAAGAAGCTACAGTGCTGAGTGGTTTCAGGAGTGAATTCAGACTAATGTATACACTGATGTAAGTGTGCTGGGTTTGGGAGCGGTCTTGATGCAAGAAGATGGCACGGGGTGAGAGAAGACCATTGCTTTTGCATTCGGGATGCTCAAAGATGTTTAAAGAAGGTATTCTGTTTTTGAGCAGGAGGCACTGGTTGTGTTGTGGGCAGTGATGAAAATAAATGTCTGTTTGTTTGGGAGATCCTTCGTTGTAAGAAGCGATCATAAACCGTTTTTCAACATCTTCAACAGAGGGGGGCTGGATGGAGTCTCCAGACAGATTGTCAAGTCGGTGACCAGAGTACAAGGGTTAGATTTTTTTGTGGAACATGTAGAAGGCAAGAGAAATATAGTTGCTGATAGTTTGTCTCACAACGTGGTGGTGGATGAAGAGTCACTTCATGTTGAGGAAATTGATAAGGATATCAAAGAAATGTTTGCTGCTGAGGAATGTTTGGATCAGGACAGTTGGTCTAAGGCGTGTGATAATGATCAATTGTATCAGTTAGTGAAACGTCTCACAGAAGGGAAGTAGCGGTACGTGGACTTAGAGGCATTGGATAATAATTGTTCAGGTATCAAAGCATTTAAACGAGTCAAGAATGAGTTAAGTGTCTGGAATAGTCTAATTTATAGAGAAGAAAGGTTGCTAGTCCCAGAGAAGATGAAGGAAGTTGTTGTGATTGGGCTAGGCCATAAGTGTAACATGGGGATTTCAAGAACCAAGTCTGTTATTAAGGCAGATTTTTTGTGGAGACAAATGGATGGAGACATTGAGCGTTGTGTAGTGGAGTGTGCTGTTTGTAAGGAGAGCAACAACGTTTTAAAGCCATCTGTCTCTCCCATGGTTATCCCGGAAGTGTCTAAAGTGCCTTGGGAAGCTGTGGCTGTTCATTTGTTGGGGCCACTCAATTGTCCTGAGGTCAGAAGCTGCTATGTGATAGTGGTGGTTGATTTAATGTCCACGTGGCCTAAAGTGGGGTTCTCCTTCTGAGCTAATGCTAATCTCAGGAACTTTATTGTTCTGAAAATTAAATTCAACTGGGTTTGGGTATCGTTCAATCAAGTGACAAGTGCCATTCAAGCACTCCTCTTCAGCTTGATTTGACAGTTTGTTTAGGTCCAGAGAACCTGGTTCATGCAATCAATCAGAAGGGAAAGCCTCCGAAGGAAATCATTCCCCAGTAAAAAAAACAGGGTGTGCCCTCTGGAGCCATGACAATCACAGAGTATTTCAGATGGTGGTGTCCAATTTTGATCTCCGTATCCGCAATCCCATTGAAGGACATATTTTTTCCATCAAAGTTTTGTAATTCATCTAGGAGAGGGTTGAGAGGGGTTTTATGACTCTTTCCCTTTCTAGATTGATTTTGTCAAAGATTTGTTTTAAAATCAAGGTCACATGGGACCCTGTGTCTACCAGAGCTGATAAATCACACTGACCTTGAACCTGGAGAGGAGCATAAAATCTACCTTTTTTAAACTCTAGATTACAAAGAAAGTGTGAGTTACTGGGCAGTTCGGCATGCATTTTCTTTACATCATTTATTTCTCGAATTTGGCCTTGGGTCACCCCAATGTATGTATTTCCTTGCTTGAGATCAGGTTCAAGTGAGTTGGTGTGGGCACCTGTCCGAATAAACACGCATTTGGAGATAAAATATGCAGTAGGTGTATTCCCCATTTCCACAGACACTTTGCTGTCTTCCCCTTTCACAGGACCATCTTCAGAATCCTTAGGGAGGGACTGTTACTGTTTCTGGAATTTCTTGGTTTATATTTTATCAGATTGAGTTTCATGTTTAGGGTTTTCTTTGCCCTTCTTGGTCTCTCTTTGAATAGCATCGAATTCAGGTTCCTCTCTTCTGACTTGCTTTTCCTTAGGAGGTCCCACACCGTCTCTGAAAGAAAAGACCTTCTTTTCGGGGTTTTTTGGATTCTCCTCCCTCTCAACAGTGACTATTTTATTTTCACTTTCATGAAATTCTACTGTTCTTCTCGGTGTGCAGTCAAAATTTCGAAACAAAAATGTTGAAAGTCATAATATCGAAAAACAAAAAGTAAAAAAAAAAAGTCGAATTCCTTTTTTAAAATTATATATTTATTTTGGGGTCCGGGAATAAAAAAAATGGGTAAAACAAAAAAAACAAAAAAAAGGGGGGGTTTGGGGGGAACCCTCCCATTTCGAATAAAAAACGTAATAAAAAAAGTGACTTTTTTTCGACATTTTTTTCGATATTTTGACTTTCGACCTTTTTGTTTTCAATTTTATCACTATAAACCGTTTTTCTCTGTTCTTATGCTCTAGCAGTGGAAAGAGTTGTTGCTACTAGTTCCTGGCATTTCTTTATTTAATTTAGGGGTCTTTTACAGGGTTAGAAAGGAAGCTTCCTCAAAGGGTTGGCATTTCTTGTCCTCCATATCCCATTTTCCTCTTACATTAGGACACTATTATCTGAATTCTTTGGCTCTTGTCATTGCTCCCCGCAGGCACCTGACAAGGAGAGTGGGTCATTTTGAGGGATTGCAGTCTGAGGGTTCTGTTGGGCCATCAACATCTGTCCAATGTTCCCTGACGATTGCTTGGCTTTTCTCTCAAGTTCAAAGATCTTTTCTTCTCCCCCAAAGCTTTGGAGAGGTCTTTGGTCATACTATCGTTGCTCCCTGGAAGGGTAATTATCCCTCCTTGCAAGTTAAGTCAGGTATTGCTAAAAATTACTACTTTAAAATTCATTTCTTGATCATCACCCCCTTGATTATGGGCTCTTTTGTACTACAATGTTGGGGGAGGAGGGTAGTTGTTTGGGAAATTTTAATTTGGAGGATAAGAATTGTGGACATTTTGATTTGGAGGGGTTGTTGAATTTCTTTCCTGCAAGAATTTCTCACTGGGATTTCCTAGGCGAATTGTTCCTTGATTTTGATCTCCCCTGTTGCAACGGAGAGCATCCATAGCCCACAATGGGTACAGTGAAAAACCTTGGGGTATTCTCCTATTTAGACCCAGAGAATCCTCTATTCAGGTGGCCAGGGCACGGCCATCGCCTTTGGATCCAGACCCTGGGGGTGGCCAGTGTGGAAAGATCACACGGGTAGGGGAGTCTGGGGTCATTCTCATGGGAATACTTTAGGCAAGACATGGTATCCCCCACTCACCCATTATCCACAACCACACAAACCCTCTGTCGTTTTGGGGTATTTTCCAACACACAACATCTGCCCCCCCATTTTCGCATAATACTGAGAAGAAGAAGAGGCAACCTGGACGGGTGAGGATTACCAGTGAAAACCCCACTAAGGCACAGAAGACAGACTGCAACACTCTGACTGCAGGTTGTCACCTTAATGAAGTCAGGCAAGGTCAAGCAGACCCAACCCTAATCACACACCTGCTTCCCATTAACTTCACACAGGTGCATAAAGGGATGCTGCTGAGAGACAAAGGTCAGATGCAGTTGGGAGAGCAAGGTGGGACTGGCAGAGGATCCCTCTTCAAATCCCAAACACCAAAAGCAAGCTGAGAAGATTGTCTGGAACTAAGAAACCAAGAGGCTGGGAGCTGTCAGGTGAATCCAGAGGAGGACAGCGTGCAGCGACGCTGGCCCAGTGAGATGGAAGGGCTGCAGCATGTCAGAGGAGCCGTGCCTCCTACATGCTGGATTCAGGCAACCAGGACCTTGCTGTTGAGGTCCAGACAATTGCTTGTTCCCTTGGGGCCAGTGCCGACCCCAAGGATGAAGATGTGCAGGTGGTGAGACCCTGAACTCATCCCCACGCCAAAGGAAGGAGCCGCTGACCTTGCAACACTGCCCGGAGAGTCTGATCAAAAGAGAGAGTGAGAAAGACTTGGGCGAGCAGATGGGAAGCAGAGCGTGTGAGGGAAGGCACCAAGTAAAGCAGGCGAATGGCCCGACCCCAAAAAGGAAGGTGAAAGTCCATGCTAATAACATACATGAAGTTGGTCCGAGTCTGGCAGAGGGAGATCAGCTGAGAGATTTTTGTTAACGCAAGTTTGAGTTGAATTGAAATTGGTCCGAGCCCAGAGGAGGGAGACTAATTAAACATTGTGTTAAGAGGATCTGAGTCCGGCTGAGGGGCATCTGTGGTAAACCCTGAATCACCCAAGAAAGTGATACCTGAAAGATAATAAGAGCCAAAAAAACAGAGTGACCCCATCTGAGGAAATAGGATGTCAGAAGTCTCTGTAAAATGAAAGCGAAGTCCCTGAAGTGAAGGGAAGTGATGTGAACACTGAAACAAATGAAACTAAAAGCCAAAACAGGGAAATCACTAAGTAGAGGAAAAGTGAATAGAATCCCCAAGGCTTGTTTAAAACAGAACTGAATGTAAAGTAAAAGGAATTGATCGTAAGAAATACAAGTACCAGAATGCAGCAGTGTCAGAGTGGTCATGTACGGGATTAGAGCAAAGCCATATAGTTTCAAAAGTCTGTGACAGTAAAGCAAAGTGAATCTGGAAGTTAGAAGTTTGGAGAAGGATATCCAGTTTCAATTGTGTAAACCTGAAAGAGAAGGAAGCTTTAAATATTATTTTGCACTCCATGGTATTCTACATATAAAAGACTTTCAAGGTGAAAGAGACTTTGTCGCAGAAGGCCCTGGTGTTTGTTCCGAACTGCATCCTCATGCTGGAGAAGCCAAAGCGTCTGCTAAGCTTGAGGATGCCGCGTTGCCCCGTGCTGAATACATGGGGAAGGGAGACCAACGGCCTGAACATCCTGACATATAATATTGTGAACACTACTTTCTTTTTCGTAACACTGTTTCCCACACTATTTGTATTTAGAGGTAAGGATTAGAAATAGGCTTATTAGTATAGGGTTTTTTTATTTTGACAAGACAGCACTAGGACTGCATTATTATTATTTGATGGTCGTAGCTTGCTCCCATCTTTAGATTTAGGATTTGATAGGTGTTTTTCCAACCCTTTTTGGAGTTCAATAAACACCCTTCAACTGTGGTCACTTGTGTCTGTCTTACTGGTCATACCATGCCTTTCCTACAGTACATAACCCATTGACTGTGGACTTATATATGTACTGGTGTCTCTTGGGTCTATATTTTGGAACACGTGTTGAGCAACGTTCGATTGGGACTGGGCAGAAGGCCTACTCTGTTGGTCATTTTGTTTAGTAATAGGAGGAACATTTATTTCCACCCCCGCCAGACTCCAGATACAAAGTAGGAGTGGTCTTTATGTCCGACACTTTTGTGGTGCTGGGAATTGTAGGTGGTTTGGGATTTTGGGGATTATTTTAACTTTCTGTAGGCTTTTAGACCTTATAAACCATTGTATCTTGTAATATCACCCATTCGAGACTTTGTGGATCACTGAAGTCCCTTACTAATTGGGTGACCATGTATTTTGGAAGAGCATGAAAATGAACTCCGTATTGTTAGTATTTACCTGGCGAAAAGTTGCGTGTTTGCACGCTTCAACTCTTGGGAAAATTCTCTTGGAGATCGGTCCATGCCACACACCATATTGTATCCAGTTTTACCTCTTAGGGGTTTCTGTGTGTAGAAAAGTGTTTTAAAATGGCCACCATATAAGTTGACCAGTAATGGTGTTTTTGGTCCTCCCGCCATGCAAAGAAGCTAGAAAACTCAGGAGAGAACATCAATCTTGCATTCTCCATGTTATTGATGTAATTATTTATTCCAAATTAGGACATCATTTGTTCATACAATTCTAGAAGTTCCCACACAGAATAGTTTGTGTTCTTGCGATAAGGAGTCATACAATTATTAATGGCTTTTATTTGTTTTATTTGTGTAATGGGGTCTTTAATTAAACTATTTTGTGAACTGCTCTTCCTGTATCATTGAACCCGAGTCCACTCTCAGACTCAGAGCTACTGCTGGAACCCCTTTTCCTGTGGATATCCAGGCCCTCGCTACTATTCTGATTTCGGGACTCCTTCTAGATGCATGGGAGACAGGCTCCTCACGTTTTTCTTTTCTCTGGAACTTCTCTGGGTTATTTTACGAGGATCCCTTTGAAGAGGTCGAATATTAATGGGTTTGGCACTGTTTAATCTGAACAACCCTGTCTGCTAACCTGGTACAGGTCTCCAGAGGGGCATATCACAGCTTAAGGTTTTCCTCGTTGACAGTAGAAGTCATATATATCCTCTGTAGGGACTGATTTAAAGGGCCTTGTTCATCGTAAATATCTAATTTACAGATGCAATACCTTCCATCAATTCTTTTGTCCATTTTTCATTATATGTGGCTGTCCAATTCCCTTTCAAATATAACTTGGAAAGCTCATGGGCTTTAACCACAGGCCTTTCTATATCACACATTTCTCTTTTAAAAATTTAGCAATCAACCTCCAATATGCTCGCTAACAAGAAAAATGTTAACCTTTCTTACTCATGTTTTACCACTGTCATGCAGTCACTGGTGGAGCTATTGCACACAACTTAAGACTTCTGTGTACACCTTAGTATCTCCTTATGAGGCTATGGTATTAACACTATGCAATGCAATGCAATGCAATGCAATGCAACACAAAGCATCCAGACACATTTGTGGGCTCTGCACAATTTGGGTTAATAAAGATTTATATTGCAATGACACTAGTAATCCCTGAAATCATATCTCGGTGGGAACACAAGTTTTGTAGGATGTTTTAATTGGGTGACAACTAGTTCATGGGAATTTTACCCCACCCCAAAGCAGGCACGCACAATATTGATTCCCTAGAGTTCCCCCTCCCCCCCTTTCGGGTCAAGAAACACGAAGGGTTACACAGGAGGTACATTTATTAATGAATAGAAATAAAGGAATCAATTTAAATATAAACAAATTATGCATCTATAAAATTCCAACTTGAATGAAGAATGATCAATATTCTGGTCCAACACTTGTGTATGCTACATTTACTTTATTAGACTTTTTTAAACACACAAATTACCATGTATACATTCGATGTACCCTAACTGGTCATCCACTATGGATTGAAATGTAATGAGAACTCTGGATAAAGCTTTCATTTGATAAAGCAAAATTGAATACAAATACCCCTGCCTTTCTCAGTCTCTCTACTTCCCCTTTACTGAAAATAGATACCTATCCTCTTACTCAATGTACATGTCAAAATTAAAAACAGCATTATAGAAAACTCAATTGAAATACCCAGGGCCGGTCTTAGACCAGATTGCACCCCGGGCGGGAAGCATCGTTGGCGCCATCCTCCACCCCAAAAAAATGAGGACAAAAATTGTTTGTTACAAATGTTTAATGTTAATACAGCAGTCAATAAACAACTAGAGGGAAATGCAATACAGAATGCATACATTAGATACTAGGTAACAGTCCTAGAATGTTATCTGTATTATGTGTTCAAAAGTAACTTTTCTCGACTTTGCCTTGCAAATACGTCAGCTTTTTAGAGTACCAACACTGGTTGAGTGATGCTGTGTGTTGTAAATATATACTATGTGAAGTGGTCTGGTGAAAGCGCTATATAAACAACTTATCATTACTGTATTTGCGCAACTTCCCCACCAAACACCATGCTCTCATACAAGGTTGGGTCACTCCATCTTGTACGAGAGCAGGTTGTTCTGTGGGGAAGTTTTGCAAATACAGTAATGATAGAGGCACCCACACCGTAGATTGGTGATCACTCTACTCAAGCAGGCCTGGCTGAAGATGTGTGGGGCCCATTTCAACAGAATGGTGACAAAGATAAGGTTAATAGCTGCCAATTATCACGAGATGGCAAGCTGCCATGGAGCCTAATCACGAAATGCCCACTGAAAAGCTCAAACTCTTCTTTGTCAGCAAATGGCGGATGTGGAGGAACCAGTCTTAGAAGGCAATGAGGTTATAACACTTCTGTATCCCCTGTGGGAAGATAAAACACAGCTTGTAATGCAAGCGCTGCAAAGCACACATTGTAAACTCCAGAACAAAAATGGAGAAATTAATATATTGAAAGACTGCTGACTGGAAACGTGGGGGCGGTTGAGGAGGGCCCTCTGAGGCTAGAGTCCCTTTTCATTTGAAAATGTTGAAAGGCCCTGACACCATCCCTGTAAAACAATTGTGATCACAAAAATACTGGGTCTTCTCTTAAATATGTGTGTGCACACAAAATGGACACAGATTCCAAGGACAGAGTTTATCTTTAGATGCAAGTAACTCTTTTCGGAGACATTCCCCAAATCTTTAATTAAACATCTTCAAAAAGGTTCTTCCATTCATTTTGGACCAACTGAATGTAAAAGTAATTTCAGAGCTAATACATCAATGGGCCTCATTACAACCCAGGCGGTAGAGGGTTGACGGCACCGGTGGAGCTGCCGGCGCCGGTAACCCTCTACTGCCTCATTACGAGGTCTGCTTGCGGGTCCCGCTAAGGACGTCTGGTAAAACCAGGCGTCCTTAGCGGGATCCGCTAGCAGACCAGGATGCTAACAACGGGCCCGTTATTCACGGGCCCGTTGTTAGCATCCTCCCCATTCCCATTGAGCCCTATGGGGGCTTAAATGGGAATGGGGATGTACCGGGTTCCGGGTCCCGGGAAAGGGAATTACCGGCCCTCCAAGCTCGGAATGTCCCGGTAATCCCCCATTCCAGGAACCCAGACCTGGTACCCGGTATGGGGGTAGCCGTGCCGTTAAATGTGGCATGGCTACCTCCATACTCGTTTGACGGTAGCCGTGCCCTTATTAAGGGCATGCCTACCGCCAAACTCGCTGCCGGCACCCGCGAATTAATGGCCCATTACGAGATGAATGGGCCTGTAATTACCCATTCGCGGGTGCCGGTACGGCTGGCCTCCCGATCCCCATTCTGCCCTTTAGGGCAGAATGGGGGTCGGGAGCATGGTTGCACCGGCACCGTTATTAACGGTGCCGGTGTAATCACGAGTTCTGCTCGTGGGTGCCGGTCTGCATGCCTGGTCAGACCACACATGCAGTCCAGCACCGGCAAGCAGTACTCGTAATGTGTCAGGGAGGTAACAACGGCGCTGGTAGCACGACCGGCACCGTGGTTGCCTTTCCGCCACATTCGTAATGAGGCCCAATGTATCTCAATCAACCACGAGCAGTCTAAAATAAGACATTGACATCACCACCACATGAGAAATCAAAAAAGGGCTGCAAGCATCGTAAAGTCTCAGAAACTAGCAAAAGTGTCATCATGCTAAACCATCCCCTTTCTATTCATTGGACATAATAATTAAGAGGGCAGTGTAATGGGAGTGTCTTGATAAACCCAGTTTCTCTCCCATTGTATATGATGCTATATCATGTGATTCTTATTTTGGCACAACATATTGTGAGTGTGATATAGATTTCCGTCTTTTTCGCTCTGATACTTTTACATAAAAAATCAATTCCCAGCTGAGAATAATGAGCTCACTGGAACAAATGCTAGCAGTCATTGTCAATTATATGAATAATTGTTTATGCCGTTTATGCATGTAAATATCTACATTTGCCTAATTTACATACTTAACTAAATGTGAACAAACATTATTTTGCTATCAGCTTTTATACCCCCGAGCAATTAAATAAAAGTAACTCTCTGCAAAATGTTGTTAAAAGTTATAAACAGACTTGTAATTCCATATAATTTAAAAAGTGCATTTTAATTGGCATCTCCAGTTCCTGGCTGGTACAGCCATATGGTGTCAGTTCCTTTTGGAGCTCAATGTGAAGATTCCTACCAATCCCTCACAGAAACCCTGACTAAAGTCTCCTACTAGATGGCCTGGAGAAGGCAGAAGCTTCCTGATCCAAACCCTGGGGGTGGTGTACTGTGGGAGGATCACCTGGGAGGAGACAGGGCCCAGACTGGTTAGGAGATTCCATGGGATGAGACACATTATTTTCCCTCTAGAAGGAAGAATCTTCCCAAGATACCTGAAGAGGTAATGGCTTATTGTCATTTTAATTAACCTAAACCTTATATTAGCTCTAAGGCTGTAGACCCTCAGGTTGCAAGATCTGAGCACACTTTACCAGAAGAAAGATCTTTTGGGGTATTCAAAACTAAACACCTTCCCCAATCCCAGGGGTACAATGTAAAGGAATATGTAAATGTTGTCTTCAATAAACTACCTTCCTCTATATCAGCTAATTCTCATAGACCATCGTTTAACAACTTTAAGGGAATTAAATGTATCCTTGAAAGTAACATAAATGTTAGAAAAAAAAACTTTGTTGAAGAGAACTACAAGCCCCAGAGTTCAAGAAGGGCTGAGATGAGGAAGAGGACTGAAGAGGCATGCAGATTCAACAGTCAGGCAATAAATCCTAAGAGCCACTGTAGTGGTCAGGCAATTGGGCCTAACAGCCCATACCTGAGGGAACTTGGGAGGCATAAAAAGCACCCTCAGGTGCAGCCAGAAGGAAGGAGTGGAAGAAGCTGAAACGTTGGTTGGAGTGAAGGCTGTATCAGTGGAAGCAGAAGGAAGGCACAAGACTGGAAAACCAAGCAGAGGTAGGAGAACAAGAGGGACGCTTGAACGTGCAGACCGTAGATTTCACCTGCATGTTCTGAAAGAGTCCTGCCCTCCCAAACTCTGAAGTGCAGAGGCTGTGCAGTGGAAGCCGTGCAGTGGAAGCCGTGCAGTAGAAACGGTTTTCCCCATGTGAGACTGATCACTGATTGCTGTGTTGGCTGAGCTGTTGGAATGTCAGAGACTGAGGAAAGAAGCAATTGGCAAGCTGAGGGTCTTCGGAGTAAAGGAGACTTCCACAATGAGTGGCCAGAACGGAAACACCTGTTCAGGAGTAGTGTGTGGATCCCCAGCAAGCCAGAAGCAGTAGAAGTTGCAGCCGAAGTCGGGAAAGCAGTGTGACCCACACAGCAAGAGTTTTAGAAGCCGGTCAGTGAATCAGATCATTCTAAAACATTGTGGGAGCCTTGCCGGTAACAGTAGAAGTTGATCTTTATATAAAAAAACTTCTGAACAATGGAATTGTAACACACGCATATAAGGTATAGTGCTGCTTACTTGTGTAAGGAGCAAATGCTATAAACACCCATTGTTACACTATTCTAAGACTGTGGGCCTCATCAGGGGTTCAGCGGAGCAGTAATAAAAGCAGTGGTCACGCTATTACTGCCATATTACCGCTCCGCCCAATGCCGAGTTCGGATGGAAAGTAGCAGAATTACCTCCAGCTTTTATCTGGTGGTAAATCTTGTCACTTTCTGTCCATTTGCAGTGCTATTAACGCAGCGATATTTGCACCGACGGTAATAGCGCCAATACTGCCCCATAGAGTCATATCGAATCTTAAGAAAATGGGGAATAACAGCATTGCCGCAACTCAGGATCTGGCACTAATAGCGCCGGACTGAGTTGCAGTAATGCATTTGCGTTGGAGGTATCCTCTGTAAATTCTGATGAGGCCCTATACCTGTTCAAGAGTGGTTGCGTGTCCGGGTGTCCCTAGCTAAGGAAAGGGAATGCAGAGAAGACCATTTCTGAACACATAACCGTGACAATATAAGAGTACAGACTTCAACGTGGGAAAACTACATTAAAGAAAGGTTGCGTGTGCTTTATTGTGATTCCCCAAGGCAGCCTGAACTCTATCCTTTTCTTCTATCGGAATACAATCACATACCCAACATTAAAGCTTGAAAACAACATCAAAGAGTGGTCATGTGTGCCAAATTGTAGTTTTTGCCAAAGGACTGAACATTATACTTTGTGTAAAAGTGACATACCTTACATTAAATCATTGAAGAAGAGAACAAACATTGCCTAAGCCAAGAAGTACCCCATACTGATTGTGAAGCTGACCCTTTCTCAGAGTTAAAAAATCAATCCAGCAAGACTGTGAAGTTATTAACAGTTAATTGGCCTAAACCAACAAGTGTGCAAGTATTACCTGAACTTAGAGAGTGGCACCAAGGCTTCTGGGTAATTGTTGGGCTGAAACCAGTATGAGGAACCTGAGGGCATCCTCACTTCTTTTCCCAAATATCCCCCTCTCGGGTGGCCAGGGAAAGGCCATTGCTCTTACTGACCCTGGGGGGTGGATATCTGAGGGAGGATCACCTGGCTGGAGGAGACTTGGGGAGTAGACATCCTTAGGTGAGACATGGTATCCCTCATTTCCCTTTCAGGATGAGTCCTCTGCGCACCTCTGCCCCCCCCCCCCCCCAAGCCTTTATAGGCTATTGTCAGTCCCTTCCCTGTTTTAACCATGAAACATTCCCCAAGAAAGACCAGTTGTGTACTGGGACGAGGAGGAGGCCAGCAAGAGTAATGCAGGACTACTGTTTCAATAGTGAGCGGTCTAATCCTTTTTGGACCATTCATCATGTTAGGAACTTTAAAAGCAGGAAGTATTCTGCAATTGGAGGCAGCTGTGGAAGCAGGGCTATGGACAGCTGGGCAAAAGCAGACGACCATTCTGGAAAAGGGCCATGGCAAGTGGAGCACTTGAGACCCTTTGGAAGATGCAGAGCGTATGCAGCAGGAAGCTAAGCTGAAGGATGCTGCAGGCCGCTGGCAGACCACGAGAGGGAGACTGCATGAAGTGGGCATAGGAATCCCGAGCTAGAGGGGATGCATCGCTGGATGAGCGAAGCCATGGAGAGCTGCTGGTAGACTATGCGAGGTAACGCACATGAAAGAGAGAGCTTGGGTGACCGGGTACCTCACAGGCAAGCTGTAAGATCCGACCGGTGACTCTACCAAGCAGGGGGAAGGACACCAGGATGGTAGGCGAGCACGCAAAGCAAACGCTGAATAATGATTTCAATGAAAGCAAACATTTCTGTGAATATCGAGTTGAGTGAAAGCAAGTTTAAGCACTTCAAATAACGATCATAGTGAGAGCATGTTTAAACACTTTTGAATATTGATCGAAGTAAAGCAAGGGTGAGCCCTTTTGGATACTTACCAGGGTGAAGGAAAGCTTGTGGAACGTACGGATACAAGAAACTGTATTATATGAGACAACAAGCAGTACCAAAACCCAAGAGAATTCAAGGAACTGTATTATAAGAGAAAACAAGCACTGGCAAGAGACAAGGGACTTGAAGAAGAACTGTATGACATGAGAAAAGAAGCATTGGCAAGAGCCAAGGGAATTTAAGGAACTGTCAGTTCTGAGAATCCAAGCATTGACAAGAGCAAGGAGAATATAAGAAAGAACAACATGTCCATGGTGGCAAATCACCCACTATACAATGCCAAGAGGGGGTGATATATGTGAATGAATCAAGCACCACTGTCAAGACGAAACAGTGGCTTTGGACTTCCTGACACAGAATATCCTTAGTTTTCTTTAGGTAGGGAAATCCCACCTTAGCATAGGGCAAATAAGGCCTTATTCCACCCTACATTTTTAGTTAATATAAGTTTGTTGATCGAACTTTAATCTGTTATCTATGTCTCATTTGTGATGCCTTCACAGCTGGCAGAAAGATGCGGCTAAAGTTGGGGAAGGGGAATTGGCTGCTTGTAAAGACTATTTTGAAGCAGACTCACAGGGTAATTCATAGAATTTCGCAGAAAAGTGTCGCAAGCGGCTGGCGCAGAGTGTCCGCGTGCGATTGACTGCGCCAGGCACGTGCGCTAAAACCGATTTCCGCGCACAGCGTATTCATGGATTTTAGGCTCCCAAACCAGCCGTGGCGCAGAGTATCGCAGCGACCCTGCAGCAGCGCCAGTAACGCCCCCAAGAACGCCCTCGCGCAAGGAAAAGCCATCAAAATCGCAAAATCATCGCAAAGGGCTGCGCTAACCCTGGACCAGTTTACAGGGCTGCCAAACAAGGAACGCAAAGCGGGTAACGTGCATATCAGGGGTACGCGTGAAGTTATACACGCGATTAGCCAGGGTACGTGTATTACAGGGGTACGCGGGAAGTTTAACACGCGATTGGCCAGGGTACGTGTATTACAGGGGTATGCGGGAAGTTTAACATGCGATTAGCCAGGGTACGTGTATTACAGGGGTACGCGGGAAGTTTAACACGCGATTAGCCAGGGTACGTGTATTACAGGGGTACGCGGGAAGTTTAACACGCGATTGGCCAGGGTACGTGTATTACAGGGGTATGCGGGAAGTTTTACATGCGATTAGCCAGGGTACGTGTATTACAGGGGTACGCGGGAAGTTGAACACGAGATTGCCCAGGGTACGTGTATTACAGGGGTAGGCGGGAAGTTTCACACGCGATTAGCCAGGGCACGTGTATCACAGGGGTACGCGGGAATTATCACATGCGATTTGGCTGTGTACGTGTATTACAGGGGTACACGGGAAGTTTTACACGCGATTCGGCTGGGTACGTGTATTACAGGGATGCGATTTGGCCAGGTACGTGTATTACAGGGGGTGCGCAGGAATTATCACACGCGATTTGGCTGGGTACGTGTATTACAGGGGTGCGTGGGAATCATCACACGCGATTTGGCTGGGTACGTGTATTACAGGGGTGCGTGGGAAGTCACACGCGATTAGGCTGGGTGGGTCCTCACAGGTGTTCCCTGTACACCCTCCACGGCCCCTGCAGGCAGCCTACAAAACAGGGGACTACCCTGCACACCTGCTCATGTCCCCCTGCACCCCCACCCCCCAGCAGTGCAGGGGCAGCCTCCACCAGGCCCCCACCCATGCCTCCCACCACCCCCAACCCCCAGCAGTGCAGGGGCAGCCTCCACCAGGCCCCCACCCATGTCTCCCACCACCCCCACCCCCCCGCCACCAGGGGCACCCTCCACCAGGCCCCCACCCATGTCTCCCACCACCCCCACCCCCCCCCCGCCACCAGGGGCAGCCTCCACCAGGCCCCCACTCATGTCTCCCACCACCCCCAGCCCCCACCATCCAGGGGCACCCTCCACCAGGCCCCCACTCATGTCTCCCACCACCCCCACCCTCCCGCCACCAGGGGCAGCCTCCACCAGGCCCCCACCCATGCCTCCCACCACCCCCACCCCCCGCCACCAGGGGCAGCCTCCACCAGGCCCCCACTCATGTCTCCCACCACCCCCACCCTCCCGCCACCAGGGGCAGCCTCCACCAGGCCCCCACCCATGTCTCCCACCACCCCCACCCCCCCGCCACCAGGGGCAGCCTCCACCAGGCCCCCACCCATGCCTCCCACCACCCCCAACCCCCAGCAGTGCAGGGGCAGCCTCCACCAGGCCCCCACCCATGCCTCCCACCACCCCCACCCCCCAGCAGTGCAGGGGCAGCCTCCACCAGGCCCCCACCCATGTCTCCCACCACCCCCACCCTCCCGCCACCAGGGGCAGCCTCCACCAGGCCCCCACCCATGTCTCCCACCACCCCCACCCCCCCCGCCACCAGGGGCAGCCTCCACCAGGCCCCCACCCATGCCTCCCACCACCCCCACCCCCCCGCCACCAGGGGCAGCCTCCACCAGGCCCCCACTCATGTCTCCCACCACCCCCACCCTCCCGCCACCAGGGGCAGCCTCCACCAGGCCCCCACCCATGTCTCCCACCACCCCCACCCCCCGCCACCAGGGGCAGCCTCCACCAGGCCCCCACCCATGCCTCCCACCACCCCCAACCCCCAGCAGTGCAGGGGCAGCCTCCACCAGGCCCCCACCCATGCCTCCCACCACCCCCACCCCCCAGCAGTGCAGGGGCAGCCTCCACCAGGCCCCCACCCATGTCTCCCACCACCCCCACCCTCCCGCCACCAGGGGCAGCCTCCACCAGGCCCCCACCCATGTCTCCCACCACCCCCACCCCCCCCGCCACCAGGGGCAGCCTCCACCAGGCCCCCACCCATGCCTCCCACCACCCCCAACCCCCAGCAGTGCAGGGGCAGCCTCCACCAGGCCCCCACCCATGTCTCCCACCACCCCCACCCTCCCGCCACCAGGGGCAGCCTCCACCATTCCCCCACCCATGCCTCCCACCACCCCCAGCCCCCAGCAGTGCAGGGGCAGCCTCCACCAGGCCCCCACCCATGTCTCCCACCACCCCCACCCTCCCGCCACCAGGGGCAGCCTCCACCAGGCCCCCACCCATGCCTCCCACCACCCCCAACCCCCAGCAGTGCAGGGGCAGCCTCCACCAGGCCCCCACCCATGTCTCCCACCACCCCCACCCTCCCGTAACCAGGGGCAGCCTCCACCATTCCCCCACCCATGCCTCCCACCACCCCCAGCCCCCAGCAGTGCAGGGGCAGCCTCCACCAGGCCCCCACCCATGTCTCCCACCACCCCCACCCTCCCGCCACCAGGGGCAGCCTCCACCAGGCCCCCACCCATGCCTCCCACCACCCCCAAACCCCAGCAGTGCAGGGGCAGCCTCCACCAGGCCCCCACCCATGTCTCCCACCACCCCCACCCCCCCGCCACCAGGGGCACCCTCCACCAGGCCCCCACCCATGTCTCCCACCACCCCCACCCCCCCCCCGCCACCAGGGGCAGCCTCCACCAGGCCCCCACCCATGTCTCCCACCACCCCCACCAGTGCAGGGGCACCCTCCACCAGGCCCCCACCCATGTCTCCCAACACCCCCACCCACCAGCACTGTGGGGCACGTGGCCAGCAGGCAGTCAGGCAGCAGCAGGTGGGAGCGTGCTCAGGGCTCTGGGGGGCAGTAATTTGGCCTCCTGGCCAGGAGCGTGGTCTCTCGTGTGTGAACGCGTGGACAGCCTGATAGGGAGTGAAATCCCACACGTCAGCAAAGGCCCTTAGCGCGTAAACCCGTCAACAGCATATGCGCGCCTATAGTCACCTGCACGTGCAGGAAATTGTTGCGTGACACGTCCCAGTGTCAAAGCGTGTGATTGGTGAAAATGGATCTACACGCAGAAGTGACAAAGCGTGTGATTGGTGAAAATGGATCTACACGCAGAAGTGACAAAGCGTGTGATTGGTGAAAATGGATCTACACGCAGAAGTGACAAAGCATGTGATTGGTGAAAATGGATCTACACGCAGGAGTGACAAAGCGTGTGATTGGTGAACGTACACGCCACGTAAGTGACGCTGTACGTGTGGGCCAGTATATAAGGTACATGTAGAACACCATTTCCTTGTACGTGCTTTTCGTGGAGAGCGAGTGGGTGAATTCTGTACTTCTTGTCGTTTCACACGCGATTTACTTCACGGCGTTTCCAGTTCGTATTCCCTGTTACCTCTGACAGCTTTTTCTCTTTTTTCTCTTTTACTGGTTTACCTGGGCCTGTTCCCTCAAACAGTGTCCCCTTCTACTGTTGTCCTGTCTTCTCAGACAGCGTACACATCTTCTTTTGGCGGGGGTTTAGCCAGCCAAACGCGCTCATTTTTCACGCTCTTTTACCTGGCAGACGGTGAGTCACGCACGTATCCAACTTCTGTGCTTGCCCCGTGTGTAGCCTACCCCTTCAGAGGTCATTCTAGGCTGCGTGTGACACGCATACGTTCATTCTTGTGTTACTGGGTGCCACAGCGTAGTGCAGGTTTTTCTTTCTGCACACGTGGTCTAGGAGGGGTTGCGTGCACGTCATCTCCCTTTTTTGGGCCTCCTGTGCGTTGCGTGACCCGTCATCTTTCCCCAGGGGTTACAATCAGCCGTGCTAGAGCACTAGGGTACAATTACCATCTGGTACCCAACCCCTTTGACCCCCAATTGCCCAGGACAATTGTCTACAGCCACTCCCATACGCACATTAATATCAGTGCCATGGCTGGGAGGCGAGGATTCCGTAAGGGTGGCAAAGGTGGAAGAGCCACAAGTGGTGGCCGTGGTGGATCCGGTAGGGGACGTGGTCGTAACTTGCAGGGTGAGCCTGTCCCCCCATGTGTGGAGGACCAGTCAAGGGCACCCATCATCCCCCCCCCTCACCCCCCCCTCCCGTTGAGGCTGAAGTGGCTGACACCATCCATGCTCAGCCCTTGTTGGACCAGCCCATTGTGGCACCAGACCTGGCTGACTCCATGGCTGACTTCCAGGTCAGCAGGGCTACGACACGTGCGCTGGTGCACGTTGATGCCATCATGCCACGTGGATCTGGGGCAGCAAGGTCATCTGCTGCACCAAGGAGGCAGGGCGGAGAGGCTGCAGGGGCAGCTGCGGCTCCATCCACCCCAGCCCTCACACACCCAGCCAGGACAGTGTCGGTCCTAGTCCATGCTGCTGACATTCCCCCTGACACCATCACACTAGAGCCAATGCCTGCACCAACTCCCATGCTGAGTGTGCAATCCCACACTCCTGATACAGAGTCCACCAGGGCTCCTGCCCCTAGTGTCCAGAGCGGCGCAGGACACTCAGGATCACCACCACCTTCCAAGCGGAAGAGGAAGAGTGCTCGTCCGGCACAGGCTGATGCCCCAGACACGGCTACACAGTCCGGCCCGTCCAGGAAGCCCAGCTTCACGGATGACGAACTGAATGCACTTGTCGAGTATGTGTCCGGACATGACAACGAGATGGTCATTGTTGCAGGATCCAAGACCACACCTGCACAACGCCAGGCACACTGGCAGACCGTTGCGGACATCGTAAGTGCCCTTGGAATCGTGAGGCGCACAGCCAATGATTGCTATAAGCGCTGGAATGACCTAAAGCGCAGGGCAAAGAGTAAGCTGGCCTCAAGTCATGCCGCAACTCTAGTGACTGGAGGTGGGTCTCCAGTAGTAGACATGGAACTCACTCAACATGAGTCAGTCGCTGGGACCTACGTCACGGAGGAACAGATCCAAGGCGTGGGAGATCTGGCTGATTACGAGGCATTGTCCGGTGAGTGCACATGCATGTGTGTGTCATCCATGTGCATGGTGTGTGTGTGAGGGCTTCTGTTCGGGTGCCAGGTGAGAGTGTGTGCGCCTGAGTCGTATGGGTCAGCCATGTGCTTCATGCAATCCTTCCTGCGCAGCTGCATTTGGCCATAGCAGTATCCCTTCTGCCAACAGTAGACATCTAGCACAACTGCACGCCAGTTGCCCTTGAAGTGTCACCTTGACACAACATATTTGCTTCTTTTTCACTGTTCATTCAGTCAGTTTGTTTGCATTCCACCACTTTCACTAGGCATGTCGCTGTCCACTAGTCACATGTCTGACATGGGTATGGTAAAGTGGAGTGACTTTGTTACCTGGATATCATTTGTACACACATGTCCCTGTGCAATTTGACCATTTCAGACTGGCAGCTCCAGGTGAAAAATCTGACCTGTTAGAATTAGAAAAGCTATTACATGCGGGAACTGGACTGAATGAATAGGTGCTGCCCTCCTCTCCATCTTCACTCAATAGCAATGGTACATGCCATCTGTGTGATGGCATGTGTGTTTCACCTGCCAATCACAGGCCAATGTGTGATGCCACTGCCAGGCAGCATGCAGAAAATGTGTTCATCTTCCATCTTGGTGTCATCAGTGTGTGCCATTTGCCTGCACTTCATACGCAGTGAGGGTGCATGCATGGGAGGGTTTTAGTCATGTGGGACATGTGTCAATCAAGTACTGGTTCTCTTGCTTCTCAGCCCTCAATGTGTGCCATGGTGCTAATGCCTGTTTCCATTTCTTTGTTTACATGTCTTTGCAGGGGAAGACGCACCTGATACTGCTGGGGTTGTGGAGATGGTGCAGACCCAGGAGGTGTCCCAGGGCCGACCAACCACCAGTGAGGGACGTGGTGTGGTGGTGGGGGAGAACCCACAAGTGCTGCAGGTCGTGCTCTCAAGGGGTGTCTCTGGCTGCACCTCCCCCGAGCTGTACTCAGGTGTTGATTCGGATGAGACCTACGTGCCGTCGCAGGTGAGTGTTCCAGGGAGGGATTCTGTTCTGTCTCACCCACCTGCACCAGGGTCAGTACCCTCCATGGGGATGTCAGTGTTGGCAGCTACGCCTTCGGTGGTTACGGATGCAGGGTCACACTCCGCGACATCTGATCCTGTTCCTGGTCCAGCAGATCAGAGGGGGAATGCAGTCCTGCAGCCTCAGGCAGTGCTGGCACAGCAAGGCGCAGTTCGCCTTGCCCCAGACAGGTGTGGTGCCCGCCGACGTGGTGGCCGTACGCCACCCGGCAATACCGCATGGGAGCAATCCATTTACGGTATGGCTACCCAACAGGCTGCATCATCCGAGATGATGGCTCAGGCCATGGATAGGGTGGCCACTTCCATTGTCCCCCCAGAAAGGCTGATGGAGCGACTAGAGCAGGCAACCGACTCTATCTGCCAGTCACACAGGGAGGACATGTTGGGGTCCAACAAGGACAGGCGGGCGGCACTGGCGACTCTGCAGGAGGCCATCTCCATTGAGTCCCAGGGCCACAGGGAAGCCCTGAGGCAGGAGCTCCTACACCTCAGGACGACTCTTGTTGAGCTTGAGGCTTCAACACACCAAAGGACAGAACAGCAGCTGGAGCGTCTCACCCGTACGCTCTCAGCTGAGATGCAGGCAACGAGGGCGGAGGTCCGGGCATCCCGTGAGTTGTTGCATGGGGACCTCCGCACACTCATCCTCCAGAACCAGACCTACCACACCCGCATGCTTGCAGCCATGGAGGAGCAGACTAGGGCCTTGCGTGGGCTGCCTCCCATAGTGCAACCACCTCCGGATGCAGCTGCACAGGGTGATAATAGCGACAGCAGTGATACTCCCACAATAGGGTAGCCGTGTGGGCCATGAGCCCATGGAGGTGTTTTATCTTCCCAGGATCCACGCAGGTGGGTTCTGGTGTGCATCCTGTCCTCGGACCTCCTGGGTGGCCTCCCCAACCCCCCCGGGCCCATCAATGGCCATTTTTGATTGTTTCTTATTTTTATTTTTATTTTGATTTCTTTTATTCCCAATTTTTTTGGGACGATCTGTTGGCTTCGATCTGTTGGCTTCGATCTGTTGGCTTCCGTGGTTCCTGTGGGCATACGCTGCATTGTGGCTGGGCACATGCAGGCTTGTAATGTATTTGGTTCAGATGCTTGGGTTTGAGTCACACACACCCCTCCTGCTTCCCGTTTCCATGGGCTTGCAAAGGGTGTGCCCAAGTGACAGTGAATTACACAGTGACGTTGGACTCCCATGAGCTGTGTGGCCAGTCTGTAGTCAATACTGTGTATACATTCATAGTGCATATTGCTGTTGTGTTGTACACTGCATGTTGCATTGATGTGTAACTCTTCTTCTGTGTCTACCTCCCAATTTGCAGGTCCCTTCCTCATGTCCACACAAGGACCTCTAGTCTGGAGATGGGGACCATGTTGGCAGCAGTGCACCTACAACTCTACATGGCGACAACACTGCACAGTTGGTAGTGGTGGGAGTGCAGGCATTTCCAGGTGGTGAGACTACTAATATGTAACATTTGTGATGTAATGTTAATGGTACTACGTGCTCAAGTATGTTGTTGGTCCGGCATTGCTGTGAGCATTTCAGGTGTTGCAGGTTTCTAATAGTGCCACTGTACATAGTGAGACTGATGTCATGTTGTGGGGATTACTTTGTTTACCTGCAATTAGCATGACATGGCACGGTGTGTCGTGTGGCGGTGCTGGGGTTGGGTTGGCTGACATGGCACTGTCCTCTTGTTGCATTTTGCAAGTGGGTATTCATTTTAGCTGCTTCAATGTGTAACTTCACAAAACTGCATTGGTGGTGTCTGTGTGGGTAGGGATGCACACATTGTGACACTTCCAGGTGAACAATCTCAGGCTGACATGGTATTCCCGGTTCATTCTCCAGACATTCAGGATCAGTGTCAGGTTGAGTCATCATTGATTGTCAGATGGAATGTGCCAGGGCAGTGTGCACTCCACAGGGGTGTGATTTCTATGTGAAGTAATTAGCCACTAGCTGTGTACGGGCTGCCTCCCCCCGTGCCCTTTCCCCTCCCATGCGCAGCGGCTGTGCATGTGGTTGGGGATGTGGGGCCACCACCATGTCCACGGCCAGGCCCCGGCGTGTTGCAACGTTGTGCAGGACACATGCTGCCACTATGATCCTGCACACTACTGGGGGAGCGTATAACAGCTGCCCGCCAGAACGGTCAAGGGAGCGAAAGCGTGACTTTAGCACTCCGAATGTGCGCTCCACTATGCCCCTGGTTGTAATGTGGGCTGTGTTATATCTTACCTGGGGTGGCGTGGTGGGGTTCCGAATTGGCGTCATCATGTGGGGGCTGAGAGGGTAGGCACTGTCCCCTGTGGAGGTGGTGATTGGTATCATTGGTGGGGTTGTGACCTTGCTCAGTATCCAACATGCATGCATGTGCAGTGGCATACATACTCACCAAGCAGCCATGTATCGCCATGCCGCCCAGCATCTATGTCCCGGCATAGGGTGGACATTCGGTAAATGAAGCTGTCGTGGGTGGACCCGGGATAGTTGGCATATACTGAGGTGATGATTCCCTTGGCATTACATACTACCTGCACGTTGATGGAATGCCAGTGCTTGCGGTTCCTATAGATGTGCTCTGATGCCCTGGGGGGACGTAGAGCCACATGGGTGCAGTCGATGGCACCTAGCACTTTGGGGAATCGTGCCACTCCGTAAAAATCCAGGGCGGCAGCATGCCTTTCTGCAGGTGTTCTGGGCAGGTATATGTGCCTGCGGACTGATGGGCGTGCAGTCATGATGTTCAAGACCTGGTGTAGGCAGCGTGACTGGGTGGCCTGTGACACCCCACCCACTATGGCACTTGTCCGCTGAAATGATCCAGTGGCTAAGAAGTGCAGTACATTGAGGACCTTCTCCAGGGGGCTGAGTGCTTGGGAGCACAGGGTGGGTGATGTGAGGTCATCCTCCCACTCACTCACCAGGTCCAGTATGATGTGTGGTGGAAACCTGTACCTCCCATACACCTGGTCATCAGGCATCCCGAAAAGGCTGGTTCTGGGTGTGAATATTCTGGCCCTGACTATCCTCCTCCTCCTCCTTTGGTAGCCCACTGCCACTGCTGCTAGGAACGGTATGTTCATCCTGGCGTCTGAGCTTGCTATTGTTAAAGTCCGCAATTTTATGCTTTGCGCGTGTTCTAGGCGAGCGTGTGACCCGCGCACCCCTGGAATCCAGTTCCCAGTCCAATAGCGTGTGGAAATTCACACGCACCACGGGATACAGCGTGTGACCCGCGCACCCCTGGAATCCAGTTCCCAGTCCAATAGCGTGTGGAAATTCACACGCACCACGGGATACAGCGTGTGACCCGCGCACCCCTGGAATCCAGTTCCCAGTCCAATAGCGTGTGGAAATTCACACGCACCAAGGGATACAGCGTGTGACCCGCGCACCCCTGGAATCCAGTTCCCAGTCCAATAGCGTGTGGAAATTCACACGCACCACGGGATACAGCGTGTGACCCGCGCACCCCTGGAATCCAGTTCCCAGTCCAATAGCGTGTGGAAATTCACACGCACCACGGGATACAGGTTCGCTGACGTACTTGCGTGTGTAAGTGGCCGCGCACCCATTAAATACACGTACATAGGCCAATCGCGCGATGACACTCTGACGTGCAGTATTTCCACGTGTGTTCCGTCATCACGTGCTGAGTGGGGAACGCCCGTGCGGGTCACGTCAGACGCGCTTACGCGCTGAGGGACTCTGGTCCAATAGAATCGCGTATGCGTGCTGACGCGCTTACGCGCTAAGGGCCTTTCCTCAGATTTCACGCTGACGTGCAGGATTTTCACGTGCCAAATCACTCCGTATCAAGCTGGCCACCCGAAAACACACGGAACACCACGCTCCTGCCCAGAAGGCCGAGTTACTGCCCCCCAGTGCCCCGAGCAGCCTCCCACGTGCTATCTGCTGCTGCCTGCCTGCCTGCTGCCACCGTGCCCTGCCATTTGGTGCCTGCACATCAGCCATCTGCAGGGGTCCAGTTGCTGTGTCCACCCCTGCTGGAACTGAAGACTCCCAACTGGGATTACATCGCTCCACAGCCCAGCCCCAGGACCCAGTTGCCCACCCACACCTGCCTCTGGGGTTGCCATGTCGGGCACTTCCACATCTGGCACCAGTGGCAACCCCAGGCCAGAGGGGCAGAGGGGCACCAGCTTCACTGCCACCGAAGTTGGTGTCCTGGTGGAGCATGTCCTGGGGCAGTATGATGCCCTCTTTGGATCGTCCCGCGCCAGCAAGGAAGGACGGGAGAGGATCTGGGCCGACTGTGTGGTTGCCATCAACGCGGAGGGGGTGGCAACCCGCAACGTCCAGAAGATCAAGAAGCGCTGGGAGGACTTGAGGTCCAGGACCCTTGTGAAGGCCCGGCGCCTCGTGGAGGGGGGCCGGGGCCGCATGAGTTCCATCCAGAAGAGGGTCCTGGAACGCGTACGCCCAGCGCTCCACGCCCAGGTCCTTGAGAGGGAGGCCCGTCTGGAGTTGAGCGGTATGTGTCCAAGCATTACTGTGTGAGACAGGGCATGTTGCGGTGTGCTGGTTCTATGATACTTGCCTGTATGTGTGCCATGGGCCATGTATGCATGTATGTGTGCAGGGACATCATGGTAATGCATGTGCGACCAGTGATGTGTGACCCACATGGTTGTTGCATGTGTTGAAATGCGGCATGGGGAGCCCTATGCAGATTTTGGACATGAGAGCATGCCAGTCTCTGTACCTGGACATGGATGGGGGTGAAGGATGGGTGCTGATGCCAGGTACATATATGGTAGCCATGTCTGTGTGCCTGACCTGCGTGTCTGTGACTTGTGCATGCCATGGATGCATGACACATGTGTGTGACAATGCACAGATTCAGTGACGCACCCAACTTACCCTTGTTTCGCCTGTGTTCGGTGTGTTTGGGGCCAGATGGATGTGACTGAGGTGAAGTGTGTGCATGTGATATGCATGAGCCATGATGCATGTGAGTTACATATCATTGAATGTTTCTAGAGTCCATTGGACATGCATGGAAATGTCCATGGCATGCACCGTGCCTGTTACTGTGTGTGTTTTGCCTGGACTGACCCATGTGTTGTGGAGGGACATGATGGAAGTGTACTTTGACAGTGGTGCTCATCTGCTATTGCTTCCTGTCTAGGGGACCATTGTACAGTAGCCTGATGCTTGTGTCCTTTGTCTCCCTCTACGCAGCGGCTAGTGAAGAAGAGGGCGGAGACGGCGCTGTGGAGCAAGGCGGCGGGGATGCCCCCACGGCTGCAGCGGAAGGGGTGGGTGAGCCCCCACAGGGGCCTGCTACGGCGGGAGACGGTGAGGAGCCATCCAGGTTGGTGGTTTGCACAGAGGAGGAGGAGGCCGACACTGGTGCACACATGGGGCCTGGTGGGAGCATCCCTGCTGGTGCAAGTGGTGCAGTCCAGGGCCAGGGGCAGGAGGCAGCACAGGTCACCGTGGAGGGGCCTGTGCATGTCACTGTCCCTGACCCTGTGAGTGCACCACCATGCACCAGCAGGGATGCCCCGTCCCAGGCCCGTCCGCAGGTAGAGGGGATGTCCATGTCACCTGACTCCCCTCCACCTGCGGACGTGGTAACCCCTGGCCGCGTGGAGAAGGTCCTGATTGGGGTCGCGATGCGCACGGCTGTGATTCGTGATGACGTGCGTGCTTCCCGGGAGGAGCACGCACGTCATCACGAAGTGCACCGTGCCGACGTGGCCCAATTGGGATCGGCCATGTTCGGGGGTTTCCTGCATGTGTTGGCCAATCTGACGGCCCTCTCCTCCTCTGTGCAGGCTATCCACCGGTCGTTCTCCTTGCCGTCTTCCGGCCCAGATGCCACCAGGGCCCCCTGTGGACCTGCCCCGACCAATGCAGCCAGCTCGGTGGGGATCGCATCCCTGCCACAGTTGGGAGTCGGAGGTCCAGCAGGGGTGGACAACACAGCAAGTGGACCCCAGCAGATGGAAGATGTGACGGCATCATCGGGCAGGGCACGTGCACGACGGCGTCGGTGGTTTCCATCAGCCTGGATGCCGTCGTGCTGGCAGAGGCAGTGGCGTCGGAGGCAGCAGCGGGCTCGACGTGGGAGGCATCATGGCTCGGGGCCATCAAGATCAGAGGGGCAGGCATCGGCCGGAGGGCAGGGCAACCCTGGGATGGTGGTGTGTTCCGTGTGGGAGGAGTTTGGCCAGCGGATAGGTGCGGAGCGGCAGCGGGCGGAAGAGGAGCGGCTCGCCATGGTCAGGGCGGAGTTCTCCATGCGTCGGGCATTGAGGCGGGCTGAGTGCCTCGAGGAAGCTCGCAGGGAGTTTGAGGTGGACATGGGGTTGTCCCTGCGAGACCTCGGGGCCAGGACAGAGTCCCGCCTCCAGGACATCGACATGGAGTTCGATGATGCCCTGGCCAGCAACATCACCAAGTGAGCCGCAGGACTTGCCCGCTGCCTTTGTATATAGTTATTTAGTTAGTTAGTGCTAGGTTTCCTTTATTTATTTTTATTATTTTGGACCGCTCGGACAATGGCCACTTTTTTGTACATATATTTTTCATTAGTTAGTGGTAGGTTTCATTTTTGGTGTTGGGCTCATGGACCCTGGAACATTCCTGTATATAGTTTGTTTTTTTGGGAGATACATTTTTTTAATTTCTTATTGTTTTCACCATGACGTAATGGTTTTTCATTAATTTCCTATGACATGATATTGCTTTGGACAAATTCTTTTTAATTTTTTATTCCTTTGTTTTTTTGTTTATCACTTTTGTTCTCGGACATGGACCATTTATTTACTTAGCCACATCGTTGTATGTTTGAAAAGTTCACTTATTTTTGGTATTTAATACATTTTTTATATTTTCTTACACTTGTGTTATTTTCTCATTGGTTTGTTACATGTCATGATATGGGTTTTGACATTCACTTGCACCCATTGTGTATGTGTGTGTGACGGACATGTGTTCTTTTGCATACTTGGCATTGGGGTTGTGTCATGTGATTGCATTCACTATGTGGGTGGATGCAATCCTTGCCTGGGTGTTTGTGCTGGGTATGCTGGCCATTACTGCCATGATTGTGTATCGTCAGGACCTGGGGCCAGGGGGACATGTGTGGGGGCCTGCTGGCAGGTTCACCACAGTGCTGGGGGGTGGGGGTGGTGGGAGACATGAGTGGGGGCCTGGTGGAGGCTGCCCCTGCACTGCTGGGGGGTGGGGGTGGTGGGAGACATGAGTGGGGGCCTGGTGGAGGGTGCCCCTGGTGACTGGGGGGGTGGGGGTGGTGGGTGACATGAGTGGGGGCCTGGTGGAGGCTGCCCCTGGTGACTGGGGGGGTGGGGGTGGTGGGTGACATGAGTGGGGGCCTGGTGGAGGGTGCCCCTGGTGACTGGGGGGGTGGGGGTGGTGGGTGACATGAGTGGGGGCCTGGTGGAGGGTGCCCCTGGTGACTGGGGGGGTGGGGGTGGTGGGTGACATGAGTGGGGGCCTGGTGGAGGGTGCCCCTGATGGCGGGGGGGTGGGGGTGGTGGGTGACATGAGTGGGGGCCTGGTGGAGGCTGCCCCTGGTGACTGGGGGGGTGGGGGTGGTGGGTGACATGAGTGGGGGCCTGGTGGAGGGTGCCCCTGGTGGCGGGGGGGTGGGGGTGGTGGGAGGCATGGGTGGGGGCCTGGTGGAGGCTGCCCCTGCACTGCTGGGGGGTGGGGGTGGTGGGTGACATGAGTGGGGGCCTGGTGGAGGGTGCCCCTGATGGTGGGGGTGGTGGGTGACATGAGTGGGGGCCTGGTGGAGGGTGCCCCTGGATGGTGGGGGTGGTGGGAGACATGGTTGGGGGCCTGGTGGAGGGTGCCCCTGGTGACTGGGGGGGTGGGGGTGGTGGGTGACATGAGTGGGGGCCTGGTGGAGGCTGCCCCTGGTGACTGGGGGGGTGGGGGTGGTGGGTGACATGAGTGGGGGCCTGGTGGAGGGTGCCCCTGGTGACTGGGGGGGTGGGGGTGGTGGGTGACATGAGTGGGGGCCTGGTGGAGGGTGCCCCTGGTGACTGGGGGGGTGGGGGTGGTGGGTGACATGAGTGGGGGCCTGGTGGAGGGTGCCCCTGATGGCGGGGGGGTGGGGGTGGTGGGTGACATGAGTGGGGGCCTGGTGGAGGCTGCCCCTGGTGACTGGGGGGGTGGGGGTGGTGGGTGACATGAGTGGGGGCCTGGTGGAGGGTGCCCCTGGTGGCGGGGGGGTGGGGGTGGTGGGAGGCATGGGTGGGGGCCTGGTGGAGGCTGCCCCTGCACTGCTGGGGGGTGGGGGTGGTGGGTGACATGAGTGGGGGCCTGGTGGAGGGTGCCCCTGATGGCGGGGGGGTGGGGGTGGTGGGTGACATGAGTGGGGTCCTGGTGGAGGGTGCCCCTGGATGGTGGGGGGTGGGGGTGGTGGGAGACATGGTTGGGGGCCTGGTGGAGGGTGCCCCTGGTGACTGGGGGGGTGGGGGTGGTGGGTGACATGAGTGGGGGCCTGGTGCAGGGTGCCCCTGATGGCGGGGGGGTGGGGGTGGTGGGTGACATGAGTGGGGGCCTGGTGGAGGGTGCCCCTGGTGGCGGGGGGGTGGGGGTGGGGGTGGTGGGTGACATGAGTGGGGGCCTGGTGGAGGGTGCCCCTGGTGGCGGGGGGGTGGGGGTGGTGGGAGGCATGGGTGGGGGCCTGGTGGAGGCTGCCCCTGCACTGCTGGGGGGTGGGGGTGGTGGGTGACATGAGTGGGGGCCTGGTGGAGGGTGCCCCTGATGGCGGGGGGTTGGGGGTGGTGGGTGACATGAGTGGGGGCCTGGTGGAGGGTGCCCCTGGATGGTGGGGGGTGGGGGTGGTGGGAGACATGAGTGGGGGCCTGGTGGAGGGTGCCCCTGGATGGTGGGGGGTGGGGGTGGTGGGAGACATGGTTGGGGGCCTGGTGGAGGGTGCCCCTGGATGGTGGGGGGTGGGGGTGGTGGGAGACATGGTTGGGGGCCTGGTGGAGGGTGCCCCTGGTGACTGGGGGGGTGGGGGTGGTGGGAGACATGAGTGGGGGCCTGGTGGAGGGTACCCCTGGTGACTGGGGGGGTGGGGGTGGTGGGAGACATGAGCAGGTGTGCAGGGTAGTCCCCTGTTTTGTGGGCTGCCTGCAGGGGCCGTCGAGGGTGACAGGACCCAACCAGCCTAATCGCGTGTGTAACTTCGCACGCACCCCTGTAATACACGTACCAAGCCAAATTGCGTGTGATAATTCCCGCGCACCCCTGAAATACACGCGCACAGGCTATTCGCGTGTGGAAATTCCCGCGCACCCCTGAAATACACGTACCCTGCTGTAATCGCGTGTGGGACTTCCCGCGCACCCCTGTAATACACGCGCCCAGCCTATTCGCGTGTGGAAATTCCCGCGCACCCCTGAAATACACGCGCCCAGGCTATTCGCGTGTGGAACTTCCCGCGCACCCCTGAAATACACGCGCCCAGCCTATTCGCGTGTGGAACTTCCCGCGCACCCCTGAAATACACGCGGCCAGGCTATTCGCGTGTGGAACTTCCCGCGCACCCCTGAAATACACGTACCCTGCTGTAATCGCGTGTGGGACTTCCCGCGCACCCCTGAAATACACGCGGCCAGGCTATTCGCGTGTGGAACTTCGCGCGCACCCCTGTAATACACGTACCAAGCCAAATCGCGTGTGATAATTCCCGCGCACCCCTGAAATACACGCGCCCAGGCTATTCGCGTGTGGAAATTCCCGCGCACCCCTGAAATACACGTACCCTGCTGTAATCGCGTGTGGGACTTCCCGCGCACCCCTGTAATACACGCGCCCAGCCTATTCGCGTGTGGAAATTCCCGCGCACCCCTGAAATACACGCGTCCAGGCTATTCGCGTGTGGAACTTCCCGCGCACCCCTGAAATACACGCGGCCAGGCTATTCGCGTGTGGAACTTCCCGCGCACCCCTGAAATACACGTACCCGGCTGTAATCGCGTGTGGGACTTCCCGCGCACCCCTGAAATACACGCGGCCAGGCTATTCGCATGTGGAACTTTCCGCGCACCCCTGAAATACACGTACCCTGCTGTAATCGCGTGTGGGACTTCCCGCGCACCCCTGAAATACACGCGTCCAGGCTATTCGCGTGTGGAACTTCCCGCGCACCCCTGAAATACACGCGGCCAGGCTATTCGCGTGTGGAACTTCCCGCGCACCCCTGAAATACACGTACCCTGCTGTAATCGCGTGTGGGACTTCCCGCGCACCCCTGAAATACACGCGGCCAGGCTATTCGCGTGTGGAACTTTCCGCGCACCCCTGAAATACACGTACCCTGCTGTAATCGCGTGTGGGACTTCCCGCGCACCCCTGAAATACACGCGGCCAGGCTATTCGCGTGTGGAAATTCCCGCGCACCCCTGAAATGCACGTACCCTGCTGTAATCGCGTGTGGACCTTCCCGCGCACCCCTGAAATCCACGTACACGGCCAAATCCCGTGTGAGACTTCCCGCGCACACGTATTTTTTTTCAGCGTGTCCGTGTTTGTGGGTACCCCTTTGCACGTCATTTGTCCTGGAGGGCCACAGTATAGGACATTCATCATGGCAGTATATGGGTGCTATTTGTTGGCGCACCTTTTGGCGCACATTTCTTACAGCCGCTGAGACGCTACCGCCTGCTTTCTTGTGGCGGTCGTGTTTGTGCCTGTGCGCTGGTTTGAGCGTGCGCTTTTTTGACCTATTCTATTCCATGAATACGAGTTGTAGGCGAGCGTGTGGGCGTTCTGCGCACTTTTACCCTGTGCTTCCCCCGTGACGCCCACATTTTGGCAAGTTGTTCCCCATTCCGAGTGTTACGCCCCGTGTTCCGCCTACTTTTGTTGCGTGCGCCGCGCTATGTGCGATTTTCGCTGTGGACTGTGCGATTTTCGCTGTGACCTGGCGCATGCCGTTAGATGGCCTGTGCGCCAACGTGCGCCGCGCACTTTCTTATCGCACGTCCGATGGTTTTCTCGCGCACGGCCTTCCATGAATCGATGTGCGCTGCTTTTCGTGCGATTTTCGCTATTCCACTGCGATTTTCGCTATTCCACTGCGAATCGCACGTTTTTGGCCACTTGCGCCGCGCTAATTATTCCATGAATCGGCCTGTCAATCTGTACTGCCAAGACTGTAGAGACCAGAGAGAAGTAAGTCTAGGAGGAAAATCCAGGTTATTATTTTGACATTTTGACAAGAGAGGTTAAGAGGCTTCCCCTTTGAAGAAAGCAATTTGAAGGAAGAATGCCTTGCCTACCTGAGGAGGTTGAAATACTGTAACATCTAGCTTGTCAAAATCTGTCTAAAAGTCATTGAAGTTGTGGCAGTAGTCCAAAGTATCGGAACTCAAGAGGTATATCTGATTGTCAGTAGATGCTACATTGCAGTTGTCGAAACCAAGGTGAAATACTGTGGGACAAAAGTGACTGTTCTCATGGTAAAACAAGTAGAAATATAGTTGTTGAATTAGAAGCAGCAGTACTAAGAAGTCATCCTGACAAATATACAATTTTGAATGTTGAATTTATAATTTCAGGAATCCTAACTGTTACCAAGAACTGTGTATCATTGACAGTGTGTATATTGCATTTTCTTTTGAACTGAACTGGCAAATCTTCCCATGGGATTGAAAAAGCATTGTCGCCAGGATTACCATTGAGGCTATTCTCTTTTAAGTGGAAAGTGGAAACATTCACCCAAAAGAGGACATTTGTTGCCAGTGGAAATGTTGTCAAAAGAAGCGATTTGTTGCCAGTGGAACTTTTGTTGATGAACTTTTACTTTGCATTTTTAACTTATAGTACTGAGTTAAGACATTTTCTTTTCAAGGTTGAACATTTTGTTAAAGTGACTTTATATACTGGGAAAGAGAAATCAACCAGGGCATTAGAAGGCAATTTAGGAAATGTTTATATTGTTCATGTCATGTTGAATTGCCATACCTATTTTTTATGTATTTGTTGTTTAGTGTGAGGGCCAGTTATCCTGTGTTAGAGCGTGTTCCCTTAGCTTTCAGACTAGGCAGAGAATTCCTCAGTAGATTAGGGACAGTGTGACATTTTAATATAAAAAAATGGCCTATTTTGAACGATATTCAAACAGTTGTGTGCCTCGCATTTATGACCCCTCATGTCAAGGACGGGGCATTTGTGACCGAGACGCCTGGTCGTCATGGCAAAAGTCCTTTGAAATCCGACTGCTCAGCCATTTGTTGACCGAGTTCCCCTGCCCCTTGAGTTATTGCAGCCACATTCTGTCCGTGTACCAAACATCCAGACTTCAAATGTGTAATGTTTCCTTCCCCCTGGAAGATGGGGAATTTGATTACTTGAGACAGAGCAAATAAATTGCATTTTAAGGGGATTTAGCCTAAACTCAGAGACAGATGGAAGCTGTAAATGGGGAGCATTTGTTTTTTATTGCAAGGCCTGTTCCTGAGAACCAACTCCAGGCAAAGTTATATGGTTTTAAGGTGAGCTTCAAAACCCAATGTTCACATCTTTCTCATAGGTCCGCAACCCCCATGTCCTCCAGCTTGTTGGGGGCTGTTCGCACCTTTGCCTTCTTGGCCCAAAGCTGCTGCTTAGTTCAGAAATGCAGCCTCTAAAATGTCATTTTATTTTCCCCACATTTGTTTTACCAATTCCACAAACAGAGCAACATCATCACATTTTTACAATCAAACTCATTTCAAAGACATATCTTTTATATCTCTGTATGTTCCTTTGTACAAAGCTGGTTTTCAGACACAAAGCAAAGACACATTCCGATTTCGTTTTCCCATAATCTGTTATGCTTTCATCCAGCTTGAAAGCATCTGTAGTGTTGTATACTTCTGTAAAGCGCTCTGTTGCTTCTCGATGTTAGGTCCGTGCTCAGAAAATACCATAATAATAATAATAATAATAATAATAATAATACAAAAATCCCAGATTGAACAGTTCTCCTATTAAAAAAAAGAATGCTGAATTCTTCCTGTTAACTGGAAGTATCTATCTCGGAGGTGGGGGGATTCAGCTACTTAGGATATATATTCTGATTGTAGATGGGCTGCTAACATCGCACATGTCCTTGCACATGTCAGTTTTCAGATGCTTTATGCAGACTGCAGCTCACATGTTTGTTTTTTAACTGGCACTTTTCTTTCTGTGGATACTTTTCTTCGGTATAGATTTTCTTGACAACATGCGGGAGAAGTGAGTAAGAGGTAGCTTCTACCGTTCATGAGTTATGCTGCTCCAAGGGTGCAGATAAATGAACACTCTAAAAAGTGGCATAAGCAATCTCACAGGGAATTCAAAGAGTACTAAACCCTCAAAGCCCCATCAGCCCCAGGGATGTCTCTGCAGTTTGGTGTCCTCCATTAGGTACAATACAATAACGTCACCTATCCCCTAGTTCAAAGTGGAGCCTGGGCGCTGTATTAAACACACACCTTGACAGGCAGCAGTTCACTTCTCTGACTGCAGAATCATATATGTTCTTTCCATAATGTACATGTGCATAGAGAAGCTACACATCCATATTAAGAAGCATTGAACACTCTGATAAAAATGAAAGCACTGGAAGCATAATCAGAAAGACCATGCTGCTAAACAAAATACAAATCTTTTTCTGTTATAACTAAATAGTCCCAGCTCAGGTGAAGGTAGGCTGCTAAAATTGAAATATGTTCAAAAGGCTTGTAATGCCTTTATTTGCAGATGTGCAAATGGAATGCACTTTGTGCATAGTACCAAGGCACCTATATGTATCAGAATGTACTACAAGCAGCTGACTGCCATACATTACGTGCTATATTGGAATGTATTTAAGCTTGGATGTAGTAAGAACCACACTGTAGTTTCCAGATATCTCAAGTTGTTTCATGTCAAGTATAAAGTAATAAAACAGTCCTAAGGTTTAGGACCGCATCACACTGGATACAGGCCTGCAGTTATAATGTGTACAGGAATGCAGAAATGTCATGCACTACTAAATGCCAGCACTTATTGAACATGATTTGAGAGACCTGTTTCATAATATGTTTTTAGAAACAAGCACATGCATAAAGTAGTGATGTTAGGTGAGAAAAATGGATGGTGTTTTTCTTTCAATTTTGTAGTTTTATAATGCTTTAGAATTCTAATATTTTGCAGTTAATTTGCATGCAGATGGCTGCTGTGCAGCTGAAGAATTGCTTATACCAATTCAGTTGGTTAACACATGTGCAAATCTCCAGAGATCTTTGTTCATCCTGCCTGCCTATATTTGGATTCTGAAAGGGCCATCTCTGTCTTTCATCTTTACACAGTCGATAAAATGAACACTATTTAGTTGGGTAATATTAACAGCTAATATTTAAATGTTGTGAAGCTACTGGTATTCACTGTGAAGCAATGACATTTTCTGTGTAAGCCAAAGAGCATTATGATTGTAGTTGTTTGGCTGGAAAAGAGCTGGGTGTTAAAAAATGTAGGACCCAGACAAGGACATTGATTCACCAAAATGCCAAGGGCAGCAGAAGTGACATCACAGACCTGATGACATCACTGGAAGAGATGTCACTTGACCTTTGGCCCAGGCATCAGTTCCTCTTTAGGCCTGGTGACACCACTGGAAGTGTCGAGCAGGTGTAAAATAAAAGTACATACACGTAACCATTTTAAAATAACAAATAGGTACTGAAGCAGACAAGAATATTTTAGATACCACAAGGGTCTGGAATTCCTATAGCCCCCCTCCCAGAACAAGTTCTTTATTGTCAAGAACAAGAGGTTTTTTTATAAACATTGGGCCTCATTATAAGTTGGACGGTCTGGGAATAAAATGCTGGTAATAAAGTGTACTGGCACTTTTCCAGACCAGCCAACAATACATTTGCTGGTAAGGTAAAAGATTTAACGCCAGCTAAGAGCAGGAGGTATATCCGCCACCCTACCGCCAAAAAAACACTGGTATTACCGGCACTGTAACACTGGTGCCGGTAATACAGGTAACCCCCCCTTGCCTCGATGGAGTCCTATGAGACTCCATGGAATGGGGATTTACTGGCGTTTCCGCCACTTTGAATCTACCGGTAATTCCGGCAGACTAAGTGGCAGAAACGGTAGTACAGTTTGCCAGTATGTCGTTGGTAATACAAGCGGGATACCGGCAAACCTATAATGAGGGCCATTGTCCCCTGGGCAAGTAGACAGTAGGTTAAGTCTGTATAGGGTTTTGGACTTTCAAAATACTTGTTTTGAGCTATTGTGTAACAGGGTGCATCATGGCAATCAAGTTGTTTTGGGGCTCTGCTGCATGGCTGGAGCAAGTGTGTTGGTTGCATTGATGTGGGGGAATTCTATTGTCAGAGTGGGCAGGAGTGTTAACAGACTCCAACTTTCAAAATTGCAATCAGTCTCCTTTTACATTGAAATGCTGGGCCAACTGCAGTTGCACATTAAAATGCACTGAACTGAAATCCAATTTTGGGTAGCCACAGCATGCAAAGAATGGACTAAGAAGGAGTGTAAAGTTCTGGTCAATCTAAAGGACATTCAGTTCGGTGTTTTTAATACTGGTCAAAGTGGCTTTAGCTCAGCAGGCAAGTGAGGCAGAATGAGCGTAGGTTTGGTCCTGAGTGGCACAACTCTAGCGAAGGGGTCGAGACTTGTCACAGCTTAATGGCAGTGAGTAGATCATTCAGGTGGCTACAATTGCTCATTTATATTTGTGTTCATGTAAATGTGTTGCCGTTTGCTTAGAGAATTCTTGCCCCACCTCAGTTTCTCAATTAATTGCACATCATTTGAAGAAGTGGTCATGCTAAATGTTGTGACGGAATAGTGCTAATAATGTAAAGCTTATTTTATTTTTGTGCAGACCCCATCTTTCTGCTCTTTTCAGTTGCCAGAACAGAGAACCATGCTTTGTTTTATGATTATAGTTGAAACCTACCAACTTGGCCTTAAAGCTCAAAGCCCCTCTTCCACGGTCCTCCCGCCCCAACCAAAATGAAGCTCGAATAAACCTGCCAAATATCCTGTAGACTATTAAATGCATGTGTTAGAAAGTGTGATCTGGAAACTGAATTTTTATTGGTTTGGTTAAAAAAATGCTTTTTTACAATTTTTCGCAGCATTGCTTAAGTACTTAATTGTGCTGTCCACGTCATATATACCTTTATCTGGTATATATATTTCTTTTATTTATAGCGTGCTTTACGCCAAAGCACTGTATAATTGGAGAGGGACAATAAAAAATGAATACAAATTTGAACAATGAGGTTACATTGGGCCGGAGAGGAAAGCAATGACTTTAGTCAAGAACGGAAAAGCAGAAGTGAAATAGAAGAGCGAATAGAAAGAGGAAGAGCCTTCTAATGTTAAGGAGAAAGAGCAAAGCGGGACAGGGTGCAGGCCAGCTTTGGAACAGAAAGAAGGAAATGCGATTGTGAGTGCACGAGACGGATGGAGAGTAAAGGAAAATGAGGGAGAAAGGATAAGGAGGAGAGATACCACTATGTCATAATGGGCCCAGTTCATGGAATCCAGCGCAGAAGTAGCGCAACCCTGCACGCTGAGAAGGAGCGTGTGCCACGTGTGCGCCTGCTGTGGCGCAAACCAGCAATTGCGCGACACGTATTCATGGAATTCACGAGTCATCAGTAGCCGTGGCGCAATGAACATCAAGCAGCGCCTGTAACGCCCCCAACATGCCCCGTGCGCAGGAAAAAGCCAGTGAACTGCCTAATACGGCGCAAGGCCCTGCGCCATCTGTGGGCCAGAACACAGCCCCCATCGTAATCTCGTGAAAAATTCTGCACCCCAGCGAATTCGTGTACCCTGGTCGCACCAGCCAAATCACGTGGAAAGGCCTGTGCAGACCCCGGTTGTACCAGCCAACCCACGTGGAAAGGCCCACGCGTACCCCTTCCACACCCCAGCTTTAACACGCACCCCGGTGGTACCAGCCAAATCATGTGCAAAGGGCCGCACGTACCCCGTCCGCACCCCAGTCTAATCGCGTACCCCGCTCGCACCAGCCAAATCACGTGGAAAGGCCAGCACGTGCCACTATCAGCTGTGAACACACCACACAGGCAGCCTACACCACATGGCCCCCATCACCCGTGGCCATACCCCCGCAGGCAGCCCACACCACATGGCCTCTCCATCACCTGTGACCATACCCCGCCGGTAACCCACACCACATGGCACCCCCATCACTCGTGATCATACCCCGCAGGCAGCCCACACCACATGGGACCCCATCACACGTAACCATACCCTGCAGGCAGCCCACACCACATGGCCCCCCATCACCCTTGACCATACCCCGCAGGCAGCCAACACCACATGGCCCCCCCATCACCTGTGACCATACCCCGCAGGCAGCCCACACCACATGGGACCCCCATCACCCATGACCATACCCCGCAGGCAGCCTACACCACATGGCACCCCCATCACCCGTGATCATACCCCGCAGGCAGCCCACACCACATAGGACCCCATCACACGTGACCATACCCTGCAGGCAGCCCACAACACACGGCCCCCCAAAACCCTTGACCATACCCCGCAGGCAGCCCACACCACATGGGACCCCATCACCCTTGACCATACCCTGCAGGCATTCCACACCACATGGCCCCCCAACACCCTTGACCAGACCCCGCAGGCAGCCCACACCACATGGCCCCCCATCACCTGTGACCATACCCCGCAGGCAGCCCACACCACATGGGACCCCCATCACCCTTGACCATACCCCGCAGGCAGCCCACACCACATGGCCCCCCATCACCTGTGACTATACCCCGCAGGCAGCCCACACCACATGGGACCCCCATCACCCGTGACCATACCCCGCAGGCAGCCCACACCATATGGCCCCCCATCATCCTTGACCGTACCCCTCAGGCAGCCCACACCACATGGCCCCCCATCACCTGTGACCATACCGCGCAGGAAGCCCACACCACATGAGACCTCCATCACCCGTGACCATACCCCGCAGGCAGCCCACACTATATGGCCCCCCATCACCCTTGACCATACCCGCAGGCAGCCCACACCACATGGGATCCCCCATCCCCCATGACCATACCCAACAGGCATCCCACACCACATGGGACTCCCCCAATCACCCGTGACCATACCACGCAGGCAGCCCACACCACATGAGACCCCCATCACCCGTGACCATACCCCTCTTGCAGCCCACACCACATTGGACTCCCACATCACCCGTGACCATACCCCTCAGGTAGCCCACACCACATTGGACTCCCCTCATTACCCGTGACCATACCCTGCAGGCAGCCCACACCACATTGGACTCCCCCATCACCCGTGACCATACCCCGCAGGCAGCCCACACCACATGGGACTCCCCCAATCACCCGTGACCATACCACGCAGGCAGCCCACACCACATGAGACCCCCATCACCCATGACCATACCCCTCTTGCAGCCCACACCACATTGGACTCCCCCATCACCCCATCACCCGTGACCATACCCCGCAGGTAGCCCACACCACATTGGACTCCCCCATCACCCGTGACCATACCCCCGCAGGCAGCCCACACCACATTGGACTCCCCCCATCACCCGTCACCATTCCCCGCTGGCAGGCCACGCCTCATGTCTCCCCCACACCTGTGACGGCAACCTGCAGGCAGGCCCCACCTCATGGCCCCCCCACACCTGTGACGGCAACCTGCAGGCAGGCCCCACCTCATATCCCCCCCACACCTGTGATGGCAACCTGCAGGCAGGCCCCGCCGCATGTCCACCCCCACACCTGTGACGGCAACCTGCAGGCATGCCCCGCCTCATGTCCACCCCCACACCTGTGACAGCAACCTGCAGGTAGGCCCTGACTCATGGAACACCCCCACCTCCCAACACAATGTGGACCGATAAATATAAATGCAGCAGATGTGAAATGAAATGCCACCACACGTGCACCTTAACATCCATCCATTGTTCATGCATACCACAACATGCCACATGCCATTGGAAGTCAAACATGACACATGCATGCATGTGTGCACACACATGAACAACATAGGGCAGCATCATGGACATAGAACAGAGTAAGCAAGAGCCAAACACGGGCGAATCCATCGGGACCAGACACCACTTTGATTTAACATGAAAAAATATATATTAAAAACAGTATTCAAGTCATACTCATATAAAGAATGTAAATAGAAGCACCATGAAATGAGTCAATAAATAAGAGTGTTAAAAAGCAAAAACATTGGCAGCGAACAAACTAAAAATGAAATCAAAGATGTGGTACATGTCCATGAATGTATGTCCAAATGAAAACACAAATGAAAAGAAAACCATTCCTTCAGGTGAAAAATACATTTGAAAAAAGAGAACTATATACAAACAACCAGGGTCCATTGTCCCAAACCATGTGCAATAATCCAGAAGTATATAATCAAAAAAGAACTATATACAAAAAGTGGAGCAAAGTCCAATAACTCCAAATAAAAAAATATAAAAATGAAACCTACACCTAAAGAACTATGCACAATGCCAGCGGGCTCGTCCTTCGACTCACCATGTCCCCTCAATGTCTCCACCAGGCATCATCGAACACTGCGTCCACTTCCCCTAGGCGGGCCTCAGCTCTCACCTCGAGGGCTTGCAGGGACTCCTACATGCTACTTCGAAACTCCCTGCAAGTCTCCTGGAGGACCTCTGCCCACCTCTCTGCCCGACGCATTGTATTCTCCGCCCTGGCGATGGTGAGTCTATCCTCCCGTGCCCGCTGCCACTCTGCTACGATTTGCTGGCCAAAACGCTCCAACACGGAAGACATCCTTGTAGTAAGGCCCATGTAGTCCACAGCACCTTCTCCGCCCTCTTCTTCCATCGTTGCTGTGGATAGGGAAACATGGAACACAAACATCAGGGTACTGAACACATGTGTGTTTGTCACAATGCTAATGTATATCAGTGGCACTGTCAGAGGTCACAAGCATCATCACCATCCACTACACACAGGGAAGTGCTATTCACACACATGCACAATCATGTCTCTCATTCACAACAGACATTCACATCCTTGGACAACGCACTGGCAACACCTCCGAATTGTGCCTCCAGCTCACACGCATCATAGGTCATACACGTCTCATTAATACACATCACCTGACAGTCATGAAGCAGGCTATGGAGCTATCACGTAACAGTGCACTCGAGCAAATTGGCAGCGTGAGGCAATCACAAATCAAGAACTCAAGTAACATACATCCTGGAGTGTTGGCCAGTCACACACTCACTACTCATACACATGCACATGTACACCATGCATGTCCATGATGTTGACATAAGCACCCCTGTGTCACATCTCTTGCATGCCCCAGTCCAGACACAGGCATGCAAACATGTGCACATTGTTACATGCTGGTGCGCATCACGCATTGCAACACAGACACCATTGATGTGGCACACGCTTGAATGGACTCACATGCACCACTGTTAGGGACATGCACACAGACATCTGTACAGGAGGCATGCCAGGCATAAGGCCAAGGTGCACACTCCAGCTGTCAGTCTAGAAAAATGGATACCTCTACTTTGTGACCGCAAACGTATTTTGGTGGCCGTGAGCCAACCGTCTCATGCATGATATGACAGAATATAGGTTTCAAGTTTGCCAATGAACGGCCATTTTGATGTAACAAGAATCGCCATTTTGTTTTCTAACCATTGCTCATTGCTTTCTGTCCTATTGCTTTGCAGTATATTTTCCGCTTACACTGCTCGACTGTAAAACATTGTTGTCTGTATGTAAAAAGGACAAGGCTGCAGGGCCGGGAGGATAACAAGAGTTAGTTGAAACACAAACGTAGGCAGCGCCAGGAAGAATGCCCGGCTCCCTCCCGAATGTAGCCTTGAAGCAGAGCTGGAGGGCATTTAATCATTTCACAGCTGCCAGCCAGTCTCGTTATATGGTAAAATATGTTAGAATAATACAGCTAAAGGCTTGAATTATGCTCTTCTTACGGCCCCCCTTTGCTGAGCCCGCTAGAGCGTGTCGGCCCCCAGGACACGAATAGCACCTAATAGATAGCAAGGCCCGGAATGCAACTCATCCCCCCCGTATGTAGCTCGCTTCCAAGAACAGAAGCGCTGTGTTCTATTCAACAACTGAAAGATGCCTTCGCACTCACAAATTGTAAATTGTTACTAGAATAGATGTTTGAAGGTGTCATAGTTGTCGGAGATGTCCATCATCACACCAAGTTCAAAGAAACCTAATAAAAGGGGAGTGTTAAACATGTCATAGCTGATTGTTTGATATGCATTTTGTATATATGTAACTTATGTACGTAATTCACTCTCTTGCGTCCCTCGAGGTCTAGAGATACACGTCGCGAGGCGTGAGACCGAGTTGGCCAACTGAGAATTTTGCTTTGCAATGAACCCTAGCTTTGGGAATACAACCTCGTGTCTGGCGTATCTATCATGTGTGGTGACTCACCTTTTTTCCATAGACGTCAGGGTCCCCTAGGGGCCCCTTTCAAGATGACGCCTGAATAGGGACCCTCCCCCACTTGTTCCATCGCAGAACATTGTAATTGAGTAAGGCGGAGAACGGCGAGGATGGGACGATCGAGCCGGGATCAAGAGGTGTTCGGAGCGCCCTGTAAAAGTGATGAGAGACTCCTTTGCAGATCTGCACACATCTGATCCCTGATCGACGTGCCTGGCTAGAGAACAAGGAGGCGAGGGTCCCGAAACGAGGCGGAAGCCAAGAAACGCAGACACGACGTCCTTTGGTGCATCAGTATACAGACAACTTGATTTATCAGGTGAGTCATTCCCCAATTCAAAGTAATCCTGATATTGGTTGAGAGTTGACTTTGCAAAATCAAACGCCCTAGGTAAGGTTGATTAACCAGGGGGAACGTTGAAACATGCCTGGGGTATTGTCCACCTTAGCGGGGTTTTTACGCTGTGGTAGACAATCTTTAGAAGATGGCCAAATTGTACTGTCACGCTCACCTGATTCCCACGGAGGCGCAGGTCTGGCTTCGAGTGCTGATGCTTCTTCAATGGTGAAGCGCAGGACTCTAAAGATGGACTCACTGGCTCGCAGGAATATTCCCCTGTGCGTGAAAAGGGAGTATTACCTACTGACGGAATAATGCTCAAGCCTCCCACTCCCTTCCAACCCTCCACGATACCCTTCCTCGATTCCCCGTGAAGTCTCACCTTAGGGTCTGGAAGGATGAGTTCTCCATCCTGCTTCTGATGCAGGGGCGCGTTGAAACCCAGTTACTTCACTGGATTGAGGTTTGATGGGAGTTCAAATAAGCTTGACTATTCAGGTAAGGCGCTGTAAGAGTTCTGTAGCGAGTTCAAAAGTTCAAGCTTAATAATAATGTTCATTGTCTTATTGCCGCAAGCGCTAACGCTTATGTCTTTTTCCCCTTAGGGGCCGGGGTTCGGAATGCCGGAGATATGGCGCCGACCCGAAGTGAAACGTGCAGTTCCAGTAAATGACAGGTAAGTTCTGGATGAGCGTTCGGGTAATGTCTTTGCATTCGCTCATTCAATGTCTTTGTCTTTTTTCCCCATAGGGGCCGGGGTCCGGAATGCCAGGAAGTGGCAGGACCCGAAATGAAATGGGAATGACCCAACAGGTAAGTCTTAGAAGGAAACTGAGCTTTTCCTATTCCCTTCCTTCTCTCACCTTGTGTTCTTGTCTTTTTCTCTCTAGGCTCTGGGAAGTGGCTGCGGATCTGGATGATCGCTGCTGAAGATGGAGGTGCCCAGGAAAGGTGAGTGAAATGCAGCGCTGCAGCGATCGAAGCGAAATGCTTTTAAAATGATGTCTTCCCTTTCAGGATTGTCGGTATGATGTCTCCGTGATGCAGCTTTAGCAGGTAAGGTCTTCTTTCTCTCCAATTCTCTCTTAGCAGGTGACCCAGGATGCTGACAGGCGTGGCTGAAGTCCAGATGCAGGAGCTGACACGGTGAGCGTCCAGCTGCGAGGAGCAGAACAACGCGAAGCGTGAGTTGCTGATCGGGCGTGGTTTAAATAGCTTTGGAAGAGAGTTCCAGGTATGTATCCTTCCCCGACCACACCCAGGGAAAGTAGTCCCACAGGTAAAGTAGTTCCATTCAGGCCTCAAGAGGGCCTGGATGTAGCAGCATGGTCTGCAGCAGGTAAGTGCACATTAAAACACTTGAACACATGTCTAGCTTTATGAGCCTGGCGCCGGGGTCCAACATGAGCCTGGCGCCTAAGGTGCCAGGACTGTGTCCAAAGGGCCCCAGCTTGGGCCCGCTGGCACTTCCCTGGGGGAAATGATGCCTGCCTCTGAGGTTGCTGGGTCGGACCTGGCTCCTTGGAGGTAGGCATCATGACAGTACCCCCCCTCAAGGCCCCTCCCAAGGTTGTTCCCTCCGGGGGTTTTGGCTTGTTCGGAAATCTCCGGTGGAACCTTTGTATTAATCGAGGTGCGTGAACATGGTTACTAGGCTCCCACGATCTCTCCTGAGGTCCATATCCTTTCCAGTCAACAAGATAGAAGAGTTTGGACTTTAACACCTTGGAGTCTAAAATGTCTTTAACTTCGAATTCTAATTCCCCTTCAATTTGAACTGGGTCTGGAGGCTTGGACAGTCGGGTCCCTGGTTGTACTGGCTTCAAAAGTGATGCATGAAAAACTGGATGAATACGCATGTTAGACGGTAAATCCAGTTTAAAGGCCACGGGATTGATTATAGCCTTGATGGGATAAGGTCCTATGAATCTGGGATTGAAGGTTCGGGGGCCCTTGAGGGGTAAATGTTTCATTGCTAGCCATACCTGATCTCCTACTTGGTAAGGAGGAGTTTTACTTCGGTGCAAATCAGCGTTTTCTTTATACTTTTTCTTGGCTTGCTGTAAATGAGTTGCAGCTTCTTTGAAGGCTCGGGTTATTGTGGAATGCAGATGATTTACTGCGGGCATTTCCAGGGTCAGAGGTGGATCTAGATCAGAGGTCCGAGGATGGTGACCATACAAAGTATAAAAAGGAGTTTGTCCGGTTCCAGAATGCACTGAATTGTTGTATGCATATTCTGCGATCCAAAGGATGTCTTTCCAATTTAACTCGGATTGGTGTAACATGCACCGAAGATATTGCTCGAGAGTCTGATTGGTTCTCTCGGTTTGTCCGTCGGTCTGGGGGTGGTGGCTGGTGGATAGCCGCACATCTATTTGTGCTAGTTGGCAACACTTCTTCCAAAAATGGGAGATAAATTGACTTCCACGATCCGAGACTAATATGGAAGGGAACCCATGTATGCGAACTATATTCTCCAGAAATTCCTTGGCCAAGGTGGAAGCTGAAGGCAAACCTTTTAAAGGGATAAAGTGGGCCATTTTGGAGAATAGATCCACAATTACAAGGATAGTGTTGTAACCAGCACAAGGAGGCAGGTCAGTTATAAAGTCCATTGACAAGGTGTGCCATGGTGCCGGTGGAATATCCAAGGGTTGAAGTAGGCCGGCTGGCCTTTTCTTTTGACCCTTGTTTTGGGCGCAAATTCCGCAAGACAATACAAAAGACTTTATGTCTTTTCTCCAAGAAGGCCACCAGAAGTGGCGTTTGATTTTTACCTCCGTTTTAGCGATACCAGGGTGTCCTTCCATTAATGATTCATGATGATGGGCAATAACAAGTTCTTGCAATTCTTTACTAGGCAGAAACAACCGCTCCTGGAAGTAGGGTAAGTCATCCTTAACGGTGTAATGAGGACCCTTTTGACTCCATTCCAGTAAGGCTGAAGAGTCTAGAAGTTGTTTTACTTGCGTTTGGATGTCCTCAATAGTTTGCAATGAAGTTAGGCCTAAGATTCTTTGTTCAGGTATGATTGGCACAGGTTCTAAACTCGAATTGGGTTCTTTCATGCCAATCCGGGATAAGGCGTCCGCTTTACCATTCTTGCACCCAGGGCGATAGGTAATTACAAAATCAAATTCCGCAAAGAATAGTGCCCATCGGAGTTGTCGTGAAGATTGAGCTTTGGCCGTCTTTAAATACTGTAAATTTCTGTGGTCCGTAATTACGGTGATGGTGTGTCTTGCCCCGAGAAGGTAGTGACGCCAAGCCTTGAAAGCAGATTTAATAGCCAGTAACTCTTTGTCGGTAATTGCGTAGTTGATTTCAGGAGGAGAACATTTCCTGGACCAAAAGGCCACAGGGTGTAGTTGGTTAGTTTCTGGGTCTCTTTGCGACAGGACAGCTCCCATGGCCGAACTGGATGCGTCGGTTTCCACAATGTAAGGGAGATCTGGGTGCGGGTGCTTCAATATAGATGCAGAGGTGAATTTGGTTTTCAGGTCCTGAAAGGCTTGTTCGGCCTCAAGAGTCCATTCAAAGCGTTTGTTTTTCTTTAGGAGAGCTGTGATGGGTTGGACTGTCCGGGAAAATTCCAGGATGAATCTTCGATAGAAATTGGCGAAGCCGAGCATGCTCTGAACTCCCTTCACCGAGCTAGGAGATGGCCATTTGAGGATGGCGTCCACCTTTCGCGAGTCCATTCGGACTCCTTGAGGTGTCAGGATGAATCCGAGAAACTCCACTTCTGTGGTATGAAAAACGCATTTTTCGAGCTTTGCAAATAGTCTGTGCTGGCGCAATTTCTCAAGAACTGCCCTAACATGTTTTCTGTGATCGGATTCTGAAGAAGAGTACACCAGGATGTCGTCAATATAAACAATGACACAGACGTCGATAAGTTCCCGTAGAACATCATTCATAAAGTACTGAAAGGCGGCAGGTGCATTGCACAAACCGAAGGGCATCACCTGATATTCAAAGAGCCCAAATTTGGTGCGGAATGCAGTCTTCCATTCGTCGCCTTCTTTTATACGCACCAGGTGATAAGCTCCTCGGAGATCTAACTTGGTGTACACACAAGCGTCTTTCACCTGGTCGATAAGCTCAGGGATCAGGGGCAGAGGGTAACGATTCTTAATCGTTATTTGATTTAGGGCGCAATAGTCTATACATGTTCTAAGGTCGCCCTCTTTTTTCGGTACGAAGAACAGAGCTGAGGAGACAGGAGACTTGGACGGGCGAATAAAACCATTGGCTAGGTACTGATCTAAATACTGATGCAAATGTAGGTTCTCAGGTTCCGTAAGAGCATAAATCCTACTACAAGGTAGTTGAGCATTGGGTACCAGATCGATTTGGCAATCATAGGACCGATGGGGAGGTAACGTGTTAGCCTGTTCCTTCTGAAAAACGTCTTGGAATTCTTGGTATTCTGACAGTAGCTGTACAGGGGTGGAAGTTGCTGAGGCTAGACCCATAACTGGATTTCTTGGGTAACAATTTGGTTGACAATCAGGAAAACTTATCTTCTTTGCTCGCCAGTAAATTCTGGGATTATGTGTTTCTAACCAAGGAATTCCAAGAATTACTTGAAATTGTGGGGCCTTGATCACATCAAACACGATTGCTTCCTGATGTCCATCCTGACCCACCAGTGTCATTTCAACAGTGGAATGCGTTACAGGCCCTGAGGCTATTTCGGTTCCATCTACTGTAGTAATGACATCTTGGGTTACTTTCGGGCGGAGAGGGAGCTTAATCCTGGAAGCCAATTCACGGTCTATGTAATTTCCAATAGCTCCACTGTCGATGTATGCTTTTATAGCATGCAACAGCTGAGGCTGTTTTGGGTCCACGAGCACCATTGGCATGACAAAATGCGAGGTCAAAGAGTTTGTTTTCAAGCTCGGCAAGCGGACCCCTACGCTTGTCAGGCTAGGTCGTTTCCCGAATCAGGTGTCAATAAATCGTTATCAGTGGCTCCAACCCCCTTCTTAGGTGGTTTAACCGGACAATTTCGAAGAAAGTGACCGGAAGTCCCGCAATACAGGCAAAGTTGCTTTTGCCGCCTTCTCTCTCGTTCCTTCTGTGTTAATGGTCCTTTAACACCGCCGATTTGCATAGGTTCGGATACGTCGGCACTCTTGGAGTTAGCGTGGGTTTTGATCGGTACTCGGGTTTCGTACTTGAACCGATCTGCTTTTCTATTTTGAAGTCTGTGATCAAGTTGAACCACCAAGTCTATGTAGTCTGCGCAGACTTGGGGTGGATCTACTATTTGAGCTAGAACATCCTTAAGCTCTCCGCGCAGGCCTCGATGAAACAATGTGATCCTTTTGTTTTCTGGCCATCCAGTTTCCACAACCAGTCTATTAAAGGTGGCAACGTAGGACAGGAGATCCTGATTACCTTGTCGTAAGGATAGCAGTTCGTTATCAAGGGCCTGTCCTTGAGAGTGTCGAGCAAACAATCTTTCCATGCTGGCCTGGAAACCCTGAAAATTCTGGAGAATGGGATCATCCTGATTTACCAATGGAATAGACCAATCGGCAGCAATGCCACTGAGGTAAGATAGTATAAAGGCTACCTTGGTCTGGTCGTTAGGGAAGGCCCCGGGTCTGCATAGAAAGTGTAAACGACATTGGTTCATAAAGACGGCATATTTCTTGGGATCCCCCGCAAAACGTTCAGGCGGGGCCAAAGGCATGTGTCCAGGTAGATTGATTTGTACCGGGTTATTCAAACCCATTGATGTGGAAGTACCTCCGGAATTAGTTAGAGGAGTGTGCCCTGCCTGGGCCTGCAATAACCTTTTGGCCAGGTCATCTGTTCTTTCCTTGGATAGGATCAGTTCTCTTTTGAGAGCATTAGTCTCCTGGCGGGCTGAGTGCACTTCTGCCCGTAATTCCCCCAAAAGCTGGGCCAGCTGATCTGTCTCGGAAGTCTCCATAGCGCCCGGGTGGGAAATTGTGGGTAGGCTTCGCGTTCTGTCATGCTCACCTGATTCCCACGGAGGCGCAGGTCTGGCTTCGAGTGCTGATGCTTCTTCAATGGTGAAGCGCAGGACTCTGAAGATGGACTCACTGGCTCGCAGGAATATTCCCCTGTGCGTGAAAAGGGAGTATTACCTACTGACGGAATAATGCTCAAGCCTCCCACTCCCTTCCAACCCTCCACGATACCCTTCCTCGATTACCCGTGAAGTCTCACCTTAGGGTCTGGAAGGATGAGTTCTCCATCCTGCTTCTGATGCAGGGGCGCGTTGAAACCCAGTTACTTCACTGGATTGAGGTTTGATGGGAGTTCAAATAAGCTTGACTATTCAGGTAAGGCGCTGTAAGAGTTCTGTAGCAAGTTCAAAAGTTCAAGCTTAATAATAATGTTCATTGTCTTATTGCAGCAAGCGCTAACGCTTATGTCTTTTTCCCCTTAGGGGCCGGGGTTCGGAATGCCGGAGATATGGCGCCGACCCGAAGTGAAACGTGCAGTTCCAGTAAATGACAGGTAAGTTCTGGATGAGCGTTCGGGTAATGTCTTTGCATTCGCTCATTCAATGTCTTTGTCTTTTTTCTCCATAGGGGCCGGGGTCCGGAATGTCAGGAAGCGGCAGGACCCGAAATGAAATGGGAATGACCCAACAGGAAGTCTTAGAAGGAAACTGAGCTTTTCCTATTCCCTTCCTTCTCTCACCTTGTGTTCTTGTCTTTTTCTCTCTAGGCTCTGGGAAGTGGCTGCGGATCTGGATGATCGCTGCTGAAGATGGAGGTGCCCAGGAAAGGTGAGTGAAATGCAGCGCTGCAGCGATCGAAGCGAAATGCTTTTAAATTGATGTCTTCCCTTTCAGGATTGTCGGTGTGATGTCTCCGTGATGCAGCTTTAGCAGGTAAGGTCTTCTTTCTCTCCAATTCTCTTTTAGCAGGTGACCCAGGATGCTGACAGGCGTGGCTGAAGTCCAGATGCAGGAGCTGACACGGTGAGCGTCCAGCTGCGAGGAGCAGAACAACGCAAAGCGTGAGTTGCTGATCGGGCGTGGTTTAAATAGCTTTGGAAGAAGTTCCAGGTATGTATCCTTCCACCGATCAGGTATGTATCCTTCCCCGACCACACCCAGGGAAAGTAGTCCCACAGGTAAAGTAGTTCCATTCAGGCCTCAAGAGGGCCTGGATGTAGCAGCATGGTCTGCAGCAGGTAAGTGCACATTAAAACACTTGAACACATGTCTAGCTTTATGAGCCTGGCGCCTAAGGCGCCAGGACAGGGGTCCAACATGAGCCTGGCGCCTAAGGCGCCAGGACTGTGTCCAAAGGGCCCCAGCTTGGGCCCGCTGGCACTTCCCTGGGGGAAATGATGCCTGCCTCTGGGGTTGCTGGGTCGGACCTGGCTCCTTGGAGGTAGGCATCATGACATGTACCACCTGGGGGAACGCTGGCGTATGAGATGTATGTGAAGTATGGAGTGGGTGCGATAATATTCTGTGAGACTTGGCATAGGCAAACCAGAAAGCAACAAGACCATCAGTGGCCGATTCAAGGTAGTTTTGAGATAGCGAGGATAGACAACCTGGAAAGGGTGTTGATAAGAAAGAAAGCGCGTCCTGCAGCATTTGAGACTATTAAAGACTGGAGGAAGGAAGCAATGCTCCGATTTAAAAGAAGAGCGAAGCATGCGCGCAGGCATAAATCGAAAGGTGAAGTGGCGGAAGAGAAAGAGGAGGAGGAGTGGACTGGGAGTCTAAGAAGGGCAGGTAGGCGAGACCAGTTGAATATAGAAAAAATATATCCACAACGGGAATTACACATAGCAGATGAATTAATAGAAAATATATTGACCCATACAAAACAAGGCCCAAGATCAGAAGTAAGACCAGACACGTCAGTGACTATTGCCCAGACCCCGCCCGTAGCCCAAGCTCCCCCCTCCGGTAGCTCAAGCCCCCCCACAGCCACAGACCCCGTGCGTAACACTTCCTATTAGCCAACCAGGCCCACAACAGACACTCCCTGTTCCCATTGTCCCATCCGCACCTCCCGCCTAAGACACAGACTCAGTACCATCTGTTCCTCCTGGGGTTGAAATTGAAACCACAGGGGCAAGAGGCGGGACTGACCAACGGGGATGCACAAGGGTAACTCGCAGCGCAATCAGCAAAGAAAGGAAGGTGGAATTGCAGCAACAGGCAGAGATGTATATAGACGGGAATGATAGGACGGCAGCATTGGCTTCGATGTATGACTTCCGAAGGAGCAACGAAAGACAGGTAGTGTTGGAATGCATGGGTGAATATTTGGTAGAGAAATGGAAACAGTTAATTGGGAAATTACCACTGCAGCGATTGTTAGATTTGAATGCATTAGCACGCTGTAGGGAGAGGGATGAAGAAGTGAGAGAACATGTGTATATACTTTTTGAGCTTAGAGATGAATTAGATAATGATTATGTCGAAATGTTTACTACACCTGTCAAAATGTTTACTACACCTGCATACAGGAGTAGGGATATCGGGAGACCTGGGAAGGGGGAAAAGGGGTCGCATAATAAACGGTAGCAGTTACCATCATCGGGGCAGAAGGAGATGGTGAACAAATTATCGTTGCTAAAACAGGTGGGGGCAGACTTGAAAGAATGTCTGTTGAGAACACAGGTACTATTGCAGCAAGTAACAGGGCATAATGTAGGGCGAGGGAATGCACAAGGAAGGAGTAATTCGAATATACATGTTGGAATAGTGGGACCGAATCAGTGTGCGTATTGTAAGGAGGAAGGACATTGGCGGGCTCAATGTCCGCATCTACAGAATAGAAATGGGTTTGGTCAGAGGAGACATCAGGAGCGAATGGACCATATAGGAATAGTATGCAGCAGCATCACAATAATGGAGGTAATCAAAACCAAGACCAAAATCAAAATGCCCCAAATCAGAGTCAGGGACAGCAAAATCAACAATACGGAAACCAGAGTGGGGGAAATAGAGGAAAGAGTGGGAAAGTTTTCGATACACAGCCAAACACGTATTACAGTAATAGTAATGATTACACATCGGACAATGTGTTATTTCCCCAATAGGACAACCCAGGACAGGGGTCGGAACCAGTGACTATTCCCGTGAATCAGAGAGGACCCTACGTAGAAATGAGAGTCGGGAATGAGGAACACCGCTTTCTTGTAGATACAGGAGCGCAGAAGTGTTCACTAGACCACCACTTGGTTCCGGATATACCACTGTCAGGGCAAAAGAATGTTTCCGTAGGTTTCGCAGGTACACCAGTCATAAACCCAGTGTCCAAACCAGTCCCAGTTACAATAGGACAATTTACTGAACATTGTCCTTTCCTTTTAACAGATAATTGTGGGGAGAATTTGTTGGGATTAAATTTGTTGAAAAAACTAGGTTCCGTTATACATTGCATGGCAGACAGAGTGTTTCTAACGATTTGGCCACACGATGCCCCTGTGTCAGAATTCATGTCTGAAGCATTACCAGGGGAACTAAGTAAAGTACCAACCTGTATATAGGCAATGCATGACAATGATGTAAGATGTTTAAAGATAGAGCCAGTAAAGATCATCTTGAAAGAAGGTGTTACCCTACCGCGAATACCCCAATACAGAATTTCGGCTGAAGGTGAGAAAGGATTGAAAAGTATTGTTACAGATTTGGTGAAATTAGGGGTAATCGAGGAAATTGCAGGCAGTACATGCAATAGCCCGATTCTTCCAGTTTATAAAAAAGGAGGCAATGAAGTACCATACCGTTTCATAATTGATTTATGCGCATTGAACAAGGTAGTAGATCCACAATTTCCTCTAGTGCCAGATGTCACTACAATATTGACAATGATACCTGTTTCAGCAGAATATTTTAGTGTAGTAGATTTGAAAAACGCATTCTTCAGTATTCCAGTGGACAAGGACAGCAGATATTTGTTTGCGTTCACATTAGGAGGACGATCATTTACATTTACGCGGATTCCGCAAGGTTACATGGAAAGTCCAAGTATTTACAGTAGAGCATTAAAAGAGCAGCTAGACAAGCTGGAATTAGCCATGGGTTGTGTACTCTTGCAATACATAGACGATCTATTGCTAGCTGCAGACACAGAGGAGATTTGTAAAGAAAGCACTGTATTACTACTGTCATACCTAGCGGCACATGGCCATAAAGCTAGTTTGAAGAAATTTCAATATAATCGAAAGGAGGTGGCCTATTTGGGCTACCTACTTTCAAAAGGAGGGAGAAGACTAACGCCAGAACGCATAGAAAGTATTTCTTGTATGCCTATTCCAAAGACACAAAAAGGAGTCAGAGCCATAATAGGCATGGCTTCATATTGTCGACAATGGATTGGTAATTTTGCATTAATTGTGAAGCCGTTGGTGAATTTGACTAGAAAGGATGCGGTATTCCTTTGCAGTGGGATTAGGAATGTCAGGAAGCATTTGATGGATTGAAAACTGCATTATACTCGGCTCCAGTTTTGGGTACGCCACATTATGAGAACATTTTTAGACTATTTGTGTGTGAAAGTGAAGGATGTGCATTGGCGGTTTTGACACAGGAACAAGGTGGAAGAAATAGGCTGCGCAGCTATTTTTCTTCTGCGCTGGACCCTGCAGCGCGCGCACTACCACGATGTTTGCGATCTGTCGCGACGGCTGCTGCGTCAGTGAAACAAACGGAAGGGATGGTATTGGGGCACACTTTAATTTTGATGGTGCCACATGCCATAGATGTTCTATTAAATAGGACACAGACGCAACACCTCACCTCTGCTAGGTTGACAAGATATGAGATTATCTTGTTCACGCCCCATTTGCAGATTTTGAGGTGTAGCGCTTTGAATCCTGCAGAATTAATGCCACCAACCATAAAAGAAATTGGGAAGGATGAACCACCCCCCCCACGATTGCTTAATGGTCACTGAGGAAGAAACTAAGGGGAGAGTTGATTTAAGTGATATCCCACAGAAAGAGCCAGATGGAGAGTTATTTTGTGACGGCTCATGTTTTAAATTACCAGATGGCACGACAACTGCCACATATGCTATCACTACCCTAGAGAGCGTTGTTGAAAGCAAAATAATTCCCTATAATTTCAGCACAGGCGCAGAGATAATAGCATTAACCAGAGCCTGCAAGATTTCTGAAAATTTGAATGTGAATATATATATACTGATAGTCAGTATGCTTTTGGAGTGGTTCATAATTTTGGTCGACTCTGGGCTGAGAGAGGATTTTTGACATCACATGGCGCCAGAATTCAACATGGCCCTTTGATTGTACGATTGCTGTCTGCACTCATGTTTCCAAAGCGCCTAGCAATATTGAAATGCGAGGCACATAAAAAAGTAACATGCAAAGTAGGAGAGGGAAACGCGTTTGCAGACAGAATTGCGAAACAAACTGCCACTGATTTGAATACCAAAATGATGACGTTCGGACTGAGGAAGTACCCTGTATGATAGAAAATGGAGTTGCCACTGTCAAAGAAATGCAGGCCGAAGCTACGGCCAATGAAATACAGGGGTGGGCAGAGGGATCTGCTGAGTTGGATCTGGAGGGTTGTTGGGTGGACAAGGGAACTAGAAACTGGATGTTGCCAAATTCGTACGTGACATCAATGGTTAAAATGGCCCACAGCCCTATGCACATCTGTGCAAAGAAGATAATACAGCACCTTTCAACAGTTTGGCAGAATGTAAACATAAAAAAGAATGCAGAGAGGTTAGTGCAGAATTGTATCACGTGTTTGCAACACAATGTAGGGAAGGGAACAGTGACTCCAACAGTCAGTTTTGGCCCGCCCTATATGCCATTTGAGGTGATCCATTTTGATTTCAGAGATGGAGAGGTGCCAAAACTTAAAATACGTCTTGGTGGTAATCTGTGCATTCAGTAAGTGGGTGGAGGCATATCCCTTGAAGGACTGCACAGCAATGAGCACGGCAAAAGTAATGTTGAAGGAGTACTTTTCCAGATTTGGCTTGCCCCGTGTCCTATGGTCTGATAATGGACCACATTTTGTGGGCGCAGTGGTATTACAGATATGTGCTGGTCTTTAGATTGATAAGAGATTCCATAGTTCAAGGCATCCAAGTTCTGCCGGACTTGTGGAGAGGCCCAACGGGATTCTTAAATCAAAGATTAGCAAGATTTGTGCGGGAAGCAAGTTGATTTGGGTGGATGCATTACCAATAGCACTATTATGCATGCGTACGTCTCTACAGGCTAAAACTGGGCTCTCCCCGTACGAGATCGTGATGGGGCGGCCGGCAAATGTATGGTGCGCACCACAGCCAAAACGACTTAGTGAGGTAGAACATCCTGTGCTTAGTACTTATTGTGGCCTTTTAATGCAGAAATTGCGTATGATTCATCAGCAGGTGCAGGAGGCATTACCAGTGAGATACACCGGTCCGGGGCACGCTTTGGAGCCAGGCGACTGGGTGCTGCTTAAAATTTTTGAAAGAAAGTCATCATTAGCACCCAGGTGGCGTGGGCCCTATCAAGTACTGTTGGTGACGCAGACGGCAATACGGGTGGATGGAAGGAAGTCGTGGATCCATGCCACCCATGCCAAGAAGATTCCAACTGCACTGAAAGACTTGCCTGACACTGATGACCAGAAAGAGATAGCGGTCCTAGAAACGAAAGAAACTGTTGCCAGCAAGCAGCCACCTAATCTGCCAAAACGAGAACTGAAACGCGAAACAAAGCCTGAGACGATTGCCAAAGAGGGGGAAGGGCAAAGAGTGCCCCAACGTTGCCCAGCCGAATCGACATCACTGCTGGCCGACACAAAATCTGCCTCGCAAATACCAGCAGAAACAAATCGTGTACCCCTTTGGTGCCCACCAGCACTTTCCAGCACGCCAAAGAATGGATCTGCATCATTGGAGCGGCGCACACCAGCACCTGCAGTAGCGCCACAGGCTGACTTTGAGCCTGAATCTGGAAGTGCACCGGCACTGTTCACGGATCACACGATACCAGGAGTAAGGCGATACAACTTGCGGCCTCGGAAGACAAAGTGATCCGCAGTTCTTTTTGGTGTTTATGTCAACCTCTGGTTCAGCTCATGGACGGAGAAGGAACTAGAGGTGTAGAGGAGAGAAGCGTGAGAATTGTGCAAGTCGGACAATTCAAGACTCGCGGCTCCTCGGTGCGATCATGAAAGTACATGTGTCAGGAACCAGAGCGGACAAGCTGGGCGCACATGGTACTATGGCAAATGAGATAACTGATTAAAAGTACATGTGTCAGGAACCAGAGCGGACAAGCTGGGCGCACATGATACTAAGGCGATAAGATAACTGATCAAAGGTCCTCTGAGCAGTATAAGAAAAGACAAGTGATCTTGCCTAAAAATGAATAAACAAATCCAGGCTAAAAGGACAGGCAGAACTGAACTGTGACAAATCCGTTGAACTTATTGACATCAGAGCAAGCGCAACGAAGAGAGATATCCATAACGAACTGTAATAAGGAAGAAGAAGGATGACGAGAAGCATGCCGGGACCGGTTACAGCCTCCTCCTGCACCACCACTGCTGAGAATGAGTCAATTATAAAGACTGTAAGCTCAAGAAAAACGCATGGTAAAACGAATTGTATGCTGGCACTGACAATAATAATGTGCTTTATGAGCGTGGTAGCACCAATATCGACAGCCCTAATATTATGGTATGTGGAAGCGATACACCCATTAGAAATGTTTTTACCAATAATTTATATATTCACTACTGAAAGCCCGGTTCAGGTGATTACCTATACCCTGCCCCCAATGGAAGAAAGACACAGGGAAGGTTTTGGAAATAATACCTTGCTATTAATCATGAACATGACACATGCAATTCTGAAGAAAACAAATTGCTGGGTATGTGCCCATTTACCACAGCATGCTGGGAAAGGAATAGGGTGGTATGTACAGCCAATACCATTAGGTTCTGCATGTAGTGCATCTTTAGGTGCAATGTTTTATGGGAAATGGAATGAGAGTAGAACGGGTCAATAAGACAGAACCAACATGAATGAGTTTGAGGAGATAATAATAAAGCCTGTGGGTTGTTCTATTTTCCATAAAGCACAAGTAATAGCCCCAGAGCTCACGAGGAAAAGTACACGAAAGATAACACGACAAAATAGATGAGATAGATTGTCCCCACCAGAAAAGACATCTGTAATGACGTTTTGTGTAAGAACAGAAGGGGACAAAGACGCAATCCCCCATCTTACACAGGGAATTATAGCCCAAGAACTGTCCCTTTTTGTCTAAAAAAGAAAGGCTCTTTTTCTGTCGGAACATATACTGGATGCATGAATACAGTGGTATTAAAATGGGAAATAGAACCAGTATATGTAGGTGATCCAGTTTATTTTATATGTGGAGAGAAAACATATCCTTGGTTGCCCAGAAACTGGGGAGGTACATGTTACCTAGGTCTACTGTTCCCAGGAGTATTCCTCTTAGAAACAGCAGACATGGCCAGACTATCCAGAACTAGAGTCAAAAGGACTGACGAGGGTGTTTTAATAGCAACTGATGTAGCAAAATCATTCATTCCATTCTTAGGGCAGATAGTGAACTCCTATAATATAAGGCAACTGTCCAGAATCCTAAAAAATACAATAAACACAACAACAGATATACTATTTAACATGACGTTGGAAGAAAGAGGAATCAGGTTAATGACGTTGCAAAATAGAATGGCTCTCGATGTGATCCTGGTTGATCGTGGGGGAATTTGCAAAATAGTGGGATCAGCGTGTTGCGTTTATGTCGATGACTATTCTCCTACGATCTTTGAAGTAATAAAGAAAATGCATATCCTAAGCTCTGAACTCCCTACTGGAGAAGGAAGCTGGGGAATAGGATCTTGGTTTTGGGGAATACTACGTTCTTGGGGATGGAAGTTGATCTCAATATTAGTAGTGGTGTTTGGAATATTCCTAATGTGCTGTTGTTGCATACATTGTCTACCCATAGTTTGCGCTGAGGTAACTGAGGGATGTACGGAAGGATGTATGCATATGATGACAAAGAAAAAACAACCTCATGGTCGAACTGACCAATACCCAAATGAGATGAGAGCAGTAAAAGAGTTAATGGCAATAGATATTGATGAAGATGATGATGTTTACGATAGCATGCAAAATTCAGACATAAGTACTTCCGACTCATCATCACTAGAGGAGGTTTCAATAAATAGATGAGACATTTGGCATACGGCCAAAGGAGGGTTTGTCAGTCTAGAAAAATGGATACCTCTACTTTGTGACCGCAAACGTATTTTGGTGGCCGTGGGCCAACCATCTCATGCACGATATGACAGAATATAGGTTTTCGAGTTTGCCAATGAACAGCCATTTTGATGTAACAAGAATCGCCATTTTGTTTTATAACCATTGCTCATTGCTTTCTATCCTATTGCTTCGCAGTATATATTCCGCTTACACTGCTCAACTGTAAAACATGGTTGTCTGTATGTAAAAAGGACAAGGCCGCAGGGCCGGGAGGATAACAAGAGTTTGTTGAAACACAAACGTAGGCAGTGCCAGGAAGAATGCCCGGCTCCCTCCCGAATGTAGCCTTGAAGCAGAGCTGCAGGTCATTTAATCATTTCACAGCTGCCAGCCAGTCTCGTTATATGGTAGAATATGTTAGAATAATACAGCTAAAGGCTTGAATTATGCTCTTCTTACGGCCCCTCTTTGCTGAGCCCGCTAGAGCGTGTCGGCTCCCAGGACACAAATAGCACCTAATAGATAGCAAGGCCCGGAATGGAACTATTCCCCCCATATGTAGATCGCTTCCAAGAACAGAAGCGCTGTGTTCTATTCAACAACTGAAAGATGCCTTCGCACTCGCAAATTGTTACTAGAATAGATGTTTCAAGGTGTCATAGTTGTCGGAGATGTCCATCATCACACCAAGTTCAAAGAAACCCAATAAAAGGGGGGTGTTAAACATGTCATAGCTGATTGTTTGATATGCATTTTGTATATATGTAACTGATGTACGTAATTCACTCTATTGCATCCCTCGAGGTCTACAGATACACGTCGCGGGGCGTGAGACCGAGTTGGCCAACTGAGACTTTTGCTTTGCAATAAACCCTAGCTTTGGGAATACAACCTCGTGTCTGGCGTATCTATCGTGTGTGGTGACTCGCCTTGTTTCCATAGACGTCAGGGTCCCCAAGGGGCCCCTTTCACAGCCACACTTCAACATGCACTATGGTGGACAAGAACACATGAACACTTAACAGTCGACTCCAGACAGAGCACCAACTCCAAGACCTGGGCGTACAGTGCTGGCTAGAAGCTCTCCAGGACCCGCATCTCGTCATTGGTCAACCGGCCCTGGCACCCCACTCGATCATCACCAGCCTTGAGGAGGTGCCGGGCCTTGTTGAGGGTCCTGGACTTGAAGTCTTCCCAGCGCTTGGGGACATGATGGTAATCACAGGGTGCCACCCCCTCCACGTTGATGAAACCCACGATGTCCGACCAGGTCTTCCTCCGTCCTTCATTGCCGACTTGCGATGGTCCATGGAAGAGGGCATCATGATGCCCCAGGACTCCCAGGATGCCAACTTCCCTGGCTGAGAAGCTGGCAGCCCTCTGCCTCGCTGCCGGGGGATCCCACATGCCTCAGATGGAGATGGGTCAGACATGGCAACCCCTGAGGCAGGTGTGGGTGGGCAAGGTGGTCCTGGGGCTGGGCTGTAGAGCGATGGTATGGCACATCAGGAGTCTTCTGGATCAGCAGAGGTGGTCACGACAACAGGAGCACTGGCAATGGCTTCAGAGCAGACACCAAAATGCAGGGCACGTGGGCAGCAGGCACACAGAGTGGGCTGGCAGGAGCAGATGGCTCGTAGGAGGCAGCTCGGGGCACTCAGAGGCAGGTAAATTGGCTGGTGTACAGGAACCTGGGTGTAACGCTCACCTGGTATCCACAGGGACGTCACTCAGCCTGTTCTGACCTCTTACAACCTCGAACCCTTCCCTGGAGGCTATTCGACTGGAGACTGGGCCTGAAACACAGGATTGGTAGAGTTTAACTCCCTATTGTCTCTGTGTGCTTGAACCCCTTCTTCCCCGGGGTCGAAACCTTCCCTTTGATCCACAGCTCACCTTGTTTTCTTTGATAGTGTGCTCTCTGTCCTGCCTTCAGCGCAGGGGCGCGTTGATTGATGCAGGCTCGTTGCTGCCTAGTTACTTCACTGGCAAGAGTCTGACAGGTAAGTATAATGAGTCTTTTGAACAGTTCTCTAACTTCATTCCTTTCCTTCCTTAGATGATGGCCGGTGTCCGGGGATGGCGGCGTGCTGCTGAGATGAGTAACGCTGAAGGTGAGTGAGAGCGCGAGGTGCGATGCACCCCTTTCGTATTTGCATTGAACTGAGTTCCTTTTCTATGTCTTTTAGGTGCCGTGACGTTTTCAGCGTGGATGCCGGTTATGAAGAACAAATGCAGTGGGTAAGCGCGGTATGCGGCGCCTCTAGATGTTTCCACGCTAACCTGGAGTGTCTTTTCCCTCTTGCAGATGGATGAGAAGTTCCGGAGCCAGAGTTCCCCCAGAGCGGCTGGGATTCAGGTAAGCGTTTGAAGCTTGTACAGTATTTAAAAATAAGCAAAGATTGGCAGAATGCTTACTAATGCCTTTTTTCTGTTCTTTTCCCTTTTCCTTAGGAAGCGGCGTGCCGGGATGGGAATGACACCGCCGAAGATGCCCGCAGAACAGAAGGAGCGATGACTGATGGGTAGAAGTCCGCAAGGTAAGGCTGTTCCTAACAGTGTTCTTGTTCTTGCAGGAGCTGAGCACAGAAGAAAGATGCAGGCCTTCTGGAGACCAATCCGAACACGGTGAGTGTCACGCTGCAGGTGCAGAAAACGCAAAGCATGTTTCTCAGCCTGGGTGTGGCTTAAATAGTTTCTGGGTATCCCAGGTGCCTCTGGGCTGAATCACACCCAAAAGTCTAGACCGCAAATGCAGTACTGGAACCGAAATATGTGGGGGCATCCATGTTGTCCCCATCAATGCACTACAAGTCCAATCCCCAATGTTATCCTATGGGAGTGAGTGAGTCTGGTGCCACAAGCGCCAAGTCTGACTCCAAGGGGCTCTTTGGAGGGATGAAGAGGCCCTTGAGGGCCATGTAGGTGATCGTGGCCTGGCTCCAGCGTGACATCTTGGAGGGCTGGGGACATGAGGGGCAGGAATCATGACAGTGGGTCTCCCGTGTTACTCGCATGGCCAGCCAGAAACAGAGAGACGCTGCATGTGCAGAAACAACGCATTTGCATGGAATCAGAGGAAAGGCCCTAAGAACGTAAGTTACGTGACACGCACTGTACGTTGGGCTTTGCCGTTCAGTATCGGGATAAAGCTGAGCGTAGGACAACAGTGCAATGTACGTGCATTTCGTGGGGACTGATGCATGGACTTCAGAGTTTTTGGGGTCACACATGTTTTGGCGGGGCGTGTAATTCTTTTTTTTCCCTACGAGGCAGACGGTGAGTCGTGCACGCATTTTTCATACTGTGTTTGCCCCTTGGTGTCGCATACCCCATTTTCGAGGTCATAGTACCCTATGTGTTCCTCGCGTATGCATTTTTTGTATTGCTGGGTGCCACAGTGTACTGCGTGACATTTTTACTTCACACGTGGGCTACCGAGGGGTCACGTACATATTAATTTTTGTTTTTGGGGTGCCTGTGCATTACGCAACCCGTTATGTTTTTCACCAGGGGTTATATAGAGCCTTGCATCACATACCCTGCCCCCTCACTCCAACCAATTGCCCAGCAATATTGATAGCTGCACCTCCCACTGCGCTAATCCATCAGTGCCATGACTGGGAGGGCAACAAGTGGGTAGGGAGGCAAAGGTGGGCGAGGTGGGTGAGGTGGGCGGCATGGGCGACGTGGGCAAGGTGTCTGAGGTGTCGAGGCACGTGCAGGGAGAGCTATGCCACCCACCCAACAGAGTCAGGGAGATGCAGCTGATGCTGACATCCCCCAGCACCCGTGGTCTCGGGCCAGCAGTGTCATCTGCTGTCCAGAGCTGCCAGGGTGTGGAAGCTGCAGGGGAAGCTGTGGCTACCACCACCCAGGCTCAGAACCAGCCAGCCCGGACTGTAGTGGTCCCAGCCCAGGCCCACAGTGACTCAGGGGCTGATGTTCTTGTCCGTAAGGACAAGAGACGTTTGGTGGAAGCTACTGTCCTCAGCACCCTGGTACGGATACCTGCAAGCCAGCCTACTGTCGTCCCATCAGTGGCTGATGTCATGGGCCAGTGCACCAGTACTCCAGCCCCTACTGACCGACGTGGTCCAAGCCACTCTGGGTCTGCACGACCTTGCAAGAAGCAAAAGCGTGCAGTAGTGGGACAGGCTCCAACCCAAGGCACCGCACAGAAGCACCACACGTTGAGGAAGAAGAGCTTCTGTAATGAGGAACTCAACATTCTCGTGGACTACGTGTTGGATCACAAACGTGACATGCTTTTGCGGGCAGGGAGCACACATACACCTGCTCAGCGTATGGCCAACTGGCAGGCCATCACAGATCGTATTAATGCCATGGGCCATGAGAGGCGCACAGCTTGGGAGGTGGTCAAGTGTTGGAATGACCTCCGACGCAGAGCCAAGGATAAGCTGGGTGCCGCCTATGCCTCTACTCTGGTGACTGGAGGTGGGACACAACCAGAGGACGAAGACTTACTCCACATGAGGAGATTGTCAGTGATCTCACTGATGTTGAGCGGATCCAAGGCGTGGGAGACCTGCCGATTTATGAGGAATCATCCGGTGAGTGGTGATGCATGTGTGTCCGGGACATGTGTATGTTGCTTAGATGAAGTGTAAGGATTGTTTTGCAGTGATTTCCACATTTTCATGGCTGACATGAGTTGACCATGTCATGGTAGACTGGTATGTGCTTGTTGACATACAGACTGCATGCGGACAATGTGCTGCACACTGGGTCAATCCTCATCACCAATCCTGCTCACTCATTCCATGTTACTCTCTCTCCAGCCTCTCTTCGCCCTCTTCCAGCTGCAACCTGTTATGGCGTATTGCCTGTGATGATCTTCCTATGCATACTCGCATCCTCTCCTGTGAGAGGTCATCCTGATAGATGTACCACCCCAGAGGTATCCTACCTTTCAACTCATTTCCCCAGCAGCTCACTGTCTCCAGGGGACTGGTCATTCATATGCTGGCCTACTGCGACAGGCTATACAAATATTTCAGTGCTTTTACACTCTTCCCTCTGCAACTCATCCAGGACTGGACTGTGTGAATGGTCCTTTTGTTTTGGGCCAGGTATCTGTCTAGGACTGTGATGATGGCACTGGCTCCCAGACTCAACCCGCACTTGAGGGTATTTGCTAGATCCCTACAACCCACTGACGACACTTGACACCTGATTCATGCACTTGCCCTTATACTGCCATCAACCCGCAACTTTGCATTTCCGGATGATGTTGTTTTATTGTACGTTGAGCAGGTTTCCATGTACTGCAATGGACCCTCACAGTTCCAAACCCAGGTCTCACCTTCTACATGCCTATGCCCTTGCGTTCTGTCAATGTGACCTGGAATCATGGAATCAGTGTTCCTGCTTCACTCTGTCCCACCACCCTAGCATTGTAGCACTGTGTGACACTTGTGTTTTTTGTAATTTGTATTTCCATGACATGACATGTCATATCATGTCATGTCACAAGCATTGTACATGGATCAGGGACAGTAGTTATCAACTTCTGTGTCATGCCGTTTGACGGTTCAGGCATGGCCATGCTAGTGGCATCTGTGTGTGTGTGCATCAGTGATGCTGGTGAAACTATGCCAGTCTGGTGGTTGTGTGTGAAGCAGGTGCTATGTACCATGCACTATATGTGGTGTTGTGCTCTTTGACGCACATCCATGTCTATTTTCATGATACCCTTGCCTTCCAATGACACATCGTACGTGCCAGAGCTTGTGACCTCACTGACATGACTACATTGTGATACCTATATGTGTGGGCTATGCTACTTAAAAGTGTCTTCATGTATTTTTCTGTCCTTCTGCAGGTTATGAGCCACTGTATGCCAAGGAGGAGGTGGTGGAGGTGCAGGAGAGTGGGCCACAACCAGGCACCAGTGGAGGACATGGTGTGGTAGCCCATGAAGATCCACTGGTGCTACAGTCCATCCTGGGCATTACTCACTGTGACTCTGCCTCTGAGGAAGCCTATCGCAGGTGAGTGAATCAACTGTGGGTGCTGGCTTATCCCAAACATCTGTAGTGGGGGAAGACCCCTCACAAGGCCAGTCAGTGTTGCAACATCGGTCTGTGGTGGTTATGGGTGCAAGGCCACGCTCCACAGTATTGGCTCCTGTTCCTGGGACAGCTGTTTAAGGGAGGGATGCAGTCCTGCAGCCACAGACAGCGCCAGCACATCAAGAGCCAGGTTTCCTTGGGCAAAGCCGGCATGGGGCATGCCAACATGGTGGCCGTGTGCCAACAGGCGATAATGTGTGGGAGCAGTCCATGTATTCTGTTGCACAACAGCAGGGGGCTTCAGATGAGATGTTGGCTCAGGCCATGGATAGGGTGGGCAATTCCATGCTCACCCCAGAAAGACAGATGGAGCTTCAGCAGCAGGCATTGCGGTCCACATGCCGCTCACACATGCTCCAGATGCAGGCCAGCAACAGGCGCCGACGGGCAGAAATGTGGTCTCTGCCCGCAGCCATGGCTGCAGTGGGTTGGACCCACAGGGCTGCCCTGAGGGAAGAGGCTAGGTCACTGTGAGTTGCACTGACTGCACTTGGCAGCATGCAGTAGACGGTCAGAAGAGCACATGCAACAGTTGACGCACACCATCTCTGAGGAACTGCGAGCATCCTGTGAGGTGTTGCATGCAGACATCCGTGCCATCATGTTGCAGATGCGCACACCTCAGTCCTGCATGGCCGCTGCCATGGAGGACTAGGCCAGGGCTATACGTGGTGAGCCCCCCTTACCACTGAAACCTTCTATTGCTACACCAGTGGGTGGCGACAGCAGTGACAGCTCTCCCAATTCATGATGCCCATGCGGACCACGAACCCATGGAGGTTTTTTTTTTCCTTGGCATCAACACATTTGGGTGTTCAGGTACACCCTGCCCCTCCACCCTCCTGGGTGGCCCCCCTCCCCCCACCAGTCCACCATGGGCATTTTTGATTTCTTTTTATATTTTTTGACTATTATGCATTTATGTGACAGTGTGTTGCTTTCTGTGACATCCGAGGGCATCCACTTTAGGTTCCAGCTGAGCCCATACAGGCTTGTCTCGTGTTGGTACTCTCCTTGTTTGTGCCTTAGGGTCCAGACACATATGCAACTCCTGATTCCCCTTTCCATGGGCTTGCAAGGAGTGCAGCGTGTGAAAGTAACTTACACAGAGACATTGAGGTTCTGTTTCATCTGTGGGCAGTCTGAAGTCCAAACTGTGTATACACCCCTAGTGGGATTCATGATTGTCCAGTTCATGGTTGCCATCCCTTTTTGTTTTGACATTGAGATGCATCCTTTGTTCATGTTCCATCTTCATGTATTTGCTTGCCCGTCTCCATTGTTGTTGGCCTTCCTGCTGTATGTGCTTCCATGCCACCTTTAGTTGGCAGGCCAACACTACTAATGGAAGGGTGCCATGTGGAAGTTAGGGCACCTTGAGGCACTTGTGGTGTTCTGATTGGTGACTGTCAGACATATTCACTGTTGTGTCCTGTGTTTTGGTATGTCATACTGGCCAATTGATGTTCCTGTGTACATGATTTTTTTGATGTGTAAGAGTGAGTTTTTTCAGTACTTCTTCAGTTTATCGCTGGGTGCTTTGTGTCAGTACTGTTATGTTTTGGGCATTTATGTGTCACTGTTGACGTTGCTTGTCATGGCTTGGCATGCCAAACAGTTGACATCTAGTTTGGGAGGCTTTAGCTGACATACAGTCATTTGGATGTGTATTTTTGCATGAGGTTGGTGGCATACTGCATCTTCCATGTGTGCCTTTTGTGCACACCAGATTTATTTAGTTTTAGTTTTAAGGGATGCACACAATGCAACACTTCCAAGGACAGATTCTCAGGGTGGTAAGGTAGTGACAGATGATTGTCCCTTTGTCATCATCGATTGTCACCTGGAATGTGCTAGGCCTGTGTGCACTCTGCAGGGGGTGGATTTTAGGGGAAAAATTGTGCCACGAGCTGGGTACGGGCAGCCTCGCCACGTGCCCATTCCCCTTCCATGAGCAGCGGCCCTGCATGTGGTTGGGGATGTGGGGGAACCACCATGTCCACCTGTACGCCCCACTGTGTTGCAACATTGTGAAGGACAAATGCTGCCACAATGATCGTGCACACTACTGGTGGTGCATATAGTAGCTCTCCACCAGAGTGGTCAAGGGAGCGGAAGCCTGACTTTAGCACTCCGAATGTGTGCTCCACTATGACCCTAGTTGCAATATGGGCTGCGTTGTATCTTACCTGGGGTGGTGTGGTGGGGTTCCGTATTGGCGTCATCATGTAGGTGGTCAGCGGGTCGGCACTGTTCCCTGTGGAGGTGAGATGGCTTGTCAGTGGTGTGGTTTAGTCTGTGTGAGACATGCATGCATTTGCAGGGCCATTTGTACTCACCAATGTGTTGCCATGCCTCCCAGCTTCCAGGGCCCGGTGTAAGGGTGACATTCTGTATATGAAACTATCGTGGGTGGAACCGGGATAGTTAGCATATACAGAGGTAATGATTCCCTTGGCATCACATACAAATTGCACATTGATGGAATGCCAGTGCTTGCGATTCCGATAGATGTGCTCAGTGGCCCTAGATGGACGTAGGGCCACATGTGTGCAATCAATGGCACCAAGCACTCTAGGGAAGTGGGCAACCCCATAAAAGTCCTGGACCATGGCCTGCCTTTCTGTGGGTGTTCTGGGCATGTATATGTGCCTGCGGACTGAGGGGCGTGTAGTCATGATTGCCAACACCTGGTGTAGGCAGCGTGACTGCGTGACCTGTGAAATGCCCCCGACAATGGCAGTTGTCTACTGAAATGACCGAGGGGCCAGAAATTGCAGTACATTGAGCACCTTTTCCAAGGGGATCAGTGCTTGGAAGCACAGGGTGGGTGATGTGAGGTCATCTTCCCACTCCCTGACCAGGTCTAGGATGATATGAGATGGATACCCATACCTGCCATAGACCTGGTCATCAGGCATCCCAAAAAGGCTGGTCCTGGGTAAATAAATGCAGGCCCTGGCTATCCTCCTCCTCCTGCGGTGTCCCACGATCACTGCTGCGGGTATTGGCACATTCATCAAAGCTGTATATGCGCATTTGTGTTTTGCGTGTCTATCTATGCATTGTATTTGTATGCGGTGACGCTTACGCCAGCTTTCGCTTGGTGGACGTATTTCCGGATTAGCGTGTCTTTTCCCGAGAGCCAGTGACCCCTGTTTTATTCCATGAACACGTGTTGTAAGCACGCATGTGGGTGTTGCGAGTATTTTACTCTGGTACTTCCCACGTAACGCCCACATTTACGCTTGTTGCTCATTCCATGTGTTCCGCCCCCTTTTTAGGTGCCTGCGCAAGACGGTGCGCTGCTTAGCTGGGAGTCTCGCGCAAGGCGTTCATAGTGTCGCAGTGACATGTTGGACCCGCACGGATTCATTGCATGTCTCCAGTAAGCCACGCACATTGTGTTCCATGTATCGACAAACGGGCGCTTGCACGCCTTTTCATGCGCAAGCCCCCCTTTTTAGGCGCAATCAATTCCATGAATCGGGCAGTTAAAGACCATGGAAAGAAAGTGAAAGAGATGGCTGCATACAAAAGAGCCAGGGTAGCGAGAGTAAGAAAGCAGATATACAAAAGTAAGGAGGGAGGCAAAAGGTAATACAAATTGAGAAATTATAGAAAGTGAAGAATTGGTAGGCAGGGAGGGTTTATTCAAAGTAGAAGAGCTACGAGAAAACAAAAGCAACGATTAGTGTTTTGGATGCAGTGAAGGAACGTAAATTACTAAACAATTGAAAATGACATATGATATATATTGGTGATATGGGTGGAGAAGTTAAGAGTTGAATCTAAGGGACATCACGTATGCGAGCAGTGAGAGAAAAGGTGAGAACAACAGGTTGGAGGAGGTGTGATGACTCCTGCAGAGTCATTGCTGAACAACAGTTTAGGATTTTCTCCCATGTGCCCAGGGGAAAGCAGCCGCTACCTGATCCTAACCATGTGGGTGGTAACATGATGGAAGATCACATGGGAGGAGATGGCTGTCACGGGGTAGTGATGACTCCTTTGGCAGAGACATAGTATTCATCTTCTTGTGAGGATGAGGGTCCCATCATTCACAAATACCTAATGGCATGCTGTCATTGCACAAGTCCCTCCCATGAAATTACCCAAAGAACATGCTATGAAAAGTCATCTAAATGGAATAAGGTTTGCACCTTGGGAGTTCAGGAATAAAATAGAACATCCTCTAATTGTTATGATTCTGTCCTAGGTAGAGGTCCTAACCCCAATGTTAAACCACAAACCTTTTACACAACAATCCCTTACTCTGAAAACTCTTATTTCACAAAGCAATCAAAATAAACTAAATATCAAAGGACCAAAACCACTATGGACGTCATGACCCATAATGCCTGTGGTAATGGGACAAAGAAGAGGGACTCAGAGTTAGTAAGGATCAAAGGTGCTATTAAACAAAATGTGCGGTCTAGTGGTTGTAGAGCAAGACACCTGAGCAGGACATTTAAATTCAAGAATGAGCTTCAGCGTAAGAGAGACGTGGAAGGAGTAGCAGAGGCAGAAGCTGTCCAGAGTTCTGGGGTTGCCACAGAAGTAGAAAGAAGAGTGACAGCTGATGCCAAGGCTAGAAGAGAAGGCACGTGACATTGCAGAGTGTGCACAGCAGGAAGCGGTGTCATGGACGGCAACAGGAGAAGAAGCCAAACCATAGGGGAACCGTGCTCCCAAACCGACGTGTGGCGCTTCGGTGTGCGGGAGGACGTGGAGGTCAAACTGATCTGGCAGAGCTCCGGCGAAGAGCCATGCAGTCTGCCGAAGTTACGCGGGAGCTGGCAACGGAGTGAGCAGGACGCAGGAGATCCGACGCAGCAACTGACAGTGCAGTGGAGATGCCAAAGAAGACTGGTGAGTGAGCCTGAAGTTAAAGGTGACCCTTGTGTGCTCCGAACAGGACAATTGAAGTAAACAATAATTTTAAATACAGAGTAAACAAAGTACAGAGGTGACAAGGACGCAATTCCCCTTTCATGGGATAGCAACCGAGATGAAACCTGTAACCCACATTGCAAACGGACAACAGGTTGTAAAGAAGTAGTGCAGGACCGACAAGGGCACAACTCCCCGTTTATGGGATACCAACTGGGGGAAACCTGTAACCCACATTGCCAACAAGGAAGAGGCTGTAAATAAGCAGTACAGAGGGGACAGTGGTGCAACTCCCCTTTTATGGGATACCAACTGGGGGAAACCTGTAACCCGCATTGCCAACAGCCAAGAGGCTGGCAAGAAGCAGTCAAGAGGCAACTCGGGTGCAATTCTCCTTTGTTGAGTTTCCAGTTTGGGGTAACCTGTAACCCACATTGCCAAGATTCAAGAGACTATAAAAAAGAGGCAGCCATTGTTCAGCCCTCCTCACATGGGATACTGGTGTGGAGAATCTTGCAACAAAGATTGCCAATAAGATCAATTGTAGTTGTGGGACGTTTTTTCCTGGCAGACGAGTTTACCAGAAAAGAAGAAGATGTTTTGAAGAAGTGTGTTTGTGGCAAACGGGTGTGGTGGAAAGAACCTTTTAACTCCATTATCATTTTGACAAACTTTTGCATCACCAAAGGTAGTTGCTGGGCTATCCTGACAAAAGTATTCCATTGGAAGAATAAGTGTGATATGATAATAATGTCTTTACATCCTGATGAGAACGACTGCCTTGGTTTATGAACTTGTGTTTTGTAAGAGAGACATTTGCCCTCCAAGAAAGGAAAACAACAATTGCTTTGATTTTAGTATTTGTGGAAGAGACATTTACGTTATCAAGTGGAAGAATGGAGTAAAGGGAAAAAACATGTTGTGTTAAGCTGAACTGAACTTTATTTGATCAGAACATTTCAAAGTGTATTCCTGAATTGATCCAGGGGGAGGGAGCCCAACCCCTGTCACAAGGAATACTTTATAAAAACCTATACGTTTGAACTTTTATACTGTTTTGTTGAACTGAAAACAGCCACATATTCCTTATTTACTTTTGCTGTGTGTATTAGTGTGAGGGTCACAGACTTTTTGGACACTATGTCATCCTTCTTTAGCTTTAGTTTTCTAGGCAGGGACATCCTTGTTAGGATAGGGAAAGATAGGTGTTCATCTAACCCCTTTTCATTTCATAAATGGCAAACATTGAGATTACTATACCTGTGTGTCCATCTCGCATTTTTACCCCTCACAGAAGTGAGGGAGAAATAGAGGAAGAGAGGAAAAATAGGTTAATTCTCAGAAGGATTTAGATGGAGGCAACCAGAGTGCATCCAAGTTTGAAGTTTAAGGAGATAGGTGATTACAGATGAGTGAAGATTGTCAGATGAATCAGAGGAGACACAGATGTGTGCTATTGGTGTAAAAGTAGATAGAAAAGCCACATCTGGCTATAATAGCAGAAATGGGAGAGGTGTAAAGACAGAATTGAAGGGGACTAAGCTCAGAGCCTTGATGGATGCAAGACTGGAGGGGATAAGAAGAGCAGATGGCAGTCCAAGAAAGAGACTGAGAAAGTGTGGTTGTATAAATGAGAGGGGAACCATTGGAAATCAGAGCGTGAAAGGCCTAGGGATGAGAGTGTGTTACGATGAGTGATCAACAGTATCAATGGTGGTAGTAAGGTCAGATAGGGTCAGAATGGAAGAGAGTTTTCCGTGGCTGGACAGTTAGAAGAAAGTTGGTGACAAAGAGCAAAGCAGTTTCAGTAGAGTGCATAGGAGAGAAACCATATTGATCCATAGGAAGGAGAGTGGTGTTCAAGATATATAGCAAACTGAGACTAGAGCACACATTCCAGAGGTTCAGATAGAAAGGGGAAAGGGGAGATGTCCAAAACTTAGAAATAAGAGAATGATCAAGGGAAGACTTTTTCAGAATAGGCACAATAGAAGGGTGCTTAAAGTCTGCACAGAAGGTCGAAGAACAAAGGGAAGAGTTGGAGGGAAGTCAGGATGGGGCTGAGAAAAGGAGACACTTTGGGATTAAGAGTATGTAAAGGGTCAGCTAGGGAAGGCAGTGGGATGGGCACGAGTAAGGAAATGTGCAGAATCAGAATCGGATGTAGGCAAGAAAAAAGATGAAAGCCACGAAGAAGGGGCAGTAGTATCAGGAGGTAGGTTAGAAGAGGAGAAGGGAGAGAGAAATGTAATTGGAGACCTTTACTGGAGAAATTAGTAGCAAGGTCAGATGAGGAACGAGGGGAGGACAAAGCAGGATCAGGAGAGGCAGATGAGGTAATGTACAAGTTGAAAAAGATGAAGGGGTCAATAAGAAAAGAGAGATAAGTAGCGCTTTTTAGCAGCATGGAGGGTAGAGTCATAGAAGGAGGAAAGAGATGAGAATAAAAGGTAGTCATAAGTAGAACAAGATATTTTTCCATTGACGCTCTGCACAGTGGGGAGTGACACATAGAGAATGGATCTGATGTATAAGCCAGGGATTGGGAAGGCTTTTGGGATGGGGAGAAAGGGTGGGGTGTGTAAAGGGATTCAAAGGTTGAATTGATGGTAACATTTAGAAGAGCAAGATATGATATTATATGATATTTTATATATGATATTTTATTGATCATCATTGGAGAGCAGTGAGGAAAAGGATGAGAGACATGGTAAGGAGCAGGTTAAGAAGAGATAAAAGAAGGCGTATCAAAGGACTCTGGATATGACTGGTATAACAGGAGAGCATGGGTATAGAAGAAGGAGGAGAGGGAGGAAGGGAAAGAAGGGGAAAGTAAGACGAAAGTGATCAGAAGAAAAAGAAGAAAGCCCCATAATAAGGGAAAGAGTCAGAGTGGAAGAGATAATTAGATCTAAGGAGGGCACCAAGATGTGAGAAGGAGGAGATGAGTATTGAATAAGATTGGCGGAGAGGAAGGAAAAGCACAGAAAGTGTGAAAAGTTGATAGACAGAGGTTGAACTCGCCAAGGTGAAAGAAAGGAAACAAAAGGGGAAGTAATGAGGAAAGAAGGGATTCAAGGACATCGCAGAAAGAGGATAGGGAACCATGGGGCAGTAGATAATGAGAAAGGTGATAGGGTAGGCTTTGGAGAATGCAACAAAGTGATATTCAAATCAGAGAAATGAGGGAAGAGAGGATAATGGGGCGAGAAGGATAAAGGAGTTGAAGAGACTGCCAGTGCAGCTACTGGTCCTAGGGAGACAGGGGAAAGAGAGATGTGAGTAGCTGGAGAGAAACCAGAGGCAGTGGTGGCTGTGTCCGATAGTGAGATCCAGGTTTCAGTCAGACAGAAAAAGTAAAGATTAAGGTGGAAAAAGGTGTTCACTAGAGAGTTTATTTTATTACATACGGAGCCGGCACTGAGTAGCCCAGTGGACAGAGACCACTCTACTCCTACTCAGAATGGAACAGCTCCCGACCATGATGGTCATGGGTAAAAGAGAGCATATCCAAATGGAACAACTGTTAGAAGAACTCCTAGAATCCTATGGAGACACTGGAAGTTACATCAACCACGATATACTCAGTGGAATCCAAGATGGCGGCTCGTTGATAACACCTCTATCCACTAACAATACAGGTCTAGTCTTTTCTTTCACTTTGTCCGTCCTCTCTTTCTACCAATTGTTCGTACTTATTCCCCGCGAACAAACTGGTAACTGCGTTGCTACTCTGTTCGCATTGCTCCCTTGTTGTTGCTCGCTCGTATCTTTTGGTATCGGCTCCCACTCAGACCTCCTTCTGAGTCCTCCCCCTTTCCTCCTCCTTTTTCCCTTCCTTCGTTTTTTACCATTTCTTTGTTTTTTTCCAATTTCCTTTCCTCCCGCTCCCGACTATTCCGCTCGGAGCTTGTCGCATATTAGCCGTCCTCGGCACTGTTTTCTGCTTTCTGTCTTTTCCGCCGCCCTTGGCATCCTTTCCCTCCGTATCCTTTATCGCCGTCGCTTGGCCTCTGTTTTTTCCAGCCGTTCGCGGCTATTTCTAGCGCTTACCTTTCCTGCCGCCCTCGGCATTTCTTTTCCTCGGCTTCGGTAGCCTCCGCTTGCAGCTTCTGTTATCAGCCGCTTGCGGCTTTTTTCTGCACTTACCTTTCCTCTATCTCCGCTTTGACTTACCTAATCATTCTTCTTCACGACTCCAGCTGTCCTTCTCTCTCTCCTTTCATTCTTATGTCTTTCCTCTGTCTCTTTATTCTGCTGCCCCATTCCTTTCCTTCCTGCTACAGCCGTCTAAGTGTTCTACTGCATTCAAGAATCTTCAGTCATTTTGCACCAATTGGATTGGAATCTTCTTCATCCTTCTACCTGACACTACGGACATTGTGCATCTGATCCTCCTCTTCATCTGCACAGTCTGGGTTTTTTTCCCCGAGAGGGTTTCCCAGGGGGCGGCCCCCTGGGGAGCACAGAGCACAGATTATCTGGCCTCTGGACCTCCGGGGGGACGCTTCTTACCTCTTCACGTCAGATCTTGAATTCCGAAGAGCCGTGAGTACCCCGTCTGAGTACCAAAGTTGTAAGAGGTTGTAAAAGATAGCAACGCCCTAAAAATAGAAGCATGGATCAACAAATCCAGCAGTTGATGGCTGCGGTGCAGACTTTGAATACAGAAATGCAGGGATTACGGAATGAAAACACCCTGCTCCGCCAAATGGCAAATACAAGGACTGAATTACCTCCAGGACCCTTACCTATGGGAAAATATGAAGGCAACCCCAGGAAGCTTAAAGAATTTATAGATTCTTGTACTGTACAATTTACGCTGAAACCAGGATTTTTTCCTACAGAACAGTCCAAGGTTAGTTTAATTATATCTAACCTCTCTGGTAGTTCTCTAGCTTGGGCTACTCCCTTAGTCACCACTAACAATCAACTCTTAGACTCCTTGGCAGGCTTTCTCAATAGTCTACACGCCATGTTTGGTCGCAGAGAATTAGTGGTTACAGCCCAGGAAAACCTTCTTGATTTAAAGCAAGGAACCATGGAACTAATTTTTTATAACACAATTCAAGCACTTGGCTAACGAGACAGCATGGTCCGATGATGCCCTCTTAACCATGTTCAGAAGAAATGTTAACGAGGAATTAAAGGACGAGTTATCTCGTGCTCCCCGCCCACATAATCTTGCAGAGATGATCACTCTTGTTCTTCAAATGGATTATCGCATCCAAGAACGAAATTGGGAGAGAAGGAAAGGAAAGGCAAAAGGAATACCATCTTCTCTTAGAAGCGATACACTCAAGACATCCCGCTCCACCGAAGATGAACCTATGCAAATAGGCACTACTCGAGGCCCTCTTACAACTGAAGAGAGGAACAGGAGACGTACTCTGGGGTTGTGCATGTATTGCGGATCCGACAAACATGTACTTAAAGACTGTAACCTGGTTCCTCCACGGCGCTCGGGAAACGCATCCACCCGTTCATAAGGGGAACCGTGAACGGGTCCATTTTGAAGCGTTCCCTCAACTGCGTAACTAATGCCCCGCAAATGGTAGTGTTACCGTTAACCATCCAATTCCAGGACACTATAATCGAAAAGGTACCAGCACTGGTGGATTGTGGTGCGGCAGGTCTTTTTATGGACATTGATTGGGCATACAAACATAAGATACCCCATCTATACAAGACCACCGCTATACCAGTGGAAGGAGTAGACAGAGAACCACTGTCCTCAGGCTTCATCAAAGAAAATACTTCGGTCCTTACTATGAAGATAAACACACATCAAGAAGAGGTGATCTTTGACCTTATCAAGGCCGCACATTATCCTATTAGCCTAGGAATTCCTTGGTTATCAAAACATAACCCTATATCAACTGGAAGGCCGGAACTATGTTTTTGGGATCTGTGTACTGCATTGCAACATGCTTACCCCACTGTGACACTGGCCTACATATCTCCCAAGCTCAAGTGGCACCACAGAATTCCTCTTCTGTAGTACTGAATCTAAATCTGCTGCCTGAGAGCTATCATAAATTTCACAGAGTCTTTTCCAACGAGGAATTCAAGGAGTTGCCTCCCCACAGAAGAGATGACTGCGCCATTGAGTTGTTACCAGATGCTCAAATTCCATTTGGAAGAATGTATACTCTTTCTAACCCAGAAAAGGAAGCCTTAAGGGAATATTTACAAACTAATGTACGCAATGGATTGATAACCAAATCCAAAAGTCCAGCAGGGGCTTCCCTATTCTTTATACCAAAGAAGGATTGCAAAGAACTTCGACCCTGTATAGACTACAGAGGTTTAAACAAGGTCACTTACAGAGACAGATACCCCTTACCTCTTATCCAAGACATCCTCGAAGCAGTCAGGGGTGCTTCAGTCTTTTCGAAACTGGATTTACGTGGTGCGTACCATTTGATTCGGATAAAAAGCGGAGATGAATGGAAAACCGCGTTCCGCACACCATTTGGCCACTACGAGTATCGTGTGATGCCATTTGGATTAGCGAACGCTCCTTCAGTTTTTCAGAGGTTCGTTGACCATTTGTTTTCTGATCTACTCCTCCATTCCTTAATCGTCTATTTAGACGATATATTGATATTTTCCAAAAATCTACAAGAACATGTAGGCCATGTGTCCGAGGTACTCCACTGTTTACAGGACAATCACCTGTTTGCTAAATTGGAGAAATGTTCGTTTCATCAAACTAGTATCCCCTATTTGGGTTTTATCCTCTCTGCGGAAGGGGCTTCCATGGATCCACGAAAAGTACATGCCATACTGCAATGGAAGGCTCCTCAAGGGGTAAAAGAGCTCCAAAGATTTCTGGGATTCTCGAACTTTTATCGCAGATATATCCCTAACTTCTCAAAAACCATCAAACCTTTGACCACTCTTCTTCAAAAGGGCAAGAAATATATATGGACTACCGAGGCACAACAAGCCTTCGACAAACTTAAGACTGCCTTTTCTACTGCACCTATCCTGAGATTACCAGATCAAACAAGACCATTTGTTCTCGAAACTGATGCCTCACATTCAGCTATTGGAGGAGTGTTAAAACAGGCTTCCTTGTCGGGCTTCGAACACCCCATAGCATACATGTCAAAGACCTTACTCCCTTCGGAACAAAACTACACAGTCCTTGAAAAGGAACTACTCGCTATTAAGAAGGCATGCCAAGAGTGGAGACATCTCTTAATAGGAGCAAGACATCCTATCACCATCAGAACTGAGCAAAGTAATCTGAAGGTACTCCAAAACTATGAATGCCAGAACAGTCGCCAAGCCCGCTGGGCCTACTTCTTTTCCTCCTTTGACTTCATCATTACTCACATTCCAGGAACCAACAATCAATTGGCGGATGCCTTATCCCGGAGTCTACAAACAGAAGAGACCCACATTCAAGAGAAGATATTACCTCAAGCCACTTTTATCTTTTTGGTATCCACCTTTCTGCAGGACATCCGCAAACAGCTCCATGGAATCAATGAAATGGATATCCAAAAGTACCAACTCCAGAAAGAACAAGGATTGTACTATCACAACACAGAGCTTTACGTGCCTACTGAGTCCCTCAGAAAACAGGTATTATACATGTGTCACGACCACAAAATCGCTGGACATAGGGGAATAGCCAACACCCTCGAACTGGTAAATCGACATTTCTGGTGGCCATCTGTTTCTTCGGACGTAAGAGACTACGTTACAGCATGTCCTGTATGTCTTCAAGAAAAGACACCAAGAAGACTACCGATAGGGAAGTTAGTTCAACCTCCCATTCCTAATCAACCTTGGGAAAGGATTTCGACTGACTTTATTGTGGAATTGCCTCCTTCCAATCGCAACACCACCATTATGGTGACCATTGATTCACTGACTAAAATGGCGCATTTCATTCCCATGGTTAAACTTCCAACGGCTGCCCAGATGGCATCATGCTTCCTACAGACTATCTTTCGTTTACATGGCCTACCAAAGAACATCATCTCTGACAGAGGGCCACAATACATTTCCGCCTTTTGGAAGAATCTTTGCCAAGCTTTAGGCATACACCGGAATCTTACCTCAGGTTACCATCCACAAGCCAATGGTCAAACCGAAAGATTAAATCAATCATTAGAACAATATCTCAGATGCTTTGTATCCGCTACACAGGATAACTGGACTGAGCTGTTACCATATGCTGAAATTGCTTACAACAATTCTCAACATTCCGCCATCAAGATGTCCCCATTCTACTGTAACTATGGGTTCCATCCTGTGGTTGTACCCATCACAGCCTCTCGGATAACAAACTCCCCCTCTGTAGAGGAGTGGGTGGCACACATTCAATCTGGACATAACATCGCTCGTACCATCCTGAAAGACACTCAACAGAGAACCAAGGTCCAAGCGGATAAAAGAAGATCCCAAGAACCAATGTACAAACATGGGGATCTTGTATGGTTGTCATCTCGTTATTTACCTAAAAGATTGATACTCTCCAAACTATCTCCCAAATTATTTGGTCCTTTTCAGGTACTCAAAGCTATTGGAAAGGTATCATATCAGATACAATTACCACCTTCTTGGTCGCGGATACACAATGTATTCCATGTCTCCCAACTAAAGACTCATGTATCTGACAGATTCTGCAGACAAGGAGTGATAGCACCCCCTCTTATTGATACACCAGAAGGACCGGAATATGAAGTTTCCGCCATAGCTGATTCCAGGTATCACAGAGGTACCCGACAATACTTGGTTGATTGGAAGGAGTACGGTCCATCTGATAGAACTTGGGAACCAGCATCCGCAGTTCATGCACCTGCTTTGGTAAGGAAATTCCATCGATTCCATCCTTGAAAACCCGGTCCTTTCCCCCCACGGGGAGGGCATACTGTTAGAAGAACTCCTAGAAGCCTATGGAGACACTGGAAGTTACATCAACCATGATATACCAGTGGAATCCAAGATGGCGGCTCCTTGATAACATCTCTATCCACTAACAATACAGGTCTAGTCTTTTCCTTCACTTTGTCTGTCCTCTCTTTCTACCAATTGTTCGTACTTATTCCCCGCGAACAAACTGGTAACTGCGTTGCTACTATGTTCGCATTGCTCCCTTGTTGTTGCTCACTCGTATCTTTTGGTACCGGCTCCCACTCAGACCTCCTTCTGAGTCCTCCCCCTTTCCTCCTCCTTTTTCCCTTCCTTCGTTTTTTACCGTTTCTTTGGTTTTTTCCAATTTCCTTTCCTCCCGCTCCCGACTATTCCGCTCGGAGCTTGTCGCATATTAGCCGTCCTCGGCACTGTTTTCTGCTTTCTGTCTTTTCCGCCGCCCTTGGCATCCTTTCCCTCCGTATCCTTTATCGCCGTCGCTTGGCCTCTGTTTTTTTCCAGCCGTTCACGGCTATTTCTAGCGCTTACCTTTCCTACCGCCCTCAGCATTTCTTTTCCTCGGCTTCGGGAGCCTCCGCTTGCAGCTTCTGTTTTCAGCCGCTTGCAGCTTTTTTCTGCACTTACCTTTCCTCTATCTCCGCTTTGACTTACCTAATCATTCTTCTTCAAGACTCCAGCTGTCCTTCTCTCTCTCCTTTCATTCTTCTGTCTTTCCTCTGTCTCTTTATTCTGCTGCCCCATTCCTTTCCTTCCTGCTACAGCCGTCTAAGTGTTCTACTGCATTCAAGAATCTTCAGTCATTTTGCACCGATTGGATTGGAATCTTCTTCATCCTTCTACCTGACACTACGGACATTGTGCATCTGATCCTCCTCTACATCTGCACAGTCTGGGTTTTCTTCCCCGAGAGGGTGTCCCAGGGAGCGGCCCCCTGGGGAGCACAGAGCACAGATTATCTGGCCTCTGGACCTCCGGGGGGACGCTTCTTACCTCTTCACGTCAGATCTTGGATTCCGAAGAACCGTGAGTACCCCGTCTGAGTACCAAAGTTGTAAGAGGTTGTAAGAACTACGTATCTGCTCATCATGTAAAGCGAGTGTTAAGACGAATTCCTGAACTCTGTCCTGGAGGCGCAGAGGTTCAGAAGGCCAGCCTAGTTTCTTGGAACAGGGTAACCTCTGGATAAGCCAGACCAATCAGGGTAGCAATCGCGGCAGTCAAGACTAGGTCTCAAGAGGGGTGAGGGTGACTGAAAGCCCGCAATGAGCACACAAAGCAAGGACACTTACAAATTACTCCAAACAGGTGTTATATTAAAAATATATACACATTTATTACAAGGCCTTTGTAACATTGACCGTAGCGAGAAATCACAATAAAACTCCAGTAGACCAACACATACCAAACCAATACAATATATATACAAATACAAACGAGTCTAACGAGTTAGACGCACGAAATGTGTAGACCACCTAGATGGGGAGGAAAACAGGCAGTGCGAATAATAATTAGACCCAGTCCGCCTTCAGAGGCACCTAACTAAAAGGAAGTCCAAGCCCTACTAAGAGTGGAGCCTTGTGCTCAAAAGTACCTACACACGCTGGTGCCAACGGGCAAAAAGGGGAGTCTCTTCGAGGGAATCAGGCAGTTTAGTTCGGTGAACAAATGAAGATGAACAGAGCTCCGCAACTCAAGCGCAGCCTCCACTGTGGGCAGAAGCAGAGCGCGAGTACGGAAAGGCGTGCTGTTTGACACAGCGGGGAAAAGCTATGGGCTCCTGCAGGAGGGCGACCAGTTCCTAGCTATGCTACTCACCGGTCCCAGATGCAAGCAGACCCAGGCTTCTCCGTGTCCGTTTCAGTGCTGGCAGGTTCAGATAGGAGCAGGGGACGTCTCGTCATCGTGTAGATTCCTCAGTAGCAGAAGTTGAGTTAAATATGTCCCAAACGAAGTGAACCCGCACAGATTGTTACCTCAGCAGGGCAACGATGCGGCCGTGTGTATTTCAGCCCAGTGCACACTCTCACTTCAGACCTGGGAACGCCAAGTGTACGAAGCGGGTGAGAGTGTCGGGGACTTGGAATACAACACAACCTGACGGCGGTAACAGAGCACGACTCCTGTGTAGGCTGGTCAGTCCACTGGATGGCCCAGGGACGCTTCCGAAGGCTTACTTGCAGGAGATGGTGAAGATGCTGAGAATAGTTGTTACCACTATTCCAAGGGTCGAAGTACCAGTTCATGCCTTCTAGTTCGATCCGAGGTAGAAAGGGTTTCACCAAGCGATAGCAGTGCAGAGGAGCAGTCCTTCAGCGGGTCACCAGCGATTCCTCGGTTCAGCCTCGTGGTTGCAGGATACTTGGCTCCTGTATTCCTTTGTTCATGAGAACTCAGGAGATCGACATGGTAGTGGCGTTTCCAGCCCCCTCTTATCCACGGTTCCCTTCGCGCCAAAACGGAGGGGACCCAATGGGAGATCCGCTCATAAAACACTCACACCATCTGTGGACCTCATCACGGACCACGGGGGTCCCAGGCGTTCACACCACCCTAGACTCTCTGGCGCCCAGGATGTGTATTGGGACCAGACATCCCAGCCCCATCCTGGAGGCACACACATGCCTGTAGAAGCCAGCAAAAGCATCTGTGCTTCGCGGGAAAGTACATGCCCAAATAAGGAAGCCCCCGGGTCGGCTCGACCTGGGGGAGGTGAAGGGGGCAAGACGGTCAGCGGGCAGGACAAAGAGCCTCGTGGTCTGGCCATTTTGGGAGCCAAGCCACCATTTTGGGCTAAGCGCGAGAAACGCGCTTAGAACGCCAAAAGGAGCTCAAAAACACAAGAAACGATCGCTGCCACCAATCCCGTCCGTGATTCACTTGCACCGTTCATTTACAATCCAAAGAGCGTATCTAGGGCCTGTAGAAGACTAGAGACCCAAGAGAGCAGTAACTTAGCTTACAGTGCCCTCTTGTGCCATGTTGCACGAAAGCTGCAACATGATAAAGAAACTACGAAAAACAACGTTTCCCGGTACTGACTGTCTTAAGGGCATGTCAGTTTCCCCATAAGAAGGGAGCGAAAGCCCAGAGGAGTGCGGCAGAAGGCTGCACTTCTCTGGCAAAGTCTAGATCATGGTGAAAACAACAGCAAAAAGTTTAGGGGTTGCCACATGGAAGGAAAATTACCCACAATTGAGAAATCTTTCCTAACAGCGAGTAATGCACTAGAGACAGCTAGACATTTGCTGACGCAATGTGGTAGTATGACACATTTTATTCACTATATCCATCCTTTTGGCACCATTGCATCAACTCCAAAAGTTTGCGGTTGATGACTGCCCTCTACAATATCTGGCTAAAGATTGAAGAAATACTGGGTATCAAGATTTGAATAGCAAGCGGAGTGCAGCGATTGAAAGTGCATGTGAAAGACTCTGTTGGTGCTTATTTGAAGTGGATTGAGGATTACATATATTTAACTGTCTGAAGGCAGGACAGACAATTGTCTTGATCCCATTTGATTTGCCACTATTGTAATATCCTGAGCTTCTCAGTGGTTTAGTTGGTGAGTGTTTAATCTTTGCCCATTTGTACAAGCAAGAGAGAAAGAGAGAGAGAGAAAAAGAGGTGGGGGAGATCCAAATATGATTATTGGGGTTTTGAGAATGAGGGCAGTAGGAAGGTAAGGTGGAATGGGAAGAGGGGTGAACCGGAATGGTGAGAGCCATAGAAAGGAAGGGAGTAGTGACAATGCCTAAGTAGTATAGAGGAAGAGTGGAATCAAGGTGACAAAGTTTGAACTGCTGGGAAGGAGGGGATTATGCAGGAGAGGCCTTGGCTATGCTATCCCATACTTTTTCTATTTTGAAGTATGAAGCCACACACTTGGATAGACCAAGTTCTAGTAAGCTGAACATGCTATGCTGCATTCATTTCTAAGCAGGTATCTGTCTGTTATTTGACAGTTAACAAATATAGAACAGCATGTTCTGTCTGTGTGCCATATTTAAAAAATTTAGGGCACAGATTGACAAGTAGATTTTTGTACAGGACAAGTACATTTCTCAAACATATTGTCCCTCGGGCAAGTAGATTTTTAAAAATATTCCACAACCATGTACCAAGCACATTTTAAGAAGGGCGTTGCCTTCATATGCCATGGATGGGGTCATGATATGACAGGATTAGACCCAAAAGAACAACATAGACTGAGGCGCTGCCACAGATATGCCACTTCAGCATTGTATGGCTAGTTACTTCCATATTATGCCAATTATAGTTGCATGTCAGTTATTGTCATTATATGAAAAGTAGAGCTCCTACATTGCCAGCTGCCTTGATAATACAGTATCCAAAAATCCAATAGATGCATGTCACTACAGTACACAGGAGCAATAATGCTTTAATTAATGGTACTGATTTGTTATTTATATAGCACTTTCGCCAAAGTGTGGTACTTAGCACATATTTACATACAATTATCAGCCCAACCGAAGTTGGTACTCATTTATCAACATCAGAAGAATAAAAGGCTGAGTTGGCTTGCCAGGATTTGAACCTGTGACCTGCAGATCACACACAGATTGCAGCAGCGAGCGCTCAGCCTGCTGAGCTATCTTACCATTTTGCTATTAAAAATGCAATGCCACCATAAGAAAATATGTCAAAACTGGCTACACAATGTAGGCGAAACAGGTAATAACACTTATGTTTTCTGTAGCTTTGATGATGCACAGTAAAAAATGCCATGCCGCACTAAGACATACCTAGACTGGCCACACCAAAATGCCAATCTAACCGTAATAACACTTATCATGCTTACTTTATCATACATGCCCAGAAAAATATGCAATGCCACAGTAAGGACTGGCTGCACCCAAATGCCAGTCTAGCTAGGTCATTACACTTATCCTGATTGCTTTATCAGAGATGCCCAGCACAAAATGTCAAGCCACTGTAAGAAATGGTTAGTCTAGCTGCACCAAAATGCCAGTCTAGACAGGTAATAACATTTATCATGCTTACTTTCTTATAGATGCCCAGTACAAATGTCATGCTGCAGTAAGAAATTATTTGACTGGCTGCACCAAAATGCCAGTCTAGCCACTAATAACTGCGAGAAACGTGAGGGTGTTATCACGAGTAGTCCCCGGGGATCCATTGCTCAGGTGGCCAGGGAATGGCCATCAATCTTGGATCCCAATCCTGGGGGCAGAGCAGCTAGGGAGGATCACCTAGGCATAGGGTCCACTGCGAACGCAGGGAGGGCGTCCGAAGGTGAGACATGGTATCTCCCTGTTCCTTGCCCCAATCCATCCAACCCACCCTTTTCTTCATGGAATATTGTCACCAGAGTCCCATCCTACCCCTCGACCTTCCCTCGCGAAAAGGGAAGATCAAATATCCTGGATGGCTAGCGAGAAGGAACCCTTTTAAAACTCTTGACCCTAACATTGTTTTTCCTTCCTCAAACCCCATTATGCATGGTTTAAGTAATAGGAGGAAAATAATTAAGTACATGAGATCTGGTGAGAAGAAAGATCAAGCACAACAGAGACAGGGCTTTGATATTAATATCCATTCATCTGTTACCCATTTAGACCACAGTGAATACTATCAAGACCCATGCTTGTATAATAAAATGTCAGAGAGATGGAATACTCTGCCACAGGGTGAAGCTATCTCATTAAATAAAAACAATGCTAGAGGCTGTTCCTATCTCCGCTGTCAATCTCCTACTAGTATTCTAGTAAATAGACTTAATCATCAATCTAATCTACAATCCCATTCCACCCCAAAACCCTTTCACTCAGCTTCCATGGGGTATTTCAACACCCATACCATCACCCCCGCCCCATTTCCAACAAATACTGGGATGAGGAAGAGTAACCGGGAGTAGTGAAGATTTCTCATAGGAATAACATGGGGAGTGTAAGGGAAACTGGCTGTAGAAAAAAACTCAAGTTATCCCATTGACAGAGTCAGGCAGAGTCAGGTATTCACTAATTTCACTCACACCTGACTCCGCCTGACTGCTTTTCCAACTATAGAAGGTGTGGTTCTGCACAGCTGAATGAGCGAGCTGGGACGTTGTTTAGACCAGAAAAGCCAAGCAGCAGAGGGCAGCAGGATCGACAGCTCAGAGAAGAACGGCGTGCTGAGATGCTAGCTCGGTGTTGCTGAGGGGCTGCAGCGTGGCTAGGGAGCTGTGTCTCCAGAGAGCCGGAGCGAAGCACCTTGCAGGCTGCTGTTGGCGGTTGGAACATTGCGCATTCCTGGGACCTGTGCCAGCCCAAAGGGTATCTGAGGGGCAGGGGGTGAGACCCTGACCTCATGCCGGCACAACCATGAGGGACTGCTTGTCACCGCGCTGATGTCCAGGTGAGTCTCATGGAAGAGAGAGAGAGAGACTCTGGAGCATGCGAATGGCTAAAGCGAGGTGGGCGAAAGGAAATACATAAAGCGACACAGAGCGGAAAAGAGTAAATAAAAGGAAACTAGTAAAGAAAGCAGATTGAAATTAGAGTAACGAGAGGGAGAAAAAGAAAAGAGTAAGTCAGAAAGCAGAGCGTGCAAGGAACGCAAAGGAAAAGGTCTATATTCAGGATAGTGCAAGCAACCCGAAACACATTGCAGCCACGTCTAAACGCCCTGACGCCAAATGCAAATGGTTACTTGCAGATGAGCTTCGGCTCTATAAGTAGCTACACCGATGGATGACTAACTAATGAGATGATAAATTGTAATAATACTGTTGATGATACTGTCATTAAAAATCATTAAAATCATTAACAATCAAAATCAATCGCATTGATTGTAATATGTATTTTTTTTTTTTTACCATAGTGCATTCTGGTGGTGAAATATGTAACTTGTGCACATTCAGGTAACATTGCAAGTTTGGCTTTGCAGTTAACTTTTCTGCCCCACAGTCTTATAGGCCATGGTCCGTGGCTGGGCTAAAGCTTTAATATTTTTTAATGTGCAAAACATTCCATTATTTTTATTTTAAGGAGAATATTAAAAACAAATTTAGCTTTAGCTCAGCCACAAACCATGGCCCGTAAGACTGCTGGGCAGAGAACTTAACCACAAGGCCAAACTAGCAATGTTATCTAAATGTGCCCAAGTTACATATTTCACTACCATAATGCAATTTCGTAATAAAAAATAAAATATTCTAAATATCTTTTTTTTAATGACAGTATCATAATGTGGGGGGCGGAAAGAATGCACATATATATATATATATATATAAAGACATATCACGTTATGTCTTTATATATAGAATGTGATTGACTTTTTGTTCCCTGCCATCGGGGTGGCATCCCTTGCACCAAAAGATCCCTGCAGCGAAACCTTCCAGCACAAAACTGGGTGCGCCAAACTGGGCGCGCCCAAATGTCTCCTGTGCCGAAACAGTTGCACCGAATCGGCCAACGCCAAATCGTCCTGCTCCAATTCGAAGGGGAGTGTGCAAGTGTGTAGGAGAAGGAAAGAAAGCTGCCAGTGGGCACAAGAAAGAAAGTCAAGAAAACAGAGGGGAACAAGAAGGGGATGTGAAGTAAAATCTTGATGATTTTGGGTTACTGAAGGAACTGCAGCTTTTGGGAGGAAACCCTGAGGCGTTAAAGACATTGACATTGTTTGAACTATGGAGAAGGTCCTGTTAACAGGTGCTTTGGATTGAACTCATCATTTTGAAGCTGTCCAAACTACATTTGGTAAAAAGACCACCTGAAACCAATCCTAGTCTTCCTATTTTTGTTGTACCACCACTTTTTGCTTTTGAAAGACTTCCTAACACATTTTTGACAAAGTGTAAGTGCAAGCATAGGTTTAGACACAGACAGATTTTCATTTTGGTCTTTAAAACAACTTAGACGGCCCATAGAAACATCAGTTAAGGGAACCATCCCTTTAGTGTTAGGGCCAGTTAGGCATTACACCAACCCAGGGACTTTAGTAAATAAATGTTTTTCTAACTAATCATCTTTGAATCTGTGTCTCTCTTGATACCATGCCTGTCTCACATAGAACATATCGTGCCTGCTTTATCATGGATGCCCATTTCGTGTTTTAACGCACCCCCTCCTGCGCCACCCTCCCGACACATCTTCTCTCCTCTCCCTCCCACTCTCCTCCTCCAACCCCCAAAATCAGCTCCTTGGCTCAGCATTACCTCAATGTCCCTCTCCTCATCCAAGTACCTATGAAGCAAGGAGCTTCATAGGTGAGTACTGGGACAAGGAAGGGTCGGACTAGGAGTAATGATGATTAATGGTAAGTCATCCAGGCATTGAACACAAGCACACACAGTCACACGTGCACCCAGGTGTCCAGACAACTGGTCGAAAAAAAACTGGTCGACTGCAATTTGGTCGACGCAATTTGGTCGAAAACCAAATGGTCGAATTTTTTTTTTTATTTATATATTTATTTTTCGGGTTTTCGTTTAGTATAAAAAGGGGTTTTTAGAGAAAAAAAGGGGGTTGGGGGGGACCCCCCCAAAAAAAAAAAAAAAAAAAAGGGTTAAAATAAAAAAATAAAAAATTCGACCATTTGGTTTTCGATCAAATTGGTTCGACCATTTGTCTGGTCGACCAATTTTTTTCGACCAAATGTCTGGCAACCGTGCACCCACCCATCATTCACTCACACACGCACACGCAGCCACACATGCATCATGGACTTACACCATTATATAATATACATACACACACACGCCCTTGCATGCACGCACGAAAACACATTTACAAAGTATAAATGTTCTTACTTTTTCCCGAATCCGTTGTTGCTCTAAGGAACAACTGCGCAGGCAGCCCTCTCTGGCTCCCATGAGGAACCTCCTCTGCGTCCTGTCATGTGAAGAGCAGGGAAGCCGGCGCCTTACATTTCCTGTGGGGAGGAGGTCTTTTTGAAGTCATTCTGCCTTCAAAAAGAAATTATTTCTGTTACAGAAAACCGTAACAGAAATCATTTCTTTCTTAAGTCAGATTGACTTCAAAAAGAAATTAATGTAAAGAGCAGGGACGTCATTTCACCAAAATGCCAGGGGTAGCGGAAGTGACATCACACGACCCTTGATCCCTGATGACATCACAGGAAGTGATGTCATTTGACCCCACCTGAAGTGATATCGCAGGAAGCTATGGAACACACCTTTCAATCATTGACAAAACAGGAAGTGGCATCACATAGCATTGTACACTACGAAAAATATGGTTACAATATCACTATAATGTGATGTACATTTCATATAAAAATGGATCGCCATATGTATCATTAAGATCAGTGTGTATAGGCCCATATTACCAAATTACTGTGACTGCAAGCAGACGTCCATGACCAAATGATAATGATGTGTTATTGAATAGCACTTGCGCTTAAGCGCTTTATATAAAAAAAAATACACCCAATATCACCCAACCTGCGTTGGTACTCTCGACCTCAGAAGGATGAAAGGCTGAGTTGAGGCGTTTAAGAACAGACTAAATCAGTGACTCAGCCCCTGAAGTGTGCCTGAAATAAACCTTTAATGAGTCTAGCAATTATTGTATAGAATTCCAGAAAGACACATTATTTGGTATTCCTATTCTTTCTGATTTAGGGTTAGTGCTGAAAGTGTTAGACTTGTGACACTCAGGTTCTTATTTTTCTTCATTTTTTTTTTTAATGGGCCTGAACAAGAAAGTCAGCCACTCAAGAACCAAAAAGCCACATGGTGCTGGCCACAGCACAGGAGCTTGCAATTAAAAAAAGAAAAATAATAATAATATATATTTTTTTGGTTTTTATTTTAGAGGTCGCAAGGGAGACCTCAGAGGTCGCAGCTGCGACCTCTGGCGGCCCCTAAATGAGGTCCCTGGTAAAGAGGGTGTTATGTACACCTGACGTCCGCGAACGCAGTGACGTCAGGTGCAAGGAAATAAAGGACCACCTACGCCATGAGTGAGGGCAGTTCCGGGCACACACTGATCAATGCGTGCGTGTGTGTTATTTGCGCTCCCCTGGCCAGGCCTCCCGAGCGGGGCCTACTCCATTCCTCTCTCCCGCCGGCACACCGGAGAGAGAGGATTTAACAGAGAAGGCTCTCCTTTGAGAGCCCTCTTTACTTTCGGTTTCTCTCTAGAAAGGGCTCGTACGGGAGTTGCCAGGGGTTGCAGTTGCGACCCCCAAATCACATACCTGGATTCCCTCCCATTCCTGCCATTCTACCTGCTCTACTGTGAGAGACAGTGCGCATGGGTGTCTCTGCCTCCTGGGGTATTCAAAACAGTGAGTGGAAAATGTCCACTAGAGTGACAAGTGCATGTGATATGTCTTCCTATTCAGTTTGACTTTTCAAATGGTTCCCACTGCAATAGCTGCATCTGTCCTCATGGCCTCATAGACACCTAGCTAGCAATTCATTATTTAAAGAAAACGGAATCACGAAATACACTTCTTTGCTTTTAAACTGCTTAGTTGATTTGCTTATTAGGTATTGAAAAATGTGCTTTTGTTGTAGTGCTTTCATTTTTTGTCAGATCACACACAAGTTGCATGTCAGGCAAAACCTACAAGTAGGTGCTCCTACGTGTTTTTTTTTGTTAAGTAGCTCGGAAAACAGATGGTTATTTTTTTAGGTTTCACAGCACATAACCTTATACAACAGGCTGTGAAGGTTCAAGCATCACCCTCGTCGAGGAGACATGTTATAGAAAGCGCACCAATAAAATAAATGTATCTGCTTTCATTTTCAGGGACCCGGCCATAGGCCACGTGAATATGATGCAGTCCCACCCTGTCAGGAAATCCTGGAAGATACCATTTTATTTCATTTGTTTTCTCTGTTTCTGTGGTGGTTTTCGAATTTCTTTTTTCCTATCAGGTTGGCAGCAGGTGCAGCTCGCAACTGCTTCTGTAGAAAACAGAAGCCACCCTTAACCCTTCTAGCACTTCTTCCAAGTATAAAATATTGTATTCACCCATCTGCTGATATAAACACTGTCTGTCACGTCACCCATTTTGCTTTTAATAGTGGGAAAACAAACTGTTATTTGTATGCTCCTGTCACTTATATTTTTAGCAAAAAACATAAAGCCAGACGCTGAATCCTAGTTATAGATAGTTTGGAACGTGCAAAAGTATTAAACATAACATACATATAGCTTTAAAAAGAAATTCAGCAAGTGAAGAGTAAAAAATACGGTAGCTTGAAGTACCCTTTTGACAAAGCATTTCCTATCCAATCTGCCTGCCTTTGTATTGCCAGAATCATATTTTTTTGGCAGTGGCCCTTTGCAATGCCGTCTCAAAACATGAATCCTAAAACAGAACATGTATTTCTATTTTTCAAGGAGCCGTGCGTCGGTAGAGCCAGTAACGCAGCGTTGCTTGACCAGGCTGCTCTCAATCGGCCAACAAAAAGGCCTTTGTCAGCTTTTTAACCTTCAAAATGTTCATTTTAGTTTAGTTGTTTTCAATCTTGTAACTTACTGTATGATGACCTGGAGCATAAAAAGGGCAGCTTATCAAAAGAATACTCGGGCATTGTTCAGTGCCTGAACCTTTATTGCAGACCACGGCGTCACACATCACTGACCTTGAAACTATAGATAGCTGTGTAGATGCAGGACCACAGCGCTGACCGTCATCATGGGGGGCCTATGGGTGGGGGGGAGAAGGGGGCAGATGGCAGTGGAGCGAAGGAGGAAAAGGCACGAGCACGGCAGGAGAGCGGAGCCCTTGAGGCCGCTCTTTAATATGGCGCGTGCCTACGCACATAGGTATGGATATATGAATAAGCATGTCAGCCAGATGCAGAGCCTTAATAAAAGTGTGCATGCTGGCAACGTCCATCTGATGGTTGTGTCCTTTATTGATTGAGACCTACAATGGCGACGAGTATGGGATGGAAGTCAGGGACCTCATGTGGGGCCCGCAGTTAGGTCTTCCTTGCTACCCCTGTGGTCTCCCTTGCTACCCCTAAACATTATTTTTTTTAAATGGAAGCTCCTGCACTGTGGCCAGCACCATGAGGCTCTTTGTTTTTTGGAGTGGCTGGCATTCTTGTTCAGGCCTCTTAAAAAAAACAGGGGGCTCCACAAGTGTAACACTTTGAGCAGTGACCCTAAATAAGAAACAATAGGAATAACAACTCATTTGTCTTTCTGGAATTCTATACACTAATTGCTAGACTCATTAAAGGTTTATTTCAGGCACACTTCAGGGGGTGAGTCACTGATTTAGTCTGTTCTTAAACACCTAAAATTCGCAATGTAAAGAAAAATGTCCAAAACTCTTTTAGAGTAGAATAAGCATCCGTTTCGGACTATGTATTTTGTTTTTCGCAAGTTGCAGTTATAGCATGTTTTTTCTGCCGTTGTCTCTGTTACGATTATCACAAACATTCCATCTCGGTGTCCTCGGCCAATTGACACAACCCTTGTGCCTAAAAGCTTGTGTACAGTGTAGAAATATTTGACCATAGAACATAAAGTGGCTATGGATTTCATTGTGCCACAATTCATGCTTTGTTTTAATGTGTCTATCATTCCCATCTCCCTGGCATGCTGTTCAGGATGTTTGTTTGCATGTATGAGGTAATGAGTGCCTAGAGTATGGGATGTTGTCTCAGTGCACTGCTTTCCCTATTTTGCCAACCTCTGAAGCCTGAAAAGAAGATGAAATCAGGCTTGAGATGCAGCCAACTTTGTTCCAGACTTGCAGATGAACTGGCCTGCTGTTAAATCTCATTTACCAGTTTAATGGTATCCACTAGAGAGTGTAATTTGCTTTTTGATTTTGAGAACATTCAGACATGTAATTGCTCATTTTACTATCACCGGTAAAATAGCTCAGTGGGTTCAGCGCTCGCTATTGCAATGTGTAAGTGTGATCTGCAGGTTGAAGGTTTGAATCTCCCACTGCAAGACCAACTCAGCCTTTAATCCTTCTGAATTCGATAAATGAGTACCAGCACAGGTTGGGTTATATTGTATGTATATTTGTTCTATATAAAGTGCTTAACGTAAGTGCTATATAATAACACATCATTATCATTTAGCCTTGGACGTCTGCTTGCATTCACAGTAATTTGGTAATATGGGCCTAAGCACACTGACATTAACAATACATATGGTGGCCCATTCTTGTATGAAATGTATATCACATTAGTGATATCGTAATCATATGTTTCGTAGTGTACTTAGGAACAATGCTATGTGATGCCACTTCCTGTTTTGTCAAGGGGTGAAAGGTCGTGTTTCATTGCTTCCTGTGATGTCACTTCGAGGTGGGGTCAAATTGCATCACTTCCCGTGATGTCATCAGAGGTCAAGCGTTGTGTGATGTCACTTCCGATACCCCTGGCATTTTGGCAAAATGATTCTCCTGATGGAAATAAAAGAAAGCAAGGAGCAGCACACAAGTGGATCTAGATAGATATCCACTGGTCAAGAGGGCCACCGGCAAATTGGAGAATGAAAGAAACACCAGGAGAGACAAAAAAAAGATGGCGCAGTACATGGCAACTCCTCCAGTGTTTCTGGAAAATCCAGGTAGGCCAACCAGACCCTGGAAACTTTGGCTACAGAACCTTAATGTATATATGGAGGCATCAGGTCTTCAAGAACTGAGTGAAAAAAGAAAAGCAGCCATATTGAGCAATGCATTAAGTATAGAAAATTCTACACGCTTCCAGTAGAGAAAGAACGTGATTGCTCAAACACTGAGAGTCCTTACAAAGAAGCACTAAAAAGTTTGAAGAAGAGGTTTGAGAAGAGAGGGACGAACTGAGGTGCAGGTTGCACTACCATGAAAGGAATCAAGGGGTGAACGAGTCGGTAGATGACTATCTCACAGCGCTCAGAGAGCTAGCAACTGATTGCCATTTTGGGGACATGATAGACACTATGTTAAGGGATTTGTTGGTAGTGGGGTGGAGGAGCGCCAAAATACAAGAAAAGGTGCTGCAATGTAAACCACGCATGTTAGAACAAATCCTGAATATAGCACACAGTGTGGAAGAAAGTATGCTGCTCAAACAAAAACAACAAAAACACAATTCAGAGAAAGAAATTACTCAAATCAACGAAGTAAGATGAAAGAGCAACAGACCCAGAAGATTGGAGAATGCCGAAAAAAGGGAAGGTCAGAAACCAGAAGAACCCAGGAATCCGAGAGAGTGTTACAAGTGTGGCATGCGCAGACAAGTGTGGCATGCGCAGACAAGCGATACATGACAAAGATTGTCCCAAGGAAGAAAGTGCTCAAAATGCCAAATGATAGGCCATTGTGCAAGAATGTGCAGGACCAAAACTGTGACGCAAGTAGAGAGAGAAATGAGGGAAAGTGAAGAATAAGAAGAGCCTGAACCCAGACTAGTCAAAATACTGAGTATGAACGCGATCAAGAAAAAGGGAAGAAAGAAGAACCGCACTGTGAGGTGCGAGTAGGAGGCAAGTCCATAAGAATGATGGCCGACTCAGGTTCCGACCTCATGATAATATCAGAAAAACCGTATGAACAGAGGTGGAAGAGAGACGTGTCGAGTCTCAAGAAATCCAGATCGAAACCGATAGTCTACGGTGGCACAGAAATAAAGATATTAGGGTATTTCAAAACTGACATCCAGTTTAAGGATAGGAAAACAAAAGTAGGGTATATGTCACAGATGTAGGAGATGAACTCCTAGAATGGCCGACACTAAGTTGAATTGGACATCAAGCTAGATCTGAACGCCAAAGGCAGGAAATACTCAAAAAATATGCAGAAATCTTTTAGGACACAATATGGATACTGAAATGGTGCATGTACAAGATTAAATTGCGAGAAGGAATTGCACTGGTCAAGCAAAAAGTGAGACTAGTGGCAGTCACAACAAGAGAGGAGCTGCAAGAGATGTTTAAAAAATTGCGGGAAGAAAATGTCATTGCGACTGCAGAAGCCACGTAATGGCTTAGTCCTGTAGTAATAACCGGGAGGAACAGGTCTGGCAAGCTCAGAATGTGCATAAACCTAAGAGCGCTGAATGTAAAGGTGGTAAGCGATAATTATCGTTTTCCAAACATATCTGAGATGATGCAGTCCTTGCAAGGAGAAGCAGTGATATGATATGATATGGCATTTATAATGCGCCTATGCACAAGTGCTTCATTATATTTTCTAAGTTAGATATAAACAGCACATATCATCAAGTCAAACAGTACCCCAAGTTGAGACATTTAACAGTGTCCGTGACTCCTTATGGCACTTATCAGTACAAACTCATGCCACTCGGATTGTGTTCAGCAGCATCGGTCTTCCACAGGATCATAACCAAAAAGGTACAGGGCATAGATAATGTCAAGATCTTTCAGGACGACGTATTCATATACGGTATCACCAAGAAGGTGCATGATGCCGCCCTGGAAAAGGTGTTGGAAAGACTGAAGATTAAAGGATTTACGGCTAAAAAGAAAGACATTCCTGGAATGCATAGTGCCAGCAGTAGGTGTGGAACCAAAGGAGAGCCTGGTGCAAGCGGAAGCCCCGGAACCACAGACAGAACAGCTGAAGTCCTTCATGAGAATGGCAGAATATTATGCAGTTTGTACAAGACTTTTCTAGCAAGACAGAAGAATTGAGGAGACTACTGAAAAAAGGAGAAAAATGTGAATGTATCGATTGATGCTGGTTGATATTCAACAATGTAAAGTAGGACATAATAGAATCACCAAACCTTAAACCATTGGATGCAATAAACAGAAAAATCATAGCCATAGGTGGCAGTGCATATTGGATAGGTGCAGCCATTAAGCAACAGACACAAAAGGAAACCTACAGAGTAGCATTTGAATCAAAGGCACTGATAAGTTAGGAGCAACATTGTTCTGTGTTAGAAAAAGAGATTCTAGCATGCAACTGGGCAGTAAACCATTTATGGACAAACTATGGGAAGAAGATTTTAGTTGTGGACAGATCACAAGACAGTAGCAACTATATTGGGACCCAGGAGTACAGGAAATCAGGCACTAAGCTTTAGCGAGACTAGCACCAACATGCAAGAGTATAACTTTCAGATAGAGCATAGAGAAAGATTGCAAAATAGACTTCTCTGAAAGACGAATGCGTATTAGTGTCCATCATGGAGAATGACCCAACCATAACTACAGAAGAATGGCATAGAGAATCAGGAAAATGTGAAACCATAATGAAAACCTTGGAGTACACCAGCAGAGGGTGGCCATGAGAAAGAATGCTAGTGCCAGAAATACAAAGCTGCTGGAACATACTAACTGAACTACATGAGCATAAATTAGTTCTAATGGAAAGGAACATACTGATACCTCCCACCAGCCTCAGCAGCAAAATAATATGGCGGGGTCATAAAGTACATACAGGAGCGACACTCACCGAACTAAGAATACAGGAACAATATTGGTGGCCCCAAATGGACACAGAGACCGAATGAACTCTGAGTAACTGCACCCTTTGCAAGGGACAAGGCAAACGAATGGCTACAGGAGTTACAAGAATAGCACTGTTGGGAATAGTAGAATGGCCCAAAGACGTATGGGATCAACTAGGAGTAGATTTCATAGGACCAATGGAATACCTCCCAGCTGAGCAAAAGAATGCAACGTATCCAAATGGTCTGAGGTCCTTTCATGGTGGAAATAACAACAAAGTGCCTCATTAGAAGTTTGGTGGTATTTTGGTGTTAAAACCCCTAACATACCACCAAATGGATTGCCCGCTACCGCCAATTGGTCAGGCGGAATTACAGCTGAATTACAAGCAGTGGTGTTAATTCTCATTTATTGGAGTCGATAGGACTCCATGAGGACTTTGGCAGAAATACCACCGGCTGCAATTTGCCAATTGGGCAATTTCTTGGCAGTAAGGCAGAGGAATTACCTCCAGCATCTGCTGGAGGTTTATTCCTCTGCCTTACCTCCAAACCCATAGTTCAGCAGTGTGGTAATGTAGCAGTAATGCAGTGGTAACTGAGTTACCACTGCATTACCCCCGTTCTTGGCCACACCACCAAACACATAATGAGGGCCAACGCCAGTTACAACATGTTTTTAAGAGGTGTTCAGGAGAGTAGGATACCCTAAGAAAAAGTCACAGAAAATGGAATCCAGTTAATCTCTGAAGAGATGAAAGAGTCCCTACGAAAGAATTATGCGAAACATTAGAAATCCACGTTGTATCACCCACAATCAAATGGACAAGTGGAAACAAATCTATCAATAGGTGAAAAGAATCAGACAGGCAACCACAGATGTGGACTAGATTGTCAAGAAGAAGCGAGCAAAAATATAGCAGCACGTTTGATGACTCCAAACAGTATCACAGGTGTTTCCCCATTTTACATAAGGAAGAGACTAACGAACATGAGACTTTCACTGCAATGGATAAAGAAAAATGAAAAGACAATGGAGAAAAAACGAACAGAAGCACAAGGCAGGCCGAAAGAAACTTAGAGTAAGTGAAAGGAAGTGCATGATGCGAGGAAAGACGTTGAAAGAGGAGATTGGGTCAAGATCAGAATGCCACACAAACACAAGCGGACAATGTCTAAGTATAGTGCTCCTATCCAAGCAAGTTAGATGAATATTACACCCAGGCTGCAAATGCGAAGAAATGGAACAGAGACAGAATTGCACTGCAGAGTCAAACAGAAACTAAGGAGAACCCAAAGAGAACAGAAGGAATCAAGAAGAGGGCCAATATGGAGCAGGAACTTTGACATGAGAGAAGAACCACCAGACACTCTCTGAAACAGAACAGCCCTCCTTACAATCGGAACCTATGGAAGACAATATGGAGATGGAGTGGCAAGGAGAAACAGCACATCCGAATATACCACAGAAGACAAGAGAAGGCAGCAAAGAAACCAGATCCCTAAGAATCAGTAGGGTGAGTATATCAACAGGGAAATATAAAGACTATGTAATGGACTAATAAAAAAGGGGATATGTAGTGACACACAGCCGCGTCACTGCGCAGGATGTCAGCGCTTCCCGTCACCCTGCAGGGGGACGTGGATGAGAGAGGAGCAGAGTGCAGGGGAAAAATACATAAACAATGCAGGAGAGCAGAGCTCCTGAAACCGCTCTGCGATATGCCACGTGTCTGCGCAAATACAAACATTAATGATGCTGAGGAGCGCATTGAGCGCCGGGCCGTCAGTATTTTAATGATGGAGGCCGGGATGATATCGTCAAAGTAAGAAGTAGATTTGAGGGAGGCAATCAGTTTTAGGAGATCCGGGAGGGAGATAAGAGATAATTCGGTCCAGAGGGGCAGTGTGTGTGTTGGAGTGCAGTGGGGGCGCTACTGCTGTGGGAGGTTGATTTGATGGTCTCTCAGATTTTGTTGTTAAAAATGTGTTGATTCTGTCATATTTTCCCTGAGTTGCTGGTACCTCGGGGGTGGGTGAGGGTTTGCTATAATGCTTTACTATTTCAATTCAAAGAGTTACTCCTGTTAGAGGCTGCCACAATGGTGGCAGTGAAGTAAGCAGTTTTCGCCTCTGTAATCAGAATCTTCTGTTCCTCCAGAGATCTAACACAGAGGTGGGGACTTAGTCAAGTGAACCAGGTGAACATTGCCTATACAGAGCTGTGGTTAAATCACAACAGATACTTAGCACAGAGGCTCTGACAAAGGTAAGAATCAATTAGAAGCACAGTGCATTGTTGTTTTAACTGGATAAACCACAACATAAAAAATGGTGATACTTTCATTTAAAAAAACAACGTGTATAATTGTATCCATAGCCTTATATCATTCTTTGTCAAATACTGCAGTTCATATTGAGATTATTGATCTCCCTACTCATCACTGGTGTTGGAATGGTTGAAATGGGTGTTCCCTAGATATCATTGTTTTGGTGCATGATCATGTCTTGATTGAATGATGGTTCAAGGCAGCTACTGGTAGGAGTCAGCAATGTTTTCTTCTAGATCAGATTCTTATGGGAGTGTTGTAGTTGAAGAACTACACCACCGGTGGCCCCTTCAGGCTTTTTTAACTTGACAAGTTTTAAGTCCCTGATCCATTGGGCCCTTCTGCATTCACCATAGTGATGTTGATATGGGTTACAGTCAAGGAGATGGTTTTGAAAGGATTATTGACTTTCTGTTGCTGATGTCTGTTCCTGTGAACTAATTAATACTCTGGGTAGGTGTATGAAGGTGATATATGTCTCCTGAAGTTCACTTGGGTATTGTTGTTTTGCCTCTGCATATCAATGGCTTCACATGACGGAATGCTAAGTAGCCATGAGCTCTGTTGCGAAAGCGTGAAGGCAATTTTTCTTAAAGTTTGGGGGGGGGTCTAGGTGCACTGCTCTCACAGGACTGGGACGGTTAATATCTAACTCCTTTACTAGATCCACCTCCTTTTCTTGTGCGATGTGCATAACATTATTACAAGCCCACATGACTCTTCAGCATCTCGTTTCATCTAAAAGTAGCATGGGGTGATGTAGATTTTGTTTAATCCTCATCTGTCTAGGTATTCCCAAATGTTCTTGCTTTGGCATAGTGGACCGTTATCCATTTTGATATGCCACTATTCATTAGCATCTTCTCCAGCTTGGAAATGTCTGCCTTGGCAATAGATGATCTCAACATTTCTACTTCTTGAAATGTATCAGTTCTGGAAGATAAGAATATTCTTGATTGGGCTTGATTGCGTCCAGATTGAATATTATTAAGGGCATACTTGAAGTCCAACCGTCATCCATTGGACTGACCGCTCATCACCACCTTACCCCACTTGGGGCATCTATTCCATACCAATTGCCTTGATAAAGACTGATGCGGTCGAAACACGTGTCGGTTGACCACAATTGGGACTATGAGTCCACATGAAACAATGGATAAATAAATAATAATTGCACGAAAGACAAAAGTTTTCTACTTTTTAACAAAAAGTGTGGCAAATCCACTGTTTTGAGAAAACAAATAAAACGTAAGGTATCCAGGATAAACCCCTAAACTTGAAGATAAGAATCCTCTGAAAGAGTTCAGAAATCTGTGCTTATTTTTTTCTAGTGGTGGTATCCTTATTTATTTATTGGATATTTATAGTGTGCCTACACATAATGGGCCTCATTACACGGATGGCGGTAAGCATTTACCGGTACCGGTAAAATACCGGTACCGGTAAATCCTTACCGCCTTACTACGCGGTCCCTTTGCGGGTTGGGGGATTTAACGCCTGCTTTTTACAGGCGTTAAAAACCAACCCGCAAAGGGACCCAGGGAGCTAATTACGGTACCGCAATTTGCGGTACCGTAATTAGCGCCTTCCCCATTCCCATTGAGCCCTATGGGCCAAAAATGGGAATGGGGAAGGGCAATGGTGGAAGGGGGAATTACCGCCCCGCCAACCTTGGAATGGGGCGGTAATTCCCCTTTCCGCCAAGGCGGTGCTGGTATTTTACCAGCATGAACCAAGGCGCTAATAGCACCATGGTTCTCCGCCATCCATGTAATGAGGCCCAATGTGTTTCCTTGTTCTTGTGGGTAGACTAAAGCAGAGTACTGAGCAATACCAGCGCCTGGCATAGAAGGCATGTGTTGCCCACTTTTTCAACCAGCTAGCAACCACAGGGAACTATAGCTGTTCCTTCACATGTGGCTTGGTCTTAACAACCCCTCCATACCCTTCATGAATTGTGGAGGTTCATACATTTGGTAAGTGTTTTGCTGGCTCAAGTCTCAGTGCTCAGAGATTTGATATGGCATTTATAACACACCTATAGACAAGTGTTTCAAGCTGGTGCTTGTCTGCCCATTTATTAACTCAGATATGTTACAGAATAAAAACACAGAATAGAGGAAAGGATTACATCACTATCCGCCTTTCTTTGCACCACTTCCTTGTTTGCCAGGAACTTCACTGGACAGCTTTCAAAACCCCAGGTTGGCAAAGAGACGCTCAACATGGGAAAGGACTGGATAAGAAGATGTGTCTACCTTCTTTCAATCCAGCAGAAGCAAAATTGACTCTTTCTTTTTCCATTCAATAAGACAAAATGAACAGTGTCTTTGATACCTAAAGCACACACTCATATCTTGGATTAAACAATTTCCACAGTATTCGTTGGTTATTCACACGTTTTACTGTACATCACAGCAGGATGCTCAATATTTATATATACAAAATCAACAAAAGATACAGTTAGTGCAAATCCAACGTCATTGTCTTGGATCCTTTGATTACATGGCAAGTAAATACCCTGGGAACCTAAAAGGATTGCATGAGTAACAACATTTTAAACAAACAGTACATAGTGCATGACTGCAACAAAATAAGTGTGAGGTGGACACTGAGACTCAAAGTCATATGGTCAACACAACTGTGTTTCAGCCTAAAAGAGCTGCATTGTAGCTGTTCTTAAGTAGGCCTTCATCAGGACGGGATAGGTGAAGGTTGGAGCTTCATGCGGGCTCTGTCAGAAAAATGGGACAGAGAGACGTATAAGGAGTGTGTGTGAGAATCTAAATCTGAACCACATAGTAATTACTTAGGCAATCAATGCATCATTAGGAAAAAGGGGGTGTCTCCAATGGAGACTAATCTGCAGGTTCTCACCGTAATGGATTAGTACCACAGTGAGGGGTGGCAGACTGTCTGGACTATTCAATAGATACTTGACCAATACTAAGTGTGTATCCAATGCAGACAATCCAATCCGTGGGAAAGGACCAGGGCTATAGTTACAACTGCACTGTATGTGGAGTAAGTGTCCAAATGAACACGGACTACTCAAAATGGAGAAAAACGCAATCTTACCTAATTAGAATGAACAAAATCAGAATAAATAGTTGGATTACGGTGTGTGGAATTTAATGTGTCCGTGAATCGAAAATGGTGCGTCCCCAGGATCACACCTGCAAAGTGACATAAACGAACACAGGTTCCTCCATTAGGTGTTCTCACTAGCGAATGCATAGGCACAGAATATCAGGGCAAGGAAGTATAACCCCCATCCCAGTAGATTACTAGTTGGAATTAAATTGGCGTGCTGTACCAAGAACGTTAAGAAGAGGATCAATAATCTTACCTAGCGCAAAGCGTTAGAACGAAGCTGCAGGGCACTGGAGCCTCCGGCAGCCTGTGAGCAAAATTAGACCGGTTGTCTTGGCTATTGCTATACTTATATCGGTGGCCATTTTGAGCGTGTCGACGTGGCAATTCCTCGAGGCACGCCTAGCGATAGTGTAATCTGTGCTTGTGGATGTCCATTTTGAAAAACAGACCATTTATGTTAATGTCCAGTATGATCGTGAAATTATGTCATAAAAAGGAAAAAAATCATAGTGGTCACGCCGTAATCCAACCATTTATTGGTATTTGGTTCATACTAATTAGGTAAGATTGCGTTTCTCTCCATTTTGAGTGGTCCGTGTTACTTTGGGCACTTACTCCACATACAGTGTAGCTGTAACTATAGCCCTGGTCCTTTCCCACAGATTGGATTGTCTGCATTGGATACACACTTAGTATTGGTCAAGGATCTATTGAATAGTCCAGACAGTCTGCCACCCCTCACTGTCCTTAGCAACTAATTTTGTTAGACTGTTTGGGTGATGAGATTCGAATCCAGTGGGAACAAAAATTGCCCTCGGCAGTTCCTTGGGAATTACTATATTTGAATTCAGCTGCCTTCTCTTTTAATACGTAGAAGGATGCCTTTTCACATGTTAAAGGACTTTGAGAGATATTTGATGAAATGAAGGGACTAGAGAATACCTAATTGGAATTAGAAACTGAAACTAATACTTCTGGATATGTCCAACAGCCTGTTATCGTTACAGCATGTAAAGAATCTTGTGTGCCAGATGAAGAATTATAGTTAAGAATACGTACTGCTCTTAAATGGGCCACCACTATGACCCCTCTTCCAGTCATTTGCAGTACTTTTTGTCAGTATGTCCCCCAGATGCAGATGCATGCTATGAAAGTCATGTTGGATGCAATTATGTAACAGAATGAGGAAGGTGAGTTCGAAAAATCTGCCTAGTTGCAACACTTAAAACCTACAATAGATAAAGCATCCATAATGAGTATCCATGAGCTACTCATTCACTTACCGGCACTTTTAAAATTGAAAGCTCCCTATGCGAGTGGTGGTGCCTGTTTATATACCATACCACAGCAGGCTATGCTTGATGCTCAAGGAAGCCCTGTCTTTGAAAATCAAACAAAGCCAAATATGCAGCCCGCTAAATATGATATCCAATTTGTTCATGTGCCCTTTTCCAGGCAAGAATTAAATGCATTAGAAACAGACAATCCCTGATATTAAGAACAATCCTACAGGGTTTTATAATGAATTGGAGACCGTTTTAAATACCTCTGTCTTCCCCAGTAGGGATTTGGAAACATTGTTCTCAGTAATTTTGCCATCAGATATTTGGACACCAACTAGAAATGTCACTGACCCTGCAACATAGGGGAGGACATGGGACGCACTTTTTCAGCTTCATGCTAACAGGACAGCTGGCAAAAGGACCGCTCTGGCAGTACTTAACCTTCCCACTATGATAGTTGCACAGCTCAAAAGGGTGGTATCCGAGAAAAAGATTAATCGGGAGGACAGGTAGGAAGTAGGGGTGGATGGGTACCACCTGGGATGGCGATTGGCCCTGTGCCAACTACTACAGTCCCTATTAACCAATATTTTTGATAAACCAAGTGATTCTTTTGTCACTAATCAATTCAATATTGGGGATTTCTCTTGGAATTTCTCAGAATAAGAGAGCCCTCGAATGAAAATGGAACCAATCCCCATCCCTATGTTCACATGAGAGTTGAGAGACAGGAGCATCTATTTCGAGCAGACACAGCGGTGCAAAAGAGCTCCATAGATCATGCTAAGGTTCCAGATAGTCCTTTGAGTGGGCATACTAATATTTCATTAGGGTTTGTTGGAACACCTGTAGTTAGTAAAGTATCGGCCGCAGTGCCTGTCCTTTTAGGTCCATCAGCTAGTGAGATACCATTTTTATTAACTACACAGTGTGCAGAAAATGTGTTCGCGTTATGTTGAAAAAGTTGTGTGCTACTATTTATTGTACACCAGACAGAGTACACATTACGGTATGTCTGTCGAAAATGAATCAGTTTTTAGCAAAACCTTTGCAACCCGAGTTTGATAACATCCCTGATACTTTATGGCCACTATCGGATAATGACGTTGGTCTTATGGATATTTCCCCAGTAAAAATACAAATTCGACAGGGAGCAATTTATCCGCGCATTCCTCAGTTCAAGGTATCTCCTGAAGGTTATTCAGCCCTTGAAAGAATTGTCTCAGATATTGTAAGACAAGGGATCGTAGAAGAAATAACGGGGAGTGTGTGCAATAGTGTTACGCTCACCTGGTCTCTGCGGGGACGATGGGGCACGTTTGCAGCCCTCCCTGGAACTGGCTCCCCTGGGTCAGACTTCTTCCCCTGCTCCTGTGTTATGGACTGCGCTGGTTGTTGAAACTGCGCATGCGAGAATACCAGAGGCCGTGAGAATGCTGTGATATGGCTTTAATTTCCCTCAAACCCTTCTTCTCAGAATGTTTTGAGCATGCGCCTACCCATATAGTCTCACCTGTTTATTTATGATGGTGAGCTCTCCGTCCTGCTTCTCACTGCAGGGGCGCCTTAGATAGACCTAGTTTCTTCACTGGTCCATGTGCGTGGCAGCCCAGACCGGCTCTGGCTGATCCACTTCAAAGGTAAGTGTTCTTCAACAATGCTTATTGTCCGTATTCTTTTGCAATGTCTTTTTTCCATGATTATTGTCCGTATCCCTTGTAATGTCTATCCTTCTCCCCAATAGGTGATGAGAGGCCCAGCGGAATTGCGGTGCTGGAAGTGAGCCCCAATGGAGGCCTGGGGAGTTTACGATGTCCCAATAGTTGGTAAGTTTGGTTCCAAGATCAAGCGCGAGGATTGTGTTGCATGTTAGCGTAATGTTTTATGTTGTTTCTAACTTTGTTTGTCCTTTTCTCTTGCAGGGATGGCCTGGCAAAGTCAGACGGGACGCTGCTATCCGAAGATCTGCCGGCGAGTGATGGATACCTGGATCCGCAAAGATGTTGGCCGAAGATGGGCTCCCGAGTAAGAGTTGGAAGCTGGGATCAGGTAAGGATGGGCTCCGACTGTGGTGGCTGCTGGAATCAGGTAAGATGCATTTCAGGCAATGGTATTGCTGGAATCAGGTAAAATGCGCTTCAGACAACGGTATTGCTGGAATTAGGTAAGATGCGCTGCAGGCAATGATTATTGCTGTAATCAGGTAAGATGCGCTGCAGGCGATGGTTATTGCTGGAATCAGGTAATATGCACTTCAGACGATGGTATTGCTGGTATCAGGTAAAATGCGTTTCAGGCGGCGGTAAGCGTTACGCTGCTATAAGCAGACTAACGCGAAGCGCTTGCATGCGGGCGGGGCAGGCTTAAATAGCCTGGTCCCAGCCACACCTCTTTGCTCTGCCTTGTGGCCCCACCCTGCCACTCCCAGAAGATGCTGCACGTGCAGCCCAATGTATTCCTATGGCCACGCCCGATCTGGGTGCAAATGGAGACCCTGCCGGGGAGGAAATAGCACTTGCACCAGAATAAAAGTGTGCAGAGCACACTTTCTCATGAGCCTGGTGCCAAAGGCTCCAGGACTGGGTCCAACTGGACCCTTTGTGATGGAACTTGTGGTCCTTGCTCTGTGGCCATGACAAATACCCCATTTTACCTATTTTTAAAAAAGGGGACACAGATCTACCATATCGTCTTTTTATTGATTTAAGGGTAATTAATACGATTGTAGTACCTCTGTTTCCAATAGTTCCAGACATTACTACCATTCATACCATGATACCGCCATTTGCAGAATATTTTTCAGTAATTGACTTAAAAAATGCATTTTTTAGTATACCATTACATCCAGAAAGCAGATTCCTGTTTGCTTTCTCCCTCGCTGGGAAAGTGTATACTTTAACTAGAATACCACACGATTACAGAAAGCCCAAGCATATACAGTAGGGCTCTTAAGGAACAGTTGGATTCCTTGAAATGGCCTTAACCTGTTACATTGATTCAATATATTGATGATTTGCGTATAGCAGCTCCCACAGAGGAACTCTGTAAGCATGCAACTATATTGTTATTGTCATATCTAGCCTGCCATGGTCATAAAGCATCTTTGAAGAACTGTCAGTATTGTAGACAGGAGGTAGCTTATCATGGGTACCTCCTGTATAAGGAGGGTAGGAAACTAGCACCTGATAGAATACAAGCAATTTCTAAAATGCAACAGCAAAAACTCAAAAACAAGTTAGAGGGCTTCTAGGCGCTTCCTCCTATTGTAGACAATGGATACCCAATTTCTCGCTTATTGTCAAGCCTTTGATACAACTCTATACATGTATAGGATCCAGTGCCATGGACTGTTGAACATCAAGAGGCATTTGTCTTGTTGCACACAGCGCTTTGTTCTGCTCCCGTTTTAGGGATTTTGGATTATAACAAGGAATTTGTTTTGTTTGTGCATGAAATTGATGGATGAGCTTTGGCTGTTTTGACACGGGAACATGGAGGAAGGAATAGACTGTGCAGCTATTTTTCCTCCATGTTAGACCCTGTTGCATGTGCTTAGCCTAAATGTTTGCGCGCAGTAGCAGCTGTAGCTTTGTCTGTAAAACAATGTGAAGGTATGGTTTTAGGTCACTCTTTAACCGTGATGGTACCTCACTCGGTCGATGTCCTTTTAAATAGGACTCAGAACAAATATATGACACAGCCCCACTTACCAGATAGGAATTGATATTGTTTGCACCACATGTCAAAATTAAGCGCTGCAACACACTCTACCCCGCTGAACTATTACCCATACCAAATCAGGGCATCGGGGATATTGAGGCAGCTGACTATCATTATATCTTCGCAACTGAGGAAGACACCAAGGGCCAAATTGATTTGCCAGATACCCCCCCTTCCGCAAGCGGGAGGAGAATTATTTTGTGATGGATCATGTTTAAAATGCCTGATGGAACTACTACCGCAGCCTATGCGGTTAGTACTTTAAAAACTATAATAGAAACTAAACGAATACTCTTTAATTCAGCATAAGCAGGGGTGTTGCTAGGTCTGGAAAAGATCCAGGGCTACACTAGTTTTGAGACTGTTGGGACTCTGGGCTAGCTAGCCTTTTTGGTTGTAACCCCTGAGCTTCTATCCAGGGCTACAACCAAAAGACCTGGGGCTATAGCCCCCTCAACCCCCCTAGCAACACCTCTGAGCGCAAGCAGCAGAAATCATAGCTTTGACTTGTGCTTGTTAATTATCGGAAAACCTTTCTGTATACATTTCTACTGACAGTCAGTATGCCTTTAAAGTAGCACATCATTTTGGAAAATTATGGATGGAAAAGGGATTTTTGACCTCACATGGAACTAAGATACAGCATGGTTCCTTAATATTGCGACTGTAGTCATCCCTAACACTACCAAAGAAACTAGTGATAATTAAATGTGCTGCCCATCAGAAAACAGTGACTGAAATTCATAAAGGAAATTATTTTACTGACTCCATAGCTAAGCAAACATCATTAGATTTACCTTGGGGATATATAATGCAGAGAATATTAGAAGGGGTCAGGATTTAGGATGTATGGAGGAAACCTCTGTCAGTATTAAAGAGATACAAGCAATGGCCATGGAAGAGGAAATAAGGGGGTGGGAAGACAGCTTTGCTATACAGATGAAGAGGTGAGTTGGGTCACAGGGTCTAAAAAACAATGGATGTTACCTAATGCTTATGTTCCCCTGGTTGTGCGTATGACCCACAGACCCGCCCACATATATGCTAAAGCTATTTGTAAACAATTGGAAAATCTTTGGTGTATTTCTTTGATTTCTTTGATTAACGCAACAACTGAGAATGTGGTTAGGAACTGTGTAATATGCCTAAGCAATAATATAGCTCGAGGGACTGCGGTCTCCGCAGAAACTTTTTACCCTCCTACCTTTCCATTTGAAGTGTTGCATTTTGACTTTATTGAATTAGAAAGACGTAATAATTTGAAATATGTGCTAGTAGTAATCTGTGCCTTTAGAAAATGGGTAGGGGCTTTTCCCTTGAAAGATAATACCACCATCTCCACTGCAAAAGTTTTGGATTACCCAAGGTAATTTGGTCTGATAATGGCCCTCACTTTATTGCAGAAATAATACAAAATGTGTGTAATGGTTTGGAGCTCAAAAAGACATTTCACACAGCTAACCATCCTCAATGTACGGGGTTAATTGGGTTCCACAATGGAATTTTAAAGAACAAAATAGATCAAATATGTGCGCACACAGGTCTTAAATGGCCAGAAGCTTCACCTTTAGCATTACTCTCTAAGAGGACTACAGTTGCATCTAAAACAGGGCTATCCCCTTATGAAATTGTTGTGAGCAGACCAGCTAATGTTTGGGGTGCTCCTAGACCATGATCATTGAAAGACATTGAGAAGCCACTGCTAGTTGATTATTGTAAACAGTTGACTGAACTATTCCTTTCAATCAACCAGAAGGTGAAGGATAGCTTGCCGGACAACAATTTGCGAGAAGGAAATTGGGAGAAGCCTGGTAACCTGGTGATGGTCAAAAACTTTCAGCGAAGCTCTGCACTGGAACCACATTGGTTAGGACCATACCAGGTGTTATTGCCCACGCAAACTGCAATTTGAGTAGAGGGGAAATAGCATTGGATCCACACTGCTCACATCAAATTCGTTCCTTTGCCCTCACCCTCTGATGAACATAATCCTCTTTCATCTGAAATAAGGATTCTTGCACCCCTGTGAGTTTGTCAAAATCTGAGATAAAGTCTTCAATGCAGACACCCATCTTGTTCAAAGATCATAATATTCCGGGATCAACTAGATACAATTTAAGACACAAGAAGGAATAGGAGTGCCCACTTGAGACCTACAAAGTGCAGATCTGTTACTGAGGTTGGACTGCGTCCACTGGAATCCTACAAAGTGCAGATCTGGTACTGAGGTCAGACTGTGTCCACTGGAAACCTACAAGTGCGAGTTTGATATTGGGGTTAGCCTTGCACCTATATGAAATCAGCGTGTCCTGAACCCGGTGCACACCAGGAGGTAACAGGGAATCAAAGGACTGAAGAAGAATCTGCATTATGGAGTTGTAACCATTTGGTGATCAGTCGCGAATGAAAAACAATGATATGGCTTCACCTTCTCACTCACAAAAACTATGGACAAATGAAGACTGTATAGTAATATTAACATTTTGTACGATTTTAGTAGTAGGACTTTCTGCCTTTTTCTGGTTCCTTGAACATGATTCTGTGCATCTTTTAAAGACACTTCTCTCCAAAACACAGAGGTTACTAGTGAGCTCCCTTTTAGCCCCCGTGTCTTAACACACACTCATCACCCCTTGGATGTGTTTCAAAGATATGGTTACCGTAATAATTAATATGTACATGCTTTGGATAAAGTTCAAAAAGCCATTAATTGAACACATTGTTAGCTTTGTTCACATGTTCCGCACAGTGGAGATGGCGTAGGGATAACCTATCATGCAGTCCCAGTTAATAGATCAATATTGTATGCTGTACTTTCTTTATCTCGTAGTAGGATGATGAATGATTGGGCTAGAGCCCAAGCTCCTCCTTGAAGGATAATGCTTAACACTACTATTAAAAACCCTGAAATATGTAATAACACCCTTAATAACAATCGTTCGAGTTTTAAAATGGTGTCTAACCTCCCATGGAGATCCTACACTTCTTATATGAATGTTACATATCCTTTATTCCAGGTAACCCATAGGATAGGAGAACCTCTATTTGCTATAGGTAGGGATACATATAATATGCAATCCTTTGATACTATTGTTGATTATACCAATTATACTAATTCCATCCTTCCTCATGGGAATTGATATTATGTTTCTGAGGACGGGAAAGTATATACGTGGTTGAAGAGGGGCTGGACAGGTGTATGCTATCTTGCTACTATATTGCCTGGAGTTTATGTGGTCTCCAAAGAGAATATATACCAGCATGTAAAACTGCAGAGAGGGAAAAGAGAAGTGGACCAGACTGATACTGATGCACAGTTAACAGCAGATTTTGGGAAAGGAATAATACTGTTGTTAGGGGGTACTCTTAACTCGAGAAGAATTTGTAGACCCAGTAGAGTGGTAAAAAGTATGTTGAACGAGACTGCAAATATATTTGTGAATTTAACAACTGAACGGAACGCTATTAGATTGATGGCACTTCAAAATAGGATGGTGTTGGACATTCCCACGGCTGCAAAATGAGGGGTTTTTGAATTAGTGGGCTCTTCTTGTCGTACTTACATATTTGATAGAGCTCAAGATATCTTTGATGCTATTGGTCGATTACTTTTGTTGGGAGAAGCACTGCATTATGAGGTATGACAGGAGAACAGGTGGTCCCAGTGGTTTGGGAGTCTGCTAAAGGATTGGTGATGGAAATTACTGTCTATATTAATAGTGGTTTTTGGGTTAATGTTAAGTTGCTGTTGTTGTCTTCAGTGTAGTCCTGCATGTTGTTCCTTTATATCTAAGAGTTGTGTTAGGGTAGTCAAAAGAATTAAGCGCCTCCCCAAAACTAGTTATAGAACTAATACTATGATGATGGAAGAAATGCAAATTCCGAATTTAATGGACATAGATATTGAAAGTCTCACCGATTTGGCCAAAAAAGACTTAGCTTAGGCTAAAAGGAGTGTTTGTTAGAATATAACAATAATATGCATCTTTCTAAGCCCTAAGCTTATCCCTTTTTTTTCGCGATCAAAATCAAGTTATTTTAGTAATATTTTAAATAGGGTCGCTTTTGTCAGTCATTGAGTAGAAACAAAATAGAAATGTGTTCTTGGCTTCCTCTGTCAGTCATTACAAGAACATACTGGGTCCATGTAGAGTGCATTTTTTAGCTGCCTGGCTTTCACTGATATACTTAGTTTAAACAACGTTAAGGATAGGTCCTTCTATCCAGCGAATTAGGTTAGGCTGTTCCAATATGGCTATATTCTCTTCTTTAAATGCTATGTAAACGCTGACAGCACCAAGCAGAGGTTAGTTACACATTGAGTCATAGGCCCCGATTCAGGGACTAATTTGTGCAGAAAATTGGGGACTTGCGCGTGAAATCACACGCAATTGCCCGTTTGTTGATTTATGGAACACATTGCGCTGGGCTTACCAGGGACTTGCGAGGAATCTGCGCTGGTCCAACATGTAACTGCGACACCACGAACGCCTTGCACGAGACTCCCAGAGAAGGGCCGGCCGGGTCTGCGCTGTCACCTAAAAAGGGGGTGGAACACGTCGAATGGGGAACAACATGCAAAAATGTGGGAGTTACAAGGGAGGCTACACAGTCAAACAATTGCTGCGCCCATAAGCGCGCAAAGAAAGTTCATTCATGGATTCAAATAGAGACCAACAGCACATGAAATAGTGCATGCAAATCCCAAGACTGCTACACCACGCGATAGCTGGCAGAAACGTCAACACGCACACCCAAAAATGCATAAAAAGTATGCGTGATCAACTAATGCGCGTATACTGCCATGTTGAATGTACTGTTTGTTGCAGCAGTCATCGTGAGACACAGCAGGAGGAGGAGGATGGCCAGACCCGGGATTTTCCACACAAGGACCACACTTTTTGGGATGCCTGATGACCAGGTCTATGCCAGGTATATGATTCCCCCTCATATCATTCTAGACCTGGTCACAGAATGGGAAGATGACCTTACATCACCCACCTTGTGCTCCCAAGCACTGAGCCCCTTGCAAGAGGGGCTCACTGTGCTGCATTTTTCGGCCACTAGCTCATTCCAGCAGACCACTGCAATAGTTGGGGGCATTTCACAGCCCACTCAGTCACAATGCCTACACTAGGTGTTGGAAATCATGACTGCACACCACTCAGTGTGCTGAAAGGCAGACTGTGGTCCAGGAGTTTTATGGGGTGGCGCATTTCCCTAAAGTGCTTGGTGCCATTGATTGTACCCATGTTGCTTTACGTCCCCCTAGGGCAATGGAGCATATCTATTGCAACCGGAAACACTGGCACTCCATCAACGTTCAGGTTGTGTGTGACACCAAGGACATCATTACCTCTGTCTAGGCAAACTATCCTGGATTCACCCATGATAGTTACATATTGAGAATGTCACCCCTACAAAGGCCCTGGAAGCTGGGAGGCATGTCAAAACATGGCTCCTTGGTGAGTATCAATGGACCTGCACATGCATGCATGTTAGACACATACAAATACACACCAATGACAAACATTCTCACCTCTCCAGGGGACAGTGCCTACCCTCTGAGCACCTACTTGATGACGCCAATACGGAACCCCACGACACCTGCCCAGGCAAGATACAACACCACCCATATTGCAACTCGGGCCATAGTGGAGCGCACATTCGGAGTGCTCAAGTCACGGTTCCGCTCCCTTGACCACTTTGGGGGTGAGTTGCTATATGCACCACCAGTAGTCTGCAGGATCATAGTGGCAGCATGTGTCCTGCACAATGTTGCAACACAGCATGGCGTAACGGTGGACATGGTGGTGCCCCTACATCCACACCCACAGGCACGCCGCTTGTATATGGCTGGCCAAAGGGCACGTGGAGAGGCTGCCGTACCCAGCTTGTGGCTACTTCTTTCACCTAAACTCCATCCCCTGTGGAGTGCACACGACCATGCAACATTCCAGGTGCACTTCAATAATGACAATGGGCCAATCAACTGTCCCCCCCAAACTACCCTGAGCATGTGCCCCTCGATGTGCAAAATTGTGTGCCTCCATTACAACTTAAAAGACAATCCCCTCTAACCAACACAATGACACTACTCCCAAAATGCAAAACCTCCCAGTAAGTCACATCTGTGTCACTCAAACCATTCAATATGTCATCTAAAAAGATCAGAATACTGTGTCATGGAATGGCACGTCATGCAAATTTGCATCTCGAAATGCCTAATGCACAAGGCTGGTGTCTCAAAGATCCCCAAGGATGGATGGAACAAGGGCTGAAAAATAACACTCCTACAGTGCCATTGCATCACTGAAAACAAAATAGTCACTCTAGGCTGTCTCTATGCATGTCATACAATCAACAGTGGTGGCAACACTGATTATGTATGATGATGAATCTACAGTTACATCAACTGCATGATTGTGACACCCTGCTGTGACTGAGGACAGGGCGGAACACACAGACGCCGTACAGGCATGGTGCAATCAGACTGAGCAAGTGCAGAGACGTTCACAGGGGACTGCCATTTGGACTGTGGGAACAAGGTCAGCGCTGGTCCAAGTGTGTGCAGTCAGTGGATTCTGGGGTAAGAGCAGAGAAATGTTAGTATCTACGGGAATTAGTCAAGTGCAGCGATGATGACATTAGTTCCGTTCCCGGAGGCAAGTACACAAAACATTCCTGGGGGTGACCAGGGCCTGTGAGACCCTGAGGTACATCAAACAGCCAGTCATCAAGCTGCAATAAAAATAGTATGTGGAGAGTGAGAGAGAAGACGGCTTGCTTAGCAGGGAAGAGGGAGAGAGAACGAAGAGTAGAATAGGAAAGTCCAGAGGAGTTCCAGGAACATGAGGACATGAGTCTCAAAACAGAGGGTGGCAGAAAGGGTATACCAGTGGCTGGCCCCTGTTCACGACAAAGATCACCCTCTAAAATGTGCTTGCAGAACTGGCACACCTGAAGAAGGTAGGACTAACATGATGACATGGCTCTGGAGGGGCAGCATTGAGGATTGCATTTTGGCAGATAGGTAGTACACAGGCCCCACAAATCCCTGTGTACAATGCATAATTTATATGATTGCACTCTCTCAGCCATGGCTAGCCACTGGAGGACAATCTTTGGCAGACAGATGTGTTCCCTGGCCTTTACGTCAAGCATAATTCTTTGTGTGCATGTTCTGAATGCAATACAGAGGGTGAGCATTGCAGGCACAGAGTTTGACCAAGACGCAGTGGCAGTAGTGCATCATTGAAAAAACATGCCTGTGGTGCAGGTGACCTGCTGGGCAAAAGTGAGAAAAGTAGCAGTACCTAAGGAGTACGAGTAGCAGTAAGGGGAGGTGTAGCACATAGTTCCACTCCCCAGACATGACAGAAATGGGACGTGAGAAGTACGGATGTCTGGCAAACTTGACCACAATCAGTAATATTTGTGCAGGTTGGTGCGGCTGTGCGGGAAAGGGATTCTGGCCACAGGTAAAGCGTGAAAGCTGGTTCTGTGGCACCATGCGAATGAACCCTGTCCCGCTGGCGTCAAGGCAAGGGTGTTTTGAGCACACCATGACTGATTCATGGACACACAGTCAGATATGAGAGAATAGGATGATGCAGCAGATGCTAGACTGAAATAAAGTACTGTGTCATCCACATCACACTACAATCTAAAGGTGAAAGTGCCAATCACACGTGCAAAGTCAGACATGTACACGTAGAATCACTACAGGGATAGATCACATCCCTGTTAGCGCAACACTCACAAAGAGCCATGGAAGAAAGAAAGCATTTGTAGCGCACATGGCATGGGTGGCCAGAAAGTAATGAGGTCAACAACACCATACCTTGGTCCATTAACCTTGTGCACCATATACACAGTACTTCACATGAGACATGTGGTGGGTCAAGGCACCAACGACACATAACCCACATGGATATGATGCATGCTACTGCATCAATAGCACAGAATACAGTGGGAGATGGAAATGGAGAAGAGAACGGAATATTTACCAATGTGACCCTAAGGAGTACTTCCTCAATGTGCATGGGGACAGTGAGTCTACCACACATAAGGCATCAAGCAGATCAAATTGAGCCACCACCATCCATCGCTTCCAATATCTAAGAGACTCACACACAGGTAGTTGTTGCAGGAGGAATGCAGGAGTACAGAAGCCTAGTAAATCATCATTAAGCGTTGAAGACGGTACCGGGACATAGACATCCCTGTGTAGGATATCCCTGTATCACAATGTAATATGTGCAGAGTCTCTGATCCTCAGAAGCATTCATATTGCCGGTGAAATGTTCTCCCTGTCCGTGAGTCAACTGACGAGTCACGCATACATTATCTGGCTAATCTGTAGGGGTCTCAGGGTAGAACAAGGAACACTCATGAGCTGGATGTAGCAGTAGTGTAGCATGGAGAGTACCACAGCACGTGTAACATAGCACCTCAGCCTGGTGTAGTGGAAGTGTACATTGAATGTGTGCATCAAGAGCTGCAACTCATAATACGTCACAAGCACACTAAAATGTAGCAGTAAGGGAATGGGGGAGTAGAAGTATAATCCAACATTCCTGCCTTGGGATGATTGTGGAGGGAGTGAGCACAAGTAGGAAGGACAGAGTAAATGGCAGAAGTATGCTGCAGTCGAGTCAATTGAGACATGCAATTTTCTAAATGGTGCACAATCAAAGGTCATATCGAGGGCACCAGTCCAGGGTGAATAAGTCTGCCAGTGTGTCACTAGGAACAGTGCTGAAGAGTAGTCTGTCCTCATCATAGTACATGAAGCAGTAGGACCATGCTTCAATGATGTGTTGCCTCAGTCAAATGTATATGTCAAACATGCATGGCAAAGGATTGGACAGTAGCATGATGCCACAGATGGCGGCTGAAGTAGGGTAGAAGAAAGGACACAGCATGGTTCATCTTCAGAATTGCTACTTTTGGAATTACCTAATCAAGTCCACTATCCCTTCATGGATCATCCAAATGAGAATTGAATTAATCACTGCATGAAAAGTTTTGAGACCTCAAGGATGATGAGGACACCAGGCCATAATGGAGGGAGGGAGGGAGGGCGGGAGGGATGCCAACATTCATCATGTGACCATTGTAGAGCAGTGTCTCTTGCCCTGGCGTGATTCAATCCACACTGGTGCTGATGTACATCCACAAGAATGCCCTCATGGGTGTACATAAGTGTGTGGACAACATTGGCAATCAGTTCCTCCAGCAAGGTGTATAAACTATGCCCCAGTATGTTGCTGTTGCGGAAGGCAGCACATATGTCAGAGTTATGATGGAGTGCACAAGTGATTGCCTGATGGAGGATGTAAACTAAACACCAGGAAAGGAGTGTCTGCATACATCCCCAGAGCATTACACAATGAGGAGATGTTGGCAATGAGGGTTCTGTAGGAAGAGATGTACACCAATAGGGATGACACCTTCATGTATTTCTCAACTCTGTCCGCTTCTTCTGGGGACAAAGGACTGAATGAGGAGAAAGAATTCAAAGGATGCTGATTGTCAGGGGTTGGGGAGGTGCAGAGAGTTGTGTCTGAAGAGCCTGTCACCAGTCTGTTAATTCACACATGTGTATTAACAATACATATGTGCTGGAACTGCACACCAAAGCTACTCTAAAGCATTTTGTGGAGAATTTACAGTGGATGTCTTGACAATCATAGTGTAACTTACCTCTTACACCTCCGCTGCAACCCTGTTTGATGGGCCAAAGTACTTCTGCACACCGATGGAGCTGCAACCGAAGACATAAACCAACAACACAAAGCAAAATGAAATTTCAAACCACAAATAAATAATGCCAAAAGTACACTGCTAACCACCAGTCCATGGTCAATGCAGACTTCAGTGTCATCACATAGCAATGTTGTAATGCTGCATCCATTGCAATGCTGCACCACCATGCTCCCAGACGCGTTGCAGTAGAAGCTGCATACACCATGTTGACGCATGCACAAGTAAATGGAGAAAACCCATTAACAACACAAAACCTGACAGGGCAACATGTTTGTAGCCTCACAACGCCGTAGGGTACAGTAATCCTTGACACAGAATTATGAACTTCCAGATGAGACAAACATTGCTAGTCCCAAAAACCCTGCTAGTGATCTAAGGTGTAAATCATTAGACCTGAGAACATTTCAATGAGGCACACCTTAGACCAGACATCTGTGCCTGACACAGTCCACAAACAGTTGACCATGCTGCATACACTCTAACAGCTATAAAAGCCGGACACACAGATAGAAAGCACAGTGATCATAATCAGTGAACAGTGGCCCCAGTTATCCGTCTGTAGAATGTGACCATAACACTCATCATAATGACCCCCATGGCAATCCTAACCCCTGCAAGCAATAGTGATTGAGCACAAGGTAAGTCAATCTGCAGTGAACACGCACAGTGCCCCACGCCCATTCAAACACCCCCAAGTGTCAGCAAAAGCCAGGCACTTACCTGTCCGTTGTGCTCACCTGCCTTGCATACGATGCACCCCATCGGGATACGCTTTACGGAAAAGGATTGCAATACAGGGTCACAGCACAAACAACATGCACATACATGAACAGTATACATCACATAAACGAAAAATGCATACAACCCACAGTGCAGGAGCAACACAACCCCAAAACAATTACCACAATGGCATGTCAGCATGCAAAGGACACATAAAACAACCAACACATGCAGCAAACATGCACAACAATGAATCATTCTCAAAATGCAAGACAGTGCAAAAGCTTACCCGCTGACTGTGCCTGCATGGTGTAAATCCCACATCACCTACACCAGTTACTGTGTCTCTTAATTTTGTGCAGGAAGCACAGTGAACGTTGGAGGGAATACAGAGCGTGGACTTCAAATGGTGCACGGTGTCTCCCCTGGGACAGCAGTCGCCGCCACATCACAGTTTACTGTAAAAACAAGGGATAACATATTGAAACAGCTATTTTGAAGTACCATTGACACAGCACACACGTGCACCGGAACTACAAACCTAGAATTACCTGCACATGCCATCCTGTAGAAAAAGAAAAACAGAAAAAAGAAAAAGAAAAACAGGGAAGTGCAAAACTAAATAAGAAATGCCAACATCTGACCATGGGGGTGTATAAGAGAAAACATTATTAAAAACAAAGAGTAAAAATGACCATCTTGGACCGGGGGGGCACCCAGGAGGAGGGAGGGGCAGGGTGCATGTCAACTCCAACATGGGTAGATGTTGGCAAAAACAATTCCCTCCACGGGCTCATGGACCGCAGGGCTATCTTCGATTGGGAGGCATGTCTCTGCTGTGGCCAACTTCCTGTGTATAATCATTAGGTGGTCGTGGTAAGGGAGGTTGACCACATTGTGCCCTGGCATGGTCCTTGTTGACAGCGGCCAGGCGGGACTCTGATGAGTGCATCTGCAACATGAAAACTCAGAGGTCCTCATGCAACACCTCATGGTGTCACGCTGTCCTCTCATTCTGTCCCTTTTTCGCAAACATCTAGTTCAGACAATAGGACAGGGTCAGATAATAGGACAGGCAACACTCACATTACACCAGTTACCCGAGTCAGGTTTCCACTCCATGTCCCTCACAGTGGAAGGTTGTCACGTGAGCAGGTTTACCCCAAGGGCACACATGCAGACTCAGGGGTTCTCCGTTCTTTCATTGGCGTCTGCCATGGCGTCTGCAAGAGGGAGCTCGCAGACACCGGCTACAGGACGCTGCTCGCAGAAAGTCAAGTCCGCGATCATGGAGACCACGCTCACGTGTCGCGTTCGCGGGTCACGTGATGCGTCGCGGATCAGGTGACGCTGAAGCTTCCGCTATTTAAGCACTGAACTTCCGCACGTCCGCGCTTCACAGCTGTTCTTTGGAGGACTCTGTACAGCGTTTGGATACCTTGTGTTTTCACGGCTTCTTGACTCTTGGATTGTTTTTTGGATTTGCTTTTGCTCACGTCTTTGGCTCTGTTTGCTGGATCATCTCGAACTCGGACCGCTTTTGGACTGTCTTAGATTACCCTGAATTGGACTTGGCATTGGTCTCTTCACTGCATTACGTTATCAAGTACTTTGGATTTTGGTCCTTTGTTTCATCAAGTTACAGGAGGGCAAGTTGGGTTTAACCCAGCCAACAGTTCTTCTCCCTACTGTCATCGGGGAAACCAGCTCACGTGCCCATCCACGGAATTACCACTATCTTAGGTTCTGGGCTTCCTCACCCATCAGTTTAGGTAAGCCCTGTTCTTTATTCTGCTTGTTTGCTTGTACTGTGCTCAGTTGATTGCTAATAAAGATTTTCTTTACAGCTGCCTTGGGTTTCAACATTTCCCGTGGATCCGAGCCGCAAGAACTACCCACCTGTGGCCTCAATGATCGCATAGAGAGTAATTTTGTATTCTCTCTCTGTGGTACTTGGGGATGGAGGTTTCAATACTCTTCACTGCAATCAAGCAACCTGACACACGGGATGCACACATTTCCTCCGAGATGGTCTGCCTCAAGAGTTGCATCGCCTGTGGGTACTGTGTACTGTGGGCTGCCTCTCGCACTTCCATAGAAGCTCTGAGAGCCAACAACTCTTGCCTCAGGGCTTCCCTGTGGTCCCAACCTTCTGCAAGCAGGGATGCCTGCAGAGCCCTCAGTTCGGCCCTTAGGATCCTGCTGCTGGCCTCCATGTGCAGGCTGTGTGAGTGGCATGTGAACCGCAATGCCTGCAGCTGGTGCTCTATCTACGTTTCTAGTGGTATCATGGAATTGGCCACCCTATCCATGCACTCAGCCAACAACTCATAGGCAACACCCTGTTGTTGGAAACCATGCAACATCGACTGTTGCCACACTGTTTCCCCAGCCTGCACATGTCCACCACGTGTGTGGGGCCCACGCCTGCCTGACCCTAGGGAGCATGGCCCTTGATGTGATGCCTGTGGCTGCCGGACTGCATCCCTCCCCTGGACAACTGTCCCAGTCCAGAAACCAATGTTGTGGAGCGTGGCCCTGCAGCTGTAACCACCACAGATGGATTTGACACCACTGACTTGGCCCTGTGCGGGCACCTGACCCCCAGAAAACACACGCTCCAATAGATCCAACACTTGGTGCCCTCACCTCCAACACCATAGAGGACTGGACATTCGGTTCAGCACCAGAACTACTGGTTTCATCAGAGTTGGTGTCATAGTGAGCCATTCCCTGGATGGACTGGAGTTCCAGTGGATTTTCATGGGCTGCCACACCACGTCCTCCATTGGTTGTTGGTTCATGCTCAGACTCCCGTTACTCGTCTACCTCCTCCCCTGTATCTAGTGCCTAATCACCTGCACAAGGACACATAAAGACATAAAGACATGAAGTATCTTGTTAATGGCATCAACACAATACATTTGTCCAGCAACACATTGCCATGCATGTTACCATGCCATAATTGGCAGACTCACACTTTGTTCAATAGCCTTCCACAAAATGGCATATGCAGACTTCCCACAACATCCCATGTTCCTGACAATGTAGCCAGTAGACAAAAGGCCCACAGACATGGATCTCTGAACGGCACCGCAAACTAATAACAATAACTTGCCACATGTGATTCATCCTATTGCTATGGTAAATGCCATTACAATACCTCTAAACACGTGCACACATGATCACAGCCAAGTCCCCTTCAATTACATGAAACAGCAGTGTATGACTTGCATATGGGGTGCTCACAATGTGGACATCGCCTGACTGTCGAGTCCCAGGTGTGTGATGTGGTGCGAGTGATGGCCTGCACTTGGAGATAGGAAGAGGGAACAGTGACACACAACAGGGACAGGGGCATGGTCCATGCAGTGTTTGTTGAGTGTCGGAGGTTAACAGGGATGATACATGACTATTGGAATTCACGGTGCTTCTTTCACTATGCCCATAAAACGCATATAGTTATATGCCATTAGTTGTCAGTAACCTAGATTCTTTTCCATGCCTCCAGCTACCCATTCCCGGTAATCCAGCCTGACACTGCCCTTGCACCCGGCGAGACACAGCTGTCTTGTGACTGGGTGAGTAACCACATTCTACAGTACAAGTATCTTTCAATATGGTTTCGTGCATAAGGTCAAAACTTTTACAAGTGGCATTTTATATTATCTCAACCATACAGGTGATTATGATTCGATTCTGCTTCTCAAGAAGAGCAGGTCAGTGTACTTCCATTTATGTGAGTTAAACGATAGATTCCTCCAAATACGCTCTAGACCTAATTAGTGTATCCTTATACTTTGTAGGAATATCAACTGAAGTCTGATGAAACTAAAACACGTCCTGCCCTGAAGATGGATCCTCTAATCCGAAACGCGTAGGCAATGATTACCCAATAGGAGTGTCTTTAGGAACCCTGAGCAGAGTGAATGTAACTGCTCAGTAGCAGGGCAACACCAAGGTGGTGACTACCCTGCATATGAATTACCCTACCATTTGGTTTCTTAACTAAACAGGTTACGTTTGAGTACTTTGTTCAGCTCAAATCTAATTTTGTCCTTTGTTTTTGAATTGTCAATTGACCTGTACAAACTGATCTGTGAAGGCGATCAATGTTAACACACTCCGATGGAGGAGTATGCTACAAATTAAAATTGGTTATGTTTGGATATATTACCTAATGGGTCTACTTTTTATCTGTCTACTCTCAGCCTGATGTTTTCTTGTATGTAGATTTACAGATTGACAGAGCCCCAGATATACTGCTTGCCTTTTGAACATTAGAGAAAATTTACTATTATTTTGCAACATTTATTTGACATTTACCCTTGTACATCTAACACTCCTTACTTGGAGTTTTTAGCATATACAAGGTACAATTACCACTTGGGACTAGTTCCCGCTAGAAGTGCAGCAGAGGGTTACCGACTAGCAATAGTCGGTGTGTGTTTCCTGCTTTCGTTTTGCTGAACCTCGAGTGAGCTCGAGTTTCTCCCTCCTGCACTTGAAGTACAACGTACTAACATTATATACACAATTGAAGACCCTCATGGGCTACCTATTATTATTTGTATTCTGAATATATTTTACCATTTGGAGTGCCTCCCTACCCAACCTCTTTCTTCACATGACTATTGTTTGACAGGACAGTCAGTGCCATAGCTGTACAGAGTGTTGACAAATGCAGCAATGTCACTCATGGCACACTGTCAGACATGCTGCGAGTGTTCATGGAAGTAATCTGCAGCATTGAACCACCTATGTGCATGTGTGGATGGACTATCTACAACATGTAGTGCATGATGTGTCACATGTGCCTCAGACACAAGCAAGTCTAGCATACCAGGGTCATTTACATCAATAATGCAACTGACCAGATTGCACATTGCGGTGGCATGTTGAAAATGTAGTTAATTTGCATGATGGTTGGTGATGAATGCTGTCAGAAAGGCATGTTCAGCGGATGCATGGCACATGTGTTGTATGCACTGTGCAGTGCACTGTGCACGGTTCAGTACACCATGACATGGTTCGCCCAGGGCAGTCATTCATATGCAGGCACATGAGCAACACATTCATGCCACGTTTTCCTATCAACATACACGTGTCCTTGTAATTTGGTAGGCCTCCCACGCCTTGCACCTGATCCACATGAATTAACTGGCTCATGGTCTCTTCATGTGTGGTGAGTTTCTGCTGCTGTGGTGAACACCCTCCAGTTGTCAGAGCAGAGGCGAGGTTGGTACCCAGCTTGTGTTTGGTGCGACAGTGGAGGTCATTCCACCGCTTCATGACCTGAGCAGCGGTACGCTGCTCATTCCCCAAGGCATTGATGTGATCCGTGACTCGCTGCCTGTGCACCATATGCTGAGCAGGCGTGTGTGTGTGCTCCCTGGCTGCGTGCACATGTCACGGTGGTGTCCACGCATGTATCCACAAGGATCGGGAGATCCTCATCATTGAAGCTCCTCTTCCCCGACGTGGCGGTGTCCTGTACCGTGCTTTGGGGTTAAGCCTCTTCCTGTTGTGCACACTTTGCCTTCTTGCCATGTGGTGCACACCCTGTGTGGCTGGGACCACTGAGGGCACCAGATGCTGGACCACTAGTGGCCTGGGCCATGCCATCATCCACTGAGGCTGGGACAGCAGCTGCCCCTGCAGGCCCCTGCCCCTGGGTGATGGGGACAGCAGCTGCCCCTGCAGATCCCTGACCCTGGGTGGTGGGGACTGGAGCTTTATGGTGACGTCCCTTCCCCCTTGAGGGACGGACATCATCCGCCCCACGGTGTCCGTGTACCTGGGGGGGGCACAGCTAACACTGCAGGTCCCTGCCCCTGGGTGATGGGGACAGCAGCTGCCCCTCCAGATCCCTGACCCTGGGTGGTGGGGACCAGAGCTTTATGGGGATGTCCCTTCCCCCTTGAGGGAGGGACATCATCTGCCCCTGGGTGTCCGTGTACCTGGGGGGGCACAGCTACCACTGCAGGTCCCTGCCCCTGGGTGATGGGGACAGCAGCTGCCCCTCCAGATCCCTGACCCTGGGTGGTGGGGACCAGAGCTTTATGGGGATGTCCCTTCCCCCTTGAGGGACGGACATCATCAGCCCCTGGGTGTCCGTGTATCTGGGGAGGACGACCACACCTACCACTGCAGGTCCCTGCCCCTGGGTGGTGGGAACAGCAGCTGCCTCAACAGATTCTGACCATGGGGTGGGCAATAGCAGCTGCCCCAGCATATCCCTGACCCTGGGTGGGGACAACAGCAGTAGCCTCCTGCGGATCCCAGACCCTGGGGGACAACAGCAGCTGTCCCTACAGCTCCCTGACCCTGTTCAGGGGGATGACAGCTCTCCCTGCACATCCCCTACCCCGGCCACCTCTGCCACCTTTCCCTCTTGGGGCCTTCCCACACATGGTACTGATGGACTACTACAGTAGAAGGCACACCAAGCAATTGTCTTGGGCAATCAAGGTGAGGGGGCAGTGTACGTGATGGCAAACGTACTTCAGTGGTCCAACAAAAGTCAGTATTACCCCTGGAAAAAAACAATACGGGATGTGTAACGCACAGGCACTCCAAAAATCTAAAATGCATGTATGCGACACCTCTGTAGTTCCCGTAAAAAGAAAATGCGTCACGCGATACGCTGTGGTACCCAGCAACACAGAAAATGCACACGCGAAGCCCAGGAAAGCTACTGTAATGATGATAATGGAGGTATGCGATACACAGGGGAACCCAGAGTATGAATAATGCATACACGACTCACCGTTAGCCTCTGAAAAAGAAAAGAACACGTGCGTGTGCGCGGAGGCGAACCCCCACCAAAATAAGAAGTTCACACTGTCACAGTAGTGAACGTATTATGTGGCACCGCAACATTCTCTGTAATGCACTCATCTGTCCACTCCAATTCGCACGTACAGTTTAATTTCTCCTACGCACTCCTTTATCCCGATTCTGAATGTCAATGCCCAGCACGTGTCACGTAACCTACGCAATGAGGGCCTTTCCTCTGATTTCACGTGTCCGCACTAATTTCGAACGTGCAGGGTAACCGTCACTCTGTTTCCGGCTGCCCATGCAATAGACACGGAAGACCCAGGCTCCTGCCTGCAAGTCTTTTTACCTGCCTCCTACTGCCCTGAGCTGCCTACTACGAGCCATCTGCTGCTGCCAGCCCACTGTGTGTGCCTGCTGCCCACCTGCCCTGCAATATGAGTGTCTGCTGTCCAGCCATTGCCAGTACTCCTGTCCTTGGCCCTGTGACCACCTCAGCTGATTCATTAGAATTCCAACTGCCAGAACATCATCACCGCTCCACAGCCCAGCCCCACGACCACCTTGCCCACACACACCTGCCTCGGGGGTTGCCATGTCTCAAGCAACATCATCTGAGGTAAGTGGCAACCCCACGGCAGTGAGGCAGAGGGCTGTCAACTTCAGTGCCAATGAAGTTGACATCCTGGTGGAGCAGGTCCTGGGGCATTATGATGCCCTCTTCAATGCCCCAACGCAAGTCGGCAAGGAAAGACGGAAGCTGATCTGGGACCGGATCGTGGATGCCATCAACACAGAGGGGGTGGCATCCCGTGACTTCTGACACGTGCACAAGCGCTGGGAGGACCTAAAATCCAGGACCCACATCAAGGCCCTGCGCTTCATCCAGGACGATGTCAACAGAGGGGGCGCAGGGGCCGGATGAACAGCACCGGCATGCAGGTCCTGGAGAAGTTCTACCCGGCGCTGCACACCCAGGTCCGCAATTTGCAGAAACGTCTGGAGTCGTCAGGTAAGTGTCCATGTGTCGCTGGGCTCCACAGTGCATGTGCATGTGCATGTTCATGTATGTTGGGAGTGTGCACCTTGGTCTTACAGCAAGTATGTGTCTTGTATGGATGTCTGCGCGCATGTCACAGACAGTTCTCTACATGTGTGCAGTGAGCCATGTGTAATTCCAATGGTATTACATTAGCATTGTGTGCTGTACTGTTGCATTTCACAACGTGCACATGGTTTGTTACATGTGTCTGAGACGTGCCCATGTGACAATTGTGACAGATGAGGTGGTGTTGGCAACCTCATGTGCATGCATGGTGTTCATGTGTATGTGTCAAAGATGTGATGGTGTAACTGGCCATCACTCATGGATGGATGAAACAGGTGCATTACAATGTTTCACATGGTCATAATGCGGGATTGCCTTTGACGGTACTCTGATGTTATTGCTCATTGTACTTGTTGAGGACTGTCAGGTGATGTGCTTGCATGACAGGTGTGTGTGCACATGGTGCATGTGTGTGTAGCATACACAATTGATAGGTTGTGACAGTGCTATGTCCCCGGATGTGATTGTCTTTTGTGATGGACAGGCATGTATGTACATTGCATGTACATGTGTGTTGTGGAGGGGGATGATGGTTGTACCCTTTAGCAGTGTACTTCATGTGACATATTTTGATGCCAAGCACACATTGGTGCAGTACCCTGATGTTTGTGTTCTATGTCTCCTTATCTGCAGGTGCTTTGGAAGAAGAGGGCGAAGACGGTGCTGTGGAGCAAGGCCACAGGGATGCCTCCACCAGGCGGAGGCGCAAGGCACAGCTACGCCCCTTGACACAACATCATCGGGAGCGAGGAGGCTTGTGCTGCATCTGGACCATCAGCCAAAGCTGCCGAGGGGAAGTCCAAGAGGGCAAAGGTGGACGTGAACTCCTCGGCAGCGGGGGGGACAGGTGAGCCAACACAGGGGCCATCAGGTGCGGAAGACGCTTAGGAGTCATTCAGGATGGCTGGGGAGGGTCGTAGTAACCCAGGCTATGGGGTCAGACAGGGGTGGTGAGGTGGGTGTGAGTACTGTAGCCCTGCCCCAGGGGCATGAAGCTGTGCAGGTCACAGTGGAGGTGCCTATGCAAACTCCTGTCCCTTGAACAGCAGCTACAGCTGAATGCACCTGCTGGCATGCCTCAACCCAAAACTAGCCGCAGGTGTCAGATGCTTCCACCCAGACTGACACCCCAATGCCAGTGGCTGTTGTCATTCGGGACAGAGAGGTAATCCTGCTGGTCGGTATTGGGAGGCGTTCCGGTGACATACGTGATGAAGTGCAGGCATCCTGTTGGGTGGTTGCACATCATCATGATGATGTCTGGTGTCTCCTGAACTGGCTAGTAGCATTCCTGGTTTCGAATGTGCTGCACGACCTATCCACTAATGCAACCCCTCCTCGTCTTGCTCCTCTGTGCTCCAGGCGTCCTCCAGGGCGCTTTCTGGCCCAGATTACAACAGGGCCCCCTGTGCACCAGTCCGGCCCATGTTGGCCCATCCGGTGGAGCAAACATCCCTGCATGAGTTGGGAGTCGACATTGGATCAGATGAGGTGGTCACCATGCCGATCCTGGCAATGACAGGAGCAACAGCAATGGAGGAAGAGAAGGCACCCAGGAGCAGGGCACGAGCCAGAAACCCCCGGGTAATGTCATCAGCCCGTAGGGTGTCAACACAAAGACGTCACCAGGCACTATGGCAGCAGCAGGCTCTGAGGAGGAGGCTATTGTACTCAGGGCATACGATCACGAGGGGGGCAGGTATCCGGTGTAAGGCAGGACGCAAATGTGGAAACAGTCTCTGTGTTTGTGCACTACGGGCAGCAAATCGGGGCAGAGAGGCAGCGGGCTCGGGAGATTGCACTGCATAGGGGAAGGAGGCAGTCTGCCATCCTGGAGGAAACTTGCAGGGAGGCAGAGGGGATGGAGAGGACCATGCTGGAGGCCCTACAAGTCCTCCAGGGAAGAATGGAGGCCCGCCTGAGGGAATTGGACACAGTCCTCGATGATGCCCTCGACCAGACATTGCATGAGATTGGTGACGAGGAGGACTAGCCCGCTGCCTGTCTATATAGTTTTGTATATGTAAGTTTCCTTTTTTCATATGATTTGGAGCTGACATTTTGAGCAGCACTCAATTTTTTTGTACATAGTTCTCTAAGTGTAAGTTTCCTTTTGATTTTGTTTGTTTTGGAGTGGACTAATTGGACAACCCTCACTGTTTATTTTGTACATAGTTTTTGATGGTGTGTTTCACTTTTACTTTTCAATAAGGAAAGGGAGGAGGGCACCACTGGATAGTAGGAAATGTTTATACCTCTTAATGGAGGAGAATCTATACAAATACTTTAGCCTGGAGCAGCCAGTCCATAAAGGATCCCTTAGCACCGGGATCTATTCAAACCAATATTCTCCAAAAAACAAAGTGGATCCACTTCGTTAGGAAAGGCGCTTCTCAGTTAGCCCCAATAAATGGTTGCTGTATGTTGGATAAATAGTAACAAAAACTTCTTAATTAAATGAATGTAGGACAGAAAATGTTTAATGCACATTTCTGAATTGTTCGATGAAAATCTTTTAAACAGATAACACATAGAGCATCCATCGAAAATTGTCCATAATACTATGGTGTTAGTGCCAATGCATTTCGGTGAAAACCTTCATCAGGGCAGTATTATAGCTCAACATGATATATTCTGTATTTATTCTATTAACAACAAAATTAACAATATTATCGACAAAGGTTGCAAAATTCATTGAAATGTAACGAATGAAAAAACACGTACCCATTCGTGAAAACACATCCGTGTGGAAAATTGGAAACAAAAGAAAAGGCAATTCAATTAATATTCTATGGTACTAAAGAGTGTGTGAGTAATTCAACAAGCTTACAGATACTCCATACCTTAATTGAGTCTCTGAACGCCTGGTTAACCTCGTCGCTTGTTAGCGAAACGTGAAGATCTGGAATGAATTGTAGTTTTAGAACCAGGGGTAAGCCCCTCTTTAATTTAGACTTAGCTATAAATCCTAGAAATCCTAGGGAGTGTCAAAACTTACCTGACGGTTTGTAAGACGATTCAACCGCAAGTGCAGCGTCCAGCGCGCTTGCGGTGTGAATGATTGTGTATTTAAGGGTAACCATGGAGACGGGGCGAGGCGTCGTGGTCACGAAGAAGCACGTACGCCTCGCGCCCCACCCCCTGGCGTAAGCCCTGGGGCGGGGATATCTCCATGGTTACAAGAAGCTTGTCGATTACAGCATTCTAGATAAACACCAGTGGTTACGTTTTTATATGAGAACCGGGTAAGTAGTATCTAAAGTACACTCTTAGGTCTGGCGGGGAAAATTCTATATACACTCTGTCTCGTGTAAACAAGGACGTACGGATGGCGAAGTGTTAATGTCTATGATGGACATGATTTTATCCATTGTTTACTATTCACGTTCATCGCTGAGATATTAGAGGAAAATTAATAGGGGACATCAGATTGGTGCCTTATACAATTAATTACTTACTCCAGTACTTTAAAATTTTGTGGTAGTAGAAAAAAACGCACACATAATTTATGTCCATAGTAATAAAAAAGGAAATTACTACACTTTAAATGTGTATACCCACTCAAACAGGAGTGGAAAATACCAATCAAACAGTTAACAATTTATAAACAGAAAAACATTTATCACAGCAAAGTATGTCCATCTACATAAGATAACTAGCCCATTTATCTCAACCTTGTTAAGGAACTGCAGCCTGATCCTGTTGGAGAAAATTATTATTCATTGAGTCCCAATACTTCATAGATAACACATATAGTTGATCTCTTCATTGAGCCCTCTCGGTGTGAGGGAGCTCAAACGATCAATCCAAAAGGTCTCTCTTTGGTCCATCTTTCTTTGGAGATTCTCATGCATGTCTTTTTTCGTGATCACTTCTAGGATCACAAACCGGATTTGGGCTAAGTTATGTTTTTTCTCATCCCAATGTCTTGATACTGCTGAATTCACGTTATGGTTCCTTATGCAAGATCGGTGTTCGTTCCATCTAGTCTTTGCTGTTCTGATAGTTTGGCCCACATAATATAGACCGCATGGGCATTTAATGGCATAAATAACATTTTGGGAATCACATGTAGCAAAACTCTGTAGTTTAATTGTCTCTCCTGTGTAGGGATGCTTCACTGTCTCTCCTTTTATGACGTAGCTACAGTTACTACAGTTCAAACACGGGAAAGTGCCAATCTTCGTTGTGAATTTCCCTTTTAGAGGTGGTTTTGTTTGAACCAGTCTGTCCTTCAGATTCTGGCTCCGCTGATATGCAAATGTAGGAGTTTCCTTAAACAGTTGTTCAACTCGTTCATCGCATCGAAGGGTATTCCAGTGTTTCTTGATAATACACTTAATGCGATTGCTCTGGCGTGAATATTTGGATACGTAAACCAGCGGTGGAGCTTGCTCTTGTTTTGTATTCACCTTCAATAGGTCTTCCCTCCTCTGGGTGGCTACCCGGGATTGGGCTGCATGTACTTCTTCTTCTGAGTATCCTCTATCCAAAAACTTTTTGCCCATCTCTAGGATGGCCTCCTGGTAATCTTCTGGGTCACTTACGAGTCTTTTCACCCTCAGCATTTGACTGTATGGGAGGTTCTTTATGAGGCTCGGCTGATGGAAGCTAAGACGATGAAGTAGATTATTCCGGTCTGTTGGTTTACGAAAAATGGTGGTCTGGTATCCCAAGGTGGTGATCTTAATGTCTACATCCAAAAAATGGATGTTACTGAGTGAGTATTCATGGGTGAATTGAATTCGCGTATCAATGTTGTTCAAGTATTCAAAGAAATTTAGCAATTCTTCCTCTGTGCCTCTCCATATTCCAAATATATATCGTCGATATATCTTATCCAAAGACCCAATTTAGAATACCAATTCTCATTCTTTAGTATTTTTTCCGATTCAAATTTATGCATAAAGGAATTCGCATAGGAGGGGGCCATAGTGGCTCCCATAGCTGTACCTGCTACTTGAAGATAATATTCATCCTTGTATCTAAAATAAGAGTTGTTGCTAATAAATTCAAGGAGTACCATTATAAACTCTTTCTGGGCTGGTATTTCTTCTGCATTTAGTAGCATCCACTCTACGGCCTCTCCCCCTAAGTCGTGCGGGATCGACGTGTAGAGGCTCTTAACGTCGATTGTGAAGCAGATATTCTGAGCTTCAAATCTGGTGGAATTCAACAATTGTAAGAAGTGGGTTGAGTCCTTTATGTATGTATTTGTTCCCTGAATCAGTGGTTGCAAGAAAAAATCTACATATTTGCCTAAAGGTTCTAATATGCTGTTCATTCCTGCCACAATTGGTCTCCCAGGTGGACTAACCGGATCTTTGTGCACCTTTGGCAGTGTGTAGAAGTGTGGTATTTTAGGATGAACATTTGTCAGAAATTTCTTTGTATGGTGATTTATCCACTCCAATTCTTCCGCCTTGTCAAGCAAATTCTTAAGATTGTCTCTTATCTCTGGTGTTGGGTCATGTGGTAATTTAGCATAAGTATTGGTGTCACTAAGTTGCCTTTCACACTCTTGTTCATATTCTTGTGTGTTTAACAGAACAAGGCCTCCTCCTTTGTCTGCAGCCCTTATTGTGATCGATGAGTCTCCATATAAATCTCGTATCAATTTTAATTCATGAGGTTTCATGTTTCGTGGTGAATGTCCTTTAAACTTGAGTTTTTCAAAATCTCTTGTCACCTGTTTTTGGAAAATTTCAATAGAAGGTACACTTATTGGAGGAATGAACGTGCTTTTACTTCTGAATTCTTTCAACTCTGTCTCTTCTTTGGCTTGTTGATCTTCCAGCTCGTTGAAAAACACTTTAAGTTTCATCTTTCTGATCAGTTTGTAAAGTTCTATTTTGGACTCAAACAGTGTACTGTCATACGTAGGGACAAAACTTAATCCTTTCTGAAGTGTCTCTATTTCTTTACTTGTTAATACCCTTGCGGAAAGATTCATCACTATGTTTTCTTTTGTTGTAATCTCGTGTTCGGTTTCCCTTTTTGTTTTTCTCTTCCCCCTTCGAGTTCTCCTCTTCCTCTGTCTAAAAAAGGGGCAGCAACGTTTCTTGATGGTGCTTCTTCGGTTGCTCTCGAGGAGGTGCTGGCCTCTTCCCGACTTGTAGGTTCACTCTCGATATCTGCGCCTGAGCTGGATGTCTCACTAGAATTCGTGGGTCTGGGTTTCCTTAGTGGTGGAGGATACTTGTCCATCCAATTGTACACTTCATCCTTTAAATAGTCGTAAGTGTCTCTTTTGAATTTCCGGATTTTCTTAGATTCTAATTCCACTTTGTATTCCACCAATTTTTCATTAATGTCTTGCAGGATTGCATCTACTTCTTCCCTGTTTAAGGTTGCCGTTAAAGCTGCTTCGATCTCTTGAATCTCCTTGTTGAGATCAGCTAAATCTTTTGCCAACTCCTGTATGGTCAGTAATATCAGATCTAGAGAGCATTTATTGAGTATTGCTTCCCATTTCTTTACGAAAGACTTACTCTCCTTGCATAATGTGGGGCGTAATTGAATGCGTAGTCCCCTTGGAATTCGTTGGTTCTTATGGTATCTTCCTAAGGTTATTGCATGTAGTTTGCGATTTATTTCTTTACGTATAAGGTACTCTAGTTGTTTAATCTGTTGTGTGGGATCTTGACGTTTGCTATTCCCAGTTCCGAAACCACTGTCTTTTATAAGACCCAATATAGCATTTGCTTCTTCTGTCGAAAAGCCCAATGTGTCAGCCCGATTTGTGGTCAGGGCTTCGATGTCTGTGTAAGACATCCTAATTTTAACTACAAATGTTATTTGCGTATTTGTATATTAAAACTTATTAAGCTGTGTGCTCCGCCTCTTTGTGCCAAGTAGGAAAACAAATGAATAAGGAAAGGGAGGAGGGCACCACTGGATAGTAGGAAATGTTTATACCTCTTAATGGAGGAGAATCTATACAAATACTTTAGCCTGGAGCAGCCAGTCCATAAAGGATCCCTTAGCACCGGGATCTATTCAAACCAATATTCTCCAAAAAACAAAGTGGATCCACTTCGTTAGGAAAGGCGCTTCTCAGTTAGCCCCAATAAATGGTTGCTGTATGTTGGATAAATAGTAACAAAAACTTCTTAATTAAATGAATGTAGGACAGAAAATGTTTAATGCACATTTCTGAATTGTTCGATGAAAATCTTTTAAACAGATAACACATAGAGCATCCATCGAAAATTGTCCATAATACTATGGTGTTAGTGCCAATGCATTTCGGTGAAAACCTTCATCAGGGCAGTATTATAGCTCAACATGATATATTCTGTATTTATTCTATTAACAACAAAATTAACAATATTATCGACAAAGGTTGCAAAATTCATTGAAATGTAACGAATGAAAAAACACGTACCCATTCGTGAAAACACATCCGTGTGGAAAATTGGAAACAAAAGAAAAGGCAATTCAATTAATATTCTATGGTACTAAAGAGTGTGTAAGTAATTCAACAAGCTTACAGATACTCCATACCTTAATTGAGTCTCTGAACGCCTGGTTAACCTCGTCGCTTGTTAGCGAAACGTGAAGATCTGGAATGAATTGTAGTTTTAGAACCAGGGGTAGAATAATAATAGAATAAATACAGAATATATCATGTTGAGCTATAATACTGCCCTGATGAAGCTTTTCACCGAAATGCATTGGCACTAACACCATAGTATTATGGACAATTTTCGATGGATGCTCTATGTGTTATCTGTTTAAAAGATTTTCATCGAACAATTCAGAAATGTGCGTTAAACATTTTCTGTCCTACATTCATTTAATTAAGAAGTTTTTGTTACTATTTATCCAACATACAGCAACCATTTATTGGGGCTAACTGAGAAGCGCCTTTCCTAACGAAGTGGATCCACTTTGTTTTTTGGAGAATATTGGTTTGAATAGATCCCGGTGCTAAGGGATCCTTTATGGACTGGCTGCTCCAGGCTAAAGTATTTGTATAGATTCTCCTCCATTAAGAGGTATAAACATTTCCTACTATCCAGTGGTGCCCTCCTCCCTTTCCTTATTCATTTGTTTTCCTACTTGGCACAAAGAGGCGGAGCACACAGCTTAATAAGTTTTAATATACAAATACGCAAATAACATTTGTAGTTAAAATTAGGATGTCTTACACAGACATCGAAGCCCTGACCACAAATCGGGCTGACACATTGGGCTTTTCGACAGAAGAAGCAAATGCTATATTGGGTCTTATAAAAGACAGTGGTTTCGGAACTGGGAATAGCAAACGTCAAGATCCCACACAACAGATTAAACAACTAGAGTACCTTATACGTAAAGAAATAAATCGCAAACTACATGCAATAACCTTAGGAAGATACCATAAGAACCAACGAATTCCAAGGGGACTACGCATTCAATTACGCCCCACATTATGCAAGGAGAGTAAGTCTTTCGTAAAGAAATGGGAAGCAATACTCAATAAATGCTCTCTAGATCTGATATTACTGACCATACAGGAGTTGGCAAAAGATTTAGCTGATCTCAACAAGGAGATTCAAGAGATCGAAGCAGCTTTAACGGCAACCTTAAACAGGGAAGAAGTAGATGCAATCCTGCAAGACATTAATGAAAAATTGGTGGAATACAAAGTGGAATTAGAATCTAAGAAAATCCGGAAATTCAAAAGAGACACTTACGACTATTTAAAGGATGAAGTGTACAATTGGATGGACAAGTATCCTCCACCACTAAGGAAACCCAGACCCACGAATTCTAGTGAGACATCCAGCTCAGGCGCAGATATCGAGAGTGAACCTACAAGTCGGGAAGAGGCCAGCACCTCCTCGAGAGCAACCGAAGAAGCACCATCAAGAAACGTTGCTGCCCCTTTTTTAGACAGAGGAAGAGGAGAACTCGAAGGGGGAAGAGAAAAACAAAAAGGGAAACCGAACACGAGATTACAACAAAAGAAAACATAGTGATGAATCTTTCCGCAAGGGTATTAACAAGTAAAGAAATAGAGACACTTCAGAAAGGATTAAGTTTTGTCCCTACGTATGACAGTACACTGTTTGAGTCCAAAATAGAACTTTACAAACTGATCAGAAAGATGAAACTTAAAGTGTTTTTCAACGAGCTGGAAGATCAACAAGCCAAAGAAGAGACAGAGTTGAAAGAATTCAGAAGTAAAAGCACGTTCATTCCTCCAATAAGTGTACCTTCTATTGAAATTTTCCAAAAACAGGTGACAAGAGATTTTGAAAAACTCAAGTTTAAAGGACATTCACCACGAAACATGAAACCTCATGAATTAAAATTGATACGAGATTTATATGGAGACTCATCGATCACAATAAGGGCTGCAGACAAAGGAGGAGGCCTTGTTCTGTTAAACACACAAGAATATGAACAAGAGTGTGAAAGGCAACTTAGTGACACCAATACTTATGCTAAATTACCACATGACCCAACACCAGAGATAAGAGACAATCTTAAGAATTTGCTTGACAAGGCGGAAGAATTGGAGTGGATAAATCACCATACAAAGAAATTTCTGACAAATGTTCATCCTAAAATACCACACTTCTACACACTGCCAAAGGTGCACAAAGATCCGGTTAGTCCACCTGGGAGACCAATTGTGGCAGGAATGAACAGCATATTAGAACCTTTAGGCAAATATGTAGATTTTTTCTTGCAACCACTGATTCAGGGAACAAATACATACATAAAGGACTCAACCCACTTCTTACAATTGTTGAATTCCACCAGATTTGAAGCTCAGAATATCTGCTTCACAATCGACGTTAAGAGCCTCTACACGTCGATCCCGCACGACTTAGGGGGAGAGGCCGTAGAGTGGATGCTACTAAATGCAGAAGAAATACCAGCCCAGAAAGAGTTTATAATGGTACTCCTTGAATTTATTAGCAACAACTCTTATTTTAGATACAAGGATGAATATTATCTTCAAGTAGCAGGTACAGCTATGGGAGCCACTATGGCCCCCTCCTATGCGAATTCCTTTATGCATAAATTTGAATCGGAAAAAATACTAAAGAATGAGAATTGGTATTCTAAATTGGGTCTTTGGATAAGATATATCGACGATATATTTGGAATATGGAGAGGCACAGAGGAAGAATTGCTAAATTTCTTTGAATACTTGAACAACATTGATACGCGAATTCAATTCACCCATGAATACTCACTCAGTAACATCCATTTTTTGGATGTAGACATTAAGATCACCACCTTGGGATACCAGACCACCATTTTTCGTAAACCAACAGACCGGAATAATCTACTTCATCGTCTTAGCTTCCATCAGCCGAGCCTCATAAAGAACCTCCCATACAGTCAAATGCTGAGGGTGAAAAGACTCGTAAGTGACCCAGAAGATTACCAGGAGGCCATCCTAGAGATGGGCAAAAAGTTTTTGGATAGAGGATACTCAGAAGAAGAAGTACATGCAGCCCAATCCCGGGTAGCCACCCAGAGGAGGGAAGACCTATTGAAGGTGAATACAAAACAAGAGCAAGCTCCACCGCTGGTTTACGTATCCAAATATTCACGCCAGAGCAATCGCATTAAGTGTATTATCAAGAAACACTGGAATACCCTTCGATGCGATGAACGAGTTGAACAACTGTTTAAGGAAACTCCTACATTTGCATATCAGCGGAGCCAGAATCTGAAGGACAGACTGGTTCAAACAAAACCACCTCTAAAAGGGAAATTCACAACGAAGATTGGCACTTTCCCGTGTTTGAACTGTAGTAACTGTAGCTACGTCATAAAAGGAGAGACAGTGAAGCATCCCTACACAGGAGAGACAATTAAACTACAGAGTTTTGCTACATGTGATTCCCAAAATGTTATTTATGCCATTAAATGCCCATGCGGTCTATATTATGTGGGCCAAACTATCAGAACAGCAAAGACTAGATGGAACGAACACCGATCTTGCATAAGGAACCATAACGTGAATTCAGCAGTATCAAGACATTGGGATGAGAAAAAACATAACTTAGCCCAAATCCGGTTTGTGATCCTAGAAGTGATCACGAAAAAAGACATGCATGAGAATCTCCAAAGAAAGATGGACCAAAGAGAGACCTTTTGGATTGATCGTTTGAGCTCCCTCACACCGAGAGGGCTCAATGAAGAGATCAACTATATGTGTTATCTATGAAGTATTGGGACTCAATGAATAATAATTTTCTCCAACAGGATCAGGCTGCAGTTCCTTAACAAGGTTGAGATAAATGGGCTAGTTATCTTATGTAGATGGACATACTTTGCTGTGATAAATGTTTTTCTGTTTATAAATTGTTAACTGTTTGATTGGTATTTTCCACTCCTGTTTGAGTGGGTATACACATTTAAAGTGTAGTAATTTCCTTTTTTATTACTATGGACATAAATTATGTGTGCGTTTTTTTCTACTACCACAAAATTTTAAAGTACTGGAGTAAGTAATTAATTGTATAAGGCACCAATCTGATGTCCCCTATTAATTTTCCTCTAATATCTCAGCGATGAACGTGAATAGTAAACAATGGATAAAATCATGTCCATCATAGACATTAACACTTCGCCATCCGTACGTCCTCGTTTACACGAGACAGAGTGTATATAGAATTTTCCCCGCCAGACCTAAGAGTGTACTTTAGATACTACTTACCCGGTTCTCATATAAAAACGTAACCACTGGTGTTTATCTAGAATGCTGTAATCGACAAGCTTCTTGTAACCATGGAGATATCCCCGCCCCAGGGCTTACGCCAGGGGGTGGGGCGCGAGGCGTACGTGCTTCTTCGTGACCACGACGCCTCGCCCCGTCTCCATGGTTACCCTTAAATACACAATCATTCACACCGCAAGCGCGCTGGACGCTGCACTTGCGGTTGAATCGTCTTACAAACCGTCAGGTAAGTTTTGACACTCCCTAGGATTTCTAGGATTTATAGCTAAGTCTAAATTAAAGAGGGGCTTACCCCTGGTTCTAAAACTACAATTCATTCCAGATCTTCACGTTTCGCTAACAAGCGACGAGGTTAACCAGGCGTTCAGAGACTCAATTAAGGTATGGAGTATCTGTAAGCTTGTTGAATTACTCACACACTCTTTAGTACCATAGAATATTAATTGAATTGCCTTTTCTTTTGTTTCCAATTTTCCACACGGATGTGTTTTCACGAATGGGTACGTGTTTTTTCATTCGTTACATTTCAATGAATTTTGCAACCTTTGTCGATAATATTGTTAATTTTGTTGTTAATAGAATAAATACAGAATATATCATGTTGAGCTATAATACTGCCCTGATGAAGGTTTTCACCGAAATGCATTGGCACTAACACCATAGTATTATGGACAATTTTCGATGGATGCTCTATGTGTTATCTGTTTAAAAGATTTTCATCGAACAATTCAGAAATGTGCATTAAACATTTTCTGTCCTACATTCATTTAATTAAGAAGTTTTTGTTACTATTTATCCAACATACAGCAATCACTTTTACTTTTCACCAGACTTTGTGGACCTTTCTTTTTTTTTAGATTGTACATATATTTTTACATATGTTGATGTTTATTTTTTAAATATTTTTCATGGACACCTTTTGTATTCTTGTTTGCAGTCTGTGTGCAATAATACAACGGTAGAATATATTATTTTATTTACTCACAGTCACTGTTTGTAGCAGTTCTTTTTGCTGTGTGCCTGTTTGGTAGTCCATTTTGTCGCCCAGTTCTGACCACTGGAAGTCATGTGTGTGGTTGCTTACATGCATGTGTATTGTTGCTGGGGGGGGGGGTTCCGAGGGCAGTATACACATGTGGCTGACCTGTGCTGGGTTGTGAAGTGGAAGTATGGGTGTGCAATGTCAAATGGTATTTCATTTGACGTGCTGCATCACTCTGTGTTAGCCCTCACTGTGTTTGGTAGGGAGATGGGTGGCTTGACTGTGGGAGTGTTACATGTTCAGGATAATGGCACATTGTTTACTTAATGCTGTGTGACAACACTCTTAGTGCTTTCACCCTTCACCAGTATGTGTTTCTACAGTATTCATTATCTCAGGTATTCCTCAACCTCTTGTACTGGAATACACTACTAGCATTTCTTCATATTCCACATTGGATGACCAATGCAGCTGTCTCTGTGAGTTGTGCACTCTCTGATTGCCATGTCCTTTACACATGCCCAGACCTGTGATGGGTTTGTTATGGAATCTCTTCTGGAAATAGCAGCTCAATGAGGCTCACAGGCTGTGAGCCACCTGTCCATTCCATCATTTGTTCTTGTGGCACACATTGAGTGTATGTTTGCTTGTGTCGTTGTTAAACATTTGGTCCCTGGGAATTGATGACAGGGACCAAATGTTTTGTCACATGGGCAGCAGGGCGTCACTTTCACAATCACTTTCACAATCACTTGTCACATTTGTATGTTGGGAGATGGATACGGCCAGCAATTGTGTGTGAGCAGATGCCGCACTAATGGATGTGCCACAGGTGATTCATTTCATACACACAATCGGTGCAGTGATGATGTGTCACAATGTCAGGGTACAGCATGCAGGTGATGTCCCCTGTAGAGGGGGCTGCCTGCAGGGTTGTGTTACGGGTAATGGGGGCTGGGGTGGGGGTGTCCTGTCTGCTGGGGGCTGCCTGCAGGGGTGGGCAACAGGTGAGGGGGCTGTGATGGGGGTGTCCCATCTGGTGGGGGCTGCCTGCAGGGGAGGCAATAGGTGAGGGGGCTGGGGTAGGGGTGTCCCATCTGGTGGGGGCTGCCTGCACGGAGGGGAAACAGGTGAGGGGGCTGTGGTGGGGGTGTCCCATCTGGTGGGGGCTGTCTGCAGGGGGGCAACAGGTGGGGGGGCAACAGGTGAGGGGCTGGGGCAGGGGTGTCCGGCCTGGTTTTTTTTCTTTGAAAGTTTTTCTAGATATGAGTTGCAGTTTTTACAACACAGGAAATGTGTTTTTTTAATTAATTAGGTATTGCCATACTGTATGGACAGTTGTCCACAGATTTTTGGTGACATCAATCTCAAGGTTCCATTTGATTCCATTTGGGAGGGGCGCAGGTTACCCCGAAACATTAAGGTTAGTGAAGTTATTTAATCTGTAAGCACACATGGACTTGGAAAAGGTAATAGCATTATACGTTATTGACTGAAATATTATTATTTTTCAACAGATAGGGACATTAAAAGTAACATCCATACCTGAAGAAGTGGGCAAAGGAACCCCGAAATGCGTCGTATTATATGTTGATCGACTGCTGGAGAACAATACGATGTTAATATTGTTGGGTCAATATAGGGTTGTTACTTGATTGTACTACACACTACTTTGAATGTGCTTTGAATCAGTGATGTAAATAAATACACACATTTTTTTCAAAATTATTTTTCTAATCTATTATATTCTAATAAGAATTGGTTCGTATTGAATTTGGAACTCTGATTAGAATTGTGAAATACTTACTTCAGTGACGATAGGTGACTGTAATGAACATTTATTCTCTGTATGTTTTGAAGTTTTTTTTAAAAAAAATAAAAAAAGATTTGTTTACTGTGCAGAAGAGGAATAGTATGTAAAACATACTTATACTCAATGAAATTTAATTGAAGAGGATTCATGTCCTCATTTGGAGTGACCAGGTTGTCATCTCAGATTTCTGAGGGGCTATTAGCTTGCTTGCCTGCAGGGTGGTGTCATGGGTAATGGGGCTAGGGTGGGGGGTGTCCCGTCTGGTGGGGGCTGCCTGGAAGGTGGTGTCACAGGTAATGGGGGCTGTGGTAGGGGTGTCCCGTCTGGTGGGGGCTGCCTGCAGGGAGAGCAACAGGTGAGGGCCCTGGGCTGGGGTTGACCCATTTGGTAGGGCTGCCTGCAGGGTGGGGGCAACAGGTGAGGGGGCTGGGGTGGGGTGTCCTGTCTGGAGGGGGCTGCATGCAGGGGATTCCGAGGTGGTGATGCGCGATTACGTGGGGGATGCGACCGTGGATCACTGGGTTTTTTCACGCGATTACGCTGGGGTGCGACCGGGGATTGCAAGGTGTAGGCGTGCGATTTGGCTCGTATAGGGGATGGCCTTGCGTGGGAAGGCTCGTGTTTTCTATGGGGTGTGTCCGGCCTTTGCGTAGTGTTTTCACGCGATTACGCTAGAGTGCAACTGGGTATTACGAGGTGTTGGTGCACGATTAGGCTGGTGTAGAGGCTGGCCTTGTGTGGGAGAGCACGCGTCTTTTATTGGGTGCGGCCAAGGTTTGCAGGATTTGTTTTCACGCAATTACACTGGGGTGCGACCGGGTATTGCGAGGTGTATGAACATGATTAGGCTTGTGTAGGGCTGGCCATACGTGGGAGGGCATGCAACTTCTATGGGGTGCAGCTGGGGTTTGCAGGGTGTTTTTGCGTGATTACGCTGGTTTGCGACCGGGGATTGTGAGGTGATGGCGCGCGATTAGCCTGGTGTAGGGGCTGGCTGTGCGTGGGAGGGCACGCGTCTTCTATGGGGTGCGGCCAGTGTTTGTGGGGTGTTTTTGAGCGATTTTGCTGGGGTGCGACTGCATGTTGCGAGGTGTTGGCGCACAATTTAGCTGGTGTAGGCTTGCGCTGTGTTAGGCATTTCATTTGCTTTTTGGTGTGCGTGGAGGCGTGTTGGGGAGTTCCGCGCGCAGCTTGCTGTTACTTGCGAGACAGCTAGTGATACCTCTGGGAATCCATGAAAGCGCATGCCGCGCAAGTATTTCTCTGTGCCGCGGCTCGTGCAGAGTCCTTCTCGGTGCGCGGTCCTTGCACCTTTTCTGACCCGACTACATGAATCGGGCCCATAGTGTTCAGCCCATCCACTTTGTTAAACATACAAACTGTATCTTTTTAAGGTTGTACAAATAGGGTGACCATTGTTGGAACGGAGGGCGAGTAGATTCTGTATTTAAGGTCTCAAACATAAGTCACCGTCCTTGAACTGGCAGAAAGAGCTTGTAATTAAAGCCATAAGTAAAGTGGTATAACAATAACATCTGTTGAATATGCAATGTGTTATGCCTTCTGGGAATCAGGGCCTTATTATGTATGTAGTCTGAACATATTTGTGTTGTTATCTCTTGCAAATGAATAACAAAATGACCTATGCTGATGCAGGCTTCATTTCTTGTATAAAAGGGGAAGCCGTGTACTAGTCAGACACTTCACTTCTCCACTCTCCATGAAATACTAGTTTTGGATGAACCTGAAGTCTGCTCAAGTGTATGATATGCGTAAAATAAATCTTACCTTGCAATTTTGAAACGCTGTGTCAGTTACTCTACTTTGTTTGAATTATAGCGCTTTGAAGTCTCACCTCTGTTTCTCATGGGAGCTGAGAGAACTTGCTCTTCGGCTTCTTGTGGAATGCAAAACAAACCTTGTCTGAACAGAAAACCAAGGTGTTGTTCTCTTACTTCAGCAAATGCAAACGGTGTTCCGAAATGAGATTTCACTTGGGCTTGGAGTCAAATGTTCATTTGTGCACCCAGGTGCATTTCAATAGACTCCATCTTTGAGTCAAAGATATTACATTTTTTAAATGCATTACATTCACCCTTGGACATTTGACTTCCATAACCTAGTGGCTGCAAATTGGTTTTTTTTAATCTGCGAAGCATCATAGCTAGGCTAGAAATACATTGCAAACCACAACAAATCAAGATCACCAAAATAATAAAAATGCAAGCCAGAAAATAACACAGGGTTTGACCGATTTGTGGGATCCATGAAAATAGCCAATCCTACCAATTTCCAGAATGATAAACAGTAACCTCCTTTGTCAGATATTTTAATTTCTGAATATGGTTTTGCACAGACTGGAAATGGTCACTTAAGTTAAGGCAACACATTCTTTCAAAAGCATTATACCCTAAATTATGCTTCAGTAATAAGTAATCAATAGCAGCTCTATTTTGCAAAACTGCTTTTCTCATAACTTTGCTATCTAAAAGCAATTCTTATAAGGTTTGAGAGGTATGAATCAACCCTTTCACTACTAAGCACGATAATTTAATTAAAGCATTATAGCCTCCATCAGCTAATCCTCAGACTTCTACCAAAGAGTAAGCAAGAGCTAATACATCAGCTTCAGGCAATAATTTTATATTTGAATCGCAATCTGTGTGTAGCCCTATAGATTCAACAATCAATCTCTTTACTCTACCTAAAGCTGGCTGCAAAGGAAACAAGGTTTCTAATTAGGTAACTAATTATAATTATAATTAGGTAACTAATCGTGTAACTGCACATGCACCTCCAGAGATGTTAGCAGGAATGTAGGGAAAGGTAGTGTTCCCACATGAAAATAACCATCCTACTAGAAGTTTAAGATGTTGCATATGACTGGCAGCCACAATTGTATGATTACAAGTTATAATATTGGTCACGTTGGTGCATACGCTTGAGGCATGCGTACATAGGGCCTCATTACACGGTAGGTGGTAGGGGTTTACCGGTACCGGTAAGGGCACTGGTACCGGTAAACCCTTACCACCTTACTACGAGGTCCCTTTGCGGGACCTGACCTTAACGGCTGGTGTAGACCAGCTGTTAAAGTTGGGACCCGCAAAGGGACCTTGGTGCTAATTACGGTACCGCAATTTGCGGTACCGTAATTAGCCCTTTCCCCATTCCCATTGAGCCCTATGGGGCAAAAATGGGAATGGGGAAGGGCCATGGAGAAAGGGGGAATTACCGCCCCGCCAACCTTGGAATAGGGTGGTAATTCCCCTTTCCTCCATGGTGGTACCGGTATGGTACCGGCGGCAACCATGGTGCTAATAGCACCATGGTTTACCGCCTACCGTGTAATGAGGCCCATAGTGTTTGTTCAAACACAGTTTGGTTGATTTCTTGATTCAGTTTCAATTGTTGACACTTGCCAACCTCTTCTGGCTGATAAGTCATCCAGAAGCAGATATCTCCTTTGGAAATATTATAGGTATGTATTTTTGACATATTTCTCCATTTGTCGTTGGTTTCCTGGCAGAATTTAAAATATTTATAAACAGAAAATTCTTGCCGGATATCATTAACCTCTATTGTAGAGTCATTATGTATCACTCTGAAGGTTTGTTTCACAGTTGGAGCTGGTGTTGGCACCGCCACCAGACATGTTGTCAGTAGGTCCATTCCATTATGTGCATCTAATTGGCAGAAATAGATGTCAATATTTCTTTAGTCAAATATTTCCAGATATTTTCTGTTAGAGCAGTTGGTATTTGTGTACTCCTTAAAGCTTTGCAAATCGGTTTCTTCGTGCCTGCTGGGGCTGGTATTTTGGCATTGGGATCAAGTGACTTATAAGTCACATTCTCCATTCACATTGATCATTTGCTCAAATGTGGCATTTTAAATTGGCCTCTCCATTACTTGATCTGATCCTTCCCAATGGAGACCATTGACATGTGCACTTATGCCAGCCAGGCACATCATGTACACAATCTGTAAAACAAAACTGATAAAGGCATATCAGTGTTGATAATTATTCTTTTAAGTAACATTTTCAGCGGGACCATAGTTAAATTTTTTCTTGCCAGGCTCCATGACCAGAACACTTGGTCTCTGCCTGATGCTTCAACATCTACAGGTACAGGTGGGCCACTAGGCTTTTCTACCCACACTTTTGCACCTGCTTCCATGTGGTCTAATGAACCAACGCCCCCCCCCCAACCTCCTGAGTTGTTAACACTGTAGGAGGCTCCCCCTTTTTGATCATGGACAGTTTAAAAGGTATGACAATCAAGTGGGCTATCCTATCTCCTACATGGATAGGCAAAATCTGATCTTCACTGTTCATTCAAATTACTTTTACTTCTCCTTGATAGCCAGCATTTTTCACTCCTCCCAGCACTTGGATGCCCTCCAAGGCTAATCCAGATCTAGGGGAAATCCATCCCATATATTCTAGCGGAATTTGTACTCCATTCCCAGTCTCCATGACAATCATATTTTTGGGTTCTAATCTGATTTCTCTCTGCGCATGGAAGTGTATCCTACAGATTCTGGAGTTGCTCGGTAAGGAACTATAGCACATGGCGTAAACTCCCAGTATAACAATGTTTCTGTAGCTAACTGAAGTTGCATCTGCACCATAGGCGTCAACAGGCATGTTAAGGGTGTCTCACACTCACTCACTGGGTGATTATTCAACACCTGCACCGCATCAAACACATGCTCATCCACACCTACCAGGCTCCCATTCCCTGACTTACGCAATTGCTCTTTCAACAGTCCATTCATTTTCTCAATCAGGGTCACCCCTTGTGGGTGGTAATGGACATGGTAGAGCCATTCAACATTGGTCTCTTGACAATACTCCTGAATTAGGTTGCCTTTGAAATGTGTGCCATTGTCACTCTGAATTTGCAAGGGCATTCACTAATGCAATATCATTTGGTCTAATAACTTAATGGTGTTCAATTATGTGGCCCTCTTGCATGGTAACACCATTAAATGTCCTGAAAAAGTATCCCCAATCGTACATGCTTATTGGCAATCTTTATTGATTGGCATAGGACAGACATATTCGATTTGCCAGATTTGACATGGTAACTTGACTCTTCGCAACGTGCCCTGGACAATATGAGGGATGGGTCTATGCTGTTGATGTTAACACACCGGACATTCCAAATTACTGTTTTCACTACCTCTAAAGGGAAAATGATCCCTCAAGCGTGTACCTGCCTGCAAGCAGCTTTTTCTCCAAGGTGTCCACCAGAGGCGTTGCTAGGGGGGGCTGAGGGGCCTATAGCCCCAGGTCTTTTGGTTGTAGCCCTGGATAGAAGCTCAGGGGCTACAACCAAAAGGCTAGCTAGCCCTGAGTCCCAACAGTCCAAATATTAGCGTAGCCCTGGATCCTTTCCAGACATAGCAACACCCCTAGTGCCCACATTTCTGGTGAGCCCACTTGGCCAGACCCTCCAAATCGTCCTCCTGAGCCTCTGCATCCACAGATGAAATCTTGGTTTGTTCATCTGCAACAGAAAGAAACCAACGTTCAAATGAGTCATTATTACAGTGTTACTTCACTTAGTAATAGCATTTCCCAGATATCCTCCCACAGTTCCTTTCCCCACAATTGTTTTGGATTTATTCTCCACCCATTCCTTTGCAATGTTGGCAGCCACATAGCTAGCCCATTGGCCACTGACCATGAATCTGTGTACAAATGACATTGACCAGGTGTCTCTTGTTTCAAAGCTTGATAGATTGCATAGTTTTGCAAAGTGACTGCTCTTCCCTTTCCCTGTCGTTGTTAAGATCTTTTTTGTCTTGGGATTATATGACACTGCTTTCCAGTAGCGCTCAGTCGCTACATATCGAGCAGAGCCATTAGTAAACCAAGCATGCTCTGTCTGCTCCACCGTCAGATCTCTATAAGGTATTACCCATTTCACTGGAGACTCATGTACTTCAGCCACTTCCTGTGGTATGCAATCTATGGGTGGTATATTGGTCACTTGTTCATGTCATTTTGCAACTCCACCTTTTCCTGATTTGGCTCTGTCTTAAATGTACCATTTCCATTTGATTACACTGGCCTCTTGAGCATGTCCTATTCTGTGTGTCTTAGGAGAACTCGACACCCATTGCAAAATTGGGATCTCGGGTCTAACCAGTACATCATGACCCACTGTCAGTTGTTCTGTATCAACAACATGCTAGCAATTGCTTCTCAATTGGAATGTACTTATCACCTGCCTCGGGTAATTTGTGACTCCAAAATCCCAAAGGGTCTTGCTTAATGTCTTGCTTCTGCCACAGACTCTAGGTAGCATGATTTTCCTGCACAGACACATACAGCTCTTCTTCTCCTGACTTAAAAGGACACAAATCAAGCACACGGTGCACTGTGCCCTTTGCCAAGTCAAATGCTTTCTGTTGCTCTTTGCCCCATTCAAATTCCTATCACTTTGTAAAGTGGGGCCAAGATTTTCCTTAAATGTGGCATATGCTGTCTCCAAAACCCAAACAGCCTTATAAACTGCTGAGCTTGCTCCTTGTTCACTGGAGTGATAAATTCAAGTATCTTTTGCTTGGCTTTTGGCACTATCTCTCGATGGCAATTATGCCATTGCATTCCCCAAAAGATCACAGTCTCAGCTGGCCCTTGAATTTCCTTTTTCAATCCCTCAATGATTGCTTTCAGTTGATTTTGCACACTGCACTCATCTTTGCCCTGAATCGGAATATCATCAGTGTAATGTGTGATTTGCATGTCAGGCTTACATGGTATCTTGTCTAAGTGTTCTGCCAACAGCGTCTCTGGTCTTGGGTGGTGGGATAGGAATGTAAGGAAGGCATGTTGTCAAGGTAAGACAGACACAAGTGACCACAGTTCAAGGGTGTTTATTGAACTTTAACAAAGGTGTGATAAACGCCTATCTAATTTTAAAACTTCAGATGGGAGCAAGATACCACCATCAAATAATAATAATGCAGTCCTAGTGGAGTCTAGAGGAGTCTTGTCAAAATTAAAAGGGCCTATACTAAAAAACCTATTGCCAATCCTTAGCGCTAAATACAAATAGTGTGGGATATTGTTCATGAAAAATAAAGAAGTGTTCACAAAATGATAAGTCAGGATGTTCACACCATTGGCCTCACTTCCCCATGTTTGCAGCACGGGACAAGGCAGTTCACTCGTGCATAGCACAGTCTCATACTTCTTCAGCAGGAGGACACTGTTCCTTTACCATCATCAGGGCTTTCTGTACCCAAGTCTCTTAAGTTATCAACGTCTCTTGATTCAGAGGGCCTGATCTACCAAAACAAACGAAAGGTTCCTTGACAAATACTCAAGTCAGGTGAGTCACTTGGATCCCCTCAGTTAGGCTCAGATTCTTTTTATACCACAATCTGTAGTTTGGATCCCCCTCTTCCAGGCTCAGATCCTCTTTTCCAATGCTTATAGAATATATTTTCTCGGGTAGCTCACGGTTCACCATGGCTCCCCCTCAGCCGGGCTCAGATACCTTTTACACAATCAGTCTCCCTCAACCGGGCTCAGACCAATTGCATTTTGTATTAGCTATCGAAGACTTTCGAATGTGCACTGGGTTTAGCTTGACCCATTGCAGGACCACTTCGATTTCACAGTCCACAACTTTACACTCTCAGTTGGATACCTAACAGAGACCTTTGAATACGCCTCACACCCTGTTCTTTGCAGATATCTTCATACAATGTTGCCGCTTGCAACCTCAATTCTAACACAGACCGGTATGCTAACGGTCTCCTTGACTCACCAGCTTTGCTGACTTTTCTGGCGGCAATCACTCCTCCCAACCTCTGCTATCGATGTGGGAGAGTCCCGGGTGCCTTTGACACACAATGCACCCTTCTTCAGCTTTAATTCCTGGCCGGGAAAAGGTGTTACAGAGAAGGGGATACCGTGTCTCACCGTCCAGTGTCCCACTCCCACAACCCAAAGAGCCCCTCATCCAGGTGATCCTCCCTCACTGGACCAACCCCAGGAACTGGATCCAAAAGCGATGGCCGTGTCCAGGCCACCTGGATGACAGATCCCCGGGGACTAGCGGGTGAAACACCTTCTGGTTTCTCACAGGAAGTACAAGAGAGTGTCAGCAAATGGGCAAAATACAAGTTTGCCATTATTGTAATACAACAGCAGAATCTATTTCTCCATCATTACTGGTGGACGAGGGGCAGAGTTCTAAAGGATGGGCAATAGCAATATTTGGTGTGTTGCAGCCTTGATATGTTGACTGTACATGTTAATAGGTTTTTCTATAAGCCCTATTATGAAGGGTTGTGAAGACCAACCTGAAGTATGCATACAGGGCTTCAATCAAGTAGGTCTTGACCCTCACAATGGTAGTGTGACTGAGCAGTCTGGCTTCACTCTTAGAAGAAGACTAATGTACAGTTAGTCATAGATCTGCACACAATAAAGGTAAGTCTACACAGTATATTAACTAAAATATGTATTCTCTATTATGAAGTCAAGTATCTACTGTGCATGCAAGTAATATAAAAACAGTAAAGTGTCTAGGAAAGACATATAATGCAAGTTAAAGAAGCAGCACATATTTTTACAAGTAAAATGCATAGGCTATTTTACAAGACTAAATACGTGTTAGATGTCTGTAAAAGTAATCCAGCCCTTCAACAACAAAAGATACGCAGATAACAATCAGAAAAGTGTTACTGAAAATACCAAACCCTACCTCAACAAGTATTTAGTACAATTTCACTGGTGGGTACTTAAAGTTTTGGGTACTCTCAAATGTTTGTATATCGACTTGCATGGGACAAAGTCAATGGGCAGCCCGTTGTTATGCAGAAAAGTAGCATTACGTATTGTCAGCATCCAAGAGTAGCTGAAGATAGGGCAACCTTTGGTCTGGCAAGTCTATGTTATGTTTTTTTTTAAATTAGTATTGAACAGTTGATGATACAACTTTTAATACAAGCCACATAAATAAAAAGAAGAAAAGAACAATCCATGCATGCATAGATTTCTGGATAGCATACAACATCTGCAAATTCAAAACATGATCCCCCAAACAAAAAGGACATGAAAATGGTCAAGGCCCAGGAGTCTGTAATATTGGTAGAAAATGTTTCCAGATGATGGTCATTTATAAAATACAGGCAGCATAATTACCACTCATAAATATAAGCCACAATTCTTCCGTATTGGAATTCCCAAACATGCCAGCATATCTAAATGCCTGATGTCTGAGCCTCTCGAGATGTGCACATTACGTCAAGAGATGTTTTGCTGTGTCAATGCAAGATCCATCACATAGGTGGCATACTCTCGCAATTCTAAGCATTTTTTGCCAGGCCCCCATAGCAAATCTATATGACAATGCCAGAAGGGTTCCGGAGCCAGATAAGATGACAAGAGTCCTTGGAGAAGAAAGGTTGCATTGGTGGAGCATAGCCCTTTGGCACTGGCTACCGTGTTAAGATTGGCCTTCGAGGAGGACTGAACAAATGCCCTATAACCCTGGAGAAGAGAACCAGGTGTGGAGTGAAGGTGAGAAGCCACAGGAATGTGGCCCAAGATCCTGTAAGAAGTACATTAAACCGATGAGTCGGGAGTGCAGTTGTCAGATCCGGCATTGGGATTTCGTTTTAGTTGTCGTGCTGGTTCCTGATGCAGAATTTGGAAGTAGAGCCCCTGTAGATGGTGGGGCAAGAAAACAACATCAACAATACTTGATGACCCCTTTCATGTGACTCATGAAGTGGAGTATGTGTAGCAGAAGCAAGGAGGTACAATGGTGACCCTTCAATTTGGATCACAGGGGGCTCTGCTGAGAACAAGGGGCTTCAGGGAGGTGTGGAAAATCCTGTGGATCCCCCACGAAAACCCTGCCTAGAGTCTCCTCCCAGGTGGCAAGGATAGGGAGAGGGCAGACGCTTCCTGATCCCAAACCTGGGGGTGGTGTACTGCGGGAGGATGACCTGGGTGGAGACCAGGCCCAGGGACGTGGAGAGATTGCGCAGGGTGAGACACAGTATTTCTTGTTAAAGATGAATACTGGTAAGCCAAGTTTAAAAGATGAACTGCTTATTACCATTTCTGTACCTCTAGATCCTCTATTATTGGATAAAAGGGTAAAACCTGAAAGAGTGACTCCAATTTGTGTTGATCCCAAGAAAACAATTGTCTGTATACCTAGAGTCCCATATCCTCCACAAGACCAAAAGTATTCCAACATGGGCAATGAACATGTAACCTTTCAATTCCTTCTGTCTCTAAAAAGGTTCAACCTTATAATTCTTCCCCTAATAAAATCTGAGGAAAAAACATTTTTTTTCACATCCTTTGAAGAAGTAGAGAAATCAATTTTTTCTAACTCAAACTACAATTCGCAGAGTCCCTCAGGGACTGTGAAGAAGAAGGTGTTGGGGGAGAGGTGGCATTGTCACACCCCCCTTTATCATTCCTGCAATGAGTGGACCACGGGTAAGCCCAGGGGGGAGGCACCTCCACCACCTTTGTGCCTATTCACACAATATAACATCGCCCAGTATACAAATAACCCAATGTATGCATGTGTTTAGAGACTCCATCTTGTATCCTGCCGTTCACTATCTTTTACTAGGCCCAAATTCACTCCACTGAGATGTCAGCTCTCCCTTTCCGAGCGCTGCGTAAAGACTGGCTCCTCCACCCCCTGACAACTCTGCATGAACCCGGTTCTCACGGAAGTCCAGCCATTTATTGTTGCAATTTGCTACTATCAAATGCTGACAGAATTTGCTCACTGCAGAGTGTGGAACCGGGGCAAGCTCCAACCCATGTGCCCATTCATCTCAGCTGACCTACTTGTGCCCTCTCTACCACCTCCCATCCAGGCCATGGTCCACTGGCCTCCAGCCCTCCACTCTCTTTGAAGGTAACTGCTCGCAGGACCCCTCCCAAAGATCACCCCAGAGTACCCACCATATACTTAATGCTGTGCAGCAGTATATTCTCTCCTAAACTAACATCCGTCTATATATTTGTTTGAATCGGGAGGTACCAGGGAGCATAAATTACAGATCAAACCCCACAGATAAGGCACCTGGAAGAGGGGCCCAGTAACATCAGACCCCCATAAATGCAAGGGTTAGAATGCCCATATATCTGTCTATGCTTTACAACGACCCCCCATCCCCATAACAGTTTATGTCCGCCATTATTCTTTGTATGCCAATGATTGTTGTTTAGCTTAGATTAGTCAGAAATGTAACTCTTTGTGAACTAAGGTGGACCTTCACACCCCGGAGATGAGCACAGCTGACCCACGTGCCAGCCAATCAACCAAGGCACAGCAGCCCATTCCAGCCCGATACCACCCATAGAGAATGCTCTGCCCTGAGGGCCAACCAATGACGTTATTTTGGTACATAATGTGCTGCCCGTGTTTTGTTTTGGCAGAGCGCTCTGGGGCAGCAGAGTCTTCTGCTTGCATTTCCATATCTTATATACATTAGTTTCACTTGCAATTACTCTCCTGGTCTCATTCCTTATTGGGGTGTGTCCTTTATTTTGGTCCAGTGTACATACGTGCATGTTGGGCGGGAACCTTCATTTGGTGACCCACTCATACGTCATATTCCTCGAGACACCCCCGTACTTGCAGCGAGATCCAGTGCTTCCCCGAAAGGGCCACCCCCCATCTACGGCTGACCAGTCCCCAAAAACGCGTACGCAGCGGAGAAGTTTTTGTGGGTCCCGGCTTTGCGAATGCCCAACTGCTCGCCTGCGGGGAGGCCCCCACTTGTGGATAGACCGCAAACAGAGGCTCTTGGAAGAACACGGGCACGTGAGTATTAATTGCAAGAGAGAAACAAATAAGGGAAAAGTGGGAACATTTGTTTATGAGATTTTTTTAATAAGGGAAGGGAACACACATGGGTAAGGTATCAAAGCACTGAGAAACGTCAGGCAGGGTGAGTAGCACTCTTCATTCTTTCGCAATTAGCACAATCCGGACGTCAGAGTTGAAATAAAATATATTCTTTATTCATGCCTTGCAATGTGGCAAAAAAAGGTTAAAAAGCCATTACAGTGAGGCTCTCCCAAGGTGCAAAAATCTCTGTGCGCGTTAGGAACGTTAACGCGTTTCGCGGCTTGCCTCGCCGCTTGATCACAACAATGCGTTCCCAGTAAACCATAGAGTTTTGAACTGTTGTGCAGAGCCGACGGCAACCATTTGTGCCAACATAGTGGAGGGACTCCGTTTTGAAACGCGGCCCATTCGTAGCTGACCCATGGCGGACATCTTAGTATTGTTTGAGCCACACTAATGGCATGCTCATGCATGCCACTTCGCCATGATCTAACTGTGTGGTCCCTGTCAACTGCCCTTCTTTTGGGTATGGGGTCTGGATAAAAATAATTAAATTAAATCCAATGTTGGTCCGCCATGGTCTGCCACGAAGGGTAAGCGTGTCTCAGCGGAGCTCCTCTGTGCCGAATACCTATTAGGAATGCAAAACATGTGTTTGTTGACCTCCTGTTTGTTTCTCTCGGGTTTGGGCATGTAATGATCATTAACATCATTTGCGGTTCATAGAAGTTCAATTTTCTCAACTTCCTGTTTCCCAGTTCTATGCATGGTGGCATGAATGCCTAATCAACCCATTATGTTATGATTTAAATGAATCAATATTTCAACAATGACATAATTTGAGTAATATCCTTCTTTGACCAGATAATTATATATCAAATTTCATTGTTAAGGTGCCACAATGAAATGCAAAGATCACTATAAAGTGCATAGTGCAAACAACATGATAAAGTGCAACAGTCTCTCTAAAGTGCAACGATCACTATAAAGTGCATAGTGCAAATGTCTTAATTCGTGTGAAATGCAAAAGTGCACCAAATACCGATCTAAGACTTGTCCGATTTGGTCTGGAAGCCTACCATGTCATCTTATTCGTATTATAACTCGGCAATTGTTAGTTCAGGCTCTGTGTTACTAGTTCTAAATCAAACTCTGGTTTAAAAAGGCACAGTCAAATATCACATATGTGTAAAATTGTTGGTAAAAAGACAACCACCTAGTGAAATAAAATCGTATTGAGTATGAAATAAAACAATATAAAAAGAATGTTATTAAAAGACAGGAGGGGCAGGGCTAGTTACTGTACTCCTCATCCATTGTATTACATAGTGGAACAGATGAAATATGAGAATCCTACAGTATTACTGGACACAACATTAGCAAAATCACATAAAATCCTTTATCTTGTTGTTGGTACACTCTGAAACTTTCTGGAGGCAAAGAAACAGGGGAGCAAGGAAAAGAGCAAAGGCAGAAAGAGAAAAGAGGAAAGAGAGAACAGACAACAACAATAGGGGAGAATGGGCACAGCTAGATTTCCTACTTGACGATTGATCACTGGCCCAAAAATGTATACAATTCCTCGTCTATGTTGTGTCCATTTGGAGTTTTGCTCTCAAAGTGCAATATGTAGCGGGTCTCTCTCTGTCTCAGGAGTTTTTCTTTATCGCCTCCTCTGGGTCCTATCTCGATTTTATGCACACCAAAGAACCCAAAGCTAGCCATGTTTTTCTCATGAAATTCCGCAAAATGTTTGGCCATTGGGTAGTTGGCGTCGTTATTGACAATGGCCCGTACGTGTTGTTGGATACGTGTCTTTAATTTACATTTGGTGCTCCCTACGTACCACTTGTTGCATGCACAGGTCAGCACATAGACAAGTGTTAGGAAAGATTTCGTAATTGTAGGTAATTTTCCTTCCATGTGGCAACCCCTAAACTTTTTGCTGTTGTTTTTCACCTTGTTCTTGACTTTGCCAGAGAAGTGCAGCCTTCTGCCGCACTCCTCTGGGCTTTCGCTCCTTTCTTACGGGGAAACTGACATGCCCTTAAGACAGTCAGTACCGGGGAACGCTGTTTCCCGTAGTTTCATTTATCATGTTGCAGCTTTCGTGCAACATGACACAAGAGGGCACTGTAAGCTAAGTTACAGCTCTCTTGGGTCTCTAGCCTTCTACAGGCCCTAGATACTCGTTTAGGATTGTATCTGATCGGTGCAAGTGATTCAGGGATGGGAATGGTGGCAGCGATCGTTTTCTTGTGTTTTGAGCTCCTTTTGGCGTTCTAAGCGCGTTTTTCGCGCTTAACCCAAAATGGTGGCCTGGCTCCCAAAATGGCCAGACCACGAGGCTCCTTTGTCCTGTCCGCTGACCGTCTTGCTCCCTTCACCTTCCCCAGGTCGAGCCGACCCGGGGCCTTCCTTATTTGGGCATGTACTTTCCCGCGAAACACGGATGCTTTCGCGGGCTTCTACATGTCTTGTGTGTGCCTCCAGGATGTGGGCTGGGATGTCTGGTCCCAATACACATCCTGGGTGCCAGAGAGTCTAGGGTGGTGTGAATGCCTGGGACCACCGTGGTCCGTGATTGGTCCACGAATGGTGTGAATGTTGATGAGCGGATCTCCCATTGGGTCCCCTCCGTTTTGGCGCGAAGGGAACCGTGGATAAGAGGGGGCTGGAAACACCACTACCATGTCGATCTCCTGAGTTCTCACGAACGAAGGAATACAGGAGCCAAGTATCCTGCAAACAAGAGGCTGGACCGAGGAATCGCTGGTGACCCGCTGAAGGACTTCTGCTCTGCACTGCTGTCGCCTTGTGAAACCCTTTTCACCTTGGATCGAACCAGAAGGCCTGTACTGGTGCTTCGTCCCTTGGAATAGCGGGAACAGCTATTCTCGGCATCTTCATCATCTCCTGCCAGTAAGCCTTCGGAAGCGTCTCTGGGCCATCCAGCTGACTGACCAGCTTACACGGGAGTCTTGCTCTGTAACCGCCGCCAGGTTGTGTAGTATTTCGAGTCCTGGTCACTCTCACACGCTTCGTACACTTGGCGTTCCCAGGTCGGAAGTGAGTAGTGTACATTTGGCTCAAATACACACGGCCGCTCCGTTGCCCTGCTGTGGTGACAAACTGTGCGGGTTTCTTCGATTGGGACGTCTTTTTACTCAAAACGACGACGAGGCGTTCCCTGCTCTTCTGAACCTGCCAGCTGCTGAAACTGACGCAGAGAAGCCTGGGTCTGCTTGCATCGGGGACCGGTGAGTAGCATAGCTAGGATCTGGTCGCCCTCCTGCAGGAGCCCATTGCTTTTCCCCGCTGTGTAAAACAGCACCCTTGTCCGTACTCGCGCTCTGCTTCTGCCAACTGTGGAGGCTGCGCTTGAGTCGCGGAACTTGTTCTTCTTCTTTTGTGCACTAAACTGAACTGCCTGATTTCCCTCGAAGAGCTTCTCCTTTTGCCCGTTGGCACCAGCGTGTGCAGGTACTTTTGAGCACAAGGCTCCACTCTTCGCAGGGCTCGGACTTCCATCTAGTTAGGTGCCCCTGAAGGCGAACTGGGTCTAAGCATTATTTCGCACTGCCTGTCTTCCTTCCCTTTTAGGTGGACTACCCATTTCGTGCATTTAATGCTTGAGACTGTCGTATTTGTATATATATTGTGTTGATATGGTATGTGTTGGTTTAATATCGTTATATTGTGATTTTCTCGCTACGGTCATTGTTTTAAAGGCCTTGAAATAAATGTGTATATATTTTTAATATAACAACTGTTTGGAGTAGTTTGTAAGTGATCTTGCTTTATGTGCTAATTGTGGGCTTTCAGTCACCCTCTCCCCTCTTAAGACCTAGTCTTGACCGCCGCGATCGCTACCTTGATTGGTCTGGCTCGTCTAGAGGTTACCCTGTTCCAAGTAATTAGGTTGGCCTTCTGAACTTCTGCGCCACCAGGACAGAGTTCAGAAATCCGTCTTAACAACAACGTATCCCGTTTCACAGGTAATTTTACCCGATATGCAAACAGTTTGACCGGTAATGGGGTGATTGAAGGGGCTCCGAGATTTGGCATATTTGCAAATGTTGCAGTGGGTGCATTTGAAAAAGCCCTCTTTTCTGTTGGTGGATAACTAATTTGCCTTGTTGCTCTCCTCTTCTTGGGTCATGTAACTTTGCACCAAGACATCTTTTATAGATCGATTTCTTCTAAAGGTTATCTGTGGGCTATTTCGGAGGTTTCTATTAAGATCCTGATCTGCCATGAGGATTCTCCAGTGATTAGTTAAAATTCGTTGAATCTTAGGTGCCTGAGTGTCAAAGGTTAAAATTAGTCGGGTGCTGTCTTTCACCGTATTCTTCCTCTCATTATCTTCGGTTCCTGCTATGAGACTGGAACGTTCCTTAGCTATCGCTTTGAGATATGCCCTTTCAACCACTCTCTTAGGGTATTTTTGTCTAGCAAACCCTTGAGCAGTTATTCTACTCTCCGTATCATAGGATTTCAAGGTACTGTTGTTTCTTCGCAACTGGATAAACTCTCCGTAAGGGACACTCATATCAGGTTTTTCGGATGTCCACTGTGTGCATGGAGGGGGGCATTAGTCCCTGTGATTTTTCTATGTAATTTGCTGGTTATCTTATTATTTACTATCTTCACATTCACGTCAAGAAAAGTAATCAAAGTGCGACTATGTGTTTCTGTAAATCGGAGATTGTTATCGTTGAGGTTGAGTCGGTTGACGAACTCTGTCCATCCTTGTTCAGTTCCTTTCCATATTATGAAGAGATCATCTATATATCTCAGCCAGAGAATGATGTTGTCTGTGTGTTCATGGTTCATATCTGTCCAGACCTCTCGTTCTTCCCATGCACCCATTGTAAGATTTGCATAGGACGGCGCAAATGTGGGGCCCATAGCGGTTCCTTGTAGTTGTTTGAAATATTCATTATTGAAGAGGAAAATGTTCGTCAAACACAAGTCTATCATTGATAGTACCATTTGATTATGTTCCAGATAGTTGAGGGATCGGGTCTGTAGGAAGTGTTGACACGCCTGTTTCCCATATTCATGGCCAATAGATGTATACAACGAAACCACATCCATGCTTGCAAGTAAATATCCTTTCTCCCAGGGAATGTCTTCTATTCTTGATAGACAATCTGTCGTGTCTTTTAAGTAAGATGGCAATACTGACACAAATGGAAAAAGAACTTGGTCTATGTATTTCGACATATTTTCCAATGCGGAACCTATCAAGCAGACAATAGGTCTTCCTGGGGGTTTCTTCATATTTTTGTGTACCTTGGGAAGAAAGTAGATGGTAGGTGTAATTGAGTTGGTAGTCGTTAGGAATGTGCAGCTCTCTTCGGACAGCAGACCTTTTGCTTCCCATTCTGTGAGTAGCGTGTTGATTTTGCTTTCAAGTTCTTTGATGGGATTCTGAGCAATTTTCATATAGCATTTGTTGTCATTCAACTGTTTATAAGCTTCTCTTATATAGTCTTTCCTGTTTTGTAAGACTATGTTGCGCCCCTTGTCCGAGGGTTTGATGATACCATTTTTCAGTTCATGCAGCTCTTGTAGTGCATGTCTGTCTCCGAATGATAGATTATCATTCCAAATCCTGTTCTGTTCCTTTCTTCTGAGTTTTTTCAGATTTTCAATTACTAGACTCTGAAATGCCTCTATGTTATTACCAAGGTTTGCCACTGGATTAAACTTGGATTTGGGTTTCAGTTGGCTCTTAGTGGTCCAGTCTGTTCTGATGTTCAACTCTTCAAAGTCTAAGGGTTCACCCTCAACCCCTACATCTATACCTTTTTCCAAGTCAACCAAATCTGTTAAGGTGATTAACTCCTTAATTTGAACCTCAGTCTGGCCCATCTCTCTATCTCTGGGGCGTTTTTTGAACTCATTTGTTGCAAAGAATTTCTTTAGACGTATTTTACATACGATCAAAGTCGATTTGTGTCTGCACGTAGTCATTTTTAGCTTTGGGGCAGAAATTTAAACCCAGGTTTAGTACTTTTATCTGGTTGGGGGTGAGGACGTGATCTGATAGATTGATTATTCTTAGATTTGTTTCATCCTCAGTATTTTGCTCTGTTACTTTCCAGAGCGCAGCTATCTGGCCGGGGTATTGCTCATTACATTGCCTGCTCCTCTTCCCCCTTCTCGTGGTTTTCGACCGCCTCTGCCTTTCCCGCGACTCTGATTTCCACCTCTTTGTGGCTTGTTTTTTCTGCCATCTTGGAGTAGTAAACGCATTTCGTCTAAAAAATGTATGCGAACAATGGGTTCATCAGTCTCACTGCTTGTTAAATCTGATTCAGAGGTTGATGCGTTATCATTCGATTGTTCTCCATTTTCTTCAGTTGGTCTACTTGGTCTGGATAGGGATGCTTGTCTCATCTGGTCAAATCTTTTTGCAAATGTGTAGACCCTCCCTCTTTCATAATCCTCTTTGTCTCTAAGAAACTTTCTTTGTTTCCTTTGCTTTATTTCCTCTTCATATTCGGCCAAACTCTTCTTCATGCTGCCCCTTAACCTCTTGCCCTCCTCGGTTTCAGGTATCTTTTTTAGTTGTTTTTCTGTTTCCTTGATTTGTTCCAATGTCTTTATGTGGTCTGCACCAGCATACTTTACCAATAACTGCATTTGTGGGTCTAATTCCTCGAAGGAAGGGATGGTCAGAATTCTCAAACCTCGTGGAATTCTACTTACTTCTATATAATTTTGGAGTGAGTATTCCTCCCACCACTTACTCAATTCCCTGCGTTGTAACTTCTCCAATTCTTTGAGTAGACCCAATTCGCTGTCACTTTTGGGTGCCGTTGCAGTAGGGGTGCTGATGCTCCTGGCTGGAAAGGTTTCATTAAACAATGTTACGGCTTGTGTCTTTCTAATTGCCTCTTTGTTGGTTTGGGAGTTGGCCATATTGCAAGGTTCACAGAAAAATTCTGTTGCTAATATATATATATATATATATATATATATATATATATATATATATATATATATATATATAGTTTAGTTATTGTGATATCAAGGGTCAACACTTAGAGGTGACAGTGGGAGAGGGGGCGAGAGAATCAGGCCCCTAGAACATGGGAATGGATACCCCACTAACCCATATTTGTAAAAACCTCCCCCTATACCAAGACAGGATTAAAAAATACCATAGTCAATGGGTTACAGAAATGAAGGGTGAGGGAGCACCCCATGCCTGGCCAGAAGAAGGGTCCTTTGATAAGGGGACGTTAGACCATGTAGCAACCTATTTAATGGCGAAATACAAATGGAAACAGCTCCAAAACAGACATGAAGTGCTAGACTTATGGAAAATGTTTGAGGAAACACGTGTAATGCAGAGCAAAGGAAAGGAAGGGGGGCCCGTGAGGGGAGAGACGGGGGAAGGTGAGGTGAAAGGTGAAAAAGGAAATGAAGAGCCCAAGAAAATATATCCCTTGCTCACGAGACCTGCGGATGGATACTCATATGGATACTCATATCCGGCCTATGTACCTGGGGGAAGCACGCCTACCACACCTGGCACAGCACCCCCACCTCCTTATGTCCCTCAGATAAGTGCACCTGTCACTCAGGGACGACCCACTCGAGATTTAGAACTGGAACTAACATCAACTCAAACTGAATTTTTGAGAGCACGATTGAGGGCAATATGAGAACCAACTCAACCCCCGGGAGAGGGCTTCCACTACCCTTAAAGAGCTCCTCTCTCATACCTGAAGATGAATGGAAATCAAGGGAACTTTCTTTTCAGAATCGATAGTGCTCCAATTAGAATGGTTAGAGTGGAGAGAGAGGGAGAAGTAGAAAGCGTGGGATATGACACAGTGATTTCAGAGAGGGAGGAAGAATTTTGGAGCGATTTTGAGGAATCAGATGAGGGGGCTGTGGGAGGAATACAACAAATACAATGGACCACACCATAGGTGACAGGGTAAGAAGAGGGATGAGAGCATAGGCTATGAAACAGAATAAGGAGAATAGCCCTAGCAAAAAAGAAAGGAGTGAAGGCAAGTAAAGGGAAGGTGAGATCACAATTACAAATGCCCCTTATTCACAAGGGAGCAGGTCGACCCCATTATGTGCCTTGGGAATTGATGGACAAAAACAACCTCCTCAAATTCCTCCCCCGCTCACGGCGAGTGCAGGGAAATTAATGTATGCATTTGAAAAGAACACTTCAGGTGTACCTCTAGCTATAGGAGATATTAAAAGCCTTCTAGTATCCGAACTGGGCGACAAAGCAGACTCAGTGTGGATGAAGGCAGGGTTCCCAGGTGTCACCACAGGGTATTATACACATGATGGGGCCTTGTTTAACAATGTCCAAGCAAAAGTGTGGGATGCACTGCAGAGGACTTTCCCCGACACCCCCGATCTACACTCTATAATGCAATGCAACATGGGTGATGAGGAAAGTGCTGCGCAGTTTATTCTTCGAGTGCAAGAGATGTGGAGGGCGGAGACGGGCACGGCCTGGGACCAGTCCATCTCCCTATTTTACTTCATCATTAAAAGAGGCCTCTCGAAGGATGTTCAGAAGGCCCTTGATAATATAGCTGGGATAGAAGCCAAGGGGTAGCCAGAAATACAAAGCATCATAGTATACCATTGCAGGAGGATCAAAGAAAGGGAAAAAGAAACAGCTCAGAGGAGATTAGCAGAAGAAGAAAAGCTGATGCAGAGTAAGTTAGTGAAGGTTGCAGCAGTAACCGCAGTGCTGGCCCCAAATCAGCAAGGGGAAGAAAAGTAGGTATCAGTAGTGATACAGGCTAGGATGGCTGCAGCATGGGCAGACAATGGCCAGGAACAGTGGGGTGGAGAGGAGCATTATATGGGACCCCAATGGCAAGGAAGACCCACCTGAGGGAGAGTTGGGTACCGAGGAGCATGGGGAGGAGGAGGGGGATATGGAGGACAAGGCCCGAAGGGGGGTGGACCCGGAACGTACTGGTCGTATGGGAGGTGGGGTCACTTTGCCAAGGAATGCCGAATTAGACCAGGGGCCAATTACCAAAACAATCAAAGGTGTGGCAGTGAACAGCAGTACGGACACCCACACACAGGGAGCCTGTACGGTCTGCCCATAGGAAATTATGAACCAGGCAGGAAGCACGATAGCAGACCTATACCAGTGTACAATACGCTCAGACACCCCCCGCACTGTATGTGGTCTCGCCCTACCCACCAAAACCAAATGGCACATACACATGCAAATCCATTCGTTACTACTGCCATTGGCGCACCTGCACTGTATCGTGGACCCTGTGTGCTCAATGAAAATATTTTCTCTTGCCCCAGAACAGAAACTCACCCAGACTAGCACAGCCCACAGAGAGCCCTTGCATGTCCAGTCCTATCTACTAGCTTACGCCCAGATGAGGAACCACTGGTGGGGCAGAGATAGGGAATAAACAGTTCATCTTTATGGTGGACTCAGGGCGGAAAAATCCTGTTTATGTGAAGGTAATTTTCCGTTAATTGGCAAAAATCTTGAGATGCAGGGATTCTCTGGGGCTGTGGTCACGGTTCCGTTCACAAGAGATTTGGAGGTTAGAATAGGGGAAAGACAATCCAAGCACCTCAACTATACCACGAAGAGTCCCTCATAAATGTATTAGGTTGGGACTTACTCAGTAAACTCAATATGACAATAGCATTCACAGATAGGGGGATAGTATGTTCCACCCCAGGAATGTGGGCACTCTGAGCAATGTTATTGATACAGACTTTAACAAATGAGACAACTGAGACAACTGTGCGAGGAACACCGACCAATAAAGACATGTTTGCGTATGGGATACAAGTATTAGCAAGAGCAGTACCTGAGCTAACACGAAAAGAATGGAGAGTACCCTCTGATTTTGTTTTCCGCCCTGTGACCACACCCAAAATAGTGCCTGGTACAATGATTTCTCTTGACCTACAGGGAGTACAGGTGTCAGCAAAGCGTATTGTAGCCATTGGCATGGACCCACATGGGTGTGAGTGGTAGACAGTGTTGTGTATTGATTCTAATATCCCACTACTAGAATTGACAGACGAAGAGCTGTTCATTGACAACGACACCAACGGGGAAATTTACTAGAGATTTGCATGCCCTGTGATATAATGATTTAGAAAAGATGGGTGGCAAACCCCCTCATGGCCGCCGACCCAGCACTGCCATCTTTCTGTGACGCGAACTTACAACAAGTACCGCCATATTTGTGGACCTCAAACCCCCATGATGTAGTGTTGCTGAGGGAAGTGACCCCAGTAAAAATAAAACTGAAACCAGGTACTGTCTTTCCCAGGGTAAGACAATACCCTTTGTCCAGAGAAGCGGAGGAAGGTATAAAAAACACAATACATGCAGTATTACAGCAAGGCATCATTGTCCCCTCCAACTCCTCATGCAATACAGCCATTTATCTGATTAAGAAAGCGCCAGGAGGGGCGTGACATATGATCCAGGACCTCCACCCCCTGAATGATATTGTTCAGAAAGAGTTCCCTCTAGTCCCAAACCCGGCATCCATTTTGTGCAGCATCCCTAAACAGGCCACCCACTTCACGGTAGTGGACATGAAAAATGCTTTTTTCTCAGTACCACTCGATACAGATTCTCAATACCTCACTGCAGGCTACCACAAGGGTACTGTGAGAGCCCAAGTATCTCGAACAGAAAATTTTACAATCACCATGTCAATATTGATGTCCAAATCACGGTCATTCAATACGTAGATTACCTCCTGATGTGTAGTGAAGGAGAAGAAGCTTGCAGAAAAGATTCTGTCACCCTCCTAACATTGCTGGCCCAAAAGGGGCACAAAGTACACAAAAGAAAAGTACTTAGGCCAATTGATCTCCAAGGATGATAAAAGAATAATAGCTGACAGAGCGGCAGCAGTGCGTGCCTCAGCCACACCACATACGGTCAAGGATATGCAGAAGTTTCTCGGCATCTGGAATTATTGCCATGCATGGATATTAGATTATGCCGCCTACACCCGACCCCTACTACAAGGGCTAAAAGAAGCACAGAACGACAAAGTGTCACTAAAGTGGACACCTGAAATGCACACTGCAATTACAACACTGAAAGAGCTAATAAGTGCAGCACCAGTCCTAACAAAACCTGACTATGAAGTGGAATGTTTCTTATTTTCACACGCAAACGGAACACTGATGACTGCAGTGTTAACACAAAAGACAACCCTGGGCCACAAGCCACTGGCCTATTACAGCAGCACACTTGATTAAGTAATGCAGGGGCACTTTGTGTGCGAGCAACCTCTCACAGCTGCCACCTTTGCATTAGAGAAAAGCTCCACAATTGTGATGGGATGTTCCGTCATGTTATACATCGAACACTCATTGTTTGCCATCCTTGAACGATCCAAATCGACCCTCACCACACAAAGAGCATCAGCGTACGAAATCATAATTTCAAGCCCAAATGTCCATGTGGTATGCGTATGATAATATCCCAAAAGCTAGTGAATAGGCCCTGGAGGAGGGAGAAGTGTTATTTGTAGACGGGACAGCGTCTATTTTTCCAGAAACAGGAAACAAACATGTTGGGGCTGCAGTAGTAAGGTTGGAAGAAGGGGAGTATGAAATCCTGGTACAAAAACACTTGCCAATGCACTACTCTGCACAAGCAGCAGAATTAGTAGCGTTGATAGAAGCACTACATGCAGCAAAGGGATGTGCAGTAACGATATATTCTGACTCGGCTTATGTCACCACTATGGTACATGCTGGGTTATCTCGATGGAGATGGAGGGGGTTCAGGAGAGCAGATGGGTCGCCAGTACAACATGCAGAATTATTGAACAAATTGATTGAAGCACTTGCAGAGCCATCTGTAGTGGCCCTGGTAAAATGCCAAGCACATACAAACAACAACAACGAAATATCGCTTGGAAACAAACAAGCAGCTTATTTCCAAAAAACAATAACACCAGAGTGTGTGATAAAAGGGAAACAACAAGAACCCAATGGGGAAGGGATATAATGCACTACCAATAGCCCAGATTATCGAATTGCAAAAAGGAGCACCCTCTGAGGACAAGAATTATGGACAAAAATGGGTGCACTCAGTCCTCCACTGATCTCCTATGGAGACATGATACCACAGGGAAAATAATAATGCTTGTAAAACTATTACTAGTAGCATTCCAACAACTACATTTTCCAGCCCACACATCAAAACAGCACATTGCTGCAGATATCCTGGAGGATTGGTTTGTACCCAACCTCCAGGAACATCTTAACAAAATGACAATTGAATGTACCACATGTCAAACATTCAATTCAGGAATGACCCTCAGAACGATATGAGGAACATTGCCACGTCCACTGGGACCCTTCTGTGAGCTGCACATCTACTATGCAGACATGGGAGAAAGGTGCAATGGAGCAAGATACCTAATTGTGGTGGTCTGTCCCTTTTTGTGCTGGGTGGGAGCAGGACCCTACCAGACGCGAAGTGTACAGTAACATTTTTAGTGACAGAAGTGTTCCTGCACTGGGGTATATGTGTTGTCATACGGTCCGACAACGGAACACATTTTATAAACGATCTCTTCAAGGAAGTAACCACCTTACTGGGGATAAAACACAAAATGTGCTCAATTTACCACCTACAAGCTAACGGACTGGTCGAGAAAATCAACGGTCTTCTTAAAACCAGATTGTCTAAACTATGCCCTACTCTGAAAAAGAATTTGGTCTATTGCCTCCCTTTGGCCCTATTCCAGTTGCGCACAAAGCCCAGCATAGACCACCACTTGTCCCCTCATGAAATAGTAACTGGGAGACTCATGCACACACCGCTGTCATCAGTAAGGAGAATGTCAGACACGCTCAGATCTGCCACAGTATTGGGCGAGGAATTCAAAGAGTATCTTACTCAACTAACAAAGTTACTCGGTATGCAAAACAGGGGGGGTGGGAAACTCTCTACCAGCACAAACACAGCCCATTGACTTGTTCTTGGGTGGATGGCCCCTGGGAGAGTCTCAACCAAGTCTTTAGCTCACTGTTCTTTTCACAGAGAAGAAATATCCCCACATATCAGTCTTTGTCCTGCCCAGGGGCAGTCCAGCACCAAAATGCTAGGCAATCCTTGTCATGAACCATCGGACGCGTCCCTTTTGGACTTCCTAGTCCCTGACACATAGGGGCTTGCACTCAGCAGTACTCCCAACATGGCCGTCAAACACGGAATGTTGTTTACCAGCTTCCGCGTCGGACGCAGCACGTTCTATAAAGAAGACACCCCCCCCGCGGCCCTGCGCGTCTAAACGCTACCACTTGCAGTGGCTAGACGTGTGCTGCCGTAGTTCGCTCTTGCTACCTTCTTTGATTCCTGGTTCCTGGCCCCTAATTTTCCCTCCTCATTCATTCCCTTCCTCTTTATTACCTCTTGCATCCCAGATCTCTGTGTACCAGTCTCCGAGTACACTCTTCATTGTTTTCCAGGACTTCCTGGATATTCTGAACGTTCCAGGAGTCGGAACGCTGAACGCACGCTGGAACCCGAGGACGTTCGCACAGGGTTATACATGACCCGAACTGTGCGCAAGAAGACTCCTTCAAAGAACTCCAATCAAGAACACAGACAGGTGAGAAGGGGGGAAACCTGTGACAGATTGAGATGCCAACAAACTGAAATTGATACGGACATGGAGGTGGCAGTTCAAGACCTCATGCGCGGCATGCAGGAGTTAACAACAGAAGTGCAGAATCTTAAAGCCGAGAATATGCATTAAAACAATTAGTCCTGTCCCGTGATTCCGCGACCAAGAAAAGCGTATTGCTGGGCAGAGTTTTAGATAAATATGACGGTTCTTCAAAAAACCTTTGCGGATTCCTTGATTCGTGTTTAGTCCACTTTACCTTTGAGCCCGACTACTTCTCTACCCCCAGGGCAAAGGTGGGCTTTATGATTATGCATCTTTCCGGGAATGCATTAACTTGGGCTACACCTTTAGTTAATTCTGGAGATGCCCTCCTGGATGACTATGATGGATTCGTACAGGCCCTAAAGACCATGTTTGACCGCCCAGAACAGGTCTACAGTGCCCAGGAACGCCTACTGGATTCCCAACAAGGTTCCCAGGATATGCTTACATATGTGACATGCTTTAAGCAACTGGCCAAAGAAGCAGATTGGTCCTCAGAAGCCTGCTTTACCCTTTTTCGAAGAGGACTCAATGAAGAAATAAAAGATGAGCTAGCCAGAGTGGCTCGCCCAGGTTCCTTCCAGGCTCTTATGGACCTCTCTTTACAGATTGACTTCCGTGTCCAGGAAAGGAAGGCAGAAAATAAGAAGACTAGAATGCCTTACCAAAAGACCTCCATAAAACCTTCCTCTAAAGCTGAGCCCACTCCTGCCCCCACTACAGATCCAGAACCTATGCAACTGGGGGCCTTCCGCGGACCCATATCCCCGCAAGAAAGAATGCGACTGATTCACACTGGGCTGTGTATGTATTGTACCTCAGACAAACATCTTGTGAGAGAATGTCCCTTAGCTCCTCCATGGCGTTCGGGAAATGCCAGCTCCCAATCCTAGATGGAGCACAGCTTCGGGAGAGAGATGTTTGTTCTACATCTATTCCATCCTTGAACTCTCCAGGACAAAACAATCTTGTGATCTTGCAGGCCTTTCTATCACCATCCAAGAACGAAACCTACCCCATTTTGGCATTGGTGGATTGTGCAGCCATGGGATATTTATAGATCAAGATTGGGTCACTACCCACCACATTCCATATGAAACTCGAGGCATCATGCAACCTGTAGAGGCCATCGATGGAAGACCTCTCTCTTCAGGATCCATAACCCTACAAACCAAAGAGATCCATCATCGAGAGGTGATCAAATTTGACATCATAAAGTCTGCTCATTACCCAATGGCACTGGGTATGCCCTGGTTACAGAAGCACAACCCATACATCAACTGGGCAGCAGGATCCTTGTTTCTTGGTTCTGAGCATTGTATGTCTCACTGTCTATCCCTGGATTCCTCGTCGACATCTTCTGAAGGTACGCTGACAGACCAGCAAGGCCCATTCATGGTCTCAAATATCATCCAGGTTCCTAGGGCCTATCAGGATTACACTGATGTGTTTTCAACTACCATAGTTCAGGCCCTACCCCCTCACAGACCTGAAGACTGCGCTATTGATACTGAACCGTCAGCAGTGATTCCTTTTGGAAGGATGTTCATTTTATCCGAACCAGAGAAAAGGGCCCTCCGAGAATACTTGGATACCAACCTTGAAAAAGGCACCATATGACCTTCCAAATATCCAGTGGGGGCTTTGTTGTTTTTTGTTCCCAAGAAAGATACTAAAGAGCTTAGGACTTGTCTTGATTATCGTGGTTTAAATCAATGCACCCTCAAGGACCGCTACCCACTGCCCTTAATCTCAGATATCCTGGAAGCGGTGAGAGGAGCTGTAGTCTTCACGAAATTGGATCTCAGAGGTGCCTACCATCTGATCCGTATTAGGGAGGGTGACGAATTGAAAAACAGATTTTAGAACACCCTTTGGTCACTTTGAATACCTGGTCATGCCCTTCGGACTCGCCAATGCCCCAGCGGTCTTCCAACGTTTCATGGACCGGGCGTTTTCCGATATGCTGTTCCTGTTCATCATATTTTGCCTGGACGATATTCTGATATACTCCAAGGACCATCTTAAGCATGAAGAGCATGTTAAGGCAGTCTTACAGCGGCTACGTGAACACAAGCTCCTGGCTAAACCCGAGAAATAACTTTTCCATGTCTCTACTGTTCACTATCTAGGATTTGTCCTTAGTCCAGAAGGAATTGGAATGGATCACTCAAAAGTAAAAGGCATACTATCCTGGCCTGTTCCAACTACCGTGAAACAGATTCAATCCTTCCTGGGACTTTCCAACTTTTACAGGAAATTCATACCTTCCTTTTCTGAGATAGTTCAACCGATTATTACATTGTTGAAAAAAGATACTCCCTTTCTCTGGACAGCAGCCCAAGATGAAGCGTTCCAATGATTAAAGGCAGAGTTTACACAAGCCCCCATCCTGGCTCAACCTGACATCAATCGACCTTTCCTAGTGGAGACGGATGCCTCTAACTACGTAATAGGAGCAGTTCTAAAGCAGGAATTTGAGGATAACTTAGAACATCCCATTGCTTATCTTTCACAAACTCTAACTCCTAGCGAGACTCTTTATTCCGTATTGGAAAAGGAACTGTTAGCCATCCGTCATGCCTTCGCAGAGTGACGTCATCTACTTCTGGGATCAAAATATCCTGTTCAGGTCTGTACGGACCATCGGAATCTTAAAGTTTTGCAATCTCTGGAATGTAGGAATAGTTGTCAAGCCCGTTGGGCCTTCTTCTTTGCCCAGTACCAGTTCCAGATCCATCATGTCCCTGGAACACAGAACATAATTGCTGACGCCTTATCCGGACGTCCCGACTACGAAACTCTTGAAGATCGGTCCTTCCCAAAGATGGTCCCCCACACAATTTTTGTAGCCCAAGCAATCAGCCTCCTGGAAGACATTTGGATGCAAACCCAGTCCTCTGAGATCTGGAAGGAATTTACAGGGAAGAATCAATGGAATCTTAGAACAAAGGATGGGTATCTGTTCAAGGATAATGGCCTGGTCATTCCCACACAGAGACTACAACAAAGGATTATAAACCTCTGTCACGATACCCTTCACTCAGGACATCGTGGCACCACCAACACCCTCCGTCTAATACAAAGACAATTTTGGTGCCCAAAGATGAAAGTTGACATCCAACTGTACATCCAAGCCTGTTCAGTCTGCAATCAAAACAAACATGATAACAAGAGACCGGCGGGTCTCCTACTTCAACCTACGCTACCGACAAGGCCCTGGGAATTCATCGCTACGGACTTTATTGTGGAATTGCCACCTTCCAGGGGATACACGACTATCATGGTCACCATTGATTTATTCACTCATATGGCTCATTTTACACCATTGTATAAACTACCATCTTCCTCAGAACTCACTAGAATCTTCCTGGAACACATATTTCGACTTCATGGACTTCCTTCCAAGATCATATCAGACAGAGGACCTCAATACGTCTCTCAATTTTGGAAACACTAATGCCGTATACTAGGAATCCAACGCGCCCTCTCCTCAGGTTATCATCCACAGACTAACGGAGCTACTGAACGTGTGAACCAAACTCTAGAGCAATATCTTCGTTGTTTCACCACCAAGGTACAGGACGATTGGTCACTCTTAATACCTGTGGCTGAATTCGCCTACAACAATTCGGATCACTCGGCTGTCAAGACCAGCCCCTTTTTTTGCAGCCAAGGATTCCACCCTTCGGTTCTACCTTCCATTCTCCCACATCCTACACCAGTACCTACAGTCGACTCCTGGATTGAAACTCTCATCAACGTACACAAGGAAGCCAAAGCACACTTAGAAAGGGCCCGAACTAACACCAAGCATTATGCAGACTCCAAAAGAAGACCAGGACCATCCTATGCAGTGGGTGATAAGGTCTGGCTATCCTCGAAACTACTGCCTCGACATTTACGACCGAATAAGTTGGCTCCCCGGTACAATGGCACCTTTTCCATAAAGCAAATCATAAACCCAGTGGCCTTCCAACTCAAACTACCAGACTCCTGGAAGAGGATCCATCCAGTGTTTCACACGTCTCTAATGAAACCGTACGTCCAGTCCTCCCGGACTGCCCCAAGGTCTACCCCTGTAATTGTCGATGACCAGCTGGAATGCGAAGTGTCCAGAATATGTGACACCAGGTACAGACATGGTCAGCTACAGTACCTGGTTGAGTGGAAAGGGTACCCTCCTAGTGAACGCACCTGGGAACGAATCTCAAACCTAAATGCCCCCAGATTACTCAGAAGGTATCATCTTATACACCCGGGCAAACCCAGAGGGACAGGCCTTTGGAGGAGGCATGCTGTCATGAACCATCAGACGCGTCCCTTTTGGACTTCCTGGTCCCTGACACATAGGGGTTTGCACTCAGCAGTACTCCCAACATGGCCGTCAAACACGGAACGTTGTTTACCAGCTTCCGCGTTGGACGCAGCACGTTCTATAAATAAGACATGCCCCTGTGGCCCGCGCATCTCAATGCTACTGCTTGCAGTGGCTAGACGTGTGCTGCCGTAGTTCGCTTTTGCTACCTTCTTTGATTCCTGGTTCCTGGCCCCTAATTTTCCCTCCTCATTCATTCCCTTCCTCTTTATTACCTCTTGCATCCCGGATCTCCGTGTACCCGTCTCCGAGTACACTCTTCATTGTTTTCCAGGACTTCCCGGACATTCTGAACGTTCTAGGAGTCGGAACGATGAGCGCACGATGGAACCCGAGGACGTTCGCACAGGGTTATACAAGACCCGAACTGTGCGCAAGAAGACTCCTTCAAAGAACTCCAACTAAATAAAGAACACAGACAGGTAAGAAGGGGGGATACCTGTGACAATCCTCCTCTAAACCAGAGTACAACAGCAACCCCATACACATATCCCCACATATCAGTCTTTGTCCTGCCCTTCTCTGTGAAAAGAACATTGAGCTAAAGACTTGGTTGAGACTCTCCCAGGGGCCATTTACCCAAGAACAAGTCAATGGGCTGTGTTCGTGCTAGTAGAGAGTTTCCACGAACCCCCCGTTTTGCATACCAAGTAACTTTGGGTCTCACCCTAAGTTTACCAAGGGACTCCAGACGTGGACCCCTTGCTCACTGCTCGTAGAGAGACACAGCTTCACCTCACTGATGATGCCCAACTAGGCTGAAACACGTGTATGGGGTTGCTGTGGTACTCTTGTTCAGAGGAGAATTGCCTAGCATTTTGGTGCTGGACTGCCCCTGGGCAGGACAACAACTGATATGTGGGGATATTTCTTCTCTGTGAAAAGAACAGTGAGCTAAAGACTTGGTTGAGACTCTCCCAGGGGCCATCCACCCAAGAACAAGTCAATGGGCTGTATTCGTGCTGGTAGAGAGTTTCCACGAACCCCCCGTTTTGCATACCAAGTAACTTTGGGTCTCACCCTAAGTTTACCAGGGGACTCCAGACGTGGACCCCTTGCACACTGCTCTTAGAGAGACACAGCTACACCTCACTGATGATGCCCACCTAGGCTGAAACACCTGTATGGGGTTGCTGTGGTACTCTTGTTCAGAGGAGAATTGCCTAGCATTTTGGTGCTGGACTGCCCCTGGGCAGGACAACAACTGATATGTGAGGATATTTCTTCTCTTTGAAAAGAACAGTGAGCTAAAGACTTGGTTGAGACTCTCCCGGGGGCCATCCACCCAAGAACAAGTCAATGGGCTGTGTTTGTGCTGGTAGAGAGTTTCCTAGACCCCCCTGTTTTGCATACCAAGTAACTTTGGGTCTCACCCTAAGTTACCAGGGGACTCCAGACGTGGACCCCTTGCTCACTGCTCTTAGAGAGACACAGCTTCACCTCACTGATGATGCCCAACTAAGCTGAAACATGTGTATGGGGTTGCTGTGGTACTCTTGTTCAGAGGAGAATTGCCTAGCATTTCGGTGCTGGACTGCCCCTGGGCAGGACAAAAACTGATATGTGGGGCTATTTCTTCTCTGTGAAAAGAACAGTGAGCTAAAGACTTGGTTGAGACTCTCCCAGGAGCCATCCACCCAAGAACAAGTCAATGGGCTGTGTTCGTGCTGGTAGAGAGTTTCCCAGAACCCCACCTCTTTTGTAATATTTAGGATACCTACTTGAAGTAAATGATCATACTGTTAGGTGAAAATGTCTCTTCTCTTCTATTTGCCCATGTTTTCTCTCCTTCCCGATCTCATCTTACATCTTATTCAACATCTACCTTTTATTAACCCCAGTCACAGTATAGTATTTTCTGTAGGTGCCACGATGCTGTAGACAACACCACTTACAACTCAGCTACCTCCTATAGATAGCAGTAGGAATAGAATAAGTAACACAAGGGCATACAGCTAAGATTATGGCTTGTACTTAGTAGCAATTGTATTTTGCATTGTCATGTTAGGTTTGCGGATTTATTGGGTAGCTTCTTTTATTATGGGAGATATGAAAGAAGGGGTGTGGGGGACAACTAATATGGGAAGGAGGAAGCTTAATATGGGATGGGGTAAATCTGATTTGGGATAACACCATGCTGCCTAACCTTGCTACTTTGCACAAGAATATAACCAATGCAACTTCAGGGACTGAAAGATTTGTAAATAATGAGAATATGAATGTTCATAATGAAGAAATAGTCATGGGGCCGACGCCCACTTTGTTTACAATACAAACTACCTCACAACCTGAAAATGTGACTACCTCATCACTTATCGAATTGTATGATATGTTCCCTAATACCGCCCCAAATGTCTTATCAGATACCCCATATTGGCAACAAAACACTGATCACAATGTAGACATGAACACTGGTATTTTCCCAATCTACCGCCTGAAAACTATGTATTTACATAAACTCCCAGGTGCCACAAATTAGCGATACAAAAGATCCCTTGCAGGTGATAAAAATCGAATAACCAACAGAAGGAGAAGGCAAGTGCAACAACACAAATATGATGCGTATCACGGGTTGGGGTTGGGGTTGGATAAGGTAGAGGACCTCCGCCATCCGGACCAGTCTAACAAATGGTACTCTGACATGAGCACCACTGGGGGACAGGCCCTGAAGGGTAGCTGCTATGTGTGTTCACTGATATCTCATGCGTCAGGAATGCCTAAGGTTTTAGTGTCTCAAGAGACCCCAATAGTAGAAACCCAATGTCTCGTTCATCTCGCACTATGTAGAATCAGAAGCACCTTCCACGCACACACAATAAAACTACAACTGCTTCCTCCAGCTGAGAAGATCTGCAAGAACAAACCTAAAGGTGCAAAGTGTTTCAAGGAGCCTGCTTTTGCAATAAAAGGGACAATGTTTGCAGGAAATAAATGGCAAGATGCAACAGTCATGTGCACTGCATGAAGCACTGCATGGTTTATCAGATGAGAGGCTGAAATGGATGGATGACACATGTGCCCAAACCTGGACATGACATATCACAAAACTGACATGGGTCACCGCACTCAAAAAAACGATCAAGATCCAGCATGAGGAACAATATGAACTTTCCATGAAAGTGTCTTTCCTGGGCATACTTTTGCATCTCTATCAAAAAGGCATCACCCAAAGTGAACAGAATGGGCCTCATTACGAGTTTGCAGGTAGCCATGCCATTTTAGTGTCATGGCTACCCCCAAACCGGGTACCGGGTACCGGGTCCGGGTCCCGCAAAAGGGGACTTACCGGCCCATTCTGACCTTGGAGGGCCTGGTAATTCCCTTTCGCGGGACCCAGACCCGGTACATCCCCATTCCCATTTGAGCCCGCATAGGGCTCAATGGGAATGGGGAGGATGCTAACAACGGGCCTGTTAATGACGGGCCCGTAGTTAGCATCCTGGTCTGCTATCGGGTCCCGCTCTGCACGTCTGGTCTGGTCAGGCTTCCAGAGCGGGACCCGCTTCAGACCTCGTAATGAGGCGGCCCAGAATGAACAGTGCCGGTCCCTTACCGGCGCCGTTCATTCCGTGGCCGCCTTCCTTTTAATGAGGCCCAATGTATTTCTCCATGTCAGCCAGCGTCACTATGCAGAGTAATGAATACCAGTATTACCACCCCTTCCTGTGACCCACAACCTCAGTACCTGATTGGATAAACCCCACAATTCCATTTCCATTGGCCTGCATGGTGAGAAGCGCAGAATGTGGCACGTGCATTTCCCAAAGTACCATGAGGGCCACGCCCCAGTACAGCAGGAACAGTCCTTCTTCCCTTCCCACTATCCTCTTCCCACCACTCCCTCATTGGGTATTGTTAGGTAGTCACACACGCATCCACCAATGCCATCCAAGAAGTCAGCATCTAACACTGTCAGTTCTCCACAAGACATCATTTGTACCGTCACAAAATCAGGTTGCAAGTGTGCTGTTATTCGAAAGCACGTCCAGTGTAAAGTTTAGTGAAAAATGGCAAGTTTTGTGCATGCACGTTGATCCACATGAGCACCCATCACCACAAAATAAAGGTATGAAGATTTTTTTGGCAGTATGTTTACAACTCTGTCATAAGTGCGCACGATATCTGCCACTAAGCGTCCATTATGTTTTTGCAAAGCATACTTGTTTTTCCCCCATTTCCTACCATGGAGTGGCACTTCAATGCTATCTGCTTGCAACGTTTTCATTTACCCATATCATACAGTGTATTAGCGAAACAGGAACTCTCTTCTTTCCTTCCGACAATGCTACAAATTGTGTTCCCCATTAACCAATCTCCTACATAAATCCTAAAAATATGGCACCAAAGCCACCACTGAATGTGTCTTACCAACCTAAAGGCAGTTCCCAAAAGGTCAGTGTGTCCACGGCTGTGGTTCTTTGAACGCTGCACTATTGCCACAGACTCTTTCTAAATTTGCCAACTTCTACTCTCCGCCCTCAGCACCTCATCCATAAGAGGACTCTGCGACTTGTCCTTGTTGTGAAGGCCAGGGATCGTATCTCTACTGGACTAAAATGTCTGCAATAGCTCCCAGTTGCTGCAAGGAAAAATATTAAAACCCTGTGCATTATGCACAAGGCCTTCTGGTCCCTGGGACCTCATTACCTTCCATTCTCACTTCCTAAATATCTGCTTTCTCGAGCTCTTCCCTCATCCGCCTCCTACTCCCTCAGGGTCAGTTGCTTCTGCACACAAGCAGTTGGAGGTAGATGTCTTTCTTCTGCTGGGGCCTCCCTCTGGAACAGGCTCTCTGCCTCCCTGGAACCTGAGAACCATTTTAGGGTCTGGAAGCACCTCAAAACCTTTCCATGTACTTCTTCTGTCCCCTCCTCTCCCCTGCTCACTTCCTGCCTAAAACTGATTTTGCACTGGTTTCCTACCCACCCTCTAATCGGTGCCCCAGACCAGCTCCCTCCAGATAGTTTCACCCCTGCACTGGCTTTCTGCCAACCCCTGCACTTGGGGACTGTTTTCTGTAAGCCTAACAGTCCAACCACCACTTGATGTCTACACTTATCCTTGCACTTGTTCTCTCCACTCCTCTCTCCTGGAGTGATCACTTTCTCCTATCCTCCCACCTCACTCTCCCTTCCCCACAGGCAAAGCCACCCTCATCACTGCCACCCACAATCGCGGTCATCCGACCCATGAAAAGCGTGTCAGTTGAGGCTTTTGCTACCACCTTCTTGCCCCCTCCTCCCCCTTCGGCTGACTCCCACCCTGACACAGCCCTCTCCACTCTCCACTCTGCTATATCTGATACCCTTGATATCCTTGCCCCTGTCATGAGGATCCGCCTGAAGCCCAAAGCCAAATGTAACTCCTGGTATGACTCATACATATCTCGTCACCCTTAAATGCAAGTGCAGGGTGGCAGAGAGGAAATGGCGTGCCTCATGTTCATCCTCTGACAAACTGGCCTGCTGCCTGCTCCAAAGGCAATACCGGCTCTCCGTTCTCACTAAGAAGAGAGCCCTTATCCAAGCTCGCATCTCTGTTGCATCTAACAATTCGGCTGAACTCTTTAAAATCTGCAAGGAGCTGGCCAACCCTGCTGCAGTCTCCACCTCTCCTGTCCCCTCTCAGGCCATCTGCACGGCTCTGGCCTCTCACTTCATTTAAAAAACTCAGGACATCCTGTCCTCACTCTCCTCCTATCACCTCCCCCCCTCTATTCCCTGCTCTCCCTCTGGCCCTTCTGCAGCCACCCCTCCTCCCTCCTTCTCTGCCTTTCCCCTTTTTTCTGCTGACGAAGTCCGATCTATGAAAGTCTCGTCAAAACAGGTCCACCCCTGTTCCTCCAAAACTATCAAGGACCACATCGACTCCCTGGCTCCTGCCCTGGTTGACTTCTGCAATCACTCCTTCACCTCAGGAGTCTTCCCGTCCCCCCTCAAGCACTCCCTTGTGCACCCCATTCTTAAGAAACCCTCTTCCGACCCCTCCTGCCCAGCTAACTATCGCCCAATCTCTATCACGCCCTTCCTGGGCAAACTCCTGGAGAAACTGGCCATCTCCCAGCTTAATCTCCATGTTGAATCTGTTGGTAGTCTTCATGACCATCAGTCTGGCTTCAGAGCTGCCAGAAGCACGGAAACTGCTCTCCTGAACATCCGTGAGGACCTGCTCTCTAACCTTCACTCTAACACCCCCTGTGTTCTCATTTTGCTCAACCTCTCTTCTGCCTTTGACACTGTCAACCACACCATCCTGCTCAACCGCCTCCGTGATAACCTGGGTATCACTGGTCAGGCTCTGGCGTGGCTGACCTCCTTCCTCTCCAATCGACCCTCCCAGGTCCAACTGGGTTCCTTCATCTCTGACATCTTTTTCTCTACCTGTGGTGTCCCCCAGGGTTCTAACCTCTCCCCCTGGCTGTTCAACCAGTATCTGGCACTTCTTGCTCACCTCATCGCCGCTCTCTGTCCCAACTTTCAGTGCAACGCGGATGATACCCAGCTCATTTTCAGGCTACCCTCGGCCTCCTCTTCCCCTTCCCTCATCTCTGACTGTCTCTCTGCTATCCAGGAATGGTGTGCCGCCAACGACCTCTGCCTTAATGCCAGTAAGACTGAGATTCTACTTATCGGCACACCCACTCCCTCCTTCCCTGCAGCTCTCTGGCCGGCCTCCCTTGGCCCTCTTCCTGCGCCTATCTGCAAGGCAAAAAACCTTGGGGTCATCTTCGACTCCACACTCTCTTTCTCTCCTCACATATCTGACGTCTCTAAGAAGTCTCACTACCAGCTACACCTCCTCAGAGGGATCCTTCCCTTCCTCTCCTTCCCCCAGAAGCTCACTGTCTCCAGAGCCCTGGTTCTCTCGAAGCTGGACTACTGTAACAGCCTCTATCTAAATCTTCCTGCCTCTACTCTCGGCCTTTTGCAACTCATCCAGAACAGGACTGCGAGACTTGTCCTTGGCCTCAAGCCCAAGGACCGTATCTCTCCAGGACTGAAATCTCTACACTGGCTCCCAGTGGCTGCGAGGATTAAGTTCAAAACCCTCTGCATTGTCCACAAGGCCTTCTGGGGCCTTGGGCTAAAATACCTTCAACTCTCTCTTCCTAAATATCTTCCTTCTCGAGCTCTTCGCTCATCCACCCCCAACTACCTCAGGGTCAGCCGCTTCTCCAAGCAACGAGCTGGGGGTAGATCTCTCTCTGCAGCAGGGGCCTCCCTCTGGAACAGCCTTCCTGCCTTCCTGAAACTTGAGGAGAACCATCTCCGGTTCCGGAAGCACCTCAAAACCTTCCTCTTTGCCTCTGCTTTCTCTCCCTCTCTCCCCTGCTAAAATCACTGAACCTGCACCGAATCTGCTACTGGGCCACTCACCGATCTCGGTCCTTGGCCAAGCCTCTCTTCCCTGCACTGCCTACCTGCACTACGGGACTGTCTCTGTATCCCACAGCCCCTTCTCCCGGCACTTACCTTGCACTTGCCACCAGCTGGCCCTATTATTTATCTTGTATTCTACTAACCACGTATTGCACTTTCCTTGCACTTGCCACCAGCTGGCCCTATTAATTATCTTGTATTCTACTAACCATGTACAGCACTTTCCCCCTCTCCCCTTCCCCTTGCACTTTTCCCAGTCCCCTCTCCCCTTGCACTTGCGTGGTCTGAATGACACCTGGACTAGTAGGATCGTTGTCTGTCTCCCTTTGTTCCCCCCGCCTCGTCGCGCCTTGAAACACTTGTGTATAGGCGCGTTACAAATGCCATATCATATCATATCATATCACTTGCCAGCACTAGCTGTAGTGACACTTATTGCTATTTTTTGTTGTTCCCATGTTCTCCAGTTTGCCCTCCCCCTTTCCCATTCACTTGTGCACTCTCAGTGTCACCTGCCCTAGTGGGATCAATGTCTCTGTGTGGCCTCTGGTCCGCCTCTCTTTCCTCGTCGCACCTTCACACACTTGTGTGTAGGCACGGTACAAATGCCACAGCATACCATATCACATCATATCCTATGCATGCATTACAACAGTATGCCTGCCACATACCTTGTAGTTTCACAGAATGCTCTTTAAACTGTAATCCATGTACTACAAATGTTGGAAAAGTGATCCCACAAAAGCAGCACGGAATATATGTTACCAATGTCAAGCACGTGCGTGCAGTGCATACATACAAACAGAATGCCTGCCACTTACCTTGCACACTTTAACCATAGCCTCCTACATTTCTCAGTACAAACAGACCTTCTGCCACAGTGTTTGTGTACACACCACAACCAGCAACCACATTGCGCAATGCCTTAGCCTCCACAGTGCCAATGCCATAGCTGCCATCCTGAAAAGAGCAGGATGTGGCACGTCTAATCCTCAAAGTACAGCAGAATCTGCAGAGTTACCGTGCTAGGAACAGGAGGGGCAGGGGGTGGAGCGGATGTAAAACAGGTTAGGGGATTTTGTCTTTAGTACTGACTCTCTGTTGTGTTTTTGTTATGTACGTGCGTAAATACATTTATTTTTGTGTTTTCTCTCTTTCGCTGACTGTCTGCTTGCTTCTCCTCCTGACATTTCTATCGACTGAAGGTCAACACTTCTCTTACATGTCTACAGGATTCTCTGCAACGCTTCGTGCAGAGTGCCAAACAAAACAGCATTGTCAATGGATGTCAAAAAATACAATTTCCTTGCAACCACTGGAAATCTTGCTGGTTATTAATGCTTTCATAGTCGGTGCAGAACATCCCAGCACTGCACATAAAGTCACACATGCTTCTGTTTATCCAATTCCTCCCAACCTCTGGCTGTGGACAAATTACACCAGCATGGTACCATGTTCCTCTTGGTGTTATCGATGAGAAAATCACCCTGGCAGTGGGAAACATCTGCATCACTGCTGTCATCAACTTTTTTAGGTGAGCGAGCAAACGTGAGCAAGACATGTACCCCAAATGTAGTGCTCCAGAATGCACGACCACCACATCAATAGTACCGACACAGGCCACACATGTGCAAAGGAGATCCATGCACCCGAAACCCCACTCATAGACTGTGCCCCAAAAAGCCTCCACTCTTTCCAATTGAAAGTTAGCAGCAAAGCCTTTTTCCACGGCATACATGTGCATATGTTGCACAAAGGGATCACCCACGATTAGCACTCTGCGTCTCGCCATCTCTGCCAATGTCACTGCATCGAGTTTTGGGTGAAAAGGCTACCGCACCTTCCTGTGAACCACACCCTCCACACCTGATTGGATAATCCCCACAGTTCCATTTGCATGGCTACCATGCTCAGAAGGGCAGAATGCACCATGTGCCTCTTCCGAGCTTCAGCTATGACCGCACCCAAGAAAAGCAGACACAGTCCTTCCATTTCCACTATTACATTTACAAAACTCCCTCATTAGGTAGTATGAAATAGTCACACAAACATGTAGCAATCACATGCAAGACCACTGCATTGAACACTATCATTTCTGTACAGCACTCCAGGCGTACCATAACACACTCACAGTACACGTGTACTTAGTGATGTTGACGACTTCTTCTCATGGCGCAATCTGTTAAAACACTACTTTAAGCAAGTGTCTTGTACAGGGCAACCCATAGCAAACGGAAATATTAAGAAATTGGTCCCTAATCTGCAACGTGTTCACTGACCTACAACATGCGCTAGTGAATGCATATTACCTCCCTTTGCTTTTCCCACCAAGTGTAAAATGTTCTCGACAACCACTCTTCAAAGGTCATCATCTTCGAAGAGATGCAGAGTTAACCCTATATGGCAGCTTTATGTGGTGCTGGGTGTGGCCAAGGCCTACTCTCTTGGGTGCATGACCAACGGCCTGCTGCCTTTGGCCATATACCCAAAAGTCTAGGCCATGCCCGGACCCCGCACAACATATTGGCGCAATGAATGGGAACATTTGTCGCATGCCGCAATCCACAAATGTAACATTCGATGGGTGGCATAAAGGGTAACCCATACCAAAGGTAAGTGGCAACATGTGGCTCCCTATTGTGCAATACGTGCAATAATGTACACCATATGGTACTGTATGTATATCAGTTTACTTCTGCTCTTCTACCACGTTTACAATTTCCTGCCCCACCATTTTTTAAACGTCCCCTCCGTCGGAGACATGCATAATTTAAACTGCATGCCTGCATTATGTTGCCATGGCAACAATGCAGGCCTAGGCTCTGTGGTGCCTTGCCTATGGCCTTTCACCATGCACCCACCAGTGTAGGTCTTGCCCACACCCAGCAGAACATAACAGAGTCATGCAGGTGAACAAGTGGCCAGGTAAATACCGTGCAACCCTGCCACTTCTAAGCACCCAGTACTTCACCACTACACACTGTGGGCACACTACATGACGGGTCACTCCATGAGGTCCAGGCATGCAGTAAACACTGTACGATGTGCTACCAATCCCCACTCCCATGGAACCAACATTTTATACATTGCTGTGCCATCAGTGACCATGGAAACAGGTTGCCTCACCAGCTACGGTGCTGTAACGCAGACTGCCTGCAGCCCCCACACAAGGTAGTCGCCTGTGGAGGTAGCCGCAAATTGGCTCAATACGCACGGATACTGCAGACATACGACCGTCTACTTCCACCTACTGACATATATCACATGAATCACTTCTCATTCCCCCACCCTCTCGTTCCCTTCTTCCCACCACCACATGGCTTAAAGTACGTTTGTCAGTCCCTTTCGGCAAAAATCATGAATTGGGTATTTTCCCCGATTTTTATTTTACGGGGGATCTGTTTTTAAACAGGAAAAATTCAGAACATCAACAAAAACAAAAACTGATTTCCCCCTCTCTGTCCCAAGATTGCGGATGTAGCTATTTCAAAGAATTTTCCACCTAAGAGTCATCTTAAAGATCACCGCCATGGAGCATCACAAAACAGGTGCTTTCCTTAATACAATTAATTTTATTCAGACATATAAACATTTTTATTTTCCAGCACAAGTGTGATGTCAATTAACAATCATTAAAAAAAACGTACTTTTGATCAAAAATGACAAATTGAACACAAACAAGGGGGTAAAAAAACATTAAATGGGGAAAGATAGAATAAATGGGTCAGCAGATGTAATGATTTCTTACTTATATCAAAAGCTTCCAAATATATTTATAAAGCAAAATTAGAAAAATTGAAAAGAATTGAGAACAAATAAATAAAATTAAAAAGTTGAAAAAATATTTTGAACACAAATTGGACACTCTATGGTGTTATCTAACACTTTTGTCAGCAGGCTTTTGAACATTATATCTGAAAATGTCATCATGTGTCCACACCCATCATTCTATAGGACACTAAACTTTATTTATGTTCTGTTTAGACTCAAAAACACAAGACCAGAACATAGAAATTAGTTACGGTCTGTTTAGATAGTCGACATGTTTCGGCCACTTTCCCAATAAGACACTATCTCTAGGACGAGGACATTTCTTTAAACATTGTGTTATTCTTCTATACCCCCATGGTATATAGTAGAACGTACTTTTAAGCTTCCTTTTTGAGCAATGGGTCTGAATTCATAGGCCCGACATGTTGTCATTTCAAAGGGTTTTAAAAAGATGGAGTTGAGTGGTGTTTTCGTGATAGACTTTCACAACTTGACCATTCAAAACAAAAGGTCCTACGGGTCGCCAATTGATGTATGGGTTTCAATATGAAATCGCTGCACGCGATTCTGCTGTTATGATTTTCAACAGCAGTTTCCACTTGACTTTTGCCCGACTTTTCACAAGTTCTCTGCATCTCACGTATGATCTCTTTGAACGGGTCCTCCGATACACCATGGGGGCGTTTCCCAAAACCTTTGATGCACAGCACGCTTCCCTCAAGCCAACCACCTGTCGCGTCCAATGTTCACCGACAGCATGGCGTACTGCAGGCCAATGAGACTTCAATCCGCGGAGTGGACCGAGATATCACACATTTTTTGGGACGTACATTTCAGTTCTTTGCAAAAAATGTACTGTTCTGATATCCTCAAGTTTTACGTGAGCTACAATAATCCTCTTTTTAGGGGCTGAGTGGGTGAGGATAATGAAACACAAATTAAAGAAAATCCCACAAATCAGCTTCCTTCCCTTACCGCTCAGAGTGAGCTGACCTAGATGTATGTACACTTAATCCTTTGCATTCTTTAACCCAAACAAAGGGCACTTCACCATGTGGGTATCGAAAAAATACACATATTTTAATATTTATCAAAACATGTTATCAATTCAAATATACAATGTTAAAACTACACATCAATTTGTTCCAAACACATACTCAACCACATATCTTTGTGTGTACATATTTCTTCATTTCTACTAAAAGCATAGAAATATATGCTTAGAAAACCTTTTCTATGCCTTTCTATGGTGTATTCTCCTCTTAGAACCACCACTCTTATTTATGCCCTTCCCAATTTCTCCGGGCAAAAAGGACTGTGCCAACACTTTCACAAGAATGTGTTTCTAGAACCAACATAGAATTGTATCTTTAAGAATAGGCGAGGCAAATAATCCCTATTGCATATCCTGTTGGTACTGTCTTCAGGGCACTCGGGCTTAGTTCATATTCTGGTTTTCACACACTTAATAGTATGCCACAATTTGCAATCTTTCTAAAAAACAAACAAACATTTAAACTTTAAAACATGGTAATGAAAACATTTTTTGTGCAAAGAAAGTACTCCAAAACATCTGTAACAACTTCACCTCTATTACCAATATGGGCAGCAGGGATATATTAATACTTAAGTGGTCTAATTATTGTCCACTTTCACACTTTCCCTAGCATTAAGCATGATTTACTCTCTTTGTTTCATGTGTCTACAATTACACATTCTCCCTTTTGGAAGCTCTATTTCATTAGGCTGACGGTCTCCTGACAGAGAAGACTCGTTGTTTTACTTTTTCTAAAGGGGGACACTTTTGATGTCATCTTTCCATAAAATGTCCCTCTATGTTTACTTATCACCCGTTTATAAGACGAGTCACCTCAATGCTCACCTCTCACTGGGTCTTCAATCTTTTTGCCCCGATCGAGCTGACTCGCATTTACACCATTCGGGCAGTGTTGCTTCCCGGTTGTATTCTCTATGTCACGGGCAGAGGCAAGAGCAGTCTCCCTACTAGTTTACAGCCTTAATCTATAACAGAAGAACAGGCCTCTATTGTTTATCAATGTGTTGACAATAGTCACCTCAACATTCTATTGTATTGAAATGAAGCTTACCAATGAGGTAATCTCTACTGCCTTGGAGTTTCCTTTATTTATATAGGGGGAACTTCATCTTTCATCACCGTTCGTCTAACCGCTCAAGGCGTGGTCTAGTTTGAAAGAGATAACAATAAAAGGGAACAGGATTAGATTTCCCCTTTATGATGGACGCCTCATTGCTAAATGTCTATATCATGCCTATGTCTCACCTCATAGATTTGTCTGTAACCTGTCGTACCGCTCGCGATGTATCTGCAACCGGTCGTCCCGCTCGCGATGAACAACTGCTACTCGGCAGTGCACCGATCCTACTGTCGGGTTAATCCGTCTTAAGTACCAGGTGTCGTAATGTCACATGATATGCGCACGTACTCACGTGTCGTAATGTCACATGATACGCTGCCAACTTCTTATAGGTGTATCTTTCCTGCAGAGTGTTGCTGCCACTCTAATGCAGCATAGATGTCTAATTACAATTGTTATGCATTGAATAGCTCCAAGAGAAATTGTCATATTGTTGTCAAGAGATGCGCAATATGCTTGCGTGTCTGATTCACACGTGACCCGCGGCCATCTTACTATGGGCATGCCATCCAACAGTATATTGTTGCAGTGATTACTGTATCTGCTGCTCACTCATTCCGACAAAATATCCCTAATAGGGTATTCATGCCGTTCTTCACAGAGTACATGTTTTGTGAGAATACTTGCAGCCCCTATGTCTTGTTCACTTTTTGTGATGAATAAAAAGGGACCACTCAACGGAAACATTTCATCCGTTTCTTACAGTGTCTAGGGAGTATATCCATTTCTGTTCTGTTTGTCTTAGCTTCAAATCTCTGTTACCACCTCTGGGTTGCGCAATTATCACTTCTATAATGAACCAATGAATATCATGTACTCCATGATGGGCACTTTTAAAATGTGCCACTAAAGGTTTTTCAGGTACCTGGTTCTTCACACAGGATCTGTGTTCACAGATTCTCTGGCGGATAGGTCTCTTAGTTTTGCCAATATATAACAAGCCACATGGGCATTTAATGCCATAAACTACCCACTTTGAGTTACAATTCGTAAAATGCTTCAATTCCCATTTCTCCCTTTAAGGTCTACATGTTTCATGTTCGATGTTAATTCACACACAGAGCATTTACCACATCTGAAGTGGCCGACCACCGGGGGTAAGTTCCACAGTGTCAATTGGTTGGTGGGCCTATCCTCGGACGGTGATTTGTATGTATGTACGAGTTTGTCTCTCAAGTTAGGCATGCGTCGAAACGCAAAACGTGGTTTACTAATTGAGAAATCTTCGGTGTTAATAGTATTCCAATTCTTCAATATGCATCTCCGCGAGTGCCCTGAAGACAGTACCAACAGGATATGCAATGGGGATTATTTGCCTCGCCTATTCTTAAAGATACAATTCTATGTTGGTTCTAGAAACACATTCTTGTGAAAGTGTTGGCACAGTCCTTTTTGCCCGGAGAAATTGGGAAGGGCATAAATAAGAGTGGTGGTTCTAAGAGGAGAATACACCATAGAAAGGCATAGAAAAGGTTTTCTAAGCATATATTTCTATGTTTTTAGTAGAGATGAAGAAATATGTACACACAAAGATATGTGGTTGAGTATGTGTTTGGAACAAATTAATGTGTAGTTTTAACATTGTATATTTGAATTGATAACATGTTGTGATAAATATTAAAATATGTGTATTTTTTCGATAACCACATTGTGAAGTGCCCTTTGTTTGGGTTAAAGAATGCAAAGGATTAAGTGTACATACATCTAGGTCGACTCACTCTGAGCGGTAAGGGAAGGAAGCTGATTTGTGGGATTTTCTTTAATTTGTGTTTCATTATCCTCACCCACTCAGCCCCTAAAAAGAGGATTACTGTAGCTCACGTAAAACTTGATGTTATAGGACAACCCTTTGGTTGGTAGAGCTAATTAGCTTAATAAAATGGAAAATGTGAATATAGTTTCCTTTTCGGAGGATCAGTTCAAAGAATTCTTTGAACTGCTATCGATTCTGGGACAGTCCATCCCGGTAACAGCCCACTCCATCTAACACCAATGATCTAGATTTGCTAACTCAGAAAGTTAAGAAATTAATACGTACTGAATCCCACGGCCAGTTAATGGTGGAATATCTAAAAGCAGGGATCATCCCGGAGGGTCTCCAAGTGAAAAATATACCCCGGGTATTTCTAGACAATCCCAAATTCATGGCAAATTTTAGTGGTGTAGGGAATAAGTGTTCCCGGGATTGGATTATCTTAGTTATATCGATGGCAAATGAGGAAGCAAAAAAACAAAAACTGGATCTAGCAGAATTAGAGAAGAAAATCAAGGAAGATTCAATAATACCTAATGCCAAAGCTCTATTGGAAAAAATAGAAGAGGATATGGGGAAGTTCAAAACTTTCACCATGGACAAGAAATTGTGGAAATTTAAAAAAGATGTTCAGTACTACAAGGAAGAGGTGACCTAACCCGTATCTGGTGCCAGGTTTTTTCACACAGAGCAATATAAATCAAGGCCAGAGCCAAGGTGGGAACAATAGACGTCCATTCAGGAAGTTTGTCACCTTTTCAAACTCATCTAACAGCAGCGATGGTGGGTCCAGTACTGGTGGGGCCAATATAGGCAATCCACAAAGAGGCCCTTTTCAGAACCGGGGCAGACGAGGGAGGAACCGCCAACCAGGCAACCACGGGATGCGCACACGACAGTGGCAGCCGGGTCCGCCGACTTGGTGATCCCCATCTTTAATTTAAGTCACCATATCCTCACGCAAGCAGAAATTCGTGTTTTGAGCAAAGGGTTGTCTTTCGTTCCAGTGAATAAAGCCGATCAGTTCACCACGGAAATAGAAATGTGGAATTTTTTCCGAACGATTCGATTAAAGTATTTCTTTAAAGATCACGACGATCAAAGACCTAGAGACAAAAGTGTCTCTGGTTTGAAACCACCTTCCACTTTTACCCCTCTAACCTCGATGGTTTCTCCAGAAATCATCAGTTTTGAGAACAAAATCATCAGTAAGATGAAAACTCTTGTGCAAACAAAACAAGCATAGGGATAATTTGTCTAAAGTGGAAAGAATAGCTTTAAAAGATCTAGCTGAGAACAAATTGTTTGTGATTAAACCTGCAGACAAGGGTGGAGGAGTGGTCTTATGGGGTACAGAATTGTACCGGGCCGAAGTATAGAAACAACTTGAAAGAATCACTTTCTACAAACCTTTACCATGTGATCCCACACCTAGAATTCGAGATGAAATAGCAAGTCTAATGAATCACGCAGAAAGTGAAGGGCGGATTGACATCGATGAGAAAGCCTTTCTGATTCAAGAACACCCTATTACACCGGCCTTTTACTGTTTACCGAAGATTCATAAACATCACATGGTTCCCCCAGGGCGGCCCATTGTGGCAGCCATTGGGTCTATTTTAGAACCCTTGTCGGTATACTCTGACTTCTTCTTGAGGCCATTTGTTAAAACTATGCGCTCGTATATTCAGGACACAACTCAGATGATTAAGGTATTAGACACGATAGTTGTGGCATCCACAAACATCTTAGTTACCTTGGATGTAGAGGCGTTGTATACTAGTATTCCTCAGATGAAGTGTGTCAGAATCATGGGTCAATATCTAGAGAAAAGGAGGGATAAGACAGTACCAACGGCATTTATTTTGGAGTGCATCAGACTTGCTCTCACCAACAATGTTTTCATCGAAGAAGGTATGTTCTATTTGCAACAGCATGGGATAAGCATGGGTTCTAGTTTCGAGCCAGATCTTGCGAACCTTTTCATGGACGATCTGGAGATACGCTCCGTCTATGCAGACCACAATCCTTTTAAGCATCTCATGAAAATCTGGGTGCGTTACATTGATGATGTTTTCATGTTGTGGGGAGGAACTGAAACAGAAATTGACTCATTTGTTACCTGGGTCAACGATCAAGAGGAATGTATTAACTTCACCATGAGTTTCAACCAGAAAAAGATCCCTTTTTTGGATCTAGAAATTTTTAAAGATGCAGAGAACAAATTGGGCACTACTTTGTTTAGGAAGGCTACAGATAAAAACACCTTGTTACTGTTTGAAAGCTTCCACCCTCAATCTTTGCGGCAAAACTTACCATTTGGACAGTTCCTACGTGTTAGAAGGAACTGTACCCATAAAGAAGATTTTGAGACTCACAGCAAAGATTTAACAACTAGATTGAGGGCAAGAGGCTATCCACCATTCATAGTACGCAGATCCATGAAAAGAGCCAAAAACTCTCCAAGACATAGGTGCCTAACACCACAACCATGAGTCACAGAGGAAAAGATTACTTGTGTTTCCACATTTTCTCCGATAAGTAACGACTTGCGGAGATGCATATTGAAGAATTGGAATATTATTAACACCGAAGATTTCTCAATTAGTAAACCACGTTTTGCGTTTCGACGCATGCCTAACTTGAGAGACAAACTCGTACATACATACAAATCACCGTCCGAGGATAGGCCCACCAACCAATTGACACTGTGGAACTTACCCCCGGTGGTCGGCCACTTCAGATGTGGTAAATGCTCCGTGTGTGAATTAACATCGAACATGAAACATGTAGATCTTAAAGGGAGAAAATGGGAATTGAAGCATTTTACGAATTGTACCTCAAAGCGGGTAGTTTATGGCATTAAATGCCCATGTGGCTTGTTATATATTGGCAAAACTAAGAGACCTATCCGCCAGAGAATCTGTGAACACAGATCCTGTGTGAAGAACCAGGTACCTGAAAAACCTTTAGTGGCACATTTTAAAAGTGCCCATCATGGAGTACATGATATTCATTGCTTCATTATAGAAGTGATAATTGCGCAACCCAGAGGCGGTAACAGAGATTTGAAGCTGAGACAAACAGAACAGAAATGGATATACTCCCTAAACACTGTAAGAAACGGATGAAATGTTTCCATTGAGTGGTCCCTTTTTATTCATCACAAAAAGTGAACAAGACATAGGGGCTGCAAGTATTCTCACAAAACATGTACTCTGTGAAGAACGGCATGAATACCCTCTTAGGGATATTTTGTGGGAATGAGTGAGCAGCAGATACAGTAATCACTGGAACAATATACTGTTGGATGGCATGCCCATAGTAAGATGGCCGCGGGTCACGTGTGAATCAGACACGCGAGCATATTGCGCATCTCTTGACAACAATATGACAATTTCTCTTGGAGCTATTCAATGCATAACAATTGTAATTAGACATCTATGCTGCATTAGAGTGGCAGCAACACTCTGCAGGAAAGATACACCTATAAGAAGTTGGCCGCGTATCACGTGACATTACGACACGTGAGTACGTTCGCATATCATGTGACATTACGACACCTGCTACTTAAGACGTATTAACCCAACAGTAGGCTCGGTGCACTGCCGAGTAGCAGTTGTTCATCGCGAGCGGGACGACCGGTTGCAGATACATCGCGAGCGGTACGACAGGTTACAGACAAATCTATGAGGTGAGACATAGGCATGATGTAGACATTTAGCAATGAGGCGTCCATCATAAAGGGGAAATCTAATCCTGTTCCCTTTTATTGTTATCTCTTTCAAACTAGACCACGCCTTGAGCGGTTAGACGAACCGTGATGAAAGATGAAGTTCCCCCTATATAAATAAAGGAAACTCCAAGGCAGTAGAGATTACCTCATTGTGTCATGATGCCTACCCCCAGAGCACCAGGCCAGGCCCAGCACCCCCGGGAGCAGGCATCATGCCCCAGGGTAAAAGCCCAGCGGCCCCTTATAGGGGCTCTTTGGACTCTGTCCTGGCGCCGTTGGCGCCAGGCTCATGTTGGACATCAGTCCTGGCGCCATAGGCGCCAGGCTCATAAAGGAAGGTGTTTTGTGCACTTACCTGATGCAGACCATGCTGCAAGATTCAGGCCTCCCTGAGACCTGAAAGGGACTATTTTTTCATTGGGACTTTTTTGCCACTCGGGCGTGGCCAGGGAAGGATACTTACCTGGAACTACTTTGGGAGCTATTTAAGCCACGCCCAGACAGTAGCTCACGCTTCGCGTTGTTCTGCATCCAAGCAGCTGAACGCTCACCGTGTCTGCTCCTGCATCTGGTCTCCAGCCACGCCCGCCTCGATCCTAGAACACCTGTAAGGAAAGAAGAGAAGAGAAAGGTGAAAACCAAGAATTTTATCAAACTTCTTACCTGCATCCGGAACCTTCACGCCAGCGTTCCTGAGAAAAGACTTTCATTTAAAAGCACTGCGTTGCTCGCTGCAGCGCCGCGCTTCACTCACCTGTCCTCTGGAGTTCTTCTGGCTCCACCGCGACTGTCTGCACCGGTCGCCACATCTCTGCGCCTAGGGGAGAGAAGAAGAGACAAAAGGTGAGCAGAAGGAACATATGAGGAAAGCCTAATTTTCCGCCATAACACTTACCGGTCTTCTGTTGGTGGACCATTCCTCATTTCGGGTCGGCGCCGCTTCGTTGGCAGGTGCCGCACCCCGGCCCCTAAGGGGAAAGGACAAAAGACATTACTGGAGGAATATAAAGGCATTAAGAGGGATGGCCCCCATCGCTAACTCACCTGAGTTTACCATCGGCAATTCAATCCCTCAACACATCGCCTTCATTCTGCACCTGAAATAAAGGACAGATCACAGGTTAGGAAGGCAACAGAAAAGGAGGCTCTACACTTGAACTTTTGTAATCTTCATACTTACGGCGTTCCGCTCGGAAAAGTCAAGCGGATTTTGCCAGCACCATTCTGAAAACCAGTGAAGTAACTGGACAAACACGCGCCCCTGCACCAGAAGCAGGATGGAGAGTTCATCCTTTCAAACCATAAGGTGAGCTTCAACCGGGGATTTCGGAGGAAGTTAGAGAAGAACGAACGGGGGAAGGGGGGAGCAAGCACACTATTCTGCAGACTGTTAATCCCCTTTCTCATCTGCAGAAGGATATTCCTACGGGCCAGACAAGCAAGATTTGAGGGTCCTGTTCAGTCGGTGTTCCGAGTTCTGCGCATCACGCTCGAAGAGGCCACAGCAACCCAGACTAGACCAGCACCTCCGTGGGAGTCAGGTGAGCGTTACAGAACGCAAAGCCTTCCTAAAAATTCCCACCCAGGCGCTATGGAAACTTCTGAGACTGATCAGTTGGCCCAACTACTGGGGGAATTACGGGCCGAAGTACACGCCGCTCGTCAAGAGACTAATGCTCTCAGGAGGGAAGTGATTGTATCAAAGGAAAGAACTGATGACCTGGCTAGACAGTTTTTGCAAGGTCAAGCTGGACACACTCCTCTACCCGGTTCCGGGGGGAACCCCGCTCCTGTGGTTCCCAGTAACCCTGTGCAGATTAATCTACCTGGAAACATGCCGCTGGCCCCACCCGAACGCTTTGCTGGGGACCCCAAACGATTCGCCGTATTCATGAATCAGTGTCGTTTGCACTTCCTATGCAGATCTGGGGCCTTCCCTAATGACCAGACCAAGATAGCCTTTGTATTGTCATATCTCAGCGGCTGTGCTGCCGATTGGTCAGTTCCACTGGTTACTTAAGATGACCCGATTCTCTGTGATTTTCAAGGATTTCAAGCAAGCATGGAAAGGTTATTTGCTCGACACTCTCAGGGGCAGGCTCTGGATGACAAACTCCTATCCCTGCGACAGGGCAATCAGGACCTCCTATCCTACATTGCAACCTTTAATAGACTAATTGTGGAAACTGGGTGGCCAGAGGATAAAAGAATCACGTTATTTTATCGAGGTCTACGCGGAGAACTTAAAGATGTCTTGGCCCAAGTTGTAAATCCGCCCCAAGAATGCACAGAATATATAGACTTAGTGGTCCAATTGGATCACAGACTTCAAAACAGAAAAGCAGATCGGTCCAAGTTTGAGACCCGGGTGTTGGTCAAGACCCACGCTAACCCCAAGGGTGCTGATGTCTCGCAGCCTATGCAAATCGGAGGGGTTAAAGGACCTTTAACTCAAAAAGAACGCGAAAGAAGACGGCAGATGCAATTATGTCTTTATTGTGGGTGCTCTGGACACTTTCTACGAGATTGCCCGGCAAAACCGCCCAAGAAGGTGGTAGGAGCCCCTGATAAAAACCATGAAGACTCTGTTTCGGGAAACGACCAAGCCCGACAAGCGTAGGGGTCCGCTTGCCGAGCTTGAAAACTAACTCTCAGACCTCGCATTTCATTGTGCCAATGGTCCTCGTAGATCCGGAACAGCCTAAGCGGTTGCATGCAATAAAGGCATACATCGATAGTGGGGCTATAGGAAATTATGTGGATCGTGAATTGGTCTCTAGGATTAACCTCCCTCTGCGTCCTAAAACCAGCAAAGATGTCATCACCACAGTCGATGGAACCGAAATTGCCTCTGGACCGGTAACACATTCCACTGCTGAGGTGACACTTATAGGTCCGGACGGCCATCGGGAGGCAGTTGTGTTTGATGTAATCAAGGCTCCACAGTTTCAGGTTATTCTCGGAATCCCTTGGTTAGAGACACATAATCCTCGAATTGATTGGCGAGCGAAGAGAATAACCTTCCCGGATTGTGCACAAACCTGCTACCCAGAAAATCTGAAGATTAGTCTAGCGTCTGTAACCTCTGTCTCCATGCAACTACCTCCAGAATACCAAGACTTTCAGGACGTCTTCCAAAAGGAACAGGCCAACACGTTACCTCCCCACAGATCATACGATTGCCCGGTACACAACCCCCTTGTAGCAGGATTTATGCCCTTACTGAACCTGAGAATCTGCATTTGAGACAATATTTAGATCAATACCTAGCCAATGGTTTCATTCGCCCGTCAAAGTCTCCGGCATCCTCGGCTTTGTTCTTCGTGCCCAAAATAGAAGGCCACCTTAGAACTTGTATCGACTACCGCACATTGAACCAGATAACTGTTAAAAACCGTTACCCTCTGCCTCTGATCCCTGAACTCCTTGACCACGTGAAGGACGCTTGCGTATACACCAAGTTAGATCTCCGGGGGGCTTATCATCTGGTGCGAGTAAAAGAAGGCGACGAATGGAAAACGGCCTTCCGTACAAAATATGGATTATTCGAATACCAGGTGATGCCTTTCGGGTTGTGCAACGCGCCTGCTGCCTTCCAATTCTTCATGAACGATGTCCTTCGGGAACTCATCGATGTTTGTGTTGTCGTATATATCGATGACATTCTTGTGTACTCCTCTTCGGAATCTGATCACAGAAAGCATGTCAGGGCCGTCCTTGAGAAATTGCGCCAGCACAAACTGTTTGCAAAGCTTTAAAAGTGCGTTTTCCATACCACCGAGGTTGAATTTCTTGGATTCATCCTGACACCTAAAGGGGTCCGAATGGACTCACGAAAAGTGGATGCCATCCTCAAATGGCCATCACCTAGTTCAGTGAAAGGTGTCCAAAGCATGCTTGGTTTTGCTAATTTTTATCGCAGATTTATCCCGGAATTTTCACGTGTGGTACAACCCATCACTGCACTCTTGTGAAAAAATAAACGCTTCGAATGGACCGAGGAAGCCGAACAGGCCTTTCAGGAATTGAAAGCTAAATTCACGTACGCACCTATTTTGAAGCACCTGCTTCCCGATCTCCCATATGTAGTTGAAACCGACGCGTCCAGCTTAGCCATGGGAGCTGTCCTGTCTCAGAGAGACCCTGAAACCAACCAACTGCACCCCGTAGCATTTTGGTCCAGAAAGTTCTCGCCGCCTGAGGTAAATTATGCAATCACCGATAAGGAATTATTAGCCATTAAGTCCGCCTTTAAGGCTTGGCGGCATTATTTTCTTGGCGCCAGGCATACCATCACCGTGATCACTGATCACCAAAACTTACAATATTTAAAAACTGCCAAAGCTCAATCGTCACGTCAGCTCCGATGGGCTTTGTTCTTTGCTGAGTTCGATTTTGTAATCACTTACCGCCCCGGCTGTAAGAATGGCAAAGCGGACGCGCTATCTCGAATAGGAATGGGAGAAATAGACACAAACTCTGAACCTGTGCCGATAAATCCGGAACAAAGAATTTTGGGGATAACCTCTTTACAAACCCTTGAAGACATTCAAGCACGGGTAAAACAACTCCTGGACTCTACAGCTTTGCAGGATTGGATCCAAAGGGGGTCTTACTTTTCGGTCAACGATGGCCTACCTTACTTCCAAGGACGCTTATTTCTGCCAGAAAAGGAATTGCAAGAACTGGTTATTTCCCGTCATCATGATACCCTGATGGAAGGACATCCTGGCATTGCCAAAACTGAGGAAAAAATTAAACAACAATTCTGGTGGCCTTCCTGGCGAAAGGATATTAAATCTTTTGTGATGTCCTGTGGAGTTTGCGCCCAAAACAAAGGCCAAAAGACAAAACCCGCCAGTCTTCTTCAGCCTTTAGACATTCCACCAGCACCTTGGCACACCTTGTCACTAGATTTTATCACGGACCTGCCCCCTTGTAATGGATACAATACTATTCTGGTTGTGGTGGATTTATTTTCCAAGATGGCCCATTTTATTCCGTTGAAAGGATTACCTTCAGCTTCTGTCCTAGCCAAGGAATTCCTCGAAAATATCATCCGTTTGCATCCATACTAGTCTCCGACCGGGGAAGTCAGTTTATTTCTCATTTTTGGAGAAAGTGTTGTCAACTGGCACAAATCGACGTAAGACTCTCAACCAGCCACCACCCACAGACCGATGGTCAGACGGAGAGAACGGACCAGACCCTTGAACAATACATACGATGTATGTTGCACCAATCGGAGGGTAATTGGAAGGATATTTTATGGGTGGCCGAATATGCATACAATAACTCGGTACACTCTGGAACTGGACAAAGCACCTTTTATACCCTATATGGACATCACCCTCGTACTTCAGACCTGGACTCACCTCTGAGCCTTGAAATGCCCGCAGTGGACCATTTGCATTCCACGATAACTCAAGCCTTCAAGGATGCAACTGCAACAAGCGAAAGGGAAATACAAAAAGAATGCGGATCTGCATCGGAGTGAGGCGCCTCCATACCAAATAGGGGATCAAGTATGGTTGGCTACCAAACACTTATTGCTCAAGGGACCTCGAACCTTTAATCCAAGGTATTTGGGCCCTTACTCGATCAAAGCTATAATTAACCCAGTGGCAGTCAAGCTCGATCTACCAGCTAACATGCGGATTCACCCCGTTTTTCATGTGTCACTTTTGAAACCAGTGCAACCAGGAACCAGATTAATAAAGCCACCAGAACCAATCCAGATAGATGGGGAGCCTGAATTCGAGGTGAAGAACATTTTGGATTCTAAGATCTCAAAATCAAAACTTTTCTATCTAATTGATTGGAAAGGGTACGGGCCTCAGGAAAGGTCTTGGGAACCCAGCGACCACGTACATGCACCTCGGCTGGTAAAAAGGTTCCATCGGAATTTCCCAAACAAACCGAAACCTCCAGAGGGAACGACCTTGGGAGGGGCCTTGGGGGGGAGTGCTGTCATGATGCCTACCCCCGGAGCACCAGGCCAGGCCCAGCACCCCCGGGAGCAGGCATCATGCCCCAGGGTAAAAGCCCAGCGGCCCCTTATAGGGGCTCTTTGACTCTGTCCTGGCGCCGTTGGCGCCAGGCCCATGTTGGACATCAGTCCTGGCGCCATAGGCGCCAGGCTCATAAAGGAAGGTGTTTTGTGCACTTACCTGATGCAGACCATGCTGCAAGATTCAGGCCTCCCTGAGACCTGAAAGGACTATTTTTTCATTGGGACTATTTTGCCACTCGGGCGTGGCCAGGGAAGGATACTTACCGGGAACTACTTTGGGGGCTATTTAAGCCACGCCCAGACAGTAGCTCACGCTTCGCGTTGTTCTGCATCCAAGCAGCTGAACGCTCACCGTGTCTGCTCCTGCATCTGGTCTCCAGCCACGCCCGCCTCGATCCTAGAACACCTGTATGGAAAGAAGAGAAGAGAAAGGTGAAAACCAAGAATTTTATCAAACTTCTTACCTGCATCCGGAACCTTCACGCCAGCGTTCCTGAGAAAAGACTTTCATTTAAAAGCACCGCGTTGCTCGCTGCAGCGCCGCGCTTCACTCACCTGTCCTCGGGAGTTCTTCTGGCTCCACCGCGACTGTCTGCACCGGTCACCACATCTCTGCGCCTAGGGGAGAGAAGAAGAGACAAAAGGTGAGCAGAAGGAACATATGAGGAAAGCCTAATTTTCCGCCATAACACTTACCGGTCTTCTGTTGATGGACCATTCCTCATTTCGGGTTGGCGCCGCTTCGTTGGCAGGTACCGCACCCCGGCGCCTAAGGGGAAAGGACAAAAGACATTACTGGAGGAATATAAAGGCATTAAGAGGGATCGCCCCCATCGCTAACTCACCTGAGTTTACCATCGGCAATTCAATCCCTCAACGCATCGCCTTCATTCTGCACCTGAAATAAAGGACAGATCACAAGTTAGGAAGGCAACAGAAAAGGAGGCTCTACACTTGAACTTTTGTAATCTTCATACTTACGGCGTTCCGCTCGGAAAAGTCAAGTGGATTTTGCCAGCGCCATTCTGAAAACCAGTGAAGTAACTGGACAAACACGCGCCCCTGCACCAGAAGCAGGATGGAGAGTTCATCCTTTCAAACCATAAGGTGAGCTTCAACCGGGGATTTCGGAGGAAGTTAGAGAAGAACGAAGGGGGGAAGGGGGAGCAAGCACACTATTCTGCAGACTGTTAATCCCCTTTCTCATCTGCAGAAGGATATTCCTACGGGCCAGACAAGCAAGATTTGAGGGTCCTGTTCAGTCGGTGTTCCGAGTTCTGCGCATCACGCTCGAAGAGGCCACAGCAACCCAGACTAGACCAGCACCTCCGTGGGAGTCAGGTGAGCGTTACACATTGGTAAGCTTCATTTCAATACAATAGAATGTTGAGGTGACTATTGTCAACACATTGATAAACAATAGAGGCCTGTTCTTCTGTTATAGATTAAGGCTGTAAACTAGTAGGGAGACTACTCTTGCCTCTACCCGTGACATAGAGAATACAACCGGGAAGCAACACTGCCCGAACGGTGTAAATGCGAGTCAGCTCGATCGGGGCAAAAAGATTGAAGACCCAGTGAAGGGTGAGCATTGAGGTGACTCGGCTTATAAACGGGTGATAAGTAAACATAGAGGGACATTTTATGGAAAGATGACATCAAAAGTGTCCCCCTTTAGAAAAAGTAAAACAACGAGTCTTCTCTGTCAGGAGACCGTCAGCCTAATGAAATAGAGCTTCCAAAAGGGAGAATGTGTAATTGTAGACACATGAAACGAAGAGAGTAAATCATGCTTAATGCTAGGGAAAGTGTGAAAGTGGACAATAATTAGACCACTTAAGTATTAATATATCCCTGCTGCCCATATTGGTAATAGAGATAAAGTTGTTACAGATGTTTTGGAGTACTTTCTTTGCACAAAAAATGTTTTAATTACCATGTTTTAAAGTTTAAATGTTTGTTTGTTTTTTAGAAAGATTGTGGCATACTATTAAGTGTGTGAAAACCAGAACATGAACTAAGCCCGAGTGCCCTGAAGACAGTACCAACAGGATATGCAATAGGGATTATTTGCCTCGCCTATTCTTAAAGATACAATTCTATGTTGGTTCTAGAAACACATTCTTGTGAAAGTGTTGGCACAGTCCTTTTTGCCCGGAGAAATTGGGAAGGGCATAAATAAGAGTGGTGGTTCTAAGAGGAGAATACACCATAGAAAGGCATAGAAAAGGTTTTCTAAGCATATATTTCTATGCTTTTAGTAGAAATGAAGAAATATGTACACACAAAGATATGTGGTTGAGTATGTGTTTGGAACAAATTGATGTGTAGTTTTAACATTGTATATTTGAATTGATAACATGTTGTGATAAATATTAAAATATGTGTATTTTTTCGATAACCACATGGTGAAGTGCCCTTTGTTTGGGTTAAAAAATGCAAAGGATTAAGTGTACATACATCTAGGTCGGCTCACTCTGAGCGGTAAGGGAACGAAGCTGATTTGTGGGATTTTCTTTAATTTCTGTTCTGATATCCACCAAACACACGAATATTTTGTGAAAATCCGTCCAGCCGTTCGGCCTGTAGCCGTGCACAAAGTTTTTCCCCATTCAGTCTATGAATGCCCCCCATGCACGAAACCTCACCCAACTTGGCGAAAGAATTCAGAGACGGCCTTATAACATATTTTTTTGCAAAGTTTGGTGACGATTCCTCCAGGGGCAGCGAAGTTATAAGCCACCAAAAAAGTGGTCTTCCTATGAGTTGAGCAACTTAAACATAACTACACGCCACTACCGCGGGCCATGTAATAGATATTAATATCCAAGTGTTTGTTATTTTTTTTTATTCTAGGGGACAACGCATAGAGAAATACCCATTCATTTGCTTTAGGCAATACTTGCCCTGAGGGCCCTGTAAAGGGACATGCACAGTAGGACTGCTGAGACAATGCTTTCAGGAGCCCTTCTGGTGACTGGGTGAAGGACGACTGGTCACCATTTTCTGATTCTGCTGGCATATACCGATTAGAACAATGGAACCTTATTCTTGGCGGGAAGTGTGACTGGGGCAGCAGCCCTACACCCCTCACCTGAGGAGGTGGACATTGGATATTGTCAGACCAGATCAACCGACCCAGAAGCAGAGGACTATGTGATGACGAGAGAAGGCGAGGGAAACTTAAGGCAGACTCTGGGAATGTACAAGATGGGTTAGTGTTATGTATCAAGGGCGGGAGAGGTCAAACGGAAATGATGTATATTATGAGGGCCAGGCAGTGGGGAGATATAAGGCAAAGGCAAATTGGGGGTGGGTTGGGTTAGTTTGGCCGGTGGGCAAATGGGCTGCTGTCCGTTTATGCGGTTTGCAAACCGATAATAAATGATACCTTGCTTTGTCCAGTCTCGATAAGATTAGAGTCCTTTTGTTCTAATTTGCGTTGATACAACTTTACAACAGCACTAATTCCTTCCACACAACTGTTTAAGGACATTAAGGAAAGAGTATCTCATAATTTACCAAGTAATAACATTCAGGGACATTTTTGAACCATTACTCACCCTTAGGTGAGATCCGGTCATTCCATTTGTTGGATATTTTCAAAAAAGCTATGAAAAAGATTTTAAAATATACATTGACGGGGATCCCAGTTCATCGCTAGGTAAAAGCTCAGTATGGCATGGCTTAATTCAGATTTATTTTTTAAAGTATATCTGCTAATTCTGATCAAATGGAAGACTGGTAGGTAAGTAGTTTACTGCATGTAAAAAACAATGGGATCAAGCCAGTGAAAGCTCAGAGCACCAAGGAAAACTGGATCTTTTAGCAACAGCTCAACTGATATGGAGTATAGATAGTATTAAAATAGATGTTTATGATGCTGAAGCAAGTGTTTCAGAAAAAGACACATTCAGGGACAGAACTTGAGACTTAAACAATAGATTCAACAACAGTATTTCACAGTGAAAGCTCGGTGGCCCATTTTTGCAGAGCTTTTTATGGGCTCTTTGGGAAGCTAAAGCACTTATTTATGGGGTTTTGCCATTATTAAAAGTGAATTAAGCCCTAAGTGACATATTCCTATTAAACGGAGAAGTAGCACCTTTACCTGAAGTCCAATTGTCAAAAGAGGATATGGAAAGATTGGAGAGGTAATTCTGTATTTGCAGATACAGTGTGGGCTTCTGTAAATTAAAGAACCACTGGAACTGATTGATAGAGAGTAACATCCCATCTTTATCGAGGATTCCTATCATTGGCAAAATATTCTTTTCATAGTTGGAGATACCCTGTGAAAACCCTTTCCTGCAGGCAATATAAATATGTGTATGATGGATATGTAGACTCCCTAACTTTCCTGCCTCTGCATCTACCTCTGATTTCTTATACAAGCATGTAAACTCTTAACACGGATGCTCTTTAAATAATTCAGATCAGTATATTTGGTGTGCCTCCAGATGTACCATATTAGATATATGACGAATGCCTTGAAATGGAGATGATCAGGCCTCCTTTTTCTACATTGGGAAATTTGGTATGGAAAAGCAATCTTTCATATGCTTAGTCAGGGTTAGGGGGGTTTCTAACACAAAAACAGGATATCCATTTATTTAATTTCTAGAGTGGATTTTTAATGATTAACATCAAAAGCACCTGACAGATATGCAGAACTTTTGAAGGATCAACATTTTCACAAGGTTGGTATGGACCAAAACTCAGCTGCACAGTTCAGCAGTTTGGGAATGTACTTGCTTAGGTCTGAGGAATAAACAAAGTTCATAATCTTTTTTTGGATGGTCTGTACGCATATATATTTGTATTCATTTGTATTCTAATGATATATGCACTATATTTGTATTTGTATTTTATTTATTTATAACGCGCGAACCAACAGGCCCGGAGGCATCAGGGCGCAATTTGTACAAGGTTACAGATATGCAGGTATAACAGAGAATCATTACACATGGGTTCCGATATGCAAGTCTAACAAAGAATCATTATATACATTTGCAAGAGGATATTATATACATATGTACAGTAGTTTCAGTGCCGATAGGTGATAGTAGCGGTCGGCAAGTCAGGGTAGGTCGGGAAGAGGCACGAAGCCGGCCTTAAAGCTGGTTGAAAAGCCAAGATCTAGTATTGGCTTTGAAGGTATTGAAAGAGTCTTCCGCTCTAATTGAAACAGGGAGGGAGTTCCATAACTTGGAAGCTAAGACGGGGAAACTTGAGCCCCCTGCTTTTTGCAATTTAAATCTGGGGATCGCTAGACAGTGGGATTGGGCTGTTCTTAGAGGTCGTGAGGTAGAGTGGCGCGATAGTCGACTACCAAGGTAGATCGGGGCTTTGTTGGCTAGGCATTTGTGCGTAAGGGCGAGTGTTTTGAGTGAGATTCTCTGTTTGACAGGTAGCCAATTTAACTTACTTATGGTTTCTGTGATGTGGTGGTGTCGGGGAATGTTTAAAGCAGCACGAATGGCGTTGTTTTGTGTCGTTTGAAGTCTGTTCAGGTTCTCTTGGCTGGTGCCAAGATAATGAGCACTGCAATAATCAATTTTAGCCATAATGAGGGTTCTCGCTAGCGTAACGCTGTTAGACGTAGTGAGGAATGGTCTGCAAGCTGCAATAAGTTTGCATGTGTATGCAGACGCAGATCTGACAGCATTAGTTTGTCGGGTTAATGAGAGTGTGGCATCAAGGTAGAAACCTAGCGTTTTGGTATCTTTTGAGACACAAATGATATTACCATCTATGTTGAATGACTGATAGGACGGCTCTAGTCTGCTCAGGCGTTGTGCAGTGCCCAAGATCAGGAGCTCCGTCTTGTCATCATTCAAGCACAACTGATGTTGGGCCATCCAGGCTTGGATGACCAAGTAGACGTCGTTAAGGGCCTTGGTGTCACCTAGATAATCACCAGTGATGGGGATGAGTATCTGGGTGTCGTCCGCATAGTTGGTATAGGAGACACCCAGATAGTCAAGCACATCAAAGAGTGGTTTCGTGAAAATGTTGTAAAGTGTAGGTGACACACAAGATCCCTGAGGAACGCCGCAGTGAATCGGGGAAGGGTCCGCGGCTGCGGATGGGGCAAAGACTCTCATGGATCTGTTGCTCAGGAAAGATTTGATCCAAGCCGCAGCTGAGGAAGAGAAGTTGGCAGCTGAATGGAGGTGCTCGCACAGGATCTGATGGTTGACCAGATCGAATGCGGCTGAAAGGTCGAGAAGTAGTAGCAATGCTAGTTTGCCTTGATCCTTTAGAACCTCGATTTGAGTTTTAAGGTCTAATAATGCGGTCTCTGTCCCGTGTCTGGGGCGGAAACCAGATTGTCGTAGACCTAGCAAGTTATTAGTTTCCAAGTAATTTTGGATCTGAAAGTATGCGGCACGGTCTAGGATCTTGAGCAGAAATGGTACAGTGGTGATAGGTCGGAAGTTAGTGGGAATGTTAGGGTCTAGGGAAGGTTTTTTAAGCAGTGGGATAACCCAAGCATCCTTCAGATTGTCTGGGACAATACCTGTTTGAAAGGAGGAGTTGATGAAGGCCGTGATGAATGGGGCCAACTCATGCGCTGAGTCCTTGATAGTAGGGGCTGGGCACGGGTCACCTTGGCAGTTAGTTGGCTTAATTCTAAGAATTATATTTTCTACCTCTGCCACGGTAAGTGGAGAGAATGCGAATGGTGTGATATTGGTAGAGTCTGGCAAGGGGGCCTTAGTGAGGGAATGAACGTGGTTGTCGCGCTTCAGGCTGTCCTGTTTATCTTTGATTTTGTCTTGTAGTGTGGAGATTTTATTTAGTAAGGCTGCTTGGATGTTGGCACACCATTTACTATCTTTCACGCATGTGACAGGGGGGGCGACTGGAGTTTCAAGCTCTCTTAGGATTTTAAAGAGTTCCTTGGTGTTCGAGTCGGCTTGAATAATGCGGTTGTTGAAAGATTCCTTTTTAGCCGTGATGATGGCATCTTTGTAGGAGAGTGAGGCTAGAAGGAAACTGTCTTTATGCTCGTCTGAGGGTTGCTTTTCCATCGATTTTCGGCACAGCGTTTGGCTTTGCCGAGCAATCTTAACTGTGGTGTGAACCATGAGTTAAGATAAGCTTGAGGTTTAGCCTTTCTAAGTTTGAGAGGTGCTATACAGTCAATGGCAGTTCGCATTGTTTGGTTGTAGGTGTGTGCTAGTGAGGTTGGATCAGAGTAAGAGTTGGTGGCTGTGTTAAGGGACGGGAGTAACAATGGGAGGAGTTTCTCCTTGGTTATATCTTTTTTGCTTCGAGTTGGGAGAGCTGGGGCTAATGGTGAGGGGATTCGTGGTGTGGCTTCAATGTTGAAAGTTATAATGTGATGGTCAGACCATAGCCAGGGGGTATTGTTAAGGACCTTGATATTGCAATTGGAGCCAGCTACCCAGTCAAGTGTTCTACCTTTAATATGGGTAGGCTCTTGGATGTATAAGGTAAGGCCGAGGTCAGATAGTGCGATCTCCAGGTCAGAGGCCACAGGATCTTTAGAGTCACCAAGACCTAAGTTAAGGTCGCCTAGGATGATTGTTTGCGAATTGATCTTTGTATTGTTGAGGAGGAGAGTGGAGATTTCACTGACAAAGGTTGGTGCGGGTCCTGGGGGTCTATAGATTAGGTGCATGGTGGCTGTTTGGTTAGGTGTGAGTGCTAGTTTAACAGACAGCAATTCGGCTGATGTGAGTTTGGAATCAGGTAACACTCTTAGGTCAAGAGAATTTTTATGGATGAAGGCCACACCGCCGCCTTTGGAAGAGGCGGTGGAGCGGTCACATCGTGTGATGCCGTAGTTTGGCGGTAGGGCTAACGCTAGTAAGGGGCCAGATGCGGCATGAAGCCATGTTTCGGAGATAGCTAAGAAGTCAAGGTCGGACGTGGTGATGAGGTCAGCTATGTCAAGTGCGTGTGCAGTGAGGGATCTGGCATTAATGAGGGCACCTTTGAACATGGGCAGTTTAACCTCGGTGGTGGTGGGTTTGCATGTGGAGGCAATTGACAGAGATCCAGGAGAGAGGGGGGTTTGTTTCCTGGTGGTGTGGCGGGTGTGGCGTAGGCGTAGGCGGAATCTGGTGCCTAGTCTCTTATTTCTAAGAGAAAGGGGGCAGGGTTGGTTAGGTGTAGGTTTCCTAGCAAAGTGGTCCAGCCATAAAGCAGGGTTGTTGAGGTATTGGTTGGTATGGCCTACAGTGGGTGCTGCCGGGCTTATTCTAGGTGATGCGAGAGGTCGTGGGGATGACGTGCTGGTGGAAGGCTGGTCCATTTTAATCCAGAGTGTGGAGGTTGTTACTGTAGGTAGCTGGAGAGCTTGGGCAAGTCGAAGGGATAGTGTGTACAGTAATGGGAGGAGTACACTGATGTGCATGATGAATGTCCTGGTTACCAAGGTGAAAGATAAGAGCTGGGTGGCACAACAACCATGTACATAGACAGGGGCCACCTAAGATCAGATTGGCAGTGAGAGGCAAGGGCCAAAGACTAAAGAGTCTAAAGGCGCAGCATAAATCAGGGCAGAACACAATCAGTTGTGGTCTATTTGTGTAATGTAAGCAAGCAATGTAAGAGGCAGCTTCAGGGGACAACTTCATAATCTAATCCCAAAGTTCGTATATATCTGCAGTCCATACAAACTAATTTGAATTGGCATTACCTTCTAATTGTGAAGAACCTGGAGTGGAAAGGGCAGAGGTCCTGGCCCCTGGCTCCTACGGCTCCAAACAGGCACCCAACAGGCCTTAGTATGGCCTTCGTGTGGCCGCCGGCGTCCGCCTGCCGGCGGATGCAGAATTCGCCTTAATGCTGCTTATCGAGGCTGAGCCTCGTTTTCATGCCGCGTTGCGCCCGGCATATCAGGGTCAGGCAGGGTGGTGAGACAGGGTCAGGCAGGCCCCTGTATGCTGCGGCTGTGGATATGGATGCCGCTTCTGGGAGGGGGAGAGGGCTCCTGCCCTCTTCCCTTGGCGAGTGCGTCGGAGTGGGGTCTCTGGGGCACCCAACAGGCCTTAGTATGGCCTTCGTGTGGCCGCCGGCGTCCGCCTGCCGGCGGATGCAGAATTCGCCTTAATGCTGCTTATCGAGGCTGAGCCTCGTTTTCATGCCGCGTTGCGCCCGGCATATCAGGGTCAGGCAGGGTGGTGAGACAGGGTCAGGCAGGCCCCTGTATGCTGCGGCTGTGGATATGGATGCCGCTTCTGGGAGGGGGAGAGGGCTCCTGCCCTCTTCCCTTGGCGAGTGCGTCGGAGTGGGGTCTCTGGGGCACCCAACAGGCCTTAGTATGGCCTTCGTGTGGCCGCCGGCGTCCGCCTGCCGGCGGATGCAGAATTCGCCTTAATGCTGCTTATCGAGGCTGAGCCTCGTTTTCATGCCGCGTTGCGCCCGGCATATCAGGGTCAGGCAGGGTGGTGAGACAGGGTCAGGCAGGCCCCTGTATGCTGCGGCTGTGGATATGGATGCCGCTTCTGGGAGGGGGAGAGGGCTCCTGCCCTTTTCCTTGGCGAGTGCGTCGGAGTGGGGTATCTGGGGCACCCAACAGGCCTTAGTATGGCCTTCGTGTGGCCGCCGGCGTCCGCCTGCCGGCGGATGCAGAATTCGCCTTAATGCTGCTTATCGAGGCTGAGCCTCGTTTTCATGCCGCGTTGCGCCCGGCATATCAGGGTCAGGCAGGGTGGTGAGACAGGGTCAGGCAGGCCCCTGTATGCTGCGGCTGTGGATATGGATGCCGCTTCTGTATTTATCTTGCTGTTTTCATGGAAATGTTTTATTTCCGAAATAAACATTCAATGATAAACAATGATGTAGTCTGCAGGTAACGCTGAGCAGACAGCCCCCTCAGTCTTGGAAGCAGGCTAATATGCTAATATCCCCAAATAAGGATAAAACCCCACTGCTTACTTCATTATATATACATATGGCTTTGTTAAATGGGAGCAATAAGATCTTTAGGTATATCTTAGTTGCTAAGGTTGCCCCAGATATTTCTCACATAGTGTGATGAATCCTATATATCCCTCACCAAATCCCTGCCTAGAGTCTCCTTCCAGGTGGTCAGGGAAAGGCAGACACTTCCTGATCCTGACCGCGGGTGGTGCTCTGAGGGAGGATCACCTGGGAGGAGAAAAGGTTCAGGGAGGTGACAGGAATGAATGGGGTGAGACACAGTTTTTATCTTCCCCTAAGGAAGATATGTTACAAGTGTCAAAATACCTAACCACTTGTTGCCACAATGATACAACTGTTCCACTTGTTAAACACCTAAATGTGGGCAAAAAAAGCCAAAGTTCCAGTGGTATAAAAATGTATAACACCTATTCTAACGCCTCTAGAGCTAAAGGCTTCCTTAATTCATAAAGGAGGTAATAGAACGGTGTAAATAAGAATCACCAAAGGCCTAGAACACCTTATTCCTCTTTCCCAACAAGACAGATCACTGAATTGAATGAAATTCCTTTAAAGAATTTTGTTGAAATTAAAAGGCAAATCAGCAAATCACAAAGTGTTAGAAAACCTAACTGTGTTGCCAGGGACTTCAAGTCCCATAATTCCCTCAGTACTGGGACGAGGAAGAGGGATGAAACACCTGTGTAGAGGCGCGTTATAAATGCCATAACATATCATATCATGTCATATCACTACTGAGGGAGCGATCTTCTATTAGTGTAAACTAGCAGGTGTACGGGTGCTTCGCACAGTCATTCCTACTTCAGTCTTAGTTTGACGTTTATTTAATGAACTGAACCAATGCTTCTTTGTAGAAAATATTCTTAGTCCAGCCCTGGAACAAGCCACCTTAATCTGACAATGAGAAAAGCATGAATTACGTAAATCGGTTCCAGCTACTTTGAGTTGGAGTGTGGAGGCTGCGCAGCAACATTATTGGTGTCCAGATCTACAGCCTAGGCAGCAGCAGCTAAAACATAAGTGCTGTACGGGGAGGGCTGAAGCGTGTAAGCTTGAAGTGCCATATCTGTAAGTGTACGGCTGAAGCATATAAGCTTTGTACTCTGGAGATGGCATACATTCCTCAACTTCCATGGGATATAAAGCTTCTGTAATTATCATGAGACATTTGCCACAATGTGATGGACAATGTCATTGCGGACACTATTGAAGAGACATGCAACATTTCCTGTCAACCACATTACTACAAAAGCACTGTATTGTGTCACCTGCATGACTTCAAACCTGAGTGCCGCTGATTTCAGCTAGAATGCTGATAGTGTGGGAAGTTTAGGAACAATGAACTGCTCCGGTTTTCATAAACTGCAGAACTGTAGAAACAATGAACGTAGAACTACGGCAGAACTACAGCGCGAAGAGCCATATGCAAGGGGTAAGCATAGCACCATGGCGAAAGGGCTTGACACAACGTGATCTTATGCAATGCGAGGAACCAGTTCGACACACCCCAGGAAAGTGTAAACCTCTTGTTGTTGTTCTGACTTCCCACACCAAGTAGACTCCTCCCCTGTGTTTTCGTGGTGTAAGTCAGTGCAAACACTGACAGGGGAGGCCCAGAGCAGGTCTGGCAGTATCTGGTTTCAGGACGTTCCAGAGATGGCAAGCAGGAGCAGGCAGGAAAAGACCCAGGCAAGTCTTTGTTTACTGGCAGAAACAGGCTGGCAAAAATCCAACAGAGGAGAACAAGAGCAGGCTGATATGAGGATCGAAGGGATCCAGAAGACAAAGGAACCACAAGCAAAATAAAGACAGTACAGGACTGAGAGGTGGAAGGACTGGGAGAAACCAGGAAGCAAGGAAAAACTCAGGCTGGACAAAGAGACAGGCCAAAACAGAGGCAGAACAGCAAAAGTGGCCAGAAGGACGCCAGCAACCTGGTTAACTGCTGGAGCACAATAAGAGGCGCCAGGGTTCTGCAATAGGGAGTTTAAATACTCCTGCGGCACGAGATTGAGGCACCTAAGTGCTTGGTAGTCATCTTTTGCCAACCAGCACAGATTCCGCTGCTCTGCTCATGCGCGGAACCTAGAAGTTGGGCCACTACGCATGCGTGGTGAGAGGAACATGGCAGCGCCCATCGGACTGCAGATTCCCAGACCGGACATGATATGATGATTTGATATGATATGGCATTTGTAACGCGCCTATACACAAGTGTTTGAAGGCGCGACGAGGCAGTGAGTGGGGACAAAGGGAGACAGACAACGATCTTACTAGGCCAGGTGTCATTCAGATTGCGCAAGTGCATGGGCAGAGGGGAGGGGAAAGTGCAAGGGGAAAGGGAGAGGGGAAAGTGCAGTACAGGGGTGGTAGAATACAAGATAGATAATAAGGGCCAGCTGGTGGCAAGTGCGAGGTAAGTGCAGACAAGTGCTGGGAAGGGGGGCTGTAGGGATACAGAGACAGTCCCGCAGTGCAGGGGCTGCCAGGGAGGCAGTGCAAGGGGGAGAGGGGCTGGGCCAAGGACCGAGATCGGTGAGAGTGGCCCAGTTGCAGATTCAGTGCAGTTTCAGTCAGGAATTTAGCAGGGTAGAGGGGGAGAGAAAGCAGAAGCAAAGAGGAAGGTTTTGAGGTGCTTCCAGAACCGGAGATGGTTCTCCTCAAGTTTCAGGGAGGCAGGAAGGCTGTTCCAGAGGGAGGCCCCTGCCGCGGAGAGAGATCTACCCCCAACTCGTTGCTTGGAGAAGCGGCTGACCCTGAGGGAGTTGGAGGCGGATGAGCGAAGAGCTCGAGAAGGAAGATATTTAGGAAGAGATTGTTGAAGGTATTTTGGCCCCAGGCCCCAGAAGGCCTTGTGGACAATGCAGAGGGTTTTGAACTTAATCCTCGCAGCCACTGGGAGCCAGTGCAGAGATTTCAGTCCTGGAGAGATACGGTCGCTGGGCTTGAGGCCAAGGACAAGTCTTGCAGTCCTGTTCTGGATGAGTTGCAGAGGGCGAAGAGTAGAGGCAGGCAGATTTATATAGAGGCTGTTACACTAGTCCAGCTTAGAGAGAACCAGGGCTCTGGAGACAGTGAGCTTCTGGGGGAAGGAGAGGAATGGAAGAATACCTCTGAGGAGGTGCAGCTGGTAGTGTGACTTCTTAGAGACGTCAGATATGTGAGGAGAGAAGGAGAGTGTGGAGTCGAATATGACCCCAAGGTTTTTTGCCTTGCAGGTAGGAGCAGGAAGAGGGCCAAGAGAGGCCGGCCAGAGAGTTGCAGAGAAGGAGGGAGTGGGTGTGCCAATGAGTAGAATCTCAGTCTTACTGGCATTAAGGCAGAGGTAATTGACGGCACACCATTCCTGGATAGCAGACAGACAATCAGAGATGAGGGAAGGAGAGGAGGAGGCCGAGGGTAGCCTGAAAATGAGCTGGGTATCATCCGCATAGCACTGAAAGTTGGGGCAGAGAGCGGCGATGCGGTGGGCAAGGAGTAGCATGCAGGTAGGAGTTAGTATGTTGAAGCGTTCCGCAATTCTCTCGTGGTCGCTTCCCAGAAGTTAGTATTTCAAAACGTGTCAGAAACACGCTCCGGAAAACATCCGTAGCATTAACACTAGAGCTGCACTTATCTTATGAAGCGCGGGGCCAAAGAAGGTGTTTTCCGGCGAGGGTTTTTGCCGGAGCTCTGCTGAATGCGTCCTGTCCGATGCAATCTCAAGCGTGAACAAGCGTTCGCGGGTTGTGCATGCGCGGTAGCTCTTTCGCGCATGCGCGATGCCTTGGGCGTGGGCTTGGGCGTTGCCTGGGCCATTTGCAGGCCGTCTGGGCAGCTGGGGCTGTGGTCCTATGCCCGGAGGCTGCTGGGATTTGAAGTCCTGCTGCAAGCCTCTTCCTGCTTCTAACAGTCCTGCTATCACACAAAGCACATCTGCAACCTGGACACAAATGACATCTGCTTAATGGCTTACCCATACCTGTTCCGGCAGCAACTTTATGCTTTCCTTCATCAGTGCTTGACTTTACGACAGTACACCCCCTCCCCACCAAAGGGCCTGGTTTAGAGGGGTGGCTGCGATGGAACAGGCGCATGAGCCGAGGAGCATGCACATTAGAGGCGGGTTCCCATGATCTATCTTCGGGGCCAAAACCCACTCAGTCTATGAAGTAAAATAACTGGCCTCCCCGTATTCATGAATTAAGTATTGCCTTTACCTCATATTCCGGAAACCCCTCGACTACAATGGGTGGTGGTCTTTGCATTCGTATGTGAGGGGCTGCAGGCTTCAAGAGAGCCACATGAAAAATAGGGTGGACCTTCATGTGGGAAGGCAAACGCGGTCGCATGGCCACTGGGTTTATAACTTGTGTGATACAGAACGGGCCAATAAAACGTGGTTTTAGCTTCTGAGGGCCTGATATACGTAAATGCTTGGTTGAAAGGCACACCTTATCACCTATTTGATAGTCTGGGTTGGCACGACGCTTTTTATCAGCATATATTTTGTTCGTGATTTTAGCTTTTATCAAATTTTGATGAGCCTTTTTCCAAGTTTCTGTTAACAAGTTTATTCTTGTCTGCACTGATGGTAAAGTATCTGGAAGTACTGCGGTAGATGGTTGCACATGTGGATTATACCCATATGTTGCGAAGAACGGTGAGTACCCAGTGGCAGTATGTTGTGAGTTGTTGTATGCTAGTTCTGCAAGCCACAGGGTTTCCAGCCAGCTTTCCTCTGCCCCATGTGTAAAACAACGAAGATACTGTTCGAGAATTTGATTCAAGCGCTCGGTCTGTCCGTCCGTTTCAGGATGGTAACTGATGGCCAACTGTAACTGTATACCAATCTTTTTACAGAAGAGATGCCAGAATTGGGACGTAAACTGAGACCCCCGATCTGAGATGATGTGTTGTGGTACTCCATGCAATCGGACTATGTGCTGCAAGAACAAGTCCGCAAATTCACCCGCAGTCGGTAGGCCTTGACAAGGAACAAAGTGAGCGAGTTTAGTGAATGAGTCTATCACAACTAATATGGTTGTGTATTCCCGGTCCGGAGGTAATTCCACAATAAAGTCCAGTGACACGGTATGCCACGGCTGACATGGTGTTGGTAAGGGTCTAAGCAGACCCATGGGTTTCTTGTGGTCTGTCTTGCTCCGAGCACACACTTCTCATTGTGTTACATATTCTCGAACTTCCTTATGAAGGTTCGGCCACCAATAATGTCGTTGAATCAACTCCTGAGTTTTATTAATGCCTGGACGTCCCGCTAATGGCGAATCATGGCACCATGTGAGTGCTTGGGTTCGCAGTGTTTGAGTTGGTAGATACACGACCTTACCCTGATACGGTATCCCTTCTTTCAATCGTCGCTCCTGTTTTGGATCTTCCCACTGGAGAAATTCCTGTGCCGTCATTGCATCACCAATTTGTTCCAATAAGGTATTGGTTGTACTTCCTATGATTTTAGTTGAAGGCACTATAGGTTTTGCTTCCTCGTCAGTGGTAGGGCAGCTTGGTGGCTCTGGATACCTGGATAACAGGTCAGCTTTCTTATTCTCTTGACCTGGGCGGTATGTTACAACGAAATCAAAGTCTGCGAAGTACATAGCCCACCGTAGTTGTCGTGGGGTAAGGGCACGTGCGGATTTTAAGAACTGAAGGTTACGATGATCCGTTAGTACGGTTATTGTGTGCCTCGCCCCTAACAAATAGTGTCTCCATTCCGCAAAGGCGGCTTTGATAGCAAGTAGTTTACAGTCAGCGATGGTGTAGTTCTGTTCTGCAGAATTGAGTTTTCTCGAATAGTAGGCTACCGGATGTAACTGTCCAGACTGGTCCCGTTGTGACAATATAGCCCCCAATGCGTAACTAGAAGCATCTGTTTCCACCAAAAAAGGCAACGTGCGATCTGGATGAAGAAGAACAGGCGCTGAAGTAAATGCTTCTTTCAGTTGTTGAAAACTATGTTCCGCCTCAGGCCCCCACAAAAATGGTTTTCCTTTTCTCAGCAGTGGAGTGATGGCTAAGCTTTTTTGCGCAAATCCCTGGATAAATCTTCGATGAAAGTTTGCGAAACCCAGCACAGATTGCACTTCTTTGACGTTTCGTGGGGCCGGCCAATCCAGGATGGCTTGTACTTTACGCGAATCCATCTTGACTCCATCGGGTGATAGAATGAACCTGAGAAACTCCACCGCAGTACAATGAAAAGTACATTTTTCCAATTTGGCGTATAGATGGTGCTCACGCAAACGTTGTAATACAGACTGAACATGGTCTATGTGTTCCTGTTTGTTACGGGAGTAAATCAGGATATTGTCAATGTAGACCACGACGAAGACATCCAGGAATCCTCGCAGAACCTCATCCAGAAAGTGTTGAAAGGCGGCGGGTGCATTACAGAGACCGAATGGCATGACCTGATATTCGTAGAGTCCGAACTTTGTCCTAAAGGCGGTCTTCCATTCATCTCCTTGACGCACCTGCACCAGATGGTAGGCCCCGCGTAGGTCCAATTTTGTGTAGATTGTCGCTCCACGTACTTGGTCCAATAAGACTGGTATAAGGGGGAGTGGATATTGATTCTTAATCGTGATCCGATTTATCGCCCTATAATCGATGCACGTCCTAAGGTCCCCGGTCTTCTTCAGGACAAAGAATAATGGCGAGGAGACTGGTGAAGTAGAATGGCGGATGAAACCATTTCGTAAGTTGGTGTCTATGTACTCCTTAAGATGCTGGTTTTCTGCCTCTGTGAGGGCGTATATCCGACTGCATGGTAGGGTGGCTCCGGGTTCCAAATCTATCCTACAATCAAAGGATCTATGCGGTGGTAACGTCTCAGCGGCTGCCTTGCTGAAAACATCGCAGAAGTCTTCATATTCTTGAGGCAAATCCCCTAACAAGCTACGGTCATCTTCTTTTGTGGCCCCCAACACTTGCACCACATGCCTTACGTTCTTGGTGCAATGCGTATTGCAATATTCTGAGGAAAAGCGAACCGTGCCACAACGCCAGTCAATAACCGGATTGTGTAACATGAGCCAAGGCAGACCAAGGATGAATCCAAATTGGGGGGCCGCAATAACATCAAATCTGATTAGTTCCTTATGACCTCGAATGTCCAATACCATCTCCCCCGTTTGCTCCGTCACAGGTCCGGAATTCAATGGAGATCCATCGACTGAACAGACCGCTTCTTGTATATCTTTAAGTTGTACTGGTAAGCCCATCTTTTGAACATAAGCAGCATCCACGAAATTGCCCGTGGCTCCCGAATCCACCATTAAAGTGACGGGCTGATCAGCTTGACGTGTCTGTAGAATCCCTGTGACGGTAATGTGTATTTTACTGCCGTAAGTTACATTACCCAATGTGTGCTTAGGGGCGTTGTGATGGTTTTGGCTCGACAGATTTGCCCTACTCACTGGCGAGCACTGGCGTTTCCCGAAGGCGTGCCGGAACTTCCCTGCGATGACATTTTATTTGGTTTTACTCCACATTCTTTTACGAAATGTTCTGCTTTGCCACAATACAAGCAAAGCTTTTCTCGCCGCCGCTTCTCCCTTTCTTCTCTGGAAATCGGTCCTCTAATTGACCCTATCTGCATGGGCTCTGACTCTGGAGTTCTTTCTGCCTTACCGGAACTGATCGGGCCTTTCTGATAGTCCAGCCTAGCTGAGTTTGGTTTATTCTCCCATCTCCTTCTATCTTGCCTTCTTTCGTTTTGACGATGATCTAAGCGTAAGGCCAGATCTATCATTGCTGTACACGTGGTTGGTTGGGCATCTACTTGTGCTATCAAGTCTTTTAGCTCCTCCCGAAGTCCCTGATAGAAGAGGGCCATTCTCTTCTCGTGTGGCCACTCGGCTTCCACTACCAGACGATTGAAGGTGGTCACATATGAAATCAGATCCTTGCTTCCTTGTCGCAAAGTGAGGAGTTCCCAATCCCGTACCAAAGAGGGTGCTTTCCTATTGAATATTTTCCCAAATTCTTCTTGGAACTCCCCCCAATCATACAAAACGGCATCATCTTTTTGCACTAACGGGGTTGCCCAGGCTGCGGCATCTCCCGTAAGATAAGAAATAAGAAAAGCGGTCCGGGATTGCGCGGTACGGAAAATAGTTGGTTTTGTGAGGAAGTGCAACTGGCATTGTGTCATGAATATCGAGTATTTGTGTGGGTCCCCCCATACCTTTCTGGGGCAGCCAAGGGCATAGGTGGCTCAGTAGTTACTTGGACCTGCACCGGGGTTGGAGGGGGCCCCCCTGGGAGTGGCCTACCCTGAGCGTTAAGCTACTGCACTCGAGTGGTCAATGTAGCATAATCCTGCCTAGTAAGTTCTAGTGCAGCCTGCAGTTCGTTTAAGACACGAGCTATGTCCTCCATTTCTTTTTTCTGAGTTTGTGCTACTTGGGCGTATGAGTAATACGTGGGTTTGCGCTTCTGTCAAGGCGAGTTCCGTTCCACGCAGAAGCAGCACGAACTCCTACCTCCCCTTGGTGGTCTTGGTGCCTGGATTAGGCAAACGCAGGTCACTGCGACCCCCACGGGGAAAGAGGGTTGGGGTCCTTGGATTGGATGGGTAGAGGGTTGTTAGGTACACCGGGTTGAGGTTTAGGGAGTGGTTATGGATAGGCAGGGGATTTCTAGGAAAGGCATTCTCCTTGGCTCTGTCCTCGGCTAATCTGTTACAATAGGCAGAGGTACCGAAGTCTTCACGGTATTTTCCACATCACATGCATTCCCTCATACATGCGTTACCCTTTTTGAGGTCAAAACATGCATTCAACATTCATGCATGCGTTACCCCCTTGTGTTGTAGCTCCACACTCCGTTATGATCAGCACAGAGGTGGAATTTGAATTGCAGGTTAGAGACAATAACGTAACAGTATTCTATTCACGTTCTTATCTGTTCTCTAAGGTGTCTCAAGTTGTTCAGAGAAATTACTGGATTGGAACGAGCACTCCAGCGAGTGCCCCGCAGTGCACAAACTAGACAGACAGTTTTCATGCATAGGCAAATAACTTATAGGCACTTAGCTCTGGCTTCGCCAAGCGTCTTGCTCCCTTGCAGTTTGGGTGGGTTCTGTAGGCTGCAAGGACCGAGGCGTTTTCGTTCCTGACACAAAAAAGAAAATTGTTAGTGCGTGCTCCCTAGAGGTGCGTGGATCCTGTTTTCTCCCAATCAACCCAAACAATGCCCGCAACTGGCGAGCATAACGTAGCATGCAGTTAGGAGTTAGTATGTTGAAGCGTTCCGCAATTCTCTCGTGGTCGCTTCCCAGAAGTTAGTATTTCAAAACGTGTCAGAAACACGCTCCGGAAAACATCCGTAGCATTAACACTAGAGCGGCACTTATCTTATGAAGCGTGGGGCCAAAGAAGGTGTTTTCCGGCGAGGACGGGCCCCACGAGAGGTTTTGCCGGAGCTCTGCTGAATGCGTCCTGTCCGATGCAATCTCAAGCGCGAACAAGCGTTCGCGGGTTGCGCATGCGCGGTAGCTCTTTCGCGCATGCGCGATGCCTTGGGCGTGGGCTTGGGCGTTGCCTGGGCCATTTGCAGGCCCTGTGTGCCTGGCTTGTTCCAGAGAGTCGTCTGGGCAGCTGGGGCTGTGGTCCTATGCCCGGAGGCTGCTGGGATTTGAAGTCCTGCTGCAAGGCTCTTCCTGCTTCTAACTGTCCTGCTATCACACAAAGCACATCTGCAACCTGGACACAAATGACATCTGCTTAATGGCTTACCCATACCTGTTCCGGCAGCAACTTTATGCTTTCTTTCATTAGTGCTTGACTTTACGACACAGTGAGACCGAGGACATCAAGGTCCAGTTGTTCAAGAAGGCGACAGATATCAGAGGAATGTTTGACAGCAGAGCGAGAGTTAAGAGTGGCAATGTGGAGAAGGTTGCCATCCTTGAAGGACTTCCGGGGAGGGGTACAGATCAGAGGTACGCCCTGTGGACGTGAAGAAGGAGCATGAGCGGGGCGGGGGCAGGGAGGGAGAGGGAAGGCAAGGTAGCCGAGGACAGAGGAGGTGGGACAGCAGGAGAGGAAAGGAAGTTGATGAGGCGTGGGAAACTTCTATCAAAGAGGTGAAGGTTGGCCTGAGGGCCTTGGAGCAAGATGGTCCCATTAGAGTAGACATTAATGATGGCCTTAGAGGAGTGGAAGGAGGCCAAGAGGAGATCCCAACGGGTGCCACCATTAATGGGAGAAGAGGAGAAAGGAGAGAGCACAGAGACCATATGAAGGGTCCATAGGTCAGGTGAAGGCATGAAAAAGAGGATGTCGGTGAGAGCTTCCTTGGAGGAGGCACTAGTGTAGGTGTCAGCGATAGAGAGGCCTGGGTTGGAGACCAGGATGTCCTTTTTAAACTTTTTCCTACCGGATTTAGTGTGGAGAGCATGATAGTCAAAGGAGAAGCAGTTCGAGAAGATAGGTGAGATAGAGAGCACCATAGATAGGAGGGAGAGGAGGGGGGGGAGACAGACGAGAGCAAGCGGACAAGATAGTGAGCGGCAAGCCAGTAGTGCAGTAGGACGGACTCTCAGGGTTAAAGATCTCACAGTGCTCAATATGGGACCAGGGAGAAGCCACCTAAGATTGGGAATCCTGAGAGGGGAGGAAAAGGCCTAGTTTACCACAGTGCAGAAACAACAGTAAATGCGTATTAGGTAACCGATGGAGAGGCCACCTAAGTTTGAGAATCCAGAGAGGGGAGAAAAAGGCCTAGTTTTCCACAGTGCAGAAACAACAGTAAATGCGTATTAGGTAACTGGTGGAGAGGCCACCTAAGTTTGAGGATCCTGAGAGGGGAGAAAAAGGCCTAGTTTAACACAGTGCAGGAAACAACAGTAAGTATTGGCACAATGCGTAATTAAGTGACACGGGTGTAGGTGGGGTGGGCCGGGAGAGCAGGTGGAGCTAACAATGATGATAACTGGCGCCTGGCGTCCCCTGCGGACACCTGCAGACACAACAGGAGCCGCAACCGTAGGAGTCGCCCTTTGCCTAAGGGGCCCTTAGCCGAGGGGGCTGCCGGGCAGGGGGGCTGCCCAGGAGGGTCAGTTTTAAGGCAGAAGGAGGAGAGGAAAGGGAGGGGGTGTGGGCGATCAGGAAGGCGGGTGAGCAGATGCAAAAAAGGGTACAGGCGCCAAGATGGAGGACACAGGTAAGTGTTGGGAAGCGCTACACGGATGGTGGAGTGTATGCTGTGAGGGTTAGGGGAACATGTGGCTGGTGTGGGTGCATGACAAAACTTGTCATTCTTTTGTCCTCTCTTGAAAATGCTTTTAATCGCACTATTAAAGGAGTCTGTTGCTCCTGTCCTCCATAGTCACCCACCAACCCACCCTACCCCCACTCACCCTAACACCACTCTCTCTACCTCTACTCTCCCACCCACTCCATTCTCTCTACCTCCTCCCACCCACACTAATCCACTCTTTCTACCAATGACCACCCTACCCCCACTCTCTACCGCATCCACCCTACCCTCACCCTCTCTAAACCTGCCAACCCACCCCACCCCCTCTCTCTCTATCCCCATCCACCCTACCCCCATACTCTAAAACCTCACCCTACTCCCACCTGACCCCCACTCTCTCTACCCCACCCCACCCACCCTACCACTGCTCTCTCTACACCACCCCACCCACCCTACCACTGCTCTCGCTACCCCAACCACCCTACCCCCACTCTCTCTACCACCACACCATACCCCACCCCCCACTCTCCCTACTCCCACTCACCCTACATCCCACTCTCCCTGCCCCCAAACACCCATTTAATCCCCACTCACCCTACCTCCACTCTCTCTACCAATACCCCCCACCCGCCCTACCTCCACCCACCCTAAATCCTCTCTTTCTAGCCCCACACACCCTACCCTCACTCTCTACATCCACTCTCTCAACCCCCACCCAATCTACCCCCACTCCGCCTACTTCCACCTAGCCACCCTCCCCCACTCTCTCTACCCCCACCCATGCTACATCTAATCTCTCAACCCCCACCCACCCTACCCCCACTCTCACTACCCCTACCCACCCACTCTAACCCACTATCTACCCCCACCCACCCTACCCCACTCTCTCTACTCCCACCCACACTACCCGACTCTCTCTCTGCGGCCACCCACCCACCTTAGTCCCACACTTTTTACCCCACCTGCCCAACCCCCACTCTCTACCCTCGCCTTCCCTACCCCCTCACAAACCCTACACCTGCTCTTTCTACCTCCACCCACCCACCTTACCAAACTCTCTACCCCCACCAACCCTACCAACTCTCTCTACCCTCACCTAACCTTCCAACTCTCTCTCCCACCCACCCTACCAACTCTCTCTACCAATACTAACTCATTCTACCCCCACCCACCCTAACCTCACCCTCTCTACCCCCACAAACGCAACCCCCTCTCTATCCCCATCCACCCTACCCCCTCTCTACCACAACCCATCCTACCCCCCATTTCTCTACTCAATCCTACTACCTCTCTCTTTACCATCACCCTTTATTCCCCCACCCACCTTACCCCACCCTACCTCTTCTATTCCCCCACCCACCCACCTTACCTCCTCTCCCTATCCCCTCTCATCCTTCCTCTCACACTCTCGCTTTATTTCTTACCCTCTGATGGCTGGCACCTTATCATGCATGTGTCCAATAGACAGAATAAAGTACACACCCCACTAGTTAATGAGACCAGGAGAGTAATTGCAAGGAAACCAAAATGTATATAAGCAAATAAATGGAGCAAAGAACTCTGCTGCCCGAGAGTGCTGTACCAAACATTACATGAACAGTACATTATAAGATCTGGAGACGTCACTACTGACGTTTCCCTATAGGTACATAGGGTTACATCAGGATTGGAGGAATACATGGATACATTATAGTGATATAGGGACTGGCACCATGTGATTGGCTGGTAGCTTGGAGGTTCGGCAGGCAACACATGGGTCAGCTGGGCTCATCCTTGCATGGTGAAGCTCAGGCGAGTTTCGCAGAGATGATGTAGCATTTGTATATCTAAGCTAAACAACAAGACTTGGCCTGCATGAAATAATTACAGGCATAAATTGTCACTTTACAAAGGGCTGTTAGGGTGAAATAGGTACATTCTAACCTATGTTTTACAGGAGCATGGGTTAGGGGTTGTTCTTCTAGGTGCCTTATCAGAAGGGGCGATCTGCGATTTGTGGTCCCGGTGGCCTCGCGATTTCAAACACATTGGAGGTAATTGTTAGTGTTATCAGAATATATGGCACCTCTAGATTAAGTATATGGTGGGTCGGGGGGAAGGGATTGGTGGCCAGATGCATTCAAAGGGAATAGGGCGCCTGGGTTCAGTGGATCGAGGCCTGGCAGGGAGGGGGTGGAGAGGGCATGAGTCGGTCAGCAGAGATGGATGGAGCACTGCGGCTGAGGCAGGCCTTGGTCTCACATTCTAGGATGAGCGCACTGGGTCAGGGCTCGATACTTGCTAGTTGCAACAATGAATGATCATGTTTCCGTGAGAACAGGAATCGTGCTGGGCTGAGAGAGGGTGGAAATGGAGGGGGCTGGCTGTACGCTGCGCTGGGAGAGGGAGAGTGGACATCTCAGCAGAGGGGCAGAGTTCCCAGAAAAAGATGGCATTTGCAAAGACACAAAATGGAGTTCAAGCTACAGTCATTGGCACAACGTTTATACACTTATATTGGAAGATGGGAGATGCAAATCTGTACAGGAGGGGCAGCAATGCCCCCCCCCGTAGCTCTCTTAACATTTACAGAGGGCGGGATGGTGCAGGGGGCGGAGTATACCACCTCTCCCCCCACACCTCTCACTCTCATCCAAGCTCACTCATATTTCCTCTTGTTCATCACCGATGGCACCTTTATCAGCGGCTTCCTCTCTTGCTCGATTCCCCATCTCATTCTACTGCACATGTGCGCCCCTTATTACATCCTCCTTTGAAAATGTGCACTCTCCTCCTTGCAGCCTGGTGTCTATAAATGAAAAATACATAGAACAGCAGTAAACGCCACAACTATTGGCATTGCTGATGCTTGTTTGTTTAGCCTCCATATCAGAGCATGGCACCTTTACTATTGATAATCATATTCTCTTGTTTCCTCGTTATGGGTTTTATACAATTGACTGTCCAAATGACCATATTTTCATAATACTTAAGAGAGTCATCCTTAACGATTTCCTCTTTAGCGGTAGTCATCTATTCAATTATTAAATATATCCAGATCATGATTTTTTAAACTTTATTTTATAGAGATTCACATCACAGCAAAGACGTCACAGTTTCAACATAGTATCACAACAAACACAGCATCTTGGTTTCAGTGAGCACGATACATAGTGAATAGTGTATCAGGGTGTTGGCGAGGGTGTGAAGTCATTATCTGAAAGCATAATACACAAGTAGCTTCTAAACGAGGCCCAAATGTCTTTAGGGTGGCACGTTGCTGATACAGTCAATATAAATTGTTCTTCACATTCATTGACCATCGTGAGGTCCCTGAGGAAGTCTTCCCAGCGGGGTGCATTAGAAGATTTCCAGTACTTCAATATACAGCGTTTTGCAACCACACAGGTAACATTAAACAATCGTCGGGGAGTCTCGGCTACCTTACCAATGTCCCTGAACAGGTATTTCAGAGGGGACGGGGATGCAGGGATTGATGTGATTTCCTCCAGGATATCTGCGACCTCACCCCAAAATCTCGCCACAGGGGGGCATGTCCAGTACATATGGAAGGCGTCCGCTTTTGGTGCAGCACATTTCATACAGTTCCCCGTAAAAACCTCTACAAACTTGTCCATCTTAGCAGGGGTGTAGTGTAACTGGTTTTTTCTTAAAGCAGTTTACCACCTTATACTATCTGTTATATGGCAGCAATAGCCACCCTATAGTTAAGGTGAAACCTATCATCCATAGGAAAAGCAAGGATTCTATGGTTAATAACTTTTGAGCTGGAGGACAGATCAGCATGGCATTTGACATTTCGATATTAGGGCCTGGGCCCCCCAGGACTGGAAAGTTTTGTGCAAATCTGTTTCACGGTTCATAACATATAAAGGTAAAAAAGGGTGTGTTTTTCACTTTTCCATTCATTTTCCCATTGGAAAATGTAATGTCAAACATTTGCTCACGCTCACTGCGCAAACCACTGGGCGGATTTGCACCAAATAAGAAACAAGTCTGGCACAAAGCACTCACAGAAAGTCCTTCCTTGTGTTGGTGCAAATCAGTCCAGTAGTTTTATAAACATTGCTACAGAGCAGGGTGCCCTTGCAGCCAAAAAGTTAGTCATATCTCCCATAATGCATTGCTGATGTCAACCGGTTTCAGTTCTGAAAGTCTACCATTACGCAATTAGAGAATCAAATTTCTAGTCGACATTGAAAAGGGCTCTAAAATTATATAACGGGTGTTATCAGGGGGTTTTAAGAGCAGGCAGCATGTGGGCAGGGTGAGGAATGATGACTGGTGAAGGTTTTGGGCTTAAGGATAACCGAAATCGCGAAACAGCACAAATTGCAAAAAGCAAGAGCAAATAGTCAAGAACACTGCTACATTAAGATGTGGTAATCAATGTGGTTGCTAGTTAGGGGAAGATGAGTATTTCAAGTTAATTAAGGAAGGTTTTTAAAAAATATATTTTTTTAAAAAATAAATTCTAAATTAACTTCAAATGTGTAGAGTGATGGTATTATTGTGGTTAAACGTTCTGCGTTTGTGTATTGAGATTGAGAACTGTTTAATTTAACTTTGCTTTGTGAATATAAAGTGAGTCACTGAGACGCGTTAATGGCCGAGCTATGGTTACATTCTGTTTTGTTTTGACTGGATGAGGTTTTCACGTGATATGTAGGAATTCTTCTCGATTCAGTGTTCTCTTCGGAGCCAATCTCAAAGTAAGACTTTGTCTAGAGTTTTGAAAAGAAGCAGAATGTATGGGGATAAATGCATTTTTTCACATGATTTCTTGATTCTTAAGTAGTGACTAGCGAAGAGTGTACAATGTAAAAAATTTATATTATTTATATATGTTAAGTGCAAGATACACACTATGTGAGTCTATTTTTTTTCTTTGTATATTGATATCGAGAAGTGTTTTATGAAACTTTATTTTCTGAAAATAAAGTGTGTCACTGAGATGCATTGGTGGCCGAGCCATGGTTACCTTTGTGGTTTATTTTGATTGGATGAGATGTTCTGAAGTAGCACTTCTCGATTCAGTGTTCTCTTCCGCGTGATTTTCAAAGTTGGCGTTTTTACAGATCTTGTCAAAGATGCTAGGATTGTTTAATGTTTTCTTTCGTGGAAAAGAGGATGTGAATGGTATAAAGGAGTGGTGTTAGTTTTGTGAACGATGTGGTGTGCACGGAGATACTATTTCGTAAAGCACTGGGATGAGTAAAGGTAAAACAAGTAAGGGGGATGTATGGATATTCGTTCAAGATTCGTGACGAGTGGTACAAGTAAAGATAAGGAAAAGGAAAGGATTAATTTACATTTTATAGCTAGTGTGCTTATTAGATTTGAATAATATCTTGTGATTGTAAAAAAAATGGATTCTTGATTCAAACTGTTGATTGCATATTAGAAGTTCATGGTGTTGTGTTAACATTCCTATGTTTACCATTAAGTATGTTGTTGGCTCTTAAAAGAGCCTTTGGCGTTTCAGTGTGTCTGAGAAACAATCACCAAAGAGTAGCTTTCATGTGCCAGTTTGCTGTGCCATCAATTAGTGATCTGATTAACTCACAATGTTCTTTTTTCTTATTCTTTCCAAAGGAAAAGCTGACCACATCTTGCGTAAGAGACAATTTTATCTTCAATACCGTCTAAACTGCGGGTAAAGAAAAAAACTATACACACTTTTATGTTTTTGTTCACCATCATCATGATCTACTGTGCTTCCTGCTCTACTGGTAGGATCACTGTAGCTTTCTTGCGAATAGAGGTCATCTGAAATGATGCTCTCATAACCATCATCACCCATTTTGTACAATAGTAAGGTGTGCAATGGCAGGCAAGGAAGGCAGTTAATGTGCTGAGACTAGATTGAATTTGAATTGGTCCATGGAGTCGTCAGTCATACCATTACATTGGGCCTCATTAGGACCCTGGCGGTGACGGTATGAACGGTGCTGGTAAGGTACCGTTCAAACCGTCCTGCCGCATTACGAGTTCTGCTCGCGTGTTCCTGACAGCCCGCCAGGTCTTACCTGGCGGGCTGTGCGGCACCCACGAGCATAACTCGTAATCCCGCCAGCACCGTTATCACCGGTGCTGGCGCATCCATGCTCCCCACCCTCATTCTGCCCTATGGGGCAGAATGGGGATCGGGAGCCCGGCAATACCACCACCCGTGAATGGGCAATTACCGGCCCATTCATCTCGTAAAAGGGCGGTTATTGCACAATCGCGGGAGGCGGTGCCGGTTGCGAGCAAGGCCGTAGCTGTGCCTGCCATACAGACACGGCTACCGCCATGCTCGTAATGAGACCCATTGTATTATTGGCTCAAAAGCTGAAGAACATGTGAGGTACTTCACGCTCTATTGGCCACTTGTCACTTTCTATGAAGAGTAGGGCACCAATGAAAAATCAAATAGAAACAATACCTCCTTCTCTGTCATGCTAATGTGTTTTAGTTTTTCATTCTAACAAGAGAGGAGAAAGAGAGGATTTTGAGTGTTTTTTGGAGAGTGTTGTGTTTGGATTGCTTGAGAATGGATAGCACTGGCACAAGGTTGAACAAATAAGAACAAAAGTAAGTGACCTCAGATAAGGACACTCGCATCCCTTGCACACAACTATACTGAAATACAGTCAACCACTAAACAGGTGTAAATGGTGTAAACAAATAGTTAAGGCCATGCATAGTCATAAAAAAAGAATTTAATTTAAAAAAAATACAACTAAAAATGTTCAGCTCAAAGCGTTCAGGCTTAACCCTTCAACAGGAGCAATGTATACATAAATCTTCTCCAGATTCTTAGTATAGAAATCTATAGAATGAATAAACGAAAGAAGAAAGACATTTAGTTTTAAGGTCTTTTGGTAATCATAAAATATAGTGTGATCATCTCCCATAACATACAGCTATCATTCACCTGGATGGCTTGCCACATTAATGAGCGGCAGTGGCCCCAGAGATGTCACCTGGTCTGACATAAATCAATTCTTCAAAGGATTCTTTAAAATTCACACTTTGTAACCAAGAATAAAATGGAGGCGAGGCATTGTGATTCTAGTACCTAGTTCTTATCAAGTGTTTCAATCAAAGAACTTTTATTTAGTATGCAAGCTTCAAGTATTCACTTGACATACGTGTGTCAAGGAAACTCAGAATAGCATTCTAGTCATATAAATGCCCAAGAGAGCAAATGGGCCCTTACCTCCATCATCGAGAGTGGCCAAGAGAGAGTCTCCAATTTCAACATCATAGAACGCTATTCAAAATTGAAATGTTCGGGATAGCTATCAAGAGTTGTTGGAGGAGAATTTCCATTCAGATGAGAAAATGCAGGAGAAGTAAGCTGAGGTGCCACAGCCCAGAGGAAGTTACAGTTCTGAATTATGTGAGTTTATTGTGTTTGTTCCTATACAATGTATTAAAGACTAATGAATGTCAGTTATAGAGATCCTTGTGGTTTTGTGTATTGCTTATGGTCGTAAAGTAGATAGTTATTGTTATTTGGCATTTATATAGCACCCTATATATCATTGGTATGATCTCAAAGTGCTTGTGGGTGGAACGCCCATGGGGACCGTAGTCCAAGTCAGTCGAGAGAGTAGGGTAGTATAGGGTGCTTGTCTGTACTCAATATGTGTGAAGCTAGTGTGATTGCCTGATGGTAGTTGCATCCTGGTATTGAGAGATCAGTTGAATGTGTGCAGTCAGGTGGTTGGTCTGCGAGACTGCATTCTGGCGGCATTAGGCCTGTGTAAGACATTTATGTGTGCAGCTAGGCTGATTTTATCATGCAGTATAGCTGCGTTCTAGCAGGATGGTGAGGTGTTCATGGAGTAGTGTTTGTATGTGTGCAGCTAGGTCGAAATTGGTAGAGGGGAATAGCTGTGCTCTATTGGGTGTTGGTGTAAAGTAGAGAGTGAGCATAGCTGTAGGAGATGTGAGTGTCTGGAGTGGATGATTTACTTTTCAGAACTCACTGCTTTTGGATTACATTCTTGATCTGGATGAGCTGGTAGTGGCCGTCGTCATGTTTCGCGGTAGCGGCACTCCGAGGTACATTCACAGGTTGGACCGGAGTAAGTTATGGTTTGCTCAGTTAGAGGGTCACTATTCTCAGGGTCAGCACAATGTGTCTCAGGATCCCATTTTCCGGGTGTCTGGTTGTAGTTTAGGTGGGTTGCAGGGTAGGTAGTTTAATTGGTTATAGGACAGGAGATATCTTGCACCAACGTAGTCATACAGAAGGAATGATGCTTAAGGACAGATCAGACATTTGTCAGCTGGTTGTAACATTTGTCGGTAGGCTGTAATTACTTTCTGAAGTAAAGTCATTGAAGTTATGATTCCTGATGTTGGTGGGTTTCAGCAGGCTTAGATGGTCCTAATCATATATTACGGAAAGAGCCAGGTTTTTAGAGCTTTGCGGAAGGCCATGAAGTCTTGGTTGTGTCGAATGTTTGGAGGGAGTGAATTCCACAGAGTTGGAGCCAAGTTTGAGAAGTCAGCCCCTCCAATCCTGGCTGAATTGGAGGCTGGAATCACTAGTAAGAGGCCATTGCTTGACCTTAAGGTGCATGATAGGTGGTAGGGTGTAATCTTCTCTTGTAGGTATGCTGGGCCAGTCATGTGCACTGCTTGGTGGGTAATGCATCGGATTTTGAAGGTGGCCCTTTGTCCAACAGGGAGCCAGTGAAGGGTGCAGAGAGTGGGTGAGATGTGATCCCTGTGTCCCAGAGCAAGGAGGAGTCTGGCGGCACCGTTTTGGGCTCTTTGCATTTTAAGTTGGTATGCAGGTGCACCCCGGTATAAGGAGCTGGCATAGTCCAGTTTCGACAAAACAATGGACATAATAGCGGCGAGTCTGCTGGGGTAGGTGAGGTAAGGGAAAATGCGTTTTAGGCGTTTCAGGAGGTACTGACAGGATTTTGATACATTATTGTTCTGATTGGAGAGGGTTAAGCCCATGTCCATAGTGCAGCCAAGGTTTTTAACTATATTGGAGGTGGGGGCGGAGGGTGCAAAGGGAGGGGGCCCAATGGAGTGGTTGTAAGAGAAAGACAGTGTTGCCGCACACCATGATCTCAGTTTTATCTGGGTTCAGGAGGAGGTGGTTTCTTGTCATCCATCGGTCAATATCTCTGAGGCATGCTTCACAGTTGGGACGTGGGTTGGAGCATGTTTTTGGAATTCTCAGGATAATTTGGGTATCATCAGGGTAGTTGTAGCAGGTGAGGTTGTACGTGCGGATGATCCCTGGTAGAGTGGTTAGATAGAGGTTGAAAAAGAGAACAGAGTGGCAGGCGCCTTGGGGTACTCCAGTGTTCACGGTGCGAGCGGTTAAGACAAAAGGGGAGAGGAAAGTGATTTGTTTCCTGTTGTTGAGGAAGGAGGCAATCCATTTGCGTGCCGGGCCTCGGATTCCTAGGGAGTGGAGTCGGTCGAGGAGGATAGAATGGTTAACTGTGTCAAAGGCTGCTGACAGGTAAAGGAGTACCAGCGCTACACAGTCCTCCGTGTCTGCAGCGACCTTGAGGTCATCCCAGATCGAGATCAGAGTGGTTTCCGTTCCATGGCGGGGTCTGAAACCTGATTGAGTGGGGTCAAGTAGTTTGTGGGATTCTATGAAGCGGTTGAGCTGGGAGTACGCAGCCAATGAGTTTCGCCAGGAATCGGGTGTTAGAGATCAGTCTGTAATTCTTGGGGTCAAGGGGGTCGAGAGATGTCTTTTTTAGAAGTGGTTTGACATGCTCTATTTTAAAGGCCTCGGGAAAGATGCCAGAGGTGAGTGAGTCATTTAGTATGGACCTTGCTTGTTCTCCTGAACAAGTGGAGGGGAATATTTATTTCAGAAGAGAGGTGGGACAGGGGTTGAGGGGGAGAGCAGGCGGGTCTGCTGCCAGATAGTAAATCAAGGAACTCATCACTCAACATGGGGTTGAAAGAGTCGAAGGATGGCAGTGCGGTAGACAGAGCAATGGGATCGGGAGGGGCAGGTGTGGGGCAGGGGGTGAGGGTGGAAGATTTGATATTAAGTGTTGCCATTCCTGTCTAGTGATGTGTTGTAGAAAGGCAGCGAGATGGAGTCACAGATCATTTGTATGGGCGTGGCCTGGGCAGTGGTGCAGGTGGGATTAACCAATTTGGAGATGATCCTGTGAAGCTCTTTGATGCTGCTGTGACAGTTCTGGATTTGTTTATTGTAATAGTCCTTTTTGGCCTTTCTGATCTCAGATTTGTAATTACGGTGGTGTCGGGCGAACATAGGTCTGCTGCAAGTGTTTTTAGATGTTCGCCATTTACTCTTAAGAGAGTTATTTTGGCTTTTGAAAGTCTTCAGGTGGGGCATGAGCCATTTGAGGAACTGTCCTTTGCGAAATGCTGCGGGACGTGAGGGGGTGAGAGGAAGTAGTGATTCTTTAAGCCAAGAGTCAAAGGATTCGATGGTTAAGGGTCTATCTGAGTTCCACGGTGCTGGAAGACTGTGTAGCAGGGCTTTGGCTAGGCCAGGGTGTACCTAGGCTTTGTTCCAGCATTTGTGATCATGTTTGAGGCCAGGGAAAGCCATGAGTGGAGGGGGTAGTGTGTGTACAGAGAAAGGGATACCAGAGTGGTCTGTCCATATTAGCGGTTTGGGACTAGATACAGAGACCAGGTCATAGGACCTGAAGATTGCATCAAGGGTGTGGCCACTGGAGTGGGTAAGGCCTTTGGTATGTCGGGAGAGGTTTAGTGCCTCTAGACTGTCGACCATGGGTTGGGTCATGGGGTTGTTGGGCACATCAAACCAGATATTGAAGTCCCCCAGTAATGTGAGTGTTGGGTGGTTTACCTGAATGGTAGCTAGCGAGTCACAGACATTGTTGGCAAAATGTCTCTTATATCCCGGGGGTCTTTATATGAGTAGGAAGCTGTGAGTGAGTGTTGATGGTAGAGAGAGTTTTACTAGAAGGGATTCACAGTTAGCATTGCATGGCTGGGTTTCGGTGAGTGAGATGGAGAAATTGGGTTTGTAGAGGATCACTACTCTGCCACCTCTGGAAGGTCCGTTGCGGGGGATAAGCGGTTAGCCAGGGGGGAATGCCTTGTGTGCCACTGGTGCAAAGTCATCTGAGAACCAAGTTTCAGTAATGAAAAAAAGGTCAGGATTGTCAGAGGATAGGAGGTCAAAGATGTTGTGTCTGTTTCTCACCACGGAGCGTACATTGAAAAGGAGGCAGGTGATTTAATGTGGGATGATGTTTTTTTTTACACTCATGGCTCGGAGGTGTCAGCTGGATTGAGAGGTAGGGGATAAGGAGTCAGTCATTGCGATGGAGTGTGTGGTCGTGTCAATCGATTGACCGAGGGGTGGTGGATGCACTTTGGGATGCAAGTGCTCTTGGGGGATGAGTGGGTGTGCTTGATGGGGAGTGGGAAGAGTAGGTGCGCAGTGGTAGGCATGCAAGAGATGTGGTAGGGAGGATTACGGGAGGTAGTGAGGGCGGTGAGTTGTGCACGTGTGGTGTGTGGGGTCAGGCAAGTTGTTGATTGTGGTTCAAGTTTGGAGGGTGCTATGAATTTAGGTGTACTGGGTGAGAGATCCAGTTCAAAGAGGTGGAGACGGGGAGAGACAGGAGGGTAGGGTCTGACGGCAGGGCTGGAAAAGGATGGGATGTTGGACCGATGAAGAAGTGGTGAGCTATGGAGAGTCGAGTGAGAGAGCTAGTTATCGTTTCCACGTCTTGTACATTTAGCTGCAAGAGGCGTGTGAGAGAGGGTGGGAGGGATGGAGGGGAAAGGGGATGAAGAGACGGTTTTATAAAAGGGCAAGATGTGCTACTTTGAGAGAAGGGGAAGGGTTTGAAGGTGGAGGTCTGGGAATGGGGGTTGATCAGGAGCTGTGGGTGGAGGGAGGTGGTGTGGGTGGTTGGACGAGAGGGATTCACAGCCGAAAGGGGGTCGTTGAGCTGTGCAGATTGCGAGTGGAGCGGTTGTCCTCGTGGGTCTGCGCTGCCAAGGAGGCACTGGGTTTTTCGAAGGGGGGAGGTTGGTGGTGAGGAGGTGTGGGACAGGTGTAGGGAGTAAGGATGGGGTGCATGTAGGTGGAGGGTTGATGATGTTGGTGTGACGTGGAGCTCTACACGAGTGGGAGAGAGTTAGTGCAGGGGTGGGGAGGGCTGAGATCAGGGTGGCTGGTCTGGGGGGGGGAGTTCCTGTGTGACTGCACCAATATTGTGGTAGTGCCCGGGGGATCTTGTTGTTTGGAGCACCAACAAGCTCCTCTGGCTTGTGAGTTGGAAATTGTGTGGTGAGTACAAATGGGGGGTAGAGGGTAATTTCAAATAGATACCCTGGATCAGAGGGAGGACGAGAGAGGGGTTGGGCTGAGATGTGTGAGATGAGGGTAGGAGACGGGTGGTGTTTGGTGCGCCAGAGCACTCCTCTGATCTTAGAGTTAGAGGGGGAATGGTGATTGGAGGGCAGATGAGGGGGGTCAGAGTGTATGGGTGTTCGGGTGCAGCGGTGTGGGATGGGGAGCTGAAGTGGCAAGCAGGCGATGTTTGTGAATGAAGGCGCTAATACGGAGGGCATCAGCCAGGTGGGGTGCATTGTGGTTTGTGGTGCAGAAGGGGCAGGGTTGTGGGGGCAGAGAGGCGGGCTTTGTTATCGTGGTATCCCCATCAGGAAGGGGATGTCAGTCATGGTTGTGGGATGAAGTAGTGCAGCAGGTGTGTGATGAGGGGGTTAGAGAGTAGCTGCACATACAGAGGGCTAGGGCGGGATGTATCTGTGTTGAACCACCTAAGACTAACATAGCAGGAATCCAGTGGGCGATAATGCAATAGCAGCAGCTAGGTTTGGGAGAGAGGGAGAAAGGGCCCACTAGGAGGGCAATAACTCTAAATGCAATAGTAGCACCTAGAATTGGGACACCTGGATAGAGGGAAAAAAGGGCCTACCACGGAGGTACAACAGTAAATGCAATGACAGTAAATGCAATAGCAGCACCTAGATTTAGGAGACCTGAATAGAGGGAGAAAGGGCCTACCACGGGGGCACAATAGTAAATGAAATAACACTAAATGCAATAGTGTCACCTTGGTTTGGGACACCCGGATAGAGGGTGAAAGGGGCTACCACGGGGCACAACAGTATATTCAATAACAGTAAATGCAATAGCAGCACCTAGATTTGGGACACCTGGATAGACGGAGGAAGAACCTACAACAGGGCACAACAGTAAATGTAATGACAGTAGATGCTATAACAGTACATGCAATAGTGGCACCTAGACTTGGGGCACCTGCACAGAGGGAGAAAAGGGCCTACCACAGGGGCACAAGAGTAATTACACTAAATGCAATAGTGGCACCAAGGTTTTGGGACAGCTGAATAGTGGGAGGAGAAAGAGGCTACTGTGGCGGCCCAGCAGTAAATTCAATAACAATACATGCAATAGCAGTACCTAGATTTGGGACTCCTGGATAAATGGAGAAAGGGCCTACCATGGGGAGACAACAGTATATTCAATACCAGTAAATGCTATAACAATGAATGCAAAAGCAGCGCCTCGATATGGGACACCTGGATAGACGGAGAAAGGGCCTACCACGGGGGCACAACAGTATATTCAATAACAGTAAATGCAATAACAGTAAATTCAATAGCAGCCCCTCGATTTGGGACACCTGGATAGACGGAGAAAGGGCCTACCACGGGGGCACGACAGTATATTCAGTAACAGTAAATGCTATAACAGTAAATTCAATAGCAGCACCTAGATTTGGGACACCTGGATAGAGGGAGAAAAGGCCTACCACGGGAATACAACAGTAAAAGCAATGACAGTAGATGCTACACAAGTAAATACAATTGCAGCACCTTGATTTGGGACACCTGGATAGAGCCAGAAAGGGCCTACAACGGGGGCACAACAGTAAATTTAATGACAGTAAATGCAATAGCAGCACCTAGATTTGGAACACCTGGATAGAGGGAGAAAGGGCCTACAGCAGGGACACAACAGTAGATGCAATAACAGTACTACAGAAGGCAGGCAGTAATCCGAATGTCTAAGTTTGAAATTCTTGAGTAGTGCTAGCTGGTACAATCAGGCCAGTTCTGGTAAGCGGCTGTCAGTCCCAATCAGGTTATCTGGAACAGTCAGGCTAGATGTGAAAGGCTGATATCTGGCACAATTAGGTTATCTGGCACAGTCAATCTAAATGAGAGAAACTGCTATGTGGCCCATGTGGCTTGTTTGCGCAATCTATTGAAGGAATTGTTTGGCTTAGGACAAACAGAGTGAAATATGTCCCTGGTTTAGACAAGCTGTTTTAGAGCAATATATGGCTATTGTGCACAAACTACGGTAGAGGCAGTATATGGCTGCGGGCCATATGTGATTGTGACAAGACTCAACCGTTGGGGTTAGAATGATTTTCGATGGGATTGGGCAATTTACAGAAGAACAGTAATTGCTGGTCTCCTACCTTGTTGGTCGATGTTGGTTGATGGCTGCAGGCACCACTGGCTAACACAGGCAAACACGGTCTGGAACTTCTTCTGCTTTCATAGTCATGAAATTGAAATATTTGATTGAGGTGTTTTATATATAATTATGTTTTTCATTGTAGCTTAGCTTCAGGCCATAGTTGAGTGTTAGCATGAATGCCATGGAAGGGGAAAATAGGCCCTCATGATAACAGCATTGAATCCCTTTGGGCACGGCAGTTATTGGTTCTTGTAGTGACCTGGTGTCATGTTAAGATACTTGCTTCATTTGCGTCTGGTTTAGGCCATAGGTCAGTGTTAGCATGAGTTGCATGAAGAGGGAGGAACATGCCACCATGATAATAAGTATTACCCAAATTGACCTTTTACAATTGACCTTTTGCACAATTGACCTTTACATTATTTTAGTTATTTTATATATGTATTGGGTTGGTTTTGGATTATAAATAATATAAGGGGATTGGGTGGGTGGTAGCAGGGGGTTTTGTATTGGGTGAGGGGCTGCGGGGGGTTTCCCCCCGCATATATGTCCTAATTGACCTTCTAAATAAGGTAAATTCTCCCGAGGTCAATTCTCCCAAGGTCAATTGTGAAAAGGTCAATTAGTATACAACCTGATAATAAGCATGAATACTTCTGGGCAGTGGATTTATTGGGTCTGGTTTTATCATAAGGTTAATGTTAAGGTAATTGTTTCAGTTGGGTTTGTAAGTCGGTGTCATGTTTTTTATGACCTAAGTAATAAAGGTCAGTAATAGAGAGGATAGGGGTTTAGGTTCACCTTAGTGTGGCAAAGAAGACAGTATTGAAGGTGAAATATGTGAGTGAGGTATTTATATTTACTGGCTTGTAATTTGTGTACTACTTTTAAAAGTACTTTGAAGTCAATTATGTGTTTAATTGTTTTATAATATTTTCTAATTTCTTTTTAATAGGTGATGAAGTAATTCAAATGAGGAGGAGGATTCTTCATCCTCCACTTCAGGACTTGTCAAAGGATGAAGTTAAAGTATCTAGAAACCAATTTAAGGGTATTTTTTGAAATGGTGACTGTCAAAAAAGAAATCATGGACCTTAAAAGAAAGTTAGTGTGATTGTGGACATTTTACATACTGAAGGTGATTTCTGTTTTTTGAAGATAGAAAGATAATACCTACAGCCACTTTCCCGCCAAAATAAATAGTTCTTTAAAAGTTAAGCCCAGTGTTGTAAGCCTGTTACCCTGTTTGGCGCTGCTTTCCTTGTGTGCAGCTGTGGGAGCGAGGAGGTCCTGCCCAAGGAGGTCAAATTCATAAAGCCTGCCACAAGCCGACCTTGCAGCATTAAGCCTGTTGTTGTAAGCCAGTTACCCTGTTTGGCGCTCCTTTCCTTGTGTGAAGCTGAGGGTGGGGAGGAGGTCCTGCTCCAGGAGTACGAACGCATAAAGCCTCCCTCAAGCTACCCTTGCAGCCTTAAGCCCAGTGTTGTAAGCCTTTTAACCTGCTTGGCACTGATTTCCTTGTGTACAGCTGTGGGAGCAAGGAGGTCTGGTCCCAGGAGGATGAACGCATAAAGCCTGCCACAAGCCGCCTTTGCAGCGTTAAGCCCGATGTTATAAGCCCGGTACTCTGTTTGGCCCTGTTCGGCGCTAAGACCTAAGACTTCAGGATTCTGTTGTGAGGCGTGAGGGTGGACTGACACACCACATCATGTTGTGCGCAACTGCTTCTGTTTTGTGTAACGGGCACCCGCTGCAAGAGCTCTTTTGGGCACATGGCACATGGAACACGGGTGTATGGAGTGTAGCAGTGTGTAGCGGCGCAGATTGGAAACTTGGCTCATCAGATTACCTGTAAAAGCTACATTAAATGTACTCATCATTGTTTGGGTTTCAGGACCTTGCTTCACTTTGTTCCTCAACCCCATCACATGGCATAGCCCATAGGTGATATCACATTGTATGCAGCAACGAGTTCGCAGCTTCCAAGTCAGTTAGGCTTGCATAGGTTGCACAGAACAACCGTTGTGAACAACCATTGTGAAGGGGGCGGTTCTCCTAGCCAGGTCATTTCCAAGGCTCCTCCTAGTGGTGCACCGATTAGGATCCTGAATCCTGGAGGTCCAACAATGTTCTCCTTATTGGTCATAACTTGGTATTAATACAGCAACCACTATTAAGAACTGTTGAGAACTATCCTTTTGACAATTGTCCCTTTGACAAGGTCCACCAGCACAATTAAAAGGAGTTTGGCAAAGTACTATCCCATCGGGTTCTCTCTCTTCTTTTTACATAGTGTGGGAGTGAGGGAAGGGAGTCGGACTCTGGCAGCCCTTTGAGCCATCGGGCATGCCTTACTCTGCATTGCTGTTTCGTCTGGGCATACACAATGCTGGTAACAGACCGGACTACAGGTTTTAAGTGTTAACCGGACTCTGGGAATGCTATACGCACCAAATACAGGACAAGAAAGTTTCCTACAGGGGTTGCTGCAGAAGCTAGGAAAGTTTGCAGTAGGTGAAATTATCCTGTCTGGTGACATTAATCTGGTGTGGGATCCCAGTAAGGATAGGATTTCAGGGAGTAGACATGGAGGGAGCCTCCCTAACAAACTCCTAAAAAAGGCATTTGACAATATAGCCCTAAAGGATCCCTGGCGAATGAAGAAAGTGGGTTCACTTGTTTCTCACACGTCTATCAGACCCTGTCCAGGATTGACTATGTCTGGGTGTCATCAGCCCTCTTGGGAGAGGTGGAGGAGGTCACTCTAGGAGCGATATCACTATCTGACCAGGCACCGTTGGAAGTTAAGATAAAAAGGTGGGAACCATGTAGAGGGCTGTGGGCCTGGTCACTTCCCTGGGAGATTCTTGCAGATGAAGTGGTGAGGGAGCACCTGGAGGCTGGAATTAAAGGCCTTCAGAGGAACAACACGCCAGGCCCAGATGGGTTCCAAACGTGTTTCTACCAAATGTTTAGTAAACAACTGAGCCCAAAATTGGCCTGTTTCTTTAACGTGTTCAGCCTCAGGGATTCCGGGACCCAATCAATGACAGAGGCGAAGGTGGTGGTGCTTAGCAAACCGAATAAAGACCCGAAAGATATGCTGGTCCTATCGCCCTATTGCTCTATTAAACCTAGATGCAAAAATGTATACGGAGTCCTGGCAGCTAGATTGGCACCTCTCTTGCCATATCTAGTGGGTACAGATCAATCAGGGTTCATGAAGGGAATACAAACATGAGATAACACCAGGAGACTGGCTCATCTGATAAAGTGAAGTGCCCTCGGGTTCCGGCGGTACTGATTTTGCTGATGCTGAAAAAGCCTTCGACCGGGTCGAATGGCTCTTTCTGTTTAAGGCAATGGAACGTATGGGGATGGGCCCTAAATTCATAAACATAGTCAGGGCCAATTACAGCATTCCCACGATGCAGCTCTCAATTAATTCTGACCTATCATATAAGGTACAAATCTCACAAGGGACAAGGCAGGGACGTCCCTTGTTTCCACTTCTCTACGCAGTCTACTTACAACCACTTCTAACAACCATTAGGCAAAACTCGGCCATAAAGGAGACACAATTCAGGGAGGAGAAGCACAAGATAGGAGCCTTCACTGATGATATGATGATGACCTGACAGACCCAGAATTGTCAATACGGCTCTGCTCAGCAAACTCTCTGATATGGAAAGGGTTGCGGGTCTAAAGATCAATATGGTTCAATCGAAGCTGCTAAACCTGGGTCTTTCTGAAAGTCAGCTAATGACTCTGCCAACGCTCTCTCCGTTTAAAATGACTAAGTGTACAATTGCTTGCTTGGGAGTACATTGGACACAATCTATTTCAGGTTTATATGGGGCAAACTATCCAGGACTGCTCTCCAAGCTCACAGCAGATCTATGCAGATAGACTCCTATGCGCATATCTTGGCTAGGGAGGATAGCTACAATAAAAATGACTACACTTTATAAACTATTATACTACTTCCAGGCGCTTCAATGTGCCGCAATCATATTTTAAGGCCATTAACAAACTGGTGTCACAATTCGTATGGCAAAACGCCTAGAATTGCCTGAGTCTCGGGAGGATAGCTCAGGGGCAACGTGCTCGCCTTGGAAGCAAGACGACACGGCGCAACACAGGTAAGATCCCCGTGGCCGCGCTTAGAAACCTCTGCGTATTAAGCACGTTATAAATAACCTATCATATCATTAGAGAATTTGAAGGCACCTAGATTGGGGGCGGGCTGGGGCTACCAAATTTCGCTAAATATTATGAGGCGGCCCAATTGCGAGTCGTATGCGATTGATTCTCGAATGACATGTCTGAGTGGGGGGCCAGGACGGACCAGGCGGTAGCAGGGACTCCCCTAGAGGGACTGCTATAGTTAAAAAGGCAAGACAGGCCCCAGAATGTTGGGTTGAGCCAGATATTACGGGTAGTCTGCAATCTTTGGGATCACCTGTTTAGTCAGGGGTATCTAACGACAATCCCATCTTTGGTTACCCCTCTATTCGGGAACCCACATTTCTCTCCGGGGATGAGCCAAGGCTCATTTGTAAGATGGCAGGAGGTAGGGTGTAGAAAGGTGGGAAGATATGATGGTGGCGGGAGAGATTAGGGTGTTCGAGGAGTGTAAACAACAATTCAGGCTCACAGAGAAGGACAGGCTGGAATACTATCAGTTCAGGCACTGGTTAAAACAACCTGACATAAAGAAGGCAGCGCTAAGAGGTTTGACCCCATGCGAGAGGTTTATCACAACACATACGGGAGTCAGGCAGTAGGTATCAAGGCTATACATGATCTTACAAGGGGAGGGCCCAGACCGTACTACATTTATGACTCGATGGCATAAGACACTAAGAAATACCTGTAAGCTTCTCCAGCATGAGACGACAGCTCTGCTCTCAACTTCTCAACTCTCAACTTTTCAAGAACCTTGATGGCCAAGTCTCTTTCCGCTAGAAGATCTCTTGTCTTCGATGATCAGAAAATAACAAACGCAAATTTCCTTTTCAATTGTAATTTGGGGTGCGTGTTTCTTCACCCCTGGATCCCCCTCTACCAGGCTCAGACTCCTCATGACTGTTAACTTCTATTTGGCACCCTGGTGCCAGAGGCAATCACAAGTCTTTATGTCCTTTTTATACAATGAACTGTTGACATCCCTCCATCGGGTTCACCCCTGTCACAAATATAGTTCTTTCTCCTTTTCTGTCGAACAGGATTTGTCTTCTGTGGCTTCCAATGGTTTGCCGGTCAAAGTCTTTCGATTGTACATAGGCTTTTGCTAGACCCCTGTATGACCACTTTAACGGTTCCCTTTCAGCCCTTCTAAGGTCTTCTTGCATTCACATGTAGTGGGGATGATGGCTTCTCATCCCTGGATCCCCCTCCGCCGAGTTCCGATACCTCTCGAGTGGTTGCCTCCCTCCGCCGGGTTCACTATGGCTTTCTCACTCAGTTTTTCTTTCACAATGGTGTCTTTTACCCAGTACAACGTGGACATCCCTCTGGCGGGTTCACCTTTTGTCAACACACTGTTTCCTGGGATGCTAGACTTTGCCCCTCTTTATTGGCATCCCTCTGCCAGGTTCACTGTTGCGAACTTTATCAATCGCACCCTTCTCAATCACCTGTTGGTCAAAGTCTTTCAATGATACAGAGGATTTTGAAAGACCCCTGTATGATCACTTTGACAGTTCCTTTGCGGCCTCTCTGAGGCATTCTCGTATTAGCAGTTTCAACAAACACAGCATTGACCAGAGTCTCTCGAGTAAGCACCCACGTGGTGTCTAATCCCTCTGCAGCTGGTCTTCCCTCTACAATTCACAGTTCTTTGCACTTTGCCACATTGCAACTTTCATTCAACACAGTTCGGTTTCTTTATCAGTTCGCTCCTCGACTCACTGGCTGTGATGAACCGCTTGGCCTGTTTCATATCTGGAGTCAAGGCTGGTACCACGTTGACATCTACTGCAACACACTTGAGCTATTGTTTGTGGTCTTACAATTCCTTTTAAAGAGGTCTCAAGTGCAAGGTGGCTTCTCTCCTTGTCACCCACTCGGTTTGCACTGTCTTTCTCCTCCTCTTAAACTGCTGTGCTGAGTTAGCTCTCACGTTGTGCGGTCTGCCTTGCCCGTCCTGTGATCTCCTACTCCACCTTTTATCCCTGTGGGAAAGGAAGTGTGTGTGATTCTGGTCAATTGCCTGACTTTGCCTGACCCTTGTATTGGGACATCTCAGGTAAACGGCTCCGGTGTTAGTCCGTTGTCTTTCATGTTGTGCGAAAGTGTTTGTGTCGGAAAGGGGGTGTGCAGTGTTTTCCAATGTCCTACATGGTAGGATGGGCAAAAAGGTATTGAAAAAAGGGGGATACCACGTCTCACCCATCAGTGTCCCACTCCCACTGCCCAGGGATCCCCCATCCAGGTGATCCTCCCTCACTGGTCCACCCTCAGGAACTGGTTCCAATAGCGATGGCCGTGTCCTGGCCACCTGGATGACAGGCCCCCGGGGACTAGCTAGGGAGACACCTTCAGGTTTCTCACAAGTGGCACTACACTCCAGAATGGTTGCTTGCAATGTATCCGGGGGTAACGCAAGAGTGTCGGAAGGGCTGCTCGCGGAGAGGGGACTGGAGACAAGTATGGTGGGACTGCCTAAAACTGAAGAGCTTCTGGGAAAATGTTAGGTCCCAGATACAACAAATGGTATGCGGACAGGTCAGCCAACCTATTCCCCAATGGAATGGATGTTCGGTCTCTTCGACCCAGAGTTCCAAATCCCTACAAAACCTCAGCGGAAAGCATTCATGATATTGTTAATAGCGGCCTTGTCCATTTTGGCTAGAAAATGGAAACAAAAGGCTTCTACAAATATTCAATGGTTGCATACGGTTTGGGGGATACTAGCCATAGAATGGGTGACATACGGGATACAAGGAGTAAGAGACAAATTACGCAAATAATGGGGAATGATATTGGACTACCTTCGTGGAGACTATATGCAACAATGATGACCCCAGAATTTGAAAATACTAGATACAGCGCAAACGCTAAATCAAAGGTTGAGAAGGGAGTGCATGTAAGGTCTTGCAGGGGTAGAAGTCAGACATGGGGAGGGGGGAAGTTGGAGAAGAGGGGTGGGAATGTTTTGATTATGTTGAAAATGCTAATATATATATATATATATATATATATATATATATATATTCAATCAATCAAGGGCAGGAATTGGTCAAAACCAATCAATGACGCGATTAAAAGACATGTGGAGTCCAATCAATGGCATGGCAGGCTGACCTTGGTGTCTCCCACTCATATGTGGAATATGGGAGCCATGTCCACAAACAGCCCATCACTGCTATTTGGATTAAGGGGATGGATATATCCTCATTTTTTAGAGGATCTGGGGGTAGGGACCCAAATACCCATGTACAATGCAATGAGGCTGCCGCACAAAGCTGGTTGCAGTGTTCACATGTACAACGTACTGCGGTTGTCAAGGGTAAGCTCCGAGAGCCAAGAGTCCTTAGTCAACAAGGTTTTATGCTGGCTCTGTTCGGTCAGAAGGTGTAAATCAATTATCTGAGAGGACATTATTTGGTGCTCCCATAGGCCCATGTCACAGGGTGGTGATGATTTCATCCAGGTAACACTGGCTAGCGCCCACATGGTGGATGGTCTGATATCCGCGCTCCAATCCCCTGGGCCGGCTCCAGAATACCCATGAGAGCCGCACATCCCGAACAGCACCTGGCCCAAAGATTTCAAGGAGCAAGAAGGATAGCCAAGAGAGCACAGGGGAGGGAAAGTGGTTTGCAGGGTGTGGATTGACTTCCTATAACAGTCTCAATCCCAGAGTTTGGCCCCATGAGGCTCTTCCTGCCACCATTATCACGGAACCTCGTCCGACTGGCAGGATTTTGTCCTGGAACATTGCTGGCCTAAAAAAGCAACCCAAATACTGGAGTGGATTAGCGCTGACCTTCACCCTCTGCGACCTAGAATTAGTTTGACATCAGATGACAAGTCTTATGTACACGTCGCATTTGATAAGAGAGATAGAGGCTCACATTCCAACCTCTATAGTCAAAACACATAATGAAAACTCTCTACACTAGAGAGTTTTTTTCGCGCCACACTAGTTCAATATTATCTCCAAAGGTTGATCTCAACCTTTGGAGATAATATTGAACTAGTGTGGCGCGTTTGTACGAAAGAGAGTTTTCATTACGTGTTTGGCCTAAAAAAGCACCTAGATGTTCCATGAAGTTCATTCATTGCTACAATATTGTTTGTTACCAGAAGGCATGAGCTAGGGAAGTAGCTTCCATCCAGGGATACAGTGTTTTATCAATCCCTGCTGGCAAAGGCCCTAGAGGAAGGCCTTGACTGGTCAATTGTGGAAAGCTCCACAGGCTGCCCGGATTTGCAATATCTCACAATAACAACATGGACATATAAAATAGCTCACATGGTCAATATTTACAATAGACCAACTGGGAACTTTCCAAACAAACCACCTGTTCTGATGCAGGAGACACTTGGCTCCCTGGACAGATGTGCCAGAAGTAGCACATGTGTTCTGGTCATGGGAGATCTGAACCTTGTTTGTGCCCACCCTGACTAACACGTGTAAAAGTGAATAAGACAGACACTCCCTGGACAGGGAATAAGGCACAAAAGCGCAGGCTGCGAGAGTTCCAAGGAAGGTTTATCTAGATCTCTGAGAGCGCTCTGACCACATCAAAGTTACAACACATTTATATAGTACATCTACATTTTTGACATATGATGCTACGTTGGACCAGGATTGGTCAGCCATGGTGGTGACTTAGGTGTGGGCATCATCTCTTCCTCCGGGTTAGTTGCTTGGTTGGCGGGAGGATTGACGTCAGACATTGTGCTCCGGATGGGTGAAGGTCAGGTCGCTGTGAAACATGATGGTCACTATCTAAGCTAAGAAAATACATTCTGAATAATGCATGCACTAAATAACAGTTGATCAAAAGACTCTTAGTAGTGTATCATGTTGTTATACAAATCACTCAAGGGCTTACACCATCTACACATTTGGGTTACACAGGTCACAGGTTTAAGAGCCTTGACCACTATAATACTGTCATTGAACTATAGGGTTAGTCTCACAAGAATCTCAGGTATGTGGCATTTGTTAGTACTGGGCACGATATACTGCACCGGGGTCTAATGTTAGCTGGGGGTCTGTTGGGTGGGCTTCATAGCGAGGTAGGCAGTCTGGCACATGAAAGGGATGCCTTGCAAGGACACAGGGTTAGAATGGCAATAGGTTTTGACTGGCGAGGGTAAGAGGGCAAGGACACTTTTGTGGAGATGGACGCACTCTGTGCTTGGCTCATGTCGGTTCACATGCAGGACAGTGATCTCACAGGAAAAGGGATGTGTTACATTCATTATTTTTTGCAAGCAGCTACGGCCTCAGCGTGAGAATGGAGCCGCAGATTTTTCCAATTGGTGTGGGGACGAGGGTGGGGGCTATGTGCTCCGAGCTGCGGCGGCGGGCAAAGGGGAGAGATGCGCTTTGTACCATCGCAGTGTGGCCTAGTTACCAAGATGGAGTCGAAAGGGGGTACAGAAAATGGATGCCCTGTGTCCTGCTCGGTGGTCCCATCTACGCGAATATAACTAAAAGTTAGTATCGCATAAGGGCAAGGGGCGTACCCACCACTTAGAGGCACTTGGTCCAAGTTCGGTACTGAGAAGTGACGGTAGAGAGGGGCCCATTGGCCCCTCGCTCCCACACATTCGCCCCTTTCGTTACATCTAAAGTAACAAATTCTTCTACTTTTTATTCTTTTCATTTTCCCTTCGGTAGTACTCAGCCTCTGCCACCGCCTCGTCCCACGCAGGGGTACCTTTTACGGGCATCCATGCTCTGCAGACGCTTCTTAGGCTGTTCCCTCTTCTGGCATATTCATCTGGGGTACACATTAAGTAAATACCTCCATCCCCATCTAGATATACCCATACTTCTTGGTACCATTGCAACTCTCTTGGCTCCTTTATTGTCGTGTAATGCAAATTATCCACTATGTCCCCATATTGCCTGTAAATTGCTGTCATTCTGTACTGTGGTGTGGTGTACTCTCCTGTTTGCATTTGGGCATCTATCATGGTAGCTACCGTTGTCGGTCGGCCCATTGTCACCATCATCATAGCCGAGGTTGGCATGCTTTTCTCACAACACCGCAGTCCCAGTTGGAACACACAAAAGAGTAAGAGCACACAAACGATGATGGGGATCAGTATTTTCATTGCCACATTTACCCATGATGGTATCCAGCTGAACAAATTGTCAAACCACGTATTTTCCTCTGTTCCTCCTTCCGCTCTCATTCTTTCCCCTAGGTTGTGTACTGCTTTTATCACATGGGAGAGTGTCCCGTTATCAGCATCTTCAGTTGGCACGAATGTGCAACACGCCCCCCCAATTTATTGGCAAACACCACCGTCCATCGCCGTGAGGAGATCAAGGACATATCGATTTTTTGCATTGTCATTAGGCGCAACGCACTGAGTTCTATCTTTATCACATTGAACCCCTCTTCAGTGTCGTTAGCCAATTGAATGAGCTCCCAGCCCACGATCTGCAACCATTTGGCGTTTGCTCGTGCTTGTAGTCCAGGGGCGAGAAGTGAGGCAAAGAATGTCTCTGCTGATGAAAAGAGCTTGTATTTCTGCGGGATCTCAGCAAGTAGTTTCGATGATTCGGATGAGATGTAATTGGAGGATATTTTACTTCATGTCAATCTTTTCTTTAGTTCATATTCTGACAATAGTTCATATGCTGGAGCTTCTGTTCGCGTTAGTTGGGGCGCTGCCAATTGTTCAGCCGATTGCCCTGCTGCCGATATGGCAGCCGATTGCTCTGCTGCCGATATGCCAGCCGATTGCTCTGCTGCCCCCTGGATGTGGCTCTCCGGTATTACCATCAGGGCTGTGTGGAGGGTCGCTAAAGCACAAGTTCCTTTCCACGATGCGGGGAGGTGCAGGTAAGCTTGTTTGCCGCAAACCCAATACATGTCCATTAGTACAGCTGTGCCTTTCTTCATGTCGGGGATTATTACCGTCTTGTTACATTTCCTTGCTTCTCCCATGTTTACCTTTCCTTCCCCACAGAAACACAGTTCATGTGGCACTTCTTTTTGTATTTTGATAGGTTTTTCTAGTGCTGTGACCCATGTTAGCTTTGCGACGTGTTGCGACCAGATGTGGTTACATGCCCCTTTTATCCATTGGAAAGTGTCATTTGGTAGGCCTCAAAGCGCTTCTGCTTTGCATTGTATTGTTTCTTCGTGCCATTTATTGTCTGCAAATCGTGTCCCCTTGATGACAAGAAATGGTTCTTCGAGGCAAACTACTCCTTGGCGTCGGCTTGTGCATGTTTTCTCGTTCTCCAGCTTTTCCAATGTGACAGTGTGTGCCTGGAATGTGCTCTTTATTCTAAATAGAACCAGATGAATCAAACATTGGGCCTCCGACAAGGGCACTTCCTGTGGTACTAACATTTTCGGTGTTCCTGATGCGTGCGGGATGAGTGAACAGACGTAGCAGCTCTCATTTGTTGCTTGCTTCGCCGTGGCACTCAAGTCAGAATACCATTTATTTGATTGATCAGGGTGGCGGGGATCTTCTATTTCATCTAATCCTAGGTCGTGATAGATGTATCTTTTCCCTCCTGCCCCCCTTTTCCTCCTCCTCCTCCTCCATTCCTGATCATTGTTTTTCACCCTTTTGTACTGTATCGGAAACATCCCAGCCCATGTTGTATCATTACTATTCAATATGGCATATGTATCATCATCAGTAGCAGCAATTTTGTGCGAGGTAGAGTGTATGGTTGTTTGTGCATTAATGCTAGTGTTAATTAAATCATTTGTCCAATAATAATCTCCTTCATATTCGTTATATGCATAAGCATGACTCGTATTTACATTGAAACGTAACATTGACACACTTGTTGATTCCACAGTGATGTACTCTGAGGGGTGCATTCCATCTGTTTGGTTAACATTAAGTCCATGTGACTCCTGCCATATTGTCTTTACCCCAGTCCATATCATTTGTGATCCTTCTCTTACCAAGTTAGCCCTGCTCCCTCCCCTTTGCATGTCATCAACAAGAGATAAAAGGGTGTAATACCATGCTGCAAAAAACACCATTACCGACATAAAAATTGCAGCACACTTCAAAATGCATTCAACATCACTGAACCTTTTAGCCCTAATGGCGACCCTATCGCTATCTAACATTAATTTGCTCTCTCCGATCGTGGGTCGTTGGGCCATTGTTCACCTGCAGGGGCGATATAAATTTGTTAAGTCATCATAATATACACAATTATTTACGGTCTTGTTCAACTTCACATTTAATCATTATTTTCAGTCAGGCTTGTTCTGTTACTCTTTTGTTCATGTTCTTTTACTGTAGAGACAGCCATTAAAAAATGAAGGTGGGAGATAGAGGGGGAGAGATAGGTGAGGTATAGATAGTATGCTTGGCCAATTGAAGAAGAGAGTGGGGAAGAGGCAGGAAAGAAGGAAGGAGGAAGCAAGTTGTGCAGAACAAAATACATATCATCATTTTTATCTCTGCATGTTCTTTAACTGACTCTTTTGTTATTTTCCTACAACCTCGTTTGTGGTCCCAGTGGCGCTGTCTTGCTCTTCTGGGGGGATTGTACTACTGTGTGCCCTCCTCACATCGGATAAGTGGACCCAATACTTCAATCCCTTCACTTTCACCGCAGTGGGGGTACTATAAATGACTTCGTAGGGGCCATGAAACCTGGGTGAATTCCACCTTCTCACAAAGCTGCGGACATACACATGTGCCCCCGGCATTAGTGGCCCGCTTGAACTGTCTGCGGCCGGTGTAGTAGTATCAGTCATCACATTTTCAGTAAAAGGCGGTGCTATTTGTCAAGCTATGCTACGTACTGCGTGTATTAACTGAGTTAGGTATTCCTTGAACTCTTCCCCCAGCACTGTGGCAGCCCTGTGCGCATCCGAGGCTCTTCTGATTGGGGATACTGGTGTGTGTATTCGCCTCCCTGTCGCAATTTCGTGGGGGCTTAGGTGGTGGTCTTTGCACAGCTGCGTCCTGAGTTGGAACAGTGCTAGGGGCAAGCAATAAACCAAGTTCTTCTTCAATGTGTTACACAATTTAGACAACTTACTCTTCAGTAACCCGTTGATCTTTTCTACCACTCCATTCGCCATTGGGTGATAAATCGAGCATAATTTGTGCTTCACCCCCAAAAGTGAGGTCACTTCCTTAAAGAGGTCATTCACAAAATGCGTGCCATTATCTGATCTAATGACGTCACACATCCCCCATCGCGAAAACACCTCCCGCACAAGGAATTTGGCCACACATTTTACGTCTGGGTGGGCGCATGGGCCTGCTTCCACCCACCTTGAAAAGGGGCACACCACCACAATCAAATTTCTTGCTCCGTTACACCGCTCTCCCATATCAGCATAGTCTATGTGGAGCTCTCTAAATGGTCCTGTTGGTCGTGGCAAGGTGCCACGTAGTGTTCTTAATGTCATTCCAGAATTATATGTTTGGCATGTTATGCATTCTACAATGAATTTTGACAGGTGCTCTTGTAAGTTGGGGACGAACCAGTGTTCTTGGATGTCTGCAGCAATGTGTTGTTTTGCTACATGGCCCCAACTGCAACTGCTGGAATGCTATTTCCAGTAACTCTATGGGCATTACAACCTTCCCTCTTGTCTCTCTTGTCTCCAAATGAGATCTGTGGCTGATTGTGTACATCCCTGTTTGCTCCACAGCTCTTGCTCCTCTTGGGATGCACGTTTTTGTAACTCTATTATCTGTGCTATTGGGGTATTATTGTATGCTTCTTCTCATGGGTCTATCGTAGTTGCTTTTGTGATGCACTCAAGTGTTGGTGTCATATTGAAATACGAGGCCTCCTTCACGGCTGCGTGGGCTGCCGCGTTTCCCAATGAGATTGCGTCTGTGTTGTTGGTATGAACTTGGCACTTCACCACAGCCACTACTGATGGTACTGCTAATGCATCTATTAGCTCATTCAACAATTTTGCATGCTGTACTGGAGAACCATCTGCCCTCCTGAATCCCCTTCTATGCCAGAGTGACAGCCCTGAGTGCACTGTGGTAGTTGCATAGGCTGAGTCTGAGTATATTGTCACTGCACAGCCTTTAGCAGTGTGCAGTGCTTCAATCAATGCAGTTAATTCTGCCGCCTGTGCTGAATAATGGGATGGAAGGCGCTTTTGCACAATTGTCTCATATTCATCTTCCTCCATGCGTACTACCGCCATTCCGACGTGTTTTTCTCCTGTCTCGGGATCTATTGATGCTGACCCATCTATGAAGTATAATTCTCCCTCCTGTAGGGCATTCTCACTTGCTTTAGGGATATCGTCACCTTCCCCCTCATACGTGGCACAATCGTGTTCTTGTATGTCCTCTGTCGTGCATGGCTCTGTAATAAATGTTGCAGGGTTTACTGTCTTGCACCTCACAACGTTTATGTTGGGGCTTGAGATTATTACTTCATACGCTGTTGCTCGTTGGGTCGTTAGTGTTGATTTTGTTCGCTCAAGGATGGCGAACAAGGAATGCTCCGCATATAGCCTTACCGAACATCCCATGACAATGGTGGTGCTTTTTTCAATCGCGAAGGCCGCAGCTGCGAGGGCCTGTTCGCACGCGAAATGACCTTGCATTACTGGATCTAGTGTCCCATTGTAGTAAGCCAATGGTTTGTGACCTAGTGATGTCTTCTGTGTTAGTACTGCTGTCATCAGTGTCCCATTGCAGTGGGAAAACAAGAAAAATTCCCTCTCATAATCTGGGTTCGCGAGGACTGGGGCGTCTGCGATAAGGTCTTTTAATTTCAAGTACTGTGTTATCATTTCCTGCGTCCATTTTATTGTCGCCCTATTCTTCTGTGCTTCTTTTAATGCTTGTAGTAAAGAGCGTGTGTATGCCGCATAATCAAGGATCCAAGCTCGGCAATAATTACAAATGCCAAGAAATTTTTGCATGTCTTTCACAGTTTTTGGTATTATTATGTTTATTTATTTATTTATTTAAATTTATATAGCGCGCAAGCAGCCCAGGGGCATTGAGGCGCTGTTACTTGCAATAACTTAGTTACATGGTACATATGATAGCGATTGTTGACACATTATGAGTAGTACAGGAAATCATACTGTTGTTACAAATATAGCATTTGGGCTATAATTACAAACCTAAATGATAAGTATTTGTGCTGATGTGTCGGTCCTTATGTGAAGAGGGTAGTTTTCAGTGTTTTGCGGAAGGTGGTGAGGGAGTCCTCGCCACGGATGGTGGGAGGTAGGGCATTGCGTATAGCAGCTGCTCGGTCTGGGAGTATTCGCTTCCCATCTTTAGATATCAGCTGTCCGAGGTATACAACCTCGGCAAGGCAGTATTGCAATTTCCCTTTGTCTACCTTTTATCCTTTGGCAGCTAACACATTCAGTAGTGTTATCGAGTCTTCTCAACACTTTTCTTCTGTATGGCTACAGACCAGTAAATCGTCTACATATTGAATGATGGTGCTCTCTACATCTATGTTTCCAATGTCTTCCTGTAACACCCTGTTAAAACTGCTGGGGCTTTCGCAATATCCCTGTGGGAGTCTGCAATGTTCATACCTGTTGTTCCCTAATGTAAATGCTGTTAGGTATCGGGATCCTGGGTCAAGGGGTATTGAGAAGAAGGCGTTTTTCAAATCAATTAATCAATTACAGTAAAACATGTTGATTCTTTTGGCACACTACACAGTATTGATGCCGGGTTAGGGACTAGAGGGAACTCTTTTTGAATGACGTCATTGAGTGGGAGGAGATCCTGGATCATCCTCCAACCCCTCCCTTTGCTTTTTTGATCGGAAAAATCGCTGTATTGCACAGGGAGGTTGATGGCACTATAATGCCTTGTTTCAGGAGTGCATTTATCGTTTCTTTAATTCCCTCCTCCACTTCCTTTGATATGGGATATTGTTTTACTCTCGGCAGCATTGCACCTGGTTTGAGTTTTACTTTTATTGGTGTCACCTCATGCAGCAGCCCTACATCGTGGGGCCCGGTAGTCCAAATTTCAGGTGCTACTTTTGTCATGTCTTCCTCAAATATAGTTAGTGTCGCTTTAACACTAGCCATCAATGGGCCTCATTACGACCCAGGTGCTAATGGGTTAACGGCGCCGTAAAAGGCTGCGGCGCCGTTAACCTATTAGCGCCTAATTACGAGGTCCCTTTGCGGGACCCGACCTTAACGGCTGCTGTAGACCAGCTGTTAAAGTAGGGACCCGCAAAGGGACCTTGGTGCTAATTACGATGCCGCAATTTGCGGCACCATACTTAGCGCCTTCCCCATTCCCATTGAGCCCTATGGGGCAAAAATGGGAATGGGGAAGGGCCATGGAGGAAGGGGGAATTACCGCCCCGCAAACCTTGTAATGGGGTGGTAATTCCCCCTTTCTCCATGGCGGAGTCGGTAATTTACCGGCATGGACTATGGTGCTAATAGCACCATGGTCTTCTGCCAGGGTCGTAATGAGGCCCAATGGGTTATGTACCTCTCTGTATTCGACCATAATATCACATGGTATGCTTATTTCCATTATTATTTCTCCATCATCCTCACCATCAGTGAACAATTCCTCATCTGTTATGTCTCGTAGCATTACATTTGGGTCTATGCACAACACAGTCCTCCACTCGCACCCCTGCGCGTCCAGTCCTATGACCACAATACATTTACTGGATACTTGAACTGCCTCAATGTCTATGGACATTATCGTTCCTGGTACAATGTCTGTGTGTGCAATTGGGCGAAATATGAAATGTGATGGTGTTCTCCATTCTTTTCTCTTTATCTCTGGAACCACCCGTGCCAACACCTTGATACCATATATGAACATGCTTATATCAATGGGTACCCCTCACACCACAACTTCATTCATCACTGTCCTGATCATCAACATTGCTCGTACTGGGCACAATCCGGTGTTAAGCACACTATTCCTCGTTTTGTAAAAGAGATCGTCATATTCAATTTGCTTAACAAATCTCTACCCAGCAGATTAATTGGCGCGTCTTCGTGGTACAGTAAGGGTGCGCGCACGTTTTTTCCCCCCACCGTTATAACAAGATCTTTAGTGTAAGGAACTTTTAAAATAGCCCCAGAGAACCCCTGCGTCTCTAAATTCCTGCCTGAGAGTGGAAACCGCCCTTCCATAAGGCATGATTTCTCTGCTCCAGAGTCTACCATGAAGATAAACTGCTTATTTCCTATCTCTGCCCCCACTAGTGGTTCCTCTTCTGCACATAGGGTGGTGGATAGGACTGGACACGCAAGCGTTCCCTGTGGGCTGTCCTATTCTGAATGTCTTTCTTGCCCTGGCATGGAGAAGACATTATCTCCGATCACTGTCACGCCACGGTACGGTGCAGGTGCACCGTTCGCAGATGTTGCATAACAATTACTGGTTGCGCTTCCCACTACATTTTGTCTTGCCATTGGTTGTGGTGGTGGTTGCCTTCCTTGCTGTACCTGAGGTTCGTTATAGCAGTAGTCTTGTTGCCTCCCACTTCCCATTGGTAGCCCGTAGGGGCTACCTGTGTGGAAATCGATATAATATTGTGACCCCAATCGCATTGTTTAAATGTATGTTGGCCTACGCCAAGCTGTCTAAAGAATATTATGTACATAGGTTCCGCGGCAAGGTCTTGACCTTAATGTATCGTGAAAGCTGCCATCTTGGATTTAGCCGCCATTGTAGGTACTCTTGCCGTGTGAAAGTCACCTCGAATCACAAAATGGAGGCCGAATGATATTTCGAGTAAGTCTTCGGCTATGGTGACCTCCGCACACGTGAATGAATAATATGTCCGCAGGCTACCTGTTAGGGTCATGAACTAAGACCCTGTCCTCTGTTTAACCTAGGTGTAAATATGTAACTGTATCAGCGGAACCGATCTAATATATGGAAATTGCATGTTCGACCTGGCTACGAACCCTAGCCGTCGTTCCAAGAATGGTTAACTTACAAGAGGGCTGGCCAATGCAGTACAAAATGTATAAAAACCCGAGCATCCCGATGATCGGTCTCTCCCACTTTCAGTGCGAACCTAACGTTGAAGGTTCGCATGTTAGTCAGAGGGCCGAATAGCTATTCGCATGTCAATTGACTTTGGTAACTTTGTAACTTTGAAATAAAGCGCTTTGTATGTCCTTTGTAACCTGTGTTGGTGTGTTTCCTTTTGGGCTTCCCGGCCTCATATCAATTTCTCTGTTTCCACACCTGGGTGCGGACACCCCCAACCTTGTTCGTTCTCCATGGGCTGTTGCCCCTGGAAATACCCTGAGGGCCGCATTCTACAATCTCTAGAGTAGTGTCCCCATCTCCCACAGTTCCAGCATGACCCTTGTGGTCTGCCTCTCATTCCTTGGCCGCCAAATCCCCTATTTCCCATACCTCCAAACCCCCCTCTCTGGCCACGGTACCCACCTCTTCCTCTTGCCAGTTGGTCTTGCCACTGTTGTCCACCGTATTGCTCTTCTCCGTTCCACTGTCCTGGCCCTCCTGTAGCCCGTAGTGTTGCTATTGTTGCTGGTCTGTTCCCTGCTCCTTCGGCCCCCTCGTTTTCTCGGTCTGTGGTTACGCTGGCGTTGACGGCGGCGAACTTCACTAATTTGTTCTGTACCAGCTTCGCCTTGTCTGCCAGCCTTTTTCGTGCTATCTCCTTTTCCCTTTCTTTGATCCTCCTGCAGTGGTGCACAATTATACTCTGTATTTCAGGCCAGCCCTTGGCTTCTATCCCAGCTATTTCGTCCAACGCCTTCTGCACCTCCTTCGGGAGCCCCTTCTTGATGATAAAATAAAACAAGGCGGTGGACTGGTTCCACACCGTGCCAGTTTCACTTCTCCATAAATCCTGCACCCGTAGTATGAATTGCGTAGGATCCTCGTTCTCCTCCATTGTACAATGCATCACTAAATGTAAATCTGCAATATCTGGAAACATGCGCCTCAATGCATCCCATACCTGTGCTCGAACATTATTGAACGCCGATCCATCGTGGCGATCACAACTCATCGTTACTCCAGGGAATCCGGCTCTTCCCCACAATGCGTCTGCTTGGTCACTGATTGCTGACACTAATAAGCTCTTCACATCCCCTATTGCTAGCGGCACTCCTGCTGTGTTTTTCTCGAAGGCGTGTATCCATTTCCCGGCCCCTCCTGACAGTGGGGGGAGGACCTTTAGCAAGTTGTTTTTGTCCATTTGTGCCCACAGAATGTAATGTGGCCTACCTGCTCCTTTATGTATCAATGGCATTTGCAACTTGTGTTTCTTCCCTATCTTACTTACTGCACCTTTCTTTGTCTTACTTACCATCATATTTCCCTCTCGCTGTCTTAACCTACCCTGCCATAGTGGTGGCGATGGTGTGTCTGGGTACCGGCGGTTTGGCAGTGAGGACCCTGTATCGGCAGCTGCCTCTTTATATTCATCTAAGTCACTCCACACTTCTATTTCTGATTCTTGCTCATTGTTCCCTTCACATCCTTCTCCTCTCTCACTTTCTGGGGTAGGTGGGCGTATAATCCTCACGGGTTTGTCCTTTAGATGGAATAGGAACTCCCCTGACCGCCCCTCCTTCTCTTGCCCTTGTGGTATGCGTGTTCCTTGTGATGATACTGACCGTGCTGGCTCTGAGATCACTTGTGCCACTTCTCATGCTGTGCTTAATGTTGGTGTTAGATCCGCTATAGATAATGGTGGTAGCATCTGGCTCCTATCGCACAATGCTCGTAGCCGCGTTATCTCCATCTGTGCATGCGCTAGTTGGCGGTCTAATTCTCCAATGATATGTGGTAAATTCACGGGGGGTGCACTTGTTGGGCCATACAAACCTCCTTTATCATAAGGCGGTGGTGCTGTGGCAACTGCTCCTGTTGTAGGTGTAGGAGTTGGACATGCTGGTACGTTCAGGGGCTCACTATATCCTACTGCTGGTCTGGACATTAGAGGGTATATTTTCGTTGTATCGCCTTCAGCTGTAGTGGTTGTGCACTCGCCCTTTGGTGTTCCACTTACCTCTTCCTGTGATTTCTGTGTTTCATTCCCCTTCTCCTTGCTTACCTCCGCTGCAGGTGCAACTTCCTCAAACATTCGCCATAGGTCTAGTACTTCCCTTCTGTTTTGCAATTGTTTCCCCTTATACCTTGCTAACAAGTGTGTAGATACTAGATCTAATACTCTTTTGTCGAATGACCCACCTTCTGGCCAGATTGGTGTCACACTATCCCCTTTTATCTCCGTCAACCAATGATCATGATATTTTTGTATTTTCTCACTGTATAACGGAAGGTGCTGACAAATATGTGCTAGTGGTGTTATTCCTCCCATGATGATGTGTTTCCTTCCATGTCTCTGTCTGTACTTACCTTTTGACCTCCCTTTCCACTTAATCACTTCTTCACCAGTTGGATAATATATCACAAACTTTGTCAATTGCTTGTAATTTGTATATATATATATGTATCAAGATATATATATCACCCCCCCTTTCAACGTTAGCCTTTTAGTTATTGCATGTTCAAATTCAACAGGTCATTGTTGCATAGTTTGCCACTTTAACCACAAATTAATCACAGTACTTGGATATCCTTGACAAAAAATGGACAGAACATAAAACCACATATAACACTTATCATGCACATGCACTACCTGCGCGCGTTTTCTTCCCCGTTTCTCCCTTTTTTCCCACTCCCTTTCCCGTTTCACCTACTCTTCTCATTCACTCCCCACCTCTTACACCCTCTTACTCTTTTCCAAGAATCCTTTCGTACCCAGAAAAAGAATGTTTTAAATAACTACTCCGAGTCTACTTAATATACGAGACTCCTACTATTTTCTCTGTAACTTCACTTATTTATTCTGCACTGGACGAGACAATGCTACGTGGCGCCGCCTTCTACCCCGTTCGGGCTAGGATACCCCTTATCTTTTTCTCTTCACTTCTTACCAAAACCTAATGGCCATATAAAGGATAGATCAGAAAAGCCTCATCATCACTCACACAGGCCCTACTCTTCCCTGCTAACCGTTACCACCTGTCCTCCCTATTTCCCCCTTACCTTTCCTTTGTAACCTTCACAACCGGCACTCACGTGTTCAGTCAGGTGACCCGAGGATCGCCGCTCGCAGTCCGACCCCAGTCAGGCTCGCACCCCAACCAAGCCGTGGCCCGCATCGGCGAGCAGCTTTTCAGTCGGGTATTCGTCAACCGGGAACCCTTGACCCTTCTTCGTAGTGCGCGCAGGCTGGTCGACCGCGGAGGCAATGGTTTTGCTGGGGGGCGACCCGTATCTCGCCGCTCGGCGCCGGCCTCGAGGCACCTTTCCGATCACGTCACAGAGGGTCACCAAATGTTTGTGCCCACCCTGACTAACACGTGTAAAAATGAATAAGACAGACACTCCCTGGACAGGGAATAAGGCACAAAAGCGCAGTCTGCGAGAGTTCCAAGGAAGGTTTATCTAGATCTCTGAGAGCGCTCTGACCACATCAAAGTTACAACACATTTATATAGTACATCTACACTTTTGACACATGATGCTACGTTGGACCAGGATTGGTCAGCCGTGGTGGTGACTTAGGTGTGGGCATCATCTCTTCCTCCAGGTTGGTTGCTTGGTTGGCGGGAGGATTGACGTCAGACATTGTACTCCGGATGGGTAAAGGTCAGGTCGCTGTGAAACACAATGGTCCCTATCTAAGCTAAGAAAATACATTCTGAATAATGCATGGACTAAATAACAGTTGATCAAAAGACTCTTAGTAGTGTATCATGTTGTTATACAAATCACTCAAGGGCTTACACCATCTACACATTTGGGTTACACAGGTCACAGATTTAAGAGCCTTGACCACTATAATACTGTCATTGAACTATAGGGTTAGTCTCACAAGAATCTCAGGTATGTGGCAATTGTTAGTACTGGGCACAATATACTGCACCGGGGTCTAATGTTAGCTGGTGGGTCTGTTGGGTGGGCTTCATAGCGAGGTTGGCAGTCTGGCACATGAAAGGGATGCCTTGCAAGGACACAGGGTTAGAATGGCAATAAGTTTCGACTGGCGAGGGTAAGAGGGCAAGGACACTTTTGTGGAGATGGACGCACTCTGTGCTTGGCTCATGTCGGTTCACATGCAGGACAGTGATCTCACAGGAAAAGGGATGTGTTACATTCATTATTTGTTGCAAGCAGCTCCAGCCTCAGCATGAGAATGGAGGCGCGGATTTTTCCAGTTGGTGTGGGGATGAGGGTGGGGGCTATGTGCTCCGAGCTGCGGCGGCAGGCAAAGGGGAGAGATGCGTTTTGTACTATCGCAGTGAGGCCTAGTTACCAAGATGGAGTCGAAAGGGGGTACAGAAAATGGATGCCCTGTGTCCTGCTCAGTGGTCCCATCTACGCGAATATAACTAAAAGTTAGTATCGCATAAGGGCAAGGGGCGTACCCACCACTTAGAGGCACTTGGACCAAGTTCGGTACTGAGACGTGACGGTAGAGAGGGGCACATTGGCCCCTCGCTCCCACACAACCTGCAATTTGAGCCACTGCAAGAGGGTACCCGGTCATTTTACTGAAAACAAAACAGAGTGGTACATTTTACCGAAGACCATAATACCGAAAAACACAGAAAATATGAAATAAATATATATAGAGTAGTGGGGTAATGGGTTAGAATGAGTCGAGATGGGGTTGGGGTGGGGTTATGAGGGTAGAAAATCCAGGGATGTTGGGGTGGGAATAAACAAATGGGTGGATCAAGGTTTTGCTTGGGGAATTGCTATGTTGATTGCTGACCACTGTGAGGGGTCAGAAATGTGAGGCAGAAAACCTTGTGAGGGTTTTACAACAAATGCCATCTATTAAAGTAGAAGGTTGGATAAACGCCTTACTATCCCTACCCTGACAAGGATTTCCCTGCTTAAAATAAACTAAAGGAAACTCTCTAACAAAGGATAGCTGTCCCTCACACGTATACATATAATGAATAAATAAGGAAATGCATTGCAGTTCAAAGACAATAATATAATAAGTGAATCCGTAATGTAACCACAGTCTCTCCTTATAACCTGGGCAAATTCCCATTCCCCAGAGCAGGATTCTGCTTCACAGTTCCAAAAAGAAAGTAAGGACATTTTGATTTGCAACAAAGTTCCAGCACAGTTCTTTGCAACTTCAATTTGTCAGCAGAAAGTTCAAACACTCCAGTGATTCAACAAAGAAAATGGAAGGCTCTTCCTCTTCCTTAGACAAATGTTTGATTTATCCTCCTCACATAAAGGAAACGTTCTCAGTTCATCAATAGCAACAATAATTGTCTTGGTCAGGATGATTTGCCACAACTGAGAAGTTCTAAAGAAATATACTTGCTTTGTAACAGCTTAACACATTTCTTTCTTCAGCACCTTTAGCAACATAACTTGTCTTTGTCAGGATATTTTATAGCATTTCATCAACTTATACTTGGTTTACTTCCATGCCACGCCTACTACCTCAGTTCACACCTCGTTTATTCCCATGCCAGGTCTACTCCTCTGAACATTTGCCATCCGAGTATACTTCCCTGCCTGAACAGCGTTTCACAATAACAAGTGCCTTTTGTGGTTAGGTTTAACTCAGAATAGGTTCACAACAGCTTCACAGTTTTGCAGCTTCAAACTTTTAACAACTCTTCAGGGAAAACAAGATTCACATTGATTCACATTGATGCTCTTTAATACTCCTCTGTAATAATGTGCCTCTCCTTCTGAATACCCTTTTCCAGTAGGGCATACTTTTGCCACTTGTTTCCCCAACGCATAAGCAACCAAATACTGACAAGGATAGGGTCTCATTCTGCTTCTCCCTTGGCTTTGGCAATGTCAGTTTATAACCAGCTTTTACTATATGTTGTACAAAGTATGGGCAACAAGTTTCACAATTTATGGACCTTTCATTTGCCACGTTCTGCCGTTGGCAATATCTGCTGGATTACAATTGCCTTGATTTTAGTCTCACATGGCTTGGGCAATGCTTGTAGGTATTAGTTCTTAAAAATATCACCCCATAGGGTTGCTGGGTATTCCACAAACTCATACTTTTAAATGTACAGTCATTTGGTTTTGTTATCTAATGCTTTCTCTGCTTTTCAATGGTTTTGTATTCAAAATTACTTTTAGAACCACTTTCACTCATATGCGAGTGCCACTTAATTGGTGAATGTCTGCCCTGAACACGTGAATGGGTGCGAATCGCTCTAGGGTCACTACCAGGTTGTGAGCTCAATAGGTAAGGCGTCCGATCCCCTTGACGCTCGCAGGACTTCTGTTTCTATGGCTCCTTGTGACCCGGCAAACTGCTTCTCTTAGTGCTGCACCGCGCACACCACCTTCAACAGGAGCTCCTTCTTCTCTTGAGGTCTTCTGGTGCATGTCAGCCACTGGAGACAGCCTCCTGGGAAAGAAAGCTACCCTTGCTTTCACTTCCCACTGTGCAGCCTCTACAGAACAGGTCCCCAGAGGGCAAGCTTCCCTCTTGCCCACTTCCCCCTGCACGACCTCTTCACTTCAGGCTTCTGGAGGTGCAGATGCTCTCATGACCGGCAGCCTGTATCTGCTGAACAGTGGTCCTGGAGTCTTCTCCCTCCTCCAACTTCTGCCTTGGCTGCCTGCATGAATCACACTGCTTCTGCTCCTTGGTCTTCCCCTTGCTCTTGCTAAGGCCCTGCACCTGAGTGGACCTTTTAAGCCTCTTAGTCTCCCTCAGGTGTGGGTCATCTTAGTTAACAATCTGACCACTCCTTCAACATTGTACCCTTTCAGCCCTCTTCTTCGTCCCAGTACTTGGGGAATTATGGGACTGGAAGTTCCCAATGGCAAAGTACATTTTTCGGGATTGATTTTCACTATTAAACTCATTTCTGTTCCCTATAATATTCTTTGAGGAATATCATAAGGGTCAGTCGTCAGACTTGGTTGGAAAGAGAAATGCAGTTCTTTTAAGCTTCTGTTATTTACAGATTTTCTTTCACTGCACCTTTGGGCATTAGGGAGGGTTTTCGCTTTATAAGTCTTCAGGATTTTGGAAAGATTTGTATTTCTCCCGATGCCTATGACTTTGTGATTGTTCTCACCCATATTGATATGCTGAGCTTGTGGGACGAAAATATGATTATTACAACAAGCCATTACATACTTTGTTATTGAGGAGATATCTTCCCAAGAGGAAGACAAATGCTGCGTCCCATCCCACAGAGTCCTCTCATTCTCCTGGGTGCTTTCTCCTCCCAGGTGATCCTCCTTCAAAACACCAACCCCAAGGTCAGGATCACAAAGCATCTGCTCTTCCCTGGCCACCTAGGAGGAGACTTTAGGTATGGATTTAGTGAGGAGTCCGTAGGATTCATCCCACCACCCTCCAAGAACTCATCCGCATGCCATTAATGCAGCCTGTATTTTGAACATCTTGGGCCTGAGAGCCTGCAATGGTAGACATAGGGCTGTCCAGCCCGCTGCGCTTACTTTCTCTGGGCCAAAAGGGTCCTCCTGTATCGATTATATGTGGATAAATGTCAAAGCCTGACCCTTGATTCATAGCTTTTCTGTACTTGACTGCAATGAGAGCAATTACAAGCCACTCATGTGCTCCATTCATTTAGCTACATGTGGGGCACCATCCCATCTACCCCGCATAGATCTGTAGACATTGAGGTAACAGGTCTGGCAAAATGAAGGGTAAAATGGGGAGATGAACTAACGAACAACTTCAACGCCAACATTTCCCACTCTATATTGTGTGACATCGAAGAAATGTGTACTCCTAACTTCAGTGCCAAAGTTATATTGGGTAATTATGAAGCCATGATTGAAAGTCTCCAGGCCATTTAACCAAGCCTGCTAGGCGGATTAAGAAAAAGGAGTTAACGAAGGTGATTCGATGAGGTTTGTAGAGCTGCAAAGTGTGATCTAAGGCATTGTTTGAAGGAGGGCTTAGTGGTAGATAAAGAAAGGCTGCATAATCTTAGGACAGCCTATAAATATCTGATCCAGAAGAAAAAGGCAGCCTTTAACCAGGACAGATGGGACGCTTTGCTTTCGGGCATGTTCAACTGGCGATTCCTGCCTGTTCTGGAAAATGCTGGCAGGGAAAGATCTCTATGATATGATATGATAGGTTATTTATAATGCGCTTAATACCCAGAGGTTTTTAAGCGCGGACCCGGGGTTCGAACCAGTGGTGTTCTGTGTCGTCCTACTTCCAAGGCGAGCACGTTGCCCCTGAGCTATCCTCCCGAGACTATGGCCCCAATACCCAGTAGTGCAGCATATCTTCGTTCATAAGGCATAAGCATTTTGGGGAGCTTTACCAAAAAATAAAATATAAATGAATTATAATAAAATATAAAAATATGAATAAATATCATACCAATCCAGGGTGGCCCAGATGGAGGAATGTGCTCCACTAAAAAATGTATTAGCCCCGCACATAAATGTCTTGGAGATAACAGAGAATGAGGTTGAAAGCGCGATCCAAGCACAATCAGGCGGAAAAGCACCAGGCCCAGATACGATCCCAGTGGATCGATTAAAAAAAAACAGCTGTCGATATAGGTCCCGTTATTGTGCCATCTATTTAATGTAGCACTTGAGTATAGTGATACCAAGGTCATGGTGCAATGCAGAAATCATACCAATCTTCAAGAAAGGAGACACGGACCAGCCAGAAAACTACCGCCCAATATCCCTCCTTGATGGGGTGGGTAAAACCTTTGCTAAGGTCATTTTAGAGCTCTTACACTGCTGTGTGGACATAGCTGGTATTATTAGTCACCTGCAAGCCGGCTTCTGGAAAGGGTTTAGTACTACTGAGCAGAGCTTTCGTCTCCAACTAATATTTGATAAATATACCAGCCTTACTAGAGCATGGATATATGCTGTCTTTGTCGACCTAAAGACTGCATTCGATAGCGTCCCCAGAAATATTCTGTGGCAAGTATTGAGTAATACAGGCATCCCCCAAAACCTGTTAACTCCAATTCACCTTTTGTATACCTGCAACACAGCATCTGTACGCTGGGGATTGAAGGGTGAACTGACAGACCCAATTGGCCCCACTGCTCTTTAGCACTTCTTTTTTGTGTGCATTAGTTTAATTACAAATAAACTTTAAGCACTTTACAAATTCCAATAAACAACAGTTTTAAAATCACCTTAAAATTCAGTCACAAGATAATACAAACATATAAATCATTCAATCAAATCTAAAATTCATCATTATTTAAACACTATAATTAGTCATTTAAACACTCTGAAGTCTCTATTGCATTTGTTACTAGATTCCAAATAGCAAAAGCAGCTGCACTTATCACGACAGATTCAGCCCCCATTAATGTGGACCAAAATTGGTCCTCCCTTATGTTGTTCATGGAACTCACAAAATTACTATACCCATCTTGTAATAGTCCTTCAATGCAACACGTGAGGTTAGTACATGCCGACCAGTCTCAATCTCTAGATTACAGCATCTACAAAGGGCATCCATCGCGTAAGACAGAGTCATTCCAACGACTAGTATATCACTTGGTGGGAAGTATATTAAATCGAAGGTGCAAAATAAAGGGCTTTAGCTCAGAACTACAACATTTGGTTAAGTAGCTGTGTGCCATATTTCCCTTAAAACTTTGATACAAGTATTCCTTATATGTTTTGTGCTGATGAAGCTTCTCAATGTTGGAAGCCAAATCCCATTGTTGGGTCTTTAGTTTGACTATTCTTTCATAATCAGGACGAGTTTCAAACATTTCCTGTTCAAGGCCCAGCATTGACAAATGATTTTTAGTGAATCCCTTTAATTCTACAATAAATGGATTCAAACAATCAAAAGACATCCCTTTACCCAACAGCTGTACGAGAGCATTTGAGCTGCGGTCTTATTTGCACAGTTTGGCATATAACAATACTCTTCTAGCACTCCACAGCGAATGGAAGGATGGAAGGCAATATTCAAGTCCCAAAGCTTCAACCGGGACTGCTTTCGACAGGTTGATGATAGATCGTAACAATTTTGCTTCTAACTTTCCCAGCCACTTAACCTGATTTAATGATAATACTTCAAGCGCATAAAACATTGATGGAATTATACTTATTTTGTAGATTTCTACAAAGCCACAAATAGTTCACCCCCCCCCCACTGTATACAATTAAATTCTTAATTACTAACCATCTTTTCTACATTTTTTCAGAAACAGACAAAAGCTTCATAGTATGTGGAAGATTATCAAATTTTACTGGGAAACCCAACTATGTAAATTCCTGTGCATTTTGCAGTACAGTATTATGCAATTGCCATTTCTATTTTTCTATTGCTGTGTGGCTATCACCAAGGCACATTGTTCTGGTCTTCAATTTATTAATGACTATATCGTTATCCCTTGCATAATCAGCGAGCGCAGTTAGTGATCGTTGCAAGCCAATGCGAGTCTGATCAAGAATAATAATGTTGTCTGCATAAGACATAAGACATGCTGACAATCTTAGTGGATTTAAATATATGAATCCGTCATTATTTAGCACTTATATCAATGAGGTCATTGAGGAGCCACACAGCCTTGATCGGCCAAGATTGGGGAGCATTACGTTTCCTGCCCTATTATTCCCGGATGACACCGTTCTGCTGGCTTCCTCGCCAATGGGTCCTAAGTGCACCCTGTCAAAGTTTATAGGGGAATGCAATGAATTGGGTCTTGAATTGGACAAAGAAAAAATGAAAACATTAGTATTCCGACCCCGTTTAGCCCAATCTTTAAAGGTGTACACTGAGGTGGATGGTGCCATTTTGGAACAAGTCTCATCCTACAAATACCTTTGAGTTAGGTTTACGGAGAACGGTCTGTGGACCCAACAGGTAATTAAATCATCATTAACACTCTAAAAGTACTGTGGTGAAATAGGGGGTTTTCATAGTACCCATTATAGTGGTGCTATCAGCCCAACCCTAGAATTACACCAGATGCAGGCTGTTGCCACATCACTATACGCTGCTGAACTATGCGGCGGCGTGGGAGTGAAATCACTGGGTACAGCCAAGGCGAAATTTTCAAAAATGCTACTCATGTTATCTAGATCTACACCAAGCGCCAGTATGTTTTTGGAACGCAACCTTCAACCGGTCAAAGACCAAGCTAGACTAAAGCCCCTCTTGTACTGGAGAAGGTTATGGACCTCACCAGATTTGGTTATCTATAAAGATGCAATGGTGCATGTCCTTTGGTTTGGTGGGGGCCAATTCCCTCCCATGGTTCAAATTTGTAAAAACAGAAATGGCTAAATTGAACATGGACCAGTACTGGAGGAGCCCTGAATTGATGACAAGGGCCACAAGGTGACAGATCAAATCTGCAGGAGGCATCAGATCTCGTCGTAAGCTGGTAGAGGAATACACCACTCTTCCGCACTATATACTGTGCAAACCCGAGTTTGGGTTTGAGTCCTATCTGGACATGATTAGTCTGCGATTTCCGCAGTGCTTATACATACAGTTTTGCTTCAATATTCTAAAGGTGGCATCTTTCACGCAGAACTGACGAGGGTCAAAGGCTAAAGCATGCCTGGTATGTGGGGCAATAAAAGAATCCATTGCCCATTTTCTGTTCTTCTGCAATGGCTATAAAGGCTATCGTGAGAAATATTTACTACCACTTTTTAGATTAGTTGGTATTCACCATGTTGAGATCGCCCTAAACTATTGTAAGGATGCCAATAGCATGACAACGGTTTACTTTGCATCTGAATATATTCATAGGGCATGGTTAAAGCGAAGTAAAATGGATGAAGTAATGGCCCCCCCTTTAATTAGTCCTTGACCTAGCATTGACCGCCAATGATGTACATTTTTTTACTGTGACACTTTATAACATCCTTGTTTTGCACAACTGTCCATCTAATGTTTTATTGATTTTATCTTTGATCATGTCTTTGCATTTTAACTATTCTCAGTTATGATATATATATATATATATCTTTTTTTTAAATGTTATTGGGCCTCATTACGACCCTGGCGGAGTGGGTTTACGCCAGCGGTATTCGCGGCGGACCCTTCCGCCCTACTACGAGTTCCCGTAGCGCCATGGAGCGGTTTCCGCCTGGTTTTTCCGGGCGGAGAAATCCATGGCGCTACGGGACCTTGTTGTTAATTACGCCACCGTATTTTACGGTGGCGTAATTAACGCCTTCCCCACTCCCATTATACCCTATGGGGCAAAAATGGGAATGGGGAAGGGTAAAATGGGGAATGGGGATTTACCGCCCCGCCAAGGTCGGAATGGGGCGGTAAATCCGCCAACCCCCATGGCGGTATCGGCAGCTTTCCGCCGTGCTCCATGGTGCATATTGCACCACGATCTCCGCCAGGGTCGTAATGAGGGCCATTGTATTATTTGCTGCTTTTTGGCTAACGCCGAAATAAAGCTCATTTGACTTGACTTGAAAATATTGGTTTTGCTTGTTTTTATAACTTTTAATATTGTTAGTGTTATAGTTATTGCTGATGGAAGACGTGTTAATAGGTACGTGAGTGAAGTGATTTGCATTAAATGATGGCCTATGAGGGCATGATGGACATATTAGCTAACTGTTTTGCTTGAATGAATGGGACGCTGTTAGATTGCGCCCTGTTTATTCAAACACAAATTACTGCTAGTAACATTGTATGTTCAAAATACGGGGTACTAATATGTATAATATATTTAATGGTGGGCTGCACTGATTGATAACAGGACCAGAGCCAATTGTTAAGTATTTTCTACTGCTTGGGCCTATAACTTTGGTCTTGGGTATTTCATGACTCATGCATTGTGCTGTGTCATGTTTCACTGCCCACTGGCTAACTGCTCTCCCTCTGCCTTCTTGCCCATCTTGCCCATCACTCTCCATATGGTCCATCATTTCTTTTTCTCTCCTTCCCCCTCCATATTGTGAATATGTTTTAAAATATGTTTTAAAAATGTAGATTTACGTCCGATCCTCAAGAAATGGAACATCTAAAAATACGGCAGAGGACATGCTGTTTGTAGATGCCCCATTTCTGGAAACGGGCTGGTGACCTTATTCACAAAGATCACATGTGCATTTCCAGGGGGCTGAGTTGTAGCGTAAATTATGTGCTGCTATCTACTTTGAATAACATTGGCGTTGGGAGCGCTCACCTGACACTAATGTTGTATAGGCTCTCAGTGCGCTCATCTTACATTTAACCCTTTTTGCCGTCTTTCTCGTACATCTGGACTGGTGGTATCTCATATCCTTTTCTTGGTCAATGGGACATGGAACCTTCATGATGGTTCCTTAAAAGGCATGTCACTGTCAAATTTGATTCAAACAAAAAATAATCTTATCCCATTTGAGGAATAGAAATGCAAGTGAGACAACAGCGATTCATATGTCTGCTGCCCCTCTTTACGAAAAATTGCATGACAGATTCAGGAAATATCCTGTCATGCAACGTGCACCCCGTCTGCTCCTCTTTCACACAGGAGCATGGGGTTGCCTTATATTTCTGCACATTTAAAAATGGTGTGAAATCTGAGGGTATTCTCACTTCTACTCCCTTGGGATCCTCTACACAAGTGGCCAGGGAAAGGCTATCGCTCTTGGATCCCGACCCTGGGGATGGAGAAGCGAAGGAGGATCACCTTGGTGGAGGGTCCTTGGGGATTGGGAATGAGATGTTCTCAGGCGAGATACAATATTCTGCATTTCCCATCCAGGAAGAACCCTCTATTCCAAAGGCAGTTATGGGATATTGATATCCATGTCCCATTGACCAAGAAAAGGATATGAGATACCACCAGTTCAGATGTAACAGAAAGACGGCCAAAGGGGTTAAATGTAAGATGAGCGCAACATGATATCCCCCTTTCCCTATTTCCCAACACTTCCCCAACCTTCATGGGGTGTTATAAGCCGGTTCCCTTCATCTTTCCACATACGGCACTTAACAGTAGTTGGACGAAGAAGAGACCCCTAAGAGCAATGAGGATTACACCTTTTTGACCACTTTAGTAATGGGACGAAGAAGATTCCTACTAAGAGCTGTGAGGGTCAGGCATGTCCCTTTAATTATGGTCAGACCGGACAGATAGACATCCACACTTGCAGCCTGCCAAGGGGCTTCAGGTGTATAAAGGGAGATCAGCCAAACAGAAAAAGAGAGTGGGAGCGCAACAAGGAGAGCAGCAGAAGACTTGTGTGAGGAGGCAGCCATGGTGGAAGGAGACCAATACTGGATGCTGGCAACCATCCCAGCGGACTTGGGGGACCCAATGTGCACTGGTCGTGTAACTTCCCCAAGCCTGGAAGCCTCCATACCCCAGAGTCAGCCGCAGGAGCGGCCGAGGGGCCGGAGCAGAGAGGACGCTGCCCACGTGCTGAAAGAAGCATTGAAGCTGCTGGTGCGTGGAGAGAGGCGCACTGCAAGGCAAGCAGGGTTTGCGCCAGTAAGTTTTCCCAACTTCAGAAGCAGAAGGGAAGTCGTCAGAACCACTGGAGAAGAAGCACAGAAGGCCGGTGAGTGTCGGAAGGGCATAGAAGCTCTAACAGGACCGCAAGTGAACAACGCTCCGTAATATGGAAGCAAATAAATGCCCATTGAATACCAAACTAAAGGGCAACTTAACTTTGAACAAATAAATGCCTTTTGAATACCAAACTAAATGGAAACTTAACATTGAAACCAAAAAGTGCACATTGAATATCGAACTGAATAGAACCTTAAACCTGAGTAATAAAGGTGCACATTGAACACTGAACTGAATTGAGTACATGTTGTACAACGATTTAATTCAAACATCAAAGTCAAGAGTATTAAAGGTGAATAAGAGTTAAACAGTGAACGTGTATGAGTGAATGCATTGTGGCAAGGCCACAGCTTTGCAGTAGGTGTGTAGCACATGGTGGTAGGGCCATGAGGCTAATAAGGAGAAGCCAGAGAAGTACAAGAATACCCATAAAGCCAAGAGTCCAATAAACAGAACTAAGTGAAGGTGACTTGGGGCACAGGAGCAAGTGCCAAAGAACCTTTGTGTGTGCTGAGGTATCCCAGGGCCCTGGCTGCGTGACCTGTAATGGGTGGACAATGCAGTCTAACAACTGCGCCTAGAACAGAGACCCCTGAATGGTGAAATATAAGAATACAGAGCAACAGCTTAATGAAACCGCTGCATACAAACTGGCGAAGTGAGCCAGAAAGAATGTCAGGTTGACCTAGTGTGTTGTTGAGACTTTTTGGGAAAGACTGTAGCAAGTATAGGTGCTGGAGTTGAAGTCTTGGGGAAGGGAACCATGAGACTTAAAGCAACTACTATTGTTGTCTTGAGACCGGAGTCTTAAGACCCTTTTTGCTTTTGGATTGTGCTACTTCAAACTTGGGGAAGGGAACCCCAAGGTTTGGTTTTGAACTGTATCACTTTGAACTGGAGAAAGGTCATTTTGAGACTTTTTCATGGAACTTTCTTATGTTTGGCAAAGCGAGTTGAAAGAAGAAAGCTGTGAGCTGGAAGAGGTTCAGAACTTTGAGTTGAACACTATTTCTTTTGACTTTGAAATCCCTACATGTGGTTAATTGTAGTTGTGAGGGCAAGGATAGGTTTTGGACACAGACAGACTTTTAAGTCGAACTCTTTGACACAGACTTTCCTTAGTTACAATCAGGTAGGGAAATCCCACCTTAGCAAAGGGCAAGTTAGGCCTTCTACCATCCTGACATTTCATTTAATAAATTATCTTATTTTGAACTTTAAGTATGTTGTCTGTGTCTTACTTCATGATGCCTTCACAAAATGCATCCTGTTTGTGAAATTTGGATGCACTTTTAAATGTGCAGAGATGCCCTCTTATTTGTGCAAATGTGCAGAGCTAAAAAAGATAATCTGAATGTTCATACATAAATTGCACCCATTCATGTGTTCTTTGTGCAGTGGGTGGCTTCTAATTGGTGCAAATGATCAATAAAGTGAAAGATCTGTAGTTTGTGGTGTGGGGCCATGTGGTCCGTATGAGCTCATCAACATTGAAAATGGACTTTAGGAGAACCAGGCAGTTTTGCACTGTAGGCCAAAGGCAAGTTTCCTTTTTTTTAAAAAAGTAAACACCCGTACCACCTGTGTAGAAAACTTCACAGGTTGTAATGGTGATATACAGCTCAGTGACAGGATTCTAGTGATAATGGCACGGACGTTTGCGTTAAGTGACCCATGGTTTACTCAGGCCCTTAACTTGGATAGTGGGCCATTATAGGCAGGGGCAGCACACTGCCTTGATGTATATTGCCTGAGTCCAATGCAGGGACCTGAGTTTTTTTGCGTAATTTTAAACCCACTCTCCCCCTAGTTTAGATCTTTTTTTAAATGTTTTGTGTGTTTCGGAAAATAACCTTTTGTGGGTAAAGGAAGGGATGGGTGGTGGGAGGATGTAGGTTAAATAGGTGAAAAATAGACTTTTTCCACTTTTTTTCTTTTTGGACATGTTTGTTGTTGATTATTTAGAAAATGAACACGGGGGAAAACAGTCCTGAAAAAGAGTAAAAAACATGTAAAAAACAATCAAAGAACTACTCTCAATTTTTTGCCGTGCTCCACCCATTCGTCCTTAATTGCCTCAAAACTATTTGCATTCAATGCTATTGGCATGAAGCACCTCCTGCAGGTGAAAACGCCACCATCTGGAAATATGCATTGACGTTGAGTGCCAGCACAGAGGTAGTGGAGGAGGGACACCCATCATCGGCAGCAGTGGATGAGGAAGATGGTGGAAGTGGAGAGGAAGATGTATCTGGTGGTGGTGCTTCCTCTGTGGACTCTGATGTTCCTGTTGTGGAGAATGTGTCAACAGCAGTGCACCAAATTGAGATAGCTTGTTTCATGAACCAGTTACTGAATTGATGGTCTGTAAACACAGTGGTGCCCAAGCTCTGTGTTGCAACTGTGTCAATCCTCTTCGGCACATCTCCCGCATAATGTGCACTTTGCCTTTTCTACTTCTGAAAGAGGTGTGCCTTTAGGTACTCTAAAGTACTGCCAGCAGAGAGATGGGGTAAAGCTCTTTCATTGGTACTTCTTTGGTGGAGCTGGCTGCTCTACCCACTCAACATCGTCTTGATGCAGGCCTTCCATGTTTCCCAGAACAATCAAAAGAAACAAACAGAAAACAAAGTACAACAAAGGATGAACTTGTGTCAAAACCAATGATTAAATTGAAGATTTCCTGCAGTATGTATGGGTGATTCAAGATCTGTGTGTTTGTATTAACTAATCAATTCTCAATTTCATTAGCACGCATGTGCCCGTGGGCCAATCCATTTGCAGATTTTCGTAGTTGTGGTTTGAGATTCGAAAATAAATAAGTCCGTTTTTTGTTTTGTTTATATTGTGGATTGGTGTGTATGTTAAATGAGAGTACGTGTGAATCTCGATACATGTGAACCAGGGAACAGTATGATTAGAGATTTGTCAGTATTGCCTCCCAATACATTCTTATTTGTTTTAGGTACTGTATGCATCATTCGTAATATCACGAATTCTCGATTCATTTTCAGTGAGGGAATAAAAGCTGTAAAAAGTTGCAAAAGATTTTGGTGGCATGATATGATATGATGTGATAGGTTATTTATAATATGCTTAATACCCAGAGGTTTCTAAGCGCGGACCCAATATGTGTTGCTCCATGTCATCTTGCTTCTAAGGCAAGCACGTTCCCCCCGAGCTATCCTCCAGAGTACACCTCCCGTTGGAGGGATTTTTTGTAATTTAAAAAAAAAACTTTATGGTTATAGGTAGTCCTTAACAGGACTTTTGGGTCAATAGTTTGTAAGTTAGAAGTGAAGAAGGTATGTTTGGATATTCAGGAGGAACAAGCATTTCCAATGTCAGTATGATGAGCCCCATCTTGTCTAAATAATTCACTGTTTGTGTATGTGATATTGTTATTGTAGATACTCAAAATATGGCAGTCGGCTAAGAATGCAGAAATTACTTTATGTTGTTCAATTTGTTTATTAAGTGTCTGCACCATTTTCCATTTTTGCCTTTGCGTGATATTTTAAAATCCCAAAGATGTGTTTGGAAGCATGTCATTCAGATTTTGCAAATGATATGATATGATATGATAGGTTATTTATAACACGCTTAATACCCAGAGGTTTCTAAGCGCTGACCTGGGGATAGAACTTGTGATGCTCCATGTCGTCTTGCTTCCAAGGCGAGCACGTCGCCTTTGAGCTATCCTCCAAAGACTCAATCATGTTCCATTTTAATAGAAATAGAACACCTCTGCAATAAGCAACATCATTACCTGCACAGTGAATTATGATGATGTGTGGATGATGGTCCAATCTCACTTTTACTAATACATGGAATATTTGCTCAAATCTCATGCCTCTAATCCCTTTCTGATTTATGTGGACATTGAGTAACCCAAGATGCTGAGGAATTCTTCTCTGCGTGAAGTAGATGATTAGCCAATTAACCCACGAATCTACAATTATGTAGACAGTTTTTCTTTTTGCTCCATGGTGGTACTTATTGTGTCTCTGAGTTACAACAGAATGGTGGTATTTGTTTGGATATGAGGGAAAAGTAGTGTTTTCTGATTGGATGGTTTGAATGGCCCAGACTTTCTCCTTTAACAGTCATTTTATGAGATTGGTCTTTCAGGTATACATTATAGGTGAATGTATACAGACAATTGATCAGGGTGACTCTGGTTGCACAACAGAACATATTGACAATTTGATAGTGTTTCTAACAAAACTTCCATCTTGTGTATTAATACAAGGAAATTGATATTACATACAGGATAACATACCTAAATAAACCAAACACGATCCATGTACAAGGCACTGCAAGCACATCAGAAGAGGGGCTGAACCTCACATGCATCATGGTACATGCACATCACATACACACACATCACCTGACAGTCATGCATCAGGCCATGTACATCTCCTGTCACAGTGCACTTGGGGACAACTGGGCCGCATGAGTCAATCACGCATTGAGATGCTCATGTGTCATGCATCCATGGGGTTGCCAATCACACACTCACTACTCTGACACACGCACATGTACACCATGCATGTCCATGATGGTGACATGAGCACCCACGTGTCACACCTCTCGCATGCCCAAGTCCAGACACACATATGCAAACATGTGCAACTCATAACATTCTGGTGCGCATCACGCATTGCAACACAGACACCATTGATGTGGGACACGCCTGAATGGACTCATATGCAGCACTGTCAGGGACATGCACACAGACATCTGTACAGGAGGCATGCCAGACATAAGGGCAAGGTGCACACTCCAGACAAGAACACATGAACACTTACCAGTCGACTCCAGGCGGAGAACCAACTCCAAGACCTGGGGGTACACCACTGGGTACAAGCGCTCCAGGACCCTCATCTCCTCGGTAGTCAACTGGCCCCGCCGCCTGGCTCGATCATCAACTGCCTTGAAGAGGCACCGGGCCTTGTTGTGGGTCCTGGACTTGAAGTCTTCCCAGCGCTTATAGACATGTTGTTAGTCGTGGGGTGCCACCCCCTCCGTGTTGATGGCACCCATGATGTTCGCCCAGATCTTCCTCCGTCCTTCCTTGTAGACTCGCGATGGTCCAGGGAAGAGGGCATCATGATGCCCCAGGACTTGCTCCACCAGGATGTCAACTTCTGTGGAGGAGAAGCTGACAGCCCTCTGCCTCTCAGGTGGGGGGTTGCCACTTGCCTCAGATGGTGTTGGGTCAGACATGGCAATCCCCGAGGCAGGTATGGGTGGGAAAGGTGGTCCTGGGGCTGGGCTGTGGAGCAGTGGTATGGCAGTTGGGAGTCTTCAGGATCAGCAGAGATGGTCACAACAACAGGATCACTGGCAATGGCTTCAGAGCAGGCACCTAAATGCAGGGCACATGGGCAGCAGGCACACAGAGGGGGCAGGCAGCAGCAGATGGCTCTAGGAGGCAGATCAGGACAGTTGGAGGCAGGTAAATGGCCTTGTAGGCAGGAGCGTGGGTCTTCCGTGTTCTTTCACGTGGCCAGCCAGAAACAGAGTGACTCCGCACGTGCGGAAACAGCGCATTAGCTTGTAATCGGAGGAAAGGCCCTAAGCGCGTAAGTTACTTGACGCGCGCTGGACGTTGGGCATTGCCGTTTAGCATCGGGTTAAAGGCCTGCATTGAACAACAGTGCACTGTACGTGCTTTTCGTGGGGACAGACGTGTGACCTTTACTTCTTTGTGGGTTCACACGCGAATAGTGTTTTGGCGGGGAGTTGCCCACGCGCACACGCATGTGTTTTTTTCTTTCTACAAGGCAGACGGTGAGCCGTGCACACCTTTTTCATTCTGTGGTTGCCCCCGTGTGTCGCATACCTCATTTTTGGGCGCAGATTAGCTTACGTGCTCCTCGCGTATGCATTTTTTGTGTTGCTGGGTGCCACAGCGTACTGCAGGACATTTTTTCATCACACGTGAGCTGCCAAGGGGTCGTGTACACGTTGATTTTTGTTTGCTGCACCCCCCATTGCACCATTCCATCTGTGCCATGGAAGGGAGGCTAAGATGGCAGAGGGGGCCGAGGTGCTGGAGCTGGCAGAGGTAGCCAAGGGGGCCAAGGTGCTGGAGCTGGCAGAGGTAGGCAAGGGAGCCGAGGTGCTGGAGCTGGCATAGGTGGCCGAGGAATCCGGGGTTCCCAGGTCCATGCAGGGAGGGACAGGCCCCCCTCTCAACAGGGTCCGGTAGCTGCAGGGGCAGCTGCAGCGCCGGCCACCCAGGCTCAGGGTCCTCCTGCCATGCCTGCTGTGGTCCTCGCCCCGGCCCAGAGAGACCAATGGGCACATGTCCATGTCCCAAAGGCAAAGAGGCATGTGGTGCAGGCACCTGCCACCAGCGCAGGCGAACCAGGGCAAGCAATTCCATTTGCTGTCCTGACAAGCCAGGGGCCGGTAGCTGCAGGGGCAGCTGCAGCGCCGGCCACCCAGGCTCAGGGTCCTCCTGCCATGCCTGTTGTGGTCCTGGCCCCAGCCCAGGGAGACCAAGGGGCACATGTCCATGTCACCAAGGCCAAGAGGCGTGTGCTGCAGGGACCTGCCACCAGCACACAGGCACATGCCTGCAGGGCCACCTCCAACCACATTATCAGTGGCTGATGCCTCAGCCCGGCCACAAGTGCTTCAGCCCCTACTGACCCAAGTGGTCCCAGCAACACAGGTACTGCACAAACCTGCAGGAAGGGTAAACGGGCAGTAGGCAAACAGGCTCAGTCCCGAGGCACAGCACAGAGGACTTGTACGGTGAAGAAGAGGAACACAAGGCTGACATGCTTGTGCGGGCAGGTAGCACTCATACGCACGCCCAGCGTATGGCCCACTGGCAGTGTGTCGTCAATCGCATAAACGCCCTGGGCATTGAGAGGCGCACAGCTTCTGAGGCAATGAAGCGCTGGAATGACCTCTGGCGCCGAGCCAAGGGTAAGATGGGTGCCAATTACTCCTCCACTCTGGTGACTGGAGGTGGACCAGCAGCGGAGGAAGAAGTACTCACTCCACATGAGGACATCACTAGTCAGATGATTGATGCAGAACAGATCCAGGGCGTGGGGGACCTTCCAAATTATGGGGCAATGTCTGGTGAGTGGTGATGGGTGTGTGTCAAGGACATGTGTATGTTGCGTCATGGCCGTGTGTCGATTGTCTGGCAGTTCTGCATGCATTCACATGACTACAATGGGTGTACCATGTCATGGTGTTCTGACACATACTTGTTGTCCTGCAGCCTACTGTTGCACGACGTGCTGCACTCCCTGACAACGGACATGCACACGTGCTCAATCCTCCAGTTACACCCTCTGTCTGGGACCTCTTGGCCCTCTTACTGATCAAACCTGTGATGTCTGATGGGCTGTGACCATATTCAACTCAACATTGTCCCTCTCTCTGCTCATCTCTGACGTCTCTGATTGTTTACCCTGCCAGCCAAACCTCGGCTCGGGTGGCTTCCCTTTCCCAACGGTGGCCCGCAGTCTACAGGGGACTGGTCATACATGCGGTGTGGTACTGCAAAGTCCTCTAGCAATATATATGTGCTCCTACTACTGTGCTCTGCAACGCATCCTGAGCTGGACTGTGTGGGATGTTCTTTTGTCTTCACTGTTCACTCAGGGTCAGTCACTTCTCACATTGCAATCAGTTGGTGGTGAGGGTCTCTCTTTGGCAGTGGGCTCCCTCTGGTATGGGCTCCGTGCCTAATTTGGACAGAAGGTGATCCTTATCCAGGTCAGGTCCCTCTTATGGTGATTGGACATGTGTTGTGCTTTCACTACTCCTCACCTCTGCTGACATCCACGATAAATGATGGAATGCACAAGTCACCTGCACAAACTCTGTCCTCAGGCACAGGCCTTTGAGACAACAGTTTTACACGTGCATTGCATCCACGCCATACACCACACTCGGGGGAGGTTGGATGTACACCTACAACCCTCTTCACGCTATTGTTGTATGCACTTCCACTTCCACCTGGCCGCTACATTCCCATGGGTTGTCAGTGTGTTGTGTTTGATTCGTGTGACGTTCACCTGTGGTGAATGGGCCACTCCCACTTACATCCACTGGGATCACCTCCAACGTGCATTTTTACTTGACTGGTGTTGATGTGACATGGACTCATGGGATGTGTGTATCCACATTCAACATTTCACTGCATCCTTGCATCTTGTCACCTTTTGGGACTTGTGTGTATGGAGTTTTTGTGTTACATGTCATGTCATGTCACATCCCTCATTCATGGCTCTGTGACAGTGGTATGCATGTTACATCTGTTGCATTTAGCAGATCAAGGCAAGGCTATGGTATGTGGCATATGTGTGTTTCAATCATGGATGTTGGTGTATGGACTATGCCATTCAAGTGCTCCATGGTTGGAGCAGGTGCTGGGCACCATGCACCAAATGTGTTTTTGCCCTTCCCACACATGTCCATGTCTTCTCTCATGCTGTCCATCACTTGCATTGACACTGCGTACGTGTGTGAGATTGTGACAGGGCAGGTTGATGTCTTGCATGTCGACATTGTGGTGGCTATGTGTGTGGTCTACACTGTTTCCATGACTAATCATGTGTTTTTCTGTCTATGTGTAGGTGATGAGGCACTGGAGGCAGAGGAGGAGGAGGAGGTACAGGATAGTGAACCACAACCAACCACCAGTGGAGGACGTGGGGTGGTAGCCCATGACAATCCACTGGTTTTGCAAGCCATCCTGGACGTGACTCAGTCTGAGTCAGCCTCTGAAGATGCCTATGTCTCAGGTGGTGAAACAGACATGGATGCCTCTGTGATGTCGCAGGTGAGTTCATGGAGTGTGGATCCTGTTGCATCCCAAGAGTCTGAAGTGGGGGAAAACCCTCACAGGGCCAGTTTGTGCTGGTACGTCCATCTGTGGTGGTTACAGCTGCAGGGCCACGCTCCACAGTCTTGACTACTGGGCCTGGGTCAGCTGATCAGGGGAGGGATGCAGTCCTGCAGCCACAGGCAGCACCATCACATGAAGGGCCAGGTTTCCTTGGCCAGGGTGGGTGTGGGACCCACCAACGCGGTGGCCGTGCATCAACTGGATTTACTGTGTGGGAGTAGTCCATGAATGCTGTTGCACGACAACAGGCTGCTTCACAGGAAATTTTGGCTCAGGGCATGGATAGAGTAGCGAATTTCATGATCCCCCGGCTAGACAGGTGGAGCAACAGCAGCAGGCATTGCGGACCACAAATTCCGCTCACACAGGCTGAGCATGCTGGCCAGCAACATGAGCCGCCGGGTGGACCTGAGGGATCTGCGTGCATCCTTGGCTGCAGAAGGTCAGGCCCAAAGGGAAGCCCTGAGGTTGGAGTAGAGGTCCCTCAGGACAACACTGGCTGCATTCCAGGCATCCAGCAGTAGGCGGTCTGAACAGCATTTGCAACTGATGACTCGTGCCATCCCGGAGGAACTGCGTGCATCCCGTGAGGTGTTGCATGGAGACCTCCGAGTCATCAGGTTGCAGCTGCATGCATCTCAGTCCCGCGCAGCCACTGCCATCGAGGACCAGACTAGGACCATACGTGGTGTACCTCCCGTGCCACTTCCACATTCAGATGCACCACCAGAGTATGATGACAGCAGCGACAGGTCTCCTGATCCCTGATAGCTGTGCGGCCCATTAACCCATGGAGGTTTTATTTTTCTCACAAATCATCCACACATATGGGTGTTGGTGTGCACCCTGCACATCATCCCTCCTGTGTACCCCCCAAGTCCAACATGGGCAATTTAGATTTTTCTCTCTTTTTAATCTTTTTCTGTCTATTGTGCATTTATGTGACAGCGTGTTGCTTTGCGTGGCATCCAAAGGCATTCACTGTTGTTTCCAGCTGGACCCATGCAGTCTTATCTCTTGTCTCATGTTGGTACCCTCCTTGTTTGTGCCTTGGGGTCCAGGTACATGTGCGCCTCCTGCTTCCCCTTTCCATGGGCTTGCAAGGAGTGCATCGTGTGAAAGTAACTTACACATTGGCAATGGGCTTTCATGATATCTGTGAGCAGTCTCAAGTCCAACATGTGCATACACCCCTAGTGGGAATCATGATTGTCCCTTTTGGTTTGTGCATTTAGTCTCATACTTTGTTGGTATGTTAACTTAATTTATTTGCTTTTCTGTCTTCATTGGTGTTGGCATTATGGCTGTATACAATTTGATGATCCCTTTGGTTGTCTGGAACACACGAATGTCCAAGGGTGACATGCGCAAGTCGCCGCACATTGTAGCACGAGTGCAGTTGTGTCTGATCACGGGAGGAGGGCTTCACTGTTGGGTGCTGTGTGTCTGGTATGTTGTACTGGCCAATTGTTGTTCCTGTGTACATTGTTGGGTTTAGTTGACATGGTGGGTTGATTCATGGACTTGGTCCATTGATTGTTCATCACTTTGTGGCAGTGGTGTTATGTGTTGGCCATTTCTCTGCTTGGGAATTGCATGCCATGGAATGTTGTGTGGGACAGGTGACATGAATTGTGTGGGGGTTTGGGTGACATACCAGCATTTAGATGGTTGCTTTGGCATGGTGGTGGTTGGAAGCTCCTTCTTCCATGAGTCCCTTTTGTACACGCCAGATTGTGTTGCTTTCAGTGCTCAGGGTGGTAAGGCTTGGACAGATGTTTGTCCCTTTCTCATCATTGATTGTGACCTGGCATGTGCCAGGGCTGTGTGCACTTCGCAGGGGTTGGATTTTAGGTGAAAGATTGTGCCACAAGCTGGGTACAGGCAGCCTCCCATGCGCAGCCACCGTGCATATGGTTGGGGATGTGGAGGCACCACCATGTCCTGCAATGCATACAAAAGAGGTCGGGGATTAAACTGTAGGACCAAAAAAGCCCCCTAACTTTAGGAACACCTAAAAAATATAAACTAAAGAAATGGTCCACAGTGTGGTGTCACAAGGTCACGTGTCCAACCTCGCTAATTAGAAGCAGGAATAGAGATAGGAAAAAAAAACAGTTATCATATCTCTAATCATTTGTACTTCAGTATTAAGCACTGCACAGTGGGGAGTGGATGCAGAAACAATGTGCATTTAACCAAGTATTCAATTATCAATTTTATTTAACCTTCAATTGTAAATATACATCATAAAAATGCCCACATGGCATGATTCATAGTTTAATACAAATCTTTGACACAATCCATAAAAACTTTTTTTACATAAAAATATTTTTACATAAAAAAGGAACAAAAAAAGGAGAACAAAAAAAAGGAAATAACAACAACCAACCCACAACGGTGACAAGTTAAGTACACCGGGAAAGAGAAGTGTACAGATAATCCTAAGGAAACACAAAGTCAAGGATTACAACATGAACAAAAATATCTAAATCTATTTGTTACTTCTAAGCCTAACCACAGTAATGGGGTTTAAAGAAAAATAACATGGCTGGATTAACTAATAAATTCCACACTACTTCACTCCCATTCAACCACCATGTCCACCAGTACTCCCTGCCATGTTGCAACATTGTGCAGGACACATGCTGCCACAATGATCCTGCACACTACTGGTGGTGCATATAGTAGCTGTCCACCGGAGTGGTCAAGGGAGCAGAAAGCATGACTTTAGCACTCCGAATGTGCGTTCCACTATGGACCTAGTTGCAATATGGGCTGCGTTGTATCTTACCTGAGGTGGTGTGGTGGGGTTCCGTATTGGTGTCATCGTGTAGGTGCTCAGAGGGTAGGCACTGTCCCATGTGGAGGTGAGATGAGTTGTCAGTAATGTGGTTTAGTCTGCGTAAGACATGCATGCAATTGGCAGGCCATTTGTACTCACCAATGAGCCATGTGTTGTCATGCCACCCATTTTCCATGGCCCGGTGTAGGGGTGACATTCTGTAGATGAAACTATCATGGTGGACCCTGGATAGTTAGCATATACAGAGGTGATGATTCCCTTGGCATCACATACAACCTGTATTTTGATGAAATTCCAGTGCTTGCGATTGCGATAGATGTGCTCTGTGGCCCTAGGTGGACGCAGGGCCACATGGGTACAATCAATGGCACCAAGCACTTTGGGGAAGTGTGCCACCCAATAGTAGCCCTGGACTACAGCCTACCTTTCTGCAGGTGTTCTGGGCATGTATATGTGCCTGCGGACTGAGGGATGTGCAGTCATGATTGCCAACACCTGGTGTAGGCAGCGTGACTGCGTGGCCTGTGAAACGCCCCCAACTATGGCAGTTGTCCGCTGAAATGACCCAGTGGCTAAAAAATGCAGTACATTGAGCACCTTTTCCAAGGGGCTCAGTGCTTGGGAGATGTAAGGTGATGGTGGGTGATGTAAGGTCATCCTCCTACTCAGTCACCAGGTCTAGGATGATATGAGGTGGAAACCTATACCTGCCATAGACCTGGTCATCAGGCAACCCAAAAAGGCTAGTCCAGGGTAAAGAAATGTGGGGCCTGGCTATCCTCCTACTCCTTTGGTGTCCCATAATCACTGCTGCGAGGAATGGTACATTCATCGTAGCTGTATATGTGCATTTGTGTTTGCATGCGCTTTTTATGCATTGTTTTAGGTGCGCCCAGTTCAATTCCATGAATACGTGTTGTTAGCGTGCGTGTGAGCGTTGCGAGTATTTTACTGTGGTACTTCCCACGTAACGCCCACATTTACGCTTGTTGTTCCCCATTCCACGTGTTCCGCCCCTTTTTAGGTGTGTGCGCTGGACGGTGTGCACCTCCACTAGGCGTCTCGCACAAGATTTTCTTAGTGTTGCAGTGATGTGTTGGACCAGTGCACATTTAACGCAGGTTTCAGGTAAGCCACGTGCAATGTGTTCCATGAATCGGAAAACAGGCACTTGTGCGCGTTTTGCATGCAAGCGCCCCGTTTTTAGCACAGATGTATTCCATGAATCGGGCCCAGAATGTTCAGGGTGATGGCCTGAGCTCAGACATGTATAACAATTTACCAGTTTGGTAAAATGGTATCATTTTAGAAGAAGGGTCTGTTTCTATAAAATGAAAAATAGATAACAGACACAACAATCTACCAGTCATCGAAAGAGATTGTAATTTTTAGCAAAACCTCTGATTGGAGGTGATAAGTCACACGAGAAGGAAGCAATATGAATAAAATAAACAAAATTGACTTCCGAAAGTGTGCATCTATTTTCAGAGATTAGAAAAAGTAGTGAGAGAGGGTAGGGCGAGTCTCTTATCTATCCCTAACCAAGATAGGTGTTACACCAGCGCTCACTAGGGATAAACATCTACATGAGTGATGGTTAGCTTTTTTAAAAGGGAGATTTAGTTATTTGCAGGTGACCTGAGACGTAGGAATTGTAATTTAATAATTGGTCCTGTCTGTTTTCTGCCCAGTGACTTCATTTGAAATTTACTGTCGATATATCGACCCCAATATATTATTTGATTGGTGATGGTGAAACACGGATGTTGCCAAGCAAAGTTCAGTTCAACATGTCCCATATATAAGTTGGCATATGAAGCTTCAAATTTTGCACCCGTCGCTGTGCCTTGTTTCTGTCGATATAGTTGGTTATCAAAAGTGAAGATGTCATTGTTCAGGGTGAAATGCAGCATTTCTGTAAGCATTAGATTTTGCGAATAGTACTATACTTTACTAGATTTCAGAAAATGGTGTATAATGTCAATGCCTTTATCATGGAGAATACTGGTATAGAGAGAGGTGACGTCCAAGGTGACTAATCTATAGTCTGATTCCCAATTGATATTTTCTAATTGCTGAATGATGTTTGGTGTCCTGGATATAAGATGCTAAACCTGAAGCTAATGGTTGCAAATGATGGTCTATGTATTGTGAAATAGGCTTTGTTAAAGATCCAATACCGTTGATGATAGGTCTGCAGTTTGGAAAGGTGTCAAAAGGTTTATGAATCTTAGGGATTTAGTACATTGTTGTCATAATAGGAGATGAATTATGCATGAAATTGTATTCGTCCTCAGTTAAGAGGCCCAAGTTTGTCCAATGCTTGCTCGTAGTTAGCCAGTCATCTTTAGATTCCATAAGCACTATTTTCCCTCCTTTGTCTGCCATTTTCGTGATAATGGGAGTATTTATTCGCAGTACCTATTGCTATTCTTCCGTATCTTTCTAAGTTACTTTAACGCCTTGTTTATTCTCAGGTCCCTCTCTTTGTTTTTGATTACTCTATTCTTCCTTGTTTGCAGTCTGGTTTTCGTCCTCTTCATTCTATTGAAATTGCTCTCCTTTCTGTCTGTAACTCTCTGATTTCTGCTTGTTATTCTAAACAATCTTCTCTACTTATCCTATTGGATCTAATAGCTGCTTTTGACACAGCAGGTCATACTTTATTGTTAGCTTTCTTGCTTCCTTTGGCGTTTCTGGTTCTGTTTATCTTGGTTTTGTTCTTACCTATCTAATCGGACATATTCAGTTTCTTGGGCTGGAACTATTTCTAATACTTTGCCTCTTTCCCAAGGGGTGCCTCAAGGCTCTGTCTTAGGTCATTTTCTCTTTTCTCTTCATATGTCTCCTTTGGTAGCTATTATTTCATCTTATGGGATATCTCATCACTTCCATGCAGATGATACCCAACTTTTTCTGTATTTTGCCTCTTTTAATTCCACGATAACCTTTCCTCTTGTCTTCTTGCTATCAAATCTTGGATGTCGGATCATTTTTGTTGTTCTCAATGCCTCCAAAACTGAAGTTCTTTTCTTTCCGGCTAATGCTATTCCTTCTCCTCCTCCTTCTTTTGTTTCTTTTCCCCCATCTTTACTTCCTATTTCTTCTACTGCTCGCAATATTGGTGTTTATCTTCACACAGATCTTTTCTCGCTGTTGTCATTATCATCTCTACAATATTTATAAAGCTTGCCCTATTCCCATGTTTAATACCATTAAACTCTTGGTTTCTTCACTTATTTTTCATGTCTTTTCTATTGCTCCTTCTTACTTTTTGGTCTTCACGCCTCTCTTCTGGCTCCTTTAAAATCTGTTTTAATGCCTCTATCCATGTTTTAACATTCTCCTTGAGATTCTATCCCTTCGTACTTATCCTCTCTTGGTTGGCTTTCATTTCACTTTCATCTTAAATTTAACTTTCTCTGTATTGTTTTTCAATCACTTTATGGTTTTACGCCCTCTAATCTTTCATCTTCTATTTCTTTTCATGTACCTTATTGTTCTCTCCATTCTCAATCTCAATTCATATTATCAGATCCTCGTCCCCCTTGTACCCAATCACAGTTTCATTGCTTTTCAGTGTTGGTGCCTTTCCATTGGAATTCTTTGCCTCTTTCACTTCACTTCTTATTCCTCATTTGATTCTACACTAAAGAACCATCTCTTCCAGCCATGGTGTAAAATCTGATAAATGTTGTACTTCCTTTTATCCTGATTTTATTGTACTGTAAGTTTGAACTGTGCAGCACTTTGGTGTAAAGCGCTATGCAAATGACAAATAAAATACAAATACAATAAGTATTCAGGTGAAACCTTCTTCTGTATTCCAAAGAAGTTTTTTAAAAAAGGGAGACACGGGTCTCACCCCTGATGTAGTTATTTTGCCACAGTGGATGGGTCCATTTCAAACATTTTGTGAAGTTGCCATACCGGCTGCTTTAACAAGAGTCTTTAACTGGTAATGTCACTTACAGTGTTCTTTGTCTGAAATTTGGAAGGCAGTGCAGGAATTGTTGATGGTCTAGGAAAGTCCAAGATTGTGGAACGTCTCCACAGAGGAAAACTCTTCTCCTCAGCTTGTATCTACATCAAAGTGACTCCAGTCATTATCCTCCTGATGTGATAACCCCATTGTGCAGGCAGAAGTTTCTTTGGGGACATGGTTCTCACCTTGCGCCCAGGGGCAAAGTCTGTTTCCCTAGGAAGTTGTAAAGAGCTCTAACGAAATAAAAACGGAAACCTCTAGGGCTAGGCCTAACATCTTGGTGTTGGGGGAACCCAGCCCTAAACAGTAATACATAGAATTCGTACAGATGCAGGGATCGCTAGAAATTCATTTGAATAAAAAGACATCAAATGGGTTTTAGTCAATTATAACTGGAGCTTCCCAAAGGCCACTATATTAAGCCAGACATCATTTATGTGTATTTATCAATCTGCCACCAGGCATTGGGGAGGCACCTTTATAAACTTTAATTTTTATATGCATTTATTCATTATTACAAACCACAACATTTCAATACTTTATACCCAAAGAAAAATACATTGTTCCCCACCCCCCCTCTCCCCTGTAACTATACCAGTCCTTCCGGTTCTATCTGTGTCACTGACTGAGGATAACAGAGTCCTAGGTGTAATATTTATAAAACCTCATGACCTTCATGGAAGCACATTTCCTCATAGACATTCTATCATAACTCATTCCAGAAGGATCGGTATGGTCTCACTGCCATCTGGATAACAGAGGTTCCCAATCCTCCCAAAAACACCCTATTTGGTCATTGCCCAAAGCTGTCAGTTTCTCCATAACCATCATGTCCCGCAATGTTTGCTTCCATTCCTTTTTCATGGGTACCCTCCCACCCTTCCATTGCTGTGTTATTGCCAGTCTCCTTGCTCTAAACATTGTATCCCACATCCTGGGTGTTAAGATTGCCTTCTTAAGTTGCACCCATAGTGTAGAAGAAGAATTCTACCCTACAATGTAACCCTGTGTTTGGATACAAGTAAACCAGCACCAGGGATCAATTGTTTGGAAGAATGGACCCAAAACGCGTGGCAGAAGACTCCCTCGTGTGCGAGAGTATTCCAGTTGACACAAGGTAATGCTTTTTTATGCCGAAATCACAAGGAGCAGAATGACAGCTGTTACAATACACAAGAAACAACAATCCTTAATACTCACACACAGTGAATCGAAAAGCAGAAACAAACATAAGGACAGACACTCTTACCATGGGATTGATAGCAAGTATTCCATAGACAACCAATGCTATAGTAAGACGGCCAGGTACAGGGGTGTAGGACTATTCCCGCCGGCACGCGTACCCCTAGGTGTTGGAAGTACAATACCCGGCGAAACGAAGACGCTCCCATCTCAGCCCTTGATGGCCCCACAGCAGTCTCTAGTCCGTACCGGGGAAGAGGAAAGGAGTAGTGTACCTGCAGTCTAGTTGAGGAGCACTGGTCACATGGATCCCAAGAAACAGGGGGCAATCCTATGCAGTCCACGTTGACGACGAGTCATAAACAACGTTGATCAGGCGAGAGGCAATAGCAATCCATAAGGCAGTCCAGGTCGGTATTTGAGGAAATTCACAAAGACAAAATGTGAGGCAAAGCAATCCTGGAGGAGTTCCGAGTCGGCAACGGGAAGTTTAGAGATGATCAAAACGTGAGGCAATGGCAATTCCTGGGCACGGTCCGGTTTGGCAACAAGGAGTAGCGGAACAGAACGGGGATAGTTCCGTGGGTAGGATGGGAGGATGAAAGGAGCAGGCAGGCAGCAGGTAAGGGGGAGAGCACAGACAGGAGGAGGGAGATCAATGGGGATTCCAATTACAGGAGCCGTAATTTCGAGGAAACTCAAAATGCAAGGCTGAAGCAGAAAAGCAGGAAAGCAGGAAGCGAGGCAGAGACAGGAAGGCAAGGGGTCGATAGCAGGCAACAAGACTTGACACAGGATACGTAGCAGACTCCAATTCAAAATCAGAAGCAACAAGTTCACTGCAGGCTAGCGTTTATCTAGTTGGTCATATGACCGCAACGTGCGGCTGATGTGGTGCGGGTCGACGTCCTTGCCCTAATTTCCATGGCAACCGCCAGTGCAATAAAATGGAAGGATGAGGCTTTACCAACTTTTTGCGGCAGTGAAGTATCCCCCTTTTACAAGGAATCCGAAGGGATTGTGTCCGCTGATGCAAAATAGACTGTCCCTGTTGTATCTGAGACGATGGGGACGGCGCTAGCCTAGTTTGCATCCTAGTGATCCCGGACCAATTCCTGACAGTACCCCACCCCAAAGAACACCACCCTCTACGGGAACACCAGAAATCTCGTAAACAGGTCGGAGCATGGATGTTTTCCAAAGGCTCCCAAGTCTGGTCTTCCGGACCATACCCTTTCCAGTCAACAAGAAAGAGACGATACCACGACGAACCTTGGTGTCCAGAATCTGATGAACCTCGTACTCATCCGAGCCAATAACAGGTAAGGGACGTTTCGGGACCAGTAACCGAGAACCCCCTTGAACAGGTTTCAGAAGCGAGACATGGAAAACAGGGTGGATCTTGCAAGTGGAAGGAAGCTGTAAACGAACAGCCACCGGGTTAATCACTTCAGACACTCTGAAAGGACCAGAGAATTGTGGCAGGAGGGAGCTGCGACCAGGTAAGCGCAAATTCCGTGTGGATAACCAGACCTGCATACCTCGGGTGTAAGCTGGAGATGCCAACCGATGGGCCTCCGCATGTCGTTTACTATGCCGTTGAGCCTCCAACAGGTGTTGTCTCACTCGGGAATGCAAGATCGTAAGTGATTGGACACAAGAATTAGCTGCTGGGTTACTGGATCCAGAGGACAAAGGCAATGGCAAGGTACGTGGATGATGTCCATAAAGAGCAAAAAATGGGGTGACCCCTGTGGCCGTATGCAAAGAATTATTATACGCAAATTCAGCCATGGCCAAAAAGGATAACCAAGAACCCTGGTGATGGAGCAGAAGACAACAGAGGTATTGTTCCAGAGTTGCGTTGATTCTCTCAGTTTTCCCGTCAGTCTGAGGGTGATAGGTGCTGGAATACCTGCCTTCTATGCCCAAGGACAAAGTGATAGCCCTCCAGAAACGCGACGTGAATTGTGACCCCCGATCCGTGACAATGACACTAGGAAGACCGAAACGACAGAACACATGAGTAATGAACAGGGCAGCTAGGACTGGGGCAGAAGGCAATCCTGAACAAGGTATAAACAAGGCTGACTTCGTTAAGTAATCAACAACAACCCAGATGGTGTTGTGGCCATTGATCGGTGGTAAATCCACAATGAAATCCATAGATATCATAGTCCATGGCAACCTGGGAACGGGCAAGGGATTCAGCAACCCCATAGGTTTCGCATGAGATGACTTGCCTTGAGCACATACAGCACAAGTCTTGATGTATTGGCTAGTGTCAGACTTCATGGTAGGCCACCAAGTCCATCTGCCTAGTAATTGCATGGTTTTTCTAATCCCTGGGTGTGCAGAAAACTTAGAATCATGGCACCATTTTAATGCCATTGAACGAGTCACGTTGTTGGGAAGAAATATTTTCTCATGAAGATAGGGTAGCGAATTCATGACCACGATACCCTCATCCTTAATGGTCTGTAGGTTTTGCTCTACCCAGTTCTCCAGGAGAGATCTTAACTTTGGGTCGACTGTACACCCACAAATCACCTGATGCGGGAGCAAAAGTGGAGTAGGAACCGGTTTTGATGTATCGATTCCTGGAATACGAGGCAGGGCATCCGCCTTGGAGTTACAAGAACCTGGCCGATAAGTGATCGTGAAATTGAAAGCGGAAAAGAACTCATGCCACCGAGCTAATCTGGCAGTGGTACATTTCACTGAGCGAATGGCAACCAGATTGCGATGATCAGTGTATACCTGGACAGGAATTGTGGTACCAAGCAAATGATGCCTCCAGACTGTGAATGCGTCTTTTACGGCCAAATGTTCTCGCTCAGTGATAGTATAATTCCGTTCATGAACGGAGAGTTTCCTGGAATGGTAAGCTACAGGATGTAGGGCCGTAGGGTCACGACAAGCCTGTGATAGAACAGCTCCTAATGCTGTATCGGAAGCATCCGCCTCGACCACATATTGCTGAAGTGGGTTGGGATGTTAGAGTACTGGGGCCATAGTGAAGGCTAATTTGAGGGTTTTTTAAAAAGCATCCTGAGCACTTCTGATCCCAGACAAATGTCTTTTTGCTGCTAGTCAAGGATGTCAGAGGAGCGACAATTTCAGAGAATGAACGTACAAAACGCCTGTAAAAATGGCAAAGCCCAAAAATGACTGCAATGTTTTTAGATCCTTTGGAACAGGCCAGTCCAGAACTGCTTTTACTTTGGTCTTGCTCATCTGTATTCCCTGGTCTGTTATATCATACCCAAGAAACTCCACTGATTTCCCGTGAAAGATACATTTTTTCTCATTTAGCATACAAGGAATGGTCCCTTAATCGTTGTAGAACTAGGCGAACATGTTGTACATGATTGTCATAGGAATCGGAATAAATGAGAATATCATCAAGATAAATGACAAGGAAACGGTCAGTCATATCTCTGAAAATGTCATTAACGAAAAGTTGAAACGTAGCCGGGGCGTTGCACAGCCCAAAGGGCATTACACAATACTCAAAAAGACCATATTTGGTCTTAAACGCCGTTTTCCATTCGTCCCCATCCCTCATGCTGACTAAATTGTAAGCCCCTCGTAAGTCTAGTTTAGTGAAGATCTTGGAAAAACCGAGTTGGTCAAGAAGAACAGATATTAAGGGAATTGGATATTGATTTCTGATGGTAATAGCATTTAAGGCACGGTAGTCTATACATGATCTGAGATCTCCTTCCTTTTTTGGTACAAAAAACATAGGAGAAGCTGACGGTGATCGTGAGTGACCGATAAACCCATTTTTCAAGGATTTATTGATATATTCCTTTAGAATATAGGTGGTAGATCTCTTTCTTCAGCTGGAGCCTCCCTTTGGAACAGCCTCTCTGCTTCTCTGAAACTGGAGGAGAACCATCTTCGGTTCTGGAAGCACCTCAAGACCTTCCTCTTTGCTTCTGCCTTCTCTCTTCCTCTCCCTTGCTGATTTGCCTGTTTTTGCACTGGGCACCTGGCTGCCCTCTGAATGTGGGCCCGGTTCCCTGCCCACCCAGCTGCATACCCACACTGCCTCCTGGCAACCCTTGCACTTGGGTCTGTATCTGCAACCCTACAGTCCCCTTACCTGCACTTATCAGACGCTTAATTCTTGCACTTGCCACCTGCTGGCCGCACTATCTGTCGTTGTTTTGATCACTTTTTCAGCACTTTCCACTCCTCCCCTCCCCCTTGCACTTTCCCCCTTCCCTCTTCGCTGCACTTGTGTGTTCTCAATGTCACTGGGCCTAGTAAGATCATTGTTTTGTCCTACCTTGTACCCCTCCCTTGCCTCGTCGCGCACTGAAACACTTGTGTATGGGCGCGATATAAATAAAATATATCATATCATTGCAAAAATATATTCTTCTTTATTAAATCAATTCATTTGTTAAAATACATACATTCAAAACATCACCTTTTCTTCAGAGATCAACAATACATATATGCATATGAAAAGCCAAACACAATTTGAAGATATCTTCATATGTTCCAACACAGTTTTTTAGACACAAGAATGAGATAGACAACAAATATATCTGTTGACGCTCACTGATCACAATTACAAATCTTAATTTGTCAACCCCTTCTCATCAGGGATAATCCTAATACACCTTATGATTTGGTTAGATTTTACAATGTATGTAAATGACACTGCCTAGAAGAACATGTCGATACATAGTGTTTCGGCCTCATGAGCACATCACCAACGCTCTCATGTTCTCACCCTTCATCAGGAGAAATACCTTTGTACATCTCCCAACTTTGGCTTCATGTGCTCTGTTATGTCTCACTATACTTTTCAATGACTCCTGCTTCCCTCGTGTCCAAAATCGTACACCTTATGTACACTTTTCCTTATTTTTCTATCTGATCCTATTTGATCCTCACACCCCTCTTCAATGACCCCTACTTTACTTGTATCCAAGCCGTACTCCTAGTGCACGTCTTTCCTCTTTTCATACTAATTCCTCATGTGTATATTCCAATTGGCCGCATTATAAATGTGCATTCAATCCCGGTTGTGGGTTGAGGATGAATCCTATCTGCCGCACGGCTTCACTCGGTGGCCACCATGTTGCTGCTGTCTATTTCATTCCTCTGTCTACAAAACTGTGTGGGGACATATGAAGATATCTTTAAATTGTGGGTGGCTTTTCATATATATATATATATATATAGTTGATCTCTGAATAAGAGGTGATGTTTTGAATATATGCGTTTTAACAATGAATTGATTTAATAAAGAAGAATATCTTTGTGCATTGAAATGAGTGTGGGAGTTAGATCCATACTTTAAGTGATCTATCTGGAAAATAGGTTTGATCGCAATGTTTTGATTATAATTTATTAACAGGAAGCATTAAGTGAGGCCTGATTAGCAGTAGTCACGATCTGAGAGTTATCCGCATCATTTTGTGTTACATATATCAAATAATCTTGGGATTGTCTACCCGTCTGTTACAGCCGGTTTAACTCAGTGCATGGAACAGCCAGACACAAACAACTGAGAAAGCACAGTACACATTCAATGTGTTGCATTATTGAGCCCAGTATTTTGTTTTTCCCATTTTACAGTGAATTTGGGACTGAAAGGCTCAGAATGCAAAGAAAGAAACAGGACTGGATGAGAATTCACTGAATGACAAGGGGCCTGCTGGCTGTTCATATGCCTTGGAACAACAATTTTGATCGTCCTCCTGTTACAGTATGATGGATGTGAGGCCAGGTACATCAACTTCGGGCAACACAGGGCCTGACTGGAGGAAGGCCACAACGATTACATCTGTATGCCAAGCAGCAACAGAAAGAGAAGGGCCAAATACACCAACTCAAGCCACAGAGACCCATACCCAGTGCAAAAAAGCCATGCCACTGCAGATGCTGGCAGAGCCATCCCTACCAGTCCTATAGGCAACAACACCTGGTACACCGATTGCAGGTACTGAGAGACCCCTGGAGACTCCAGAGCCCAACCCTACATCCACTCCTATTCATCCACAGCAGGTCAGATCGGTGTGATATCCTGTCCCGGCGCTGCAGCGGCCTGGGGACAGGGTGTGCGAGGCCGCAGGGGTGGGCCTCAGTGGTGCAGCTCCAGTGGGAGCTAATAACACACAGACACTCGTAGCTGGTTCTCTGCCCCGGAACTGACCTCCACTCCGCAGGGGCGGGGCTTTTATTTAGACGCCCTGCTTCACCGCGTAGCGGGCCGCAGGGCGGATACAACATTCCTCCTTTATTTTAACTTAAATCAATTGAACAAAACATGTCACATGCATTTTACAACTACGTAAACTACAACCAGGGTGCCTCCCCTTCTTAGAGTACTTGTGGGGCTGACTACCACACATAGTCTTTAAGCCGAGCTGGCGGCTTGGTGGCGCTTCGCAACTAATATTCCCCACCCCGGGAACTGGGCCCCACTGTCTCATTGGGTGTCTCACCTTCAGTGTCCGGCTCACCCATTTCTGGTTCATTCCACATCTCCAACGTTCTGTCATCTGCTTCTTCTCCGCCATGCGGGTTCTCAGGTTCTCCATCACTCGGCAGGTGGTCATTGTCTTCTTGGGGACAGTCCCTGTCGGTCCACAGGTTTCTTGGCACGGCCTTGAACCACAACGCATTTCGTGTCACTTGTCGGTGTCCTCTTTGCACGGTTATCATGGTTCCTTGGCTCTTGCTGACTGTCCATGGGACGGCCTCATAGCGAGAGTCCAATTTGGATTTCGTCGGATTCCACAGCATGACCACCTGGTCACCTACCCAGTGGTTGGATTGTTTCGCCCTTCTCTTGGCACTCATGTGTGCATTGGCTCCAGTTCTCCTTTCTTCTGTTCGCTCAATGTCAATTCTGTCCGGGCTTCTTCTGGGGTGGTGCAGTATGGACGACTTTATGACTGTGCCAAACATCAGGTCTGCCGGCGGGACGCCAGTTGTGCTGTGAGGTGTGACCCTATAGTTTCGCAGGAACCGATATAGGTCAACTTGCCAGGGACTAGCATTTGCCCTTGATACCCTCAGGACCTTGTTGAGTGTCCTCATAAATCGTTCCACGTCCCCATTCGTCTGTGGCCACCTTGGCATGATGTGGTGGTAGCGTATGTTTAGTTCTTATAGGTATTGCTTGAACTCCTCCCCTTGGAATGGTGGTCCATTGTCACTCTTGATTCTTGTTGGCAGTCCATGCGTCGCAAACATTTTCTCAATCGCAGGAATGACCACCTCTGCTGCTGTGGAGTCTACAATCTCGACTTCTGGTTATCGGGAATGGTCGTCAATGGCCATTAGGAGGTGGAGGCCTTCTTGTAGCTTGCAAAAATCGATGCTTATTGCGTTCCATCTGCCAAGTCCTCGCACCGCCGATTGGATCGGCTCCGGGTCAGGTGGAGCTCCGGTTATTTGGCATGGTAGACAGGTGTTAATCAGTATCTCGACTTTATCATCTATCTGCGGGAACCACACTCGATGCCGAATGCGAGCTTTTGTCCGTACCATTCCTTGGCGGCCCTCATGTGCTAATGCCACTATTCTTTCCTGGAGGCTCGGTGGGATGATGATTCGATCCCCCCTGAGTAGTAGTCCCTGTTCCGTGATGGATATGTCCTGCCCTATGGTGAACATCCCCGTGAGGAACGCCTTTGCTTCTGTTGTCCTGTTGTGGGTGTTCTTCAGGAATGACCTCCATTCCCCTGAAATGATAGTGTCCTTTATCAGGTTGCAGCACGGGTCTTTGTGTGTTTCTTCTGCGATGTCGTCCAGGCTGACTGCCTTTGGTCTCATGGTGCGCACTATCTGGCAGATATGTTCCTCTGTCTCCTCTGCTACCTGAATTTCCTGTTGAGTCGCTGCTTGAGGGTGCCTTGAGAGAAAATCTGCCGGATTTCCACTTCCCGGCTGATAAACCAGTTCAAAATTGTATTGTTGGAGGTGTAATAGCCATTTGGCAATTCTGGACGGCGGGTGGGAGGATGTGCCCATGAAGATGGGCAGTAATGGTTTGTGGTCTGTATATGTTGTGAACCTTCTGCCATACAGGTAAAGATGGAAATGGCGACACCCCCATAGTATGGCTATCGCCTCCTTCTCAATGTGGGAATACCGTTGCTCTGTCAACGTGAGAGCTCTGGACACGTATGCAATTGGTCTTTGCTCACCCTCTTTTGTCACTTGTGTGAAGATGGCCCCTAGGCCTACGGGGCTGGCGTCCACATACAATTCCGTGGGGAGCGTGGTGTCATAGTACGCCATTGTGGTGTCTGCTGATAGTGACTCTTTGATGTTTTAAAAGCTTCCTGGCAAACCTGCCCCCATTCCCACTTTTTGTTGACCTTGGTAAGTTCTCGAAGGGGTTCCGACAGCGTGGCCAAATTTCGGATGAATCTCCCACAGTACGTGGCCATCCCCAAGAAGCTACGCACTTTGGTCGGCGTGGTGGGTGGACTGGCGGCCTAGATTTCTGCAACCTTCTGGGGGTCCGGTGAAATGCCGGTGCTGCTGAACGTATAGCCATAAAAGGATATTTTGGTTTTTAGGAATTCACATTTCTCTTTGTGAATGGTTAGTCCTGTCCCTTCTAGTCTGCCAAGGAGCATGTGAAGCCTCTTCATGTGTTCCTCTCCGTCATTGGCATGGATCAGGATGTCGTCACTTCCATTTAGAACACCCGGTATGCCCCGAATTACTTCTTGGATCGTCTGTTGAAACACCTCGGCAGCTGAAGAGATCCCAAAACTCAGGTGCTTGTATCTTCGCAAACCAATGTGTGTTGAGAAAGTGGTTATGTTTCAGGATTCCTTGTGTAGCTTCAGCTGATGATAGCCTGCTTTTAGGTCCACTTTTGAAAATATCTTGGACCCCGTGAGGTCGGCCACGATTTTGTTCAGTGTCGGCGTAATGTGCCGTTCCCGCTTGATGGCGGCGTTTGGTAGACGCATGTCTATGCAGATTCGAACTTTGCCAGGTTGTTTAGGTTTTTTGTGACCACCATAGGGGAAACCCACGGCGTGGGTCCTGTTACTTCTTCTATTATGCCAGCCTTCTCCAGCACTCTGAGCTCTTTTTCCACTTGTTCGCGCATGTGGAATGGGGTCCTCCTGTGTCTTACGGCTCTTGGCTGGACCGACTCGTCAATGTGGAGTCTGATCGCCTTTCCTTTTAAGCATCCTATCCCTTTTAGCAGGTTGGGGTATTTTCCTAGGAGCCTCTCGACTTCTTGTGAGTCTTTCACTTCGCAGATGAAACTCACCAGCCCCAAGTCTTCTGCCGCATCACCACTCAGGAGGCATTCGATGCCCGCGTTTACCACGTAGATCTTGGACGGTAATGTGGTTTCGCCGTGACTGAGGGTGGTGCGAAACCTGCCGACCACGGGTAGAGGTTTCTTGCACCCATATGCGAACAGTAGGGTGTCCGTTTCCTTCAGGTTCGGTTGTGGCTGCAGCATCTGGAAGGTTCTCATGGGCATGACCTTCACGGATGCCCCCGTGTCTATGGTCATCAAAATTTGCTGGCTTTGGATTGTGACCTGGCATTTGCGTCTCCTGAGTCTTTTCCTTGGCGTGTCATGTCCATGATTAAGAGCTGATACAAGGTAGACTTTCCTTCCTTTTTTCCACTGTTCCTTGACGGATTCCTGTTGGGCCCCGGTCGTGTTATCCCCTTCTTCCTCAGTCGAGGAATTTGTTGTTTCCACTCGTCAGGCACTAGCTTGTTTCTTTTTCTTGCCCCCACCCTTTTTCCTGGGCAACTTGTGGTGTTTGTTGTTGGGCACCTGACGAGCGGCATACTTTGGCATAGTGGTCCTTCCTGCCACATGCGCCGCATGTGGTTCCTTGTGCCGGGCAGTTCCGCCGTCCATGTCGCGGTCCTCCACACCATCCACATTCCATGGGCCCCGGGATTCGTGGCTGCCATCTGGCATGCATGTAGTTTCCCCCAGTCTCATCCCTCGTTCATTGTCGATTTGTGACTTGGGCTACCATGGCTGTCGCAAGTGCAGGCTGTAGTTTCTGAAGGGTGGTGCCCATGTGAGCAGCTCTGGCGTGTGCTAGTTCCCTCTGACGACCCAATTCAGGAATGCGAGTCAATGAGATACCTCTTTCACTCAGTACCATCCTTCTCAGTTTCTCTGATTGGATGCCATTGATGAGCTGTCTCCGAATTTCTTTCTCAATGTTAGTGAATTCGCAGGATATTGCCAGTTTTCTGAGTCGGGTGTGATATTCATCTAAGGTATCCTCTTCTGCTTGAAGGGTGGTACAGAATATAAATGTTTCGTAATCAGGATTGAGTTGTGGGAGAAAATGGGCCTTCAAGGCATCCTTTGCTTTTTGGTATCGATGGTTAGCGAGTTAAAAATACGTAGCACTTCATCCCCCACATTCAGCAGCAGGTGCGATCTCATTTTCCTGGCGGTAGTAATATCCTTACATTCCATTGCCATTTCAAATTTTTGGATCCATAGTTGCCAACGGGGGCCAACTGACGACGGATCAGTAAATGGGTCAAAAGGCTGTATCATTACATAGGAGCCACCTTGTGGGCGGGCTTGCGGTGTGGACACCGATAAGTTTGAAACCAGTCTAGATGGCGTGCCTGGCCTGGGGGTGGATGTGCCGGTCGCCATGGCAGGGCCTCACTTTCCCACTAACCGGGGCTTCCGCCTCACCTTGGTGCGTTGCTGCAGGGGTCTGTAGTCTCACTTGCGTGTGTATTCATGTGTTGGGCGTGGATGGGTCTGCTCTGCTTCCCTTTCCCAGGTGCAGGAAAAATGCCTAGTTGCTACGACCATCCATACTTGTCACGTGTTGGGGGCCTTCCAGCGTCGTGCCGCGTGTTTCTTCTCATCCTTAGATGTCAGGGGATCAATTGGCAGTTCTTGGTGGCCATGTGTTGCAGGTGGCACCTTCACTCCGCAAAAACGAACACGTAGAAATCGGGAAGAGAAAAGAACATTCTTTTTTTTTTCTTTTGCGTGGGTGGGGATTTGTGTGTCGCACCCCCCCTATCCTACCGGGTTTCCAAAAATTGCGGGCGTCGCTGTTGCGGCAATCAGCTGATGGTGCGTCGTGCGTGTGCCGTGGGCATCGCGTCCCTCGTCGCCAGTGTGATATCCTGTCCCGGCGCTGCGGCGGCCGGGGGACAGGGTGTGCGAGGCCGCAGGGGTAGGCCTCAGTGGCGCAGCTCCAGCGGGAGCTAATAACACACAGACACTCGTAGCTGGTTCTCTGCCCCGGAACTGACCTCCACTCCGCGAGGGCGGGGCTTTTATTTAGACGCCCTGCATCACCGCGTAGTGGGACACAGGGCGGATACAACATAGTGCAGATAATCTCCCTTACACACATTACAGTTTCCCCAGTGGATGCCGATACAGTGGGTGAGTTGCCCACACCAGTGCACAGCCCAACTGCAGGAGGTGACACTGATGATGAAGACACTTCCTGTGCAGCTGGACACCTAGAACCCCATCACAGCCAGGGATTCAGTGCCACGTTACCAACCTGCCAGTGAGCCCTCTGTAGGTCCAATATCAGGCAGACCTGATCCAGTCATGGCGGTACAACACCAGGCCTTCCTCCTCCACCTACATGAGATGGAGTCTCGCCAGTTAGTTGCCCATCCCCACTCTCATCGTCATCACTGTCAGGTTGTGTGGCAATTTTGTGGAGCTGGGGAACATTGCAGCATCAATGATGATATGACCAACTGTCTGAGGGGTATACACAGGAGCCTCACCAATCCTCTGTAGGTATTTGAAACTGGCTTTCAACATTCCAAACACTTGCTCGGTGATGGCCTGTGTGTGTATGTGTGCAGCATTGTATCTCCTCTCCTCATGCCTCCGGAGGTTACAGTATGGAGTCATCAGCCATGGTAGGAGTGGAAAGACTGCATCACCGATATGCAAGTGGTGATATGTCAGTGTCAGCATTCTGAGAGTTCATCTCATGTTACAATGTACTCTTTTAAATGATATGGTTTGTAGCTCCTGGTATTACAGGGTGCATGATGTAGCAGATAATTCCCACATTGCCTTCAAACAGACTTGCTGGTAAACTCTCTGTGCAACACTACCGTGTGAATCACCCCTTTCTCCCTGGTGTTTCCTTACCTAGAAGCCATGTCGTTTGTCCCCTGTGCATAGCCATGTAAGCTATGAGGGCACTGTTACAGAGGGCAATTGAGTTGTCTGTCGATCTTGAGAAGCGTGCACAACAGTGTTTGATTGTCATGTCCACACCACAGTTCATTTACAAGTTCAGTGTGTATTGCTGTTTTCTGTTATGCTACAATAGCTCAGTAGAATTGGGTGGCACAAATGGCACGTATGTGTGCAGTGCAGGGTACCAATGATATTGGGGAAATGGCAGCGTTGCAGAAATGTCCATTGATGGAGTTGATTGCTGGGGGATTGTGGCTAGGCCTATGTGTGCTGCAGCATGGCATAGTAGGGCTATCAGGGTTTGTTTGAAGTACTTTACAAAATGTGGGCTGTGCCATCCCATTTACAATATGTGATGAGATCTACGCCAGCCAGAGATCTCCTCCCATGCGGCCAGGGGATGGCAGCCGCTCCCTGATCCTGACCCTAGGTGTGGTATTCTGAAGGAGAATCGCATGGGAGGAGATGACTGTCAGGGGAAGGTGGTGACACAGAATTCTCCACTTTCGAGAGAGGAAGACCTCATAATTCCTACTTTCTTAATGGCTTTTTGTCACCGCATAAATCCCTCTCATTATAAAACCCAGAAACCCCTTCCGGCAAAACATTCTAGCCAAGATACCATTAATGCCTTACACAGAGTTAACCAAGGCCTAACATCTCATGTTTCTAATGTTTTCTTAAGTAAATGTCCTAAACAATATCATTGTAGAAATCTTGAGAAATGATGTGAACTCTAACTCCCATAATGCCTCAAGTACTGAGAGGAGGAAGAGGTGTGAGGAGTGAATGCAGATTGAAGAAAACGCAAATCCGAGTGTGCGGTGTAGTTGTTTTGAAAGATCACAAGTGCACGAGACATTTAAAGATGCTGTCTGCACTTGAACTGCAGAGTGAGCAGGAGAAGGAAGCGGTATGAGAAGGTACCGTACCAGAGAACGAGAAGGCAGACAATTCCAGAGGGTAGTACGCGCTTACCAGAGCTACTTAGTGGTGTGGTACGGGACCAGGAGAAATGCTGCAGGTACAGCTGGAGGAGCATTAGACACCCGGCAACAGAGCTACTGGAGATGCAGTCAGGCTAACAGACAGCAGTCTTTGATCCCGTCGCAGAGAGAAGCCGGCAATTGAGCTAGAAGCTGTGGGTAGAAGAGTAGAGCCGGAGTAAGGTCCGCAGACAACATAGGCTGTCCCATAGGGGAAGCTTCATGGCTACGATGCGCCAGGGGTTGGGATTGCCGTGATACCCTGGGGATCGCAGGGTGTACCGACAGGCACGTAAACCAGCAAAACAGATAGGAATATTTGAATACCGAACAAATGAAGTACAAAAGAATAACTTGAACAAGTCCCCATGTATGGGATATCCGTATGGAGAAATTGGAACATGTCATACCTCAAGCAAATAGAAACACAGTGTAGTAATAGAACCGTGTTGTGTTAAAGAAACATTGGGCCTCATTACGAGTTAGCTGGTGTTAAGATGGATTTTTGAACTCTGTCCTGGAGGGGCAGAGGTTCAGAAGGCCAGCCTAGTTTCTTGGAACAGGGTAACCTCTGGACAAGCCAGACCAATCAGGGTAGCGATCGTGGCGGTCAAGACTAGGTCTCAAGAGGGGTGAGGGTGACTGAAAGCCCGCAATGAGCACAAAAAAGCAAGGACACTTACAAATTACTCCTAACAGGCGTTATATTAAAAATATATACACATTTATTACAAGGCCTTTGTAACATTGACCGTAGCGAGAAATCACAATAAAACTCAAGTAAACCAACACATACCAAACCAATACAATATATATAAAAATACAAACTAGTCTAACGAGTTAGACGCACGAAATGTGCAGACCACCTAGATGGGGAGGAAAACAGGCAGTGCGAATAATAATTAGACCCAGTCCGCCTTCAGAGGCACCTAACTAAAAGGAAGTCCAAGCCCTACGTAGAGTGGAGCCTTGTGCTCAAAAGTACCTGCACACGCTGGTGCCAACGGGCAAAAAGGGGAGTCTCTTCGAGGGAATCAGGCAGTTTAGTTCGATGAACAATTGAAGATGAACAGAGCTCTGCGACTCCAGCGCAGCCTCCACTGTGAGCAGAAGCAGAACGCGAGTACGGAAAGGCGTGCTGTTAGACACAGCGGGGAAAAGCGATGGGCTACTGCAGGAGGGCGACCAGTTCCTAGCGATGCTACTAACTGGTCCCCGACGCAGGCAGACCCAGGCTTCTCTGCGTCAGTTTCAGTGGTGACAGGTTCAGATACGAGCAGGGGACGTCTCAGCGTCGTGTAGATCCCACAGCAGCAGAAGTTGAGTTGAGGATGTCCCAAACGCAGTGAACCCGCACAGTTTGTTACCACAGCAGGGCAACGGAGCGGCCGTGTGTATTTCAGCCAAATGTACACTACTCACTTCAGACCTGGGAATGCCAAGTGTACGGATCGGGTGAGAGTGACAAGGACTCGTAGTACAACACAACCTGACGGCAGTTACAGAGCAAGACTCCTGGGTAGGCTAGTCAGTCTGCTGGATGGCCCAGAGACACTTCCGAAGGCTTAGGTGCAGGAGATGGTGAAGATGCCGAGAATAGTTGTTCCCACTATTCCAAGGGGTCGAAGTACCAGTACAGGCCTTCTAGTTCGATCAGAGGTAGAAAGGGTTTCACAAAGCGACAGCAGTGCAGAGGAGCAGTCCTTTAGCAGGTCACCAGCGATTCCTCCGTTCAGCCTCGTGGTTGCAGGATACTTGGCTCCTGTATTCCTTTGTTCGTGAGAACTCAGGAGATCGACATGGTAGTGGCGTTTCCAGCCCCCTCTTATCCACGGTTCCCTTTGTGCCAAAACGGAGGGGACCCAATGGGAGATCCGCTCATAAAACACTCACACCATATGTGGACCTATCACAGACCACGGGGGTCCCAGCCATTCACACCACACTAGACTCTCTGGCGCCCAGGATGTGTATTGGGACAAGACATCCCAGCCCCCATCCTGGAGGCACACACAAGGCCTGTAGAAGCCCGCGAAAGCATCTGTGTTTCGCGGGAAAGTACATGCCCAAATAAGGAAGGCCCCGGGTCGGCTCGACCTAGGGGAGGTGAAGGGGGCAAGACGGTCAGCGGACAGGACAAAGAGCCTCGTGGTCTGGCCATTTTGGGAGCCAGGGCACCATTTTGGGCTAAGCGCGAGAAACGTGCTTAAAACGCCAAAAGGAGCTCAAAAACACAAGAAACGATCACTGCCACCAATCCCGTCCGTGATTCACTTGCACCGTTCATTTACAATCCAAAGAGAGTATCTAGGGCCTGTAGAAGACTAGAGACCCAAGAGAGCAGTAATTTAGCTTACAGTGCCCTCTTGTGCCATGTTGCGCGAAAGCTGCCGCATGATAAAGAAACTACGGAAAACAACGTTTCCCGCTACTGACAGTCTTAAGGGCATGTCAGTTAACCCGTAAGAATGGAGCGAAAGCCCAGAGGAGTGCGGCAGAAGGCTGCACTTCTCTGGCAAAGTCTAGATCATGGTGAAAACAACAGCAAAAACTTTAGGGGTTGCCACATGGAAGGAAAATTACCCACAATTAAGAAATCTTTCCTAAAAGCTGGTAAGAAATCCTAATTACCGGCATGCCACTATGTCCGTGAACTCCAGCTGCCGGAAACACCGGTTGATTCCATGTTGGCGTACACATGCATTTACGGCATGCCAGATACGGTGGCACCGGCATGCTAGTAATTTTAACAAACCTCCCTCAAAATACCAACACCGGCACCCTCAGTGCTGGTGACTCCGAATCCGGCATCACAACACTGCTGCAATTATCACAATCCATTGCAATCCTCAGAGCACAGGACACATACCCATATCCTGAGCACAGATTTTGCAAATTTAAGATGACATCAAGAGTTTGTGCAACCCGGAGGGGCAAGCCACGCTTCAGCAAGGCGAAGCTAAACATGTTGGCGGACACCATTGTCCAACATGGAGACCAACTGTTCTCCACCGACCAACGCAGGCAGGCCCCATCTGGGAGGAGGTTGCCCAGAAAGTAACAGCAGTTGCCACTATCTCCGCACTGTGCGTAACTGCCACAAAAGGTGGGATGACCTGTGCTTGAGGGTGAACAACCTCCTGTTGGCCCAGCGCAGCCAGGGTATGGCTACAGTTGACGGCAGTGCATCCCCCATCCACCTGAAGCTCTGGGAGGAGATGTGCAGCAGTCTGCTGCACCGCAAGTCCATAGAAGGTGTTGGTGCTGCAGAGGCCGGAGCCATGACATCCGAGGAGGCTAGTGAGTACACATAACCCCAATGTCCCATCACCCTCCCTGTCCAACCTGCACACACTACACCTACAAAACACATCAAGTGCGCTGTGCACAACACCAATACAGCCCTGCCGCACCCAACCCACGCACCCCACCTGCAACCTGGTTGCACACAACAACGTACACCTTCACCCCAAACCTCATTCATACCCCAATCACACATAGAACATAGCACAGGAACCCTGTATCGCCAACATAACATGCTCCTGCTGGCACTCAGACACACATCCCCCTGCCACAGCAAAACTGGTGTGTTTCCGACCTGCTAGCCCAGGCACGAAGTCACGTCAGTGCCAAGCACTTACACCACCCACAAATGACCAGAGTCACAAACCAAGGGAACATGTGACTCCCTCGTCCCAGCCAGCCTGACCCATGAGCACACATTTCCTCTGATCGCTGTAAGTGCTACAGGTAGCAGGCACATGGGAACCCTATCCATGGCACAACCCTCCCCAACACGACATCACACAGCTTGTGTGCCACATCCCTAACAACCTACCCAGAAATTACAAGTACACCACAAAAGTATCTCCGGCACACCACACACCATGTAGGTACATCGCACATCCACCCGCACAGTATCCATGACACAAGCATGTGTGCACCATGCCCTGTGCCCCACCATGTCCCTGACACAGCACTGCCATCAAAAAGCACAAGCATTAATATCTGCCTCATCAATCCACACTTATCACTGATGCTCTGCCTTTCTGACTCCCTCAGGCACATTATCTGGCAATGAGGATGCCCATCCCAGCACATCAAGGGCACCAGGCATCTACGTCGAAGGACCACCACCACCTCAACCCAGGACTTCACTGCCTCAACAGGTAGATGTGCAACTGCAACCCCAACTGCATCCATCCAACAACCTCAGGCCCCTGTGGTCCCTCCAGCACTGCCACCACAGGCCCCCGTGGTTCCTCCACCACTGCCACCACAGGCCCCATGGTTCCTTCACCACTGCCACCGCAGGCCCTCATAGTCCCTCCAGCACTGCCACCACAGGCCCCTGTGGTCCCACCAGCACTGCCACCACAGGCCACCGTGGTCCCTCCAGCACTGCCACCACAGGCCCCACAAGCTGCACCCACACTGGCATCCTAAGAAGCAACAGTGCTGCCACCACCACCACTGCCACAAGGCCGTGCAAATGCGTACTTTGGAGACGACACAGCGGACAAGGGTGGTCTGGAAACTGGGGACACGACAGACCACAGCATTGAGGAGCCCATGCTCTTCAGCCCCATGGGCCCAATTAGCCCCCAACATCCCCCCATCCCCAGTGTGAGGGATATTGAAGGCCGCCTCACCAGGAAGGAGCAACAGCAGGATGCACTCACATCCCTGGTGCAGCAGCACCTTCAAGAGGCCCAGCTCATGTGCAAGAGCATGCAGGCCAGTAGAAAACATAATGCACGTGCACTTGGTCGCTGCACACATGACATTGTTCAGATGTAACGGAAGGTAAGGGAGGGCAACAGAGTGATATCTTCCATCGCCGAAAAAATGGCCATGTTGTTCCAGGCTTTCCTGGACCGACGGCCCATGGCACTACCACCCGCTCCATCAACAAGCACAACACCTGGCCGTTCTGTGCAGAGCAGCATAAGGCAGCATTCCATGCAGCTGTTCCGCTCGAAACACAGCCACACACCAGAGCCAAAAAGGGGACAAAAATAGGCCATGGACGCATACATGCCCTGACTGTGACTCGTGCTAATGTACATAGCAAAACATGACAACAGTTGGCTAAAGACAGTTGGGGAGGGTGTGGCATAATTGGGGAGGGATAGTTGGGGAGGGATAGTTGGGGGGTACTGGGTAGGGATAGTTGGGGAGGGATAGTTGGGGAGGGGTAGTGGGGAGGGATAGTTTGGGTGGGGAAGTGGGGAGGGATAGTATTGGGAGTTAAGTCATTTCACATTTGTATATATTTTCTTATCACAAAATATAGTTGCTGTTGCTAAAGAATTTTGACTGGACATTGATTTTTCAGTGTCACCGATTTTATTTATGCCCGCGGAGCAGAACGGTACGAGGAGTGCGATCGTGAGCTATTCAGATTTCTGATTTAAGATACACCTAACCAGAGACAACGAGATATTCTCTAATATGGATCAGCCATGAGGCCTCCAGCCAACACCTAAAGCAATGCTACGTATATTACCAATCCAGCCTTGATAAGGACCTGTTGTAAGGTTGAAATACGTGTCGGCACCACTTTCTCAAAACCTTGAAAAACCACAATAAATCAACAATGAAGCACTAAAGAATTTGTGTGGATCTTACTTATTATACTCAACCGAGAAAACAGAGTTAGACACATATAATGAAATGTACTAGCGCCAAGTGAGAAGAAACACCAACCAATCAAATTGATTTTTCAGTGTGAGTGATTTTATTCATACCCAGTGCGCTAGCTGGCCTGTGCTGCGTGTGTGGCAGGTGATTAGAAGTAGTGGTGTATAAGTTCATCTCGTGCGACACTTCCATCCATGCCATCACAGTGCTGTGCAATTGCAAGCTCCTCGTCACTGTCGTCCTCAGCTTCTGGTGGGTGCATGCCCATGTCGGGGGGGGGCAGCGGGACGTTGCGCCTGATACACATGTTGTGCAAGCACTATATTTACCACCTTTTCAGCGATGTACATTAGTGCGCCCCCCGATCTGCTCAGACAGCGGAACCTCGCTGTTAACAGGCCAAATGTCTGTTCAATGGTGCACCGAGTACGTACATGGGCACGGTTGTATGCCTGCTCGTGGATGTTGTGTGGTTGCCTCACGGGGGTCATCAACCATGGCATCAGGGGATAATCAGCATCACCTGCACGAGAAGAACCGAAAGTGTACAATGTCATTCTTCTGACCATATCATGTTGGCACAGGTTGGATAGTGTTCATTTGAGAAGACAAACATGCACATGATAAATGCAGTTTAGCTAGCATATGTCCTATTTCGGGTACCAGAAATGCACATTGTGAGAATGCGTGTTGGGTGTGTGGTGTGCAGTGGCATTCACATGGCCCATTCACAGACAACATGACCTCTGACCCTTTTAGTACAACTGACACAAATGAAACTGCTGTATGTGTTATTATTGTGTTACAAATAAATAATACCAATATGTCCATGTACTAGAACACATTTAGATCTCAATTGAGATGGATCTGTGATTGTGCAGTTCTAACAGGCAGGGGACCTGGCCAATTGGTGTGCAGAAAAATGGTGTTATGTGGTTGGGAGCCTAGGTATCCTCTGTCTGTGCATCAACTGTTGCGGGTTTGCTTGACTGTGTTTGTGCTTCTTGTTGTCACTTTGGTGTGGGACATTCTGGTACATGTAGTTCTTTTTTTTATTACTGTACAGAATTGATGTCGTCATGCATGCACTGGATCATTTTTCTAAATTGAGACACGCCTGTCAACGCCTTGCACTCAAGCATGCTATTACTGTGTTGCACCTTGAGTAACACCTGTACACTTGCACATTTAATGCACTCACCACACAAAGTAGGTTTGTCTCCCCTTAACTTTTGTAACTTTACATTTACTATTGTCGCAATTAATGATCCATGCTCTTATTCAAGTCTACCTTTCCCTTTAGCCTCCCTATCTGGACTCTGTGTGCTTTCATGGTGTTTTTGTAATTGTATGAGTGCATAGAAGAAGGAGGAATAATGGATTGATGCATACACTCTGCACAGCCACTGGTGATAGGTGTTATACATGCCCATAATAAAACAGTGCACATGCTATTGTAGTTAGACTTACCCAGCAGCCAGGTAAGCTATGGTGTTTTCTGCCCCCCACCCCCAAATTCAACGGTGCACATGCCCTTGTAGTTAGACTCACCCAGCAGCCAGGTACGCTGTCCACTGTGACGTGCCATGAACTGAGGCAGTGTGGAGTTGTGCAGCACCATGGAGTCATGGATTGAACCGGGAAATCTGGCGCAGCAATGAGTGATGAGGTGGCGGGCATCACACACCATCTGCGCGTTCAGTGAATGATAAAGTTTTCAGTTGCAGTACACTGCCTCCACAGTATGCCTGGCCACCAGCTCCACATGTGTGCAGTCCAAAGCACCAATGACGTTAGACATGCCTACAAGGGCATGCATGCCTATTTCCGTGCCATTAACCTGGTCAGCAGTCCTGGGTAGGCTGATGTGGTCTCAAACGTGATGCAGGAGAGTGCATCAATGACCTGGAACAGGACACGCAAAAAACAGGGTTGCAATATCCCATGCAGCTCACCAGCAGTGTGCTGCTAAGTGCCTGTGGTTAGGAAGTGTAGCACAGACACTTCCTTCAGCAAGGGGGGATGGCTGTGCAGATATTTATGAGGCTGACCAGGTCATCATGGTCCACTACTGAAGTGATGGTGTCCCTCTCTAGCCGGTACAGGGAGTGGAAGATATAGCCCTTAAGTGTGGAATTGGTGGCTGTCTGCGTGCTGCAACCTGCTGTACACTGGTGTTTTGGTGGGCCATGATGGCCCTCCTTCTTCTCAAGCGCCCCTGCTGCATCCTCTGCCTCCCTGCCTCTTCAAGTAATAGGCCTGCAGGCAGGCCTGCAGCACCAGTACTTCTACTGCTACATGGTGGTGTTGTAAGGGGTGTGGGAGTGGTCCTTTTGTGCTGTAGCACTGCTCATTGGGACCACCCATGCTGATTTTGTGCACCAGTGGCATGTTTCTACACACCTGAATCTACTTAACTCCTGGTCTGCGATGCCAGTGTTTCCGGCATCATTTTCATGTTGCTACCGGCATGTCCATGCCAGTAATTGTGTGTCCGTACAGCTCGGAATGTACACTTACTAACGTCATGCCAGTATCTCAGGCATGGCTGCTGCGTCTCTCCGCAGATTCCGGCATCACAACTCATAGTATGACAGTCTGGAAAAAGGTGCCGGTATGAATCTACCCATTGAATCAGAGAAGAAGACGTCCTAGTGAAAGGAACACATCAGGGAGTGAACATTTGGGGGGAAGATACCGGGAAGAGAAGTATACCAGGGGATCTGCATGACCCAAAAAGGGTTCCTGGTCAGGGGAGTATACCAGATAATCCACTCAAAGTTAGTAGCAAGATACTTGGAAGGGGAATATACCAGGGGATCTGAAGCGCCTACTGGAATACTCCTAGCAGGGGTGTATACCAGGAGGTCCATTCAAATTGTATAAAGGAACTTGCTTGTTTTACAAAATACATGGTAAAGAAGTATAGCAAAGACACCTTTGCTATCCTGAAAGAACTATGGTTTGAAAGTGGCATTTTTGCTATCCTGAAGGAATTATTGTTTGACAGAGACACGTTTGGCATCCTAAAGGAATTATTGTCAGAAAGAGACACTTTTTCCATCCTAAAGGAAGCATTGTTTGAAAGAGAATCTTTTTCCATTCTAAAGAAACTATTGTTTGAAAGAGCTGCTCTTGCCATTTTACAGGAACTGTTGAAAGATTCTTTTGCCATCCTCAAGAAATAATTGCTTGAAAGAGACACTTTTGCCATCCGACCTACATTTCCAGGGAAAGGGAACCACTGTCTGGATACAAGGATTTCTCCTTGGGGAAAATTGCTTCTGTTGGATATATGTATTTGTTTTTGATTATGAACACATTTTGCCAAGCATACGTTAAAAATATTTTCTTGCACCTTTAGTTGATCATTTCTAGTGTGAGGGTCAGATTAGTATGTTTTGGACTTAAGGGCAGTTTATAAGCTTTTACGACTTGACAGAGACTGATCCTTAGTTTTAGTTTCCTGGGTAGGGAAACTCTCTTTAGGATTCAGAGAGAGAGGCCTTAATCCAACCTTCGTGTTTTAAATAAAGATGTCTGATGTTGAGAATATTACAACTTTGTGTCCACCTTTCATTTCTGACCCCTCGCTATACCAACCATGTTTTCGAAGGTGCCTGTGGCTAGGAAATGGAGGCCTGCAGCCAGCTTTAGGGCAGGGAGATGGATGTTCATATGTTGATGTTGCTCTGAATGTCACCTTGAATGAATAAGCTGCAGTATGTAAATGATCCTGCCCCTGTCAAGGAACTATGGGCTTCATTACAAGTTGGCAGGTGCGGTAATAATGTGCTGGTAATAACATTTACTGGCACATTACCGCACCAGCCAACTACAAGTTTGCTGGTAGGGTGCCCGAGTTATCTCCAGCTAGCAGCTTGAGGTAAGTCAGGCGCCTTACCGGCAAAAATCGCTGGTAATACTGGAAAATACCACCATGGAGTCCAATGGGACTCCATGGAATGCAGATTTACAAACATTGCCGGCACTCGTAATCTGGCGTTAATACGGCCAGACCAAGTGCTGGTAATGGTAATACAGTTTGGTGGTATCTGAGTGGATTTACCGCCCAGATACCACCAAACTCATAATGGGGCCCTATGTTTCCAAAAACTACTAATCCATCAGTGTTTATGGGGATCACCTGGCACTAATTCACACCTGCTTTCGGTAGCTGGTAATTACCAGTTTTTTCACGTGTTATTTTAGGGACTATAGGCAGTCGTAATCAAGCAGTATTTTCTGCAACACGTAATGGTATGCCTCTGCATCTGGTATTTCGCTGATAATGCGTGTGTTTTCTTCATTCACTGTCCATCTGCCATGTCCTTATGTGGTATTTGTCTTGTAATGTGGCAGAACAGTACAAATCTGGTAGTGTTAGTTACCAAATGTTTCATTACCTCTACACCCATAATCAGATCCTGAAAGAAAACATGTGCCGAGTTGGACGAGTTTTGAATGTTAAAGGTGATCTAAATTTCATGAGAACATTGTCGAAAAGGTGTTTTAAAAGCATGAAGCAGAAGAAGAGCGAGGGCCAAGTCTTGAGGGATGCTAAAGTCCATAGTGAAGGGCTTGGAGAAGAAGGAACCTAATTTTTCATGGAAGGCTCTGCCATTGAGGTAAGTGGTTAGCCACCTTAATGCTGAACCCTGATGGCTTTTTTAGGATCACTTCTTCAAGGACGTTGGAGCAGTTTGTGAGAGTGGTGAAGACAGGAGCCAAGGTGTTTGTGCTTTCTTTGATGGTCATAGCTGGTTCTGCTGATTGGGTAATATCTGTGTGTTGTGCTATGATTGTTCATGCGTTCTGTGACTCTGGGATCTATGCAAATCTGCAAAGGAACAACATATAACATACCGAGCTTCTGGTGGGTACCTCATTTTATTTTCTAATGTATATTATTAATGATGTTCTGTATCTGAAGCAGGGGCGAAACAAGGTAAGTAAACAGGGTTTTATAAATGACAGGGACGATAAATACGGTATAGTTTTACATTACAGATGGGACTATATAAAGGGGACATGAATGTCGTATGTCTTCTCCGCTCTCCGCTCTCCAACCGTCTCCTTCACCACGTTCTTCTGCTCGAGCCCGTTCTTGCTGGCTGGCGCTTCCCAACATGTGCAGCGTCTCTAGGTACACAAGACACTACACATCCCCGTTCCTTAATGACAAACTAATTGAAATTACAAGTTCACATAGTCCAATAAATGTCTTGGCTGTTTGTAGTTCCTTCCAGCTCTTGATTGTCTCCTGGATGTCTCCAAACGTCCATCTGCATTGTTTGCCAAGGACAATGAGCTCATAGCACTGTGGTTGAGACTACCTCTGAATATGCCAACTTCTTTATTAGGTTCAACTTCTTCATCAAGTTCTCTCCGTACATCACCACTACCATTACTTCTCTTCAAATAACCATTGCTCCTCTTCACTTTATTACTAGTCATTTTCTAAGGAACACTTTCAGCACAATCATCTCCTAACACCATCACTCTCTCATTGTTACACACTCTTCCATCATTGGTTTTTACTGCATGCATGTACACTTCCACTACTCTCACAGGCTTGGACCAGCGACAACCATTCCCTCTTAGAGGTACTGGAACTTTAACTCTCACCAAACACCCCACTTGTGGTTCTCTCCCCTTCCTGAAACATTTATTATCATGTTGACTCTTGTTGGATATTTGCATTTCTTCAATACTCTTCTCCACACCATCTAAGTTTACAGCCTTACCAACCACAGAATTCATCCACCCTGGGAATAATTAAATATTAGCCTTTCTCCCTCTGCTTAACTCGAAAGGAGAAACCCTGTGGTGCTGTGTGGTGTGAATCTGTGGGCTACAATGATATCTCTTACAACAGGTTTCCATTCTTTCCCATTTGCCCAGGCCCACTTAATGGCATCCTTGATTATCCGATTGTATCTCTCAACAATGCCATTAGATTGTGGGTGATAAATCGCACAGCATTTGTGTGCTATAGATCTCTCACTCAATACTTTTCCATAGTCTTGGATTTGAACTGCGAACCATTGTCTGTCAGCACTTCTTCTGGGTAACCTTCTTGCTCAATCAACTCTTCAATGAACTCAATTACTTTCTGGGTGGTGACTTGCAGCATAAGGCAACTTCCACCCACCTAGTTAGCATATCAATGACTACTAAACAGAACGTGGAGCAACCCCCACTCCATATCGGGCCCAACACATCCATTGCAATCTTTTTCCATGGTGCTTCTGGTATGTCCCTTAGCACCATAGGATAACTCGCTCCCACACACACTTTATCACTCTTTGAACAAAGGATACAACTTCTGATCTTTTCTTCCACTTGTCGATCGCATCTGGGCCACCAATATGTGTTTCAAATTCTTCTTTTTGTTTTTGGCCCAGTTGTATTATTTTCTCTCTGAGCCCATCTGGGGGTATCAACTTGTCTCCTCTCATCAAATACCCACTCTGCCAATACAGTTCATCCCTGATGTTCCAGAACGCACCCACTCCAGCTTCTTCCATTTTTTTTTTTTGCTCCATTTTCCTTCTTCCACATTCCTCATAACTTCTTTTATCTTTTATCGCTGTAATTAGTTAAACGTGACAAACAGTCCGCCGTATGATTCTCGGAACCAGGAATATACACAATGCTGAAATGAAATTCTTGAAGCCTGGACACCCATCTTCTAATTCTGCTGTAGACCCTGTCGTGACCCTTCGTGCTAAATACTTCCACCAATGGTTTGTGGTCTGTGTGAATGTCAAACTTCACTCCCCACACAAAGCTCCTAAATTTCTCTGTTGCCCACTTTATGGCTAGCGCCTCCTTCTCTATGGTTGAGTAATTCTTCTCTGCTCCCTTTAGTAGTCTTGAAGTGAATGCTATCACAAACTCTCTCCAGTCATGATATTGTGTTAAAGACGCCCCCAGTCCTACATCACTCGCATCCGTTGTGATAATGGTCTCCCTTCCTCTCACGTAACTCTGAAGAGCTGGTGCCTCAGCAAGTGCTTCTTTGATGAGGAGAAATTCATTTTCACATTCCTCATTCCATGTAAATTTCTTGCTTGTTTTCAATAAGTCTCTCAAGTTAACAGTGTGATTAGAGTAATTTTTTATGAACTTTGCATAGTATTCAGCCATGCCTAAGAATGTTCTGAGCTCTTCTTTATTTCCTGATGTAATCATGAGTTTAATCGAGTCAGCTAGATCTTTCTTTGGTGTGATTCCATCACCCGAGATTACATGTCCTAAATACTCGATTTCTCTTCTATTGATTTTAGATTTTTAATTACTGAGTACCATTCCAACTTGATGTAGTTTTCTAAGTACTTTACTTAGTCTTTTATTATGTTCTTCCTCATCTTTAGCATGTATCAGAACATCATCTTGAAAGAATACAACTCCTTCTTCTCCTTCCAGGATCCTGTACATGACTTTCTGAAAGACTGAAGCTGCGGATATCAGACCGAAGGGCATTCTCCGATATTGATAGAGCCCTTCTGGCGTTATGAACGCTGTTAGGTGTTTGGAATCTTCATGTAATTTCACCTGGTGGTAAACTGCTGTGAGATCCAAAGTGGAAAATATTTTCGCAGGACCCAGTGTTGATACAAGTTCTTGAATATTTTGCAATGGATGCCTTTCTGGGATTATACATTTATTTAGTTCTCTCATATCTATGCACAGTCTCACCTTCCCTGAGCTTTTCCTCACCACCACCATGGGTGACACCCATTCAGCCGCATCTAGCTTCTCAATTATGCCTTGGTCTTCCAACTTCTTTAGTTCTTTCTTGACTTCATCTCTGAGAGCTAGCGGTGCATTGCGCAGCTTTTGAGCAACAGTTCTGGAACCTGATTTGAGTAAGATGCGATGCTAGAAACCCTTCAAACATCCTTTTGTGTTCTCTTTGAAGACTTCATCTTTAATATTCTGTATATTTTCATTTCCTGTTCCTTCAACTTGATATACGGTGTCATTAGCATTGGGAGCTAACCGAACCTTCAAAGGTTTCTGGTGAGTCCAACTAAGTAGTGCGGTCTCTCCATTCTTTGAGACATAGATGCGACCTACAGCTTCTCTGTCTTTGAACTTGCTGGTGGCCATGAACCATCCAATGAGCTCAATCTTAGCTCCTCCATAAGCTTTTGGTCTAACATCTACTTCACATAGGTACTCTGGCCCGCACGTTTTCTATAAATTATCAGGGATAAGAGTGTCCTGGCACCTGAATCCACCATCATGACAATGGGGATCCCATTCACTGTTATCTTTGTCCTAGGACTATCAATTTGTGCACCTTCATCGGATACCTTGAATACGCCTTCCTCTCCTTCATCATTATCACCGATCCAATTCAAATTAGTATCATCACGTCGATTGCTTTTACAGCACTTAGCTAAATGTACTCTCCAACTGCATTTCCTACAAATTATCTTCAATGCAGGACAATTGTTAATGTTCTCCCAGTGCGATGGCCTGCCACACCTGTAACATCCTCTCTGTCTGGTTCTTCCTCTTCCTCTCTGGGCGCTGCGTCCTCTGTATTGCAGTTCACCATCAGATGTTGTCATTCTATAGGACTCATGTCGACTCCCTCTCTTGTCCGATTCATGCTGCTCATGCTTTTCATCAGTTCTTGTTTTGGCATCTGTTTGATGAGCAGTATTCATTCTGGATGGTATTTTCTTGTTGACCCCTCTTATCGCTCCTATGATTTCATCTTGATCAGACTGTATAGTGCTGACCGACGGTTTGATTGATACCTCTTTCATCCTATTCTCTAACGTCAGCACACATGTTTCTGTGTGTTCAACTTCTTGGGCTTGTCTCAGTACAACATCCAGTGAGGGATCATCCTCTGACCAGAGCTTTTCACTGACTTTTCCACTCCTGCCTTCTAGCATGAATTGGTCCCTGATCCTCTCTTTGAGTTGCTGATCAAATTTACAGTTAGGTGCCAGTTTTCTCAGAGCAGTAACATACTGTTCCACGGTTTCATCTTGTTCTTGAATTCTCTTCCCAAACATGTACCTCTCTAGAATGGTACTAACTTTCTTCTCGTAATGTTTGTCAAGCTTTCTAATTGCTATCTCATATTCATTCACGTCCCCACTTTCCTCTTCCTGGAGATCTGGCAGATCTTCATATTTGTCTTGCCCCGCTGGCCCTAGGCAGTGTAAGAGCAAGAATTTCTTCCTTTCAATACTGTAGGTTGTCCCACAAACCACATGTGCATAGTGCTCAAATGACTTGAGCCACCGTTTCCAGGGTAATGTTGGCTCCCCCACTTCTGGTAAAAAACATTTGAGGAGGCAGAACCCCTTGCATTGCCATGACACTGTTTTTTTGTTTGCTTGTTTCAATTATATAATGGCCAAAATATGGCCCTGCTAATTATTGTGATACTCCACTGTCTTCTAACTATACTGGGCAGGGCACTCCTTAGTCACTACTTTCTCTGTTTCCTGTGTATATCCTTTCTTCCAGCTGATGAATATACCGTGAGGAGTAAGAGGATTGGGAGTGATGAAGATTACTGATATAGAATCTTTCCAGTGCAAACAGTAAATACTGCTCGCTTCACAGTTGTTTGGCTCTATTCACAAGGTAAAATGTGGGGATGGCCCTCTGCCATCATTCCTCTGAAAGTGTTACTGTTATCAATATGCTGATAAAGTGAAATGTACAGGGTCCAAGAATACCCCTTCTCAATGGTTCATAGAATGACAGGTCAATAATATCACTGCCACTAACCTGTTCTGGCGACAATCTTCTGGAGCAGCAAGGAAGAATGAAATAATCTCCCGGAAGCCCCTGCCTCTCCCGACCTCCGGGCGGAAAGGAAGCCAGAGAGGGAGAGACAGGAGTCCCAGGGAAACCCTCTGGGGAAGAAAACCCTGGGCGGTCTTGAAGAGTGCTTCGGAGATGTTGGCTCTTCTTTGGAGAAAGGTAGCTGGTGCAGGAGAGGCGTTTCCTACACAACAAGGGAATAACAGGTAAGTAATGGGAAAGAGAGAATGTTAGAATAAGAGAGACCGTTGGAAGGGAACCCCACTTACTGTATTAATCTCTAAATAGTTTAAAATCATTTGAGAAGACCGGTACAGGGAGCAGGGAAGGACGTTGGCTCAGTGGGTTACCCAGAGATTCCTATTGGAGAGGGAGAGGATCAGTCACAGAGATAAGAGAGGGGGGGAGAGGAAAAATGGTAGCTGAGGTGAATGAACTCACTTTCTCAGGAAGGAAGACTGGCCCAGAAATGGTATCTGCTCGGAGAGACGAAACCCGAGCGAGAAGGGATTTATGAGTCGGGAAGTCCGGAAGAGAAATAATCGCAGAAGAGAGGGTACGCAAAGGATTGCTATAGTGAAAGGAAGACAGAAAAGAGGATTTAAGGTCGAGCAATGAAATATTCACAGAGGTTTTACAAATAGTATAGCGAACTTACGAAGCGTCCTGTAAAACAGAAGCGACGCACAGGAGAGAAGTCTTTCGGTCCTTAAATGCAGTCACCCGATCGCGTGTGTGGAAGATGTGTAACAACTAGACCATCACTTCTCCCGTGCCAGTGATTCACAGCCATCTTGAAATTCCCACGCATTGCGGATCCACACAACGACCATTGCCGTCTCAACTGCCATCGTTGGAAAGGTGTAACAGTATGCCCCCTCCTCAGAGGAGGTGATCCTGGTTTACCCGGGCGAAGGTGAAAAAACCGTTGTACCAAACGAGGTGCCTGAACCCCCGAGTCAGATACCCAGGTCCTGTCTGCTGGGGAGTAGCCCTTCCAATCAATCAGAAACTGGAGGCGACCTCGGTGATACCGAGAATCACAAATGCTGGCTACTTCAAATTCTGCTCCAGAGTTGGTCATCACAGGAGGAGGAACAGGTTTGGTAGATCGTTGAAAACCATTCTACCCATTACCAGACTTCTAAAGAAAGGAATCACGTTCCTTTGGGATAAGCAGGGATAAACTTACGGTAAAAATTTGCAAACCCTAGAAAACGTTGAACCTCCTTAACAGTAGTCGGGGGTGGCCAATCATTGACCGCTGAAACCTTCCTTGGATCCATGGATATGCCGTGAGCTGATAGGATAAATCCCAGGTAGGTTATTTGTGTTTGATGGAATTCACACTTTTCAGCTTTACAATATAACTGGTTGGCCTGTAGCCGATCCAATACGATGTTGACGTGACGTATGTGGTCATTCTTGTTTGCGGAGAAAATCAGAATGTCATCTAAGTAGATAATGACAAAATGTAGAAGGATATCGGCAAACAGGTGATCCATGAATCGCTGGAAAACAGCGGGAGCGTTTACTAACCCGAAGGGCATCACCTGGTATTGGAAATGGCCAAAGGGAGTACAGAAGGCTGTCTTCCACTCATCTCCTGGTGCAATCCGGATCAAGTGATATGCCCTTCGAAGGTCTAACTTGGTATACATTGCGGCTCCTCGAACTGCCTCCAAAATGTCTTTGATTAAAGGGATAGGGTATTTGTCGGGAATAGTGATCTTGTTGAGTCCCTGATAGTCAATACAAGGACGGAGTTCCTCTGAGTCCTTCTTCGGAATAAAGAACAGAGAAGCACCCGCAGGGGATTTGGACTCAGTGATCAATCAATTTTGCAAATTAGAGTGGAGGTAGTCTTTAAGAGCTGACTTTTCCCTCTGGGACAAAACATACATCCGACCAAATGGAAGAGGCTGGTCTGGAAGCAGAGAGATATGACAGTCATCCCTCCAATGGGGAGGTAACGTGGGAAAGAGAGGGCTAGAGAAGATCTTGCAATAATGTTGATGACATGGTGGGATCATTTGTAAATGACTGACAGAGGATATCTCGGGAATATTAGGATTCTCAGAAGGGATCTGCACTCCTACAGCGTTTTGAGACAGGCAATGACTAATACAGTATTCTGACCCCAGGAAGAGTGTTCCTGCCTTCCAATTGATAAACAGGTTGTGTGTCGTAACCAAGGGAGTCCCAAAATCAACGGGAAATGGGCCGTTTTTATCAGGTCGAACACCAATTGTTCTTTATGGGACGCGATCAAGCATGTCACTGGTTTGGTCTGTTCTCGAATAAGACCGGATATTAAAGGGTTCCCATCTACTCCTTGAATCGGAGTAGCACAGGCTTTGGTAGTTCTCGCGAACCAATTCGTAGCCGCGCAATGATCATCCAAGAAATTTCCTGCAGTGCCACAATCAAGTAATGCTGGAATCCCCGGGATCACTCGATCAGGCAAACTAAGTGTCACGGAAAGGACTACCATAGAGTGATTGAGAACAGATGGGTCAAGAGATAATCCTAATCTTTGGGGGGAACTCTTGTGAGAATCCCTTGCCGTGGTTCCCTCTATGGCAGGGATTTGGCGTTTCCCAAAACGGTGATTCGTGACCGACGAGGAGGGACAATGGGACAATCACGTAAAACGTGAGAGCACGTGCCACATTATATACACAGTCCTAACGACTTCCTTTCTTCCCTTTCTGCATTTGATAATGGTCCTTTCACAGAACCGATCTGCATAGGTTCTTCAACTGTCGTGGGTTTACTCATGCTAGGAATATATTCGGCTTCAGAACGAATACTCTTAGATTTCTTCTTCTCATGAGATTGTTCTTGAAGCCGATAGTCAATTTGCATTGTAAGGGTAATCATTTCTGCTAGGTTAGCTGGTCGGGGAACCTTAGAAACCTCATCTTTAAGTTCTTCTGAGAGGCCTCAGCGAAATAGAGTCACTAATCCGTCATCGGGCCACCCAGTTTCCGAAGATAATTGCTTGAAATGGGTAATATAAGACATCAGATCCTTACTACCCTGTCGAAGGTCCAGAAGTCTCTCTTGTGTGCTAACAGAAATTTCCTGACGACTAAACATAGATCTCAAACTATTGACAAAAGCAGGATAAGAATCCAGAATGGTGTTGCCCGAAGTGACTAAGGGGGTACCCCAAGCCAAGGCAGGGCCAGTCAAATGGGAAATTAGAAAGCCCACCTTATCCTTCTCTGTAGGAAAAAAACTGGATTTAAATCTAAATTGGACTGTGCAGCTATCTAGAAACTCCTTTAACTTATGTGGGTCCCCATCAAACTTACCTGTGCTTAAGGCTATTGTGGTAGTTTCAGAAAAGGCTCGATTCACTTGTTGTCTTAATTGGGCATTATCTTGCTTAAGATTTTGCATTTCCAAAGACATGGACTGCATTGCAGCCATGAGTAGTTGCAATTGTTGCTCCATAATAAAGCCGCCAGGCCAGGTATCTCTTCTTTCCTTTTTCTGGCCATCGCTTACTGTTACTGTTATGAATATGCTGATAAAGTAAAATATTCAGGGGCCAAGAATACCCCATTCTCAATGGTTCATAGAATGACAGGTCAATAATATCACTGCCACTAACCTGTACTGGCGACAATCTTCTGGAGCAGCAAGGAAGAATGAAAGTATCTCCCGGAAGGCCCTGCCTCTCCCGACCTCCGGGCGGAAAGGAAGCCAGAGAGGGAGAGACAGGAGTCCCAGGGAAACCCTCTGGGGAAGAAAACCCTGGGCGGTCTTGAAGAGTGCTTGGGAGATGTTGGCTCTTCTTTGGAGAAAGGTAGCTGGTGCAGGAGAGGCGTTTCCTACATAACAAGGGAATAACAGGTAAGTAATGGGAAAGAGAGAGTGTTAGAATAAGAGAGTCCGTTGGAAGGGAACCCCACTTACTGTATTAATCTCTAAATAGATTTAAATCATTTGAGAAGACTGGTACCGGGAGCAGGGAAGGATGTTGGCTCAGCGGGTTACCCAGAGACTCCTATTGGAGAGTGAGAGGATTAGTCACAGAGATAAGAGAGGGGGAGAGAGGAAAAATCGTAGCTGAGGTGAATGAACTCACTTTCTCGGGAAGGAAGACTGGCCCAGAAATGGTATCTGCTCGGAGAGACGAAACCCGAGCGAGAAGGGATTTATGAGTCGGGAAGTCCAGAAGAGAAATAATCACGGAAGAGAGGGTAAGGGAAGGATTGCTATAGGGAAAGGAAGACAGAAAAGAGGATTTAAGGTCGAGCAATGAAATATTCACAGAGGTTTTACAAATAGTATAGCGAACTTACGAAGTGTCCTGTAAAACAGAAGCGACGCACAGGAGAGAAGTCTTTCGGTCCTTAAATGCAGTCACGTGATCACCCGATCGTGTGTGTGGAAGACGTGTAACAACTAGACCGTCACATCTCCCGTGCCAGTGATTCACAGCAATCTTGAAATTCCCGTGCATTGCGGATCCACACAACGACAATTGCCGTCTCAACTGCCATCTTTGGAAAGGTGTAACAGAAAGTAATGACCTGGCGTAATGTTTTCATTCCATACGATTTCACAATTTAGAGCTTCGATACAGCAGTGCACTTAGGCGGAGACACCCCTGTTCTCACGTGACAAGAAGTTTAAAAAAAACTCTCCTGCGATATCTCTGAGAAAGCACTATGAATGCAGGACAAGGTAGATGGCCAATTGCAGAGAAGCGGCGTCAGCAACAGAGAGAAGTAGCTCCGCCCAAATAAACCAGCTTCACCCCTCTGCGGGCCTCCACCAATCCGCTTTTCTACCAGGAGGAAAGACACCCTCCGATGTATCGCGGGCTGGATTTGTTTTCCAAGGTACGCGCGGTGTAAACAGTAGCAGCCGCTCCGCCCCTACCTGCTTTACCGGCTGGAGATCCTTCTCAACGGCCGTATGGATTAGAAGATCCTTGTCGCCATTGAAGCAGGGGCGAAACAAGGTAAGTAAACAGGGGTTTATTAATGACAGGGTAGATAAATACGGTATAGTTTTACATTAAAGATGGGACTATATAAAGGGGACATGAATGTCGTATGTCTTCTACGCTCTCCGCTCTCCAACCGTCTCCTTCACCACATTCTTCTGCTCGAGCCCGTTCTTGCTGGCTCGCGCTTCCCAACATGTGCAGCGTCTCTAAGTACACGAGACACTACAGTATCATGCCAGATCTTGGAATACTCTGATCTAGTGGGAAAGATCAATTGCAGCTAGCTAAATATATCACTAAATGTTTTGGCTGTAAAATATTTGGTGCACTGGTCTGTCATTTTTGGTCATCTTTCCAATCTCTCTAGGTTGAAAAAGCACTTTTCTTCGTCTTTTCTATTCTGCCTCATAAGATGGATGGAAGACTGCTGGGCATTGTTTTGGGCTAGTGCCGTTTTTATTTTATTTTAATTTTCTTGCGTGCCAAAAGTCTGTTGCAAGCAGCTGGAAACAGCATTTTTCTCCCTATGTAAGCCTTGGCACCTCTTCATTGGGCCAAGTTGCTGCTTCCTGCTGTTTGCAGCGGCCGCGTGAGCTGCGTTATTTCGACCAGCCCAGATTGCGAGGGATTATTTGTGTGGAGAGCGGGGTGTAGCCTAGGTTGGGTGCGCTCGTCTCCAAATTTCAACAATTGATCATTTGCAGCAGTATCAGCATAAGGAGGTTCCCCTAATACTCCAAAATCTACAAGAGAACAAAAGTGTATGTGGACAGATGGCGCAATGATCATTAAATTGATAGATTGTACAGTTTTTCTAAGTGGCAAGTCTTCCAAAATAAAAGTGGCGCTTGCAACAAGAGCCACACAGGATCTAACTCGAAAAATGAACAAATGAATACATAGGTATAGGGACCTACTAAATTACCTCAAGAGGGTTAACTCCATTTGCTTAAAGCAAAGCTCAAAACGCAAGAAACAGGATTCGGAACCAGACTATGTGACACATGAATTAAAGGACAATTAAAACAGATAAAAATATAATTATTGAGCAATTGGGAAACTGCAGACTCACCTGATGACAATAGATACAATTTTGGGTTAAGGACCATAAAGAATTATTGTGAAGCTCTCACCTTTATTAGAAGAGCACTTGGAAGACATTATCAGCAGGGAAACCAACTGATGGGACAAGTCGCCTTGAGGACAACCATAGCTCGAAACACGTGTTGGCTGTGTTAGTGTCACGATTCCTGCCCCCAGTCCCCCGGCATATCAGGCTGGAGCCAGGTCATGATTACCTAGTTGGCCCCCAATGGACTCTCCATCTCCCCATAGACCTACTTGGACTCAGACTTGGCGCCTTTGGTACCAAGCTCACACACAGTCCTGAGATCCACTTAGCATTGGATTTGCAATGTATTTTGGGCCAATGGATGCCCCCATTCAATTCAGTTCCTTGAACTGGATGAGCAGTCTAGTCTTTCGGGTGTGGCTCAGCCCAGGGATAACTGGGATACCTACAGACTATTTAAACCACGCCCCGGCCTGAGAAACATGCTTTGCATTTCTCTGCACCTGCAGTGTGACACTCACCGTGCTCGGATCTCCTAAATAGGCCCACTTCTTTCTTCAGCGCCAGCGCACCTGCAAGAACAAGAGCATTGTTACCAATACTCACCTTGAAGAGCATCCAACTTCTGTCCGGCTCTTCCCAGTCTTGCGGATTCGACGGCAGAGTCATCTCCATCTCGGCAATGCCGCTCCATACAAAAAGGGGAGAAGAATAGAAGAAAAGACGTTAGTACGCATTCAGCAATACTTAGCTCTCTCGAATTTGCAAAGAGAGTTTGATCCTTACCTGAACTCCCGTCGATCGGACAACTTCTGCTCCGGAGCATCCCGCCGTTTTGAAAAAGGGGAAAAGACACATCACGTTAGCGCAAAAACATTTAAGAGGCGCCGCACATCGCGCTTACTCACCGCCGCTCATCTCCTCAGCTCGCTTAATGCTGGGTTACTGCGGCACCTAAAAGGACACGGAAAAGGCGAACATTGGTTAGTCCGAAGGAACCCAATAAGCATCACGCTCCGCATTCCTACTTACCTCAGCAGCGCGTCGCCATCCTCAAGACCTTCACCACCTGAGGAAAGAAAGACAGAGTATTAAAGGGACTAGAGCCATCAGAACTTTCGTAAGGCTTATTCCACTTACCGGCTGGGCTGAAGTCGCAGCAAGCCCCGTCCGCCGGGCCCGTGCCAGTGAAGCAACTAGGCACCCTCCAGCCTGCATCACCCAACGCACACCTGCACCGAAGGCAGGACGAGAGCGCCCCACATCAAAAAACAAGGTGAGGAGAAAACCGGGGGAAGGTTGGGACCCACGGAAGAAGGGGGGGCAGACAAGCAAGACCAATAGGGAATTGACCTCTGGTAATCCTGTGTTTCAGGCCCAGTGCTTGGTTGAGCAAAGTCCAGGGAAGGGTTCAAAGTGGTCGGAAATCCGGACCGGCTGAGTGGCATCCCCGTGGATATCAGGTGAGCGTTACAGTTAGATCTCACTATTAAAAATTTGAATGCACACTTGAAACTTTTATTTTGGAAAACTTGCCACTTAGAAAAACTCTGTAATCTATACATGTATGTGATCACTGCGCCGCCTATCAGCATACACCATTGTTCCTACGGATTGCGAGGGATACTGCACTGTGATTGTACAGGAATACAATCTACAAGATCTGTGCTGCCCGCAGCTGTGAGGCCTCTGAACACCATCAAAGTTGTTATGACGTTGACTAGCAACATCCGGCAACCCACAGGCCACACCCCCACATTCATCCTCATCCGCTTGCCGGCTACAAGATCCGCCCCCGGGTGAAGCCGCAGCAAAGTTGGGCCAAGTTTCTGCTTCCTGCTGTCTGCAGCTGTCCGCGGCGGGAAGCGGCCCATGGCCCAGTAGCCATGTCATCTTGCAACCGCATTCCTTCCCCAGTGCTCCCGGGCAAACCACCTCCCGGCATGAGGACTTCTATCAAGGTACTGGTTTCCATAGTCATGACCATAACAATATCCAACTTTCTATATCCTGAAAGCCTTCAATCAGATGCCAGGTTTACAAACACCTGTGTTAACTCTAACCTCATCTCTCCATTGACCGCTAACAATTCTGCTGCTATTGACCTGGGTCTCTAGAATGCCAGGTCAGTATGCAATAAAACAACTGCAGTTCTGGACTTCTTTCTAAGATGACATTTTCATTTCTTATGCATCTTTGAAACCTAGATTTTACCCCATAACACTACTGTTGCTGCCTCTTTAACCACTTCTCTGTCTTCTTTCTCTCATGTCCCCCGAGCCAGCAGTCGTGGAGGGCGTACTGGCATACTATATCGCTCTCGTTATTCTTCTATTCCTGTGCCTGTCGCTACACCAGTCTACTATTCTTTTGAATTAATCTACAAAATCTTTACTACTCCTCATGCTATTTCATTCATTATTGTCTATCGTCCTCCAGGGCCACTTGGTTCCTTATGTGATGATATTGATCACCTCTTGTCCCTTATCCTGCCTAGTCCAATCCACTTGTACTACTAGGGGACTTCATTCTTCATCTTTCTTCTATACAATCAGCCACTCCTCTTCTCTCCATTCTTGACTCCCACTTTCTTTCACCTCTTCCGACTCCCCCTACTTACATTTCTGGTTCCTCACTAGATCTAATCTATCTTTCTTTCTACCTTTACTGGTTTTTCAATACTAGCTCTACCGGTTTACCTATCAGACCATTGTCTACTCTCTGTTTCACTGCTATCCTCCATTCCTCAAATCTCTCTGACTTCTCTTCGCCTGAAAATAAAATTCCGGCATGACCTACGCAGTTTCAATTCCTCGCTCTTTCACGATACTTGCATCACGATTCTTCCCGCTTCTTTAAGTTTCTCTACTCTTAACGCTGACAAGGCAGCATCTGTTCTCTCTTCATCTCTTTCGCTCAGTCTCGATCAACTCTATCCTTTGTCTGCTTTTCACCCTACTTGCAAACCTTCTCAACCCTGGCTTTCTTCTCACCTCCGCACTATGTGATGCCTTCTCCACCGACTTGAAAGGCATTGGCTCAGATCCAAATCTGCATCTAATCATTCTGCCTACTTCTCTTATCACACTCTCTACGACAGCTTTCTCATTTTTGTTAAACGTGCCTACTTTTCAAATCTTCTTCAGGCCTAATCTGCCCATCCTAGGCGTCTTTTCCAAACTCTAACATGGCAGCTCTCCCCTCCCTCTTTTGATCACTCTCTCATTTCCACTCTGTCCACTTCTGATTTCACTCACTTCTTTTCTTCAAAAGTTCTCTCTCTGTGACAAGACATTGAAAGTTCTCTTCCCCCAACCACTTCACCTTCTTCTTCTCCGACCCCTTCTGTTTTCCTTTCTAGCTTTGCTCCCATCTCCAACACTGATGTACTACTCTTGTTATCCAAAGCTCATCACACTGCACTCCTACTGACCCAATGCCATCTGCTCTCATTCCTAAGGTTTACCCTCTTCTTAAACCGTATCTTGTGGCCTTCTTCTCTCAGCTCGTTATTCCAAACATTCTTGTTTTCTTATTCTTCTCAACTTATCTGATGCTTTTGACACTGTGGATCATTCTTTGCTTTTGGAATCCCTTTCTTCCTTTGGTTTTAAGGGGTCTGTTCTTTTTTTTGTTCTCTTCCTATCTGTCTTATAGAACTTTCTCTGTCTCTTGGGCAGGCAAGACCTCCTCACCTTTCTCCCTTGAGTACAGAGTACCCCAAGGGTCAGTTTTGGGTACTTTTTTCTTCATTGTATATCTCACAACTTGCTGCTATAATCTCCTCTTTTGGTCTCTCTCGTCACTTCTACGCGGCTGATACACAACTTTTTCTAGCCTTTTCTTCCTTCACTTCTGAAATACACCACACCCTCACAGTGTGTCTCTCTGCTATTAAATCCTAGATGGCTTCTCACTTTCTCACTCTTAACACAGGGAAGACAGAGGTCCTATTATTCCCTGCTAACACTCTTCGTCCTCATCATCCACCCCTTTTATATCCTTCCTTCCCAAGGCCAAGATTATGAGTTGTGGGAGAAATAGAAAGATTGGAGGAAGACTGCTTTTCCCTATCTTTCCCCTATGTGAACCTGATTGCAGAGATTGCACAGAAGGAAGCGTGCCAGAGACCGTGGTTGAAAGTTGGTGTACAGCCGAGGGTCCCAGGAGCGAGAGGAGCTCCGTGACTGAGTGGCAGGGATGAAGACACCTTCACCGAGGAAATGTGTGCGTCCAAATGAAGCCAGAAGCAGTTTAAGTCCTGCAGCATGCGAAGGGAGCAAGATAGAAACCAGTAAGTGTTACCGAGAATTAGTACCCAGTGAGGGGGGGGGGGTGGCAGAATATTGGCATTACCACATGGTAATCCCGCTGCCCTGAGCTTCCTCAAGGCCGACGGCCACCATCTCCCCTCGCCAGGAAATCAGGTAAGTCTTCTTCCACCCCCTGCCCCCATCCACAGAATTCCCTTCGTGCCCTCCCACCCCCACTCACCTTCTTTTCTCTCCATTTCGAGAGTGGGCGCGCTGGGAACACTTCAGCCGGAGCATTTCAGAACAGAAAGAAAAATGCCTTTAGTACCCCGGTCTAACGGGCCGGGGTACTAATGGCAAAAAGCCATGAGCCTGCGGGCCATTAACGCATAAGGTAATACCCCGGGGGCATTACCTTATGTGGTAATGGCCCACAGGCTCTGGGCTTATTGCCTAATTCAGATCCCTTGAGCAAACAAAGGCAGGCAACTGTAGCCAAGCATAATCACTTGTGTACCAGTGAAAGCAGTAATAAACCGATCGTTGATTGTCAGACAATGGGAAGTTACAAAAGTAGCACTTGCATAAGAGTAAAACATTCTGAACCACATTAATTCAATGTTAAAACTTCTACAAACTGATGAAAGACTGGTTGTTTGTGTTTAAAAGGGATTCTGAAGTAAAGGTTAACCGAAGAGTCAATTGTGAAGCTTTTGAAAATAATGTAGCACTGAAGTTAAGTGACTGAACATTGATAATTGTGAGTTTGAGGGAACAACCATTGCCAAAGCCAAGAATTGTTCAAACATTGTCTAAAGCCAAAAGAGACTAACAACACGGCATACAATAAATCTCCTCTGGTTGGCAAGAAGCAAAGATGAGAATGCAAGGTTTATAAAAAGGTGAAGCTTGCTAATTGTAATTTCCTAAAAAATGGTATAACTCACATTGCCAAAGCCATTAGGAAGAAAGGTAGAATTGCATCCTTAGGGGCAATTTTGGTTGTTGATGTTGCAGAAAGACAAGAGTGGCAAAGAGGCTGCTCTTTTGGAAAGTGAATGTTCAGAAGAAGAGTGCCTTGCTTACTTGGGAGTGTTGAGGGGCACTAACTTGAATCTTGTCTTTTCTGAAAAAATGCTCAAAGTCACAAGAGTGCAACCTGCTTGGTGAATATTGATGTTACAGAAAGACAAGTGGCAAAGAGGCTGCTCTTCTGAAAGGTGAATGTTCAGAGGAAGAGTGCCTTGCCTACCTGAAGGAGTTGAGGAGCAGTGATGTGCACATTGTTTTTTCTGAAAAATTACAAAAAAATCACAGAAGTTGCAAATTGTTGAAGCTGTGGTAACACTTTTGGTTGTCAGTAGATTTAAAACTTCAGAAGCAAAGTTGAACGTGGCACACTTTCGGGCAGGCGAGTAGACCCGAATGGTGAACGCTTGCAGAAGTTAACCTGGTATGAGAGTTATCCAGGTGGAAGCAGAAGTCCTGAGACATCATCCTGACAAAGATATCAACTGTGATTTATGGTGCTATAAAAAAGAAATTGCGAAAAGCTAACTAGAAACTGTGTTTCTTTAACCTTGCCAGAAGTTGTGTTTTTTTAATCGGATTAGGAGATGGGTTTCTTCTTTGACATTCATAAGTTTTGGTCAGGCAACTTGACCCAGAACATCACTAATGCTATTTGATGAAGTGGGAATCATTATTCAGGGAAGAAGATAACTCTTTCTGTTGGGTGAACATTGTTGAGCAGAACTTTCTTTTGACAAAGTGAAGGCGCTAAGAACCGAGTTGGAGCTTTGTTGCAAACCTGGATTTCCTTGTTTCTTTATGTTGAACGTTGGAACTGAACCTAACTTGCAACCTGGGGAAGGGGAGCTCACCTAGGTTATAAAAAGAGACTGTGAATATATGAGCATACAATTATTAATATTGTTATGAATTGCCATATATTTTGTTGTGTACTTTATGTTTTAGTGTGGGGGCCACATATCATTTGTTAGAGTGTTTCCTTTAGTTTTTGATAGACAGGGAAATCCTTGTCAGTGTAGGGATAGTGAGGCGTTTGTTGAAACTTATAATTTAATAAAAAGGCACATTTTGAAAAATCATCAAAAAGTTGTTTGCCTCACATTTCTGACCCCTCTAGGACATTTGTGATAAACACTGCTGTTGCACCAGTACCCTGAGATGAGTGTGCTCTGGGTGTAAATGGTGGTGTTTTATTGGATAATGTGTAGCATTGTTGAATGCAGTTTACAATCTACCTTGAAATTGCTGCCTTAGAGACATGGTCCTGTCTCTTCCTGCAGCTAACGAAATGAAGAATTGATCAGTTTTCCTCAATGGCTTAGTTTTGACCAAATAGCACATAACAACTCTCCTGACATCTAGTATATGGAGGGCTCTTTCTCCAGAGTTCTGTGGGTTTTGAAAGAATGCTGGCAGTGCTATTGATTGATTGACATGACATTTTTAAATGAATTTAGGTGAGAAACATGGATTTATTCTCTAGACTCCCTTTTATGTATGTATGGTGACAAAAAGGTCTGCGACTGATAGCGCATGTAGTTCAAAACCTCTTCTGATAGAGGGAATGCTATAAGAGAAGCAGTTTTGTAGGGAAGCTGTTTAAGGCTTGTTTTAAGCATAGGTTCAAATGGAAGCCCCATCAGTTTATTTGGACGACATTTAAAACCTACACAGGGGGAAATTGGGGGATACATTCTTTTAACCCCTTCCACAAAAGCTTTCACAACTGAAACCCTCCACGAACACACCTTGCCTTGTGAGGTAGTATAAACTGGAAGTGCTACTAGATGGACTTTAAGTGAATTGAACACTAGACCTGAGTCTAAAAAGTCTAGTAGCTAGTGCACTATATTGGAAGGTGAACAGTCCATACAAATTGCTTCAATTTATTGAAGTAACAGTGTCTTCTGTTTGGCTTACATGCTTCTTTTAAGATGGTTATGCATCATTCAGATAAGTTTAGGTGTCCAAACTTCTAAGTTGAGCGTCTGAGGATGTGGATGGAGGATTGCTCCCTGATGTTGCAACAACATGTTGTAAGGGCTCGGTAGTTTGACTGGTGGGCAAACTGACAACTTGAGGAGTTGTGAGAACCCGGTTTGCCATATCCACATTGGGGCTATGAGGATCATAGTGAGATGCTGCATCTTTTGGCTTATCTTGTTCAGAAGTAGTGTGGGGGGAAATGCGTACACAAATTTCCCTGACCAATTGATTTACAGTGTGCTCCCCTTGGACTCTGTCTGGGGAAACCTGGATGCCTAAGTGTGGCATTTTGTGTTCTCTTGTGTTGCGAAGTGATCAATGTCTGAAGGCCCCATTCTTTGAAGATGTTGTTTACAATGCCTGTGTGCAATTTCCATTTGTGCACTGAGGGAAGCTCTGTGTTTCTGCTTAGCACATCTGCCAGACAGTTGTGTTCCCCTGAGAAGGATTGTGAAAAAAAAGGGTTGTGAAAGGAGGAAAATGTTTCTCTGAAGAGACCATTTCCAGATCTTCTGTGCTAGCTTGGAGAGACTGATTGAATCTGTTCTGTCTTGTTTGTTGATGTACAACATGGCAGTTGTGCTGTCTTTGAGGGCTAGAAATGTCTTGCCAGATCATTGTTGTTGAAAGGCCTGTATGTCTTTGAACACTGCCAGTAACCTTAGGATGTTGATATGTTTGTCGACAGAGACTGTGTCCACATGCTGTGTGCTGTGTGGTGGAGATAATGACCTCCCCATCCTGAAAGCGATGCATGTGTTGTTAGACTGGCTTCCACTACAGGGGCAAGAAAGGGTTTGCCCTTCAACAGGTTCACCTTTGTCCACCACTGCAGTGCTTCCACCGCAGCCTGCAAAATGACCACTAGACCGTTCCAGTGACCGTCTGCTTGATATCATTGTTTCAGCAGCCACTCCTTTACTGAATGCATGCACAACCTTGTGTGTGGTACCAGAAAGATGCAAGAAAACATAATTCAGAAGGCACATAACTTTTCGAACAGTTATCTGATAACCGGCTGTGTAACAAGGAACGTGAAGCTGCATGTTTTGGACACTCTTGTTGGGTTCCATGTAAAAGTATCCCTAAGATAATATCCCCATTACAAAATATCGCCGTGTTTTGGCCGTGGTAATAGTTGAATTAAAATATGAACCTTTTAACTAACAGGTGTACATCTAGCATTCCAAATTGTGTTTGTCTCAATCCCGCTCTGAACTTTCCTTAGAGATCCTTTCCATCCCAACAAGTAATAAAGTGTGGTTGTATGTTGTTGAAAATCATTCAAGTGTTGCTGTTTACACAGCATCCTTACGACGGATTGAAAAGAAAGAGCCAAAAAAACGCCACAATGCACAAGTGATATATGATGATGTGGCATTTATAACGCGCCTATACACGTGTCTCAAGGCTCGATGAGGCAAGGGAGGGGAAAGAGAGGGATGACAGAGACAACGATCTTACTAGGCCAGGTGACATTGAGATAGCGCATGTGCAGTGGCAGGGGAAAGGGGAAAAGTGCTAGGGTCTAGGGGGAGGGGTCAGTACAATAGATGAGATAAACAGTCAAATATAGAATACATAGAAGCCATATGTGAAGGGTGCGGCCAGCTGGTGGCAAGTGCAAGGGTAAGTGCAGACATCAGGTGTCAAGGGCAGGTAGTGGACTGTAGGGATACAGAAACAGTCCACAAGTACGGGGGTTGCCAGGGAGACAGTGCAGGTGTGCAACTGGCAGGGAGGGACCCAGGGTTCTAGATCCGAGGGGGCCAGGCGACCAGTGCAGATTCAGTTTAATTCAGGAGTTCATCAGGGGGAGAGGAGGAGAGAACGCAGAAGCAAAGAGGAAGGTTTTGAGGTGCTTCCGGAACCAGAGATGGTTCTCCTCAAGTTTCGGAGGGGCAGGAGGCTGTTCCAAAGGGAGGCCCCGGCCGAAGACAGAGATCTACCACCAACTCGTTGCTTGGAGAAGCGACTGACACTGAGGGAGTTGGAGGCGGAAGAGCAAAGAGCTCGAGAAGGAAGATATTTAGGAAGAGAGGGTTGAAGGTATTGAGGCCCCAGGCCCCAGTAGGCCTTGTGGACAATGCACAGGGTCTTGAACTTAATCCTCGCAGCCACTTGGAGCCAACGCATAGATTTCAGTCCTGGAGAGATACGATCCCTAGGAGGCTTGAGGCCAAGGACAAGTCTTGCAGTCCTGTTCTGGATGAGTTGCAGAGGGCGGAGAGTAGAAGCAGGTAGATTTAAAAAGAAGCTGTTACAGTAGTACAGCCTAGAGAGAACCAGAGCACCGGAGACGGTGAGCTTCTGGGGGAAGGAGAGGAAATGAAGAATACCTCAGAGGAGGTGCAGCTGGTAGTGTGATTTCTTAGAGACGTCTGAGATGTGAGGAGAGAAGGAGAGTGTGGAGTCGAAGATGACCCCGAAGTTTTTTGCCTCACAGGTGGGGGCAGGAGGAGGGCCAAGAGAGGCCAGCCAGAGAGCGACAGGAAAGAAGTGAAATTTCCCGGTGTGGCCATGAGTGTGTCCTGGAGTTCAGTCAGCAAAGGTTGACGTTTAAAAAAAAGTTTCTTCATGTTCTATTTTCACAAATCGTTTGTTTTTAAAAATGTCTTTCATTCACATAGCAAACAAATAGCCTCACGTTTCATTCACGTTTCTGGCCGTGTCGCAGTTGCTAGGTGCCCAGAACGAAACATACAGTTGATAGAACGATGGAAAAAAACTCAAGTACACGTGTGTGAGAAGAATGTTTCACGCAACAAAATGGTAAAAATAAACATGTTCTGATGAAACGCATTGTGCGTGAAGTGCATTTCTTAATTAAATGTGTAAAACAAAATGTGCCGGAGGGCCAGCACTGAGAATTACTTACCCCTCACTACCGAGATCCTAGAAAAAGGTTGAACCACCTATGGTCACACACACACATGTCTACAAGGCAGCATAGACACAAAGATTAACAGGTACAAATGGTCAGACGCAGAACGCGTACATGAGAACAAATCTAAAGTGTATGTGAAAGAGGTTAAAAAGAAGCATTATTATACATCTACCAGATGAAAAGAAACACACAAATTAAAAAAACACAAAGGCCAGACCTCTTTGTGTCCACACATTGACAAATAAACAACCAAGGCACTAAGGGGAAAGGAAAGGGGGAATGGGAAGGCTGGATGGGTAAATGAATGCCCCCTATAAACCTCTATACTACTGTTAGCAACGCCTAACTTTAGACGTTTACTGAGATATAGAGAGTCGACATGTTTCGGCCAAAAGTTGGATTGGACATTTTCTCAGGTGTCCATACAAAGATGAATATTGTGGCCATCTTCAGGACGGATAATTTCTTCACAGGAGGCCTTATGGGTGGTATGATACTGACATCATTGATCTAAAAAGATGTATGTACATATAGAAAGTTACCACATGCAATTCAAAAATGTCACTGCAGCTTTAGGTAAATATGCAATTTGTATAAGCAGCTGACTACACATATAAATGTTCTCATATTAGCAGACTGTTTCAATATTTCACAGACCTTTATTTCACTATGGGAGACAATTATGACATATTTTTTGTCTGCACCACAATGTTGAAAAAAAGGGATTTATATAAAGGGATTTATATAAAGAGGCATGGACAGGTGACATGACACAGTGTGACACATAGAATAGTTAAAACTCTTATTTATCATCATAGGATCAGGTGTGAAAAGGACACACAGGGTCAGTGAATGACTTGTGGCGATTGAAACTGGAAAACCTTAGGCAACGAGACTGTGGCCGGGTTCATCTAGATGTATTCATCCAGGTTAGCACAGGAGGTCACTCTAGAAATAAATATAAACTAACCATACCGTTAATGTTGTGCATGGTTATGGTTAGACTGGGTATGTGGCGTCATTGCTGCAACAAACTTATATTTAACTCTAAAAAAATGTTTTACTTCAGAGCCCTACGAAGTCACTTATGTATTCATTAATTATGTTATTGGGAAAAAAGTGTTTCGTGGCTGTAGATGCTGCTATGCCAAATATCAATGTAGAGATGGGCAGTCACGTAATTTTAGGGCGATGCACTGTTTGAGCCCTTCCTAAATTAAAGAGAGCATTGTGTTAGAAACACTTCTATTAAAGGTCAGTACTAATTATTAGCACATAAAGTTCTAAAAAGACATTCTTGGAGAGAAACACAGTGTTGTAAATACCTCCAAACACTAGAAGTGTGATGCAACGTAGAGAACACTCGTGGCACGATTTCTGAAATGCTGGTAAAGAAACTTAAAGGCGTCACTGTTCAGTCAATAAAGAAACAAATTCTGCAAGGTGGTTCAAACTTTTTCTAGGATCTCAGTAGTGAGGCTTAAGTAATTCTCAGTGCCGGCCCTCCGGCACATTTTGTCTTTCCTTGTGTATCAATCCCACTTTGAGAATTGCTCCCCCGTCAACAAAAATTTGGGATTTGGCCTTTAATTTTTTATACACCTTAATTAAATGTGTGTCAGGAGGTGGAAGTGCATTTCCTACTTAAACGTGTGTCAGTAGAATGATGGCAATGTTATGGGTGATGTTCAGAGTGTGTGCGGCGTATTAATAACGGCGATATTTTGCACAATAAACTCATTTTAAGAGATATTATTACATGATACATCTTGTTGGAGGGGTGCACTAGAGCGTCTTCTGTTCGAATAACTGCATTCTGGAATTGTTTGATTTGTTCTTGTTGATGGAAAAGCTTAACTGAAACAGGAGATTGATTGTGTCCTGAGTGTGCTGCTGATCCCCTGTTATGAGTCAGTCATCTAGATAAGGGTACACTGGATGGATTGCCAGCGTAAGTGGGCTGCCAAAACTGCCAACACTTTTGTGAACACCTGAGGGACACTGAAGCAATGCCGAACAGTAGCACTTTGAACTGGTAGCCAGTAGACCATACCTTGAACCTCGGGTACTTTCAGTGAGCTGGCAACATTGAAATATGAAAGTATGCATGCTTCATGTCCACTGTTGTCATGTAATTTCCCCTCAAAGTTGTCATCCTGAACTTTTGAGTTTTGACATAAGTTATGTTACTTGGCAATTATATAGCACCTTATATATCATTGTAATGACCTCAAACCGCTTGTAGGTTGAACGCCCCGGGAACCGCAGTTGAAGTCAGTAGAAAGAGAGAGTGTCGTATAGTGCGTGGGCGCACCGGATATGTGTACAGCTGGTGTGGTTGTTGCATGATAGCTGCTTCTTAGCAGTAGGTGTGGTGCTGAGGAAATCAGTTGGATGTGTTCAGTCTGGAGGGTGGACACCCAGACTGGGTTCTGGCTGAGTTAGGCCTGAGGAGACGCCTAAACTAGCCGGAATGTGCTCAGCTAGCTGTGTTTTATTAGGATGATGAGGTGTTTGTGGGGTCATGTTAGTATGAGAACAGCTAGCCCAAATTTATCATGGTTTAGCTGTGTTCTAGTTGAGTGATGGTGTATAGGAGAGAGTAAGCGTAGTAGTGTGATATGGTGGTTATCAGTAAAGTGCCTGCGACCAGGTACGAGAGCAGGACTGAGGGGCGTACATAGCGGCATACATATATAAAGCGACAGGATGGATAGGGGTAAACATGTGATACAGATAACATAGGGATACAGGTACATAGCATATATAGGAGATACAGATATGTACCATCTGTCGCAGCATCCGTACCGTCCGCAGCATCCGCATCGTACGTACCATCCGCGTCATCCATAGCGTCCACACCGTCCACAGCGCCCGCACCATCCGAAGTGTCCGCACCATCTGTAGCGTCCGCACCATCCGTTAAATGCACTCCATCCGTTCCAACCATTCTATTTGCTCCATCCATTCCATCCGCTCCTTCCTCTCCATCCTCTCCATCCTCTCATCCGTTCCATCTGTTCAATCCCCTCCATTCGTTCCATCCCCTCCATCCACCTCGTCCGGTCCATCCACTCCATCAATTCCGTCTGTTCCATGCGTTCCATCAGTTCCATGCGTTCCATCAGTTGCATGCATTCCGTCCATTCCCTCCACTCCGTCCGTTCTATCCACTCCATCTACTCCATCCACATCCATCCACAAGTATTTGCAGTTCTTAGGTCTAACACAGGGCTTTTTGTCTTGTCTTTCTTTGTAATAAGGAAATAAACAGAATAAATACCCTTATTTACCTCTGCCAGAGGGACGAGTTCTATTGCTCCTTTTTATTGAGTATTGACTGTATTTGTACCTCTGCCTCGATGTAGTGCGCGTGTGCAAAATTAGCTAAAAAAGATCATGGCGCCGATGCGCAGCCATTTTGGACATTTACTTCCATTACCGCAATGAAAGCCCGTTTTGTGGGCTCAGTAACTAGACATACATTTTTGCAGCAGAGAGGCAAGGTCACATAATGATGTCAGCTGAACTAACTGTGGAGAATAGGTGTTGTATTGTCCACCGAAGGACTAGCCATAAAGGGAGTCGGAGCATTCTGCAAGTGCAGTGATAAGGGGTACTGGGAAAGAAGGCAAGGAAGAGAAGCTGGGTTTTTCCACTTCTAGCTGGAATTCTCCACTCTTGACTCCTCATGCTTATTGTCTGCTCTTCGGCCGAGGGCCGTCTGGTAACCAATGAGGGGCCCCCATAAAGAGAAGAGGTATTCTGGGAAAGCAGATAGAACTGGACCCCCGGGTGATGCAGTCTTGCTGAGAGGGAGGAAGCTCCCCGTTAGTATGAGTGATCTCTCTGCTTACCGGCTCTGGGACTAAGGAGTGTTGCAGTGTTGTGGTGACCGAGATTAAGGTGCATTCTGCAACCATATTGAAAGTGATGATCTTTTTCTATGTTTTTGTATAACTGACTATAGGTTATGTGTGTATGTATAAAGTGCGAATAAAGGGCCTATAACGAGCCATTTTAATTTCATATAACTAGTGGTCTAAGTGTGATTCCTTGCCTATCCGAGTCCAATAACTTGTTTTGTTATATCTAGGGGGACGTAATTCTGAGGTCCCTACACGTGGCCAAGAAAAAAGCAAGACACTCGAGTACTAGCTGATGTTCTTTGGACATTATTCTGGACCTGGGCAGATGATTGCGCAGTATTTTGAGGAACTCGATGCAGTAGCTCTGCGCTACTGTTGACAACACCAGTTTGTCAGTAGTGATTCCCTCCCATGCGTGGGTGAATAGTGCAGGCCCTTGACAAAGGTTCATCAGGCCGTGAGGCTAGATCTGTACTGCAATGGTGCTCAAATATATAGAGACATGAAATAGGAGATCATGATTACCATCCACAATATTAATTGACAGGTACAGGAATCGAGGAGCGTTTAAGCATCAGAAGAAGAGCACAAGCTCGAAACACGTGTCAGGCTGACTTGCAATGCAATAAAAAGCTGACTTGAAATACAATGAATACCTGCGGCTTCGCAGCATTAAATAACTCATGGCATTTGCACAGTGTGAATGTATCTATGTTTGTATACGTATTTGACTGTGGGGTATTGAGCAGTATACCCACAACCACATTCACCTGCTGCGTTTTGTTCATCATTCTATATACGCCATAACTTCAGGCAGATGTTGTGATTGTATTAGCGCTTGGGTTTGTAGTCTTTTCTGCTCTAGTACAGATTATTTGAAATCTGACCACAGGTTCTAAGGGCTTCATGCTCCTTCTTTGCTGTCTCCAGTGCATTGTCAACAGCTTTCCCAAATACTTCACTCTCAATGGGCATGTTGATTTGGGTAATGTAAGGAAGGCAAAGTATCAAGATAAAACAGACACAAGTGGTAACAGTTCATGGATGATTAATAAACTGTGAAAATGGGTGAGATAAATGACTAATCTAAAACGAAATCTAAGAAGGGAGCAAGCTGCGACCATCAAAGAATAAGGCAGTACTAGTGGCGTCTTGTCATATAAAAATAATAGGGCCTATTCCAAAAAAAACTATTGCCAATCCTTACATCTAGGTTCCAAAAGAGTGTGGGATAGGCTTCACAAGAAAGGAAAGATGTGTTCACAAAATGATAAGGTAGGATGTTATAGCCGGGGTCTCCGTTCCCCACGGTTTTTAGCACAGGACAAGGCAGGACTTTCGAGCACAGCACACTCCTGGGCTTCTTAAGCACAAGCTTGAAGTTTTTTTCAACGATATCACAACCTTCTGCGGCCAATTCTCTTCTCATATAAAGTCTCTTGCCTCAGAGGGCCTGATGAACCAAAAACAACAAACCAAAAGTTCCTTTCTGCAATCTTCACGTTGGGTGATTTCTCTTCACCCTTGAATCCCCCTCCGCAGGGCTCTGATCCTTCTTGCAGCGTGGGTCTCCCTCAGTCGAGTTCACTCCGGCCTTTAACTCAAAATATCAGCATCTTGTAACCTTCAAGAATCTCAATGTCTGTTTAAACAAACATTCATTGTGGACATCCCTCATCAGGGTTCACATTTGTCGTCACAATGTTCATGGGCGTATCATGATTCACCCTGATTCGCAGGCATCCCTCAGTCGGGTTCACGTTTGCCAATTATCACCACTCAATTAGTTTTCACACAGCCTCCCTTAAGGCCTCCTGGTCTTTGTAGTTTCGTTAGCACAAATGTTCTTAGTTCTATACCTTCCCGTTCTTTCAGCAGAGTAATACAATATGGAGTCCTTCGAATGAGCACCCATTTTGCGCCAGACCACTCTATGCCTGGTTCCAACTTCACTCACAAAAGAGCTCTGTCTATTATCTACTTTCTGTATATACAATGTTGCCACTGGAACCTTGGGTTCAACACAGTCTGGTCCGCTATCAATTGCTTCTGACTTACCGACTGGGTGGAGCTCGTTGGTGTTTCCTTGGTCGCTGGACTCAAGGATGGTACCACGATGAGAACTGCCTCTCCACGCCCTGGCAATCAGTGCAGGACGGTTCCATGTACCGCTGACATCCAATACGCCACTCGCCAGCTGCGACTCCCGATCTTACGTTTTCTTTCCGGCAGGCTTCACGGGACTGGATTGAAAAGGGCAAGGGAAATTCCCTCCTGGTCGTCTTTTCAGATCTCTGCGCCTTTCTTCTCCATTTGAACTGCTGTCCCACAATGGCTGCTTCCTCATCTGTTCGGCCTTGCTCAAAGTGTTCTCTCGTGCTTCTCCTTTTGTCCCTGTTAGGAAGGGAAAGGGCCGTCAGGTGCATGTAATTATTATCAACGGGGTAGGATGAGGAAAAGGTGTTATAAATTAAGGGGATACCGCATCTCAACCTTCAGTGTCCAACCTCCACTTCCTGAGGGGCCATCATCCAGGGGATCCTCCCACACTGGTCCACCTCTATGAACTGGATCCAATAGCGATGGCCATGTCCTGGCCACCTGGATAACAGATCCCCGAGGACTAGCGGGTGAAACACCTTCAGGTTTCTCACAGTAGCCTTAGTTTCCGGCTTAAGGGTGCATAATTAGTGTCCCCTCTGCTACTAACCTTCCTGCAGTGTCTGTTGGATCAAGACAGTTTTTAATTATAGAATTCGCCACCGTTTGCCTTCTGAGATAGTCTTTAGTATATATGACTGTTAGGGATCTGGTACTCCATCTATTTCTATTTGCTCTTCTACTAAATCCCACAGCATAAGGGTCGTGTTATTAGCAATTCTTGTCTGTAAAGCAGCTGAAGCTGCCACTTTTTCCCCAGACTATACATCCTTTTGCTTTCCTTATCAGGAGGAGTTTCTGATGTAGCTAAGGGAGTGCCTGCCCACTTACAGGTAGTAGTGACTAAAAGTGAGTCAGGCTTAACGTGGCCTCTGATGCATAAAGGATCAGTTGGAGCAGGTTTAAAGTGCTTCTCTATGCACAGGTTTACTGGCTTAGTAGGAGAAAGGGTAGAAATGTGGTGCCAGGATGCTTTCCTTTGCAGACTGCAACAACGGAATATATCAGCCCACAAATTACCTTTAATTTCAGATGTTTTCTCCAAAATCAGCGTCTTCCTAAGATTGGTGAGTTTCTATATTGAAATGATCTGCAGCTCTCTTTAATAAATTCTTAAAAAGAAGCTAACCGTCAATACGTGAATTAGCCACTGGCTCATCAGGAATATCAGGAGACTGAATGAAGTATTCGTATGGGTCATCTACATCTGTCCCAGGATCATTGTCAGTAAAAATGTCATCCACCTCGTCCTCATCTAGAGTGATATGGTCAAAAACCTCTTTCTAGGGGCTTTTGCTGGTGGTTCGCCCTCCATCTGGGATATATATTTCTGCTCTTAATGGGGCGTTTTACAAATAAATCCACAAGGGAAGCCACCTTATCCATAGTGGATTCAAAACACTCCTTGGTCCAATACTCTGTAACTGGGTACTCCTTGAGTGGAAATACTATTTGTGCTGGATTACTAGTGTAGGATTTCCCATGTAAAGCCTGTGATAATGAGGAGGGAACCCTGCAGTATTCTGAGCCTTGAGAAACTTGTTCTGCCTGTTTCGGCAGCTGCTTCAGCATTTGTGTAGGTTTAGACGCATGTTTGTGAGCTTGTCTCAGCGCAGGCGTCTGAGAAGATGAAAGTGTCAAAGATATATTTGCAGTAGTAACCGCAATAGGCGGGTGTTTCAATACAGAGTCACGCGTTGAAGGCAGTGCAACAGACGTAGAGGACGCAGAGGACTTCTTATGCACTGATCCAGCTTCCATGACAGTGGTTTTGGGTAACGCAGATCCACTTTTCGGTGTCTTTGCCAAACCGTGGCTGGGGACACTTTTTTGTTTAGGATGTTTGTGTGGGTCCCCGTGCCTGTGCTTATGCATACGCCTGTTGCCAGAGGTTGTCTCCACACCGGTGCGTGACACCTGCCCTTCGGAGCTGTGGATGAGCTCAAGGGAGTCCTCTGGCACCTGCTTCATGTGTTCGGGGTACCTGAAGGTGCTGATGCTGTCTTGTTCTATGTTGAACACCTCCGCTCCAGTGTGGTACTCAGACGAGGCCTCAGCCTGCATGGCAAAGGCTGCCCAATGTTTTGACCATTGATCATTTAGGGTCTTTGAATGAAAAGGTTTGCACGCCTTACACCGCGACGGAGACAATGGTTATACACGTTGTGTGTATCTTTCCACAAAAACTTGTGGTTACAGGGTGGGCAGAATTTAAATGGAGTCTTTTCCAGGAACGTCATTTCACCAAAATGCCAGGTGTGGCGGAAGTGACATCACATGACCCTTGACCTCTGATGACATCACAGGAAGTGATGTTATCTGACCCCATCCCAAAGTGACATCACAGGAAGCGATGGAACACAACCCTCACCCCTTGATTGACAAAACAGGAAGTGGCATCACATAGCATTGTTCCTAAGTACACTACGAAAAGAACAAGTTACTTACCAACTGGTAACTATCTTTCGACTGGATATTCCTCCAACGTATTCCTCATCTTTGACATGTAATGTCTAGCTTCGGCTACTTCAGAAAACCTTTTTGGCAGAGGGCGCCCTGCGTCGATGGCGTTGAGTCGATGTCCCTCGAGGGCCTCCATCGAGGGTGACGTCATCGAATGTTATAGGTAGCACGCACGGCGCCCGTTGGCTTCAGTTCTGTTTTTCCCCTCCTCATGTTAGCAAAGTTGCCCGTTAGTACAAGCAGGCAGTAGTCAGCCTTGTTGGAACGAAAGCTGTAATAGCATGGGAAATTCTACAAAGGGGTAGGGTGGGAGGGCGATGAAGAATATGTTGGAGGAACATCCAGTTGAAAGAACGTTACGAGTTGGTAAGTAACTTGTTCTTCAAATGGATTGTGTCCTCCAATATATTTCTCATCTTTGACAGACTCCCAAAGCAGTATCCAAGACTGGAGGAGGGTGGAGAATTTATATTTGCCAATTGTCACACGGCAGAATAAAGTACCGCCTTACCAAAAGCGACGTCCTGAGCGTGGGAAGTATCCAAGCAATAATGCTTGGTAAACGTGTGCAACGATTACTGCGTTGCAGCATCACAGATGTTTCGAATGGGGGCTGTGGAAGAGGCCATGACCCTGGTGGAGTGTGCCCGCAAACCCTCTGGTGGGTCCTTGCCTGCCAGCCTGTAACATTCTGAAATCGTAAGGATGATCCACCTGGACAAAGTCTGTTTTGAAACAGCTTGCCCTAATTTGCGTCTAGTATATCCTATATAGAGATGGTCGTCTACTCTTAACTTGGACATTTTAGACACATAAAAACTTAAAGCTCTTCTAGGCTTCCAATCTATGGAGCCTTTCTTCCTCTTTACTGGGATGCGTCAGAGGATAGAACGCTGGCAGAACGATTTTCTGATTTAAATGGAAGTCTGATACTATTTTAGGTAGGAAGGAGGGCTTAACCCTCAACACAACCCTGTCCTTTGAAGAGAGTGCCTGCAACTCGCTCACTCTACGTGCAGATGTTAGAGCAACCAACAGTATAGTCTTGAAGGTTAACAACCTCAATGGACATGTGTGCAAAGGTTCAAATGGTGCACACATTAAGAATTTTAGAACCAGGTTAAGGTCCCAAACTGGATCCTGAAAAGCAGAAGGTGGGAACACATTTCTGAGCCCTTTCAGAAATTTAGCCACCAATGGAATTTTGAAGTAGGAACATTCCTCCTATGAGCGCTTGAATATGGAGAGCGCTGCTAGATTACCCTTAATGGTCTCAATGTGAAGACCTTTGTGTGCTAAGGAAAGCAGAAAGGATAGCACATCCGGAGTCAAACATAGCAAAGGATCAACATTATTTTCCCTGCAACAGTCGCAAAACGTATTCTAACGGCAACGGTACAGAGATTTTGTTGCTGGCCTTCTTGCCAAAAGCAACACCTCCATCACGTCATCTGGGAGGTCCCAATCCTTGTATCTCAACCTTTCAGAAACCACATGTGAAGGTTGAGAGTGTTGACCTCTGGGTGGAGAACCTGACCCTCCCTTTGCGAGAGTAAGTCCTCTCTTTGTGGAAGACATATCGGAGGACAGATGGACATGTCCAGAAGGCCCAGGTACCATGTCCTCTTGGCCCAATTTGGGGCAATTAGGATCATGTGGCTCCCGAACCGTCTCAACCTCCTAATTACTTGAGGAATGACGGGGACCGGTGTAAACGTGTATAGCAGTGGAAAATCCCAATCCACCACGAACGCGTCTCCTAGAGCTCCTCTCGGAGGAAATTCCCTTGAGCAGTACCTTTCACACTTCCGGTTGATCCCGGTCACAAACAGATCTACTTGAGGGGTTACCCAAAGGGCCAAGATCTCTTAATGGACTTCCTGAGCTACTTCCCACTTGTGTGAGACTGTGCTCTGCTTGCTCAGCGCATCCGCCGCCGTGTTCTCCTCCCCGGCCAAATGAACTACTAATAGAGAGAATCCTTATGAAATTGCCCAGTACCAGAGCTGCATTGCCCCTCTGCACAGTGTTAGTGACCCTACACCACCTCGTTTGTTGAGATAATGCATGGCCACCCCGTAGGTGAACAGACATTTGGTCGACTGAAAACTGGTCGAATGACATTTGGTCGACGCAATTTGGTCGAAAACCAAATGGTCGAATTTTTTTTTTAATTATATATTTATTTTTCGGGTTTTCGTTTTTTAAAAAAAAGGGGTTTTTAGAAAGAAAAAAAACGGGGTTGGGTGGGTCCCCCCCAACAAAAAAAAAAAAAAGGGGGTGAAAATAAAAATAAAAAAAAATTCGACCATTTGGTTTTCAACCAAATTGGTTCGACCATTTGTCTGGTCGACCAAATGTCACCGTATTGTCCATCATTATCAGGACATTCTTTCCCCTGACAGAGGGCATGAAGGCCTTCAGCGCTACTCTGATTGCCCTCAGCTCCAAAAGATTGATATGTATTTTGAACTCCGATGGAGACCAACGACCACTGGCTGTTAAGATTGTTGGTGTGGGCTCCCCACCTCGTGAGTGAGGAGTCCGTCACTACAGTCGTCTCCGGCCATGGTTGCCAAAAAGGTTCCCCTTTCAGGATATTTTCCTCGCAGACCCACCATAGAAGATCCTGCGTAACTTTGATCGGGACCTGCAACAGATCCGACATCCGTCCCGAAAACTGAGACCATTGTGTTCGGAGAGCCCAATGTAGGGCTCTCATTCGTACACGGGCCTCTGGCACCAGATAAATGCAGGAAACTTTGTTAGCATCTGGAGCATGTCTTGAACCCTCACCTTGGGTGGCGAGCACTTTTCCAAGAACATGTCTAAAACAGCCCCAATATACTGGAGCTGTTGTAAAGGTGTCATGTGTGACTTATTGAAATTGAGGGTAACGCTGAGATTATCCAAGGCTTGTTCGGGAGAACGCGCCCTGATCAGCCAATCGTCCAGGTAGGGGTAGACATGAATACCCCCTCGCCCGAGATGCGCTGCCACCACCACCATTAGTTTGGTGAAGACCCTCGGGCGGAGGTCAACCCGAAAGGCAGGACTCGAAACTGATAGTGCAAGCTGCCAACGATGAACCTCAGGTATTTCAAAGAGTGTTTCCCCAGTGGATTGGTGTGAGGCTGCAGCGTATTTTAAGACCCTATATGGTAAAATTAGCCAGTACCTAGGAGGGGTAGTGATATGGGGAGGAGACTTTAATTGTACGCTGAACCCAGAGGTGGACAGATAGGACGAAAGGCAAAGCAAGCCTGCCCTTGCTGCTAGAATCTTGAAGAACCTACTTGGGGAATTACAACTAGAAGACATATGGAGGGTGCGCCACCCACAGGGTAGACAGTACTCTCACTATGCAGCCCCACAGAGTCTCGGCTGGATTATGTGTTTTTCTCATTGGATGTGACCGCCAAATAGAGCAGGCAGTATACAAAGCAAGGGTCCTCTCAGACCACTCACCACTGATAACATGGCAATATTTGCCCCCTAGACCAAGGATCCCCACATGGCGGCTCAGAATAGAGGCATTGAAAGATACAGGGTTTAAGAAGAATCTAAGGGATGACATCACAGAATATTTTGAGAAAAACACTCGAAGTGTACGATCAGCGGGCACCCTGTGGGAGGCTTTTAAGGTGGTGGTAAGGGGATCTGCCATATCAAAATCCATAGGGCTTCAAGGGGATATAATTCGGGACCTATGAAAGGCTGAGAAGAAACTTGAAACAGATACAAAACAGGGAGGTAACCCCCTAAGGGGCGCGGAAATTATAGGTAAGCTACAGCAAGAATGCCAGGGACTCTGGGAGAGACTATTTAACCTAAATTATAAGAAATATATAGAGAGACAGCACGCGGGGCGAGATAAGCTGGGAAGATTGTTGGCATGGCTGTACAAGAAGGAAACGCCCAGAGCAGCTATCAGAGCAATAAAAGGTGAGAAGGGCCAGATGCTAGAAACCTAAGAGGGAGTGAATGAGGCGTTCCATAAATTTTACCAACTGTACCAAGACATGGGAAAAGGGGAGGAGAGCGAGATCACAGAAATACTGCAGGATATAGGCCTACCAAAAATAAGCACGGAAGAGAGAGAGAGCTTGGATGCCCCGATAACGTTAGATGTGCTAGAAGCAGTGGTTAAGGAGCTGCCCACCTGTAAGGCCCCGGGGTTAGACGGACTGCCGAGTGAATTTTATAAAATGTACAGCGTGGAGGTACTTCCCCCGATGCTAGACATGTTCAACAAGGCGCTGGAAGTGGGGAGATTGCCAGAATCCCTTAGGCAGGCAATTATCATCCCACTCCTTAAGCTGGATAAACCCAGCGCAGACTGCGGGTCATATCAACCGCTCTCCATGGTGAATCAAGATAGTAAGATCCTCACTGCGGTACTGGCGACCAGATTGCAACAAGTCATAGGCAAGCTCATACACCCAGATCAGAGCAGTTACGTACCACATAGACGCATAGCTGATAACTTGAGGAGGCTCCACCACGTTATAGCACAGGTGAGAGGGGACATGCAGGACATGGCTATAGCCTCGCTGGATGCCGTGAAAGCCTTCGACTCGGTCAGATGGCCCTGGCAGTTGGCTGCCTTGAAAGAATACAGTATTGGGCCAGGGTACATACGTTGGGCAAAACTGTTGTACAGCGCCCCACTGGCTAGAGTCAAGATGGGGGCGATCATCTCAGACAGATGGCAGCTCAGTAGGGGCACTAGACAGGGTTGCCCTTGGTCCCCGATGCTGTACATCCTCGCATTGGGACCCTTGGCAATATATTTGAGACAGCAATTTGAACCAGTGGGAATACACACGGGGGGGGCACCTCATATCGTTGTATGCAGATGATATCCTACTATATTTAAGATACCCTGAGGAAAACTTGCAATATGTCCTGGAAGTGATGGAGCGGTTCGCGTTGCTCTCTGGGATAGTAGTTAACCCCCTTAAATCCAGACTATTTCCCCTAGGCAGATACATAGGGAACCCGATGGAAGAATTACCAGTATTACAGATACCCTAGACGCATAGACGAGCGGGCCCTTGATTTTCGCCTTTTCCAGAGTCTGTTTTTTGTTTCTACTGCCCGGATCCCGCCTCCGCCAGCGCACGGCATTTAATCACTGGTGCTAGCGCACCCACACGCGCACCCGGAAGTGGCACGCAAGTGGGCTGTTGGGCTGGGAGACTCTGAAGCCACATTGCTTTTCGCTGCTTCGTTTGGACAAAAGACAAAAGTCAAAGTGAGTGTCTGCAAGAGGAAGCACAAGTGGACATTTGGCTGCGGCGTAACACGTGGCCGCATGGTGAAATATTGCAGCCCATGCGCTGATGGCCTTTCTTTGGGACCTGTTTGGGGAACTGGAACTGGAACTGGGATTGGGATTGGGATAGGGATAATAGGGGAATCCGTTTGAAATACTCTCCTCTTTCTCTATTGCTTCACAGAGTCTGTTTTTTGTTTCTACTGCCCGGATCCCGCCTCCGCCAGCGCACGGCATTTAATCACTGGTGCTAGCGCACCCACACGCGCACCCGGAAGTGGCACGCAAGTGGGCTGTTGGGCTGGGAGACTCTGAAGCCACATTGCTTTTCGCTGCTTCGTTTGGACAAAAGACAAAAGTCAAAGTGAGTGTCTGCAAGAGGAAGCACAAGTGGACATTTGGCTGCGGCGTAACACGTGGCCGCATGGTGAAATATTGCAGCCCATGCGCTGATGGCCTTTCTTTGGGACCTGTTTGGGGAACTGGAACTGGAACTGGGATTGGGATTGGGATAGGGATAATAGGGGAATCCGTTTGAAATACTCTCCTCTTTCTCTATTGCTTCACAGAGTCTGTTTTTTGTTTCTACTGCCCGGATCCCGCCTCCGCCAGCGCACGGCATTTAATCACTGGTGCTAGCGCACCCACACGCGCACCCGGAAGTGGCACGCAAGTGGGCTGTTGGGCTGGGAGACTCTGAAGCCACATTGCTTTTCGCTGCTTCGTTTGGACAAAAGACAAAAGTCAAAGTGAGTGTCTGCAAGAGGAAGCACAAGTGGACATTTGGCTGCGGCGTAACACGTGGCCGCATGGTGAAATATTGCAGCCCATGCGCTGATGGCCTTTCTTTGGGACCTGTTTGGGGAACTGGAACTGGAACTGGGATTGGGATTGGGATAGGGATAATAGGGGAATCCGTTTGAAATACTCTCCTCTTTCTCTATTGCTTCACAGAGTCTGTTTTTTGTTTCTACTGCCCGAATCCCGCCTCCGCCAGCGCACGGCATTTAATCACTGGTGCGAGCGCACCCGGAAGTGGCACGCAAGTGGGCTGTTGGGCTGTTCGGCTGGGCGGAGGTGCGGAGTCGGTGAGTGAGTCCCCCCTCTTTTGTATACTATGGGTTAGACCCTAAATAGGCCACCATGGCAACGGTGTTGCGCAATGGGAAAATATGCGCCATAAAAACTCCCGGGCCTATCCCGGACGTAGACACATAGGCCATACAGAGTGGCGGTATTGAGATAAAATCTAGTACAGAGGTGGATGTTAATCATGAAACCATGACCTTGGGTGAAGGACATATTGATCAGAAAACCATGATTCCCCCACGGGCTATTATTATCCAAGCGGAGATCTTAGAGGGGGGGGGAGGTGGATGAGGAAACAAAGGTAAAAATGGCTGCTATTAAACAGCAAGTGGAAATTGCTTATATGCCCTTCAAATACAAACAGAAATGGGTGCGCAATTATTGGGGGAAGAGGATATCTCTTTCGTGCCTGTGGGCCTCTCATTTGAGACCCAAATCCCAGCTCAATCAAGTCTTTTGAGTGTAAAAGACCTATTTGATCAAAAAACAATTGAGGGGACAGAGAATATGCCAGAGTAAATAAATATCGATGTATCTATGATGGGGCAAGCAGTAAGAATGGAATTGGGGAGGCGAGCTAGGCTCTCAAGGGGCCCCTCGACACCTGTAAATGCCTCCAGAAATGGGATTGACCAAGTCCATCTATTTAATACACTTCCGAAATTGAGTTCGGCCACAGCATATAGATTTTTCTCCTCAAATGCTAAATTCCCGCTACCATCTGCCTCAATTTTCACTAATACCCAACAAGGTTGGGGGGAGGAAGAGAATAATGTTATAGAGGTGCAGGGGGACACCATACCAAAGGGGAATCTGCCGATCCCTGTACTGTCAACCCATACTAACACTTCGCCAATTTTGGGAGCCTCCCTCACTAGTTCACCCATTAATGACAGTAATGCCAAATTTGAGGAGTCACTACCAGTATTATCTACAATATTAAACCTCCTAGATAAAGGCCATGAGCTTACCCATTGGGAGATAAAAGATTTGAAAGGGGTTGCTTTTGATACTCAATAAAAACTATCTAGAGTAGAAGGTTTTCTATTGGGCAAAGATGAAAGGATGGCGTCCTCAAAAGAGAAAGAACCCATACAAATCCTGAAAACAAATAATTCACAAAGCACTCAAACCCTGGTTAGTGGAAAGGAGACTGTGAGCTATGCTAGTGTGATACCTGTGGGGATTGCAATGAACCTACCAAAAGAAAATTAAAAGAATTATGAGAAAAAAAGAACAGAAATTGGAGCCAGAAGGGGAAAAAATGATCTTGGAGGCCCTGAAAGAGCTATCAACGAAAATGTCTATTTTAGAAAAGGGCCTGTTAGATCTACCTGGAAAACTGGTACCCTTAATCCCTGCGGGACCAGTAAGGTCCCTACAGGATGAAAACCCTATTCTCCCCTCTCCACCTGACAGTCCATCGGCACTTGTAAAATTGATGGAACCAGGTGCAGGGGCCCTGGTCGATGAGACAGAAAAGCAAAAGGAGGAGGGGAGTCCGATGGGGAACGGCTTCTTCCTCTCAAGAAAACAGAAACGACTGGCGTTAAAGGCAAGCAAAAGGCTGATGAAAAAGAAACGGATACCTGCTAGACCCGAACTCTGCAAGCTAGAATCGAAGGCTTCCCCGAATGAAGTTGCACTACCCGATTTAAGACAACTCAATGAGGAAAGTAGGATGAAAAAAGAAAAACTAATGGAAATATTGAAAACGGGAAAAACTTGAAAAAAATGGGAAAAACAAACCCGACTCAGAGGGAAGATATCAGATCAAAGACAACTGACAAAATTGTCGGAACTGACAACGAGAAAGTACAACCATTACAAATGGATGGGGAAAATAAAGAGATAAAACAGTCACAGCTGTCTAACTTCTATAAGGTTTTGGAGAAGTCGACAGATCGGCAGATATTACCCCAAGACCTCTCTAACCGTTTGGCAGAAAACCCTACCACCTCAGCAGAATCTAATAGATTGGGTTTTTCCTCCCTACCTCCTACACCATTGGAGATGGCTAAGACCACTGGTGAGGATGCGATTGAGGTGAAAAAAAATTTCCATCACGGGATTCACCTATTAGATGGAGCCAAGAAGGAGTGCCCAAAACTACCCCTGAAAGAAGTTCAACAAACCCGGTCCGGGGTTGATGGGGCTATTGCAAATCTTCCTGACACCATAAAAAAGATTATGATGGACCTCCTTCCCGATTTGTCTCGGCTCTAAAACAAGGATCTGGGGGGGTGGATATGAGACAAAAGAAGACCAACCACGGGCCACAAATGAGATACCCGCTATTTCCCTAACTAGGGAAAGGGGGACAGAAAATGCTCCGAAGCCACAGTGGGAGCAACCAGAAAGAAATTCCATTCAATCGTCCCCGAGGCATGGACCCCCTTACTCTACCGAAACCCATGACTCAAGGAACACCACTCAATATGAATCAGCTAGACCCCTACATGTGAAGGAGAGTGATCTCAGGAATGTAGCGTGGCGAGACATTTCATTACCGGAATATCCGAGTATCCTCCTCTATAATCTCTGTGATATTGGTGGCCCTTCCTCACTGAATAGACCACGCATTCTCTCACTATTCAATGAGGTCCCTCGACTCAGGTTGATTGGAACAGCGGACATTTGTCTGGTGGATTTCATCCATCCCTCTCGTCATGATCATGTCCGCATTGTTCCCAATTCACAAAAGATTTTTGAAATGATCATTCAGGAGGTGGAACAATTTAATAGAATGGGCTATGATATCCTGATCTTTAGCAATGGTTGGGAGAGGGGAAGTACTCGGGAAATTGAAAAAGTAAACCCTAATCCCTGTAGGGATGAGGTAGAGATACGAAGAGAAAATACTCAAACCCTTAAAGGAAGGGAGGGGCAGGATTTGGCTTGGTTAGCCCAAACACTTAGAGAATCTATATCGGAAATGCAAAAAATGAAACAAAACCTTTAATGTCACTAAAGTGGTGGCCCATTGGAAATTTCTTTCATGGAATTCAAGAGGCCACTCGAATCTGATGAACTCTGGGGAATTGTGTGCAAAACTTACATCATTTAACATATTTTGTATACAGGAAACGTGGTTGACTGCTCCGATACAACTTGACGGCTTTATATGTACACATCTTTTGGCCAAAGTGGGATCACGTGGAAGACCCACGGGTGGTTTGTTCGTCGCAGTCAAACTCGAATTAGGTACTTGTATTCTGGAATCGATTGAATTAATTAATTTTGCACTTGCCGTTGTAGTGAAATATGGAAGTGACTCAGTTTTTGAATTGATGCTTGTTTTAAACATTTACTGGAATACTCAAGTATCTCTGGGCAATGCCATCTCATACTTGAACAACTGCCTCGCTGCCATGCTGCTCAAGTACAGAGGAATTGATATTATAATTTTGGGTGATTTTAACTCTGAAATTAAATACGGGCAAGGAATTGGGAAAAACATGGGCGTATTACTATTAAGGCCCATGCCTAGCATGGAGAAGGGGGTCGCTATTGCCTGTGCTATCAAACAAAAGACTATTAATGGTGAAATTTGGAGGAACTTCTTTGAATATTGGGAACTGGACCATGTTAATGGCCTATTCAATTCCTCTTTGTATGAGCATACTTGGTCGAATGGACATTATAAATCACACATTGACCAAGGTCTCAGACAAGTTACACTAATATGAGTGACCATAGATTCTTGGAAATTATTATGGCACCAAATAACAGAATCTCTAAACAAAGCCCAATGCAGATAAACTTGATAGTGTCATGCGGTGGAAACCGCATAACTTGGCACGAAGGAAATGTTGACAAACTTAATATAGTCTTTGTTGAAGACTTTAACAGAATGTCTCTGTCTACCAAAACACAGTGTCATTGGGTCCTGCATTTTACTGACCTTATTAAAAACTTGATAGGGAGATCAGTTAAACCTAATAAATATGGCTCTTTGAAACAAATCCATTCACATATGTATGATCCGCTGGTAAGGCAAAAAAAAAATCTTGCAAATCGGCAAATAAGATCTATCTTGAGAACCAACTTGACTGAGGTAGAAAAAAAGAGAAAAATTACACAAATTAAACAAAACAAAAAAATTGGATGAAAAATCATAAGTGTGTACTACAAAATAATGATAATATTGCTATGTTAGCAGCCCTAAAGGGAACATCGGGTCAGGAATTTTGGGGATTAATAAATGCGCTTGAAAAAAGACAGGTAGTACTGCAATCTGTTAATGTACAGTCGGATACCTGGGGAAAACATTTCTCAACCCTTTACAAAGGAAAAATGGCCATGACGTATGAACTCTTACTTATAAAAGAGGGGTCTTGGGGTTTCGACTTTACGATTAATAATATTGAAGCCCAGATTAAGAGGTCTAACGACTCAAGAGTGGCCGGCCCGAATGGGCTAACAAATAATACCTTGAAGAAAAAACCGGAACACTGGGCAAAATCGCTATTTATCCTCTTTAACTCCATTATACAGACCAAGACAATTCCCCAATCATGGAGGCTATCATACGTTGTGCTTATATATAAAAGGGGGACAGAACATGTCTGACAAATTACCGCCCGATTTCCGTTATGGACGCTGATTCCAAGATCTTTGCAAGTCTAGTACTACAGAGAATTGTGGAAAGGACGAACCAAAACAATATCTTACCCCCCCAGCAGATCGGTTTTCGTAAAGGAATGGGAACTGAAATAGGCGGACTGATTATTTGTTTACTCTTAGAAAAGGCATGTAAAAAAATGGCCAACACCTATATACCTGGCTTCAGTAGACCAGTCGCTCGCCTTTGACAAGGTGGACAGGGTGAGACTTTGGACAAAATTATCCCAAATGGAGCTGCCGTCCCATCTACTGACAGTCCTTATTAATCTCCATGAAGACTCGGCAATTCAAGTGAGACTAAATATGTCGGGCGATCTCTCCGAAATAATTCACACTAAGAATGGTCTCAGACAAGGGTGTCTATTTGCTCCCACTCTTTTCAATCTTTACACCAGTGATGCTGATCTCCCTCTAACGAATTTCTCTTTGGTCTCTCCGCAAATTGAGGGCATTAAAATATGTTGGAATGCCTATGCGGATGACCTGCTTTTGGTCGATAGTACCCCAGTGGGTTTACAGCGAAAACTTAGGGCCTTTTCTATATATGCACAAGAAAATGAACTGGTGATAAATGAAAAGAAGTCTGTCATTATATCCTTTACCAACAGGAAGAGAACTATAAAATTTAAATGGTGAATAAATACTTGTTTGCTAGCAAAAGTAACTTCACTCTGTTATCTGGGGTTCCCTATATTTGGGAGCATCTCAATATACTCTTATTGGAATTTCTACCTGGAGAAAACAGATAAGTTCATCCTCCTAATGAGGAAGATCTCAGGTAAATTGTGTAAATTCTCTATCACTCCTCTGATTAGGTTTTATAACCTGAAAATTGTTCCAAAACTGATATACGGCATGGAAATCTTACTGTTTGAAATATATCGTTTGGTACAGAAAATGGAATCGAACATCTGGCGAAAAATCATTTTTTATCTGCCCCAATGTGTTCCGATACCTGCAATCCGCTACGAATTAGGCCTGATGTCATTAAACATGAGAGTAAAATGGAAAAAAATTGCATTAAATCGGAATTTAATGATATCTAAAAATAATTCCCTTTATACTCTATTGGGCGGTAGACTAAGAAGGGGATCCAGTGATTCAGTATGGATGTTAAATTTACAAAAAGACTGTGTAAACCTCCTCAATACCATAGATGTTTCCCATGAAATGCTATTCACTAATCCAATGGAAGTGAAAAAACGGCTGCAGTGGTCGGACTGGGCCATCACCACGGAAAAAGTGGCCTCCTCAAAGATCTATAAACATCTGGTCACTGAGGGGAAAAAGCTAGGCACTTTGGAATCCTATTTAACCAAATTCCCTGACCCTGTAAGGAGAGCAATCTACTTACGCTTTTGCTTCAATGTGCTCCCTACTGGGGAAATCCTCGAGATTAGATCTGCCATGAGCCTAAAATTCCCTGTCGCTTTTGTCGTTGTGCTGATACGACCGAATCACTTGAACATCTTCTTATAAACTGTTCAATAATAGCGCAAGAGAGGTTACACGTGTTTGGAAAATTTGTTCATGACCCCTCTAGGGTCCACACTGAATTAATATGGTGGTACATGTTACACGGAAAGTCAAACACACTAAAGCTAGCAGTGGTCACCTTCCTAGTAGAAGTGTGTGGTTTGGCTACCCTAGAAAGAACAAATTAATAATCTAAAATTTACGCTAGAATTTTAATTACTCACTAAAGGACAAACAAGGCCTTTCTTTTTCTTTTTGATGTTCGACTGTTATTTACGAAGTCTGAAAGATGGAAATGTTGTGTGATCTGCCCTTTTATTTCGTCTAAGTTTTTATGGTCTGTAATATGAACTGTATAATATGATTAATGAGTTTTACATTTGGAATAATGTTGTAAATGTATTCTCTTTTTTCTTTGTAATATTGTGAAAAATGTTATTTTAAAATTTTGTAAAGGTTTAACTTTGTTTAAACCAGATACAAATAAAAAATAAAAAAAAGATACCCTGGGAGACTAAAATATTTAGATACCTGGGAGTGGACATATACCACAGGGTGGAAGACGAGCATAAACATAACACGGAAAGGGCAATAGAAAACCTGGAGAAGAGTATGAACTTTTGGGCTAAACTACCCCTGGCTATGGTAGGGAGGATAGCACTCTTGAAAATGGTTGCACTTCCCAGGCTGTTACACTTCTTTGTAAATACCCCCTACATGATACCTAAATGATTCTTTGGCAAACTACAAAGCTTATGCCGGAGCTTCATATGGCACAATACCAGAAACAGGGTAGCCCTGTGGAAGCTGCAGAACACGTATGACAAGGGTGGGATCAAATTGCCCAATTTTGAGATGTACTACCTGGCTAGCCAATTACAGCATGTGACCAGATGGCTAAGGCAAGACCACACAGCAGAGTCTGAACGTGCCCCGTTCTTTCTGAAATAATTGTTATGGGTGCCCAACACAGTATTGAAAGGCTGAGCGTGGCTGCTGGAACTGGGATGGAAAATGTTGCGTAGGGCCTGTCGGGCACTGGAGAACCCGACTCCATGCTCCCCCCAGGTGCCGCTAGTGGCACTAAAGGGAGTAGACGAACAACTGCATAAGACAATCAGGAAGCACTGGGAAACGGTAGGCGTAGCTACAGTGGGAGACCTATGGCAAGAGCGAAGGGTCATAGAATTTGATGAACTGGCAGCGAGTACCGGAGTACACCCTGGTCAATACATCACCTATGCCAGGGTGGTTCGGTTGGTGCGAGAAACGTGGCCAGCGGGGGCGCTGGAACATCAGCCTGATGAGTGTGTAGAAACAATATGCGATATAGCGGAGGGAGGACACGAGGTCTCCCGAATCTATGAACTCTTGATGTCCAGGGTGGGGAAGAAGGTAGTGCAATTGAGGAGGGACCGGGAGGAAGAAGTTGGGACACCCATGCAGGACGGGATGTGGGACAGAGCCCAAACATATCACAAAAAAGTGTCCAGGAATGCAAGGTTACAGCAAATCCCATTATACATAACCCACAGAGCATATATGACCCCCCAAAGAATTGCAAGATTCCAAAACACAGGAATACAAGCTTGCCCTAAATGCGGAGAAGAGAACGCAGGGATAGTGCACATGTTCTGGGCATGCCCTGAGTATGGGAAATTCTGTAGTGAAATAAACAAAAGATTAGCCGAAAAAGGAATCCGGCTGGATGTGGAATCTGTGTGGGCATGTATGTTGGGGGGCTTTACGAGACCTCGCAACCTGAGACATGTAAGCAAACTCAAAGACCTGGCCTACATATTGGCCAAGCGTAGAATCGCCATGGGATAGAAGGCGAACCATAGACCTAGAATAGAAGTGTGGTGGAGGGACCTATTGAAATGGGCAGACGTGGAAACAGCTGTATGGCATGAAGCAACTAATAGAGGGGGGGGCAGAAGCTCTAATGGCATGGAGACTTCAGATAGCCACACTGCAAGGTTCCACCCAGGACGGACCTGAGGAACAGAATTCCTCTAGTGATACAGAAGACAATGAATCCTTGGAAGACACCACAGCAGTGGAAGAGGGGGAGTAGGCTCGAGTTGAGGGGAGGGTGGAAGGAGGATAAGAATAAGCAAGTGAAGGTGTTATAAGATGTTGTATAGTTGTTACGTGGTTTTGTGTTGTGTTGTTATAATTAATAAAAACATTTTTTTTTAAACTATTGGGAGAAGGAAAGACATTACAAGGGTTACGGACAATAATCACAGAAAAAAGACATTGCAAAAGGATCGGCCAATAATCATTGTTGAGAAACACTTACCTTAGAAGTGGTCAGCCACAGCCAGTCTGGGCTGCCACGCACATGGACCAGTGAAGAAAATAGGTTTGTTAAAGGTGCCCCTGAAGTTGAGAAGCAGGACGGAGAGCTCATCCTCATAAATAAACAGGTGAGACTATATGGGTAAATGCATGCTCATCTCGTTCTGGGAAGAAGGGTTCGAGGGAAATCACAGTCCGACCACAACATTCTCATGGCCTCTCGTACTCTCTCAGGGGCAGTGTCAGCAACCAGCACAGTCCACACTACCAGAGCAGGGGAAGAAGCCTGATCCACGGGAGCCAAGTCCAGGGAGGGCTGCAACCGTGCCCCAACGCCCCCGCAGAGACCAGGTGAGCATAACAGAAAGCGAAGCCTCTCGGAATCTCTGCCTGGGCATTATGGACACCTCAGAAACTGACCAGTTGGCCCAATTGCTTGGGGAACTGCATGCCAAAGTACATGCCTCCAGACAAGAAACCAATGCCTTAAGAAGGAACCTTATTGTAGCCCGAGCTCGAACTGATGACTTGGCAAGGCAGATGCTTCAGACACAGGCCGGGCAGGTTCCATTACCTGGAATTGCACAGACTCCTATGCCGCAGCCATCCCCACCAGTTCAAGTGGTACTCCGAGGGGCAGTGCCACTGGCCCCGCCCAAACGTTTTATCGGCGATGCTAACAAGTATGCCGTATTCATGAACCAATGTCGCCTTCACTTTTTGTGCCGTCCTGGGGCCTTTCCTAACGAAAGCGCAAGAGTCGACTTTGTACTTCCATACTTGGGAGGTAGAGCAGCGGACTGGTCAATACCATTAGTAAATCAGGATGATCCTCTACTCCGAAACTTGGAGAATTCCAACGAGAACTGGAGAAATTGTTTGCTAGACACACCCAAGGACAAGCCCTGGATAACAAACTATTGTCCCTCAGACAGGGAAATCATGATCTGCTGACTTATATTGCTACCTTTAATCGTCTTGTAGCACAGACAAATTGGCCAGAAAAGAAGAGGACCACACTATTTTACCGAGAATTGTGTGGTGAACTAAAGGATGTTCTAGCCCAAGTGGTCAACCCTCCTGAATGCTGTGCGGAGTACATCAATCTGACTGTACAGCTGGACCACAGGTTGCAGGACCAAAAAAATGGATTGCACAAGAACTGAAGGGAGGTCGGTCTATATGCGACCCCGGGACAATCTAGTCAAAGCCCACGAACCAACCGAGCCTATGCAGATCGGGGGATTGCGGGCTCCTATATCCAAGGGCGGAAAGAGAAAAGAGGAGACAACAACAACTCTGCTTATACTGTGGAAGAGCAGGACATTTCCTCCGAGAATGCCCGGTAAAACCCCCCTAGAGAATAGTAGGTGCAACGGATAATGGCAATGAAGAGAACGAACAAAACCCGGAAAACTCCAACGCCCGACAATCGTAGGGGTTCACTTGTCGAGCAAAAAGAAGGAATCTGTACAGACCTCACATCTGGTCATCACGGTACTCTTGGTCAACCACCAACAACCATCAAAGGTACATGCGTTGGAGGCATACATTGATAGTGGAGCAGTGGGAAATTATATTGATCAAGATCTGGCTGCACAAATAGGCCTTCCCCTCCAGCAAAAGCTACAATCGGAAAACGTCACAGCAGTGGGTGGTTCTCAGTTGTCATCCGGCCCAGTGACGCAACATACAGACAAAGTCATGCTGATGTGTCAGGATGGTCATTGGGAAGACATCTCTTTCGATCTTATCGGGGCTCCTCAGTTCCAAATGATCTTAGGAAAGCCTTGGCTGGAATCCCATAACCCCAGGATCGACTCGCGAACACGAGTGCTGACCTTTCCTCAAGAATGCGCCAATCGCTGCTACCACAAAAGCGTGAAGAGCCAGGAACTCAAGACAAAATCTATCCTGGGGCTCTCTGGTTCCCTACCCCCGAATATCTGGATTACCTGGACATGTTCCAAAAGGAGCAAGCAAATAACCTGCCTCCACATAGACCTTACGACTGCCAGATCGATCTGGTGCCCGGAGCACAAATCCCCTTCAGTAAAATGTATGCTCTAACAGAGCAAGAAAACCAGCATCTGAAGTCTTACCTGGATCAGTACCTAGCTAACGGATTCATCCGCCCGTCTAAGTCTCCTGCCTCCTCGGCTCTCTTTTTCGTACCAAAGAAAGAGGGCGACTTAAGAACTTGTATAGATTATAGAGCCCTAAACCAAATCACAGTGAAAAACAGATATCCCCTGCCACTCATCCCGGAGCTGCTAGATCAGGTGAAGAATGCTCCAATCTACACAAAACTGGACCTACGAGGAGCCTACCACCTTGCGAGAGTGAAAAGGGGAGACGAGTGGAAGACGGCATTCCGAACCAAATACAGACTTTTCGAGTATCAGGTCATGCCCGTTGGGATATGTAATGCACCAGCCGTGTTCCAATTCTTCATGAACGATGTGCTTCAAGAATTATTGAACGTTTGCGTACTTGTTTACATTGATGACATTCTTATCTACTCAACGTCCAAGGAGGACCATGTTGACCATGTAAGGGCAGTTCTGGAGAAGCTTCGTCAGCATCGGCTGTTTGCCAAATTGGTAAAAATGCTTCTTCCATGTCACGGAAGTTGAATTTTTGGGCTTCATCCTTACCCCACGAGGCGTTCACATGGACACCCGCAAAGTGGATTCTATCCTCCAGTGGCCATCCCCAACATCCACAAAAGAAGTACAAAGTGTGCTAGGATTTGCCAATTTTTACTGACGGTTTATCCCAAGGTTTTCACAAATAGTTCATCCAATCACTTCCCTACTGAGAAAAAATAAGAAATTCTTCTGGTCCCCCGAAGCAGAAAACGCCTTCCAGGAATTGAAACTTGCCTTCACCACAGCACCAGTTCTTCGGCATCCCCAACCCGACCTGCCATATGAGGTCGAAATGGACGCCTCCAGCATAGCCATGGGGGCAGTATTATCACAAAAGGACTTGGACATGGTGCAATTACATCCCATAGCATTCTGGTCCCGTAAGTTTTCCGCGCCGGAATTAAACTATGCAATCACTGACAAGGAACTACTAGCAATCAAAGGAGCCTTCAAAATCTGGAGACAATACCTTTTAGGGGCAAGACACACGTTCACAGTTATCACAGATCACTGTAATCTGCAATACTAGAAAACTGCCAAGGCCCAATGCTCGTGCCAGCTTCGATAGGCTCTCTTCTTTGCTGAATACGATTTCATCATTACTTACAGACCTGGAGTACGTAATGGGAAAGCAGACGCCCTGTCACGCATGGGTGAGGACAAAGAAGCTTTCACAACATCTGAGCCAATGGCAATTATTCCCGAAGAACGGATCCGAAACAAGATCGCTGCAACCGCCTGTTGGGAGGACTTAAAGACCGATCTTCAATCTCAGATCAACCAAACAGCTCAACAGGAGTGGTTGGATAAGGGAGACTAATACTTCATCAAAAATGACCTACCCTATTTTCAAGGAAGACTATATATTCAAGACAAGAAAATGCAAAACCAAATAATAGCAAACTACCACAAATCATTAGTGGAAGGTCATCCAGGGATTGTAAAGACTTGGGCCAAAATTCAAAAGAGCTATTGGTGGCCAACCTGGAGAAAAGATGTTGCCCAATTTATTGCGACTTGTGGTTATCTGCACGCAACTCAAATCCCAGAAATGAAGTCCCACAGGGTTACTGCGCCCATTGACTGTACCACCAGCACCATGGCATACGCTGTCTATGGACTTTATCACTGATCTTCCTCCTTGTGACAGGTTTAACACGATCCTGGTCATTGTAGACTTATTTTCTAAGATAGCGCATTTTATTCCATTGAAGGGCCTTCCCACTGCTTCCGCTCTTGACACTGTATTTTTGGAACAAATTGTCAAGTTACACGGTTTCCCGTCCGTATTGATTTCAGATCGCCGAACACAATTCCTCTCAGCTCTCTGGAGGAGGTGCTGTAACATAGCCAAAATTGACCTTCGGCTATCCACGAGTCACCATCCCCAAACCGATGGTCCAACTGAATGAACCAATCAGACCCTGGAGCAATACCTGAGATGTATGTTGCAACACACCGAGCAGTCCTGGAAAAGTATCCTCTGGTTAACCGAATTTGCCTACAATAACTCTATCCACACCAGCACCGGACAAACCCAATTCTACACAATGCACGGTCAAAATCTGCGAACGTCCTCCTTTGATCCACTTGACGAACTGGAAATGCCAGCAATTAACACATTGCATAAAACCGTTACTTGAACCCTTAAAGAAGCAACAGAAAACCTGACCAGAGCCAAAGAACAACCGAAAAAGTTTGCAGACCGACATCGAAGAGAGGCCCCACATTACCAAGTCGGAGATAAGGTATGGTTGGCATCTAAGAACATTCCATTGAAAGGACCCCGAGCCTTCCGTCCCAGGTACCTGCGACCTTATCCCATCAAAGCCATCATTAACCCACCTGCCATGAAATTGGATTTATCAGCCAATAGGCGGGTCCATACAGTATTCCATGTTTCTCTCCTAAAACCAATGAAACCAGATACTCGGATTAAGGCACCACTCGAGCCTGATATCATAGAAGGAGAACCGGAATATGAAGTCAAAGCCATTCTGCTTTCCAAGATAGTGCGATCTAAACTGTGCTACCTGATCGACTGGGAAGGTTATGGCCCTCAAGACTGCACATGGGAACCTGTTGAATTCATCCATGCCCCACGACTAATCAGACAATTCCATTGTAACAATCCTGCCAAACCAGGACCTGGGAGAAGAACCCCCATGAGAGGGGCCTTGAGGGGGAGTGTTGTCATGGCCACTGGGCAAGGACCACTAGTTCCATCATATAAAGGGTCAAGGTGGACCCAGTCCGAGTGCCTTTGGCGCGAGGCTCATGACAAAGTGTGCTCTGCACACTTCATTTCTGGTGCACGTGTTCTTTCCGCCCCTGCAGGGTCCCCACATGCATCCAGGTCGGGCATGGCCATAGGAAAACATTTGGCTGCACGTGCAGCATCCTCTTGGTGCAGCAAGGTGGGGCCACAAGGCGGAGCCAAGGGGGCGTGGCTGGGACTCGGCTGTTTAAGCCTGCCCCACCCGTATGCAAGCACATTGCGTTAGTCTGCCTATAGCAGCATAACGCTCACCGCCGCCTGAAGCGCTCTTACCTGATTTCAGCAATACCATCGCTTGAAGTGCAGCTTACCTGACACCAGCAAAACCATCACCTGAGCGCATCTTACCTGATTCCAGCAAAACTATCGCCTGATGCGCATCTTACCCGATTCCAGCGATACCATCGCCTGAAGCGCATCTTACCTGATTCCAGCAGTCACCGCAGTCGGAGCTCATCCTCACCTGTTCCGGGTGTCTAAGCTACACGGGGGCTCGTCTCGTTCAGCATCCTTGTGAATCCATCCATTCAGCAATCGCCGGCAGGCCTTCAGATAGCTGCCTCTCGTCAGATGTCGCCAGGCCATCCCTGCAGGAGAGAAGGTCAAACAAAGTTAGAAACAACAAAGACTTTACGCTAAGGTTGCGCGCAGCACATTCCTCACGCTTGACCTTTGAACCAAACTTACCTTCTACTTGGGACATTGTAAACTCCTCTGGCCCTCATTTGGACTCGCTTCCAACACTGCGACTCCGCTAGGCCCTTCATCACCTATTGGGGAGAAGGAAAGACATAACAAGGGTTACGGACAATAATCACGGAAAAAAGACATTGCAAAAGGATACGGACAATAATTATTGTTGAGAAACACTTACTTTAGAAGGGGTCAGCCACAGCCAGTCTGGGCTGCCACGCACATGGACCAGTGAAGAAACTAGGTTCGTTAAAGGCGACCCTGCAGTTGAGAAGCAGGACGGAGAGCTCATCCTCATAAATAAACAGGTGAGACTATATGGGTAAACGCATGCTCATCTCGTTCTGGGAAGAAGGGTTTGAGGGAAATCACAGTCTGTCCACAGCATTCTCACGGCCTCTCATACTCTCTCAGGGGCAGTGTCACCAAACAGCACAGTCCACGCTACTGGAGCAGAGGAAGAAGCCTGATACAGGGGAGCCAAGTTCAGGGAGGGCTGCAACCGCGCCTGAACGCTCCCACAGAGACCAGGTGAGCATAACAGGGCCTCTTTGACTGGCTATTCCTCTCGCCTTTCCAAATGAGTAGTAGCGAAAAGATCGCCCCCTCCATGGCTATCCAGCCGGACAAAAAGCCTGAGGTCCCTAAAGATTTCGCAGCCACCTTTGAGGTCTGCAACCTCTCAAGGCTCTTGTCAGCCTTGCTGCCACAAAGGTGAGACCTGTCAAACAGCATGTTGAGAAGACGAGCCTGCACATCCGGTGCAAAACTTGACTTCCGCAACCACGCAAATCTACGCATCACGGTGCTCGTGGCCATGGACCTGCTGATGCTATCCACAGTGTCCAATCCAAACTTAAGGGACTCGCACATGGTGCCCTTCCCGTCCTTAATAATAGCAACCTTCTGGAATTTGCTCTGCCGCCATGGATATGCACCCCCACAGAGTGTACGAAGATTTTGCTAAGGCACATGTGGAATTGGCCAACTTCAGGGAAATACTCCCAGCTGAAAATACCTTCCGTGCCCATCCATCCATGCGCTTGTCGTCCCTATCAGGTGGGATGGTAGGGTATGCTGCCTTGTTTGAGGTAGTCGTGGCTGCCTGGACCACCAGACTCTGCGGAGTGAGGTGTTTGGACAGGTATCCGGGGTTGCTACTGGAAGGGTGGCATTTCTTTGTAAGGGACTTGTCCACCGCCGGATTGGTGTCAGGGGTCTCCCAAATACTGGCCACCCTTTTTTGCAGAGCCACATGGAAGGGTCATTTAGGATCTGTAGGTGGATCTTGGTCTAGAATATCAGTCAGATCATCCCGGTCAAACTGTACTAGGGGTCGAGCCCAACATCAGTTGCCGGTATGAGGAGTCAGCGTGCTCCCCTGGTTCTGACCTGCAAACTCCAACTCAGGAGAGTTTTCAATGCCACTGGCATTATGCAATGTGTCATAAAGTACTTGCATCTTCCTCTCTTCTGAAATGAGGCATTCCGGCACATTGGGGGTTCCATACTGATGCCCAAAAGGGGCATCCTCCCCATCTGATCTCTCCTCCTCCCAAAAATGGAAAAGAGGGATTAGAAAAATCCTTCTTTGGCAGAGGAGTGAAGATTGTTTCAGGAGTACTCACTGGTTTTGAAGGCATCAATGTAGATTTGGTTTTAGCCTTCTTATGAGTCTCCTCAGGCCCTGTGGGCTGAACGGACACAAACGGTACCTTTGGCGTCGACGGCTTCGGCATCAACAATGATGGGGTTGATGGCGCCAGAGGCCTAGACTAAGTCGACGAATAGATGGGCACCTTCGACGGTTTTGGCGCCGAGGGCCTCAAGGGTTCTACAGGCTTCGAAGGCGTTGATGATCACGAACGCTCGCCATGTCTCAAGTGATCCTTGACCATTCAAGGCCTTGAGTGCTCTTGATGCGAATCACGCTGTCCAACCGGGAGTTTTGGGCCGAGACCGCTCCTTGCTGGCTTCCACAGAAGGTGTGGACGGAGCCTTACCCTGCTTATCAAAAATGTTTAGCATCTCTACACGGAATGCTTCCCATTCCGCAGGCATCGACTTTTTGGAGGGGCATCTTACCCTCTCTGGGTTGTCCCCTGGCGAGGACGAAGAGGAAGGCGACTGATGGTGCCTTCTCCTCAATGGCTTTGTCGAGGACAAAGAATGGCAGGAGCCACTTCAGGACCTTGAGCGTTTTTTATCCTTCTTACGCCGAGGAGAGAGGTCTCTTGACTCGGCAGTCGAAGAACGATCAGGTCTAGTTTTACAGGGCTTGGATATCTTGCCTCCCTGCAGTTTCCCCTTTCGTTCCCACAATGCCTTTCCTGTCATAGCTTGACATTTGGAACAGAAATCAGTGTTGTGGCCTTCGCCCAAGCACCACAGACATAGACAATGCAGATTCTTGGAGCCGCACTCCTTGCATTCCGGAATGAGGGGTCATCGGAGTTGAATCCAAAGACATATTTTTCAAAGGTAACTGCTCAATTGAGGTAACTATGCAATCGAATTGAACGAGGTGCGCCGAGTTTCGAAGCAAACACGTTTCCGGAAAAACTGAACTGAGGCCAACGGGCGCCGTGCATGCTACTTATAATATCCAATGACGTCACCCTAGATAGAGGCCCTCAAGGGACATCGACTCGATGCCATCAACGCAGGGCGCCCTCTTCCAAAAAAAGTTTTCCGAAGGAGCCGAAGCTGGACATTACATGTCAAAGATGAGGAATACGTTGGTGGACACAATCCGTTCGAAATATAGTTACGATATCACTATAATGGGATATACATTTCATACAAGAATAGATCACTACATGTGTTGTTAATATCAGTTTGTATAGGCCTATATTACCAAATTACTGTGAAGGCAAGCAAACGTCCAAGATCAAATGATAATGATGTGTTATTTTATAGCACTTACGCTTAAGCGGTTTATATAAAATTAACATACAACATACATACACTATCACCCAACCTGTGTTGTTAATTTATCGACCTCAGAAGGATGAGTTGAAGTGTTTAAGAACAGACTAAATCAGCGACTCACCCCCTGAAGGGGGCCTGAAATAAACCTTGAATGAGTCTCGAAATTATTGTATAGAATTCCAGAAAGGCAAATGATTTGTTTATTCCTATTCTTTCTTATTTAGGATCACTGCTCTAAGTGTTACACTTGTGCAACCCCCTGCTTTTTTAAGAGGCCTGGACAAGAAAGCCAGCCACTCCAGAAACAAAGAGCCACATGGCAGTGGCCACAGCCCAGGAGCTACATTTAAGAAAAAAAAGTTTTTTTTAGGGGTAGCCAGTGGGACCACAGGGGTAGCAAGGTAGACCTCAGGGGTTGCAGCACCCCTGGTGACCCCCAAATGGCGTGCCTGGTCTTTTCCATGGTAATGTCGAAAGACAGACAGGGAGTAAAAGTAAATAGAGATATCTTGTAAATGTGAAAATAGTATGTACTTCCCCCCTCACTCTCCCTACTGCGTAGGCCGAAGCCGATGTAGGCCGAAGCCTGGTAAAAGTTTGTCGAAGATTCTAATACACAGAAAAATATATTTATGCCATTTATTTGTTGATTAATCCAATCATTTTATTATAACTTGTCTGAATTTCAGTTATGATATCTTTAGAGAGAACATGGCTGCCCCTATAGTTAAATATATTACTTTGTTGTATTATTTGTTTGATCATGACTTTAATGCTCCCCGTGATTTTCGTTTCTTCTCCCTCCCCATGCCCCCGTGATTTTCATTTGTTCCCCCCTCACTCCCCATGCCCCCTGTGATTTTTGTTTGTTCCCCCCTCCCGCTCCATTCATCCCCGTTATTTTTCTGTGTTCCCCATACCCCCTGACTTTTGTTTGTTCCCCCCTGTCCCCTGGCCCCTGTGACTTTCGTTTGTTACCCCCTCCCTCTCCATGCCTACTGTGATTTTCGTTTGTTCCCCCCTCCCTCCCTCCCTTTGCCCCATGCCTCGTTTTTCCCCCTCCTTCCCTATGCCCCCTGTGACTTTCATTTGTTCCCCCTCCCTCTCCATGCCCCCCGTGATTTTTGTTTGTTCCCCCTCCCTCTCCATGCCCCTCATGATTTTAGTTTGTTCCCCCTCCCACCCCATGCCCCCTGTGACTTTCGTTTGCTCCCCCTCCCACCCCTTGCCCTCTCCCTCATCTTGATTTTGGTTTGTCCCCCCTCCATCCCCATGCCCCTGTGACATATGTTTGTTCCCCCCCCCTCCCAATTGCCCCCCTGATTTTCGTTTGTTAGCCCCTCCCTCCCTCCCCATGCCCCCCGTGATTTATGTTTGTTCCCCTCTGCCTCCCCATACCACTGTGATTGTCATTTGTTCCCTCCCCATGCCCTCCATGATTTTCATTTGTTCCCCTCTGCCTCCCCATACCCTGTGATTGTCGTTTGACCCTTTCCCTCCCCATGTCCCCCATTAAGGTTCTGTGTGCTCCTCTTCCCTTGGCCCCCTTGCTGTTATTATGTTATTCTCCTTCTCCCTCTTTCCCTTCCCCCCTCTCCCCTCTCCCCCTCCTCTGGTTTCATTCTGGCATTACCTCAATTGCCGTCAGGCATAGTAATGTATCCGCCAGTCTGTCTCATTCCCTTACACTCCCCCCTGCCCTCTTCTCCCTCCCCCTTTTCTTGGATTCTGGCATTACCTCAATTGCCGTCAGGCATAGTAATGTAGCCGCCGGTCTGTCTCATTCACTTACCCCCCCCCTTTCATTTTTAATAGCACTTACTCTATCATCTTGTCTCCTAACCTGTGTGATAGCAGCTTGTTTGTCTCCCTCCCTTTCCTCCCCTCCTTTTGCCCCTCCAGCATTATCTGACTCTCGTGATAGTAGCTTGTTTTGTTCTTCTCCTTCTCCCTTACTGCAACCCCTCTTCCTCCCTTCCTGCCTCTTGTTAAAATCCGGCACTACAATAATTGTCATTAGGCATATTAATGTAGCCGCTTGTCTGTCTCACTTCTCCCTCCCTCCTGCTCCCCCCCCCACTTCATTGTTCTTCGCACTTGCACTATCTGAAATGTCGCCAGGCTGATGATAGTTTTTTTTCACATTCTGAATCTATCAAGGACTGTAAGAATGTCACTGTATTCTCCCTTGTTCCCTTCTCTGCTTTGAAGTGCTTTGAAACACAATGGGCCTCATTACGAGTCCGGCGGTAACCGAGCCAGAAAAAACGTCAGGTTACCGCCGTACTCGTATTACCATTCCGCCTACGTGATTCCCGGAATTACCGGGGTATTACGACCCCGGTGACCTGGGAATTCCGGAGGCAGAATTGTATAAGTCCCCATTCCCATGGAGTCCCAGAGGACTCCATGGGGATGGGGACAATGGAAACACTGGTTCCGTCTATGACAGAGCCGGTGTTTGCATTTCCGCCTGCAGGCGGGTGGTGTTAAACCCGCCAGGTCAGACCTGGCGGGAGTGACACCTCCCGCCTGCAGGACTCGGAATCAGCCAGTCTGGAAAGAACGGTGGTGGCGGTTTTACCACCACTGTTCTTTCCGGACCGGCTGACTCATAATGAGGCCCATTGTGTATAGGCGCTATACAAATAAACAATCAAATCAAATCAAATAGATCCAAATACGTTGTTCAACAAATGCTTCTTAAAAAAAGGATTGAGTGTTCAGTAATAATGCTCAGTGTTTTGGTGGTTAATCAGTGGAGATTAAGCAAGCGTGTTGCTTCGATTAAGAGATGAAAATGTTCACACTGGCCTTGAGTTAGGACAGTGCATTATCTGTAATTTCTTGCATGAGCTTTGTGCATCCTGAGGAATGCATGTGGTCCCAGAGGATGTTTATGTTAAATCAGTATAACCAAATGCAACAACTACAAGATTTGCCCGTATATCATACACCAATCTAGCCCTATCTTTCTCTGTCCCTCTTTCTCCGTCTGTTCATTTGATATGATATGATATGATATGATATGATATGGCATTTGTAACGCGCCTATACACAAGTGTTTCAAGGCGCGACGAGGCAGGGAGGGGGGAACAAGGGGAAGACAGACAACGATCCTACTAGGCCAGGTGTCATTCAGATCGCGCAAGTGCAGGGGTAGGGGGAAGGGAGAAAGTGCATGGGGTAGGGGAGGGGGGGGAAGTGCAGTACAAGGCAAGTAGAATAAAATAAATAAAGGGCCAGCTGGTGGCAAGTGCAAGGTAAGTGCAGACAAGTGCTGGGAAGGGGGGGCTGTAGGGATACAGAGACAGTCCCGCAGTGCAGGGGTTGCCAGGGAGGCAGTGCAAGTGGAGGGTGGCTGGGCCCAGGACCGAGGTCGGTGAGAGTGGCCCAGTTGCAGATTCGGTGCAGTTTCAGCGAAGAATTAGCAGGGGAGAGGGAGAGAGAAAGCAGAAGCAAAGAGGAAGGTTTAGAGGTGCTTCCGGAACCGGAGATGGTTCTCCTCAAGTTTCAGGGAGGCAGGAAGGCTGTTCCAGAGGGAGGCCCCTGCCGCGGAGAGAGATCTACCCCCAGCTCGTTGCTTCGAGAAGCGGCTGACCCTGAGGGAGTTGGAGACGGATGAGCGAAGGGCTCGGGAAGGAAGATATTTAGGAAGAGAGAGTTGAAGGTATTTAGGCCCCAGGCCCCAGAAGGCATAGTCTGTCTGTGTCCCTCTCCCTGAAATCTATTCCTTTACCGTCTCTCTCTCTCTCTCTCTCTCTCTCTCTCTCTCTCTATCTCTGTCTCTCTTTGACTCACTCGATGTCTCTGTCCCACTGTGGACGAAAGTCACATTGTCTGAGTGACCCAAGCTGTTGCTGATGGCAGCATAACCAAAGAAAAAACCCATCTTGAAAAAGGGGTGCGAGAAAATGTCACTGCGTGTGTCCTACAGGAATGTTTCCATGCTTTGTCTGGACTTGGGGAGGTGAAGCGAATTCAAATACGCTCTGCGGGAGGTGCTGGAGTTCTGTTAGACATTGTCAGAGACAAGAGGACCAGGATGTAGGGTTTACAACTGTAATTTAATTTCTATTTTGTGTTCATTATAAGAGTTTGTGCATATTATAACAAATGCATACGTTTAACAGTACGACCAACCAATCATTGGTCAGCACAGAAAATGAAGCATTACCTTTGTGCTCACATAAGAAAGAGGTGTTATTCAAAGTGTGACCGTTTGCAAGAGGCAAAGGCATTTTGGGAGACATTTCTTGACAAAAGAAGCTAAATGATACTAACACGGGATCTTTTTTCAAAATGTAACAATCATTTCTAATGATCACTTCCAAAGCAGAAAACAGAATACCAATGTAAATGATATTCTGATAGAAGGTTATCATTCCAAGATGCACAGGCAGGTACACTCTGATTGTACTCTTTAAAAAAAACCCTGGGAGAAATTTACTGAACGTGCCCCAGTGTGATATATTGTGAGGACACTTCCACTTGGTAAATCAAACTATTTGTGAAAGAAGGTTGCTCTTGTGGTACCCATACTGTACCCAGGGTCGGCCTGGGCCATACAATTGTCTCGGGCACCATTGAAAAAGTGTCCCACAGTTGCAAATGGCTATTAATTCCTTTTGTGACACTGTTTGAACAGTACCCAAGGGGGGGGGGGTTTGATAAAAGGTTATGCAAATTCTATGACAAGACTTGAGGCGAGCATTATGCTTCAACTTCTTTTATTACTACTCCTCAGTAGTTCAACAAACTTATACATATAACAACTCTGAAAAGTGCTCAACAGTAACTTTTCTATCTTAGAACTACAATCCCCATAGTCTCTGTAGTCCATCTCCTTCTAACCCAGCCATGACACACTTCCTGTTCCTGGGCCCCTCCTCATCTTTTACTGCTCTTCAAGCAGATAAGTACTATTTCATTCCTCTCCGTGTGTCAGTGGTTTGGGTTTAAATTAAGGCTGACTGAGGAGAGAGAGTCGTAATTGATATGTTTACAGTAGCAAGTCCTAAGGGATAGACAAATTGTCAGAGTGTGAACTGTATATATTATCAGGATAATTACGCGCGCGTAAGAATAGGGCAGCGCATATCCTGAAAGAGACCACAGTGCCGGAGATCAAACATAGCAGGTGAGTAGCGTTGTGATTACCCGTGAGGCAGCGGCCCCGTGTCGCATTATCGGCACACCAGGGGTCAGCTGAGCCTCGTGGAACGCGGAGAGCCCCTCCGGCAGGGAAACAAGGCGTAAGCGCTCGGAGCAGCATGCCAGCCCTCACCCTTGCGGAGGCGGAGTTAGAGAGCTCGCGTATGAATGCTGAGACGCATGCGCTGAATTTCAAAGCAGCAAGGAAGTAAATGAACACCGGGTCCGGCAGTGATTGTATAGAAGCGTTAGACTCTTCATATGTAAATTATTGAAATAAGCGATATTGGGAATCGCGAACGTGACAAACCACACGAGAAGCGGTACGCTTCAAGAGCAACTGACAAGCTTGAGTCAGCTGGCAACACGGAGGACCACACCTCAGAACAACAGGGCTTCCACGTGTTGATAAAGAAGGCAACACAGAGAAAGAGTGAGTTTTCTCGCAGAGAGTGATCATTTAAACAAAGTCATATTGACAGCCTGGTGCAGCCACTATTTAAAAAAATTTAAAAAAAATATATATATTAACATTATAATACTGAGCATCACTGGAGCGTGGGCATGCTAAAACAACTGTTTAAGGTAATCAGGCACACAACACAGAGTAAGATATGTCGGAATTTGAGTGGAGCGAGGAGGAACAGCCTCTAGTCCTCGCTGCCAGTTTCATAGAAGTGCTGGGGAGCTCCCTAGTGGATGCTGTGGCTCAAGGGGTGAGACCCCTGCACGAAAGACTGGAGACACTAGAGGCTATGCTCACGCAGCCCAAAGAAAGCACCAGAGAGATGCAGCGCACACCCATGACCACGCACGACCCTCAGGATCAGGGTCAAAGGGGAGTAAGCAGGCCCACAAGAGGAAATCCTCCGACAACCCCAAGGCCCTTCAGAAGGGGCAAAAGAAAAGCCCCGCAGGTTGCCGACGCTTTCGCTAAGCTTAAAGAAGCTTACCTTCACCATTAGGCTGTGCCAGACCTCATGACTGCCTCTCCAGGAGAAGAGAACATAGGAGATGACCCGGGCTTGGAAAAGGAGCCAGCAGGAGACCTTTCCTCGCAGGAGGGAGAAGAGGTTACCGAAGAGGAGTGGGTTAAACCCAGCGGGGGTAAGAGAGCACGTAAGGAGAAGCATCTCGAAGAGGTGCAGGAGGACATGTTTGACCCGGATAGTATCCGGAACCCAAGATCCACGGAGTGGCAACCATCCACGAGGGTGGCCCATTACATGACGGTGAGGCTGCGTAAGGCCCTCGATAAGGAGGTGAGGCAACGCCTGCGAGCGGAATGCCCTCGCCCAGACCTTCCGGTGAAGGTAGCGGAGACCCCCGAGCTGGACCTCAAATTGCTAACATTTGTATAAAAAACCAGCAAAGACCCGCGCGAAGGTATTGACAGATCATGGAGGATTTGCCAGGAGAAGGTATTAGACTTTGCAGGGCCCCTCGGGAAGATCATGGATCTAGCGGAGAGGGTGAGAGACATGGGGGAAGAAGTAGATCCTGAAGCTCTAGCCGGCTGGGCGCAAAGAGCGGTGTGTCTATTAGGAAACTCAAACTGCGCAATCGCATCGGAGAGGAGAGGTCTACTTCTAAAGATTGACCTGAAACTGGCCGATCTGGCATCCTACAAGGCCGGAGAAGCAGCTCAAGGACTCCTTTTTGGGGAGACCTTTGGGAAGGAGATGGGCCGGTTCGTCGGGACCTATACTTCCTTAGAAAAGGCACAAGCATCTATTAGAAAAATCTTTCCAAACAGTTTTTGGTGGGACCGGCCGCTTCAGGGGTCGTGGAGCCGGCCGAGGACAGGGAGGAAGAAGACCCTCTAACCCCAGAGAGCAATACTGGGAAAATAAGCAGCAGGACACTTTCTTCCCATCTAGAGGACGTTTCCCCAGAGGTCGCAGGCCCAGAGAATCAGGACAAGGTCAAGGATTTACTCCAGGTGAGAACAATAGTGTACCCTCCAGTTGGGGGCAGGACGCACTTATTTGGGAGGAACTGGCACGCGCTTTCCAACCACGCTTGGATATTGCAAACTATCAGAGGTTTGCAGCTGTATTTCATAGTACCACCAGTACAGCAGTACTGGCTAAACCAGCAAATCTTAGCGCGAGCAGAGCAGGAGTGCCTAGACAGCGAGCTAGCACAGTTAGAACAGGAAGGCGCGATAGGGAGATGCACAATAGCCCACAAATTTGTGAACAACATGTTTTTAATACACAGAAAGGAGAAAGTCTGCCCTGTTATAAACCTCAAAGAACTGAACGGGTGGATTGTGTACCGACATTTCAAGATGGAGGGCATCCATCAGTTCAGAGACTCCCTGAGAGAGGGAGACTGGCTGACTCGGTTGGACCTGAAGGATGCGTACCTAACTATCCCTATACAAGAGGAGTACAAGACCTTCCTAGCTTTTCACTGGAACAGTCAACTCTGGTAATTCAGGACAATGCCCTTCGGTCTTGCATCCGCACCCTGGGCATTCACGAAACTAATGAAGCCAGTGGCAGCAGCGAATTGAGGGTAAGGTATCAGACTGATTATTTACCTAGACGATATCCTGCTCTTAGTCAAAGATCAAGAAGCACTGGTATACCAGACGAAATGGGTGCAAAGTCTTTTGGAGTCACTGGGATTTCTAGTGAATCTCGAGGAGTCAGATACCTCACCAGCACAGAGGCTAGATTTCCTGGGGGTTATGTTAGACACCAAGAAAGCTACATTAGAACATCCTGCTTGGAAGATAAGAGATATCAAAAGGGAGATCAGGACATGACTAAGCAAAGAGTGTGTCTCGCTCAGATGACTAGCGAGAATAGTGGGATTATAAGCAGCCTCCATACAGGCCATATTCCCAGGTCCCCTGCACTATCGTGCGCTGCAGAGACTGAAAATAAAGCACTTGCAGCAAGGCTTGACATATCATCAGCAAGTGCCATTAGATCAGGAATCCATTACAGAGCTGGAATGGTGGTTGAAGAATATGGACGCCTGGAATGGGCGTGCCATCTTCGGAGACCGGCCAGGCCTCATAATAGAGTCAGACGCCATCCGGAGAGGCTGGGGTGCCAGATGTGGTAATCTGGAGACCGGAGGTAAATGGAGCGAAGAAGAGCTCTGTCTCCACATAAATTGTCTGGAGCTCCTAGCAGGCTCCTTTGCAATCAAAGCATTTACAAGAGGAAAGTTGAAGTTGTGCGTTCAGCTGAAGATGGACAACATATCGGCAGTCCGGTACATAAATCACCTAGGAGGCACAAAGTCCAAACTGCTAGCGGAGCTAGGGAAGGATCTATGGCATTTCTGCCTACAGTCCGAGACGTCGTTAATGGCAGAATACCTGCCCGGAACCTTGAATGTAGTAGCAGACTGGAAGTCAAGATACCTCATAGACTCCAGCAACTGGAAACTAGATCCAGGAGTGTTTTCAGACTATGAACACGAGATGGGGCCCAGTACACAAGGACTTAATGTAAGTGCTACATATATGAGGAAAGCTTGTTCTTTTGAGAGCTTTTACGCAAAGCTGCCAGTGCTGTGATTTTATATGGGCCTGTGAGGGAAATTGGCACTGTTGCTTCTCATGCTGTACCTGTTCCATGTGTGGTAGTAGTTTGCAGTCCTGTCGTTCATGATGTCCCTTTCTGGTATGTGATGGAAGCTGTCAAACCTGCTTGCTCCCTGTGCTGTACCTGTTCTTTGTGTGATGGTCCCTTTGTCTGATGTTACCCATATTGTACAATTCCTCTATATCAGGGAACTTTTAACCTCTGCTGAATGTGCTGTTGTATGTGCATAAATAGAGTCTGAACTGTTTCTGCCAGTGATGCCTGCAAATAATAAGTTTACTCAACCAACTGAGTAGTACTGTGATGGGCGGGGTTAGGCAGTGTATGTTAGATGGCACATTTTAGAAAACATTGGTCCAAGGAAAAAAAATAAAAATAAAAAAAAGTACACCTACAGCTGTATGATGCACTAAAGCCCATTTTCCGGAAAAATAGTGGAAGCAGAGCTTGCATCAATTCCTCAATCCTACTAGAAGCCAGGCCAGCAGACATTATCACGGCATCCTATTAGTGGTAATCAGCCTGGCCATAGAACTTTCACCAGACAGATTATCTGCATCAGAAAATAGTGCTTTGGGTGTGGCACCACCTGCTTTGGCTAACAGAGGCAGTGTAACTTTTCTCCTATCAGATCTCAGAGACGCCAAATGGATTCCCTCAATTCCCTCCACTGCTGAACAAAGGTATTACTTTGCCATCGCCGATACCTCCAAGGAGGGCGTGAAATGGGATTCTACAATCCCCAAGCTGATGGTGGTGGTGGTAGTAAAGCTACTGACAGCCAAACACCCATTAACATTTCACGGACTCGAGCAGTGGTTCCTAGGCAGGACTGGGGCAGTGATATTGCACGAAAAGTCATAGGTAGCTCCACCACCAAACCCGCGAAGGGCGATGTTAGCAAAGGGCCTGCAGTGGTGCGGGAAGGAGGTGATACCCTCCTTCTACCAACCCCTAAATAGATACCTACTACATGTCAATAAAGTGAAACACATTTGCAGAGGAAACTGGCTCACACAGAGATGTGTGGGTGCGGGGGGAGGGGCTGGGAGGGGAGAGAGGGTCGTTTACTTGGATGGGAATGCCCAATGGTCATTATTTCTAATTGTACCTGATATCAGGATTTTTTCCTAATCCTGCTTGGTATTTCTATTTCCAATCCTACCAGATATGCTCACCTTGTTGTAATCCTGTCTGTGTGTTATATATTGTGTGTTTTGTGTGTGTAATAGAGAGTGATTGCATTTTACTTTGTTATGAAAAGAAGGACTAAAACATGATGGCGAAAAAGCAGCTTGTGAACCTGATAGGCAGGACATGCATGTGAAGAAGCAAGGACACATTGGGCAAGAGGGGATGATATAGCATGACACATGAGGTTGGTATCAGAGGGTGGTAAAATGACCTATTGCCTAGGGTGGTTAACATCTTCAGTGCCATAAATGGTGCTCTTTTAATCCAAACGTGACACCGTTCTCCTCTCTTCGCACTCCCCACAACTTGAGCAGCTGCTTGTTTCACAAGAGTGCGGGGTTTCCGAATAGAGTAAGACGTTTGACGGGTCAGTCCATACCTTTATTACTCATAATGGAGCGATTTCCATCTCCTATGCTACACATGGATTTACTGTTACGTAGCCTCTAGAAGTCGTTAGTCTATTAGAGCGTGCACAAGGTCAATAGTCCTCTCTACGTCAATGTGAAAGCCGAAAGAACTATAGATGCCAAAAGAGGAGCCATACTATATCAAGTGACGCAGGTTTAACTTGCAGAGCAACTTTATTTTTAGCCTGCAGATTACTCATAAACATTATATGTTTCGGGCTGATGAGCTGTAATTACCGTGCACTGGAATAGCACCCGCTTGCAAAATCTTGGCTATGAAGAGCAACAATACTTTGTTGGTTCACTGTTGGCTCTGGTTTGAACACGCCCAACTACAATTATGAAGAAAATCTTCTTCGACTAATCTGTACAGTAAAAGGCAGAGATTCCCAAGTGTAACTCAGATATTTAAAACAGAGTAGTGATTTCAAGTTGCATCATGTTTGTTTCAAATGATGCACTGGTATTCGCAGCCCTTTAAAGTTAACGTGTGTGATTACTATTAAAGGTGTTGGCCTTTATGTTGCCACAGATGTGGAGGTAGCCCAGGATAGTGCGGAATTCCATTGGTCTGCATTTCCCGATTGTTAGCCTTAGGGCCTCATTAAATAACGGACCCACACCAGCTGTAGATTAACACGTCTTCTTTATTTCTTTTTCAAAACGGAAAGTCCCTTCTCCTCCTCCCCCTTCCCTATCCCTCCATCAAGTTCGCTCGTGACATCGCTTCGGGTCTGTGGTCCCTTAAAGGGGCAGTGCCCTGCAACAACACCCCCAGACAAATGTCCTTGCACGGGCTAGAATTGTAACTATGCCAACCGTGGCTTAACATTCCTCCACTAACCTCGGAGGTCTCTTGATCACTCGTGGTCTTTCGTGTGGCTCTTGACTTGAACCACTGTCAGTCTCTCCCGCAGGAACCAACTGACATAGAACCTGCGGTCCGCGAGGTACCTACTCTTCGTCATGCTTCTCGTAATGTTCAGGGTCCGGGTCAACTGTCGGAGGTCTTTCCTCCTCTCCTCCCGTCACATGTTTGAAAAAGGAACTGTTTCGAGTTACCTCCTTTGAGTCATTTGCTGCTGTTACCTTCGTCCCCTTGACAGCGATGACTTGTAGAGGCTCGGGTGCGAACAGCGAGTCTGTCTTTCTGGACGCGTTCTGCTGGACCCACACTTCATCTCCAACTTGAAACTCCTTCGGCTGAGCTCTCCTTCTGACGTCCGTTTCAATTCTGGCCTTCTCCTTTCTTTCCGCATCCCTTTGGATGATTTGGATGATTCTCAGTCCAGTTTAGGCCTGGTTGTTGATGATTCTGGTCTTGACTTGGTATTTCGTCATGAGCTCAGCTGGGGTTTTGTTGGTGGCTTCATGGGGTGTGTTGCGGTAGTCTCTCAACATTCGACACAACGCCTGGTGGGGGTCTGCACCCTCGATTCGTGCTCGCTGCATTGTCTTTTTAATTGAGGCCATGAACCTTTCCGTCATCCTGTTGGCTTGGGGCCATCGGGGTGTGATCCTTTGGTGGGTAAACCCCATGCGTCTTGCAAATACCCAGAATTCATGTCCACTGAAGGGCGGACCGTTGTCTGACTTTATTGTGTTCGAGATCCCCCATTTGCTGATGACTTCGTCGAATGTGGCTGCTACATAGGCGAATGCTGTGGACTTCACCCTCTTTACGATGGGGAATCGGGAGTGTTCGTCTATAAAGAGTAGCAAGTATTCACCTGTCTCAAGTGGTCCATAGAAATTGACTGCAACCCTTTCCCATGGGTGGTCTGGGATTTTGGTCACTCTTAGCGGCACTGGTTGTTCTGGCTTTGCGGTGCATTGACACGCCACCCATGAAGGGGAACCATACATGGCACCTGACTTGACATTTTGTGCTGTCCGCACCTCTACGGCCTTCATGGGCAGTATTGATGACGGCAGATCGCAGTGTTGTTGGAATAACCAGTTGACAGCCCCTTAGTAGGATGACCTTATGCTGGACAGCCAATTTAGTATGTATTTTGGCAAGCCTTTCAAGCTCATCTCTGCAGGCCCCAGGGTGTCCCTGGACAGCCCGGCGGAAGTCATTCCATCTGTTGTTTTCTGTTAATCTTATGGCCAAGGCCATGGAGGGGTCCACAGCCGATGCAGCGGCAATAGCTTTGATGGAAACGGCGGGGGGCAATGCGTTGGCTGTTACATAACTGACATACTCAGAGTCGCCGGGTCTGGGGACTGGTTTGCGGTTTGGGGGCCGTGACAGGTAGTCGGCGGGGTTGTTCTCGCCTCCTGGTCGATGGATGATCTCGAAATCATATTCTTGTAGGCGAATGCCCCATTGTTCGATCTTTGGGGGCATTTTCGTTCTTGGATTCCCGAAGAGGGACAACAGGGCCTGGTAGTCCGTAATCAGTGTGAATCTTTTCCCGATGACAAAATTGCAAAAGTGTTCACAGGCCCAGACGGCTGCCAGGCTTTCTTTCTCCACCTGGTAGTACTTCGATTCCGGGGGGAGCCAGCGCTTCGCTGGCATATGCCACTATGTGCCTTGGGTTGGCGTCAGGGCTGCTAGTTTGTGCGAGAATGGCTCCTAGTCCTACAGGGCTGGCATCAACAACAATTTCAGTATGCCAGTCGGGATCGAAGTATGCGAGTTTCCTGGCTTCGGCAAGGGCTTGCTTGATTGTGTCAAATGCACTTTGGCAGTCATCCGTCCAGTTGAACGGGGCTTCTTTTTGTAGCAAGCATCTCAGTGGCTCTGTAATGGTGGCGAAATGAGGCACATATCGTGCGCAGTATCATGCCATCCCCAGGAACGATCTTACATTGGCAGCTTAGCTGGGTTTCTGGAGGTGAAATATGGTGGAAACATTGTCTGGGTCAGGGATCATCCCTTCGGCTGAGAAAATGTGTCCAAAGATTTTTAGTTTGGCCTTGCTGAAGCGACACTTCTCCAAGTTTAAGGTCAGGCCAGCAGCCTGCACTGCTGCACAGGCGGCGCGGAGGGCTTCATCATGTCCTTTCTGAGTTTTCCCATAGACGAGGATGTCATCGCTGTAGTTTAGCGTCCCTTTTACAGATCTAATGATCTGCCTGATGGTTTCGTGAAAGATTTCAGCCACCAACGAGATTCCGAAGTTTAGTCGCTTTGTAGCAAAACAGTCCGTCATGTGACGCGAACATGGTGATCACTCGCGATTCGGGATGGAGCACCATCTGATGGTATCCTTGGTTCAGGTCCAATTTTGAAAAGAGGACGGCCTTATTCAACTGCACAATCATGTCCTCAATTTTTGGTACTGGCTGGCGTTCACTTTGGATGGCTGTGTTTGCCATCCTCATGTCAACACATAGGTGTAGGCAACCACCTTCCTTTGGGACAACTGCAAGTGGAGAGACCAATGGAGTCGGTCCTGTGGCTGGTTCGATGATATCGTCCCGTAGGAGCTGATTGAGTTCATTCGACACTGCGGCTTGTAAATGGAATCTGACCCTGCGCAGGTGTTGTGGGACTGGTCGGAGCGACGGGTCAATGTGTAGCTTCACTGGGGGACCCTTCATCCTGCTTAGGCCTTGCAATAGGCGTGGGAATTCTTTCAGGACAACCTCTTTTGTAATGGTTGGACCTGCAGGCGGTGTCTGTTCTATGTTGTTGACGTGTCCTTGGGTTTCACCTCTGGGCGCTGTCGACTGGATGGTGTCACCTTCTTGAACGTGTATGTTGATGAGGCCTAGGTGTGAGGCCGTCTTGTAGCTCAATAGGCATCGCCCTTTGGTTGGCCTCCTTATTGCATGGATGGTGGTCGTAGTTGAGTGGTTCCCACAGATCAGTTGTCTCTTGAAGGACCCTACGCTGTGCAGAGGGGTGTCAGCACCTCATTGAAATATTCTGGATGAGGTCTGCGTGAGTGGGGGTTTGTTCTGGATCTGTTGAAATTCCTTTTCCCCCATAATGTTCACTGTGGCCCCTGGAACAATGTTAAAGCAGAATTGTTTGTCACAAATGTCAACTGGTATCTTTGGTGCTTCTCGCGCCTCACCCTCATCCATGATGAGGTTGACGAACTCGTCCTGTGCGTATGCGTCATATTGTTCACCCCCATATTCTTGATTGACTTGCACCACAGTTTGGTAGTGTTGTCTTGTTGGTGGTGGACCATCATATTCATCTTGAATCCTCAGGAATGCGTCATGTGGCTCATATTCTTGGGGTTCATCTTCTGGATAAAGTTCTTCTACTACTCTTACGTATCTCCTTGGCCCCTGTTGATATGGGCGTACTTGGTATAGCTGGTTTTGTTGTTGACGCAGCGCCGTTCTGTATTGTGGTGATGAGGGTGGTCACAGTGTAGGAAAAGGTCTGTCCTCTCAGCAGACGGCTTGGAACTGTCCTTCTCTGCCACAGTTACCACACTTTTGGGTGAGTGCAGGGCATGCTCCAGCATGGATGAAAGCCATGCCACACCTGTAACATTGTCTTTGCATTCTTGGAGTCGATGCATAGGTTGGTCCGCTGGTCCTTTCACCCCCTCTGGCGTTCCCTGTGTGGACTGCTGCTATCACCTTGCTTCTCTCATGCTTGGGAGTTGTCGTGCTAGTCATTTGCGTTGCCCGTTTGTCAACCCTTTCGAGGATTCTGGCTGTTTCGCTGACCTCTTCAATGGTGAGGGGCTTTTTGAGAAGTTGTTTTTTTAATGCGGATGAGAGACACCCTTCAATGACTCTCAGGCGGATGGCTTCCTCCAGCAAAAAAGCATGGAATTGACAGTGCGCTCCTTTAATTTGAAGCCTGGTGATGAATTCATCCACGGTTTCGTCAATGCGCTGGGTGTATTGGTTGAACATATATCTTTCATAGTCCCTGTTGGGTTCTATGACCAGCCTTTTGTTGAGCGCTGTAATTAGAGCTGGGAAATCCATGTGTTCCGCTGGGGGAATGGTTTTGATTAGTGTTTTTATTTCAATCCCAGCCGTGATAATGAACATGCTGCGTAGACGTAGGGACGTCTCTTCACCTGCAGCCGCTATAAAGTTATTGAAATCTTCGAGCCATTCAACCCATTGGGGGCCCTTGTCTGCTCGGGGGGTCATGGAGAATGGCAGAGGCATGCGCCATGCTGTGGCCATGGATCATGATGGCGGTGGTGGAGGCGGCGGACCTTGATCTGCTTGACCAGGGGAGAACTCATCTTGGTGCGAGCAGCGGGCGCTCCTTGATGGCTTGAGTTCCTTTAGTGAACCGTGGGGGCGGGTGTCACTCTCCGTATGCAATTTGGGCAACGGTAGTTGGGACACCTTTGCGTGTGTGTGACCATGCACCCACCTGTGGAATGGCTGTGATGGCTTTTGGGCTAAGCAGCTCGGGGCACTGCTATGTGGCGGCACGTGCGACCTTCCACCTGCAGCGTTGCCCTTGCAGTAGCATGTGCGCTTCAGTGCTTCCAATGAGGTGTGTTGGTCCTGGATCTGGTGATATTGCCTTGAAGAAAGCACATGTGTTTTAGTGCTTTCCACCTGTAAGTCTTTAATGTATAGCTGGCACCTGCAGGACGGCACGTGTGCTTTGGTGCTTTTCAACTGTATGTTCTTGATCTGGAGTAGGCCTCTGCAGCTCTCTCTGTCACGTGTGGAGCTCGGGCGCTCCTCCAGCGTCTTGCAGGGAGCCTGGAGCGGGTGTTTGGAACAGAGAAGGAGGGGCGGGCTCACATGCTCTCACTCACTTTTTACAAGCGTTGTGTCCTCACTGTTGCTGCACAGCAGGATTGCTGGCAGGGGATCCGGAGCTCTTCACTCATGCAGCGGGATCGCTCGCACGTGGATGGAGGACACGGCTCAAGAGGCCGTCTAGAGGGCTCAGTGTGATCGCTGGCACGGACCCGGCGGGATCGCCGGCACAAATGTCAGTAGCACAGCAGGATTGCTGGCACTGACAAAGGAGGACGCTGGTGCGCGGAAGACACCTCGTCGCCAGTTTTTAGCCCTTAGGGCCTCATTAAATAATGGACACACACCAGCTGTAGATTAACATGTCTTCTTTATTTCTTTTTCAAAATCGAAAGTCCCTTCTCCTCCTCCCCCCTCCCTATACCTCGATCACGTCCGCTCGTGACGTCGCTTCAGTCGGTGGTCCCTTAAAGGGGCAGTGCCCTGCAACACCGATAAGGACTGGAACTCGCTCAGGGACGTCATTTCACCAAAATGCTAGCGGTAGCGAAAGTGACATCACTTGGCCTTTGACCTCTGATGACATCACAGGATGACCCCCACACCGAAAGTGATATGACGGGAGGCGATGGAACACGACCTTTCAACCATTGACAAAACAGGAAGTGGCATCCCATAGCATTGTTCCTAAGTACACTACGAAAGACATGGTTATGATATCACTATAATGTGATATACATTTCATACAAGAATGGATCACTATATGTATCATTAAGATCTGTGTGTATAGGCTCATATTACCAAATTACTGTGAATGCAAGCAGACGTCCATGGCCAAATGATAATGATGTGTTATTATATAGTACTTACGCTTAAGCACTTTATATAGAAACAATATACATACAATATCACCCAACCTGTGTTGGTACTCATTTATCGACCTCAGAAGGCTCAGGTGGTTAAGAACTGACTAAATCAGTGACTCACACCCTGAAGTGTGCCTGAAATAAACCTTTAATGAGTATAGCAGTTATTGTATAGAATTCCAGAAAGACACATTATTTGGTAATCCTATTCTTTCTTATTGAGGGTCACTGGTGAAAGTGTTAGACTTCTGTAACCTCTATTTTTTTTATTTTTTTTTTAAGAGGCATGAACATAAGAAAAAAAAAAGGTTTTTTTCTGTTTTTTTAGGGGTAGCAAGGAAGACCACAAGCGTAGCAAGGGAGACCTCATGGATCACAGTTGCGACCCCTGGCAGCCCCTAAATGACATCGCTGGACTTGCTGTTACTTTTGTGGAAAGCTGTCCACTCATGGCAACATGGACAAGCGCTCCAGGTCCCCAACTTTGAGGGATCTATCTGGCTGCCTAAATGGAACAAAAGCACAGCACATTTTTTACAAAATATAAATAACATGTTTGTAGATAATATTCAACAAGCAGCAGAGCGAGCTACAAACCAAGCGTGGCTGCCCCGCTGAACTTCACCTGGGTACTAGAGGAAGTAGAAGTTGTCGAATATTTTAATTGGAGGGGTCTAAATGTTAACCACAAATAGCGAGAGAGCCCAAACAAACCAAGAGGGGTTCAGTCCCACCCCCCACACCCTCCCTAGCAAACATTTTTAAAATAATGGTTTACAATGGTGCATTTTACTGCAAACTTTTTGGAAAAATGTGATAAAAAGTCACACAGTTTGCAATTGGTTTTGTAGGGTAACTCGTGAAAAAATCCAATGGATGTAAGTCACCAACATTTCCCAATGCATTTTCATGATGCCTTTTCCCACAAAATATATATATGCCAGTATAAAAACATTTTCATTCTGGCTGTGACCATACATTTCTATGCTGCTACACCAATATCTGCCAGCATTCCCATATCCGAACATTTTCATGTTTGCTTGAGACCAGATTCATACTTGCTTGAGACCAGATACAGCGAGATGAAAAGAAATCTGTTCCATTTAAGATACAGCCGATTGGCTTGTATTATGGACATTATGGAATGGAATACCAAAGGCTATCAGACTTGAGAGCAACAATCGAATTACTGTTATTTTTAGATTATCTCAGCAGATTCCCAGGAGAGTCAATGAATCAGTCAATTGTCCTTGCAAACTTTTGTTGTCCTTACATCAGCATACATTGCTGATGTAACTGATAAGATGATTTGAACACCAAGATATCATCTAAATAGCCAATTATAGAATGGAAGAGAAGATCAGAGAATAGCCATTACCATAAGTCTCTAGAATATGGCTGGGGCGTTCACCAAGCCAAAGGACATTACTTGATACTCATAATTTCCAAAGAGAGTCTGAAAAGTGGTCTTCCATTGGTCTCCTTCTTTAATGCGGAGAAGATGATACACACTGTGTAAATCAAGCTTGGTGAAAACAGAGGCGCATACTTTGTTGTCCTTGTCAAGCACATAGTGCCAGTAAGGATAATAATAAATAATAATGATAATAGTCATTTAGCATTTATATAGCGCTACGAACCCTCAGGTATCTGAGCGCTGCTTATTATTACCCAAGTTGTGTGGCGCTCATTTATCGACCTAAATTCTTCGGTGAATGCACCACCAGACTGGTCTCGACTCTGCTGAAAGTATCAGCAGAGCTATGGCGGCTAGTACAGTTATGCAGAGGGTTTCCTGTTTGGGAAAGTTAGGATTTGCCCCTGAGGTACAATCCAGACTTCTCAACATGCCCTTTGATGGCACTCATTTATACGGAAACAAGGCTGATGAGTTTGGAGAAACTGCAAACTTCTAAGGCAGCAGCCAAATCACTTGGCTAAACCAGAGAAATGTCTATTTGATGTACTATCGGTTCCATATCTAGGTATCATTCTTTCGGATTGGGGGTATCGGGATGGTCCCAATTAAGACCTCTCCCATAATGACATGGCCTTCTCCTACTTCTGTAAAGGAACTACAACATTTTCTTGGAGTAGCTAACTTCTACCGAAGGTTTATGCAAGGTTTTTCTGGGATAGTAGTACCCATAACTAAATTGCTCAAGGAAGGCGTTTCTTTTGTATGGAATCTTAAAAGCAGAAGTGTTAAAGACCTCTTTCTGCTCTGCTCCTGTCCTTAACAACCAGATCAGACAGGGCCATTTATAGTAGAGACGTATGCCTCATATGGAGCCATAGGGGCAGTCAACAAGCAACAAGGTACAGATAAACAGGAACATCTGCAGCCTTTTGTTCGAGAATTCTAAATTCAAGTGAAATCAATTATTCGGTAATAGAAAAAGAGCTCTTTGCCATTCAAGCAGCACGTGTAGAATGGCACCATTCACTATTGAGAGCCAGACATGTGTTTGAGGTTCGTACCAATCATAAGAAATTGAAAATCCTACAACAAGCCGAGTGTCACAGTAGTAAACAGGCAAGATGGGCCTACTACTTTTCTCAGTATGGTTTCATAATAACCTACATTCCTGGCAATCAGAACATTATTGCTGATACCGTCTGTAGGGATAATTAGTGCCCAAATTTCAATTGTGTACTAATTTTAGCAGTGCAGCTGAATTCAATAGGGGTAGTGTGTACTATGCAAAAATGATGCTAATGTCGTGCTAGGTGTGTGACTTAGTGCTGATATGAGGCACTGATAAGAACCATCCCAAACTAAAGGGGTAATTTGGGGTTTACCAATGGACAGTGTAGTGTACTGTAGTGTAGGGCTACTAACAAGTAACACGACTAAGTACTAATCCATTAACCACTAATCTTAACAAACCAAAACTAATTAGTGATTAGACTGGAATTTAGGCTATAGCCCAGCTGCAGGCTGAGGGTGCATGAACTCACATTGCAACGTTGGATTAGATATATAAATGCACAAATTAAAAGTTATTCTGCAGTGTGCTGAATATGAGGCTGCGAGCAATGAGGCAGCGGAAGCAGGAAGCTGCAGGAAGTTAGGATGAAAATGAAAATGTTGCATGTTTCATCCGGGTCGGAGAATCAACGCTGCACAAAAGGTGACTGTGAAGAAGCAGAAAGGACTCTGGAAAGTTACTGGAGGTTAGCTGAAAGGTAATGTGTTTGATTGATTGATGATCTCACAACAAGAGGCAGGGAAGTAGGTGGTAAAATGATATGGACTAGGGCGAGCAGAAGGGGAGAGAGAGAGAGAAAAACCGAAAAGAGAAGAGTGCCTTTTGGTAGCTGGGATGGGTGCTGCAAGCTGCAGTCTGCGTCTGGAGCCGAACACAGTGGAGAAAAGAGGGGCAGGCCTAGGCAGCCCTGGCAAGCAACTGGCAGTGGGAGAAAGACGGCTGGTTTGACTGGAGGCATTCCCCATGCAAGCGGAGTGCTCTCGCTGGGCTTGGTGAGTATGAGTCCCAAAATAGTTATAATGAATAAAGCAGTTGATTAGGACAAGCTCTGGTCTAATTCGGGAGGTGCTAAATTGGGATAAAATATAAACAGGGGACACAAATGCATTTGTTTTCAATGCATTTTTGTTTCTCATGCGAAGGGATACATTTTGTAGGAGTGTTAAGGGCTTCTAGTTTAACTGCCAAGGTCATATATAACTCAGTGTCTCCTGCCAAATTATGATGGATAATCTCACTAAAAGAAAAGAGAAACCTCTGTTGTGGAGGGAGCCTGTAAAGAGGGGCATTGAAGTGTGTTTGCCTCGCTGAGCTGTCTGTGACATATTTCCCACTTTATCATCTGTCCAGAAATTATAAATGGCAACTAAGGCTGTTTTGGTCTGCAAAACATAGAGAGGTTTCCCTCCAATGTAAAATGTGAAATTACATGTTGTTCTCTACGTTTGTGTTATTCTGTTTTGCAAAGAGAAGATATAGTGTCAAAGAGCCTAATTGTGAAAGCCATGTGTGGTCTGTTTATTTTGTGATACATAGAGTGTGAAGCCTGATGTATTTCTACCATCTGGAGCAAGAATGTTTGTGCTTAGGTAACACGAAGTCTAGCATTGTCCTAGCCAAAGCGTCCAGCGTTAATTGGCATGAGCTAATTTCTCATGTTTTAGCAAATGACAATCAGAGACACATTATTGCTCATTGTTGCATGCTCCTGCATATACAGAATTCCCTACACCTCTCAAGAAGAAACGAAGAAATCAGTTCACGTGCTTCTGTACCAGGAAGGATACTTGTAAATAAACAAACTATATGTGCTATAGACACGTTCTTTGAACAGGCACAAGAAGCTATTATAGGCTATCAGCCTCCATCTTCAACTAGACTCACTGGCTGGTTTTACAAAAAAGACAGTCTATGTTCTTTGACAACATTCTTGCGATCCCTATTGCTGAGCTTGTTGGGGTGGTCAGGAGAGGTGTCAATGATGAGGGGTACATGGTGCACGTGCCATATTTGTGAGGGGATGCAGCGAACTGAGCGCAATGGTGCACTTTCATATGTATCTAGTGTAGTTAAATGTGGATGGGATATCTTACTGTAGTGTTACATTTTGTTTAAATTAATACATATTACATTTGCAGATGCCTAGAAAGATAAAATGCTAAAACCGCTAACTGAAATATAAATTACAATTCACACATGGTGTGCCATGGAGTGCCCAGAAGTAGGCAACAAGGGACTCAGTATGCAGTGAGCTTTATGAATTCATTTAGACTTTGCAGTTAGCAGTTTGTGTGGTGAATTTCAGGTGTCTCAGAAAAACCAGTTCTGCAGGATTGAGGCCGGAAGAGGAACAATGATTAACCAAGCAGATGTTTTTCTGTTGAATAGCACACAATGTTTATGGGTTGGTAGTTCCACAAGCGGCAGATGTAATCTCTTTAAATGCATTGAAGTTTTGCAGAGGAACCCGACCATTTGTTTTGACCAGCAATAAATATGGGGTGAAGTATCGCGCAAGGCTGAAGTGAACAATACCCAGGAGTTTCAATTGTATTCTCAGATGTGCCGTGCATGTTGAAATGGTAGTCATTAAGATCAGAATGCTCCAATGGCAGCAGTAAGCCGGGGTGGATGAGATAGTTATCATCAGTTCAAAGAGAACTTGTTTATTCAGCCTTCCTCGTGTTGCCTGAAGTATCAAACCATGAGTAGTTATGTTTAAGGTTAAAGGGCTTAGGCCAGTTGTTACTAGTAATGAATTATATTTTGTGATGGCATCATGAAGCAAGACACAGACATCAGAGTTAAAGTTCAAAATAAAATACTTTATGAACTCAAATGTCAGGATGCTAGAAGACCTAACTTGCCCTATGCTAAGGGGGGATTTCCCTACCTGAACGAAACCAAGGAAAGTGAGTTCAGCTTAAAAGTCTGTCTGTGTCCAAAAGCTATGCTTGCCCTCACAACTAAAGCTAAACAATCTGTAGGGATATCAATAATCAAAGAAATGGTGATCAACATAAAGTTTGGAGCTTCTTACAGCTCTTAACTTCCTTTTCAGCTCCCCTTCCCCAAGTTCAAGAAAGTTCAGTGAAAGTCTCAAAATTACCTTTTACCACATTCAAGGTAATACAGTTACACACAATCCTTGGGGTTCCCTTCCTTCCCCAAGTTCCAAGCAACACAGTTCAAAAGAAACAGGATCTTGAGGCTTTGTTCTCAAGACAATACTGGCAGCTCCTCAAGTCTCAGGGTTCCATTCCCGAAGACTTTTACTTAGCAACTTGTACTTGTTTTAGTCCTTTCAAAAGATTTAACACAACTCAAGGTCAACCTGATCCTCCTTCTGGATTGCATCACCAGTTCACTTGCAGTGCTTCTCCTTGATTTATTTCACAATGTCTTTGGTTCTCACAATTCAGGGCTCACTAGTCTAGGCACAGTTGTCAGACCACATGGTCCACCCACCACAGGTCGCACAACCAGGATCCCTACGCTCTTCAGCCCACACAGGTTATTCTATACTGTTCCCTGAGTACAGAGTTATGTTCTCTTAGTTTCTCATTGTTGGCCTCTTGGCTTTATGTGCAATGTTTATACTACTCTGGCTTTTCCGGGTTACCCTCTTGGCTCTGCCATAACTTGTCGCACACCTCTAGCAGCCTTTGGCCTTACCGCACTACATTTACTCATAAATGTCACTTTGCGGTGGTCTTGTTCAACTCCCACCTTTCTATGGCACTCTTTCACACTTGCGCTCTTTTCCATAGGTTGCTTTCACATACGCACTTTCGCTTTCACTGTCCTTTGCTTTGGCCATAATGTTTTACATGACTCTGTACACTGAAAGCTAGAGGAGAGGGTAGAAATCAGGTGGGCCAAAGAGGCTAACTAAACATTGAAGTGCCAGCATGATAGGACAGAGCCGTGGGGAACAGCACAAGTGGAGAGAGAGGACCCAAGCTGGGCCTGGGAGGGTCAGTCCAGGAGGAAGGAGGTTAACCACTCCAGGCCCTGATCCGTGATGCCCAGGTTCTCACAGAGTCGAATGATCAGGATGGCGTGATTGACCATGTCTAAACCACAGGAAAGGTCAAGGAGGATGAGGCCAGAAGGAAGGCTGGAGTCAAGATTAGAGAGCAGATCTTCACGGATGTTCGGGAGAGCAGTTTTCATGCCTCTGGCTACTTTGAAGCCAGACTGATGGTCATGGAGATAACCAACAGATTCAGTGTGGAGAGCAAACTGGGAGATGAGCAGCTTTTCCAGGAGTTTGCCCAAATCAGTTTGCTGAATTTCCAGTTTCCCTTCAGTTCGGCATTCAATGTGCATTCGATATGCTGAATTTCAAATTTCTATTCAGTTTGGTATTCATTACCTATTTGCAGCCCGCTAGGAATGCGCCAGCTGTCAAGTAGCTTTGCCAAACACTCACTATTCCTCTGCGTTGTTCCTCGGCGGCTCCTGCTGCTTATTTTCTGCTCTGTAGGTCAGCTGGCCAGCTTCTGCGAGCCCCGCTCGCACACCAGGCTGTCTTGCTCACGCCACTAGCTCCACTGACTTTGTATGGACGCGACCAGCGTCCTTCTTTCTATTGCTTGCTCGCATATCCTGCTATTGGTTCCTTGACATGGAGGCTCCCACACTTGCGATAGCCCAACGGCCCGACTCGCCTTGAGCTGTACAGGTTTCTTTGGGCTGCTGGCCGGCGTCCTGGCTCCTCCACCAGTGCCACCACGGCTGCCTCCTTCGGAAAAGGGTCCCCTTCTGGTCTCTTCCCCGCAGGCCTCCCTGTTGCTCACGGTGCTGTTCTCTGGCTCTCTCTTTATACACCTGCAACCGCTGAACAGGTTGCAGGTGTAGATCCTCAATTGGGCATGCCCGAGTATGATTAAGGGGACATACCTGACTCTCACCATACTCTGCAGGCATCTTCTTGGTCCCAGTACCAGTGTGGTAAAATGAAGGTTTCATTATTTTCAGTCTCCTCTTCCTCATCCCAGTACTTTCAGAGGTTAAATGTGGGGAAATGAAGGGAGAGGTTTTGCAGTAGCCCATAAATGTCAGGGGAGGGTTAGGTTGGTCATCAATAGGGAAAGGGGGATACCATGTCTCGCCTGTGTGTACCTCACCTTTACCCCTTCTCCTTCTCATCCTCTTTCTGATGCCTCTGCACTGGTAATATCTCTTGTCATTCGCTTGGTCAATGGGACATGGATAACAATATCCCGTGACTGCCACTGGAATAGAGGACTCTTCATGAAAGGGGCGTGCGGAATACCTCTCATCTGATGACATCTCCGCCTCAATCCCCAAGGACCATCCACCCAGGTGATCATCCCTCGCTTCTCCACCCCCAGTGTCAGGATACAAAAGCGATGGCCTTTCCCTGGCCACCTGAGGAGAGGATCCAAAGGGGGTAGATGCGAGGAAGCCATCAGGTTTCTCAGTTTGTAAAACAAATGCTTGACTGTGTGATGATGTCATGACCTACCAAGGACAAATCCCAGTAAGGGGTGAGCTATGAATACGATCGGAAGATGGTAGTTAAGATATCAAGTGACCAATGAGAAAGGACGAATTGGAGAAAGATGGGATTTCTTTGTATAGGTTTTGTCCAATCACATGTGAGGGGTGGGTGGACTGTAATAATAAATATGGGAGTGTTTTAACTGTTGCAAACATTTATTTAATGTGTCAATTTATGTGGTTCGGTGAGACCAGGGTTAGTTTGACTCCATAGCGTCATCTAGATCCTACCTGACGATTGTGCAATAAACTTGCTTTACATACCAACATGCACTTGCTCCTTAAGCAGTGGGCCTGCTTTGGGTTAATGTGTTGTAGGAGCCCGCCCCTACACATGTGGTGACCATGAAGGGACGCCAGACTTTCTAAGACATTGGGGTCTCCTGTCCACACAATTCGGCTGCAACACCTCTCTGCTGGGACAAGTCTTCCATGCACAGTGAAAAAGAGAGGTTTGCGGAGCTTTGGGTTCACGTGAGTGCACTTTTGGAGGGTAAAGCAAGAGGGGAAATAGGGGTAAAAGAGGGTTGTTTCTTTTGATTTGAAGGATTTGGTAAGGGTAGAATCTGAGTGTGTGTGGAGTTAGTCAAGGTTACGGGGACTGAAAGATTGAATGCTTTGAAGGAGTGAGTGAACTGTTTTACGTTTTATGCCCTTTGTATATATTTTTACCTAGTTTGTTATTTTAGAGGTGTGAGGTGGTATCCTACCTTGCACATTCATTGTGAGGTTTGTCTTGATACCCTTCAATTTGCTTGTCTGGTTGGCTGTAGCCCTCACCTAAAGGTGAGGTGGCATGGTAAGTCCACCCGTAGATACCATCCTGAAGTATCCCTTTGACAGCTTTAATTCTGTATTGATTGTGCGGCTGAGCCCTTGCCTCGCTTTTCTTCGTTAGTCGAAGTAGTAAAGGGGAAACTTCCTGTAGTCAGTGAAAGATGGTATTGTAGTAAAGAAGACTGTACTAGTGATAAAGCGAGCAAGAGCAGCAGTGTTGTAGTGAAAAGAATTGCACTCCTTCTATGCTTAAGTGAAGGAGATATCACAGAAATATTGGCCTGCGTGTTTTTTGATAAGATGCTGTGTTTTGTGTAAGAGTGAGAAGTAGAATTAAAGCAAATAGCTGAGCGAGGCGACTGCGTTGAAAGCAAGTATGGTGAGTGATTGTGGGTAACGTCTAAGAAACTGGGAAGGGGAAGAAGGTTTTTTTTGGGTTGGGGGCATTTTTGGCCGCAGGTACGGCTTTGGTGTGATCTTTTGTGAATTTGGTTTGGGGAAATTGGGGTGAAGTATGGAGACTCAGCTCAATCATTTGTGCCAGATAATTACTGGCTATAAGACGAACATTTTAAATTTCCAACGGGAATGGCTACGGGAAACTAAGGGTAAAATGCTCATTTCTTGGCCTTTGGAGGGGTCCTATGATACATGGATATTGGAGAACCTGCATACCTTTTTAACTACAAGGCACATGGGGATTGAAGCTAGAGAAAATCCCATATGGGCGATATCCTTTATCGCCCACAGAGGGGTATACGGACCCCTAGTTTAAACCTCCATTTTCCCCAGCAGCCACTCCAGTGGTTGCAAGACGCACCCAGGTAACGCCTCCATCAGCTGTAATTCCTAGAAAATGGGACATCGAGGAAAATGGAAGCATAACTCCTTCAATGGTTAAGGCTGCAGAAAGATTGAGAATGAGAGCGGAAAGGGAAAAACTCCCCCAACTGCTAGGTTAGCAGACAGATTAAGGGTGGAAGAACAAGAGAGAGTGAGGCCCGCAACTAGAAGAATGGATGAAGGATTGACAATAAGGGAGAAAGAGGAGATTGGGCCTTTTCCTTCTAGGATAGAGGATAGGTTGCGAAGAGTGGTAGAGACATAAGAGCAGATAAAAATTAAAGAAGCGCTAAGGCTAGTGGAGGAAGATGTAGTGTTTTTATGGCGGCAGAGAAATGAAGAGCGGGAAGAAGGGAGTATACAGGCAAGGGGTGTAGAAGAAGGAAGGTGGAGGCATGGGCAAGTTCTTGTTAGGTTGGATAGATCGGTTATCAAGGAGGTCAATGTGGACATAGAGAACAGAAATACTGCCACACGTATAAAGTTTGAGCAGGGAGGATGGGTGCTGGCACCCCCTGGTAGTGCAGAGTATGCTTCTATGCCTATAGAAGTGTCAGGGGATGTGATAACAGGAGGAGGTGAAGAGGAATGGGACTTCAATGTTGAGCAGGGAGTGCAGGGTGTAGTCGCCCTGGAGCAGTGACAGCAAATACACCATGGAGTCTTTGGATGCACCAGGGTACTCACATGGCTGTAGCAAGTAGCAGGGGAGAGATGGGGAAGCCCAAGTAAGAGCGGCTGCAACTCAGTTTCCATTACTCCAGAAGGGTGTATTATGTCCTGTGGTCAGACATGGACCGGAATAACTTGATGAAGACACTCCCTTTGCTCACTACAGGAGTGCGGAAGTGGATTTATGCATTAGAGAAACATACCATTGGGTAACGTTGGCCATAGGGGTTAGATTAGATAAATACCCACGATGAAGTAGCTTTTAATAATGATAGGGCACAAGTACGGGGGGCTCTGCGGATTATGTATCCTGATACGCCGGGCATAAATTCTATTTTAAAAAAAAAACAATTTGAGGATCCTCCCGCACACATCCAGTTAATTCAGGAGATGTGGAGGACAGAGACGGGAGAATCGTGAGACAATAGTGTGGCCATTGATTACAACATGTTAAAGAAGGGAATCCCCAAGGAAGTTCAGTACAATTTAGATAAGGTGGCAGGTATGGAGGCCAAGAGTTGACCTGGAAATTCAGGCACACATTGTGCATTTTTGTAAAAGGAGGCAAGAAAAAGAAAAGGAGAGTGTAGAAAAGGCACAAAAAGGCAGGGGCTAAGCTTGTTCAGAAATAATTGGCAAAGATCTGTTTAGAAGGGGCAGTAATTGCTAGCTCTATGGAGGGACAGCAGGGGCAATTGGGGCAACAGGGACATGGTGAATCAGGTATGACACAGGGTTGGATGGACAGGTATGACCCAGGTCCAAGGCAAATGAGAGGATTTCCAGTGGTTAGGGGAGGATTTACACGAGCAAGTGGGTCACTTGATGGGTTCGGAGGACTGGGTCCCCGGTTTAATGGGCCAATGGGAAATAATTATGGAGGGTTCTATGGGATTCTGTGTTGGTCGTGCGGAAGGATGGGACACGTGTCTCGAGATTGTCGAGACAGGTCACAGTATTTTAACGTGGGAGCTCAACCTATGCAATCCAGAATCTGCCATATGCCACAGGGTCTGTGCAATCGCAGCAGGTAGGGGTTGAACCGAACCGAGCGATTGGGGCGGCACAGACCTATGTGATCCTACCGACCAAGCTAGCACAAGCATTGGTACAGACATGGGAGAAAAATCCTTTACCCCAAGTTATGGTTACTCATTACACTCGACCAAGTGTTTTTGGAGGGAGTCCTCCGCTTCCTGGTGCTAATATTTACCAGGAGTAGGGCAGCCCACAGGGTCTCTGATGTGTCCAGTCCTGTCTGTTACCATCAATCTGGAAGAGGTACCCCATATAGGTGTGTAGGTAGGTGACCAAACATTCTCATTCATGGACAGAACAGGGGCTACAGAATCTTGCATTAAGGAAGGCGAGTTCCCCCTCGTCAGGCAAAATGATGGACACGTGGGGATTCTCTGGGCCTATCCTGCTGCTTCCTTATACTGAAAATGTACGTATTAAGGTAGGTACACAACATGTATCTGCCCCTTTGTTGTCTTGTTCAGATACCCTGGCAAATCTACTGGGTAGAGACCTCTTGATTAAGTTACAAATGTCGATTGCTTTCACTGAGGAAGTTATGGTATGCTCAACTCCAGGGTTGTATCTGGTAAGAGAGGCAGCGTGTTTGCATACATGATGTAGCGACAGGGAGCTGCTGGAGTCAGGGATTTCATGGGTAGGGCCAGACCTGGGAGTCAGGCCTGACTCTAGGAGCGAACCACGGACCAAGCCCATTAAATCCCTGGCTCCCCCAGAAAAAGCAAACAAAATTAAACACGCCCCTGGCAAACCAAAATCAAGGCTGCGTTGATTATTTTTCATATATGAGCATTTATATCCATTTTGCACGTGTGGCACAGGCAAAATGGAAAGAAATGGTCAAATGTGACGAAGAAAAATGGCATTTCTTTCCATTTTGCCTGCGCTGTGCGGGCAAAATGGAAAGAAATGCCAATTTTTTAATTCTTCATATGGTCAAATGTGGTCGTTGGCCACCAGGGGGCATGCAGATGTTGGAAGCAGCTGTGTAGCCCTCCCGTCTGAGGCTGACGTAAGTGGAATGAGCCCACACATTGCAGCGCCCCCCACCCAGCAAACCGTGCCCCCCAGCTAGATAACCGGCAGAGGAACCCGGGGGCGAAAGCACAGGCAAAACCGCAACGCCATTGTGGAGAAACACCAAATAGTGTGTTGGGCGCCCACAACTCCAAAAACGTTACATGGCCTGGCAGAGGCGTGGAGTGACACGTGCAGCAGGAGAGACCCGACAGAAGCGGGATTGTAGAGCGGAATGGGAGGAGGGATTCACCGGAGCACGGGCGGTGAAAGACTAGCCTCTGGTGGGTGAAGCAAGGATGCCATAAGCTCCCCCGCCCCGCTGAGCGGGCTCACAGGTGCTGGTGCGCCCCCACAGTGTTCTTCGATGGGTAAGAACCACCCCAATCCATAAGAAGACCACAAGGGAGGTAAGGAGGTCCTGCCCCACCCCCCTCGACGTTCATCTCGTTGGCCGGGGCAGCTTGGTGGCACTCTTGATCATATGGAGCGGCCTCCCACGGCCCCAGAAGAGCGTGGGCCGGGGAGGGGAAGAAGACAGCATTGGCATTGCAGCTCCCGCGGGGCCTCTCCCACGGCCCATCTGAAGTGGACAAGTGCTCATGGGGCACTTTCACTGGCCAAAAAAACAGAGGAAAAAAACAACCATCAGGGTACAGCGTGCCCCTGCTTGGAGCAGAATGAAAATAACAATCCAGGAGGGAGCAGGCCTTGAACTGGCACTGAGGGTGCCTCCAAATCTGTGGAGATAAGTAGTGAGGCACAGGAGGGGGCAAAGTCACCACTCAACCATAGCCCCAAGTGCGCAGCCCAGGGGATATACACATCCCCACCATGCCTGTAGACTTGGAGGAGAGGAGGGTGAAGAGAAGCAGGACTGGAGTGTGAATGGAGCCTGGCCTGCTCGGGGGGGGGGGTCAGGAGGAGGTGAGGGCCCCCAGTCTTGCCACTGGGGCATGTGCCTGCCTCCGAGATGGCCCACAGCATGACCCTGACCCCCTGAGAAAGGCACCAACGCGGGTTGGGGAAGTAGAGAACGTAGTGAGGGCAGTGAATCAAACAGGAGTGCAGCCACTCCCCCAGCACGTCCAGAGGAACTCTAGCACGGCGGATTAGACATGCCCACGGTGAGGGCCCCCGGGACACCTTCCTGGGGCATGTGCCGGCCCCATCAAGGATCTGATTGTTGGGAGCTCTGGGCCTGGAGGAGCACACAAGAATTGGCAGCGACCTGCCTTTAGTAACCTAGGACATAAAGAGGGAGCACCACCACACAAGCCCCCCTCCATTTGCAACGACGAATGCCCTCGACGACACTTGGCTCCACAGAAGTGGGGGAATAAGGCCCTGAAACCAACAAGACCTGAATACCACGAGGTGACAGTCGCTGGGCCACAAGCCCCCCCCAATCCTTTAGGGTGCTTGACCTCCCCTTGGACTGGAAAGCACAACTAGAGCGCTTAGACTATCAGAAACCTACGGAGGGGAGGACAGTACCCAACGCCAACATGTCAGAATCAGGGAGTGATGCAATGTCCACCAAGAGAGACATTGCCTCCCTCCTAGAGGAGATTAGAGGAATGAGGGCAGATATCGGAGGAAAAGTTGACAGAATAAATGCGAGAATAGATAACATGGACGAAAGACTACAGGCGGTCGAACATAATCAGACATCCCTGGAAACCCAGATGGACATGAGGATATCGGAATTGGAGAGGAGGGAGGATGAAGTAACACTGAAGATGGACGACCTTGAAAATCGAGAGGGAAGGAATAACTTGAGATATTTTGGGATCCCGGAAAAAGATGGAGAAACAGAAGGGGACCTGCACAGAACCATACATGAGGTGGTGAAAACCCTGTTCGGTGATGACAACATGGATGAGCCTAAACATGAAAAGGTCCATAGAGCGGAAGCAACACGGAGGGGTTCGCGCTCAATACTGGCGCGGTTCCATAATTACCAGGACAGACACAAAATCCTTGAGAAGGTAAGGGGCATGAAAGCCGTGGCCCCAGGCAATACGCAGGCGGCAATCTATCAAGACTTATCTGCTCTGACCCTGCAAAGAGGCGACTAGGTGCCCCCTCACAAAGTGGCTTACCGAGAAGGGGGTGAGGTATAGGTGGGGATTCCCCTTCTCAGTATCCTTTGAGGTGGAGGGCTACAATTATAAACTCGTGACCGAGGAGGACATAAAGAGGGTCAGGAAAGAACTGCTGAAAGGGCACGGACCAAAGCAGCTCGACGACGAAAAAGGCTCAGAAGACAGACAATGGAGTGTAAAGAAAATACACAAAGCTTGGGTCGCCACAGGCGGGCCCCCCTTGAGTTAAGAATCCGGGTGGGGGTACGATGTAGTGTTTCAATGTCTAAATCGGGGGGGGGGTTGTATGGAAAGAATTTAAGTAGGTTGTAGAAAAACAGTTTGGGGGCTCAAAAAGGGGAGAGTGTGGGAACTGGGCCAATGGGGGGGATAAGATCCTCTGGTGATTCAATCTCGTCGGAGGAAATTGATCTAGACGGGGTTGGATGCCAAAGGGGTGGAGGGAGGGGGATGCGGGTGGAGGGGAGAGGGGCTTTTTCTCAAAAGGTTATTGTTCTACAGCAATGGTGTGGAGTGGTGACCCAGTTCAAAGGGTCCCAGAAGGTTTTTTTGTCTCAAGAGGGAGGGGAACGAAGGGTCAAAGGGAAAGCAAGGAGATGTCTGGCCAACGTGAGATGCGTATAGGCTCCCTTAACGCCCGGGGCCTCAACTCAACCGTTAAAAGATCTATGGTGCTATGTGAATTTAAGAGGTCCAACTTCGATTTGATGTGTCTACTGAAAACACACTGGAAAAGGGGAGGGGAACCCATACTACGCTCCCGGGAGGTCGGGGAGGTGATCATAGCCTCAGATGTTAAAAAGAGGAGGGGGTAGCGATTTTGGTTTCGGCCAGGTTGAACTTCGCCATTGATGAGGTTCAGGCTGACCCAAATGGGAGACACGTGATTGCAAAGGGTCTGCTGCAGGGAGTTAAATTCACAATAAACTCAGTATACGCCCCAAATGTACAGCAATGTGATTTCTGGGAGAAAGTCTGAGATAAATTGGATACATTGATTCAATTTGCAGAGGGTCAACTGGTGGTGGGAGGGGACTTCAATATAGAATTGGACCCACAGAGGGACCGCAAAAGGATGGGCGTGGAGTGAGGGAATATAACCAATCCAAGGGAATTGGAGCGGTTTAAAGGGGTAATTGAGGTATTGGGACTGTATGATTCCCTCCGCCCGGTGACAGATGTGGATATGCCCTACATATACAGCAGTCCACGATTCCTTCTCGAGAATAGATTTAATCCTCGTAGATAGAAACCTGAGAGATAAGGTATTACGGTTTCAAGTAGTACTGGTACCGTGCTCGGACCATGACCTGGTTGCGATAACAGTCGACACAGGGGATATGAAGAGGCCCTGCGGAAGCTGGAGGTGTAATGATTTCCTGCTTAAGGATAAATTGGTCCAACAGGAGCTGCTAAGGAGAATCAAGGAATACTTCTTGTTTATTGACACGGGGGAGGTGGGAATCCAGTCGGTTTGGGACGGTTTCAAGGCCACCATAAGAGGCACCCTGATGAGAATAGGTGCTGAGAAAAGGAGAGAAATGGAGGAGAAGGATGTAAAGCTCCGCAGGAAGATAGAGGAGATACAACCGGGAGGTATCCAAGGGCAATATGTGTCGCCTGCCAAGGCGAAAGAGCTCTGCAAATATAGAACCCAATTGAATGCAATATTGATGCAGGAAATGGAAACACAACTTCTGTTTTTGAAACAGAAATACCATGAGAAGGGAGACAGAGCAGATAAGATTTTGGCATGGAGACTGAGGGAAGAGAAAAAAGAGGAGGACCATCGGGGGTATAAGGACGGAGGACGATAGATGCATACAAGACGACGTCCGGGGCATTGGGAACGAGTTTGTGGAGTACTACAAAACCCTTTATGCATCAGAATGGGTGGGGGAGGAGGCCCAAATAGATGATTTTCTGAACAAAAATGCCAATCCCAGGGCTCCCCAGGGAGATAGCGGAGGACCTAGATAACCCCATATCTGCAGAGAAAGTCATGAAGGCAATTGCAGGAATGAAATCGGGGTCTGCCCTGGGAGAGGATGGTTTCACAATAAAATTTTACAAACTATTTAAATCCCTACTGGCTCCACGCTTAGCTAAGGTATACAATGCATGCCTGGAGGGCGACTCTTCCTTCCCCCCCCACGATGATGGTGGCAGTCATTGTTGCGATCCCAAAGGAAGGGAACGATCAAACTAGATTCTCCTCATATAGGACAATCTCCCTACTCAACAGGGACGTGAAAATACTAGCGAAAATACTGGGAACAAGATGGGCGGGAAGTATGCTGCTACGAGTACACGGGACCAGGTGGGATTCATCAAGGGAAGGCAAGGGTCAGATGATATCAGGAAAACCATCAACCTGATCCATGGGCCACAAACAGGAGGGCTGGACGCATGCCTAGTGACGTTTGACCCGGAGAAAGCCTTTGATATGGTTGAGTGGCCATTCATGATGAAGGTGCTGGGGAAGATGGGGATGGGAATGAATTTCCTGAAATGGGTGACGGCATTGTACAATAGGCCCAAGGCTAAGGTGCGGAAAAATGGGGGGCTTACAGAGTCCTTTGAACTTACGAGAGGCACAAGACAGGGTTTCCCCCTCTCTCCATTACTGTATGCACTCACAATGGCGCCCTTAGCAATCGCAATATGGGCGAATGACCAGATCAAGGGGATCACGGGGGGAGAACTTGAATGCAAGATCTCGTTGTTCACCAACAATGTATTGGCATACCTCATGAATATATAGGTCTCCCTCCAAGCACTAATGTCGCAGATAGCTGAGTATGCTCTTTTGTCGGGGCTCAAAATTAACGTGGGGAAATCTGCCATACTGCCGCTTTTAACACGGAGCCCGCTCCTAGCCACAAGAAGAAGTTACCTGGGTTTGAAAGTCCACCGGCAACGCATTAGATACTTGGGCATATGGGTGACGAGGGACCTGGATGAATTCGTGAGGGCAAACTATCAGCCCTTCCGCACACAGCTAAAGGTGTACCTGATGCGATGAAACCCTTTGATATTGAAATGTCAAGGACAAATGACAGCTATAAAAATTAATGTATTACCTAGGCTGCTGTATCTGTTTACGGCCATCCCAAATCAGCTCCCAGACAAATTCTTCAGAGAAGTCACAGGAGAGCTCTGCAGTTTTATATTTATATGGGGCAATAAGACCCCCAGAGTGAAGATGGCAACACTAACACTGCCAAGAGATAGTGGGGGATTTGGATTTCCAGACATCCAAAAGTATCATCAAGCGGCCCAAATTAGAAGGATGTTGGAGCATTTGAGGGAGGACCTAAGGACCTACTGGACCTATCCAGAAGATCTGATAGCCCATCCCCTGAAGGTTAGAGATGATCTCTGGTCCCTGCCAAGGTTAATTCCAGAACAAATGAAATCACACCCTATGTTGGGTGTCTTTTGGTCTGTCTGGAAAGATTCCATTGCAATACGCGGGTACACATCATGGCCCTCACCGATGTGCTCAATATGGGGGCCTCAGTTTGAATTGGGGCACCAACGCTTTACGTACACACAGAAGTGGTCAGATGCTGGTTTGGAATGGGTGGGGCAACTTTTTAAGGGCGTGGGGGCTTCCAGGAATGGGACAAGGTGCGTGACAGGCTGGGAGAGGACTCCATCTCAATCTTTGACCACCTTCGTATTAAAGGCATGCTGCCTGATCCTAAGTGGGGTCAAGAGAACTAACATCAGTGGAAAAGGTCCTGGACCAATCAGTATTGCGGAAGGGAATACTGTCCAAGTTGTACAAGGCAATGAACAGAATCCACTTTCAGGGAGACAAACTTACCAGAGTTACTGGGATGAGATGGTGGGGGGGGGGAATCACTGAGAAGGCATGGTTGCTGATATACAGAGTGGTTTTCCAGGGAGGGCTATTCACCTCCTGAATAGAGCATACCTTTAAAATGTTAATAGGCTGGCATATGGACCCGGTGAAATTATCAAAAATGTTCAGCGGGTATTCCCGTTTTGCCCACAGGGTGTGGTAGTCGAGGCACCCTGGCACATATGTGGTGGTAGTGACCCAAAGTGCAGGTGTTTTGGAAAGAGATGTTGAGCTGGATGGAAGAGGTAACGGAGTGGGGTTGGACCGAGACTGGCTGCAATTGCTACTAGGGCACCCACAAAAAGATAGGGAAGAACATAGACTCCCGAAGATGTGGCAAGCCATGTTAAGAGCGGGGATACTAGTCATAGCCCAATTGTTGAAAAAGAAACCGCTCCCTATGAAAGAGGTGTGGGAAGAGAACGTACAAAGCATGATGCTCATGGAAAAGCTCACAGTGGTGGTGAATGATAGAATGGAGGAATACCATGACGAATGGTCAGCCCTACTGCTTAAATGGGGGCTGGAGGAAAGTAGCCAAGTGGACTAATGCAGAGGAGGGGCCATATGTTGAGGGGAAGATTGTCAGACAGCATAATGACCTTCGGAACAGAGACATTATCGGACATAACTTGCACCATTGTACAAAAAGTTGTGGTTAATGAGGGAGGAGTGGAAAGGGGGGAGGAATTGGGGAGGGTTGGGCTGGAGCCCCCATTGGAGCCAGGGCCTTGCCAGGCTCGTCCAGCTCTATAAGCGGGGGGTGCCTGTACATTCAACTTTGTTACTTTACGGAGTAATGGTTTTGTTGAGTTGGGTCCCGGCGGATCAGGAATCCTGCATGGCTGGTACTGACTGAGTTTTTGTTTTCGGCCTATTGTGCCACAGGAAGTAACACCGGTCACCGTTGTTATGTATGATTCTCTTAGAGGCAGTAGTGGTCCAGAAGAACAGGGTTGTTCTTTCAGGCACCGATGAGAAAGGTGAGAGCGGCACACAGTTCTGTGCATCGAACAGACCGTTTCTCTATGTTACGCTCACCTAGCTCCCACAGAGGCGTCAATCTGAACTGGATAGCTGCAGTCTCCACCAATGTGACGCGTAGGGCCAAGATGACGGACTGGACTGGCCCACCTAGCTTCGTTTGCTTGGCCCGTAGGAATATTCTTCTGTAAATGGAGAAAGGGAATTAACCACCCGTGGGGTTGAGCGTAAATCCCCCCACCCCAGCTGTTCTCCCCACAGATCACCTTTGATGTCCCCTCTTATAGTCTCACCTGATGGTTAGAAAAGATGAGCTCTCCATCCTGCATTGAGCGCAGGGGCGCGTTGATAACCAGTTGCTTCACTAGCTCAAAGGAATTGGTGAGTTCCAGAACAATATTGAATCCGAAAAGTATGTAGTTCGTAAGAGTTCACATGTCTGACTTTCACTCTTGTCCGATTCCTTGCAGTTTGCAGCTTGACCCCAGCGAAGAGTTCCTCGTGGTAGCTGACGAAGTTCAGGCAAGGATTTGGCTTGTCCTACACAGTTCAATAAAATAAGGCCAGAATGTAACTTGTGGCTTGCTCCCTTATTCAGGTGTGGAGAGAACATATGAAGTTCGGGCAATAATGCCTCCGGCGGTAAAATTAAGTAAGTATTGTGGTGAGAAGAGTTCCCCTTGTTTGTCCCTTCGTCTCACCTTGTTGTCCTTTTGTTCCCCTTAGGGGCCGGGGTACGGCGAGGATGCAATGGAGACTGCACCGACCCATGAAGAGGAATAGTACCCCCGGCGGTAATCAGGTAAGTCTATGGGGGTAGTTACTATTGCCTCTGTTTATTCCCTTGGCTCACCTTTGCTGTTCTTGTGTTCCCCTTAGGTGCCAGAGTGCGGCGGGAACGTGCAGAAGGATGCAGTGGATCGTGAGGATGCTGCGAAGGCCGGTGAGTTCAGCGCGGCGCTGCAGCAGGCGAGGCAGCGCGCGTAAAATGCTTCTTTCTTCCAGCTTAAAGGCGCGGTGGATCCGGAATTCAGGTAAGGATCGAAGGTTTTGCTCTTATTATAACCTCTTCTCCTTCTGTTCCTCCCTTTTTCTAGGAGCTGCAGACTCGAGGCGGGCGTGGCAGAAGACTGGATGCAGGCTTGCAGACACGGTGAGCGGTACGCTGCTGGATGCAGAATAACGCGAAGCGTGTGCTGCTCTTCGGGCGTGGTTTAAATAGCCTCCAAAGTAGTCCCAGGTAAGTATTCTTCCCCAGCCCCACCCGAGTAAAAAATAGTCCCTAGGTAAAATAGTCCCTTCCAATCCTCATTTGGCTTAGAGCTCTGCAGCATGGTCTGCATCAGGTAGCTTGCAGCATGGTCTGCATCAGCTAAGTTATACTCTATGAGGCTGGCGCCTATGGCGCCAGGACTGACTCTCCATATGAGCCTGGCGCCATAGGCGCCAGGACTGTACCCAAACAGCCTCTAGCAGGGGTTTTTGGGCTTGCTCAAAATAACTTGATGCCTGCTTCTGGAGTTGCTGGACTTGGTCTGGTTCCCCGGGGGTAGGCATCATGACAGCACTCCCCCCTCCCCCAAGGCCCCTCCTAAAGTCGTTGTTCCCTGTGGTTTTGGTTTGTCTGGGAAATTTCGGTGGAATCTTTTCACCAATCGAGGTGCATGCAAGTGGTCACTAGGTTCCCAAGACCTTTCCTGTGGTCCGTAACCCTTCCAGTCGATTAAATAAAAAAGTTTTGACTTCACCATCTTGGAGTCCAGGATGTTCTTAACTTCAAATTCGGGTTCCCCATCTATAAGGATGGGGTCTGGTGGCTTGGTTAGTCTTGTCCCTGGTTGCACTGGCTTCAAAAGTGACACATGAAAGACGGGGTGAATTTGCATATTAGCAGGTAAGTCCAACTTGACGGTCACCGGGTTGATAATGGCCTTAATAGAGTAAGGTCCCAAATATCTAGGGTTAAAGGTCCGCGTTCCCTTGAGAGGTATGTGTTTTGTGGCCAACCATACTTGGTCCCCTATCTGGTACTGTGGAGTATCACTTCTATGCCGATCAGCATCTTTCTTATATTTCTCCTTCGCCTGTTTTAAATGTGCAGTTGCCTCCTTAAGGGCTTGTGTAATCGTAGCGTGTAGATGGTCCACTGCGGGCATTTCTAAGTGTTGGGGTGAGTCAAGGTGTGAGGTTTGAGGTTGGTGCCCATATAGGGTATAAAAGGGGCTTTGTCCAGTTCCAGAATGTACTGAATTATTGTATGCATATTCGGCGATCCAAAGAATGTCCTTCCAATTACTCTCAGTCTGATGTAGCATACAACGCAGGTATTGTTCAAGAGTCTGGTTGGTCCTCTCCGTTTGACCATCGGTTTGGGGGTGGTGACTGGTCGATAATCTCACGTCTATTTGCACCAATTGACAACATTTCTTCCAGAAATGTGAAATGAATTGACTGCCCCGGTCAGAGACCAACACGGACGGAAATCCATGTATGCGAACAATGTTTTCGAGGAATTCTTTGGCCAGGATTGAGGCTGAAGGTAGTCCTTTTAAAGGAATAAAGTGGGCCATCTTGGAAAAAAGATCCACAATAACTAGAATGGTGTGAAACCCATTACAAGGAGGTAGATCGGTAATAAAGTCTAACGATAAGGTGTGCCATGGTGTAGGCGGAATATCTAAAGGTTGTAAGAGTCCAGCTGGTTTTTTCTTTTGACTTTTGTTTTGGGCGCAAATGCCACAAGACATCACAAATGATTTAACATCCTTTCACCAGATGGGCCACCAGAATTGTCTTTTAATTTTAGCTTCAGTTTTTGCAATACCTGGGTGTCCCTCCATTAGGGTATCATGATAACGGGAAATGGCTAGCTCTTTTAGTTCCTTGTGTGGCAGAAATAGCCGCCCTTGGTAATAAGGCAGATCATTGGTGACAGAGTAGTCCGGGCCTTTCTTTACCCAGTCCTGCAGGGCTGTAGGATCAAAGAGTTGCTGGATCTTTACCTGAATGTCCTCTAGTGTCTGTAGAGTAGTCATGCCAAGAATCCTTTGTTCGGAAATTATAGGTACTGGTTCTGGGTTCACTTCTGCCTCTCCCATCCCTATTCGGGATAAGGCGTCTGTTTTACCATTCTTACAACCTGGTCGATAGGTTATCACGAAATCGAACTCGGCAAAGAACTATGCCCATCGGAGTTGACGTGACAATTGGGCTTGGCTGTTTTTAAATACTGTAAGTTCCGGTGATCACAGTAATGGTATGCCAGGCACCGAGAAGATAGTGCCGCCAAGCCTTGAAGGCGGATTTAATGGCTAATCACTTCTTGTCGGTAACCGCATAATTTAACTCGGGTGCCGAGAACTTTCTGGACCAAAATGCTACTGGGTGAAGCTGGCCAGTTTCAGGGTCCTTTTGAGACAGGACAGCGCCCATGGCTAGACTGGATGCATCAGTTTGCACTATGTATGGGAGTTCAGGGCGCGGGTGCTTTAACACAGGTGCAGACGTGAACTTCGCTTTCAGCTCTTGGAAGGCATTTTCAGCTTCTTCAGTGCACATAAGCGTTTATATTTTCGCAAGACTGCTGTGATGGGATGTACGACATGTGAAAAATCTGGGATGAATCTGCGGTAGAAATTGGCAAAGCCGAGCATGCTTTGTACTCCTTTAACTGAACTTGGTGATGGCCACTTAAGGATTGCGTCCACCTTTCGTGAGTCCATTCGGACTCCCTTTGGGGGTCAGGATAAACCCAAGGAATTCAACTTCTGTGGCATGAAAAACGTATTTTTCTAGTTTTGCATATAGTTTGTGCTGGCGCAATTTCTCAAGGACTGCTCGGACGTGCTTCACATGGTCAGATTCTGAAGAGGAGTATACTAGAATATCATCGATATACACGACAACACAAACGTCAATGAGTTCACGAAGGGCATTGTTCATGAAGTATTGGAAGGCTGCTGGTGCACTGCACAGCCCGAAAGGCATCACCTGGTATTCGAATAACCCATACTTAGTGTGGAAAGCAGTCTTCCATTCGTCGCCCTCTTTTACACGTACCAGATGGTATGCCCCCCGGAGATCTAATTTAGTGTATATACAAGGGTCCTTCACTTGGTCTAGTAGTTCAGGGATCAGAGGCAATGGGTATCGGTTCTTAACATTTATCTGGTTCAATGCGCGGTAGTATATGCACGTTCTGAGGTCACCTTCCTTTTTGGGCACGAAGAACAAAGCTGAAGATGCAGGGGACTTGGATGGGCGAATAAACCCATTGTCAGGGTATTGGTCTAAGTATTGTCGTAGGTGAAGGTTCTCAGGTTCCGTAAGGGCATAGATCCTGCTACAAGGGGGTTGTGCACCGGGTATGAGATCGATTTGACAATCGTACTATCTGTGAGGAGGTAAGGTGTTTGCCTGTTCCTTTTGGAAGAAATCCTGGAATTCTTGGTATTCTGGAGGTAGTTGCATGACTGCTGTGGTTACTGTGGCCAAGCCTGCGTTCTGATTTTTCTTTGGGTAACAGGTTTGTGCACAATCCGGGATGGTTATTCTCTTCTCTCGCCAATCAATACAAGGATTATGTGTTTCCAACCAAGGTATACCCAGTATTATTTGGAACTGTGGGGCTTTGATTAGATCAAACACAATAGTCTCTCGATGCCCATCCTGACCCAATAGTGTCATCTCTGCGGTGGAATGAGTTACAGGCCCAGAGGCAATTTCAGTTCCATCGACTGTGGTGATGACATCTGAGGTGGTTTTTCGGCAGAGAGGTAGATTCATCCTGGAAGCCAATTCATAGTCCACATAGTTTCCTATGGCCCCGCTATCAATGTATGCCCTTACTGCGTGCATACGCGATGGTTGCCCAGGATCTACGAGGACCATTGCTATGATGGAATGTGAGGTCTGTGTATCCTTCTTCAAGCTCGGCAAGCGGACCTCTACGCTTGTCGGGCGTGGTCGTTTCCCGAGTCTGACTCCATATGGCTTTTATCAGCAGCTCCTACCACCTTCTTGGGTGTTTTTACAGGGCAATCCCGTAGAAAATGTCCAGAAATTCCACAATATAGACACAATTGCATTTGCCGTCTCCTTTCTCTTTCCTTCTGGGTTAAGGGTCCTTTAACCCCTCCGATTTGCATGGGTTCTGAAGCATCTGCTCCTTTGGGGTTAGCGTGGGTTTCGACCAACACCCGATTCTCAAACTTGGCTCGATCAGCCTTTCGGTTTTCAAGTCTGTGATCTAACTGGACCACTAAGTCTATATATTCAGCGCAGTCTTGAGGTGGGTTCACGACTTGAGCCAAGACATCCTTGAGTTCTCCTCGAAGCCCTCGATGAAATAACGTGATTCGTTTTACCTCAGGCCATCCAGTTTCCACTATTAACCTATTAAAGTTCGCGATGTAGGATAGAAGGTCCTGGTTACCCTGTCGTAGGGACAAAAGTTCGTTATCCAGGGCATGTCCTTGGGAGTGCCGGGCAAATAGTCTTTCCATGCTTGTTTGAAAGCCCTGAAAATCCCGAAGAATTGGGTCATCCTGAGTAACTAGTGGAATTGACCAATCAGCTGCACTGCCGCTGAGATATGACAATACAAAGGCTACCTTGGCTTGATCGTTTGGGAAGGCTCCAGGTCTGCATAAAAAGTGCAAGCGGCATTGGTTCATAAACACGGCGAACCTTTTGGGATCTCCGGCAAAGCGTTCGGGTGGGGCTAATGGAATATTTCCTGGTATGTTGATTTGCACAGGGTTACTCGATAACACAGGAGCTGGATTTCCCCCGGAAAACTGGCTGGCTTTGCAATAGTTGCCTAGCAAGGTCATCAGTTCGCTCCTTTGACAAAATCAGTTCTCTCCTAAGAGCATTGGTTTATTGACGGGCGGAATGCACTTCAGCCCTCAGTTCCCCGAGTAATTGGGCCAATTGGTCAGTCTCTGAGGTATCCATAACGCCCGGGTGGGAATTTATGGGTAGGCTTTGCGTTCTGTTACGCTCACCTGGCTCCCACAGAGGCGTCGATCTGAACTGGATAGCTGTGGTCTCCACCAATGTGACGCGTAGGGCCGAGATGACGGACTGGACTGGCCCACTTAGCTTCGTTTGCTTGGCCCGTAGGAATATTCTTCTGTAAATGGAGAAAGGGAATTAACCACCCGTGGGGTTGAGCGTAAATCCCCCCACCCCCACTGTTCTCCCCACAGATCACCTTTGATGTCCCCTCTTATAGTCTCACCTGATGGTTTGAAAAGATGAGCTCTCCATCCTGCATTGAGCGCAAGGGGCGCATTGATAACCAATTGCTTCACTGTCTCGAAGGAATTGGTGAGTTCCAGAACAATATTGAATCCGAAAAGTATGTAGTTCGTAAGAGTTCATATGTCTGACTTTCACTCTTGTCCGATTCCTTGCAGTTTGCAGCGTGACCCCAGCGAAAAGTTCCTCGTGGTAGCTGAAGAAGTTCAGGTAAGGATTTGGCTTGTCCTACACAGTTCAATAAAATAAGGCCAGAATGTAACCTGTGGCTTGCTTCCTTATTCAGGTGTGGAGAGAAAATATGAAGTTCGGGGAATAATGCCTGGGCCGGTAAAATTAATTAAGTCTATTGTGGTAAGAAGAGTTCCCCTTGTGTGTCCCTTCGTCTCACCTTGTTGTCCTTTTGTTCCCCTTAGGGGCCGGGGTACGGCGAGGATGCAATGGAGACTGCGCCGACCTGTGAAGAGGAATAGTACCCCCGGCGGTAATCAGGTAAGTCTATGTGGGGTAGTTACTATTGCCTCTGTTTATTCCCTTGGCTCACCTTTGCTGTTCTTGTGTTCCTCTTAGGTGAAAGAGTGCGGCAGGAACGTGCAGAAGGATGCAGTGGATCGTGAGGATGCTGCGAAGGCCGGTGAGTGCAGCGCGGCGCTGCATCAGGCAAGGCGGCACGCGTAAAATGCTTCTTTCTTCCAGCTCGAAGGCGCGGTGGATCCGGAATTCAGGTAAGGATCGAAGGTTTTGCTCTTATTCTAACCTCTTCTCCTTCTGTTCCTTCCTTTTTCTAGGAGCTGCAGACTCGAGGCGGACGTGGCAGAAGACTGGATGCAGGCTTGCAGACACGGTGAGCGTTACGCTGCTGGATGCAGAATAACGCAGAGCGTGTGCTGCTCTTTGGGCGTGGTTTAAATAGCCTCCAAAGTAGTCCCAGGTAAGTATTCCTCCCCAGCCCCACCGAGTAAAAAATAGTCCCTAGGTAAAATAGTCCCTTCCAAGCCTCATTTGGCTTGGAGCTCTGCAGCATGGTCTGCATCAGGTAAGCTTGCAGCATGGTCTGCATCCGGTAAATTCTACTCTATGAGCCTGGTGCCTATGGCGCCAGGACTGACTCTCCATATGAGCCTGGCGCTATAGGCGCCAGGACCGTACCCAAACAGCGCCTAGCAGGAGTTTTTGGGCTTGCTCAAAATAACTTGATGCCTGCTTCCGGGGTTGCTGGACCTGGTCTGGTTCCGAGGGGGTAGGCATCATGACACTCTAAGGGACATGTCCGAGGAGCAATTGATCGAAGACACCGAAGACACAGGGGAAATGGTCTTTGAGATTGGGTTGCCTTGCCAGATAGCAATAGAGCAAAGGGAAGTACCACAGAAAGTACATTGGAAAGAGGATTAGGAAAAGGTGCCAGACCATTTGTGGACCAGCAATCCTCATGATGTGGGGCTGCTAAAGAGTGTTGGAGCAGTGCGATTAAAATTTGAACCTGTTTGTTATATTACCATGGGTTAAGCAGTACCCCACGTCTAGAGAGGCGGACAAAGGGATTTATGAGAGACCATTATGGCGTTGTTGAAGCAAGGCATAATACAACCTTATGTGCCCCATGTAACACGGCCTGTGAAGAAAGTGAAGGGGTCCAGTTGGAGGATGGTCCAGGATTTGCGCTCACTCAATAATATATACCGAATCCTGCCACCATGCTCTGTAATGTCCCTAGTGGGTCGATACACTTCACGCCGATTGATTTAAAAATGCATTTTTCCCAGTCCCCTTACACCCAGATTCAGTGTGACCGAGCAAGAATATGTGGAACATGCAGTCTTCACGATCTTAGAAAAATCCAAGTCGACTTTGAGGACCCAAAGAGTTTATGGGTATGAGGTCATTCTATCAACTGCATCGATACATCTTGTGCAGTGTAACCTAGTCAATCCTGTGACATTTGTAGCTGAGCCAGTAAAACCTGATGGCATTGTTCATAATTGTGCAACCTATGACGGAGAAGAGGAAGAGAGGAAAAATGTTAAAGAGGATGCCCTAGAGGGAGGTGAGGTACTTTTTGTCGATAGGTCTTCAACAATTAATCAGGACACTGGTGAAAGGCAAATAGGTGCAGCCACTGTGGGCCTTGTGCATGGGTAATACTGGGTCAGACTGAAGAGACAGTTGCCTTCACATACCTCCACACAAGCAACAGAACTAGCAGCACTTATAGACGAGCTAGAGATGAGTAAGTGGAAGGCAGTCACTATTTATTCTGACTCTGCGTATGTCTCCTCCACTGTGCATTCAGGGTTATCAAGGTGGCGGAGAAGAGGGTTTAGGAGATCTGACAGGACCCCTGTCCAGCATGCTGTGCTGCTACCTGACTAATCGAAGCATTAACCCTGTCCGCAGAGGTAGGCATAGTTAAATGCGCTGCGCACACTAACCGTACTAATCCAATAACCCTTGGGAAAGGAAGTCGCGTACTTACCATTTACAGATTCCCAGCTGCCAGCCCCATACGCTGCAGTCCTAGTGCTCCAAATCATAGAGGTTCAAGGAAAAGTCCCTAGAGAAGAACAGGAGCTCTGCAAAAAGAGAGGATGTGTTTTCTCGCCCACGGATTTGCTGTGGAGATGGAGTTGACGGGAAAGTTAGTAATGCCTGTAGAACTGCTCCTTGCGGCTCTAGTGCAACTACATTACCTGTTGCACATTTCTCAATGACAAATTGCAGCAGACCTACAGGAGGAATCATTCATACCAAACCTCCAGGAACAGGTAAGTAGATTCATAGGAAATTGTTTAGTTTGCAAGCAATTCAATCCTGGAAGCACCATGAGGTCAGTAAGGGGAGTCTTGCCTAGGCCTTCTGGGACATTCAGTGCGCTCCATATAGACTTCATGGACATGATGAAGAGTAACAACTATCAACATCTCATTTTAATTGTTTGCCCATTCTTCCGTTGGCTTGAGGTTGGTCACTGCGTACATCCTGATGCCAAGTCTGTAGCAAAATTCCTGGTGAGATAGGTATTTCCATGGTGGGGAATTTGTCATGTCTTAAAATCCGACAATGGAACCCCCTTTTTTAAGTCCTTGATTGCAGAAATGACTTTGCTTTTGGGAATCAAGCACAGGTTGTGCTTGGTATACTACACCCAGGCCAACGGATTCGTAGAAAGGTTAAACAGGGTTCTTAAGGCCCGGTTGGCCAAAATTTGCAATGATTTAAGAAAGTCATGGTATTACTATCTGCCCCAGGCACGATTTTATTTGAGAAATAAGCCAGGAAAAGAACACCACCTGAGCCCCCATGAGACTGTGACGGGGTGTAGGCTACACACACCTCTCTCACGTGCATGCACTGCAACCGATGCACACAAGACCGTAGAGGTCCCAGGTGAGGAGTTTAGGGAGTACCTTAGGTCCTTAACCAAAAGTGTAAAGATTATATATTTACACATTGTGTCTTCTTACCAACAGTCTACATGAGAAAGCGGCAAGTAAACCGACGATCAGCAAAAGCAACAACTGCTCCCGGGAGACCAGATTTACACCCGGACCTTTGTACGCCATTGGAATGAGTAGCATTTTCATGGGCTGCACTGGGTTATCAATGCGACTCCGACTACTGTGAGGGTGGAGGGCAACAGGAGCTAATTCCATGTCAGTGATATACAAAGGGATACCGGTACCCCATCACGGCACAGGAGCAGGCTCAAAGTTAAGTATGCCCTAAGGCTTCGCAGTTCATTCCAGTGGAAAAGGGGGTTGCAAACAGAAATCTGGGACTTGAAGCTCTTTGTTTAGAAAAAGAAGAAAATATTCAAATTCATAATGTATGTTGTTCATATGGTTTTGTGGTTCTTTTGTCATCATGTATGAAGATGGAAACAAGTGTAAATGTAGAAGGTTTACATGTATCTAGTTTTATAGATTCTGAGGATGTATTGTCAAGATTATGAAGAAGTATTGATGTTGATTTCTTGGAAAATGGGGATGATGAAATAGATCCCACAATAGATGCACATGGTTTAGCAGCAGGTACAGCCATATTAGGAAGGATGGGAGAGACAGATAAGTAGGATATTTCTGCAGTTGCTCTCTCATCCCACATGCTTCTGGTGTCCCTATGGTGTTTAACCCAAGTGAAGTAGAGGTAACAGACGCAATATGTCTATTGCCTCTAGCATTGTGTAAGGTCCGAGGGCAGTTCGAAGGGCAATCAGTTACATCATCCACTTTGCCTATCGATGAAGAATGTTCAGTTACAGACTGTCAAGAGCAGAAAAATGTTCGGTGTACACAAAGAGCGCACATTGAGTTTAGAAGGAGCTGTTTTTACCAGAAATAGATGAGAGCAAGTGGTGAAGAGTTGCAGAGCTGGAGGAATGAAGTGATTCTCAGAAGAAGGGGTGGCACGTATAAACCAAGAATTTGAGAGTGTGTGGCAGGGTTATCTGCAGCATCTGACGTGGCTCAAGGAGCCAAAACAACCTGTCAGTATACAGACACCTTACAATTTTTCTCTGTGTTTTTAAGGGTGATGGCACAGTGCCCACTGACAAAAATGGGAACTGCATCCGCACGCTTCACATCGCTCATCTGGCTGGAGGTACGGCTGCCATTTTTATTGTTTTTTGGACATGTGGATCTTATGCATATAGGCAGATGCCTACAGCCTGGAGAGGTGTGTGCAGTTTCACTCCACTCCATGTGCCAATCCTTATTATCTGTGAGGAACACTTGGTCCTGTACCGCCCAGCACCCACAGTCCCATCTATGCCTCCTGTGCCCCTTGCATCTCCTTTAACATTACCTATGGATAAATCAATGACTTTATTAGATGACGGGAAGCAGGATCTATTGCAGTGGACTAAGCGATCTATCTTTCAGCGCCATCATCAAAAGCCTTAATGGACATACCTGAGCAATACCGACTGTTCGGTCATACAGAGAATTTTTTTTCCTCTCTCCTGGCACATGGTGTCCAAACTGCAGCAAATGCCAAGTGACTCCAGGTAAACAGATATGAACTTTTACTGTTTATTAATTCATCTCAGTCAGCGTTCAGTGCCATCAAAGAAGAGCTACGGGCCCTGGGGTAATGAATTTACAGAATCACTACATCATCGACCTCCTAACAGCTATGGATGTAGGGGTTTATCAGAAAATTAGGAGTATGTGCTGCACATTTGTGCCTCCCAATGACTCAGAGAATGGGACCCTGAAGTAAACTATCGCTGCCTTGCATAAGCTCATCATCAGTGATCATGGAAAATGTGGCAGGAATTACAAATGATGCGTGGTTAGATCTGTTTTTCTCTTGGGTGCTGACTTGGATGAGCCTCGCTATGAAGATTCTTCTAACTAATTTTGTCTTTTTTCTTATTATTTACTGTTCCTGCCAAATGATCTTACGATGTTGTTCTGCCCAGGTGCCAAATGCAGCTGTCATGAGGACTGTGACCCTGTCCAAAGATAAAGATAGAATAACTAGTACCTAGGGATCTGGATTAATAACAGCAACGTGGAAACTCCAATGGTGGACGACATGGGCAAAAAAGTAAAATCTCAGACGAGCCAAGCGCTTACTTTAAACCTGAAAAATGGGTGCTTCTCCTTGATTCCAACCCTAGACTTTTATCAAATGAAAGTATTGTCCACACTTGTTTATGGTGCTGAGGCAATCCTGAAGCTCCCAGATGATTTGGCACAGGCTCGAGGGGGCCTTTTGGAGAAGAGCATTGAGACTTCCAAACTGTCTTCCAGTTGCTGTCCTACGGAGAGAGCTTGGTATTGTCTCATTGCAGACTGTAGTGGAGTGGAAAAGATTACCACTACATGGGAAGTGCCTTGGTGGCTCCGGGACAGCTTTATTGGAGATTATCTCTAAAGAAATAAGAAAGGGTTACAAGGGACCCCTCAAAGACTGGGTTTATGCCAATAAAGCCAAATTGAAGCAAATGGGATCCACCGTTGAGGATTTGACATCTAACCCGTGCAGAGTAAAGAAGAGGTTGGTGGAATTTGACAGGATTACTACGCTGAAAAAAGCCTTGGCCTACAAGTTATACCATCAATGACACTTTTTTTCAAATGTTAATACTTACCTTACTTTCAGTTTGTCATTCGATTAATTACACTGAATTCCGGGCATGGGCGTAATTTTAGGGGGGACAGGGGTGTTTGTCCCCCCAACTTTCATGTCACTCCATTTTGTCTGCATCATTTGACTGGGGCACCTTTTTTTCAGATGTCATGTCCCCCCCCAACATTTTCAGCAAATTACTCCACTGATTCCGGGCCCTGCACGGTCCTCAGACCAGGCAATGTCTGTTTGCTGAACCTGGTGAGCGCCAGTGTGCCTTTATCGGTCTTTTGTTTTTACATGAGCTCTGGGCTGTATGCCCCAGACCTGCGTGCCTGTGCCAGCAAAGGCTGAACTTCAGTTGCTCAATTGCACAGGGCATGCCTGCTTGATTATACAAAATGTATAGTTCACCATACTGCCACTATCGCTCATCTTGCCCCCGGCTGACCCCCTGCTTGATGTGCCCCCCACCACCCTCGGGAGCAGCCCTGGGGAGAAATCAGACTGAAGAAAGAGTGGCCTGCATGCACAATATAATACCTATTTCTACAGCCAGAATAGGAATGGGCAGAAGCCAATTCACTTGTACAGCGCCAATATCAACAATGCTTAGCTGCCTTATTAAACTTACTCTTCCTGATCCTTCAAACCCTTCAGCTAACTCTTCTTCATCAGATGAAAAAAGGCTTGCCTTTACACACTCGTATTACTACTATGGCTGATAGTTTATATTTACACACATCCAGAAGAAGACATAGGACTTGTCCCAAATGGAAAGGACAACCAGTCATCTTAAAGATCACTGTTAACCCTGCTTACCCCTCCATGTGTATGTTACTTCACCTAGAGTGTAAGAGGTTTGAGATGTCCACCCCCATCAAGTGACAAGTAACAAAAAGGGCATAAAGAGAGGCTTCTTGAAAATAGAGCTATTTGGTTTTGCCACTTACATTACACATGGTGCAATGCAACTTATGCGAGACCTGCACAAGTAACTTCAAACAAACTACTACCCTTCCTCATGGCATAGCAGCATGCTGTTAAAAGCAGGCATGCACAGTTCCATTATTCCTCTCTCTCCCTGTCGTACATCAGTGAAGGTTAGTGAGTTATTTCTGGCTCTGAATGCATAAAGCACATCCAGTGGCAGCAGGCCAGAAATCTTACAAACATTTTGATTGGCTCACTGACTCCCCACAAGGTATACATATTTATAACAGGTGCACTTACAAAGAATCTGACCACCTAAATGCAAAACACCAAAATGGTATAGTGTTATAAAACTTTATTGACTTCAAGTTCAAGTACACATTTCTTAAGACTCTTCACCATCTAACACACAATCATGTTTGAGACATCCTGTAATTTATCACAGATAGACTTTACTAAACCATTTTATAAATCTGCACTTTCTGATAGCAGTTTTTTAAATCCCTACTCAGTTGGTTGAGCCTACTCGGAAAGTCCCCAGTCACCAAAAAGCGACTCTTCAAAGAACTCCACAAAAACACACATTAGTCTGTAGTAAGCAACTCAAGGCTCAGTGACTCCCATAATATCACAGAATCTAAATAAACTCAGAAAACCACCACTCACACAGTGTGCCTTGGCCTCAGATTAATTTAAGTAGGGCATGAAAGATACACAAAAACCCAATAGAATTTGTATTCCCCTTTCAACAGAATAGTTAAAAGAAAAGGGGGAATGACGATTACTCAGGTGCCCTCATACCACATATTAGCTGGTCTGGCAGAGTGTGTATCACAACCAACACGTAGAGCTGCTGGTTATGGCATTTTAGTTCTGGACATCTTTGCCAAAGGTTTCCAGTTTGATGCTGTTGTACATGTTTTGTCATGTAGAGTCCTTCTGTGGTGCAATGTGCTGTTTTCGTGTATTTTTGTTCTGGGGTCTTTACAGGCCCCCAATGGCCTACAGCACTTCGGACCCTTAGCAGTGGTGCTTGGGTCCTGTACAAGGGCCACGTACCATGTTATGTAAGAAATGTCTTACATTTTTTGTACAATTGTGGGTTTTCCTAGTATGCCTGCAAGTAATTTACCATTTAAATGTGTAATGTTGACCAAATGCACATGTAATGTTTGCCAAATGTTCATGTAATATGTGTGTAAGCAATTACAAAGCCCCCAACTGCAGTCAGTTGCTCAAGAGATAGGGCCTCATCAGGAGACTGGCAGTATCCCGGTGGTAATACTGCCGGGATACAGCCATTCTTCAAACAGCACTACTTCCACTCGGTCCAGCGCTATTAGTGCCAGATAACAAACAAGCAGTGGTTTGGCGGTTATTGCCTATTCCACATTCGTAGAATTGTGCCAGCGGTAATAGCGTCAAAAACGGGCAGGAAGTGGAAATTTTAGCTGGCGGCAGAACTCCAATTTACCGCTCAACTTAAGATTGGCCCAGCCCTTAAATGCGGCAGTAATAGTGTTACCGCCGCATTTAAGGGCTACCGCCCAACTCGTGATGAGGCCCATAGAAAGTTGCATCTTTTCACATTAATCACTCCACTGTTTCACACACTGTCACTGATACAGCAATTCACACATCACCTCACACAGCATGAAAACATGTTTTTACAAGAAATGCTGTCATATTTTGTAGGCACAGGCATCACAAGCCATTGCTTCACTGTGGCAGCAATGACATGAATTCTGGGTACCCTCATTAATGTATTTTATAGTGGCAATGCTGCCAAATATGTGAGCATAGCCAGCAGGGCTGGGATAGCATATAATAATCACAAAAGTGTTAACAGTGGCAACGCTGGCATATATTGTGGGAAGAGGCATTATGAAAATAGTGTAGAATGTTCCTCTGTATTGTTGGTCAACATTGCACCCATATATTAGATATTTTCATGTGTTATTCTACAAAACAGATTGGAAATCAGTCTTTTCACCTGTTTTTCACAAAAACTCTGTTGCAAGTTTTAATTAAGGCAAAATATTAGCACACCTCTTATGAAAAAACTCCACCCGTAACGCTGCCCAAGAATAATTTATAACGAAGGTCCCCCTCGGGATTCCCCCTTCCCCTCTGGCACCAAAAGCTGCCTCCGCCACTGTACCATCTGCTCCCTATATATGTTCCTTAAAGATATATTTCGGTTACATGGACTTCAATGTTCCATTACTACAGACAGGGGTTCTCGGTACACATCACATTTCTGGGCAAAGCTCTGTAAGTTACTGGGCATTGAATGGGCCTTATCCTCTTGATCCCATCCTCAGACAAACAGCCAAACAGAGCGGTTAAATCACACTATGGAACAATATCTATGCTGTTACACCCCTGACAATCAAGACAACTGGTCTGAATTGTTATCCCTTACAGAATTTACATACAATAACACCTTACACTCAGCCACAAAGATTAATCCTTTCTATTGTTTTACCGGTATTCATCCGAGCTCCCTCCTTGTAACCCTACAACCACCCTCCAATATACCCACTCTGAATTAATTATTGAGAACCTATGCTGAAAACCATAAGACCGCATATAGTCAAGTACAAGACTCTAAGGAGAAGAATAAGAGATACGCTGACAAAGTAAGAATCCTGATTGGACAGCAGGAGACAAGGTGTGGTTATCCACCAATAACTTCCCAGATGGATATGTCTGTCTAAACTTTCTCCTTGCTATTTGGGGCCTTTTATGATGACTGCCAAAATCAATCCATTGGCTTTTCGATTGAAACTACCCTATACATGGAAACGTATCTATCCCACGTTTCACTCTTCTCAAAGCCTACATTGCAGATAAATACACCAGATGACCAACCACTTCCAAACATGTCAATCCCCCTTCTTCAGAACCTGAGGAATATGATGTTTCACATATATCTGACTCCCACTATTGTAGGGGTTCTCTGCAATTTCTTGTCTCAAGAAACTACTTGGGAACCAGTCTTGCATCTTCATGCTCCCCTACTGGATTGGCATTTCCACATTAGACATCCTTTGAACCCTGGGTCAAGCCAGACAAGCAGGGGTCATACTGTCACAGCAACGCAATGGTAGCTGTGGCATTGATGGAGATGAGGATGTTCTACTGTTCCATCATGTTAAACCTGCTTGTTGCTGGACTAATCTTTTTCAAGATGGTGCCCGCTGTCTGTTCTGCTTTACCTCAGAGCAGAGAGCCTGCGCGGTGCATTGCAACCCTGGATTCCTAGTTCATTTGGTGAGATGCTGTGTTTTCTTTCCGTCTTCCGACCGGCTCCTTTCTGTTCTTACAGAGCTCTCTCTTATGTCCCACTCCTGTTCCTGTTCTAGTTTCTGGATTGTGCCATTCCTAATTACTTACCACTTGGATTACGAAGCTGTAATTACAACATCATTTGCGGCCTGTTCTACAGTCCGGCAGCTGGTTTTTTTTTGCCTACTAGGTTTTTCCCCATTGGGGTGAGTTCCTATGTCTGCCCCATTGTCCTTACCTATTGCTTCAGAGGTACATTGGGCAGCGGGTCAGGATGGACCCCATCTCTATTCGGAGCGTCTTCAAGAACCAAATTAAAGAACACATTGTTCTGCTCTCAGAAAGGCTGAATCAAGTATAAAACGTGAGAACATTTGACACCTTTGTGTAGTAAGGAGTGGAGGGGTTCTGTTTTTGAAGAGAAATTGGACACAAATTTGGCGTAATACCCTGTATCCTAGTCAACACGACTGGGCTTAAAAAATAGGTGGCCTCTACTGGTTCATTAATTTTGTAGTGGAGTTAGTCATCCACAAGTAACTTGAGTTTGCACATAGTTGTAAGTTGCACAGTAAAGCACCTTGCACAGTAGGATTCTTCTGACATAGTATTTCAAAGCTTCTGTGGATTCACAGAATATGCTGGCTGGGTGAAGTAAAGGTTTGTCACGTGTGTTGCTCTACTCTGAGCTGTTCTTTGGAAGGGGACAGTGTGCCGTTCTAGTAATGTTTGGTGATCCCACCATAGCACTGCATTGATTTTTAATGATATGTTACTTTTCATAAGGGGTGGCGATGTTCAATGGAAGACTGCTGCAGGTGTATCCTATGAGTTTTATCTGATGCTGCCGTAGGCACCAGGAAAAATATCTGGGGATGGAGGTTGCCTTTGCCGTTTGGAAACAACTAGAAGTCTGTTGCTTGCAGGATGATCATGTAGTCTCAACGAGAATTTGCAAAAAGCCTTGTGACAACCAGCTTCATGGTGATGTTGCAGTAGGGCTTGAGCTAGGTTATGCAGCAGGGCTTTAAATAACACACATAATTAAGTTTGAAAAGATGTCAACTGGTTCACTGGAGTTGCTATCCCTTAATAGTGCAGCAACTGAGCTTGGAGTTACACATGGATGCAAAATATCATATTTTGTTGCATCTCATGCATTACTTACCAGTGGCTGGACATGACCGGTCATCGGCAAGGTGAGCACGACTACCACATTAGAAGCATTGTTGAGGGCCTTCCCTCCTTTTGCTCACCCTCAACTTGTATTCGCCAACATGGCGCAAAGGAAAATCAGTCACATTTTTGTTCATTTGGAGTGGCAATGATGCACTGTTCAAACGTACTCATTGGGTTGCAAGTGTTTGACCTCTCTCATGAGTGTTCCACGATTTTGGAAAGGACGATGACCTGTGTCAGGAAACCAAAACCAGTACTATTGGTGGAATGTTGAACTCGTCGTGTAGGGGACAAATTCTTCCGACCAATGTTACTCTCAGGAGTACAAAAGGACAGACTGAGGGTTCAATTGATTGAAAGATGAATGGACACACTGGAACCCCGATGGCTTCAAAGCAAAATGTAGGGTTAGTACAGGTGACGGCAACAATGAAATTAACAATACAGATGCCAAACCAGACTAACCTGAGGTAAGACTAATGGCTATTTTCTTGGGGGCAGTGAGATACCACTATTCTCAACCATGAAGGAATGCCAGTAACCCTGTGGATAAGGTGAGATACCAGTAAGGAGGTGCAGTGAATGGCAAACACTGCAAATAGTAAGCAATTAATAGCATAGCAAGTCCTACCAGTGTGAACAGAAAAAAACAGTTTGTAAACAGGAGCGTGCTGCTTTGATGTGCTGTAGCAGATGTTGGAAGGCAGAATTTCCTGGATGTCAGTGGACACCAAGGTAACCCTGTACCGCCAGCACACAGACGCCTAAAGTCCCAGGGTGCTATACGGAAGTCTCTAGTCCAAGCACCACACTTCCCTATCCCCGACAGCACGAGGACGCCTAATCCAAAGTGTCTGGATTGATAATAAATTCCAAGGCAAAACAGCATGACGTAATCCAAACACAGTTGAAAACCAGTCCGTGTCAAAAACCGAGCAAGCAGGAAGAAGACAGGAAATCCTGAGGCAAGGGCGGGTCATAAACGGTCTTAGTTAGGCAACAATCCAGACAAGGGCAAGGCAAAAAGCGAAATCCAAGCCAGAAGTAGTCGAGATGAAAATCCAAGTGCAAACGCTACTGCCAAATGACGATCAGAAGCGCAGGCTAGCATTTCAGGGCAGGTTTTAACGGAGCATCTGATACGCGAGGCCCACGTGACTGCAGCTGCCTCGGTGGATGTGCTTGGAGACGCGTCATGCGCCACTGCCGCCATGGCAACCCCCAAATCGTGAGTGTGTGTGTATCGGTGACATCACTGTATGCGTGCCCGAGGCCGTATGCCGCCCAGCTTCCCTGACAGTATATGAGGGAGGGATATGCCGCCCCTTGCCTTGTTATGTGGTGATAACGATGGCTGCATCCTGACAGTATCCACCCCCAAGGGCAAACCGACACCCAGACCCCGGGAAGCAAGAAAACGGGACAACACGGCCAGAGCGTGGAGATTAGACTCAGATTCCCAAGTCCGGGCCTCGGGGCCATACCCCTTCCAGTCCACCAAAAACAAGTGAACACCACGGGAAACTTTGGTGTCAAGTATCGCGTTCACCTCATACTCCCCCACTCCCTGCACTAACACAGGAGGCGGACGGATAGGCAATCTGCTCTGATCCATGCATGGTTTAGCAGCGACACATGAAAAACCAGATTAATCTTCCATGACAGGGGCAAATCCAGTCGTACCACTAGCGGATTCATAACATCCTTGATTACATAAGGACCCATGAAACGTGGCACCAGACATTTACGGCCAGGTAAACGGAAGTGTTTGGTGGATAACCAAATCCGCATTCCAGAACTGTATGTAGGAGCTTGTCTGTGATGCCGTTCAGCATACTTCTTGGCCTGGTCTTGAGCCTGTGTTAGGTGGTGCCGAACATTGGTATGGAGGACAAATCCCGTAAACAGTTCTGCACAGCGGGACAGTCCGCAGCAGACCTGGGATCCAAAGGCTGGGTGCGTGGGTGCTGCCCATACAAAGCAAAAAAAGGAGAGGTGCCCGTGGATGCATGGGTTGAATTATTATAGGCAAATTCAGCAATCAATAGCACTGACAGCCATGTTTCCTGGTGTTGAAGTATAAGGCCCCTTAAATACTGCTCCATAGTAGCGCTCACCCGTTCTGTCTGCCCATCGGTTTGTGGATGGTCGGTGGTGGAATACCTCTCGTTGATGCCCAATGACTGTGCAAGGTGCCTCCAGAAACGGGAAGTGAATTGTGTCCCTCGGTCTGATATGATGACATCAGGAAGACCAAAGAACCGGAACACACTGTGTAGGAACATGTCAGCAGAAACTGGGGTGGAAGGTAGGTCTTGACATGGCATGAATAATGCCAACTTATTATAACTGTCCACAACCACCCAAATGGTATCATAACCACTAACCAAAGGTAGTTCACTCACAAAGTCCATGGTGATCATGGCCCAGGGGCGGGCAGGAACAGTTAATGGCTGCAGAAGACCCATGGGTTTAACAAGAGCGCTCTTGCACTGGGTGCAAATAGAACATGAGGCAATGTACTCTGCTACGTCCTTGTACATAGTCGGCCACCAGCACCAACGTTTGAGTAGTTCCAGCATCTTCCGTTGACCTGGGTGAGCCGCTAGACTAGAGTCATGACACCATGAAATGGTGGTGTAACGGGCACTGGAATCAGGCATGAAGACTTTGCCTGGACGTATGGTAAAGACTGGACAACGTCCATATTATAATCCTCTAAATCAGCTGGTTTGCAAGCCACCCATTGTTGGATCGCTGTCTTTAGTGAGGGCTTTAAGGTACAGGCGCAAACCACTTGATTCGGTAACAATAAACCACCGTCCTGGGACTGTGGTGCTGGATCCCCTTGGGTTCTGGAAAGCACATCAGCCTTGGAGTGCAAGGCCCCTGGATGATAAGTAATTTGTGCCAACGTGCATGTCGTGCTGTAGTGCATTTCAATGACTGTAAGGCTAACAGGTTTCAATGATCAGTATAAACCTGAACAGGAGTTTTTGTCCCAAGAAGATGAGGTCTCCAAACCGTAAAGGCCTCACAAACCGACAGGAGGTTCCACTCTGTAAAGTTATAGTTTTGTTCGTAGGGAGTGAGTTTCCGGTAATGAAAGGCCACCAGATGGAGAACACCGGAATCCAGACAATATTGGGACAAAACAGCACCTATGGTCACGTCAGAGGCATCGGCCTCGACAACAAACGGCTGTTCCAGGTTAGGGTGTTGTAGCACTGGAGCCAACGTAAACACGGTTTTAAGAGTGTCAAAGGACTTTTGTGCTTCAGTGGTCCAAATAAACTGCCATTTGCTGCTGGTTAGTGCAGTGAGGGGTAACAATGGTAGAGAACCCACAAATAAACCACCTATAAAAATTTGCAAAGCCTAATAAGGATTGTAAAGCATTCAAGGATGTAGGCGCGGGCCAGTCCAAGACTGCTTTGACTTTTGCTTTGCTCATCTTGATCCCATGGTCAGTGATGTCAAAACCTAAGAACTCTACTTCCGAGGCATGGAAGATGCACTTTTCCAACTTGGCATACAGCTGGTTGTCACGTAAACATTGTAGTACTTCAGAGACATGCTTTACATGGATGTCATAGGAGGGAAAGTAGATCAGAATATCGCCCAGGTAGACAAACACAAAATGATCAACCATATCTCGAAAGACATCATTGATAAGTGCTGAAAAGTAGCGGGGGCATTGCAAAGGCTGAACGGCATAACGAAGTACTCAAAAAGGCCAAAACAGGTCTTGAACGCTGTCTTCCATTCGTCCCCACTCCTGATTCGCACAAGATTGCAAGCTCCCCTAAGGTCTAGTTTTGTAAAGACCACTGAAAAGCCCAGTTGATCAAACAACACCGAAACCAACGGAATAGGGTACTGATTCCTTATCGTGACCGCATTCAGCTCTCGATAATCAATACAGGGTCTTAGGTCCCCCTCTTTCTTTGGTACGAAAAATAAGGGTGACGTAGCAGGGGAGCCGGACGGTCGGATAAAATCTAACTCCAAAGCCTTGTCAAGATACTCTTTGAGGACCTCGTCTTCTTTCTGTATGAGGGAATAAATCCTTCATGAAGGAACCGTTGCGCCTTCCACTAGATCTATTGGGAAATCATAAGGTCGATGAGGGGGGGGGGGATTTTCTCAGCCTCTCCCTTGCCAAAAACATCTTTATACTCTGCGTATTCCGGAGGCAGTGTTGTCGTGACTACCCCACCAATCACGGATGCTGAGGCCATCAAAAGCATAAGAAGGACTAGTGGAAGTTGTACCCAATGTGAACAGTGAGACCGGCATTGTTGTGAGGCAAAGGTCATTGAACCAGCACCCCAATCTATGGTAGGGTTATGCAGCATGAGCCTTGGCAAACCCAGGATGAGTCGGTGCTGAGGGGTGGAGATAACATCAGAATGGTCTTTTTGGATGTTCATGACCAAAGCGACTGTACACTCGGTCACCAGACCTGACAGGAGGGTAGTTGTTACGCTCACCTGGTCTCTGCGGAGGCGTTGGGGCACAGTTGCAGCCCTCCCGGGGGTGAGGTCACTCGGGTTTGACTTTGTCCTCTGCACTTATGTGGTGACTGGTGGTAATAGGTGATGCTGCTCAGGACTGCTCCTGCGTGGATAATAAGGGGCGTGAGTATGCCAGCTTGTGCGCCTGATCCCCTTCCAGACCCCTTCTCACGTGGTACCCGTGGGATGAGCTGTCCCTGGAAAGCTCACCTGTTGATTAGTTTTGGCAAGCACTCCGTCCTGCTGCTTCTGGCAGGAATGCTTGTATGATCTGGACCGAGTTCCTTCACTGGTCCCTTGCACGTGGTAGTCCAGTCCTGCTGCGACTAAGCAACTATACTTCGGGTAAGTGTTCCTTTTTGCCTTTGTCTTTCCTCGTCTGTTTTTGTTGTATTGTAAAGTTCATTGCCTTGTATTGTTGTCCGTTCCACTTTTGATGTTTGCTCTTTTGCTTTCTTCCCTTGCAGTTGATATTGCCGGCCTCGCAGAAGCTGCGGAGCTCGAGGCGACAGCCGGAGAGAATAAGGAACGAAGCTTGTCTTTCTTCTTCTACACAGGGTCCGAGTTCGTGGATGCAGAGTGCAGTACTGCGGCGTCGGGATCAAGATCACTGGATGTCAGGAGATGAGTCTGCAGATGAAGCGATGAAGCACCGGTTTCCGGGAGGCGAGTATGCAGGAGAACGCCTGGTTTCAAAGTTAAGTAAACTGGTCCGAGCGTCACGTTGCACGCAAGTGCACAGTAACACAAAGCACAGGCCTTAAGGATGGAGCAGCTTATATAGCTGAGCTTCTGAAGCCACGCCCACCACGTTCAGCCTGCCTGCCACACCCAATGAGTCAACACATGAGGATGTTCTCTGGAATAAAGGCTTTCAGCCCCTGGAAAGTTCTTGTAAAATAAAAGCACTCCTGCACTGAAATAAAGTAAAAGCAGTCCTCCACTGAAATAAAGTATTCCTGCTCACATATCTATATGAGCATGGTGCCAAAGGCGCCAGGACTGAGTCCAGCCAGGACCCCTGTGTTTATAGGTCCCAAAGGGACATAAGTGAGTCAAGTGACCCGTTGCTCCAATCACTAGATGGTGTGGTTTTGTGTTCTTGGGCCTGTGATCATGACAGCACTCCCCTCAAGGCCCTTCTCATGGGTGGTACCCCCCCCCGGTCCTGGTTTAGTGGGGTTATTGCGGTGGAACTGCCTGATTAATTGTGGAGCGTGGACATGCTCACTGGGTTCCCAGGTGCAATCTTGGAGTCCATAACCTTTCTAGTCTGTAAGGTAGTATAACTTGGACTGGACCATTTTAGCGTCTAGGATCCTTTTAACTTCTATTCTGGTTCTCCTTCAACTATTTCGAGATTTAGTGGAGTATCGATCTGCGCACCTGGTCTCAATGGTTTTAGGAGGGAGACATGAAACACCGAGTGGATCTGCATGTGGGCCGGTACTTCTAATTTCATGGCCGCAGGGTTGATCACAGCCTTGATAGTGTAGGGTCCCAGATATCTGGGACGGAACGCCTGTGGTCCTTTTAGGGGGATGTTTGTGGATGCTAACCAAACCTTGTCTCCGACTTCGTAGTTGGGAGCTTCCCTTCGGTGTCGATCCGCAAACTGCTTCTGTTTCTCTTTGGCTCTAGCAAGATGCTCTGCTACTTCCTTAAAAACCTGGGTGATGGTTTTGTGTAAGGTTGTTACAGCAGGCATTTCTAATGATTCGAGAGGGTCGAAACGGATGTCCGTGGATGTCGACCGTACACTATGTAGAATGGGCTTTGTCACGTACTGGTGTGAATGGAGTTGTTATATGCGTATTCTGCTAACCAAAGTATGTCCTTCCAGGTATCCTCGGTTTGTTGCAGCATACACCTTATGTATTGCTCGAGGGTCTGGTTAGTCCGTTCGGTCTGGCCGTCGGTTTGGGGGTGATGGCTTGTAGATAACCGGAGGTCGATTTTGGCAATTTTACAACACCTTTTCCAGAATGCAGAGACAAACTGAGTGCCTCGGTCTGATATCAATATTGATGGGAACCTGTGTAGCCGGATAATCTGTTCCAAAAACACAGTAGCCAGAGTAGAAGCAGTTGGGAGACCTTTCAGGAGAATAAAGTGGGCCATTTTGGAAAACAGATCTACAACGACTAAGATGGTATTGTATCCGTTACAGGAGGGAAGGTCTGTAATAAAATCCATTGATAGCGTATGCCAAGGTGCTGGGGGTACTTCTAAAGAAGAATGTAGCAGATCTGCAGGACTTTGTTTTTGGGACCTGTGTTGTGCACAGGTGCCACAGGTTGCGATGAAATGGACAATGTCCTTTTGCCAAGTTGGCCACCAGTAATTTTTCTTTATTTTAGCTTGGGTTTTGGCTATTCCCGGATGCCCTTCTACTAATGAATTGTGATAGTTTGCGATGTTTTGATTCTGTAATTTCTTATCCAGGATGTACAATCGTCCTTGGTAGTATGGTAGGTTGTCCACGATCATATACCGGTCTCCCTTCCCTAGCCATTCCTGTTGCACTGATGGACTCATCAAGTGTTGCTGGTCAGATTTTAAGTTGTCTAGAGTGGTGGTTGTGGCAATCACGCCTTGGATTCGTCCTTCAGGGATAATGGCCACAGGGTCTGGTGTAGTGAATGCCTCTTCTCCCTCACTCATGCGAGACAGGGCGTCCGCTTTTCCATTGCGTACTCCGGGTCTATAGGTGATGACGAAGTTGTATTCCGCAAAGAGGAGAGCCCAGCCGAGTTGGCGTGATAATTCCCCTTAGCTGTCTTCAAATATTGTAGATTGCGATGATCCATGACGACGGTGACTGTATGTCTAGTTCCAAGAAGATAAAGTCTCCAGGCTTTGAACGCTGCCTTAATTGCTAGCAGTTCTTTATCAGTGATTGCATAATTCAATTCAGGGGCTGAAAACTTGTGAGACCAGAATGCCACAGTATGCAACTGACCTGTTTCGGGGTCACGTTGTGACAGGACTGCTCCCATTGCCAGGTTGGAAGCATCCATTTCGACCACATATGGTAGTTCTGGTCGAGGATGCCGTAGAATTGGTGCTGTGGTAAATGCTTGTTTTAGCTCCTGGAAGGCTTTCTCTGCCTCTGCAGACCAATTAAATTGTTTATTTTTCCATAGTAAAGAGGTTATTGGGTGGACGATCTGGGAGAACCCAGGAATGAACCAGCGATAAAAGTTAGCGAACCCGAGTACACTCTGTAATCCCTTTATGGATGTCAGTGAGGGCCAGTTAAGGATAGCGTATGCCTTGCGCGTGTCCATGCGTAAGCCCCGTGGTGTGAGAATAAAGCCGAGGTATTCTACCTCTATCACATGAAAGAAGCATTTCTCCAATTTGGCATATAGCCAGTCTTGCCGCAGTTTCTCCAAAACTGCCCGGACATGGTTGACGTGGTCCTCCTTGGTGGTCGAATAGATAAGAATGTCATCAATATAGACAAGAGCGCAGACGTGCAACGGTTCGCGGAGCACGTCATTCATGAAAAATTGGAACGCCGCTGGGGCATTACATAGTCCAAAGGGCATAACTTGATATTCATAAAGGCCACATTTCGTGCGAAAGGCCATCTTCCACTCGTCTCCTTTTTTGACTCTTACTAAATGGTAGGCCCCTCGTAAGTCTAGTTTTGTATATAGATTTTTTATACGGTTTGTTTAAACCTTTAAAATATTTACACACATCAACAAACAACAAATAACATGCATCCCACATCATCAACTCCGCTCCCCCGAGCCAGGTCCATCCAAGTACATTATTCCCCAATGATCCTTTGGCCGCGACTCAATTCCTAAACTCCGGAGACCATACCTAGCCGATGTTCAATTATCATTAAAAAGTGCGCCAGTGGAATTAACAATTTTGGGTCAATTATGTTTTGTATATATCTGAGCATTTTTGACTTGATCCAAGAGCTCGGGGATAAGCGGTAACGGGTACCGGTTCTTTACCGTGATCTGGTTAAGTGCTCTGTAGTCCATGCAAGTTCTCAGGTCTCGCTCCTTTTTAGGCACAAAAAAGAGGGGCGAGGATGCAGGGGACTTGGACGGACGAATGAAGCCATTTGCCAGATACTGATTGAGGTAGGTTTTTAGATGCTTGTTTTCCTGTTGTGTTAGGGCGTGAATCCGACTCCAAGGAACTTGATCTACAGGTACCAGATCAATTTGGCAGTCATATGGTCTGTGCGGTGGTAGGGTGTTCGCTTGCTCTTTTTGAAAGACATCTTGGTAATCCAGGTATTCAGGTGGTAGTGAACTGGTGAGGCCCAGTATAGTTTCTTTCTTCGACGAACCTGGGTTGGAAAGACCTTTTAATGAGAATCCCTTGCTATAACAGGTGTCGGCACAGTCTTGGGGAAAGGTCAGAATTTGTTTACGCCAGTCAATCCTGGGATTGTGGGTCTCCAGCCAGGGCATTCCCAATATCATCTGGAACTGAGGAGCGCTGATGAGATCGAAGGTGATGTCCTCTCCCAATATCATCTGGAACTGAGGAGCGCTGATGAGATCGAAGGTGATGTCCTCTTGGTGACCGTCCTGACACAGAAGCGTGACCTTCTCGGCATAATGCGTCACTGGGCCGGATGATAGCTGAGATCCATCAACTGCTGTGACGTTTTCCGAAACCTGCTTCTGTCGGAGAGGAATGCCTATCCGGGTAGCCAGATCTTGGTCCATGTAACTTCCCACAGCCCCACTGTCAATGTATGCCTCCAACGCATGTATTTTAGACGGTTGCTTGTGGTTTACCAGGAGCACAGGGATGACTAGATGTGAGGTCTGTATAGGTTCCTTTTCCCTGCTCGACAAGTGGACCCCTACGCTTGCCGGGCATTGTAGTTTCCAGAGTCCTGTTTTTCTTCTTCACCCTTGTCAGTTGCTCCAACTGCTTTCCTGGGTGGTTTCACCAGGCATTCTCCGAGATAGTGACCTGCCTTACCACAGTACAAACCAAAGGTGCTGCTGTCTCCTTTTCTCCCTTTCTGCCTCGGTGAGTGGGCTCTGCAAGCCTCTGATTTGCATTGGCTCAGACTGATAGTGTGATTTGGTTTGATTCTCACGGGGGTCGCACATAGACCGACCGCCCCTCGGCCTTGGCCCGATCCATCTTCCCATTCTGCAATCTGTGATCGAGCTGCACTGTCAGGTCGATGTATTCAGCACATCTTTCCGGGGGATTACTACTTGGGCTAATACGTCCTTAAGTTCCCCTCGCAAGCCTCAGTAAAAGAACATAGTTCTTTTCTCCTCTGGCCAGTTAGTTTGTGCTATCAGACGATTGAAGGAAGCGATATATGTTAGTAGGTCTTGATTACCCTGTTGTGATAAAAGTTCATTGTCCAGAGCTCTCCCTCGAGTATGCCGTACAAATAGTTTCTCCATTTCACGCTGGAAACCTCTGAAGTCTCGAAGCAAAGGATCATCCTGGTTTACCAAGGGTATTGACGAGTCCGTTGCACTACCTCCCAAATATGAGTGTACAAATGCCACTCTCGCTTGATCGTTGGGGAATGCCCCAGGTCTGCACAGGAAATGTAGGCGACATTGATTCATAAAGATGGCGTACTTTTTTTAATCGCCTGTGAAGCATTCTGATGGGGCCAAGGGTACCCCCCCTGGAAGAACCACCTGTACTGGCATGGGCTGTGGAAGCGCGGCAGGAGGGGGCATACCCCGGCAGTGGGACCTGGCCTGCCTGTGCCTGGAGCATTTGCCTTGCTAGTTTATCTGTCCGCTCCCAATTCACAATTAGATCCCTCCTTAGGGCATTGGTTTCCTGTCTTGAGGCATGAACTTCAGCCCGTAACTCTCCCAGTAATCAAGCCAACTGGTTTGTTTCAGAAGTTTCCATAATGCCCAGGCAGAGATTCGAAGAGGCTTTGCGTACTGTTACACTCACCTGGTATCTGCAGAGACGTTGGGGCACGGTTGCAGCCCTCCCGGGGGTGAGGTCGCTCGGGTCCGACTTCGCCCTCTGCGCTTATGTGGTGACTGGTGGTAATAGGTGATGCTGCTCGGTACTGCTCCTGCATGGAGAATAGGGGGCGTGAGTCTGCCAGCTTGTGCGCCTGATCCCCTTCCAGACCCATTCTCCCAAACCGTGGTACCCGTGGGATGCGCTGTCCCTGGAAAGCTCACCTGTTGATTAGTTTTGGCGAGCACTCCGTCCTGCTGCTTCTGGCAGGGGCGCTTGTATGATCAGGACCGAGTTCACTGGTCCCTTGCACGTGGTAGTCCAGTCCTGCTGCGACTAAGCCACTATACTTCAGGTAAGTGTTCCTGTTTGCTTTTGTCTTTCCTCGTCTGTTTTTGTTGTATTGTAAAAGTTTGTTGTCTTGTATTGCTGTCCGTTCCACTTTTGATGTTTGCTCTTTTGCTTTCTTCCCTTGCAGCTGATGTTGCCGGCCTGGCAGAAGCTGCGGAGCTCGAGGCGACAGCCGGAGGGAATGAGGAACAAAGCTTGTCTTTCTTCTTCTTCACAGGGTCCGAGTTCGTGGATGCAGAGTGCGGTGCTGTGGTGTCGGGATCAAGATAACTGGATGTCAGGAGATGAGTCTGCAGATGATGCGATGAAGCACTGGCTTCCTGGAGGTGAGTATGCAGGAGAACACCTGGTATCAAAGGTAAGTAAACAGGTCCAAGCGGCGGTGAGCGTCACGTTGCAAGCGAGTACACAGCAACATGAAGCACCGGCCTTAACGATGGCGCAGCTTATATAGCGCAGCTTCTGAAGCCACACCCACCAGGTTCAGCCTGCCTGCCACACCCAATGAGTCAGCACATGAAGACCAGGCCTAGGGAGCCACACCCAATGAGTCAGCGCATGAGGATGTTCTCTGGAATAAAGGCTTTCAGATCCTGGAAAGTTCTTGTAAAATAAAAGCACTCCTGCACTGAAATAAAGTAAAACTACTCCTGCACTGAAATAAAATGTTCCTGCTCACATCTCTATATGAGCCTTTCACCAAAGGTGCCAGAACTGAGTCCAGCCAGGGCCCCTGTGTTTATAGGTCCCAAAGGGACCCATTGCCCCCATCACTAGATGGTGTTGCTTTTGTGTTCTGGGGCCTGTCGCCATGACAGTAGTACCATGCACAGCATTGACCACTTCTGGGTGTTCTTTGGGAAGAAGTGGTATATTGCACTCTTGGACGTATTGTGCATCAATGTAATTACCGGTTGCTCCGGAATCCAAAACAGCCTCGGCTTGCCAAGGAACTCCCTCTGGATAGACAAGGGTGGTACTCGCAGTTAATGGAACAGAAACGCTGGACCCCCAAGGGGTTCTGCTCGGCATAGGGGATCCCACTATTGCCAGGCTCTGGCATTTCCACGCTTCATGGGTTTCTTGGGGCACGTTTGCAGGTAATGGCCAGACAAACCACAATAGAAACATAGGTTGTTCTTCTTGCGGTTTTCCCTTTTGTCTATAGACAAGGGACCCCGGACAGCCCCTCTCTGTTATCCGTGACCGGACTTGGTAAAGCAGTCAGAAGAGACAGCGGGCCTCTTGTTTCCCCTTTTCTCTTGGCCTTATGAGTGTCGATTTGGAGGACCAGATCCAGAAAGTCAGGAAAAGAGGAAGGGACAACAGTGACGGTGGCAATTACATCCTTGAGGGAATCCGACAAGCCTTTGTAGAATAGCGCTGCCTTCTTCTCCTCAGGCCACAAAGTCTCAGCAACCAGCTGATTAAACTTAGCGAGATAAGATAAGAGTGAGGCGTCACCTTGTTGCAAATTGAGAAGCTCCAGGTCTGTGGCTTTGGATTTGTACCTGGTGTCGAAGATCTGGTTCATGGCGTTAAATAATGCATCGCAGTCAAACAATAACAGACTCCCTTGTTCCAACAATAGGTTAGCCCAAACCGCAGCCGTGCCAACCAGGTTTGACAGCACGAAGGCCCCCTTGGTGGTAGAGTCAGGAAAGGATGATGGGGGGCATAAAAAGTGCAATCTGCATTGATTAATGAACGTTCTGTAGGCTTTGGGATTACATGTAAAACGTTCAGGAGGAGCCAAAGGAAACTGTGCTGCCATGTACACAGGTACCTTGTCTAGGTGAGCCTGAGCTCCGGCTGAACCCGAGCCGGAAGCCGTGACGGGAACCGGAGACTCATTCCCACTTGCCCGTAAGCCAGCCTGCAGCTCGTCAATGCAGCGATGAGTGGCATTATGTGCTGCTGTCATATCAGTACGCAAATCGGCCACCAGCTGGACCAGTGTAGCAAAAGGGTCAGCAGCTGTGTCCATAGGATGACCTCTGAGTCTGACAGGAAACCAAAACCAGTCCCATTGGTGGAATGTTGAACTCGTCGGGTAGGGGACGAATTCTTCCGACCAATGTAACTCTCAGGAGTACAAAAGAAGAGACTGAGGATTCAATTGATTGAAAGATGAATGGACACCCTGGAACCCCGATGGCTGCAAAGGAAAATGTAGGATTACTACAGGTGACGGCAACAGTGAAATTAACAATACAGATGCCAAACCAGACTAACTGGGGGTAAGACGAAAGGCTCTTTTCTTGGGGGCAGTGAGATGCCACTATTCTCAACCATGAAGGAATGCCAGTAACCCTGTGGATAAGGCGAGGTACCAGTAAGGAGGTGCATTGAATGGCAAACACTGCAACTAGTACTGGTAAGCAATTAATAGCATAGGAAGTCTTACCAGTGGGAACAGAAAAAAACAGTTTGCAGACAGGAGCGTGCTGCTTTGATGTACTGTAGCAGATGTTCGAAGGCGTAATTTCCTGGATGTCAGTGGATACCAAGGTAACCCTGTACTGCCGGCACGCGGCCGACTAAAGTCCCAGGGTGCTATACGGAAGTCTCTAGTCCAAGCACCACACTTCTCTATCTCCGACGGCACAAGGACGCCTAATCCAAAGAGTCTGGATTGATAACAAGTTCCAAGGCAAAACAGCAAGACGTAATCCAAACACAGGTGAAATCCAGTCCGTGTCAAAAACTGAGCGAGCAGGAAGTAGACAGGAAATCGTGAGGCAAGGGCGGGTCGTAAACAGTCCGAGGTAGGCAACAGAAAGGCAGAAATCCATACCAGGGCAAGGCAAAAAGCGAAATCCAGTAAACAAGCCCGAAGTAGGCAAGATGAAAATCCAAGTCCAAACGCTACTGCCGACTGACGATCAGAAGCGCCGGCTAGCATTTCGGTGCGGGCTTTAACGGAGCACCTGATACGCGAGGCCCACGTGACTGTAGCTGCCTCAGAGGACGTGCTTGGAGATGCGTCATGTGCCACTGCCGCAATGGCAACCCCCAACGTGCACAAAAAGAAGTGCCGTGACGGGGAAAGCCATGTGTGTGTGTATATCGGTGACAGCACTGTATGCCGCCCAGCTTCCCCGACAGTATACGAGGTAGGGATCTACTGCCCCTTGCCTGGTTACGTGGTGATAACGATGGCTGTATCCTGACACCTGTTGAAGGGTGCGATCTCTCCTCATCCATAGAGCATCCTGTGTTTTTGTATCATCGCAGTGTACAATCAACTAATCCATAATAAGTTTATCGGCGACATCACCAAAAGCATAAATATTGTCCAATTATGTTAAGGCTTTTATGAAACAGATGCGTATGGAGACTGGAGTCCCATAACTTTTGAAGTTCTAGATCTATATAAGGAGTCTTTCAAGCTTGGCATCAGATGGGCCAGAGCTTCCTGTTACTTGTCTGTATAATTTTTGCCATTAGGCATCCTTGCTAGATCTGTGAGTGCGAACAGTCACTGTGCATCAGAGCTCAGGGTGCTGCGAAGCAGTGTGGACTTGCAATCTGGAGAGAAGTTAGTGACGTCAATGGCCTCTAAATATGTCTGAAACTGGGACTGCCATTGTGCCCATAGAAATGTGGGCTCACCTGGGGACTGAGGGAATATCAGCAGTGGAGCAAAGCCATGTAGGGCTGGATGTGCAAGAAAACACCCTAGGAATATGTGAAAGAGGCGAAAGTAGTATTAAGGTGGATGCCAGTAGGATGCTGCTCCATGAGGGGAAAGATTACACCTGAACAACCTCGTCACCACTCTGGTGGTTAGAGAAGTTGCCAGGCCTGAAAGAAATTCTTAAAAATCCCACTGGATCTGCATGGGCGAGTCACTTAGTTTATATAATTTGCCCTAGAGGAAATGCACTTGCCCCATGGTGACGGATGACAACATATTTACCAGTGCTTTCTGTAAAATGGTGCAGGTCACCATAAGTACACTTCATATTTGTTTCAATGTTGCCACCCAAAACCAGCCATGCACAGTGAAACTTTAATTTGCCATTTACTGCAAAGACCTTTTGTTTGAAGTAAATGTAAAATAAAGGTTTCATACATCCACATACACATTAGCAAGGTCGAGTATCATGTAAATGTTCCTCGCTCTACATATACTCTACATATAATCTTCTTGCCAATGCGAGTGCGCTAGTAGATTTTGCGAGTTATGGTGGCAATCCACTGGATTACATGCAACAAAAAGTACATTGATATTTTATTTGTATCACGCTCATACACAAGTATTTCAGAGCGCGACGAGGCAAGGTAGGGGAAGAAGGGAGGACAAAAACAACGATCTTACTACGCCTAGTGACATTGAGAACCCGCAAATTCATGGGAGAGGGGTGGAAAGTGCTGGGCAAAAATAAGAATAAGTAAATAAAACATTAATAAATAAATAACAAAAAGCAACAGTGGTAGTGCAGCCAGCAAGTGGCAAGTGCTAGGAATAAGGCAACAGACAAGGTTTGTCGGAATAATTGCAGAAAAAGAAAGGGGGGCTGCAGGGTTACAGATACAGACCCCAGTGTAAGGGATTGCCTGGAGGCAGTGCAGGTGGGTGGCAGGGTGAGCAGGTACCTGGGCCCTAAAGACAGAACAGATCTCCTCTCCCCTGTTGGAGGGAAGGCAGAAGCAAAGATGAAGGTCTTATGGTGCTTCTGGAACCGGAGATGGTTCTCCTCAAGTTTCAGAGTGGCAGGGAGGCTGTTCCTGTCATGAACTTCAGATCACGCCCCTTTTGGACCTCCTGGTCCTTGTCTCAACGGGGCTTGCATTCCGTACTACTTCCAACATGGCCGTCCAGAGCTGAAGCCCTTGCTCGCTCCATGCGCTGAACGTGGCGTGGTCTATTTATAGACCACGCCTTCCGCGGCTCTGTGCGTCTCAATGCTATTGCAGAGTAGCCCAGACGTGTGTTCGTAGCTCGCTGTATTGTTTCCCTTGTCCCGGTCCTATTACCCATTCCTTTTCCTTTCCCCCTTCCTGGTTCCAAGCTTTTCTAGCCTTTTCCAGTCTCCCGGATTTCTGGACTCCTTGATCCCGGAACTAAACGCAACCTGGAACCGGACGAATCTCGAGCAGCACTGTTCAAGACCAGGAGTGCTCGCAAGAAGGCAGCGATCGAAGTCACCGGCAAACATCGGACCCAGGTGAGAAGGGGGGAACTCCTTGACAGTTCCAGGTGGAGGGCCCAGCCAAAGACAGAGATCTACCCCCAGCACGTTTCTTAGAAAAAGGAATGACCATGAGGGAATTAAAGGTGGAGGAGTGAAGGGCTCGGGAGGGAAGGTATTTACCGAGGTTCAGCTGAAGGTATTTTGGACCCAGGCCCCAGAAAGCCTTGTGGACAATGCAAAGGCTCTTGAATTTAATCCTTGCAGCCACTGGGAGCCAGTGAAGAGATTTCAGGGCTGGAGATATACGATCCCAGGGCTTGAGGCCAAGGACAAGTCACGCAATCCTGTTTGGATAAGTTGCAAAGGGCGGAGAGTAGAAGCAGGTAGATTTAGAAAGAAGCTGTTGCAATAGTCCAACCTTGAGAGGACCAGGGCTCAAGAGACTGTGAGCTTCTGGAGGAAGGAGAGGAAAGGCAGAGTACCTCTGAGGAGGTGCAGTAGGAAATTTGGTGTTTTTGAGACATCAGAGATGTGGGGAGAGAAGGAAAGCACGGAGTCAAAGATTACCCCGAGGTTCTTGGGCTCACAGGCAGAGGTGGGAGGAGGGCCAAGGGAGGCCGGCCAAAGAGTGACAGGAAAGGAGGGTGAAGGTGTGCCATTGAGAAGGAACTCAGTCTTGCTGACATTCAGGCAGAGATCGTTGGCGGCACACCAATCTTGAATGGCAAATAGGCAGTCAGAGATTGGAGAAGAAGAGGTGGCTGAGGGAAGCCTGAAAATGAGCTTAGTGTCGTCAGCATAGCACTGGAAATTTGAGCAGAAAATGGCAATGCGGTGGGCGAGAGTTGCCAGGTATTGGTTAAAGAGCCAGGGTGAGAGGTTGAACCCCTGGAGAACACCGCAGGTAGAGAGGGAGATACAGGAAATGAAGGACCCAAGTTGGACCTGGGAGGGTCGATCAGAGAGAAAAGAGGTCAGCCAGGCCAGAGCTTGATTGGTGATGCCCAGGTTGTCACAGAGACGGTTGAGCAGAATGGTATGGTTGACCGAAGGCAGAAGAGAGATCGAGTAGGAGGAGGACAGAGGGAATGTTAAGAGTCAAGGTTGGAGAGCAAGTCTTCAAGGCTGTTCAGGAGAGCAGTTTCCATGCTTCTGGCAGCTCTAAAGCCAGACTTATGGTCGTGGAGAATAGGCAGTGGGACTAAAGAACCCAGTTTATGTAAATGTGAACAAAACTCCTTACGATACCCCAGCACCCCAGACCGGCACTGTGGGCGCTCTGCTTGCATGCCTTTCTGTCCCTTCGCGCCTAAAAGGTCCACACTTAGTTCGAGTCTCTCTCTGCATGTGCCAACATGGGACAGGAAAGGGAGAGAGAATGCTGGGGCAGTAAGGGAGGAGGGCAGGGAAACAAATTATTGCAGTCACTTCATTAAAACATTTACTTCAGTTCAAATACACGTAATGGGAATACATCATACATAAGGCCCAATGTGAAGTACTATCATTAAGCATCATACAACATAACTATACCTGGACATGAAAAATGTAAACGAGAATCTGGTGTCCTGGCTACAATACCGACCTTTGTACTAGAAGAAGGTAATATTGTGGAGGCGCTTTAGGTGAAACAGTGTTGATTAAATGTATTAATGTCACGATTTAAAGGGAACAGAGAATGGCCATGTTGAACGAGTTGAGATAACAAACATTAAGACGGCGTATTTTAAAAGATAGGGTACGAGGTTGGTAGTCTCGTTTGCTTGTACTTTTAGCCTGTAATCGAATGGCCTTTTTACTGCCTTCATAGTAGTGGAATGAAAAACAGGATTTTTAACTCTGAAAATGGCTTTCCGTGCGGTTCTCTCCTCGCCTTACTGAAAAGAATATATACACGTGTCTACACGGTCCGTGTACTCTTTTTCAAAACAATCCAACCGCCCCTGCGCCGAACAACGATTGAAAACTGAGGTTTGTGCTGTGACAAACAAAATACTTGAGGTTTTTCTCCCTCGGAGCTGCAGATGCGAACGCACTCTGCTGCTGCTGCTGCTTTCCCTGTGTGTTGTACAGCCCCTCCCGCCTGCAGCGGTGGTTCCTGCTCTGACCTGCATTTCAGTGGAGACGGGAGCTTGGGCTGCAGCATCCTAGTATAAGGGGAGAAATGCAGAGATTGGGGGCGCGCAGATCCATCTTGAAAGGTGTACAGTAGCTCGCACTGCCCTCATTCTCCTTTAAGGCAAACAGTGACCTGCCTGCTGCTGGAGGAGGGGCGGCTTCCTGAGAGTCAGGTGCGTGTCTGAGGGGATGATGTCATCTCCATAACTAGGGGGGGAGAGAGAGAGAGAGAGAGAGAGAGAGAGAGAAGGGGGCAATCACGCAGATGAGAGAGAGAGAGAGAGAGATGCTCGTAATTGCTGGGCTCCAGCCTGAATTTTCCGGACCTGCTTCACTATTCTGCTGTCTGTGAGTATCAATGAGCAACCCCCAATCCATTACCCCATCCCCCATCTTCCAGTACCGCTGGAAACGTTGACACTGTGAAGGTGACACTGTCCGTGTGCGCAAGTTGGGGGTGTCAAGTCGTCTGTAGGTTCTGGGAGGTGGAGAAGAAGGTGGGAGGAGTTGTCCTTTGCAGTTAACACCGAGTCTGCTTTTTATACCGTCGTTCTGGCCACGCAATTGTAAACATGCAGCGTTGTTGTCATTAATGGCTGCACTTACGGAATAGGAAGTTTACTCAGCCTATTGCATTCCACTGGGTTGCTGGCTCGGCCACACTGGCGTTCTCTTGCCTTATCTCAAGGACTTTAACACCCTATGCGAGCCTACGAAGCTATCGAGTAGTGCCCGTTTCCTATTTATTGCTGACGTGAATTCACGTTTGCCCATTAAAGAACCGTGGTGAATCGTACTGCATAATCTCGCTGTGCTCGTTATATTTGTTGGTACGGATTTGTCAAGCAGTATTTAAACCGTATTTCAATCTGTGGCATGTGGAGTAACAACGTTGGCAAATGCCGCCGAACTGCAGGATGCTATGGTAGAAGGAAAAGGGTGGACTAAGGCATTAAGGCTGCGAGATCAGAAGTGATTGGGGGTTGGGGGTTTGGGGGGTAAGGTCTTGCCGTCTAGTGAAATGGGTCTTCAAGGCAGCGAAGCAAGAAGTGTTGCAGGGCGAAAGGGGCTTTTGTTAAGACTTGTGAATGTTACGGTACGTATGTATGTATATGTGTGTATCATGTTAAAACCTACTGCCTACAAGTGAGTTCATTAGGTGTTGTGCTGGCATGTAGTCTGATGAAAGTGACAGAACCTCTGCTCCCCTGCTTGGTTGGGTTGTTTAAGGATAATGCCCAGTGACATAATACCACGTGAGGGACTTGAGCAGTAGTGAAAATGAAAGCTTTAAAGGCGTTCAACCACACTAGCACCATCGCCCTGGTATCTTATATCACCTAGAGTATGACTATGTGTTTCGGTTCCAATTTAAAAATTAAACTCATGAGTAGTTTTGAGAAATGTATTGAAATGCGTGCATGAAAACCCGTGCAGGCAAACGCATATGTTTTTACAGTTCGTTGTGTAAAACATGAACCAGCTGCAACATCTTCCCAGCCATTACGTAAAGAAGCAATTGGCAATGTCGAAACTGTTGGCTTTGCGAATACTTGTTTTTAACGACTTAAGTGCACAGTGCTTATAAATCCAGTGGCTGAAGGAAGACCTGCTTAAGACATTTTTATTACACTTGCAGCGGGTTGACAACTCCAATTAAGTCATCAGGCCTCATTATGAGTGTGCAGGCACTGGCACACTTCAGGTTTGCTGGTAGGGTGGTAGATTTATCTCCAGTTCTGAGCTGGAGACATAACCGCCACTGTATCAGCAAAAACTGCCAGTATTACGGCACGATAATACCTCTGCCAGTAAAGCCGGCAAATCTCCCCCCCCCCATGGTGTCCTGTGGGACTGCAAGGAATGGGGATTTACTAGCCTTTCCACCACATGGAATCTGCCGGTAGTTTCAGCAGACCAAGTGGCTGTTGTGATCTGTCCCAGCACGGTGGCGGCCGGGGGACAGAATGTGAGAGGCCGCAGAGGTGGGCCGTAGTGGCGCAGCTCCGGTGGAAGCTAGTAAAAAAAACACACACGTTGCTGGTTGCTCTGCCCCGGAACTGCCTCCTTTTCGCAGGGGTGGGGCTTTTATTTAGACACCCTGCATCACCGCATAGCGGGACGCAGGGCGGATACAACATTCCTCCTTTATTTCAACTTGAATCAATTAACAAAGCATATCACGTATACTTGCGAATACTCAAACTACAAATAGGGCGCTTCCCATTATTAGAGTCCTCGTGGGGCTGATTACCACACATAGTCTTGGAGCCGAGCTGGCGGCTTGGTGGCACTTCTCAAACCATATCCCCCACCCCTGGTACTGGGCCCCACGGTCTCATTGGGTGTCTCACCTTCAGTGTCCGGCTCACCCCTTTCTGGTTCATTCCACAGCTCCCATGTTCTTTCATCCGCTTCTTCTTCACCATGCGGGCGTTCAGGTTCTCTATCACTCGGCAGGTGGTCGTCGTCTTCCTGGGGACAGTCGCTGTCGGTCCATAGGTTGCTTGGCACGGCCTTGAACCACAACGTATTTCGTGTCACTTGTTGGTGTCCTCTTTGTACGGTTATCATGGTTCCTTGTCTCTTGCTGACGGTCCATGGGGCGGCCTCATAGCGAGAGTCCAGCTTGGATTTCGTCGGATTCCGCAGCATGATCACCTGGTCACCCACCCGGTGGTTGGATTGTTTCGCCCTCCTCTTGGCACTCATGTGCGCGTTGGCTCCAGTTCTCCTTTCTTCTGTTCGCTCATTGTCAATCCTGTCCGGGCTTCTGTTGGGGTGGTGCGGTATGGAAGACTTTATGACTGTGCCAAACATCAGGTCCGCCGGCGGGACGCCAGTCGTGCTGTGAGGTGTGACCCTATAGTTTCGCAAAAAACGATATAGGTCAATTTGCCACAGACTAGCATTTGCTCTTGATAGCCTCATGATCTTGTTGAGTGTTCTCATAAATCGTTCTACGTCCCCATTCGCCTGTGGCCACCTTGGCATGATGTGGTGGTAACATATGTTTAGTTCTTGCAGGTATTGCTTAAACTCCTCCCCTTGGAATGGTGGGCCATTGTCACTCTTGATTCTTGTGGGCAGTCCGTGCGTCGCAAACATTTTTTCCATCGCAGGGATAACCACCTCCGCTGCCGTGGAGTTTACAATCTCGACTTCAGGGTATCAGGAGTGGTCGTCAGTGGCCACTAGGAGGTAGAGGCATTCTTGCAGCTTGCAAAAATCGATGCTTATGGCGTCCCATCTGCCAAGTCCTCGTGCCACTGATTGAATCGGCTCTGGGTCCGGTGGAGCTCCGGTTATTTGGCATGGTAGACAGGTGTTGATCAGTCTCTCGACTTTCCCGTCTATCTGCGGGAACCACACTCGATGCCGGATGCAAGCTTTTGTCCGTGCCATTCCTTGGTGGCCCTCATGTGCTAATGCCACTATTCTGTCCTGGAGGCTTGGTGGGATGATGATTCGATTTCCCCTGAGTAGTAGCCCCTGTTCCGTGATGGATAGGTCCTGCCCTATGGTGAACATCCCTGTGAGGAACGCCTTTGCTTCTGTTGTCCTGTTGTGGGTGTTCTTCATGAAGGACTTGCATTCCCCTGAAATAATAGTGTCCTTTATCAGGTTGCAGCACAGGTCTTTGAGTGTTTCTTCTGCAATGTCATCGATGCTGACGGCCTTTGGTCTCATGGTGCGCACCACCTGGCATATATGTTCCTCTGTCTCCTCTGCTACCTGAATTTCCTGTTGAGTCGCCGCTCGAGGGTGCCTCGAGAGAAAATCTGCCGGATTTCCGCTTCCTGGCTTGTAGGCCAGTTCAAAGTTGTATTGTTGGAGGTGTAATAGCCATTTGGCAATTCTGGCTGGCGGGTGGGCGGACATGCCCATGAAAATGGGCAGTAGCGGTTTGTGGTCTGTACATGTTGTGAACCTCCTGCCATACAGGTAAAGATGGAAGTGACGACACCCCCATAGAACGGCTATCGCCTCCTTCTCAATGTGGGAATACCGTTACTCTGTCAGCGTGAGAGCTCTGGACGCATATGCAATTAGCCTTTGCTCGCCCTCTATTGTCACCTGTGTGATGATGGCCCCTCGGCCCACAGGGCTGGCGTCCACATATAGTTCCGCTGGGAGCGAGGTGTCATAGTACGCCATTTTGGTGTCTGTTGACAGTGACTCTTTGATGTTTTCAAAAGCCTCCTGGCAGACCTGCCCCCATTTCCACTTTGTGTTGACCTTGGTAAGTTCTTGAAGGGGCTCCGACAGTGTGGCCAAATTTCGGATGAATCTCCCACAGTACGTGGCCATCCCCAAGAAACTGCACACTTCGGTTGGCGTGGTGGGTGGACTGGTGGCCTGGATATCTGTGACCTTCTGGGGGTCCGGTGAGATACCGGTACTGCTGAACATATAGCCAAAAAAAGATATTTCTGTTTTGAGGAATTCACATTTCTCTCTGTGAATGGTCAGTCCTGCCCCCTCTAGTCTGCCAAGGAGCATGTGCAGCCTCTTCATGTGTTCTTCTCTGTCGTTGGCATGGATCAGAATGTCGTCACTCACATTTAGGACACCTGGTATGCCCCGGATGACCTCTTGAATCGTCTGTTGAAACACCTCGGCAGCTGAGGAGATCCCAAAACTCAGGCGCTTGTATCTTCGCAAACCAATGTGTGTTGAAAAAGTGGTTATGTATCGGGATTCCCTGTGTAACTTCAGCTGATGATAGCCTGCTTTTAGGTCCACTTTGGAGAATATCTTTGACCCTGTGAGGTAGGCCACGATTTCGTCCAGTGTCGGCGTAATGTGGCATTCCCGCTTGATGGCGGCGTTTGGTAGACGCATGTCTATACAGATTCGAACTTTGTCAGGCTGTTTTGTTTTTTTTGTGACCACCATCAGGGAAACCCATGGCGTGGGCCCTGTTACTTCTTCTATTATGCCAGCCTTCTCCAGCGCTCTGAGCTCTTTTTCCACTTGTTCTCGCATGTGGAATGGTGTCCTCTTGTGTCTTACGGCTTTTGGCTGGACCGACTTGTCAATGTGGAGTCTGATCGACTTTCCTTTTAAACATCCTATCCCTTTTAGCAGGTTGGGATATTTTTCTATGAGCTTCTCGACTTCTTGTGAGTCCTTCACTTCGCAGATAAAACTCACCAGACCCAAGTCTTCTGCCGCATCACCGATCAGGAGACATTCGATGCCCGCGTTGACCACGTACATCTTGGACGGTAACATGGTTTCGCCGTGGCTGAGGGTGGTGCGGAACCTGCCGACCACAGGTAAAGGTTTCTTGCATCCATATGCAAACAGAAGAGTGTCAGTTTCCTTCAGGATCGGTTGTGGCTGCAGCATCTGAAATGTGCTCATGGGCATGACATTCGCGGATGCCCCCGTGTCTATGGTCATCCAAATTTGCTGGTTTTGGATTGTAACCTGGCATTTGCGTCTCCTGAGTCCTTTATTTGGCGTGGCATGTCCATGGTTAAGGGCTGACACCAGGTAGACTTTTCTCCCTTGTTTCCACTGTTCATTGACAGATTCCTGTTGGGCCCCGGTTGTGTCATCCCCTTCTTCCTCAGTCGAGGAATTTGTTGTCTCCACTCATCAGGCACTAGCCTGTTTCTTTTTCTTGCCCCCACGCTTCTCTTGGGCAGTTTGCGGTGTTTGTTATTGGGCACCTGACGACCGGCACACTTTGGCATAGTGGTCCCTGCTGCCACATGCGCCGCATGTGGTCCCTTGTGCCGGGCAGTTCCGCCGTCCAAGTCGCGGTCCAATACACCATCAGCATTCCATGGGCCCCGGGATTCGTGGCTGCCATCTGGCATGCGTGTAGTTTCCACCAGTGTCATCCCTCGTTGGTTGTCGATTTGTGACTTGGGCTACAATGGCTGTCGTGAAGGCTGTAGTTTTTGAAGCGTAGTGCCCATATGAGCTGCCCTGGCGTATGCTAGCTCTCTCTGACAACCCAATTCAAGAATGCGTGTTAATGAAATACCCTTTTCACTCAGGACCATCTCTGATTGGATGCCGTTGAGGAGCTGTCTCCGAATTTCTTTCTTAATGTCCGTGAACTCGCAGGATATTGCCAGTTTTGAGTCGGGTGTGGTATGCCTCTAAGGTCTCCTCTTCTGCTTGAATGGTGGTACAGAATATAAATGTTTCGTAATAGGATTGAGTTGTGGGAGAAAATGGGCCGTCAACGCATCCTTTGCTTGCTGGTAAATGTCCTGTCCATCATCGATGGTTAGCGAGTTAAAAATACAAAGCACTTCATCCCCCACATTGAGCAATAGGTGCGATCTCATTTTTCTGGCGGTAGTGATGTCCTTACATTCCATTGCCATTTCAAATTTTTAGATCCATAGTAGCCACCAGGGGCCAACTGACGATGGATCGGTAAATGGGTCAAACGGTTGTATCATCATAGAGGAGCCACCTTGTGGGCGGGCTTGCGTTGTGGACACCGATGCATTTGCAGCAAGTCCAGATGGCCTGCCGGGCCTGAGGGTGGATGTGCCGGTCGCCATGGCAGGGCCTCACTTTCCTTTCACAGGGTCTTCTGCCTCACCTTGGTGCGTAGCTGCAGGGGTCTGTAGACTCCTTTGCGTGTGAATTTACGTGCTGGGCGTGGATTGGTCTGCTGCCTTTTCCCAGGTGCTTGAGGATGGCTGGTTGAAACAATCATCCGTACTTGCCACGTGTGGGGCCTTCCAGTGTCGTGTCGCGTGTTTATCCTGACCCCTAGATGTCAGGGGCCAAATTGACAGTTCCTTATGGCCATAGAGTGGTGGTGGCACCTTCGCTCAGCGAAATGAGCGTATGGAGAAAACATTATTTTTTCTTTTTTTTCGGGTGGGTGGGGTTTTGTGTGCCCCACCCCCCCACTGGGTTTCCAAAAATTGCGTGTGTCGCTACTGTAGCAGACAGCCGATGGTGTGTCGTGCACGTGCCTTGGGTCTCGTGTCCTTCGCCGCCAGTGTTGTGATCTGTCCCAGCACTGCGGCGGCCGGGGGACAGGATGTGAGAGGCCGCGGAGGTGGGCGGCAGTGGCGCAGCTCCGGCGGGAGCTAGTAACACACACACACGTTGCTGGTTGCTCTGCCCTGGAACTGCCTCCTTTTTGCGGGGGCGGGGCTTTTATTTAGACGCCCTGCGTCACCGCGTAGCGGGACGCAGGGCGGATACAACAGTGGCGGAAACGGTATTACAGTTTGCCAGTATCCCGCCAGTTATACCGTCGGGATACCGGCAAACATGTAATGAGGCCCATTAACTCTCAGAAGACTACTTTGAAAAATCACTGGTAGGCAGTTTGAGTGCAAAGTTTGACGGTGAGGATTGAATAAAGAGAACTCAAAGAGTACCCATAAGGAGGTGTTTTCTCCCTATTTGTACTCTAATGCAATAGTTTCAGCTTTTAGGTGTCGCAAGCAACGACTAGCCCAACTAAAACGGCCTTGTTAGTGAGGCCCCAACCTTTTTTTAGTGTAATACATGAACCATGAAAAGAAACCGTTCAATAATCACAAAAATTGAGTGTCCACAAATCAATGAAAATCCCGATAATGCATTTACATTTCAGCTACACTTTTGTTTAAAGTAATCCTCTATATTAGTTATTTTCCAACATATACTCAGGAAGGCTGAGAAAACCAGGATGGGGGGTGCTTAGCAAAAACCGAGGGCACACAATCCTCCTCAACCACCTTCCTCTTTGCCCTCCTTCTTTGTGACTTTCTCTTCCCTGCCCAGTGTCACCATTCCTCTCTACTGTCGCTGAGTTGCATACCACAGTGTAGACACGCAGGACGCCGCCTCCTGTGAGACTCTGCTCCACTCGTAAGCCATCTCCTTTGAACTTTGTAGTGTTCCTTTGGTCTCCCTGTTTTTTGGCTGGAGTCAACTTGATGAAAGCACAGCTTTAATGATGGCATACAGTTCCATATCTTTTGTGACATGGAGGTTAGTACAGGTCTCTAGTCCGTTATTTTTCAATTGTGTTAAACTTTGCATGCAGGGCTAATACGGTACTGCAACAGGAGTGACACCATTTATAAGTGGAGGAGGCAAATAATTCATGGGTAGAGCCAGACCAGCCAGAGTCGAGCTCAAGTGGCCTGGCTTAGTTTCAAGAGAAAAACATGAGCTGGCAAAAGCGCAATGAGCAAAATGTGCATATCAAATGAAATAGTGAGCAACTTCTATTCTTCGACGGAACCTATTGGTGCTCAGTTGGTGTAAAAGTGATTGCAACACCCATTAGAAATGTAATAGACTGTTACTTGAACATTTTATTTTGCAGTACTTAACAGTTACCTAGACCACGTGCAATTCTAGTAGAGGACATTTGCAAGGCCTTTAACTTCATTTGACATTAAGTGGGGAAATGTTGGGGAAAGTGAGTGGCTAGTAGACATTTTTAGACAGATGGGACCAGTTAAGTTGTTAAAAAATATAGTAGTACTAAATAAACCCAGGGGCTTCAGGCTCTCAAGCTAAATATTTTCAAGAAATTTAGTGCAAATGTTTGGACAATCAAATTGACCACAAATGGAGCACCGATTTTCTGGTGCATTTTGGGGTTTTATCCGGGTGCATTCCTAAGCATACAAGACCAGTAATACTGTTAAACAGTCATTGATTACTATATTGTGGACTGTTTTTTCTCCAGGAATTTTATGAAATTTTGCATTTCTGATTGAATAGAGAGTGATCACTATTCTAATTTTCCAATGGCTAGGAGTAGGCACCATGAAGAGGATGCCCGACAGCCAGAGGGACTGGTTGGCGATGCCTAAGGTTGACAAGGAGGCATTGGAAAGAATTCATAATTCAAAAGAATTTAAGATATTCTCTTAAAACTAGTAAACCTTTCAGGTATTTGTCCGTTTGTTTAAGTCTTTGGTTGAAACTATTTGGGAGAGAGCTATTGGCAACTGGCATCCATCAGTTCAGGAAGTCCAGGTTATACAAAGGGATGTCCCATGGTTCGAGGCAGAATGTAGAATCTCGAGAAAAAAAATGCAACCATGATTTAATGAGTGGACACAACTGGCCAGATTTATAGTTTCAAAAGGGCATATAAAAATTACTAAAAGACAAAAAAAGTATTTAGAAACAATGGGAGGTTTTAGAGGGCCGCTTTTTCAAATGACACCAAACTGTTTTATGTTTAATGCAATTGTCGAAACAGGCATTATGCCATCTCCGGATAAGTAGTCCTTGGACCACCAGCCCCCCACAGTTGTAGGCCAACTTCCTTACTGGACATTCCCAGTAAGATATTCTTCAAATGTTTGTTGCTCAGACTGGAAGAGTGAATACAAAGTAACAATATCTTGAGACCCTTCTAAGCGGGTTTCAGCTGAGGGCTTGGTACAGTGGGCCACTGCTTCACTCTGAGTACCATCTTGGGAAAAATATGTTAAGGCTAGGTGGGCGGGGGTTATTTGTGGCTTTTTTCAGATTTGGGGAACGCATTTGATTTGATTGATAGAAACATCTTGTGGCATAATTACATTTTTATAGGGGTCCCTAATGGTTTATTAAATCTTATACATCTGTGATATGTAGACATCTCAACATCCGTCTGCCAGACCAGTCTGGGAATTATACATTGTTTTTCCCTACTAATGTGAAAAGCATGGATGTCAGTTGGTCTCAATTCATTCCTTTCAGACTTTGACGGTAGTACTTCTCTTAGGAAAGGTAATCCAACCTCTTTGAAGAGTACATTTTGTAGCATGCTGACACAGCTATTTTGGGTTTAACCAAACATTTGAAGAATATCTTACTGGGAATGTCCAGTAAGAAAGTTGGCCTACAACTGTGGGGGGCTGGTGGTCCAAGGACTACTTATCCGGAGATGGCATAATGCCTGTTTCGACAATTGCATTAAACATAAAACAGTTTGGTGTCATTTGAAAAAGCAGCCCTCTAAAACCTCCCATTGTTTCTAAATACTTTTTTTGTCTTTTAGTAATTTTTATATGCCCTTTTGAAACTATAAATCTGGCCAGTTGTGTCCACTCATTAAATCATGGTTGCATTTTTTTTCAATTAATTCCTTTCAGACTTTGACGGTAGTACTTCTCTTAGGAAAGGTAATCCAACCTCTTTGAAGAGTACATTTTGTAGCATGCTGACACAGCTATTTTGGGCTTAACCCCGGCAGGTCTCCAACAGGGCCTGCTATACACAAATTACTATTTTGGGGCTATAGTTTGAAATTAAATATGATATCAACTAAAATGATGGTGCTCGGGTAAAGGGTGAAACCTTGTAGCTGGTTTTAAAATGAATGTAGAGATGAGGAGGTAGTCTCATTTTCATTTGAGTCTACTCTTCTCAAAGATCGGTGCTTGGGCCAATCATTTTAAGAAGACAGCTGAAAGGGCAACATGAAGAATTAAGGGGCTTTTTAATATTTTATTTCAAGTTTGGGGCATTCAGATTGGACAAGTCCCTGGCGGTATATAAAGCAAAGGTCTGATCAATGATTTTATATGGTTGTGAAGTCTGGGGTTGTTTCCAACTGTCATGCCCTGGAGGGGGTGCAAAATAAATTCCTGTGCCAAATAGCAGGCCTCCTTCTAGGTATAGCTGGCAGCGTTGTATCGGCTGAGTTGGGGGTGTTCAGTTTGAAGGTGTGGGCCGATTAAGATGTTTTACTTAAAGCACATTTGTGATTTTCTGCTAATCATAGAGTGAATTTCAGTGTAAGCACGATTTCAGCCTCCCCTGCTAAAGAATAATACTTGTGGTAGAGGGGGCAGAGGGTTGTAAGGCACTTTTGGATAGGGGGGTGGGATATAACTAAATTGGGCAAATTAAGTTAACGCAAAATAGCTCTTAAAGCAAGAGCTTGTCCGATGAGGAGAGAGGCAGATGTCTGAAATATACATAAGCTGCCTCTTAGCTTTATAAGTAGACTTATGTACACATATAAGACGGCAAGGAGAAATCTGTGAAATAAGATCCCTAGAATGTTGTGTTTAAATGTACCCAGCACTCAATAATTGAAGATGTACAGGAGGAAGCACAAAGTGTACCTGCAAAATAGGAGTCAATGAAGATTTGGTTCATTTTCTGTTAATTTGTCATTTCTCTGTTTTGTGTAAGCGTGGACATGCATGGAATCTATGTTTTATACAATTATAATGATCAGGTTTTTATATATAGCTCGTTTGACTATGTTAAAGCTGCTTTTATTTTGGGCTTGTTCTATTTGGATTTTAAGGTGTATGATGCATGTTTTTAAATGTTGCTACCTTTGGAGAAACGTGATTAAATAAATATTGATGAAGTAATACTGGTCATTAGATGGCAGGCTTTAACAATCTCTACACTAGGGATTTAGAGGTTACCTCTGAAGAATTCATTTGGCATGTAATGATAAATAGTGCATTTTAAAGCACCTGGGGCCTATTAAATTGGTGAACAAGTGGTTAAGAATAAAAATAATATTTTTCTGAATGATTTGGATCCTCTTTTCTCTACCCAAAAGGGATTTTACATAAAACATAGTGGCACATATTAAGTCAAAACCTTGAGCATTTGACAACCACTTCATAAAGTGGTGTGGTGGCGTTAACTAGCTATTTGGATTCATTACTTGGCTTGTTAATTTACACTTATTAACAGTGGCTAAATTGGATTTGAATATACATCAGCAATTTAATTATGAAAAATGTGGCATGCATTTAGATGGGCAGAGTATCAAACAATGACAATTTTTACACTAGGACACTTTGTAATAATAAATATGGTTGACACTAATGGTAATATTTCTGATAAATATGCATGGTGGCATCAAACACAAACCTCACTTAAACAAAAAGCAGTACATTTAATAAAGGAATGTTGGGTATCCATGGCACTTATTGGTCCATTATTCTCCTACTTGCTGTACACAGGAACAGTATATGACAATTTTCTCCAGCTACAAACATCGGAACGTGGTTCAATTATTTTGGTCATTAACACATTTGTCAGCCGAGCAACATATCTGAATATGACCGGATTTTAACAATCACACAATCGACTTAGAGAGACCAGAGGTACTATTTTTAAAGACCACCTGTAAACAGCCCTCTACCAAAAACCTTTGTTTAACAATACACTATGTTTACAGGGTCACTTGCTCCCCCAAATCCTATTGTGGTTTTTCCTTTTTATATATGATATATACTCATTATATTATCATATACCACACCAATTTGTATAAAAAATAGTTATTTATTATTTTTTAACCATATTGTTAATAAAAAACATTTTTTTTATCTTTTCTGTTTTACAGTTGTAGAAATTTATCACACAATTTATAAACAACAAACATTTTCTCAATACTTTTCAATTTGACTATGCACATTCAATAACATGTAGTATTTCTTAATTTAACAATTATTTAAGAATACAAATTTCATAGGGATCTGTTATTTGCGCTCCTCTCTCATAGAGAAGTACATCCCAGTCCATAAAACATTTCACTCTGTGTTCATATCACCCATGTTTACTTTCATACTGCATTCATACCATACCTTAACAATTACATTGATATAATAAGTAAGTACATTTACAGAAAAATAAATGGCATAGTGGCAACAAACTCAAATCTTGTATCTACAAAAATAAGCCAACTGGAACCACAGCAGGCTCATTGGCTGACGTTCTCACTCAGACCTGGCTATACTACTGAGTACTAATCCATTCAGCACCTCCTTCTAGACCTCCACACCATAGCCCAGAGCAACTGGCTAGCAACAATTGAGGGTGCCACGAGCAACATGTTGCACCCGAGCTACACTTTGGGCATCACTGCGCCTAACCCAAACATCTTCTATCCCTTCAATCACTCTCTTTGGATATCTAGTGATATGCCTCCTCATTACTTGTAACGCCATCCCCTCTGTTCTTCTGTTCCCAGACTACTAACTCTCCTTCATGCTAGTGTTGGCTGCCTCTTCAGTATATCATTCCTGAAAGGCAATACACATCTTCTGATGATTCAGTCTGGGTTAGCAGTGGTCACCATGGATACTTTGATACAGGTCATCACGATGGGTGAGGTGTCAAACTTGTTATCTGATTTTCTAACTCTTTTAGTGAATGAACACGTGATCTATCTTTAGGTTAGACATTTTGAGTGGCACGTTTGGTCAGAGTACCTTTTCATCCTGCATTTTATTGACCCCAGGCCCAAACAGTATCAAGATCAGGATGTGTAGCTGTTGGCATTTGAGATAGTCTAGTGTGTGGTTTTAACTCTGCAAGACATTCTCCTCTGTAGCCTTGGAGCATTCACGCACAAAGCCTCATTGAGACGAAGTGCACTGGCCTCACCATGTTGTTCAGGTCCTTTTTTTGATTTTTTTGTTTTTTTTACATTTTATTTTGGTTTTCCATAAATATCTCTACCAAAATATTGGCTAGATACCATAGTGCGGTTATTTTTCTAATAATAACACTGAGGTGTGTCATGAATCTTGTAAACTCCTGTTGCTTTAGTTTTTGCGGTTATCCATTTCCAGAGAACTAGAATTCTCCAGTATGAGCGCATTATCTAGTAGCGCAATGACATTGCTCACAGCTGGGGACAATGTTAAACAGACCAATGGAATATGTGAATACTCCCCCATGAGATTCAGTAGGTGCTGGTTACCCTTAAACAGTCTGAAGAAATCATCAGTTACATCATGCCATACTACATCAGGTTGTTCTGACGTTAGCAAAGGCTCCAGTATTTCTAGTTGGCTGGTACGTAGGCAAAGGTGAAATGCTTCTACTGTTATTTCCACCACACCGTCAGGTGGCCAAAACAACATAGTGCGTCTCATCTGTATTTTCGTTGCTACTATGCCTTGAAGGCCATCATGCGCAGTGACTATTATCTGCTGTTATACTAACCTCTGGTTAACCTTGTAGGATACCTTCTGCTGACATTGATAGTTCCTTACATACTTGCTTGAAAACCAGTAGATTTGTACATTCAATGCCTTACTGAAGTTTGTTTGAAGTAGTAGGGTGTCTCCACCTGTGAATTTACAACAATACTAGTTCTTTGCTGGTAGTCGGATAGTTATTTCTATGTTCATCAACTTGTGTTAGGATTACAGGAATCTGTATCATTGCTCGGTTGAGAACATTGACTTTTTGTGTAAGGTGAGTCCTTGTCATCAAAAGTGTGTCTTGATATGAACTTTGCTGGATTTAACTATTTTGCTGGCTTGTGAACCATTATTGGAGCCCGAGCACCCATCTTTCAGTTCGGGTTACTGTATATCATGAGTACTTACTGATGATCCATCACTATGGTGAATGGTTTACCAAACATCAACATGTGATAATGCTTACACACACCAGACTCTCCTTACGTAGCTGAGAGTAAGCACTCTTTCTACATATGTTAAGATCCGGCTAGCATATGCCCACTACATGTCTAGCTGAGTCTATTCCAGTATGGCTAAAAGAGAGATAGGATTTGTGTTAATTGGGAGCTCCATGCATTAGGGATTTTATGAAGTACGACGTGTCTAGCTGGCGCAATGTCCATTTATACTTTTGTGAATGCCAAGGAATATTGTTCTGACCTAAATTCTCTTTGTGTGGTACTTTTTGTTGCAACTTACTCAATTTATTGACTACAGTAACTGATCGCTCTCAAGAAAGAGCCTATGTCATGAACCTCAGAGGGGGCAAGTTCCCCGCAATGGCTGCCGCTTTGTGCAAGTTAGGTTGCATCCCTTAGCTAGAGAAAATGTGGTCAAAGTATCCAAGCTCTTTTTTGTTGTTTTTACCCTTGCTGTTTTACACAGATTGACCATGTGGCTCTTAAAAGGGTCAAGGGAAATTTCAGCTCCAGCTGAGTGCATTTTTGTTATACACAAAAGACCAATAATGCTGGGCAAGACCAAAACATAATGAAAAAGCCAGCTTCTGTAGTGAATTTCAACTCTCAATCTACATCGAACCACTTGATCTTGGGGGGATATAATGCAGTCTAGTGGAGTCTCCCGGAGTGTGCAAGAGTGTTTACAGTGTCTACCGATCGTGACACTGTTGGCTGCATTTGGATTTACATTGGAACAGTCTTTCGTCTATCTTCAACCACAAGGGAGCGTTTCACCTCTACATATAGTCCCTACTCCAGCAGAGCATGGTAGAGTGTGTGGGAGTTTTGCCTGTGGTTCCACGGTGTAGAGGAATAGCACTTACACTCCACAAGCTACTTCTCCATTACTGCAATTCCAGGCTTCGATCGCTAGGAAGGCTGACAGGTTTTGCCGCAGCAGAAACTGTAAATCCTTTAAAAAAACTGTTTTTCTTGATTTTGACTGTTGCTGAGTTACTACGTGTAGTGCTTGACTGTCTTGTTGCTCCTATTCTTCCCCCGACCACTGTTGCTCAAAACATCAAGTTGTTAATTTAGTTCATTGCTATTCATGCTTCCTTCCGCAGAGGCATTTGACTTTGAATACTAGCTGCCTACCATTTATTGTGGAAGATTATGGAAGTCTATAATGAAAACACAGCACACAGCTAAACCGAAACACATTTTAAAGGGCTGAGTTTTAGTACGTCTTTGTTTCCCTGTCAGCCATGGGAGACCAATTGGCCCGGAGTGGTCTGGCGGCACACTGTTAGGACTATCCTAACAGGCTTGCGTGTTACAAATAAAACAAACATTCTGGTAACCCTGCTAGCGGCTTTGGTGGCCTGTGTTTACACATTAGGCTTGTTTTACCTGATAGGTAAGGAAAAACCAAATTCAAGGCAAACCAAAGAGCTGTGCAAAGGTTCACAAAAACCTTCATTTTCGAAGCAGACCAAAAAGTCTCTAGAGGGGAGAATAAAATAAACAAACAAACTAAAGAAATAATATATTTTGACCGGCCTCAACTTCTGATAATTTTAACTATTGTGTCTTTACAAAACGACACGTTTTATGCTGCACAAAAAAAACTAAAGTAAACTTTTAAAATATTTTATTTTTAAATTACTTCTACTTAGACAACTTGACAGTATCCTAAAGTCAATTCATGGCTAAACATCTCCTCAACCTGAAATAATCCAAATCAACTGGAATGAACGCCAGTTACCATTAACGGAGAAGACTTTACTGAACCAATTGAATTCCCTAAGGAAGGTCAGCAAGGGTCAGAGGACCAAAAATAGGCGGCTTCTACATTCATCTTCTGTATCAGAATTAATAGGGGGAATGTGATTGTACGCGCAAAGCCCAACATAGGAGATCGATTCACAGTAATTATGTAAATGCATTCATAGAGTACAAATTCAGCTGGTGTGAATATTGTTTTAATTGGTTTCGGAAAAGCTTCAGAACAGCCGACACGTGTTTCGACCCAACTGGTCGTTTTCAAGGCTGTAAATGAACAAGGTTAATATCACAAAATGAACAACAAACAGAAATGAAGACACATGTTCAAAAGCATATGTAAGAGGCATGGTAAAAAAGTCATAAAAGAAAGATAAAGAAACAAAAATAACATACCAATGCACAGGTGTGTTGGATGTGGTTGGGCGGAAGCCATGAAAGATTGTAAATAAATTGCAAAAAACATATTGCTAAGTTAACTAGGTATTTGTTCGAACAAAAATGTGTAAGTGTGAGCACCTCATTTGAAAACGTGTTTTCCTAATCAAATAATAATACAAGTATGGAAAGAGGATCAGACCCAATTATTAGGATAGGGCAGAAGTGTAAGTGGCCAAGCCTATTAGTTGAAAGGTACCAACCATAGGGGTACATCATTCCCGTGTGTAAAGACAATACACAAATGAATCAAAAGTTGTCAAATTTAGATATCTATCTAAGTAGGGTTAATTGGAATGATAAGGGTATTAGTTAATGGTGCACAGAACCCAGTAGTGTTTGGTAGACTTACCCCAAAATTTAAAGTGGATTGTCACAAGGGCTAAATGATAAGGTAACAATGTAAAGTAGGAGTGAACCAAGGTCATAGACCTAATATTCAGGTAAAGTAACATGGTGAATCTGATAAAAGAGAGCATCAAGGGAGCACATACCAATAATGTAGTTGCGGTTGGATTCCAAAGAATATAGCAAAATAATGTATAATATTGTCCCGAGCGTATTAATACATCACAGGAAAATCGAAAGCTGATACTCTTGACACCAATGAGTAGTTACGCAAGATAATGGCACTCACTAATGAGAAACTACAAAGAAGAAAGACATAAGGTCAACCGTTAGCCCTGTTAAATATAAAGATAATATAGATGCAACCCATACACAAAAGGAAAAAGAAAAAAGGTAAACATCTCACCAATTGTCAGCAATGTAGCAGAAACTAGGAGAAGGGTTAGAATCCCATCGTGAAAGAAAATCGCATAGGTCGTTAGGCTGTTCAAGACATCAGGCCTAATAAAAATGACAAATAACGAAGAAAACAAACGAAAAAAACTGAAAGGAACTGTTTAATGGTGGCGTTGGCATTAGCATATAAAAATGGATAAATGGAACGTTAGTGCTTTATGCTATAAACAGGGAAAGGAAAAGTATAAAGCTAGGGTCTGCGCACTATCCACCATAATAATTAGAAAGAATGCAAGATACCGAGTTGGACAATAGTTACCTAGTGTTAGGTACGAGAGTGGTGGAAACTGAGTTTCATCTACAGTATCAGAAGTAACTGCTAACATGAGAAGGTGGCGCAGCGAATAAATACGCATTAAATGTCACAATATCTCCTGCGTAGTTAGAATACTCAGAAAAAGTAGCCTACCTGTGGATGGCCCTAGGCGTCGGAGCAGATAACTGAGTTAGAATCCCCACAGGCGGCACCATGTACGCACGAGGAAAAGAACGCTGTAAATATAAAGCGTTGGTCGGTTGAAAAAATGAAATGGCGCAGCAGTAAATGCTGGGGTGTCCTGCTGATGTCACACTTAGCGGACGTCTGACGCCATATGTAAACATAAAAAATGTAAATAAACAAATGCTCAGTAGTGAGCCGTCTTACTTGTGGGATGGAACCCTGATGAATGCATAGTTGCAGCCACAGGAAGAACAAGAGCGGATCATCAATAAAGAAGCTACTGATTGGGCTTCATGCAAACATAAGAATGCAAATAAACAAATGCTCGTCAAGCTCTATAATGGGCCCTTGTACATGTAAGATAGAGTCCTATTAAATGCATGGTTAATGCCATAGAAAGAATCGAGAAGGCTCATCAATAAAGAGGCTGCTGGTTAGACTATAGGAGAATTAATGGTTGTATGATAAGTACCTCTGGTATGCAGAAGTCAAAGATCAAAATTAAAAATTATAAATGAAACTCGCTGGGAAAGAATAAACAGAGAATCAGATATGAAATGATTAAAGCTTGCTGAGGTACAACGTGAGGAGCAAGCTCCACAGATAAGTTAGGATACTGCACTTGCAAATTAAGCTACATGAATGAGTCCGGAACCATAGGCCATAAATGGTGATGAGAACCGTGAATGATAAAAAGGCACATGATAAGGAAAGTGATTTATTAAGTAAAGAGGGAAATAATGTAAAATGAAGTCCGGCTGTCAGGAAAGATAAGAAGTATAGTTGAATTATGGAGAACCAACCGGGAGCAAAGGAGGTGCAACTTGATTCCAAAGTTAGTTAGGTAAAAATCAAGAACAACATATGTATTGTAGTGTGTAGTATGAGGTATCCTTGTTTGAGTAAGTAAGATGGGCCCGTATCAGACATTGTTGCATGTGTAGACCTGAGTATTAATTTACAGAAAGACATTCATCTCATGATCAGTGTTAAGGCCACTAATAGTTGTGCGTAAGAAACAGATCAATTTACATTCAGTTTGTCTCAACTTAAGCAGAAGTTCACCACCACGTTTATTATTTTTGACTCGTATTAGGCCAATAAATCGCAAATCAGACTTATTGGCCAGCTGATGCTCGTGTTGCCAATGTAAGGTGAGTGGTAGTCTTGGGTCACTTTTCTTTGAACTGGCCAGATGCTCAGAAATTCTCGCTCGTAATTGTCTGATAGTGCTGGCAATAAATAACTTGCCACAAACACAGATCAGGCCATACACCACATACTTAGTTTTACAATTAATAAATCACGTTTCTTGATAGAGATTCCAGCATTGGTGATAAATTCTTGACAATCCTTAAAAGCATAATGACAGACAGTGCAATTCTCACACTTGTGGAAACCTGTAGGAGGTTTCAACCAATTCGTTGACAATAAAACATGTGTTGGCTGTTCTGAAGCTTTTCTGAAACCAATTAAAACAATATTTACACCAGCTGAATTTGTACTCTGTGAATGCTTTTACATAATTACTGTGAATCCATCTCCTATGTTGGGCTTTGCGCGTACAATCACATTCCCCCTATTAATTCTGATTACTGATTGCTTTTGAGCGTTGGAAGGGTAGGATCTGTGGGACTGTGCATGCAGCAGGCCTATGTCTTAATCATAACTATAGGTGGTTAATTACGCCCACAAGATCTCTTTTTCAAACCCCTCTCTACATTCATCTTCTGCCAACTTTTCTGCAACAGCAATGATTCATGAGGTGGCTGATACGTGTGAGGACGTCCCTAGATCCTTTACTCCTCGGGAAGCATCAAATGTTCCAAATATTTTAACCAACGCTCTCTAGGACTCTATCATCTTGGATGAATCCTTTTTGTCTGTGCAGGGGCATGGGTGATATGAACGAGAAAGACACAAGTGGACTGGTGAGTTCACCAGCTAAACACATTGCATGGAAGCAACATCAATCCCAGAGGGTTGATGACAATTTAACTCCAACACAAAGGCAGGCTAACTTTGACAAACTTCTGCACTCTGTGAAATGTTCAAAGAAGACGAGATTCCACCGCTTTAAGCCCAGTTGAACTAACAATTTGGGCTGGTTTGAGCAGAGGGGGCATCTTGAGACTATATAAATGTCGGAGAGTGGACCCATTAACCCCCCGCAGACCAGATCATCTGCCCCGATGGGAAGCGGATTTGGGCCTTCCTGGACAATACAGAATGGTTGGACATCTGGCCCAGAGCCCATTCATCCTCCTAATGCGTTATGAATAATGAATGTGCCATAAAGTTGCTATTCCGATGGTATTACCCCCGACCCTGATTCACCATTTTCAGGCATCCATTCCCCCTACCTGTTAGCGGAACTGTGGGGCACAAGGGACGTATTTTCATATGTGGTGGAGTTGCCCCTGTGTCTAGTTTTGGGAGTCTATTGCGGGAGTAATAGAAGATATAACACTGAGCAAACTCCCGATCTGCCCCAAAACTATGTTGCTGGGGTGCCCAGTGGAGGGGGTCTATCCCAAACCGGGGTGCGCGCTAAACTGCTAACACAGCTGCTATTGGCGGCATGCATCAACATTGCTCAATGCTGGAAAGCCCAAAGGGCCCAGACTTGATTCTATGTTGGGGAAAGATCTGGGATGTGTTGGTGTCAGAGAAAGTAACCGCAGCAAGGGAGGGGAAGCTTCACCAATTTCACACTATCTGGTCACTGATTCTCGAGTACGATGACAAATACTCAGCTCTAACTTTTAAACCTTGCCTGGCTCGGCTCTATCTGGGTCAGGGTGGGAAGGGATGAGAAGTACAGGAGAGGAAAAGCGCTGGTGGGAAAGTACTATGTGAAAATGGGTGACAGTCGGGGTTCTCTATGATTGTCTTGCCTAGAACGGTGTCTATCCACAATGGTATTGTGTTGTTGTTGTTTGCTCCAACCGGTTAATAAAAATATGTATACGAGATTCAAATGTCCTGCCCAACTTGGACGCTTTGGGCCCAGCCTAAAGTTCAGCACTTCACTTAGTGCTGGAATCGTTGCTTTGGCTCTACGACAACATCAAGGAGTCAGTACAGCAAAACCATCTCATAATTTTAGAGACAGATAACAAAATCCAGAAAGTTTTGATATAGTCAGTGTGAATAAGAAAAAGAAAACTTTTAAGTAAGACACCTTGAAAGAATGGAGCCAAACAATGAAAGTTTGGTCTGGCTGGCTGGATCTGATACTCACTGAGTCTTGGAAATAGAGTGCGACCCCCTAACAATCTCTCACCATTAATTGTCACCTTTATTGCCGGGACATAACGAGTCCATTAACACTATGAACGAGGAGCAGAGTGTTCTAGCAGCCATGGTTAGCCCAATTTCTCTTGTACACATGGCTAAACCGGGACAAACCCAGCAACACAAAAGCGAAAACAAAAGACGACAGCAACAAAAGAAGAATCCGCCATCAAAAAACAATGGCAGAAGAACATCTTCACTAAAGTCCCTGGGGTCATTGTCGATGGTAGAGGAAATGGGCAATGAATACATTGAGGAAATAGAATCTCTACGACCTTTGCCTAATGTGCCCCTTATGAGCCAAGAAGATCATTAAGAGATTCCAGTTGAGGTGAATAAACAAATCAACAAAAAAATCACATCCTTTGGAGACCTTGGCTCAGCCAACAGCCCCATTTTCTTCTGAGGTATGAACATCAGACATAGAGAACTTTACCTGTAACGCTAACAGGATAGGGGGACATTCACTTCAGGCAGTCGTACTGGCACATAATGGACCCAACTGGTCACCTGAAGCATTGCAACAAACTATAAATGGCTCTCTTTCAAACCAGGAGTATCCAACAAAAGATCAAATACTACTGAACAAGTTAAACCTAAAAATCCATTGGATGGGCCAACATATCCCACATCAACAGAGAAACAACTATGAATAGAAATAAAGTTCTCAATCAATTCCAAACGATTTTGGTTCTGAGATCGTTGCGCTCTGGCGATATATCACTCTGTAGAGTTCTCCGACTGAGAAATCGTTTGGTATGTCATTTCTACTCAAACTAAGTTGCAAAATTGGTCTTTGAAGAGCAGGCTACGCTGAGATCTTAGGTATTTGACCATTATGAAATCCACAATGCGGCAGAGGCAATTTCATTTTTAGCTACATCGATAGCTAAGGCTTCTCCAATAAATAAAGTCCTAAAACAAGATCTAGATGTTCAACAAGTCATTCAAACGGGCACTCCAACTAAAGATGTTCCAACGGGTTCCAATTGGCACTGGTCTTGGTTGGAGGCGACCTTTAAGATGTTTGCCAACTCGCAACAGGCTTCATAGCAGTTTTAACAATCACCAATTTAAGCTTAACTTCCTGGAACGTCAGTAGTTATAATAACTTGGTCAAGGCCTCTAACTTGACACATGACTTCTTGGATAAAAAAGCATACTTTTACAGGAAACTATGTCTAAATTCCACTTTGAATTAGAAAGATGCTTCACTTTTGCAAAGCCAGCTACTCCAGGTACCACAGGTTGCCCATCGGGAGGACTGGCAATCGCCCTTGACTTGGGTCTAAAGGTGACCTATGAGCAAATAGAAACAAGCTGCGATGGATTATTAGCGATAGTTTTTACATCACAAAACGGGCTGCACTGATAGTTAACCTCTACTGGAATCCTAGAAAGACAGCACTTAATGTCATGCAAAAGGGACTGGTGGACCTATTTACAAATTGGCTGCTCTTAGGCCACCCCTTTAACATCATTGTGGGTGGCGACTTCAACACCAGCTTGTATAGAGGGGCCCTGGTTAAATAATAAACAATCTGCCACTGTCGGGCTCCTGGATGGCCTGGCAGTGAGAGCCCAAAAAAGGGACCGCTTTATGCAACAATGGGGCCTACAACTAGACTTGCCAGCAAGTGGGTTTGATGTAGGGGGACTACATCATGGAGGGGAGGTTCTTCATCCTCTTGGATAGATTATATATACACTTAACCAATCATTTACACTCTGAGCCGTTCCCTGCTAATAGAGGACCTGGGCCTTAGTGACCATTCAGCCCTTCACTTTAGGCTAAAATTGGAAGTGAAAATACATCTGACCTCTCAACGTCTGGTCCCACTTTCAATTGACGGGGGAGGATTGACTGTAACATGGAACGTAACTTCATGCTGCGACTATTTACTTATTAGGGGTTGCCAATAGTTGGAACCTATTTATTTATTTATTTTGTTTATTTGTTTTTGGTTTATGAGAAAACCTTTACAAAGAAAGAATATTAAAAGTTCCAATTTCATACAAAAAGCAGTTGTTTCCTGCGTATTTAAGAATACAGGAAGCGAAGGAGTAAAGTGACAAAATTAAAATAACAAGGCAAAATACAGGCTCAGAAACCAGGGATTTGACTAGACAGACTGATCCCCTTGACTGGAGAGTTCAAGAACATGACTAGTCTGTTGATAGTTCCTTAAGATAGTAAGCTTCTCCAAAATGTTTACTATCTCAGCAGTTAGCATGACTTCTTGGCCAGAGATCAGTCTATCCCAAAATGCGTCCTGAACTAGGCTCTCCTCTCTAGTTACAAATCTCCCCAGTGATGATACCCTGATCGCCCATGTGCCTTCGCACTCCAGCAGCAGGTGTTTGAGGGATTGTAAATTCGGAGAGGCACAGATCTTGCAAAAGCTTATTGCCTTCTCACCCTGGTTTCTTTGGTCCAGTATTTCACCCGTGTGGGCTTTATTCAGTCTGAGGAAATTCTTTCTGATTCTTTGGTCCGTGAATTTTTCCAGGTAGCGCGGGATGGTGCCGAGCTTTCTGTCCGCTGTCAGGAATAGGTTTGGGGGGGGTTAAGCCTTCTGATTCCCTCGATCGTTTTAATCCAGTCCTCCGTTTCTAATATTTTTTTGACTTTCTTAGGATTTTGTGTGAGAGTTTCTGTTGTTAATTCCAGCCTATGTAAAATGCAGGCAATCTTTTCTTCCAAGCCATGGAGTTTTTTTTGATTTTGACTTTTTTAGATGTTGATTTACGTCGAAGAAAAGGGTGGATACATTAGCTGTAATTATGTTACGATAGAGGGGCAGTAGCTTCCACTCTGCGCTGCAATTCAGAGAGGTCAGACCCAACTCAAATCTCAGACTAGCGAGATGAGTGCACGATGGAAGATGAAGAGAAGATTTCCACAAAGAGCCCTCAACTTTGCTCCAATCATAGTTCCACTAAAGAGGCTTTGCCTCAAGGCCGTAGAGAAGGACCGGGACAACTTTGCCTATGTAGGACTTCTTGAGCGGAATTATAGAAAATTTGCAGAATCTTCCTTTCAGATTTTTCATTTGTGCAATCATTTTTGATTTCTTCCCCAGAATGGAGTGTATCACCTTGTTTAAGGTAGGGTGGGCAAGGATTTCATATCCCAGGTATGTTAACTCGTCCACCCGTGGGATTGCTTTGCTGTCCAAAACCCAGTTTCTTGAGGTCACCCTTTTTTTTGCATGTTTAAAGATGAGGACCTTAGATTTAGATGGATTAATTATGAGACCGTTCAGTTTGGCATACTCATTAAGTTTGGATAGGAGTTGTTGTAACCCTATCACTGAACCATCCAGTAGCACCAAGTCATCTGCGCAGGCTAACCAATGGAGTTTTCTTCCATTAATACTGGGGCAGATTAATGATGCAGATGCTAGGAAGTCTCCAATGTCTGAAAGAAACTAATTAAAGAATAATGGTGCACCCAAGCAACCTTGTCGTACTCCCTTCAGGACTTTGATTGTTTCAGATAAATTGCCTGGTTCGTCCAATCTCACTCTAATGGTAATGTTCTTGTGGAGTTCTATAAGCATTGCAAGAAGGGGTGCCGGAATCCCCCAATTATTTAGTTTCTGCCAGAGGAGGGATCTGTCTACAAGGTCGAACGCTTTTGATAAGTCGACCCACACCCCGTATAGTGGAGAACCTTCTTTCTCATTTGAGCTTTCGCTCAACAGGTTCAGGATTAGTCCATTAAGACTGGTAGAAAGGCCTTTCCTGAAACCTGTCTGCTGAGGGGGAAGGATGTGTCTAGAGTCTACCCATAGAGTAAGTTCTTTCAGTATTAGTCTCATAAAGATTTTGCTGTCTATGTCCAAAAGGGCGATGGGTCGATAACACGCTGGGTTTTGCCTGTCACCCCCCTTAAAAAATGGAATAATAAGTGCGCTCTTCCATGATGGTGGGAAGACTTTGTTCTTTAGAATTTCTTGAAATAAATGGAAGAGTAATTTTGCCCACAACTTTGGTCGGTTTTTGAGCACCTGATAAGTGAGGCCATTCGGACCTGCTGCCTTAGAGACAGAGGAGGATGTAATAAGGTCCTCAATTTCTTCCTCAGAGAATGTCAGCGACCAGGTTACGTTTGGGTGAGGATGATCTCTGAGTTCAGTTGCTTCAAAGTTTTTGGACAGATATTCCACCCACTTGTGCTCGGGGACTAAATTGCAGAGTGAGCTATTTTGGCCGGTTTCCAGTTGGTTTAATGCCGCCCAAAAGTTCCTGCAATTATTTGCATTGAGGAGGAAAAGCATTCTCTCCCCGTCTTCTTGACGTTTTTGATGCTTGTGGTTCTTTGACCAATTCCGATACGTTTGTTTAGCCTTTTTGATCTTTTGTATACAGCTGGGCTGGTCTTCTGTTTTATTTTGTCTTATATGGCGTAATGTTTGGCACAGTATTCTCTTCTTGTTGAATGTTTCCTCATCGAAATTATGAAGGTGCATCTGCTTCCCTGCGGTCTTTCCTTCACTTGGCTGGCAGGTGGACCACACAAATTTCCCAAATTTTTCTGGGTGCATTTCATTTGCCCATATAACAGGAGGAACGCCTCCAGAAGTTTGTTTAGCTTATTTACCCCATTTCTGTATTTAACCACTTTCAGTCTACCTTTGTAACCCTCCAATTCCTGTGTGACATGTGGGTTGGGGGCTCTCTGAATTTTGGGGAAGAGGAGGTCCAGCCTGGCGTGGTCACTCCCCCCTTCCCAATCCAGAGTAAGACTGGGACAAAGTAGGGTAAGAGATGATGAAATGAAGATGTAGTCTAAGGTTGATTGCAGAGCCCCTTGACGCCAGGTTGGTCCGGACACTTCCACAGACCTACTCTTTTCATTCATCATGTCCAGGTCCCATGACTGGAAAAAATTCCACCATTGCTTCCCTTTCCGTATAGTACTTTGTTTAGTTTGGCCAAACCTCACATTCCCTGAATTAATACAGTCAGTATTCAGGTCCCCTGCAATGTTGATCTGTGCTCCCTCATATTTGCTCTTAGCCGTTGACAGTAGGAGGTGTAGGGATTCTATGAAGTCTTGGAGTTTTTACCTAGCAGGGTTCCAGTAGACATTAACCAGGATTAGGGTAAGCCAAGAATCCTTCGGTCCTATCTCTGCTTTGCAGGCTTGTATGCCCACCATGTTGTTGCATAGTGGAACGATTTCTTTGACACTAGAATTTTTGGTTGCTATTAAGAGGCCTCCTGCTGTCTCCCTTTCAGTTTTTGTGCGGCCTTAAGATTTTGTATTGTGAAGCCTTCTATTTCAATGGGGTTAACCAGCCATGTTTCCTGAAACAGCATGATGTCATTCTGTTGTAAAAGATTATTTTTTAGCAGCTTTTTCCTCAGGAAACTCGGCCCTCTGGTGTTCCAGGAAATTAATCCGAGACCGGTTTGTCTAAAGACTGTTCTGCTCCTCGCCTAGTTTCAGAAAGATTTGTGTGACAATTTCTGGGATTTTTGCTAACAGGTTCTCATTTAGTTTGGGCCCAGGTGAAACTTTGCTTTGGGGCTCTCTTGTCGCTTTAGTGGTGCCCATAGAGGAGGATGCGTCCTCCACTCCTGTCTTTTTAGGACCTGAGCGATTGCCATACCTTCCTTCCTCCTCTGATTCAAATACCCGAAGACCTTCTTTAGCTAGATCGTGTTTGTTAGTGATGAGGGCCTGTTGCGCCTTTCTAGAAGTGAGGGCTATTTCCACAAAGAATTTATCTTCTCTGATCGGAAATGAAAGATACTCAATGTCTTCTGAGGCAAATAGAAACAAATTGTAGTTCTTTTTAATCTCTGAAAGTAGAACTGATCTGCTCAGTGATTTTTCCTTATTTTGTTTTTCTAATCTCAGCCACACTTTTGGAATGGTAAAATTAGGCTTCACGGTTTCTTCTTTTGTTATGGGGGAGCAGTACTGTTTTCTTTCCAGTTTCACTCTGTTGTCATCCTGAGGAGGAATTGCAAGATTTGTGAATTTCCCTAATCCATTCCGACAATCAACTTCAATAATTGTGGCTCTTGGTGGAGATGCTTCTTGGGCAGCTGTTAAGGGAGCAGCACTAGTGAGAGCGGAGGTGAAGCTTGTTTTCCCCATCGGTTTTAAGAAAATTGGCGCTAATTTTATAGCAACTTGATTTCCCTCCAATTTACCCACATTTGTTTTTCCCCTATTCAATTTTTGTTTCAAAAATATTGGGGCAATTTTGATGTTTGTATGGGATGATTTTTGATTTTTGTTATTAAGGGCTGCAGATGGAGATGTTATAGGGGCCGTTTGGATACCAAAGTTTGAAGTTTGAATTTTGCTAACACTGGGACCTTCCTTGCAATTTGGGCCTGCCTTTTTCTTCCCTTTTTCCCCCGGTGCACATTTATTGGCTTGTGAAGTAAGCGGATTTGTGGTCTGAGAGGGATTGGAAAGAGGCAGAGCAGCTGTACTGGTTTCCGCTGTCTTTTCACCAGACGAGTGGTCAGATTTTTCAGAAATGTGTTATTTCCTGTTTTTTTAGGAACATTGTTTCTCTGGTTCTTTGATTTCTTCGTGTTTTTGTCATGTAAAGTAAAGGGAGTGGTTTCTTTGGACCTGCCCCCTTTTTTCTTTTTTTGCCGCTTTTTGCTTTTGGTTTTCAAAGGTTCTTCTGGGCTCTGGCTCCCACTGCCGGTCAGTTGATCTTGTGTATTATCTCCGTCAGTTTTTTGGGCGCTATCGCCAGTGTCTTCAATGATGTCAATGTCGACATTTGCCAGTCTTCGAAATTCTTCCAGAATAGAGTCTGAAAGCGGGGTGTCGTCAAAGCAATCTTTTTCACCCTCCCCTGTTGGAATCTCATTCTGGTTTTGGGAGTTTTGTATTCCCGAAGGGAGCTTCTTTAAGAGTTCTTGAGTTGTAACACTACTTTTTGCTCCCTCTTTCAGTAGATTATGGATTTGGGCAATGTCTAACCCTTGTTTGACACCCTCAATTTGGGTTTCTTTCAGAATTGGAATCAAAATTGCATTCATGATGTTGTTAGTGGCAACCAGTGCTGATTCATTCTTCGAGATTTCATGTGACATCTCCAAGAGGAGACCCGCTTGTGTCTGTACCTCAGTTTTAAGAAGGTCAAATACCGAGACCAAGGAATTTAGAACAAAGCTCAAAGCTGCCAAGGGACTTTCTCCTGGTGGAGGGGATCTTTCGGGAAAGATTACTGTTGGATCTTCCAATTGGTCTTGGTTGATTGGCGAGCTTGCCCTATTGTCTTGGTTGGTATTTACGGGCGTTTGATTATTTTCTTCACTTTCTATTGATGGAGTATTTTCCAAATTCGTATTGTCGTGGGAGGGTGGCTGCCAGATGGAATCAATAATGTCAACCAGGTCGTTGGCACTCTTGTTTCTTTTTCTGCAGAAGTGGTCATTAATTCTGCTCTGAATCTTTCGTGTTGTCAGGGTATACTCCATCCCTCGTTTCCAACCTTTCTGGATATGGAGGTTTGGGAACGACCCCCTCAGGGGTTTGCTGACTCTCTGTATTACTGAGAGTGTAGTTCGTAGCACATACCGGCTGAGCTATAGCAGGGTCGAGAGTGGTAGATGCCCCCTGGCCAGCCTCGCTCCCAGCCTCCAAATATGACCCATCCTGTCCAGCCATATCTTCTTCAAGAGGTGAACTCCGTAGTCTCATTATGGGCCTTAAACAAAGACAGATGCTTATACCAATTAATGGAGTAGCCTTTGAATTTGTTTACCTTTTTGGTGCAGCCCCAGTGCGCCAAACATTTGCTTAACAGTCCCTGGGCTTTACTCCTACCGGGCTTAACGCCGCAAGGGTGACTGTGGCTGCCCTTTAAGGTGGTTGAGAGTCACGTGATGAGCACGTGACTTGCAGCAGTCTCCGCCCCCTCTGGGGAACGAGCGTGGAACAGCAAGAGTCTCCTGACTCGCAGTGCTGGTGAGGAAATGACAAAACAAACGCACGTTCGTTTCAGGAAAAGTTCAAATAATGCAGCAGAAGCACTCCGTTCGGCAGACTGTGGCTGCCCTTTAAGGTGGTTGAGAGTCACGTGATGAGCACGTGACTGGCAGCAATCTCTGCCCCCTCTGGGGAACGAGCGTGGAACAGCAAGAGTCTCCTGACTCGCAGTGCTGGTGAGGAAATGACAAAACAAACGCACGTTCGTTTCAGGAAAAGTTCAAATAATGCAGCAGAAGCACGCCGCTCGGCAGGCTGTGGCTGCCCTTTAAGGTGGTTGAGAGTCACGTGATGAGCACGTGACTGGCAGCAGTCTCCGCCCCCTCTGGGGAACGAGCGTGGAACAGCAAGAGTCTCCTGACTCGCAGTGCTGGTGAGGAAATGACAAAACAAACGCACGTTCGTTTCAAGAAAAGTTCAAATAATGCAGCAGAAGCACGCCGCTTGGCAGATTGTGGCTGCCCTTTAAGGTGGTTGAGAGTCACGTGATGAGCACGTGACTGGCAGCAGTCTCTGCCCCCTCTGGGGAACGAGCGTGGAACAGCAAGAGTCTCCTGACTCGCAGTGCAGATGCTCTCTGGAAACGGGACAGGAGCGATTCGTAAAGGGTCCTATTTACAAACATCAACTTTAACAAGTCTACAACACCAAACCTAATCACCTTGTTCGATAAAGGAAAGTTCCCATAGTTCAAACCCCACACTCATGTGTATAAAAAACAGTCTAGTAGAGGCAAAAAACATAAGAGGACACATCTGATAAATCTTCAAACAAACGACACGACAATGTAAGTATATACATTGGAAAAGCTTTGTATATTACAGAGTTATAAGAATGCTGTCAACAGAATCCAAATCCAAATGTACATCAAAGATAATCAAAACATCTTAAAACAGCTAACGCACCAACACCGCAGAATTTTCGATAACAGTTGGATCTAGGGTGGCTTTGGTTAAACATACACTTACATGTTTGATTGCAGAATAGACCCGATCCAACTATTACTCAGTTAAGTTTACTGTTCCGAAAGGTCTCATTACGGAGGACCCGCGATTGATCGGGCCTCTGGAACAGGGAGTTTATCCGTGGGATGAGGAGGATATATTATGGGCCATAACTAGGCTAAGGCCTCCAGGGCACCTGGCCCTGATGGCTTGGTTTCTGTTTTACTCCAGAGTGACCGACGGGCTTGGGTGGGTCCTCTAGGTGCTTTGTTTTCTTCTATTATCGCCATTCATGTCTTTCCCTCTTCCTGGCATGAGTCATTATACCAATTTTTAAAAAGGGTGAAACTAGCAATGCCAACAATTATAGGTTGATCGCACTACTTGATGCAGCCAACAAGATATTCTGCTCTTCTTTTACGAGATCTGAATTCTTCTTTGGGCATCTGGGGGTGTTGAATCGTTGCCAGGTGGGTTTCAGAACTGACACGGGAACTGTCCTTAATTCTACTATCATGGGCCATTTACTGGAATCAGTAAAAAAGGGGGCCATGTGTACCATCTACACAGCCTCCCTGGACATGCGTAGCGCTTTTGCTAGAGTGAATAGATCCCACATGTGGAATAAGCTGTTAGGAAGGTCTGTTCCCTTGAAACTGGTGCAACTAATGTCTGCTTGTCACACAAACACGTCCGTCAGGACAGGGCTAACAAAAGAGGGTGCCGTGATGGGCCCAGTACCAACCTTTGTGGGTCTAAAACAAGGTTATATCATGGCACCCACCCTCTTTGATGTTTACCTTAGTGGCTTGGAAAATATTTGGAAAGAGGCAGCAGTCACATTCCCAGTTAATCTGGGCATGCAAAGCTAAACACCTTAATATTTGCCAACGGTTGGAATTCCTTTTACAAATCTCCTATAGGCCTTAGTAGAAAGTTAAATCTATACTTTTTTTACTCCAAATAACAATCTAATGGTCAACGACAGAAATCCAAGATCATTATTTTCTCCAATAAAGTGAAACCAAAAACAATGACATGGCGATTTTGGCAAGAGTGACCTCTATACAATAGCTGGTTTATGTGCTTTCGAATATTGGTTCACTTTCAGCAAGTAAGATCTATCTTAGACAAAAATCTAGGCCTTTCATTTGCCAGATGAAAAGATTGATGTTTAGCCTTTGTGAACTTTCCCTCCTTCCTGCTATTAAATACTATTTGGCAAAAGTGGAGCCTACCATCTTGTATGGGCTAGATTTGACAACCCTTGGTTTTGGCCTATATTTAAATACTACCCAAGGAGTTATATGGAAAGAGACTTTAGGCCCCTCCATTTCAATACCCAACGGAATAATCTGGCACAAACTGGGTTTGATTTCACTTCATGCGAGGACCAAGTGGAGGAAACTGGCAAATTATTCTAAAATTATCTCCCCGCCTAATAATTCTCTATACGAGAACCTGGGTGAATTGGTAACAAACCAGTCTGTTTCATCTTTAAGCCTATTTAAAGCAAGTTGTTTGGAAATCCTGGAGGACGTTAACTCCTCGGCAGAGGAATAGGCCTAAAGGCCTTCTGTTACACCAATTCTTTGTGAATATATATTTTTTGTATGAAGGTTGATAACTTATCCCATCACAAGACTTGCAATGAATATGCCAGGTTCCCCAAAAAAGGGTGGACCTGCCCAAATTCATGTTCAATACGCGCATCATACATACGCATTAGCCTCAACCAATCTCCCACACTAGAGCGAGTGGGCTCTTGGAAATCGCAGGTAGAGACTAGGTTACACTGTAGACTGTTTGATTCCATGGCTACTCCTGAAACCTTGAGGCATTTGGTCATAGATTGTCCTCCAAGGACACTAGATTTAAATCCTTCAGTTCTTTAGTGCCGCCACAGTTGAGTATTCTGAGAGAGATCTTTTAAGAACGTTTGATGTGGGGAGATGTGGGGCGATAGAGTATCACTCATAATTGCTTTGCAAAGATTTTTAGTGGAGACTTAGCAAAATAGAAGAGACTGTTCAGGACATGTAAAGACTCTAAAACCTGTTTAAAACTATGATTTTAGTATGACTATAATTTTGTTTAATGCTTTTTTCTTTTTTTTATTGTTTCTTTTCGATTTCCTTTCTTTGGATTTTATTGTATTGTAATGTGTTGAATTGTGAAATTTATTTTTGAAAACCAATAACACAAAAAAAGGAAAAAAGAATGCTGCCTATTCGCTATCTTGAACTGCATAAGATGAAACGAAGAGTTTAATAATACATCCTTACTAAGGAAACATGCATATTTTCACTGCACATCTCTGATTCTATGGTTGAGATCTAAGCTTTGCTTATCTCAGACTTTCAAAGAGTCTACCAGCTCATGTCGAATGAGTCTATAAATGGGAGACATGTGTACCACCAGCAGAGTGCACAATATGTTAAATACATGGATTTGTTGGTGCCTCATTAGGAAACATGGGCCATTTGTCTTTGAAGGTTTCCCTAATGCAGTAGAAGTCGAAGATGGTCATAATGCATCTCACGTTTTTGCTCTGAAACTCCGTGAGCATTACACATTTTCTTTCCGGGAAAATGTTGTCCAATGTTTGAATTCTCCAATGTTTGAATTTACATTGTTTCCCATATGGAGCATAATTTGAAGGTCAAGTATCTGACCTGTGACTGGGAATCTCCAAAGATCCACATATTCAAGGAACAGCCTCCTTCAGTCTCTGAAACAGTGTAGCCTTTGCTTGTAAAGTAGTTCTAACAGAATTGTGCAGTGGGCACTGGCAATCAAAATCTTTAAATCTTTAGTCTTGCCGGAGAGCACCCTGTCTTTCTGTTTTCGTATGCAGCTTATCAGAATTTGAATCCTACCAATATGCTGGAAATTGTCCTCCGTACATGATATAGTACTGTTCAAAATCAGGTGCATTGTAGCTGTCTTGGTTGTAAGGTCTTGCCCTGACAGGCGAGTTTATTCAAAGGGCCATGGATTTCAGATAAATTCTGTGAATGCACCACCCCCTGTTAACTATTGAAAAATGCACACCCAGCCTAAATGAGGGCATTATGGAAATAATATAACACAGTAGCTGATGACTCCAGAGATTTGAAGAGGAAGTATTTTACTCCATATTTGTAACCTTTAAGAGTAAATATGATTTCAAGGGAGTACACATGTGAAAACACAAGAGAGTAAACCGCATGTGGCATCCAGCCGACACATTGGAAAAAGTAAAAATTGTATGGAAATGATCCTGGGTCCACATGAAAGAAAAACGGGTTTCTCTCACAATGAACAGGTAAAGGGCATTGGGCAGTGTGAGAAACCTCACGGTGTCTCACTTACTGTTCCCACGGTATCTGTCATCCAGGTGGCCAGGACACGGCCATCGCTATTGGATCCAATTCCTGGGTGTGGACAAGTGGGAGAGGATCACCTGGATTGGGCTGGGGGTGTCTTCGGGGAGTGGAAGTAGGACACTGACGGGTGTGACAGGGTACCACATTCCCTGTAACACCTTTTTTTTTTTCCCCCCATCCGACCTGGTTGGATACTTAAAAACTCTACCCTCCCCTCCCTTTTCCGACACAAACACTTTCTTACACTGTAACAGAGCACAGACTAACACCAGAACCGTTTATCTGCCATGTCCCAAAACACGGATCAGGCAGAGTTAGGCAATTGACAACAACCACCCACAACTGGCGGCTCTTTACCTTCCCCACAGGGATAAAAGGCAGAGCACGAAAGCACACTTCCAGCTAGGCCGAACGCACAAGGAGACAACTTCACCAAACCAGCAGTTCAAACGGAGGCGATAGGCGGCGAGACCTGGAAGGACGATGAAGGGGGAAATACCTTTGCCCTTTTCAACTCAAACCCGCAAAGCCTCTGAAAGGGAAATCCTAAGACCGGGAGCTTACAGCTGGCGTGTGGAGGAGCAGATGTCAACGGTACAGAGGGGCCTCCCGCATTGATAGCACAGGCGGGGAGGTGTGCTGGCTACCATGGGGCCGTCCTTGACTCCAGAGGCAAGGCCAGACAGCAGATTTAAACCAGCCGGTGAGTTGGAGGAAGCTGATAGCAAACTGACGTGTGTTGAGCACAATGTTGCAAGTGGCAACATTTGATGAACGCAGGAAACTGAAATAAAGAATCTGTGTGTATAAGAACTTTTGTGAAAGCCCAGAAAAAGGGCTAGCGCTCAGTCGAAGGACTCTTGCTGCCCCCTTGAGTGTTGAAAACTGCAAGTACCAGAAGGCCCTAGGAAAGGCTGGTGTGATATGTCAGAGTGGTCTTACAAAGGTCATAACAAATCCTTTGTACAATCGAAAGTCTCTGACTCCTAGTTGAGAGAAAGATAGGGGAAGGGAACGCTGCTTTCTGAGAAGTTTGTGAATTTTGAAATAAGGCAAGTTTGAACCCGACCGAGGGATGCCGAAAGAAAGTTAGGAAAAGGGATCCTGCGTTTTCTGACGAGAATAAGCAAATCACAAACTGTGTTGGAATTACATGAACTGTGTTAAAGAATGCCGTAGTGAACTCGGCAGAGGGAGGCCCACCTTGCAAGAAGGATCCGAGCCCAGCAGAGGGAGATCCCAGGGGCGAAGAGCAATGGCCCAAGGAACTTTTGTTTGCTTGCCATTTGTATGAGGAGGGGTGAAGAATAATAAACCGGGGAACAGTGTCAACGCGAGTGAACCCGGTAGAGGCTTGTCCACATTGTTGTTGGTTTAAACGGACATTAAAGCTCTCGAAGATTACGAGCAATTATCTGAGGCCGTGGTGAACCCAACAGACGGAGGCCCATTTGGCAAAGAGGTTCCAAGCCCGGTGGAGGAAGGTGCTAGGGGCGAAGAGCAATCGGCCAAAGGTTCAAGATTTCCCAAGGAACCTTTGTTTGTTTGTTGTTTTGATCCATCAGGCCTTCTAAGGCAAGAGACTTTGAGGAAAGAGACTTGGTCCTTGAAGGTTCTGATATCATGGAACTGGAACTTTGAGCCTCGTGCTGGAGAGGCCCAGGAGTGTGCTGTGCTCAGGAGTTCCGCCTTGTCCCGTGCTTCAAACGTGGGGACGTGAGACCCAGCCATACCGTTCTGACTTATCATTTGTGAACACTTCTTTCTTTTCTGGTGAACATTATCCCACACCGTTTTTGTAACTTAGTGGTAAGGATTAACAATAGTTTAACTATAGGCCCTTTTTTTTCACAAGGCACTACGAGGACTGCCGTATTTTTTGATGGTCCTAGCTTGCTCCCATCTTGGTTTCAGATTTAGTTTAGGTGTTTTTCTCACCCATTATAAAGTTCAATAAACACCCTTGAACGGTGATCACTTGTGCCTGTCTTTACTGTTGCCACCATGAGTTCCTTACAGCAGTAGAACACACCCCTTCTCACCAAAGGAACAGATGAGCACTAACACAGTGAGCTTCCCTCACACTAAACGGAAAAGGTGAATCGGGGCAATGGCAATGCAAACTTTCTCCACACTGAACAGGTAAATGTAGGGCCTTAGAAAAACAAGCTGCACTTGCATAAAAAAGGAAAAGCATAGGCCTCAGCAGTGCAGATCCACATAAAAAATAACTTGTCCTGCATGGGCTAAGATATCCAAGCTCCCCTCACCTAGAATAGGAACACAGTAAGAGCAGTGGGAGCACCACCCATATAGAACAGGAATAGTTAAATGTGTCTGCCATGCAAGCTCCTCAGAGACGGAACTAATCTAGCATCAAGGCATGAAATAAGTAGTGTTCTGTAGCAATTTCCTATGCACATCTGTAGGTTTGCTAATTAAATTGATACTTGTGTCAAAGATAGCTATTTAAGTTATCTGTTCAGTAAAAACACAACTCATCCTGCATTCTTCTCTTGCCCTCAGTACTCTCTCCCTCTTTTCTGTGTTCACTGCAAGTTCAAAGGGGCTAATGTAGAGAGAGTGCGGCAGTAATCGTCCCTTCCACTCTCAAGAGCCAAAGGCCTGTGCAGGAGTGCTAGGCAAGAATGTGTTCTTTTTTAAATAAATGAAAACCAGAAGTAATTTGAATGATAACTGTATCCTGTCTGGCAAAGACCAGGATGTGTTAACTTTATTTTGTTTAAAAGACAGTCATGCAATTCCATTCCTAAAAAAATATAAATTGTTATATAATACATAATTACAGTTTTGCTACCATAAAACACTGCATTGTTTCATGCTTTACAGTAATGTTTAGGCTAGTGTATCCAAATTTCATAGTGTAAACTAGATTTAATTTTGTTTGGGAAGATGCATCACAGTGACGAGTGAATACAAACATAATGTGCATGATCACACAGCCAAATGCTTTTCATGGCAAACCTAGTTCTGTGAACTGCTGGTTGCCTATATATGTACTACTGGTGCTCAACCCATGAGCTGATCCCATACTCCTTGATATTCTATCTTATCACCGTGTTGCTTTATACCAGCTACCCTGAAAGTGAGATGTCGGCAAACTACAATATTCCACCTAGTTTGGCCAGTTCTCTGCCTGCTACACCATATACTCTGCTTAGTCTCTTAGTTTCTTTCCTCTTACATAATGAATACACAAAGCTAACTAGATGTTTACGCAAAATAGTAATGAAAGGTTCCATCCAGTCTGTACAACTACAGATCTGCTGCAATACCATACCCTGCAGTTAGCCTCGAGAGCTTGATTTGCTCTATGATTATGAATGCATTATATATTAGCATCTGTTGGAGAGACCTGGCCAAACTTCAGAGCCTTTTTTATCATATCTATTTATTTGTATCCATTCATGCAGCTAACCTTTTACATCTTACAGTCGCTCATCTAGTGCTCGCAAAGTCTACTCAACCACTCGAAGGGCGAGTACCATTTGAAGGGAGCTTTGCAGTAAATGTTAAAAAAAGTTTTACTATGCATGGCCTGCCAAACAGAAAGTGGGTTTGTGGTGTCCTGCACCATTTTACAGAAAGCACTTTTAAATTTATCATCCATTGCTATGGGTCGAGTGCATTTCTTTTATGTCGAGTAGGTAAACTAAGTTACTTGACCTGCAGGTCTAGTGGAATTTTAAAGAATTTGCAAGGCCTGACTCTTCTCACTAATGTCTTACTTCACCTGTATGCAACAATGCTGTATTGATGCTCATTTTATGCTTTGGGTACAAATAACTTCTGGTGACATTGAAAATATTCTTATGACATTGCTAATCAAATGGGTTTGTTTGCTAATAAAGAAGATTTGAATTACCAAACTCTGCTAATCAATTTTTGAAAACTAATTTATGCCTTGATCATTGATAGAGACTAGTTCAAATGCGTAGGCTAACTCGGTTTCTGGAATTGAAAAAACTCCACATAGAAGGAATTCAGTAAACCGCAATAAGAAGGAATTAATCCTTGGAACAACAAATTATGTATGTACCAATTCCTAGTTCACTTCCTAAAGCATGTTGTAATTGAAGTCATTAATATAGCACCTTTTACCATTACTATAGTCTCAACGCGCTTGTGGTACTCGGAGGTTTAGAAAGAGTGTGTGCATTTTGGCCAAGATAAGGAATTGGGGGGCTGGCCCGGCTTTTGTAAGCAACCCCAGAGATCATGCATGTGGACGGTGCTGTGGGAGGTTAGGAGAGTGTGCGAGTGCAAGAGACTAGTTATGTGCCCAGCTGGACCGCATTTTGTCATAGGTCGTCACTGTATTTTAAAGGCCATGGTGTTTAGGCTTAGTCTGGTGTAAATAGTGGAAACGTTATGTGCCCAGCTATGCCAAATTTGTCACAGGTCATCGCTGCATTCTGTAGTGCGGGTAGCCATGCCTGTGGCCGATGTCCACCGAAGTGGTGCATTTATACGTACCTTGAGGCTCTGATGGAGCTTTGTTGTTGGCGCTGTGATCCTTGAGCGTGAGTCCTAGACCCACTATCCGGATCGCTATGATAGCTTGTCCATGAAGCTTGGAAGACCTATCATATTGCATCTTCTAGGCGCGATGGATCAGTTGTCATATTATCTTCTAGATGCAATATTGAGGCTCCCTGCTTACCTTTATTTGTGATTTGCTGGCAATACTCATACATAAAAGCTCATTAGACTGGCTAAATCCAAGGTCTTCTGGGTGTACTGAGAGAGGGGAGTCCAGAGGATAAGGTATCCTAATACTCGGTTTGAGTAATGTAAGGAACTCTTAAGTTTTGAGTGCGTGTGGTAGTATATGGATTGCACTATTGATGTGAACTATTAATTTAGAGGGAAGCTGTTGTCCCTAGGCGGGGGCCGCGCGATTACAGCGGCCTCCACCTAGTGTAGCATGACCATGTTCCGTATTTGGCCATTGCATTAGCAACATCAGCAACAGGCTTGCATGTCCGTAGTTGGTGGATGATTGAGTTGTGTGGATAGTGGTTTGTGGTTGCCATTTTGTGAAGCGGGCCACCACAATAATATGCAGCACTGCCTGGGGTGTCCGTCATGTCCGTTGCTAAGGAGATGGAGGTGGCCTGGCTGATCTGCGTATTGCTAGACCTTGCATAGCGACTGGCTTGGATAGGAACGCGGCTGTAGCTGGAAGAGTGATGATGTTGTGATGGAGATGGGGGAGGGACTCCATTCCACTACACGTTTCAGGATGCCACTGGAAGTAGCCATGTTTTTAGGTCCTTTCCGAAAGAGAGGTAGTGTTTGTTGAGCAGCTGTGTAGCGGAAGCGAGTTCCAGGTGGAGGGGGCTTGAACAGAGACGGTGGATCGTCCCATTCATGTGGAGTTGGGTGGGTGAAGGGATTACAATAAGGACTGCCATGCCTGATCAGAAAGATCTGATCGGATGGTAGCGAGTGATCTTGTTGCGGAGGAACTCTGGTTCAGTGTTATGGAGGGCGCAGTTTATGATGTACATGGCTTTAAAGGTGGCGCGTCGACTGATAAGCAACCAGTGTAGTACTCTGCGGGCAGGGGGGATATATTCTTTGGGTGAAAGGGCAAGAAGGAGTCTGACTGCAGAGTTTTGGATTTGTTGGAATTTCCTGCGCTGATGTGCTGGGACGTAGGACGCCTAGATAGAGGGAGTTGGCATAGTCTAAGCTGGAGAGAAGAATGGCAGGTGTTGCAGATAGCCTATGATGGTAGGATACGTAAGGGAAGATTTGCCTTACGATGCGTAACATGCGTAAGGATGTTGCAGAAGGGTCTGTTAATATTACAGGAGGATAAATCCCTCAATATGCCTTCCACCTTTCCTCTACGCAGGTCTGTACATTTAATCTCTCCTGTATATATTTTAATTTGTAAGACCCAAAGAAACCTGGCCAATTTCACAGTAAATCAAGGATGACTTGTAGGCCTCTAGATACAGAAAGGGAAAGAGCCACGCTGATTGAGGCCAGGGAACAAGCTTGGCCAGGACATGGACTTAAATAAAATAAACTGCAACTGTTCATATGGGAACCAGCCCTCTGATCACTGACCCAACAGTCCCTTGAATGCAACAGAATTGTGCACCACGACTAATTCTCAAAAATATCATTAATAAGGAAAAGGGCATCTTACGTATGCACCCAGACAACTACCACCATTCAAGGCCTATCAACCTCCAGATGATTTTTACTTTGGTGCTATGGCTCTGCAAAATGTTATACTAATTTAACTATTTGTTTGCCACTAGTAGGAGTCAACTGATAATTATATCACTAGACATCACGTATAAGAATTAAGAAAATGCAACAAGTCATCTACTAACACTATAACTCAACAAGAAGCATGAGTGCTTATGTGAATTGTAACTAATTTGTTTAGTTTATGTCGCCAGTAAACTTTGAAACAAAACATCATTATTTCTGAATACTCTGACTTGAAATGCCTGCCTTGCGGGTGAACCTCCTTAGACTCACATTTATATTCATGTAGGCACTCCGCTTCGGTGGTTTGCCTTTTTCTGGAAGACCATCTACAAACAGTTTCCACAACACTGAACTGTGGGGTCCCTAATGGCTCTCCCCTTTCGTTTAATTTATATGTTCGATCCCTGGCCGACTTGGTTGCTGACCATGGGGTACATATTTACTTATGCGCTGATGATTTGCAGATCCTCTTCCATCTCAATGCTCCTGCCTCAAACCCTCCCTCTAAACTGAAAGATTGTCTATCTGTGGAAAGAGATTGTATGGCCGAAAAGGTGCTCAAACTCGACGGGGGCTACCGACTACTGGCTGACCTCTCTGGGTCCTTGTTCAAGCCTGCCCTGACAGTGAAAAGTTTGGGCATTAAACTTACGGCCAGTGGCTCCAGAAAGGCTCAAATATCTGCTGTTTGCCAATCTGGCTTTACCACATTGAAAGTTCTAAAAAAAAAAGTTTTACCCCCCCCTTCCTGCCGAAATCCAAGGCTAAGATTGTTACCCCGTCCATTATGGGCTCCATTGACTATTGTAACGGCATCTATCTCAGTCAACCTGAAGGTTTGCTACAACGCCTTGAGACTCTTCAGAATGCAGCCCATCTTGCTCTGGGTGCTCCTAGACCATGTGTGCAAAACATACGGCCCGCGGGACAGTTGCGGCCCGCCATGCTGTTTTTTCCAGCCCGCGAGGCACAAAGACTTTCCTAATGGAGGGCGGCCCGCAAGCAGCATCAGCCGCCCTCGATTAGGAAAGTCTTTGTTGTCTTCCGGGCCGGACAAAACACTGGCCGTCATTGGCTCAGCACACACGCACCACGTCACTCCTACGAGCCACGTAGTGCGTGTGTGCTGCACCAATGGAGTGCCAGCACTACGGCTGGCGTGGCCAGTAAGGCTTGATGCCGGAAGGCATTTCAGCCTTGCTTGCCACGCCAGCAGTAGTACGATTCCACTTACCTCACCAGCGTTCCAGCTTACCTGCCTTCCTGCACGTCTCCGGTAAGTGGTCTGTGTGTTTGTGTGTTGGGTCTGTTCTGCTGTATGTTTGTGTTGTGTATGTTGAGATGAGGGGTTGGGGGGTGTGTTGATGTGTATGAATGTTTGTTTTTGAGTGGTTGTGTATGTTGAGATGGGGGTGGGGGGGCGTGTCGGATGTGTATGAATGTTTGTTTTTGAGTGTTTGTGTTGTGTATGTTGAGATGGGGGGTGGGGAGGTGTCGGATGTGCATGAATGTTTGTTTTTGAATGTTCGTGTTGTGTATGTTGAGATGCATGTATGGGTGCATGCTTCAGAGTTTGTGTGCTGAGTTGGGGGCTTTGGGTCTGTATGGGTGCATACTTGAGAGTATGTGCTGAGTTGGGGGGTGGGGGGTTCGGGTCTGTATGGGTGCATGTTTGAGAGTGTGTGTGCTGAGTTGGGGGGTGGGGGGTTTGGGTCTGTATGGGTGCATGTTTGAGAGTGTGTGTGCTGAGTTGGGGGTTCGGGTCTGTATGGGTGCATGTTTGAGAGTGTGCTGATTTGGGGGGTGGGGGGGTTCATGTCTGTATGGGTGCATGTTTGAGAGGGTACTGATTTGGGGGGTGGGGGGTTCGGGTCTGTATGGGTGCATGGTGTATGCTTGAGAGTGTGTGTGCTGAGTTGGAGGTGTGGGGGGTTCGGGTGTGCATGAATGTTTGTTTTTGTATGTTTGTGTTGTGTATGTAGAGATGCATGTATGGGTGCATGCTTCAGAGTTTGTGTGCTGAGTTGGGGGTTTGGGTCTGTATGGGTGCATTTTTGAGAGTATGTGTGCTGAGTTGGAGGGTGGGGGTTCGGGTCTGCATGGGTGCATGTTTGAGAGTGTGCTGATTTGGGGGTTTCGGGTCTGTATGGGTGCATGCCTGAGTGTGATTGGGGCATAGTGTTTGGTTGGGGGTGAGGGACAGGGGGCATAGTGTTTGCTTGGGGGGTGAGGGACAGGGGGCATAGTGTTTGGTTGGGGGTGGGATCCATGGGGCATAGTGTTTGGTTGGGGTGAGGGACAGGGGGCATAGTGTTTGCTTGGGGGTGAGGGACAGGGGGCATAGTGTTTGGTTGGGGGTGGGATCCATGGGGCATAGTGTTTGGTTGGGGTGAGGGGGCCATGGGGCATAGTGTTTGGTTGAGGGTGAGGGACAGGGGGCATAGTGTTTGGTTGGGGGTGGGAGCCATGGGGCATAGTGTTTGTTTGGGGGTGAGGGAGCCATGGGGCATAGTGTTTGGTTGGGGGTGAGGGGGCCATGGGCATAATGTTTGGTTGGGGGTGGGAGCCATGGGGCATAGTGTTTGGTTGGGGGTGAGGGACAGGGGGCATAGTGTTTGCTTGAGGCGTGGGGGCCATGGGGCATATTGTTTAGTTGGGGGTGGGAGCCATGGGGCATAGTGTTTGGTTGGGGGTGAGGGGGCCATGGGGCATAGTGTTTGGTTGGGGGTGAGGGACAGGGGGCATAGTGTTTGCTTGGGGGGGTGAGGGACAGGGGGCATAGTGTTTGGTTGGGGGTGGGAGCCATGGGGCATAGTGTTTGGTTGGGGGCAAGGGGGCCATGGGGCATAGTGTTTGGTTGGGGGTGAGGGACAGGGGGCATAGTGTTTGCTTGGGGGGGTGAGGGACAGGGGGCATAGTGTTTGGTTGGGGGTGGGAGCCATGGGGCATAGTGTTTGGTTGGGGGTGGGAGCCATGTGGCATAGTGTTGCACTCCCAAGAGTGAACTCAATAATAAAGCTAAAACAGGCACAGTTAGGGGATGTACATCCTTTGCTTTTTTGAGAAAACCTGACTCAACGAAGGCCATATTCCTCTTGGGCAACCCAAACAGCAAACTATAGCAGTCCAAAATAACGGAATGTCCAATCAAGGGTCAATAAAATATATATAATTTAATTAAACAGACGATATACAATAACTACATTGAAATAAATGATAACAATGGAAAATGTGTAGTACAAAATGTAAGTTTGAAATGCAATAAAAATCGTTACCCCTCAAAAACATATTCTTTTTCCATGTGTTTAATACAAATTGGGGGTTGAAAAAGCCTTCTGACATGTACCGCCCCGCCCACTTTTACTTTTCGGCCGACTATAGCCCTCATGTAAGGTACTTTCGGCCCTCTGTCAAAATCAGTTGTGTACCCCTGTCCTAGACTGTCGCACTCTCAGGACTTACTGTGTCAATTCCACTGGCTTCCTATTAGGAGCCGGGTTAAGTTCAAGATCTTGTGCCTTGTTCACCGAGCCACTCATAATGCTGGCGCAGAATTTCTATGGTCTGGGCTCCCTCCCTACAACTCGAGTAGATCTCTTCATTCATCTAATCAGTCTTTGCTGTGTCCCCTAGATTTCATCGCGCTCGGGTTGGAGGAAGATCTTTTATGGTGCTAGCTCCTTTGCTTTGGAGCTCTTTGCCAATGGATCTCCGTAATACTCCCGACTAGCTTCAATGTCGAAAGAACCTAAAGTCTCATCTGTTTTAAATCTTGTCCCGGATTTGTCCTCACCTGTCTCTTCCAAGCACCTTGATGCCTCTTCTGGTCTTTGTTTGTGCTTTATAAATCACGACAATACAATACATACATGGTTGTGTGTTATTTACCCCTGCAGTTAGCTGCACCATCACCTATCTATTACCTTTGACAAGCGCAGCTACATGGTCCGACAGCCAAACCGCACCCCTTGCGCCAAGGATGACTTGTATTTTGTGTTTTTAGGTTTGATAGAATTGTCTGTTGATGAATAATTAAAGTCTTTATTTACAGGAATTTGTACTACTTAATGGTATGCTAGTGTTGATACAATAATCCATAGAGGCAAGTGCTCGATGCTAAAATCTAATTCTAGTATCCTGGTCAAATGCTGGCCGGCCCGAGTTACCCTTACTTCCTTCACAGGTCAGTAAACGGACTATCGACTGAGCTAATAATAATCACGGTGCTTAGAAGTTGAAGGAAGCCTTCACGCATGAAGTGCTACATACATATTTGAAATACTTATCTCGATTACCACTTCAGGGTTTGCTGAGTTTCGATTTCATTTGCAAATGCAACCATTTCATTATTGTTTTGTAACAGTGCTTGCCCTGGCTGGACAGTCAGGTTTTGATTATTTCTTTTATGTGTATACTTGAATATTTGAAAGAGGCTGTGACCCCTGTGATTGTTGTAATGCCAATCACTCACCCGTGAGCAACAGCCCTTCTGCCGCTGGCCATTTATAGTACCCTTTACGACATTGACTCCTAGTTAAGGTTTAATGGACATTTAAACTAGACCTTGCATACTCATCCGTGCCCCAGTTAAGTTTTTGAGGTGGGAGTATTCTACACATTGTTTTACTTATTAGAGTGTAAATTACATTGTAAGAGTAAAAATAATTTGCCTCACCGAGATTGTAAAAAGTATGCAACAGGCAACCAGAACAGGACTAAAAGTGAAATCGAATAGAACACATAACCAAAACAGTTCTGTTGCAAAGATGTCTGGCTTCAAACAACTGATTCAATTTGTGGAAAACACAGGAACTCTGAGAAAATAATTTTGTGCGGTGCAAGCATGGATTCACTGAAAAATGTAATTTGTTTGTTAAAAGGATATTTCCCAATTGTAACTAATTTTTCCATTTTATTACTGCTACAATCCTAACATGCTAGGAAAATAAATATGTGTGCCTACTGCTACTCTCCATGGGTATCTACAGACACAGTAAAAGTTGACCAATAAGAAACGACACAGTAAAAGTTGACCAAAAAGAAACGATTCCTCATCTCTCTGTGTGCTGTTTCTGACAGGCTCAGTGCACACAGCTTAAAGAAAAATGTCTGAACTAATCCCTCATGGCCTGCAATTTCATCCATGCAGCTAAGAATCAAAAGAATGTATTCTGGATTTGGTCAAGTCACCTTCCCGTGGCACTGAACTCTGCTATCAACTAGTGTGCAAATAGTACTGATAGAATAATAAAAGGTGTCATATTTACAAGGTTTTAATGCGTAAGAGACCTGCTATGACACTTAAATTGAGACCAGAGGGTAGCTTTTTAATCAAACACTGCGGTTTAATGTGCATCTATATTTTATTAAAGACCCTGAGGTGAGCATTATGCTTCAATTTCTTTACTTTCAACATCAATCAAAACTTTTTAAAACTAGATAATAAACATCTACACATTCCTGGTGATTTCAGTAATTTAAACAAAATATTTTGAGATCCAATTCTATTTGAGGTCACCATCCAATCCTAGTCTTTCTGCTATTATGACCTCTGGTCATGTGACCAATCCAACTCTTTGTTTGGGGCGCAAGACTGAACAGGACCTTCAGACAGACAAACAGTAAAGGCGAACCAACTGGATCACAAGCAAAAGTCCTCGGAGATCCAACGTGGACACTGCCTCAGAGACAACTGTGTAAAAAACGCTGTCATTTAACCTGATGCCTTGGCCTTGTAACCTGTCAATGAGAACTGCTGTTAAAATAGGTAGGAACAAATACTCCTACAAAGCCCAACCATCAATTACATGTTTCAGCAATAGTGAATGAATCAATGTTTTTTTCGAGAGGGAGGGCTAATGCTCCCATGCCTTTCTTTATTATAAGGAAGATTTGATTCTGTCAATCAAGTAATGGGATTCTCTAGTCAACAGCCAGAACTAGAGGCCGGCATTATGGTTGTTTATAGCTTGCTTAGCACAATCGGCTTGAAACAGAACTCCTTAAAGACTGAGCCCCCCGGCTAGTTGGCCACCTTCAAGATGTGTTTCTGTTTGACAGCTAGGCTAATAATTTGGAGGACATTGTGCTGGGCATATAGTATAATGGGATGCAAAATGAAAACAGGCTGCTCCAGGACCAATTATTATAGGGTGGCAAGTGACATGAGCAGAAAGGGCCTATGTAATGCCAGAAGCAGTTGTGATGACCCTGTGGATCTCTTCGGGCCTGTAACTTTTAATTTCGACTCTGGCATTTTATAACACACTGATCCAGGTTCCCAGGAAAAGATGGGATTAAAACGGACAAAAAACTACAAAGGTACTGCTCTCCGGCTAATAGATGTACCTGATGAAATCCAACGTCTTAACATGTGAAACCCTCTTACATGAGAAGAAAGGAGCTTGGCCAGATTGCTATATATGTATTTCTAAGAAAGGCTTGCTTTATCCCCTAGAACTCTAATAACCAGAGGATTGAGTTAACATTCCACAATGAGGAATACCTTGATTCTGGGGACATTACAAACTGCACTCCCTTAAGCTGGCGGAAGACCAAAGGTTGTTGAGGGAGGCTTATGTAATCAGCTTTAAGTAATAGACCTATCCATATAACATGAAATGTGTTCAAATCTGAACAATATTACAAGCCAAGTTATTTTCTGCTCCATCCCCATCTCCATCCTATATTCCGAAGCGTCAACTTCACAATCCAGGGGAATCGCTATATGTAATTTCGAGTGCAGGCCTATCCTACTGAAGAAAAACTGTGCTGCCTCACCAGCCAATCCAAAGGGGATTCAAGTACAATATAAATGGTACACACCATAGTTGTCACACCATTCACTACTCCACCCCAGAAATCAACCAACAATGGCCACTGAAGATACAACTGCAGAGGATTCATAAGAGTAGTTTCATTTGGGCAACTGCCATCCAGTTGGGTTCAATGTAATAATGTCCCCACAAAAATGTCTCCTAACAAAAAAGTCGCTGTTTTTTGCGGAGACATTATTACATTGAACATGCGGGGTACACCCGGCAAACCCTGAATTTTTTTTAAAAAAATGTATTATTTTCTTTTTTTACAAGGGGAGCAGGGGACATACCTGCAACCCGTCTCCATAGATAATGTCGCCAATGGCTTTTCCTGGCAACATTATGTTTGTGGACTTTATTAGCTGATACCTCCAGTTGCCTAGACTAAATTAATGCAATGGCCTCTTCCCGGGGCATGACAAAAATGCACCTGTTCTTTGAACTTGAAAGAGGTTTGAGAAACATGGAAACAACATGGCAGCGAATAGGGCCTGACTTTTATTTTTATTTAAATTTGTTTTTATACATATTTTGTTCATAGATAAATGTTGTGCATGCCACCTAAACCTCCATAGAAATGTATGTATTCATGAAGATTTTAATAGAACGCATATCAAAGTTCTTTCTCAGATATTTCAGCACCAGATACTTGCCTCTATAAAAAAGGACTTCAGCTGTTATTGGAGAAAATGTTGCTAACTCCATCATGAAATGTGGAGAGAGTTTTTCTCTTTAAGCAGGCCCTCTACAAATCCTTTCAGCACGTTTTTTAAGAACTCTGTTTACAGATGTTGTTACACAGGATCTTCATTTGCGGTTCCTAAAGTTGTAATTGATTTTCAAAAATGTGGATAATGCATTTCTGAAGGGATTTGGAATGGTTTCCTATCCTTGTTTCTAAATCTCTGTGATCCTGGCAGTGTTTCTTCAAGTGTTGACCACATGTACAAAGATTGCCCATGGAGCTGTTGTCCAAAGTCAGGATGTTGGGAATGTACAGCTGCTGCTAATGGCAATGTTTGAAATGTTCAGAGTGGGATAGACAACCCCCACCTGTTTCTGTGGCTCCCAATTATTTATTTAATTTTTCTTTCCTTGAACTCGGTGGACCTCCCCTGCATCTCCACTAAGTCTGGGCTCACTTCAGATTTCACTCCGCCCAAAGTATACATGTAGTGCTCGACAGTCAAGGGCAGGTATAACACATGTCTGCAGTGATAGCAATTGCACTTTACTGTCCTCAGCTGACCAACCAAGAGCCAGACAATAGCATGTAGCTTGGACACAGGTGCCCACGCAAAGACTTCGGATCCATGGCATGGTCGTTCCTCACTAGACTAGCAAACGGGGCTGGCACAGAGCATCATGACAGCTGGGTCAAAGCACTCCCTTAGCAGCTTGGGCTTCCGCTGGGTTCCAATTGCTGTACTTCAATCCTAAAGTCTGCACACACAAGGCACCACAGCTGGGGACCCCAAAGGCAAGTTGGTACTGAGGGGTCTTCTATTCAGTTGACAATGCCGCCCAGTTAGAGTACTGTACATTCAGTGCACACCAGAAGATAAGGGCTAATGGACCATAGTGATATGTCCCCTCCGTAAGAGCTGCACGCATGGGGGGATTTGAAGATGATCTCATGGCAGATGCCCCATGGAGAACTTAGCAAACAGATCTGCACAGTTGGGTTTTGGTTTGCTTTTCAGAAATGCAGTGGAATCGATCGCTCACTGGTGATTTTGGAGCGATGCAGTTTGACGCTCTTGTCATTGTGAAGTGCTTTTCTCGGTTGTGAGAATCTTCGTAATGGATGAGGAGGCGTTGCTACTGTTGCTTCCGCCGAGGCTCCTGACTATTCTACAGCAGCGCGCCTGGCCTGCTGACTGCACGGGGGCCAACAAGTCTGCTGTTGCGGCCCCTGTAACTTGTTGGGGGAGGACCGAACCACAGCCTGAGCTGCTCGCGTGAGGAGCGGGCTGGTGGTGGTTTGCCGCTGGTGGAAATAATCAGCGGTGCTCGGCAATGCTCTAAGGACTCCTATATAGGCGTGCTTACGCTAGATTTACTTGATTTCCTGGTTGCTATGTAAACAGTGCTGTGCATGGAGCTGTGCACAAGTAAATTGTGAGTGAAGTGGTGCATTGAACGCACAGATATTTGGTTACAGCTGCATAGCTGGCTTATGCATGGTGGTAGAGTGACTACGCTGCACAGTTGCCGGGTGTGGATTTTTGGCTATAGAGGAAATAGATCAGATACAGCATTCCCCTGAGCAACTTACAACAGTAGCATATGCAAGCATAGCTAATAAAGTAAGATGCACAGATATCTATTGTTAACCCTATGTCAGTTACTGCCAAATAGTGCGACTTACATTGCAATATGACAGTGAGGAGTAAGATGAGGAAGCAGGGGTATAACCTTCGCTCAAATAATGCTGAACGACGAATTGGCAAACAGGTAATATTAAATAACCTGATAACCTGAGTCCCTGGGTCAAGAGAAGGAAAAACCATCTAGGACCAAAGGGAAAATAACGGCTTACTTTGCCTCTGATGAGCAGTCTGCCGACATTACTAATCCTACGGCAGATGGATCAATCACGGAGGCAAATTACTCTAAATCTACACTGATGAATAATCGCTCCCTATTGAACTTGTGCTACTCCTTACAAAATGAAATAGCAAATGTGAGGGGTCAGAAATGAGAGGTGGACACAAACTTATAATGTTTTCAACATTCGACATTTTATTAAAATAAAAGGGTTTGGATAAATGCCTTTCTGTCCCTATCCAAAAGAGAGTTTCCATGCCTAGGAAATCAAAACTAAAGATCAGTATGTGTCTCGTCGTTAAAATTAGGCAAACTGTCCTTTTGTCCAAAACGTATCTGACCCTCACACTAAAAATTAACAACCAAAGGTGCTAGGTAAATGTCTATGCTTTAGATTCAGCACAAAGTGTGCAAAGCTAAGTATGTAAATCCAACTAAAACAATCCTTGCATTTAAAGGACGATTCCCTTCCCCTAAACTGTCCCAGGTAGAATATTGAAAATGTTCTGTTCAAACAATGATTCTTTAGGAATAGTAGACATTTCTCATTCACAAAACACTTTCTTAAGGATGATGAAAAGTGTCTTTTTCAAGCAGTGTTTTAAAGGATGGCAAAAGTATATCTTCTACACAGCAACTTAAGTAATGGTGTTTTATCACTTTCTTAAGGATGATGACAAAAATGTCTTTTCCAAACAAGGCTTCCACAAGAGTAGTAGAAATGTCTCTTTTACACAACACGTTCTTTTCGAAACAATGATGTTTTAAAGATGTCAAAATTATCTCTTCTACACAAATTCTAAAAGATGGTTTCCTGGTATACTCTCCTGCCAGGAACCTTTTCACAATGTCCTTTCACATACTCTAGATGGATTACCTGGTGTACTCCCCTGCAAGGAATTCCCCCCTGGGCTTTGAAGATCCCCCAGTATACTCTCCTGACAGTTATCTTTCCCCCAAACGCTCACTGCCTGATATACTTCTTTCACCAGGTCTTCTTATAACCTTTTCTTTATTTCTCTCTCTCTCTTTACGTATAACACGCCTTGCTCACTGTGCTCAGATAGGCACAGCTCCACCTCACTGATGAGGCCAGAAGAGGCCGAAACACGTGTATGGGGTTGCTGTTGGTACTCTTGTTTAGAGGACCATTGCCTAGCATTTCGGTGCTGGACTGCCTTTGGGTGGGACAAAGACTGATATGGAAATGTCTCCTCTGTGAAAAGCGCAGTGAGCTAAAGCGTGTTTGAGACTCTCAAAGAACAAGTCAATGGGCTGTGTTTGTGCCGGTAGAGGGACTCCCAGACCTTCTCTTGCATAGAGTGCATTGTGTGTCTAAAGACACAGTATAAATGATTAGAGCGTATGTACACCATTTCCTAAGGCTAGGGTATGATTTAGATCAACAACCAAGGGCAGGTGTAAACACTCAGCATAGCTACCCAGCAAATAATAAGCTAAAGATAACTGCTAATATGGAGGGGAGGATGCGACTATGTGAGCAAGGGCAGCATTGTAATAGCAAATACCATCAGAATTGGGATTGGTTGTCCGAATTTCTCACACCCTACCAACTAAAAGACCATGAAGATACACAATTAACTGCTGTAATACCCAAGGGCATCAGCACTATACATGCAGCAATGGTGAGCACCACCTGTTGAATAACTCCAATATTTTATGATTCAGGAGAGCTGGCTGACGGAACTATATTTTCTAGATGGGTATAAGAAGATAGCAAAAAAAGGTCCCTTTGACCGTCCCATGGGGAGGCCATTAATTGGGTTAGATAACTATTTATATTCTGTGGAAGTTGAAACTGCAAAAAAAGAGTATAATATATTGGCAGTTGAAATTGGCTATCAAGAAATGGGGTGCAATAAATTGCTGCCAGTAAATGTGTACCGCCCCACTGGGGATCAGAAACGGAAAATATCCAAACTTGTTTATGAGTTATTGTTTAGTTTTTTTAATATATCTTTTTATTGTTTTATAAACACAAAAACCATACAGACATTCACTTCCCTACAATTATTCGTCTTGTCTGGCGACAGCAACACATCTCCAGAGTACATTACATGAAATCAAGTCACATTATATCACACATACCCTTGGCATGATATATCAAGTTACCCTTATCAGCTCTCCTCTTCCCATTTGCCCCAGATTTTCGTGGCTTTCGCTGGGCAACCCAGTGCGGTATATAATCAATGTTCCATTGCCACACACATATCAAGATCCGTGACCCATTGGGCCAGAACCGGAAACTCGGGCGAACCCCAGCGTTGCGCTATATTACATTTTATCTTTCCAATTGTTGTGAATAAGAACAGTTTTCCCATCAGTTGGTGGTGTCCTCATCGGGAATACCCAGCAGCAATAGTTTAGGGTCCATTCTCCCCAGAGTATCAGCCAGTTTATTACAACATTGTCTCCAGAAATTCCCAATCAAGGGGCATTCCTACAGGTATCCAGTTAATATGTCGAATCCATAATGTCGAATGACAAAAATGTCGAAACAATTTGGCCGATTAAAAAAAAAAAAAAAAAAAAAGTCCAATGTTATTTATTGAATTGACATGTTTTTTTTTTGCTTTTGTGCGTTAAAAAAAGCAGTTAAAAAAAAGGGGGGAGTTTGGGGGGAACCCCCCCCCCCCATTTTGAACGGAACATTTAAAAAAAAAAATTCGACATTTTTGCATTCGAGATTATGTAATTCGACAATGTCACTATAAACCATTCCTACAAGATATGTATAAAAGTACTTTCCCCTTCCTGGCATCGTAAGCAGTTCAGATAGGGAGCCCGGTTCCACTGGTACAACGTGACCCTAGGGTAATATATTCTGTGCAGAATCTTAAATTGTATTAGGCATAGCCTGGAGCCGATTGGAATTTCTCGTGGGTGCATTAGGGCCAATATCCAATCTTCAGGGTCAATAGCGCCCACATCTACTTCCCATTTCAGTTTGAGATTGGCTAGTTCTGGAGTGGCAAAGGCTGTTATGGCATTGTATAGAATGGAGGTGAAAGGAGTACAATGGGGCGTGTTTGTGAGTGAGGGTAGGTGTCTGCGCAGTGCATGGGTGATTTGAATATAATGATAATGCTCTGCATACGGAAGTCCAAACTTCCGCTGCAGTGTCTCAAGTGGAATGACATTGCCCACAATGAGAATATCCCCGACCACCGTGATCCAGGCCTCAACCCATCTCAGCCATGCCGAGAGTTTACCCATTTCAGCGAGGTTTCTGTTATTCCAAAGGGTTTGTCTCTGGGTTACCCTGTCCTCCCATCCAATGTGTCTATGTGCTTTCCTCCATATTATAGCAGTTTGTGCCGCCATCGTCTGCAGGGGTATGGGGGAGTTAGTAAGGGGCTGGTAAAGCAGTGCGAGTGGTGACATATTCTGCCGTCCCAAAATTTAGATTTGATGTGTGGTAGTTCCTTGTTGGCATGAAGCATATCATTATTTGGCTTGCCTAGTTATAAGACTGAAGGTGTGGCAGTCCTATTCCAGCCTTCCCATATTGATCTTTGTAATGTGTTGAGGGCGATGCGTGGGGGTCTGCCTTCCCATATAAGTTTCCTGAGGAGACCATCTTTACGGTGGAATTCCGAGTCGGGGATCCAGAGCGGGGCGTTGTGCAAAATATACAAAAAACGTGGTAGTGTCAACATTTTGAAGAGTGCAGCTCTGCCCAACAGCTTCAAAGGCAGAAGCATCCTGCGTCGGACGTCATTGGAGAACCGGTCAGTTATCGGCTGTAAGTTGCCAGGTACATAGTCTGAGAGATCTCGTGAGATCGGGATTCCCAGTTAACGGAAGCTTTCACGTTCAACACGATATGGGCAATCTGGTGGTATCGTGTATTCCCCACCTTATGCTGGGAAAAGGACAGATTTCCCCCAGTTGACCTGCGGTCCGCTAAACGCACTGAAGCGTGCCAGTATCTGTGTAACCACTGGACAAGAATGGGCTGAGTATAGGGAGAGCCAATCATCCTTGCTGTCTGGCCAGCAGAAACCCATCGAAGCCACAGGGCCAAGGCTTTGATAGCTAACGCGAACAGCAATGGAGATAGGGGGCTCCCCTGTCGTGTTCCTCTGCCCAATGGAAAGGATCTGGAGGGCCATCCATTGACCCTGACCTCTGCATGTGGGGCTTCATAGAGTAATTTCACCCATCTAGAAAGGTCTTCCTGAACCCCATCTTACGCATAGTTTCCCAAAGGCTCTCCCATATAACGGAGTCAAACGCTTTTTCAAAATCGGTCGCCAACAGGGCAAGTGGTGTATCAAGTATCTGGCCCCACTCCAACAGCTGGTGAAGACGTTGTATGTTCATGCGTGTCAATTTATTTGGCATTAAGCCCCATTGGTCGGGGTGAATTATAGAGGATATGGCAGCTTGCAGTCTAGTGGCAAGAATGTTTGCAAGAATCTTGGCCTCGCCATTAATCAAAGAGATTGGTCTGTATGAAGTACATAATTCCGGGGGTTTCTTAGGTTTGGGAATGAACAGAATAGTGGCCTTTCGCAGATCTGGGGGAAGAGCGCTCTGTTCCTTACTACGTAGACACATTTTATGGAGGGGGGCTGCCATTGTCTCCCCGCCCAGTTTCTTCCAGGTCTCCACTGGTAGGCCATTGGGTCCTGGTGTTTTCCCGGAGTGCAGCTGGCGATTACCTCTGCTATCTCCGATTCAGTGAGATCCTTGTCAAGCTGTGTGCGCTACGCTTCAGAGAGCTGGGGGATGATGACATTGTCCAATGTGGAAAGATCCAATGGGTCAGTTGGACCTTGGTAGAGTGTAGCATAGTAGTTCGCAAATGCCTCTGCTATGTCAGAGTCTTGCTGAATTGGCTCATTCTGTGCATTTTTGATTTCTCTGACATGTCAGTGTGCCCCATCTCTTTTCTCCAGCCAAGCCAGCATCTTGCCCGCTTTATCACCCTGTTCGTATATGTGTGTACGCGCTTCCCGGTGAGCATGTCTAGCATTATCGAGCGCGATGTTCCGATGGCACTCTTTGGCCTTCAGGAGGGATCAGTGTGTTTCAGGAGTAGCACTTAACATGTATTTGGCTTCCCATTCGTCTGCTGCTTTTTCGCCCTCTACCACCTTCTGTAGTTCTTTTTTCTTAGCAGATGTCCAGGAGATCATTTCTTCCCAGAGAACTGTTTTGTAAGCCTCCCATATTACTGCGGGGCTCTCGAACGTGGTGGAATTGATCTCAAAATATTCTGTGTTTTTGTGTGAATGTGGTCTATAAACTCGGGGAAGCCGAGGTAATAGCTGTTCAGTCTCCACGCCCTGGGGGGGCGGGCCTATTCGTAGTTATTTCTATCACCAAAAGAGAACGATCATAGATGCCGCAAGGTTATCAGTGTCACACTGGTTACCCTATATGCCTCCGAAGTATGGAGAAAAAACTAATCTAGCCTTGATAAGGAGGCGTAGGCCCCAGAGTGAAACGAGTTGCTACGGTCTTGTGGGTGAAGTTCTCTCAGAGACCCAGGTTGGACTCAAATGTCGCCAGTCTAGTGGGGGAGTCGGGATTCCATCCTCGGATGTGAGTGCGGTCGAGTGGAGTATCCATCACATCATTAAAGTCTCCCCCCCCCCCAAGGAGCCATAGATCATGTTGGTGTTTTGTGATTGTGGCCACAATGTCTTCTATGAGTTCCCCCCCAAGTGCTGGCAGGGCATATAGGGCCAGAATGCCTAGACCTTCCCCCCATAGTGTACCCTGTATCACCACAAATCTACCTCTGGGGTCATGGTCCACTGAGGTCAGCGTAAATGGAAGGCGTTTGTGCATTAGAATCAGGACCCCCCCCCCCGGAACCCTTGGTGAATCCGGCGTGTAGAGCGATTCGATAGTTCATCCTACGAAGGAGGGTGTGGGTTGTGCCAGCTAGGTGTGTCTCGGTAAGGAGGGCAATGTCAGGGGAGTCTCTATTAGGAAATTGGGTGACCAAACGTCGTTTAATTCCGGATCCTATGCCATTGACGTTCCAAGTGAGGAGTTTAAGGGATTTACAGGCAGTGGCCTTTAGTTTACTCTGCGTGTCTGCCATAGGCCATTATGGGTGTTCAGCGATGTACAAGCAGTAATTTCTATACATGCTGCTTGAGTTGGGTAAGTGAATGCATGGGAGTTCACTCACACTCAGTCCTAGAACTAACTTGAACTATACACAACAGTAGACAACCCATCTCTCGCACCCCATACTCCGCCCCATCCCGAAGCATCTGTTGCCTGAACATTAACTGGTAGTCAGAAAATCCCGCCGTCTACACTAACCACAAACACTAACCACAAACATACAACTATCAGTCCAAAACAAAAAAAACAAGAAGCAAAGAAAAAACAAGGGGGGTGGGAGATTTACTGGAATCCGCAGTGTGAGGTGCCGCTAGGACTATTCCATGGCTCGTTCTATGCTGGGCTGCGGAGAATATATTGATTGATCCCCAGGTAAGTGTCATTACAGTTCTTGTCGCTTCCTATGTGTCACCTTCACCCTGGTTACTGCTTTCAGGGATCCACTGCTTGCTCAGGACCATTTTGCTCAGGTGGGGCTGGGTGCCTCTCTGGGGGGGTCCGATCAGGTCGGGAGCGGGGTCTCCCACTCGGTCCTTTCGGCTCTGTTCCACAGTCGCCATCCAGGTGTCTTTCAGCCCATCTCCACGCCTCCCGCATGTCAGTGAAGTGTACCGTGGTGCCATTGTGGTAGATCTTAAGTTGGACCGGAAATAGTGCCCATATTTTACATTCATGGGATATAGTCGCCTCTTCAGCTGGTCGAATGATTGCCTGTCGCATTGTACCTCGTGTAGTCTGGAAAGAAGGCGATCCGAGAGCCATTGTATGTGATCGATCCTTTTGTGCTGGCCATCTGAAGCAGCACGTCCATTACCCTGTAATGTAGTAGTTTGTGGGTGTTCCCAAGGGTGTCCGATGGGCCCTTTCCACAAAGAAAATGTTTGAAAAAGATTTGGGTGAAAAGACATCCACCAGCCGTTGTTCTGAGAAAAGTTCCATGCTGGGCCCGTCAGTTTTCTCAGGAGGCCCCAGGATGCCTACATTATTGCAGCGGGATCTGCCCTCCCCTTCAACCACTCGGGCCTCCAGGGTCTTCAAGCGGGTCATTACTTGCAAGGGCTGTTGGTCAACTCCTCTGAGGCCGTCTTCCGTTCCTGAAATACGTTGTTCAGCCTCCCCGGTATGGGAGGACAGTTTCTGTAAGTCGTGTTGGAGAAAGGAGACGTCCGCTGTAATGCCGTCCATTTTTTTTTCCATTGAGGAGCAGGAGTTGGTTATGGCAGCCATCACGTCTTTCAAGGAGAGGGTCTCTTCTGTGGTCGGGATGTCTTGAGTGCAGTTTTTGAGCCATAGGTGCAACAGTAGTATTTGTAGCGTACTGGTCCATCTTACTCTAAGTGGATGTCTTTTCAGGCTTGTCTTTGACCATGTTCAGCGCTTGGATCCGATGAGTAGCGTTGCAGTCATGTGGTATGTAGGCACCGCGCCCAGGTGGGTAATGCGACAATCCCCAGGGGGTCAGAGCTTAGTGTCCTCCTCCACTCTGCTCACAGTCGCTCTAGACGGGTGGTCTGCGCCTGAATCTCCTAGTTATCTTTGGCGGGCCAGCAGATGGTTATGCAACACGTGGTCAGGTGTATTCACTGATTGGGAAGTCAAGTACAATCCCATCTTGGGCTTCTACCCCTTCACACTGATCCCACAAACACCTTTGCACTTGTTCCACAGCATCTGGTCGAGCTGGTGTTCATTGAGGTCCCGCAGCATGCAGGATCGAAGCCAGGCGGGGAGGGGAGTTCCAACCTCAGCTAGCTTGCCCTCTGTGGTGTGTATGGCGTGTCAGATGTGTCCGAGCTCTTACATGTTTCCCCCACCAACCCCACCACTGATGCAGGCGGGTCCTCAGGGAGTCCGCTGCCGCCTCTCCGGGTGGGTGTTGCGCCCTCCATTGTCCCTCAGGTGTGTGCTCTTATCCAGGCATCCTCAGAGCACATGAAGAGGGAGTTGCATCGTGTTCTTGGGTAGCTGTGCCAGACAAGTGTTCCAGTACGTCTTAGTTGCCTCAACGTTGCCCTGTGCGGTGTAGCTTTTGCAAATGGCAACACTTTTACTCTTGGTTGCTTGTTTGTGTCTAATCTGTTGTGGGTGGGTAAGGACAGTACTTCCAGGTGGTTCAGCAGTACCGCTTCTGTCTAATTCTGGTGGTTGCTGTCGCAGTCACTTTTTGGGAGGAGCAGTTGGTGGTCTGTCCACACTTCCAGATGTAGAATATCCAGAACCCCTGCGTCCACAGGAACCTGTTATGCCCAGAGTGTCCGGTCCTGTCTAGGACCACATCAGGCCTTGGCAGTTGGTCAGAGTTTATCGTGTTCCTGGGTCCCAAGGCTTCTTTCAGTACCCTTGGCTATGGAGGACGGTTGCGTTGGCAATGCCTCCCCAGGGACCCACTGGTTGTATGCCGTGGGCAGGTGGGAGTATGGTGACAGCACCCAGGGCAGCTCTACCACCAATTTTCACAGTTGAGGTGTCTGAATGCTCCAGGGACCCTCTGTGTCAGTCTCTACATAGGATGGGGTTCCTCCGTTAGTTGCCTCTAGTCCGTAGGTGCCCTTCCATTTCCAGATCCAGTGCTGAGGGCTTGCGTTGTGCAGGTGGCGTCGTTATGGGCGTAGCACACCAGTGTCTGCCAGACGTTCAGTAGTTCTCAGCACTCCCTCGTCGTACCATGCACCGTATTACTCTGTAGGCAGGAGTGAATCTACAGCTGTGTAATGGTGCCCTGTGTGGCCTCGTGGGAGTGTAGGCAAATGCATCAAATATCCTACGGTCTGCTTGGTCCAGACACGGCTTGGCTGAGCTGGGTGTCGAGGCGGGGATCGGGTGGGAGGAGATGACACCTGTCCCACCCATTCAGTATGGGTACCGCCGTCCAATAGGTACCTTTATGGCCTCCGATTTGTTGCGACGTGTGAGCGGTGAAGCAGTTGAGTGTCAAACGTAGTAAGGGGCCGGATCCTCTACTGAGTTGGAGTAGAGCAGCCTTGCGTTGCATTGGTTTCACTTGTTTGGCTTCCCCAGAGTGTTCGAGGGGCACAGTGGTCGCCCTGGAGCTCCGGCAGCACTCGCTGCAGTGACTGTGCACGTCGTTTAGCTTGTCGTGGGGTCCCCGCTTGTCCCTGCTTGTGTACCCTGTCTCCTTCCCGTATGGCACTGAGGGTCGTAAGGTCGGCTGGGCTCCCGCTGCAATCCGCGCACTCGGGAGCCTCACACTTGCTCCGGAGCTGGGCACAGTCGCCATGCTGTCTGCTCCGCTGGTCCTCTGCTGGCGTTCCCTCTCACAGGCCACCTCCGCTTCCACGGTGCGACCTGCCCTCTTGTTGCAGCCCAGGCAGGTTGGGATATGTTTCTAGACGCACCAGTTCATAGTGCCTGAATGCAATTTTACGCAAACACTGTGCACAGGTCTTTATTATTCATTCTCGGTTCTAACCCGATTGATGAAGAAGGATGGGTTAAATATATTGAGACCCTGTACGGGGGCAGTAACTTGCATGGCCCATGATCCTTGGTCGATGCCTTAGTGATATCATGGTAAACGTTGCCGAGGAATGCATACTGGAAGTAATACACAAATTAAAAGAATCAAGGGCACCGGGACCTGACTGGTTATCAAATGTGGTTCTCTTAAGAGACCCAGAGATCTGGGTAGAAATCTTTGAGGTATTAAGTAATAGTGTTCTCAAGAAAGGTGATATCCCGCTCACGTGGATGAAAGCCCTCTTGGTCCCTGTGTATAAAAAGCTCTCGCGCTTAGACCCTATGTATTACAGGTTATTGTCTGTGATCGACGTGTCCAGCAAGGTATTTGCTGCTCTCTTATTAAAAGAGTTGCAGTTCTGGGCAGGAAGTAAAAATATCCAATTGTCTTACTGGTTTAAGGGCTGGGTGTCCAGCGATCCATACAATTTTTATGCTTAATACGCTGATCAATGCAGCTTGTAAGCCTGACAAACCGCCACATTTTGCATTATTCAAAGACTGTAAGGCTGCTTTTGGATCCATTTGTAAGAGCTGGGCTGTGGAGGAAATTAGTGGGGTGAAAGATCCCACAGGGATTGTTGACTCTGCTGATGCTTTTGAATGAGGGCACTAGAGTACAGGTAAGGTTGAAAAGCATGGGGCATTTTGCTAAAGAAATTAGAACATATAAGGGACTAAAGCAAGGTTGTGTCCTTGCCCCCATGCTGTTCAACCTTTACTTGGAGGATCTCCCAGGTAGATTGGTTGATGTTAATAATGTACTCCCAAAAAACAGTCAAAGATCATATATTGTGGCTTGCGTATGCAGAGGATATAATCATTTTGGACAAACGCATTGCCCCTGAGCTCCCCTTTCTCCCTATGTGTCCCTATGGAAGCCATACGCCTTGATGTGGGGTTATTCTCATTGTCTGGCCAGGTGCTACTTTAATGGGGGCGATCAGCCCTCCAGATAAGGTGCATATGAGGCCTTTTTACGCACAGAATTCTTGTCAATACGGTCTTTTTAATTCTTCCTTGCGTACAGCTTACGCAGGCTATTTATAGAAGCACCCCCATACATCTTGGAGGTCACTGGTGACAGGCTGGCCAGCAGCATCTTACAAACCCACTATTTACTTTAGTAATCCTCCACACAGTTCCTTGAAAGAAGCAACTGGGGTGAGTCTTGGTCTATTTTCTCTTTTTTTTTACACGCTCTGTTAAAAATTCTAACAAGATAATACTTTCTGAGAAATGTAGAAGGGAATTTGTGTTTTGTTCACTTTGTTCAACTGCCTGAATTTTGGAGGTTATTGTTATTTAAGCATTTTGAATCATGATCATGCTTTTCAAATTTTTTAGGACACGTGCAATATTATGTAAAATAAAAATTGTCTTAAACTAGTGCTGTATTTCTGCTTCATTTTCCTCTGTTTTGGTCAGCTTTAATAGAGGTAGCGCAGTTGCAGCACAATGGATATTTCATACTTTGTTTTCTTTTTATCACTGAAGCACATCATTTGCGGTTGATGTCTCGCAGTTTTAGAAGAGCCTCCCAACAAGCAGTTGTTTGGCTTTTGTGAGAAGGAAAGGCTTTTGGTGTTCTATATGAAGATGTTTCTTTTAGTCTGAAGAGTGTATGTGTGCATGTGCATGCATGACAAGGCACAGTACATAGTATGTCGTCTTAGAGAGCAAGGAATAGCTGGGCATATAGTCTGAACTTTACTTTAACTCCCTTTCTGACCACCCGACTACCGAAAGCGGGTATAATGGATGTAGGTAGAAGCAGTGCTGTATATATTTTCAGTGGCACATATTGTACAGGTACCTCTGAACAGGACTGCTATGTATTCAGTCAAAGTAGCCTAATTTATCAGCACAGCTGCTATACGCATGTCATGGCACAGTACCAATTATTCACAGCAGGACTGATTGCATCATGCCCACATTTCTTAGCAAGATTGCTATGTTTTGGGACAGTACCTGCATTTCTTAAAAGAGCTGCTGTGATGGCAAAGTACAAATATGTTTTGGCATTTTCTGCAGCGAGCTAAAGTACTGAGCAAGAACAGTGTCTGAGCTCTTCCCACAGGTTTCACTACTAAATTCACAAATCCCATTACTGCGATGTAGAAAACTTTGCATGGAAAACAACAAATGTCCCCCAAAGCATAGACGGGGAGGGGTATTAAAGTGGGTGAATATGGAGGGGGTGTGCTGCGAGCCGTCTCCCCGTGCATTAAACATACAGAAAATGGATTCCAAGATGGCCGTTGGTGCCAGAATACCGTGTCCATTGCTCTCCTGACCAGCGGCCCCCGTCAAGCAGATTTTGGTCATTATCCCTCCCCAGGCGAGAAAAGCTTGTGATGGTACATCCAGGAACGACGCAGTGAGGTCCTGCGGTCCAACGGCAGCGGTACCATTGGTGGACCGGATCTGCGGCCTCTGGAGAAGGTGTCGCTGCAGGCAACCGCAAGACGGAGCTTGCCGGCGGCAGAGGAGAGGCGAGCGCACCATCCCCATTGAGCCCCCGACGCCTGTAGCAGGTCCGTAGGGGTGAGCTGCGGCGACTGGAGAAGTTTGCTGGGCGTGAGGGGCGCTCGGCGCTGCCTGGGTAGCAAAACAGCACCCTGGGTCTGGGGAGAGGAGAATCGCCTGGCCCCGGGGAGGGGGAGAGGAGCACCCGCCGGCTGGCCAGACTGAGTGAACCCTGCGCGAGTCGGCCAACTCGCCAGCTGCGGCTGTGTGGCGGGCCGACCTCGGGACTGGTCCCGCAGAGCTGCGCCAAGTGAAGAGTAGCCTGGAAGGAGGCGCTGGAGGTTCGGACCGCGAGGTGCCCACGCAGACTTAAGCACAGCGCTTGGAGAGGTGATTGGAGAGGCTGCGTCCACAGAGGAGCGAGAAGAGCTGGAGCCCCGAGCTGCAGAGGAGAAGGACGGCCTGGGAAGAGCATGCGGAGGTCCAGCGGTCCAACCCTCCGGGTTTAGTGCCGAGAAGCCGGCACAGGGACCCACCGGAGCAGCTGTCCGTCCTGGGGGCAGCTAGAAGGTACGCGCGGTGCCCCTGTGGGCTCTCGGCCCCGAACTCTGGAAAGCATGCTATTTGTGGACCCGCGGGGGCCCGGGCCCTGCTGGGGCACTCTGGGGAAGGAAGAGACATCCTACCAGCACCCGAGGTGAGGGTGGAATGGGGTGGGGGCCCTTCCCGGGTCATCTAAAGCCAACCCTTGGAGGAGCAGTGGCCCAGGGCGGTAGACTGGTAGGCATCCACCAGCAAGGACAAACTAGTGGACTGGGTACCGATTGAAAGGGGAACCCCCTCCCCCAGCACAGACTTGACACCTCACCACCCCTTAGCGCGGAGGGAATCTTTGGGGAGACCAACTGCGACTTGGGGGCTGAGTGGATCAAAGAGCACAATAAGTGAAGGGGTTCCATGAACAGCCACCAATTGTAAGAGCGGTAGTGTACATGGAGGGTGCTACGATCTAAAACAAAATGTCTGAGAACAGGAACAAGGACACTGCCCCAGCGCCCAAGAGCACGAAGAAGAGTCAGGAGGGAGATCTTGCGAAAATATGGGGCAAAGATGCGGGGAGTGCCCCCGTCCAGCACCTTATAGAACGCGAAAACGAGGAGCAGATGACAGGGCCTCGACAGGAGCTTAACACACCGGTAACGCACTCCTCTCTGAAGCTTCTCCTCACAGAAATAGTGGACCAGATCACAGCGGCAGGCCAGAAACAAATGGATGCACTACGGGAGGATCTGGCAGGAGGATTGCAGGAAATCGAGAGAAATTGGCAAGGTGGAACAGCGGCTAGACACCAATGAAAGGGCTATCCAGCATCTGGCAAAGGACGCATAAAAGGCTGCAACGCTACTGGAAACCCTGGCGGCGGCTACTCAAACTTGGAACTTCAGGCAGAGGACCTGGAAAACAGGTCAAGACGTTCCAACGTACGCATTAAAGGCCTGCCGGAGGCAACCCCGGATCAAGATTTAAAGCAGGTAGTCAAGGACATCTTCGCAGAGCTCCTTGGAGACCGAAGCCCCAAACGAAATAACTTTTGACATGATCCACAGAGTAGGTCCCAGGAGAAAAGAGCTGGGTTTAAGACCAAGAGATGTATTTTTTATTTTTAAATTTGTTTATTGGCCTTTTATAGTGGTATCAGTCACATGACATTCGAATGTGCCTTACAGATGTAAAGATAACTATGCATTTTAAACTTAACATAAACATTATAATAAACAACAATAACCGTCTCCTTGTTTTGTTAGTGTATTTCGGTATCCCATGTTCCGGGTGGGGTGGGGGGGAATGATCAGGCGGTGCAAAGAAGCGGGGGGGGATACTCAGGGGGCCGACATTGTCCATGGTAGGCTTCATCTTGGTTGCCTTGTTTGTGCTGTGGGTATGTTTAGTCTGAGGTCTTTAGTTCGGTTTATAGTGATAATATCGAAAACCAAAATCTCGAAAACCAAAATCTCGAATACAAAAGGCCGAAAAATAAAATATCGAATTTTTTTTTCAATGTGTTTTTTTTTTAAATGGGGGGGTTCCCCCCCCAACCCCCCTTTTTTTCATTTTTTTTTTATTTTACCCCTTTTTTTTACTTACCTGACCCCAAAAACATATATAAATAAATAAATAAAAAATTCGATATTTTTTTTTCCGATATTTTTTTTTTCGGTCTTTTTGTATTCGATATTTTGGTTTCGAGATTTTGACTGACTACCCTTTAGTTCATGGGGGCTTGTCATCAGAGGGGTGGAACATATGTCTGGTGAGTTCTTTCCATGCCTCGAGCGCCCTGCTGGAGTCATCAGTGGACCTGGCGACGCATTCCTCCCAAGCCGTGGTCTCGGCTAACACCCACTGTTCCGTTTCGCTGTGTCATATTTTATACTGTGGTCCTGCAGGTTTTTTCCATGACATGGCAATGGTTCTTTTGGCCAGTATGCACGATATGTCCATGAGTCTTAACGTGTGCTTGAACTTGGCTAATCTGGGGTAAGTTCCTAATAGGCACTCCTCGGGTGTCCATTTATATTTGGTCATGCCTGCTGTCTCGCACGTCTGTTTTACTTTGTCCCACAGTGTCCTTACTTTGGGGCATTCCCACAGCATATGTATCAGATCAGCATTTTCCCCCATGCACCAGGTACAGTTTGGTTGTGCTTGCTTGTTGAATTTGGCTATTCGGCTTGGGGTTCGGTAAGTTCGGTGCAGTACGTTCATCTGTATCTGTCGGAATCTGTGGTTTCTGGACACCTCTTTGGGGAATGTGAGCGCTCTGTTCCACTCCCCCCCATGTCATTTCTCTGCCTATGTCCACTTCCCATTTATTTTTCATTTCCATACTCCCGGGGTTGGGTGTATCGCTCAGGTGGCCGTATATTTGGCATATTGGTCTGTTGCCCTCCCCTAGGTTGTATAGCAACATTAAGAATGGATCTGTGTCTGGTTCTTCAGCCCATGTGCCCCATTTGTGTCGTGTTGTGGTGCAGACTCTTTGGTACCACAGGAATTGGCCTGTGTGGATGCCTTCTTTTTCTTGTAGTGAGGCAAACTCTTTGAAGGTGCCCTCTTCGTACAAATCCCCCCAAGTGTAGACCCCTTCCCTTTCCGATAGTCTGACTTGTTTCATGTCCGTGACCGTTGTGCATAGGTCTGCTATCAGTGGTACTTCTGGTGCGTAGGGGTTCTGTGAGTGGGTAAGAATTTTAGCTCTGCGCAAAATTTTCTTCCCCAGGGCGACTAGGGAGGGTACTTTTCCCAGTAGTTGTGTGGGTACCCAGATCAGTTCCTTCAATTGAAACGGGAGGATCATGGCTTGCAGCAGGGCGTTTCAGATTTGGGCTCGTCGGCTAACTATTTGGTCACGAAGCTGAGCTGGGCTGCCAGGTAATATTTTTCCAGATTTGGGAGCTGAATTCCACCTTGGTTGTATGGTAGAACTAACGCAGACAGCGCTATCCTGTTTTTCCCCCATAAGAACTCTCTTATTATTGTCTCAAGCAGTCGGAAAAAGGGTTTGGTGATGTAGTAGTGCACATTCTGGAACCCGTATAGGAACCGTGGAAGAACAATCATTTTGACAATCAAGGCCCTACCCATCATCGATAGGGGGAGTTTCGCCCAAAAGTTCATTGATTTGCGCAGAGCTGGGAGTGCTGCCTTTGTATTGTGTTCGTGCATCAGTGCAGGGGTGTGCATTATTTGGACTCAGAGATATCGGAATGAAGTAGTCTGCCATTTTATCCCCACTGCCGGGAGTGCCTCCATGTCCTCGTGTTTCAGGGCCGCTAGGGGAAACGGGCAGGATTTTGATTTGCTGAATTGGATTCCAGAGACCCTAGAGTAATTGTCCAAAACTTCGAGCATGGTGGGTACATTGTGGTGTGTGTTTCTGACATATTTAAGGACATCATCGTCGTAGAGTGAGATGATGTGGTCTACGCCTCCCAGCCTTATGCCTGCATCGAAAAATTGCTTCCTGAAGTAGATGGCTATGGGCTCCAGTCCCAGTATGTACAGCATTGGGGATAGTGGGTAGCCCTGTCTGGTCCCTCTGCATATGCCCCAGGCCTCTGACACGTGTTTCCCGGATTTCACCCTTGCTCTTGGTTTAGTGTATAGTATTGTAATCCATCTAGTAAACCCAGGTCCGAAGCCGAATTCCTTGAGTACAGCCACTAACCACTCCCAGTATATGGAATCAAACGCCTTTGTCATCTAGGGATAGTAGTGCGTATGAGTCCTTGTCTTTGTCAGTTTGTGCTATAATATGTTGCAGCCTGCGTAGGTTCATGGATGTATTGCGGCCCGGTACAAAGCCGGTCTGGTCGGTGTGTATTATGTCACCTATTATTCTGGATAGCCGCTTAGCTAGTATTGTGGTTAAGATTTTCATATCATAATTAAGCATCGCGAGTGGGTGGTAGGAGTCGCATAGGTCTACCGGTTTGTTGGGTTTAAGGATCGGGACCACAAGCGTTTCTCTCATGCTTTCAGGTAGCATCCCCCTCTCGTATGCATCTTGGTATACCTCATGTAACAGGGGTGTCAGGGAGGACTCATATGTTTTATAAAACTCTGAGGGTAATCCGTCAGTGCCAGGTGCCTTGCACGTGGCCAGGGACCTAATGGCTTTGGTTGTGTCTTCGGGCATGATTGCTGCTTCAAGTGTGTTGGCTTGCTCAGGGGACAATCTGGGGAACCCTATCTCATCCAGTGTATCCATTATCTGTTCTTGGGGGATCTGGTCTTTATGGGAGTATAAGTGTGCATAGAAACGTTTAAAGGTGTCATTTATGTTCTGCTGTTCGTGGCGTATGTTCCCCTCTTCATCCCGCAGTGAGGTGGTAGGGTGTCTGTGTTCCTTTTGGCAGAGCCAGGCCAGTAGCCTGCCCGGTCTGTCCGCCTCTACTTGTTCTCTATTTGTTTTGGCGATGTAGTCCAACTTTTCTAACCTACTCCATGCAGTTGTAGTCTTCTCTCTGAGTTTCTGGAGTTCGGCTTCCCTCTGCTGGGTGCTTGTGGGGGTGTCCTCCAGCCTTTCAATCTCCTTCTCCACTTGGTCTAATTCTTTTCTGAGTAGTTTCCTGATACCCACCGCCTTTGCAATGGTTTCCCCCCCCTTGTCACTATTTCAAGAGCGTCCCACACTGTGCTTATGTATTCTACACTGCCCTTGTTAACTTCTATATAGTTGTCGATAGAATCTTGCAATTCTTCTCTAAAGGCTGGATCCTTCAGGGCTTCTACAGACAGACATTTTCCACATGGGGATCGGGGGTTTGGGACCATTGTGGTTCCATGTCACTTAGAGTGGGGTGTGGTCAGAGACGGTTCTTCCTAAGTATTGTGCTCCTTCCACTTGGGGTAAGTGTTCCCTGCCTATAAGGATATAATCTAATCTCGTGTGTAGATTATGCGGGGGCGAGAAGTATGAATAACCTTGTGTTGCTGGGTGTGTTTCTTGCCATGCATCTGCCAGGTCCAGCATGTCTATCATTGCGATCAGGGCTGTTGTTTCTGCCGATGGGCCTTTCGATTGGGGTATGGACCTGTCCAGCGTTGGGTCCCGTACGCAATTGAAATCGCCCCCCCAGATAAACAGGCCGCTTCTGTGTTGTGCAATTCTGGGGTACAGTGAGTTCAGGTAAGTCGGTATGTTGTTATTGCGGAGGTAAGAGTTCATGATGCATGCTCAATGTGTCCCCATAGCATTACAAATCTGCCTTCCGGATCTATCTCTGACTTGGCCAAGCGGAATGGGAGCTGTGGGTGGATCCAGGTGTGGACTCCTCTAACATATTTAGAGTAAGTGGTACCAAATCCCTGTCCCCCCCCAGTGCGTTTGGAGTTTGGTCATGGAGTCTGCCGTACAGTGGGTCTCCTGTAGCAGTGCTATCATCACCCCTTTTCTATGTAGGTGGGCCTTGATTCTGTTTCTGCGGAGGTATGAACTCCGGCCCCTCACGTTCCATGTCATTATTTTTATTGCTGTTGTGGTCATGGTGGTTCAAAAGGGATATTACAGTTGTCCTGCTTCCCCATCTGAATTGGTCGTGGTTCTGGTATTGAAGACCCCGCCTGTGTGTAGGTTAGGACGCGGGCTCCCCCCGCCTTCCACTCGGTCCCCCCCCCCCCAGTACCGCCTAGAGATTTACCAACAGTAGTAACGTTCATTCTAGTGAATGAGAACAGCAAACTATCCAACTTTGAACTGCCCCCACCAGTTGCTTCCAACTTGCAGCGCTCAGGGGCTCCCGAGCCTTTTGGACCTTCCCAGGCCTCCCAGTGGGGGTAGTGTGCTGGCAGTTGGCCTACACGTTTTCTGGAGGGGTGTGTCGACGTCATCGGCGCACGTATAGGTCGGTGCGCTCCTGCCCGATGTTGCTTTCATAGTACTGTAGTTCTTGATGCGGTCCAGTGGTTCTTTCTTGAATTGTGCGAGCATCGGTCATTTCCTGTTACTTTGAATGTTCAGTGGCCTGTGATCTTTCACTGTTCCTTCCTTATCATCTGCGAGATTGTTGTGTTCGAGCCACATATTTGCCGCCGCAGGAGTTTCTAGGAAGATGGCTTTCCCCTTATACATTACTTTGAGACGCGACGGATACATTAGCATGTACTTGAGGTTGAGTTCACGTAATCTTGCTTTCACCGGGATAAATGAATTCCTTGCCCGTTGCACGGTGGGAGTGTAGTCCGGGTACATGACTATTTTGGCATCCTGTCTCTTGATTTTCCCCTCCTTCTCTCGAGAATCGCAATATTGTCTCGCTGTCGCGGAAATTGAGGACTTTTGCAATCATTGGACGCGGGTGCGAGCCCAGCGGAGGCCTTTTCTGCAGAGACTTGTGGGCTCGTTCTATCGAAAATCCTTGGGACAGTTTGCCGGCCCCAATTTCCTGCTGTAGCATTGTCTCTATGAACTCTGTTGGATCCGGGCACTCCGTTCCCTCCGGGACCCCCAGGATTCGAATATTGTTGCGGCGGGCTCGCACTTCCGCATCTTCTGACCTAGCCTCTAGCTGCGCTACCTTCAGTTCAAGGTCCTGGCCCTTAGATTTGAGATCCGTCGTGCTTTCGACGTTGTCCTGTAGGGTGGCCTCCGCTGTGGTCACCCTTTCAGTAAGATTGCGGGCATCTTGTCTCATCAGCTGCATGTCCGATTTGACTTCCTCCATTTTGGTTTCAATAGACGTGTGTAGCGCTGCTGTGGCCTGCAGTACTTGCGTATTCGTAGGGTCTCCTTGGATCAGTGGTTCTTCTGTAGCTGCTGCGTCTTGCTGATGTTTGGGACTGACCGTTGTGTAGGAGTCCATTGTTACGGTTTTCAATTTGCCCTTGGGGGGTGACATCTCCTGTCTCAGGGTATTCAGTTCACCACCTCGTGTCGGGGGTAGTTGCCCATTTGCTGGCTGCAAGTTCAATGGCAATCGTTTCAGGATTGAGTGGTTGTTAGATTGTTGGCCGCAGAAGGGTGTCGCGTCTCCTCGTTGTTGTGCGTGCTTGCATCAATGGTAATTCGGAATAGTGGCAGCCCTGTTTGTTTTTTCGTGGCTGGGTAGTCTTGGTGTCCTTATTTTTGTGGGTCTGAGGCGTGTTGACCAGTGGGTTCCCCCCCCCCGGGGCCCAGAGCACCGTAAAGAGGTTTGGTTACCACTATCCCCTACCTTTTCATGGCACCGCTTCCTTTCTGCTCCTGGTTGGTGGGCGTGTTGCCTGTCCCTTCTTGCTCGTGGGTAGTCTTAGTACTGGTGTTATTAGGTCGTTCATTAAATGGGGTTTGGGGCTCAAACTGCGGCTGTTCATGCAATGTTCAGGTTTAGCCCTATGTGGAGTTTACCTTCTGTTTGTATAATGCGATGTTGTGTCAGTGCCTCCCCGGGTCCTCTGAATTACTCTTGGGCTCCTCTGTCTTTCTGTTTGAGTGGTAACTCCGTTTCCTTGTGGGTTTGCGTCGGTGCCCCGGTGATCTGTGAAGGTCAGCGGTCTTCCGTTAGCCTCCGTCTGGGTCTCCGATGCAGTTCGCCTCCAGGCCGCTTCCCCATTTTCTGGGGACCGCCCCGTTCCTTCAGCAGGTCCGTCGGGTCGGGAGTCCCGGCGGGATTCGCCTTTCCGGCCCGCTTCGAGTGAGTGCGGTGCGGGCTCTCCTCCCTCGCCTCGCTGTTAGGGGTCCAGCGGGGCAGTGGCCGTTCCGTGCTGTCGCTTACCGTGTTTGCCTTCTTCTACTTCTAGGCTTCCCGTCCTCCGGAGCCGTCTCTGCTTCGGCTCGTGTGACGAGGAGCAGGGTCGCTGGATGTGTCCCGCGTTGGGCGCTGGTGCCTTCCGGGGTGCCTTCAATGTGCAAGTTAGGGGGTGTCAGTCCGTGTTTCCTTCCCTTGGCGGGCGGTCTGTTCCGCGTCTTTGCGGTCTACAGTGTAGTCGCAGGCGCCGCCATCTTGCGAGTCGGAGGGGCTCCACTCTGCTCTCTCCGATTGCCTGTTGTTTTGATCCGATTTCTCATGGAAAAAGCACCGAGTGGTGGGAAACGGTTCCCCTCTACGCTGCTCCCAATTTTATGACCATATATCAAGTATTAGCTGAACCATTCAGCAGGATCCCGGGCAGGAGCGCTGGCGAGTCGCATCTTTACGCCATGCGCGCCGGCCACGCCCCCGAAGACCAAGAGACGTACTGGTAGCGCTGCACTCCTATGCAATGAAGGAGTGGATACTAGGAAAGGCCAGGAAGTCAAAGACGATTACTTATAATGGGTCCGAGATAGCCCTGTACCAGGATTTGGCACATGCAACTCTCATAAAGAGGAGGAGAATGAGGCCGTTCTTGGCCCACCTACAGGACAGGGGAATACGTTACCGATGGGCTCATCCCTTTGCCCTGACCTTCGAGTGGCAGGGGAAGCATCAGAGGGTCACAACCTGCGAACAGGGCTTGGCGCTATTGAGTCTGGATATGGATGGGCCACTGCCACCTGCGCCGACCAACTCACAGAGAGTGTCAAGAAAGCCGTGGGAATGGTCAACGGTCCGTCCCAGGAAAGCCCGAAGGGGGAGCGCCCAGGCGGCAAGCGGGCAGGTCTCTCCGGCAGGTGACCAGGACCTCCATAATAGTCAGGTGGCAGAGGAAGATTAACACCACTAACAGAGCAATACCTGGACCGGGTAGAACAGCGGGCCTGCGGAGGGCGAAACAGAAGCAGAGGGAAAAGACTTTGGGCGTATTACTCCTATGTGGGTGCTTGTCGGGAAGGGGAGAGCAAATCTTGGAATGGGAGTGGGTTAACCCGCTGGGGTTCATCGGTGGGTGGCTGGTGGACCAACTCTCGAGATGACGAGTTGAGGGGGGCTAGAGGCCAGTTGGTCCGGCCCACCAGTGGTAGAGGAGTGGGAGGGGGAGGGATAGGGGGAGGGGATCAAGAATTCGAGGATTAGGTCCTTTTGTTAAAGGGAGGTGGGAAAAGAGGGGTTTGGGGATGGAGGGGGTAAGAGGGGTGCGCCTCCGAGCGCTGAGAGACAATTACTCCAGTCCTATGTAGCATTGCAGATTTGGGAACGCTGAAGATAATCTCACTGAATGTTAACGGCCTGAAATCTGTAGTGAAAAGGAAAAAAGTGGAGAGGTTTGTTAGGTGGAAACGGCCGGACATTGTTGCCCTGCAAGAAACTCTCATCCAGACGAAGGACAGGAATAGAATAAAGCTATGGGGCTACTCTAGAATGCTGCACGCCACACAATCTGTTAAAAAAGCGGGGGTCCTCCTAGCGCTAAGAGACGGCGTAGATCTAAAGATAACAGGACAGGATGCAGATGAACAGGGTAGATTTTTAGCAGCCACGTTGGAAGGGAAAGGGGAAATCTTAATGATAGCCACGTTGTATGCACCTAACACAGGGCAAGAGGAATACATACTCTCTGCGTTACATCGCTTGGAAAGCTTTGCGAAATCATCAATAATACTAACGGGGGATTTCAACTTGCCCTGGGAAAACACATGCATCAGGGAGAGCCGTCGGGACATCTTAAAGGAAGAATGGCTGATCTATCGTTAGTGGATGCTTGGAGTGAACTTGAAGGGGACAAAGAAAGTTTTACTTTTTATTCACACGCCCATCGCTCTCATTCAAGGATAGACTTCATTTGGCTGTCAAACAGACTATTGGGAACCGCAAAGAGCATACAGCTGGGCCCGATTTCACTCTCTGACCATGCCCCATTGTTAATAACACTGTCCATAAAAAGGGCTCAGTCGGGCCTGTGGAAATGGAACTATCCAACTCCCCTATTCAAGGACGAGGTTCTGGTGGCAGAGGTAAAAGGGGAAATTGAAGCCTTCTTTGAAAGCAATAAAATAGGGGACACTACCCAGCAGACCCAGTGGGACGCCTTTAAGGCAACTCTCAGAGGGAAAATCATAGTCATGAAAGCTAGAAGGGATAGGGAGATGAGGCTAGGTTGGAAGAACAGCTGAAAGAAATTATGGCGAAACTTTATCCAAGGCAGTCCTTAGCTACCCAAAAGGAATACAGGGCGGTCAGGGGGCATCTTGATACAGACGAGGGCAGTGGAGCGGAATCTACTTCGGCTCAGGCAAAAATGTTATATCCAAGCAAACAAAGCGGACCGCTTGTTGGCAAGGATGCTCAGGAGGGAGGAAAAGGTCAAAACAATAACGAAAATAAGAGTGGGGGGACCAGAATTAGCGCAAATGTTGTAGACATTAAGAGTTCACCCGATTCTATACTGACTTGTACTGCTCGGGCAACTTGCCGCAAGAACAGGTGATTGAGTATTTGGGGGATAATAGATCTTCCCAAATTATCAGGGGAGGAACAGCATGCATTAGAACAGGAAATAACAAGGGACGAAGTCAGAACAGCCATCCAGTCCATACCCTCCAACAAATCTCCGGGTCCAGATGGGTTCGTCGGGGAGTTCTATAAAACTCACAGGGAGACGCTCATCCCTCGCCTCACATCTTTGTTCAATCAAATAGGCAAGGATGGGGCTATCACCAGGTCGATGGAAGAGGAGAAAGTCATCCTCATACCCAAAAAAAATAAGGACCCCACGGACTGTGGGTCATACCGCCCTATAGGTCTGATTAATGTGGATGACAAGATTCACGCAAAGAATTTGGTTACCAGACTAGATCAGATCATCCCTAGATTAATCCAGCCCGATCAATCCGGCTTTGTAAGAGGGCCGCAGACAGGGGATAATGTCCGGAGGGTGTTCCATTTGATAGAAAAATCCCACAAGAAGGAGATCCCTGCCATACTCATGGCGATAGATGCCGAAAAGGCGTTTGATCGGGTGGAATGGCCATTCCTCTTCGACAATGCATAGAATGGGATTTGGCCTGAGCTCCCTGGCCCGGGTAAGAGCAAACTACCAACACCCAATCCTCCGTCTGGCCATTAACGGGCAGTTAACGGAACCGATCCAAGTGGGAAGGGGAACCAAACAGGGGTACCCGCTATCTCCAATTCTGTACGCGATAAATTTGGAACCTTTTCTAGAGGCGGTTAGGGGCAATAAAAAGATAGCAGGAATTCCTTTTGCAGGGATACCTCACAAGATCGCGGCATACGCCGACGCTATGATTCTGATCCTAACCCAACTTGAGGATTCCCTCAGGGCAGTGGAACGGGATCTAGAGCAAGTTGGGGGGGGGTTGCGGGTCTCTAAATAAATGCATCCAAAACAGAAATTCTGAAACTTACCCTCCCGCCAGCTAGAGCTCGGGACCTTGAAGCGGTTTCCCCCTATAAGTGGGTTGATCACTTTGTTCCATATTTGTCTATTAAGTTAACCAAAAATGTCGATGCGTTAAATCAGGAGAACTAACCTCCCCTTCTAATGAAGCTAAGGTCCAAACTGGTAGACTGGGGCCCACTAGCGATCTCGTGGCTGGGGCGGATTAATGTCCTGAAAATGGTGATATTACCCCGGCTCCTCTACTGCTTTGCGTCCTTGCCAGTCGATGTTCCGCAATCGTTTTTTAGAGCCCTTCAGAAGGTAACAACTAACTTCGTATGGAATAATAATCCCCCGAGAGTAGCGGCCAAATTAATGAGGACACCTGTGGATAAGGGGGGCATGGGGCAGCCGGATTTTAGGGCATATTACAGAGCAGCCCAGATCCGGATTATACAGGATTGGCAGAGGGATGACCGTGCAAAGATTTGGAGACCCATGGATAGGGCAGTGGCCATGGAGGAACTGGAGGGCATATTGTGGAAACCTAGAGGGGACAGGCCAGCAAGGTTGTACTGTAGTTCCCTCCTCTCAGGGGTTCAAGCATGGGATGAGGCAGTGAGCATGGCGCGCCTCACAATTTACCCGTCACCATATACGCCGCTGTTTGACAACCCTCAGTTCACTCCGGGGCATAAAACTCCCACATACAAAGCATGGTGCAGTGGGGGGCTGTAGAGTGGTCCGCGATATGTTTATGCAAGGACAGGTGAAATAAATACTGAGGCAGAGGTAAGCGAGAGGAGCTTTATTTAACAGCCCCCGGAGACAGGGGCAGTCGGAAGGGAAAATGCGAACAGTGTTCCAAGTGGAACGGGAGGGGAAGAACATTCTGCCGTTCCGTGTGGAACGGAGCGACATATAACTTCACAACATCTCCTTATCTATGTGAAAAGAGGGTTGGGAGGAGGGGGGAAAGAAACGGGGAAGAGGGAACGGGAAGGGTGGTTGGAGAGCTAGGCAGGTTGGCAGTGGTTGATCAATAGTAGACGAAATCATTGCTGAAATTCCGGATGATCTTGCGATTCCTCTTCGACAGGCTGCCAGTGGAAATTTCTTTATCATCGGGACGGTGTTCGCTGCTTCTTGTATTTTTGGTGTGGTATGTCCCTTTAGGAATGAGTTCGTTTCTTGACCCTGCACCATCATGGTAGTTTGTGGAAGTACTGGCTCTGCATGTGTCGTTGGTTATTTTCACGAGATCATCGTGGGACCATCTCTTTCCATCATCTAACGTGACAGATTTTTGGTGGCAGTGTATGACTTTTTGTGGAGGTCTGAACTTGGATTCACCCTTGAGTATTTTCTTGGGTTCTCTGACACAAACCCAATCTCCTTATTGGAGGATCATTTCTTTTGCCTCATTCTTCTGGTCGTAGTATGTTTTATACTTCTTTTGTTTCTCCTTTATGGTTTTGTGGACTTGTTCCATATCTACTCTTCGTTCCGATTTCATTCTTCCCTCAACAGTATCTAAGAAGATCCATGCTGGTCTCAGTTGGTTGGTCGCGGTTCTGCCCCGCATTAAGGTGAAGGGCTCTAATTTGGTGGTGGAGTGTGGCGTTGTTCTGTATGCGTATATAGCTTCCTTGAGGGTTTCTATCCATGGTAGAGCATTCGCTGTAGCTAGCTGGATGACACTTTTTATCAGTCTATTCATTCTTTCTACCAATCCATTGGACATTGGATGATACAGTGATGTGGTGATGTGATGAATAGATTTGTTTTTTAGGAACTCTTTGAATTCTGACGAAGTGAACTGGGACCCGTTGTCTGATACCACTTCTTTGGGGTCACCTTCCCTGTTGAATATTGCGGTGAGAAAGTCGATGACGTTCTTAGTGGTTACACTGCCCTCCACCACACCCCATTCGGTCCATTTGGATGTGTAGTCAACAATTACGATGATGAATATTTTTACTGCCTCTAGGTTTTCGAAAGGGCCCATGATGTCTATTGCCAACTTTGACCATACATGTTCAGGGGTTTCCACAAGCTGAAGTGGTGTTTTCCTTAAGATTTTAGATTTGTCACTGGAAGCGCAGGCATAGCAGTTTTTGACTGTCTCTTCCGCCTCTTTCCACATGTTGGGCCACCAGTAGTTGTTTCTCAGTCTATTCTTCGTCAAACTCCTTCCCAGATGCCCTTCATGGGCTAGATCAAGCAGTTTCCTTCTGAGTGCCACGGCTGGAATTAATCTATTTCCCCTAAAGATGTGATTTTCGTTCATGGATATTTCATCTTTAAAAGCTGAAAAGTTCGCCAATTCTTCACTAACATCAACCCAGTCGTTCATCACGGCTCTTCTGATTTCTTGTTGTTCTGTGTCGGCCTTGGTGATGCGTGCCCATTCATCGGAGGGGATGGCAGGGTTTATGGTGGCTATGATGTCTTCATATAGGTCTTCGTTTTCAATGTCTTGTTTGTCTTGGATGGTGGGTAACCTGGAGAGGCAATCGGCTACTTGGTTCTGTGGGCCAGGAGTGTAACAAACTTGAAGATTGTATTGCATAATGTCTAGGAACCAGCGCCTTATTCTCGGCGATATAAGGTGTGGCGTTTTCGATTGCAAGATGTTGACGAGAGGTTTGTGATCAGTCTTTAGAAGGATGTGTAGGCCCCAGATCAGGTTCCTGAAATGTTGTAAGGCCCACATGACAGCTAAAGCCTCTCTTTCAATTGTGGAATAATTCAGTTCAGCACTCCTAAGTACTCTTGATGCAAATGCGATGGTCACGATATTGCCATTCGGTTGCTGTTCTAATACTGCACCAAGGCCGATCTTGCTGGCATCTACTGACACCATTGTTTTGGCTTTATAATCAAACATGCTTAGGGCTGGAGCTTGGTTGATATCGGACACACTCAGTACGGGGATATCCTCCGCGGGGTGAATTCTTACTTGGAGGGCTGCTTGCTCTTCCCATCCTACTACCGAGGATCCATTTTTGGCTACGAACAATTTGCAGTAAGTTTATCTGTCATGAAACTTGAGTTTGATCCACGTGTACCCCACGATGTCAATGGGTGTCTTTCCATATGCTGTGGCTCTCACCGAGGAGCTTCGTAGATCGTGGAGCTTGCCCGAAAGCACTTTCACGAAGGTTTCGAGATCCACCATAGTATAGGGGGACCCTGTGTCCACCATCACTTTCAATGGTATGTCGTTGATATACATGTCAACCCATGGGCCACTCGATTCTTGGAAGGAGGTGAATGTGAGGATTTGTACTCGTGGGCATGTCTCATTCACAGACAGCATGCTGTCTGACCTTTGGTCGTAGTCCACTGTTTTCACTGACCCATATCTGTTGATAGGTCGTCTGTTGTTGTTGTCAGATCTACGTGGTCCCCCTCGGGTGTTTCGACAGACTTTGGCAAAGTGGCCCAACTGGCCACACTTGTAACATTCAACATTATTAGCTGGGCACGTTTTCCCAGCGTCGTGGCGTTTATACCATCCACACTTCTGGCAGCGCGTGGGGTTTTGGTTGTCGTAAGCTGATGCTCTTCCCCTTCTGGAGTTTCCTCTTGTATTTTGAGGAGCACTTCTTACAGCTGCTACTAACGCCCCATCCCGGTCGTGGTCAAAACCTCCTTCCACACACTTCACTTCAATGCCCTCTTTCAGGACCAGCCTCTCCTTCATGCAACGGTCCCCAAATTCCATACTTCTCACTATTTCAGTGGCTTGATCTAGTGAGGGATTCTTTGTCTGCCATAGTTTTTGCTGTATGCGGGGATCAACTACGTTGAGCACTAGTTGATCTCTCAAATATTCGTCACTGACACCTGTGAATTCACACGTGGACATGAGTACTCTAAGCGAAGCAAGGTATGCTTCAACTGACTCGCCCTTTGTTTGCTTTCGAGAAAAGAACTTGTACCTTTCTAGCACCACATTTGTTTTGCTGCCGAAGTGCTTAGTGAGTTTGGCCAAGGCACTCTCAAACTTTCGATTGCCATCTCCCCCTGCACCATCTGGGTCTGGAAGCGCTCTAAATATTCTCAGTCCTTCGGTTCCTATGCAGTTTAAGAGGGTTGCTTCCTTGAGGTCATCATTGAATTTACTTCCTCCGATGGCCCTGAGATATATCTGGAAGCTGTCAAGCCATTGCTCCCAAGGGCAGGTTGGGGTTCCAGGACAGGGAAGAAACTTAGTGGGGTGTGGCACGTTCTGCATGGTTGGTTGGTATGGATGGTGGAAGTTCTGTGGTTCAAATTGCGCTGCCGGTGAAGGAAGACAAGGGGCAGTGATGCAATGAGTGTTATGGTGCTTGGTGAACTTTCTCAGGCAGTGTTCATAGTGTTGTGCTCCGTCGTGGCGCTGTGGATGGCTGACGGTGTGATGAGGTGTTTTTTTTTTTTTTTTTGTACACTTTCAATCCTGGGTTCAATTAATTACACCGTACTGAGTGTAATTGTTGGATGCACGTTCAGTCCACGGAATGTGCACTGTGCCTGGTGTCACAGTTTCACATAACACCACTTGAATGTTGGTGTTTAATGTGGTCTTAGTTGATACGTGTGTTGATTTATAATCTTCACTTGGTGCCCCTTTAATTTGGTGGCAGTGGTTGTCTTTTACTGTGTCGGGACTGCCGAACACAGCTGATGACTGATTACGGAGTCGTCGCCGTGGAAACAATGATCGGGCCTGCCAAAATGGCCGCACGTACCGCACGTATAGACGTTCTTTCCTCTAATTGTCGTTGGTCGGCGTTTCGAATGATGCGCGCTCGCGCAATGTTCAGTAATGGCGTGTGGGGGTTTTGGCCGAAAAATGAAAGTAGAGGGATCGTACCTCTGTCAGCGTTGCTGCATCTGTGCTGTTTGCGGCTCGGCTCCTTCCTCCCCCCCTTTGGGGCAGCAGGGTGGGGGCGGGCGGGGGCGGCGGTGGGAGAGAGCCGCAGAGGAGCCGCCGGGTCCGCTGTCGTGCCGGAGGATGGCAGGGATGCTGGCGGGGAGCTCCGGGGGCCGGATGTCGCTCACTCGTGGAGCCTCGTCGTCAAATGAAATAAATACCGAGGCAGAGGTAAGCGAGAGGAGCTTTATTTAACGGCCCCCGGAGACAGGGGCAGTCAGAAGGGAAAATGCGAACAGTGTTCCAAGTGGAACGGGAGGGGAAGAACATTCTGCCGTTCCGTGTGGAACGGAGCGACATATAACTTCACAACAACAGGTTAAGCACTTTGAGCAATGCAAGAAGGACTTCGGTCTGACAGAAATAGAATTATATCCCTATGTTCAATTGAGACACTGGCTACACCATCCTACTCTGCAAAAAGCTGCTGCCCGCCAGCTAACCCCCTTTGAGAATGATCTGAGCAGGGACTCTGGGGACAAGCACCTAATCTCAGCAATTTATACCCATATTAAAGTCGAGGAGGAGCCCCCTCGCAGGGAATATATAAGGAAATGGCAGGAGGCAGCAGGGACTGCAGTGGAAGAGCAGGAGTGGGTGAAGCTTTGGAGATACATTCCCAAACTAACAAGGTCACTGCAAATATGGGAGATATGGGTTAAATTAATGCACCAATGGCACATGACCCCAACAAAACTGCACAGGATTTACCCGAGTGCGTCGTAGCTCTGCTGGAGAGACTGCGGGGAAGAGGGCACATGGAGTCACATTTGGTGGGCCTGTCCTAAAATAGATGCCTACTGGAAGGGTGTAATAGAGGCAATCGAACAAGTTATCGGAATTAAGTCTATAGAGAACAGGGGCCTGGCGATGATGGGTCTAGGGGGTACTTTGGAGGCCATCAAGTATAAGTCAGACCGCAAATTGTATGTGATCATGATGTTGGCGGCAGCCCTAGTGGTGGCTCGCAAATGCAAGGCTAAAGACCCCCCACAGGCCCACGAATGGGTGGCAAAAATCTGAAGTCTAGTCGCAGTGGAATGGCTCACCTACTCGATACAGGGGGAGTATCAAAAATTCAAGACAGAATGGTCTTCATTATTAGTTTCTCCTGCGAGGAGCCGGGGTGCCTGGTGCCCAAGGGCTATGGGTAACCTGGGGATAACAGAACTCCCCGGAGAAGGGGTAAACTGAATGGGGATATAAGGACAAGAGTACATCCCTCGATTGGAACAAAAGGGACCACGTGAAACAAGGACACGGGGCAGAATTCTCGAACCGGCGGTTTGGGGGGAGAGGGCCGGTCTGTTACCTGTTACTGTTATTCATAAATGGCAATAAAAACGTATTAAAAAAAATACAGAAAATGTGTTTTACATGCAGGATTTTCGACCTCACTGTAATTTGGTGTTTTTACGTAGATCCTTCCCACCGCCCTTCTGAGCTGGTATGATGCACTCTGGAGGACATTGTGAGAAGATTGCAGTGCTGTCATTTACTTCCTCCCTCCTAATCTTCCTTGCGCTTTTCAAAACGTCTGCTTCTCCCATATCACATTACTGAGTCCCACTACCATAAATCTAGCACATTTCAAAGCCTCATTATGAATCTACTGATTCCTGTAGCATAGTCCAAACAGGCTGAGAGATTTTGACAAGCCAGTTATGTCAGGCAAGCCTCACATGGAACTGCCAGTGCCCTAACCCTATGTGCCTTTCCAAGTCAACAGCCTTTTGTGAAAGGTAGCTCAGTGGGTCAATAATCCTGCTGCAGAGATCATTGTGTAAAATGTTAGTTCAATTCCTGTTGATAGGTGAGATCATGCATCTGTATCAGAGGTATGTGTTTGTCATAAATCACCAATGTATCAATTGAAAAGGATACGGTAACCAAAAAAGGATACAGTTGGTAGGGCTCTTCCGGATACTTGTTCACACGACTTGATGAAGTGAAGTCAAATTAGACCTTCCAAATGATACAACTCTCTGACTGATGAAACAGGCAGAGAGATGGATCACTGGAAAGGGCGTGGGTATTGTAGAGGAAGTCAGCCTAGGATATATAAAGTATCATAAGAAACTGCCCCAACTCAACTCACTATGATAGCACAGTATTGGCATTAATTCAAAACACTGACCTTATGGCTAGAACTGAAGTATCCAACAAAAGTCTCTTGAAGAAAACCAGGAGTTGAACCAACGACAAAGGAGGGGAAGATTAGTAAGGGAGACTTATCCCGAACGGCACGAGGCTCACGCTAGATACCGGGTTGGTGCACACAGGATAGCGTCCAATGTACAGTGCACAATCACCTTCCAATAGTTAAAGAAATACTTCCTATCCCACGAAGAACAGAAAATAGAAGTTCACCTGTTAACTATCACAGGTGCCAGAGGTTCACTCCAAAGCAAAACAGTCCTTGCTAGTCAAATATACGTTTAAATAGTTCAGAAATCCACGTGCAGGAGTGCACGCGACAAGGTTCACGCAGCCTAGGACAGCCGCGCTTGGAGACAGGGTCCGCGTGTGGATTTTGCACGCGAACAGAGTACACGCAGCCTAGGACAGCCGCGCTTGGAAACAGCTTCCACGTGGAGACTTGGCACGCGAACAGGATACACGCAGCCCAGGACAGCCGCGCTTGAAGACAGCGTCCACGTGGAGATTTGGCACGCAAACAGGATACACGCAGCCCAGGACAGCCGCGCTTGGAGACAGCGTTCGCGTGTGGATATGAACGCGAACAGGATACACGGCTCCAGGAATTAGCGTGTGGAGGAAAACACGCTACAAAAGGCCAAAGAAGTAGCTGCAGGGAATGCGAGGACGCAGGTCAAGAGTTCAGCTACAAAATGCCAAAATGATTCAATCAGAAGCAGCGAGCGACGTTTCTACGCTGCTTATGTACGTACTGCAGTAACACACGTGACGGAACTAAGTCACGTGAATTTAACGACGTGAAAAATGCAGACATCGTTTTCCTGGCAATGCATCAAACAACCTCCATTTAGAATAGTACGGTCTACCGGTTCTATGGGCGTAACTCATTCTGTATGGAGAGGTTGTTCCAGGTCCAGAGATATGTCCCGCATGCATGACAGTGCCACCCCCCAAAGGAGCAACCTCTTCCCTTTTCGAGTGGAATCGCCTTAATAAAGCAGGAGCATGAATGTTGGACAGAGCTTCCCAGGATCTATCCTCGGGATCATAGCCTTTCCAATCCACCAGATAATACGGCTTTTTAGTGGACAGCCATACCTTCATGCCTGCTTTGTAAACAGGTGCAGGGATTCTATGAGCATCGGCATAGGTCTTATCTTGTTTTTTAGCTTGCTATAATTGCTGCTTAACTTTCGTCTGTAGACTCTTTAGATCTCTAATATTACGTCCTGCTACAGGAGTATCCAAAGACAAATTGGAATCCAAAGGAATGGATCGGGGGTGTTGCCCATACAAAGCATAGAAAGGCGAAGTACCTATGGCACTATGGTAGGAATTATTATAGGCAAACTCTGCTGCCGGCAGGACATTCAGCCAATCTGACTGAAACTGCAGGCACAAACATCGCAGATATTGTTCCATAGTGGTATTGACTCTCTCAGTCTGTCCGTCCGTTTGAGGGTGATAAGCACTAGACATCCTGTCATCAATTAGTAATGCCGAATTTAGTGCTCTCCAAAAACGTGACGCAAATTGTGAGCCCCTGTCAGTAATTATCACTAAAGGTAGACCAAAAAAACTGAATATATGCCGGATGAATAAATCAGCCAGACCAGCAGCTGTTGGTAAACCAATACAGGGGATAAAAAGAGCCAATTTTGTAAAGTAGTCCACCACAACCCATATGGTATTGTAGCCATTATTTCTTGGAAGTTCTACCACAAAATCCATTGATATCATGTCCCATGGTTTTTGAGGAACAGGTAGGGACTGCATTAAACCCACTGGTTTGCCAGGAGTGTTCTTGCATTGAATGCATACAGAACATGTTGAAACATAATTTATAACATCTTGTGTTATGGACGGCCACCAACACCATCTTTTAAGCAACTCTAGGGTCTTCTTCTGTCCAGGATGAGCTGCAATCAAGGAATCATGACCCCAACTGAGGGCCTTGTTCCGAGTGGTATCAGTTGGTAGATAGAGCACTCCTTGTGTGAAAGGCAAACCATTGTGTATATCAATATTCAATCCCTGAATCAATTGTGGATTTTGTTTCACTCACTCCTGTAACTCGTTTTTTAGGGAAGGTTGTGCAGAACAACTACATATCACGTGATCTGCCAACAACTTATTTTGCACCGATGGTTCTTCCTTCACCTCTTCACCGATGCGAGACAAAGCCTCCGACTTGACATGTTGTCTGGCAGGGCGATAAGTAATCTGGAAATTGTATTGAGCAAAAAAGACATGCCATCTGACCTGTCTAGCTGTAAGACATTTCATAGTTTTGAATGCCTGAAGATTTCTATGATCCGAGTACACCAGCACCTGATGTTTGGCCCCAAGAAGATGTCGCCATTCTCGGAAAGCATCCTTGATTGCAAATAATTCCAGCTCAGTGACAGTATAGTTCTGTTCATATGGGTTAAGCTTACGAGAGAAGAAAACAACTGGATGCTCCTCCTTGGTTTCTGCACAAACTTGCAAAAGTACAGCTCCTGTAGCCACACTGGAAGCATCTGCTTCAACGATAAACTGACAATCCGGATCAGGATGTTGAACTACAGGTGCAGTGGTAAATGCTTCCTTTAACATCTCAAAAGATGCTTGGGCATTCTGGTTCCAACAGAATGGAACTTTGGAACTAGTTAAAGCTGTCAATGGAGCCACTGTTTTGGAGAAAGAACGAATAAATCTGCAATAAAAATTCGCAAAACCTAGGAATGACTGTAATGACTTGACATTGTGTGGAATGGGCCAATTCAATATGGCCTTCACTTTGGAACGACTCATTCGAACACCTTGATTGGTAATGTCGTAACCCAGAAATTCCACTTCTTGTGTATGAAAGACACATTTCTCGGCTTTAACAAAGAGCTTGTTCTCTCTGAGTCTTTGTAAGACAGCTAACACGTGTTTAACATGTTCTGGAAAAGACGATGAATATATCAAAATGTCATCTAAGTAAATCACCACAAATTGGTCCATCATATCTCTAAAGATATCGTTCATGAAGAACTGAAATGTGGCGGGAGCGTTACAAAGACCAAAAGGCATCACTAAATATTCATAAAGGCCGTACCGCGTCTTAAAAGCGGTCTTCCATTCATCGCCTTCACGAATGCGAACCAGATTGTAAGCTCCGCGCAAGTCCAATTTAGAGAAGTACCTGGAAGTTCCTAATTGATCTAACAGAACATTTATCAGTGGTAAAGGGTACTGATTCTTTATGGTGATGTCATTAAGAGCCCTGTAATCAATGCAGGGCCTTAGATCTCCTTCTTTCTTCGGAACAAAGAATAAAGGAGAGGCAGCAGGCGATTGAGATGGCCGTATAACCCATATCAAGAGCTTTATCGATGTATTCTTTCAAGACAACATCTTCTTTGGGAGTTAAAGAATAGACTCGACCAGTAGGGATTTTAGCTCCAAGAATTAGTTCAATTGGACAATCATACTGCCTATGTGGAGGCAGCTGTTCTGCCTGGCCTTTGTCAAACACATCAGCAAAATTTGTATATTCACTTGGTATATGTGTACCACTCTGATGTACCACACTAATAGTGGAAATTCCCTCCATAGAGGCCAAACTATGTGATTTATTTGACACCTCCTGACTGGTAAAGCAATGTTCATTGCAAAAAACTGAAGGATATTGGATCAATCCCGTAACCCAGTCAATGGCAGGATTATGAAGAGTCAACCAAGCAAGTCCAAGTAATATTTTGTACTAGGGAGCCGCAATGACATCAAAGACTATTTCCTCTGAATGACCATTTAAAAAAGTCATCTGAATAGGTATAGTTTCCTGAGTTACCATACCGGAAATCAAGACCGATCCATCCACAGTATTAACTGTTTCAGGTTTGTTCTTGTTTACAAGGGGTATAGAACATTTCTTGGCCTATGTGATATCAATGTAATTATTAGTGGTTCCAGAATCAACCATAGCCTTGGAAACCAATTCTTGATCATCAAAACGTAAAGTCACCTCAACAGCTATAGGTGCGTGCGCTGGAATGGTATAGGAGTCCGATGTAACGCTCGACACAGGGACTCCTGCTACTGTCGAGTTTTGGCGTTTCCCGAAGGCTTAACTGGTTTTTTAGGACATGCCACCAGTAAATGCTCGGATGAACCGCAATACATACATAAATAGTTTTTTCTTCGGTTCTCTCTTTCTGCTCTAGACAACCGGCCTCTCACAGCACCAATTTGCATTGGTTCAGTATCATTCGAAGAAGCTGCCGGTGCCGCAGAACGAACAGGTGCCTGCAGGAAAGGTTTTCTCTCTCCTTTGCGAGCATTTCTTCAGGCATCAATTTGTAGAATCAAATCGAGAAATCCTGAGAAACCTGTAGGAACTACTGGGACCGTGGACAAGGCGTCTTTGAGTTCTTCTGAAAGGCCCTTGTAGAAAACAGCCGTCTTCTTGTCTTCAGCCCATTAGGTTTCGGCTGTTAATTGGTTGAATCGGGCGATGTAAGCCAACAGAGGTTGACTGCCTTGTTGTAGACTCAACAACTCCAGATCTGTGGCTTGAGTAGCGTAGCGCATATCAAAGACTTTACTCATAGCAGCCAGAAGATCATCGCAATCGTAGAATAAGGGGCTATTTGATTCCAATAAAGGATTAGCCCAAGCAGCAGCTGTACCCCCAAATGGGAAAGCACAAATGCTGCTTTAGTAGTTAGGTCGGGAAACGAATTAGGCCGGCAAAGGAAATGGAGTCGGCACTGATTAACAAAAGTTCTATAGGTTTTAGGATCACCTTTCCGGGGGAGCCAAGGGAAACTGTGCTGGCATAACCACTTTAAGAGTTTCCTGTGATAATGATGGTGCCGTAGTCCCAGATCCAGATGCAGTGGCTACTGGAACCTGTGCTCCCTTCGGAGTGGCATGCATGGCATCTTGCATAACATCCATTTGATGCCGTTATATGTCCTGTGCCGTAATCATTTCATTTCTCAAGTCGGTGATTAACTGAGTCAAAACAGTTAAAGGATTCGTACCCTCCATGGCTTCTGATTCTGTCATAAATCACCAATGTATCAATTGAAAAGGATACGGTAACCAAAAAAGGATACAGTTGGTAGGACTCTTCCGGATCCTTGCTCACACAACTTGATAGTAGTGAAGTCAAATTAGACCTTCCAAATGATACAACTCTCTGACTGATGAAACAGGCAGAGAGATGGATCACTGGAAAGGGCGTGGGTATTGTATAGGAAGTCAGCCTAGGATATATAAAGTATCATAAGAAACTGCCCCAACTCAACTCACTATGATAGCACAGTATTAGCATTAATTCAAAACACTGACCTTATGGCTAGAACTGAAGTATCCAACAAAAGTCTCTTGAAGAAAACCAGGAGTTGAACCAACGACAAAGGAGGGGAAGATTAGTAAGGGAGACTTATCCCGAACGGCACGAGGCTCACGCTAGATACCGGGTTGGTGCACCACAGGATAGCGTCCAATGTACAGTGCACAATCACTTTCCAATAGTTAAAGAAATACTTCCTATCCCACGAAGAACAGAAAATAGAAAGTTCACCTGTTAACTATCACAGGTGCCAGAGGTTCACTCCAAAGCAAAACAGTCCTTGCTAGTCGAATATACGTTTAAATAGTTCAGAAATCCACATGCAGGAGTGCACCCGACAAGGTTCACGCAGCCCAAGACAGCCACGCTTGAAGACCGCATCCGCGTGTGGATTTGCACGCGAACAGAGTACACGCAGCCTAGGACAGCCACGCTTGGAGACAGCATCCACGTGGAGATTTGGCACGCGAACAGGATACACGCAGCCCAGGACAGCCGCGCTTGGAGACAGCGTTCGCGTGTGGATATGAACGCAAACAGGATACACGGCTCCAGGATTTATTTTAGCGTGTGGAGGAAAACACGCTACAAAAGGCCAAAGAAGTAGCTGAAGGGAATGCGAGGACGCAGGTCAAGAGTCCAGCTACAAAACGCCAAAATGATCCAATCAGAAGCAGCGAGCGACGTTTCCACGCTGCTTATGAACGTACTGCCGTAACACACGTGACGGAACTAAGTCACGTGAATTTAACGACGTGAAAAATGCAGACCTCGTTTTCCTGGCAATGCATCAAACAACCTCCATTTAGAATAGAACGGTCTAGCGGTTCTATGGGCGTAACTCATTCTGTATGGAGAGGTTGTTCCAGGTCCAGAGATATGTCCCGCATGCATGACAGTGTTTAAGATGTAGGTAACATTCAATTGTAACAGAGCTGACTTAGCTTTCAACTTATCAAAAGGACTACTAAATGTTCATTGATTCAGAATGCAACCCTTTCATCTGGATCATACAATTACTATGCTTTTTTATGGCAACCACTGAATGTTGTATTTCGACCCTGTATATACGTGGGGGGATGGGAACAGTATATAAAGAAAGTAGAGGGTTGCAGGGGGTACGTGGGGTCTCCCCCTGCATATATATGGGGTGAAAAGGGTGTTGAACGGCACAGTGATCACATATATCCCCTCTCATCAGGCCTGCTATACATGTAATGGCTCGGAACACACACATCTCATCAGGGCTGCTATAGCTATAATGTCTCAGAAGAAGCACATCCCATGAGGGCTTTTATACTTGTCATGGCTCAGAACACACATCTCATCTGGGCTCTTATACCTGTAATGGCATACAGTGCTGGTAAAGCATATGCATTCAAGCAAGTATTGCATCTGGTGAGACACACCTCTAACTCTATAATTCCCCACCTAATGGCCAAAACAAGGTTTGGACACATCTAAAAAAAGGAGCACCAAATGGTAAAGCTGCACTGAATTTGTAAATGGAAAAGGCATTATCAGCTTTTTAAATATTCATGGTGCTATGTCAAAAGACAAAAAGGAGAGAAAGAGCAACTCTGAACCTAAGTAATACAGGAGAACAAAGTGAGGGGCGGGGGAGAGGCTGTGAGAACAAAGAACATATATGAAAATGCAAAACAGGAATTCGAGCAACAAGAAGCAAGAGATCAATGAGCTACATAAGAGAGCAACAAAGAAAGTGAGAAGGCAAACAGAGGTAAATAATAGTACACACACACACACAAGCACAATAAGAGTGAAGGATAGAAGCAGAGCATATAGAGACAGTAAAATAATAAAACACAGATAAACAGCAGACAGGGAGATCTGAAAATAGAAAATCCAGATTAGAGAAAGGCAGGAAAATAACCTAAGAGGCAGTGCAAGAAAGATTATCAAAAGGAATAGCGACCACAACAGAGAAAATGAAAAAACAGATCTAGCCAGAGTAATGACATGAGAGAGGAAGAGGAGTTATATCAACCGATGCAGCACAATGTAGGAGGGTCCACGCTTAGAAACCTATGGGGTCTCGGGAGATAGCTCAGCGCCAACGCCTTAGAAGCAAGACGACACGGAGCAACACAGGTTCCATCCCCGGGTCCCCGTTTAGAAACCTCTGGGTATTAAGTGCATTATAAATAACCTATCATATCCAGAGATGGGAGAGGAAGAGTGACCGAGCAACATACCTCAAAACGTGGCATAGCAACACTTAAAAGTGAGAAGCAGAACATCAGAAAGTGAGAGACAGGGGAATCAGAGTAGCAAAGGGAAGGAGAGATGGAGAAATAACATGGAGTGGCTGTCAAGCAGGTAGTGCCAGGCAGAAACAGTAGGCCCGAGAGGCAGAGAAGTGATGCTGGTAGAGTGAGGGACTTGATTTATGATGTAACTAGCTGGCATCTGTAGTAGTTCTTAACAGAGTTTTGGTGTCCAGGTATAATGAAGATGAAGCTGGGTAGTATGCATCAACAAGTTATTTATCAGTAATGTTTTCGAACACAGTTTTAGTCTTATGCACAATTGGATAGTTGTCAGATACTTTTTTACTCACTTGCGACGGAAGAAACACATTTTTACTCTTCTTGAAATTAGATTTACTCTCCAATTCTAAAAACTGTGCGAAAAATACTCTCACGGAAAAATACTTTCTGGAGCACTGGGGGCGAATATATAGAAAAGCTATGAGGGGCCCCACTTGGCCACTCCTGCCACTGGTGGGGAAAGCAGTGAAAAATAAGACCACTAATATGCTAGATGACTTATCAATTTTGAATGAGAAGGGCATGATTGGATGGGATCCGATATTCGATAAAGAATGTTGGCAGTTGAAAGCCGAATTCATAATAAAGGCCCATGCATGGGACTGGAATTTCAATCAAGACCTCATTGCTCAACTGAAAACATTACACTATTTATCTAGATTGCCCTTTACTTTTATGATGTCTCAAAAATATGATACAGTGGCCTGCCCCTCACTCCAGTAGATTTGTAATGTTATTAAGACTGAGTCAGCTCCCTTCCCTATCAGTTATTGGCCCTCGATTGGGCATCCCAAGAGAAAGAAGTTTCTGTCGCATATACATGGTCATACAATTACCTGAAACCAACAGACATATCCTGACAAGCTGCATAACCTTGGGTAACGAATATATGCTGTAGCTCGGACCTTTTGTACATATCCTGGATTTGATTAAGTCTGAACATTTTTGGTATTGATGCTTATCTGGTATGCAAATATCCTTAATTATTGCACTTGGCAGATTGTGGAAAATAATTGAGGGCAAGATTATGGGACTATAAATGTACATTGTGAATAAGAGTTGACTTTTTGGGTATGGCAGGTATGGCATGTTGCAATTACAAGTAATTCATGAATTGTTGGATTTGGGTCTGTTTGATTGTATGCTTCTTTAATATTTTGTATACTTAATTTATAGGTTTTAATATTGTATGGTGTGAAAGGTTTCTCTGTAACTACGACACACTAAATAAATAAAGAAAAAAAGGATTCATTAATTGTGCGAGGAGCAAGTCTACCAGGCAGCCGTCTTGTTTGGCTGCTAAACAGTGCTCCACAATTGCTATATTTCTGACCCAGTGCAAGACACACTGGCATGTGGTGAAGGCTGTTCACATCTGTACAAACCTGTATTGCTGTTCGGATTGGTCCTGCCATTTTTTTGCAGTTTTTTGCTCGACACATAGCACACGTCTTCCCCTTTTCAGCCTTTTTAACTCCATCTGAACTGGTGGAGTCTGTCCTTACTGCGGACCGCGCCATTCTGAGAATATTAGCCACAGTTCCTGCACAAACCATTATGTCAGCGATGGTGAACACCCAACAATAATGCAGAGAAGTATAGCTTTGCTGCTGTGTAATTTGTGATAATTACAGGTGACTTTTTGCGCAGCCTTATGGGAAACCTATCCACTAATTCACCTGGTAGTTGGTAAACTGAGTTAAAGGTGTGACTCTCCTGGTCGAATTTCTATGAGTCCTTATTTTCCCAGGCTTACCCAAAGGCTTGGATGTCATTTGCTTTTATCTTTTGGAAATAGGATCTTCCACTTTGTTACCAACTAGACTGAATAGATGTCTCATATATTTATCAGGCTAGACCTCTTCCTGGGACTCGCAAGTATTTATGAAATCTACGAATCTATGGTTCCCTCTTTGGCCCTAATGCGTTCAAACCAATTATCTCAGACAGAGCAGGACAATGAAAAGCAGAAGCCAACTTACACTCAGTGTTGGACATGCTTGTTGGGAGGATGATGGAGAAACCACTCTTCTTTTGTGTATACATATACTCACGTTTTCTCCTAGTAGGACCCAACTGGCAAGCATGACTTCATTCGATAATGATAAACTTAACAGCAGATTTTTGAAAAACATGATTTTATGTTCAGTCCTGTGACCATGTAATGTGGGTACTATGCAGCCACTTTGTAATTGCCACTTCACGTTGCGCTTTATTTGGAAATGCAAGGAAGAGCAGCTTAGCTGGTCAGCGTATGGTCATCGTGACCATCCCATTATAAAATTGGCATCTTGTGCCAAGGAAAACAAATCATCCTTTCATTGCAGGCCCCTGTTTCTCTGCCCAAGAAGGCTATTGTGTCTGGAGGAACTCCTCTGGGATTATGTGCTCTTCCATGGGCTCAAATACCTATTTTGCTAACTGCTTCTCCAGGCTGGCAAAGCAGAGAGGATCTATCTCTGCACTACTCAGGAGTTAGAGGGCAGGAGCTGGGCACCAGACCATGGTGACATGACAGATAGCAGCAGGACATGAATGAGTAGCAAGGCGGGCAGGAACAGAGCTTCCCGGTGGAGAAAAACATACAATGTCAGAGAAAGATGTGGAAGAGTGCTCCTCTGCACTGTGAGAACCCTGAAGATGTCTCATCCGTTCCCTGGGGATCTGTCATCCGGGTGGCCAGGACATGGTCATGGCTATTGGATCCAGTTCCTGGCAATGGACCAGTGCAGGAGGATCATCTGGATGGGGGTCCTCGGAGAGTGGAAGTGGGACACCAAAGGTTGAGAGGTGGTATCCCCTTCCTCGTGACACCTTTTCCCCAGCCTGCCCATTAGGATATGCAGAAACTCTACCCTCTCCCCTTTCTCACAGCATGAACGTCAACCGACTAATACCTGAGCCGTTTACCTGATAAGTCCCAACACAAGGGTCAGGCAAAGTTGGGGCGTGGCTAGCTGCCATGCCGTAAAGACACGTTTCCTACAGCTCCAGAAGATCCGACATTATCCTGGCCTGATAGACTGGCATTGAGGTGCGAGGTTGCCTGCAAATGCAACAATGGACAGATGAAGCAGGCTAGAAGAGCTGAGGGTAATGTGGAAGCTGGAATAGAGCGGACTGTGGAGTACGGGCGCAGGCAACTTGGAACCTAGCCTGAAGCTGTGGAAACAAGATGGCGGGCACAAGGCTGGAGCTGGCGCGCACATAAAACAAAGCCGAAAGGAAGAGAACCGGTTCGGCAGGTGGGGAGTCCGGGAGCCTGGATGGCCCCCACTGTGGTACTAACAGAAGCTAAGTCCTCCTCTGTCGGGTTTGAGGAGGTGGGACGCGGCTGACACGCAATAGGCTGCACAATGAGCCATGAGGGCTACGCAGCTTGAGTAGTGGAGGGGGCAAGGAGAACCGGCCGATTCCGCAGCCGGTAGGGCACTGGGCCAGCCATGCACACAGCAGCTGGGCATGAGGAGAGGGCCGAGGCCCGGAGGATGTGCCACCCGAAGAACGGTAGCAAAACAGCACTTGGCCCAGTGTGCAGGGCGAGCTCTGGAACACAGAGGTTACGCGGAGGGCCGGCACCGGATGCAGCCCTTAAACCCCCACCAAGAGATTCCGAGTGGTGGCAATATATGGGCAGACCATAGTGGGGACTGGGAAATCCACGGTGAGACTGCCAGAGAGTGGGCGGACCAAGCTGGAGACTGCTGGAGAGCGGACGGAACACAGTGGGTGCTGCTTGTCATGAAGAACCACCTACGGTGGTCCATTTGGCGGCGATGGTGGCATATTGGGGCTGTACCAGGACTCCTTCCAAGAGGGCGCCCCAAGACTCTACAACATGCTAGTCTTTCCTGTTGCATGCAGGAAGATGGATCCGCCCCCTGGAGCTGCAATGCCTTATCTGGGCTCACACACAGAGAGGCTTTGCATAGCTACTCTTCATAGCACACGCTCTGTATGTTCGCTCGGTTTATCCTTTCATTCCTGGCTACCTTGTCTTTGTATGTGCTTTACTAATCTATCTGCTTCCCTTCACTTAGGAACAGACTGCGATCTCGTGAATCACTTGTCCCTTTTGCCCGCATTCACCAGGCTCACCGCTTTTGGGTACAAAGGTTTTGTTTTCTACACATTACCTAGGCAACACTCCCTTTGCTAATTCCTGCCATGCTCTGAACTCTACCTTTCTTTTCCCAGCCATTACCCGTTCTCGTTCGGGACCGAAGGCTCCGATCACGTGCGCTGCCCCCACGTCCTCATTGCAAATAGCAGCAAACGCCAGAGAAGTTCTGCAACCTTCCCTCAGCCCGCTCTACTGTTCCGACAACGGGTAAGGTTGGTTTATTGTTCGGATTATTGTTCGCTCATTACCCAACGAGTAGTATTTTCCCATCTGATATTATCCGGCGACTCCGTATGTGTTTAGGATCCGTAGAAAGCACTGCTGAGTTTTCCTCAGATTCTGTCATTTTGCAACGGAAGCTATCCGGCGCATCTCTTAACACGTTCAGTCAAGAGGTAGTTTCCTTTCTGGTAACTTCACGCATAGAACACTATTTCTCTTTGCTCTATTCCCTTCTATGTGTTTATAACTTCTACCATTGATGTAGAGCAACCCGTACCTTACCGCCATCATCTAGTCTTCACTCCTCCAAGCAGCTGAGACCTTCAGCGTATGCCAAAGTCAGAACTACAGGGTTTTATTCCCGAGGAGGTTTCCCTGGGAACCCTGTCCTCTCTGAAGTCGTTCATTGACAGGAGGCTACAGGGCAACCATGAGGATTCTCAGTACCTCGAACTGCTGGATCTCATCCAGGTCAGTCTTCACCCTTTCTGTATTATATTGAAGTGTTTCATCACACTGCTGCGCAGCAAAGGCAGAAGCAGGCCTGATGCGCACAGAACAGCTGGTCGCTGGGAGGTAAGGACCGCTGAGATACGCAGCATGGAGTAGCAGTGCATATTCAAGCATGGACGCCCTGTGAGAGGGCCTCAGGAAGCACATGCTGGAACTGGGCACGGAGCAACAATGAACAGTGGCGTGCTCGCTGAGACAGCAGGGCATTGCGTGGTAGACTGACAGAGGTACTTCAACGAAGTGCCTAGAGCCCGGGAGATGTGCTGCCACACAGCACAATGGAGAGCAAGGATGTATTTCGGGTGCTGTGGGGGCTTGAACGTGTTGAGGCCGGAGGGAGTCTGGAGCCCAGAGAGGCCCCCACTGGCCATCAGTAATTCAAACCTGCTGGGAGAGCAAGGATGATAGCTGGGGAAGGCTGCTGAATGCAGGTGCATGTTTAAGGTTTAGATACAGGCCTGCACCAGACGGGAGTGTGCCAAGGAAGTAAGAAATGCAGCCAGGCGCATCACGCCTAATGCAATCCACATCCCTGCAGGCACAAGGCAGATTGGCGCTAAACCCAAGGTGGAGGACGTAGTACTAACCACGAGGGCATGAGTGCAAGAGGAGGGATGCGGACCAGGTAACTGGTCACAGGCGACAACAAGCGTAAACAGTGACATGCAGCAAGATATGAACATTGGTCAACGAAATCCTGGGCAAGCAACAATGAGAGGACAATCGATACTAGGAGTGGCCCCTGATCACCCCACACAAATGTGGTGCATAATATAAGTGCACAAGGACAGGAATAGACTATGGCTGGGTGTAGCTGGCGGGCGGGACAGTCACACACCCCTTGCCACATCGAAATATCAAAGAGAAGCGGGAGAAATACGACGCTGAGCGTTCTGTTCTTTGTTGCTGCTCGTATCATAGCAGGCCTAAATCAAGAGCTGGATCCAAGATGCACCCAAGAAGGGAAGAAAGGTCCGGACAACGGCAAGTGCAGAACTAAAAGAGGAAGAGGAACCAGCACTAAAGGATTTACCATGGCGTCAAAGTCTCAGAAGAATATATGCAAGCAACCCACGTTGGACAATTTCACCAAACTACGACCAAGGCGGACACCGCTTCACCTGTGAACCCGTCTGCTCAGGGGGAGCGGATCCAATGGAAAGAAGACGAGCAAGTACTAGACGCTGTAGCAGCCTTAAAGATAGCGTTAGAATCCAAAATGGATGTGATCGGCATTGATGTTAACCTCCTGAGATCAGATGTTCGGGCTCTCGCAGAGCGCACGGGGTGCTATCAAAAGAAGTTGCAGTTAACACCACTAGCCTAAAAGACACCTCAAGAGATTTGTCGACATTGCAACAACAAGTGAAGAACCTGGAGGGCATAGGGGAATACGCAGAGGGAAGAGCCAGACAAAATAACATCAGAATTATTGGACTTCCGGAGAGGGAAGAGCAGGCCAACGCCACAAACTACATAGAGACTATGCTATTATAGGATATTGGCCCAGGCAACCTCGCCCAAGGTTTTGCAGTGGAGAAAGCACACAAGTTATTGATGAGGAAACCTCAGACGGGCGCCCCGCCACAGCCCATCATAGCTCAGATTTTAAACTACAAAGATAAAGAGAAGAGTCTGGAACATTTCTGTAAAGGGGCACGATAATTGAGCATCAGCTGATACTACTGCATATCCAGACTATACCATGCAGGTGCAGTGACAGAGAATGAACTTTACATTGGTTAAGAGAAGGCTACGAGCGTCAAACCTCAAACATATGCTGCTGTTGTCAGACCCCCGGGACTGCAACTCCCAAGATCCTGACCTCCCCCCCTCAACTTCCTCCTCACCTGACAACCAAGAATCGGAAGTAGCCTCTACATGTTGTCTCCTGGAAAGGTAATCCTTCTTCTTTCCTTTTTTTTGTAGACAGTGTCACGCCCCCGGAGAGAAGCCACAGTGGTAGGTTGTAATACAACGTTACCAGTAGCCCCTTCCCCGAAAAGGGTAAAAGGGCTATGATGGGCTGTGGTGAGGCGCCCGGGGAAAATGGGGGGGGGGAAAGCTGCTAGGCACAAAAAACCCCAGGATGAGTTCGAAAGCAGTAAAGACCCAAGCACCAGCTGGGGAATGGAAGATGGGCTCTGCAGGCTCAAGTGTAAACAGGCACGGAGAAGAGCAAGGCTTCTGGATAGCAACAATGTTTGGGCGGTACCTTCAGAAGGAGCACGGAAGGTAAAAAACCCAATTCTCAAAGAGAGAATAATGGAGGAGAACGAGGCGAGACTGTGCGAGAGCTGGGAACCGTACAGGATGTACATGTAGAAACCAGGTAAGGAAAGACAGCGGAGAGAGAGAGAATGAGAGCGACCGCGATACAAAGACGATCGCTAAAGTAAACACACCGCAAAGAGGTGGCGGAGGACTGAGGAAAAGCTGAAGAGAAAGCAGAGCGGAAAACAACCGAGGAAAGGTACCAAGTGTAGTTAGAAAAAGAGAGAAAACTAGCGCAGCAAACCAAAGACGCTACAGGCAGAAGGCTGAGACCCGGAACCGAAGCGGTTGCAACGCGAGGCGCGCAGGGAGGGCATGACAGATAAGCCTCCCTGATCGCTACGAGGAAAAAAAAAACTACACCGCTGAGTCCGTGCGGAAGAAACGTTCCAGCACCGTTAATGGCCACCACGCAACCTGAATCGGGGCAACAGGTGCCACGAAGTTGGGCACCTGACAGCTGTACCCGGCACGTCTGAAAATACTAAACAAAGGGAGGACCGTCTTCTTTGACACCCCCGAGGAAGCCCATAAATGGATGGACACCGAGAATATGCTGATCGTAGAGTACAACCATAAGACAGGAGATGGGCACACGTGTTGACAGCCCACAAATGTACAGAGACTCAGCCGATGGTTTGCAGCGGAAAAAGATTTTAATTGCAACATTCAGGCATCAAACCTAGAAGGTAGTGGGAGCCAGTGGAGGAGTGGCCATTCAGGAGCTCCCCAGAAGGGAAGTGTTCTTCACCCAAAAGTGGAACTGTTCATGGATACCAGTGTTGGAATATCCGCATGCTGCACCCCAGACACCAGGACAAGTAACTGTGGTAAGGGTGAGAAGCAGAGATGCCTGAGCACAAAGTATTGAGCTTGGCAATTGGTGGGGGGTGGAGGAGAGTTGGGGTAGTTAGAGGGGAGTCAGCCTACAGAAGCATGCTAGAAATGTCGGATAAAGACATCAAACTGTTGAGAGGAGAGCGAAGGCCAATTTATGTAGGGCGAACTTAGAATAGCCTCATGGAATGTCAGGGGGCTAAGCCGTTACATTAAAAGACAGAGGGTAATGACTTATTTACGGCATCAGAAAATCTATATAGCATTCCTGCAGGAGACACATTTTACAGCAGAGAAACTGTCTTTCCTAGCCCAAAAGTGGAGGGGGATGACGTTGGGTGCATCATATTCTACATACTCTAGAGGGGTCCTAATATGGATTGCACCGACGGTGCCATTTAAAGTTCTTAAGACATTTGAAGATGAGGGGGTAGGATTATTATAGTGGAAGAGAGAGGAATGTGCATTATTAACACTTATGCACCAAATCATGAAACAGCAGCCTATTTCCACCTGTTATACCCCCTTACAGGTTCATATAGAGATGACAAAGTAGTATGGGGAGGAGATTTTAATTGTACACTGCGCCCAGAAATTGATAGCTCTGACAATAAGCTGCCACACCCAAGCCCTGCAGCTAAAGCCTTAAAATACTTTGTTACAGGCATTTAATTGAGCTGGCATATGGAGAACCCTGCACCCGCAAGCTCAAGGTTATTCCCATTACACGGCCCGCAAGGATTTATGGCCCATACTAGACTATGTCTTCACACAAGATGAAACTTTGGGTGAGTTTAAAACAGCTGAATACAAAGCAAGGGTACTATCAGACCATGCCCATTTGGTGGTCATATGGCAGGCCCTCCTCCCCTCCCCCCCCCCAGGGCACGCATACCGAATTGGAGGCTCAGAGAGTGTTCAATCGGCTGGCACATTGTAGGAAGCCTTTAAAGTAGTGATAAGAGGGACAGCGATACCTAAAGCAAAAGGAATGCAGGCTGAAATCTAAAGGAATCTGCAGAGGGTACGAAACCAAATTAGAAGTCTTACAGAATGCAGGCGACATGACCAAGGACCGAGCCCGAGAGGTCACCCGACTGCAGCAGGAATGGTTAGAGCATTGGGATAGACTAGGCATGCTGAACTACAGGAAATATGTAGAAAGGCAACATGTGGAAGGAGATGAGCCTGGCTGTCTGTTTACCTGGCTGTGCAAAAGTGAATATAAATGGGAAACGATAAGTGGGATCACTGGGGGAAATGGGGAGACATATAGGACGCAGGATAGCATAAACAAGCGCTTTCAGGAGTATTATCAAGAGCTATACACTGAGATGTTGGCAACACCCTTAGATCTAGATGAAGCTTTGGAACTAGACGCAGAGACCAGTTGGAGCCTCTACAACCAAAGAGGAGCTAGAATCTATCATTAGAGGGTTGCCGACCGGCAAGGCCTCTGGGACGGATGTATTACCCAGCAGATTGTATGTTATGTTATGTTAAAGGTACTTATATAGCGCACCGTCGCCAACGGAATTGGTCGCCAGGCGCTCTGGCGGATCTATAAGGAATTCATGACAGATGTAGTACCCCCGTTATTAGCTATGTTGAACGAGGCACTGGAAAAAGGCACTTTGCCAATGTCATTGCGCGAGTCAGTGATTGTTTCCGCTTTTGAAGCCCAATAAGCCAATGGCAGACTGCGGATCATACCGACCCCTGTCACTGCTTAACCAAGATGGGGAAAATGTTAACTACTTTAACGGCCAACAGTCTTAAACCGGTAATATCTAAGCTAATACACCCAGACCAGTCAGGATACGTCCCAGACAGGAATATCACATGTAATTCAAGGAGGTTGCACCATATCGTTGATCATACCCAAAACAGTTCAGGGCTGTATACAGTGGCCTCGTTGGATGCAGTGGCCTCGTTGGATGCAGTCAAAGCATTTGACTCGGTCAGATGGTCATGGCTGCTGGCGGTCCTGCAGATGTTTGGCATAGGGCCCATATACATAAAGTGGGCGTGGTTGCTGTATAGCAGCCTAATAGCAAGGCTTAAGATGGGAGGCCACATCTCGGATCACTGGCGACTGGAGAAAGGCAAGAGGCAGTTGACCATGGTCACCTATGTTATTCATTCTGAAGCCACTATTTGTATTTATTTTATTTGTAAAGTGCTCCTGGCCCTGGGGCAGCTGGGCGCATATATATCCAGTTACACAGCATACGAGAAACATCTAGCAGCATATTTTAGGAAGATAATCGTGAAGCAGGCATAGCAGTGGGGGGCACAGATAATCTGATGTCTCCATACGCCAATGACATTTTATTATACTTGCAGCACCCTGAAACCAACCTGCAGTATATCTTGGACGTGCTTGAGCGATACGCTGAATTATCCGGTATCACGATTAATGCACAGAAAACTTGTTTGTTCCCCCTAGCTGGGTATAAAGGGAAATCCCTGAAGACATTGCGAGTACTGCCGATCAAGTGGGAAGTGAATTCATTCAGATATCTGGGAGTGGACATCTTTCATGATCCCAAGACAGAACACACACAGAATACGACAAAAGCATTTGAAAATATTAAGAAAACTATCATTTTCTGGGCCAGGTCACCGCTCTCAGTGACGCATAGGGCTGCACTGTTAAGGATGGTGGTGCTCCCGAAGCATCTAAATTTCTTTACTAACATCCCGTTTAATATACCTAAAGGTTTTTTTCAAGAAACTTGATACAATATGCCGTAGTTTTTTATGGCATAACTCAATATGCAGGATGGCACTGATGAAATTACAGAGGCCGTATGATCAGGGAGGTATTAAAGTACCCTAATTGGAGACATATTTTCTGGCGAGACAGCTGCAGTATGTCACGAGGTGGTTGTCGGACAAGCAGTCCCAATAAACACAATTGCTGCAGACAGCATGCATCACATTTTATCTGAAGGAGGTAATATGGACGGCAGTGCAGCAAGTCCAGAAACTACCACTGTTGTTGGCAGTAGATAAGACGATGTGACAAAGGGCCATACGCTTTCTAGAGAAGGACACCGCCTACTCCCCTCAGATCCCACTAGTGACACTAAAGGAGGAAGCAGCACTGCTCAGATTAAATGTGAGGAAGTATTGGGAGCCCATGGGAATGGTAACGGTAGGAGATTTAGTACGCCAGGGCAGGCTACTGGACTTGGGAGCACTCGCGTCCGAGACAGGCATACATGAGGGACAACATGTACTAGACACCTCGCTTATCACTACTAAAGCAAAAATGGCCAGGAACAGGCAGGGTGCTACAGGTAGACAAAGGGATAGAAACATTGTATGATATTTCAGCGGGTGGGCATGCAGTGTCAAGAATATATGAGCTATTAATGTTGCAGAGAGGGGACATGCAGGGGCAGACTAGGCTTAGTTGGGAGGCGGACCTACAGGAGAAATTGACAGGCGCAGTGTGGAGCAGAACATTGGCTTATCCTAAGAAAGTGTCCAGGAACGTGAGACTCCAGCTAATCCAATTGTACATAATGCATAGGGCATACCTAACCATGGGGAGAATAACCAAATTTAGCAATGCCTCCGAACAGTCTTGCCCAAAATGCGGATTCATTAATGCCGGCCTGGTACAAATGTTCTGGGCATGCAAGAAGATCCGTCAATATTGGAATGACATAGCGCTGGCCCTAGCCAAGGCGGATATAACATTGAACATTGGATCTCCCAAGGCCTGCATGCTAAGTATATATGCATGCCCGAAGCTGGAAAGATACGTGAACAAGCTGAAAGTCCTAGTATATGTCCTAGCGAGGCGCCGTATAGCAGTGAGCTGGAAAGCACACAAAGGTCTGGACATAAATCACTGGTGATGGGATCTTCAGAAATGGAGACTGGTGGAAACCGCAGTGTGGCAAGAGGCGGCCCGCAGAGGCCAAGGGAAACAAAATGTGGACTTGGAGTCACGGAAGCAGATAGTGCAGGAACTGATGGCCTCAAGGTATGCCGAGGCGCAAAGGGCAGTAGAAGCCCTGATTGCCGGATTAAGCCAATGTATATAGGTATAAGGAACAGTCGATGCAACAGGAGATTAGGGTGGGTGGAATAGCCTGGGAGGAAGGTGGGGGATTATGGGGGGAGGAAAACAGACACAATCCGGAAGTATGATTATGTAAATGTATATGGAAGGCTGTATGTTATATTGTGGTTAAGAAAATAATATATATTGTTTAAAAAAAATAAAAAAGGGTCAAGCAGAGTCCGGCAATTACTGACAACTACACATACCTGACTACCCTTTACCTTTCCCATAGGGATAAAAGGCAGAGCACAAGAGCACACTTCGAGCAAGGCCGGACACACGAGGAAGCAGCCATTGCAGGATGGCAGTTCAAATGGAGGAGAAAGGCAGCGAGACCGGAGAGGACGTCAAGGAGGGAGTTTCCCTTGCCCTTTCAAACCCAGACCCGCGAAGCAACAGATGAAAGAAACATAAGACCGGGAATCACAGCTGACAGGTGGTGTGACGGATGTCAGCAGTACATGGGACCCTCCCGCACTGATAGCTAGGGCCGGGAAACGTGGTTGCCATCGAGGTACCGTCTTTGACTCCAGCGGCAAAGGAACCGCCAGCGAGTTCAGCACAGCCAGTGAGTCGGAAGAAGCTGATGTTCGACCGGACTGTGTTAGGCTCAAGGTTGCAGTGGGAACGTAAAGAAGATAAATAGGCAAAAGGTCTTTGTGAACGGACTTGGTACCAGAGATCAAGTGGTCCGGCGCCACGTGGGCGCTCAGTCGAAGGTCACTGGATACTACCCTTCTCTTGAACGAAGACTACAGTGAACATTGTGAGTGTTGAAACTACAAATACCAAGAGGCCATAGGAAAGGCTTGTATAAGGTGTTAAGGTGGTCATACGAAGGTCGAGCTAAATCCCTCGTACAATCAAAAGTCCTTAACATATTGCAGAAGTTTTGTTATTGTGGAACTGGCGTTTACGCCCGGCTGAGGGGAACGCTGTGTGTACTGTGATGGTAAAAAGCCTGCGCTTGCTGTAGGCTAACTGAGTGACCCATCGAGACAAGATCGCCCTTCGGAAGTCTGTTTGAATCGGCAAGTGCTCTGGTTGGTCTGAGCCCGACTGAGGGAGACTGACGACGGAGAGAAAAATCGGAGCCCAGCTGATGGGGATCCAAGGGTAAGGGTAATCACCCGACGTAAAGGTTGACAGAAGGAATTTTTGTTTTGTTGTTTTGGCATTTCAGGCCCTCTGAAGCAAGAAACTTTGCATGAGAAGAGACTTGGGTACAGTAGGCCCTGATTCTAAGAAAAGGAACTGTAAGCTTGTGCCAGAGACACCCAGGAGTGTGCCTTGCTCGAGAGTCCCGCCTTGTACCATGCTTAAAAACATGGGGAAGGGAGACCCTGGCCATAACAATCTGACTTATTATTTTGTGTACACTTTTTTTCTTTTCCTGTGAACATTATCCCACACTCTTTTGTAGCATAGCGGTAAGGATTGGCAATAGGTTTTTTTAGGCCCTTTTTATTTGACTAAACTCCACTAGGACTGTACTATTATTATTTAATGGTCGTAGCTTGATCCTATTTTAGATTTAGGTTTAGATTAGGTGTTTATCTCACTCATTTTACAGTTTAATAAACACCCCTGAAATGTGATCACTTGTGTCTGTCTTACTTTTATGCCCTGCCTTCTTTACAGCACCCCTAACAGCAATGGGTTCAGTACCCTGATGGCTGCGCACCTGGGGCACAGTCATTGCAATATGAAGTCTGCTTCACCGTATTGCCAGGTGTCTTGTCCCTAAGAATAACATGAGCAGAATGTATATAATTACTTAGATGAAATAGAAGTGCTAAGCTACCTTTTATTTATCACTATTTTCCTAGCTTATCCTACAGGCGTGTGTGTGTGTGTGGGGGTGTTTATAATGGACATGTGCAGAGCTAATCTCTGCACATCTGAATCTCTTGTTCTCCGGTGAATCTCTTGTGTCCTGGTTCAATGGTGCGCCAAAGCTGTCTTACTCCTAGCCCCTACTTGTCGGATGATGTTTGTTGGGTAATGACCAATGGACGGTGTGAGTGATAGGGTAATTGTCTCTACCCGGTGCCACGCTCCCTCTCGGGTCATTGGCTTGGCTCACATCCTCCCCTTTAAACAAAATCCATACCGGCCATACTGCCTCCCCAACCCCTGCAATACAGCCTGTTTCTTGCATTCTGCATCACCATAGACCATAACACAAAAATTGGCATCTACATTTTAGCAGACATAGTACAGTAAAATAGCGATTTGCCCCAATCACACGCTTAATTTAGGAGTGGAAGCTAGGATTTAAGACCAGCCTGCACGTTCAGCACTAGACTATGGGCCTCATCACGAGTTGGGCTGTATTCCCGGCTGTAATACCGCCGACTGTAATAGCCCTAGCACCGACCCGTCCGGCTGTATTACGGCCGGATCACGAGTTGTGTGTTAACGGTAAATCCCCATTCCCCATTGGGTCCATTGGATTCAATGGGGTATTTTCCGCGTTAATTATGCGGGCTAATACAGCCGGCGGTAATGCAGCCGAAAACAGGGGATTTTCACCTCCAGAGAAAGGCTGGAGGTAAAACAGCCCATTTAGCGCCCAACTCGTGATAGGGCCAGCCCTTAAATGCGGCTGTAATACCGTTACCACCGCATTTAAGGGCTACAGCCCAACTCGTGATGAGGCCCTATAGCTTTTCAGTTCTATCTGATACAACTAAGTATTAATATATTTAAAATAATACTGTTTTAAAAGGAGGCACATCACATAATAATCCATATGATTGCAGATTTGTTTTCCCCATCCTCAAAGGAAGACTAGTACCAAATTGGAAAATAACGTCAGCCTAAAAATGAGCTGCTCTTTTTTTCAATTGTTCTTTCAGTACTTGGGCACACAATCAAAAATAACACTACATGACAAGCTCATCCTCTTGTAGTGTTTTTTTGACACAGGCCTGTAGCTTGTTAGTATGCATTATGTGAAGCTTCACAAAAAGGACCACCTATTTTTGTGTGCGTGTCAAGCTAGCAGATGAAATGGAAATAAACGAAACTGTTTAATATGGAGTTATTATATGATAAGGTTTAATTCTCTTGGTAGAAGTCACAGATTTGTGGGAGGAACCTTAAGGTACGAATGTTGTCAAGTTCCTATCCCTCACTGTTCACACTTGATCTGTTACGATCATGAACCAACTCCTACTCATCTTCTGCTGTCATGCACATAAGGAGTTTCCTATTTAAATGCACAGCTGATGACCATGCAAGTGTCTTAAAACATTTGCGAGGACCTGCTATGCCCCCTGATATGCATGACTGCATTCTTTTTTAAAATATTATGTTAACTAGATGGCTATGAAGATTGTGGATGTCCACAGGAGCTAGACTGTGCTTAGCAGTGGGGCGGGACTTCAGGCAGACCTCTCACCATCCAAGCCAGGTGCTATTTATTTACTTCCCTGCACAAGACTTGGATTGCATTTGACTTTGGCAGTGGCTTGGAATTTGAATCATCCTATAAGACAGAGGGATCTCCAGCCAGTTGAGCCCCTTCAACAGCAGGTCTCTTTAATGTCACAAACCAGAGCATGCCATCCTTTGCTTACCTTTCGATCCGAGGGACAGCTTTGGCAACTGACTCCTCATGCAATCTCTTTGTTTACTCTCTGCCAATATACAACAGTTGTCTCCTTGGGTAAGTCTACTGCTTCTCCAAGAAATTTTATTTAGGGGACCCTGGGTCTTCTCATATAGGTCAGGCTTGCCATCCTCCAATAGGTTTGTGCCTCCATGAATCGAGCATAATCTCGGGTCCCTGAAGGTCTGCCAGTGTTGTTCCTCTTATAATGCCCGCTAGTCACTTGACGGGCAAATAGAGCATGTCGGCTGTGATAAGCTGAGCTCCTTTTGAAATATAAGCCTAGAGAAAAAGCAAGATACCAAAAAAGCAAACCTCACCACTGTAAACAAACCATTAAAGATGACTGATCCAAGCTGCCACCACACCCGCCAGCCATGACCTTGTACCCCAGTGTATGATCCTGCAGATCTGACAAACGGGTACATATCGCTAACCTTTTGCCTTAGAACCTGTTGAATACCACCACAAGGCTGTCACACATGGCCAGCACAGATGGCCACCATGCTGAGCACAGAGTAATTAATACACACCTGCGTTTTGCTAAAGAAATTAATATTGCATGACATTCATACGGTGGCAGTTCGCCTCCAGTAATTATGTCTCAAATCAAAAGCAGATTTTAAAAATCTGAAAATAAAAAATAAAAGTCTCAACTATTTTCTTTTCTTAGAGTTTGTGCCTTCCCGTTCTTTTACTTTACTTTAATAATTGTATATGGCGCGGAAATTGACCCGGAGGCATGGTGGCATGGACATAACATAAAAACAAACATGATAAACGTATGCAAAAGTCAGGGCCTGAGGGGAATCGGATAACGAGATGGGCGCAAATTAGTCAAAAGTTCAGATTGATTTCTCTTAGCTGTCACTAGTGAGTGCTAGCTATAAAATCTGTTTCTCTTTCCTTCTTTGTTTATTCTTGCTCTCAGCTGACCCTCGGCGTGCCTATCAATTACTAGGTTTCAAAGCCCATTTTGCTCTAGAACCCAGTATACCCTATTTTGGAATCATTAATCTTGTCTGTTCTCTCTGTAAGACATTTCTTCTTTCTCAGTTCTCCTTGACCCATGTTGAGTAGTGATAGGACTATAACTCCCAGAATAGTTGTCTTTGGATCTCTTGGGGATTCACAAGGGAGAGTCACACTCTCTCTGTTGTGAAGTGTTCAGATTATTCTCTCTCGTCGTCTTCCTCTCAGTGCCTCTTGCTCTTCATTGGAGAGTGACGGGACCCAAACGCCTAGCATAAAGTGAAAGTCCAATTCAAGTTTATTTTGGATAACAATATCCCTAAAAGTATACTATGCATTTATAATACAAAGAAGAAAGATAAAATCCTCTCTATTCTAAAAATATCTTGCTCATCTAGAGGCATGGGTAGCAAAGCCCATTGGGAACGCGCTCGTCTTGAAAGTGAAACGACACAGAGCAACACAGGTTTGAATCCCGGGTCCACGCTTAGAAACCTCTTTGGTATTAAGTGCATTATAAGAAAACAATGATTACACAGCCTGCGGTAGCGGCTGTGTAGTTATGGTTAAGTTGCTCTTCTCATAGGAAGAGCACTTTTTGGGCGGCTTATAACTTTGCTCCCCCTGGACAAATGCTTACCAAACTTTGCAAAATGAGTATATGGCCCGCTCTGATTTTTTTTGTTGGTACGTTTGGTGAGGTTTCTTCAAGGGGGGCAAAGTTATAGGGGGGGGTTCCACATTATTTTTGTTTTCCAAAGACTGAATGGGGAAAAAACTTTGCTCACACCTACAGCTCAAACCACTGGCCGGATTTTCACCAAATTTGCGGCAGGAGCGGTGGCTTGGTATCAAAAGCGTGCTTTTGTAAATTTCGTGAAAATCCGTTTAAAATAGGCAAAATGTAGGTCCCCAAAAATTAGTGATATCTGGGTCTGCTTAGCAGACCCATTTCCCTGTTTGCTCTGTGAACAGGCCTCCAATTGGCCCGCAGGGCCGCATGATCTCCGCGGACAAACCACATGTCCGCTGATTGGCTGGACGGGAAGGTAATGAGCGTAATAATTTTCGGGAATGGCCGCCATGTTGTATCCATGGATAGCGTGGTGGCGAACAGGGCTTAACACCAGTTTTGGGACATCTGCTGGTGGCAAGAGGAGCTGGAAAGGGTGGGGGAGTGAAAGATGGGTCATATGATGTATTTATTTAGGTGGAAGAAGACTGTGCTGTGTTCGCAGTTCACGGATAGGTTCTCGGGCGAGCAGTTTATGTGGTGACTTGCGGGCATTATTCATTAGGGTAGGGGAGTGGAATGTAGATTATATGAGGATGTTTATATAGGCTGCATTATGCTGTGGTCTGGCCAGCTACTAGAGTCTTGAGTGTATGGCTGGAGGCCACTTACCCAAAAGTCTGTCCACTGGCTGTAAGTAGTCTAATAGTATGTGTACAAAAGTGTACAGGGTGTGCGTCAGCTGGTTTGTTGGACTGTCTCGAGATCTTTAGGTGTATGATACTGTATGTAGTGGGGGGGTAATTCTGGCCAGCTACTATAGTTTTGGGTGCATGGCCAGTGTGTGCCAACTGGATGAAGTACTGCAATGGTATGTGTATAAAAGTGGGGAGGGCCTCAGTAGGCTGGCTTATTGGACTGAAGTGTGTTCGGACTGGTTGCACGTACTGGAATGCTATGTGTATAGAAGTAGACCGGGCCTCAAGTGGAAGCCTTATGTGTTTGCGTTGTGGCCACTGGGCAGATTCTTGGGTATTTTACTGTATTATGATGTATTGGTTGCGGGCAGTTAGTAGAGTATTGGGTGGAGAGGCCATGCATCCAAGAATCTGTCCATTGGCTGCAACTACTTAATAGAATGTCAAGTTCAGTGGATAGGGCCTGAGGTGGCTGTGTTATGTATGTCGGTTGTGGTAAGTGGGCAGATGTTTGCGTGCATGGCTGTATTATGCTGCGGTGGTGTGGCCGGGGCTTAGAGTCTTGGGTGCATGGCCTGAGGCCGTAGGTGATGCACCCAAGACTCTAGGCCCTGGCCACAACCAACGCAGCATAATACAGCCATGCATGCAAACATTTTGACAGTGGCATATGGATTGCATAGGAGACCATGTACCCAAGAGTCGTTCGAGTGGCTGCAAGTAGTGTAATAGTATGTGTACAGAAGGGGATAGGGTGTGTGGCAGGTGGCTTGTTGGAGTGCCCTGTGTTTCTTGGGTGTATCATAGTATGTGCAGTGGGTGGGAGTAATGTCTATAGTATGTGAAGTGAAGTGGACAGGGGTTTAGGTGGATGAGTTATGCGTTTGGGTTGTGGCCACTGGGCAGATTCTTGGGTACTTTACTGTATTATGCTGTATTGGTTATGGGCAGTTAGTAGAGTCGTGGGTGTGCAGCCAAGAGTCTGTCTACTGGCTAGAGGTACTGTAACAGTATGTGAACTGAAGTGGATAGGGTCTCAGGCGGCTGTGTTATGTGTGTGGGTTGTGGTCAGTGGGTATGTTTGCATGCATGACTGTATTATGCTGCAGTGGTTATGGCCAGGCCCTAGACTATTGGGTTCATGGCCAGAGGCTGGAGGCTATACACCCAAGAGTTTAGGGCCTGCCCACAACCGCCACAGTTTAATACAGCTATGCACTCTATATTGTGATGCTGATATATGGTTTGCACAAATATGTGTACAGAATGAAATTTGCAGATTACAAAGAAGTACGACACCATTCATTGTATTGTATACTTACTGTTTGTATTGTTGAGGCCCTATGCAGTTTTTTGTATGGTATGTGGAAATGCAGCAGAAATTGTTGTTTCTCTGTGATAAAAGAAAGCATAACATGTTAGGGTAGGTACTTCGTAATGTGTTATTGCATTACATTGCAGACATTTGTGGACCCTCATAATTAGTACTTCACAAGTAGTATGCTTCAAACAAGTGTACTGTGCAATGTGCTCAGTTCCTGTGTTTGTTCGCATAATCATTGGGTCTGTGGGAAAAAAATCCATTCAGTATTTAAAAAAAAAAACATTCTACGTTTATTTGTTATGTGGCACAGTCTGTTTTAATGACATGTGCACTACTTGTAGCAATGTTTAAGGTGCACTGTTGTGGTAGGAGGAATTGAAATGGTGTATGATTTTCATTTGGAAGTTGTGATACTATTGTTGCAGTCATATACCAGTTGGCCTATCCTGTTTATGTGTTTCCTCTTTTTAGCAGTATTTCTTAATGTGTTTGGTTGCTGTTGATGTTTTCTAAGTACTGTGGTATTGCACAGTAATATTGCAGAATTGTGGGGACAGTTAGATACATGTTGGCATATTCTAACTGTTGATAGTTTGTGTCAAGATCCGAGTCTACCTCCCCCTTCTCCTCACCTGAATCCTCGGAGGTTAGTACCAGCTGTTCCGCCTCCCTCTTCTTGCGCTCTTTTTTCCTTGTAGACACTTTATCCTTGGGTGCTTTAACCTTCTTTTTCTCGTGTAGAAAAGGTCTGGCTCCGCCGGAGGCCACCGTGACAGAAGTGGGTACCTGCCCTAGGGGGATCCCAGGGGGCCAGCCTCGATTCTAGGGAAAAAGCCCAAAGGCAGAAAAAACCCTAGTCCATAGATGGGTTCAATGATGTGGTGGCACAGACTTTCAAAGTTATTGTCCAAAGTTCAAAAAATGGTATGAATGAGTCCAAAAGTTGCAATCCAAAGGTGTAGAATCCGGTAAGAAATGCAAGGGATAGTTGCAGCAAGGAAAGAGGGTGGGAGTATCCAGAAGAAATACTAAAGGGAGCACAATGGCAAGAAAGGTGAGAAGTGAGAATAAAAGAAGAGAAAGAAATGGGAGTATGAAGGAAGAGGAAATGTGCACAGGAACCCTAGCAAGACATGAAAAGTATAAGCAAGACGCAGGACCAGAGAGAGAGAGAGAAAAGGCTGATAACCAAGTGATCCCGTCAAAGGAGGAGCCGCGTAAGGCTGGAGGATCTCAGGCTGGAACTCCAGGCAGACGCCGGTGAAAGAAAAGGAAACAGAAGGCTAGGCAGCAGCGCTGCCCGAATCGAACAGAGCAGGTAGGGAGCAAGAAAAACTAGAACGCGGAGGACCGCGGAGAGAAGGCGTCGCCGACTGCGCGTAGCAGAAGTTGAAAGCTGAAAAAGAAGTAAGGGCGTGGAGTACACCGCGCACGGCAGGCGTCGCCGCCCGAGAGGGGCAGAAGACGAACGCTGGAGAGCCAACAAGGAGATACACAGACCGAAACTGCAGGAAGGAAAAGCAGACTCAGAAAAACAATGCGAGGGGTGTAGAAAGAAAGATACTGAGGAGGGTAACACAGACGGGAGTACAGAAAAGCGGAGGAAAGAAAGAGTATAAACACAGGAGGGCAAGAATGACACAAGGACAAGTCGCAGAGCGATGTACGAAGAAAACACAGATACAACGCACCAGCTCGTGGGCAGAGCATGAATTTTAAAGGCTTAGCCGCCATGTTGGGTGAGGACTAGAAAGTTCACCCGGGAAGTCAGAACTTCCACCGGCTCCAACACTTCCAACCACGATTCCTGACAGTTTGGAAGTTGTTGAGGGTATGTTTTTAATAAGTGTTGAAGGGTTTCCTCAGAAAAACGTAATTTTTTTGGTGGTGGATTTTACATTGTGTAATAATGGGAAGTAACATTGAAGTATTATGGTTGCAGTTAGATACCAGTTGGCGTATTCTAACTGTGTACAGTTTTGTAGGGTATGTCTTCAAGGATGTTAATTCTTGTTGTTGGATTTATATTTGTCACTATTGCGAAGTGTCTTTGAAGTACTGTGGGTGTAGTTACGTGTATATTGAGCACAGTTTGTAGCTCCTTATACTCAGTCATTTTCTTTTTAAGTAGAATGTGTGAAACAATATTAGTGTGTCTTTTCTACAGTTGTTTCTGTGACTATAATCATTGGGGCATTGGAGAAAAAACTGTATAGAAGTGCAACTGATGTCTTTATTGGATAGTTGTTGTATGCTAAGTTGTTCCAGTTTCACAGGGTAGAAGGTTGTTTTCCTTTTTGCAATTACATATGTGATGGTGGGTATTGGACAGTAGGTTTTTATACTTTTGTAGGTTATTGAGTACATTTTGGTTTCAAGAATATTAAGTGGGCATTTTCAAGATTTGCTGGTAATCCCTGCTTCAGAATAGTGGAAATATCATTGCATTCAAGCCACCGACATTTCTTTTTTTTTTTTTACTTTATTTAACAAATGGCAGTTGCATACAACAGGTACATTCGATTACAACTCATGTATATTATAGTTCCTTTTATAGATACTTGTGTTGCATTTGTGGGCAATAAAAAACTTGCCTAAAGAAGAAGTCACGAAGAGGGGGTTGGGAGGTTTGAATTATTCACAGCCATGGAGTATTACATATTAGCTAAATGCAAGAGAGTTGGGGTGATACAGGTGCAAAAGCCAAGAAAGTGCAGGATAGTATAAGAAAACATGGGACAAGGTAGGAGCCGTGCTTCTTAAACGCAGTATATGACCAGAGATTACTCAGTCGAAAGTACATCAATAAAATAACAGGGCAAAGAGGGCCAACTGCATAATCAGGAGTCAAAAATGTTTCTGAATAAGTCTAAGTATTTTTCTAGACGGCAAGTGAGTTTAGTCTTTTCAAAGTGTGGTTGGTAGTTCATTCCACATGACTGCAATTGCAGTGTCCATTGTTCTCCTGCCAAACTTCTTTTCTCAGCCAGTCAGGTGGGAAGAGAGAATGAGCTCATGGTCCTTAAATGTTTCTTGAGACAGTCCTTTTTTATTTATCTTTCGTTTGAGAGCTTCTTCCAGAGCCATAATAATCTAGAAAACTGTTCTGAAAAGGACACGTGTGTCGACAGGAAGTCATTGTCGAGGTTCCAATGTTTTGGTGATATGGCCACAAACCTACCAACTGTGTGATTACCTTATTTTGTATTGCCTGTATTTAGTGGGCGAGGGATTTAGGGAGTCCCAAGTAGAGCCTCTTACATTGATCTATAACAAGAAAAGTGAGGATGGGATTAAGTATTTCAGGTTGATTTGTGGTTTTCTTTTAGTCCCTAGACTTGTGGGGCAAAGGTGAGGAGCCCACCAAAAAACATGCATGTTTTAGCTGAGGGGACAAGTGTGGGAGGGGTTTCCAGGGTAGCTGGCCAAGTGAAAGGAAGATATGGTGTGATGGAAGCGAGAAAATATGCTGTTTCTATTTCTGAAGCATTTCAACAAAATGTTGTCAATCATCCAGTCCCATGTGTATGAAAGGCATGTCGAAATATGACTGAGGTCTGGGACTGAACATTCCAGTCTGAAGGCAACTTGTGTGTCATTGGCATATGTTTGGAAGACGCAGCAAAAGGGATGAGTTCAGTCAAAGGTTTCAGGTAGGTGATAGAATACGCAAGAGAATAAAATCAATCGTCTGGGGACTTGAGAGTTGTAAATTATTGATTCTAAAAGGAAATAGTCAGATTGTACTATTACCTCTCTTTTGTTAAGAAAGGAAGAGCTGTGCACTTTCATCAATGCCAAAGGAATCATTCAGATGCTTTAGTAGAGTGGCATGGTTAACTATGTCAAATGTAGCTGACTAGACCAGGAGAAGGAGGATGGCTGGCGTGTCATCGTTAAGTGATTGCAGCAGATTGTCTTTCAAGAACAGGATTGCTTATTCTGTCTCTCTGGTGGGCCAGAACCCTGGCTGGTGATCAGGTGCAGGTTGTTGGATTCACTCTAGTCAAGCAGTTGTGTGTTTGCCATTTTTCAAGCATTCAGCATACAAATGTGTTCACAATATTGTAGTTATTAGGAAGGATAGCTGGATCAATGTTGATGTGACACTGATCTAGTGGATGGGCACAAATAATAGACTATCAGCCTACCACCCAGTAAATGATAGGTCAAGCCGGTCTGCAGTGGCTAGAGAAATCAAGATCAATATAGTTCAAGAAATAGACAAGGGCCAGGTAACTTCATAATATGCAGTATTGAAGAAAAAGAATGAAGAGTAAAGGATCACTGTGCGTGATGCCACACAGGGGATAATTTAACAAAAGAAAAAAAATACATTGATTTTGGGGCAAGTGGAATGACGGGGTCTCAACCATCACCTAGGAGGGTTGAGCGGGGCTACGGGCCTTTCACTGCTGCCGCCTAGGCCTGCTTTCTGGTTGGCACTCCCCTAACTGGGAGAGGAACCGTTGAAATCACTGTGGCCCGGCTCCACAGTATTCCCAGAGTGGGGAGCGCCTGCCATCACTGCTGCCCTTCACAGGCTGCATCGATCAAACGCAGCTCTCCCCAGGAGACAGAAGGGAGCGCAGTGTGATTTCAAAAGGGCCCGCCCACTGCCAAGATGGGCTGAAAATAGTTGTACTCCACAGGCTGCTGCTGGTAGAGGCGAGCCGGCTTGAGTAAGTCCCTGAGGCCCACCCGATGCTGCAATCCATGCCCAGCTGCACATGGCATACGCAGCCCGACAATCGTAAATAAAGGAACCCCACGACTCCCCCATCCGCACACCTGCCCACCCCTATGCTGCTGAATTTCTGGAGTGCACATCACATAAGTATCCCAGCCAGAAAAAGACTTTAGGGCTCCCACACAGGCTGCTGCACAGCATGCCACATCACCATCCAGAAGGAAAAGAAGAGGGACCTACAACAGGGAAGACCTTAAGACCGCCCTGACCATGTTGTCTTCAAAGTAAGGTTTTATACATAGTTACAGTGCATATATTTTCAAGGACTTTTATATTTGTGATTCCCCCTTTTTATATAAAAATAATAAAAACTGCTGGTGTACTGGGAGAAGGTGGAAAAGCTAAAGATCAACTAATGGAACCGTACACCAGCATTTCGTGGTCAGCCTTTCCTTTTGTATGCCAAGTTATTATAACCCAGTGTTTATTCCATAGGGTTTTTGTTGAATCCGAACCTACCCTTTGCCTTTTCATCCCACCTCCAATTCCGATAGAGATGCACCAAAGTGATTCACAACCGAAGTAAGTGGGTGTTGCTGGAGACACGTAAAAGGCAGGTTAAGTTTTAAAGTCTAATAAGAAGGTAGAAAAAGTATTGTAGTGTCTGCTTACACCCGTCTCTTAATAAGTGAGTTGTAACCATCCCCCCGCTACAATAGGCAAATTCAAACAGCACAAACTCAAGCGATTGTTCAATCTCTAGCTAGGCTTAATAAGAGATGAACATTTTAGTGCCAATTAGCTGAAGCATCAGGACAGAGGGTTGCTGGGAAGCATGAAAGATGTAACTGAACATAAACAGGCAGGGAAAGAGTACAGACTCTGTGAAATACACTGCAAGTGGTCAAGGATCGAAACATTAGCAGGGTGCAGTTTCAGAAGGAGGTGCTGCTCACCTGGAGGAGGAGGGGCATGCCGCGGTCCAGGAAATAAACTTACAAACGTCCAAAGGATTTCTTTGAATGGGAGCTGTACCAACAGGAAAGGAACCGAACCAAGGGCAGGAATGAGCAGGATGAAGATGTACAAACCCAGCCTCAGAAGAAAGCCTTACCTCAACTTCAGGTTGGATGTTCAAAGAACAAAGCAGGGGAGGGCTTAATAGGGCACACAGTCCTTGATTGGTGCTCAGTAGGTAATTGTCTTTTTGGCATATGCTTGTATTTGGTATGACATTGTGCCTGTCGTGTGTATAGGCTGCTTGACCTAAAAGCAGAGGTAAGCACAGGGCAAGATGCAGGCACCAGTTTAGGGTGGCAATTGTAAGAGCGCGAGACAGTGGAAGGGGTGGAACTACAAGAGGGAATAGCCACAGAAGATCTCTTGTGGTTCCACTATTTAGTGGGCAGAGAACTGGCAGAGCAAGCATGGAAGTCTGGAGAATGAGGAGGAGTGGCAGATAGGGCAGACGAAAAACGAGAGGGGGCCAGAGTTATGTAATGTAAAGTAAAGGGTAGTGTGAGAAACCTGAGGGTGTTCTGACAAATAGTCCCTGGGCATCCATTGCTCAGGTGGCCAGGGAAGGGCCATTGCTTGTGGATCCCAACTCTGGGGGCGGACCAGTGAGGGAGGATTGTCAGAATTTCCCTTCAGACTTGACCCCGTAGTGTAGAAGAAGAATACTTCCCACTAATGTACCCCTCTGAATGTTCACGACCACATACAGAGGAATCAATTAATTGAAAGACTGGATTCCCCCGAGACCACTGTGGCTGTAGAAGGAAAGAAGTACAATTAGTACCTTACTTTAGTTTATGACTCCAAACAAACATAAGACAATGTACACCCACTGACCTCAATAATTAGAAAACAGGCTCAAAATAACTATCCCGATCAGAGAGTAAGCACAGTAGCCAATAGATATTCTGCAAAATAACCACCATAAATCTTCAAAGCAAAAAATGCAGATGAGAAGAATGTGCAATTAATATAACCAGGACAATAATCTTACCAGGGGAATTCCTGTTGTGTTGCACTTGAAACTATAGTGTTTACAAGAAGTGCTGGGTCCAATAACCCACTCCCGCCAGAACAGGATTGCCTATGGAGAGCAACCTCTCTCCGGATACAGAACGTACCGGACAAGTTACCTACTCCCACGTTGCAGCGGAGGCTGTTCCTGCTGCCACGTTGCAGCGGAGGCTGCTTCTGCTCCCACGTTGCAGTGGAGGCTGAATATAAATCAATGTCCAACGATATCCAGAGCAAAATGTATTCACACCCGAGCCGAGTGCTTGAGCACCAAAGTAACACAAAGCCTAATCGAAATTCAAAAGGAATCCAATTGCAGTCCGGGTCATAAACATGTGCGGGCAAAAACAAAACCAAAGGAGAGAGCAAGTTAAATCCGGGGACGAGAGCAAAAAGGTTCGTAATACCAGAGAGATCGAATATTTTCCAGAACAGACAAGGGTAATCCAAAAAGCCAGGTAATCCAAAATCCAGGTCAGAAACGAAGTAGCAATAAACACGTAATTCAAAAAATTATAGAGCAAAATGCTTAATCAGAAGCACTGAGCAACTGAAAAGGCGGGGCTAAATAGCATAGGTCACATGATCAGCATCGGGATCCCGAACGCAAGTTGCATTTCCTTAGCAACGATTTGCCTAGCTTCCATGGCAACCTCCAGTCGCCACGGAAAGCGGAGTTCCACACTAACTTACCCCGACTCCCAATGCTTCTCACATGACTGATTCTACTCAGGGTTTTGGCTGCATGTGACTCACGTGACCTGTTGCCCAAAAGGCTATGCATGACAGTTCCCTCCCCTAAAGTTGGATCTCGGTGTTTTGGGGAGAGGTCGCAGAGCTTCTTGAGAATATTACGTCGATTCCGACAACTATTCCCCCTTTGAAATATTTACTGGGCGACATTGGCAAGGTGAAGGAAACCACGAGACGATTGTTTAATATTTCATGCATTTTTGCCAAGCGCTGTATTCTAAAATGTTGGAAGTCTACTGCTGCCCCTACTAGGGCAACTTTTTTAAAGGACCTATGTATGGTGAATGATGATGAGGAACTCTTTGTGTTATCGGTCCCGTCATCGTGTCGCCCCAAGGACATTTGGACGTTGCTGCGCCTCTACCTGTGTGATATGACCTCAGACTCTGATGTAACGCCTATACCTTCACCCTGATGTGTATTGTGTACTATTTTTATATTGGCTTCTTTTTCACCCAATGCTTTGTTATCTCTGAATGATGTAAGAATTCTGTACTACGTTTTGTTACATTTATATACCGTGATGTTGCAGTCCTGCTCTCTTAATAAAAACATGTTATAAAAAAAAAAAAGATGGATCTCATCTCCGTGAGGCCCAGAAATTGGAAATCAAACGAGGTGCATGTATATGATTGACAGGTTCCCATGTCCTATCCTCCGGACCGTAACCTTTCCAATCCACATAATACAACCTGATGCCTCTGGAGACCTTGGTATCCAGAATCCTGTGAACCTCATACTCCTCCTCCCCCTGCACAGAGACGGGAAGAGGTCGAGAAGGGAGAGTGGTATCTGGATGAAACTGTTTAAGAAGAGACACATGAAAAACAGGATGCACCCTCCACTTGGCAGAAAGAGACAAATGCACAACCACTGGATTAATCACTGCCGTGATTACATATGGCCCCACAAAACGTGGCAGAAGCGCCCTCCTTCCAGGAATGTGCAGATTCTCAGTCGACAGCCAAACTTTCCCACCCACTACATACTTCAGAGCTGGTGAACGGTGTATGTCAGCAAATCGTTTAGCACTATCCTGAGCCGCCTGAAGATGCTGTTTCACCTGCTTCTGTATAGAACCCAGTTGCTAAATGCAAGAAGATGCTACCGGATGGCGTGCTGGCAAAACAGGGGAGATGGGCAATGACCTAGGATGTTGCCTATACATGGCAAAAAACGGGGAAGAGTGCGTGGATGAATGGAGAGAGTTAATATAAGCGAATTCCGCCATAGTAAGCACCGAAAGCCAAGTGTCCTGATACTGATGGATAAGACACCTCAGATATTGTTCCATGGTTGAATTGAGACGTTCAGTTTGACCATCCGTTTGAGGATGATACGAACTAGAATACCTCTCATCAATCCCAAAAGAAGCAGTAAGCGATCTCCAGAAATGAGATGTAAACTGTGAACCCCTATCCGTGATAACAAAAGGAGACCAAAAAAATGAAACACATTCTTTAGAAACAAATCAGCCAACACCGGGGCAGAGGGTAGGCCTTGACAAAGTACAAACAATGCCAATTTGGTGAAATTGTCAATGATCACCCAAATAGTGTCGAAACCAGAAATCGGAGGTTAGTCAACTATGAGGTCCATGGATATCATATACCAAGGATGATCAGGTACAGGCATAGACTGGAGTCGACCAACAGGTTTGGAATTAGCGCCTTTGCATTGGGCGCATACATAACAACGAGCAATGTAATTGGCAACATCCTTAATCATAGAGGGCCACCAACATCAATGCTGCAGGAGATCTATGGTTTTCTTATTGCCCGGATGAGCTGCCAACATTGAATCATCACACCATTGTATAGCTTTCCTCCGAGTATCATCATCTGGAAGGAACAGCAGACCTTTGACATGAGGTAAACCTCATATGACATCAAGATTGAGTCTGCCAGTCTCTGCAGGATTCTCCCTTACCCACTCCCGTAAATCATTACGAAGGGTAGGTTGCAAGGTACACCCACAGATTACCTGATGTGGCAAGGGAAGAAGCCCGTCTGACCTTGAGGGAGAAGAGACTCTGTGCATACGTGATAAGGCATCTGCTTTAGTGTGTAGTGAACCCGGCCGATATGTGATGTTAAAATGAAACATCGAAAAGAACTCATGCCACCGAGCATGCCGAGCTGTGGAGCACTTCACTGACTGTAATGCTACTTAATTCTTGTGATCAGTGAATACCTGGACAGGAAGGGATGTGCCCAATAAATGATGCCGCCAAGTTATGAAAGAGGCCCTTACCGCTAACAACTCCCTTTCTGCGATAGTATAGTTTCTTTCATATGAGGTCAATTTCCACCACCAGATGTAACCCGTTAGTTTCTGATAATTCTTGAGATAAGATGGCACCAAGGGCAATGTCCAAGGCATCCGCCTCTACCACAAACGGAAGATTAAGATTAGGGTGGGGGAGCACAGGAGCGCTGGTAAATGCAGTTTTGAGACTGGTGAAGGCTTGATTACAGACTTGCCATGTGTATTTCTGTTTTTGTGATTGTGGACTCTGAAGTAAACCACTTCAGTAGCCCCCTTCTTTTTGTGTGTCACACAGCACCTTCAGTGCCGTGGCACAGGGTTGTCTTTGAGACTTCCCCCGACTCCATTTCTGAGACGACTACCGTCCCCCAGAAAAGGGTAAAGTTACCATTAACTTTACTTAGTCAATCTACCACAGATACAGTACACCCCATCTTCCATGGAGTACTGGAAAGGGTTAATTCATATCCCTTTTTATCTGTACCTCCTAGAGCATTGTTTCGCTATTTTAACATTTAGACTTGGCTGGTGGCAGTGGTATCTACCCTAACGTTTCTACCGCTATTATATTAGAAAAACGTGGTATTGTTCTTGGCTATTATATTAGCCTCGAACATAAACCCACTTGACCAAATCGTCTTTCTTTTGGCTCCGGTTGGGTTTATTCGCCATTTCTTTTTGTTAAAGTCCTTTTTGTGTTTTACTTTGCGCGGCAAACTAGGTTCTCCTTCTTTGTTCACCGTCTTTTGGCGGGCTTTCTGCTCAGAAGCCCTCCACCAGGCGCGGGGGTGTATAGGTGGGCTGAATGTGAGGGCGGTGTGTAGTCACTCCCTGCACAGGGTATCCTAGGAAACCCAAGTCGCACTTTGTCATGATTGGCCAGGGTAGTTGTCCGGGCTGGACAACCACCCTGCTGGGTGATTGACAGCCAGGCTGTGTGAATGGGTTTTTTTTTGCATAAAAGGCAGGTCTCTTGGGCTAGAAGTCAGAGAGTCGCCACTGGAACTACAAGGAACCGAAGAGAAGCGAGAGAACGACGGCTGCTGCAACTACCCCGTCCCGGTGAAGCCCTGCTGCAGTCCTGAGCTATCTTCCCTTCAACGACTTAGAGAAGATCCAGTCCAGAGTCTTATTCCCCTGAGTTTGGTGGGGATAACCAGCTCCTCTTCCACAGTCTGAGGATCCTCTTCCTTGGTCGAAATCGCTGCACGGTACTGTAGTGGTCCGGATAGCCATCTGAAGAGCCTCTCCTGTTTTTTATTCCTCGTCGCTGCTGCCGGCCTCATCCCCGTGTGGTGCAGACCCCCTTCAGACATCCTCCTTCACAACGAAGCTCCAGGAATCGTGGGTCTGCGGGACACCAACAGGAACAACTGCCAGGGCACCAGCTGCACCATTGGAACAAGGTACTGTGTTCTGCTTGAGGAAACTGGGTGAATCCATTTTCTTCATTTCCAAGGCTTGCTCTTGTCTTCCCTCTTTCTTATAACTTTTTCTTCCGAACATTGACAATATCCAAGTACTTTTGGCTACGTTGAGACGTGAACTGTCTGACTGTGTGATCTTCGGCAACAGGCCCCCCGGTGTCAATTGACCCAGGCTCCGGCCCTTTGACTTTTGAACTCCTGTGTCTGAGTGTTTCTCGATTCTGTCTGCCTAACCAAAATATTGCCTGTGATTTTTGCCTCCAACTCCCTCTGGGTATCTCAGGTGCTAAGTGTGTTTTTGCCCCGGTAGCATTTATTGTCACAGATAAGTGTTTATTTAGTAGACCGAATGTCAAAAAGTGATCGCAATCGTATTCGCGGTAACGTATTTTGTTCGTAACACCGGTTCATTCAAACACAGGGTACTTACCTTGAGACTTATGTACAAAGTGAATTGGTTAGTTGTAGTATATTTAACATGTGGTTTATTTAAGTTTAATGGAAGTGTTGTGTTTATAACGAATGGTTTAAAAATAAATGTACTTCTATTTTTCTACCTGAAACCTTGAGTCATTGTTTGCTTGAGTCACAGTAATTGTGGTCCCTTTGTGTAATCTCTGCTACTGCTCATATACTCTTGAGATAAGCCTGGCTGCTCCGCCACTGCTACCACTCTGACATAGTAGTACAGGCTGGTACCAAAGGTAAAACTTGTATTGCCACCTGTAGTTTTAATTGTGTGTAGTGGTCCCTAAGGGCACTGCACAGAATTCTGCCACCAGATGTAACCCGTTTGTTCTGGACATTCTCGAGATAAGATGGCACCAAGGGCAATGTCCGAGGCATCCGCCTCTACCACAAACGGAAGATTAAGATTAGGGTGGTGGAGCACAGGAGCGCTGGTAAATGCAGTTTTGAGACTGGTGAAGGCTTGATTACAGACTTTATCCCAAAGAAAAGGTTTTTTACTACTCGTCAGAGCGGTCAGTGGGACGACCAAAGAAGAGAAATCTTTAATAAACCTTCTATAAAAGTTTGTAAAGCCCAAAAATGATTGAAGAGCTTTCAAAGGCGTAGGTATAGGTCAATCCAGAACTACCTTGACCTTAGACTGAGTCATTTGGACTCCTTTACACGTTATCTCATACCCAAGGAATTCTAATTCTGTGGCATGAAAAATAAAATTTTCCAATTTTGCATACAGATTGTTGTCACGAAGCCTTTGTAGAACACGAGAAACGTGTGTCACATGTAGCTCATAGGATTCGGAATAGACCAATATATCATCCAAATAAACTACTAGAACCTGATCCATCATGTCATGGAAAACATCATTAATAAAATACTTAAATGTAGCGGGGGCATTGCAGAGCCCAAATGGCATGACCCGGTATTCAAATAATCAATATTTGGTCTTGAAGGCGGTTTTCCACTCATCCCCACTACGTATTCTAACCAAATTATAAGCACCTCTAAGGTCTAATTTGGTAAAGATGACGGACAACCCCAGTTGGTCCAAGAGTACAGAAATAAGAGGTATGGGGTATTGGTTCCGAATATGATGGAATTGAGGGCCCTGTGATCAATACATGGACGGAGATCCCCCTCCATCTTGGGCACAAAAAATAAAGGGGAGGCCGCAGGTGAACGGGAGGGTCGTATAAAACCTGACTTGAGAGACAGATCAATATACTCTTTAGAATGATGTCTTCCTTATGTGTTAACGAATAAATCCTCCCAGAGGGAATTTTGGCCCCAGGGACCAGATCGATGGGACAATCGTACAGTCTGTGAGGGGGTAACACAGTACTTCCACCTTCATCAAAGACGTCCATAAACTCAAGATATTCCTTAGGCAAGTCCCCATCCAGCGCAGCCCCAATGGTAGAGGCAGTATCCATTAAAGGGCGACAATGATTACTCACTGGAGCCTTACAACCCCAACACCTAGTTTCACAATATTCAGACAAAAGTTCAATACTGCCAGCGTGCCAATCTATGGATGGATTGTGCAACCTGAGCCACGGAATCCCGAGGATGAGCTTCAACTGTGGTGCAGGGATAAGATCAAAGAAAATGTTTTCTGTATGTCCCTGTACAGTTTCCATTACTAATTCTGCTGTCTGTTGGATCACCATACCAGATACCAAAGTAGATCCATCAACAGCGTTCACAACAACAGGATTCTCTTTATCAACAATGGGCAAGGCCAACTCTTTGGCGTACAGGGTATCAATATAATTCTCTGTAGCACCGGAATCCAGGATAGCCGTAGCTGGAATTACCTTGCCGTGAGGCAATCTAAAGGTCACCATCATAGTGAAAGGCTGGACTAGTTGCGAGTCCATTCAAACATTAGAGCTTGACAATTGGACTCCTTTTATTGCTGAGCTTTCAAGTTTCCCTGTTTCTTAGTGGGCTTCTTGGTACAGGCTTTTAAAAGATGCTCCGAAGACCCACAATAAAAACATACATTCTTTTTCTTTTGGTGCTCTCTGTCTTCCTGAGAGAGAGGACCCTGCGTAGCCGCCCCAATTTGCATTGGTTCTGGTGCAACCGTAGCTGGTGTAGGGTTAACTGGAATATTGGGGAACACACCCCGTTTTCCCCTTTTCTCACGGATTTACGAGCATCAATCTGGAGAACTAATTATAGTAACTCCGGGAATGTAACCAGGACTACCGGCACCATAGCAATGGTATCTTTCAATGAATCAGATAATCCTTTATAGAACAAAGAAGCCTTTTTATCATCAGGCCATCCTGTTTCAGCAGCCAATTGATTAAATTTGGCTAAATAGGCCAGAAGTGTCAAATCACCTTGCTGTAAGCTTAACAACTCAAGTTCCATGACGTGAGCTTTATAGCGGGTATCAAACACCTTGCCCATAGCTTCAATCAAGGCGTCACAATCGAACAATAAGGGACTTCCTTCTTCCAAGAGAGGGTTAGCCTATGCTGATGCAGTTCCCCCAAGGTGTGACAATAAGAAGGCCGCTTTAGTAGCAGAGTCAGGGAAAGAACCTGGTCGGCATAAATAGTGCAAATGACATTGGTTTAAGAATGTCCCGAAATGCTTTGGATCCCCATGAAACCTCTCAGGAGGAGCCAACGGGAATTGGGCTGTAATGTACACATGTCCGGCCTCCGCCTGTGCAGGTTCAACAGCCGGGCCAGACGGCACAGTAGGTGCCGGTTGGGACGGTGGCTGTATGGCTGACTGTAATTCCATAATTTGTTGTTGAGTGGTGGCAGGAGCAGAAGCCATATCCGTCCTTAAATCAGCCACTAACTGAAGGATATTAGCCAGTGGCTCATTGGGGTCCATGTTAGGAGGCTTCTGATTATCTCAGAATTCCCCTTCACAGACTTGACCCCGTAGTGTAGAAGAAGAATTCTTCCCACTAATGTACCCCTCTGAATGTTCAAGACCACATACAGAGGAATCAATTAATTGAAATACTGGATTCCCCCCGAGACCACCGTGGCTGTAGAAGGTATCACAAGGGTCTGCAATATCCTCTTCTTCCGAAGAAAACTCTGTCCCCCCCTTTCCTTTCCTCCTCACCTTTAGCCTTCTGTTGGGAGTCTAACTTCTTTCTTCCTTTCTGACTGGGCTTCTCCTTTTTTTTGGGAAGATACGGACGGCCACGGAAGGACGCCACTGTGCCACTGAATTCGTGGATGTTAGTTGATCCCCCGGGACCGCCGGAGATGGGGAAAAAGCCAGAGGCACAAAAAACCCCAAGAAGGATGATGTGATGGCTTTGGAGTGCACCCAATGGAGGGAAAGCTGGACACGGCTTGTCGAGGGCTGTGGAACTCACACAGAAAAGGAAAAAAAATGCTCCGGAATTGTACTCTGAAGAAGACAGAAGGAACAAGAGTGGAAACGGTAAACAGCAGAAGAAACGGAGAAGAAAAATAGGTGGAGCGAAGGAAAATAGCAGCGGCAAAGGGAAACAAGCAGGAGAATGGGGAAAGAGAGGGAGGAGCCGCTCAGGAGGTGGAGAAAGAGGAGCGGGAGGTAAGCCACGAGAAAGAAACAAAGAGCAGGAGAAAAACAGGTAAGCTGGCGGTGTACGCAAGGAGAAATGATGCGGAGCGGTGCAACGAAGGAGGGAGAAAGTTGCAACGCGTGCGTCACCTGGAAGTAGCTGAATATAAACTACTGGTGACGGATGCGAACAAAAGAACTAAACTGGCAACGGACGCAGGAGGAAAACGTGATGGAACAATTAAAGGCGGCCCCCTTTCCAGCGATTCCCATACGCGCCACTTGCTCCAGGGCGTGACAGAAGGAAATAAGTACAATTAGTACCTTACTATACTTTATGACTCCAAACAAACATATGACAATGTCCACCCACTGACCTGTATAATTAGAAAACAGGCTCCGAATAACTATCCCGATCAGAGAGTAAGCACAGTAGCCAATAGATATTCTGAAAATAAATAACCACCATAAATCTTCAAAGCCAAAAAGGCAGATGAGAAGAAAGTGCAATGAATATAACCAGGACAATAATCTTACCAGGGGAATTCCTGTTGTGTTGCACTTGAAACCATAGTGTTTACAAGAAGTACTGGGTCCAATAACGCACTCGCGCCAGAACACGAATGCCTATGGAGAGCAACCTCACTCCGGATACAGAACGTACCGGACAAGTTACCTACTCCCACGTTGCAGCGGAGGCTGTTCCTGCTCCCACGTTGCAGCGGAGGCTGTTCCTGCTCCCACGTTGCAGCGGAGGCTGTTCCTGCTCCCACGTTGCAGCAGAGGCTGCTCCTGCTCCCACGTTGCAGCGGAGGCTGCTCATGCTCCCACGTTGCAGTGGAGGCTGTTCCTAATCACACGTTGCAGCGAAAGCTGAATAGAAATCAATGTCCAACAATATCCAGAGCAAAATGTGTTCACACCGGAGCCGAGTGCTTGAGCACCAAAGTAACACAAAGCCTAATCGAAATTCAAAAGGAATCCAATTGCAGTCCGGGTCATAAACACATGCGGGCAAAAACTAAACCAAAGGAGAGAGCAAGGCAAATCCGGGGACGAGAGCAAAAATGTTTGTAATACCAGCGAGATGGAATATTTTCCAAAACAGACAAGGATAATCCAAAAAGCCAGGTAATCCAAAATCCAGGTCGGAAACGAAGTAGCAGTAAACACGTAATTCAAAGAATTATAGAGCAAAATGCTTAATCAGAAGCACTGAGCAACTGACAAGGCGGGGCTAAATAGCAGAGGTCACATGATCAGCGTCGGGATCCCGAACGCAAGTTGCATTTCCTTAGCAACGATTTGCCTAGCTTCCATGGCAACCTCCAGTCGCCACGGAAAGCGGAGTTCCACACTAACTTACCCCGACGCCCAATGCTTCTCACATGACTGATTCTACTCGGGGTTTTGGCTGCATGTGACTCACGTGACCTGTTGCCCAAAAGCCTATGCATGACAGGATCACCTGTGCATGGGGTCCTTGGGAACAGCGGGAAGGACATCTAAAGTCGAGACACAGTATTCCGCTGTTCCTTGCCCCAATCCACCGTACCCCTCGACCTTCCCTCACGAAAAAAGGGAAGATAAAATATCCCAATAGGATAATAGGCAAGGAGGAAGAAGTCCCTGAAGCCTTTATGGGATATGCAGGTCCTATTAATCCAAGAGAGAGGTGGGAATAACCTATTAGAACAACAGTAGGCAGGGAGGTGGGTCAGAGAAAACAACAATATGACTTTAAACTTAACACCAATTTAAATGTAATACCTATTTATCTCCCCACATTTTATACCCAAGGGGAGGTTGTCAACATTAGTACCTTTATGGCAGGGGATCCGGAAAAGGAAACAATTTAACAAAAGGGGAATCACCCCAGTGTTATAATAACAGAGTCAGGAGATTCCCCTCTTTCCTCTATCAGTCATCCTATGGTTATTCCACCCATAAAGATAATTTTCAATCCCATTTCATCTCACCCTCCGCATTTCCAACAAATACTGGGACGAGGAAGTAGTGAAGATTTCCCATATGAATAACATGGGGAATGTAAGGGAAACCGACCGTAGAAGAACTTAAGTTGTCCCATTCATAAGAATCAGGCATTCCTTAATTAGCACACACACCTGACTCCACTTGACTGCTTTTCCAACTATTTAAGGTATGGTTCTGCACAGCTGAATGAGCGAGCTAGGGACATCGTTTTTGGACCAGACGAGCCACAGAGCGGAGAGCAGCAGTATAGATGACTAAGGGGAGAACAGCGTGCCGAGACGCTGGCCCAGTGTTTGAGTGGCTGCATCATGGTTAGGGAGCCGGGTCTTCAGATAGCAGGAGCGAAGCTTCTTGCAGGCAGCTGTTGGCGGGTAAAACATTACTCGTCCCCTTGGGACCAGTGTCGGCCCCAAAGGTGTCTGAGGGGCATGTGGTGCCCGGGTGAGTCTTGTTGAGAGAGATTGAGAGAAACTCTGGAGCATGCGACTGACTGAAGCAGAGCGGGCAGAAGAAAATGTATGAAGCGGCACTCAGCGGAAAAGAGGAAATAGAAGGAAACTAGTAAAGAAAGCAGATTGAGAGAAAAGTAACAAGATTGAGAGAAAGTGAGAGAAAGTCGGAAAGCAGAGCGTGCAAGGGACACAAAGGAAAAGGACTATATTAGAGAGGGCGCAAGCAACCCAAAGATAGAGAGAAGAGGTGCAAGCGACCCGGCATAGTGGAAAAGGTGCCAGTGGGCACAAAGAGGAGAGTGCAAATGTACAGGTGAAGAAAAGAAAGGTGCCAGTGGGCACAAGAAAGAAAGTCGAGAAAATAGAGGGGAACAAGAAGGGGCGATGAAAGCCCCTGAAGGAAAAGGTCAAGCACATGAAAAATCAAACAGGGGGTTAAGGCTTTGAATGGTCACGCTTAGGAGGAGAAAATAACCTGGCGTTTTCGAAAGCCTCTGATGCTAACACTTTGAGAGAACTGTATTCGAAAAACAAGCTACATCCTGACAAACTGAACTTGTGTTTTCTCTTAAACTCAAGAGGAGACTAAGCTTGGGGAAGATGATCCTGGGAGGCCCAAGAGCTGAACTGGTGGTTGAACTTGAAATGAGCCTGAGCTTGGGGAATGGAAAACTGAGAGGCCCAAGAAGTGTACTTGTGTTTGAAATTGAGAGGCCTGAACTTGAGGAAGGGAATCCTGAGAGGCCCAAGAAGTGTAATTGTGCTTGAACTGGAAAGAGCCCTAAGCATGGGGAAGGGAACCCTGAGATTGATATTTAAAGTGAAATCTTGACTATTTTGTGTTACTGAAGGAACTGAACCTTGGGGAAAGGTTCCCGAGGCATTATAGACCTAGACGTTGATATTGTTTGGACTATGGAGAAGGTTTTATGCAAAGTCTTTTTTTATTGTATTCATCCTTTTGAAGCTGTCTAGGTGGCAGTAACTTGTTTGGTTCTGGACTGTTGGTCTGGTGTTGAAGTGTTTTGTTGGTGACTGTTCATGTTGTTCCTGTTTCATTTAAATGGCAAGGGGAGACTGACTTGAAAGAGTCTGATCTCCTGTACTTCATGACTGGTTCCTTGTGTGCTGGTCTATTGATTCTATTTAGATTTCTGCAAAGTATTTTGTGCTATTCTCGTCCTGCTATTCTTTTTAAAACAAAGTTTATTGAGGTTTTTAGTTATAACATTGTGCGATATTCAACATAGCTTATCTCCAAAACACAATTATAACAGTTCCCCCCCCCCTCCAATCCACCCCTGCCCCCTTCCCATGGTCATGGAGCAAATGTGTGCTTCTGCTGTATTAATAGGGCTCGTAATTCGCACTGCACAATACAATAAGGATTGCATCTTTGGTCGCATACTCAAGCTTTGGGCACAACGCTCCCCCTCTAGCCCTTCCCAGCAAACTTCACATACCTTTCCAGGCCGTTGGAGTTCCCAGGAATCCCTCACAATGGGGTCTCCATCTCTGCGAGCACCCACCACCTCAAACCAAGCGACCATACTTCTCAAAAAAGGGAGGCCATAAGCCTTCAATGTCTGTTTTGGATTCGTCAATAATGTGTGTTACAACTTCCATATTGTAGATAGCACAAACTTTGAGAACCCATTCCTTCTCCCCAGGCATGTTGGGACTTTTCCATTTCTGGGCCAGACAACACCTAGCTGCCACCAACATTATCTCCAACATGTGACCCTGTGTCTCTTCATATTCCACACTCCCTCCGATCCTGAAGAGGAGGAGACATGGGGACAGGGATCTCCCCACTCCTTCAACCCCCTTAATCCAGGACAGCACTTCTACCCAATATGTCTGCACAACGGGTCAGTTCCACCACATATGTATGTAATCTCCTTTCTCTGTCTGACATTTCCAACAGTGAGGGTCATACTCCGCCCTCATCGTGCCTATCCTCTGCAGTGGGTAATGCCACCTTTGTAGTACCTTCAGGGCCTGATGTCCGAAGTGGAGGGAGGCCGTAGAGCGATTAGGTCGTCTACATATTTTGGACCACCGCCTATCATCTATCTCTTCACCTAGATCTTTCCCCCATTATGTCCGCGCAGGCAGGGGGTTCCTCAGGGTTGCGAACATGAGGAGTTTGTAGAGACAGGATATGCCACCCCTAGAACCCCATTTTGAAATGAGAAGCTTTTCAAATTCTGTGAGTTCCCTTCTAAGGGTATCCCCCAGGCGTGTTCAGTGAGTACACTCTTCAATTGGAGATAACGAAACGGGGAGAGATTACGAAGTCCCAGGGCATCCTCCAAGTCCTTTAGGGGCATAAAGATTTCCCCCACCCACAACTGACCCGCCCTACTGAGGCAGGCTTGGTACCATAATTGGAACTCCTCAGGAGCCTCAATCTTATCTCTGATCGGGGGGCCCAGATACAACTCAGCGGGGAGGGCCTTGTCCTGCTATTAGTTTTTTTTTTTAACTTTTATTTTTGACGGCAGAGGTACACAAGGCACACACATAAGGCGACAAATGCATAGCAGTTACATCATAGAGCAGCACACCAAGAAGGATACAGCAATCACAACATTAACAACTGAGCGGTACCTGAAAAGGAGCAAAAAAAGTAGGGCCTCACGCAGTGGGATCAGAGCCCGACGGGGCAGAGGACAGTCCAGATTCGGGAGTGCCCTCGCTTTGGATGCTAAGGTAAGCGTTGAATTCAGCCCAAATATTCCTGGGGCGAGATTGGGCGGGGAGCATAGACAAGTATTCTTCCTCACAATTTTGTGACCAGGTGAGTAAATGCAACCATTTCTAAAAGACCGGGGGAGAGAGGCTTTTCCAGCTCTGGAGTATACACTTTTTGGCAATCATACAGCTTATATTTAGGAATTTAGCTAGGCGTCTGGTTTCATCGGTTTTCCAGACCCCAAACAGAACCGCCAGGGGGTCAGGGTCAACCACAGTTTCAGTTATGTCAGAGAGTGTTTTCAAGATGCTTTTCCAAAACCCAGATAGCTCCCTACAGGTCCAAAACATATGCAGGTGATCAGCTTCCTCAGCCCCACAACGAGGGCACAGGGCCGCCGCGGTGCGGGTGAATGTCGAGGTCCTGTGTGGGGTATAGTAGAGCCTATTGAGGAGTTTGTACTGCATGGCGCGGTGACGGAAATTGAGGGAGACTCTTTTTGTGTGTAGGCACATTGCGCCCCAGGCGCCATCGGATATCTCTAAGCCCAATTCATTCGCCCAATCGTCGCGCGCCCTAAGCACTGGGACTGTGATGGTCTCCTGAAGGATCTTATATAGTGAAGAGACGACACCGCAGGCGCCGCCTGAGTTGGCAATGTATGCGATCGCCGGGTTATCCGGGGGCTCATCCGAAAATGAGGGCCATGTAGTACGGAACGCTGCCCGTAGTCTATAGTATTGAAGGGTCTCCAAGGCGGATCTGGTGTGCCCTTGTTTCCATGTTTGGGGGTCAATGAACCTACCTTCTGGGTAGAAGTCGGACAGTGCTTGATAACCCAGAGTTCCCCAGTGTTGGGCTAAGGCATTATCATGTGTGGGTTCCAGGCCAGGAAGGCGCCACACCGGGAGCCATTTATAGTAAGGGGGGGATTCGGCCGTTGGATACAGCAAGCGTTTCCAGGCATGAATGGTCGCACCGACGGGGTCAATAGGAGAGTCAGGTGTGGAATGACGATGTAGTATAAGGGACATCATGTTGGTGTCAGCGGCCGCAAGTCGCTCTAACTTGACATGCGGGCGTGTTGGGGAGCCAGGGTACCAGTGAGTGGCATGTTGAGCCTGGGCCGCGGTCCAGTAGAGTAGCAGATCCGGAGCAGTGAGCCCCCCTTGTTTATAAGGGAGCGCCATGTCAGTCCACTTCTTACGCACTGCACCGGAGTGCCATAGGAACTGTGCGCATAGTGTATGCAGTTTAGCGAAGTAACCCTTCCCAGGCCATATAGGAACGTTGCCGAAAGTGTAAAGAAGCTTGGGGAGCAGGATCATTTTAATGAGAGAGAGCCGACCAGCCATGGACAATGGGAGACTTTTGACCTTGACATCTTGGCCTCAACCGTTTGTGCCACGGCAGAGTAATTGTCGGCGAGCAAAGTGGATTTAGTTAAGGATATCTGCACATCCAGATATCTGACACCGTTCGGGGACCAACGAAGGGGGTACTCAGTGGTGGGTTGTTGGGTAGATTTAGTAAGCGGGAAGATCTCTGACTTTGAATAATTGATTGTGAAGCTAGAGTAAGTGCCGATGCGGGTGATGTCCCTCAGTATGGGGTCAATGTGGGTCGTGGGCTCTCTAATGTATAATAGCACGTCATCCGCATATAAAGATATGATTTCGGGGTCATCCTTCAACCGTATTCCCTTGCGGCCATGGCGAGCACGGACATAATCCGCCATTGGCTCAATTGCGAGAGCGAAGAGGATCGGGGAGAAGGGGCAGCCCTGCCGGGTACCCCTGAAGAGTGTGAAAGGGTCGGATGTCAATGAATTAACCCTAACTCGCGCCACAGGGGAGGCGTATAGTAGTTTAATGAACCCGATCATGTTGGGGCCAACGCCCATTGTCTCCAGCACCAGCCACATGTAGTTCCAAGAGACCATGTCAAAGGCCTTCTGAGCGTCCAAAGTGACCGCCACGGCCTGGGCGTCTTGATCTATACAGGACATTACATTGAACAATCTCCTGATATTATGGGAGGTGGACATGCCGGGGACGAAGCCTGCTTGATCCTCATGGACCAAATATGGCATAATGGGAAGAAAGCGGTTCGCTATGATCTTAGCAGTAATTTTCGTGTCTAGGTTCATGAGGGAAAGAGGCCTATAGGACCCGCACTCGTCGTCCGGCTTGCCAGATTTGAGCAGGACCGTGATGACAGCTTCACGCATGGACAGGGGGAGGACGGAGAAGCAGAGTGCTTCATCCCAGACCTCGAGTAATTTGGGAGCCAGTATGGCCGCGTGCTCTTGATAAAACTCAGCCGTAAGGCCATCGGGCCGCGGCGCCTTGCCTTTGGGCAGGTTTGAGATGGCCGTCACTATCCCATCCAGTGTTACCGGGGAGTCCAGCTGGTCGCTGGCAGTAGGGCATATTTCAGTGGTAGGGATCTGAGCAAGCAACTCGCGCATGTGTTGTTCGGCAGGTTGGGAGTAGAGGGACCTGTAGAACTCAGTGAATACCTCCAAGATCTGTTGATCAGCCCATTGTACGTTGCCAGATACATCTTTGATGGAGGTGATCTGAGCTCGGCCAAATTCCCCTCTCACCACATTTGCCAGTGTCTTCCCCGGTCTGTCCCCCTCACCATATTTCCTGGCGGCCTGTGGGCGGCTGAAGTACTGGACTTCGTTGGTAGCGAGCGCATTGTATGCCTGCAGTTCCTCGCTAATTTGGACAAGTATGGCGGGATCGGCGCCTGTGGAGCATTGCAGCTCCAACTGCTTCAATTTGGCTTCAGAGCGGCCGAGGCCGGCTCGGATTGCTTTTAGTACCGCAGCCTCTCGTGAGATGGACATCCCCCTGATATACACCTTAAAGGCCTCCCATCTGACCGCAGCTGATGTGTCTTGAGGAGAGTTGTGGTCAAAGAAGGATTCAGTGTCTGCAAGGATGTCGGCCCTGAACACAATATCCCTGAGGGCCTCAGATTTGAATCGCCAGGTGCTGAGTGTCGGGATGGGTATACCCAGCTTCACAGATAGTGTAATTGGAGCGTGGTCAGGCAGTGTGCGAGGGAGGATCCAGGACCCCTCCACCCCGCCCATGGTTTCATTTGACACGAAGATCAGGTCTATTCGAGACGAGCTGTCGTGCATGGACGAGTAATAAGTGTACTCCCGGCACAGGGGGTGCAGTGTCCTCCAGACGTCGCAAACATTGAGTGTCTGCATATGGCCATGTAGCCTGCGTGCGGCGCTGGTTAGGGCTCGAGAGGACGTGCCAGTCCTGTCCAGGACAGTGTCAAGAATGAGGTTCAGGTTCCCCTCCCCCCCATATAATCTGGATTCCTACATATCCCAGCAGTATGGCAATTACCGCATCGAAGAACTCAGGAGAGTCGGCGTTGGGGCAGTACGTGTTAACAAGTAGGTATTCTTTATTCACCAGCGTGCAGTGCAGTATAACATACCGACCCTCAGGACATATATAGCTTTTGTGCAGAATAAATGTAATCGATGTATGGATCATTGTGAGGACACCCCTGGATTGGGAGGAGTAGGAAGTAAAGAATCTAGTGGGACCCCATGACGGGGCCATGGTGCCCGGAATGTGGGCATTGGAATGTGTCTCCTGTAGGAGTAGTACCTTGCAGCCATGCCTATTAGCAAAGGCCATGATTTTACAGGCCTTAGTGTGATTGCTTAATCCGCAGATGTTCCAGGACATTATGACGGTAGACATATCAGTGGCAAATATCTAATCTCGATATACTCGCATCAGTGAACATCCCAGATCCAGCAGTAATGCGTATTCCCGTGGTTAAAGTCGGGAGTGCGCTCATGGTTTACCAATGTGCGCGCCGTGAGACCTTGCATGCCCTTTTTTTCAAACACCTCATTCCCACCCGCCACCCTCACCACTAACCCAAAATCAGCAGTGTGAACATCACCCACCCTCAACTGTACAGAGCTGAGCCGGCCCCAACGTGGCCCAGTCTGTCCAAAAGCCCAACAGGGGCTAACCCGCAACAAGGGCATATCCAAGAACAGTGCAATCGCAGTGGGGTGCGCCCTTGCCGTGCAGAAGCGCGCTTGGAACCAGCTGGTTCCGTTACAAAACAAACAGTGTTAGCGGTCATATTGTGAATACCCCTGTTTTACACAGTGGGGTGCAGGGATCAACACACGTACCACAGGGATCCAGCAACCCAATCCAGGCGAAACAGTGAGGCAAAACATGTACCCGTATTCGTGAATAGGGGGCAAAGGGTTGCAGCCAGAACAAGGGAGCCCTGCATGTCAGAGAAGTAAGTGTGAAAGGATAAACTGGACGGGATGGCAGTTGCTCCATGGCGAGTGAGTGTACAAAGCGGAGATTAAACCTGCGTAGGAGAGCATTGTATCGGGGTGAATGCAGAGGTGTGGTCGCCCATGGATGCGAACAAAGAGTGGTAGGACTCAATCTACATATAGGCATAGTATCTAGGCAGCACAGAGCAAGCATAGGATTCACTCATTATTCATAGAGTCATCAGCAGGAGGATGGAGATGAACATGTACCTCTATGAATTTAACCGCCTCAGATGGCACCGTGAAGAAGTATAGTTTGTTGTTGAACGTGAACTTCAAGCGTGCAGGGAAGAGTATGGCGTAGGGGATGTTCCCCTCCCTAAGGAGTTTCTTCACACCAAGGAACTGGCGGCGTTCCTGCTGAACTCCGGTGGAAAAGTCAGGGAAAATTCTGATCACCTGCGAGTCCATTCGTAACTCGCCCCTTTCCCATGCGAGGCAGAGAATTTGGTCGCGATCTTTGAAGCTCAAAACCTTAGCAATGATGGGCCTCGGAAAGTCACCAGGTTTAGGCCGCGGTGACAGTGCCCTATGGGCCCTCTCAATGGTGAAGAAGGGAGACATGTCTGGATTGCCCAATAGATCCTTCAAGAGATCCTCGACCGCCGATTCCAGTCGACCCTTCAGCGCATTTTCAGGGACACCGACGATGCGTATGTTGTTTCTACGCGACCTAGATTCAAGGTCATCGCATTTGGCCTTGACCACCTTCATGTCTGAGACCAGAGTGGACACAGTGCCCTGGAGGGTAGCTATATTATCTTCATTGGTTCCAATCCTGTTTTCATCCTCTGATTCTCATCCCCTGCTGATCCAGTTTGGCTCTGAGCGATGCTACATTGGCATTAATGTCATCAAGCTTTTCGTGGAAGGCTGCAAAGTTTCTAGCCATGGATTCCATTATCGCTGTGAGGTCAGTGGCAGGTGCCTCGGCGCAAGGTGGGTCGTCAGCTGGATCGCTTGATGTGTGGGCCGAGTCGGACCTCGGGGTGGCTTTAGCGAATTTGTCCATGGCCCCGGTTTTAATGGTATTCCTAGATCTGTTGGACATCGTAGATAATGTAGTAGGGGCGCTGAGTGGCCAGAGTAGAGACCTGAGTAAGAGTGTTGACACAGGAGGCCACACGGTGTGGAGGTGCAGGAGAGGCCCCACCGCAAGTCCCGCAGTCAAAGGATCACAGGTCGGTGGACCAGCCTGCCAATCCAAATCGCCCAACCAAATCTTGGCAGAGGCGGCAGGGACAACAGCGTCAGGGAAATATGAAGTAGCTGCAAGGATAGTGCGACCCCGCCACCCTAGTGGATGAGGTCAGTATCCGGTACAGACCGCGAGTGAGCACCACAGGAAGAACAGATAGCAGGAGCGTGGGCACTAGTGCACAGGCGGATATCGCATGGAGCAGTGAAGGCAATGTCCAGTAAAGACACAAAACTGTGCCAGAGTAGTAGTGCTGGGCTGGCAGGTGGTGTAGTGACAGGTAGAGAGCATCGCGGCAGGCCCCCCCCCCGCTCAAGGCGGGCACACCGGAGGTTGTGCAGGTGTGGGCCACGGCTCTGTTAAGCAAGGGTTCATTAAGCCTGGAGCAAGGTGGTAGCGGGGCAATCAGCGGCCCGCCGGGGTGCTGAGCAGCAGCAGCGCCGCAGGGTATGGGCCCAGAGCAGGAGACCAGTCAGTGCGGCACGGGAGCCAGTCGGGGCTGCACAGCGCGGGGAGAGGCCCAGGCCGGGGATGGCCTGCAGTAGTTGGGAAACGGGGTCAATGCAGTTCCGGCGCACAGCAGCTCCTCACCTGAGTCACAGCCTGCGAGGATCCAGTCAGGCAATAGGCGCAGCTCCTCCGGAGAAGGCGCACCTCCCAGACGCCGAGCGGTGCGGGTGCGGAGCGGGCAAGGGCTCCACAGTTTCAGGCGCTCCCAGAAGCAGGTTCGGTCTCGGCAGCAGTGCGGGGGGACAAGCCGGAGCGGGAAGATGCAGGCCGCAGCCCAGGCCGCAGATGCCAGGCCAGCGGGAGCACAGCCCAGCCCACGGCACCTCCAAAGCGGGTCACAGGCCAACGGCCGCCGAGCGCGGCAGCCAAGCGAAGGGTGCAGCTCCTCCAGGAGGGACGCACCGCCCGGGTGCCGAGCGGCGCGGGCGAGGAGCGGACCAGGGCCCCCCCCCCGATATCAGGCTCCCCAACCGGTAAGTCTCGTCCTGCTATTAGTTGAATAGCCAGGTCTTCAGTGGTTTTCTGAAGGTTAAGTGGAATTCCCCTGTGTTATAGATGTGCATATTGAAGTACCTGGTGTAGAGGGGAGCAGGGAATATGGGATAGCTTGGGAACTGAGCACTGAAGACTTGTGCGGGAGGTGTGGGAAAGTGGGATAGGGGAGCAGAACTCGAGTGGAGTTGAAAGGAGATTATGCTCGAAGGGGGAATGCAATGGACCACAGTGGAGGGAGGGGTAAAGAAAACAGGGAAAGAAGGAATGATGCCAGAGGAGTGAGGAGACTAGAAGTACAAGGTTGAAGAAAAGGGTATTAAAATTGAGATACTTATAAAAGGCAGTTGCGCTGAAACATAAGCTTAGGACCATGTAAGCATATTAGTGGAAGGTAGGGCAAGCTTGTGAAGAAGCTAATAGGCTAAAGCTTTTAGCGGGCCTCCCCTCACCGAGCCGCCTTGATCGGTCTGACCCATTCCAGCATCCAATGTAGAAATGTGGCTTGATTGTGTAATGCCCATGATCCCAATGGACAAATGGAGCAGGTGGGCAGTGTAACTCGAGCTCCCTGCAGGTGGGAACAGTACATGGCGCTTACCCCAAGGTAGCTGTCATCTTGAATGCATATGAGGCCTTTCCACAAGCTTTCATAGGTCATCGGGACTGAGTCCAAAGGGCACACAAACATAGCTGATGAGATGGGACCCTAGGCGGAGCTGATGGAATGAGCGATCAGGATGAATGCAAACCTAAAGTATCAGATTGTTACCTAAGCGTAGGGTTGGCACTTGTTAAGTGTTCTAGTTGAATCCCAGGACCATTCACTATATTTATTTTAATTAAATGTAATGGCAGTGTTTGAGCAGTGCATGGCCACTATTTGCATTGTAAATTGCCAGAAATTAGTCAAAGCGACTAAAATAAGGCTTTGAAAATAATAATGATCCAAATAAACATTTAAAGAGCACCTTATTTGATTTTTACTCAATTCTTCTGTAGTGTTAATTTTATTGATCGCAGAATAATGAAAGGGTGAGTCGCCCCTCCCTAGGTTCGGAAATGTGAGGAGACCAGTCACCCCTGCAAATATGTTTGGGTTGTGTTGATAGAATGTAAACTGTAGTGTTCTAGTATTTGAAGGAGACAGTCCTCTTTCACTGCCCTTGTATGATGGAACAGAAAACACATGACATGAGTTTCACAGGTTAGTTGGATGCATGACATGGAATAAAGAAGACGTGTTGTGAAACCGCTCTGTGGCAGTGTTGCATTTACTGGGTGAGAGGCAATCAGACATACACCCATTCTGACCGCTCCACCAATGCGGTCTGGGATGCTTGGTGCACCATTATTTGCACATACGATCCGTATGGGCAAAATCGGAGCCGCCCATATAAGGCGAGGCGTGCTGCCGGTCTACACACATTGCTCCACAAGAGTGCTTGAGACACGAGGCGGCAGTATTCTGCACGGCCACACGAGAGTGGCCTCAGTGTAAGAAGTCCCAGAAAAGTAACAGCACTAAGGAAGCACTCTGTTACCTCAAAGCGCAGCTGGTAACATAAAGCAGACCACGAGTTGCAGTGCAGGCACCCATTGAGCCTGCCAAGAAGCAGCAGGTGCCCAACAAGGCCTACAACATCAAAACCAGCCATCACCACAGAAACCGGTGAGAGCAACTAAACATGTTGGTGGAAGAGTCCATGGCGTCCACGCCCGCCACACCCTCTGCATTTTCACCCATAACTCCTGCCTGCCATGAGACTTCAAGAATCCATACAGCTACAATCCTTTGACATTACAGACACAAGCAGCTTAGGGCCAAGATGGGCTAGATGGCTTGTGGATTTCCATGTATACATCTACTCAATAGGGTTGCGGGAGCCAAGATGTCTAAGAGGCATACTAATGCACACGTTGGGGCTGGAAGGAACGCATGATGGCAATAGTAAGACAGACACGTTACCACAATTCAAGGGTGTTCCTTGAACTTTTGCAGGGGTATGATAAACGCCTATCTAAAGATGGGAGTAAGCATCAAATAATAAAGAAGGCAGTCGCAGTGGAGTTGTGTCAACATACAAAGGGTCTATACTAAACATATTGTCAATCCTTACTACTAGTTATAAATAGTGCGGGGTGCAGCTCATGAAAAAGAAAGAAGTGTTCACAAAATGATAAATCAGGATACTTGGGCCGTTGGAGTAAGAATGTGGATTCGAAGCTGAGTATCCGTGCGCTAGTGATCACTGATTATCTTAGGGTCAAATGTATTTATAAAGGAGTGCAAGCAGCAGTCACTCTAATCCTGCCAACCAATCCACCCTGTTTGGTACTAATGGAATAAATTGATAAAAGATGGGATGGTAATGCGCTTTGCACCATTACAATAAGGCAAGAACAGTAGTGTGTCGATGTTTAATTGGATCATGAACAGCAGACACGTGTTTCAACACACAGGTCGTCTTCAAGGCGCGCACAACTGTGATCAAGCAAATCCTGAAAACTCCAAATGGAGGGCCGTGTAACTGCACAGCTCAGAGAACCAAGAAGGTCATATAAATGACAAGCAAAGGAAAAGTAAAGCCGTAATGGCAGAGTCCAATATATCACTCGTTGAATCGCGTAACGCTGCAGAGAAACGGGGTAATCCCAGCAATTACCCCGTTTCTCTGCAGCGTTACTCGATGATCCAATTAAACATCGACATACTACTGTTCTTGCCTTATTGTAATGGTGCAAAGCGCATTACCATCCCATCATTTATCAATTTACTTGAGCTGTTGGCCTCCCTTCCCCACGTTTTTAGCCTGGGGCAAGGCGGTTCACTCAAGCCAAGTGTACATTCTGGCTACTGTGGCGCAAGGATACAGTTCCAGTTTCGCAGTGCACAAAACTCAAGACCTTCTGTGTTCAAATCTCTGTACTTCTCACCAGTCTCCTGACGCTGTAACAGAAATTACACGCAAATGTTCTCTTTAGCGTTCACAGAATTCACTTTGGGTAGTCACCCTGCATCCCCCTCAGCCGGGCTCAGATCCTTTTCACAAACAAAAAGTTCACAATTGGATCCCCCTCTTCTGGGCACAGATACGTTCACTGTTGGATCCCCTCTTCCGGGCTCAGATTCCTTTACCAAAACAAGGTTCAACTAGTCTCCCTCAGTGGTGCTTGGACCAATTGGATTTTCTTTACACTGTCAAAGACTTTCTAATGTGAACAAGGTTTAGCAAGATCCGTTGCATGACCACTTCGATCTTAATATTTCTTTCACACTCAGGATCAGTTGGATACCTAACAGAGACTTTAGAATGAGCACCTAGGTTTTGCCGGACAACTCTGCGTATGGTATCTTTTCTTGATTTCCCCAGAGTTCAATTCTGAAGCTGAAGTAATTCTTTCTGGCTTTCAACAGTTGCGCCGCTCATTCCAAATGCATCGCACAATGTTCCCTTTATAAAATATTGCCGCTTGCAACCTTGGTTCAAAACACAAGCTAATTTAGTATCAGTCTCTCCAGCTCACCGGCTGTGTTGCTTTTTCAGACGCTGCTTTGTTGTAGGAGCCAAGGACAGTACCATGGTGGCGCAATTGCTCCTTCCTGCCTTGGTTATCAACGCAGGAGAGCCCCGGGTACCTCCGACATACTGTTTAGGTTTGATCAGCCTTAGTTCCTGGTCTTCGGTTTCTTACTTTCCAAGGCTCGTGGAACTAATGGTCTTAATAGGTCAAGGGGGCTTCCCTTCTTACAACCCTCTCTGGTCTCGCCGTCTTCCTCCTTGTACTAAACTGCCATCTTGGAACTCCTGTTTCCTTGTGTGTTTTACCTCGCTCATAATGTGCTTTCGTGCTCCGCCTTTTATCCGTGTGGGGAAGTGTGATGAAAGTCAGGTGTGTGTAATGATCCGTAATTGTCTGACCTTGCCTGACCATGGTACATGGTCAGGCATACGGCTCTGGTGTTAGTCCGTTGTCGCTCACAGTGGGCTGTCTGTGAGAAACTGTTTGTGTCGGGGAAAGGGGGGGTATGAGTTCCTAGGTATCCTATCTGGTAGGATGGGGAAATGGTGTTAGAGTGAAGGGGATACCGTGTCTCGCCCTCCTGTGTCCCACTTCCACTCCCCGAAAACCTCTCATCCAGGTGATCCTCCCGCACTGGTCCACCACCCAGGAACTGGATCCAAAAGCAATGGTCATGTCCTGGCCACCTGGATGACTGATCCATGGGGAATAGCGGGTGAGACACCTTTTCTCACAGGGACCACCGTGCGTCACATGGTTTATGAAATGCCAGCACAAACCACAGCCACTTATACTGATGTCATCGACTCTTCAAATGCATATTGTGCTCCTCCTACAAATATTAACTATGAAAGGCATGTTTTTCACACCACCACCCAAGAGAAAGGTGAAACTTTGGACTTAATTTGTCATGAGGTTGAGAGAAAGGGTGAAACACTGATTTTGACAATTATTCCACTGAGGATGCTATCACATCTCAAGTGATTGCTGGCTGCGAATCGGCTGAATTTCGCAAGAAACTAATCCAGCAGAGAAGATCACTGGAGGAGGTTGTAATGTTGCCAAGAACCGACATGGCCATCGACAGGCAAGCTGAGTCCATGGGTAAAATCTCCAATTCTCAAGACACTTGCCCCAATATGCCTGATACAGGCCACTGACAAGGCACGCAAGAACGAACCAGTGAAATGCTTTAGGTGTGGCTAGGATTGTCCTCATGAAGGAACACATCCTGCCATGGGCCACAGGTGTGATGGCTGCAGAGACAGAATCATTTTGGTCTTTTTGTAAAACGTCAAAATATGGATCATACAAGTCAGAGAGAAGGTACTCGAGACAAGTCTGACGGGCAGAGATATACTACACACTGAAGGTCTCCACCTCATCAAGGTAGAAAGGGTAGTATGTATGTGCCATAGGTAATAAAACGGCTGTGGAATGCAGCCCGGTACTACTCCAACAAGTCAATGGCAGTGCCCAGGAATTCCTGATCAACACGGGTGCTACCGTTAATGTTATCAGTGAAGATGCCTGTGCCAGTTTAAAACACCCTACCAAGCTAAAAGCCCTTGACATTGACGTATACGAATATGGCTCAAGCATCCCACTCCCATGCAAAGGCATGTTGGAGTTGTCATGTTCCTATAAGGACAATAGTGAGAAATTGCTGATATAAGTGGTGAAAGGGGGTGCGCTTGGAGGGAGAATGCTAAGTTTCAAGTCTGCCATGAAAATTGGCCTGGTACACATAATGTATCAACTAATCACTGCCTACAACTCAAGCCCCAATGGCATGGTGGTAAAACTATTCCCATTACTATTTCAAGGGCTGGGAGAACAAAAAAACAAACAAATCAAGCTACATATCAACAAGCAAGTTAATGTCGACAGACCAGCATTACAGAGGCATTCTCCTGAATATGTAGTCCCAAGTAGCAGATGAGCTACAATCGTTACTTGCACAGGACATCATTGAAGACATGAAAAGCCCGACACCCTGAGTCTCGCCAATATTACCTGTGCCCAAGAGAGAAAACAGCTAGAAAATAAGCCTCTGCGTAGATATGCGGATGCCAAGTCAGGCAACAGAAAAGGAAAGACATCTCTCCCCCAGAATAACTGACATGATGCACCTATTGCATGGAGCCAAAATGTTCTAAAAGTTGGACCTTAATAAAGGTTACCATCAGCTGGAATTACACCCAGATAGTTGTTACATCACCACCTTCACGACTCACAGCAGGCTATTTCCATATAAACATTTGAGTTTTGGTGTGTCCTCAGGCACAGACACCTTTTTAAATGAAATACATCTGATAATCCGGCACATACTTCAGTGCTTAAACCATAGTGATGACATTTTAATATTTGGGGCCACACAAGAGGCTCACAGTGACATGCTAAGAAGGGTTTACATGGCCTTAGAACAGGCGAACCTTGCGTTCAATACCAATAAATATGAGTTCAGTAAGTCAACCCTAAAATTCTTCTGCCACATTTTTCGTTGGAGGGGCAAATGTGCATGCTCTGCTTGAGAAACCCAGACCATCATCCATCTCTGCAGTGCGGTCCTTTCCTGGGAATGGCCAGTTATAGCACTAGATATATTAAGGACTTTACATCCATCAGCACGCCCCAGTGGCTACTCACAGGAAAAGGGCAGGAGCGTGAAGCTGCATTTCAAGAAAGAAAATCACACATTTCATCAGCTGCGTGTATGACATACTACGACCCCAAACTGGAGACAGAGGTGACAGTTGATGCAAGTGATGTGGGCCTAAGAGCCATTCTAGGGGCACAATCTAAGCAAGGATCTAGTTTGCCCAAGTGTATTGTTTTATACACCAGTAGAAGCCTTTCCAAAACTGAACACGCCTACTCACAGTCAGAAAAGGAATGTTTGGCTTTGGTATGGGCCTGCAGGCACTACCATCTGTTCTTGTATAGAAAAAAGTTCACAATAGTGACCGATCATCAGGCTCTTATCACCATCTATGGCAAACCTAACACGAAGATGCCTCCTTGTATAGCTGGATGTGGTCTATGCCTACAAGAATATTGCTTTGACATCGTTCATAAGCTAGGAAAGAACAACCCTGCTGACTTTCTCTCCAGGTTTACACTACCAGCGGAGGTAGATGCGCAAACCTCAAAAGCAGATCAAATTGCCTCATCAGCAACGCACTTCCTACAGCTCTAACAATACAGGAAATGGTGCAAAAAACAAGTAAAGATGTACTTTTATCGCAAGTTAAACAGAAGGTACTAACTGGAAAATGGCATAGTGAGGCGACTGGGAGCTGTCAGAAGATCAGCGAAAGATGATGCAAACGTTTGCCCTCATGCAGGACGTACTGTCCATATCATTGCAAGGGTTTACTACTAAAGGAGAACCGAATCGTAACTCCACTTTCCCCACAGGAACACATAATTGACCTTGCACATGTCCACAAAACTGCAGTTGAGAACCAAAGTATGGTTTCCAAAAATGGACGTCAAAATACAGACTGCATTACATGACTTCAATGTTTGTAAATCAGTGGCACCACGTACCTTTCCGGGACCCATGAGAATGACCCTGAGGCCATTGAATGTGTGGGATGAGGTGGCTTTCATTTTATTTGGACCACTGGCAAAAGGCAAATATGTTCTGGTCACAGTGGACGAGATGCCACGCTATCCAAAGTTGCATTTGGGATCATCTACAAGTGCACACGGCATCATCCCTGCACTTGACAAGATGTTTGGAGACTATGGAGTTCCCAACATTGTAAATCTGATAATGGGCCCTCTTTCAGTGGACAGGACTTTGCCATGTTTGCCGAACATCTGGAGTTTCAGCATAGAAAGATTACCCCACTTTGGCCACAGGCCAATGGCACTGTTGAATTTTTTCATGACCAACATCAAGCGCACCTCACAGGTATGCACCATCACCAATGGATCGTTCATGCAAACCATATGTGCTCTCCTGTGGGACTATCGGAACACACTGCATAGCACTACAGGGATATGTCCCTCTGAACTAATGTTTAATGAGAAGATCAGAACATGTCTACTCCAAGCGCCTGGCACGGACAAAGACGACGCTGTGACACAATGTGCCAGAGAAACAGATGTAACTAACAAGCGGGAGATGAAGAACTCTGCTGATGTGCGGCGGAAAGCTAGAGAACCGATATACAGGTGTGCGACAGTTCTTGTGCAGCAAAACCAGTCTCAGAAGGATATACCTGCTTTTCATCCCAGTCAGTTACAAGTAACTGAACTAAAGTGTTCCATGGTGTCGGCAGAAGATCAAGCTCACTCAGTTACTTTTCTACAGAAGAGTCTGACAGCTGCAGCTCATCTGACAGCTGCTCAGAATACACGGACTGTGATGTAGGCACTGTAGACAGTAGTGACAGTGAAGTAGCTGAGTTGCTCAGATGCCGGAGTCCATCTCAGAGGCTAATATGCCGACCTGTGAGGTGGATCGAAGAGATGAAGTAATTGTAGTATGTATTGATTTATGTGGGGGGAGCTATAGCGTTCAAATGTTTGATGGAGTCAGTCCTCTTTCACTGTCCTTGTACGATGGGACAGGAAACGCATGACATGAGTTTCAGAAGTTAGTTACATGCATGATGTTACATGAATGATGTTACAAAAGTTTATGCCCTACCTCCCATCACGCCCCCTAAGATCTAGCACAGCCCGTCTACTAGCGATTCCTGCCTCCAATTCAGCCAGCATTGGGGGGTCAGCCCTCTCTACCTTGGCACCAATACTGTGGAACTCACTGCCTCCCCACATTCGACACAACCAGGACTACATGGCCTTTCCGTAAAGCATTAAAAACCTGGCTTTTCCCTAAACATTGAAAGGGACCTCCTAGAACCACTGAAGCACTCTACCAATGCCAGAATTCAACTTACATGGCATTACCTCAAAAATAACAGCTGCTGGCCACAGATGCCGACCAATAATGACACCATCACGGAAATAGGAACAGTCGGGGCCTGAAAGCCAGTTTTAGCGACCAACAGCCTCTAGGACACGCAGCTGTCTCCGCACCTTAGCCTGACTACAAAGGCCTCTACTAATCTTATGCTTCGTCCTGGCATGCTCATCTCCACCAGACCCGACATATCCCATGCTCTAAGACCAGAAGATGTCTGTCTGTATATATCATCCAGGAGACCATAGCTCAGTAACACCCATAACTAAGCCTAACCACTATCTTCCCATAAGGAAGTACAGCACTATCCCCCGGGAGATGCAAACCACTGTCACACTGCCAAATCCGCAGACTGCACACCGCTGCACTCCCAAGCGCAATCTGCCCCACCAACAGCAAATGCGACTGGGCCTGCCCTTACCAAACATACCGATCCGGATATTCATTTGCAAAACCACAATCGCAGGTCTACCCGGTCATCCAACCACGGTTTCTGTCAACCCATGTCATGCTCTAGATACCGGGAATCTACCCACAGTGCCACTTCTGCAGAGCGTGAAAGCACTATGCTGCAAACATCATGAACAGGCCTCTTCATGTCGCCCAAAACTTGTAGACAATGGTGGTACATGCTCAAGTCAGGCAAGCAATAAGGCTATGAATTACCTCACCTGAGGCTGAATACCAACTATAATGTATGGCTTCTGTGCACCAACCACTCTGTTCTCTAGCACCCCTGCCTCGATGAGACTACGTTGTTGCAATATATTTTATATAATGACCATCATGCCAAACGAGTTACCCAGCCCCCGCCATAAACCATGACCAGAGACCTGGAAAATTAGCCCTATGACTCCTAAAACTGAGCCTCAGATTCAAGGACCCATCAACTGAGTGAAGATAACATACCCGCACCATTCGGAGAATCTGACTCCGAAATCCTCTACCACGAACCAACAGGCCTGTCAAGGCATGCACATTGGGCTCCGAAAGTAATCCGAATCAGGGGCCTCCTACCAGTAAGCATAGTCACTTGTCACTCATACCAGTATGCTTACTTTACACCAACAAACAATAGAGTGCAGCTATACCCCAAGATCAATTTCGGCCTAGCTGCACACATGTTAATGTTAAAACATACCTACAGTACTCCATGAACACCTCAACAGCCTGATAGAACGCAGCTAAACCCCATGAAAAAATCAGCCTAGCTGAACACTTGAATCTCTTACACAGGTCCACGGCCGCCAGAATGCAGACTCGGAGTGCATCTTCCTAGCTGCTCACATTCGACTGATCTCTCACAACCACCGCACTGCGTGTTAGTATGCAGACACTGATGTGCCAACCGCACTGGCTGCTCGCATACAGAGTGCACCCAAGCACTGTAGACTACCCTACTCTATCCACTGATCTGGACTACGGTCCCAAGGGCGTTCAACCCACAAGTGCTTTCAGTTCATACCAATGGTATATAAGACGCTATACAAATGCTCAGTAACATAACACAGAATAAAGAAGACGTCTTCTGAAACCGCTCTGGATCAGTGTTTAATTTTCCGGGTGAGCCCCCCATTGATCGCCTGCTTATAGAGAAATGATTTGCGAGACACTAAACATGCATGCTAATCCGCCCGATTTAGGCGGGAGACTCCCTATATTTCACGTTCTACTGCCTAAAATAATTATTTCCCCAATGCATTCCTATGGGAAAATTGTTGTCTCCCGAGTTCTCTAACGAAATCTCCCTCGAAGGTGCTCGGAATGTTAGCATGTATGATTAAATAAACTTGTCATAAAAGCTGTTCCAAACATGTCTTGATTTGATTCACCTCTAGTTGGTGCCCCGGAATTGGGGAGTCCTCCCTTTTCTCCCAGTGCGTTTGGAGGAGATAATTATAACCTGTTGATTGTAGATCGCCCAGTGGGATGGTTTGGACACTTTGAACATCCACAGTTGCGAATTGATCAGTAATGAACGAGTTACCTGTACTGTAGGGCACTCCTGACCTTTGGTTCTCAGGAGCCCCGCCCCTCCCTTTCCCCGCCTTCCCATTGTGTTTGCAAAGTTTGAAGCGGTGCTCAATGCGACAGTCAAGCATTTCTCACAGCTGGCAGGGGAAGTTATTTGGCGACTGATTTTCGATTTCATAATTAATCTTCCATTTCAATATTTTGCTCGTTTTTTTTTAAACATTCCCATTGCTACTTCTTGTGCCACACCCAAAAATGCACTGTCTACTCAATTAATTGCCTCCACCTTTCGTCCAAACTGTTTGATTGGGTTAAACCGGACTTTCCAATCTCCGTGGTTGTAGTATCGTCCCAACATGTTCACTCTAAATTTCAAGATTTTTCAGAACGCGTGAGGGCCATCGACACGTTTATTGTTTTGGGGCTTATTGTATCCCTGAGACATTATCAGAAATCTTAATACAAATACATGTGCCCCCCAAACTTAGGAAGATAGGCTTCCGACGGCGACCTGGGCGCATGACGCGATATGATGAATTTGGAAGGAAAAACTGTACGTTGCCTTGAAAAAACTGTCAATTCCTCGGATAGAACGCAGCCATGATGAAGTGGCCTCCAGCCCATGGATACCCGGACAGGTATGTGGTGTGCACTGCGGCTTACAGAAAGTATTCCAACACATTTTCTAAAAAAAATATACAATTATTTGCTAACATTTCCATTTGTTTATACTCCATCTGTTCCTCTGTACCAAAATGGATTTTTTTTCGTTTCAAGTGGGAGCATTGTTCCCCGTTCCGCGTAGTACGCACTGGTCTCGGTGGGGGACGGAGGAGGAGGAGGAAGAAGGGGTGCGAGGGCAGTGTGAGGGAACCGCGGGGAGGGAGAACTCTTCGTGTTTTGGGTAGGACTGTAGGATACAAACATTACACTCATTATTTCTCGGTCCTCTCAAGATTTGCTTCGACTCTTCCTGGTTTGTTTTAAAAGATGAAATACTTGCTTTTAAACGAGTTCTGGCAAACCAAATGAGTTACGCCGGTCAACTTACACACTTTTTGAATATGCTACTTTGGGGAAAAAGTAAGGGGGTTGGACTGGGCATCTTCTATATAACCTTCGCATTGCCGCTTCAGGGCAGGTGCAAGTTCAACCATTCTTAGATGTTAACTTTTTAGAGTAGGCTCGAGGCCGAGGGTCACTGTCTACACTCCCATGCCCCGCCTTCCGAAACGGTGAATATTTGCATAACCACAACCATCATCCTAAAAACATGCAATGTGCTATGAACCCAGCACATTTACGGCAAATTACATAGAATCCGGAACAAGCACAGTTCACTTTGATTTAAAATTTAGTAATCGTTTTTAATAGTGTATGTTGTAACTTAAGCCCCTCCTGGGCTCGTGCGAAAGTCACGTGTAGCATGACATGTGGGAGACGTGTCATGTCAATAGGTGCGTAAGGTCACGTGTGCCAGTTCTTATGCCATTGTTATGTAATATTTGGTATCCCATACCGATTTGGTATCCCCTGTCTTCGGCTGTCTTCGTAGACCAAAGTAGGGCGTTCCGAGCCTCGGTATGGGGTACCAATGTTGCACAACACCGGCATAACGGCCGAGTTCCATATTGTCCAGTCAGGGGAGTATTCAGCATTGCAAGAGGGGCTGGGTGGACAGCCACGGTGACTTCCCATACTTCCCCTCAAATGCAGTGCACGCAATTCCAGGTTGTCTCATTCGCGCCTACAAACCGCCCACCCCTGTCCCCAATGTACTTTTTTGGTAACATTAGTCTCATATCGCATTTTAACACAACAAAAAATAAATAAACGGCTGAATCATTACAGATGCAGGGAACTTATCTATTAGAGCTCTGTCCAGGCGCTCTTGGGCAAAATGCATGCACCTCTCCTTATTTGCATATGGATTGCACCAACAGAAATTACTTCACAGAAAACACATTGCAAGGAGCATCATCAGCCTTTGATACTTGGAGGCACCATGAAAGTGACTTTAGAATAAGTTGTCATAAGTAAGCCAAGTGGCAAATAATTTTGTGATGCAAAATACCTAAAATGCACTGTTATATATGGAGCAAGTCAGGCTTTTTTTTTAAATTTAAATAACAGCATCATATATTAACACATAAGCTTTGAAGTGAATCACTTACAGAGCTACAGATAAGACGCAGTCTGATTACATGATCTGCCCAGGATCACACACTTTGGTTAAATAGTGAAACCGGTTTGTGGACAATTTAAGCAACTGAGCACATCTTCACAGTTTTAGTTCATAGGGATATTTATTAAGGTTTCCCTTTGCATTTCATGTGCTTAAATAATACTATTTATATCAATGCCTTGGAAGCAAAGCACATTACGTAACAAACTTCCCTTTCATTATTAACTTTACACTATACATCATTATAGAAATATGTTGAGCAATAAGAGGATGGATTTGGTTTTATTCTCCCCATCCTGCATGCAAAGTCACAATAGCATCATGCAGATTAATGTGAACCTAACAAATCCCACTTGGGTAAAGCCATAGTCATTATTTCATAAAGCCTGCAGCATTATGCAACCTTCTCACACCTGATCACTCCCTGCCATGCACATTTCTAAAAGGACAAAAGTCCCTGCTAATAGTACCCCTCCCTCTCAGCAGTGCCCAATGGCTCACATTGAAGTGCTCTGTTGACACAGAGCAATTTGAGAGTCCCTCTGCTGCTGCCCTGAGCTCCTTGGGACATTGTCCTGCCAGAGGTTTCAGAAAGGGTAAGGTGTCCTGCTGCCAGGGCAATTACTGTGCTGAGCAGGAATTACTGAGCACACATTGTCCTGCCAGCGGGACACCTTTCTCGTTGGGTACCCTCATTGAGGTGCCGAACGGGAGGGGTGGTCCACTGACGAAAGCCCCGGTCAGGCTCTAAAAAGAGCCTGTGGGGTGGCAGCTTGCCCCCCCCCCCCCCGTACGCCACTCAGTCAGCTGAACTGCATTGAGTTAAATGAAACTTAGTTGGTTATATGGTTATTCGTAGCTTAAAAAATCACAGCTGCCAACACTTGGTGGTTTATATGGCTATTAGTAGCTTAATAAATCACAGCTGCCAACATTGATGGAAATGGGTACACAAACTACGCTTGGAAATTGAAAAAATACTCTGGAATACTACCTCCTTGGGGAAATTGACCCGATAGATGGGTTCACTGTAGAGGGTGTGGTGTAGCGGTGCAGTCATCATGGCAGGCACGTTAAACACATACAAATAATATTTCATTTTACAGGGTTGAAATGAAACGCAGATAAATCACACAATAATGAAGACTGACAATATATATATTACACATCTCGTAGCATAGTGGGAGTATTTGTTGTGTTTCCCTTTTAAGAACATGTATTGCCCCTCTAAGGATGTGTCATGACAGCCTCATACCTGACTGTAAGAAGGAGCCTCTGCACGCATGTGCAATACCACGGTGGTAGACTAAATGTAATGGCACTCTGCCTCTGTGTCTCATTGTGTTGGGCATGCGGCCAACCCCTTGTGATCACAGGCATGCGGCCCTGCTAGTCTAGGTGCGGTCTGGGTGCCCCAGACCAGCATGTGTAACAGGGTGCCTCCAGGCCACTGGCCCTCTGTGTGATCGCCCCCGAGCAGCTGCTTGTCCGGAAGCCCACGGCAGCTGCGGTCTTGTCGTGTGACCACGACGATCAGGGTGCTCCCTGCCACATTGTATGTTGGTGCCCCGAGCACCCGTTGGACTGGTCCAGAGTCCCAGTACATAGAAATTATGTACTCCCCTCCCCAATGCAAAGGATAGTTCAAGCAGTGTGTTGTTAAATGTTACCCCTCAAAATCAAGGGGATACCAAATATTACAACACTATATTAGCTGTAATATTTGGTATCCCCTTCAAAAAAAGGATGAGATGGCTTCCAGAAGCTGTCACAGTGTAGGCTTATGATGTAATCCCTTACCCAATGCAAAGGATAGTTCAAGCAGTGCTTTGTTAAATGTTACCACTCAACATCAGAGGGATACCAAATATTACAACCCTATATTAGCCATTATATTTGGTATCCCCTTCAAAAAAAGGATGAGATTGCTTCCAGAAGTCATTGCTTCCATCTCCTGTTGTGGGCACTCAGGTGGTGCTCTCTCTGGCCGTGGGCGACTCCTGTTGATGTCTTGCCTCCGATTCGGCCTCCTGTCACCCTCTGGGTTTCTTTCTGCCCAGCTCCACACTTCTCTGGGATCCGTGAAATGCACTGTTGTACCGGTGTGGTATATTTTCAGTTGTGCTGGGAACAGAAGTCTGTATTTTATGTTAAGAGCTTGAAGGCATTTCTTGAGTGGGTCGAAGGACTGCCTCGCTTTCTGAACCTCCCTGGTGAAGTCTGGGGAAAAAGGCGATTCTGGAGCCATTAAATGTTATGGAGCCCTTAGTTCTGGCCATCTGCACTATGGCGTCCCAATCCCTATTGTTCAGGAGCTTTGCTATTACTGTGCACGGAAGAGCTCCGGGTATTTGTCTGCCCGTTGGTAAGCGGTGAGCACGTTCAACTGAGAAGAATTTTGATAGGGTCTTGGGAGCAAATAGATCCGCAAGCCATTGCTTTACGAATAGCTCCATGCTCGGGCCTTTGGACTTTTCTGGCAATCCAAGGATCCAGATGTTGTTCCGTCTTGCTCTGCCCTCACCCTCTTCCACTCGTTCTTCCAGTGCCTTGAGGCGTGCCAATGCTCCGGTCATTTGGTGATTTAGAGTCCTCAGGCTGTCCTCTGTTTCTGATATGCGGCCCTCTGCTTCCCCGGTACGAGCCGTAAATTTTTGCAAGTCATGGTGCAATAGCGACACCTCAGTACTTATGCCATCCATCTTTTGTTCCATGGAGGTCCTTGAGATGGCGATAGCATTCACGATGTCTTTAAGGGATATATTATCGTCCTTCGGTCCCAGTGCATCGCCAGATTTGCCCTGCTCCTGCGGGGGAACTTGGGTAGCGATTGTGTACTGCTCCATTTTGCTCTGCATTGTCGCGTTCTTTGGCCTGTCTTTCCCCATGGTGGTCAAGCCAGCGTTGATTTGTAGTTGCTCCCTTCCCTCTCAGCCAATGTTTGTGCAGCTGTTTAGGTCAGTGGGGTGCTTGTGTCTCTTACGGTTTATATGCACCGTTCACTTCGTGGTTTCTTCCCAGAAGTCCGCTGCGTTATCACCTATGCCCTCTCCCTCCTTTGTCTTGTTGGCCTGACGATTGCCTCGGTCGGCACCCTATCTTTCGGGAAGGAGGTGTTTCTATTAGTCTCAGTTCAAACGTTAGTCTTAGACTCGTACAGTGCAGAATTAGGGGCCCTGTTGCCGCTTCGCGCCACTGACAAGCAGGCCAGTACTCCAGTTGCCTCCTTTCCTGGGAGACGTGCTCGTTTCAGTTGTCCTCAGTAGTAGTCTTTGATCGGGGCTGGTGATCTCAGAATGTTGTTTTGCTCTCTCAAATCCCTGCAGCTTCTGAAGTGCGTGCTGCCACTCAGGTCGGCGCACCGGTTGTGTATAAACTCGCCTGCCAGCAGGTGGTCACTTTTGATAACGGTCTGGGCTCACAAGCGATTTCAAGTGTGTAAACCACGTGTATTCACAGGATATTAGCCTTATTGGGTTCACCTTGGACACTCAGCGCTCAGCCACATCACTACTTTATTGGGAGCTTGGAGCATTGTAGATTCAGTGCACAGTTCTCATTTACCTTATAACAGCCATGCCCTCAGTGTAGGCAGCTTACCTTCCGTTCTCGGTTGCTTTGTGGAACGTGCGTTGCAATCCACGTGTCGCGTTCCACTTTCAGGGTCCCACTGAGAGCGGTTGGGGTCCAGAGATAATTCTGCTGTGTATTGTTGTTTAGGCAGTTTAGCTTCTTCGCACCGTCTCTGGGTAGGAGTCATGTTTGATTTGGTTGCCCCCGCTCACTCCTTGTCGCAGGCACTGCTCGCTTTGCTGTCGGCCTGGCTCTCCTGCAACCGGAGCGCCTTCAGGCAGCCTTCCTCGGTTCGCCTGCTACCTCGGGTCACGTCGTTTCCAGGGGCCCACAGCAGCTTCTCGCAGCCTCGGATGGGACCGCCCCATCGACCACCGGGGTAGCAGGTAGGAGCCGAGCCTCGCTGGCACTTGGAGATCCCATCAGGGGGGGGTGACCCATTGCTCACCTTGTCACTGCAGTGATCAGGATCGTAACATCGGCTGGTCCTCTCTGTCGTCCTCCAGCAGGTGCTCGACCTCGTATCGGAGCAGGGGATGCCAGTGCCCACCTGCTTTCATGGGCGTGCTCGCCGCCTACTTGTAGTGTTGTTTGGGGTCGGGATCAGTGTTTAGTCTTCCTGATTTCGGCCTCAGCGCTGTGATGGTAGTTGCTGTTGCGGGGCGCTTGGTTCAGTGGAGCCTTTAAAGTAATGCGCACCTTCCTCTTAGCTCGCAGTCCCAGTGGCCATCTTCTCTGGTCAGCCACTTCTGGATTCCACAGCGCGTATCTCCAGAACCACATGTCGGTTCAGGTCCATAGTGCAGCGACCCGTTGCAGAAGGGTTCTGCCGCTTTTGGAAGCTATTTTCATGAGTTTAACAACATGAATTGTCAGGATAAAGGCAGGATCTAGCTGGCGGCCCGGGAGCAGCGAGGAATCACGTCCTCATTGCCTGCTTGCTGGCCACACAACCCTCCAACCTTGGTGATTACTGAAGGTAAGGTTACCCGGTATATCGAGTGCTTTGCATCCGTTTACTGTGTGCAGCCCCCATTCAATGAGCCATAAACACATTTGGAAACCCTTTGCACACACCCGTCCATATTTAATTGTGGGCAAGGGGATGTTCAGTGACCAGTCCTTCAGCGGATCTAACAGATCCTTTGGCAGACCTACACCCATTTTGAGGTTAAAATCTCCTCCCCATATGCATTGCTCATTACGATTCCTCCTGTTTAGAAATAACTCATCAATAAACGCCTTGACTTTGGCTAACCTGTCTGCCTCAGCCTTATGGGGGCTGTTATAGAGGTTCAAAATGATTAACGGGTCCCCCATAGAGGGTAAAATACAGAGCACCTGTAGGTAGTCCATGTTAGTCTCCACTACCCTAAACCTACTGGTTAGGGAGGCTTTAATCAAAATGGCCAGACGCCCATAACATCTTACTCTAGCATTTCTTTTGCTGAGATCTCCTACGATGTGTAGCCATCTAACAGTGTGGTCTCCGAGGCCCAGGTCTCTTGCAGGAGAATGACATTGTGGGTTTAAAAAAAAAAAAATAAAAAATGTTTGATTGGTTTTATGAAACAGAGAACCTTCAGAGCAAGCATGAAAGGGACTTGTGTCCCTATAAAGCTTATACAAAAAAAAAGATATTTCCCTGGCGTATACACCCTCCCCTCCCTCCTCCCTCCACCCCCTTTCAAGGCACAGTCTCTGATCGCTGCTTTCCCTTATACTGTTCAATCCGTTGTCGGCAGTCCCGACCGGGCACTAGATCGTCGCCAATGGGCCGATTCCTCTGAATTAAAGTCTATGTTTTCCAAGTGAACTATTTGGTGGGGCCGAGTCACTGTTCTCTGGGAATTTCAACCCGTAGTTTCCATGTTACTAAAAGCATTGAAGAACCCGAGCCATTCAGTCTCTATCAGAATGCTGGATCCCTGTATAGCTTCTGTGATCTTTTCCATAAGATAAATATCCCTGGCCACTGCCACCCATTTTTTCTTCATGGGGAGGCAGGTCCTTTTCCAAGTTCTAGCTCGACAGGCTCTGGCTGCTAAAAGTAAACAATGTGACCGGTGTGGAAGCTTGTCCAACCGCTCATCCCTTCTTTCAAGTCCAATTAATACTAAGATTGGGTCTAGTGGGTGGGATCCTCCGTCCGCCTCTTTGATCCATCTCAACACTTCTGTCCAATATGTGCACACTTTGTGACATTTCCACCACATATGCCAATAATTGGCTTTTTCCCCGCATTCGTGCCAGCAACGGGAAATCACTGCTGGAAACATCTTGGAGAGTACTACCGGGTCATATTGCCACCTGTGAAGCAGTTTTATGGCGTGCATCTTATATTGACACGAAATTGAGGTCTTAAATGCCCTACTACAGAGTCGCACCCATAAACCGTCCCCAATTTCACAGCCCAAGTCCCTCTCCCATCTCGTTCTTAGAGCCTTGATTGCTCCTTCACGGGGGGACAAAAGCACCCTATACAGGAGGGGGATGAGACCTTTCATATCTACATGCATGTCTAAGACCTTCTCTACTGGGGTGAGTGGCCTCTGTATATGGTGCTTCAATTTCCCTGCCATGAATACCCCCTTCAATCTTAGAGTAGTGGGGACAGCCTGCCTGACAACTGGGGGGGCCCCACTGCAAGCCCAGAGTTCTTTAGAGATTCCTCAGATGAGGTCTGGGGCTGGGTTTCTGGCAGGGCCTCTCGTGTTGAGCCTTCTCCGTCTGGCCTTAGGCTCCCTCCGTGTTCTCTGTCTCTCCCTAGCGTGGGTGGGCTGGATTGCGTGGCTCGGAGCTCCGAGGACTGGGATGGCGGGGCACCTGCTGCCTGCTTATTTTCTGCGCCTGCTTCGGTCTCCAGAGGGGTTCCCGGGCTCTGTGCTGGAACGGGTTGGGGTCCCGTTTGTTGACACCCCGGGGTTTTTTGTGGAAGCGCCAGAGGGCCGCTGTTTTATCCCCCTCCATGCCCCCGGAGTCCACGAGCCGCCCTCCCCTCCAACGTTGGGGCCCGTGCCTTACGGGCGGGAGTCCTGCACACCGTAAAAGAAGGTCTGGGAGAGTTCTCGGGGCCCCACTCCTGCCCGCGTGTCTCGAAGCATTTATATATGCCAGGCCTGGGGGGGAGCCTGGCTCGTGATTTGTCTTCCTCTGGGCCTCCTCATCCCGACGCGACCTCACCTCTTCTTCTGGATCCTTCCGAGACGTGTTTGGGGCCACTGTGTGCTTTCAGGTCCCCCAGCCACCGCTCGTCGTCGGTCTCCCCACTCTGCGACAAGCTGGTTCCAAGCCCTCTCTCTGCCCCATGGCTCTGAGGGGTTCCCCAGGAAGGCCTCTCTCACCAATGAAACACAGGGGGGGCACCTTTGCCTCTGTTCAGGGGGAACTCTCTTTCTCCTGTGGTCGGGTCTCGCTCTCGTGGTTTACTTCTCCTCCAGGCACCGGGCTACGTGCGCCTCCGAGGGTCCGCGGAAGGCCTCTGGGCCACGATGGAGCCCACGGGGTCTTCTAATTGTGAGTTTTTTAAAATCTCCACAGTGGCTTCCCCTTAGAATTTTCCCCTGGCCTGGCTATATTCCAGGATACAAGCTAGCTACCAAAGGGGCTGCTTTAGGTACCATGTGTACCCCCCAATCTCAGGACCCACATCCCCTCACAAAGCTTCCGGCCGACTGGGCTGGGCCGGTCAGCCGTACGTCAGTCCAGATCTTCACAGGAGGTTAGGGCCTCATACCGATTAGCTAGCTGAACCCCAATAGTATGCACCCCTCCCTTCTGTGGGGTCAATATTTCTAAATTGGGGTTGGACCTCCAACGAAGGGTAATCTGTGGCCAAGAGGTGGATACAAAGGCCCCTGTGCGTGGTGTAACTCGGTGCTTCCCTCCTCCTAACAAATTTGCTCAAGCGGTTCCCTGAATCAGCCACCCTCCCTGTACAACCGTAAAACTAGATCATGAGAGACCAGACCCCGGAGGAGGAATTTAGATCCTGACTCGGTTCCCTCTCCGGGCTCCCACCCATAAGGCTATTCACCAATTGATCCGTTACTACACCCCCTCACTGTTAAGACACATAATGATGGGTCCACACTGCGTAAAGTTATAATTAACTCTTTATTGAGTTAGTAACAGCAATGACCCCCAGCCAGGGAAAATCGTCTCAACTGACCTAGTGGAATGTGGAGTCCCTCAGATGCTGAGAGTCCACATTCCAGGAGGCGATGTCAGTGAACATATTATGACAACAGTAACCAAGTTACGAATGAGATGTATTGCACACAAAAGCCCATCATTGCATAGGAATTTGAATATAATAACTTCTGATATATTAAACTCTAACCTCTAACACCTCCCTTCCTTCTCATACTCCTCACACAACACATTCTACCTTCTCAATATAGCAACTCTCTTTTTTTTATTCCACACAGCTCCACCTTTGACCAGTATAGATGAACCAAGATCCTTAATTACTTCCTTGGGTTTCACCTTGATCCATTCACCCGGCTTTACCTCTAACTCTCTGCAGTAATTTTTCTCATCATAGCCTGCCTTACAACGCCAACCACTAGCTATTAACTTCTCTTACCACCCCAACATCCACATCCACACAACGCAACCTCTCCATCCTTGACTGGGTGATAAGATAGACCAATGGAAGCAAGAGAGAGCAAGGGGGAAGAAATGAAGGTTGCATCCTCCAGTCGCTTAACAAGAAAGAGGAACCAAGCACTGAACAACAACCCTTCTAGACAAACAGAACGACAAGGCAGTGAAAAGAAAACAGATCACCTTGACAAGTTGAAGAGTCTCAAAGTGGGGCTACTCAACACACGATCTTTGAACAAACACGCACATAACGTAAATGATCTGATAAAGGAGAAAGCTGTAGATATGTTATGTTTATCAGAAACATGGTTAAAGGATCCTATCAGCCCAGTATGCAAAGCTGCGGTTCCCGAAGGGTACATCATGTATAACACAAATAGAGAGAATGGGAGGAGGTGTTGCCGTTATAGCTTGCGAAACATTGAACCTCTTCAGAGCCCATTTTGAATGCACAGGCTGTGAAACCATTCAACTAAAACTCACATATACCCCAAACGATAGTTTAAACATTATTGTTATATACAGACCACCTTCCTTAATTAGTGATTTTGAGAATGAAGTTACATCTCAAGCCTCTCGACTTATATCTAATAAAACATCCACCTTGGTAGTTGGTGACATGAATAGGTGGAGAGGGAATAAAGCGGACAAGGAGGCCATAATGCTCGAAACAGCATTGAATAACTTGGATTTCCCTGTATTAAACAACAAACCTACAACCCCCCAAGGTAACCAGTTAGACTAGGTGTTTACCAACAACCTGAAAGCATATAATGTTGTCACGGAACCATGTATCTGGTCAGACCATCACTTGGTTACCTTTGTAGTGCAATTGAATCAACCAGCATCTTACATTGAAAATCCCCATACTAAAGTATGGAGCAGAAATTTTAAGGGTATTGGTCCCGAGATTCTGAAACCATGCCTACAGAGCATCACCGACTCCTTCACAGAAAAGGACAACTGCGAGACCTTGTTGCAAAAATATAATAAACACATGCAGGAACTGGTAGAGGAGAAAGCCCCACTTAAACACAAACTGGTGAGAAAAAATAGTAATCACCAGATTTGGTACAGTGAAGAACTAAATAAACTAAAACAGGAGGAGAGGGCCAAAGAAAGATCATGGCACCAAAATCCCACTTTAGCAAACAAAGATGATTCGAAAAAGGCAGATTAGCGGTTTAGGAAAGGTATCAGGGAAGCAAAGAAGAATCATTACAACAAAGAAATGGAGGCAGCGACCAACACATCCAGTAAAATCTTTGAAATACTTAAAGGGATTGAAAAGCCGAAATCACTCCCCCCGCCACATACTCCCACTAGGGAACAATGGCTCGAAATAACATCATTACAGCCAGAAGAGAAGGAGAGCCCCTTATCCTTCCAGAGGACATAAGTAACCAGGAAGGAAGAGAGAATTTCAGCTTCCTCCCTATATCCGAGGAGGAACTATGTAGAGTGTTGGCTAAAATGAAACCCACCTCCTGCGCAGAGAATATTCTGCCTTCCAAAATCATACTGGACAATAAAGACATTTTTGTTCCAGTACTGACAAAGATAGTTAATGCCTCCTTTAGGGAGGGGGTAGTACCAAAGGAAATTAAGAAGGTGACTATTACCCGTTAGTGAAGAAACAAGGGCTGGATCCGAAGGACCCCAGTAATCTGAGGCCCATAACGAATTCAAATTTTATCCTGAAGGTCCTAGATAAAGTTGCCACGAACCAACTACAAAAGCATGTAGAAGACTGGAACCTACTACATGAACAGCAATCGGGCTTTCGAGCCTCCCACAGCACAGTATCGGCTATGCTCGATCTTCAGACCTACATGTTAGACCTGATAGACAAGGGCAGCACTGGTATCCTTATGCTGTTGAATCACTGTGCGGCTTTCGACTTGGTAGACCACCAACTCCTGCAGGAAGCACTGGCTAACACAGTTGGTTGCACGCCTAAGGTGTTGGAGTGGTTAGCATCATTTTTGAAAGACAGGAGTGCTAAGATCCACTGGGGTGACACATTCTCTGAGGATACTCATATATAAATTAAATAGCAGCGGTGACAGGCTAGCACCCTGGGGGACACCAAACAAGATAGGGGTAGAAGTCTATGCGAGCTCCTGGAACAAATCGGCGTGTTCTTTTCTAACTACGCCGATAACATGCAGCTCATTTTTTTACTTGAGGGAGAATACAGCATCGACAGCGCAAAAATATCAGAGGTTTATCACATTATTGACATTTGGATGCAACGTCATTGGATGTGTCTTAATAATGCGAAAACCGAATTGATTATTTTTGAGACGCAACAGGCCAGATCCAAGTTAGGGCCAGAATACCAGACCTTTACTATCAAACAGGCTAAAATCCTAGTGGTGCCCCCCCATAGAAACCCTAGGGATGGTTGTGGAAGCATCAGTAGGATCCGAGGCTCAGGTTAACTACCTGCAGAAAAACCATGCCTACTACATGCGTCTCATGAGAGCCATAAGGCAATTTATTAATGAAGCGAATGCAGCAACTATAGCAAGAGCGGTCATTCTGTCACGCCTTGACTACGATAACGCCTTACTGATAGGAGCCACGAAGAGGGATATACAAAAGTGTCAGGTCATGGAAAATGACGCAGTTCGAGCTACCAAGAGAATCAAAAAAAGGGAGCATGTGACTATGGGGAGAAGATCCCTTCACTGGCTAAGAGTGGAAGAGAGAGTACACTTTAAGGCGATGACTATAGTTCACAGATGTCTGTATGGAGAAGCCCCAAGATATTTTAAGAAGCAATTCTTTTTGTACCTGCCTTAAAGACACCTTAGATCAGAGGATAAGGCTTATCTGAATATTCCTAGAGCTAAACGTGTGCAAGGGCGGGGGAAATCTTCCCCAGTGAAGGCAGCAAAATGCTGGAATGAATTGCCACTAACTCCACGACTAGAAGAGAACTACCGGAGTTTCAGGAAATCGTTGAAAACCCACCTCCAATGATAATCTCATTATCTTTCCGCAGACCACACTCTATAGCATATAATATTATGCGCACTGAATTACCCCGGACACTCCCGCGCCCTGATGCCTGCTGGCTATCGGTGCGTTATAAACATAACATAACATCCAACCTGGACATAAGTGAGAATTTGGTTTCCTGACTCGCAATACTTCAAAAGGTGAAACACCTGTGACACTATGGGGAGCCAATCTGTACTGAAATGTCCTCTCCATTACAGTACGTACCCAGTCACCACCCGCTGCAACCGCAATTCTGATGGCTTCCATTATCGTCCTATTAAACAGCTCCACACACCCATTTCCTTTGGGATGATACAACGCTATGTTGATTTGCTCAACGCCATACTTCTCCAGAAAATCTCTAAATTCCCTGGACGCCAATTGCGATCCTTTGTCAGAAAGGCATTTTCTGGGGAAACCGTTCTCTGCAGAACAACTGTTCCAAAAAATGTATTATACTACTGCTGGTGATGTCTTTAAGCACACACACTTCTGGCCATTTTGACAATAAATCCATTATGACTAAAAGATACAAGTTCCTCGAGCCTTTGATATTGAAAGGACCCAACAAATCTATTGCCACTTCATCCCAATGTACATTAGGGCTCTTCCTCACAATGATGGGAGTCTTTGTACTGTAAGCCCCTCGTCACCTTCAATACACTCTGCACACACCTTCACTTGCTCCTCTACATCTCTGTCCACAACCTTCCACCAAAAATCAGCCCTAACCAACCCTTTAGTCCTTGCTAAACCCAAATGACCCACATTTGCCAACTCCACTGCACTACTTCTCATTGACTTAGGAACTACAAGTTTGTGGCCTCTATATAAATAATCACCCCTGACAGACAGTCCATTCTTTACTTTGTCAAACCCTTCCTAATTTCTTTCTCTACCAGTGATAGCAACACCAGTTATAAAAGCAATCACATCTTGATACAAAATGTCCTTCGCACATGTTAGATCCCACTCCGATTTCTTCAAACTGGTATGCACTTGAAAAATGTCATCAGATTCTTCCTCCTCATGGACAGTACCTTCCCCACTCTCTACTGTTTTCATCACAGACCTCGACAACGCATCTGCAACCACATTATTTTCTCCCTACACATGCATCATAGCAAATTATAAACCTTGTAAACTGCTCACCCACTTCATGATGCATCTGGACACACCTTCCAGACCACCCATAGACAATTTTCTAACCAATGGTTTGTGGTCAGTACAAATAGTAAACTCTCATCCCCATAAGTTTCTTTTAAATTTCTCCCCACCCCAGACAGACGCCAACGCCTCTTTCTCAACAACAGAGTACCTACGTTTAACTTCCTTAAGAGTTCTCGAGGCAAACGCCACAGTATAAAGCTCCGAGCCATACTCCTGCATGAGAACACCACCCAAGCCATAGTTGCTCGCATCCACAAATAACAAAGTGTTCCTTGACTCTACAAAACTGCCCAACACGGGAGCATTCACCACAGCATGTTTAATGTCTATAAACTCCTTCATACACTTCTCATCTCAAACAACACACCTTTTCTAGTAAGATTCCTCATGAGTAACAGCAACGACCCCCAGCCAGGGGAAATCTTCTCAAATGACCTAGTGGAATGTGGAGTCCCCGAGATGCTGAGACTCCACATTCCAGGAGGTGATGTCAGTGAACATATTATGACAACAATAACCAAGTTATTGATGAGATGTATTGCACACACAAGCCCATCAATACATAGACATTTAAATATAATAACCTCTAATATGATAAACTGTAACCTCTACACTCACCATCCGGTCCCCCATCCCTAGTCTCACCCCCTCCCCTTCCACTTCTACTTCCTTATCTGCCTCCGTACCAGGGTGCAGAGGATCCTGAGGCATACACACCCCAAGCAACTGCTCCTGTAGAGCCATTGCCTGAGCCACTGTGCCCTCTAAGGCCCCCATCCCCTCAATACAACAATTTCTTTTCAGTGGTTCTACCTTTGGGATTCCCTCCTGAACCTGAAATAGCATCCCATGTGGCTTTTCCAGTAACAGTAATGCGATTCACTATTTTGCTGGCCATGTCTTCCAAATACGAAGGGAGCGTTGCAAAAGATGGGGCTTAACCTTGGCAAGCTCCTGGGCCGTTTTAATTTGTTTAGTTTTTTTGCCCTTTCTGCCAGCGCCCCCGGTTTCCGATCATCCCTTGCTTTTCTTTTCATCATGGTGAAAATGCACCTAAGAACAGTAAAATTGAGCGATTATAAAATTTGTTAAAAAGAGTAAACAGACCTCCTAAAACGTCAATGTCTAAATGGTGACTATACAGTGGGACCTTCCGGCATGCGCCAGTGGATAAGAAATAAATGGTAATGGGTTGTTGACCACAGAGGGCCACAACCATCCGCGGGACAAATACAGCCACCCGCCACCCTGGATTGATAGCTTAGTAAGGACTGTTCGGCTCCAAAGGCAGCCACAACACCCACGGTCACAGATGGCCACCGGCAGCCAGTCCTCAGGAAAAACCTTCAGAGACCCAGAGAGGGGGGGACAGGGAACGCCTGATAGCTCAAGGAGCAGCCTTAATCTGTCTGTCTCCCCCTAACCCCACTCTCGTAAACACAAAACTTGAAACAGTCCAAGGCATTGGAGAGCGATAGATTTCGGCGGCAAATCAATAGTCAACCAGTACCACGGCTCTCGGGAGGGATTCTAGCTTGGCACATTCCTCCTTATCCAATTGCCGGAATAAGTAAATAGCCACTCAGTTGGCTGGACGTAGAGTAGCAGGCAAAAGTGGAGGGGAGTGCAAATATATTCCCGTACAGTTTTTCAACAGTCCAGCTTTAACTTTCCCGCTTTCGGGTTACAGGTTTTCCACACTTCACTATCAGTAAATGTGCTAATCATCTTCATACCCAGTTTATAAAGGCTGGATATTTCAACACCATTTTAAGCACCTCCCTAGGTAGATCCAGCAGAGTTCCTAGAGCTCTTTCATTGTCTGCACAGGAAATTCACAAGGGCATGTATGATTTTGAGCTTTTAGACCTGTAGAGGTCCATCCAAGTGATAGGTAATATTCATATTACTCTTCAGTCCATGAAATGCAGTCACAGATTGAATGCATCTTAATCGGGACAAGACTGTTACAAAGGTCTCGTGAGTGTATCCTGCTCCTTAGGACTCTATCAGAACACCCCCGCTTAATGTGGACATTTCTTCTTGAGGAGAATGTGATTGAGCAACTTCTCTGGCATTTCAAATTGCATGCACTGTCGGATGTAGCATTTAAAAGTGACATCAACGTGGTCATTAACACCTTTTCTTAAACTAATATCGGCTTGGCCCCCTGAATATCTACCATCTGGGACACAGTCAAGGTTGATCTTCATGCTGCATAGGCATAGAGAATGGAGTCCATAAGGCCATAAGGAGGAGTTTGACGGAACTTGAGGTAGAGATCAGACAACTTGAGATTGAAATGGATCAGGTCCAGCAATAACATCCTGCTTCCATCCATAAAAGTTCAACTGGACCAATTCCGCTCACTGGCAGATCAGGAGGTGAAATTAGTTTCTGCCCAGACACAGACCCGAAATATGGAGAGGACGGAAGACCTGCCTCTTACTAGCCTTACTGTTGTGTTCTGAAAGAGCCATCACCTCTTTTGTTTTGCTGTAGTCACCCCGAGTGGGACGGTTATTCCCAGACGTGGGTCCCGTGACTGCTGGGCCGAGAGACCCAAGCTACTCCTCACTGATGAGGCCCAACAAGACCAAAACATGTTTGTGGATGCTTGTGGTCTCATACAGAAGGGATGTGACCTAGTAGTTCAGGCTAGACTGCCCCTTTTGGGGTGGGACCAAGTCTGATTTGCATATGGTCTTTCCCCTTTTGTAATGGCTTGACAGGCAAAGAACAATGGCCTGGAGGGTTGCCCAGAGCAATGCCAGTAGTTAAGATTAATTCTAAACCTTTCAGCCATTACCACTTTTGTTTTGCATTCTGAATGGGGGCCTACAAACATAGCGACCATATTGAACGATGAAGGGACACTTATGACTTAGTGTATATGTTTCATACTTCTAGCAAGACACTGTATGCTAGGAAGAATACACAATTCCCTATGGAACTCAAAGCAAACCTATGCGATATACTAATGTGCAAGTTAAATCAGAGCACCCTATACTCTTAAATGCCCCAATCACGGAAAAGGATAGAATGAATGCCATTGCAGCACTACCCACCTCAAAAGTCCTGGTATCGGATGGTCTAAGCTGTATTTCTTTTTAACAAATTTAGTCCTAAAGTGTCCATGCACGTGAAAGTCTGGCAAGAAGCTTTCCAGCAAGGCTCCCTCCCTCCTTCTATGGTGAAGCGATGATTATGCTAATCCTGAAGTCAAGGAAAGACCCCACTAATTGTGCCTCCTAAAGACCCATAGCACTATTACCTACGTGTGGTGGCACATATCTAGTTGGCAGATATTAACTCTTGTCAGGAAGTTCTGTGGATGAGGGGGCAGATAGAAAAAGGGGGAGGGCAGAGTAAGGAACTCCTGGTGGCAACAGTAAAGACAGACACAAGTGATCACAGTTCAAGGGTGTTTATTAAACTGTATGCAGGTTGAAAAACACCTAATCTAAACCTAAATCTAAGATGGGAGCAAGCGTCAACCATCAAATGAAAATAAGGCAGTCCTAGTGGCATTGTGTCAAATTAAAAAGGGACTATACTAAGAAACCTATTGCCAAGCCTTCCAACTAATAGAAAAAGGGTGTGGGATAGTTTTCAAAAAAAGAAAGAAGTGTTCACAAATAATATGTCATGATATGGTAGCCTGGGTCTTCCTTCCCTACGTTCTGAGCACGGGGTAAGGTGAGATCTTGGAGTACAGCACAGTCTCGAGCTCCCCCAGCATGAGACGACAGTTCTGTTTTAGCTTATCAGGAGCCTCGATGGCCAAGTCTCTTATCTTCAAAAAGTCTTTTGCCTTCTAGGGTGTGTAAAATAACAAACACAAAGTTCCTTTTCAGGTACCAATCGCTTTTCACAAATCATATATATATAGTCCCCTTTCAGTGGGGGTTGGGTGATGACTTCCACCCCGGGAACCCCTTCTTCTGGGCTTGGATCCTAAAACAGTTCCTATTGATATCAAGGCCTTCGGTGGTTGAGTCTCCTGTTTCTGAGGGCCTGATAGGTTTACAAAAATGACTAACAAACATAAAGTTCTGTTCTACGTATTCATCGGAGGATGGCTTCACCTCTGAGTCCCCCTCTTCCGGCGCAGACCCCTTGTTGCTTTCAGCCTCCCTCCACTGGGTTCACTATGGCTTATTTTTCGGGTGATGGCTTCACCCCCTCGATCCCCCTCTTCCGGGTGCAGACCCCTCTTTGCTTTCTGCCTCCCTCCACCGGGTTCACTATGGCTTTCTCTTGGTTCCCAAATCTTAATGTCTTTTCTAACAGTTCATAGTGGACATCCTTCTACCAGGTTCACGTTTGTCAAAGCACTGTTTCTTGGGACTTTAGACTTTGTCCCCTCTTCGTCAGCATCACTCTTCTGGGTTCACTCTGGCCAACTTCACATTCACATTTACTTTCAATGTTTGCAGGATTTACTTCCCTTGCTTTCTTATAGTTCTTAGGTCAAAGGCTTTCGACTGTGCAGGGATTTTGCTTGACCTCCTGTATGACCATTTTGAGCTATCTCAACGGCTCTCCTGCGGCCTTCTGGTATCTGTCGTTTCACTCGGACGGGGATCAATCAGAGTCGACCAGAGTTTCTCGAAGCAGCACCCACGTGGTGCTGGTCCCCTTCTGCAGCTGGTCTCCCCTTTACAATTTTTCTTTGAACTTCTTTTACTTTGGCACTTTGCAACTTTAATTCCCCACAGCCCGGTTCTTATCAGTTTTCCCTTTTATTCACTGGCTGTGATGAACCGCTTGGTTTTCTTCGCAACTAGTCAAGGCCGGTACTATGGTAGGAGTCTCCCTCGATCCAATTTATCAGCGTCAATACGCTCGGTGTACCTTTGACATCTGCGCAGGACACTTGGGCTATTGCCCTTGGTTTTATGATTCGTTTTGCAGAGGTTTCGCTGGGTTTTGTCAAGAAGGGCAAGGTCATGTCTCTCCTCGTCTGCCTCTCGATGTTTGTCGCCTTTCTCCTCCTCTTGAACTGCCTGGTCTTGATAGCTGTCTCATTGTGCGGTCTGCCTCGTTCGTACTGTGCTCTCTGTGCTCTCTTGCTCCCCTTTTTATCTCTCGTTGGAAGGGAAAGGGCTGTCAGGTGTGTGTGATTCTGATAAATTGCCTGACTTTTGCATGACCCTGGTATTGGGACAAGTCAGGTAAACGGCTCTGGTGTTAGTCCATTGTCTTTCATGTTGTGCAAAAGTGTTTGTGTCGGAAAAGGGGGGCCGTGTTTTTGACTGTTCTACGGAAGAGGATGGGGAAAATGTGTTGAAGGAGGGGGATACCACGTCTCACCTGTTAGTAACCCACTCCCACGCCCCGAGGACACCCCATCCAGGTGATCCTCCCTCACTAGTCCACCCACAGGAACTGGATCCAATAGCGATGGCCATGTCCTGGCCACCTGGACGACAGATCTCCCGGATTTAGCCTGGGTGACACCTTCAGTTTTCTCACAGCGGGTAAACAAGCATAGGGTGCAAGCTTTAATCGGCCACTGAGTGACTACTGTATGTTTTTATGTTGAAGGGAAAGTGTGAAAGGGAATTGCATCTGGGCAATCACAAAAAATGTAGGCTCTGCCAAAACTAGGGTGAGTTGGCAATTAGTTGACAAGTTGTCCCACTGAGTTTGATCATAACCCTGGGGAGTGGCTTCCTCTGAGGGTTTGAAAGCTGAGAACTAGGTCTGCTTCCCATCACAGTCTTCAGCTACAACCCAAACAGACTCGTTTTTGGGACACTGAGAATGCTAGGATCCCTCGCTGATTGTTTCAATGTGTCTCTCCTTAGCACACGAGTGAAGCGGCTACATCCCCCATGCACAGCCCCCACCCACTCGCACAAATACTAGAGCAGCGTCTTCTAATTCTAGAATAGGTCTCTGAAGTACAGCAAGTGCCAGTTCGGTCCAGAACCTTGCTACATCCCACCTCAGCAAGCTCTACCCCATGAGGCAGATGGGCGGCTGTAAGCCCGGTCTGCCGCACGGCGTCCCTCTGTATATGGTAGGTGATAGGGCACCGCAGTTGTCGAAGTGAGCGGGAGCAGTGCTCCTCTACTTATTTAAATTACCTTTTACAGCTTCTATAATTTTATTTTAAAAAGAAACCGTTCCGGAATGGTTTCGTTTTAAAATAAAAGTGTAGGAAGAAGTTGAAACTTGCCCTTTCAGTGTACTGCACTGAACATTCCCTTAAACAGCAGGTGCAAGTGTTTGGTGGTGTGTATTGTGTGTGGGAGGGGGAGTGGCGATGGGGTTTGTGGGGAGTGGGTGCAGGCCAGCAGGGAACATACTTCCACTATTTCTTTTCGTACACTTCGACCACTGGGGCACCGCTGCCACACCAGCTCAGGGAAGCCTTCCAGAAGCTACCCTGTACTGGTGTAGCAGCAACGTCCTATTTAAATGAAAAGTTCCAAGCTGCTGTGTAGGAGCGGAGAGCTTATCACTTAAATAGTGCGCCGCTGCCACACCAGCATGGGCAGTCTTTCAAAGGCTGTCCCATTCTGGTGTAGCAGCAATGCCCTATTTAAATGAAAAAAGTCCTGCTCCCGTCCTGGAGCACCCAGAAGAAGGGACATTTGTTTTTATGAAGAGCAAATCGTAATATATTTTTCAGTTTTTCAGCGGTGGGCTGCAGGGGCCACAGCTCTTCCATTGCTTAGAATGGTAGGTATGTGCAGTGCATGTAACAGACAAATCAGAGCAGGCATATTAACCCTTTGTGCAATCTAACTGGGAATGGGAAATTCGGACCCGTAGGATACAAGTATATCTCTGCAACAGAGACATTAACACCTCTGGCTATATTACAGGGACTCAAACTTACTTTTATCTCTTATTTGATTCATTTTTTATTTGACTTTTTATTTTAGTAGAATTATTTGAGTACTGATTACATTTGAATTTTTAAATTTTGGCTGCATGGGGTGGTGGTTTAGTTTCCCTCTGCATGTGAGCCAAAATGAATGCCCTAAATGATGACTAGGAGATAAGGTGTCAGGTTCAGTCCTTACCTCTTTGCTTCTGGACTCCTTTGCTGGGAAGAGGTAAGGCCTGTCCTTTCAGGTAGCCACCATGCAACCCGATTACAGGATAACAGATGAGCACTACGGCTACCCCGAGAGCCAGGTCCCAGGGGGCGGGGGGGAACAAGGTGCTGAGAAGACGTTTCAGGTAAGTTTGTTATTCCGGGAATTTGTCTTTACAGGAACCAGCAACAAGTAGAAAACACGAGGTCGCAAGGCAAACTAAGTTTTGCAATACAAAACAATTGCAATGCAAGAAGCCTTCTGAATTACCTCTATTTATTTCTGGGTATCAGATGTTGCGGAGCACGTGAACGCGAAGATGTCCCCGCGTGGCAAGATCGTCTGGAAGCCATCTTGGATTGCAACGCAATTTGTAAGCGTTTCCAAAATGAAACCTGATTAGATAAGCGTCAAGTAGGCGAAAGCATGACATATGGGTTGGCAGAGGCAGATATAGAGTCTGCCTTTTGTTTGGCTGAACTGTCTTTTGTCTTGGTTATCTGCAGTTAAAAGGTTTTGCATTTTGCATTATTCATATTACCAAATGTTTTTTTAGGATCAGTTGGCCATTGCTGACTTTCGCCAGCGTCCAAACCAACCACGGTTGCCTATCCCCAAGTCAATCATTGCCAACCATGGCCCACCATCTCCAATCATAGCTAACCATTGCCAAGCATCGCCAATCATGGTCAAGTCTTGCCGATCATGGACAGCGATTGTGGACCATGGCCAACTATAGCCATCTGTTGAGCCAGTAAGGTTGTTCTGTGGGTTGAGTCCCCACCACAGAGATCTGAGGATTACCTCTAGACTGCACCTTTTATACTTTCAGGGTCTATTAAAGACCATGAAATTATAGGAGGTTAATGGTCAAGGTGTATTATTGAAAGTGGCAAGAGTACATTTAATTTATGGAGGGAGTTTTGTCAAAGATTATGTGAGAGAGACAGGTAGAGAGAGATAAAGACAAACACTTACCCTTCCAGCACCCAAAATGGCATCCTGAAAATCATCATGGAAGGGATAAACACATGTTATAAATATAATCCCCACCTCTGGAACACAATCAATCACTAGGGCACCTTTGAACGTCTTTAATATGCATGCCAATTAATCTGTTTTTACATACTGCCTGCGCCTGCTGTATGCATCTCCTGCTTAATAAATGTATGATATACACAGCCTATAAAATAGCTAGACTGGTAATATTGCTGTGGAGAGGATTAATACACTTGCTACCGTGATCTCCATGTGAGCAGGAGTAGGTACAATTTTTATTTTATTTATTTCAAATATTCTCATGGTGAAACATATTCTAATGAGGCCTCACAGCGTTGACAACATTTGCAGCTTCCACGGCCGCAAGGTTGATGAAATAGGAACAGTTCCATTTTCTAAGAGTATCATCTGGTATGGCGGACTTTGCTAAACCAGGGGATTACACCAGGAACTGCACTAGAAGCAGCAAACATGCTTTAACAAGCTTGTGGCAGTGGGGTTTCAAAGGGAAGGCTGTATCAATCCTACTCACTGACATTAATCCGGCAGAGCTTCTGTATTGATCTGCACAAAAGAGGAATACATCGGTACAGTACTCCACTCATGCACATCTTCTGAACTAAGGACGTGAAACCAAAGGACATGCAGGAGAGAAGAGGTGGCACTTTGCAGTAGCACAACATCTCACTTATCTCCTGACTTAGGGTCTGAGCCCAGGCCATTGTAAAAGGGAGGCAACATAATGCGTGCCTGCTGCACCCATGCACCAAAGAAGTATCCCACTTGTGTTTGGAATTGAGGGCTTCTTACCTGCAGATGCTGTAAGGGGTGAGAAGCACAACATGTATGCCTACTGTGTTGATGTTTCTGCACAGCATACTGTGTTGCCCGCATCGCTCTGATCCACGCCACAAGGGCACGCTGTTCGTGGTCAAGGAGCCCTGTGGGGGTGTTGCAGGGTGCTGCACAGAAAAGCACAGAGCAGCAGGCAGATGGGGGCTCTCCTGCTTGTGGAGCGAACTACACTATGCACACCAGCCGGGTGTGATAGCAGGATAGGTACTTTTATGAAGAATAATACTGTATCTTGTTAACAATAACAAGACTATGGGCCTCATTACGGGTCTGGCGGTAACCCTGCCGGTAAAACCGGTGGGTTGCCTCCAGACATGAAAAAAATTACCAGCAACTGATTTCGGGGTTGTAGGTATTACAACCCCGGTGGCCTGGAAGTCAGGCGCCGGTAATTCTGTTTGTCCCCATTCCCATTGAGTCCAATAGGACTCAATGGGAATGGGGACCACGGAAGCAACGTCACCGTTAATAACGGTTTTGGTGCTTCTGTGAAACTCTGCGGGCGGGACGGCACCTGCCCGCAGAGTCGTACTGTGCCGGTCCGGTAACAGTGCCGGTAGACTTACCGGCACCACTGTTACTGGGCCGTCACAGGCGCAAGTCAACTTTGTGTAGAAATGCTAATTTCTACACGTATCTCTCAGGCATATTACCTCCATGTTCCTCTTCCTTGTCCCAGTACCTACTTTTAAGGTATCAGCCTCTTTGACAGAAACCCTTCAGGTGTCGGCATATGAAGAGGACCACACAGATTGTAGATGTTGTTTGACACACAGCTTGCAGACTGAATTGCTGCTGTAAACACGCTACTGGTGTAATAAAAATGCTGAATCCAGGTCTGCATTCAGCCACTTGATTTATGAGCACTCTGTTTATTTCATTGAAGTCCTGTTAAGCACAAGCATTGGCAAAGTCAACAGTTTTGGCTTGTGTATAATATTAGGAACTTGCCGGGCACTGCTTAGATGCCCAGGTACTGCCACCATTTTGCACCTGTAACTACCAATGGGCAGTTAATACCAATATGACTGTGCCTGACAAGTGTCTTTGCCATGCCTACAAAAAAACCCAAACTGTTCGCATTGCTAATGCTTGTTGTATCAGTGTGCTCTGTCTTGTCGATGTTGCTGTCTGTCACAGACACACCTTGTACCCACCGACTTTCCTTATGTATTGCTGTTTGTGGTTATTTTTATTAGAGCCTCTTTGATGGAAAATTATATTTGAAAGGTTGAATTTCTTGATTTATGTAAGGAATCTGTGGCGGTATATGATTAGGATGTATCACTTTGTTGAAATTACTGTTCACGCTCTTTCTTGAATATAACATTTTGACAAAAAAAGTGTAGAACCTAATGGAGGGAGTCTTAAGTGGTGTGTTAAAGCCCTTCTATCAGGAGGATGGGTGAAATGCACAAGGGTTTTTCATGAACTCATAGATGTGGCACCAGGTACTGTAAAGCTTCATATCTTGATCGGCTGGAGAACACCTGGACACAGTGGCGTACCGAGCAGGGAGGTAGGGGGGGCACGCTGCCTCCCCACAGGCTCTTTCGAGAGCCTGACCGGGACTTTCGTCAGTGGGCCACCTCTCCTGTTCAGCACCTCAATGAGGATGCCCAACGGGAAAGGTGTCCCCCTGGCAGGACAATGTGTGCTGAGTAATTCCTGCTCATCACGGTAATTGTCCTGGCAGCAGGACACCTTACCCTTTCCGAAACCTCTGCCAGGACAATGTCCAAAAGAGCTCCAGGCAGTAGCAGAGGGGCTCGCAAGTTGCTCTGTGTCAACAGAGCATTTTAATGTGAACCATTAGGCACTGATGGGAGGGAGGGTGGACTATTGGCAGGGACTTTTGTCCCTTTAGAAATGTGCATGGGAGGGAGTGATCAGGTGTGAGAAGGTTGCATAATGCTGCAGGCTTTATGAAATAATGACTATGTCTTTACCCAAGGGGGATTTGTTAGGCTCACATTAATCTGCATGATGATATTGTGACTTTGCATGCAGGATGGGGAGAATAAAACTAAATCCATCCTCTTATTGGTCAACATATTTCTATAATGATGTATAGTTAAAGTTAATAATGAAAGGGTAGTTTCTTATGCAATGTGCTTTGCTTCCAAGGCATTGCTATAAATAAAGTATTATTTAAGCACATGAAATGCAAAGGGAAACATTTATGAATATCTATATAAACTAAAACTGTGAAGATGTGCTCAGTTGCTTAAATTGTACACATCCCGGTGTCACCATTTAACTAAAGTGTGTGATCCTGGGCAGTTCATGTAATCAGACTGTGTCTCATCTGCAGCTCTGTAAGTGATTAACTTCAAAGCTTTAATATATCATGCTGTTATTTAAAAAAAAAAAAAAAAAAGCCTGACTTGCTCCATATATAACGGTGCAATTTAGGTATTTTGCACCACAAAATTATTTGCCACTTGGCTTACTTATGACAACTTATTCTAAAGTAATTTGCATGGCACCTCCAAGTATCAAAGACTGATGATGCTCCTTGCGACGTGCTTTCTGTGAAGTAATGTCTGTTGGTGCAATCCATATGCAAATTAGGAGATGCACATGTATTTTGCCCCAGAGTGCCTGGACAGAGCTCTAATAGATGAGCTCCCTGCATCTGTAATGATTCTGCCGTTTTTTTTTGTTGTGTTAAAATGCGAGATGCAACTAGTAATGTTACCAAAAAAATAGATTGGGGCAGGGGTGGGTGGTTTGTGGGCGCAAATGAGACAACCTGGATTTGCGTGCACTGCATTTGAGGGGAAAGTAGCATGAGTGTTACTGTGGCTGCCCCCCCCCCCCCGCATCTTGCAATGTTGGATACTCCACTGACAGGACAATATAGGGAGGCTTTTCATAAGTTGTAACTGTCTTGTTATTACCACAAAGCGCAGCTCGACATTTCATGAACTATAACGAGTCATTAACGGCCTCTATCATTCGAAGCCTCATATTTTAATGACAAGTTAAAGTTCATGTAATGCCGAGCTTCGTTCCGTTGTGGGTATAGATTATTCTGAGAGAAAGCTTTACATTAGCGGCTTTCTCAAAGACAGCCTTGCGTTTTAATGCAAAGCTTTCTCTCGGAATGAGCAGTGTTTTATCTATTACAGCAACGGAGGCAGCTCGCTAGGCGCTCTGCTGCTTATGTCTGTGACAGCTCGTAAGAGGGGCCGTAGCTCAGGCTTAATGCAGCCAATCGGCGATGAGCCGAAGACAGCCGAAGACCAGGGGATACCGGATCGGTATGGGATACCAAATATTACAGAACACCACCATGACTCCTGCCTGTATAGTGTTGTTGCAACGCGCGCCAGAGCTACATGATCAGGCAGAGGCCCTGCCTGCAGAGCCTTTCACTTTGATTGCCGGTGCCCCGGCAGTATAACAACTGGTGACGAGGAAGATGCACAAACCCGTTGTGTGGGAGCACGCCGCCTGCATGTGCCTGCCTGGCGATGCGCGTTGCTGTTCAGGTCATGCCTGACGACCGTCTGCATCGCTGGCGCGGTCCAGCTTGGAGCGGGCAAGCACCCCCGGTGTCCTTGGTGCGTTCCTGAGCAAAGGACAAGTGGAGAAAAAAAAGGAAATGCAGCGCCGACCACCGCCGGTTCCCCTGGCGAGGTTGCACGGTACATGCCCACATTCATATAAAAAAATATGAAGATGAGAAAATGAAGGAGGCTCAGAATGCGCTCCTGCCTGGGGGTGAAGCAGAAGCAGCGCAGAAGTGACCGCCGCTGCTTCGCTGCTTGGTGAGCTCCTGCCTGGGGGAGAGAAGTGCAGCAAGTACTGCCACTGCAACACTGTTCCTGCCTGGGGCAGAGAGGCGCAGCAAGGACCGCCGCCGCAGTGATGGGACACTGCTCCTGCCTGAGGTAGAGAGGGGTGGCAAGGACCGCCACCGCACTGATGAGCACTGTGCTCCTGCCTGGGGGAGAGGTGTGGCGCGGTATAGAGTGCTGCCACAATGAAGTTCACTGAGCTCCACAACTGCCAGGCCATGCCTAACAACCATTGGCCACAACAATGAGGTCCTGGCCGATGCAGACCAAGGCCGCCGGAGAGCCCGGAGCACTATCATCCATCGACCTTGCCTATCCTAGCAGCCCGCTGTGCAGTCTGGCCAGGAGCAGGTGTCATGCTCTCCTGGACATTATGGGATCGGTGGAGGCGCCATTGAATAGTGCCATCACGCTCCGCTGCTTCCCGGGCAGCATTCTAGTTTATTTCCAGCATGGCCGACTTCGGGCATATCTAGCCACGGATCTCACAACTCTGTGCGTTGCACTGTGAATCTTTCCGTACCTCCAACGCTTGCTACCTGTCGGTTTTCCGACACTCTGCTTGTGCCCTCGGAGAGCCTTGACCGGTTCTTTTCATGCTTTCGCAGAGCTTGTGCTGCCGCGACCTGCTTTGCCTTCTGCGTTACTCTGTCTCGCGGCTTCGCCGCAGCGAACTTCCTTTTCTTTTCTATGCGGCGATTCTTCCACCGCGTCTTTCTCCTTCTACCTTTATCTCCTGCTATCTGGGTGCACACTGCACAATTCTTATCCCGACCCTCGCGAGATTTCACTTTCACCCCCTGTTCTTGTTACCCGGGATTCTTCCTGGAATTCTTCTGTTTCCTTTTGCACTTCCTTATTTCGGAAACCGCTTGTCCTGTATAACGGTTTTCCGTGCCCATTTTGCATTCCACTTGGATCTCCGCTGCCTTCTAGACATCCTGTCACTGTTCTATCATCTGGATCAGTCACTACAGTTCTTCCTAAAGTAACATCTCAGAAAACCAACCTAGCTCTTCATAACATCATAGCAAACAGTCCAGACCTTTCTCTGCCATCTCATACCGGATACGGAGGGTTTTTCAGCCAGGAGGCTTTTCCCTGTTGCTGGGGCTAGCTCCCGGGGAGACCACGCTGTTGGGGATCATCCTACCGACAGTGTGGCATCCTGAGGAGAGAGACCTTATCTACGTCAGAAGAAAGACAAGAAGGGAAAGGATACACTTAAGACCCACTGGAGAAGGAAGAAGGGTCCTGAAGAAAGCTCCACAGAAGACCCAGGTGAGGAGGAAGGGAGTTTTATTCAGAGTCTGACAGCTTGCAACGCCCGGAACCCAGCATGGCATCCTTGGAACAATACCATGAACTGGTTACAGCCATTCAGGGACTGACGGCAGAAGTTCAGACACTCCGCTCGGAGAATGTGGCATTGAGGCAACAAATTGTCCGGAAAGACGGGTTTCGAAGTGACCTGCCACCCCTACCATTGCGTTTTGGCAAGTATGATGATAACCCAAAGACCTTGAAAGAATTCCTGGATGCCTGCCTCATTTACTATACGTTTCGACCTTGAGCCTATGAATTACACCAAACCTGTGTAGGGTTTCTTGTGTCGAATCTGGTAGGCAATGCTCTAGCATGGGCTACCGCTCTGATAAATCAGGCTGACCCTGTGGTTACCGACTATGCATTGTTCATTCGACAGTTCAGGGCCCGTTTAGAGAGACCCGAAGTCCAATTTTCCACATTTGAAGCAATGTTGGGCCTCTGTCAGGGCTCTCTGGATGTACAGAACTACGTGTCCGCCTTCCAGTGCCTAGAGGCAAATTCAGGATGGCTAGACATGGCCCAACAGACGCTATTCCCCCGCGCACTCCATGACATCAAGAATGAGCTGGCTAGAACTGCTTCACCCCAGTCGTTTTAGGAATTGTTTACGCTCTCCTTACAGATGGAGTTTCGTTTAGGGGAAAGAAAACAAGAAAGAAGAAGAAACCGCCAAGCACCACTTCCTCTGGCTAATCCATCCTCATAGGGAGAGCATTCTACTAGTGTGCCAGAAGATGAGCCTATGCAGATCCGAATGGCTCGTGGTCCTGTGACCCCTGAGGAACGTAAGTGGAGACGGGTCTTGGGCCTGTGTTTGTATTGTGGCTCTCAGAAACATCTTCTACGGAATTGGCCAGAAGTTCCCCCTTGGCGGCAGGGAAACGCGATACCCTGTACCTAAGCAGGGAAAGGTCAAGAGGTGTAGCTATCAGTCCCTGTAACACCACCAAAGCGTTAGGACTTCAAGAAGATAACCGGCTTATGGTACTAAGGGTACTTTTGTCAATAGACACACATGAGTGGGAAGCATTGGCCATGTTGAATTGTGGCGCCACTGGCATCTTTGTAGACATACGTTGGGAAGAGGAGAACAGCCTTTCCATCCACATCAAGGTCAAATCGATCCCAGTTGAGGGGGTGGAAGGAACTCCTTTGTCTTCTGGGCTCATAGTTAAGGAGATGCACCCGATCAGGGTCTCAATATTTCAACATCAGTAAGAGGTAGTATTGGACCTAATCAAGGCTACCCGTTTCCTGGTGATCCTGGGAATGCCTTGGCTGCTCCGCCATAACCCTTCTATAGACTGGTCTGCTAATACTGTGGCTTTTGACTCTCACTATTGACATGAACACTGTTTGGGTCTTCCACGTTCCGTTCCACTTAAGGGCCTACACAAAACTCTCACCTCTTCTACGGTCTGTTCTCTACCTGTACACTATCGGGACTATGCGGAAGTGTTCGAAGATAAAGAACATCATCTCCTTCCTCCTCACAGAAGCGGGGACTGTGCCATAGAAACAACACCAGGTGCCTCCATTCCCTTTGGACAAATGTATCCACTGTCTATTCCTGAACGTATGCCACTCAAGGACTATCTGGACACTAACCTAAAACATGGGCTCATCAGAGAATCTAGATCACCTGCAGGAGCATCACTTTTTTTATCCCTAAGAAGGGATCACGTGAACTTCGACCTTGCATAGACTATCGCTGGCTTAATCAATTTGCCATCAAGGACCGATACCCTATGCCATTAATTAAGGAGATCCTGGAAGCAGTACAAGGGGCATCGATATTCACCAAATTGGACCTTAGGGGAGCCTACCATTGGTTACGGATAAGATCTGGCAACAAATGGAAAACAGCATTCAGAACCCCCCAAGGCCACTTTGAATACACTGTGATGCCGTTCGGGTCGGTGAATGCCCCTGCCATGTTCCAGAGGTTCATGGACAAATTATTCGCAGACCTGTTGTTTGTTAATGTTGTGGTATATCTAGAGGACATCTTGGTATACTCTTCCTCTTCTGCAGAACATCGTAGCAGGTGAGGGAGGTTCTGTCACGTCTGCATCTTAACCATCTCTATGCCAAGCCAGAGAAATGTATATTTGAAGTTCCTTCGGTCTCTTATTTAGGATTCCTGCATTCTGCTAAAGGTGTTCAGATGGATACGAGCAAGATCCTAGAAATCACACAATGGCCGACTGCTAAAACGGTAAGGACATCCAACGCTTCCTAGGCCTGGAAAACTTTTATAGGAGGTTCATAGCCGACTTTTCTGTCAAGGCATTACCTCTTACATCACTTCTGAAGAAGGGAGTGCCCTTTATATTGGGGACCGGAGGTTGAACAAGCATTTCTCGAACGCCATCACTACAGCACCCATCCTAAGGCAGCCAGACCAGAGTCTCCCCTTTGTGATTGAAGCCGATGCATCTGAGAGTGCAGTCGGGGCAGCACTCTTGCAAGAAGGGGAAGACTGGATAGAACACCAGGTGGCTTATCATTCATGAACACTAACCCCCAGTGAACGGAACTACTCTGTAATCGAGAAGGAGGTGCTTGCCATACACCAAGCATGCGAAGAATGGTGCCATCTTCTTCAAGGAGCTGTGCTCCGCTTTGTTGTCAGAACCAATCACCGAAACCTTTGCATACTCCAAACAGATGGAATGCCGGAACGTGAGACACGCTCGCTGGGCATATTACTTTTCTCAATTTGATTTTATCATAACATACATACCTGGAAAAGAGAACATTTTAGCTGACTCCTTGTCCTGCAGTATTGAGGAGTCCTCGGGAGTCCAACACAAAGGCAAACTGCTATTGGCGGGTAAAGAGGTCATTGCTATGGTCAATGTTTTTCTGCAAGACGTTCAGGCAGAGCAGCAACTAGAAGCCTTCTCCAACACCTAGAGATACCCGTTAGGTTAAGCAAGAAAGAAGGAGTTTACTTTAAGGAACATGCCTTATACTTACCCACAAAGAAGCTACAGGATGAGGCTATGGCCTGGTGTCACGGCATCCCTTCTGCAGGATACAAGGGCCAAAAGGCGACTGCAGATCTTCTTTCCCGGTATTTCTGGTGGCCTAAACGACAGAAGGATGCAGCAGTTTGTTTCCACATGCCCCACCTGTGCTCTGGGAAAACACATGACCACCAAACCAGTCGGGTTATTACAGCAAGAGAACATCCCTACCAGACCATGGACTCACATGTCCACAGTTTTTTTTATTGTGGACCTCCCAAAGTCTGATGGATACACAGCCATCATGGTGACTGTAGACACCTTGACCAAGCTCGCTCATTTCTCTCTGTTGGTCGGTCTGCCAACAGCTCCTCAAACAGCTTCAGTGTTTTTGAAACACATCATCCATTTGCATGGTCTCCCTACCACCATTGTATCTGACCGTGGTACTCGGTTCACCTCATCCTTATGGGCCCCTCTATGCTAACAGATGGGTATTCAGCATGCTCTCTACTCAGGGTATAATCCCCAGAGTAACGGACAAACAGAGAGACTGAATGCCACAGTAGAACCGTATTTGCGATGTGTTTGTTGTCACAAACTGGATGAGTGGAGTAAATATCTCCCGATGGCTGAGTTCACTTATAATAACACTTTACACACAGCCATAGGAAGGAGTCCTTTTCTATGTACTTATGGATATCATCCACGTCATCTCCCTCTCAGCGTGCCTGTTTCTACAAAGGTACCTTCTATAGAACACTTGATGGAGACTGTCAAGGAAACACACAAACAAGCTTTGGAGACACTTGAAGAAAGCCGGAAAGGATACTAGAAGAGAGCTGATAAGGAGAGATTGCCTGACTCTTCCTGGACTCAAGGTACTTTGTGTGGCTATCCACAAGGATTTGCCCAGATGGATAAGAAAAGGAAAATTCTCTCCCATATACAAACCTCTCTCCCTATCCAAACCTGCATCAATCCAGTGACTTTCTGTCTTCGTCTTCCGTAAAGCATGAAGAGGATACACCCAGTATTTCATTCATCGTTGTTGAAGGCTTACAAACCGGATCCATTCCACCAGAAGATTCTGAAGCCTGAAGTCTCCGTTACAACTGATGAAGGGGGAGACGAATACAAAGTATCCCATCTTGTGGACTCCAGCTATCGGAAAGGGATTCTGCAGTACTTGGTGCACTGGAGGGGTTTTTCTGAGGCAGAACGCACTTGGGAGCCGAGTAAGAACATTCACGCTCCTCTACTCATCCGGAGGTTTCATCAACTTCACGCGGGATAGCCTGGTGCCCCTCCAAAAGGAGAAGATATACTGTTGTGCCCTCCTGGAAATTATGGGATCGGTGGAGGCGCCATTGAATAGTGCCGTCACGCTCCACCACTTCTCAGGCAGCATTTTTATTTCCAGCATGGCCGACTTCGGCATATCTAGCCACTGATCTGACAACTCGGTGCATTGCACCGTGGATCTTTCCGTGCATCCAACGCTTGCTACCTGTCTGTTTCCTGACACTCTGCTTGCGTCCTCGGAGAGCCTTGACAGGTTCTTTTCATCCTTTCGCACAGCTTTTGCTGCTGCAACCTGCTTTGCCTTCTTTGTTACTCTCTCCCGCGGCTTTGCCGCAGAGGACTTCCTTTTCTTTTCTACGCAGTGATTCTTCCACCGCGTCTTTCTCCTTCTACCTTTATCTCCTGCTATCTGGGTGCACACTGCATAATTCTTATCCCGACCCTCGGGAGATTTCACTTTCACCCCCTGTTCTCATTACCCGGGATTCTTCCTGGAATTCTTCTGTTTCCTTTTACACTTCCTTATTTCGGAAACCGCTTGTCCTGTATAACGGTTTTCCGTGCCCATTTTGCATTCCATTTGTATCTCTGCTGCCTTCCAGACAGCCTGTCACTGTTCTACCATCTGGATCAGTCACTACAGTTCTTCCTGAAGTAAAATTTCAGCAAACCAACCTAGCTCTTCTTAACATCATAGCAAACAGTCTGTACTTTTCGAGGGGATTGGGTCCTCTGACGTATTCCATATCTATGACAGTAATCACCACAGCTGTGCTGCTTTGGAAAATCTTTCTGCGTCGATGACGTAGATATGCCGCCCTCAAGGACCTCCTCCAACGGCCGACATTACTGGATGTTATAAGTAGGACGCACGACGCCCGTAGCCTCAGTTCCGTTTTTTTCCGCGAACGTGTTCGCTTTGGGAATCTCGGCGCGCCTCGACTCTTTGGAGTTTGTTGTTTCTCGGTTCTTCGAACCTGTTTGGTGTTTGTGAAGTATTTCTTCGTGAAGATGTCTACCTCGTCTTCCACAACGCGTCCGGGCTTTAGGAAGTGCGGTGACGGGGACTGCGGGTCCAAGATGTCGGTGACGGACTCGCATGACGCCTGCCTCTGGTGCCTCGGGGAGGCCCATGACACGGATGACTGTGTCGACTGCCAGTCGTTCATGTCCAAAGCCTTGCGGGAGCGCAAGAAGAAGTTGTCAGTAGGTAAGGTGTCCAAGCCCCAGAAGTCGAGGTCTGCGAGGCTTTCGACGGACGATTCGAGGGGCGACTCTCCGCCTCGTCGTCGGAAGTCCAGTGGGTCTCGCTCCGGGAGTCGGTCCCGCCACTCCTCTGCCTCTTCGAGGCATTCCCGGAAGCGCCGGCATCGGTCGCCTTCCCCGTCCTCATCCGAGGACTCCGCCCGTCGGCGGGTCGCTTATCCCACCAAGCATGCAACACCGAAGGAATGGGCTTCCTTCGGGAAGAAAATGTTAGCAATTCTCGAATTGCAGGGCACCAGTAAGTCTGCGTCTCCGAATGGGGTCGGTCGTAATTGGTCGAGAGACACCGCTCGTACGTCTTCGGACTCGGGTGGTCGGCATGATTCGCAGGAGAGGTCCCGCTCGGACAAGGGGAATCGTTCTCGTCATGCCCGTTCCAGGTCCCGGACCTCGACGCGCTCGAGACCGCGTGAACCTGTGTAGTCTTCGAAGACGACATCGACGCCTGTGGCGCAGAGGTCGTCGATGGACTCTCTCGAGGCTCCACCTCCGAGGAAGTCGTCGGCGCCCAGGATGTCGAAGGACACACTCGGGGCTCCGCCTTTGAGGCCTGTGTCGACGCCGTCGATGCTGTCGGCGCTGTCTGTCGTCGATGTCGATTCTCTCGACGCAGCGCCGATTCTCTCGACGCCTTTCGAGGCTGTGTCGACGGGGTACCCCGAGGCTCGGTGGAACCCCCTAGAAAGGTTCTGGCCAAGGTCAGGCATTGCTTTGGTTCAAGTTCTGTGCCTTCTTACCGCCATCTGGAGTTTATTTCAGAGGTGGATGAGGGCTCTGATGATGGCATGGTGCCTGACATGGTGCCAGACGAGATTCTCTTGGGCCATAGCCAGTTTGAGGACCAGAGGAAGTCCCTGCATGATGCTAGTGGGCTGGACACCTCTCCAGAGGTGGAGTTTTGTAGGCCTGAGCCTGGCACTCATGCTGATTCTTCGTACCGGCGCTTTATGTCAAGGGTCACCGAGTACTTAGGATGGTCTGCTCTCCCGGGGGAGTTTGTTCAGGATGACCTTACGGATATCCTCGACATTGGTCCACCAACTGACCCGGTACTGCCGTTTCATATGGCTCTACAGAGGAGAGTGGCAGCGGCTTGGACTGCTCCGGAGAGTCTCCCGGCAGTGGGCAAGTCTGCCGTGAAAATACCACCCAGCCAGTAGTGGCCCCTGCTACTTGTCCAAGCACCCTACTCCGAAGAGTTTGATGGTGCAGGTGGCTACGGCCCCGGCAAAGAAGGCGTCGTACCCTACCATCCCTCCTGATAGGGACGACAAGCGTTTTGATGGCTGGGCAAAGAAAGTGTTTTCTGCAGGGGGTATGGCGCTTCAGGCGGCCAACTCCATATGTGCCTTGTCTCGTTTCACGCACACTCTGTGGAAATGTTTCCTTGGCGGCTGAACATATTCCCAAAGGGGACGAACGGGATGGTTTCCTTGCCATGGTTCAGGATGGCAAGGATGCTATGTGTGAGGCCGTTCAGTCGGGTTTGGACATGCCAGATTGCGTCAGCCGGTCCATGGTGGCGAGTACTTTGATACGCAGGTTTGCGTGGTTGCGGAAGTCGGGGTTTGCTCCTGATGTGCAGGCCCGGCTCCTCAACATGCCCTTTGACGGAGAACATCTTTTTGGCAGCGAGGCTGACGAGAGCCTTGAGGGGTTGCAGACCTCAAAAGCTGCAGCGAAGTCGTTGGGCGCTGCAGTTCGACAACCTCCGCCTTTTCGTCCTTGGGGACAGCAATGGAGGGGAAGTTCCTTTAGTTATTACTCATCCTTTGGTAAAGCGAGAGGAACTGCCAGTCAAAGGGGCCATCGTAGGAGTGCCAGAGGTGGAAAACAAGGTACTCGAGGTGCCAAGGCTGCTCGGGCTGTTGCCTCTTTGCCCTCAGGCAATGCTGCAGCCGCTTCAGCTCAGTCATGAGGCCATGTCCCATGGTTCACCGGTTGGGGGAATGCTGGCGCAGCATCTTGCAGAGTGGCACGCCATTACTTCAGATGTGTGGGTTCTGGAGATCATAACCCACAGCTACTGTCTTCCTTTCCGGCAGAGGCCTCAAGACAATCCACCGGGGAATCTCTCTTTGAAGAGTCCGGATCCGCTCCTTGCGCAGGAAATTCAATCCCTGCTGGAGAAAGGCGCCATAAAACTGGTGCCTGTAGCGGAGAGGAAGAAGGGATGGTATTCCCCTTATTTTTTGATTTCCAAGAAAGACAGGGGATTGAGACCCATCATGGACCTGCGCGGTTTGAACAAACTCCTCAGGAAGGACAAGTTCAAGATGGTTATTCTCTCTTAAGTCCTCCAGGCCCTTCAACTTCAGGACTGGTTGGTGTCTCTCGACCTCAAGGGCGCTTATTTTCATGTGCCGATCCATCCAAAGCACAAGAAGTACCTGAGGTTTGTGGTTGGCAACTCTCACTTTCAGTTTCGGGTCCTGCCGTTCGGATTGACCTCCGCCCCGAGGGTCTTCACCAAGCTCATGGTAGTGGTGGCAGCGCACCTCAGGAAAGGGGGATTCACGTCTACCCCTACCTGGACGATTGGTTGATCAGGGCGCGCTCTCCCGAGCAAGTCCTGGATCATCTGTCAGTCACCTGCCACTCCCTCCACAAGCTGGGCTTCTCCCTCAACTTAAAGAAGTCCCATTTGACACCAACTCAGAGGCTCCAGTACATCGGAGCAGGGCTCGACACGTCCCTGGGGCAGTGTTTTCCTCCCCAGATGAGGGCTCATCACATTCAGCAGATGGTGCACAAGTTTCAACTTGCCCAAACTCTCCCAGCGTTCGAGTTCTTGATTCTGCTCGGCCTTGTGGCATCCTGCATTCTTCTGGTGCCAGAGGCCAGGTTGCGGATGAGATCTTTGCAATGGGCACTCAAGCTCCAGTGGTCTCAGTCCTCCGGCAGGATGTCAGACCCTGTTCAGGTGCCGTCTTCGGTCGCCCAGGACCTTCTTTGGTGGGCCGACAAAGGCAATCTGGTGAGGGGGGGGCTCCATTTTCGCTGCCCTGGCTGGAGGTGACAATCGTGACGGACGCATCCCTCACGGGATGGGGAGCTCATGCCAACGAGTTGACAGTCAGCGGTCGTTGGTCTCTGTCGGAGTCCAAACTCCATATCAATCTGTTGGAGCTGAGGGCCGTCAGGCTAGTCCTGAAGGCTTTTCTGCCGACTATGCGAGGAAAGAATGTCCTGATCCTGACGGGACAACACGGTGGCCATGCACTACCTCAACAAAAAGGGGGTGGGGGGAGGGGCACTACCTCAACAAAAAGGGGGTGGGGAGAGGGTCACTTCCTCTGTGCAGGGAGGCGATACAGCTCTGGTTCTGGGCAATCCAGCAGGAAGTTTCTATCTCGGCAGTTCATCTGGCAGGAGACGAAAACGAGACGGCAGACGCTTTGAGCAGGCAGAGCGCGATCTCTCACAAGTGGGAGTTGGCTCAGGAGATTCTCCTGGAGATCTTCGCCCTTTGGGGGACCCCTCAAGTGGATCTTTTCGCCTCCAGTGTCAACCGGAAGTGCGAGAGGTTCTGCTCGCGGGAATTTCCTCCAAACGGAGCCTTAGGAGACGCGTTCGTGGTGGAGTGGTCATTCCCACTGCTGTGCGCGTTTCCTCCAGTCCCCGTCATCCCGCAAGTACTGTGGAGGTTACGGAGGTTCGGTTCCCGGATGATCCTCATTGTTCCAGCGTGGGCCCGGAGGACGTGGTACCCGGACCTTCTCAACTTGTCCATCTGCCCTCCACGTCGTCTTCCCTACCGAGATGATCTGCTCTCACGGGAGGGGGGTCACGTTCTCCATCCAGCGGTCAGATCCCTCAACCTTCACGCTTGGTTTCTGAAAGGTTGAGGTATATGGATTGGGACCTCCCGGAAGACGTGATGGAGGTGTTGCTTTCGGCCAGAAGGCCCGCAACAAAGTCCTTGCACTGTTTCCATTGGAGAAAGTTCTGCGACTGGTGCAGGGTTAAGAATGTGGATCCTTTTGCATGTGAAATTCCCATGGTTCTGTCTTTTTTGCTTTCTTTGGCCCACAGGGGCCTTCATGTGGGTACCATTAAAGGTTACCTGGCGGCGCTGTCCATATTTAAGCGCTCGTCTGAAGAGTGTTCCTATTTTAAAATTCCTTTTAATTTCTCATTTTCTGAAAGGGCTCACTAATGTGTTCCCTCCGTCACCATTCCAGGTGCCCGGTTGGGATTTGAACCTTGTTCTCAAGTTTCTGATGTGTGCTCCGTTTGAGCCTTTGCATTCATGCCCTTTGAGACTGTTAACTCTTAAGACTGTATTTTTAGTTGCGGTCACTTCCGCTCGCAAAGTGAGTGAGTTAAAGGCACTTTCAGTTAAGCCACCCTTCACTGTGTTTCATAAGGACAGGGTTGTCCTTAGAGTTCGTCCTTCTTTTCTTCCGAAGGTGGTGTCGGAATTCTATTTAGGCCAGAAGGTGGTTCTTCCGGCATTTTATCCTCCTCCACATCCTGGTAAGGAAGAGGAGAGGCTCCATAGGCTTGATCCTAGGAGAGCGTTAAGCTTTTATATTTCTCGCATGTCCCGGGTCAGAGTGGACGATCAGCTCTTCATTGGTTACGCTGAAAAGCGTTTGGGACAGGCTGTGAGGAAAGAGACTTTGTCTCGCTGGATTATTTTGGCCATCTCTGAGTGTTACCGCTTGGCGGGTAAGGACCCACCGGTCGGCTTACAGGCCCATTCTACCAGGGGTATGGCTGCCTCTACTGCCCTGCAGAGGGGTGTTACTATTCGTAACATCTGTGATGCAGCCACCTGGGCTTCGGTACATACTTTTGTATGTCACTACTCCCTCGATTCCATCCGGGGGCAGGATCTGGCCTTTGGCAAGGCGGTCCTTTACTCCACAATTTGATTGGGCATGCTAAATTTCTGTTTTCTAAAATTCTTTTCCCACCTCCTTGCATTGGTACTGCTTTGGGAGTCTGTCATAGATATGGAATACGTCGGAGGACCCAATACCCTCGAAGAACAAGTTACTCTCTTACCTGGTAACGTTCTTTCGATTGGATGGTCCGACGACGTATTCCATATCGCTCTCTCCCTACCTTCCCCGCTACAAAATTTCTTATGCGATTGCAGCTTACGTTTCTGCAATGCTTTGTGTGTCAGACTGGCAGAAGACTGGTGGCACACGTTCTGAGGAAAAAACTACAACTGAGGCTACGGGTGTCGTGCATCCTACTTATAACATCCAGTGCCGTCGGAGGAGGTCCTCGAGGGCGGCGTATCGACGTCATCAACGCAGGACGCAGACACCGAAAGATTTTCCGAAGCAGCACAGCTGTGGTGATTACTGTCATAGATATGGAATACGTCGTCCGACCATCCCATTGAAAGAACGTTACCAGGTAAGAGAGTAACTTGTTCTTCTCTGCCATCTCATATCGGACACAGAGGGTTTTTCAGCCAGCAGGCTTTTCCCTGTTGTTGGGGCTAGCTCCCGGGGAAACCACACTGTTGGGGATCATCCTACCGACAGTGTGGCATCCCGAGGAGAGAGACCTTATCTACGTCACAAGAAAGACAAGAAGAGAAAGGACATACTTAAGACTCACCGGAGAAGGAAGAAGTATCTTGAAGAAAGCTCCACAGAAGACCCAGGTGAGGAGGAAGAGAGTGCGGTTTCTTCAGAATCTGACCACGGGTCTGCCTCTCTTATTTTTCACTGTTCTTCTGGCGGAGAGTCCTACCAGAGTCCTGCATTGTCTCCTGCTGGTTGCTTCCACCAGCCAGCTCCAACATCTTGCTGGCTACTGCCATTCAAGGACTGGTTGCACAGAACAGAGGTGGTCCCCGGTAACACATGGGTGGCTTTGCCTGCCTGCGGTCAAATAACTTGTGTTTAAGAACTAATAAAAGTGTTGCCCCTTTTATGTGTATCCCCCAATGCCCCATAGACAGTGTTATGTCTTCATGCTCTGATGCAGCTCTTCGAGTGGGCTTAAAATGGGCTCAGTGAAAGTAAGGTCACTGTCTGCACCAATCTATATCTCCTAGTGGACAGCGATGGACCTTGGGGCTGTGCGCCCGCCCACCCATCTAGTGGGCTTATATTGGCCGCAGCCAAAGGGAATGCTACTGTCCGCATCCATGGGAGTGTTATAAATTGTGTCTCGATGTCCACTGGACTATTATGCACCCTTCTTGCTTCCTGGTCCTGAAAGAAGGGTCATCCATGCCGCATTGGGATATTAAGGGAGAGGTAGAGGAGCTTTTGGAGCACAACCATCTTAATGAGCTCCTTACTACTAGCAATAGTGATTGGTAACCGGGCCGAACTCTTAAGTTTAGTCACCAGCTGAGCCATATACACAGCATAGTTGTGGCCATATAGCACGGCACCGTATCGGGCAGCCACGACCCCCAAGTAGCGGATAGTAGAGGGAGCCCACGTAAACCCCTTCAGGTCATGAGGCTCAGTGGTGACATCAGGTAGGAGGAAAGGTTCAGACTTCCTGCAGGTAACTTTAAGGCCTGATTCCGCCCCAAGCTATACGATATCTGTCATGATAGGAGCAAGATGTATGTGGGGATCCCTGATGTATAAAAGTGTATTGTCAGTACAGTGGGAGATAATGTCAGGCGTCCCGGTCATAAGGATTCCTCTGGTGTATGTGTTTATGGCGTATTGGGTCCGCCAATGGTTCAACAGTGATGGCAAATATTAGGGTCGACAGCCTTGGTGGGTGCCCCTGACTATCATGAATTTTGGGGATAGCGTTCCGTTTGTGCTGACCCTGGCCATCAGAGCTGTGTATAAGAGGCACAGGTCTGAAAGAAACCCTGGACCAAACCCACATTTTGCTAACACTGCGTACATATATTGCCAGGAAAAGGAGTTGAATGTTTTTTGGATGTCAAGTGCAACTGCCACTGCTTAGGCCCCAGGGTCAATCTGTGCTTAATATATCGAAGATGCGTTGCAAGTTCAATGCGGTGGACCTCCAAGGGAAGAAACCTGACTGTTCTGAATGAATAATGTGAGGCATAAACCGCATTAGATGGGTGGCCAGTATCTTTGCGGATATATTGATATCAGTGTTGATCAAACAGAGGGGTCAATATGAGCTGCAAAGTTCTGCAGGTTTATTCGGCTTCAGGAGCACTGTAATCACAATCTCCTGCATGGTGTCCAGGAGCACCCATGCCTCGAGCTTCCTGACATAATTGCAGCAGATAGGGGGGTCAATACTGTCTTGTACTATTTTCAGAATTCATCCATGAGGCCATCTGTACCTGGTGCTTTCCCTGATGGTAAATCATCCATTGCCCGAGTGATGTCTGTAAGGGAGATTGTGGAGGGCCCTGGCTTCTTGAGAAAGCGGACTCATCGGTAGGTTTTAGAGAAACTTGTCAATGTCCTCTAAGGTACGAGTGTCTTTTCCTGAAAAGAGGTCTGTGTAAAACCTAGTGAACACCCTGTTTACAGCTGTTTGTGTGTGCACCACATCACCTGCTTCATCTGCAGTAAGGAAAATGCACCCACTGCTGCCTTCCTGACGTGCCATGCAGGACAAGAGCCGACCTGGCCTGTCGTCCTCCCCATATCACCTGGCTGCCATTGGGGTGTCTAGAAACCTCCCAGTCAGCCTGCGTCTTGAAGCTATCCATGTCCTCCTTTATCTGTGTGAGCGTGGCATGGGACGAGCAGCCGCCTGTCCTCGCTCAAGCTCCCAAAGCTGACTCTAGCAGTTTGCTATGTCTCGTCTGATGGTTTTGAGTACACTGAACTCGGCAGACATGGCAATCCCACGGATGTAGACCTTGAAGGTTTTCCAAATTGTACTGGTCATGACTGAGCCCACATTGGTTTCAAAGTATAACTTCACATGGTCATCTATAGTTGGGTCAAATGCAACATCTTGTAGCGCTTGTGGTTTGAAGTGCCAGCTACTGCGTGGTCTAGGGAGTGAAGTCAGTACTAATGTGATACTTATAGGAGAATGATGGTAGGATTCTGGAAACCACGCAGGTCTTTCTAACCCTTCCAAGTAGTGTGTCAGAGACTAGCCACTATTGATGCAGGAGAAGGAATCATGGACTGACAAATAGGAATAAAGAGGTTGCAAGCATGTAGCGCCCATCAAACCTCCACCATACCTAGGGTAGCCATACCTTCCTTAATAGTGCGAGCTGACATTGACAGGGGCCCGTGGGTGTGAGTAGATCAATCCAGTCGAAGGTGGAGAGTAGTGTTGAAATTAATTCCCCACAGGATTATATCAACGAATGCAAGGCGATCTTATCTATGATATCAGCATACAATTGTGGATCACCCAGGTTGGGGCCATAGACATTTAGCAAAAGTATTTCTCTTCCTGCCATGTAACCATAAATCAAGATGTATATTCCAGGGGATCTCAGCTTTTTATGTTGGAATGGGAGGGTTCTGTGTATGAGGATCATAGTGTAGAAACAATTCCTGCCCCAATTTCTAGTGAACCCCTTTGTTTGTTTGTTTGTTTGTTTGTTTTATTCACTTATAATGCGCACCAGACCCGAAGGTAATAGGGCGCAGCAATACAGGATATGCAAATCTTAGGTTACATAGTTACATATTTGTACGAAATACTAAAATATATACAGGCAGTAGCAGTAATACAGTAAGATATATATACAGAATATAATACAGGTTGCAGGTAATATATAAGCAGAGTCGTAGCACGGGCAATAGGGAACAAAGCAATCAGTAATGTACAGGCTGTATCTGTAGTAAAAATATATACAGGATTGCATGAGCAAGGGGAAGTAGATAATGCTGTGCATGGTTATAGATAGTGTACGACTAGTGGCAGTACTGCCAGTAATAGTGCACAGATTAGGGATATTCAGGACATCTGTGTCACAGCTATCCACTAATAGACTGGAAAGGGGGAGTAGAGATACTGGGTGTAGGGTATGTAGCCACAGGTGGTAGGGGGTGAAGAGGCACTGGCTAGTTGATCGATTGTTTCAAGTGGTTGATGTAGTTGGATCTGAATTTAAGGTAGGATTTCTCAGCACGTATAGGGTGGGGCAGTGAGTTCCATACTTGGGCCACCCGGACGGGCAAACTGGCGCCTCTGGCCTTGGTCAGTTTGAATCTTGGAATGATGAGAGTGTTAGCATTGGAGATTCTTGAAGGTCTAGAGGATCTTCAGTCTATAGATCTATCAGTGAGATAGAGAGGAGCCGCATTGTTCAGGGCTTTGTGCGTGAGGAAGGCAACTTTCAGTAGGATATTTTCTTGGGTCGACAGTCAGTTGTTATTACACCTTATCTTAGAGATATGTGATCGTCTAGGAATACCAAGAGCTGCTCTCAGGGCGTTATTTTGTAGAATTTGTATTCTAGTTGTGATGTATTTGTTGGCCCCAATAAATAAGGCATTGCAGTAATCGAGTCTAGATATAATGAGGGCTCTAGCTAGAATCATGCAATTGACGTTTGAGATAGTGTTTACCTGCTCAAATGAGCTTACATGTGTAAGCTGTGGCTGAGGCCAGTGAGTCCACCTGTTTGTTGAAGGAGAGGGTGGCATCTAGATGGAAGCCTAGAGTCTTCACTTCATTGGGTACCTTAATAGTATTTCCGTCGATCTCAAAGGCAGAGTAATCCTGGCCCAGTTTTTTGAGTTTGGAATGTGTGCCCAGAATGATTAACTCAGTTTTGTCATCATTCAGGCATAGACCGTGAGTTGCCATCCGTGCCTGGATGATGAGATACACCCTATTTACGAAGGCCAAATCCTTATTGTAATCCCCTGAAAGTGAGAGGAGGATCTGGGTATCATCTGCATAGTTGGTGTAGGTGATACCAAGAAGGTCCAGATCATCAAAAAGGGGCTTAGTAAATATGTTTTATAATGTCGGAGATACACAGGAGCCCTGAGGAACGCCGCACAAAATGGGGATCGGGTCTGCTGCATCTGAGGGGGAGAACACCCTTATTGTCCTTTCACTAAGGAAGGATTCAACCCAAATTATAGCTTCTTTAGAGAAGTGTGCAGCAGTGTTTAGGTGGTTACAGAGGACTTTGTGATGTGGCCGAGAGATCCAGGAGTAGGAGGAGGGCTGTTTGACCTTTTGTCTCTTAACTCATCTATTTGAGCCTTCAAACCCTTGCATCCAGCTGCTAGTGCATGAGTCTCCTGCAGATAGAGAATGTTGGCTTTGTGTCTCACCCTGATGGAGCTTGATCGGGTTACCCAGGACGCGTATATATTCCAACTAAGGCATGTTACTTCTTGCAGCTTGGTAGTAACAACAACCTATTGTCACCCCTCATATCTGGCCACTGCCCTGTGTCCGCCCCAAGACCACCTTCAGCGGCCATCATCCTTCTGCTAGTTGTTGTAGTGTTTGCCAAGTGCTGTTTTATGAACCCCCATAATCCCCCTCCAGGCCCTCTGTAAAACTGGGGTGATGGCGTCCCGCCAAAAACATTCCCAACAATCAACGCAAAATTGCATGGAGAGGCTGATGCACGGGTACAAACCCAGGCTGATCAACAGACTTAAACACATTTAAACCCAAGTATTCACATACTTCTGAAATCATCACATATCTGGAGGGCTGCAGAGTCGCAGCGGCACAAATCACTCTTCAATAGTGTCATCTCTCCACGGCATAAATAAAAAAAAAAGGAAATGGAGAGTGCGCATGGGAAGATGAGAGGAGTGGACAGTGCAAGTAGGAAAAACATTAATTCAGGACAAGCCATCAATGCAAAGGTTCATGATGGAAGCAAATTCTTGTCAAGGAATCTCATAGCTTCCTCGGGTAATCCCGAAAAATAAGTCTTGCTATTCCACTGTATGCGCAGTTTGGTGGGATACAACCTCACATACTTCATGCCTCTGCTGCGTAGGTGCTTCTTCACGCCAGGAATACCTTCCTCTCCTGTTGCACGGCCACTGAAAAATCAGGGTAGATGTGCACCCTGCTGGAACCCAGCATGAGATCCCCCTGCACACGGGCAGCGTGAAGAATAGTGTTGCGGTCGCGGTTGTTAAAGCTAAGAGCGATGTAAGCGAGGATTGGTGGGGGGTGGTGCCCCTGGTTTAGGTTTCGGTGCCAAGGATTTATGGGCCCGGTCAATTGCAAATTGCAGTGAGAGGATAGGATTGCCCAGGAATGGAAGAGGGACGCTTTCTATGAGCGAGGTTTCGGTATTGCTCTTTGCCACTCCGATGATACAGATGTTATTGCGGCGGGACCACGACTGTGTTTAATATTTTTTCTTTGTCATCATGTGTACTTGCTTGGAGAGTGTTGCCACTGTGTGGCAGAGCTCCAGACAACCAGGCACGGAATAAATGCAACCCTCTAGGGGAAAAAAGCTTGCAACACCTTTTGCGAGGATAACACGTTTTTTTACTTCCAAAAAGAAAAACACATGTCAGCAGGTGCATTCAAACCCTACTGCCATGGAGCGCACTGTTCGGTGCAAAGCAAACACATTTTAAAGCACAACAACGTCACTTATGATGAAAGTATACAGTGTCATGTCTTCACTATTATTGGTGGGGCCCTTATGTACATACAGTCGCCTCCTTATAGACCACCCAATGACTGGCTGGCGTTGTGTGTCGATCTTCTTCCTCGTGTACCTTGGTAGTAATAAGTTCACAACCTAGAAACTCAATTGGTTTATTAGATGAGTAGACCTTTCTTTTCACATTTCGATCATGTGATGTGCACCTGGTAGTTTAGCCATAAGCACAGTGGATACTCTCAAGGTCAAGATAGCCCTCAGAAATGTGTGAAGCTTAACTCGATCCCAGGAGCTCTGATGCCCCTACCATGCCTCCCCATTGTTGGCCTAAATTTGTCAATCCCACCCCACACACCTCGCAGTAAAAATCACAGGACATGCCACTTGGGCCCCCCCCCCCCCCCATGGTAGGGGCCTCCTCCCGGGGTTGCCTGTTGCAGACACACTAATCCATCGATAGTTGAGGGTTTAGGACTTTGGTTAGCGAGCCTCTGATAGTTCAAAAAGACTGGCTTGGGGTTTCGGGACGTAGGTATGTTTTGGCAGCTTCCGACCTCTGCCCTGCTTCTCGTGAAATTGTCCTTCAAAACCCGGCACACCCCTACCCGAGCTTTGTAGTGCACTAGCTTTTTGATTTACATGTGCCTGCAGTGTGAGACAAGAAAGGGCTCTGTTCCTGATTGATAGAATAACCTTCTACACTATCACCTGGGATGGGAGCAGGGATGGGGGTGGGTGTTCTTACTGAGGCCTGCAGTTATTATTCCCTGGTGCTATGTCCTGGCAATGTGGGGCCTAACTTCCAGTGGTTCAGTATGCCTTTGTTATTTCGAAAACCTAATGTCTACAAATTGTACATTTCCTGCAAGCTCTATTATACCTTCTCCAGCATGAGATCTGGCATGTTATGTTATTTTGCATTTGTATAGCGCCTTATGTATCATTGATATGATCTCAAGGCGCTGGTAGGTTGAACACCCTTGGGAACCGCAGTTCAAGTCAGTTGAGAGAGAGAGAGAGAGTCGTAAAGTGCGTGGGCGCACCAGGTATGTGTGCAGCTGGTGTGGTTGTCGCATGATAGCTGCTTCTTAGCGGTAGGTGTGGTGCTGAGGAGATCAGTTGAATGTGTTCAGTCTGGAGGGTGGACATCCAGACTGAGTTCTGGCTGCGTTAGGCCTGAGGAGACGCCTAAGCTAGCTGGTATGTGCTAGCTAGCTGTGTTTTATTAGGATGATGGGTAGTTTGATGAGTCATGTTAGTATGAGAACAGCTTTACCGAATGTCTCGTAGTACTGCTGTGTTCTAGTTGAATGGTGGTGTATAGGAGAGAGTAAGCGTAGTAGTGTGATATTGTGGTAATCAGTAAAGTATATGCGACCAGGCACACTCAATGATGTTGGGAATACCTTCTAAATTCAACTTTTAACACAGTGACGCTATTGGGGCACACTTTCTAAGTTCAACTTTAACACAGTGACGCTGTTAGGGTACATTCAATGATGTTGGAATACCTTCTACAGTGACGCTATTGGGGTATACTTTCTAAGTTCAACTTTAACACAGTGACGCTATTAGGGCACACTTTCTAAGATCAACTTTAACACAGTAACGCTATTAGGGTGTGGATAATCGTTGGGCCTTAATATGTGACTGTATGATGTAACACAGTAGGATTTTGGGTAAGAGTGGTAGGGCTTTCAGGCGTGAAGTGAGTGGTTCAGTCCCCACCCTTGCCACACTTGCGTTTTTGTTGGTGCTGGTTGGCGGCAGGCTACTGGCTTCTTGCTTCTCCTGCGGATACCTGCATATACGATCTGGAGCCATCCTTTGCCTCATGATCCTTAGCTGATGGGGCTGCCGGGCAGAGGGCTGCCCTGGATAGGTCTGTAAAGGCCTGGTAACACGGCCTATGGCCCAATCAGAGCAGGGGAGGCGGGTCGGGAGGAGGGAGGGAGACCAGGAAGAGGGTGTGGGGAGGCAAGGGGACACAAGGGGTGCCAGGAAGAGGGTGCGGAGGGGCAAGGGGACACAAGGGGTCCTTAGTAGCAAAGATAGTGTGTATATCGAACTGCCTCAAGGGGGCAGCCTTACTAATTGGGTTCTGATTGAACGGACATCATCTGCAAGTGTGTCGTGTAAGCTTGTGCTTGTTCTTTATTAGACATAGGATTTAGGCTTGCGGTGTGCTACAAACAACTGAACCTTTTTCTGACCAATACGTTTCATATGACCTTATGAATATAAAGAAGGCTAGCAATGTTTCTTACAGGGACCAAAAGGGGGGTCCTGGGCTACATGCCGCTAAGGCTTCTGCTTCCATTAGTCACTGGGATGGGTGTGAATTGGCTCGCCGCCCCTCTGCACTATTACAACTCTGGTAGCTATTGACCACATCATCTGCATGAGAACTTAAATTGGCTCAGTTGGAGCAGAAGTGTATTTCGCTCCTTTCTCTCCCATCCAGAGGGTATGACCTACATCAAATCAAGCAATGTGTTCATTTTACATGAAGCCTGGTCCAAGAAAAGATTTGACATCAATAGTTATAACATTATACATAGACCAGCCACCCGTAGATCTAAATGGTGTCCATTTGGTGGTCTGGCAATTGGAGCCTGAACCGGTTTTACCCTACAAGTATTTTGTGAAGCTCTTTTATGCCCACATGTACTGCCCACCATTATCTATGACAGATGTAAGGAAATCATGGTGGCAACATTAAAGACAGACACAAGTGATCACAATTCAAGGGTGTTTATTAAACTGTATAAATGGGTGAGAAAAACGCCTAACCTAAACCTAAATCTAAGATCGGAGAAAGATACGACCATCAAATAATAATAAGGCAGTCCTTGTGGCATCTTGTCAAATAAAAGGGCCTATAATAAAAAAACTATTGCCAATCCTTACCGCTAAGTTTACAAAAATAGTGTGGGATAATGTTTACAAGAAAAGAAAGAAGTGTTCACAAAAGAATAAATCAGGATGTTATAGCCGGGGTCTCCCTTCACCACGTTTTCTAGCACGAGACAAGGCGGGACTGCACACTCCTGGGCTTCTCCAGCACGAGATTACAGTTCCCTTTTCCGGTAGCTTTCGTAAAAATGCACCATGTTTTTACTTTACTAATATATGCTCGCTACATATACACAGATTGATTATATATTTAAGCATGAACATTTTGCCCACAGTAGAACATATGGGTCGATGGATCAATATGCCATATGAAAAGTGCATCTGTCGTGTATGAACCTCCTCCATTGAGACTGGACGACATCTTCTTACCCAATGTCCCAAATTAGCATCCTTCTATGAGAAAAGTTATAGACGTCTGGTTATTAATATGGATTTTAATCACTGCTGACCAGTTCTGGAGCACAATATATGGAGCCCACATCAATTTTGATTTCTGCAGCCGCATATTATGTATGGAAAGAGAGTCTTAATTTATTAATTGATCCTTTTATGTGAATGTTTTATTGGGATCGTCTTTTCATATAGGGTAATTTATATTTTTTAAATGCATACCTTTCCATGCACTTTATCTATTTTATTCTAGTTAATAGTTCATTTGTACTGTATTTCTCCTTTTAATAAGGTTTTAACTGTAACTGTAACGCTTGTTCATGGTGGTTGTAATATAATGCGCAAAAGATGTTATTTATAAGCATAACACTAAATAAAACAAATTGCATATTTTTGTTAAGTGCTCTGCCAGCTCGCAAAAATTAATGTATCTTGGCTAGTAGTTCCCTACAACGTGCCATATCTGCCTTTGACCTTGCCATTTGGTTAAGAATGCCCCTTGCAGTGTCTTTAAAAAGCAAGAGGTGATACAAACTAACTTTCTAGTCCCTGGATTCTTGGTGTGAGTGAGGCCAGTACAAACTGGTTCATTGAAAAGGGAAAGCTCATGCAGAAATTCTTATGGGGTCGTGCACAAACAATGTCAACAAAAGATAGCGGTGCAGACAAAATCAGCAGTGTTATATTTAATGATAGCTGGCTTCTCAAAGTGGATTATAGACAATGTGACAGAGTAGTATTTAGGAAACAGAACTCCGACACCTCTGCGCCAGTCCTCTCCCCTGCAGGCCCCAGTCAGACCTGGCACAACTTGCACTATAAAACACCGCCTGAGGTATTAGTGTTGCCAGTCATGGATTCACATGCTCATGAATATTCCACGTCGTCAAGCTGGGAATCCACTGTAAAAAAAAAAAAAAAAAAAAAAACAGTTTCACTTTCACTTTAAAACTGTATTTCTCCTCTAAACCAATCACTGTCCTCTGGGTCATACTGCCCCCATCCAATGATGGTTCTTCTCCTTGAGCTCCACCCCTGCTGGCCATCTTCAGATTTTTACCACACGCTTCAGTGTTGGGAGTCCTCACGTTGCTCTTGAGCAATTTTTGTGCAATCTCAAATTTTTTGAATAGCTTTGACTGATTGTTGCTGATCGTTTTTGACCAAAGGACACCAGGGATCTGCTGCTGGCGAACATCTTCATCCACCGTTGGATTGTCCATCAAAGTTACGAGAAGGCCCAGCCTTGGGCCTACTTTGCGCCTTTCAACCATGTCCAAGCAGAGAAGAAGGAAAGCAGGAGCCTCTTCAAACTGTGCACGAAGTGTGGATTAAGGAACATATTAGTAGAAGATCGACATAAATGATTATATAGCCTGCATCCAGACCACGATGAGGAGGGATGCAAGGTGTGCCATGGTTTCTCAAAGAAAACCAAGGAAGATCGCTACAGCAGGCTTGCAGTGTGGCTCAAATCAAGCAAGGCCGCTAGCTCAGCCGCCGGGCAGGGTCATGCCTCACCCAGGACGAGCCGTCCGAGGAGCGAACTCCCTACAGGAAGAGGTTGAGATCCTTTGAGGATGCCCTGCCCATGGGGGTCCAAGAGAATGCCAAGCTCCGCTGGTTTTGCCACTGATGCGGGTCCCAAGTCGGGCAGAGCGCAATCGTCATCGCCATCAGTCTCCATATTGAGCCTGCTGAAAAAAGGGGCCTCTTCTAAGAGAAAGTCCCTAACCCTGTCCAAACTCTGTTTATCAGTGGACAAACGGATGAGGGGTAAGTCCAGGGAGGACACATCAAAATGAAGACCCCTCAGCCTTCCAAGTCAACCGAGTCGACGACGGCCCTGTCGACGAGGGCCTCGACGTCCATGACGACCGCATTGAAGGAGTGAGTCCGCGAGGGAGGTGCCTATGACGGCCGGCCCACGAGTGTATTTAACCCTGATGCGTGATATAGCTACGGAGGCAGCGACAAAGGCAGTAGGCACCCTGGGGTTGGAGAAAGGCCCTGCAGCCTCATCGGCCCAGAAGCCTCCGGGAAGGAAAGAGAGGAGGACAAGGCACCCCCTGGGTAATCTCCATGGGATGTGGACCCATGTGCTGCTCCAGGAAAACCAGGGCAGATTTATTCAAGCTCCGAAGACTGCAATGATGATTTTCCTGATGACTACTATACAGACCACGAAGGAGGAGAATCTGAGGGCGGTGAGCCTACGTCCCCTGCACGCAAAAATAGGCATGTCAGTCCAGACCCTAAGCCACTGGCTCCTTTCACCCCTCAACAGAGGGATGTGCCGCTGGATATTCTAATGACTCTACACACACTGGCCCCAGAGATCCAGCAGTGGGGTTTTTGGCACCATTAAAACATAGATGGCAATGAATTTCCTTGCTCTAAATGATATAAAAACAGAAATACTGATCTTGGACACAGATGCTAGATTGAAAAAACTCGACATGCAACATGAGGTCTTTGTGATTGAGGGTACTACGATTTCGGGTTTCCGATCATGTAAAAACATTGTGGTATTTTTTTATCCAAAATGAACATTAAAAAAAACATGTCTCCCATCTGAGCTCCAGCTGTACTTATATTACACAGATCCGCTGGCAGATACGCCCATTACTGTCTGAGAAAAAGAGAGCTCTAATTGCAACAGTCAGAATTAATGCAAAGTTGGATTATTGTAATAGTCTCTTGGTAGGGGCATCACAAGCAAATGTAACAAAACTCCCAAGTTATTCAGAATGGGGCAGTTAGGGCTGTTTGTGGCATGAAGCCGAGCCAACACATTACTCGTGCCCGACAAGGGCTGCACTGACTCCCTGTCCGACATAGAATTAATTTCAAAGCCTCAAGTTTGGTCTATAAGTGCCTGGCTGGTGATGCGCCACCCTATCTCAGTACACGGATTAGAAGTACACCAGTCAGGCGCACCTTGAGCTTTAACAAGGGGAATCTTCTCGTGCAGCCACGCTATCTGCTAAAAAGGTTTGGAGGATCTAGCTTTAACTTTTGGGCACCCAATTTTTGGACTACACTTCTGCAGTTACTCAGGCAGTTTCCCTCAGTTGCACAGTTTAAAAAAGGCCTGAACACCTTTGGGTTTGTAAAGGGAGGTAACTAAAATCTTGAAGCCAACCACATTTTTGTGCTCCACCTTCATTGTTTCTCGCCTGCAGCGGGTCCTGAGCCACCACAGGACCCTCTGGAGCCTCTAAGGTTGAACCCTCCTCGTCGAAAGAGAAAAGTCTAAGGGGGGGATGCTGGTCCTTGACATCATCCGAACCCTCTTCCCCCACCACCGCCTCACGACCTGACTCCTCTCGGAGCTCTGGCTCTGGACACAGGCACGGACATGGCTACTATGGCTACAGGCACCGACGAGGACAATGACTTTATTCCAGCTCAGGGGGAACACCACATGCGGATGACCACCAGAGGGCCTCCCCACTGGACGATGTTGGATCCTTTCATTCCATATGTCCAGGGCTTCTGATCTGTTTCAGTTAGTGCCTGAGGAAACTAAAAAAGAAGGGATCCTGTACAAGCAGCGCAAGTCCCAAAGAAAGACCATAATGTCCGTTCCTTTCCTAGATGATATCCGGCAGGAGAGCTTGGCGCTAATGAGGAACCAGAGTACGGCGCCGCCCAAGCGTGAGAGATTGGAGAAAAGTTACCAGATTCAGCTCCCAGGTGCTTAAGATCTCAGCCTTCGCCTGACTCAGTGGTCTTGGCTGCAGCCAGAAAGCGCTCAGCGAACCCATTGTCGACAACCATGGTACCTCTGCCCAGGAGGGAAAGAAGCTGGATGCAATGGGCAAGAGAATAATCTACACAGCAGCCTCTACCATCAAGGCGGCTAATGCCCCAGTCACTTGGTCTAGAGATGACTAGGAACTATGGTACAAGCTGCAACCTATTCTAGACTTCCTGCCCGAGGAATCAAATCAAGGCATCAATTGTCTAAAACAGGGAGCTACAGTGGACATCAACGGAAGTCGCACAGCATTCTTGCGAAGCATTTAATAAAAAACAATACTTTTATAGTAAAAACTTGTTATACGTGATGTCATACGGCGTGGTAAATAAGCGAAAACCTACAGGGGGTTGTGGTTGGCTCAATGAGATAATCTATGTACATTTTCTATAAGGGGTTGGGTTGTGATTGGGTCTCTAGAGTCAGGTGGACAACTCATGCCCACCCCTAGTGCAAGTCATCTTCAACAGTTATTAGAAACACGGTACATCATTGGCTCTCAAACTATAAAGCCCTTCATTATATGTCCCTCTACAATTGGGTGGCACGCTCGTGCCCTTCTGGAACATTCGGCTCACTAGCAGCACGTCAGCTCCTACCCCAGGTGACAGGAGGTGGACTGGACTGTACATCCCCACCCAATTATACCCAACATCTCTAATCACCCATGCCTTCTGCCATGAAGATTGTCTTTGAACTTGGCATTGCAATGTATTCTCGTCTCAGAGAATATAAGGGAGTGCGAGCACACTCTTATCATAGTTCTGCAACTGTTCGCCCAACTCTATTTTCATCTTTGGTTCACGTGACAGGAGATCACAACTTTGCCCATTTTGCATCATTTAATTGTATTAAATGAATACACTTTCTTTTCACCTTAACAAAAGATGATTCAGCATCTCACGTTCACTGTTTCTTCGGGGATAGATATCCAGTTCTTTGGTAGCTCCGGCCTTGATACCAGGCCAGACAGCTCTTCTCGATTCTTCCATGCTCCCAGCTAATTCTCTGCCTGCGACACGGCTCTCAGCCCTTCTCTTAATGGTATAAACTTTCTAAAATTGTGACGCTGATGTCCAGCTTCTATATAATGGTGGCTCCGCCTGAAGTCTATTCACTACGTATAGCTAGCTTCTATGATCACTTAGTCTACTTAGTCTACTTGCTTTGCTGCATCTGTACAGTTATTGAGCGATTTGTATTTATGCAATGCTCTTCACACATGCAATCTTTGTCTTGCATATGAAAGTTTACTCATTTCTTACTTCATCATCAGTTTCTATAAGGTCCATAATTCTCTTCTTCAGCCAGTCTTCTCAGCGTGTCACGCTCGTTTCTTGTGACATCACCAACTTCTCTTTCTCTGTTTTTCATATTCCTTCTGGGATCTCCTTCAAGAGACTGTCTGTCATCTCTTCGGGAATGCATTTGATCGAGTTTTTAGTGGATACCTTTTCTTGAAGATTCGACGCAGAATAGTCACAATCGCTGGTGTCCAGCATGGCTCAATTTATGGCTTCCAGCATATAGATGTGAAGCGGCAGGACTTCCTGCAGGGGCACTTGGCTGCACTTCTACACTCCCCCCTCTGGTTGATTCATCGACCACACTTTCACCAATCTCCACATTTTGATTTCTTCTCTTGAAGAAGTGCTTTTCCGGGTCCAGATCTTCATTAGTCCCTTCAGGAATTACTGCTGATTTTACATGTTCATCTACACTCCAGGTCATGCAGTTGCATGGTCCATTCAGATTACAATAAACCCATCATCCTACATATTTCTTGTGATTTCTTGGATGTAGGAACTTTGTTCCCTCGTGTACTACGATACTGGCTTCTATGTATTCCCTGATATCTTCATCTGTCAACTCCTTGGGACCCAACCCTAATTCGACATCGATCATGATCGTCATTCGTACTGCCTTCTTTGCTGTCTTCTTGCACTGTGTAATTATTATTCTGATCACACAGAATCCAAACACCACCATCACTAATACTGCTCCAAGAAACTTGAAGAAGTTTGCCATCCAGTGTGGAGCCCATGAGAAAATATAGGCGAACCATCCATCATCTGTGATGCCTTCTGTCTTGTCTTCCATCTTGTTGTGCAGGTTTGTTAGCAATGTTATGGCCCCTGTCAAGCTCCCATTCTCGTCATCGTGAGAAGGTATGAACGTGCAACATGATGGCCCGATTTTGGCGCAAACACCTCCTTTCATCGCTGTGATCATGTCAAGGACATATCTGTTCTGCAGGGTCATTAATCTTATGACCCTCAATTCTTCCCTGATAGCATTGAATCCCTTTATGGCGGGGTTGATGGTCTGCAGAAGTTCCCATCTGGTAATATGTAACCATTTGGCGTTGGCCATCGTCTAGATCTCAGGAATGAAGATAGTTGTGAATATTGCTGCAGTCTAGCTAAACAACTTGTACTCAAATGGGACAGCATCAAAGGCTTCTATTGATTTTGCTGAGAAATAATTCTCCCTCTTTGTTCGATTGAGAAATTTGAGCGATCTTCTTAAATGGGCATCTGCCTTCGGGAATTCTCCAAAGTTCAGGTCACTCTGAGGAAACGCTAACGCTGGAACATGGATGAGCATCAAGGAACACGTCCCTCCCCAGTCTTTGGGCAGCTCCATGTAGTATATGGACCCACAAGCCCAATATTGATCCATCAGGATGGGTGCACCTGCTCCCATTCTAGTAACGTCAACTGTAGTCTTGCAGCCTATATTCTCTCCCACATGCTTCTTTCCATGCCTTCGGAAGCACAATGTCGCATTTGCCAATGGGATCACAAACATAGGACCTGATTCATCTTCTACCCATGTCAACAGCTTGGCATACTTGGCCCACGACTTTAAACACCCATCATTCACTCTCTGTACTTCTTGTACATATTCTGGCTTCAAAAGATGAGCTGCACAGGACTTCAGTCCTTCCTCCCATCCCTTCTTGGATTTCACTTGTCCATAAACTACGACTTGTGTTCGTACCCAACATCCGGGCAATCCAGCTACTTCTATTTTGTCAGGCAGTTCAATTTCTACATCTCTGTAACTACTACCTCTTTTTGTCCTGTCGTCGGATACGTAAGCATCTTGCTTTTCCATGCAGGTTCCTTTTCCATCTGTGTGGTCTTGATATAATTATCTTGCAATGAAGACAACCATTTCGATCTCCATCGCAGAGTGGCCCAACTTCCTTGAAATTGTCCTCTTGTTATGCATGGTGCTATGTGAATAAAGCACTTACTCTAGTTGCTGTGTGCATTGTATTTGCGGCGCTTGTGTCTGATAAACTGTCTGATCTTGAGCAAACCCTTCCATAGTTTGTGTGTTCTATGGTGGAGGATAAGCCGTCCCCCCTCTTGAGAATTGGCCATTCTGTACATTCCCTTGGCTCGCATATATGCGTACAATGTGCCCCGTCATGCCGCAAGTCCAATATACAGGGGGGAGGCCGCCTGACTAGTCCCCCCTTGGTTGAATCCTCCTTGCACATTCTGCTTCTCATTCTGCACATTTTGAAACCCACCTTGATTGTTTTGGAATCCACCCCTTCCTCTATAGCCCTTACCTCTGCCTTGTGGCAAGAACCCATTCCCTCCTTGGTCCATCGGGCGCTGATTATTCACCTGCGATGCACCCACTGCTTACTGCATTCCCATTCCTTCTCCGTTTGTCAATACCGCCACTTCAGGGGCAAATTGACAGTTTTTTTTTAAACCAATTTGGCTTCCTCAATTATCCTAGCCTCATCTTTCTTCTTGTTTTTCTCCTGCAATAGCCGACAGTGATGCATTATCGTCAACTGTATTTCAGCCCATGGCTTCGCCTCAATTCCCACTTGTTTCTTCATTTGCCTCTGTACTTGCTAGGGCAACCCCTGACATAAAGTGTGGTAAAATAATGCCACAGTTTTTTGCCACGGCTCCCGCGTTTCAAGTTGCCAACGCTCTTGAATATCCTGAATGTAAGCAATAGGGTCTTCATCTTCTTTAATATTACGTGTCATGATTGCACCCATGTCTGATTTTTATTATTTTCTTAACCACAGTATAACATACAGACTTCCATATACATTTACATAACCATAAACTGACGAATTGTGTCTGTGTTTTCCCCCCAACTCCCCCCACCCTTATCCCAGCTGATTTCACCCACCTTGATCTCTCGTTGCATCGACTGTTCCTTATATACATTGACTTAATCCGCCAATTATGACAGGGCTTCTGCTGGCCTTTGCGCTTCAGCATACCTTGAGGCCCTCAGTTCCTGCACTATCTGCTTCCATGACTCCAAGTCCATATTTTGTTCCCCCTGGCCTCTGCGGGCCGCCTCTTGCCACACTGTGTTTCCGCCAGTGCCCATTTCTGGAGGTCGCTCCACCAGTGATTTATTTCGGAACCGGTGGGTGCTTTCCAGCCCATTGCTTTCAGGTGCTATGCTAGGATGTATACTATGTCTTTCAGCTTGTTCACTTGTCTTGCCTGCTTCGGGCTTGCAAAATACCTAGCATGCAGGCCTTGGGGGGGAGGGGGGGAGGATCCTGTGTCCAATGTTATACTCGCCTTGGCTAGTGCCAGAGCTATGTCATCCCAATATTGACAGATCTTCCCACATGCCCAGAACCTATTTACCAGGCCGGCATTAATAAATCCACATTTTGGGCAAGACTGTTCGGTGTCATTGCTAAATTCGGCTATTCTCCCTGGGGTTAGGCATGCCCTATGCGTTATTTACAATTGGATTAGCTGGGGTTTCGAATTCCTGGACACTTTCTTATGATAACCCAATGTTCTGCTCCATACTGCGTCTATCAATATCTCCCGCAGTGTCGCCTCCCAACTAAGCCTAGTCTGCCCCTTCATGTCTCCCCTCTGTGACATTAATAGCGCATATATTCTTAACACTGCATGCCCACCTTCCCAAATATCGTGAAATGTTTCTATCCCTTCATCTACCTGTAGCACCCGTCCGTTCCCGGACATTTTTTCTTTAGTATAGCGATGAGCGAAGTGTAAATTACGTGTTGTTCCTCATGTATGCCTGTCTCTGACATGAGTGCTCCAAAGTCCAGCAGCCTGCCCTTGCATAATAAATCTCCCACCGTTACCACTCCCATGGGCTCCCAATACTTCCTCACATTTAATCTGAGTTGTGATGCTTCCTCTTTTACTGTCACTAGTGGGATCGCAGGGGAGGAGGGTGTGTCCTTCTCTAGAAAGTGTATGTCCCTATGCCACATCGTCTTACCTAATGTCAACAACAGCAGGAGTTTCGGGGCCTGCTGTGCCACCATCCATATGACCTCCTTCAGATAAAATGGTGTGCATGCTGGCTGCAGTAACCGCGTTTCTTGGGACTGCTCATCCGTCAACCAACTCGTAACATACTGCAGCAGGTACACCAGAAAATATGCCTCAAAATCGGGTACTTTAATACCTCCCTGATGATACGGCCTCTGTAATTTTGTCAGTGCCATCCTGCATCTTGAGTCATGCCATAGAAAACTATGGCATATTGTATTGGGTTTCTTGAAAAAACCTTTAGGTATATTGTATGGGATGTTAGTAAAGAAATGTAGACGCCTAGGGGGTACCAGCATCTTTAACAGTGCAGCCCTATTCATCACTGAGAGCGGTAACCTGGCCCAGAAAATGATAGATTTCTTAATATTTTCAAATGCTCTCATCTGTGTGTATTCTGTCTTGGGATCATGAAATATGTACGCTCCCAGATATTCCTTTATACCCAGCTAGGGTGAACAAACAGATTTCTGAGCATTAATTATGATTACGGATAATTCGGTGTATCGCTCAAGTACGTCCAAGATATACTACAGGTTGGTTTCAGGGTGCTGTAAGTATAATAACATGTCATTGGTGTACAGAGAAACCAGATTAGCAGTGCACTTTACTGCTATGCCTGCTTCACGGTATTCTTTTCTAAGATATGCTGCAAATGGCTCCAGGTCCAGAATGAATAACATAGGTGACCTTGGGCAACCTTGCCTGGTGCCTTCTTCCAGCCGCTATTGATCCGAGATGTGTGCTCCCCTCTTAACCCTCACTATTGGGCTGCTATACAGCAACCACACTCACTTTATGTATTAGGGCCCTATGCCGAACCTCCGCAGGCGTGCCAGCAGCCATGGCCATCTGACCGAGTGAAATGCTTTGACCGCATCCAACGAGGCCACTGTATACAGAACTGAACTGTTTTGGGTGTGATCAATGATATGGTGTAACCCCCCTAAATTACATGTGATATTCCTGTATGGGACGTATCCTTACTGGTCTGGGCGTATTAGCTTAGATATTGCCGGCTTAAGCCTGTTGGCCATTAAGGCCGTTAGTATTTTCCCGTCTTGGTTAAGCAGACAGGGGTCGATTTGATCCGCAGTCTGCGGCTGGCTTATTGGGCTTCAATACCGGAACAAGCACTGACTCTCGCAATGACATTGGTAACGTGCCGGTTTCCAGTGCCTCGTTCAACATAGCTAATAACAGGGGTACTACATCTGTTATGAATTCTTTATAGAATTTGCTGGGTAATCATCCGTCACCAGGGCCTTACCAGTCGGCAACCCTCTGATGGTGGATTCTAGCTCCTCTTTGGTTATAGGGGCTTCCAACTGGTTCGCTGTCTCTGCATCAAGTTGTGGGAGATCTATCTGTTCCAGAGCTTTATCTATGTCTAAGGCTTGTGTTGCTAATGTCTCAGTGTATAGCTCTTGATAATACTGTTTATGCTATCCTGTGTCCTATAGACCTCTCTGTTTCCCCCAGTGATCACGCTTATCATTTCCCGATTATGTTCACTTTTGCATAACCAGGCCAACAGACTTCCCTGCTTATCCCCATCGGTATGTTGCCTTTCTACATATTTCCTGTAGTTCAGCATGCCTAGTCTGTCCCAATGCTCTAAACATTCTTGCTGCAGTCATGTGACCTCTCGGGCCCGGTCTTTGGTCGTGTCACCTGCATTCTCTAAGTCTTCTAATTTGGTTTCCGCACTCTGCAAATCCCTTTCAGCCTGCATTCCTTTCCCTTTAGCTAACGCTGTCTCTCATATCACTACTTTTAAGGCTTTATATGAAATACTATTTCACCCCCCTCTCACAGATGTTCCCAGAACATTGGATCTCTTTGAGATTCACTTCTGAGCCTCCAAGTCAGTATGCATGCTCTAGGGGGGAGCCCTGCCATGTGACCACTAGAAGGGCGTGGTCTGATGGTACATGTGCTTTGTATTCAACTGTCTTAAACTCACCCAGAGTCTCATCTCCCGTGAAAACATAGTCTAGTTGGGTATATAAATCTTTGGGGGCTGTGTAATAGGAATAACCTCGAGCTTGCGGGTGTAGGGTCCTGCATATGTCAGCTAAATTGAATGCTTATAACAAAGTATTTAAGGCTTTAGCCACAGGGCTTGGGTGCAGCGGCTTATTGTCAGATCTATCAAGTTCTGGGCTCAGTCTACAATTAAAATCTCCTCTCCATACTACTTTATCATCTCTATATGAGCCAATATAGGAGTATACCTGGCATAAGTAACCTGCTGTATCATGATTTGGTGCATAAGTGTTAATAATGCATATACCTCTCCCTTCCATAAATACCTGCTCTATAATCAACCCATGCTCTATAATCAACCCAACCCATCTGCAAAGGTCCCAAGAACTTTAAATGGTACCGTCGGTGCAATCCATATTAGGACCCTCCTAGCGTATTTAGAATACCATGAGCCCAATGTTGTCCCCCTCCACTTTTGTGCTAGGACAGTCAGTTTCTCTGTTGTAAGATACATCTCATGCAGGAACACTATATCGATTTTCTGGTGCCGTAAATAAGTCATTACCCTCTGTCGTTTAATGTAACTGTGTAGTCCCCTGACATTCCATGACGCTATTCTAAGTTCCCCCGTCATAAATTGGCCTTTGCGCTCGTCTCAACAGTTCGATGTCTTTATCACACCTTTCTAGCATGCATCTATAGGTTAACTCCCTGCTAACTATCCCAGCTCCCCTCTCATCCCCCCAACAATTGCCCGGCTCAATACTTTGTGCTCAGGCATCTCTGCTTCTCACCCCTACCCTAGTTACTTGTCCTGAGTCCAGCAATGTTCTCGCTGTATATTTGTGGGCTGTCAACACGTGTCCCCCTCTCTGGTCTTCTGGTTGTACTCTCCAGTCAGCATATTCCCTGTGTCCATCCATTTATGGGCTTTCTCGGGGGGGGTGGAGGGGGGGCAGGGGGGTCAAAGAAGCGTGTGCTCCCTTTTTTTTTCCATTATTTTCAGACGTGCTGCGTACAGCAGCATATATTTGAGATTTGACACTCGCAGCCTTCTCTTAACCGATGTAAAGTTCATTGTCTGTCTCTGCACCTGCATGGTATAGTCCGGGTATGCGGTAATATCAGCTGATGCTTGCTGTATCGTGCCCCCTTTACGGAAGTGTTCTAGAATCTTCTATCTGTCTTTGTAGTTTAAAATCCAAGCTATGATGGGCCATGGCGGGTCGCCTGGTGGCGGTTTCCTCATCAGTGACCTGTGCGCTCTCTCCACTGTGAAACCTTGGGTGACGTTGCATGGGGCCATTTTTTGTAATAGCATAGTCTCTATGTAGTTGGTGGGGTTGACCCCCTCCTCCCCTTCTGGGAGTCCAATAATTCTGACGTTATTTCATCTGGCCCTTCCCCCTGCGTCTTCCACCCTGCCCTTCAGGTTCTTTACTTGTTGTTGCAATATCGATACATCTCTTGAGGTGTCTTTTAGGCTAGTATTGTTGACTGCAACTGCCTTTTCTGGCACACCTGTGCGCTCCGTTCCGCAAGTGCCCGAGCATCCTGTCTCAGGAGGTTCACATCAATGCTGATCGCATCCATCTTGGATTCTAATGCTATCTTTAAGGCTGCGCTAGCATCTAGTACTTGCTGGTTTCCTTTCACTTGGATCTGCTCCCCCTGTGCAGACAGGTTTGCTGGTGAGGTGGTATCTGCCGTGGTCGTAGTTTTGGCAAAACTGTCCAACATGGGTTGCTTGGATTTATTCTTCTGCGACTCCGACGCCATGGCCAATCCCTTAGTGCTGCTCTTCCAACTCTTTTTAGTTCTTCACTTCCCATTGTCTAAACCTTGTTCGCTTGCTATGATTGGGCAGGGGGTGCTTGTGTTGCGGCACCCCAATACTGTCTTGCTTTTGCGCACCTTGTGCTCTTCCTGTGGGCGTTACTCCCACTTGTATATGTTGCACTGTTTCGTATATCGGTTAGAGTGGTGGGTTGTTACTCCCTCATGTGCCAACTGGAGATGGTCACCTGTAGCCCGACCCCAGGCGGGTTTGCCTCCGCCAGCACACCCCACCACGTACTTATGACTGTTGAAGCGCTGTCAGTTGCTGTCCCACCCTCTGGGTCCATAAACATCTACTGGGAGCCTGCTACAGGCTCATGAACCAATGCTGGCGTCACTGCTTGAGTTGACCGTGTTATGGAGAGTGATCTGTTTCGTGCAGTTATCTTGCACGGTATCCAGCTCAACTGACCGACTCCTTGTTAGGTCCAGTCGGGCTTCGACATCACCTCACTGACCACTGTGAATGTTATATGAAACGTCCTCTGGCTGTTCGTCGCAACATCTTGTGTGTCCCTTCTTCGTGGACGATATTCACCAGCTTGCCCCAGCACTTTACAGGGCAGCGCTTTCCTACCTTCTTGGCTGTATCTTGGATCCCCCTCTTGATTTAGGTCTGCTGGGAAGTGGGCAGCAACAAAGAACGGAATGCCCGGCGGCGTATGCTTCCTGCTTCACTTCGATATTTCCGGTGTGGGAAGAGGGTGTGTTACTGCCCGTCCGCCGGCTTGAACCAGCCATAGTCTATTCCTGTCCCTGCGCACGTGTCGTATACACCCAGTTTGTGTGGGGGGGGGGATCAGAGGCCACTCCTGGTATCGATTGTCCTCTCGCTTTTGCTTGCCCAGGATTTTGTTTACCAATGTCCATATCTTGCTGCATCTCACTGTTCGTGCTAGTTGTCTCCTGCGTCGCAACCCTCCACTTGCACTCATGCTTCTGTGGTCAGTACTTTGTCCTCCACTGTGCCTTTATGCCAGTCTCCCCTACTGCCCTGTGCCTATTGCACCCATATCTCATGTGTCTGGATACTGCACCCTGAGAGCCCTCCAAACATCTGCTCCGCAATTATTAAACCGCGCTCCATTGTGCGCTGTCTTTTGTACTGTCACACTTGAATAGCCTGCTCTCCTCCATATGTCATCAGCTCTCTCCCAAGCATAGCTGCCAAGAGACCCTTAATGTCCTCTATGGCCAGTGTGTTTCCTCCTGTCATTTTTTCTAACTCATATATATCCATTTTGCAGCACCCGACTCAGGAGTTTGCTTCTTAAATTATCCTTATCCATCTGCGGACATGGAATATACTGTGGTCTCGCTCCCCCTTTTTCCAATAAGGGAAACTGGGTAAACCCGCAGTCAGCTCCCATCGTCTCTCCATCCATGGCAGGGACAATCATCCCTGTCCATCTCCATAATGGTAGCAATCTTAACCTGCTCACATATGGCAGCGATTCTCCTTTTTCGCTACACGATCGTCCTCTGGGTCGCTCTGGATATGCCATGGGATCTGGCGTCCTATCCTTAGGTTGCACTAGATCGGACCATCTTACTACTTTGTCTGTCTGCAGGCTTCCCTCCGGGGCGCACGCGCTCCCTCCCTCTTCCCCAAGGAAGGATTCTCTTCCTTCGTCTGACATGTCTAGTCCACAACTAGTGACTCTCATCCCCTTGACCCTTATCCAAGTTCAGTATGCTTAAGTATAAGGCTCTGTGCTCGAGGCTAAATGGATTTTCTTCTTCGCTTCGCGATTGGAATACTAGGGACTGATCTCCCTTCCCTCGGTTTCCAGATACCTTCCTTTAATTCTTGATTGGCCTTACCGATCCAGTCTTCGATTCGTGCTATATCAAAGTTTTCTTCTTCTAATGCTACTCCTCGATGCCTCTGACGTTGCTCCCTTTAAAGGAAGGAACTCTTCTATTCTGTCCCATCGTATTGCTGGGCTTGGCTCTACTGGTTCCTTACGAACAACGCTAATATCAAAGTCCCGTTGTCTCCTTCCTTGTTCTAATTCTTAATTTTCTCGCCTCCCTTCTAATTCTCTCCTCTTTTTGTCTTTGCCCTTCTCACCTCACTCCTGCTCTCCTTTCCTCCTCTTCTCTTCGTCTCTCTATTCTTTTGTCCCTTAATTTCTGCGCTTTCTCCTCCTCTCTTCCTTTCTTTTCTATCCCTGTCTATTGCTCTCTGACTATTGTCATAATTTCTTTGCTTCTCTGCCTGCTCCTCTTTCTTCTCTTGCTCCCCATGGTGGCACGCCTTCACCTGTTCCGTCAGGTCCCATCAACCTCGGGAGTGTTCAGTTTCCTGAGCTTCCGCGAACCCATGATACGGCTTCTCCTTGATCCCTGTGTTTGCCACTGTCCTCCGTACGGCTTCCGTTCCCTTGAAAAGGGTGGGGTCTCTCCTGCTCCCATCAGGTCGCTCATAGCCCTCTTAATCTCCTGCTCCGAGGTAAGTGTATTTGCTGCCCTGCACTTCGAATGATATGGAAAAAGGGAATCCCCACCTGTATCTGATTCCCTTTTCATTCAGCCACCTTGTGAGCGGAGCACAAAGACTAATTTTCGAGAGGGTAAGGGAGAACAGGTCCTCAAAGACAGTCGCCTTTGCCGAACCGTACATTACTGATCCCTTCTTTCTTGCCTGTTCCAGAATTTGGAGTCTATCGCTATAGTTGTGAAAGTGAAAAATAATGGATCTGGGGCCACCCGCCGCACCGCCGGCTCTTTGTATCTGCTCAATCTTGACCTAGACGATGGCGTCATTATCAAAGATGAGTTTGGTGATGGCAAAGAGGGCGCTTCACAAGTCTTTCTTGGTCTCTCCCTCTTTCTTAGGGACCACAAATAACCAGGGGTTATTGTGCCTCTGGCTATTCGCCAGATCATCCATCTTCAGGAGGATTTCCTCCTCCCTTCTTTCTACTTCTGTGAGATGCACATCCATTTGGGTTTCAAACGTGTCCAGGGAGGACTGGTTATGTTCCACCTCCTCTAATCTCTCCATCTTGTCAATTCTGTGGGTGATCTTGTCCACTCTTCCCCCCCCCTTGTCCGCCCTCATACTTCTGAATTCCTCCAGGAAGGCTGCTACATCCTTTTTGGTAGCGCCAGCGTCTTCTCCCATCATTGACCCTTGGCCTTGATTTTTTTTTTTTAAGAACTTTATTTTTGAGATTTTAAAACCAAAAGAAAGTTACAGAACATTACACCCCTCTTGAGAGTGAGTAACCCCAGTGCCTTCCCTAAGCCCCCCATCCCACCCATCCCCCCCAGACTGCCAAAGTCAATGTTATAATAGCATCTGTCGAGTTGGTTGGACAGCCGCCGGTTTCTGTACCTCGGTGGACCCACTAGCGGAGTATTATGGACCATGTCACCCTGATGAAGTCGTCGATGCATTCTCGTCTGCTTCGTTAATCAGAAAGGACACTAGGGGTCCCCATATGTCGGGGTGGGTGCATGCTGGGGGAGTGTTCTGATGAATTCAGACTCCACGTCCTGACAGTACAGGATATCTTTACGCCAGTGTGTCACTGATGGTACTGGTCCTCTGCCCCATGACATGGCCACTCTCCTCCGAGCTAGGGTCAGCAACTAGTCCTGCTAGTTTCCTTATTCCGGGTGAGAGTTGTTTCGTCATCCCGAGCAGGGCTGCCGTTGGGATGGGTTGCACCTCTTCTCATATTATTGCTGATGTGGTCTGAAGGATTTGTGTCCAGAATGGGGTACGTTTGGGGCAGTCCCAAGCAAGGTGGACGAAGTCTGCAGATGGGCATCCGCTCTTTCACATTTTGCTGCTTGGTCTCGTTGTTGTTTGTTCTTTTTTTGGGGAGTGAAGTACGTCTGGCGTAAATAGTTGAAGTGTATTTGCTTTAGGTGAGAGCGGAGGGCTATTTTTTGGGTTTGCTTTAAAATGTATGCCCATTCCTCGTCTGGGATTGTTACTTGAAGGGACCTCTCCCATCTAGATTTCGTCCGGTTATCAATGGAAACTGTATCAGTTAAGATGGATTTATAGATTTGTGAGACCAGTCTGCCTTTGCCCTGGGCTTTGATCACATTGGGTAGCAACTGCCATGTTGGGGTTTGTTGCCGGAATGTGGGGACTAAGGCTTGTTGTAGGGTATATCTGGTACTAAAGTAAATGAACTTATCTAGGGGCGTGTTACCTCCTCTTTCAGTTGCTTGTTGGGGTGTAATAAAGGTGTCTTCATTGAATAGGTCTCCAAGCGATTTTATCTGTAGCTTTTCCACCCACTGGTGGAAGACCTTTTCAGAGGTTAACGGAATCCCAGGAATAAATTTGATTGGAAGGAGGGGCGAATATCTCACCTGTACATTGTATTTTCATGCAAGCTTTTTCCACACCTCCTTGTCGCCAGAACCACGTTCATGGTGTTAGTAGGAACTGGGAGGTGACTAATAATCACGAACCTTAATAGATTGGGCGTTGCCAATGCCCGTTCTATCTGCATGTGTGGTCTAATAGAGTGAGTGGCGTACCAGAAGCTGAGGAATTGCAGCTGGGCCGCCCAGAAGTACCTCTCTAGATCAGGAAGGGCTAGTCCGCCATTGGACACTGGGAGGATCAGTGTTGAGTGGGCGACTCTGGCTGGTCTGCCCGCCCATAGTAGGTCGAGAACCAGGCTTTTAATTTTTTTCATGAATGATTGTGGGATCAGAATTGGGATATTGGAGAATAAGTATAGTAATTTTGGCAGTATCACCATCTTGACCAGGGGGGCCTTCCCCCATAGGGTCAGAGGGAGTGATATCCAGCGGTTTACTTTTTCTTGCAGTGTTTTTGCTACTGCTTTGTAGTTGTCATGGAATATCTTGTGGTGATTTAGCGACATCAGTATCCCCAGATAGCGGACCTTTGAAGACTCCCAGGCGAAGTTGTAATCGTCTGTGAATGGTTTAGTACTAGGAGTGAGTGGGAAAATAATTGATTTCGTATGGTTAATTTTTAAGCCCGATATTGCTCCAAACTTGATCACTTTTCTCATGACTGGATTAAGATTCTCTACGGGATCTCGGACAAATAGCGCCACATCATCAGCGTATAAAGATATGATCAGCCTGTGTGGGCCCACCGTGAAGACTCTGTGGAGTTGTTGGTATCGCAGATTGGACGCTAATGGTTCTATTATTAAGGCGAAAATTAGTGCAGAGAGTGGGCATCCCTGTCTAGTGCCTCGTTTTAACCTGATGGGAGAGGATCTTGCCGATCCCACCAGTATGGTAGCCTGGGGGTCGCTGTATAGGAGGAAGACGAGTCTAGTGAATCGGGTGCCCAGGCCCATCCGAGTAAGTACGGAAAACAAGAAGGGCCACTCTACGGAGTCGAACGCCTTTTCGGCGTCGAGCAAAACCGCAACAGCTTGACAGGTGGGGACTAGGGCCTCAGTGACACCAAACAGTCTCCTGATGCCAAAAGTCGTGCAGCGCCCGGGCACAAATCCTGCCTGGTTTGCGAGCACAAGGCCCGGCATCAGTGGTAGTAGCCTGCCTGTGAGAATCTTGGCCAGGATTTTATTATCGCGGTTGCGGAGGGATATGGGTCTATAGGATGCACACTCTTCTGGGGGTTTGCCTGCCTTGTGTAAAAGGATGATGTTGGCCTCGCAGGATGATCGTGGCAGGGTACCTGTTTCTAGCGCTTCTGAGTATACTTCCGCAAGTAAAGGAGCTAGGGTTTCTGCAAAAGCCTTGTAAAATTCCCCGGTTAGGCAATCGGGCCCCAGGGCTTTGGTGTTTGGGAGGGTTTTAATGGCTTCTACTATTTCCTTTGGTGTAATGATTTCATTAAGAGGTTCACGTAGCTCTCTTTCTACCCAGTAGAGCTCAGTGTCTTCAAGATATCTATTTAGGGCATCTGAGTCAGAGTTGTATTTAGAGGTTTATAGGTCTTAATAGAAGATTTGGAATTCCTCTGCTATTTCTTCATCTGTATGCACAATTGTGCCGTGTTTAGATTGTATCCTCTCGACCATTGTTGGTTTCCTGTCGGCTCTGATCAGCCTCGCGAGGAGGGCTCCAGGTTTCTGGCCTTCGCCGTACTGGCGGACTTGGCCGTTACAGCCCAAGAATTTCAGTTCGCATTCCGCCGTGGTTTTGAAGTTTTGTAGCTCCTCTTTGAGAGCTGCTTGGGTGCTTGGGTCACTCTTAATGGAGAGTTTGAGTTCCAGTTGTTTCAATCTTTCCCCACTAGTGGTGAGTTTACGATCAGTTTAATGATGCTGTTCTCTTTGGCCAGGCAAACTCCACTTTACTGCATGTTATCTACAGACCACCTGGACCACTGGGAACCTTTGAAGACGACATAACCAGCATTATAACCAACAATACTAAAGACCACGCTCAAATACTATTACTGGGAGACTTTAACCTGGGCTTTAATGACAGCAACGACAAACATGCCCGATCTGTCGCCTCACTCCTGAATGACTACGCCCTATCTCAAAAAGTCTCCTCTCCTACTCATGCCAAAGGCAGAACCTTAGACTGGGTTGCTGATCGGAACTGTAACATCAGTATTACCAACATAATACCACAATCCTGGACTGACCACCACTTAATTGTATTCAATGCCTCACTAGACCTTATCCGGCCCAAACCTATACTCATGGCCCTGCCACTTCCCACCAGAAGTAAAAAAAGACATCACATCAGAACAACTCCTACCCTACCTTCTCCCTACTCTTAATAACTTAGACAACATTACAGACCCTAGGTCGCTGGTAGAAGCTTACAACAGCTCTATGCTCAAGGCACTTGACTCGATTGCCCCCACCAAGCTGCGCAAAAGCAAACAACTCTGTCACCTTAACAACTGGTTCACGCCACACCTGAAAGACCTTAGAATCCAAAAAAGAAAGTTGCAGTCTATCTGGCAACACTCACCCACCGAGGAGAACAAAACCAAATTAGCCACCCTTGCCAAACAGTATAAAAAGGAAATCATAAACACTAAAAGAAATACCTTCAATGACAGAATCTCTAAAGCCAAATCAGACACCAAGGAGCTATTTTCCATCCTCCGTGAAATGGAATCACCCATAACCCCACCTGACAACATTCCCAAAAACAAGTCCTGGTGCACTAATATACAAAATGCCCTGGCGGATAAAATTAGCTCGCTCCAATCTAAAATTGCTAACAAAAAAGCCTCCTTGCTCCTGCCAACAGAACCCATATTGCAACCTCAGCTCCTCCCAAACCAATCTAACACCCCCCACCTATTTAGCTTCAGAAAGATATCCATATTGGAGACAGAAAAAATCATACTATCTCTAAAACCCTCCAACTGTAAAGGTGACAGCTGTCCGGCCCAAATTATAAAAGATGCAGCTCGAGACCTTGCACCCTTCATTTCAAAAATCATTAATGCATCCTTTAAGTCTAATCTAGTACCGAACAACCTCAAACAATCCTGGGTGCTTCCCTTGCTAAAAAAACAAACATTTGACCCTGCTATACCAACTAACTACAGACCCATCACTACTGTCCCTTTCTTACTTAAAATCATAGACAGAGTAGCATACCTGCAAATCCAGGACTACTTAGAAACTAACAATTTACTAGGATCACGGCAATCTGGCTTCCGTCCCCTTCATGGCACTGAAACAGCCTTGATTGACCTCAAGACCCAAATTGACGAGTTGAAGGACAATGGTAAAACAGCGATGCTACTCCTCCTTGACCTATCCGCGGCCTTCGACTTGGTAGATCATGCAGTCTTATGCAATCACCTAAGCTCGGCCGCTCATTTCTCAAGTGATGCCAGAACCTGGGTACAATCCTTCCTTGCAAACCGGACAATGAGAGTCTTCTCACCCTCAGCAGCCGCTGATCCCATACAAGTTTCATGCGGTGTTCCCCAAGGATCATGTGTTTCTCCGACGATGTATAACATCTTTACTAAGCCCCTGTTTGATAAGTTGGACAGACTGGGTGTTGTCTACACTAATTACGCAGATGACACTCAGATTCTAATCCCCCTTTCGGGTAACTTCTTGGAAGACACGGACTTAGTAAATAAGATATATCTCCTCATTCAGGCTTGGATGGCATCCCATGGCCTCTGCCTGAACGACGACAAGACGGAGCTACTAATCACTGGCTCAGCGTTGGCTATCAAAAAACTTGACCCCAACTATGCCTCATTCAACATTGACAATAACATCATTAAAGTGATGCCTGCAGTCAAAACCCACAGGGTCTATCTTGATTCAGCGCTCACCTTCAAAAAGCAAACGAACTCGCTAGCATCCTCCACGGCATATACTTGCAAATTGATCCGAGCATGCAGACCTTTTCTAACTGAGACCAGATGCATCACATTAGCCAATGCTCTCATCATATCCAAGCTGGATTACTGCAATGCCCTTTATGCAGGCTCTAACAAGTATATCCTTGACAAACTACAAACTCTCCAAAATAACGCTATCAGAGTAGCTTTAAATATTCCTAACAGAGCCCACATCTCCACCTTTAGGAAAAATATCCATTGGCTAAAAATCAAAGACAGGATCACCCTCAAAATACTCTCCCTCACATCCAAATGTCTCAACAACATTGCCCCCCCTTATCTGGCCAACAGAATCCACAAGAGAACCTCTAACCGTCCCACTAGACTGACCAACGCCTTCACCTTAGTGGTGCCTAGATTCAAAAAGAGTACAGCCGCCGGCTCTAGTTTCCCAATCATAGCTGCGCAAACTTGGAACAAACTCCCCTTGGATCTCAGAATGGACCAACCTTACTCTAGTTTCAGGCGAAAAGTCCTCACTTGGTTCCGTGCCAATGACACTTAGCTCGACCTCCCCCTCCCACATAGACACTAGATGCCTGCAACCAGCTGAATGACATCCGATCAACTAGACTGAACCGTAGTTCCGCATTTCTTTATTTCGTTGATCTAACGTGAACTGTATAAACTGCACTTTTCTTGATTTAATTGCGAACTGCATAACGTGTATTTCTCCTGTAACTAAGTTCTTAAGCAATCTTGTACTGTTTGCGCCCAGCTACCCCTTCGGGTTTGGTTCTGCGCTATACCAAATAAACAAACAAACAAACAAACAAACAAACTTTAGTGTTTCCCAGATTGTGCTTGGAGACATCACGGTGCCCAGGTTTATATCTAAGAAGGATATTTCATCACGGAGTTCGGATGCAAAAACCTGGTCTTGTAGGGATCCAGGCTTGAAGCGCCACTGCAACAAGCGGGATTTAGTAGTGGATGGTTTGCATATAAGGGTCACTGGTGAGTGATCGGAGAAGGTTTTGGGTAAGATTCTGCATTGTTCCCAGTGGAGGGGGCCGTTGGCCGATACCAGTAAGTAGTCTAATCTAGAATCAGAGTTGTGGACTGTTGAGTGCAACGCGTAATCACGCTGTTCCCAATTGCTGTGTCTCCAGGTATCAACCAGGTTATAGGCTCTACAGATTTCCTGCACTTGGAGGCTGGCTTTGGAGGTCGACTGGGTCGTGGAGCGCGACCTGTCTTTTGCAGGGTCTAGGACAGTATTAAGGTCGCCTCCCCAGATGATTGTTGCTGCGGTTTGGGTTGAGAGGTGTGTGAGCACCCAATCGAAGTTGTTCACACCGTCGACGTTGGGGCCATAGGAGATGACAAGGATGATGTCTCTTCCTGCAATAATTCCCCTTACTAAAAGCGATCTGCCTTCTGCGTCTTTCTCAACGTTGATAATCCGGAAGCCTGTTCGGTTAACCAGGATCGCCACTCCTCTGGCGTATGCCGAAAAGGAGGAGAAGTACTTGTGGCATCCCCAGCTTCTAGCCCATTGGTGTTCCTTCTCAGGGAGTAGGTGGGTCTCCTGGATCAGGGCAATATCTACTTTGTGCCGCTTTAGGAATTGAAGGATCCATCTCGTTTTAGAAGGAAGGTTGCCTCCTCTAATGTTTCATGCGGCGACCTTGAATTATACAACCAGTGTAGGCAATTGAGCTGATGATTTGGTCTTCGTCCTGAGTGGATGTCTGGTTTTGTATGAGGCATATGTTGCTGCTTGTTGGAGGCTTTGGCGACGTCCTACCAGGGGGATCGGGCTTGGCGTGTGGTCAGAGGGTCGTGAGGGGGGTAGCGGGCCAGTGGCACTTTCCCTATTCCATTCTCTGGCTTACTTCCTAACACGGGCAACCCCCAACTGTCCCGTTTGCTTAAGCCATTCGAGACTGAGCCCCAACGGTGCGTGTTCGTCTCCCACTTCCCCACCCATTAACAGTGAACTGTTTTTGGTAACTTTGCTGTGCAAGAGGTACCAGGGGCCTCCCAAGTTGCACGGCCTTGGAGTGTTCACCTCCCATGTATATTTCGATTACAACGCTGTGTAACTTGCATATAGGTGGGTGCCGCCTACCATGCAATGGTTATCGTGGATTTCTGTGTGCTCTTTCTCGTTGTGCTCGAGCTTGGTTAGGGGCTGGCCCGGAGTATCCGGCCCTGTCTAGGAAAGCATTGGCTTCCTCCGGTGTCTGGAAGAAGTGAGCTCGCCCCTCGTGCTGTATTCTAAGACGCGCTGGGAAGAGCATGGAGTAAATGAGTTGGTTGTCCCTAAGCCTTGGTCTGACCGAGGTGAAGGATCTCCGCTCTAGTTGTACTGCCGGGGAGAAGTCAGGGTAGAAATGTATTCTGTCTCCTTCATAATGTAGCTCTCCCTTTTCCCTGGCCAGTTGGAGAATGGCGTCACAATCTTTGTAATTGAGCAACCTGGCGATTATGGGTCTGGAGGGTGTCCCTGGGGCAGGCTTGGAGGATGGAATCCTGTGGGCTCTCTCCACCACGAACATGTGGGATAGGCCCTCGCGGCTGAAAAGAGTGGCGCATAGCTTTTGAACTAAATCATCCATTTTAGAAGGCATCTGCTGTTCCCTCACTCCGATGTTTCTAATGTTATTTCTTCTGGAGCGACCCTCTAAATCTTCGCATTTGGTGATGGTCGCCTTCATTTGGGATTCCAGGTGACTGACTTTAGCTGCTAGGGTTGCTGCACTGTCGTCCAGGTTCGACACGCGTTGCTCGACCTCATTGAGGCGTTCTGTGTAGGTGGCCATTCTGTGCTGCAGGAGGTCCACCTTCGAAGAAAGCCCATCCATTTATTATTGAGACTCCCGATGCTGGCCTTAAGATCTAGTAGGAGGCTCTTAATGTCAATATTAGAAGTTCCATCTTCTATCTGGGCCTTGCTGCTGGTTGAGGGTTCCGGGTCCTCTTGGAGCCTGGGGGTCTTGGGTAGTGTTCCGGATTCGAAGGTAAGCTTTCTTTGGGACCTGTCTGTTTTCCCCATCGAGGTGGTGTGGGGGAAGGCGCTGCTTAGGTTGCGGTGAAAAATTGTGGATGTTTCACTGCTGACTGGCTCCCAGAGGTGGGGTTTGTCTATTTGTTGGTTGTGGTGGTTCTCAGGGGCGGTCGAGCCAGCCGGGCCAGGAAGTGGGCCCCACTCTTTTTGTCCTAGTTTGTTGGATTTTTAGATCCCTGCCGGGTAGGAGTCGGGCGGGGGCAGTTTCGATGCACCTCTCTCTGGCGGTGGGGCACGAAAGGTCACCCTGGGGATCTGGGTCAAGGCTAGAGGGATGTAGGTATCTTCTAGGGGGTGGGGGGGTTTCCGGCGTGGTGGGCTTGGTTGGGTTTGAAATCCAGCTGGTGGATGCCGTTATACGATGGAGAGGGGGAGCTGTAGGGCGCTGGCGACTTCCCAAAGGGGATGTAGGGATTTGAGTTGACCTCTTTCAGCCTGCTCCGCAACTCAGGGCCGAGGTGGGCCACGGGGCGCCAACCTTAACTTTCCCCCTGCCACTCTGGCTCCTCTCTTTGTACCGCTGCTTGGAGGCTGTTAGGCAGAAACCTGTGCAGTTCCCTTGGGGAACACTGCAAAAGATTTAAGACTACAGGTATAGCAGTAAACCCACTTGGTAGCAGTCTGCACCACCCAGATTTACCTGGTAGCTGTGGCTGAGCAGTCAGACTTCCCTCAAGAAGAGTTAGGCAGTATGCAAAGTATACACAATATGTACTCAGACACAATAGCACAAGCAAACACTGACCAGAGCTTGGTTTCAAAAGTATATAGTTATTTATTTATAAAACACACATAAGTTGAAATCACTCTAGCAAAATATAGTAAAAACACTTCAAACACAGTTATAATGAAAGCAGTTCCAACCCTTACTCCTATCTAGACAACTCTAAGTTAACACCACATAATTAAAACAGAGGTGAGCGCTTAACGTTAGATGACACTCTAGTAGGTTCAAGAAAGGGGTAAAAAGAAACAGGAATGGGTTAAACACACCACTCTAAGGTCCAGAACACTTGCAATAGACTCAAAGAAGCACAAAGTCGCAGGTGAGCAAAAGTCACTAGGCAGGGCCCACTCTTAGAGTAGCCGGAGCGAAAATGTGCCCAAGATCACACTGTTGTTAAGGATTCAAAGTCTTGCAAAGAGTTAGAAAGAGTTTAGAGTGGCTTAAAAAGTTTAGCCAGGGTGTCCCAGGCACTCCCAGGTTCGAAAGCCGGGGGCTAAATCTACCCCGTACAGTCGGTAGCAAGGGAAGCCAGGCGGAACACGGTACCTTAAGCGGAAAGGATCCTCCAGCGGTGGCAGTTGTTCCAGGCAGTGGCAGCAAGGCTCGACGTCGGTCAGGGGAGAAGAAGTTCTCGCTGAAGAGCAGAAGAAGAAGGTCGTTGCACTGCCCGGGAAGAAACCAGCCGCGGAGTCCTCCGGTTAAAGGGTTGTACCGACTTTCGTGGTTGGGGTAAAAGTGGTGGGGTTCCGGTTGCCGGGGTGCTTGGCACTGGCAAGGCGGCCACGAGATACCTCGAGAAGCGAAAAGAAGGCGAAAACTGGTTGTCCCCACCAGTCAAGGGAAGGAGCCACTCCGTTAAGAGTTCTCCTCGGTCGTCGGGAAAAGTGGTGAGACGGTTCAGCAGGGCTCCACCGGGTGGTGTCGTCGAAGCAGGTCGGCTCAGCTCTTCCCTCGTCGGATTCTTGGTCCTGTGGCGACTTCTGAAGTTCCAGTCCCCAAAGCCCTGCTTTTATGCAGCAAACCCCCATTCACCCAGCCTAGCTGTCACTCAAACATGCTAAGTGGTGAGCCGGCCGGCTCACCACTTGGGCCAATCAGGACGGAGTGCGACTTGAGTTACCAAGGTAACTCAGTCCAGGGTGCCTAAATCCCCCTCCACCCCTCCTAAGTACCCCAGACAGAGTGGCACCACTTTGGAGGGCTTCTGTGGAGAAGCCCGCCAAAAGTGGAACAAAGGGCTCCACTTTGGGTCAGAGTTACAGAGGCGAACGCCAACGCCATTTTAGAATCAAGTTTTGGCAAAAAGTCCCAACCGGAGTTATAATAATAAATATATAAACCGGCGGTATGTTTAAGGCTACCGTAAATAAATAATTAAATGTGTTAGCCTAAAACAATGGGAAATCCCATAGGGAAATATTCGCGGTCGAATATAAAAAGTAGTTTCCACTGCCACCAGCCAAAACTCGATCAGGGGGGACGGAGACGTGCCCCCTCGACTAACAGACCCTGGGGCAATCGAATTGCCCCAGCCAGTACGTCCACAATATGATGGTTTGTACTGGTTCTGTTCAGGATTCAAGACTAGCAAAGTCTTTGGTGACTTTACATGCCCTGGGAGACAGTAGTCAGTCCCAGGGTATGGAGTCTATGTTGGGGAGTCCTTAGGACACCCCTGGGTCACGGCACAGAGGGTGCTGTGTAACCCACATCACAAAAATACATGCGGCCCTATGGAGTAAAAGACCCCATAGCCCATTCAACACAAGGTTAACCAAGAAAACACACTTCAACATGTCCAAGAGTGAGGGTAAAAGAGTCTCACTCTTGGCAGGAGAAAAAAAAGAAACCCCAGAAATCCAGCAAAGCTGCTGGGGGACTCACTAGGTAGGGAAATTCAGCCTAAACAGAGAATTCTCCCTAACAGAGGCGCTTGCCAAAACTTATGCACTGTGCCGGGCGTGCAACAGGAGTGAGTAGGCAGTTGTCTTGTTTCCTCTGCCCCAGCTGCCTTCCGCAGTCCGGGGCGAGATTGGGGGCAGTGCAGCTTTCCAAAGCTGTCAGCAGTCTCTGGATCAGCATGGATATCACCGCCGTGTCTCAAGCTGTTGGTTTTCTGGTCTTGGGCTTCAGAGGGGGGGGAAGGCCCCGTGGGGTGATCCGTGATCTGCAGGTGCTTGATCCGGGGTTAATGACTGGGTCTGGCTTGATCGTGCTGGGGGGCTTTTGCAGGGCTGCAGGAAGTTCAGTAGGCTTTCCCCCTAGCACTCTCCGTACCTGCTGAAAGCGTTATTTCTGCTGGGCACACTTTCACGTTTTCTTCCTCCACACTGCGCCGGGTCTCCGCTGTTCGGGGGAGGGGAGGCGGGGAGCGGGTCACTGCACTCCGCTCTTGTTCCGCAGTCGCTGGTCTGGTTCTCAGGTACCCCACACCGCGGTGGACAGAGCCGATATGAGGGGAGGGGAGACCCAGGAGGCGGCACGGATCCGCTCCTCGTCCCACGGCCGTTCCGCACCGGTGAACAGGCGTCCACACGGCTCACCCGCAGGTCCGCGTGGTCCCCGGAAGTTCTCTCTGGTGTGGGCTGCTGTTACTCTGCCGGAGGGATGGAGTGGTATGAGGCGGGGGAGATTCCTTCCGACCCCTGTCTGGAGATTGCCGATGTGGCACCTGGCTCCGACCCCCAAGGCTCGCGTGGGGGTCAGGTGGATCTCCCCCTACTGGCTACAGCAGCGGCTCTGATGGTCTTAACGCGCCATGGGCTCCCAGCAGGCCTGCGTGTTGTTCCCGGGCACGAGCACAGGGGGGGCTGCGTTCAGGCTGTGGAGGGGAATGTAGATGCACACACCTAACGTGTTCAAAATCTTTAAGAAGTGAGTCTAGATAGTTTTAAGTAATCTTTTAAGGTGCGGGGGAATACAAATACCTATCCGTACTGAGAAAAAAGAGGATCCAAAGGTAGGAGCCCTCCCGTCCCCTACACACTATTGGTATCCCGCATAATAACGGTTAAGAATAAATCTAAAATAAAGCATAGATATATGGTGATGTAAATGTGTAATCATATAATTTCAAGATAAACAAAGGCTTCAAATTTAAGAGTTCAATGGTTAAAGACCATTTTATTTGAAGAAATATACATCAATAAATCTTGTGATGCTGAGACCAAAACCAAATGTCAAATAATATACAATATACAAATTGTTTGGGACCATGTGGACCAAGTGCGTATATAATCACAACTCAAGTAAAAAATGGCTGACGCGTTTCGGGATCCTGTCCCTTTTTCTAGAGCCAAGTGAATTGTAAACTGTAAGGAAAATGAAATGAAAAAAGCGCATGTCAGGTTTTTTGACTAGTAAATACTCCTAAACAAAAGCACTTACAAAGCATGTATAAAGGCAAAGGCAAAACCCATTAATTGTGGAATGATCCATTAAAATTCCTATATTTTTAAAGAACCAAAATATAGATCATATGTATTAAACCGGTTACATATTCTTCCAAAAGCACCTATCCCCCAAGGGGGAGTTGGCAATGTGACCAATAAATAATCCTCACAGTCAATTTGTCTGAATTATAGCCGAGATGAGGTGAACAAACATATTAATTATCTACATGAAAACATCACAGAAGATACCCAGATGTTGTTACAGGACACGGATTAGAAAGCACAGGTAGAGACTAACATACCTTTAAATAGTGTTCTTGGAAAGAAAAAGTGACAGCCTCAAGGGCGTGATGTGCAGGTGTCGGTCCTCAAAATTCAGGACGAATGAACAACTTCCCTGTCAGGGCGGTAATCTAAATGTGTAAAGAACAATCATATGATATAATAATAGCGTCTGAACGGACTGAAACAGAATGTCACTTACAGACTGCAATAAATAGGTGTATGTTCTGAGACATATTCAAAAATGCTAATAGATAGCCTGAGAAAGCAAGCTAATGGAACTCCGAGAGTAAATGTAAAGGCATACCTCTCACTACATATGCAGTCAAGTCCAAGATAGTTAAATGCTCTTAAAAATGCTGCAGGCTGAAGATGGTGCCCAGTGGTAGTTAAGTCCTCAGGATGCAATGAGTTTCTCAAGTGTTCTAAAGAACGAATCCTACAACAAAATAAATTGTCTAGTTATCTATTGTCCAATGCACTAATGAATAGTAGTATTATAAATGCAGCTGACCTATTGATAAGTGCTACATGGAAGGTTCTAATGCTTACCCACGGCTTAGATACAAGTAGACCAAAATGTTAGCAATCCGGAATTCACGGTGTAAGCAGCTCGAAGGCTGCGTCTGAAAATCACGCTCGCGTTTTGAAACTTCTTGTAATACACAGGCTAAAGGCTCCGGCCGCCAGTAGAAAGCTGCGGGCGGAGCGTGCCTCTCAAGGGTTAAGGTGGGCTATGCTGTCACTAGGGAAGCCGACCCAGACTGCGGACTGATATCTAGGGGGCTGCTTGCAATGATCACGCTAGAATGGGCAACATAGATGACGGACTATGTGCTCTAATCTGAGAACAAACAGGTTATACAGGAATCGATATGGTGCATGGGCGCCATCATGGAATGGAGTTTGATAACACTACTGCTTATGTACCTAGTGTAATGAGATGTAACCAACATTAATGAAGATATTGGAAAATAGGACGTTCCATGGTAGCAATGTTAAATGATGAGTCAAGTGCAATGGTGGTGTATATAGAGCAAATTTTGTGATATTCTGCTGCTGACGAATGTCACAAAAAATGGGTTTAAAAAGGGCATTCAGGGCCTTTGGACCTCCGTTTTCGCCCCAAACTTCACAGGGAGGTGGCGCAGCGTCTGGTGCTGGTGGTCGGCGGTCCAAGCAGGTTTTCCCGAACTTCACGGATGATTATAACGGATTAATACTAGGCCGTGTTGGAGCTCACTAGGAAGCGGCCATCTTGGTTGGCACTCTAGCGCCCTCGACCCTTGGCCTTGATCGGCGTTCTCTCCTCTGGGGCTCATGGGGTGTACTCAAAGGGGGCCAGCTTCTTCCTTATGTCCATGTACCTCGACCCCTCACTTCACCTTTGCGGTTAGATCTGTAGGGCGGCTTGTGTGACCTCGGACGGATATTGCTTTGTCCCCCGGAACTGATGGAGACCATCTGGGAGGGGGAGGGGGGGTCACGAGCCCAGGGCCCCAATATCGGACACAGGCGCCTCCTTGCTGTCTTTATTTACTTCCGAGGTGGGGGGCCCTTATGGTGTGCCTTGGACCCAGCTTAGTCATGGTGTGCTCCTGAGGGTCCTCCAGGGTTTCAACCCCCGATCAGGAGGCAACCTCTGTTTTCCAAGTTGACTTCTCTGGGTTCATCCCTTGCCTGGGTTGAGCATGTTATGGCGGGGCGGGCACACACCCCTGTGAACAACTCGGGGGGGGGGGGGGCACATGGGGGCCCTTGCCCCGCCTCCTCTCCTGTTTTTTTCCTGTTGGGGGCCCCTGATTTTGGGTGCTTCTGTGATCCACCTACACTCCTGTAGGTGGCGCTATCAGAGTGCTGCGGGTGTCCTGATTCACTGTGCTCAGGGGGAGGTGGGCACCCACGCCTGTGCTATCCCAGGGGGACCACACCTCACCCCCGGACCTACCATCCCACTCCTCCTTCCAAGCGGCCTTGCTGAGTAGTCACCCCTTCAACCTCCTTTACCGCCGGTGGGCCCTCCAGCCTGTGTCCTCCTCCTGCTGGAGAATCCAGCACCTTGGGACCTTTCCTCCTCCTCCATGGGCCTCTTGCATCCCTGGCCGCACTTCCAAGTCCAGGGCAGGCCGGACTCCCGCTCCAGCGAATTCCTGCGGTGCCCCCCATGCCTCTTGTACCTCTGGCACCTCTTTCCACAGACGAGGCCAGCGAGGGACGGCCCCAGGCAGAGCCACAACGAATCCACAAGGGGACTGGGGACGGAGGCTGCTTTAACCCCCAGGGCACCCCACTTTCTTCTGGTGGCGGGGGTTGTTGCCTGTCGTTTTCCGGCGCAGAGTGCCTCACTCCTTACGGAATCCCTGATTGACTACTCTCTCAGCAAAGTGGGTGTGGCACCCCGGACAGCTCCTGCCATACCAAAGCAGGAGGGAGACACCTCCCCGCCACACACGTCCAAGACGCCTCTTCGTCGGAGTCCTCCACACTCTGTGTCATGCGACCCAGGGGCAGGTTCATCCCCCTTCACGGGCAAGATTGGGCCCCCCCGCCCCAAAGATGGGCCGTGCCAGAAGCCCTGTTACACTGAGGCCCTCTCCTGGTGCCCCACGCTCCGCAAGCGCCCTCCGGGGCTCTTTCTCCTCACGGCTGGGGGGTGCCCTGGAAATCAACCCCCCCACAGATGATAGGGCTGGGGGACGGCTGCTGTTCCTCTGGTGGCCTCCCGCGATTCGGGAGGCCGCTGGAATGTACTAGTGAGCTGCACCACTCTCTGTCCACCCAGTGAAGTGCCTCTCTCCTGGTGCTCTGTGCCGGCTGCAACACTCCCCGCTGACTTCAGTCAGGCTTTCCTCCCATTTCTGTGCACCCTCCGTCCAGAGAATTGGACCGGGTGGTACCCCCAGCCTTCGCACGTCCCGCAGTGGATTTATTCTCTTCAGATGGGAGCTTCTGGGGAAGGGGGGGGGGTCTCAGCCCGCAAATAGGCCCTGTGAGGAGGAGAAGTTCATGGAGACGTCCGCATCTCCACTCCCCCTGGTGGCCATCCGCAATACTGATTTTGACAGAGACCCCCCCCCTTGTCGCCACGGCATGAACATCCTATCTGCTGTGCCTTTCACCCATTCTGCACTATACTGTTTGAGCTTGGGCATGTGCTTTGGCAGTGTCTTACATAAATGCATCAGAGGAGTGTCTCCCATTGTGACGAGTCGCAATTGACTGTGAATACTTACCAGGTTTTGTAAAATACCACTTTTCAATATTCTTAAAACAACAAATATGAGCGCGCTCCAATCAATCGCCGCTCAAGCCACTACCTTTTCAATTATCTCTGTCTTCTTTGGATTGGTACCAACCACTGCCCTATATAGTCCTTTTAGCTCCTTAACTTCATTTCAATTCCTTCACAACTTGTATCACTTTTCAAGACCTTAACTCTGCACATCAGACAGACTAGTCGACTTTACACATTTACTAAAAATACTCTGTGATCACCCTTTTTTCTTCTCGCCCCTATTCAAATATCCTGTCACAGGATTTAAATTGTCTCCTTATGTGAACCTGTTCACACGTAGCCTAAAGACTCCTGCTGGAGTGTGAGACGACTTCTTCTAGAGCTCTATTGAGCCAGGCTTCTATCTCCACACAGTATTTCCTGTTACTTTTAAATGACCACAACCCCGTCCCCTTAATTTGCCGTTCACCTCAGTCTACTCACCATTCAGTCATTATTTGAAAGGCCTTTGGTATCGTCTCCTCCTTCAACCGACCACTTTCACCTTCCATCCGCAGAGTGCCCGTCGAAACCAGGTAGGGATTTCGTCAAAGAGGAACCCTGCCACTGTCTCGGTTTTTCTTGCAAGATTTCTATTCTGCCGCTCTCCATAGGAAACCCTGTGATCTTCCGGCTAGATGGCGAAGGATGTCTGATCCTCTGAAATTCTGGAGGTACTGGATTGATGGGTCTGGAACCATCCTCTGCTACCACGTGAACTTTGACCCTTGGCGGGTACCGTGTCATGACGTAGAAGAGATGCAGAGTAACTCTTTACACCAAATAATCAAACCAACTCTGGAAAATGGCAGTCTTTTTACTGTTTTATTATCAATTGTCTAAAACAGGAATTTACAACAGACGTTGCACAGCATTGTATCGAAGCATTTCATAAAAAACTAAACTTTTATAGTAAAAACCCATCATATATGTGGCGTCCTACTACGTGGCAAGTAAGTAAAAACCTATGGGGGGGTTGTGCTTGGCTCAAAGAGATCATCGAAGTACACTTTCTATAAGGGATCAGGTTGTGATTGGGTCACTACAGTCAGGTGGACAACTCATGCCCACCCCTAGTGCAAGTCATCTTCAACAGTTATTAGAAATATGCCAACATCATTGGCTCTCAAACTATAAGGCCCTTCGTTATATGGCCCTCTACAATTGGTTGGCACGCTTGTGCCTTTCTGGAACATTCAGCTCACTAGCAGCACGTAAACCCATACCCAGGTGCTAGGAGGTGGACTGGACTGTACCTCCGCACCCAATTAGCCCAATAGATCTCATCACCCATGCCTTCTGCCATGAAGATTGTCTTTGAACTTGGCCTTGCTGCAATGCATTCTCATCTCTGATATTATAGTTATGGAACTGTTTATTTAAAAAAAAAATGTAATTTTAAAATGGTGTAGTTTGTATTATAAAACTTTTCATGTTTGATTTTCTTATCATACATATTAAGAACTTGTAGGCAAATTTAGTGCAATAATAAAAACAAGCAAATAAAGAAAGAAGATGATGGTTTTGGGATATAGTCATCCCTGTTATCTCTTAGGTGAGGTCATCTTTTATCTAATTCGTTTCAGCAGTAACTAAGGTCCCTGGATTCGCCATGAGAGTTATGTGATTCCAGAACTGAATGATAACAGTTGTTAGGCTTCTGTTAGTCCCTGATAATATAGTGTTCCATCTGTCGTGGGGATTCTGGTCAGTGCCACGTTTAGATATAATTTCTCTGAGCAGTGCTCTTTTGTCTGAAAATGCCGGACAGTCCATCAGAACATGGTGTAGAGTCTCAAAAGTCTATTTTTCTTTGCAAAATCGACAATATGCTTCCGCTTTGAGGATCTCCCTGTTTGTCGCCAAAAGTTGACGTGTCGGTAATGGGTTGAACCGTAATCTCATAAATTGATCTCTGATCATCCGATCCGGTAATTGCGTCAGGTATGATGGAAGTTTGCTAAGGGCACGGATATCTAGTTCACCGTTCAAGTTCATCTGATACTGAGATTTCTCAGATAAGGTACGTATCCAGTCATTTAGTTGTATTCTTTTTTTGGCGCATTGCGGCCGATTCAATAGCATCTCTTGTGTTATGTTATTTGCTGCCATAAGATTTTTGACTGTATTTTTCCATATGATCAATACCGTATTGGCCACTGCATTAGTCTCCTCTTGGAATATTTTGAAGGCTCGGATGTCGTCATCGTTTATCATTTTTCTGTAAAGATCAATTTTTCCCCAGTCGACTATAGATCGAAGAGATTGTGTGGCGATCTCATGTCTGATTCTCATCATCGGGAAGGATTTGGGAAGACCCAAAATTTTCCGCCAAAAGAGGCCTTCCAGGACATCCCATGTCGTCTGGTCAAGATTGATCATAGGCTCGCTCCCATATGTGACGATAGCAGACACTTTCTGTCGATAGATTATAATCGGTTTCATCGAAAATTTTCCACATTTTCAATGTAAGGTTAGACTTGTCGGGCCAAAGAAGACATTTTGGATCTTAGGTGGATTTGCCAATCTGACTCTACTTTCGATTGGTTCACTATAATTCCTAAGTACTTGATGGATGTTTGTTGAATCAGTTATTTGCCATTCAGGTAGAAGTTGAAAGATTTGTTTTTAAGTTGTCGCACACTCGTCAGGGCCATGATTTTCAATTTAGCTGTGTTTATCTCCAGGTAATTTTGCAGCATATAGGATTCCAAATCATTTAAGCTTCTTTGTAACCCGATCTGGGTTTTATCGAGGATGACAATGTCATCTGCGTACATGAGGTGTGGAATCTGTGTGTTGTTTAGTTTGGGCAGATTTGCCATGTGAAAACGAGGAGGTTCTGGAATTTCTGAGGTGTATAAATTCAAGAGCGTTGCTGCGAGAGGGCAGCCCTGTTTTAGCCCATTTTCTGAGATTATGGGTGCTGATAATTGTACATTTTGTGATAGCCTGATCCTGAGTGTTGTATTGCTATAGAGCTGTTTGATGGGTTCCAGTATCGTCATTGGGCAGTTTCAGTTTTTCCCAAAGTTTCACTCCTTTCACCAGGTCAAATGCCATGTGAAGATCTATAAATGCGGCATAGATGGTGTATTTAGTGGTCAATGCTTCATGTTTTAACAAATTCAGGATCATTAGATTGATATTGGTGCCTGTATTTTTTGTGAACACTGTCTGTCTTGTGTCAAATTTCATATTTTCTTTGATCCATGTGTTGAGTTTGTTGAGCAGGAGACTGGCAAAAATGTTCCCAATCGGGTCCAGTAAGGAAATAGGTATGTAGTTTGATGGAATTTGCCTATCTCCGGTTTTATAGATTGGAATCAAGGTGGCCGTTGTCCAAGTGGTAGGAATTTGCTTACATTCTTCAATGGAGGAAAATAGGTGCATACATAGGGTGGCCCATTCATCCAGATATTTCTTTATGAGTGCATTGCACAGACCGTCGGGCCCTGGAGCTCCGGGTATATTAAGTTTCTTTATGATTGTTAACATGGAACCATGGCTCATGGAGGTCCGCCGTGGACTAGGGTCTGGAGGTTCAGCATGTGGAGATTGTTCAGTCGTTGTTCATTTGTGGATAGTCTCATAGTGGCTAGTCCAGGTGGCTTCTGAGATCCCTTGGGGATCATTTTGTGTTGAGTATTGGTTTGAGGATTTAGTAGGTTGCACAATCCTTTCGTGTTAGATTTCAATAGATAAGATTGTTTCTGTGTCGTTCTGTAGTAGCAATGCTTTTGCATTTTTAGTCCAATTTCTTTAAGTTTGCTTCGCTTTACCGATGAACCCTGTTGCATTGTGCGTGTTCTTTCTTTTGATTTCCATTATCTTTCTCCTAAGTTCTTTTTTCTTTTCGACAAGCTGTGTGGGTTAAATGCATGGTTGTGAGTTTTCTTGGTAATATCTTGCTTGTGTGTTATTTGCAGGGAGGGTCTTAGGATCCACTCATAGTTCACTTTGTTCATGCCAACCTGGGAGGAACCAGTGTAGATATTTCTTAGTTGCTTATTTGGTTGCCATTAATACGTAGTCTAGAAACTGGAGTGTTGGTTTCGATCTGGGGCAAATGAAGTATTTCTGTTAAGGTGTGAGTAGTATCCCACTTAATGCTGGTAATATGGCGGTCGCTATTTTCTGATCTTGTGTTGTCTTGTGATAGTACTTTGGGAGTAAGAGTTGGAGACTTATATATGTAATCTAGTGTCACTGACAACTTGCCAGATGTCCAAGTTGTAGTTGTTTGCTTTTGTTTCTTCATGTTGGTACAATTCAAGTGTCTAAGTTCTATTTCTTTACTCCAAATTTTCACTCTTGACGAAAGTTGAGATTTAGGTCAAGGTACTCCCTGGCTGTCATATAAGTGGATATTTAAGTCTCCACATATGATTATTTCAATGTTGTCTATTTCAGTGGTTAGTTTATCTATGGCAGAGAAAACGGTGTCAATAAATTCGTCTGGATCGCCACAGGGTTCCAATAAAGATTGCATATGCCTAATTTCTGTGTGGACACTGAAGATGGGGAGGCATTTGTCAGGCCAGTGGTGGGAAATTCCAAGGTCGTCAATTGAATCAAAGAAGAGATGTTGATGGATTCCGTCATGCATACGCCATTGATTTTCCTGTGAGCGTTTTTACTAAGAGGCTCAATTAGTTGGTTGCTCTCTTTATTTTCCAAAGTTGGATTGGAGGTAGGCACTGTTTTGAGGGATGTTTGAGTGTTTGTATGAACCTGATTTTCTATTGGTTGCGTAGAGGCTGGCAAAGTCTCCGGCTCTGTACAAGATAGATCTTCTTTGACAGTAGATTTGATGTCGTCAATCTCAGATGAAAAGGACATGGTAGGTAGCCGGACATTCGGTTTCAGTGCTTCTATAGAGATCGATGAGTGAGGATCTTCTGGTAATGGTGGCTCAGGGAGTGGGCTTGCTATAGAGTACGGACTTGTGGTAGAGTGGTGAGTCTTGTTCTTTGATTTCGTCATGGGTCCGATAGCTGAGGCCATGAGAAGACTGTTTGGTGGGTGTATATAATTCTGTGACCAGCAGGGTGCTTGGTAAGTGGGTGCCTGAGGGCGTAATTGCAGAGGGAATGCTGTAAGTGACAAGCGGGGTGATGCTGACTAGTCAAACGCTACCATCCCTCCGGACCTCACAAATTCCACTAAGGAGTGGTGGGTACGAAGGTCGGTAGTCTGTAATATGCAGTCTCGGCAAGGGCAATGGGGTTAGACCCAGCAGAGTCAGACTTGCGTACTTCTCAATCAGATATTCTTTCCGTATCAGATAACAGAATGGCGTTGGTTACTTGTTATTTAGGCACGAGCAGGATCAAGTCCCGCAGTCTCATGCTCGTGTATCAAAGTCTCACTGCGCAGTGTTCCAGTATGTTAGAGTGCTGTCCGTGGCTGGAACTCATGCGGGTGGGATCAAAGGGGAGACCCCGCAATCTCCCGCTCGCGAGCTTCTGAAGTCACTCGTACTTTCGGCTTAACATGTGATGGTCGGTTCACAATGTAGAGCAGCGAGAGTTCAGGTAGGAAGAGACAAAAGGGCTTAACTGTGGTCTCATGGCTGGTCGCCTGGGTGAGTTCAACAGCGGTTCCCGCGAAGGTTCAAATGGTCAGCTCGCCTCACACAGGTGATGGGATCTCAGTGAGGCTCAGGAGAGTCCAATACAATTCTCAGACGAGTGTCTTCGGGAGGTGGCGAAGCAGCGAGTTACGCGAGTACACAATCGGGTGGATGTCGGTGAGCTGAGGGGCGAATAACTGGTTGTCAAGTGAGACAGGGATGAAGTTTCACGCCGTCATACCGTCAGACCAGAGACCAGCGACTCTGCAACCTGACTCTGCGGCCCGCTCCATGGCCGGTTCTGGGTTATGTACAGTCAGGTAGGCAACCAGGAAGTAGCAAGTGTAGAAAGACTGCAGCTCCTCCCAGGCAAACAGTAAATGACAAGAGACTATGCGACCCGACTCCACGGATATGGAACTGTTCGCTATGAATGAACTTGCACTCATAGTGTTCTTTCTTTGCACCTTAACAAGGGATGATTCAGCATCTCCCGTTCACTGTTTCTTCAAGGATAGATAACCAGTTCTTTGGCTGCTCCAGCCTTGACACCAGGCTAGACTGCCCTTCTCGATTCTTCCCTGCTCCCAGCTAATTCTCTGCTGCGACACAGCTCTCAGCCCTTCTCTTCATGGTTTGAACTTATTAAAATTGTGACACCCATCTCCAGCTTCTTTATAATGGTGGCTCCACCTGCAGTCTATTTACTACGTATAGTTAGCTTCTATGATCACTTAGACTACTTGCGTTGCTGCATCTGTACAGTTATTGAACGATTTGCATTTTCTGCAGTGCTCTTCACACGTGCAATCTTTGTCTTGCATATGAAAGTTAATTAAATTCTTACTTCGTCATCAGTTTCTATAAGGTCCAAACATTGGGCCTCATTACGAGGTATGCCGGTAAGGGAAAAACGATGCCGGTATGTAAATACCGGCATCATTTACCGTTCCGTAGCATTCCGACCCTCAAACCCGGTATTAGCGGCATACCAAACAATGGTGCCGCTAATAGCGGCATAGGCGCGTGCACGTGCCCCTTCAGGGAGCAAATACCGGCATGCCGGTAATAGGGGGTAATTCCAACCCACTCATACATGCAAATACCGGCATCGCGAAGCCGGTAATCACGGCCTGCACGATGCCGGCCATACAGGCATCTCAGACCACCCGCAAACAGCAAGCAAGATACAAGGCAGCTGCCAAAGGTGCACACAATCCCCACAAGTGGAGTCAAAGGAGGCTGTGCCAGTATGAACTGAGCACACCCACACACCACAAACCCCCCTCCCCCCCCCGCCCGGTGTAGGCAATGCAGAGTTGCCCAGTACAAAAGGAGCACAACTAAACACCACACCCCTTCATACACCAAAATGCCACCACTAGCATTTGCAAACATGGCGCAGGAGTACCTGCCTATACTGATACAACAACTGCAACAACTGCAACAACAACAACAACAGCAGCAAGAGCAGGCAGCACAGAGGAGACACAGGAGGAGAAGGAGGTTGAGACAGGCCCATCCATTACTACCAGCGCAGCCACCAGAGCCTCGTAGGTAGCCAGCAATACCTCGCAGCAGACCCAGCCCATTCAACCCTACCCCTGAGCAGATCCACACCCTGTACCGGTTGGACCGTGACACCATCACCACCATAGTGCACATGATACAGAACGACATTGCCAGCCACATACAAATATGCGCTGCCATCCTCCCACTACTAAAGGTGGTGCTGTGCCACACTTCCTGGCCACAGGCACCTACCAACACACAGTGGGCCAGCTGCATGGCATTTCACAACCACTATTTTCACGCATGCTGAACCAAGTGCTGGATCCCCTCCTGAAGCACGCAAGCACCCACATATCCATACCATGGACTGCCCAGGAGATAGCCGAAACCAAAGTAGGCTCCCATGCACTGGCAGGCATGCCCAATTGTGTTGGTGCCATCGACTGCACCCATATGGAATTGATTGTCCCCCATGCCATAGAGGCTGTGTACCGCAATCGCAAACACCACTCCATCAATGTGCAAATGGTATGTGACTCCAGGAAGATCATCACCCATTGCTGCGCCCGATTTCCTGGATCAACACATGATGCCGTGTTACTAGGTAAATCCACGGTACCCTATCAAATGGAGCGACATGCCGGACCACGTGCCTGGCTGCTTGGTGAGTTGCACAACCGTCCCTTGGCAGTGCTTTGGGGTACTGATGTGTGGGGATGCATGAGGGGGGGCAATACTGCACCTGGGTCGGAATAGCCGGTGATTGGAGAATGCATGCAGGGCCAAACACTCCTCAAACGGTACATGACACTTCACTGGGCCACATATCACAAATAATGCATATCAATGAGAACAAGTAAGAGGCACAACCAGGCCACCATGGTTATGGCAAGCAATGCATGAATGAACAGGACGGCAAGTGTGGCTATGTGGGCAGTGTGACCATGCATAGTAAATAATGAACAGCATGAATTGGAGTCAAAACATTGTTGCACTACCACAACATATCTGCCTTAGCATGCATGATTACACCCTGCATCATCTACTGAATGCCAACCAGACTACCACACCTCATGACAGTACAGATTGCACCTAGATAACATTTTTTCATGTTTACAGGGACATGTGCATGGCCACACCAAATAGCTGGCGGCATGACTGTACTCCCTGAATTACAGGAGTTCAGAGTGACACACACCTATTTGAATCTGCTTGCTGGTGATGGAGGATATCCCTTGAGGCCGTGGCTACACACCCCTGTAACTAAACCCCAGAATGGCCATGAGGAGGAGTACAATCGTGTGCACACCCGTACCCGTGTTGTCATCGAGCAGACCTTTGGCCTGTCGAAGTGGCGGTTCCGCTGCCTCAGCAGGTCTGGTGGGGCACTCCTATATAGGCCAGAGAAGGTGGCAAAGATCACCATGGCCTGTGTCATGCTGCACGACATGTGCATCCGGAGAAATGTACCATTGTCACCTGACATTGACATGCATGGGCCGGGTGAGGATTATGAGGACGGAGGTGAAGTAGCCCCACTGCCAGTATGTGATGCACGGGATGGCCATGCTGTACGGCAAGCACGAATTCAAGTATACTTCTGAAACACAGGGACTATGTAAGACTTGTGTCAGTCAGACACTGGGCCAATATGAACAGCACACAGGGAATGTTGGGAGTTGGGCACTGAACACCGTAACACATTAAATGGATGCACACGAAAAATAACAATGTCCAGCCATGGATTTTTCTTCCCACAACTTGTGTATTATTTAAAACTGCAAAAATGTGCCCACTCCCCCCTCAAAAAATCCCTCACCCACCCCACAAACCCCAGAAAATACCCCAACAAACTCCCTCACCCACCCCACAAACCCCAGAAAATACCCCAACAAAATGTAGTTCTTCACATTGTCATTGGCTATACTGTTATTTCTTTGAGACTTTTGGGTCTGGGGGTGCCATGGCCGAGCGCCGTGCGCTCCTGTGCGTTAACCGCACAGGGCTCGATTGCACCGAGGTGGAAGGGGTTGTTGTAGTGGAGGTGTCTATTGTCAGTCCCATGGCTGGGCGAAGGTGTTGACGCTGCATTTGCGGGATGTTGGCAAGAAGGGCCTGTGTCAGTGACCCCATGCACTCCCTGAATGCACACGTAGATGCCTCCACAGCAGCTGTATTGGCTGCAATGGCCGTGGCTATGGCCCTCATGGCTTCATTACCAGCGTCGACCTGTCGATGCATGATTTGCAGCATTGACTCTTGGCGGGCCTCTACCCTTGCCAGGCGAGCCTCGAAGGAGGTGTCGGCCGCAGGTGTACTGGTGGCTGGCAGCGTGGTGGCTGGCACGGTGGTGGAAGGCACCTGCGTGGGCTCCTCGTCCTGGGCACTGTCCTCCTGGAAGATCCCAATGTCTGATTCTCCAAGGTCAGAGTCATGGAGACACGGATCGTCCAGGCTCTCAGAATCCGCAGGTGGGTGGGGGCTGGCAATGGGGGTTGGGGTGGGTATTCCAGACATGATTCCAGCCTCATCATCCGCCTCTGTGGACACAACGTCCGTGGTGGCTGGCGGAACGGCTCCCACTGTTGTGGGTGCCTGCTGCTGTTCTGTCGCTGCAAGTGCTCCCTGCAGGGTTGATGCCTTGCGTGGCACACTGGGTATTGCTGCAGGCATTTTCTTGGATGGGGGGTGGCGGTGGCCCTGTCCCTTTGCGTGCACTGGATGTACTCGCACCCCTGTCCTGTGTTCCACCTTCCTCATCGGTGCCTGGGAGATAGAAGAGATGCAGGTCATCAGTGATGTTGTCAAATGGCAGCTATGATGTATTGCGGTGTGATATGTTCATACATTCAGGCATCATTTCATTTCTGGTGTGTGGCATTTGGTGTACTGAGGGGACATGTTGGCAATCAATGCATGGCTGGTGGCACAGCTTTGGTTTGGTGTCTGTGTGGTGGGTCCCATGGGCATGGTTGGGTCATGTTGCACCTCTGTTGGGATTGGGATTTTCACTCAGCATGCGTGTGGTGCAGGCTGTGGCACTCATTATTCTATGGATGTGTTGATGTAGCCTTGGAACATGCATTGCCTTGCCTAGTCTTACTTCCTCATCACTTGTGCCACATCATGTTTTGGTATACGTGGATGTGATGGTTCACTCACCTTCCTCTGTGGTAATTGCAGCGCCGAACTCCTGGTCTCCTATTCCCTCTATGGATTCCGGGTCAATGAATGCACTTGCGGTCTCCTCCCATGCGGTGAGCTTCACAGGGGAGTGTGGGCCACCGCCTGTCGCCATTTCAGCCCTCCTGTTCTCCGCCAGGATCTTCCTGACCCGGAGGCGGAGGTCGTCCCAGCGCTTCCGGCAGTCACCTACACTTATTGGGGTGCTCCCCACTGCCAACACCCTCTGAGCGACCTCTTGCCAGACCTGTTTTTTTTGTTTTGTGCCGCATGCTTGATGTCTGTGCTCCTGATTGTGTCTGCATGCTGTTCAAGGGTGTTAGCAAGCATAGTCAGTTCAGCATCAGAAAAAGGATTTACTGGTGGCTTCGACATCCTGCTTCAGTTGTGGCACACAACAACACAAGTGTAGTGGTGGTTATGGAGGATGGCAATGGATTGTGTTTTTAAAGATTGCCGCCGGCTCATTTACCGTTCCGGCGCGATGACGTAATTTTCGGGTCCTTTTTTGCGACCACGGTAATACCGTGCCGGTATTACTGTGCCGGTGTTTAGTGGTTGTTATGACGCGGTTACGAAATTGGCGGTACCCGCAATGCCGGTATAGGGGGGTTGGTGGCCCGTTACCGACATGGCGGTTTTGCCACTACCGGCATGGGGTAACGTGCGTGCTTGCGCACTCGTAATCACCCGCTATTAGCGGGTTCATACGAGCACGGACCCGATCATTCCAGCATGCCGGTAATGAACCCGGTTTTACCAGGCAACTCGTAATGTGGTCCATTCTCTTCTTCAGGCAGTCTTCTAAGTGCGTCACTCTCGTTTTTGTGACGTCACCATTTCTTTCTCTCTTTTTCATATTCCTTCGGGGATCTCCTCCAAGAGACAGTCATCTCTTCGGGAATACATTTGATAGGGTTTTCTTAGTGGATACCTTTTCTCGAAGATTCGCCGTGGAATAGTCGCAATCGCTGGTGTCACAATTTCTGACTTCCAGCATATAGGTGTGAAGGGGGTGGGACTTCCTGCAGGGGCACTTACCTTCTTCTTTCCATTGCCACATGTTAAAGAAGGGAGCGATAGAAACCAATCCCCAACACCTCTGGGGCTCTGGAGTTTATTCCAGATACCTTCTGGTTTGAAAGAAGACAGTGTTAGAGGCCAATCCTGGATCTGCATCTTTTGAACAAATACTTAAAGTCCCAGATGTTCTGGATGGTCACACTGCAACACTGTCACGCTCACCTGATTCCCACGGAGGCGCAGGTCTGGCTTCGAGTGCTGATGCTTCTTCAATGGTGAAGCGCAGGACTCTGATGATGGACAGGAAGGGCCCCTCTACTCTGGCTTTTCTGGCTCGCAGGAATATTCCCCTGTGCGTGAAAAGGGAGTATTACCTACTGACGGAATAATGCTCAAGCCTCCCACTCCCTTCCAACCCTCCTCGATACCCTTCCACGATTCCCCGTGAAGTCTCACCTTAGGGTCTGGAAGGATGAGTTCTCCATCCTGCTTCTGATGCAGGGGCGCGTTGAAACCCAGTTACTTCACTGGATTGAGGTTTGATGGGAGTTCAAAATAAGCTTGACTATTCAGGTGAGGCGCTGTAAGAGTTCTGTTGCAAGTTCAAAAGTTCAAGCTTAATAATAATGTTCATTGTCTTATTGCAGCAAGCGCTAATGCTTATGTCTTTTTCCCCTTAGGGGCCGGGGTTCGGAATGCCGGAGATATGGCGCCGACCCGAAGTGTAAGTTCTGGATGAGCGTTCAGGTAATGTCTTTGCATTCGCTCATTCAATGTCTGTCTTTTTTCCCCATTGGGGCCGGGGTCCGGAATGCCAGGAAGCGGCAGGACCCGAAATGAAATGGGAATGACCCAACAGGTAAGTCTTAGAAGGAAACTGAGCTTTTCCTATTTCCCTTCCTTCTCTCACCTTGTTTTCTTGTCTTTTCTCTCTAGGCTCTGGGAAGTGGGTGCGGATCCGGATGATCGCTGCTGAAGATGGAGGCGCCCAGGAAAGGTGAGTGAAATGCAGCGCTGCAGCGATCGAAGCGAAATGCTTTTAAAATGATGTCTTCCCTTTCAGGGTCGTCGGTGTGATGACCCCGTGATGCAGCTTTAGCAGGTAAGGTCTTCTTTCTTACCAATTTTCTCTTATCTCCCTTTGCAGGCAACCCAGGATGCTGACAGGCGTGGCTGAAGTCCAGATGCAGGAGCTGACACGGTGAGCGTCCAGCTGCGAGGAGCAGAACAACGCGAAGCGTGAGTTGCTGATCGTGCGTGGTTTAAATAGCTTTGGAAGAAGTTAAAGGCATGTATCCTTCCACCGATCAGGTATGTATCCTTCCCCGACCACACCCAGGTGGAAAGTAGTCCCACAGGTAAAGTAGTTCCATTCAGGCCTCGAGAGGGCCTGGATGTAGCAGCATGGTCTGCATCAGGTAAGTGCACATTAAAACACTTGAACACATGTCTAGCTTTATGAGCCTGGCGCCTAAGGCGCCAGGACAGGGGTCCAACATGAGCCTGGCGCCTAAGGCTCCAGGACTGTGTCCAAAGGGCCCCAGCTTGGGCCCGCTGGCACTTCCCTGGGGGGAATGATGCCTGCCTCCGGGGTTGCTAGTTCGGACCTGGCTCCTTGGAGGTAGGCATCATGACAAACACATGCTCATACAGCTGGAAGAAGGGGATTTTTTGTTTGTTGTTAAAACAGTTTTTTATTGACTTTTACGTTACGAACCATACAGCACAACAAAGCCCCCTTACACGGGGCACAACAAACACCCAACTCCCCTTCCGAACCCCACATATAAACCACAATAACGCGTCAGCATGCCCGAGTCACAGCAAAAGTTCCAACAAAATGAAAACCTATAGTGCACTATTACTATGAGGGCAATAGCCCCGAGGATGATCCACACCAAAGCGAAGGGAGCGTCCCAATTCAGTGGCCGAGCACCTTGAAAGCATTATCGAATTATTTTCCTGGAGCACCTTGGGATGACGAGACACTCCCGCAGCGAAACCCGTCAGATATGTAGCTCCTGAAGGCCACCCAATAGTCCCTGTGTCTGCCACTGGAAGGGAGTGACTGGTTTTACTGTGTTTCTCTTTGTTCACACACTGACATAGAGTTCACCCAATGGTGTAAGGTGAGGGACACAGCCGCCCCCCAGGCACGGGCCACCAATGACCTAGCGACCACAGTGGCCATGCTCACCAACCACTGTTAGATTGCAGTTCCACCAATGCCAACAACCAAGTTTCAGGAGTGAATGGGATCGGATCATCTATTATCTTCTCCATAGCTTCTGCGATGGCCCTCCAAAAGGGTTGAATAAGAGGACAGAACCAAGCCACGTGATAGAAGTCAGCCGTGATCTGTTGACATCTCTTACAGTTCGAAGACCAAAGTGGGAATAATTTGTGCAAGGATAAAGGAGAGTAATATAGCTGGTATAGAAACTTGTAATAAATCAAGCGAAATCTGCTATTGATGGAGATCGATTTGGACTGACTCAGTATAGCACCCCATTGAGTCTCCATGAGAGATTGTGTTGAACAGCCCTCCCATTTAGTCCTATATTGGGATGATGAGGGGGGCATCAACAATCGAGCCATACCATACAGGGATGAGACCGCCCTTCTAGTAGACGTCGGGCTTGTGACGTATTCCAAGATTGGGGAAACCGCCGGCGATAAGGGGAAATCAGGCCATCTTGATCTTGGCACCTCACGAAGACGGAAGTACAGCAGCATAGTGAGTGGAGACCAGTCATCCCTGGACTTAAGTTCCTCCCAAGTTATGAATTTACCAAGTGGCGCGACATCCCCCAACGTGTAGACGCGCAAGGTCTGGAAGTGCTGAATAAATATATGCTCGAATGTGAGGGGGATCCCACAAACCCTATATATGGCCAGCAGCGGAGAATACCACGGACCCAACCCTGCCCATTTCGCCAGCTGATCCCAGGCCTTCAACGTGATCTCCAGAGGCTGAACCTCCACCTTTACATGACGCTCCCGGACAGCCCAAAGAAAGCCCCGTAAGTCGTCGGTCTGAGCGATGGCCCTCTCGAGATGGGAATGGGGACAGCTATCCGTGGGGGACCACCACCAGGTCGAATATTGGATCTGAGCAATAAGATGGTAGAGAAAAAGATTGGGGACATCCAGCCCTCCCTGAGCGTACGTGCAGCACAACGTGCGTAGAGATCTGCGAGGACGTTTTCCTGCCCAGATCAATTTGGACATCAGAGCCCTTACGCGTTTTCAGAAAGCTGTAGGGGGCCATACTGGTACGTTATTGAAGATGTATAGTAATTTCGGCAAGATAACCATTTTAGATAAAGAGATGCGGGCCGCCTGAGACAGGGGAAGTCGTATCCAAGCATCTACCTTATGTTCCAAGTGTTGCAGAGCCGGGATGTAGTTCTCCTCGAACAGGCTAGCAGGAGAAGTGGACACCCTTATGCCTAAGTAGCGGATTCCCCGTGGGCACCAAGCAAAGGCCTCTCCAACATCCTGCAAGGAGACCCCTGAAGTAAGTGGGAGGACTTGGTCATATTTAGACCATTTTATTTGTAGGCCAGAGATGGCCAGAGATGGCCCCGAATGAGGATATTTCCTCCATCACCGGTGGGAAATTAGACCAAGGGTATAACAGCATGTCGTCTGCATAGAGGGAGACAATAGATACGTGAGAACGGATTGTCACTCCACGATGAGAGTGGAACTCTCTCAGGACACAGGCCACCGGCTCGATAGTTAGGGCGAACAGGAGAGGGGGAGAACGGGCACCCCTGCCTAGTTCCCCGAGTAGGGTAAATAGGAATGGATTGAATCCCGTTCGTGTATACCAGGGTACGAGGGGCTTAGTAAAGAAGCTTGGTCCAATAGAGAAACGTGTTACCCACGCCCGAGCGCCGGAGGACTTCAAACAGAAAAGACCATTCAACCGAGTAAAACGCCTTCTCCGTGTCCAAAGCCACCGCAGTGATAGGGACGTCCGGGTTCACATTATGAATTAATGTAAATAACCTATGCAGATTATTTTGTGTCGATCGGCCTAGAATAAATCCCGCCTGGTCAGGGAGAATCAGAGCGGGCATATGTGGAAGAAGCCGGTCCGCAAGCAGCTTCGCTAAGATATTATTGTCAATGTTTATCAAAGACGAGGGACGATAGGATGAGCATTTCCTAGAGTCTTTGTTGGGTTTAAGCAGTACTGTGATCAAGGCCGTCCTACTGGATTCTGGGAGTACCCCAGAGGAGACTGCCTCCTCAAACATGTTACATAAATGGGGGATGAGCAAATCAGGGAAAGCCTTATATAGCTCAGCCATGATCCCGTCCGTACCGGGAGCTTTGCCATTCGGGAGCGACTGTATTACTCTATGAAGTTCCTCTACTGTGGGGGGATCGTTTAGAAGCCCCCCGACCTCTTGACTCAAGCCAGCCCAGGGCTACCCTATCAAGATATTGGGCGACGTCGTCATGCCCGGCCAAGCTACGGGCGGTATACAGCTCTTCATAAAACTGACAAAATAACCCATTTATCCCCTCCACGTCTCTGACAGCCTCCCCCGTGGAGGACTCCACTTCTAGTATGGGTCCCAGACGATTCTCTTGTCTTATGGCCCAGGCAAGGGTCCTACTCGGGCGATCACCCTCCCCGTATCTCGCCGCCAACACCGGGTCACCCAGGAACCTCTCATCGCTGTCCATTAAAGAACTGATTTCTCGTTTTTTCGCCGACAAATCGGCTTGAAGCGCGGGGGAGTCAGACTTTCCCAGAAGGAGCTCCATATTTTTAATATCCTTCTCCATGCGGGCGATTGCCCGGCGAATGCTTTTCAGGACCCCCCCTCCTGAGACATGCACCAACCCCGCAAATAGACCTCAAAAGTCTCCCATAGGACACCCTGACTAGAGACTGAGCCCTCATTCAGCTGAAAAAATTCTCTAATCGCCCGGTGCAGATCCTCCCTAAATGCCCCATCTTCCAGAGCACGAGCTCTGAACCTCCAACGGAGTTGTTTAGGGGGGGATGAAGGGCCCCTAAACCTCACCAATACCGGGGAATGATCCGACAGCGTGCGAGGGAGAATCGCTGTTCTATCTGCTGCCCGTGAAAGATCCGGGGACAGGAAGATATAGTTCGTTCTAGAGGAACTCCCATATACACCAGAATGGTATGTGTATTCATGGGCGTTTGGATGATGCCAAAGCCAGATATCGACCAAGGAGTAGTCTGAAGCTATGGAGTGCCATGTTTGAGCTGGTAAGTGGTCTTGGGGCTGATGTTGACCTGTCTAACGTGGCAGAAAGGGCTAGGTTAAAATCTCCCACCCAAACCACTTTGTACCCCGAAATGTCCGGAGGTGTTCCGAGCATGACAGAAAAAAAAATCGTGAGAGTCATAATTGGGGCCATACATACTTACAAATATAACAGGCCATGCCGCGATCTCACCAGCCACCAGAATAAATCGACCCTCACCATCAGAAACCTGTCTGTGCAGTTTGAATTCCAAGGTTCGGTGAATTTATATTGCCACCCCCCGGGAATGAGTCGAGTAGGAGGAGCCATATCTATGAACACCCCACCCAGACAGGGCGGGGGGGATTGTGATCCTTGCCTATGTGAGTCTCCTGTATGCATAAGACATTGACATGGTGATTCCGAACAAAGTTGGAGATGAGACGTGTCTTTTTAGCATTGGTGAAACCCCAAATGTTCCATGTAAGGAGAACAATCTCAGAATTAACTGGGGTGTGAAGACCCAGTGGAGTGGTCACAGTAAGTGCAAATCAGAAGCAATTGGAAAAACCTGTGACGCAAGGAAAACCCCCAGTAAAGGACTACAGACATTTTACCAAAACTTGACGCTGAAAAAAGCATACATGGCCCGGAAGGGAAAGCCCATCCCCTACCCCCCCCCCTGAACTGGGAGCCATCATACACAGCCCCCCAACAATTGAAGAACTGAAAAAAAAAACTCTCCTCCCCCCCCACGCCAGAAACCCCAACCTACTGGCTAGCAGACCCCACCCCCACCCTCCTACAAACAATCACACAACCTCACAAATCTTAGGTGCCGCTGGGCATGGGGGTGCCAACGGCCGCTGTACCTCCCAATAGCAGAAGCTCATTTACCATATTAAACTAACATATTGGAAATAACACTGTGTGTAACTGGGACCAACAACTGCACAGCAAGGCCCCAAGGCTCGCCAAGGATCCTGCGAGCGGGGCACTATTACATAAGAGACGTCTCCAGAGAGCAATAGACTAGGATGGCTGACGGGGGAGGCCCCCGCATCTGGGAGCTCTGAGGCGAATCGATCCACTGATTCCAGTGTTGTAAAAAATAATGTCTTACCCTGGTAGACGACCCTTAGTTTTGCAGGATACATCATAGAATAGCGTAAAATACTTTTCACCGCTAAGAGAGGCTGCCTCAAGTCCTGCACTTGCTGACTGAAGTCCGTAAAAAGTCTAATTGTGGCAGATCCCCACCGGAGTGATTTTTTTTTTTTCTCCCAAGCGGTACAAAGCAGGATATCCCGGTCCCGATAGTTGAATATACGGGCTATGATGGCTCTCTCCGGTGCCCCCGGAGGGGGTCTCGCCGCCAGGGAGCGGTGGGCACGCTCCACCATGAACATGTTTGTGACAGGAGGGTCGTCGAGGACCTCACGGAGCAGTTTCTCCACGAATACCTCCATGTTGTCGATGGGGGTGGACTCAGCAACCCCTCTGATCCTAATATTATTCCTTCTAGACCGACCCTCCAGATCGTCGTTCTTAGCCACCACACTTTTCACCGTTGTTTGCAGAGACGCCACCTCGCGCTGAAGCACTGTAATCTTGTCCTCCCCCTCACCGATCTGGCGCTCCGCTTCGGACATCCTACCACACAGTTTCTCAATTTGTACAGCGGAAACGTCCACTTTGCATGTTAGCGCATCAATTTTTGCGCCTAGACTGTCTGTACTGCCTTTCAGCGCTAACAGAGTCTGGTTAAGAGCCATAAAGTTGCGAATAATCCGACCTGGCATACTGGTCCATCTTTGCCTGCTTCTTCTGATTGCCCATTCCGGGCTAAGGGCGTAGACCCAAGCCTCGCACAGGCAAGCCCTCAGGATGAAAGGTGTCCCACACAGTGTCCAGGAGGAGGGCAATGATGCGCAACCAAGCTGGGCACTCCAATGCTCCCACCTTTGGGACACCCGCTAACTAGGGAGAAGAGAGCAGAGGGGTAGGCTGCTGACAGTCGAATAGTCCACTATGAGCCCCCCAAAGGGACTGTCCCAGTTCTAGCAGATTCCTGCTGATGATTAGTTGGAGATAAGTGGGCTGCCCCCGCTCAGCACCACCGATCGCCGATTCCGTCCATGGAGTCTCCAGGTCCAAGCATGACAACAACCACCCAGAAACCCCCGGGCAAATGGGACCCCACACTCAGTATCCCCTCTGTTCAGTACTATCGACCATAGAAGGAAGGAAAAGGGGGGGGGGTGCAGGCCCACAGTGAACTCAATAAAATTGCCCAAGCGTGGCGATCCGGTGGTCCAATGTCACAAACCATCAGCCGTCAATGGGAGGAAGGGGGGAGGAGGAGCGGGACCGCAGATGACACAAGTGGGCCACTCAGTGCTTCAATCCACCGATCCAGTCCATAATGTGTCTAGGGCAAGTGGAACTACTACCCAATGATGCGCTCTGCCAGTCCAGCACCGCAGGGCCCGGAGTCCGCCACAGGGCGCGGGCTTCCAGCAGACTCAGTGCAGGGCCCCTCGCACAGTGCCCCCTCAGCTCAATGCCACAACCCATCGACCATAGAGGCAGGGAGGGGGAGGGGTACGGACCCCAGATAGTTTAATAGGATTACCCAAGCGTGGCAATCCTGGTCCATCCGCTCCTACCCCAGAGTAGAGGTACACCCCGAGCAGCCACCCGACTCACTGCACAACAGGATGCCAAACCAGCGGGGTCGGGTGGAGAAGGAGGGCCCAGCAGGATCCTAGTTGCGCTGAGCCCAGCGGCCATACGGGGCGCGAACACGGCTCCACCGGGACAGATGATGGGCTCTGGTGAAGGCGGGTCCGCTCGTGCCGCTCCACAGGAGAGGGGGCCACCCCTCCAGGCACCCGCGAGTAAACAGCCGGCGTCCCGCCAACGCGCGGCAAGACCTCTGAACCCTAATGCCACCAGCGGGTCTCAGAATCCTCCCAGCAGCAGTCAGCCCAGCCACCAATGGGAGAGATGAGCCGGGATTCTCGCCGCTGCCGCCGAAGAACACCTCCACCACGCGATATAGAAGGGCAGAGCAGCAAGGCAAATTCCGGTGGGGGAGGGGAAGCCCACCAAAACAGCCGCGGTGATTGCAAAGAAGATAACCCGCTACTCAGAATCCACAGGTCCTTGATGGCAGGCAATAACAAATCCCCACTCCAGAAATGTTCCAATGCCTCGCTGTGCCAGTCCTCCACCCCAGTGAATGTCAGGGCGGCAGGATTTTAACCATATTTGCGAGCCTATGCAGGAGGACTCTTAGGCTACGGCCATCTTGCAGTGCGCACAACAGCGCCCCCAAGAAGGGGATTTTTTGACATTGCTGGATCTGGAGAACGCCTACTTCCAGATCCACATTCACAAGAAGCACCTCAAATTCTTACGATTCGTGGTTCAGGGTCAGTACTACCTTTGGCCTAAAATCGGCTCTGAGAGCCTTACAAGTGCTTGGCCCGGGAAGCAGCGCACCTTCGTCTGCAGGGTATCCATGTGTACCCTTACCTGGATGATTGGCTTGTTCGATCCCGTTCCCACTCTCTGGCGATCGGGCACACATCAAAGACCGTACATCTGTTGATGGAGTTGGGGTTCCCTATAAACTATCCAAAGTCCTGCTAGATGCCATCTCAGAAGGTGCTGTTTCTAGGAGCCCGGCTGAACACAGTAACGTGTTTGGCATCCCCCTAAGGGAAGAGGGTGGTAGCCATGCAGGGGAAGGTACAGCGTTTGTCATTGATGCAGACGCCCACGTGTGGACCATCAAGTCGCGGCTGGGCATGATGTCCTTCTGCATCAGCCCCTTCCGCCTCTCCAGGAGTTCCTGGATGCAAGGTGCATGCAAGTATGGGGGACTTTTGCAGACAAGATCACCCTCAACGGGGAGTTCCGTCGGACGATGCAGTGGTGGGGTGTACGGCCACATTTCGTCCAGGAGACTGCTTCAAGTTCCACCTTTCCAGGAGACAGTCACCACAGACGCCTTTCTAGTAGGCTGAGGTGCCAACACCAGGCAGTTGCACTCCAGAGGCCTTTGGCAGCCGGAAGAAAAGGGCCTCCACATCAACGTCCTGGAACTTCGGGCCGTAGTCTGGGCCCTCAAGTTTTTTTCTGCCGTCGTTGAAGGGCAAGGTGGTGAGGATCTTCACAGACAACACGACCACCATGTTCTACATCCGGAAGCAAGGAGGGACCTGCTCACCGGCCCTCTCCAAAGCGTCCCAGGATATGTGGCGCTGGGCCGTTGGGGAGGATATGTTCCTCGTCCCCTTTCACGTCAAGAACACCAGCACAGACTTGCTTAGCAGGGAGCTGCGTTCTTGCCACGAGTGGCAGCTTCGCCAGGACCAGGTAGACCACCTGTTCGGCAAATTGGGGCAACCCCAGATCGATATATTTGCAACAGCGATGAACTCCAAGTTCCAGAAGTTCACCAGCAGGTTCCCTCAGCAGAGGAGCATGGGGGACACATTATCGTTCCCATGGAAAGGACTGTTACTGTACGCTTTTTCCTCCATTTCCACTCCTGCTACGTGTGATCAACACACTTGCAGTGCCACTGCAGGATGATACTCATCGCCCTGGCGTGGCCGTGATAAATCCGGTACCCAGACCTGCTGCATCTGTCAGTGGTCCGTCCATCAGGCTGCTGCCACTGCCGGTCCTCCTCACTAGATGGGGAGGGGCGATTCTGCACCACGATGCAGAGTTGCTAAACCTGAGGGCATGGCTCCTGCAGCCCTAGAGTTTGGAAGTTATGATTTACCTGTGGAATGTAAGGACATTCTGGCCAGGACCAGAGCCTCGTCAACGTTCTAGTGCTATGACCATAAGTGGAAGTGCTTATCTGTGTGCATCATGCACTGTCAATGGCTGGCTAACAGGCAACTGCCAGGCTGGCCGAGAGCCCACTTCATCAGAGCTGTCGCAGCAACAACGGCATTTCTCTCTGGTGTGCCTTTGCTCGACATCTGCAGGGCTGCTATGTGGAGGTCCATGCACACCTTCACAAGGTTCTACTGCGTCGGCAGGGATTCCAGGGAGAAGTACCGGGTCGGCCAAGCGGTGCTACGCAACTTGTTTGTTTGTTTCATTAGCAAGTAGTGGGTATTAGGGCGGTGGATTGAGGCTCAGTGCTTTGTACACCATCGGGAGGTTTGTGGTTGTCGCACTAACCCTAGGAATAGTTCTGCAAAGAAGCGGAACCAGGTGTTGTAGAATTTCCTCATTACTCCCACACAAGAGGGCGTAATTTTCTCGCCCACTGCTGTATCCCAGCATTTCACCCACCACATGGGAAGAGACAGGACTTCTGGCTGCTTCCAGAGCTGGGCAATGGTAATATTAGCTGCAGTGAGAAGGTGGGTGATTAGATCAGCCATATGCCCCGTGAGTGGGAACGCAACCCTTCCCGTGTCCCCCAGTAGTGCAATCCCCAGGTCTCATGAGATTGTCAGGCACATGATTAATTTGATTTGGTCCAATACCTCCCTCCAAAATTGCGCTGATTTTGGACAAGTCCATAAGAGATGGAACAATGAACCTGTTAGGTTACATCCCCTCCAGCAAAGTGGTGACGGCCCTGGATTTATTTTATTCAGAATTTCCGAGTTGATATACCACCTGAAGCATACCTTTACAGCCCCTTCATTGTTCGTGATGCATTTCGCGGTTTTGTGCGTACGGGACCAGATACGTCCCCAGAAGTTCCAGCTCTCTCCCGATGTCGCTTTCCCCTAGCATGTAGTTCTCCTCCTTACTGTCGTCACCCTTTTCTAAGATTGGTACAATATTTTTCACTTGGTGGTGCTGATGTTAATGTAAGTTCTAGCGGGTAAAGTTCCCTACTCCCTCGCGTTCTAGTGGTTTGCTGTGACAGCCAGTGTCAGAGTTGCACATATCGAAATCTTTCAGTTTCTGGGATCTGAACTTTGTCTTTGCATTCCATAAAGGTGAGTGGGGCCCCATTGGTGTAAAAGTCCAAAATGTGTGCCAATCCCCCCTCCTGCCGTGCGGTAAATCCCGCTAGGTTGTGTCCCAGGTGAAGTCTGGATTGCTCCATACTGGGGTGAGTGGGCCTAAAGATTCCCTATGACACCACCGACTTGTAGACCTTCTCCAGCTCTGGCTGTGTTTTTAGTGGCCGTGAATGGGCCTGTACCTGGGGATTTGCGTACTGCCATGAGATGTGGCAAGGTGGACAGGGGGGGTTGCGCTCCAATGCTCCTCTTTCGGTTTCCACCGGGGTTGGTTACTGTTAGCCTGCCATCTGAATGCGTGTTATAGTTGTGCAGCCAACGCATATCTAGAGATGTCAGGGACTCCAAGGCCTTCACCTGCAGTCCCTCTGAGCATTACTTTTTTGGCGACTCTTGGCTTTTACCTACCACATATGTAGTTCAGTATACCCTTTTGTAACCTTAGGAGCTCCCCTGGGTGTATGGCCACTCGCAATGCTAGACACTGATACAGCAGTCTAGGAACCAGGTGCATTTTTACCACTGTAATTCTCCCCAGCCACAATACCTCCTGTTTGGTCTACCATTCCATATTGCTTAAGAGGTTTTGGATCACCCCTATGTTAGTGATTTGAGATTTGGCCCAGGGGATGGGGCAGGCATTTGAATGCTTATTTACACTCCTGAGTGACGTTTATGCTTCTAGGGAGTCTTTGATCTGTGTCAAGGAGAGGAGAGCGTCATCAGCATATATGGAGACCTTAAACTGGTTCCAACCCAACTGCAGCCCTTGTATTCCAGTATTATTTCGGATCCTAGCTGCAAATGAATCTATTGAGAGGGCGAATATCAGAAGGGACAGGAGGCATCACTGACGGGTGCCCCGGGAGATGTGGATCTTGGAAGAGCACCTTCCATTTATTCCAGGGAGGTGGTGGGATGTTGGTAGTTGGCCATGATCCACTGCACAAACTTAGGGCCAAACCCGAAACGAGGACAAGTTTTCTGGTCGAATGCCTTATGGTCATCCAGCAAGATCACAACCATTTCCATCTTCATTCTCGTGGCACATTCAATTAAGTCTAGTGTGCATCTAATGTTGTCCTGGGTTGTGCGACCCGGTATAAAACCTGTTTGCTCTGGGTGAATTAGTTCGAGGAGGACCCTAGCTAGCCTGGCTGCCAGGACCTTCGAAAATATTTTCGCATCGTTGTTCATTAGCGTTATGGGCAGATAGGTTGCGCAATAATTCTCTGGGTCTTTATCCGGCTTTAAGATATGTATTGTGAGGGATTCCTCCATTGATGCAGTGACGCTTCCTGTGGCCTGAAAGGAATTGAAGTGCTGCACTAGCTGCACGGCTAAGATGTCAGCGTAGGTCCTAGAGAACCTTGCAGAAAATCTGGTGGGGCCTGGCAGCATTTTTTGTGTGTTTTTATAGCTGCTAATACTTCCTCTAGGGTTATTGGAAGTTCAAGGGACTCTCTGTGAGTTAGCTGCGGTTGGTTTGGGGAGTTGGCTAGATAAGCATCGCACAAATGGTCGCTGATAGGGTTACCCATCATGACTTCACTATGATGGGACAGCATGGTGTCCCTTTTGCCATCCTCAGAGGTGAGCAGGGCCCCTTCTTTACCCCTTAAAGTGAGGATATTATTTTGGGTGTGGAGCTTTTTTAATTTGTACACTAATAGTCTATCAGCTTTGTTACTGTTTATGTAGTAAAACTGTTTTGTGTATGCGAGAGCTCGCACGGATTTATCAGCCAGGTGCATTTCTAAGGCAGATTTACCCTTTTTGAGTCCTCTGTCTTAACTGATTGGTTCTGTTTGTGCGCCCCTTCCAGTGCTGCTACCCTCTCAAGCTTATCCTGCTGCAACTTCCCTCTCCTCTTTTGTGCTGCCGCACATCCCATTAACACGCCCCTGACCACTGGTTTCATGGCATCCCATAACACCGCTTCTGTACATCCCGCTGAGGAGTTCTCCTGGAAGTAGCACGTCAGTGTGTTGGCTATTTCCCCCTTGGTTACCTCATCTTGCAATAATGAATCCTGCATCTTCCAGTGCCATTGTGGTGGCTTCGGAAGACCGTCTACCCGGACTCAGGCCTGTACTGCTGCATGGTCTGAGATAATCCTACGAATGTATTTGAACTACTTCTAGGCAGGGGAAATAGATCACTGGACATTAAGATTAGATATATTCTTGAGTCCTTTATGGACATGTGAGTAAAAAGTGCAGTCACATGCACCCTCATTAGAGAGTCGCCACACGTCTACTGAACACAGTATTTCAGCAAAACATATTGCCTGGACAAGGTCTTCTCTTGTTGGGGGTAGGGTCTTGTCGCTTTTTGGGTTAGGGGCTAGATTGAAGTCTCCTCGTATAAGTAGGCAGTCTTTCTGCGAATGTGACAATGTCTGGGAGGATGGTGCAGAGAAACCTATCCTGTCCTCTATTTGGGCAGTAGATAGAGGCAAAGGTCATGGCTTGTTCTAATAAGTACCCCTTAACCAATAGGTATCTACCCATCGGGTCTCGTTTCACTGTGACTTGCGTTAGCGGCACCTCCCGGCTAAAGAGCAGTGCACTCCCCTCCTCTTCTCTCCTGCTGTGGCAAAGTAGCATTTGTTAAATCGCTTGAAGTGAATGGGTTTTTCATCCTCCGCAAGGAGGTGAATCTCCTGTAGGCATGCTATGTTAGCTGAAAGCTCAAATAATCTGCGCTTCACTGATTTCCATTTCCCCCGGAAAGTTTAGGCACTGCACATTCCAGGTTACCATGCTGAGTTCCCTTGTGTCCACCATCCCGTTTACATCACGCTTTTCCAGTCCCCGCCCTCTATCCCATAGGCGGGAGAAGAGGCGACCCATGCTATCGTACCTCCATTGCTGTTGCCTCGAGAAGCCTCTGTCTCGACCCAGATCCCAATTTATTTTCCCCCCAACAATTGTAACTTTATACACCCTCCTTACCTACCCCCAACCAGTGTTGAGTTTTTGAGACCAGCCCTCAATTCTAGGGCGATCGGCCCAGTACCCGACAACTAACCTTATTATGGACAAACGGAGTCCATTGCTATATGCATGAAAACATGTCCATCTAACCTCTGTATTGAATACAGTCTTAGCAGCTTTCGTTCTCAGCTGTCAACACACCACTGTTTCTTTGCCTCAGTCATTGCAATTCCTCTGTGGGGTGCATAAGCTCTCCACTTGAAGCTTAAGTTTCATCAGGCCCCCAGCGGGGTACATGTAATTTCCAAGGGGGTTGTCCTAGGCCCCTAGATGAGTCAACAGTGGGTGGGCCTTTCCCTGCAGGCAGATTGTTCCCAGTCAGAGCCTACCAGGTTTTTTCTGACCTTGTGATGGGCCTTAGATCCTTCTCCTCCTGTCTGAACATGTCCAGGCCTGCGCACCTCTCCGGGTGCTGAGCTTTTCTCACCATCATTTGCTACCACCGGGTTTAGTCATTTTTCTACTTCTTTCATCGTGCATATCTGCCTATTGCTTCCCCTCTAGGCTGAACAGGAGAGCAGTGGGAAACCCCCTGCGATATGGAACTTTCTTGTTTTTCAGCCACTCTGTTAGTGGCTTCAGGGACTTCCTTTTCAGTAGCGTAGCTGCTGCAAGGTCCTCGTATAGGGAGATTGAGGCATCTGTAAATTGAATGCGTGCAAAGGTTCTGGCTTCCTCCATAAACTCTTCCTTAACCCTGTAGAAATTGACTCTTGCCAGGACATCTGGTGGGGTTGTTGGCACAGATGGTGCCCTTCTCGCTCTAGTGCGGTGCACCCTGTCCAGTTCCAGTGGGGCACTGTCTGGGAGGGTTAGGAGGAACCGAAAGAGATCTCGGGTGAAGTCGTCCAGCTCCGTATCTGTGATAGAGGTTGGGATCCCACAAAGACGGATGTTGTTGCGGCGGAAGCGATTTACAGAGATTTCTTGTTTTGTTTCCTGAGCTTCACGTCTGGCCTCCATGGCGGTGATTCTGTCCGCTCCCTCCCCAATTTCGTAGGAGTGTTTGCATAGCGTAGTCTCAATCTCTGCCGTTCTGCCTTCCACTTTCCACTTCGTCCATGCACTTATCCAATACAGAGATCTTTTTCATGAGCTCCTCTGTGCCCTTCTCATATTCTTTGGTCATGGCTGCCAGCAGGTCCTGCAGGTCTGTCTTTGTGACCCCTTGAGTTAGCGATTGGGGGGGCAGTTCCGGCTCCTTTCCTTGCGGCATAACTTCAGTGAGCTCCCCTTTCCTTCCTTTTTCCCCTGATGGGGGTCGAGAGTAAAGTAGAAATGTCCATTTGTTTTGTCGACTTAGGGGCTTTTCCCATCGCACTCCCTTAATATTTCGAGCAGGGGACCTTTGTTCTTATGATTTCGTGCAGACCAGGGTGGTTCTCGCTAGGACCCTGGGCATCCCGTGGTGGGGTTGGTCATAAGCCGCCTATTGCCACATTGCTCTCAAGGTTTCTGCTTCTCCCTACACCCTGCATGTTTTATGCGGACTGCATAAGACAAATTTTGTGGAGTCAGGAACCAGATCCCAGGGCCTTGCTAATTTACTTGCTGCTGACCAGCACCCTGCGCCCCCTGCTCCGTAGTGGTTGTCAACTGTCGTATTCCCGCCTCTACCCAGAAGATGCGGGTTGTGTGCAGCCCCAATAGGGACTGTTGGCAGGGGACAGTACCTCGATGTTTGTCGGGCCCCGTGGGGAATGGGCCGGTTAGTAATTGGCTACTCTTGCGTGGTAGCTCCTCTGATTCGTGGCAAGGTCAATACACCCTGTTGGGCTTCCGGATTTGAAGGGGCTGGTGGCTTGGACGCTGGCTGTCATGCACCTGCTTTTCTGGCGCATTTGGGATCGATGGAGATGATTCCCGCCATTGAATGTTCCACCACATTTGTGTCGTACCGCCGCTGCAGTCTAGTTGGTTCTGTCATGGCTGCCGCTGGGAGCATTCAGTTGTGTTGCAACTGTCTGGATTTCTCCTTTGTTGCCACACACTTCGTTTTCTCTTAGTTTAGGTAAGCCTGCTTTCCTTTCCCTTGCCCTCTCGGCTCAGCCCGTTCTCCTGTGGTTTCACTTTCTGTTTCTCTGTTCTTTCTCTTGTGCCGCTGCACGCCCTCTCTTCCTTCTGGCTTCCTACAGGCACTATGATTGCTCCTCGGTCCTCTATCCCTCCTTAACGTATCCTTGGCTTTGCTCACTCTCGGCTCCCTTCTGTGCCCCGTGCCATTCTCTCCTCCTCTCACGGCTCCCGTTTGCCATACTTTCCTGCAACCTTAGCCCTGCTGGGTGTGGACTCCAGCCTTCAAGTTTCCTTAAAGTGGATTTACACCTTGGACACTTTCTCCGCCCAACCAAGGAATTGACCTCACTCTCGGGGTTTTTTTTGTCAGACCAAGGCTTTTTCCTCTTATTGGCTACTTCGGGACCGGGGCCACTGGTCTTCTGGTTCTCCACTAGACCTCAGTGGCGTCGTCCTGCGGTAGACCATACCTGCATAAAAAGAAACAAAGCCTGAAACTCAAAAGAAGAAAGACACCAGTGGTGGTATCCAGCAGCTCAGGTGTGGAGCAGTTTTTGAGCTCAGAGTCCGACAGTGATAGTGACACTGGCGCACTGTCTGCCTGCTGGGACTTAGTGCTGCTTACTTGTGTCTCAAATGATCCGCCTGCATACTGGATTTGCCTCCATTGCCGTGAGTCCCTGCTGGACTGCGGCTTGCCATGGAGCGCTGCTGCGTTGGAGCCTGGTGCGGATGCGTCGTGTGTACCTCCCGGTGCTCTAGAGTTGCATCCGACTGTGTGTGCCATTTTGGGTCGCTGTGGGACCATGCTGCAGGGGGTGTGCTCACCCCGCTGGAGCTTCAAGCGTCCGGGGCTCAGACTGGACGAGTCCCGGCCACCATCTTGATTTCGTTGCGATGGGGCATGACCTGCTGCTGAGACCTGAGTCTCGGTGGTTCGGCAAGCCGGAGCTTGTTAGCTTCTCCCCCACTGGGCACAGCACCTTCCAGCCTGGCGACTGGTTTTCTGTTGCAGAAACTGCTATTGTGTCAGGACTGGAGCGGGAGCTAAAGAGGAGCCATGCAGCGTGCTCCGGCTCCAAGCCATGCCCCTGAGAAATACAGTTTTAAAGTGAAAGTGGTTTTTCTTTTACAGAGTATTCCCAGCCTGACGACAGGATATATTCATAAGTATGTGAATCCATGCCAGACCCCTGCTGGAGAACAATAGTTACAGGTAAGTAACTTAAACCGTCTTTACACCTTCTCCCTGACCCCTGTCACCACAAACCATTAGGTGTGTGCACTCTTAGCATATTGCTCTGTCTAAAACGCCTGGGGGGGGGACACAGGAACTAGGCATGCATTCCAACATTCCCCCTTTTAGTTAATCCTACATTAACTAACTCTGATGCAATTATCTGTGCTTCCTCATACCTCAAAGTTCCTTCTTTCGGTACTGTGAAAAACCTGTAGGTGTCTCCCTAGTTAGTCCCCAGGGATCTGTCATCCAGGTGGCCAGGACACATCCATCGTTATTGGATCCAGTTCCTAGGAGTGGACTAGTGAGGGAGGATCACCTGGATGGGGGTCCTTCATCCGACACCTTTTCCCCATCCTACCACGTAGGATATTCCAAACCACTGCCCCCCCCTTTTCCGACACAAACACTTTAGCACACCATGGAAGACAATGGACTAACATCAGAGCTGTTTACTTGACATGTTCCAATACAAGGGCCAGGCAATTGACCAGATTTGACGTGAGAGCTAACTCAGCACAGCAGTTCAGAAGAAAGCGAAAGACAGTGCATACGGAGGGGGTGACAAGGAGAGAAGCGACCTTGCCCTTTCAGACCAAGGCCTGCAAGGCCTCCGCAGATGGAAACCTAAGACTGAGAACAATAGCCTTTGTGTATTGCAACAGATGTCTACGGTACATGAGACCCTCCTCTGCTGATAACAAAGCCGGGGAGAGATGCTGGTCTCCGTGGTACCAACTTTGGCTCCAAGGAGAAGAAAACCAAGCTGTTCATCACAGCCAGTGAGTCGAGTGGAGAGTTGCTAAGAAACCTTGCTGTGTTGAATGAAAAGTAGCAAGCAGCTAATTTGAACTTTGAAAGGTTTAAAGGAACTATTGAGAAAAGAGGGGGAAACCCAGCAACAGAGGAGTCCGTCACCACGTGGGTGCTCACACAGGAAACACTGGGCGATTACCCGATGATATACACTACCATAACCAGAAGGCCTTGGGAAAAGGCGAGAAGAGGTCGAAGTGGTCATACAGGGTTCTCGTAAAATCCTCTACCGGTGAAAGTCTTTGACCGACAGATGATTGTGAAAGAAAGGGAAATTAATCCCGCTTGGTGAATTGAGTGCTTCTGTTGCAGAAGTTGGCAAGAGTGAACTGCGGAGGGATGCTAACGAAACAGGGCGAAGTCTAAAGTTCCAGAGTGGACTGTCTGTAGAAGTTGGTGAGAGTGAGCCCGGCAGAGGCTCACTCTCACCAACTTTTTTTTTTATTTATTTTTTTAACTTTATTTAACAGTCATGTATTCAGCACATACAAATACAATTACTAACATACGGTGCATGACGTATTCACAGTAATATAATTGCAGATACATTTATGAATGTGCAACATCTTTGGCCTCAGTACTTTCAGTTTCAGAGTTAGTTTTGCTGAGATACAGTCTGAATGTACGCCCAGATGTCCTTAGGGCGGGACATAGAGGATATAGACGGAATACATTTCTCTTCGCACTCAATTACATATGTTAGTTTGCGCAGCCAGTCCTCAACCTTTGGAGGGTTTTTCGACTTCCAACATTTTAAGATACACTTTTTCTTAACTGCACATGCTACATTGAACAGTCTCCTAGTATTCTGTGCGGCTTTCTGGATATCCCCAAACAAATATTTAAGTGGGGCAAGTGAAGATGGGATTTCCACTATGTCCTCTATGGCCTCGGCAACTCTACCCCAGAATGTTAAGACCAGGGGGCATCTCCAGTACATATGGAAGGCATCGGCCTGTGGGCTCTCGCATTTCAGGAATTCACCCATACAACCTGGAGCAAACCTGTCCATTCTGGCGGGTAACTTATGTAACTGGTTCAGAACCTGAAACTGGATCAGTCGTAGCGCAGCATTCAGAGATCTAGATTTGGTTAATAGGCAATATCTACTCCATTTCTCATCCTCTATCCCGAGTCCCACTTGTTCCCATTTCCCCTTGACATGTTATGCATGGGAAGGTGAGTTTGTATCAGTTTATATAGCCTAGACATTCCGCATTTCATGGCATCATTTGATACCAAAGCATTGATACAGCAATGAGACTCTGGCTCCGCCAGAAATGATGGCCATCTCTTTCGAAAGGCAGCTCTCATTCAGTGATATTGAAATACCATCAGTTGACCTCCCTCAAGGTATCTATACATTCAGTTTGGGTTACAAAACAACCCTCTGGGTACAAGTCGGCAATCTTCATTTGCCTTAGGGGATCGCAGGATCTCTGTAGCATTTTGTTGAATGTAGGGGAAATGCCTGGATATGCCCGTGACGGACTCTTCCGGCTGTAGGGAGCCACTAAACCAATGTTTCTGAACATTCTTGACCAAGCCACCACGGTTGTTCTAACTGGGTGAAAGGCACAAGAGTCATTGTATCTATCACTAAATATGACAGAACGAATCTCAATCAGGGATGCCCCATATTTCTCTAGGGGTATATGTACAACTGTGTCCCCACCACTGTACCAGTATCTTGCGGATTGAGCCTGCGATGTTAGATAAAATCATTCAAAATCAGGTGCTGCCAGGCCTCCCTCTTCATATGGTTCGGAGAGTTTCTGCCAGCTGATTCTCGCCACCCCAGGACCCCAGACAAATGCAGAGGCTAGTGAGTTTAATGTGGAAAGAAATGCTCATACAGGCCACAAAGGGACGTTGCCAAATAAATACAGTAACTTCGGTAGCACCACCACCTTTTTTAATAGGGCCACCCGACCGTACAAGGAGATTGGGAGCCTAGCCCATAACTGTAGTTTGCTGGCTAATTGTTGCAAGTAGGAATCATGGTTCTCCATATAGCGAGTGACGGTTAGTTGATACCATGATACCCATGTATGTAAAGTGAACTGGAGACCACCTGAACCCTGTAGGGTGCGACGGCTGTGCAGTGGCCTGCGTGATGGGGAACCATTCTGATTTCGCATCATTAATCTTGTACCCGGAGTATCAAGCAAACGCATGGATATCCTCCATAATTGGAGCTAGATTTACTTTTAACGTATAGGAGAGTATCGTCCGCATACAGGGAGATTATCTGTGGGGGTCCGTTGATTCTAATTCTTCTGTGGCCATGCGTTTGTCTAATGAACTATCCCGTTGGCCTGAGGGTGGTTAATAGAACACATCCGATGTTTAATTCCCAAGAGGGCTGTTATTTCATTTAACAACTCATTAAAGAAGTGCATGCCATAATCAGACCTTAATGTGTTGCACACGGCCCTTCGAGGGAGCACCTCTCGTGCAAAAAATTTGGCAGCCGACTTGGCATCTGGATGTGAACACGGACCAGCCTCGACCCAATGGGAGAAGGGACATACTACAACGATAAGGTATCTGTACGTGTTGCACTGCTCCCCATGTCAGCGTAGTCGATGTGGAGCTCCCTGAACGGCCCAGTAGGGCAGCAAAGGTACCTTTTAGCGTTTGGAGTGTTAATCCAGTGCTATAACTCTGGCACACTGTACAATTGATGACAAACACATTTAAGAGCTCCTGCAGATTGGGGACAAACCAGTCATCCTGCAAATATGTGCCAATATGCCGTTTAGCAAGAGCCCTTATTCTGTCTAAGTTAAACTATTGCAATATACTCTTGCTAGGCACCACTAAGAAAAATATAGCAAAATTGCAATTATTGCAAAAAAAAGCATTAAGAGCAGCACTTGGATTAAAAAAAAGGTATCATATATCACAGACCAGGAGAGAAGTACACTGGTTACCTATTCAAGCTAGAATAATACATAAATCACTTACCACCACACATAAATACATTAGCCAAAATGCCCCTACCTCTCTGAACCAATGTGTCACTCAAGAAATGTCACGTAGATCTCTTGCATCTAATTCCAACACGCATTTACTCATCCCACGTTTCAAGAATTCAAGAACAGGAGGGTCCAGCTTCCCTGTAGCAGTTCCCTGAACATGGAACTCTCTCCCCTCGAACATAAGCAACAAGCCTTCCCACACTCTAAGAAACTTTTAAAAACCTGGTTATTCAATAAATTCGAACCTGACTGCCTCTTTTGCACTGTTTACAGTGTTCAAATTAATAAAGGTAGCTTAATTAGCTCTCCTCCCTACGTTATACCCCATGGAATAAGGCAGTCTTTGTAGGCAGGATGACACATTCTGGCTCGGGATCTTAGTACAATAAACAGTTGAAAAACGTGGATCGAGGCTCACCTGGCCTTCCACGTTAAAGTCTCTCGTTCTGACCTCCAAACAATGTTTCAACACAAAGTTCACGCAGGTCCCCCTCTGTGTTGTAAAGGTCTGAGCCCGACAAAGTTCAACAAAACATGCAAAAGGGCTCCCTTCCTCAAGCTTTTTACACTTCTGGTCTCCCTGAGCCGGGCTCAGACCAATTTCGGGTGTCAAAGACTTTCGAATGTGCGTGGCTTTCTTCGCAGATCTCCACAGGACCAGTCGGATGTATTGTTCAAGATTCAACTTCCACTCTCCCCTTCATTACAAACAAAACACCTTTCAGAGACTTTTGAATGGGCTAATTCCTTTTGGCGAACCACTCCATTACTCGGTATCGTTGATTCCACAGTTGTCTTTTTACTTCAAAGTTCTTTCACAGGTCTGCCTTTCTTCGCGTCTCATCCACACACGTGCAGCGTTCACTGGCGATACAATGTTGTCACTTCAACACACACCGGTCTCTCCGGTCACTTGCCAACTCACCGCCTGTGTGCGTTTCTTTCATGATTCTACGTTACCCAATTCACGAGTCAAGGTTAGAACCCCAGGCTTGGCCTCGCCTCCCTAACCATGCCGTTCACCCTGGAGGGTCGTTGGCGTCCTTGTAACACAATGCAGTCTTCACTTGCAGGATCTGGCCTTCTCCATGTCTTTTCTTGCTGCCGGTCGGAGGCAACAACCTCCAGTAGGGTTTTCGACCCGCTGCTCTTGTTCCCTGGTCTGTTGCTCTGCTCCAGTAGGCTTGCCTTCACCCCGGAAGTCGTGCTCGTACTCGTGTTCTGCCTTGCTCAAAGTGTGTCTTTAGGATTTGCCTTTTATCCGTGTGAGGAGAGCTAATTGGTATCAGGAGTATGCACTTAAAGTCAAGTGCCTGAATTTGCATGACACGATTAACGGGACATGTCCAGTACGATGTATGAGTGTTAGTCTTGTTCCTCACAGTCACCCTCTTCCTCGGGCCAGTGTGTGTGTAAAAAGTGGGAGGGGGATTGAGACCTCGGAGAATCCTAACAAATAGGATGGGCTAGATGAACAAATAAGTGGGGGAATATCGTATCTCACCATCGGCTGCCTCTCCCCACTCCCTAAAAACCCCTGGCCCAGGTGATCCTCCCGTACTCGTCCACCCCCAGGGTCTGGATCCAAAGGCGATGGCTGTGCCCTGGCGACCTGAGAGAGATCCCTTGGGGCTTGCGGGTGAGACACCCTCTGGTTTCTCACATACCCTTACCCTATGCAATGTACCCACATCTGTTTTCACAGGGAAACTGGGGAAGGAAATTGACGTTCCCCTGGTCTCTATTCGGTGTTCCACAGTGAAACAGTAGCGCTGTAGGTCTCAGAACCATTGCATGACTCCAGGGTTAGAGTCCTTTTCGTTGACTTATCCATACTAAAAGTGAGTGGTCAGTGACAAGTCTGAACTTTCTCCCTAGAATGTAGTACCTTAGATGGACAATTGCCCATTTGATGGCAAGGGCCTCCAATTCCAATACAGAGTAGTTCTCTGTGGGAAGAGTTTACGACTAGTGAATAGGATGGGGTGTTCTTATAAAACTGCTCCTAACCCTTTGAGAGAGGCCTCAGTTTGTAACACAAGTTTTTTGGAAAAGTCTACTACTTTTAGGATTGGGTTCTGACATAAGGTTTGTTTTAGGTTGTTGTAACATGCATTGTCCTCATCATTCCATTAATCTTCTGGGGTTCAGCAATTCTTAGCTTGTCTGTTTATCTGGCATTTCTATCTGAAAAATTTGGGATAAACCTATGGTAATAATCATCAATCCTAAAAATGCTGTGAGGTCTCTCTTGGTCTTGGGTGTTGGGGCATCTAGGACGGTATTCACTTTCTTGCTGGGGCTGGACACTGCCATTTCCTACAAAGAAGCATAGGTACTTCACGGCCGATTGAGCAATCTTAAATTTGGACGAATAAGCAGTTAAGCCGGCCTCTCTGAGGGTTCCCATAATAGTAGAAAGATGAAAAAGATGGTCTTTCCAAGTTTTACTGTAAATGACTGTCGTCAATATAGGCCCCACACAAATCTGAGTAGGGCTGTAGTATGCTATTCATAAGTGGTTGGAAAGTGGCCGGGGCCCATGAAGTCCAAAAGGGAAGACTTTGAATTGGAATAGTCCCTTTGATGTCGAGAAAGCTGTCTTTTCCTTATCAGGTAAGAAAAACAAGGACATAGACTACCCCACCTGTCTACCACTTGCCGGCAGTAGATGCAGCACACATTTAACAAATCATAACATATGACCAGTACATAAGAGAGCATCCAATTTGCATATAACACATTAACAAATTTTATTTTTCATGTGGTTTAAAAGTAGCCTCACAGGGCTATTATCGTAACCTTTTGTTACCGTACAGACGCCCTATTTTAAGGAATCTTCAAAAACTCATACAATGACTGTTTGCATTTGGTTTTTGCACAGTGTGGGTGAGTATAAAAAGTGACAAACGCACAGAATTGAGATGGTGTGTAATTCAAACCATTCATGCCAAAGCCAGAGGGGGAGACAGAGATTTAGAATTGAGAATTGAGAAAATTAGAGCAAAAATGGATAGACCGTTTAGATACGGTAAAAAACGGTATAAATGTTTCCATTGAGTGGAATCCGTTCTTCTGAATATTCCCGAGTTGGTTCTGAATTTGTTCTGAATTTCATCTGAATCCCTTTCTGAATTTCTCTGCTTTGAGTCCCTAATGTGTCACAGAAGAAGCTGTGAAGAAGCACTTTTCTTCTACTGTCTTTTGTTTCTAATGCACTACGTACCTAAAGTGTTAAATATCACACAAGGATGTGTTGCACAACATACAAAGATATGTTTATAATTTACAAATGTAATGATGCACACGATGGTTACAAGTATGTCAAGGTCCAGCCGTATGTACTGTATTGAATCATTGAGAGTTACTAGCAACATGTACTTTAAGAGTTTTTTGTTGCACCTTACTCCACCCACATACTGGGGCCCAATACATGTCCTTAACGCAGCAAGGAGAGATTAGCCAGCTATTGCTAGTATACCCAGTCCCCTCCTCTTCGAGAGAGACATGTATCACGCATCCTACCTCATCGGGATAGCGTAGATTTCACAAACAAGTAACACTAGCCGCGCGCGCATGCGTACACCACCTACGGTCGCATAGATACGACCAATGCGCCCACAAACAGTCCCCACGCATGCGCGGAGCCACAGTCACCGCACAGATACGGCCAGCAGCAGCAGTGAGCGGTAGCAGGTAAGCCCACAGCTCCGCTTTCGAGCGGCCCCCCGTGTGCAAGTTGTAGACGCCAGGGGAGTACGCATTGCACTATAGTTTTCCATAGCCTTTCCAACAGTATAGTAGCCGATCACAGTGTTTAGGTAAAGAACCTTGTCAATCACAAAAATTCATGAACACGTACATAGCTTTAAGTAGATGTGTGCTTTAGACCCAAGGCAACCGTTCACCACCACTAATGGCGAATTTGCAAAAGAAGTTGCTGATGGGCAATTCGGCTAATGCATATCACGGATAAAATACATTTTGCCATCACCACCAGAAATGGTGTTCTATTAAAAACAAAAGTTTTGTGCATTACAACTAGAGATTTGTACTCCCCTTACAGCTACACAGCTGAAGACCAGACCCTAGACATATAAGATCCAACTATCCGAGGCGCACAGAAGGCACCTCTAGTGAAGAATTCGAAAAATCTTCTCCAAACCTGCCCCACTGGAAAGCAATGGCCCAGGTAGAATGTGTTGCAGCACACCTCTCAGGTATCAATGTCCCTGTAGAGACACACCCATGTTCTAATTTGAACTTCCTTACCTTTAGATGTTCCACTCCTGGGGTACATCAGTGACACCACTTAGCTAGCGTCAACAGTCCTGAAGACGGCACAAGCACACCGGCTATCTACCACGTGCCAGAAACACCATTCAGTGTCGACTAGACAGGTGTTTGGTCATCACGACCACATTCTAAGTCACTTTTTATACTAACCCACACTGTGCAAAAACCAAATGCAAACAGTCATTGTATGCGTTTTTGAAGATGCCTTAAAATAGGGCGTCTGTACGGTAACAAAAGGTTACGATAATAGCCCTGTGAGGCTACTTTTAAACCACATGAAAAATAAAATGTGTTAATGTGTTATGCAAATTGGATGCTCTCTTATGTACTTGTCATATGTTATGATTTGTTAAATGTGTGCTACATCTACTGCCGGCAAGTGGTAGACAGGTGGGGTAGCCTATGTCCTTGTTTTTTCTTAACTGTTATATTCCCTCATGACATAGGTCCCCCTCATAAAAAAAGTGGACTCTAACCCCCTTATATTACAGAGATTTTCCTTATCAGGTCCATGTACTGGGACTTGCCAATATCCCTTTGTTAAATCTAGGGTTGGCAGGAAGGGGGCATTTCCAAGTGTATTTGTTAACTCATAAATGTGTGGGATAGGATGGGCAGGAGATGGCGTTAACCTGCCTGAAGTCTATGCAAAACCTCCACAAATGATCAAGTTTTGTTATCAATAAAATAGGAGAGGACCATGGGCTCGAAGAGGGCTCGATAATGTTGGCCTTCAGCATTTTCTTTTAACTTCCGAAACCACTATTTGTTTTCGTGCTTCTGGTTGTCTATATGGTTTCAAATGGACCACTTTTCCCTTTGGAGTTCTGATATAATGATATGTACCATGTACTCTCCGTGGCTTTTCACAGAATACATCAGAGAATACCATAATAAGGTTGTTCAAATCTTCTTGTTTCTCTTTAGGTATTTATTGGGGAATACTCTGTCTATCTCCTCAGGTACCAAACAAGACAATATAGAGGAGGTGGCGGCAAAGTATTTTCTTTCCACTACAATTGGGCTAATTTATAGCTACAGGTTCCTGTTTGCTCTAGCACCTCATAGGGCACATGCCACTTTGAGACGTGTTTATTTTCAGAGGTAGGTAAAAGTACTAATGCTTTCTGTCATAATGAAAAGATCTTAAATTCACCTTCTTGTCATAGGTGGACTTCTCTTTGGCTTGAGGTTTCTCCATTTGAGTGTGGACTGGACTCTGGGCGAGTTTCATGTGCTCTCGCAGTCGGGTAGCTGTCTGTGAGAGGGCGATGGGTGCCTCTTTTCTCTCTTCACAGGTCCCTCGAGCATGTCTAAGACAAGACATCTCTTGGTTCTTTACCGTAGAGTAACTCAAAATCGGAGAATCCGGTGGATGCCTAAGGGGTCTTTCTTACTGCAAATAGGGTCCATGGGATCGTGCAGTCCCAGTCCTTCCCATCCTCATCTACCAATTTTCTCAAAATCATTTTAAGGGTTTTGTTAAATCTTTCTACCAATCCATCCATTTGGGGGTGGTAAACTGAGGTTCTTAATGTGGCAATGGGCCTAATTACAAGTGTGCCGGTCTGGATACAACGGTGCCGGTAAGCCTACTGGCACGGTTGTTTCCGGACAGGCACACTACAGGTTTGCCTGCCGGAGCCGCTAAGCCCGATAGGGCAGACCCTGCCAGACACAGCAACGATGGTAAGCAAGCCGCAGCGAAAGCACTGGCACGTTATTAACGGTGCCGTTGCTTCCATGTTCACCATTCCCATTGAGTCCTATGGGACTTAAACGGAATGGTGAATTACATTTTACTGACGCCTGACTCTCCGGAACGCCTGGGTTGTAATCCCCCAGTGTTACTGGCAAGCCAGACGTCGGAAAATATTACAAGTCTGGCAGCAACCCGCCGGTAGCACCAGCAGGGTTACCGCCGGACTTGTAATGAGGCCCAATGTGTAGTAATTCCTTGACTTCACCTGTAAGCTTACTCATTAAATTTGGATCCCTGATCCGTCAGAATTTCCTTGGGGAAACTAACCCTAGAAAAGAATGGTAATAGGTGCTTTCAAATTTGCTGGGTTGTGTTGTTCCGAATCAGAAAGGCTTCTGTGTACCGGGTAGCATAATCAACGATTACAACAACATATTTATTACCAAGTCTAGAAGTTTCCAAGGGTCCAATGATACCCATCCCGATTCGGAAGAAAGAGACTTCTATTATCGGCAATGGCTTTAGAGGGCCAGGTAAGGGAATATGTGAGCTGGTTTTCTGGCACATTTCACATGTCTGAAATAAGTTCTTGATGTCAGCATGGATACCTGAACGTTTTACAAAAAGGGTGTGCCCTACCCTGTCTAGGACCAGCGATTTTAAGTAGTCGACATGAAAATTTGTCCTGGCAGGAAAGTGAATCTAAGCAGGAAATGATTTTCTATAACTTGTAAGGTGTAAAGTATATAAGGTAAATTTAAAAATAGATGCCTACAGCTATTCTAGTACAGATTTAGAATATTTATCTTTGTACAAAATAAATCACTTCCAAAGGCAAGCATATCTATATATAACAAAGGCTCATGTAATTCATTTTGCATAACACAGTACAATGTTCCCATATGTGGAGAGTTCCACTCAGACGTACAATAAAACTTCAAATATTTGTTGACATTACATACATTAAATTAAATAACACAAAGAAAAAAGCAATGTAAAGCGCCTAATCCTCTAAAGAACCTGCTAGATATGGGAAATCCTCTCTATCTAGCTAATAATATACTATTATTAGAAAAACCCGCCACAGGGATAGTCTATGTAGTGCACAGTACTTGTGTACTAGTACTGAGCCACCACAAATGTGTGTGCCTAAAGAGATCACACGTGACTAATACGTTTCGGCTGTGTTATCCACTTCATTCCGCCTTCCTCGGTAGCAAAAACAATTGTTTTACAGACTTCCTCTACGGTGAAGGTTAAAGTTCCCACCAGGAGTTACAAGAGGCCAATGCGCTGCTCCCCATGTGAAAATGTCAGGAGGCAATTCACTGTACTGCGGTCTGTGTTGATCTGCAATACTAGGCAACAGGTGGGCTAGTCACGCTGTTATTCATGCCACTATATCACTTGGCTCGGCATCAGTAGTCTATGTACATATCCCCACGGCCCAAAACTGATTGGGAGCAAGTCGGGATAAATTCACCTGAAAGATTTGGAGGGGTTCCATATTGATTGCCTTCCTATATACGCAGCTGGCATCAATTTGCTGAAGTGTCATGCCTCCAGATCAAAATGCCCAGGCAAGTTCATATGTACACAGACTACTGATGCTTGTCTCCCCCCCCCCCCCCTCCCCAGGAGCAGGATCCAAAAGCAATGGCCTTTTCCGGGCCACCTGTATAGAGGATCCAAGGGGAGTAGATGTGAGAATGTCCTCTGGTTTCTCATTGGGTCCATGTCCGTCACATGAGGGAGGGAGAGGCTATGCTCGGGCTGCTGTTGATGGACCCAACCGGGCAGTAGAAAGGCACCGAGGAGGCCCCAACACATCAGACCCATGGCGGGTAAGCCGGTCTCCAGGGTACTGGTATCAGTCCACAGCCCTGTCGCATCACTCTGCATAAGGGGGAGAGGTGGGACAAGCAAAGCAGGGCTGACAAGCTGGGAGCGCAAAGGAGTGTAGCATGAATCGGCATGGCCCTCTTCTTGCTCGAAACGCTGTTGCAGGTGCCACCTTGGTTTGCTACGAGGATCGACTCTGCTGGTCGATGTTCAGTGGCTAGGGCCCAGAGGCCGTGATCCAGAGTGTAAGCAGGGAACTTCCAGCATCCTGGGGCCCAGATTGGGGAAGATCTAGAGGGAGCGGAATGGTGGAGGGACTACATTGCTATGCTGTTCACAGAGCCTCATTGAGCGCATCCGATATGGCGCTCGGTTAGGACTGCCCCTCCACCACCAGCCCGGATAAGGTCTCTTCTAACTCATCTTGTGTATGTTTATCCTCGACTGGGAGCAGATGGTTTCCGGTGAATGCTCTTGACATTTCTTGAACGCCCTTCCTCCCACAGTCAGGAGACAGAGAGCTCTTGCAGCTGAGTTCACATTGCTTCCTCACAATGCGGGATTCCCTTCCCTTTGCTCTCCTTCTTGTCAATGTGTCAGAGACTTTGTACAAGAGGTTTGACTCAACCCTTGTATGATTCCTCCGACTCCTCAAACCGGCCTCTCACAGGGCCTCCTGGTACTTGTAGTTTCAACAAAGGGGACCAGCCATAGTCCTTCAAATGAGTGCCCACATGGTGCCTGATCACTCTGCAGCTGGTCCTTCATTGGACTTTCTTGCAAGCTTTCACACACAGGTTATTTGTTCAAAAGTTCATACAATGTTGCTGTTCGCAACCTTGGCTCAACACAGTATGGTTTTCTATCAGCTCTCTCTCCGACTCACCGGCTGTTCTGAACCCGTTGGCGTTTCTTGCCTCTGGAGTCAAGAATGGTACCATGGTAGCAAGCGAGTCTCCCCGCCTTGGTTTTCAGTGCGGGAGGGCTCTGGGCACCGCTGACATCTGATACACCACATGCCAGCTGGACTCCCCGGTCTTATGATTTCTCTTTCAAAGGCTTTGCGGGTTTGAGTCAAAAAGGGCAAGGGCACTTTCATCCTTGTCATCCTTTCCAGTTGCAAAGTCTTTCTCCTCTTTTCGAACTGAAACTCTTTGTGTGTTTTGCCTTGCTCAAAGTGTGCTCTTGTGCTTCACCTTTTATCCCTGTAGGGAAGGGAAAGGGCCATTAGGTGTGTGTAGTTATTGTCAATTGACTGACTCCTCTGCCTGACCCTTGTCTTGGGACATGTCAGGTAAACTGCCCTGGTTTTAGTCTGTTGTCTTTCACAGTGTAAGAAAGTGTTTGTGTTGGAAGAGGAGCCTTGGGGGGGGGTAGAATTTCTGAATATCCTACGGGGTGAAGGGGGTACCGTGTCTCACCCGTCGGTGTGCGACTTCCACTCCCTGGGGACACCTAATCCAGGTGATCCTCTCTCACTAGTCCACCCCAGGAACTGGATCAAATAGCGATAGCTGTGTCCTGGCCACCTGAATGACAGATTCCATGGGACTAGTCAGTGAGACACCTTCAGGTTTCTCACACCCGCTGAGGATGATGTATCCAGCTGTATCGTCCGGTGGAGCATGAATCCTCCGAGAGGGCATCAATGTTAAAGTGCCCAGGTTGGTATTGTGTATTGAAATTGTATATGGACAATGAAGCGAGCCATCTGTATCTGGTAGCATCCAGCGTGCCTTGACTTTATCACATATGTTAGGCTGTGGTCTGTCCTCCCCATGGAAATTGTGTTGTAGAGGTAATCCTGGAACTTCTCTGTAACGGTCCACTTTTATGCCAAAAATAAAACATTGTAGATTGGATAGTTCCTCTCCGCAGCATGGTGAAAGCGAGCAGTCTCATCTCCCTGTCGGTCTCCTTGTAAAGGACAGCTACCAGTTCTTCCAACTGTCCATCTATGTTCACACATGGGGATATGCGTAGGCCATTTCTGGTGCTCTGGTGAGAATCTGTTTGAGCTCCTTGAAGGACTGCTGGAATTGGTTGGCTCATCCATTGCTCACCAAAGTGCTCCTGAGGATGGTACAAATGGTCTGTAGGGCCGGTGGTCTTCTTTTCATCCTTCTTGGTAGGATGGTATCCTTTGATGAGTCCACAACTGGTTGGGCGATGTTGGCATATCCTGCGATGAACCTCCGGTAGTAGTTGCAGAATCACAGGTAACTCTGCAACACTTTCAGTGTCTTAGGTTGTGTCCAGATGAGGCAGATATCCACCTTTGCCGGGTCAACTGATGACATCTATGTAGACGAATTGCCCGATATGCTTGATCGTAAACTGGTACTTGCCCACACAGACTTTTAGCCCTTGCTCCTGCAGGCGATCCATCACCTCCATAAGCCTCCTGTTATGTTCCTCGAAGGCCCTGCCGAACACACTGTCTTCGAGTTAGACCTGCATCTCCAAGAGAGGGTCATCTAACCCACCCTTTTTCTCCATGAGAGGTTGGACCATCGCTGGCTTGCCAGAAATCCCATGTGGTATCCAGACAAACTCGAAGAACCCAACCAGCAGATGAATGTGTCTTCTCACAGTCTGCCGGATGCATTGGGATCTGGAAGGAGGTGCTTTGCAGGTCCAGAACTGAAAAACGTTTGCTCTTGTTCGGTCATTCCAATGCCTTGTCCACCCTGAGCGTGATGTATTGGTGCGGAATAGCATGTGTGTTCAGGCGACGATAGCCAATGGACATCTGTTCTTCCTCTGGGCAACTACGATGGGAGAAGTGTTTGGGTTCCTGGACTCCTTGATGATCCCTGCCTTCAGACATCCTTCACATGTCCTGGGGCCAGGTATTGCAATCGCTCTCTGAAGTTCATGTCATAGCTCAAACGGGTCAAGTGCTCTTATCCGTTAGCCTTGCCAATGCCCCAGGGGCTGGCGGAGAAGAACTTAGTGAGATGGGCCTGCTGTTTCATCAGTCAGTCCTTGTCCCTCTCCTAGGTCAGTGAAGTGAGTCTCCAAAGTTAAATCTTTGGATCCAACACTGTCTCGGATGGGCTAGTGGCAACTCTCGCTAGGGCTAGAGAAGCTGTCTGGTGGAAAGCTGCAATGATGGTGCATCCTGGTAAGTGGATGGTGCAATTGGTTACAATGGATATGCGCTTTGCGTTTCCTGTAGAACGGCTTGTGTATACGGTCGCTTGTAAGCTGCTACCCAGTAGTGGTTGCCCCTGCCGTCCAGCGATGGGAACTGTGATGGTGGGTGGTGGTCCTACGAGCCCTTCAGGTACTCCCCAGATCTTTGGGTGCTACACTTGCTGGAAGTAAGACTTCAAGCTATCTTCATCTCGGTTAGACCATGGTATGGATGGATGCTGGTTCCCAGATGACTTGCTCACTGGTGATGTCACTGAAGGCGTAGTGCTGACTGTATGTCTCTTTTCTCTACTAGTTTGGTACTAGTATTAGTGAGGATCTAGGTGCTCTGCTTCCTGGACCTCGCTAACATTACCCACCATTGCACACGCTGGGGCCTTCAAGGCCTGGAACCTCTGCGACTTCGGTTTAATCTGGTTGGTAGGGCTGTGCCCTTATGGAAGTTGTGGCCCTCCTGCCCACCCCTATGGCAGTATTGCCAGGCCTGGAGTGGTGTGGTTTGCTGTTGGGGTCAGGGATGCATTGGTTCTTTAGTGCCCTGGAAGAGCTGGTGTTACCTCTCCGGGGATGTTGTTGCAGAGCCTCTTCCGCACTTTGGTGGCTTAAGTGTCACCCAATGCAATGTCGTAGCAGCGCCCTCTGCAGTTGGATGACATGGCACAACTTCTCCACTTGATGTTGCAGGTCATACCCTGGAGCTGTTAGTGGGGTCACCAGTTGACTGGGTAGAGAGTACACAGTGTCTTCTATCTCTACCTCCAGTGTACCCATATTTTGCACCGGTTCCTGAAAGGAAGGTGGTTTGAGTTTGTTTTGAGTTGGTGCTGCATCAGCGGCACCAATATTGCTACGCGCATGACTTGTTGCAGCCTGACCAGGTTCATTCTGTTTGGCTCCACCCCCTTCCGATGGAAGGCCAGCTGCAGAATTGGTTCAGTCTTGGCCAGATAGTCAGGCAGTCTCTCACCCAGTTGGAGGTGGTTGGCGTTATATTTGACCATCAACTCTGCGCCAGATTCTGTAGCTCCAAATCTTCATCCATAGTATACATAATGTCCTCCGCTGTGGGGGTTGGATGCGTGGCACAGAGTCCCTGATTGACTCTCAGCACATGACCTTGCATATTCTGTCACGAGTCAATGCCTCTCCCTGCCAGGATCGTGCGTAAGGCCAATCATCGAATGTTATGGTGATGGTCCCCTGCAACAAGACTTTGAAAGTCAGACCTGGAGGAAACAACAGTCTGGTGCCTCTATCATCATGTGTATAACTGGCATGCACGCTAGGCACAGAGGGGCTAGTACTGTTTGCAGGCGCTGCCATGATTGTACCTAAAGTAGGTGCGTGATGGGACTGGGCAAAAGGCTGTGCTGTGCAGGACCTGGCTAGGAAGAGGTGGTGGGCCAGCATGGAACCCTGTCCAGGGTGTGAGGGCCCAAAGGTGATAGGATACTATTGGGTTGCCCCCATTTATGGTATGGGGCAGTGCCTCACGGTCAACGTCACAGAGGCCATATAAGACAAGGATGCTGGTCCCAGTTAGACCAGGGGTTTTACCCAGGCACTTGAGACCTGGCTGACGAGAGACTCTAGGGACTCGTTCAGCATCATCACCTAATGGATTGGTGTGCTCCATGGGTTTTCGCCTTTGACTAAGCAATGTTCTGGTTTACCTCCCTCAGCCCGGCTCATTCTGTCTGTCTAGTGGGTAGCAAGTCGTGTGTTAATTACCAGGATTATATACAAATCAAGCCCTATCCACCAAATTGCACCAAATAACTAGAAGACTAAAAATGGAAGCATACGCTGGCTATTGATGATGACATATATACAATGCACCAAGATGGTGGATACAAAGGGCATAGGAGAAAGCGGGTAAGTAGAGTAGAGACAGGTACACGCCAATGGGCGATCTCTGCAGTGCTTCCAAAGAATGTATTGGGGAAGATGGAATGTATTACTTGTTCCAAGAGAGGTATTGTTGGACATAGCACAACACTTTGCTTGAGTTATATCTGTACTTTAAGCAGCATTCCGACCCTTGCTTGTATCCAGTGAGCCTTGTTGTCGCTGGGTTCAGAGATCACCCTAGGTGTGCTGTACATTGAAAAGGGTAGGTCATAAAGGGAAAGTGGCGCTCTAGGGACCCACATCTATATGAAGAAACACTAGGTTAAAATGGTTCTGGGTGTGTCTTCTGCTGACTTTTCTTTTCTTTTTTCGCTGCAGTATTTTTAACCTCTTTTTTTTCTTTAACCAATTTCTTTTTCTGACAAAATGTGGGGGATATCCCTATTCCTCCTTCACCCAACCCACCTCTCCCAACCCGTTACCATTTACCCATATTATGTCTCACTTAAACACCCCCACCTGGAAAATTCTATATACGGAAATGTTGGTGAACAATACTGTGATGAATAACATTCTGTAAAAAGACTGGATCCCAGTTAAAATATATATAAGGCGATACAAGTATAGGCAGCCCACGGCAGTGTTCATGTACGGTCTCTTTTAGTGCTAAGATGTTACACATGTACAGGGTAATTCATGGAATTAATGTGAGCTGAAAAAGGGGAGCGCAAGTGTGAAAATTGCAGCGCACGCGTGTGAAAGCCGTGCACGCAGCCCCTAGTCGATTCATGGAATGCACTGCGTGTGGCTTACCGAAGATGTGCACTGAATCCGCTTGTGGCGCACACGTCATTGCGATATCCCGAAGGCTGTGTGAGAGACGGCCAGTGAAGGTGCACACAGGTCAGCACACACACCTAAAAAGGGGGCAGAACACGTGGAATGGGGAACAACACGTGCAAATATGGGCGTTACGGGGGAAGTACCGTTGCCAAATGCTCGCAATGCCCTCATGCGCGCGAACAACACCTATTCATGGAATCGAACAGGGGAACTCTGTGCGCCACAAAAGACGTGCTAATCTGGAAACACGTATGCCAGGCGGAAGCGGGCAGAAGCGTCCACGCGCAGCATGAAAGTGTGCACAAACAATAAACAAGCTCAAATGCTACTATGAATATACCGTTCCTCGCAGCAGTGGTAGTGGGACACCGCAGGAGGAGGAGGATAGCCAGGCCTCGCATTTATTTTACCCAGGACCAGCCTTTTTGGGATGCCCGATGACCAGGTCAATGGTAGGTACAGGTTTCCACCCCATATCATCCTAGAACTAGTTGCTGAGTGGGAGGATGACCTGACATCACCCACCCTGTGCTCCCAAATACTGAGCCCCTTGGAAAAGGTGCTCAATGTACTCCATTTCTTGGCTACTGGGTCATTTCAGCGGACAAGTGCCATAGTTGGGGACGTCTCACAGGCCACACAGTCACGCTGCCAACACCAGGTGTTATCAATCATGACTGCATGCCCCTCAGTCCGCAGGCACATATACATGCCCAGAACACCTGCAGAAAGGCATGCCGTGGTCCAGGACTTTTACGGGGTGGCACACTTCCCCCAAAGTGCTAGGGGCCATTGATTGCACCCATGTGGCTCTGCGTCCTCCTAGGGCCACTGAGCACATCTAGCGAAACCGCAAGCACTGGTATTCCATCAACGTGCAGGTTGTATGTGATGCCAAGGAAATCATCACCTGTGTATATGCCAACTATCCGGGGTCCAGTCATGATAGTTTCATATTCAGAATGTCACCCCTAAACCGGGACCTGGAAGCTGGGAGGCATGGCGACACATGGCTCATAGGTGAGCACAAATGCCTCCGCACATGCATGCATGTCACACACTGACAAATGGCAAAACCCAACTAATGACAACCATTATCACCTCCTCAGGGGGCAGTGCCTACCCTCTGAGCACCTACATGATGACACCAATACGGAACCCCACCACACCACCCAAGGTAAGATACAACACAGCCCATATTGCAACCCGTGGCATAGTGGAGCGCACATTCGGAGTGCTGAAGTCACGTTTCCGCTCTCTTGACCACTCTGGAGGCCAGCTGCTATATGCGCCCCAAGTAATGTGCAGGATCATAGTGGCAGCATGTGTCCTGCACAACGTTGCAATCCGGCGGGGCGTGCCGGTGGACACGGTCCCTCCTGTTCGGCAAACATTTAGCCCTCGCTGGCCTGTCGATTATCATTAGAACATTGTCCACTACCTCTACCGCTACCAACTCTCCTCACTCCCTAAAGGCGCCACCGCCATTGTACTGCCTTTCATGCTTACATCTGATACTCACTAATGTCTACGCAATGTCGCATATTAAGTTGGTACCTGTATCTTCTATGTTTTACAGCGCGTTTCCCACATGCATTATTCCAATAATTGTGATCCCTTGTCCAAGCGCCTTTTAGGCAATCTATAAATCATAGCGATTCCGCTCTCGCAGCAAGCCATTACTATACTCAGCAGCGTGCGCAAATCAAGGTCTCTAGCTAGTCGCATTGTACGCTAGACACATGGAACACCCTTGCAGATCCCCTGCTCCCGTTCCGCATCTGCAGCCTGTTTAATTTGTTACCCTTGGTAAATGAGACACTGCAAGGTGGCCCCATGCTATGATTATCCATGTGTAGTGTTTCTGCCTGCTGACCTGCCATTATGTACTTATTGTCGGCCCGCTGACTTTGCCAACTGCTTTGTTTATGATTACTGTGTTTAGTGATTCTACCTGCTGATCTGCTAGTATGTGCCTAGAGCTTGCTCTATCTTGCCAACTTCTGTGCTTTATAACTAGCCTTCAATACTGCTGAATCTATCCTCTGCTTACTTCTTTTGCATCACTGACCCAGCTCAGCTCCCTCAACACTGCAGCTAAATTCAGCCTGCCCCACACCCAGGAATACTTACGATATACCATAGGCCTAGCATGCTTATCACACCCCTCGACCACAGTATGTTATACTCAATGCTCATCCCCAGCATACTACTGCTCCTTGCTCAGCCTGAGCCCCTCTACCAAGACAGCCCCTGCAGCCTATGCAGTACGAACATGACCAACATCCCGAGCCCAACTGTCCCATGCACCATCTCACCTCCTCATCCACACATACGCCTAACTGCCATGCTGGACTCCTCATACTCGGATCTCGCACCTCATCCCTGCACATCAATTCTAGCCCAATGCACACAATAGGGAGGAACCTTAGACTAGGATCTTGCACTATTGGCATACAAAACCGTGTCCACTCAAATACATACAGTAACAATCGCAGTATTAGGTCACATCCCAACCCAAAAACTAATCTAAACTATATTTGCCCCACAAATTCTCAGAAGCCCACAACTAAATCTAAAGAACACACCCAATTTAGCAAAAATAATGCTGCAACACACTATAAATGTGCCCTGCTGAATGTCCGCTCCCTCACTGCTCACTCCATTGAAGTTAATGACCTTATCTCAAGCCATAATCTAGATATTCTGGCCATTACTGAAACCTGGCTTCATGAAGCCTCTGGCCCAACCATAGCAGTAGCCTTACCGCCTGGATACAATATCCTCGGACAGGACAGACCCACCAAAGTAGGATGCGGGGTAACCTTGATTTTCAAAGAGGCACTCCCCTTCAGGATCATACCCACGAACTGGGAGGGTAATGCTGACATACTATCAGCCAAACTAACCCTATCACTGAAAAACACCATCAATATGCACGTTATATATAGGCCGCCAGGCCCTATGGCCAATTTCCAAGGACACATCATGCACCTACTGAGTCAAAATATTAAAAAATCCACCAAAACCTTACTCATAGGAGACCTCAACCTAGGATATAATGACCCTCTTGATAAATCCGCCACCTCTATGGCCAAAGATTTGATAGATCTAGGCTTCTCCCAATAAATCACCACTCTCACCCACATCAAAGGACGCACCCTCGACTGATTGGCTGACCACAACTGTGGCTCTTCTATCACCGCTAACACATCCGATCCATGGACAGATCACACCTGTATAGAATTCACTATACCCACAGCTCCGCACACTAAAATAATCACTCCTGCCCCGTCCACTCTAGCTAGAAGTGCTAAAAAGCTCACTGCAGACAACCTACGCCCCATCTCAACATCCCCTGCCTTTCACCTCCCTTCTCGCAAGATCCAAATGTCTTAGCTGATATATTCAAGGACGCTATTACCAAAGCAGTCAATTTGGTCGCCCCCCCTAGAAGAAAAGAAGGAAAAAAAATCTCTACACTCAAACTCCTGGTTCACGGAAGAGCTCAAACACCTATGCAACCTCAAATGCCAGGCCTTAAAAAACTGGCAGGCAAACCCCTGTTTCGAAGGGATTGTGTCCTCCGACGTATTCCTCATCTTAGATATCTCCTTCCAGCTCTGCTGGCCTCGGAACATTTTTTCTCTAGAGGGCGCTGCGCGTCGACGTCCTCCGAGTCGATGTCCCTCGACAGCCGTCGTATCGACGTCGACGTCATCCTGCCTATTAAGGCCGCGCGCAGCGTCCGTTGCTCAGTTCCGTTTTTCCGCACTTACTCAGTGCCTCGTAATACCGTTGCTCAGTTTTGTCAGGTTAAACCTATTTACCTCGAGTTATTCGATCCGTACTCGATGGCTTCTTCGTCGGAACTGACAACTCCTCGATCCGGCTTCAAAAAATGCAGAGATTGTGGGAAAAAGATGTCGCTGACTGACCCTCACAGAGTTTGTCTGTGGTGTTTGGGAGCTGAACACCATTGTTCGGAGTGCGAGGACTGTATGTCCATGACAGCTAAGGCCCTGAAGGAGCGTAGGGGGAAGCTGGAGAAAGGTAAGACTTTTAAAGCTTCTTCTTCGTCGACGAAGTCGAGACATTCGTCTCCTTGTCACCATTCGCGCTCCAGGTCTCGGAGTGGGTGTCATCACTCCTCGAGATCGAAGCACTCGAAGAGGAGACGTCGAAGATCCCCTTCTCCGTCTTCCTCTTCCTCTTCCTCTGTTTCGCCAAAGAGAATCCCTTGCCCCATGAAACATAGTTCCCGGGCTGAATGGGAGGAATTCCGCAAGAATATGAGGAGCGTCTTCGAGAAAGCGGCCTCGACCCCCTCGAAGACTGCCGAGAGCAATGCTCTGGTCGAAAGACCCGAAGGTCAAAAACGCTGCGAGTCGCAGTACCCGGCGAAGGAAACCTCTCGAGTGCGTCTCGAACCCTCGAGTAGGACTATGACCTCCAAACCTTCGACACACGGGTCTGTCGACTCGACGCCAGCTTCGACACCGGCGTCGACGCCAAGAAAAGTCACGGTTACGACACACCCAGTGACTATCCCTAGGTCCTCGATGACGATGGCTTCGAGATTGTCGAGCAGAACCCCAATTCTGTCGAGGTCATCGAGGCCTCCGCCTTTGTTTTCGACGCCACGCTCGAAGCCTTCGGCGTCGACGACATCAACGTTTTCGAGGCCGATTATGACAAGTTCAGCACCCTCTGCCTTGGAAATGGGGTTTACACCCTTTATGAGTTCAGAACAATTGAGAACTATGTCCTCAATTATGGAAGAGGGTGAATTGTCTGAACAGGAAGACACATTTGAGTTGCAGGGACCTGTAACCCCAATTAGAGAGGAATTTTCCTCTGAAGAACGCAGGTTAAAGGATCTTCATGATTCCTTACCTGAGGCAAGTGGGTTAGACACTTCCCCTGAGGTGGAGTTTGCTAGGCCAGACCCGGGGGAGCATGCTGAAACCCCCTATAGAGCCTTAATGGCCAGGATCACAGAGTTTATGGGGTGGTCTGCACCTTCACAATCTTTCCAACAAGATGACCTCACGGATATTCTTGACAAAGGCCCACAGGAGGATCCTGTAGTGCCCTTTCATAAAGCTCTTCAGAGGAAGGATTATGACGAACTGGGAAACCCCAGATGCCGTCCCAGCAGTAAATAAAAAACTGTCTACAAAATACAGGGTATCCTCTACAGACGCGGAGTTTTTGTCAAAACACCCATCCCCAGAAAGTCTGGTGGTACAGGCAGCATCTTCTACCGATGTCAAGACGGCTTATCCTACCGTCCCACAGGACAGGGACGATAAAAAATATGATGCAATGGCAAAGAAAGTTTTTTCGGCATGTAGCATGGCGTTAAAATCTGTTAATGCTACTTGCACCCTTGCTAGATTCAGCCATACACTTTGGGAGTGTGCTTCTACAGCGTCTGACTGCATCCCGAAGGGAGAAGAAAGGGATGCGTTCCTGAATATCATACAGGACGGTAAAGACGCTATGTGCGAATCCCTCCAGACGGGCATTGATTCGGCTGACAGTATCGGCAGAGCAATGGCGGCAAGTACAACAACCAGGAGATTCGCGTGGTTGAGAAAGTCTGGTTTTGCCCCAGATGTGCAAGCCAGGCTCTTGAACATGCCATTCGATGGCTCTTCTTTGTTCGTGAAAAAGGCGGATGACAGTTTAGAGAAACTGCAAACTTCAAAAGCAGCAGCAAAATCCCTAGGCGCTGCAATCCGTCAGACACCTTTTCGTCCCACAGGAACCTCTGCGAGGGGCAAGTCTTTTCGCTTCTACTCCGCATTCGGAAGAGGTAGAGGACGACCGGCTGAAAGGGGACAAAGAAGAACTGCCCGAGGTGGACGGGGTAGATATTCAAAAGCCGCAGCAACAGCAGGTGCCTCTTTACCATCGGCATCTGCATCAGCCGCCCCAAAACCACTCTGAGGACTTCCCTCACAGGACACCTGTAGGAGGCAGGTTGACTCAACATCTGGCGGTATGGCAGGCTATCACGTCAGATGCTTGGGCATTGGAAACAGTTGCCCTAGATTACTGCCTGCCTTTCCTACGCATACCTCAGTCATCCACCAGGGATCAGCTCTCAGAAAGCTCCAGATCTGCTCCTCTTGCAGGAAATTTTGGACCTGCTAGAGAAAGGTGCCATAGAACCGGTACCTGTAGCGGAGAGGAACAAGGGCTGGTACTCCCCTTACTTTCTCATTCCAAAGAAAGACGGAGGACTGAGACCCATCTTGGACTTGCGAGAATTGAACAAATTCCTCAGGAAAGACAAATTCAAGATGGTCACTCTTTCTCAGATCCTCCAGGCCCTTCAGTTCCAGGACTGGTTGGTATCTCTGGACCTTCAGTACGCTTATTTCCATGTGCCTATCCATCTCAAACACAGGAAATACCTGAGGTTCGCAATTGGCAACTCTCACTATCAATTTCGAGTGCTGCCATTTGGGCTGACCTCCGCCCGAGGGTCTTCACCAAGTTAATGTCGGTAGTGGCGGCAAATCTAAGGAGGGAAGGGATTCACGTCTACCCCTACCTGGACGAATGGTTGTTCAGGGCTGTCTCTTCGGAACAAGCTCAGATCCAGCTAAATCACGTGTGCCACTCCCTTCACAAACTGGGCTTCTCCCTCAATTTAAAGAAGTCACAAATGATACCATCGCAGAGACTCCAGTTCATAGGAGCGATAATGGACACTTCCCTGGGAAAAGCCTCGCCACCAGAGGTGAGGGCTCAAGATATTCTACAGATGGTTACCAAGTTCCAAGATGCCCAACGTCTCCCAGCCTTCGACTTTTTGAGGTTGCTAGGCCTCATGGCATCCTGCATTTTCCTAATGCCAGAGGCTCGCCTGAGAATGAGATCCCTCCAGTGGGCACTGAGGACTCAGTGGTCACAATTCTCAGGGAGAATGACCGATCTTCTTCAGGTTCCCGACAGGGTGGCTCGAGACCTTCAGTGGTGGGCCTGTCAGGAGAACATTCTGAAAGGAGAACATTTTTGGCAACCCTGGCCGGAGATAACAGTAGTCACGGATGCCTCACTCACGGGGTGGGGAGCCCACGCCAACGACTTGACCATCAGCGGTCGTTGGTCTCCATCGGAGTCCAGACTACATATCAACCTGTTAGAGCTGAGAGCCATCAGACTTGCGCTGAAGGCGTTCCTGCCAGCTGTACAAGGGGAAAAACGTCCTGATAATGACGGACAACACGGTGGCCATGCATTACCTCAACAAAAGAGGAGGCGTAGGATCACTACCCCTGTGCAGAGAGGCGATGCAGCTCTGGTTTTGGGCAATCCAAGAAGGAATCTCTCTATCGGCAGTTCACCTAGCCGGAGAGAAGAACTTGACAGCGGACGCTCTGAGCAGGCAGAGCAAAGTCTCCCACGAGTGGGAGCTAGCTCAGGAAGTCCTTCAAGAGATCTTCGCCCTTTGGGGAACCCCTCAGGTGGATCTGTTCGCCACCAGCCTCAACAGGAAATGCGATCTGTTCTGCTCAAGGGAATTTCCCCCGAGAGGAGCTCTGGGAGAGGCGTTCATAGTGGACTGGGAGTTTCCGCTTCTGTACGCGTTCCCACCGGTCCCTGTCATTCCTCAAATGATCAGGGGGTTGAGAAGATTCCGGAGAACCATGATCCTAATTGCCCCGGATTGGGCCAGGAGAACGTGGTACCCGGACCTTCTAGACTTGTCCATCTATCCTCCAATTCGACTTCCACTCGGAGAGAACCTACTCTCACAGAAGGGAGGTCAGGTTCTCCATCCAGACATCAAAACCCTCAACCTTCACGCTTGGCTTCTGAAAGGCTGAGGTACAAGGATTGGGACCTCCCTGATGATGTTATGGAGGTGTTGCTTTCGGCAAGGAGGCCAGCAACAAAGTCTTTATACCGCTGCCGTTGGAACAGATTTTGCAGCTGGTGTAGAGAACAGAATATCAACCCTTTTTCATGTGGTACACCAATGGTTTTGTCCTTCCTACTATATTTGGCGAATTCAGGCCTTCAAGTTGGCACCATTAAGGGCTATCTCGCAGCGCTATCCATCTTTAAGCACACTGCGGAAGAACCATCCTATTTCAACTTACCCTTGGTAATACAGTTTCTAAAGGGGTTAACCAATGTTTATCCCCCAAGACCATTCCAAGTTCCCCTATGGGATTTAAACTTAGTCCTAACTTTCCTGATGGGCACACCTTTCGAACCACTCCATTCTTGTTCGTTAAGATTCCTTACCCTTAAAACTGTTTTATTAATAGCACTTACATCTGCTAGAAGGGTGAGCGAATTACAAGCTCTTTCTTGTAAACCCCTCACACAATCTTTCACAAAGACAAAGTTGTCCTGCAAGTGAAGCCTAATTTCCTCCCAAAGGTGGTTTCTGAATTCCATATCACTCAGAAGATTACCCTACCATCTTTCTATCCTCCTCCTCATCTGGGGAAAGAGGAAGAGAGGTTACACAGGCTAGACCCTAGAAGGGCTTTAAGTTTTTACATCAGTAGACTAGCCAGGATAAGACAGGCAGACCAGCTGTTTGTAGGTTACACAGGTCACAAGCTGGGGTTACCAATAACTAAGCAGACCATTTCCAGATGGATCATTCTAGCCATTCTGGAATGTTATAAACTGGCAGGGAAAGAGCCCCCTCAAAACCTTAGGGCTCATTCGACCAGAGGTATTGCAGCTTCATCGGCCCTCAAAAGAGGTGTGCCGGTTAAAGACATCTGTGCGGCCGCTACATGGTCGTCTGTCCATACCTTTACACAATTTTACAACTTGGATTCCTCCTCCAGTCAAGAGACTAGGTTTGGAAGGGCTGTACTGCATTCTATTCATCAATAGAAGACAGCGTGAAGTCAGTACTCCCTCCTCCAATAATAGAATACTGCTATGGGAGCCTATCTAAGATGAGGAATACGTCGGAGAACACAATCCCTTCGAAGAACAAGTTACTTCTTACCTTGTAACGTTCTTTCGACGGGATGTTCCTCCGACGTATTCCTCATCGACCCTCCCATCCATCCCCGCAGTTCTACTTCCCTTGTGGTTGCAGCTTACGTTCCTTCAGGGTGATTAGTCTAGTCCAGAAAGAATTATTCTGGGCTACAAAACGGAACTGAGCAACGGACGCTGCGCGCAGCCTTTATAGGTAGGATGACGTCGATACGGCGGCTGTCGAGGGACATCGACTCGGAGGACGTCGACGCGCAGCGCCCTCTAGAGAAAAAATGTTCCGAGGCCAGCAGAGCTGGAAGGAGATATCTAAGATGAGGAATACGTCGGAGGAACATCCCGTCGAAAGAACGTTACAAGGTAAGAAGTAACTTGTTCGACTCAACTAAAGAAAGTTTTAAAACTAGTGCTAAAGAGTACAAAGAGGCCATCTTTATAGCCAAATCTTAAGCCTATAATAACCGAATATCCCAAGCCAACTCCCAATCTAAAGAACTCTTCACTATCTTTAAGGAACTTAAAGACCCATCGATTTGTACAGATGAAATCATTAAGGATGAAGCATGGTGCAACAGTATACAATCTGCTATGCTAAAAAAAATGGACATGCTACAAAACAAAATTCTATCGCATTACCAAACTCTTCTCAATCAAAACCAAAGCCAGCCAGCTCTATCCTAACGCAATAGTAAAATATAAATTTAAAGACATCACGGTAACAGAAGTCATTGACATTTTTAAGCATCTCAAACTATCGCAATGCAAGGGCGATGTATGTCCCCCCAACATTATCAAGGATTGTGCCGAGCCACTGGCCCCTCTCCTCTCTGCTTTCATTAATGCCTCATTTAAATCAGGCATTGTCCCCCAACAGCCTTAAAGAGGCATGGGTTTGCCCCCTCCTAAAAAAAAAACCTACACTAGACCCCTCCCAACCTAACAATTACCTGCCCATAACAACCGTCCCATTTCTACTCAAACTACTAGACAAAGCCGCCCACTCCCGGATCCAACTCTATCTAGAAACCAACTCCATTCTAGGTAAAGGCAGTCAGGGTTCTGCAAAGGCCATGGTACGGAAACCGCACTGTTAGACCTAAAAAATCAAATAACTCAAATCCTAGACAAAGGTAAGCCTACCCCACTCCTCCTTCTTGACCTTTCGGCAGTGTTTGATCTTGTTGACCACAAAACACTCACATCACATCTAACCAATGATGTTCACTTCTCCGAGCATGCTGCTACTTGGATCACCTCTTTCCTTGAAGGGAGAGCGATGAAAGTCTTTTCCAACATTGCTCATGCTACGCCCACCATCATTCACTGTGGCGTACCGCAAGGATCATGTAATACTCCCACGCTGTACAATCTTTTCACTAAGCCTCTCTTTGACAGACTGGACGCACTTGGGATTGCATACACCAACTATGCCGACGACACCCAAGTGCTCCTTCCCTAACCGGCTCATACACCCAAGATGCCTCCACCCTTAAACAAATCTACGCCACCATACAAGCATGGATGGCCACCAATGGTCTCTGCCTCAATGGGGATAAGACCAAGATCCTTATCCTCCGCCAAAAATCCACCTTAGCTAACCTATACAATCTCTACACCAACTTTAACATCGACAAATGCACCATTCCAGTGCTATCATCTGTTAAAACGTTAGGGGTACATCTAGATGCCATGCTGTCAATGACCAAGCTAGTTAGTGCTTTAGTTGCTGCCTCCGCCCTTAGCACCAAACTCATCAACGCCATCAAACCCTTCCTAACTAAAGTCAACTGTCTCTCTATAGTCAGAACCACTATAGCAGCTAAGCTTGACTATTGCAAAGCCTTACTCGCTGGCTACTCCATAAAAAACTTAAATAGTCTCCAAACCACTCAAAACAACGCTCTAAGAGCTGCCCTAAGCATACCAAAAAGAGATCACATCTTGCAAGCAAGAAAAGATGCACATTGGCTCCCAGTCAAAGACCGTATCATGTTTAAAATTCTTAACACTGCACACAAATGCATCAACTTCACTGCACCATCATACCTCTCGGACACCCTATCTAGACCCACCTCAACTAGGCCCACTAGAACCTAGTACACAAACCAACTGACCATCCCACGCATCCACAGAGCCAAAGCGGGAGGAATAGTCTTCCCATACTTGGCTCCCAAGTTATGGAATGCGCTTCCTTTTGCACTCAGGGCAGAAACGTCCCTCTTTGCTTTTCACAAAAAACTCAAAATGGCTCTCTTTAACTAAACCCTTCCATCATCCATGCCATTGATTGTATGATCCTCCTTGGTTTCTCTTCCTTGCTTACAACCACTGTAATTAAATTGTGTCTTTTGATACTCATTGTAACTAAGTGTGACCTCATTTTACTGATACCTGTGTAATTAAGTTGTTTACCCCTTTATATAACCAGCGCCACAATGCTTCAGAGCTGCTGTGCGCTTTACAAATCCGAATAAATAAATGGTGGTGCCCCCACATCCCCAACCACATGCACGTCCCCTGCGCATGGGAGGGGAAAGGGCATGGGGTGAGGCAGCCCGTACCCAGCTTGTGGCAAATTTTTTCACATAAAATCCCACCCCTGCGGAGTGCACACAGGCCTGGCACATACCAGCTGACAATTGATGATGACAAAAGGGAGAGTGAACTGTCACAACCATACCACCCCGAGATTGTTTACCTGGAAGTGCTACATTGTGTGCATCCCTAGCTACTTAAAAAAAAACAATGCTGTGTCAGGAAAAAAAGGCACACATTCATGCTGCATGAAGGACTACCCCCTTGCAAAAGAGCACACCTAAATACTGGTATGTCACCCAACCCCTCCCAAACCCCATCTGAGCTGGCCATTACACCATGGCTTTGCATGCATTGTCAAAGCAACCAAATGAATGCACAGCACGTCACACAAGTCTCACAAACTGCACCGTCACAAATTGAAACAGGGCAGAGACAATTCCCTCTCACCTATGAACAATAAACAGCACACATGAACAAATACTACCAGAAAGAGAGAACATGAAGACAGGACCCAACAGTAGCAATGTATGACAGTAACCAATAACAATAGTGCAAGTGTTAAAACCTGACAAAGTCAGCACATCGACCCCTTCACTCTCCAGTGTGTTGTAGGTAGGTAAATGTGGCAGGTTACTGCATACAATTCGAAAGTGCCTATCTGAAAGGATATCCTAACTAGCAAACAATAACATACCATATTATTTCATTAACATATACTTACATTTTATTACTCACATGTAGAGAAAATTCTCAATAAAAACAATCATAAAAAATGATCATATCACTTAAAACAATTACTAAAGTAAAAAAGCAACACAAGTATATCTGTATAAGTGGGTCCTAATGGTATGAGTTTTCTAAGGTTAATATCAGTGTCAACAATACACACTCAGATCCTTAAACCACAGAAGAATCTGGCTGTTTCATATATTCTGATGTATTCAATAGGTTCCCAACCTGCACAAGTTTCTGTCCCTTAGACACACAGAATGTAGGACATTCTTCAGGGGGATAAAATGTCTTATGTCGATTGTATTCAAAAAAGCTTCTAAAATTGAGGGGATACCCTGCAGGTCAAAAAAGAAGGCACTAATTAGTACTGCATCTCTCTATGTAGGTCATTTTAATTTAACCATTTAATAAGCTTTACCCTCAAGGGTGCACGGTATGTTATTAATCACATACCTCTCTGTCTCGTGGGATAATTGTCCCGGAGTCTCTTAAACCTTTAACTTGGTTTATAAATGGCAGGTTCCAATTGATTGCGGAAATATTGCCTTTGTTTTCCTCTAGCTCCCAACCTAGTGCATAATAGATAATCAGACTTAGAAGTTTCTAATGTCAAAAATGTCACCCTAACTCACTTAATAGAAAACATGAGAAAGGGAGAAGTCTTACCCAATATTGCCTGGATCTTCAATTGTCCGCTTATTATAAAACACCTACTGGGTGTTGCTGGTCTAAAGACACCCAAAATAGTTCAGGAATAATGCTTGTTGTTGTCTGCAAATAGAACAAACAAGCCACAACATTTGTCAGATATGGAGGTATATAGAGGTACCCCATTCCTAACGTAGATGTCCAGGACACCACTTACTTGTATATGAAAATGTTTTTCTCCACTCTATTCTTCTAATCCTCCCAGTGGAGTAGTATGCAGTAGAGGCAAAACCACTCTTCTTAAGGTCTATGTAGCCTGATACAAAACCCAAAAAGACAAAGAGCCCCCACCTCTAGGTTAAATAATTGAATAAGTATTCACTGTGTCTTATGGCCCCTATTTTAAAAAAGGGCCTCTGAATACTCACATGGGCTTTCCTTTAGTTGTAAGCCACACTTTCTTTAAATGGAACTCCTGTTTCCCAGCACGAAAATGCTGCGAATGTAAATTCGGCCTTTTTATGATGTCACTGCGTCATCGCGTAATGACGTCAACGCGTATGCGTTAAAAAAATGTACATTTTTTTTTTTTTTTTATCCTGGGAATTGAAGTCACAAGTGTATAATAACCATGAGGGTCATCGGAAAGTGGCAAATATCCTCCCAAGTGTCTAGATGCTTTTTTGAAATAAGCCTGCTTCATTTTATTTAGTTACATATAATGTTAGATGCCGGAGAATCCTAGTCTACTATTCACATGCAATATTCATAATGGCCTCAATTCCATATCAATCTACCCAGAATGCCAAACGGAAAAGGACTCCTTAGTATGGGTATCAGCCTATATTATATGAAGTATACACCTCACTGGCAGTACTCTGTTACCAATAGTTGTATTTTGAACGTTCCAGGAGACTCAAAGAGGTTGGTTAAACAGGTATTCAGTCTTAGGGGATAGTCGAAGTTTCATTACATAGTGCAGGTGTTACCTCATGCAGCATCTACATATAGAACAAATATAGCATCTCTGGTGTGGAAACCATTGGTCTCTACTAATGTATACATACACACATCAAATGTATCCCTTATGATGTGATCCTAGGGTATGTGGAGTCATCAGTATTCTGTAACGCCTTGTACAACAATTATGCATGGACTCAAAACAGATGGGAACCGTCCCCTATTCCAACATACACTTCATAATGATTGCAGTTCAGTTTCTATTGCCGAAGGATGATCCAGCACCTCAAAGTTGTTTTATGCGTTGTGCCATTCCACATTTTCGTTAATGCCTTGGAAATGGCTTTTTGTAAAAAAAAAATCAATTTTTGTTCCAAATGTAGCAATTTTTTATTGATCTCAATTTGTGAATGACCTTTAATATGTTTAAGTATCACCCATTCGAAATCATTACAACCATGTTTTTTTTCCAAAAAATGTTTTACAAGGGGAGCCTGTTCTACTTTGTTTTTTATGCAACTTTTGTGCTCAATCATCCTTGTTTTACATTTTCTGTTAGTCTTGTCTATATAGATCTTCCTGCAAGGGCATTTGATTAGGTAAATTACATTACTGGTATTACAGTTTGTCTGTTCAATGAGTTTCCACATTTTATCCAGACCCAAATCTACATTCTGAGTTTTAGTCGTTTGAGTGCACATTACACAATTGCCACACGGATAGTGACCTAAAACCGGGGAAGATCCCATAGGTTAGTCTGTTGTTGTTTGATCTTTTTGTTGACTATATCATTTCTCATGACTAGATTTCATACAGTGGCACTCTTCTTGAATGCTACAAGTGGTCTACCTGCTTTTTTTGTCATGATTTTTTTCCAATTTCTATTGATGATGCTTTTGATTTTGTATGATAGATTACTAAATGTGTTCACAAACACAAGAGGTGTCTCTTTTGTCTTATCGTCTCCTTGTATTTGTTTGTCTAGTAAAGCTTCGCGATTATTATTAAACGCTCTTTTAGCTGCTCGCTTGACCACGGGTACAGGGTACCCTCTATGTACCAATTTATCAATAAGATTATTTGCTCCTCTTTCATAGGATTTGTTGGTACTGCTGTTCTTTTTCAAGCGCGAAAATTACCCAAATGGCAAGTTTTTTTTCACATGCTGGGCATGATGGCTGCTAAAGTGCAGTAATGCATTCTTGTCGTTATCTTTAGTATATTGCCTTACCAACAAACTTCCTTGGTCATGATATATACAAATATCTAAATAGTGTACTTGTTCATTACTGGTGTCGCTAGTAAATTTCAAAGACCTATTTTGTTGATTCAACCACTTGACAAAAGCTTGTGCTTCTTCCTCATTCCCTTTCCAGATGATGAAAACGTCATCTATATAGTGTAGCCAACAGACTATATTGTCTTGAAAATATGTTCAAATTGGTATACACTACTGTTTCCTCGAACATATTGACATATAGATTGGCCACATTGGGAGCTATGGCTGCCCCCATTGCCCTCAATCTGTTTATAGAATTGACCCATGAACTGAAAAAAGTTATTGGTAAGTGCTATTTCAGTGCACCATTTTATGAAGGAATTAGATATAGGATGCCGATCTTCTCTTATTAGTAGAGTCTCCTCCACAACCTCTAACGTTGCTAGTTGGGGTATATTGGTATAGAGGGCTTGGATATCTAAGCACATCAATAGATTTTCATTTGGGTTGAATGCATTGCCTTCAATCCTATTGATGGCATCCGTGGTATCTTTTATGTCACTTTTCATGTTGGGAACAAAGGGTCTCGAGTAGTAATCCACAAATTTGGAAAGCGGCTCTAACGTAGAGTTAACACCAGAAACAATGGATCTCCCAGGGGGTTTCGTCAGGTTCTTGTGTATCTTAGGGAGAATGTAAAATACAGGTATTCTACCATTCTCTCTGATCAAGTACTCTCCTTCTTGTTTACTAATCATATGGAGGTCAACTGCTCCAGTCACTTTCTCCTTGATTATGAGGATTAAGTCGTTACTGGGGTCTTTGTCTATTTTCTGATAGTTGGATCCATCAGATAGGAGGTTCACACATTCCTCAATATAATCAGTTCTGTTTAGTATTACTATGGCACCGCCTTTATCAGCTTGGCGACTAATGATCTTTTCATTGGTGCCTAGATTTTGCAAAATAATTTGTTCTGATTTACTGAGGTTTGAGTGATGTGGAATCCCTTTGGATTCTAAAATGTTTACCTCCTCCATTACTTTTCTCTCAAAGACCAAAGATTCTGGGGAATAAGTACTAGAGGGAGCACAAAATGTAGAAGGATTTCTGAGACCACTACAATTTTCCCCTTTGTTAAAAGGGCTGTTGTCAAAAAAAATCCCTTAGGTGTACCTTGCGCATAAATTGATTGAATTCCACCCTAAATTCTAAGGGGTTGTGGTAATTGGATATCACAAAATTGAGTCCCTTGTTAAGCACATCTTCTTCTTCCTTGGATAAGTGGACAGCAGAGAGATTTACTACCAGCCCCTGTAGCTGCGTGTCTGCATCCGTTCTGGTGCCCATTGTCTATGATTGCTGCCCCTTCCTAAAAAAGACTGATGTTGATTCTGTCCTCTTCTGTTGTTACCTCTAGGTCCTCTCCCTCGATTCATGTGTGTGTCTCCACTCGTACTCTGGGCATTAGCTCCTTGCTCGTTGTATTCCTCATACTCAGTAGAGCTCCCATCGCTAGAGCTGTATGAGGTGTTACGAAAATGCACTCTGCGGTTTTGCTTTGAATTGGGTCTTGATTCTCCAAATTTATAGTCTTTGCTGATGTACCCAAATGCTTTCTCATGTGTGAAATTTTGTATATCTTTTTTCATTCTTTTCACACGTTCTGAGATCTGTTTGAAAATCCTGCATTTCTTTTAGATGTTTTTCTAAGCCCTTTTTGAATGCCTCGATGTCAAATTTTTCTTCATTTCATCCTCTAGATTTTTTAAATCAATTTCTATCTTTTTAGCTGTTTCTTGTGCTGTTTCTATGATTAGTATCAGCCAATCACGGCCACATTTGTTAGCAATATAGCTCCATTTCAACTTTAATTCTGGATTATCTAGAAAAAGTCTGGGTTCATTCCTGACAGTCAGACCTTGGGGTAATGCTTGGTTTTTGACATATTCCAGCATAATGATAGCATGTAACTCAGTGCGAATAAATCTTTTCCTCATTTGCACGAGTTCATCCCATTGATCATCTTTACTAAGAGCATCCAAATCTTTATTCAAGCCCACAATGGGCAATGATTCCATAAGTTTGCGTACATATTCATCATTGTACGCTAAACATTTGTCTGAAGCCATAGTTGAGGCTCCCTGTTGTCTGATACCGTTATGCACTAGCAATAGGGGGAGGACGTGTAAATAACCACGTGTGCCACCGAGACCCTATTGGTCTCTGAAAACACTATTCTCAAAACGGCTTGATCCACAGTGGGGGGTTCACAACTTCTTACTCCATGGAGAAGTACTTATATTATAGAAAAAGAAGTTTACTATTCAAAAGTGCTTATCTGAAAGGATATCCTAACTAGCAAACGATAACGTACCATATTATTTCATCAACATATACTTACATTTTATTACTCACATGTAGAGAAAATTCTCAATAAAAACAATCGTCCGCTTATTGTAAAACACCTACAAAAAGAGCAAATAATAACAGACTAACCTATGGGGTCTTCCCTCGGTTTTAGGTCACTATCCGTGTGACAATTGTGTAATGTGCACTCAAACGACTAAAACTCAGAATGTAGATTTGGGTCCGGATAAAATGTGGAAACTCTGTGAACAGACAAACTGTAATACCAGTAATGTAATTTACCTAATCTAATGCTCTTGCAGGAAGATCTATATAAGCAAGACTAACAGAAAATGTATAGGCAAGACTAACAGAAAATGTAAGATAAGGATGATTGAGCACAAAAGTTGCATAAAAAACAAAGTTGAACAGACTCCCCTTGTAAAACATTTTTTGGAAAAAAAATCATGGTTGTGATGATTTCGAATGGGTGATACTTAAACATATTAAAGGTCATTCACAAATGATTTTTTTTTTTGTTGACAAAAAGCCATATCCAAAATGTGGTGTGGCACAACGCATAAAACAACTTTGAGGTGCTGGATCATCCTTGGGCAATAGAAACTGAACTGCAAACATTATGAAGTGTATGTTGGAATAGGGGACGGTTCCTATCTGTTTTGAGTCCATGCATAATTGTTGTTTAAAGCCTTACAGAGTATTGATGACTCCACATACCCTGGGATCACATCATAAGGGATACATTTGATATGTGTGTATGTATACATTAGTAGAGATCAATGGTTTCCACACCAGAGATTCTATATTTGTTTTATATGTACATGCTCCATGAGATAACACCTGCACTATGTAATGAAACTTCGACTATCCCCTAAAACTGAATACCTGTTTAACCAACCTCTTTGAGTCTCCTGGAACATTCAAAATACAATTATTGGTAAAATAGAGTACTGCCAGTGAGGTGTATACTTCATATAATATAGCCTGCTACCCATACTAAGGAGTCCTTTTCCTTTTGGCATCCTGGGTAGATTGATATGGAATTGAGGCCATTATGAATATTGCATGTGAATAGTAGACTAGGATTCTCCGGCATCTAACATTATATGTAACTAAATAAAATGAAGCAGGCTTATTTCAAAAAAGCATCTAGACACTTGGGAGGATATTTGCCACTTTCCGATGTCCCTCATGGTTATTATACACTTGTGACTTCAATTCCCAGGATAAAAAAAAAATGTACATTTTTTTAGGCATACGCAATGACGTCATGACACAAACGCGATGACGTCATTACGTGATGATGCAGTGACGTCATAAAAAGTGCTGAATTTACATTTGTGGCATTTTCGTGCTGGGAAACAGGAGTTCCATTTAAAGAAAGTGTGGCTTACAACTAAAGGAAAGCCCATGTGAGTATTCAGAGGCCCATTTTTAAAATAGGGGCCATGAGACAGAGTGAATACTTATTCAATTATTTAACCTAGAGGTGGGGGCTCTTTGTCTTTTTGGGTTTTGTATCAGGCTGGATAGACCTTAAGAAGAGTGGTTTTGCCTGTACTGCATGCTACTCCACTGGGAGGATTAGAAGAATAGAGTGGAGAAAACCATTTTCATATGCAAGTAAGTGGGATTCTGGACATCTACGTTAGGAATGGGGTACCTCTATATACCTCCATAGCTGACAAATGTTGTGGCTTGTTTGTTCTATTTGCAGACAACAACAAGCATTATTCCTGAACTATTTTGGGTGTCTTTAGACCAGCAACACCCAGTGGGTGTTTTACAATAAGCAGACAATTGAAGACCCAGCCAATATTTGGTAAGACTTCTCCCTTTCTCATGTTTTCTATTAAATGAGTTAGGGTGACATTTTTGACATTAGAAACTTCTAAGTCTGATTATCTATTATGCACTAGGTTGGGAACTAGAGGAAAACAAAGGCAATATTTCCGCAATCAATTGGAACCTGCCATTTATAAACCAAGTTAAAGGTTTAAGGGACTCCGGGACATTTATCCCACGAGACAGAGAGGTATGTGATTGATAACATACCCTGCACCCTTGGGGGTTAGGGTTATTAAATGGTTAAATTAAAATGACCTATATAGAGAGATGCGGTACTAATTAGTGCATCCTTTTTTGACCTGCAGGGTATCCCCTCAATGTTAGAAGCTTTTTGACTACAATCGAGACAAGACATTTTATACCCCTGAAGAATGTCCTACATTCTGTGTGTCTAAGGGACAGAAACTTGTGCAGGTTGGGAACCTATTGAATACATCAAAGTATGTGAAACAGCCAGATTCTTCTGTGACTTAAGGATCCGAGTGTGAATTGTTGACACTGTTATTGACCTTAGAAAAATCGTACCATTAGGACCCCCTTATACAGATATACTTGTGTTGCTTTTTTACTTTTGTAATTGTTTTATGTGATTTGATCATGTTTTATGATTGTTTTTATTGAGAATTTTCTCTACATGTGAGTAAGTATATGTTAATAATAATATGGTGTGTTTTTGTTTGCTAGTTAGGATATCCTTTCAGATAGGCGCTTTCAAATTGTTAAACTTCTTTTTGTATAATATAAGTACTTCTCCATGTAGTAAGAAGTTGTGAACCCCCCACTGTGGATCAAGCCATTTTGAGAATAAGGTTACTGCATACAACATTAACTGCATCTGCAATGGACACAGGCAAGTTAACACATGAAGAAGCCACATGCAAATATGCATAATGGGCAGTATGTTATACAATATACAAATCAACCATGCAGTGGAGAAATCGTCAGCAATCCCCACTAGGGGTGTATACACAGTTTGGACTACAGACTGGCCACCCAGGAGGGAGGAGGTACAGGGTGCACCCCAACACCCACATGCTTGGATGTTGAAAAAAAAAACTCCATGGGCTCATGGCCTGCACGGCTACCCGATAGTGGGAGAACTGCCGTTGCTGTCGTCACCCTGTGGTGGTACATTAGAAGGTGTGCGTGGTATGGCAGGCAGACCACGCAAAGCCCTGGCATGCTCCTCCATGGCAGCAATCATGCAGGTCTGAAAGGTTTGGTTCAGCAGGATGATGGTCCGGAGATCCCCATGCAGCCCCTGCGGGTAGCATGGACTTCTGCCTGCAAGGCCTCACGTGATGCCCGGATCTCCTCACGGGTTGCCTGGAGCTCAGCTGAGATTGTGCGTGTTAGCTGCTCCAGCTGCTGTTCTGACCTTGTACTGTGGGACACCTCAAGTGCACCCAGAGTATCTCTGAGGGACCTGTGTTCTACCCTCAGGGCATCCCTGTGGGCCTGTGACTCTGCAGATATAGCTGTGCGCAGAGTCTCCAGTTCAGCCCGTCGGTCCTCCCACACAGTATTGCCCGGAGACGTATGGCCACCGTGTTGGCGGACACCACACCTGTTTTGCCCAAGGTGATGTGCACCTTGCTCTGCTGGCACTGCCTGAGGTTGTAGGACTGCATTCCTTCTTTGATCTGCTGGCCCAGGAATAGGAGTAAATATAGTGGAGTGTGACCCTGCATTTGTAACTGCCACAGGCGGACATTCCAACACTGAATGGCCCATTGAGGGGTCTACCCCCAGTGCAGGTGCGTGGGACAGAACAGCATCCCTGCCAGAAACTCACCTGCGACGGGACATTTGTCTCAGTGTCTGATTCAGCACCTGAGCCATAGAGGTCATCGGAGGTGTAACCAGAGACACTCGTGCACAGGATGGTCTGTAGGACTAATGTATTTTCCTGCACCACCACCCCACGTCCCCCACTGATGCCTGGTTGGTGCTCTGAGTACTCCTGCCCCAGTGCCATCTCCTCCTCCTCCAACAGCATCTAGTGCCTCATCACCTGCACAAAAATAAAACAAAAGTAATGAAGACAGGCATGAACAGCATAGCCGACACACATAGGCCTCATAATCTACACATTAAATACATTAATGAGACATGTCACACATGACACTAACTCTGGCATGCATACAGTGGCAATGAAGTGGAAGGGGACCCTAAAACCAGACACGAGGACTCCAAAATGGAAAAGCAACACATGAGCTGCATGGTGCATAGCACCTGCATCACACATTAGCCGGTGAGTGGCATGGGCAATCCACAAGCATGACACATCCCAGGTCACAGATGGCACGTAGCATAGACATGGCAGAATTGACAAGGACACCCAGATGGTAGTAGATCAGTACTGTCCCCATCCATGTGAGAAGCACATCATGAAATTGAACATGCAAAAGAGTGTGACAAAACAAACATGTCACACGCTGCAACAACGCCAGTGTTTCCTAATACAGTGATGGGAGGCACATGGATACATCAATGGTAGGTCACTTGGACATGACACAAGTCAATTGTCATGTTGAACATTCAAGCAGGGCTCCGAAGTGATCAGGTGCAGTGCATGTGTAGGTGCACAAAAGTCAATCGGCTTGATTGATGAAATCATTTCCATAAAAAGTTAACAAATGTGGGGCATTGTGGGGTAAAATCTGTCTGAAGTATGGTGAATTTGGGGCAGAACGACAAAAAAAATTCTTTTTATCATACAAATGATTCCATCAATCAGGCAGAATGAAAAGAAAAACAGTATTAAGAATGTTGTGGCATGATGCCAGTTGAAGGGCAAGTGCAGTCATTATGTGCAAAGTGTTTTCAGCAGTCAGTAGGGATACTGTGAAACCCAAACCCAAGGGCGGGGGATGGTTTTGAGGCACCACATGGGTCACATATAGCAGTCATGACTACACAGCCTGACCTGGAACTCAATCGGAACACATCACCCAAGCAACATACACGTGGTCTGGACACACACGCATGGCCACTCACCGGACATTGCCTCAAGATCTACTAGGTCTCCCATGCCTTGGATCTGATCCTCTGCGATGAACCCTCCAGCGATTGCCTCATGTTCTGTGAGTTCATCCTCCTCTGGTGGAGACCCACTGCCATTCACCAGAGTAGAGGCATAATTGGAAGCCAGCTTGTTTTTTGCTCGGCGTTTGAGGTAATTCCACCGCTTTGAGCAATCATCAGCTGTGCGCTTTACAAATCCAAGGGAACTAATCTGGTCCGCGATACACTGCCAGTGGGCCCTACGTTGAACAGTCGTAGTCTTGCACCCTGCAGTCACCAGCATGTCACGGCCATGTGCCGACACATAGCCCACAAGTGCGTCTAGTTCCACATCATTGAAACTCTGCTTCCTTGACGTGCCGGAGGGGCGAGCCGTGTCTGGGGTCCCAGCCTGTTCCGCAAGAGCACGCTCCTTCCTCTTGAGAGGTGGTGCGGACCCTGAGTGGATGCCACTCTGGTCATTAGGGGTTGAAGCGCAGGTGGACTGGCCACTGGAAGCAGGCAATGGCACGATGACCAAAGGTCTCACTGCAGGCATTGGCTGCTGGGTGCTGTTGCCAGGACCAAGCGGCACAACTGCCTTGGTGTGATGGTCTGGGACCAACACTGTCCCGGCTGGGTGAATCAGAGCTGGGGTGGATTCAGCTGCAGCTGCCTATGCAGCCTCCTCACCCTGCCACTTGGGGCAGCAGATGACATTGCTGCCCCAGATCCACGTGGCCTGGTGACAGCAACTTTCACCGCCACATGTGGCTTTGACTTTGTGACACGGAAGTCAGCCTGTGAGTCATCCCGTGCCAGTTCTGTGACCAATCTGGGCCTGGTTAACAGGCCTGAGCTGGGATGGTGGCAGCTGCATCTCCCCGACCCATTTGGGGGTGGGGGGCATAGGTTTCCCTGATTGGTCCTCGACACACTGGCCTCTTGGGCCACCCTGCCCATGTTGCCCACCACTGCCACGTTGGCCACCCTGCTCATCCTGGCCACGTCCCCTACCACGGACACCTCTTGGAGGTCGGCCACCTTTGCCTCCCTTAGCACTTGGTCGCCTCCCAACCATGGCACTGATCTTGTGCGAATGTGAGGTGCAGTAAACAATTGTCCTGGGCAATTGGGGTGAAGGGGGCAGGGTACTAGATGGAATACGTACCCCTGTGCTCTAGAAAGGCTGTCTGTGGCCCCTGGGGGAAGATGACTGGACACTCAACGCTCAGGCACCCCAATTTCTTTTTTTACGTGCACGCGACCCCTCGATAGCCCACGTGCGTAGAATGAAGGACCCGCAGTACGGTGTGGCACCCAGAAACACAAAAATAAGCGTACGCATGGTACACGCAGGCTACAATGATCTCTGAATGGGTACGCAACACACGGGGGCAACCACCGTGGAAAAAAACGTGCGCGACTCACCATCTGCCTGGAAAAATAACGCGAAAAAGACGCACGTAGGCAATACCCCCGCCAAAAGAAGAATTGAGCCTTGTCTCAGTAAACAAGGAGTATACACTGCAACCGTTGTGAAGTAATCGCGTGTGAACCGACAAGAAGTACAAGAATCACCCGCTCGCTCTCCACTAAAAGCATGTACAAGGAAATGGGGTCCAACATGGACCTTTAACCCCTGCCCACAGAAACGCCCATGCGTGCCACGTCACTTACGCGCTAAGGGCCTTTCCTCGAATTACACGCTGACGTGCTGTTTTTTCACGTGCCAAATCACTCCGTATCAAGCTGGCCATGCGACAACACACGGAAGACCATGCTCCTGCCCAGAAGGCCATTTTCCTTCCCCCCAGAGCCCAGAGCTGCCTTCCACGAGCCATCTGCTGCTGCCTACGTGCCCTGCTATTTGGTGCCTGCACGTCTGCCATCTGCATGGGTCCAGTTGCTGTGACCACCCCTGCTGGAACAGAAGACTCCCGACTGCAGTTCCTTCGCTCCACAGCCCAGCACCAGGACCCGGTTGTCCACCCACATCTGCCTCAGGGAGTTGCCATGTCGGGCCAAAATCCATCTGGGACCAGTGGCGACCCCCCGGCAGAGAGGCAGAGGGCTGCCAGCTTCACAACAGGAGAAGTTGGCATCCTGGTGCATTATGATGCCCTCTTCGGAAGAACACGCGCCGACTAGGATGGACGGAAGAGGATCTGGATGGACATCGTGGTTGCCATCAATGCCGAGGGGGTGGCAACCCACGACCTACCACACGTCCATAAGCGCTGGGAGGACTTCAGGTCCAGGACCCTCAGGAAGGCCCGGCACTTCTTGGACGCAGTGGATGCAGTGGGGTGCCGGGTCCGCCTTATCACCGACCAGATGAGGGTCCTGGAATACATTCGCCCAGCGCTTCACCTCCAGGTCCTAGAGAGGCAGACCCATCCGGAGTCGAGCGGTAAGTGTCCATGGGTACTGATTGGACGCAGTGCATGTTGAGGTGTGCCAGGAGTGTGCAGCTTGGACATATGTCTGGAAAGGCCCATGTATGGATGTGTATGTGCAGGGACATGACCCTGCTGCATGTGAGTCCAGTCATGTGTGATGCACATCAATGGTGTATGTGTTCCAAAGCATGATGCACAACTGCATGTGGAGACACACACATGCTAGCATTTCTGTGTATGTACTATGCCATGATTGGGGTGTGACACATGGATGCTGTTTCCACCTTCATGTACGTGCACGGTGTACATGTGTGTGTGTTTGACATGTGCGCGACTGTGATACGCCATGGATGCATGTGACACAGACATGTAGGAACCCGATTGGCAGATATGACATAGTTGCCGATGATTGCACTGTGACAGGTGGTGGAGATGTACAGATGCATGTCTGTCTGGTGCGTGTGTGCATGTGTTCAGCACTCCCCATGTTGCTTGTGACATCATGCCAACCTTCGGCTGTTCATGCTGTTGTGTGTATGGATGCTGCTGCCTGCTGCACGATTCCTGTTAATTTGTGCATGTGTGTGGGTTCAAATGATATGAGTGTTGGAGTGTGATGTCATCTGTGAAGTTTGACACTGCCACTCATGTGCAACTGTCATGTGTGTATCAGACCATTGTACAGTGCCCTGATGCCTGTGTTCTGTCTCTCCCTGTCTGCAGCATCGACTGATGAAGTGGGCGGAGACGGTGCTGTGGAGCACAGCCGTAGGGATCCCACCGCCAGCTGGAGGCGCGAGGCCCAGATCCCCTCTCAGGTAGTGATCTCTTCCGGGAGTGAGGAGTCTGGTGCCGCGTCCATGACCGCATCTGCCGAGGGAAGGTCCAACAGGCGGAGTTTGGAGGTAGACTCCTCGGCAGCATTAGGGGCAGCTGAGCCCACACAGGGGCCTCCGGAGAAAGATGGCACAGAGTCATCCAGGTTGGTGGGGGGTTTGGTTGAGGAGGAGGCCATGGAAGCCCCATGCACGGGGCCTGGAAGGGGGATTCCACTGGTGCTAGTGGTGCAGTCCAGGGACAGGAGGCAACACAGGCCGCTGCGGAGGTGCCCGTGTGTAATCCTGTCACTGATCCTGTGACTGCATCATCCAGCACTGGCAGGGATGCCTCCGTCCAGACTCCTTTTCAGGGAGAGGATGCTCATACAACAACTGGCCTTCCTCTCCCTGCGAACGTTGCAATCCGTGACCGGATTGAGCCTGTCCTAGCTGGGGTGGCGTTGCAGCAATGTGGTATTCGGGATGACGTGCAGGGTTCTCGTATGGACAATGCACGTCATTTTGAATACCTCTTTGGCTGCATCGACCTACTAGGACCGGTCGTCGGCACTGGGTTCATCCGTGTGCTGGGTCTTCTTGTGACACCCTCCTCAACTGAACCCCCTATGCGCCAGTCGTCCTCCTTGCCATCTTCCCGCCCAAGTATCACCTGGGCCCCCTGTGGAGCTGCCCCTGAGCCAGCGGCCAGGCTGGTAGAGGACACATCCCTGCCACAGTCGGGAGTCAGAGGTCCAGCAGGGGTGGCCACCCCACCAACTGGACCTCAGCAAGAGGAGGACGTGCAGGCATCAACAGGCTCAGGGTGGGAGCGATCATGGCTCGGGGCCATCAACATACCAGGGCCAGGCATTGGCCGGCGGGCAGGAGGACCCAAGATTGGGAGTGTCTTCCGTGTGGCAGCGGTTGGGCCGGCAAATAGATGCGGAGCGGCGGCGGGCGGAAAGGGCACGGCTCACAATGGTCAGGGCGGACAACTCCATGCACCGGGCGTTAAGGCGGGCTGAGTGCCTCGAGGCACCTCGCAGGACGTTGGAGGAGGCCATGGCTGCATCCCCGCGAGAACCCGGAGCCAGGGAAGAGGCCCGCCTCAGGGACATTGAAGTGGATTTCGATGATGCCCTGGCCCAGTACATCAATGAGTGAGCCGTCGGACTAGCCCGCCGCCTTTGTAACTAGTTATGTAGGTGTAAGTTTCCTTTTTTAAATTTTTCTTTGGGGCGCATGGACTATACCCCGCCTTTTTGTAAATAGTTTTTTATTAGGTAGGTTTTTGGTTGGGTTTCAGTTGGATTGTTGGGCTCATGGACCCTTGAATATTCATTTGTGTATAGTTCTGGACCTGGATTTACTTTATTTTTTGACCCATGGAGGAAAGCTTTGTTTTTTTTGGAACTTTGGATTTTGTTTTATGGACTGACGCTTTGGGGCCATTTTACTTTGGATTTTATTGATTACAGCCTTCATTTTTGTTGCTCAATTTTGGACATCTGGACTTGTTTTTTTTTTTTTCTTCTTCTTGTGTGCTTTTGTCTTATTCAATCATTTTAGTATTTAATACAGTTTTTTTCTCTACTTTACTTGTGTGGTCTTCTCTCATTTGTTTTGTGCATGTAACAATGTGGGTTTTCTCAGTCATGTGTCGCCATTGTGTGGGTCTGACGGAAATGTATTCATGGTCATGCTGGTTATTTGGTTTCTATCATGACATGGGGAATTCAATGTGGAGTGGATGGAATGCTTGGTTGGGTGTTTGGACTGGGGTGGCGTGGGGTGGGACTGGGATTTGGGTGGCCATAAGGGCCATGGGTCTGGATTGTGATGACGTGTTGGGTGGGGGGGACATGAGTTGGAGCCTGCTGGCAGGTTCCCATCACTGGGGGTGGGGTGGGGGACATGTGTCGGGGCCTGCTGGCAGGTTGCCGTCAATGGGGGTGGTGTGGGGGGACATGAGTCGGGGCATGCTGGCAGGTGCCTGTTAATTGGGGGGGGGCTGGGTGGGCATGAGTCGGGGCCTGCTGGCAGGTTGCCGTCACTGGGGGTGGAGTGGGGGGACATGAGTCGGGGCCTGCTGGCAGGTTGCTGTCACTGGGGGTGGGGTAGGGGGACATGTGTTGGGGCTCCCAAGTGCATGGTGCCATGTGGCCTGCCTGAGGGCCATGGTGAGGGTGGATGGGCTGCCTGCGGGGCATGGTCTGGGTTGATGGGCTACCTACAGGGCATGGGGAGGTGTTGTAGGTGTGTCCCCTGTGGTGTGGGCTGCCTGCGGGGCATGGGGAGAGGGGAGGGACACACCCGGGAGGGCCCACACTGCCAAATCGAATGTCAAATTCCCCGTGCACCACCAGAATACCCGTACCCCGCTCACGCCAGGCCGATCGCGTGTAGAACTCCCCGCGCACCCCCGGAATACACTTAACCCACTCGCGCCAGGCCGATCGCGTGTAGAACTCCCCCCCCGCACCCCCAAATGCACGCAGGCAGACCATCACCCCTGACCATGACCCACAGCGAGCCCGTCACCCCAGGGGACCACCCTACACCCCTGGGCATGCCCCGCAGGCAGCCCATCACCCCTGACCATGACCCGCTGGCAGCCCACACCACAGGGGACCACCCTACACCCCTTGGAATGCCCCGCAGGCAGCCCATCACCCCAGACCATGACCCGCAGGTAGCCCACACCACAGGGGACCACCCTATACCCCTGGGCATGCCCCGCAGGCAGCCCACACCACAATGGGGACATTTCCTGCGCAATTTGCCTTTTATTTTGGGGTAACCACACCGCAGGCGGAGTACGCATATTGAAGGGGGTGCGCGAGTTGATTTGCACATGTTTTGGCTGCCACGAGCGGGGTACGCGTATTGAAGGGGGTACTGAAGTACATTTTCACGCATTTTGGCTGCTGGGAGCGGGGTACACGTATTCAAGGGGGTGCGCAAGTACATTTTCACGTGTTTTGTCTGCCGCAAGCGGGGTACGGGCAGTCTTTTGCGCAATTTCACTGTAGCTGCCCTGTAAGCTGGTCCAGGTTTAGCGCGGCCCTTTGCGCCGTATTAGGGATTTCAATGGCTTTTCCTTGCGCAAGGGGCATTCTTGGGGGCGTAACTGGTGCTGCGGGATGTTCACTGCGCCACGGCTCAAAATGGCTTGGGAAATCCATGAATACGCATTGCGCCAGAATTCTGTTTAGCGCACACGGCTGGCGCACGCTCCCTCTGTGCGCTGCCGGCATGCGCTGCTTCTGCACTGAAATCTATGACTTACCCCCGTAGTCTCTGGTATTCCAGCAGTTTCTTAATTTTATTAAAAAAAGAGCAAACCTACACAAATAATAAAACATATGATCGAAAATACCCTTATTCATAAAACATCCCCTATATAAGCAGCTGCGATAAATATTTAAAAAGTTTTATCTTTAAAAAAAATATGATTCAGGTTTTATAAAATGCACTTTATATAAGATATGTGCAATGTGGCCTTACATGCAAGGCTGCCTGGATGTCCCATTTGGCTGTACAAATGCTCCTTTCCTAGGGTCTTAGTCTCCTGGGCCATTTGCGTGGCCCATGGCTCCAGCTGCAAAGGGTGGCCTCAGAAAAATGGTCTCTGCCGGGCCTCCCATGTCAGAGGTTGCCCGACACTTAGCAGCAGGCAGGAGCACCCTGGAGGGCTTTCTACCTGGGTTACGAGTGCCAAGGGTGGTCCATTGGTTGATGGGCTGCAACATTCTCTGGATATTGAGAGGCCCGGGGTTGCAGAACGTGCCCGCCTATGGAAGGGGCGGGCCAACAGCTGTCCCGCGGCACTCCCTTTCCTGGTGAGGGTTGCTGAGTAACTCAGATGATGCCAGGGTGCGGCAGTGAACGGTTTCACAGCACCCTGCCTCTGAACAGAGCACCACACCGAAGCCAAGATTGTTAGCATGTATCTGAATATGTGTGATGACTAGTAGTAGTATTCTTAACAATACACAGATACTGACCTGAAAGTTGATCCAGTCTCTCTGAAGCAGGGAAAAGTCCTCCCAAATTACCCTCGATCTCCTGAGTGATAAATGCAGGGGTTCGAGGAGTCTACGGGAAACCCTCTGGAGAATAAAACCCAATGATATAAGGAAGGATGTGTTCCTCCTCCCTTGTTTAAATCTCGGAATTCCTCAGGTTTGTTGCAGCTGGGGTAGAAATGGTGCGCCTTGTTACCAATGTTTTTAAAAATGCCAGTGGTCTGCCGATTGGAGGGGGAGAGATAAACAAATTCTTGTTGGCTTGTTGTGCGAATACTGTAGAAATTCAAGAATGTTTCCACAACACCATCGCTGAACCCAGATAGGAGGAGAGCGAGAATTATGTCGTGACCACCGGGAGGCGGATTATACAGTGAACCTGTCACTTTGTCTAAAAGGAATAGTGACACAGTCCGGATATTCCAGAAATCAACCGGTCGGGCTGTAGTGCTTCTCAGTCGTTGCTGTGCCGTGTGATGAGAAGGACGGCATAGCCGGAATTGCGACCAAGCCACCAGGAGGCAGGGTGCAGCAGGTTTCTGCTCCGAGCCACGGAGGGCTCCACGGAACAGAGGGGAGAGAAAGTGCTGGCAAAGAAAGCAAACCAAATGGGAACTCCAACAAAGGGAAAAGATAAGAGCGGAGCGGAGAGCCAAGAGGACAGGGATAGAATAAGACCAAAGAAGCTTGGGAAATAAAGCGGCAAAGAGCTGACGAGTAGTAAGATTTTACCTGGAACAAAGGCAAGCGTGAAACCAAAGGGCATTCACAGGAGCTACCGTTTAAAGTGAGAAGCGACGCTCTGAGTGCCGAAAGGAGCTGGGCTTTAGGTATTTACTCATGTGACTCAGGATAGCCGCCATCTTGAGAAACACTAGACTGCTATTTAGAATTCTTGTTGGAAAGGCCTTTCAACTCGATCTTGAATGTGGGTGATACTGCAGATACATGCAACCATTTCCACCTGCGCTATAGGAACCAGGTTGGTAAAGGGGCCATGACAGTATGGGAGCAGAAAGAATCCCCTTTAACAGCCTAGATGGGTTTATGGTATCTTGTTAGATTGCCTGTATATTCCTGCCTATCAGCAACAAGGTTGCATTTTGCCATTTTAATTCCATGTTTCTGGTAGCAATTTCTTTTTCAATATAGTCATTAAACCACAGCATTTCTTTTCTTACTTGTACATGACTTTTTTTCAGGGGTCAAAAGGCGGTAAGCATCTGGAACTGTTATTATAGAAGTTAGTAAAGGTTTAGCATGAACCCTAGTTGTGAGGGCAGGGTGTCAAATTGAGATGCCCTTTATACTGGAAGAAATTAGTGCCAGAAAACTTCTTCAGGTGGGACATATTTAGAGATGTTAACTGAAAATTAGACTTTTCAGTGATTACACAAAATGTTTGTCCAAGCAGTTTGCAAATCTAAATTCATGTCCCTAAAAGTCGCAAAGGCCACAGTGTGTGCTTTGACGTTCATGGGGAATCGATTATCAAAGGTCATGGAAGGGAATTTGCAGAATTCTCTGAGGGCAATATGCCAGAAATGGCAAGGGCTGCTGCAAGACCAGGCAGGACGCCAATGCAGCAGCAGAGTAGTTTATGGGGTCCCAGCCATAATTTGTGGTCAGGATTGGGGTAAATGTTCTCAGCTGGGTGTAGGTTACCCTACTACAGTAGGAAAAGGAGTGTAATGTGTAGGTTTGGGGCGCACTGGTGGAGCTTTTTGTCAATACATTGGAAAAACAAGGTATTGAGTTGAGCCTGTGTCAGAGTATGCCAGCAAGCCCTGGCAACATGCCCGGACTGCATTATTGAGAGGGCTATAGAATGTATCTGGCACAGAACGGTGTGGTGATGTCATAGTTGGGCACTGCAGCTCTGCGCTGGAAGCCCTCAGGTTTATGGGTCTCGGGAGTCCTATAAGAGGGGGAATCGAGTGGTGATCCCCGCCCTCTTTGTTTCGATGCGCTCGAGGCCCTACACTGACGGCCCTGATCTTGGTGTTTTCCCACCCACCCTTAAGTTTAGGGTTGGGACTGGTGCGGATAGTATTAGAGTGGGAGAGGTAGGTTTCGCATATTGCATTCAATGTATACTGGTCCCAAACATTTGGGAAGACTGGAAGAGAGCTTTTCCTCCTCGGGCCGAGGCTCTGCACTTTTCAGTGAATCAGTCATGGCAGGTGCTTACCGAGTGGTGCTTAGCTAGTAGCTGCATTGGGGTGCGGAGAACGGGGCTGGGGGACAAGTTGGTTTGCAGGGGGTCATCTCGTTCCCCCTAGAAGCATTCTTTGGATGCTGGGGAGGTTGGCAGAATCACTCCCTCATGCATAAGTGAGGGATAGATGGAATTAGGGCAGTTGAGTATTGTTGATGCTGTTCACTATTGTTGGGTTTTGTAGATAAATGTAGCCCAATGCCTTCCAAAATAATTAATGTGTCATGTCTCGCATTGGCCTCACCTCCTGCATCACCCATTTGAAATAGGTGGTGTTATAAGTAAAGATGTATTTGGGAAACTAATCAAAGTGCAAGGATTGTTGTGTTTCAATGAGGAAGTTGGCATAGCACTGTCATGTCCAATGAGAGCTGAAGTATTGAATAAAGGAGCATTGGCAGATTTGTGTAGTGTCAATATCGAAATTGACTAATAACATTCATATGAGAAAAGGTGTAAACTAATAATTTGCCAGGTACCTTTTAGATTTTAGGTGGTCATGCGTGTCAGAAATAGATTGGCACCAAAGAACAATGTTTATGGCAATGGATTGTATTTACAAGATATGTGGGTCTTCGCCGCCTCAATATAGTGAGTTGGGGTATAGTTTACTATTTTTATGTGTGACAGGTGCCATGTTATACTGCACAAGTGTTCTAATGGCTACTCATGTGGTCACTTGCTAGTTATGAGGCAATAGATGGAGCGTTCACATTGGTAGCCTTCATATATCCCGTTCTTTCACTCTCCTCGCTCCCTCCCGCCTCCCACCCCGTGCCAGACCACTGAGGATGTAGCATTCCTGCTGCTCGGCGAACCTCATTTCCAGTAAGTACGAGCTGCAATCAGTAAATTTTCCATTCCTGAGTTCCTGCTCATTTTTGAAAAGCATTTTCCTTTGTGTGCTGTACTTATTGGGCACCAGCCGCATCGCGGCCTTCTTGGCACAATCCCTTCCTGTTCCTCCACCCTCCTGGTTCCCTCACGCCTCCCACCCTGCTCCATACCCTCGATTGGGCAAGCTGCTCCATTTCTCTGAACCCATGCAGGGCAGCCCCTTCTGAGTATGGCCTCGAGGCAAAGGGCAGCTCCTACAGTAGCAGCTCCAGACTGTATATGCAGGTGTTCACCCTGGGAGCATGCAACACAGCCGTCGACCAGTAGTGACTGACAAGGTAAGGAAGGTGCAGGCAGGGGGAACAGCCATTACTGCTCCCTATTGAACTGTCCCTCCTCTCTTATTACTCCTATTATCTAAGTTTTCAGTCTGCTTGCACGTCGCAGTTGCATCTTATCCATATCCGGCATTAGGTGATTTGTCATAGTTAGCCATATTGGGCTTTCTCCCTCTTTTTAGGAAAGTTGAATCTGTGTGTTTTTGCATTTGCTGTTGTGTGTGAAAAATTTACTTTTTCCCTCTTTTTAATGTGAGACAGGAATGGTATCAAGAGATGACACAGTCAACAGATGTTTTGAAATCCTTTATTAAAATATCGGGATGGGTGTGATGCCTAACTTGCCCTACAACTATAATGGGAATAGCCCTACCTAAAGAAACGAAGGAAAAGTCTAAGCTTGTAAGTTCAACTCAAAGTCTGTCTGGGTCAAAAACTATGCTTACCTTCACGTCTAAATTAGAAATTTAATGTGGGGATGTTCTAACTTAAATAGTGTTCAACATATAGTCTGGAGCAGTCTCTAGCCCCCTTGTATTTGTATTTGTATTTATTTTATTTATATAGCGCAGGCCAGGCCCAAGGGCAACCGGGCGCATATCTTAGTCAAACAGTTACATAATATTTACAAGTAAGGGAACAGTATATTACATATAATCACAATAGTCCCGACCGATTGCGACAAGTAAACAGTAGGCGTTACAGATCAGACATAGATCATCAGTGCAAGTAGGGTCCCAGCTGGCCCATTCAATAAAGAGGAGCAATTGTTAGTAGGAAGTGACTAACCAGAGCTTGGCTTTGTGTTTGAATTGGTTGAATGAAGGTAGGGTTCTGATCAGAAGTGGTACGGTGTTCCAGAGCTTGGCTGCCAGGACAGGGAAGCTGGTGTCTCCAGCAGATTGAAGCTTAAATCTGGGGATCGCGAGACCTTGGTTTTGTACAGATCTGTGTGCTCGTGCTGGTGTATAATGAGTGAAGCGCGTGGCTAGGTATGAGGGAGCTTGGTGGTTGATGCATTTGTAGGTGAGGGCCAGTGCTTTCAAGGAGATCCTTTGGGCGACTGAGAGCCAGTTGAGGTTCTTTCTGGTTTCTGAGATGTGGGCAGATCGAGGGATGTTAAGGGCTGCTCTAATGGCATTATTTTGGGTCGTCTGGAGTTTATTAAGATTACCCTGGTTGGTGCCCTGGTACAATGCATTACAGTAGTCCAATTTGGACATGACCAAGGTCCTGGCCAAGGTGATGCAATTCTGGGCCATGAGGATACTTCACTTTTTCAGGATACAGTTCCAACCACAAAGTTCAAAAAAAGGTGCTTATGGTTCCCTTGCTCAAGCTGAAGCACTATTTCACCAAAACAACAATCTTCCAAAGGAGCTTGGGTTCCCTTGCACAATGTACAAATTAGATTCTCACTGTTCACTGGAAGATCAGGGATCCCTCCCCAAGCTTTAAGCAGTTGCTCTCAATGTTCAACCAAATTCGCAGTGTCCAATAGTATTCATATTTCAAAGTTGCTTTCACACTTCTCCTTGTTGGGGTGTCCTGGTCTAGGCGCAGTTAACAGGCCGCACGGCCCACCCGTTACTGGTCACGCAACCGGTTGCCCTTACCCAGCTTTCTACCACTTTGGCGAGTTACTGGGTTTCACCAGTTCTTAGATTCAGGGTTTACCTTTCTTGATACTCGTGGTTCTCCTTTCTATAATGTACACTCTTGACTTTGTTACAGCTTTGTTTTGCCTGATCAGCATTTTGTTCACACTTCACTGACTCCCCTTGCGTTACTCGTTCATCACTTTCACTCTCTTATTCACAGTATTCTTATTTCGTGATACTTTCAGATTTTTTTTTGTTAGTCAGAGACTCTTATTGCTTACTCGTGATCACCCTGACACAATGTTTCTGCAAATTCGAATTCAAGTATTGTATCACTTTGAGGTTTTCGAGAACATGCCGGCCACACACGCCCACCATGCTACAATGTAATTCCTTCACTTTCACACGCGCACCAGGTTTCCTTGCATTCTCTTAAAACTCGCTGGCTGCAACATACTTTTCTTCGGTTCCCATCTGTAAGATGCTTTCTGGGATTTGAGGTCAGGGTCTCATTGCCTGCTCCTCAGACAGCCCTGGATGTTTTTTTTTTTTAAAATATATTTTTATTTTATCTCAACCAAACAACATTACAACGAAACATAAATAAAACACCTCAAACAAATAAAACCAAACAAACAACAAATAAGGCACTGCAATCCCCATCCCTCCCCCCTATGAGCCTGTAGAGTGTCCGCCATCAGTGTCCGTTCCATGCGGTGGGGCCTCATCGCTCTCAAGTCCAGCCGAGGCCGACCCCATACCAAACAGCTCAGCTAACAATAACTTCCATGCCGTGAGAGAGCCTGTTTCTTCCTCCTCCCCTGTCATACTGCCATCCTGCCACGCTGCCGTTTCGGCATCAGCCCATTTCTGGAGATCTCGCCACCAGACCTCCACTCGCGGCTTATGACATTTTTTCCACCCCATGGCTATCCTACGTTTGGCAAGCACATAGGCCAGATCTTTAAGTTTCTCAACATGTCGAAGCTTACGCGCCCTGGGATACCCTCCCAGCAGACAGGCCCAAGCCGAATCCACCTCAAGTGTGACACCCCTCCCTGCCAGCCTCCGCGCCACTTCACCCCAGTAGGTTGCAATCACTGGGCACGCCCAGAACATGTGTATCATGTCCGCATTCTCTTCGTTACACTTGGGGCACGCCTGGCACCCATTATCCAGAAATTTGGAAATTCTGAGGGGGGTCATATATGCCCTGTGCGTAATATAGAGCTGTATCTGCTTAAACCTGGCGTTCCTCGATACCTTTTTGTGGTACCCCAGGGCGCGCTCCCACATCCCATCCGCCATCGGGGCCCCCATCTCTGCTTCCCATTCCAGTCTCAGGTGCCCCAAATCCTTCCCAACCTTTGTCATCAACATCTCGTACAACCTAGAGACCTCGTGCCCACCCTCTGATGCGTCATACATTATTTCCAGCGTGGCATCCGGTTCACCGGCCAAGGTAGTTTCGGGCCACGTGCGCCGGACCTCCCGGACCACCCTATGATATGTCACATATTGACCCCTGTGTAGCCCCGACCCTGCCTCCAGTTCATCGAACTCCATCAGGGTCCCATCCTGCCAGATGTCGCCCATAGTGATCAACCCCACTGACTCCCAGTATGTCCGGAGAATAGCTCTCAGCTGCCCGTCTTCTTTCGCTAGGGCAACCAGAGGTAACTGCGGCATACACGGCAAGGGGTCACCCATCATCCGACAGGCACGCCGCCATATGTTCCTGCCAAGGGCTAGCATCTCAGGACGCTCCCTCATCCATGAACCGGTCACCCAGATCACCTCCCGCAGATAGAAGGGGGAACAGTCTTTCCCTAGCAGCCTGTGTTCGGAGGTCTCTTCATCCGAGAGCCACCTGGCCACATATTGCAGTTGCGCCGCCATATAATAGGCCTCAAAGTTTGGCAGCTTCACGCCACCTTTCTCATAAGAGTTCTGCAATTTCCACAATGCGACCCTGTTGCGCGTGCCGTGCCATAGGAAATTCCTACATACACTATGTAACCTAGCAAAAAACTTCCTAGGTATCATATACGGGATGTTATTAAAGTAATGCAGGAGCCTGGGCAGCACCACCATTTTAAGCATAGCTCCCCGACCCATCATCGCTAAAGGCAATCTTTCCCAGAACCTCATACACTTCTCAATCTTTCCCACAGCTAGTTCGGTATTATGCCTGTGTTCTTCCTCGGTAGTGTGATACACATCAATGCCCAGGTACCGGAAGGAGCTCGTCGCCCACGGGATCCGCAGCACTGGCAGCCTCTCCACCGGTATCCCTACATAACTGCCTAGCGGGAATAGTGCGGATTTCTGAGGGTTGACCGCTATGCCGAACAGCCAGGCGTACCTCTCCAATATCTCCAAGATATACTGCAAATTCTCTTCAGGATGTTTCAGGTATAACAGCATGTCGTCTGCATACAGGGATATACGATGGCACTCCCCTCCCACCTCTATGCCCACCGGATCATACTGCTGCCGGAGGTAAATTGCCAAGGGTTCGAGGGCCAGTATGTACAACATTGGGGACCAAGGACACCCCTGCCTAGTGCCTCTGCCATCTGTCTGACACCACTGTGCCCGTACGGACCCTAGCCAGGGGCGCACTATATAATAGCTTGGCCCACCTCATGTAGCCTGGTCCCAGTCCAAACCGCCCCAAAGCCGCCAGCAGCCACGGCCATCGAACAGAGTCGAACGCTTTAACCGCGTCCAACGCCACTATCGCCATTTCGCTGTCCTCATTGCACCCCCATTCAACCACCCTGTGAAGGCGTCTATGATTCTGAGTAATATTCCGATTCGGGACATAGCCCGTCTGGTCAGGATGGATCAGTTTGCCTATCACCCTCCGCATTCTGGCCGCCAGGACAGCTGTTAGGATCTTGCTATCCTGGTTCAGCATCGATAGGGGCCGGTAGGAGCCACAATCATGTCCCGGTTTATTGGGTTTGGGGAGCGGTACTATAATCGCCTCCCTGAGCGATTCCGGCAGCCGCCCCACCTCAAACGCTTCATTAAGCATCTCCAGCATGGGCGGGAGCACCTCCTCTCCATACGCTTTATAAAATTCACTGGGGAACCCATCCGCTCCTGGGGCCTTGCAAGTGGGCAGCTGCCGCACAATCTCCTGCAGCTCCTCCAGAGTGATCGGAGCATCCATCTCCTCTCGCTCTTCGTCACTTATCCTGGGCAGGCCTATGTCTTCAAGTACTACCTCTATCTCCTCCCGGCTTCCCCCTTCTCGATCCTCATATAATGCTTGATAATAATCCGCGAATGCCCCGTTCACCCCTTCCTGGGTGTCCTCCTCCACGCCCTTTTCAGTGATAACTGATCGGATCGGGGATCTCCGGGTCTCGCTCTTATACAGCCAAGCAAGAAGCCTGCCCGTCTTGTCCCCACCCGCATGCAACCTCTCAATGTACTTCCTGTAATTCAGGTTACAGAGCCTGTCCCAGTGTTCTGCGCACCTCTGCTGCAGATTAGTGACCGCCTCCGTATCAATCCCACCCTCCCCCAGCTCTTCCTCCAACTCAATCTCGGCCTTACGCAGATCAGCCAGGACTCCACCCATTAATCCCTTGGACTTCGCAATGGCAACCCCCCTCATTACAACCTTAAAGGCCTCCCACAAAGTACCAGCCGACTTGACACTACCTGTATTTGCCTCAAAGTAAGCAACTATCTCCTCCCTCATGTCCTCCCTGAAGACTGGATCCTTGAGCGCTTCCGCCCTAAGGCGCCATGTTGGAATTCGCGCACGTGGGGGACAAAGCTGCCATCGCATGACCAGGGGCGAGTGGTCCGAAAGGACTCTCGCCCTGTAGTCTATCTGGTCGCACTCCGCGACAACGTCCGGAGTGGCGAAAAAGTAATCCAGCCTTGTGTGTAGCTGGTGCGGGGCCGAATAATGCGAATATTGCCTCACGCCAGGGTGTCTCGTCCTCCACACGTCTGCCAGGCCAAGGTCTACCAGCAGCGTCTGCAGTACCCTAGCCGCCGGGCTGGGCCTGACCACCCTGTCATCCGACCTGTCCTCCCTGGGGTTTAGTACACAATTAAAGTCCCCACCCCAAATCACCGGACCCCCCATCCCTTCACCAAGTCTAGTGATCAGCGTCCTAAAGTACGTCGCTGTGTCCTGGTTGGGAGCATAAGTATTTATAATACACACTACTTTTATTTTCCACAAGCCCCCTTACCATGACCAGCCTCCCATCAGACTCCACAACCTCCCCAAGTAGCTTAAACGGGACATGTGGTGCAATCCAAACCAGCACACCTCTAGCATAGGCCGAAAATGTAGATCCCACTACTGTCCCTCTCCACTTCCTCCCCACCAGTTCCAGTTTATCCCTTGTCCGATGCGTCTCCTGTAACAAGGCGACATCTATCGTTTGCCTTTTTAGGTACAACATGACCTTGTTACGCTTAAGGTAGCTGTTAAGCCCTCTAACGTTCCACGTTAGTATCCTAAGGTCCCCCATGATGTATCAGTAGCTCCCTCCTCCCTCCCAGGTCTGCTCGCCTCCCCCCCACCTCAAAGACCCCTATTTCCAGTTTCTCTCCCAGGCTCATACAAAAACTAACACACCCCACCCCCCTAACCCAACCAACTGCCCAGCTCCATCCCTGGATCTCAGGCATCCCCGTGTTCGGTTCTCTCTGGAGCCCAAGTAGAGAACCCGACAGGGTGTCACCCCACACACAGTGACTAACCTAAATTCAAACTGGGGTACAAAGAACAGCCCCTGGAGGCTCCTCTCCCTCGTATCCGTATCCGCGCACACGGACCGTGTTCCAAACTCCCAACGCATACACTTCCACAACAAAGTCACAAAGACTATATTCCAGTCCCAATGTTCATAGCCCAACCGGGCCCGCAGCGTCACTTATCTCTTCCCGTTCCGTCCGCCGTCCGCTCATCTGGCTCCTGAGGACAGTTTTGTGCATCGAGCCACTCCATGGCCTCCTCCGGAGTGTCAAAGAACAGCATCTTAGTCTTGAAGAAAACCTTCAGTCTGGCCGGGTAGAGCAACATATACTTGTACCCAGCTGCCCGCAATCGCCTCTTAACCGCCCCAAAGTTCATGCGACTGCGCTGCACTTGCAAGGTGTAATCGGGGTAAGCAGTAATGGTCGCCTCTCCTCGCCGTATGGTGCCCCCCTTACGAAAGTGTTCAAGGATCCTTTCCCGATCCCAATAATTGAGGATCTTGGCAATCACAGGCCTAGGCGGGTTCCCCGGCGGTGGTCTCCTGATCAAGGCCCTGTGCGCCCTCTCCACCGCAAACCCCTGCGACAGGGCTCCCCCAGTGATCTCCTGCAGCAGCAAGTTCTCAATAAACTCTGTGGGATTCTGGCCTTCAGCCCCCTCCGGCAGGCCCACGATGCGAACGTTGTTTCTCCGGGCACGTCCTTCCGCCTCTTCAGCCCTACTTTCCAAGTTGCCCACCCGCTGCACCAGGGCATGGATATCGCGCTTATGTGCAGTGCAGTCCGCCACAGTAGGGCCCATCTCCTTTTCCAGAGATTCCGTGCGCTCAGCCAGGGCTCGCACATCCTGCCTCAGGAGGTTCACGTCCTCCTGCACCGCCCCAACCTGTAGTTCCATCGCAGTTTTCAATTCGGCCACAGCAAGTTGGAGCTTGGTCTCCCACGTCGCCTTCAGGTCCGCGATCGCCGCGAGGACCTCCTGGTTCGCACCACCAGCGGCCATCTCCTTGGTCTGAGCCTTATCCTTGCTCTTGGCTCCTTCCGGGCCGGGCGGTGTCTTGGCGTATTCGTCGAGCGTGGGCTGTTTATTCTTCGCTCTCAAAGGCTTGTTCGACATATCTCCAGTCAGGAGCGTCCTTCTGGCCACGCTCAGGTCCAAGGCAGGGAGGCACTATGCCCATACACCACAACTCAGTTTGAAAGTCACAGCTCGCCCAACAATCTCAGGCACCGCTGTTGTCCGGCGCTCCCCCCAGATGGGCCGGGTCGCGCTGCCCCCTTCGTAACGCCGAGAGGGCGCACGTATGCTGTGGTCCCGGTCCACCGCTCCTTTGTCCCCTCGTCAAGCGGCGGCGGCCATTTTGTCGTCCGTCGAGGTCTCGCCACCAGCGCTTCACTCGGCTCCTAAGTACACGTACGCAATGCGAGCCCGTGTAAAAATGTATCCTCGCGTGCAGCCGAACTTCATGTATACAGTCATCCCAATCTTCGCCAAATCACAGCGGTCCTTGCGCGGTATCAGTCGGATAATGTACGGATCAGCGGGAGCCCCCGTACAGGCACGTCTTTTCACATGGCTTCCAAGCCACGCCCCCCGCAGCCCTGGATGGTTACTGCTATTCAGGGGAACTAGCCTCTTGGCCACTGAAAAGAAGGGACCGGTGCCTTCTCCGGCTCCTTGCAGACACGGCTCCCTCACCACGCAATGACAGCTTCTCTTACTCTGCTGTCCTTCAGCATCTTAGCGTCCCGTTCTCCTCCAGCTTCCCGCGGGCTGGGGTAGCTCTCCTCCTACTCTCTCCTCGCACAGGCTTCTCGCTCTGTCCTTTCTCACTCTCCTTGGTGTTTGTGAACTCACCTTTAATACTCCTGTGGGCCTCTAACAGGCTGCAGGTGTACAGTCTCGGGCTCAATTGCTTGACCACAATCAGTCCAATGAACAGGACATGTCTGACCTTCAGCCCTATAGTCTTCAAACCCCTCTTCTTCGTCCCAGTACGATAGTGGTGTTTCCTATAGGAAGTCTGTACTGTTCTTTGGGCCATCTTCTTCTTCACAGTACTTTGGACAACTTCAGGTGGACATTAGGATATGAACAACAATATCCTACAAAGACTGAAGGACACGTGGACAGATTAATGTCAGGAAAGAGGGGATACCATGTCTCGCCTTCAGGTACCCTCTCTCCAATCCATGAGGAACCTCCGCTCAGGTGATCCTCCTTTGCTAGTCCACCCCCAGGGTCGTGATCTAAAAGCGATGATCCTTCCCTGGCCACCTGAACAAGAAGATCCCTGGGGAGTAGATGTGAGAGTACCTTCAGGTTTCTCACACTAGGAAAGTCGAATCTGTGTGTTTTTGCATTGCTGTAGTTTTTGAAAATTAAGATGAATGAGGCACACACACTGGGCATGTTTTTATTTTTGTAGATGAAATTTGTAAATTGGTTTCAGCTGAGATGTGTTTCGAGCGCAGCTCTTCTTCTGAGGCTGTTATTTACCAATTTGTGTATTACATCATACAATTATGATTGTTTATTCAAACCCAATCAAATTAATCGATTGAAATGATACAGAATAAAAATAAAAAATGGCGGTCATAAACCCAGTATGCAACCAAAGTGTATTATCAATCACCATGATCAGTACAATAAAACCAAAGTTCATCCCACCAAAATATATAAGGCATATGTGCACACATATTTACTGCATCAAAGAATGCAAAAAGGATACATTTCCCTGAAGCAATAATGAGACCCAAGAAGAAAACAAAATACAAACAAGGCTTTAATGAAACTCAGAAAATCCATAAAGGGGTGGGAGGTGTGGGGGGGGGGTTGTGAACAGGATATAGGATAGGTTACAAAGCATATCATAAATTTACTCAGCAATCCCTTATTGGAATTCAGATATTTGCATCGTATATTTCATTTAATCAAAGCGTAATCCAATCACGTTTGTGGTTGTGCATGTTAATGCATTTTGTGTCACATCATAGCACTCAGTTAAGACCTGTATAGGTAAATAAATAATGCATACCTTGAATATCCTGTCACACCAACCCATCAAAAGTAAAGACTAGAATTAATTAGATTTGAAAAAAAACAAATTAGCCTGATCCTCCTAAAACGAGCTACAATGTTTATTAAATAACTCAGCTTGTTTGCCATAGATACAAATGCTAATTATATCTGTAACTTGTAACTTACCTAGAACAATTCATGTATTGTCTCAAAGAAATCACTGGTTGCGTTATCTAAGGTGATAATTAACCAAAATGTTTGCAGTTAAAATTATCAGCGTCTTAATGTATTGTGAGGAAATGTGCATACTGTGACATAATGCGCTAAACTCAAACATTCTCTTACGTTAATGCTGCAAAGTTATATTTCCTCGCTATTGCGGAAGGACGGTATGCATAGAATTCAAGGTGCAAATGCATGAAAAGATACAAAGACAAAGGGGGACATAACGTTAGTCCCTGTAATGCTGCAACTTTCAATCCCATCTATCGTCATGCCGCGCTAGCAAAATGCAACCGACTGTATTGTTGATGTATGAATGAGCAGCTCAGTAGAATGTAGTGTGGATCTGTGAGTGAATGTTCTAGGAGTGTCAGTTGGGGGCCTGAGCTGGGTATGGTAGGATGGCCGTTGGGTCTACCCCTCTGTATATACTGTTATTACCCATCCATGTTCCTGTCCTGTTCCATATGTGACTGTATATACTCAAGAGTAACTAGATTATGTACATACTGTACATACTGTATAATAAGGCTCTACCTGGACCAATCAGAGACTCCACAGCAGGTCTGTGTATGAGTGCTGAGCTGAGAGATTACAGAGAGGCTTTACAAAAATTGGCGACAAGGATAACTGGACATGAATGTAGTTACAAGGACAAGGACAGAACAGAGCGAAGCTGCAGCAACCATAAAGAACAGTAAGGAGAGATGTGGGAGGGGGGAAGCAGCTAATATGTGACCCACCGCTACCCCATGCTTTAAAAAAAAAAATCATCCTGCCCAGCAAGAGGTTAAGAGAATCAGTAAATGACATTGGGCTCTGGGAGGGAGGCTCCAACCAACGGAGAATATCCCAGAGAAACCCCGAGAAGCCCTGCACTCCGGCATACAAAGGAAATGTGCAAGTGACTCATGTGTGGGAGGTAACTGGAGATGCCCACTATATAAAGCTGATAGTTCATCATTACGGCGCCCAATGAGTGTTCCCTAGTGGGTTTGGGCTTCATGTATCCACTAATGGATAATGCGTTCGTAGTGCTGTGGCATAAAGGAAATGTCCCATGTTGCGGAAATAAGGAAATGCCTGTGCGCTGTGTTGCTATGATGCTTTTCAACTGTGTGACACAGAATTGAATGCGGGGTGCGCAGCAGCATGTTATGAGAGGCATAAGCGCCCCAACATTGTGGATTGAGGGCACTGTTCCCAAGTGACAGTTGGTGTTGGAGGCCCAGCGTGGTCCGCCTTCCCCGACGGCATCAACAGAATGATGATGATGTAGAAGGTTGGGGGGATATGACGATCGTTGGCCACACGTATTCTATTGGCAGTTTGTTATACGCGCTGATACAAAAGAGAAAAGCACCACATTGCGTAAGGAATGAACGAGATGTCGCACGTTTCAGTTTATAAAAGGAAAAAAAAGCAGAACTGCGGATTGGAGTTTGTTCCTATGGACAGGCCTTCCGGCGCTCTAGCATGCAAAACAGGGGGAAATACAGCAACAGAGATAACTGCTGAACCCATATGCATGCATCATTGTACTTTGCCGAAACCATACCCATACCCAGAATAATTTGGCTCACACGTTGTTTGTCAAGTGTTGGCAATAAAAGGCCGTAGGTTTTTATTGTACATATATGGTTATGCCAATAACAATAATCACATATCATAAGGTAATAAACAATACTTTTGGGCACCGGGTCTTGGGGTTACCCCCTCTGGCCCGTGCCCGCCTTCTTATGTCCCACGACTCTGGCCCGTGCCCGCCTTCTTATGTCCCACGACTTGTTGTGGACACCGTACAGTGTCCTGTACTTCTTTTCCTTTGTTTTTCTCCCTTATTTGTAGGGTGGGAGGGTTTTGTGGTAAAGAAGCAAAGGTTTGGAAGGAACTGAGTAAACGGTGCACCTCATGTGTGTTTGGGTCCCCGTGCTCACACCTCACCCTTCCTCAGCATTGTGCTGGACAGACTGCATGTCTCTTCGACTGGAGGGGGAGGAGAGGAGCAGAGGAGGGGGAGAGGTAGTGCTGCCCCTCTCTGGGCCTGCTGATGGTAACAGCAGTTACCCTGCCTCGCTCTGTGAGGCACTGCAGAATTGCCCAGTTTGGATCGTAAAGTATGTCACTGCAACAAACAATGTTTTCAACAGTTTCGGCCACTGCGCTGTGTCCAGGATCAGGGTGTGAATCAAGAGTGAAGTCGAACGTGTTGCAATAATCGCAAGTCGGAACAATGTTTCTTTTGTTTATAAACGGAAACGGATCAGACATATTAATAAAGTGGGATGTTATTGTAGGAAACATGGATTTTCAGTGACGATATTGTGTCATTTTTAGAACATTTCGTATGGGTGCACATGAAGCTATTTGTGTTCAATCGGTGATGAATAGGAAAATGTTTGGTCTTAATTTTTTTATTTTTTACAGAGCATACATTGTGGGACATTTTGGTTTAGATTTAACTTATAAACAAGGACATTTAGGTGATCAGTGCACGATTTATAACAATGAAGAAAAACGGTTTCAGAGTTTCCAATATGATCAATGTGCATATTGTATGTGTTCAAGATTTAATTTAAGGCGAAAATTAAGGTGTGGGTTATACTGTTGCCCAAAGTTTCTGGAGTTGGAGTGGAATGGCAATCCAGATTTGGGTTGCTGGAATACTCAAATGTTGAAATGCATTGTGAGTTATGAATGTATTGTTACCATAGACTGTATGGCCCGTTGTCTTGTGTTTTGTCTAGGTGTTTTGGCCCAAGGGTACATTATGGTGCGTTTTATGGTTTATTGAATTAATGTATATGTTAGTGAAAATGGCGACTACTGTGTTCAACTGGGAATAGTTGACAGTTGCAAGGGACAAAAAATTGGAAATATGGTCGACTAGTTATATTAGTTGACTACTGGGGAAGGTAAAGTGTAAATTATACATATTGCGTCTACTGGAAATAGTTGACGTCAAAAGTTTGATGGACATGACACTGTTTTCAAATAAATTAGGTTGATTACTAATGATGAATTATTTTGGGGTAACCACACCGCATGCATTGTGGATGTGGTTAGTGTCATGTTTAAAATGGGGTGGACATTCAACCAGCAGGAGTTGGATGTTGTAACAATCAAAATAGATAATTATAGAGTGGGAAATGTGATTTCATGGTAAAAGCAATTGCAGAATATTGTTAATAGGAGACAATGTTAAAGGAAATGTAAATGATATGTGAGAGTTTACATATTGAAGTTGAAAATACCTATAGGTTGTAAAGGTTTATCTTGATATTTGAGGTAGTGTTACAGTTATACATTATGATATTTATAGTTTATTTAAGGTATTCAGTGCTACCAGGGGCATATTATTATTTGTTACATGTTGTTTTATGTGCATGATACTGGTAGTGTTTGGGTTGTGTGACGCTTCCATCGGTAAGGAAGCGCATAGCATGGTTGCGAATGATTTGCCCATCTGTTGTTGAGAGGACTGGCTGCTGTGTGTATGCCGCCTCGCTTCACCGTCCCCCTATATTTATGTGAACACAATGTGTATTGCGAGTGATGTGCATGTGTTTACTTGAAGCTTGGTTGGAGGTTGCTTGGAGTTTGGTTGATGATTGCTAAGTTTTTTTTAATGGTTGTATCCTGTGGGATGTCTGTAGAGAGATAAGTGGGAGCAGTTGTGGTTGAATGAGATGTGAGTGTGAGAGCGGAAGAAGTGTGATCAACGTATCCCTTCTGCAAACGTTGTCCTGGGCGTGGCAAGACCTCTCTCGGTTTGTTAGCTTGATGGACTTTCACTGACAAATGTTTCTGTTGGGTGCTGCTTCATGGTTGTGGTGGTACCCGGGTCTGTCGCGAGGCAATCCGTGGTCCTCCCCTCCTGTTCCCCACCTGTTTGTATGGATGACGTTCGCTTGGTTGTTTTGGTTGTGTGCCAGAGTGTGGCAGGCTCTGTCTGGATGTGGCGGGTCCAGATGGAAAGTTGTTAGTGTGGTTGGAAGGCTTTTGTGTGAAAGTGAGATGTTGTGGTTGGATCTGGTCTGAAAGGGAGATGTTCTATGTTGTGGTTGAATCTGGTAAGAAAGGGAGATGTTATATTGTAGTCTTGTCTTGTCACGTCCCTGGCCTGGAGTGCTTGCTATCAGAATATTGATGTATGAATGAGCAGCTCAGTAGAATGTTGTGTAGATCTGTGAGTGAATGCTCTAGGAGTGTCAGTTGGGGCCTGAGCTGGGTATGGCAGGATGGCCGGTGGGTCTACTCCTCTATATGTCCTGTTATTACCCATCCATGTTCCTGTCCTGTTCCATATGTGACTGTATATACTTAAGAGTAACTGGATTATGTACATACTGTATAATAAAGCTCTACCTGGACCAATCAGGGACTCCACAGCAGGTCTGTGTACGAGTGCTGAGCTGAGAGACTACAGAGAGGCTTTACAACAAACGCGTACCTGCCTGATGCCACTGTATTTATGCTTGTGACTCTTGACTGCTGCCATTAAACAGAAAGCAGCCTAACCTTACCTCCATCTTGGTGAGCGGCAATCCTAATTTGTGCATTCAGAACTAACCTATGAGAGCACCTATAAACGACATGTGAGACTGTTAACATAACCGGCAATCCCATAAAAAACAATTCGCACAAAACAATCCACACAAATTCTAACAGCCCCATTTGAGCTCGTGCTGGCCCATTCAAGAATCCTCCAACATTCCATCAAGCGAGCTATCCATTAGTTTAGTCTTCTTCTTCACAGGAATGCCCCACTAAGTATTCAAAGGTTATACTACAATATTAGATGTATATTAAGCCAAATACATAGGATTACAATATTTAAGTGTCCAAAAAGAACCTAATAAGTGAACTTCCAAAATCATAGTTTTCCATGACAAACAATGCTGGTATTGCATCCAATGCCCACTCAATATGCTTTTACTTGATTCTGATGCTAGTAATGTGACACAATAATAAACATGCCATATACATTGATGTATCACCAGAGTATGTAACACAGTTTATGGATACACGCCACAATATTTCACAGATCCACACGGTTACAATTAACAATTTTAACAGCCCAGTCACCTTTTAACCAGATTTTGCAGTTTTAAAGTTAGGCGTTTTCCCTCTTTCTAGGAAAGTCAAATCTGTGTGTTTTTGCATTTGCTGTTGTGTGTGATAATTGGGCTTTTCCATCAATCCCTCTAGTATCTTTTTGTCACTCTTTCCAGAAAACTCACTTCTAGTTGTCTTACTTTTCTGCTGTTTGCTGTAACCTTGGCATGTTTCCCCTTTTTCCAGGACACTTGATTCTAGATCATTGCTTTTCTGTGTGTTGTAGTTTGGTGTTGTGGACTGCAGTTTCTCCCTCTCTTCCCCCCTCCTTCTCTCTGCGCTCTCCCTCCATGGTTCTTTCAATTTCCCCCATCTTCTCTAACTGCTATTATATCACCTATCCTATCTCTCTTTCGAAGTCTGGAAGGAATAAGTTCAAGAAGGATCTCCTGGTCTCCAATCCTGGCCTGCCCATCGCTAACACCTATGTCAGCGCTTCTTGCAGGCAGACTGTCACTGACATCCTCTTTGTTGTTCCCTCTCCAGACCTTCCCCATATAGTGTCGGTGCTCTCCCCTTTCTCTTCCTCTCCCATTAATGGTGCAACCCGTTGGGAAGTACTCTTGGCACACATCCTTTCCACTAGGGCCAACATTAATGTCTACATAAACGGCACGGTCTCCCTCTTCATCTCAGAGTGGTCTGACCTCTTCTCTCCTGGCCACCACTTCCAAGCTTCTCCTCTGGGACTCTGGACTCTTCTGCACCCTCTGTGACTTTCCCATTCCCTCTCCATTGTTCCCTCTTATCCGACACACTCAGTCAGACACACCCTGAATGCTAGTATCCCTTCAGGCATACCCATCTCCTACCCTCTCACTACTGCTCTCTTCTGGTCTGATCATGCTCTCTTGTCCTCTCACCTATACCTCCTGGGTCCCCCGGCTAAGCCCCTGGCTGCGCCGCCAGTCTCCTTCTCAGTCATTCGACCTATGAAGTGAGTGTCAGTTGCTGCTTTTGCCGCCACCTTCATTCCCCCTCCAACTCCTGCCACTCACTCACTCTGACACAGTCCTTACTAACCTTCAACTCTCCATCTCCAACACTCTGGACATCCTTGCCCCTGTCATGAGGATCCGCATGTAGTCTACCTCCAAGCACAAGAATTGGTATGAAAGTCTCATCCAAACAGGTGCTTCCCTGCTCTTCCAGAACCATCAAGGACAACATTGTCTCCCTTGCTCCAACCTTGGCTGATTTCTGCAATCACTCCTTTGGCACTGCATCCTTCACTTTACGCCTCAAGCACTCCCTTGTGCACCCTCTCCCCAAAAAACCTTCTGCCGACCCTCCCTGTCTGGTTAACTACCGCCCTATCTCCATTACCCCCTTCCTGGGCAAACTCTTAGAGAAGTTGGCCCTCTCTCAGCTTATCCACCACACTGACTCTGTTGGTTGTCTCCACAATCATCAGAGCTGCCAGAGGCACAGAAATTGCACTCCTAAACACACATGAAGACTTGCTCTCTATTATCGATTTCCTACTCTCCTTCTGTTCTCATCCTTCTTGACCTTTCCTCTGCCTCTGATGCTGTCAATCATGCCACCCTTATAAATTGGCTGTGTGACACCCTTGGCATCACAGACCTGGCCCTGGACTGGTTGACCTCCTTCCTCTCTGACCAACCTTTCCAGGTTCAACTGGGTCCTTTTCTCTCCATCTCACGCTCCACCTGTGGTTTCCCTCAGGACTCTTTCCTCTCACCTTTTCAACATTTACCTTGCTCCTCTAGTCCATTTGATCTCCACCTTCTCCACTATCTACCAGTGTTATGTGGATGACACGCAGCTCTCCTCAAGCTTCCCTCTGCCTCCTCCTCTTCCTCTCTCATACCCGACTGTCTGCTATTCAGGCATGGTGCGCTGCCAACTATATCTGCCTTAATGCCAGTAATACTGAGATCCTTTTCATTGTGACCCTAGCTCCCTTCTTCCCTCCCACACTCTGGCTGCCCTCCATTGGCCCCCTTCCCTCACCCTCCTGTGAGTCAAAATCCCTTGCTGTCATCTTCGACTCCTCTCTCTCCTTCTCTCCTCACATCACAGACCTTGCAAAAAAATATCCACTTTCAGCTGCACCTCCTCAGAGGCATTCTCCCTCATCATTCCCCAGAAACTCTGTCTCCAGAGCTCTGGTCCTCCCCAGGCTGGACTACTGCAACAGCCTCTTCTGCAATCTGCTTAACTCCTCTCTTTGCCCCTGCAAACTAATCCAGAATAGGACTGCAGGCCTTATCCTTGGCCTCAAGCCCAGGGACTGCATCTCTCCAGCCCCAAAATCTCTCCGCTGGCTCCTAGTTGCTGCGAGGATCAAGTTCAAGACCCTCTGCATTATCCACAAGGCTTTCTGGGGCCTGGCACACCATTACACCGAACTCTCTCTCCCTAAATACCTCCCTACTAGAGCCCTTCGGTCTTCTAGCTCCAAGTGTCTGCAGATCAGGTGCTTTACCAAGCAGATAGTGGGGGGTTGATATCTCTCCTCCGTTGGTGCCTTCCTCTGGAATGCCTCCCTACCCCTCTCAAACTTGAGCCGGATCTCCTTAAGTTCCGGAAGCTTCTCAAGACCCTCCTTTTCTCCTCCTTCTGCCCTATCCCTCCCCCTTGCTAATATCCCCTATACCTCTTGACTGACTGCCTGAAAGCGTGGGGAAGGGGGGCCCACTTCTCAACTGGCCTGACATATTGTTTCTTGAACACTTTTACTTTTTTGAATGCACTACTGTCCACACCATTTTGTATTTAAAAGTAAGGATTGGCAATAGGCTTATCAGCGTTTATTAAATTAATTGTGGGTAGAGATGCACACCACTTATATTTGATTAGTTCGCCCAATACGTTTTTAAGAATTTTTCTTAAAGTAGAAACGCCACTCAAATATACACTTAAGGTGCGCCCAGTTGGTAAAGTGCTACCTTTACAACATAAACTAAAGAATCTGGGTTAGATTCACCGCTAGTCACGGTTAATAAACCGGGGCACAGCAAATGGCAAGTAAATTGCACTTGTTTCTTAGGTTATGAAAACTTTTTCAATGTTTCAAAAAATGCTAGAGCGTTATAGGGATGCTGTCCTGAAAATGTGCAATCTGTTTGTTTAGGTGGTTGTAATGCTATTCTGTTACTCCAGTTAATATATACTATCTCTGTCATGATTCCTACCTGTATACGGGTAAGCTTACTCCGCTCGCTGCGTGCAATCGTTTGTCTTTACTCAGTGGACCCACTCGCTGGTAAGCGCGGTTCCGGATAATTCCCTGTGGTTATTGAAAAGGCAAGCTGTGAAGCTTTATCCCTCTGTGTGTATATTTAGATATACTAAAAGTATATAATGTATAGCGCAAATTACCTTGGCTTCGTTGCCATAGAGGGGCTGTGTAGACACTTTGCTCGTCGGCTCCTCTCTATCGTCCCGGGTTCGGTTGCGTAGCAACCGTGAACCTGTTATACCTGATCTTACCTTCTACTATGTTTATGGTGTCTGCAACCAGGGCGCCATTTTGAAGTGGCACTCATGCTGTTTGACGCACTATGAGGTCCACAAGGACAACGTTTCTCACTATAGAGTGTAGGTTCTCAACCCTTCAATATGACTAGCAATTCCTTTGCAAATGTTTGACTTCATTATACCAGAATATATGATTATATACATTATTTAACATTACTGAGATCGTGCAAAAGCGTCATTCAAATATTCGCGAGAGTACAAAAATCATTTGAAATATTATATATACATATACACATTTCACTCGGTCCATGCCTAGAACAGGAGATAACATCCTTACAGTTATTATGTTCTGTGTGATGTATGCACGCTTGGTTGTAACAACAATGTGTCAAGGGAAATAGATCTGTTACATTTTCCGTCAGGCCGTACCTCTGTGTAGTCAATCACAATAAATTGACTCAACATGTACTTAAAGATCGAATTAGAATATAGTACATCTTACTGGTTCATACCACCCACATATGCTTACAGATTCAGATCCTCATAAAAAACAGTTCAGATCCCAGTCAATGTTCATTCCACGCAGATACATAGTATCCAATTTCTCGATCCAAAATATCTCTTTGTTGCAATAGTTTGATCAGAGTCCCTCCCCTGCTTGGAAGTTTCACTGATTCTAGGATCACAAATTTGATTTGTGCTATTGTATGTCTCTCCAAGATAAAATGTTGTGCAACTGGTGATTTTGTAGAGAGATTCCTTTTATTGGACTTGTGTCCCCATTTTATTTTGGCTTTCCTGCTAGTAAGTCCTACGTAATACATGCCACAGGGGCATTTGATGCCATATATTACGTTCTTTGTATCACATGTAGGCGTGTCCATTAATGTGATTTTACGTCCATTGTGTGGATGGCAGATGGAGTCGCCCTTCAATATGTTATTACAGCAATTGCAGTTATTGCACGGAATAGTGCCCTTATATTATTTTTTCGAGTTGATTTTTTTGGGTAAGGACGGATTTGATCAGATGGTCTCTCAAAGACCTGCTTTTGCTGTGTACAAACAGTGGAAGGTTAGGAAAAAGTTTCTCTAGTGTTGGATCCAGTGCTAATACATTCCAGTTCCTTTTAATGATGTTTTTGATTTTACCACTCTGTTGTGAGTAGGTCGTGACATATACCAAATAGTTATCCTTAGTTGTTTCTTTCGGTTTAAGAGCTTCTAGTCTGGAGATATTGCTCATCGTAGAATAGTTTTCAGATAGGACTTGTTCATTGTAGCCTCTGCTGATACATTTTTCCTTTAGCTCCCTAGATTTGATCACAAATTCTTTTTCTTCTGATATGATCCTTCTATATCGTAAGAATTGACTCAGAGGGATGCTTGTTATAGTTTTGATAGGATTAAAGCTTGTTGCCAAAAGTAAGCTATTCCTATCTGTTTCCTTTGTATAAATGGTCGAAGCCGATTTATCGGTTTTCCAATAAACTTTAACGTCCAGGAATTCAATACAAGTCCTGCTTGTTTTGTATGTGAAGTTAATACGTGGGGCCAATTCATTCATGTATTTGAAGAATTCTTACACTTCCTCCTCTGTGCCTTCCCAAATGCCAAACAGGTCATCTATGAATCTCGTGAAACATTTCAATGTATTCTTCCATCTTGGATTGTTGATTACTCTAATCTCTTCTAAGTATGCCATATATATATAATGGCATAACTTGGTGCCATAGCTGCACCCATTGAAGTATCTCTCTTCAAAAGAAAAAAGTTGTTTTCTAGTACTATGCCCAGTAATTTCATGATAAAGAGATGATCGCTCTTCACTAGTTCGCCACTTTTCAACAGCATCCATTCCATCGCTTCCAATCCTGCTTGATGGGTGATATTGGTGTACAAGCTAGTTACATGCATGGTAAACAATAAATCTGTTTCAGGGTTGAAGGTGACAGTCTTCAGTCTTCTCAGAAAATCATTGGTGTCTTGAATGTACGTGCTGCAGCTGCGTGTAACTGGCTGGATAATCTTGTCTACGTACTGTGCAATGGGTTCCAGCAAACTGTTGTTTGCCGCGATAATCGCTCGTCCCGGAGGATTTGTCAAATTCTTGTGAATCTTTGGTAATATATAAATCACAGGCATGATCGGATATAGATTACTCAAAAAGTGTTTGGTTTTGTGGGTAATAATGTCTGAATCAATTGCTTCATCCAGAATCTTGTTTATTATTCCTCTCACTTTCTCTGTTGGATCCTGGAAAATTTCCAAATATGTGTCTTGGTCATTCAGTTGTCTCAATATTTCCATCTTGTATTTATCAGTGTCCATAATCACCAAAGCACCCCCTTTGTCAGCTGGTTTCAAGATAATATCTGGATTCTGCCAAAGTTGGTCGAGTGTTTGTTTCTCTCTGTGTGTAAGGTTGCCCCTTCGTCTGTTCTGAAAATGTAGTTTCTTTAGATCTTTAAGTACCAATTTCTGAAATGCTTCCAGTGTTGAATTCTGTACAGGTGGCGTAAATGTACTTTTCACTGCAAACTTTATTAAAACTTTTTTAGAAATCCAAACTTCGCTTTCATTCAAACGAAAGTTGCTGGAGCAGAATTCTGCCATGTCTGCCGTTTGCTCTTGCTAGATTACTTATGTAGAGGTATTTGAATTTCTTTTTGTTGCAACCTGATGTTTTATTATTGCATTCACTAGTGCCGTGTGTTTATGCATATTTTTCTCACTGGTGGTGCCATATTCATTTCTTTGATTGTGTTTTTGTATTTCTCACAGGCTCCAGTGGCATCGAGTGGAAGACCCGAGTTTTTTGTGTTCCCTGCTATCGGCATGTTTCGGGTGATCAGAAACAACAAGACATCTTCATTTCGACTACAACTATTTCAAGATGAGCAGCACTAATGAATCAGGCTCGTTTAGCGTTGCTCGGAAATAGTAATGTAATGGATCGACATTGCAGCCTGGTTTTCATACAACATATTAAACACCGGTTGGCTTTTCAAAAATACCTGCTCTGCCGGAAAGCAGCTCTCTGCTGAGAAATCGAATTATTGTACGTGAAAGACAGTAAAAAGAAAGGAACACCGACGGTAACAATTTGCGACAGTGTATTCTCACTTCGCACACACAGCCCTTTTGTTTTCTCGTGTTCTGAATTCCATTTAAATGTCTGGGAGTTTACAGTGGGAGGTGAGTTGCGCTCATCTTGGCAGGACACCATGAATCAGGCAGCACAGTAATTAAGTGACACAGCCATTTTTTTTCCTTTTTGCTCTTTGACAAATGCTCTGGCTCCGTCATGCACCCGCATTAAGAGGAGGGACGGCGAGGCTTGTATACTGAGGCTCGAAAATCTATCCACTTCCGAATTTGCTTCACCTATTTAGGAAGGCAGTAAGAAGAGTGGTTTACTGTGCCTTTATGAATGGCGAGTGTTTCCGTTTTTGCAATTGTTCTCTCTACACATTTGGATTGCTTGGCTAATCTCCGGGATTATAGCTGACTGGGCGATCCTCTGCTTTGCAGGCCAAGAACCCCGCTGAATTTCGTGGATGAAATTGCCTCTGTGATCGTTGAAGCTGGTAGCAATGACTTTGGGATCCAAGAACCGTCCGGAGTGTGGGCTGTTGTGCCATTTGCTTTTTGTATCTAGCAAAGCATTCTCACCCGAGTTATTTGTGGAATTAGACCGCTTTAAATACCCATTGGATTACAATCAATATTTACATCTAGAGTTTGACATCCACTTCAGTGTCCAGCAACGGATTTAGCCTTTTTGTTGTTGTTCCTAAAGGGCAATGGGCACCACCAACCGGGACGAGTTGGCAGCTCTGGTATTTGTTAAAAAGTAAAGTGCTCGTTTTAGCTGCACTAAAAGGGAAAAGGAGTCTTGTTTCTGACACTAGAGGCAGATATGTCTTGGAAGAGGACTTATTTTGCCGTCGGGCGTGGTGGGGTGCAGGGAATGTTCACTCCGCGCAATTCAACCTCCATTGCGCCCAGCAAAGGACTCAGCAATGAACCTGGACAAAACAGCTGCTTCCTGAACAGTGCGCTACAGGTAAGGCCGTTCACCAGGGCTCATTTTACAATGTGTAGGTTCTCAGGTCTCTTAAAGCGTCTTTAAAGCTCAGTTAGGCGAGCTCCAAGCGTCAATTGAATTGTTTTTATCGCGAAGTTCAAATGGTCATAGTTGGTTCTTAAAGTACATTTTCTCTGTTTTTAATAGCCCTTGGTTGTGCTTTTCTTCACACCCGTTTGGACAGAAGTGCATATACTCGACCAGCAAGACATTTTGAATTAGCTTCTTATGCTTTCGCAAATATGGAGCATACACTTCCATAATCACGTTTTATATTTAATTGTTATCAACATATCAAATGTAAATGCAGATTGTGTTGCTTAAGTTAAAGTTTTCAGTAATATTTTCAGTGGCCAGTTTGGATGCTAGGTGTAAGGAGGTTGACATAAGCGCCGTCACTCTAGGTGTTGCCTTCGAGTCTAGCATGACTTTGTGTAATGGTGCACTGAAGATTGGCTTCTATAAGTCTATTAATTGGTGTTCAGATGACGTTCTGCCAAAATGTAATCATCAAAACCGTTTATATTTACCTATTAGAAATGTAATGGTCAAATATAGTCTCCACCAAAAGCATTACTCGAGTTTAGAAATGTTTCACAAATTAAAATCAAACAGTTGATGACTGATAAGTAATTCAATGTTTTAATTGCATAATAAAAAAATTAATGAACCTGCAATCTTTAACTATTCATTTTATAATGAAGTAGCTCTAATGTCTAAAGCAGATTCTACCAACGTGTTGTATGTAGGTCCAGCAACCAAGTTCATTTGCACCTTCAACCTAGGCTTCGGTGGCTTTTTACATCTGGTAGATTGCCTACAAAATGCATTAAGGCTAATGACACCAGGACCAAATGCCAAGGTGTTTTTTTTTAAACATCGGAAACGAGTTTCTGTCATTTGTTGGGTCAGAGGAGGCGAAAAGAAAACAGAAAAGGAGCTCCTTGGCAAATGAGGTGACCCCTTTTATGTCAATTACGATTGTGGCCGATGGTAGTGGAGGAGTCACCAAAAGGAGACCTCGCTGGAAGTACTTTCAGGCGAGGACTGATAAATATTTGAAAACGTCGAAAAAAGAACAGCACCTTAGGCAGCTCAGAGCTCCACAGCAGTGACTAGGTGATTATTTGGGTTCTGAGCAACCAGAAGAGTGGCGCTCCACCACCTGTGTGCTAGTAAGCCCAGTGGAGTAACTTTGCTGAAAATGTAGGGCGTGGCCATGACATCTAAAGGAAAGGGGCCCTGCCAAAAGAGGGGGGCAAAATGGTGTGCCACGAAAGTTGGAGGGGGGGACAAAACCCCTTGAGTACGCCATTTTATTATAAGTCTCACCATTATTACAATTATTATTACCATTATCACTTATAGGGCAGTGTTTACCTTAAAGGTGGTCTTTCTATAGGAGGGAGCCAAATTATGTCAAACCAACACACTTAAACAAGAACAATGTTCGGGGTGAATGCCAGACCATCTAGTCAGCATTTTGCAGAATATTCAAATATGGTATATGGTACTCTCCTATTTTGTGCTTTCTCTGGTTGAATCTGTCCGTCCTCCACCTTTGGCTGTTGGGTTTCATAAAATACGATCGATTTGAGGTTCTCAAGCCTGTGCTATATCTGTGAGCTGTAGCATGAAACGCTTAATCTGGGGATTGACAGTGCAATGGTGTCCAGGCTACTGGTATGTGAGCCGTCTTGTTGGTTCCTCATTGCGCAAGTAGCTGCTGAAGTATCTGTGTGCGCATTGACGTAAGGATGTTGATGCTGACACCAGGGCGGTGCGGTTTGCAACATTGGTGGGAGCAGCCGCAGGAGGAGTCCTGTGACATCTCCGCCTTAGGTATTGGCACCATAGACTTGTATCTACCCAGGAGGAAAATATCAATCAGTGGGTACACAATCTTGGGTGAGCCGCTGCCTAACAAAGGTAAACCAGATCCAGGAGAACAGTCTGGAGCAACAAGTGGGTGAAAGGTGGACGAAAAACGGAGAGGGTAATAAAAGTGGTTTGAGAGAAGTGTGTAAAGGGTCGGTGAGCCCTGAGCTTTTTCTTTTCTTCTCCCCTCGGTTGTTCAGAGTTTGGTCCTGCCAGTCACTGCACCACTGCTTATTATTACAGCTAACTACTGTGATTCTAGAGAGAAAGAAGGTTTAACATTCATCATTCATTGATGCCCATTGTTAATAATACTGTTTAATGCTTATTTTAAAGCCCAAGTCAGAATTTAATTGAATGGTTCTGTTAAGGGCTTGTGGATGGGACCTCACAACATTAGTCCAGATTGTTAGCAGATAAACTTGGGCCCATCAAAGACTCCCCACTGCAAGAACGGAAGACACAGCCATGGGGCGAATTATACTGTCTTTATTATCCAAAACAGACAGGGATCATACAGGAAATCAATTCTCCAGCATTCTCTCAGATCCCAAACCTGTGTCACACGTTTTTTATGCACGTATGACATCACTAAAATTGTGTCCACCCCAAAAACCTACGGACTGTCCTCATAGGTCAGTTTGGGCAAACTACATATATACATTCTATCTGTTAGTAATTTTCTTGGCTTCCCATATCATGTGGCTCCACCTTAGACTTCCCCCTAAATGTCACAAACTACACTGTTGCAGGGACGCAGGAAGACCATTGGCCCGTGCAACATTTTATACCACCTCACAAATGAAGCTTCTGGATTGGCTAGAGTGGGTCCTCCCAGGCCTGGAACCTTGTCTGGTCACAGAGCTGAGTGTACCTTTTCAAGGTGATGGGAACGAACATGGAGGCCTATGTGTTCCACATTGTTGCCACTTGTCTGATCACTTAAGCCTGAGATAGTGCCTGTAAGTTGCAGTTTTGGTGGGCAACACTTGTATCATTCCACTGTCTTGCTGGGGACAGCTTATTTTCTCACCACAAGTAAATGTGCATTGTGGGTCACATGTGAAGGGACCGCAAAACAAAGTCCTATTGTCTGCAAATATGAGGATTTTATTCTAAATTCTTGCAGGTGGCTTGTTGCCTCGGGAACCAGGAATTTTCCACCCGCCCTTGTCCTTGGCTGTGAATACCAGCTCTGTGAACACCAGCTCTGCACCTCGTGCTGCAGGGATCATGTCTCCCCTTCCATGTATCTGAGGCCTGTATTTCCAGCCTAATTCACTTCAGCCATCCTATAGGTTCCCTATGTGACTTCATGGCTTCTTATGATTAGTTGCAAGAAAGCATGCAAGCTTGGTCCACGTATTCTCTGCATCGTGCGGTTTCGCTTTGGTGAAAAGAGGAAATGTTCTTAGCGTTATGTAAATGTATCCGTCCCCTATCTACATGAGTTATAAGCACGTTTTCCATGTATACAAGCAATAAACTAGTGCATGTTTCTGTAGCTTCATGAATGGCTTCATATTTGCTTCATGGCTAACACAGCTATGTCGTGATGTTTCTAATGACATCATTGATATCTGGCTTTAGTGTCAGTCAGTCTGGTTCATTAATGAGACTTCTGTCTCCTCGAAACCATCAACTGGATACGGTTTGAATGGCTGTCTGAGAAAATATCTCATGTCATATCAGTGATGCATCAGTGACTTGCTAAACAGCGAGTTCCACCTTTCAACGGGTTGACAGTCGCATAGGGGTCATTAGGGCCATTCCCGGGATCCTCTCTTCAGTTCCTAATCTTGGGATTCAGCATGTGCTGGGTTTCAGGCTATGGGTCCTGGAGCACAGGGAGAGCGCTAGCAAGAACATTTTAAGCCAGGCAGGGACCTTACTTGTTCATCTCCGCTACTTTATTTTCACCTTCTGAACTCTTTCATGTTCATATTGTTGAAGGCTCGTCATGGCCCTCCCATATTCATCTCAGTTACTTAACTGGCTCCAGTAATGACTGACTGTTGCAGACTTTCATTGCCTTCATCAACTCACCGGCTGTGTTAATTAATTTTTCGTCTTTCGCTGCTTTGATCCAGAAATCAAGGCTGATACCACAACTGCTGCTACACCTCCCCAACCCTGCCGTTCACCCAGGAGGGTGACTGGTATCCTTAAAACACAAAAGAGGTTTGTCTCTTTTCTTTTATTTTCTGCTGTGCTTCCTTGCGCAACTTTCAAGGTTCTTCGGAGGTCACAATCTGTCGCTGGGGTGTCCAAGGTTTCTCCATACATTGGTTCTGTCCCTCGGCCCGTCGCTTTTCACCCTCGCCTTGTAAGAACTGGGCTTCCTTGCGCAACCTTCAAGGCCCTTGGGAGGCCACAATCTCTTGCCGGGGTGTCCAAGGTTTCTCTGTACCTCGGTTCCATCCCTCGGCCTGTCGCTCTACTCCGCTAGGTTCGCCCTCACCCTGGAAGAACTCCTTCTTGTGCATTGGCATGCTAAGAGTGTGTCTCAGTGTTCCACCTTTTAACCATGTGGGGAGAGCTAATAGGTACAAGGTGTTTGTAATTAAGGTCAAGTGCCTGACCCTGCCTGATCTTATGAGGTGGACATGTCCAATGTATTGCATGGGTGCTACGCCTTTCAGCCTCAGACCTCCTCATCCTTGGCTCAGTGTTTGTGTAGCAAAGGGGGGATCTGGGAAGTTGGAATATCCTATAAAATAGGATGGGAAGGAGGTATTTGGAAAGGGGATACCACATCTCGCCATCAGGCATTCCTCCCCGAGGACCCCTCACCCACGTGATCCTCCCGCACTTGTCCACCCCAGGGTCTGGATCCAAAGGGCGATGGTCGTGCCCTGGCCACCTGAGTACCCTGGGTTTAGGCAATGAAACACCCTCTGTTTTTTTTACACCTGGCACAGACCTTGATGAACAAGATGGCTATTCCATACCATTCTCAGATGTCACACAGGAGCCCATTTCAAACTCGCCAAATGACGACCAGCTGCTGTATACCGGCCTTCTTCAGAGGGCAGCAGATTTCTTCAAAATTGACATACACAAGTCAGAGGAAGACGCTGACTTTGTTGATAACATCCTTAATGAGAAGAAAGAAATAGGAGAATACATCTCCTCGTTATAATACATCAGAAGATGCCTCCTACGTTCGCAGGCTTCTGCTCTTATTAGAGCAATCAACCCACGCAGAGAGAAGTGATTTAAACCTGCGCCCACAGTCCCCATCTTTATGAAGAGTCACCTAAAACCTGACTCTGTAGTAGTTACTACCATACGCAAAAGGGCGGGTACTCCCCTAGCTACTTCTGAAGCGCCACTGAATAAGAGGAAAATAATGTATTCTCTCAGAAAGAAAGTCGCAAATTCTGCAGTGTATCAAATTTGTATAGCCAATAATACAACCCTTATGGCCAACTTCAACCGAGCCCAATGGGATCAAGTGGAGGAGCAGGTTAGTGGGGTGCAAGAGTTTCTGTGCGCTCAGTTCCTTAAGACCTTAGCTCAGGGCAAATGGACTGCCAATGGAATTATTTAAAAAATTCAACTTGATGCTGTGGACACAGCAGGAAGGGTGGTGGCTGAGAGAATACTCATCAAATGACACACATGACTCACTAACTCGGGTTTCAAACCCGAAACCCAAGCTATGCCCATTAATATACCCATAGAGAACAATGTCCTTTTTGAGAAAGAAGTCGATGATGCACTCCAGACTGCGAAAAAAAAGAATATGAGACCCCAAAAACTTTAGGTCAGATTGCTAATAAGCCCTTCATGCAGAGGGTGTCTTATAGCAACCGGCACACATTTGGTGCACAAGGATTTGCAAGATCAGTCCAGTCCAGCTATCACTCTGGATCAGGCACTAGCTTGTGGTATGCAGATCAAGGGCAGCTGCTTAGCTCCCATTCCTACTTTCAGAGGCAGTTCAGGGGAGGGCAGAGCAGGGGTAGGAGCCAGATCAGACAACAAGGGGCTCAGCAACCCCCCCTCCAGGCAATGATTCACAGCTGCATAGGCTCTCCCATGTCTCCCCAGTAGGGGGGTCGCATTTCTCACTCCACCCATGCATGGGAGGGAATCACAACCGACAAGTGGGTGCTAACAACTGTCCGAGATGGCTATTGCATAGAGTTCCATGAAATACTCCATAATCATCCTTTGTGATACAAGAACATGTTTCTGGAACATCAGAAGATCCTCCAAGCAGAGGTAGAAGCTCTACTAGTGAAAGGAGCCATAGAACTCGTCCCTCGATTGGAGGTAAACAAGGGTATGTATTATGTATACTTCCTTGTTCCAAAAAAAGACTAGACCAAACGCCCAGTGTTAGATCGAAGACCTGCAAACAGTTTTGTCAAACCTTAGACTTTCAGAATGACACCATTACAAGAAGTTATTCCTTTACTATAGTGGGGAGACTGCATGGCAACACTAGACATGAAAGATGCATACTTTCATATTTCAATGTTGCCAGCTCACAGAAAGTACCAAAGGTTCAAAATGGGGTTCACATACTTACAGTTCAAAGTATTACCTTTCTGGATTGCTTCAGCCCCTCAGGTTTTCACAAAAGTACTAGCGGTGGTCGCTGCACACCTGCGCAGATAACCAATCCCAGTGTACCCTTATCTAGATAACTGGCTCATAACAGGAGACACGCCACAGCTGTGTCAGCAGCATAAACAGACAATAAATCTGTTTCAACTAGGATTTTCCATCAATGAGAAAAAATCAAGCCTAGTATGCAGCCAAGTCTAACTTGGGCGCAATCATTCGAACAGAGGATGCCTTAGCCTTTCCTTCCAACAGGACGGTCCAGAACATGCTGCATCAGATCCGTGGTTATACAGCCGGTCGTCGGGTAAGTCAGGAATGTAATCCATCTTCTTGATACGATGGCATCATGCATCTTCATTGTACCACATGCAAGGTTGCTCATACATCCAATACAAGAATGACTGACGAGACAATGTTGTTGAGCGCAAGGACAATAGGACGATCTAGTGCACTCTGTGTTGTCAGCACTTCAGTGGTGGACGAAAGACAATTTAGAGAAGGGAAAACCTTTTCATCACCCCCGAAACACAAGCCACAATAACAGACGCATGCTGCTCAGGCTGAGGAGCTCTTTACCTCCACCAGGCGCAACACAGCATGTGGACACAGACACTGACAAAGAAGCATATCAGTATCCTGGAGTTGTTAGCGGGGAAGACTCTACTCGTTCTCACGGACAGCACAATCGCTATGTTCTACATTAACAGACATGGCGAGACACATTTGCTATAAATCTGTCCAGGCTAGCACAGAATATCTGGAGATGGAGCCTCCAGAGGAACATTTTCCTTGTATCTCAACATGCTCCAGGGGAACACAACTGCCTAGCAGACAATCTAAGCAGAAATACACATCTTCCCTCAGAACACGAGTGAGAGCTACATACAGACATTGTGAACAGCATTTTCACACAATGGGGTCAGCCAGACATAGCTGTTTGCCACAAAAGAAAACGCGAAATGCCACACCTACCCCTCCAGCTTCCCCCGGAAGGAATCCAAGGGGAACGCAATTTGGATCAGTTGGTCAGGGATATTTGCTTACACTTTTCCACCAACCCCACTACTTAACAGAGTAATCCACAAGATACATCAGGAACTATTGACAGTGCTCCTAGTTTCTCCAATGTAGGCACGTCGGACACAGTACTCCCTGCTCAAGATGTCCGTTTGCCCACCAATGAAACTGTCCAGCCGTTACAACATGTTGTCTCAGAACCAATGGTCAACCCTCCATCCACACCCTCAGACAACCAACTTGGCTCCTGAGGTCATAGAGTTCGGACTCCTTAACTTACCTAACAGATGCATGGATATTTTAAAGGAGACAGGTAAACATAACCCTAGACACTGCTACCTTAACAAATGGAAGAGATTTGTGATATGGTGTAGAAAGTCTAATGTTAATCCCATTGACTGTTCACCTTCTAATAAAGTGCACTATTTACTGTACTTAGTAGACTCCGGTCTAGTGATCAATTACTTTAAAAGTCCTTTTAGCTGCACTTTCTGCATACAGAACATCACAATTCAAAATCTCATGGTGGAAATTCCAGTCGTGAAAGCCTTCATGGAAGGGGTAAAAAGAATGTATCCCCCAATTGCAATCCAGTCCCCCAGTGGGATTTAAACATTGCGTCATCCCTTCAAACCCATGCCTAAGGGAGGCCTTAGAATTCTACCTTACAAAGCTGCTTTTCCTACAGCTATCACCTCGATAAGAAGAATAATTGAGCGCCAAGCTTTGTCGGTTTCAGAACCCTTTGTCTCAATACATAAAAACAAGGTGGTCCTGAGAATACACTCACGGTTCACACCCAAATTAATTTCTAGATTCCATGTCAACCAATCTTTTTAACTGGTGGCGTTAAAAACACAAAACGCTGGAGAGGGAGCCCTCCATAAACTAGATGTTAGGAGGTGTAAGGAAGGCATGGTATCAAACAGTGAAGACGGACACAAGTGATCACAGTTCATGAGTGTTTATTGAACTATGGGTTGCCTAAAGTTAAACGCCTTTCTAACCAAAAACCTAAAGATTGGGAGCAAGCTACGACCATCAAATAATAATGCTGTCCTAGTAGTGTCTCTGTCAAAATACAAGGGCCTATACTAATAAACACATTGCCAATCCTTCTAAATACAAATGGTGTTGGACAATAATGTATGCAAAAAGAAAAGTGTTCAAGAAATGATATATCGGGATAGTTGAGCAGTTGGCATCCCTTCCCCGCGTTATCAGTACGAGACGAGGCGGCACGCTCGAGCTTCGCACACAATCTGCTCTGCCACAAGGATACAGTTCAAAGCATAGGTATCGGGGCCTTCTGCCCAAAGTTTCTCTCCTTCTAACAGTCTCGTATTCCAGAGGGCCTGACGTAACAAACAAGCACCAGTTCACAGTGGGTCTCCCTCATTCGGGTTTGAACCATGTAATCTCACTTTCCATAGCTTTCCTCTTTGTATTGAGAATCAAAGACTTTTGATTGTGTAATGGATTTTGTTCAAACCGTTGCTGCATCACTTCGATCAATTTCATTTCTCATTGCACCCTTTTATTTTCACTTCTGCCACCTTTTTCAACTTTTTTCAGATTACCTTACAGAGACCTTCGATTGAGCACACTCGTGGAGCCAGACCACTCTGTCAATGGTATTGTATCTTTTCACTGTTAAAGCCCAAACATTCATAAGCATTAATCTTTCCTCATCACACGTGTTACCAATCTTCGTTCTTACCCTCTTTATACAATGCTGCCACTTGCAACCTTGATTTCAACACAGACTGGTCTTGCATCGGTTTCCCCAACTCACCGGCTTTATTGATCATTTTTGGCACTCCTTTGATCTTGGAGCCAAGGACGGTACCACGGCAGCTGCTGCTGCTCCTCGACTCGTTCAGCCTTGCAGAAGGGCCATGGCTATCTCCGACATACAGTGCTGGATTCTTCAGTCTGCTTTCCTGGCCTTATATGCTGTTAAATCTGAAGGACTCGCAAAAATAAAGGGTTCTCGCCGCAAACGTCAAGGGTATATCCCTCCTTGCGCACCCTTCTTGGTCTGCAGTCTTTCTTCCCTCGTTCAGCTGCCGACTGGAAAATACGGTTCCTTTGTGTGCTTTGCCTTGCTCAGAGTGTGATCTTGTGCTCCGCCTTTTATCAGTGTGGGGAAGTTTAATGGAAGTCAGGTGTCAGTGTTTACCAGTAATTACCTGATCATAGTTGTGGGACATGTCAGGTACACTGCTCGGGTGTGAGTCTGTTTTCTCCCAGATTGGTCTGTCCGTGTGAAAGTGTTCATGAAGGGAAAGGGGGAGGTGGGGTGGAGCTTTTACATATCCCCGTGAAGGGAAAAGGGAAGGATGGGGTATAGGTGTTACAGGGAGGTGGATACCGCGTCTCACCATCAGGTTTCCCACATCCACTTCCTGATGACCCCTCACCCAGGTGATCCTCCTACACTGGTCCACCCCCAGGGTCTGCATCCAAAGGCGATGGCTGTGCCCTGGCCACCTGAGCGAGAGATTCCCGGGGACTAGTGGGTGAGACACCTGGTTTCTCACAGAGAGCTATCATGTACAATCTCAATAAGACAAAACCAATCAGGAAGTAGACCAGTTCTCCGTTTCCATAGCAAAAGGGAGAGAAGGGGATCCTGTCGCAAAAAGCAGACATTTCTAGATGTATTTATAAAATGCATACAGCAATTCTACAAGTTATCTAACAAAGAACTACCATTCACACCTTGAGCACACTCAACACATGGTGCCACATTAGCCGCCTTTGGAAGCAATCGGTAGGGCAGCAACATGGAGCTCAGTTCACACATTCACTCAACATTACTGTGTGGACACATAAACTAGGAGCGACCATCAAGTAGGACAGGTGGCGTCAAAGCATATTTTTGCATCTGTACCTTCTAACACACCTCTTTCTCCTGGTACTGCTCGCTAGTCTATGCAAAGCATGTGATTCTAAGCAGATCCACAAATCTCGGAAGACAAACATTTCATGCCTGCAATCGTCTTTCTGATGTTCTAACTGCTTAGATTCACTTGCGCACCCTTCCTCCTCTCGTTGGTACGAAAAGGTGCACAGACGGCTTACACCTCCTTCACTTCTTTTATAGTTTATTATGCACTTCATGCAACCTCATGTCAGAAACAAAACAATCTGAGGACCTCGACGCGTCAAGGACCATGGGTACAGTACACGTCACAGTAGGAATAGTTTTACAAACATGCCCTGTCGACATCCCTTTTCGATTTGGAAAACATGTCATGCATGTAATAATCTGCATCAACACTAGATGTCAGCCTATACAAAGCATGTGAATCTAAGCAGATACACACATCAGAAAGACGATTAAAGGTTTGTAATGTTTGTCATATTAAGCAACTTGATGAAGACACTAAGCTGCACACAGTGCAAGGGATGTGTCTCCATGGCCGTCTTTTTGGTGTTTTCCAATAATCCTGCCATGGTGGATTATAACAGCTCTCAGACAAGCTCACGTGTAAACCTCTAACTTATCTTGTGCCTGCTGTTCTTGTACTCCTCTACCATTACCATTTGTGTACATCAAAGGCATGCTTACAATCTGCCTTACAGATAAGGGGTGTATCGGCCACTTTTACTCACTAAAAATTGGTAAATACTCCCACAAATAAAAAATATGGAGTAAAAATACTCCCAAAATAATAGGAAAAGACACCTAGGACCCTGTGCCCCTGCTTTCACCCACATGGCTCTATGGATATGTTTGGACCAGTAGTGTACATAGTACCAATGGAAGAAGCTACCGTTATTACTGCCTGATTGATAGCAGTAAACATGTATCTTTTCATGTGCATAAATGACTAGGTGCAAATGAATTATTAATACAAAAACATTTCTGTTTTTGAGTAAAAACATTTTTAATTGCTTATAAAATACTCACATTGGGAACTGGACTTTACTCCCTAAAAAATCATTTTACTCCCAACTATAAAAAATTGCAAGTAAAATACTCCCACTTGAAAATCTTATTTGGAGCACTGCTTACAATTAAGTTAGGCTTGATAATTTGCACCTGTCTACATCTATAATTGGTTTGGTAGAAAACTAACCTAGCATGTTGATGCTTTTTCCTCCTGATGCAATATATCCATACGACAATTAGGCGAGTAAAATCTTTTCGAACTGAATTTGTGGCAACATTATTTTCAAAATGTCTTTTCCCAAAACGTTCATCTGGGAATATTGATGTCTTTTTAGTTATCTAGCTTGTTGCATTTTAGCAGAGCAGCTTGAAATGCTTCTTCATTTTTGTTTAAATTGATTTATATTTTCCATGAGTCGATGCAACATTGAACCATCAGATCCATATTCGTTGTCGTGCGTCTTGCAGTATCCATAGTTTTTCTCAAAATCAATAGCTTAAGTACATGTTGTCAAGAGGGAACATCCCATTATTTAGACTCTTAGTATGAAAATGTCAACGCTGCACATCCATTTCTCGACCTAGATACCCCTTTTTAACATTGCATCATCCATATCATCATCCCCATTCGTATTCCTTTTATTTTCTAAAACGAATTCACTTATATTGTTCACATGTGGTCCTTCTAGACATCTTTACTAAAATATTTCGATATGAATGGAAGCTATTCCTCTTCTATATCAGATATAGATTCTTTAAGTAAATGCTTTAAACACTCTATGGTATAGGTTCCTCTCGCTGTCAACAACCACTCCCTTTTGGGGATTTTCCAGGCCTTAACAGATTAACTCTTGTGTGCCATGTGGTTCAGTGTCTGTGTCCACACTCATGATAAAAGATTCTGTCCTCTCTCTTGCAGGCAGAGACATCATGTTGAGGGTTTTCTTTAAATTGTCTGCCCGAGACAAACCTAACCTGATCCGTATGCACCAGGTACGGTAAATGTGGCTCCAGCCTGGCAGCCAGGACTTTTGTGAGTAATTTCACCTCTTGGTGATCAATGATATATTGGTCTGTACGACGAGCACATGTGTCCTTGCCTTCCTTGGGCAGTGCTAAGATTGATGCTCTATTGAAGGCTTCCAGGATTCCCCCCTTCCCCCCATTAAAATTGCATTAAAAACCTTTACCAATAGTGGAGCCACTTGTATCATCGACGTCCTATAAAACATTGCTGTGCATCTCTTCTTCCCTGGTGCCCCCCACCTCTTGTTGGATAGCTCCACTCAACCTCCTCTAGTGAGACCGGACTGTCAAGCTGTTGCGCTACCTCTGATTTTCAATTTGGGTAATGTTATGCTTTTGAAGTACCTGGATACACTTTGTAATATCTCTTCCCCATCCCTCAAATACAACTTTTGGTAGTATTGAGCAAAGCATTTCATCACGTCTTTAGTCCTAGCACAACCTTTACCTTGAACGTCCCTAATCCTTTTAACATTCATGTCAACGCTTTGTGCCTTTAATCTATTCGCTAACATGCCTCCCGATGTTTCCCCCCGTTTCATAGCATTTCAGTTTTGTCATTGTCAACATTCTGTATGTTCTTGCGAGTGCTCCCCTTTTATCCTTAATATCCTGTGTCAACCCTTTGTCGGTATCCCCTTCCTTTAGTTGCTCTTCCGGTGTCTTAACCTTTTCTTTAACCTACTTTCTTGATGGTTCCTCCCCTTCTTCCTCTTTGCCCCCGCTGCTCCTTCTTCCTCTTTGCCCCCGCTGCTATTTGTCAAACTTTTGCCATTGTCACTTCTCAAATTGCATTGTTTGGTACTGTACCAATGTCCTTTTTCTGCCAAAAAAGTTTGATCTGCTCTCCCAACATGTCTCTAAACAGTCTATCTTTAAAGAGCATGTTGTTACAGCTACAACTTATTTGTGTCCAACCTTCGGGACGCCATTCCACTTGCATCCTAACCATGTTGTGTTCCGAGCATCCTATTATGTCTTTGTGCGGATCTTAAAATTAATTCCTTACCTATTTCCACTAGGAGATAATCTATTGTGGTGTGTGTTTTATGCAGAGCTGAGAAGAATGTGTAACCTTTTCCCTCTGGGTGAAACACACTTCAGCCGTTGCATCAAGAACACTGAGTGAAGTATATCTCCAGAGCCCCCTTTCCTTGTCTTTTGGTTCAGGTAATGTGTGAAGTGTGGGCATTCTATCATTCTGGGGGTCCCATATCATGTTTATGTCGCCCCATTGTGCCCTCAGCCTTTCTGTCAATTTATCTATCTTTTGGAGGTCTGCTTCAATTAATTCTAATTGTCGGCTATTAGGAGCATGTAGCACTGCCAGTGTTCACCATCTATTAAGCCTTTCCCCCTTAATCATTAGGAACATACCCTGTAGGTCTTTTTGTATTGTTATACTGCCTAGTGTGCAGCCCTTAAGTAGGAGGATGCCCACTCCTTTATTTTTGTTCGCAGCTGATGACAAGTGTGCCTGTTCTATGTTTCTCCCTCTGATTGTGTTCCTTCCCTCTTCTAATGTGGGTTTCATGAACAAAAAGATCGACAGTTTCTTTTGCGAAATCTTCCTTGCTAGGAGCAATCTTTTGGTCTGAGAATTCAACCCCCTAACATTGTGAGAGGTGACTTAATAATCCACCATTGTCAGACATGTAATTCTTGTGTTAACCTACTCTTACAGCGACTTAGGGATCTGTACTGTGTCTACCTTTTTCTCTTTGTATTCTGGGTCCGGTATTCCTTCCTTCTCCCAACCCTTCAACCCAAACAACTGCCATTAACATGTCAAAAACCAAACTCTTCATACCACTTCCCTGTTTGCTGAGATGCCTGGTAATGGTCAACCAAGCCCTCAGATGTGAGCTTACCCCAGCCCTTCAGAGTTGTTCCTTTATTTTGCTAAACATTGCTGAACAAGAACAAGTTAAAGTCCATTAAATGTACTCTGCCCTCCTCTCTGTGGCATCCCTACAATTCCTGTTCATTTGCCAGTATGAATTGCACTTTTTGAGACAGGCATTTTATCAAGAGAGATGACACGGACAACAGAAGTGCAGTTCTAAACAAAACTTTATTAATGATCAGGATGGTGTAACGCCTAACTAGCCCTATACCATCGTGGGATTTTCCCTGCCCAAAGAAACCTAAGGAAAGTCTTTGTAAGTCCAAAATGAATGTTTGTGTCAAAACCTATGCTTTTCCTCACAACTATAACAAAAAAAGCTGTGGGAATCTTTCCCAACAAAATAGAAGTGTTCAAAAGTAAAGACTGAACAACTTTCAGCTTCAGTTATTTCTGGGTTCCCTTTTCAACTCAAGTTCAACATAGTTCCAATAAATGTTCTGTTTATTTGTGTTTGATCAAGTTACCTTCTCCAAGTTCAAATGTATCATAATTCACACACAACAGAGATATACTATTGGTATTATTTCAAAGCGCTGTGGGTTGTACGCCCTCGGGGACAGTAGTCCAGGTCAGTGGAGAGAGTAGGGTAGTAAATAGGGCTTGTCTGCACTCAGTATGTGTGCAGACAGTGCGTTGTACGTGGTGTGTAGCTGCATTCTAATGCTAGGTGTGGTTCAGTGGTTGTGTGAGGTCAGTAGAATGTGTACAGCAAGGCTGTTGACAACAGAGTTTGCATTCCGGCAGTGGTGGAGCTTTTGTACGAGATTGTGTGCAGCTAGGCCCATTTTTTTCGTGGGGTATAACTGCGTTCTAAGGACTGTTGAGGTGTTCATGAAGGTGTGTAGGTATGTGTGAAGCTAGGCTGTAATTGATCGACGGGTATAACTGCATTCTATTGTTGGTGTAGTGGAGAGAGTGAGCATATCGGTATTTGTGAGTGTCTGTGGAATTGGTGGGAGAACCTTATTTCAGATTATCTTCCAGTGCCCACTGAGCTGATTGTATCTATTCTAAAGGTTCGGAGCATTGGTTCGCCGGGAGAGATTCTCAGTCTAGCGCAGAGTTTGTTTTGATTACAGGACTTGAGACTGTCTTTGCCTGTTTGGCAGTGTCATTGGTGTGGAGTGGCCTTATTCCTAATTTTTATTTGGTTAAGCGTATTGCAGGTTTATGGTCATCCCTGTGCCTTGTTGAGTCTGCCATTGTTTATTAGAAAGATACCTTCTCATTGTACAGTTACATCCACATCCATCGGTCTCATTCTCGAATAGATTACATTTGGCTATCTGTAAATCTCCTTGGGAGGGTCCTGGACATCTCGTTGGGCTCTACAACGTTGTCGGATCACACCCCTCTGACCATAACCTTGAAGGCGGGGGGAGGACCTGTGGGGTTGTGGAAATGGTGCTATCCTATCTCGCTATTTAAAGACCCACTACTGATCCGAGAGGTCGAGGAGGTAATAAATCGCTTTTTTATTGAGAACCCCGCAGGGGACACATCACTGCAAGTCAGGTGGGACGCCTTCAAGGCTACCCTCCGAGGGTCAATTATAGGGATCAAGGCTAGAAGGGAAAAGGAGCTGAGATTGGAGGAGGCGCAGCTAGAGGAATCACTAAGGGGGATTATGGCTAAAATGGGGGGGGGGGATTTACTCCCAGGCTATCAAAAGGTAATATAGGGCAGAGCGTGGCCAGCTAGACCTGATTCAGACTCGGGCGGCGGAGGGGAACCTGCTGCATCTCCGGCAGAAATATTATATCAAAGCTAATAAGGCCGACCGGTTGCTCTCGAGGCTACTTAGAAAGGACCAGGCAGGGAAGGCAATATTAAAGATCAAGGTGCGGGGCGGGAGCACAACTACCAACACTGATGATATTTTGAAGGAATTCTCTAGATTCTATTCTGCCCTTTACTCATCTGTAGGCCCGGCGCTGGGGGAACAACTAAACTACTTAGATAGGGTCATTCTCCCTGCATAACGCAAGATGAGAGGGAAGCTTTGGAAAGAGATATTTCAGAGGATGAGGTAAGGGAAGCAATAAGAGACCTGCCTAATCTTAAATCGCCAGGTCCGGATGGCTATGTGGCAGAATTTTATAAACGGCATAAGGAAACACTCACTCCTATACTAACCAACCTCTTCAATCAAATGGGAAGGGACAGCGAAATTACGAAAACTATGGAAGAGGCAAAAGTTGTCTTCATTCACAAAAAGGGCAAGGACCCAACTGAGTGCGCCTCCTACCGTCCCATAGCTTTAATCAATGTCAATTCGAAAATACATGCTAAGATTTTAGCCAAGAGATTAGATCACTTGGTCCCAAAGCTGGTTCACCCGGACCAATCGGGATTTGTTAGAGGTAGGCAGACCAGTGATAACGTCAGGAGGCTAGCCCATCTTGTGGAGAAGGCCCACAAAAGAGGAATCCCCGCTCTCCTCATGGCAATAGATGCAGAGAAGGCGTTAGACAGGGTGGAGTGGGGCTTCCTCTTTGCAACCATGCTGAGGATGGGATTCGGTCCCACATTTATGGACAGGATCAGAGCTAACTATAGAAGCCCAATCCTAAGGCTAGCAGTGAATGGACAGCTATCAGACACGGTACATGTCAAAAGGGGTACTAAACAGGGGTGCCCGCTCTCCCCGATTTTGTATACTTTCCATCTGGAGCCGTTCCTCAAAGTGGTACGGTCTAACCACCTCATAATGGGGATCCCCTTCGCAGGGGAGTCACATAAAATCGCAGCCTTTGCTGATAATGTGATACTCTCTTACTAATCCGAGCACCGCCATACCAGCACTCGAAACGGAACTGGCCCTCTTTGGATCTGTGGCTGGCCTGAAAGTTAACCCTTCCAAAACTGAAATTCTCAATCTCACGGTCCCGACCTCAGCAGTCCGCACCTTGAAGGCTAGCTCCCCCTACAGATGGGTGGAACACTCTATCACCTACTTGGGAATTAAATTGACAGCAAGGCTGGAACAACTTTATCACGCAAATTATCCCCCTTTAATGGAGAAATTAAAGAGCAAGATGATAGACTGGGGTCCTCTAGCAGTTTCATGGCTAGGACGTATTAACACCCTAAAACTGACCGTTCTCCCAAAGCTTTTGTACAACTTCGCGGCCCTGCCGGTGCACGTTCCCCGGTCTTTTTTCAGGATCTCGAAGGGGTCCTGTGGAAGCCGAAACAGGATAGGCTGCCTAGGATGTACTGCAGTGCTATCCTGGCCCTGGTGGGCCGTACTTGGGACGAAGCGGCGCAGCAGGCCCACTTAACGACACAGCCATCTCCCTTCACACCCCTTTTTACTAACCCGCAGTTCACCCCGGGTCACAACACTTCCGCATTTCAGGCTTGGTACCAGGGGGGATGTAGAATGCTACGGGATATGTATGGGGAGGGCCAGGTCAAGCCCTTTGATCAGTGTAAAACAGACTTCGCTTTGGGGAAGGGGAAAGGTTCCGTTACTGTCAGCGAAGGCATTGGCTCAGGTATCCCACTGTAAAGCAAGCAACGACTCGGCAACTTACCCCCTTTGAAAAGTTTCTCAGTAGGGAATCGGGGACAAGCACCTGATAACAGCCCTATATAGGCATATGAAGGCAGGTGAGGATCCGCCTGTGCGACCCTACATGAAGGCTTGGGAAAGTGCTATAGGATCCGTAATTGAAGCCACTGACTGGAGCTGGTTATGGAAACAGATACCCAAGTTGACAAGGTCCCTGCAAATAAGGGAGATGTGGCAAAAGCTGCTCACCCAGTGGCACTTGACCCCCTCCAAACTTCAGAGAATGTATCCCGGGACCTCTTCCCTCTGATGGAGAGAATGTGGCGCAGTGGGCTCTTGGGAGCTCATATGGTGGGAGTGCCCGTTAATTGAGAAGTACTGGGCCGGGATTTGGGAGGCGCTTCACCAAGTTCTGGGTCTAGAGCCTGGGTGTAACAAAGGCTTGGCGATGCTGCGTCTGGGGGGGGTCGTTGGCAGCAATTGAGAGCAAGGCGAGTCGTAAGCTTTATGCAATAATAATGATGGCCGCGGTAATGGTGCTGCCCCACAGGTGGAAAACAAAGGTCCCTCCCCAAGATCATGAATGGGTGACTAAGCTCTGGAACTTGGTGGCACTTGAGTGGCTCACATACTCAATTCAAGGCCAGCATCTTAAATTCAGGACGGACTGGGCGGCCTTACTGGAATACCTGCTGGATGGCCCAAGGCAGCGATGGTGTCCCCGGAGCATGAGACTCTTGGGCATAGTAATAGATGCACCAGGAGAAGAGGACTCTTGATGGGGTATATCGGTTTGGGTCACCTTGTTTTAAAAGGGCTCACTGGGGTGGGGCGAGCAGGGATTGCTCTTCAAGGCATGCGTTGTAGTTCTGGACTACTCTCAGTCCAGGGGTTGGGGAGGAGGATGGGGAGTGTTGAGGTTTGTTGTTATTTGTTTGGTTTTTTTGTAACATGAAAATGCCAATAAAAACTGTAATAAAAGTTCCTCTCACTATCTACGTTGATGACCTTTCACCCCGGGATTCCCCACTCTTCCGGTCTCACATCCCCCAAATAGTTCTCAACGATATCGGGACCTTCAGAGGTTAGATTTCCTCCTTCCGATGGCCTGATAGTTTCAAAATTGCCAAAGAAAAAGTTTGTGTTGGACTTGAGGTGATGATTCTTCACCCCTGGCCTCCTCTCTTTCGGGCCTCAGACCCCTCTCGATTATCCACCTCCCTCCATCAGGTTCACTTTGGCTTGTATTCAAAAACAATTTCTCAGTTGCATTCACGTGTTGTTGGGGTTTGTGTTTCTCACCCCTAGCCCCCCCCCCCTCTTCCGGGCACAGATCCTTCTCAACTGTTTGCCTCCATTGGTCGGTTCACTATGGCTTTCAACACAACACAATCTCCTCTGCTTATATTCTCAAATCTTAATGTCAAGGCCTCTGGGATTTCGTCCTCTTCTCATTCTTCCTCTGTGTAATATTGCGTCTCACCTGGCGTATTCCCCTGAGCACAACCCTGAACTCCTCTACCCAAGTGGTCCTTCCCTACTTGGCCACTCCTTGGGTTGGGATAAAAGAGGGCTAGTTCTTCCCTGGCCACCTGAATAAGGGATTCCCGGGATCTACTTGGGAGAATACCCTCATGTTTCTCACACTGTCCTATGTCCACAACCTAGTCTGACCCTCACACTCCGAAAAGTCCCAAATAAAAATACCTCTTACGAAGAGAACAGTGAGTTCCATCTTTGGTCTCACTCAAACATCCAGAAGCAATGTCTTCTTTATTCTGCTTCACTGGCTTTGCTTCCACCACGGACTGCGATGAGGAAGAGGATTGTTGATGATCATTATATCATTTCCAGCTGATCCTATTTGCTTTCATAAGTCATTCTGAGGGCTATCTATTATTAACCACGTTGTCACACAGTGTTACAAGAGAGATGGCTACTAAGTCCTCTGTTCGGGGTCAGTCCTTCCCCTGAGACTCACCCACTGCTCCCGCCGATTTCCAGAGCAATTCCCTCCCAGCCCACACTCTTTTACTGTTGCCATAGGTCTGTCTGTTTTGTTTTGGTGGGCTCCCGTGGTTGTATGAGCGACCCGATGCAGTAATCAGCTTGGGGCCGACGGTGTCTCCAAAGACCTTCACTCTCTAGATTAACACCCTCTGTGGTTACTGGCAGGACTCCTGTTGCCTTTGGAGGCTTGGGAGCTGGCTTGATGCCTGCCTGTTTCCCCGAGCAATTTGCCTTGCCGCTGTACAACCTCAGCGTTGTGGTTCTCCAGGATGTCTCATGTCTCTGCTGGGGTTGTTGATGCCTCCACTCAAGTGGCTTTTCTCTGGGGACGTAGTCCTGGGTCCTGGTTCTCGCCTTGGTAGTTAATCTCCTTCTGTGGCCAGGATTCAGCCGGCCAACTTTTAGTTTGTGAGATCTCATGTTCTCGTTTCTTCAATCTCTTTCCATTTGCTCTACATACACGACCCCTCCTACTCCAGCTATTACTGCTGATGTCTCTCTCTTTACGTCTTCCACATCCTCCACACCACTGACTACTACTCGACTTATCACTATTCTTATGGCGTCTTCTGCTCTCACTATTGCTGCTGCTACTACTTCTTCCTCGTCTTTGTCCTACTGCCCTTTTTATTCGAGGAATCTATTCTGTAGCCGTGCAACAACTAGAACGTTGTAGGTAGTTTTCTGTTGCATCCGTATAGGGCCTCCTCGTCCCAGTACTACTGTTGTTGGTTTGCACAAGTACATTGATTGACCTGCTACATGAGGGTTTAGAGTAGGGGAGAAGGTCAAATGCTTTTGGTCATGTTGTTTGTTAAGAACTGGAGTAGTGTTTGCTTGCCATAGAAAAGGGACGTTATCCTTGGACTCATCAAAGGGGTTTGCATAAGCTTCTTTGAGAGATCCTGAAAGGCCTTCATTTTACTTACTTGGACTAGTATTGTCTTTCTTCCTTGATCTGTCCAATATCTCCACTTTGTCTCTATAATTGTAGCATTTTGCAACCACTGATTTCGTGCCTCTGAGTGGCCTCACCTCTGTGTATTCTCTCAAATGTAATCTCCTTCTTTCCCTCTCCCTCAAATAGTGACTTTTCGGGGGGGCGCTGTTGCGCTCAGTGAAGATGGCCGCCTGATCTTCGGCTCCGATCTGTGAGGCACCGTTTTGATTGAATTCTCCTGTTTGCCCCCACGCCACGACCATCCGACACACCAGGAGGGCTGCTAAGGAGTCCGGGCAATTGCAGTCCAACCGCCGCCCACGGTGCCGCTCCTGCTGCGGAGCTACATCCCGCCGCGGGCTGGGCGGGAGCGGGTGCTTCCCTGGCCCCGCGCTTGGATCCGTGGGATCGCGTCGGAGTCCCGCGGCTTGTGGCCTACAGTGGGGGAGGGGCGCTTCACTCGCTTGCACACTCGCCCTCCCCCGCTTGATACGAGAGCGGCTGCCGAATCCTTCGAATCCTGCCGACACCTGCTCCGGACTCCAGAGCGCTCCGCTCCGCTGCCCCCACCCCTGGCGGCGTGCTGCACACCACCGAGCTTCCGCCGTGGGCTGTGAGGGAGCGGGTGCTTCCCCGGCCCCGCTCTTGACTCCGAGGGACCACGCCGGCGACCAGCAGCTTGAGGCCTACTGTGGGGGAGGGGCACTCTACTCGCCCTGTGCGATCGCCCTCCCCCGCCTGATACGAGTGCCGCTGGCCTCATCCTCTGCATCCAGGTGGCCCCTACACCGGACTCCAGAGCGCTTCGCTCCGCTGCCCCTTCCTGGGCGGCGTGCTGCACACCATTGAGCCTCCATTGCTCCGGCTCCGGGCGGTGAGTTGTCCCTTGCCCCGGACCCCAGCCCTATGCCTCTTATATCCCTGGGGCCGCAGGATTCTCCCGGGCCTCCTGGCGCGCGGCGAGGGCGCCCCGCCACCTGAACTGGACCCTTGCCCTCTCAACTAATTGCGTGCTGGCCCGGGGGCCACCCCCCCCTCGGGTCCTCCTCACGCCAACTTCACTGCACCATAAACGTTTCTCCCCGGATCCCTGGCCTGCGGTTGGAGGTCTCACCGGCCTGTTAATTTGACTCTGGGACACTCTCGGTAGCCTACCCTTGCCAAGCCTCTTTCGGCTGCTTCTCCTCCCGTACCTGAGTGCGCTGTGGCCACCAACCACCAACGTTCCACTTGCCACTGCTCCTGGGCCCCAGTTGTCCTTGATGCCCTCCTTCCACCGACCGCTTTACTGCCTCTTACAGTGATATTCCTCTCCACTGGTTTCTCCCCCAACCACCAACTCCCCCTCAACCCTTCTGGATGTGGTAGCCGGCACGTCTACCTACACGGAGACATCCTCAACTGTCTCCCACCGAACCTCCCGACTGGTAGACCTGACTCCAAGGTTGCTCTGGGGTCCCTCCATTTGCCTTTAGCGATCTGCACCGTGTACCACCCGTCTCACTGCCTCATATTGTGGTGGTCTCCTACACCATATTAACACCTACGACCCCGGCTACTACTGCCGCTACTACTGGTCACTACCACTCGTGCCCTGTCCACCCCCACAGACCTCCCGGTGAATTGCTCGGGTCCGCTCGACGTCCACCGGCTCCCTCTTGGTTTGGCGGGGCCCCCCATCGGAGACACCATACCCCTTCCCTCCTGGTGCTCTGCTCGAGCCCCCCGCTCATACGCCTCCGTGTCGATCTTGGTGTCTCCCCTTGTGGCCCTACCCCCTCTCTTCTGTACTTAAGTTTTCCCCCCACCGGCAACATGTCGACACGAACCGGCAAGAAACAATCCTCGATCAATATCTTCACGAAACCCTCGGGGACCCCCGGAGCTGAGCCGTCATCACTGGAACCTTCCCCCTCACCGGTGCTGGAACCATCCGACTCCCAGAAAATGATGGAGTTTATCCGAGAGGGGTTCACCACAATCCATAGCAAACTTGATGGCATGAATGGCACGATCTCCTCCATTAAAGCACATATGGAGAGGACTGATGGTCGTGTTGCCGAGATTGAGACACGAGTGAGCACCGCTGAGGACGGTCTGGGTTCCCTCCGTGCGGAGGTCTCCACGCTATCCGCCTGCGTTACGGAGGTAGAGAAGAAGAACGAGGACCTCGAATCCCGCTCGAGGCGCAACAACCTCCGCATAATCGGGGTGCCAGAGGATGGTATACATGTACCCATGGAAGATTACGTGGAGGGCATGCTACTCCAACTCCTTGACTCCCCCAAAATCTCCCCGCAGTTCGCGATCGAGAGGGCCCACCGCTCACTCACGGCGAAACCCAAACCCGGAGCACCCCCACGCCCGATCATAGCCAGGGTCTTGAACTTTCGCGACCGCGATGCACTCCTTAGGGCGGCAAGGGCCAAGGGGGACCTTTTCCTAGGTGCAGCCAGGATCCACCTATATCCAGATTTCTCCGTGTCAGTTCAACGTGAGCGAAAAACCTTCCTGGCAGTGAAGAAGAGACTACGCGACCTCCAGGTTAAATATGCCATGTTATACCCCGCTAAACTGCGTATCGAGCATACAAACCGGGTTTACTTCTTCACGCTGCCTGAGGAGGCATCCAGGTTCATTGATGAACACTTTCCCGGCTGAAATGTTCTTGTAACAGTCACTGACACTGGCTCGCCACAGGTCGCTCTAATTGTTGAATGGACGCCACCTAACCCTGCCTTAGTTCTTGTCTGGACTTTCGTCACCCCGTTATTACCTGATAAGTTTCCTGTGTAATGCCTCATTCGCGCTTTTGACCAAAATGTTGTTATCATTGCTGTTTTCTCTCACTTGACTGTTGCCCCCAGATTCACTGACCTATCATAATATGGCCGGGTTGCTGGACAATCTCTTGCTCGGCCCACCCCCCTCCTCGATGGGCTCCGAATGCCCTTCAAATGCTTTTCTTCCCCTTGTCCACCTCTCTTTAGGATTCTCTCTCAGTTCCTGTAGATGAGCTAGTACGCTTCTCGGTCCAGTGGATCGGATATAGATGCATTTTCACTCCTGTCCCCTTGGTTCACCATCTGCTGTCCATGCCCCCCCCCCGTCACCCATGGGCCCTCTCCTGGGCGGGAACGGGTAATTTTAGTGGGCATTATGTTTATCCTAAAATTGCCTTATGGTTCGGAGCATCGCCGCCAGGCCGGTACACAGGCCCCCCAGGCGTTGATGCCATCGTGTTTGTTCTGGTTGTTTGGGTGTGGGTTGTTCATCCCTTTGTTTGGGGGAGGGATGTGGGAGGGGAAGGGGGGATCGGGGTTATATGTTAAAAACAGCTTGGTATTCGCAGAAAGGGCAGAGTCCGAAGCATCATGGCCCCGTCGGTGTTTTAGTCTGGTCCACATTGGGCACCATCCATGGGGAGCACATTTCCACCCACCCGTATTTCTCAATGACTATCCCTGGAGGGTCGAGTGAGGAAACCCTGACATTTATGAGCTGGAATGTACGGGGATTGGGTAATCATAAGAAAATGAGGCTACTACAACTTCAAGCCGAGCGACATGGGACTAAAATCCTCTTCCTTCAGGAGACACATGCATGCACAGAATACTGCGAAAAATTTGCTAAATCATGGGGTCCCCAAAGGTACTTTACCACCTATTCTACCCAGAGCCGCGGGGTTATGACCCTTATTCACAGAAGCCTCAGATACAGCCCCATTGCTACGGTTATCGACCCCCTGGGCAGATATGTGCTACTCCATGGTACCTTACAGAATAAGGAAGTGGTCCTGTTAAATATATACGGTCCCAACATTGATGATCCCGGATTCTACTCTGATCTTATAACTCTCTTAGATGGCTTCCCTCTGATACGGATTCTCTGGGGAGGTGATTTCAACACGATATTCGACGTGGATCTGGACAGATCTGGTTCCAGACCCCGTCAGCTCTCCAGAGCGGCTTACACTACACTCTCCTCTCTTCCCCGCTTGGCCCTATTTGACGCATGGAGGCTTCTCTACCCTGATTCCCGCTCTTATTCCTTCTACTCCACGGTTCACGATTCCTTTTCTCGGATTGACAGATGGCTGGTGTCTGATGGGCTAATAAGGAGTGTGTCTGGTATGGCAATCCTCCCCAGGACCCTATCTGATCACTCCCCTGTGACTGTTACTCTATGCTGGGGCCGGGATCGGGATCGATCCAGATACTGGAAAATGAAGCCACATTCCCTCCTAGATCCGGTCTTTAGCTCTGAGACGGAGTCGGCGATCACAGAGTTCTTCGAGATCAATACCAACTCCGTGTCCTCACAGGCCACCCTCTGGGAATCCTTTAAGGTCTACATCAGAGGCATTGCCCTCTCCAAGGAAAATGGTATCCTCAAAACTATTTGTAGGGAAATCGCCGAGAGCGAGGCCACGTTATCTTCACTGGAGGCTCAGTATTGCCTAGATCCAACCCCTGTAACGCTCGCGTTAATTGCCACTGAACTGGACAACTTCCGCGCCCTCGCGGACCGCAAGCTGAGGTTTCTCGATAATCCCGGGCGGGCGAGGAGGTATGGTGAGGGCGAACGCCCTGGCCGCCTCCTAGCTAGACTCCTCCGCCATGAGTTTGGCTCCCCACCCATTCCAGGAATTCAAAGACCCGATGGTTCCATGGCCACCTCCCCTGGAGATGTCAATGTGGAATTCCTTTCCTTCTACCAATCCCTATATGCACACTCAGACAATGCCACCGATGCAGAGATCGATGCTTATCTTAATGGACTCCCACTCTCGGTCCTCTCTCCCGACACCGTCGAATCCCTCGAGAATCCATTCACCCCTGAGGAGTTCTCGGATGCTATAGAATCTCTATCCTCGCGTAAGGCCCCAGGTTCAGATGGTATTCCTGTTGAGTTTTATAAGCATTTCAAATCACTCCTACTCCCCCGCCTGGTTGCTCTCTGGGAAGAGTCGGTGGAGGCGGGCCAGTTCCCCCCCTCACTCCGCGAAGCCACCATAACAGTCCTACTAAAACCTAATAAATCCCCCACTCAATGCGGCTCTTACCGCCCGCTCTCACTGATCAATTGCGACGTTAAGATTTTCGCAAAATTACTCGCTCTACGACTGGTCCCTTACATGCCACATATCATCCACCCTGACCAAGCGGCGTTCATACCGGGCCGCTCCACCTCCTTAAATCTGAGACGTCTTTTCAATATTATAAGTAGAGTGAACCCTGGTGTACACGCGGTGGCCGCGACCCTAGACATGCAAAAAGCTTTTGATTCAGTCTCGTGGAACTACCTCTGGCGGGTACTTGATAAATGCAAATTTGGTCCCACCTTTGTATCCTGGGTCAGGCTACTTTACTCCAACCCCGTTGCCAGAGTTCGTACTGAGGACCGCTGCTCCCCCCTATTCCAAATAGCTAGGTGCACCAGATAAGGATGCCCCTTTTCGCCCTTAATCTTCGCTGTAGCAATGGAGCCGTTTGCGGACATGCTTCGCCAAAACCATGCGCATAGGGGTCTACGTACTGCTGGTTCCTCAGACATAGTCTCTCTATACGCTGATGATGCTCTTCTCTATATCCGCTCCCCCGAAACCAATCTATCCCCAATACTGGCAGACATTGCTCTCTTCGGACGGATCTCTGGTCTCACGGTGAACTGCTCTAAATCAACCCTCTTTCCGCTCACGCCCAGCACACCCCCCCCTCCCGATACCATGGGATTCACATGGGCCCAATCTAGATTCACTTACTTGGGCGTAGTGGTGTCACGTCATACTGAACGGGTCTTGGAAGATAATTTTCAGTCATACCTCACAAACCTTATGATAAAAATACAGGGCTGGAACAAACTCCCGATCTCACTGGCGGGCAGGATAGGGGTACTGAAGATGGTGGTACTTCCCCAACTCCTGTACAGATTTGCTAATATTCCTTTGTGGCCAGGAGCTGAATTCTTTCAGGCATTGACACGCGCCCTTAACTCCTTCCTCTGGCACTCTGGTGCGGTCCGCCTTAAGCTCAAGACCCTTTCTGCCCCAATGGAAGCTGGCGGCTTTGGGGCACCAGACTTCCTCAAGTACTGGCTGGCGGCTCAACTCCAACACACTGCTCACTGGTTCAACATATCAGACCCCCCACCCCACGTTAGACTGGAAAGGCTGTCAGTCAGCGATCGCGACATCCGATCTCTGGTGTTCGTACCAATGCCAGCGATATCAGACTCACTGGACCCAGCGACATGCACATCCTTGGCCTTGTCCAAATCTTGGCAAATATTGGGCACCGCCCATCCCTTTCACGGTAACTTCCCAATTTGGAATTTCCTCCCCGGGGTCCCACGAGTCCCTCCCTCCGTGGTTCGCACATGGGCCGAGGCGGGTTATGAACTGCTGCGTGACATATTCGAACAGGGTAATTTTATAGAATGGCCTGACCTCCCGGCCCCCCTCAGACGGAAACCTTCCGTCTGGCTTCAGTATTCATCCCTACGTAGAGTACTCAAGCACAAATACACATGCTTCCCAACACTGCCACCTGATGAACCTGCAATCACCGAACTGTCCTCACCTGACCCAATGAGGGGCAAAATTTCCAGACTATACACCTTACTCCAAACCAGGACACCCCCTACATTCTCCAAACTACGACACTCCTGGGAGACAGATCTCGGTCTCGAGATAACCGATGAGCGTTGGTCCCACATGTGTGCACGGATCCATGGGGTGTCCTTCAACTCCCGGTTTAAATTGATCCAATTTAAGGTGCTCCACAGGTACCACTACACCCCGACCAGGGTACATCGCATATCGAGCGACTCCTCCCCTAGGTGCCCTAGATGCAGCTATGAGGATGCCGATTACATCCACATGATCTGGTCATGTCCCCGACTCACCCATTTCTGGACCTCAGTGTGCTCCACTACATCGACCATCCTCGAATCCCCCTTCTTGCCATCCCCAATGAAATGCCTATTTCATGATTTCCCCGAACTCCACCGTGACTCCAGGAAACTGGCTGGCCTCTGTATGCTACTAGCGGTGCGTACAATTCTACTTTGCTGGCTACGGCCTATCCCCCCCACCCACGCGCGGTGGCTCAGAGCGGTTACGTGGGCCTCCGACACCGAAGAGTCCTGGGCTGTTCAACAACCCGCCTGCTCCAGGCCTAGAGATATCTGGTTGAAGTTCCGCTCATTTATGTCCTCCACTGATACCGACTCAGATCCCGCATCCCCAGCTCCCTCTCCTAACCCACCTTCAGGTGGTCCCTGAGCTGTCTTTCATCTACCCTCGTTCCGACCTTCTATGGGCCCCCCAGGTGCATATGTCGATCCCCTTTCCTTTTTATACCCCGTTTATATGTACTGTATGAAATGTGCCGATTGCTCTGTTTTGATTCTGAAGGCTCTATCGTTACTCACCTGTATCTGTGTTGCCAAGCTGAATGAATAAACAAAAGTTTAAAAAAAAAAATAGTGACTTTTCTTAATTTTTTTCTCATTCAACGCAGGTGTTTTGCCTTCTGATTGTTGTATATCCCATAGTCTTAGGTTGTTTCTTCATTCGCCATTTTCTATATTTTCAAACTTTAAGGCCATCTCTTTGTTGCTCCGTTCCAGTTCTTTCATCCTTGTTTCAAACCTTAACCCCATCATTTCAGCACATGCTTGATTGCTTTCCAAGGCCTCCATATGTTCCTCCAATTTTGTTACTTTGCCCCTGACCTCCATTACCAAAGCTTGTATGTCTCCTATTAGTGCCTTAATTTACTGTATAATGTCCAAAATATCCTTTTTGGTCACTGAGCTCCATTGGAAATTTATTCCAGTTCCCTTCCTATGTTAACATCTTCAGACCTAGCTCACGCTGCTTCTCTCTTCTGGGGTGTAAATGTCTTTACTGGTGTTTGCGCTTGTCCCTCACCTCACTCTTCCTTTCTCCTTACAGTCCCTTGACATTCAACCCTTTCTGTTTTAAGTTTCTCTTCCTTTCCTCCTAAGTTTTTTTTCCCTTCAATATCTTGCTGTAGTTTTGATTTCTTTCCTCACTTCTTCCCCTGTAATTTACTTTCCCCTGTCTCACTCCACTGTAAACTTTGATTTGTACCATGGCCCTTGTCCCTTCTCCCATTCTTCTCCCTCAAAGGTCCCCTGGGAGACGATATCCTCCTTGTGCCAAGGTAGGCTTGTGTAACCTTACCTCTCAGTGGTATAATTTCCGATCACTTACACGCACCTGGAGAATTCCCTTCTGGAGACTCGCTGTACAGAGATGGCCCCACCACCAACTTCCTCCCTACAGGTGAGACAGTGAGGCTGTCCTGCTCCTTCGACCCATGCTCCTGCCATTCCTTTCTCTGGTCTCCTCCTCCTTATTCACAATTCACCCATAGCCCTTAGGTTGCACCTCCTCTAAATGCTTCCAAGGGACCTTATTCACTGGCTATTTACGTGGGTGTTGGAGCTCTCCCCAAGGAGGCTAGGTACACTTGGGTCTTTTGTGTTCCTGTATCCACTGCCGCTGGTGTGACAAATCCAGGGACTAGGGAGGTGAGCCTGCTAACATAAACACCCCCATGAGGACAGGCCAACCTGGGATTCTACAGGGGGGGTGACCTCCCTGCTCCTCCCTTATAGGACAGACAATCTCTAAACAGAGCTATGTTACCCTCCCTTGTCTCATAAGCAAATATCTTTGTTGGCTATATAGGAATTGCAAGAGACAACTGTGTAAATATCCCTACAGGTATTCTTCCTTTCCTATCCTTCCCCCAGAAGCTCACTGTCTCCAGAGCCCTGGTCCTCTCCAAGCTGGATTACTGTAACAGCCTCTATCTAAATCTTCCTGCCTCCACTCTCCGCCCTCTGCAAATTATCCAGAACAGGACTGCGAGACTTGTCCTTGGCCTCAAGCCCAGGGATCGTATCTCTCCCGGACTGAAATCTCTGCACTGTCTCCTAGTGGCTGCAGGGTTTAAATTCAAAACCCTCTGCATTGTACACAAGGCCTTCTGTGGTCTGTTGCCGAAATACCTTCAACTCGCTCTTCCTAAATACCTTCCTTCTCGAGCTCTTCGCTCATCTGCCTCAAGATCACTCTCTTCGGCAGGGGCTCTCTCTGGAACAGCCTTCCTGCCTCCCTGAAACTTGGGGAGAACCACCTCCGGTTCCAGAAACACCTCAAAACCTTTCTCTTTGCTTCTGCTTTCTCTCCTCCCCTCCCTTGCTGAACTCCTGACTGAAATTGCACTGGCTACCTGGCCACCCTTCTGATCTCTGACCCAGGCCCTGTCAACTGCCAACCTGCACAGCCTCCCTGGCAACCCCTGCACTTGGGGACTGTTTTTCTGTATCCATTCAGTCCCCTTTCCAGCACTGTGTCCACACTTCCTTGCACTTGCCTGTTGTTTTTTTTAATGTGTTTTATTTATCTTATTTATTCCACTTCCCATGTACTGCACTTTCCCCTCTCCCTTTCCCCCCCTTGCACTCTTCCTTTTTTCCCCCCTTCCCATGCACTTGCGCGATCTGAATGACACCTGGCCTAGTAAGATCATTGTCTGTCCTCCCTTTGTTCCCCACCCTTGCCTCGTCGCACCTTGAAACACTTGTGTATAGGCGCGTTATAAATGCCATGTCATATCATATCATAGAGAAGAGTCTGGTGTGGTTTCTGACCCTTTACTTGATCTTTGCATGAAGCTCAGACCCAGAGTATTGTTCCAATTTGTTGCAGGGAAAAACATAAAGGTCCTGTGAGAATGACACGAGAGTGTGCCGTATTGACCAAGGAAATAGACTTGAGCTTGCAGAGTAATGTAGATGAGGGGAGGGAACCCTTCAAGGCAGAGCTAGGAAGCAGCACCGAATACACTACGTGGAGAGCACGGGAGATGAGAAAGCCGGCGGAGCACTGCTGTCTGTAAAAAGGTCAGGAGCTGGAGATGGTCGGGCCTGCCGAACAAAAGAGTTGCGACAGCACGATGTGAAGTGAAGCAGGCACAGACAACAGACTCAAGTTTTGTCTACAAAGTTTTATTAACTCAAAACGCAGGATGGAGTAAGGCCTAACTTGCCCTATGCTAAGGTGGGATTCCCTACCTAAGGAAACTAAGGATAGTATGTGTCAGGAAGTCCAAAGCAAATGTCTGTCGGTGTCCAAAACCTATACTTGCCCTCCTATCTAACTCTATACAATGTGTAGGTATGTCACCATCAAAATGAATAGTGTTCAAAGTAAATTTCAGAGCTTCTTCAAGCTCTTGCCTTGTAATCAGCTTCCCCTTACCAAAGTTCAAAACGACTCACAAGGTATAGGGGTTCCCTTCCCCAAGAGTTCAAATCTTCCAGCTTTTCAAACAACACAATTCCTTGGGACATTTCCCAGCTCTTATACTGTTGGTACTTTTCACTAGATCACATAGGCAGTTCAGTTTCTTAGCTTCAAAAGGGACATACAGGTTTGTTGTGGAATAAACACAATCTTCTTCATGGGTGCTTTTAGTGGCTTTTCATACAGGGGTGCACTCGGTCTAGGCGCAGTTGTCGGACCACACAGTGTAACAATTACAGGTAAAGCAACCCGTTCCTTGCTGCTTTTCCACCAACACTAGGTAACTGTGTCTCTTTGATAGTGCTCTTTGCACGGTAGCTTGGTTGATTACAAAGCCCCCGTTATACTTTCTTGCATTCTCCTGGCTCTTGCCAATGTGTGTTCATAGCATACAGTTCCTTGAATTCTCCTTTTTGCATTTGCCCTTGACTGTTTTCTCATATACTATGCTTCTCTGTATTTAGGCAGATTCCCAAACTTTCTTTTAACTCATTTTAATGTTGAAGATTGCTCACAGCTTGCTTTCCCTCTGTTCGATATTCAAGTGTTTCTAATTCTTTCACTTTGTTCGGCATTCAAAAGTACTTGGCTTTCACTTCATTCAGCATTCACAAGTGCTCATATTTACTTCCACTTCATTTGGCATTCATAGAAATACTGGATTCCATTTTAATCAATGTTCTTTGCCTGCTTTACATATTTGCCTGCCAACCCGGTGTTCCCCCGTCTTCTTTCACTCATCGGCCGGAGTTTACGGCTTTGCTGGAAGGTCCTCAGCCACCACGTGTTCTCTCCTTCCCTTGTGGTACCTTGTTTCATCTCCCAGCAGCTCTCTGTGGCTCTGCTCACCCAGCAATGCTCCTCCTGCAGCTCGGGACTTGCTCGACCGCTTCGCTTGGTCACGCTGATCTCCCTCTTTCAGTCTGCCACCTACCTCCAGCATCTTTCTGCTCCGCTTCCTGCTGCATACACTCTGCATCCTTTCTTGGGTCTCGAGCACTTTGCTTGCTACACCACGGATCCAGAGAGGTCTGCCTCCAGCAATTGGTATCCCTTCTTCCACAGCTGCCTCCATTTCCACAGGGATGTCGGGTTTTAAAGTTTCTGCTACCATGAATAGTCCAGAAAAGACTAGACCGCTCACTAGAGAAACAGTAGTTCGGCCTTGCTCTTGTTGTCCTCCTCCTCGTATCAGTACATTGCTGAGGTTGATATTTGTGTGTTAATAAATTGAGGATGCGTCTCTCTAGTTGGTCTCGTCCTCGTCTCAGTACTAACCTGGTGATTCTTGGGAGGGTTTCAAGGGAAGAATAGGGAAAGGGCTGACAATAGCCTGCAATGGCTTGAGGGATAGAGGGTTTGGTATGAAAGGGAAATGGGGGATACCATGTCTCACCTAACGATGTTCTCTCCCCACTCCCCAAGTCTCCTCCACCCAGGTAATCCTCCCTCGCATATCCAGCCCCAGGGTCGGGATCCAAAAGCGATGGCCCTTTCCCGGCTGGCCAAGAGGAGGTTAAAGAGGCAGAAGAAGTGAGGATGCCCGAAGGTTCCTCACAACGGAAAGTGGTCAACCGGCGCCTGTTGGAACTGACGTTGAAGTCCTGATGGGAAGAATCAACGTGGCAGACCATAAGGAAACCAGAGTTGTGGTTCCGCACCGGAGGAGAAGACCGCCTTACCTGAGGAATGCTGTTGCAACGAGCAAGGTATTCAGTGTCTCCAGGGAACAGGGTGACGGAAATTGAGACCCAGCCATTGCCCAAGACGGGGCGACCAATCATATACCCAAAGAAAGCGGTAAGAACCTAGTTAGCCCAAAACTGGGCAAAGAACAGGATACCCCAATACTGGGTGAGATACAAGATATCCCAAGGTTGGGTGAAAGGAAAAACAGCCCAAGACTGCATAAGAGACAAGGAGGACCCTAAGGCGGGGTGCGAGAAGCAGAACCCCAAGATAAGGTGCGAGTCATACGCCTCCCAGGCAGGGAGAAGAAACGAAACCCCACAGGCGGGTTGAGAGACACTATATATTAGAACTGAGTAATCACAAACGACTCAAAATGGCAAGGCATATTCAAGGAGGAGAGGAAGGATAAAGACATTGGGCAAAACTGAACTTTGCCAACCTGAACTTGAGCCAGATCACTGGGCAAGCGGTCTGGAAAAAAACAGAGATTGGTGTGGGTCAGAAGCCAGCCACCACTTCGTACATTCATTAGAGCATCCTGACCAGACCAGGCTTGCTTGAGTTTATTCTCATCCTTTTTTTTGTTGGTGGTAGGGACAGGATTCATGGTAGTTTAAGCTTTTGGACAGAGGACCGTTTTGTGTTAATGAGACATCCTCACAAGCACCATTTATTAGGAAAGAAAACCTCCTAAGGCGATAGAGACAGAATGGACCTTACTTACATTATTTAATACAAACTTGGTGTGAAACATGACCCCTTGTCTGCCACCGTACTCCGACTTACCACATGGGGTGATACCCACTTTTGCTGAATGGCAATTTCGCCAAATAATTATTTTTGCTGCTTTTTTTACCACAAAAAAAAGATGGTAAGTAGTTTATTTATAAAGCGCACCAAGCCCTTAGGCAACTGGGCGCTAATCTTACATGTCACAGAGAATACAGAAACATTATAGAGATGAACAGTAATGAGAAACGACATTTACAAATATACATAGTGTGAACATCACATGGTACAAATTATACATCAGATTTTATACAACATATTTACAAAGTGCAGGGTGTTTGCACAGAGATGTATGTCGGTGCATGATTAGCCAGTAAGTATGGATTCTTGCTCGTGGAGCCAAGCTTTAGTCTTTTTACAGAAAAGATAGTAGGAAGGTTCCTCTCTTAAGGAGAGAGGGAGGGCATTCCATTTACTGGCTGCGAGGACAGGGAATCTAGCCCCACTTGCTCGTTGTTGCCTAAATCGTGGTATATTGACATATTGCCTCATAGCCGTTCTGGTAGGCCGTGTAGATGTGTCACAAGAGATAGTGTTGGACAGGTAGCCAGGAGCTTGGTTGGAAAGGCATTTATCGGTAAGGGACAGGGTTTTATATGCTATTCTTTGGTTATGTTAAGCCATTTTAGCAATAGTCTAGTTTGCGAAATATGCTGATTCCTTGGTAGGTTTAGAGCTGCTCTAATGGTGTTATTTTGCATAACATGCATTTTGAGGTTTTGTTGGGATGTGCTAAGGTAACGTGCATTATAATAATCAAGCTTAGAGAGGATTTAGGCTCTGGATAATGTGATGCAGTAAGCTGTAGACATGTAGGGTCGGCAGGCTGTAATAAGCTTACAAGTATAGGCAGTGGGGGGTGTGGCTTGGACAGCCATGGTATAGGCTGCATCTCTACTCTGCTCTGTGATCCGGTAACAGATCCTGTGATGCGCGAGCTGCCTGGCGAAGGATCGCGACTTCAAAATAGTACCACTGATGCATGAAAGCGTTAGGAACAATAAAAAAGCACCCGCGAGTGAAAGTATCCAGGCGGACGGAAGATCTGTAACTTTGTTGCGCGAGCCGCGGTGATAACAACAAGGACAAGATGGCGGCGTATGGAGAACAAAGGGACCCGTGCTGATGTGCAATGCCAAAGCGAAACTGGAAACTACAAGAGGCAAGACACATCGGCGGACGAACGGGTAAGCACGCCGCGGAATAGTGGCAATCTGCGTTGGCCTGAACGCATATGAGGATAGAGGAGGCGGCACCCATTAGTGAGCGGAGACCACCGACTAGAACGCGACACGGCTGGTGAGCTTGAGGAGACGGGCAGCCGTGCGCGAGCGAGAGGAGTGACGGCCCCCGGCTCCCTCACGGCTTCGGAGAGACACTGGGTGGTCCCGCACCAACGACGAGGACACCTGCTGCTCTGGCAGAGTGCTGAGGCTTGCGAACTGCGAGCCGAGGTCACCGGAGCTTGCGGTCTGCCAGCTGCGAAAACAGCAGTGACAACGCGAAGGACGATGCGAGATGCCTAGGACTACGAGGCACCCTGCATAAGCACACGGGTGGCATAAGGCAGCGACCATGCCTGGGCAAAAAGGCACTGAAGGGGCACAACATAAATGGAGTAGTGTGTGGCTGCCTGCACACGTGTGAAGTACTGAATATCAGCCAATAAGTATGGAGAATTAGGAGCAATGGGTTGGGGACCTTCTCCCCCTCAAGACTGGCAAATAAGGAGAACTGCTGCAGGGAAAGGCAGAGAGGTGCATGCCCCCTCGCCATGAAACGTTGTGCATAGGGAAGAGAGTGAAAGTTACGATCCGTAATAGGTGAACTGCACAAAGGAGTGATAATGTTGGACAATCGAATGTATAAGCCTGGGACCAACAAATCAGTGAAAACCTGGAGCAGAAGGCGAGCTGAGGAGAAGGCGCAGGCTGAGGCATAATATACAAAATAGCAGCTGCAGACAAGGGGCTGAGACATAGTCTGGAACACCACACACGGTGGAGTATTGGAACTCACATTGCCAGGTGGAAATACTGGATAGTGTACAGCAACCAGAGTGGAGTAATGGCGGCACGGGGCGGTAAGGCCAAAAGTAAGCAACCCATGATAGACATCTTTACAAAGTCGCAGCAATCCCCCACCGCCCCGGCGGAGGGGAGCATGCCCCGGCAGGACAGCGAAGTCCTAGCAGCCATAACGGAACTGAAAGCCTCATGGGGGATAGTGATGGCGGACATGAGAACGGCATTGGAGAGCAACATAGATGCTGTGGGGATTGAGGTCAACTTGCTGAGACAAGATGTAAGAGCTCTGGCGGAGCGGACGAGTGGCTTAGAAAGTGCGGTGAAGATTAACACAGACACGAGCGCGAATAATGCCAAGGAAGTCCACGTATTGAGGCAACAGGTGGCCAACTTGGAGAACTGGGCAGAGGAGGCGGAAGGACGGGCGAGGCGCAACAACGTACGAGTGGTCGGGCTCCCGGAGGGGGAAGAGGGACAACACCCCACGAATTATGTGGAGACCATGTTTTTGCAGGAAATAGGAGCTGGCGAACATTCACAAGGATTTGCAATAGAGCGTGCACATAGGGCGCTGATTAGAAGACCACAAACTGGGGCCCCTCCCAGGGCAATTATAGCAAAAATGTTAAACTACAGAGACCGAGAAAAGATATTGGAATTTTTTCGGAAAGGAGGAACGACGGGTAGTGCTAGAGGCACCTGTACTAACATATTGACTTGAGCTATGGGCGGGAGTGAGCTTAACCTCAAGGGACAGAATAGTCTGATTATCATGAGATCCGTGTAATGCAAGACGGGCAGCGACGAGAGTGCTCATGCTGATATATACAGTTGGAGCAATAAGTTTGAGAAGGTCTACCCCCAAGTAGTAGTATAGTTAGGTCACCACTAGGGTGATTTTTCCCTGCTGTGCTGCAAGTACGGCGTTTGCTGGAACGGGGCTAGATGCGGGAGAGCCTGAGATCCAGGGATGGAGCTGGGCATCAGTTTTGGGGGGATGAGGGGGAGTGCAGTGGATGTTGGGGCAGGGGGGCAGGAGGGAGGGAGCCTGAGATCCAGGGATGGAGCTGAGCAACAGTTGGGGGGAGGGAGGGGTCAAGTTGGGGAAGGGAAGGCAGGAGGGAGAGGGGAAGGGGTGTTTGGGGTGTTTGTAGTTAAGGGAAGTTTGAGTTGGGGAACAAGCCTATATAGACTGAGATGGAAATGGGATCTGGACTGCACCGATGGGAGGGGAAAGGGAACTCTAATGGGCCATGGGGGACCTTAAAATAATTACGTGGAATGTCAGGGGACTTAATACTTATCTAAAGAGGAACAAGGTTATGTTGTACCTGCGCAGACAAAAGATAGACATTGCACTGTTGCAGGAGACTCACCTGACACAGGAAAAGATGGGGACGGAGGTGAAGAAATGGAAAGGGGTTGTGGTGGGCTCGACGTATTCTGCTTATGCTAGAGGAGTGCTCATCTGGGTGGCGCTGCATGTCTCATTTTAAGTGTTGCGGGATGTGGTGGAAACGGATGGGAGGATGGTCATACTGAGAGGAATTGGTGGAGAATAGGGAGATGAGCATTGTAAATACATACGCCCCCAATCAGAATACAGCAGCATATTTCAGAACTCTGTGTACTAACCTTAGCATGTGTATGGGAAGTGCAGCAATGTGGGGTGGGGATTTTAACTGTGTATTAAACCCCAGGGTGGATAGATCAGATGGAAAGATTGATAGACCCGCCCCAGCGGCTAAAGCGTTACAGACACTACTAGACAACTTTGGTCTGGCAGATGTGTGGAGAACGAGACACCCCCAAGAAAGGTAATACTCGCACTATTCCGCCCGCAACAGTTACATACGAGGCTGGACTATGTCTTTGCTACTTTAGAGGTAATAACAGAGATTACTCAGGCAGAATATAAAGCGAGGGTCCTCTCGGACCACTTGCCCCTGGTTCTCGGATGGCAATATTGCCCCCCTCCCGAGAGCAAGGATTCCGACATGGCGCCTCCGGGCAGAGGCACTTAAGGATCCCTTTTTCAGGGAAGATATAAGTGAGGAGATTGTAAACTACTTTGAGATGCATACCGGTAGCGTGGACTCGGCGAGCACACTATGGGAAGCCTTCAAGGTGGTGATGCGAGGCATAGCCATAGCAAAATCAAAAGGCCTGCAAGGTGGGATCTTGGCTGACCTACAAGAAACAGAAAGGGAACTGGAAAAGGCATTGAGGGGAGGAGGTGACACGGAGAGGGACATGGAGCTGATACTTAAACTGTAGCAGAAATGTGCGGAGCAATGGGAAAGACTGTGCAACCTCAACTATAGAAAATTGTGAATGAGGGACAGGCAGCCAGGACTGGAACTTAAGTAAAACCTTTATTCAGGATACAGGAATTCAACAAAAAGTTCAAGAATACTTCTTCTTCTTCTTCTTGGAATATGGATGTGGCTTCTCGACCTTGCAGCTAGTCCTCGTGTTTACGTTCACAGCGTTACAGGCATAGCTCTCTCTCTCTCGAAGTCCTAGAAGAGAATGGCAAAAAAAGACCTTGTCCATCATTTGTTTTTACCTTATATAGGGGTTGGGGTCTAGGTAGCCAATCAGCACAGACTTGGCTTGGTTCTCTATAAATATCCCCGTAAGCCCCGCCCCCTTTCTCTTGGTTTGAAGGAGGGTTGCCTGCCCGGCCCGAAGATGACTGGTACCCTCGAGGTCTCTGTGACGCTTTCTGAAGGTGAGTGTTGGCGGTGAACTCGGAACCGGGTCTCTGCCTTCCGTGTCACTGGGTACGGCCTCGACCGTGTTGTGAAAGGAACCGCGTGGGAAACCGACTTCTGCCTGTGAAGGCGTTCGGCTTGCCACGGTCCATGCTGCACTCGGAGCGGAATCCCGCCCCGGTAAGCCAGCGGTTGTCCGAGAAGGACGGCCCAATCTCCTCCGTTCTGGTTTTTCTGTTTGCTGGAACAACCTCTTCCCACGTATCCTATACTCATGTAAGCGGTGTCAGCCGTAGTACTTTCGTCCACGTCGCTCTTAATGCTGTCTTCCGGGGTCCCAAGACTGTTAATTATCTGGACTGGGTACTCCCGACCTCACAGCTTGGCTGGTTGGTACCCCCTCTCAGGTGGTCTTCCTTCGACCGGGTGCTCTCTCATGTGGTCCCTCCTCTTGCCTCTTCCGTTTCATGCCGTCCACATCCCTCCGATCACAAAAATATATAGAGAGACAGCATGCAGGAGGGGACAAAACAGGAAGGCTTTTGGCATGGTTATACAAGAGCGAAACCCCCAGACCCACTATTAGAATGATAACGAGAGAAGATGGCAGTGTAGCTGACACCCAAGAGGGAGTTAATCAGGAGTTTGCAGATTATTATAGGTTACTGTATGGAGATGAGGAGGGAAGTAGCTTTGGGGAGATAACGGAAACACTGGAGGACATAGGGCTGCCTACGATAAGTGCTGAGGAAAGAGAGGAGCTGGATGCACCGATTACCTTGGAGGAGTTAGAAGAAGTGGTGAGGCAGCTGCCTACTAGTAAGACTCTGGGGGCAGACGGGTTCCCAAGTGAATTTTATAAAGTATATAGGGTGGAAGTGCTCCCCCCAATGTTAGAAATGTTAAATGAAGCGTTTGAGGAGGGACGGCTGCCAGAGTCACTTGGAGAAGCAATCATAATACCGCTTCCCAAACCCAACAAGCCTGTGCATAGCTGTGGCTCCTACAGACCTTTGTCGATGTTGAACCAAGACAGCAAGATATTGACGGCTGTCTTGGCAAACCAACTGCGGAGAGTTATCAGCAAACTAATACACCCCGACCAGACGGGCTATGTCCCGAATAGAAATATAACTCACAATCACAGACGACTTCAACGGGTGGTTGAATGGGGGAGCAAGAACGAGGGCGAAATGGCAATTGTTTCCTTGGACGCGGTAAAGGCTTTCGATTCTGTCAAGTGGCCATGGCTGCGGGCGGCCCTGGCGGGCTATGAAATGGGGCCTGGATACATAAGGTGGGCGAAGATGCTATATAGTGAACCGCTGGCCAGGGTCAGAACAGGATCAGTGATATCGGAAAGATGGTAACTTAGTAGAGGCACCAGACAGGGGTGCCCATGGTCCCCAATGCTCTATATACTAGCCCTGGAGCCCCTAGCAATATACCTTAGACAACAATACGATACTATAGGTATTGAGGTGGGACGGGAACGATACTTGATCTCCTTATACGCGGACGACTTACTGCTGTACTTGAGGCACCCGGAGGAAAATCTCCAGTATATCCTGGAAGTGATGGAGAGATATGCGGGGCTGTCTGGTATAGCAGTGAATCCTCAAAAATCTAGTATTTTCCCGTTAGGAAGCTATAAGGGAATCCCTGTGGGACGGTTACCGGTGTTAAAAATACCATGGGCAGCTAGTACTTTCCGGTATCTTGGGATAGACGTGTACCACACGGTGGAAGAGGAGCACAGGTACAATAGCGAGGTAGCCATTGAGAAAATCGAAAAGTCTATGAAATTCTGGGTGAAGTTGCCCCTAGCAATGATGGGACGAGGGGCAATGCTTAAAATGGTAGTCCTATCTAGGCTCCTGCATTATTTTGGGAATATTCCATACCTGATACCCAAGAAGTTTTTCACTAAACTGAACGGTATGTGTAGGGATTTCCTGTGGCATTGTATCCGGAATAGGGTGGCACTATGGAAGCTGCAGAACTTTTATGAAAAAGGGTGGATAAAACTGCCCAATTATCAGGTTTATTATGTAGCGAGCCAACGGCAATATATCGCTAAATGGTTCTCAGATGAAGTGACCCCCGAATCCAGGTTGTTTGGACATGATTGTGCCCCATTTTATTTAAGAGAAATGATCTGGCTGCCCAAGACAGAAATGAAAGAGCGCCCTAAGATGATGATGCTTGGGTGGAAGATGTGGCGCCGGGCATGCCAGATGATGGAGAACCCTTTCCCATGCTCCCCGCATGCACTGGCAAGGGGAGATAAGCAGCTGAGGATAATAATCAGGAACCACTGGGAATCAGTGGGGTTAGTAACGATGGGAGATATCTGGCGAGAGGGGACTATCCTAGATTTTGAGGAGGAAATGGGGTTACACATGGGCGAGTATATCACATATCACAGAATGCTGCAGAGAATTAGGAGAACATAGCCCGAAACGGTACTGGAAGAAGAACCAGATGCTATTAGAGATACAATATATGATATAACGGAGGGGGGGCATGAGATCTCTAGACTGTACGAGATGATGATGTCTAAGGTCGGGAAGGAATTAACACAATTAAGACTAGATTGGGAAGCGGAAGTAGGCGCCCCGATAGAGGATGGGATGTGGGAACATGCCCTGGGATACCACAAGAAGGTGTCAAGGAATGCGAGACTAAAACAGATACAACTATATATTACGCACAGGGCATATATGACGCCCCAGAGAATATCTAGGTTTGAAAATGCTGGACGACAAGCATGTCCCAAATGCGACGAAGAAAAGGCTGGCATGGTACACATGTTTTGGTCATGCCCAGTAATTGAGCGTTTCTCGGGTGAAGTAGCACAGAAACTAGCGGAAAAGGGGGTCACTATTATTATAGACACAGCCTGGGCCTGCTTGTTGGGGGGGTTCCCCAGATCGCAGAAACTTAAGCATGTTAGTAAACTGAAAGATCTAGCATATGTGCTCGCAAAAAGGATTGCCATGGGATGGAAGACATGTCACAGGCCACGGGTGGAGGTGTGGTGAAAAGAGTTGCAGAAATGGGCGGAGGCAGAAACCATGGTATGGCAAGAGGCGAGCAATGTAGGGGGAGAGGAGGAGGCGGGAACCCTGATGGCATGGAAATCATTAATAGCGGAATTGTTTGGAACGATACAAGATCTGACAGAATCCACAGAAAGTGAGACCCCACCACGCGAGGCAGATACAGAGTGTGTGGAATAAATAAGCTTGTAAGGGGGGGTGGGATAAGGGGAGCATTGACTGAAATTAAGCAATGAACAATTGAGCTGTTGATGTATGCACTGCGTGTTTGGTTTGCATTGTTTTTTGTTTGAATAAATCACCAGAAGCAAAATTTGGACACATCAAAAAAAGAAATAAATAAAAGTATAGGCAGTGGAGGAGGCCAAGGCGTTGGTTTGTCTAGTTAGTGTTAAGGCTGAGCCAATGTAAATTCCTAAAGTTTTCACCACATTAGCGACTTTAATTATGTTGCCGTCAATGTTGAACGAGGTGAATAACGGGTCCAATTTGTCAAGGTTGGCAGGCTAGCCCAAGAGGAGCAGCTCTGTTTTATCGTCGTTAAGACGGAGCCCGTGCTTCGCCATCTAGGTTTGTATGATAAGATAGATGTTGTTGAGTCTTACTCATCCCTATTACTGGTGATTACATTGTGGACAGTATCTGGATATCGTCCGCGTAGTTTGTGTGACACCCAGATAATCAAGCTCATCAAAGAGCGGCTTAGTAAATACATTGTAGAGAGTAGGAGAGACGCAGGAACCTTGGGGAAACCCGCAGGTAACAGGTATAGGTAAGGCAGAGGCAGAGGGTTCAAAGACCCTCATGGATCATTTGTTGAGGAAAGACTCGAATCAGGCATTGGCTTGGCCTGAAAAGTGCCTGGCTAGTGAAATGCGTTTGCATAAGATTTTATGGTCCACCAGATCAAATGCTGCTGATAGGTCGAGTAAGAGAAGCAAAGCCAGTTTGCCCTTATCTTTCAGAGTCTTGATTTCAGTCTTGAGGTCGATGAGAGCGCTTTCAGTTTGAGTAAGGTAATTGGAGGAGAAGTGGGGTCAAAATCAGTTGGGAGAGGGTTGCCACTGCTTTTTGTGCTTCATAAAAAGCAGTAAAAGCGTCAAAAGCAATTTGTCAAAAAATGCAGGGAATGTTCCCCGGTGCACTGAATGTTCATAGATCCGGTGCTGGGGATGTTCAGATCAAGGACTTATTCTTTATTAGTCTGTTTTACTCCTGTCCCCTCCAACGTCTGATGGCCGCTGGTTTCCTCCTGCGCTGCCTGGTGTTTTGATTCCGACTCTGCATGAGAGGCCACCATGGTCCCACGGCCTCCTTTTTGGTGGGCCCACTTACACCAACCACTCCATCCGTTATTACGGTTCTGGATGTATACCAGCACTCTCTCCACACTACTAGCCTGCAGCATTTCCGTGATATATTTCTTTCCTCCCATTCTGCTCTCCTCCGTTACCCCTCTTGCTCCCTACGAGGGCTCACAGTTCAGGAGAGGGGCATCTGCTTTTCTCTTCTTTTGCTAAGAGATGTCATGAGCATCGAAGCAGCCATCCTACCGGCGCACTGTGGTGGTTTCATGCTTTTCCATTTTAATTTTTTGGCCACTCGCTATGTTTTTGGATGATACATTAACCCCCAAACCCTACCTCCCACCCCCAAAAATACATCTGTTTTCCCAAACGTACTCTTGGTCCATTTTTGTAACTATATACTTGTTTTGCTTTCCAGAAAATGTAGGGACCTCGGATTAGTAATACATACACCACACACAGAGTGAACGTTCCTGGACACAGGGAGGCAATAACACAAACTTAGACCAATAGTTAGAATATAATTGGCTCTTTAAAGGGCCTTTATTCACAGTTTCTAACAAGCAACACACACATGAATAAATGCTACTTATCACACATAAATACACACAATGAAAAGCATATAATCTAATAAATCACCGTTAGCGCAGCTTTAGAGAACACCTTCATCTCGCCTGGCACAACACTGCAAAACCCCAAAGCAGGTAGGCAGCGAGAACGCCTCAGCTAACGGGCCTGGAACGGAGCGTCCTCCTTCTCAGTGAGACTTTTCCTTCTATCTCTGCAGATTTCCCCACTCTTCTTATTTGGTCAGAGCCTTCGCCTTCCACAGATTACTGAATGTCTCTGGCAAGGGGTGACAGACAGCAAGCATCAGAGGCACTCTTAGAGTGGAAATATCCAGACAGTGGAAAAACCCATCTCATGCTACTATGTTCCTGTTCCCAGCACCCTTATCAGTGCACCTGCTTATTTCAGCCTCTTCTCGTAGCTCCTTCTTGAACGAGCAATGCAAAACTATACTACGCGATGAACTCATGCGCTTCTCACTAGAATACTGCTAGCGCTGCTAAATCATGTTTGCCTTCTAAAATGGGTTCATCGCAAAATGCAAACTTTCACTGTGGTTGAAAGCAAATGTCCAAAATGCCCGCTTAACAGCGCCATGTTTTACCTCACTTTTCACTCGAACACTACAATCCACTCCTGGCAGTTTACCTGCACCATTTAGCTTCCATATCCCAGCAAAACAAGACAGTGGCCCTCATTACGACCCTGGCGGAAAGGGGTTTACGCCGGCGTAAAGCATGGCGTACCTTTCCGCCTGACTACGAGTTCCCGTAGCGCAATGGTGATTTTTACGCCTGCTTTTTGCAGGCGGAAAAATCCATGGCGCTACGGGACTTGTTGTTAATTACGCCACCGTAATTTACGGTGGCGTAATTAACGCCTTCCCCACTCCCATTATACCCTATGGGGCAAAAATGGGAATGGGGAAGGGTAAATGGGGATTGGGGACTTACCGCCCCGCCAACCTCGGAATGGGGCGGTAAGTCCGCCAACCCCCATGGCGGAGTTGGCAGCTTAGCGCCATGGACCATGGTGCAAATTGCACCATGGATCTCCGCCAGGGTCGTAATGAGGGCCAGTCTCTGAAACCGACGAAAAATAATCACTAAGTTAAGAACACAAGAAACACAACAACAACAAATAACGAAAATTAAAACAATCATAAAAATGCACACAAAAGTGTAATGTAACCCAATAGGAATTCAAGAAAAATGTTGATCCCACCAGCTCCCGGTTCGATCCTGGGTCAATCAGATCTTTTAAACTATTAATATTTTTTTCAATAGATCGGGAATGATCACCCAGGTCAAAACACATACCCTCTACCGCATTACATCCCAGATTATGTTTCAGAAGTATAAAATCAATGCCAGCTATGTTCTGAAAAATGGCTTTCTTCAAGATTCTACTATCTAAAAGCAATTGTTCCAGAGCCCCAGCAGCAACACCCCACACACCCACCAAGGAAAATGCAAGATCTAACACTTCAGCTTTGGACAATAAATGCACATGAGAATCACAATCAGGTGATAAACCCATGTGTTCAAAAGTACATCGCCTCATGCGATGCAAAGCATGTTGCAAAGGAAACCTAGTCAGTCCCAATCAAGTTAAAGCACAAGGACCTCCAGAAATGTTAACAGGAGTTTAAGAGTAGGTAATGTTCCCACAGGAAAACAACCACCAAATAGGCAACTTCACATGTTGTAAATGGCTTGCAGCCTTCACTGTAAAATTCCATAACATCAAATTCCAAACATCACAACATGCACTAGCAGGTCGTGAACACAATTGTTCATCAAACTCAGTACGGTTCTGTCCATTAGACAAGTCCAATTGTTGATACTTGCCAATGTCTTTAGTTTCACAAGTCACGTAATCGCACACGTCTCCATGCGCAACATTGTAAGTCACAATGTGTGTCACATTTCTCCATTTGCTGGGTGCTTCCCGGCAAAATTAACAATACCCATAGACTGCAAACAAACTCCTCACGTCATAGTCTTCAACAAACAAATAATTGTGCAGGATTCCAAACAAATGTCGCCACACAGTAGCCGGCGTCGGCACAGCCACAAGAAATGTTGAAAGCAGATTTCCAACATTATAACTGTCAACCAAGCAAAAGTTTGAAATATTTAACACATGTCGCGCCAAGAAGGCCCACATGTTTGTTGGCTTCATGATAGAAGAAAAATTATGCCGAAGAAAAAGATCTGCAGAGGCAGTAGGCAAACCATCATGCCTAAATCTAACGGCGTCGTCTCACAAATTTACAAATGCTAGCTGCCGCGTCAGCCGGCCATTGGCCATGGGCAACGTAGTGTTGTCATCACTGCGGGACATCATTTGCGTCACCGGAGTCATTTGCACAAAGGAGAGACTTGCCACTCTTTGCATGTCCCCGAACCCTGCCGAACGGACTCCACATAGCCGTAACGCACAATTGCACATACAAGATCTGCCTAAAAAATATTCTGAAAAAATAGATATACCATTCACGTAAGTAACATTTGTTAGCAGGGATGTGGCTCCATTTCCTCTTCACCGGTTCCATCACTAAGACCACTTGATCCTCACCTGTTGCAATTACATCTGCCGGAACCGGCGGCTGCTAGGTTTCTCGACCCATACTTTTGTGACGGGTACCATTTTTGTCTGATGAGCCAAACCCTCTGTGCCCACGTGTAGTTACCACAGTGGGTGGCTCTCCTTTTTTCACCATCGCTCACTTCACAGGTACGATAATCAGTTGTGCCACCCTATCCCCTTTGTGGATAGGTAGAATTTGGTTTCCACTGTTAATTAAAATAACTTTAATCTCCCCTTGCTAATCTGCGTCCACAATACCTCCTAGCACTTGAATTCCCTACAATGCTTATCCAGATATAGGGGCAATCAATCCATATGATTCGATGGTATTCATACTCCAATCCCTGTATCAATAACACATATCCCTCTAGGTTCAAGTCTGATCTCTTCATATGAATGCAAGTGTACTCTGGCTGATTCTGGGGTGGCTCTATAAGGAGATAGAGCCACTAGCAATATCTCCCTGTACAACAAAGTTTCCACTGCCACATTAGGTTTCACTTGTAAAGCTGGCATTAACATGCGTATAAGTGGTGTTTCATTGTTTGTAATAGGTCTGTTATTCAACACCTGCACAGCATCCCAGATGCAATCCCGCCTCCTTTCAAGTTACCATCACCAGTCTTACGTAGTTGTTCTTTCAACAATCCATTCATTCTCTCAATCAACCCCAAAACCTTGGGATGATACAGGACGTGGAATATCCACTCAATGTCCTTTTTCCAGACAATATTCTTGAACGAACTTGCCTTTAAAGTGCGATCCATTGTCGCTTTGAATTTGAACAGTTACTCTGGTCTAACAACTTTATGGTGTTTAAGTGCGTTGCTCTCTTCAATGGGAACACCATCAAGTATCCCAAATACGTGTCCACAATGGTACATGCAAATTGGCATCCTTTAGTGATTGGCATTGGAACGATATAATAAATCTGCCAAATTTGTCCTGGTGACATTCCTCGCTTCAATGTACCCTGAATTACGCGAGGAATAGGTTGATATCTCTGATGCTGACATATTGGACAATTCAAAATCACAGTTTTCACTACTTCAAAGGAATATTAATTCCTCTCACTTGTGCCCCCCTGATAGTGACTTTTTCTCTGAGATGCCCATGTTTCTGATGTGCCCATTTGGCCAGACCCTCCATATCATAGTCTTCTCAATCCCTCGCATCCACAGATGAACTTTTGGCATGTTCATCTGCAACAGAATTAAACCAATATTCTAATGAGTCTGTCACACAATGTGCATCTACGTGATACACTGTCACTTTACTGTTTATCAACATTTCTGCAAAATATCTTGCCATAGTTCTATTCCCCACAATTCTTTCAAATTAATCTTTCACCCATTTTTCTGCCATGTTAGCAGCCACACAGGTAGTCCATTGGCCACAGACCATGTGTCTGTGTATACATGACACTGAGCAGGTGATCCTTGTTTTAACGCCTGACACACTGCATACAGTTCTGCAAACTGACTGCTCTGTCCTTTCCCTGTCGTTAACATTTTCCTTGTTTTGGGGATTATATGACACTGCTTTTCAATGTCGTTCAGTCCCTACATATCGGGCTGAGCCATCAGTAAACCAAGCATTTTCTGTTTGTTCACTTGTCAAATCTCCATATGGTACTCCCCATTTCACAGGAGATTCACAGATTTTTTGTCACTTCCTGTGGTACAACATCTACAGGTGGCACACCAGCTACTTGCTCATGTAACGTTGCCACTACACCCTTCCCTGATTTGGCACAATCTTGAATGTACTATTTCCACTTGATAATGCTAGCCTCTTGAGCATGTCCTATTCAATGTGTTTTAGGCAAACTCAGTACCCATTGCATGATGGGAATTTCAGGTCTAATCAATACATCGTGATTCACTGTCATCTGCTCTGTGTCCACAAGATCCCAATAGCATGCTAGCAATTGCTTTTCAAACAGATTAGATCGGTCACCAGCCTCTGGTAACTTACGACTCCAAAAACCTAAAGGAACATGTTTCCTGTTTGCTTTTGCCACAAACTCCATTTGGCATAATTGTCATGTACAGATACATTTAGTTCAACCTCACCTGCACTCAACTGCCAAAAATCAAGCACACGTTGCACTGTGTCTTTTGCTAATTGAAATGCTTTCTCTTCCTTCTCTCCCCATTCAAAGTCAAATTTCTTCTGTGTCACTTTGTAGAGGGTGGCCAATATTTGTCCCAAATGTGGTATATGCTGTCTCCAAAACCCAAACAACCCAATGAACTGCTGAGCCTGTTTTTTGTTCACGGGGGTAGAACATTCAAGTATCTTTAATTTAGCCTTCGGCACCATTTCTCGATGTCCATTGTACCACTGAATCCCCAAAAAGATCACGGTCTCTGCTGGACCTTGGATCTTGTCCTCATTAATCTCCCAGCCTTCCTTTTGCAATCCTTCCATGATTATTTCAAGGTGCATCCACACAGTTTGCTCATCTTTTCCCTGCACTAGAATGTCATCAATGTAGTGCGAAATCTGTACATCAGGTTCGCACAGTATTTTGTCTAACTGTTCTGCCACCAGCCAGTGACAGATGATCGGACTATGCACATACCCCATAGGCAAACATTTGAAAGTATATTGCGGTCCCCTCCACGGAAATGCGAACTGCTCTTGACACTCTTCTGCAATTGGTACAGTGAAAAATGCATTATCCAAATCAATCACCACAAACCATGTTCCCTCAAACATTTGCATGTTCTCAATCAGAGTAACGGCATCCGGGACTGCTGATATTAAAGGAGGAGTATGCCTATTCAACTTGCGATAATCCATAGTCATTCTGTAACTTCCATCTGGTTTTTTGATCAGCCAGACCGGTTTGTTCTCTGCCGTATTTACTGGGCGAAACACCCCTGCCTCAACATATCCCTTGATAGTGTCTGAAATGTCCTTGTGCCCTCCAGGAATGCGGTATTGTTTCATCGCCAATGTTTCCTGGCCAAAGGAACCTGCACTGGGGCATCTTCAATTTTCCCACAATTACTGGTGTACAAGTCAATGCACTCAGTCCAAATTGATAGGTTTTGCCTTCTAAACATAAAGTCAAATCCTCAAAAATGTCAAAACCAGTAATGTACTCTGGTATCGAAACAATTAACACTTGATATTTCTATTGTTTTAAATTACCAATTTTCGTGTCCACGCTCCCAGGCCAGTAATAGTAAAATGTCTAACTCAAAATCTCAAAGGATTTCCATGAATCAATGAGGCCTCCGCCCCAGTATCAAAGTACGAACCTCTTATGTATTCCCAGATTGCCCAAAAAGTTTTACCTTCACATGAGGTTGCCTGTCCACCTTAAACTGGGCAGACGCAACCGTAGTTTGACCACAATCCTATTCGTATTTTGAATGCGTGTATTTGGACTCAGTCTCCAACATCGCTGTTAGGTATTGCTGTAATTGGTTTAAATTTAGGTTGGTTCACAGAACCCTTACCTGATGGAATGTTGGTACAACTAGAAGAGTATGGGGAGCCTTCCTAATTCTACCCCTGGCCCGGATAGATGGATCCCCCTCTCTACCCCCCTTACCACTCCTCTCTCCTGGAGTGATCACTGCCTCCTCTCCGCTCATCTCTCTATCTCCTCCCCCCAAGACAAGTTCACTCCTGGATTGCCACCCACCTTCTCAGATATTCGTCCCAGGAAGCTTGTGTCAGTCGAGGCCTTCGCTGCAACCTTCTCCCTCCCCTCCTCCACCCCAGGCTGACTTACACCCTGACACAGCCCTCTCTCTTCTCTACTCCTCTATTTCTGCTATTCTTGATACTCTTGCCCCCCCGTTATGAGGATCCGTTTGAAGTCCAAATCCAAGTGCAATTCTTGGTATGACTCTGACCTAGCTACACTTAAACGGAAGTGTAGGGCGACGGAGAGGACATGGAGGGCTTCTTGCTCATCCTCTGACAAACTGGCCTGCCGCCTGCTCCAAAGGCAATACTGACTCGCTGTCCGCACTAAGAAGAGAGTCCACATACAAGCCTGCGTCTCTGCAGCATTTTGTCATGCATGCTGGACGCTACGCTCGTAGGACAGCGAGACCGTTCTACTCCAAATGGAGGCTATTCGATACGTTACCGGGAAAACGACGTTTACACTTTTCACGTCGCTAACTTCACGTGACTTTTGCTTCGTCACGTGAACTACGGTATTACGTATTTAAGCAGCGTAGAAACTTCACTCGCTGCTTCTGATCGTCTCTATTGGCGTTGTGTAGCTGAACCTCTGATCTACATCCTGGCATAATCCTACAGCTACTTTTGGGCCTTCGATCGCGTGTGTTCCGCCACACGCTGATTCCTGGAACTATCCCTTCGCGTGATAATGCACACGCGTTCTCTGTCTTCAATTGCGGCTGGCCAAGGCTGCGTGAATCCGGCCCGCGTGTAAAATCCACACGCGCTCTTTGTCTTCACACGCGGCTGGCCAAGGCTGCGTAAATCCTGCCCGCGTGTAGAATCCACACGCGCTCTTCGTCTTCAAGTGCGGCTGGCCAAGGCTGCGCGAATCCTGCCCGCGTGTAAATCCACACGCGCACGTTGTCTTCACATGCGGCTGGCCCAGGCTGCGCGAATCCTGCCCGCGTGTAAAATCCACACGCGCTCTTCGTCTTCAAGTGCGGCTGGCCAAGGCTGCGTGAATCCTGCCCGCGTGTAGAATCCACACGCGCTCTTCGTCTTCAAGTGCGGCTGGCCAAGGCTGCGCAAATCCTGCCCGCGTGTAAATCCACACGCGCACGTTGTCTTCACACGCGGCTGGCCCAGGCTGCGCGAATCCTGCCCGCGTGTAAATCCACACGCTCACGTTGTCTTCAAACGCTATTTTCTTCTAACTCCTGCATCTGTGGAATTAACAGAAGGATTGATCCCTAAAGTGGGAAGGAAGCCTTTCAAGGATCATTGGAAGTGACTTTGAACTGAACTTTGGACGCTATCCTGTGGTGAATTCAACCCGTATCTAGCGTGAGCCTCGTTCCGTTCGGGATAAGTCTCCCTTACTAATTTTCCCTTCCCTGTCGTTTTGTTCTTCATTTCAAATCCATCAAGAGACTTCTGGATTGTTCTACCCAGAGATACAGGTCAGTGTGATCATTCCTGTCATTATCTAATTCATCATACTCAGATTGGAGCAGTTATTCATGATACTTTAATTTGTCCTAGGCTGGATTACTATACCTTACCCACGCCCTTTCCAGTGATCCATCGCTCTGCCTGTTTTATCAGCCAGAGGGTTGTATCATTTGGAAGGTCTTTGTTGACTTCACGACTATCAAGTCGGGTGAACAGGGATCCGGAAGACCCTACCTCCTGTATCCTTTTGAGTATTGTATCCTTTTCAGTTGATACTTTGGTACATTTCTGACACATTTAACAATTCGGCCGAACTCTTCAAAATCTGCAAGGAGCTGGCCAACCCTGCTGCAGTCTTCACCCATCCTCTTGCCTCCCAGGCTCTTTGCAATGCCCTTGCCTCTCACTTTATCTCTAAAATCCAGGACATCCTGTCCACCCTCTCCTCCGCTCCCCTTCCTCCTCCCTCTCCTTCTAGTCTTACAGACCCTCCCTCAGCTACCCCCCCTCCCCATTTCTCATCCTTTCCTCTTTTCTCCCCTGATGAGGTAGCTAGACAAGTCCGATCTATGAAAACCTCATCAAAACAGGCCCGTCTCTGTTCCTCTAAAACCATTAAGGACCACATTGACACCCTTGCACCGGCCCTTGCTGATTTCTGCAACCTCTCCTTTACCTTTGGCTCTTTTTCCTCCCCTCTTAAGCACTCCCTTGTGCATCCCTGCCTCAAGAAATCCACTGATGATCTATCATGTCCGGCAAACTACCGCCCAATTTCTATTCTCTCTTTTTGGGTAAGCTCCTGGAAAAGCTGGCCATCTCTCAGCTTAATCTTCATTCCGACTCTGTTGGCTCCCTCCATGACCACCAATCTGGCTTCAGAGCTGCCAGAAGCACGGAAACTTCTCTCCTGAACATCTGTGAAGACCTGCTCTCCAACCTCGTTTCTAACATTCCCTCTGTCCTCATCTTACTTGATCTCTCCTCTGCCTTCGACACTGTCAACCATCCGATCCTGCTCAATCGTTTCTGTGACAACCTGGGTATCACTGATCAGGCTCTGGCCTGACTGACCTCTTTTCTCTCTGACCAACCGTCCCAGGTACAACTTGGGTCCTTTCTATCTTCTATCTCCCTCTCCACATGTGGTGTCCCCCAGGGGTCTAACCGCTCACCCTGGCTTTTCAACCAATACCTGGCAACTCTTGCCTAATGCATCTCTATTTACTCCTACGTCCCGTCCCCTTTCCTCCATACTTATGGGACATCTCTCCGTCCTGTGGGACGGGACTGGAGCACTTTGTAAAAAGCATCCAAAAAATGTTTTAAAAAATGTGTCCTTCCTCTCTTTCTTGCGCAGGGCCCGGCACGTGGCCGTAACCCCGCCCACCTTGGCTCCGCCCCGCGCATCGCCCATCAGTCGTTTTCTCCGCTGTTTCGGGACTGGACGTACTTGCATCCTCGAAGATTTTCTTCCCTTTTTCCTCTCTGGCTCTCGCTAGCGATCGTGTACTAGTCTGTCTATGTCATTCAAACTAGACTTTCCAGATTGTTCATCGTATCACCGTCGCTTCGCGAGGGCGGATCCCCATCCTCTTTGTTTAGAGTGTTTGGGTCCGCATCACCGTTGGGACTCCTATTTTTACTGCGACTCCCTTTCGGTCCGGGCACTTCAACGTCGGTTGGAGCGGTGGGAGGAGGTGTTCCGACAAACTCCTCCTTCACATTTTCAGGCGTTCATCGACGAGAAGAAAAAACACCTGGTAAGTTCTTTACTTTTCAGAGCACTCCGGCCGGGGGATACCTTTCCAGGTTCCTCTCGGGCCGGGAGGAGCGTTGATCGCTCTGTCACCGGGGTTCGCCCTGAGGTGCCCGTTGGGCCTAATAATTGTACCAGAGTTTTCTCAGAGGGTCTCTGTAAGGGGGCTGTGGATACCAGAGCACGCTCCAAGGCCCCTCCTGTGGGGGCTGTTTGTAGACCCAGTTCTACTGAATCGTGGGATACCGGAGCTCGCTCTGAGGCCTCTCTGTCAGCTTCCCTCAAAAATAAGACCGGGGTGCGCCCTGAGGCCTTGGTGGGGCTTGCTGTCACCGAACGGATGTTTGAGACCCGCGTGGATAAGGCTGTCACCGGACGTGGGTCCGAGGTCCCTCGTTCAGAGGCTAAGGCTACCAACATTTCTGAGAGGCCTGACAAGGCCTTACCGGTGAAGGCTGCTTCTCACCGTTCCCGCTCTTGCGACGACACCAGATCTGTTAAGGGGGCAAAGAAGGAAAGTTCTTCTTTTACCGGCAGTGCCGAGGTCCTTCCTGGGAAGACTAATTTGGCGGTTGGTATGTCGCAGAAACATTCCAGGCCTCATAGTACCGGCTCTGCTGAGGTTCCTTATGTTAAGGCTAAAGTTAAGACCTCTGATCCATCGACGGGGACCCCTGCCTCACTTCCTCACGTGCCGCAGTTCCCCTCAGGCGATGACAAAATGGCGCCCGTCCCCGCCACGACCGCGGCGGCCATTTTAGGTGCTACCCCTGCAACTACGCCATTGGCCTCAGGTGTAGGGCTTCCTTATCGACCAGTTTACGATTGGAACGCTCGGATGCCTCTTCCGCACAATTTTTCGTTGCCTGTGGGGTCGGCACCTTTGATTTATGTGGATACGTCGGTGGAGGGGCCAGTGTGGCACCCTTCCCCGTTACGTCCCTGGAATTGTCCACCTCATGAGAGGCCTCCTCAGGTTCCAAAACAGTCCCTGGAGGACGCCTTTTTCAGTAAATTTCAAACCCTCATGCATACCAACCCCATGAGGGAGTATTTCAAAGGGCTTTTTAGGGAGATATGTCCGCCCCCGCCTCCGGCTCCTCCCGTTCCTCCGGTGGTTCTGCCGGCGCCTCCCTTGCCTACGGTACCTTCCCCGACTCGTCCGCCTTTGCCCCAATTGTCTTCTGTGGACAAGGCAGCGCCCGACACTGCTCAGCTGGATCCTGACCTGTCGGATGACGTGCAAGGCGATCAGGACAACGAGGACCTGCCCCGTTCTATTAGAGCTTTTCTTAACTGGGTACTGGACATGATGTGCTTCTTAGATGTTCCAGTGCCCGAGGCACCCGCTATGCAGGAGGGCGTGCTTTCTGGGGCGTTCACCCTGTCTCCTTTGGAGCGTACCAGCTTGTTCTTGCAGAAGGATGTTCTGGCCGAGGTCCGCAGGGTCTGGGAAAAGCCACACTCTGGACTTTTCGTCAATAAGAAAATTGACGCGAGATACAGGCTACATTCTTCGGAAGAGGTGGCCCTGTCGTCTTGTCCGCCCCCCTCCTCCACAGTGGTGGCTGCGGCCACTTTGCAGTCCAGGCCTGCAGCATCCTCTTCCACAACGGCTACTCAGGTTTTGGGAAAGGAGGACAAGCTCCTCGACTCCCTCGGGAGGAGAATCTTCGCCAACTCGGCCTTGCAGCTCAGGCAGGCCAATGCCGAACTGGTGTTAGTGGGGGCTAATATGCAGATGTGGAAAGGTCTGTCGGAGTTTGAGGAGTTCATCCCGGTCGAGAAGTTGGAAGACTTCAAGGGGGGATTTTCTGATGCCAGGGTCTTGGCCCAGGATCTCCTGGAGGCTGCGGGTCATCATGTAGACACCTCGGCTCGGGGCCTTATGCTGGGGGTTGATACCTCACGCCAGGCATGGCTGCATGCCACTGAATTCTCAAAAAAAGTGCAGGACAAGGTGTTGGACCTTCCGTTCGATGGTAAGGAGCTCTTTCATTCTACAACAGATGTAGAGCTCGCCAAGACGAAGGATAGCACTCAGACAGCTAAGTCATTGTCGGTCCTTGTTAAGACCCCTTTCAAAACACAGAGACCATTGTCCCAAAGCCGACCCTCTGGCTTTAGGGGCTTCCTCTACCGGAAGTCTCGCAGAGTGGATACCCCTTCGGGGAATAACTGCCGTAGGCAACAACGGACTCGGTTTTTCTCCCGCTCCTCAGCCTCCTCCTCCTCAGGTTCAGGTGGCAACACCACCGAAAAACCTGCTAAATGAGGGTTCTCGCGCTCGCACGAGACCCCGGTGGGAGGATGCATTGCGTCTCATTGGGAGGCGTGGCAGACCATCCCCGAAGACAGATGGGTCTTGTCAGTCGCTCGGGCGGGCTTCCGCTTACCTCTACCCCCTACCCCACCCTTCAACCCTCCTTTTCAGCTGGTGGGCTCGCCCTCCCTCGAAGCCGAGGTTCAGAAACTTCTGGACCTCAGCTGTGGAACCCGTTCCCCTCGGGGAACAAGGGGAGGGCTTCTACTCCCGGCTGTTTACGGTGCCCAAACCCAACCAGGCTGGCCTGCGCACCATCCTAGACCTTTCCCAGTACAATCTTTTCCTACCCCAAGAGAAATTCAAGATGATCACGCCCAGCCAGATACGGTCCTCCTTCCAGATGGGCGATTGGCTCAGCGTGGTGGATCTTCAGGATGCGTACATGCATATTCTGATTTGGAATCCACATAGGAGATATCTCTGTTTCTCTTTGGGAGAGGAGCACTTCCAGTTTCGAGTGCTTCCTTTTGGCCTCAGCTCGGCGCCACGTGTCTTCACGAAGATGATATTGGTGATTGCGGCCTATCTTCGTCTGCAGGGTATCCATGTGTATCTGTATTTGGACGACTGGCTCTTACGTAGGCCTTGTCCGCTGGAAGCAGCGGGCAATCTTCAGTCTCTCCTTCAGCTCCTGTTCCATCTTGGGCTGTAGGTGAACTGGCGGAAATCTTCCATAACGGTCTCGCAGGACTTGATTTTCCTGGGTTTTCGCTGGAACACGATCGACTGCAGAGTGTACCTGACTGGGGACAGGATGGCGGATCTGTTAGCCACGTGTCAGATGTTTGCGCAGTCGGAGAGCATGTCGGCCTGGTGGTTCCAGAGGCTTCTGGGCCTCCTGTCCTTGTGTGTGTTGGCTCTTCCTCTTGCTCGTCTCAAGATGAGGCGGACCCAGATGGCTCTTCAGAGTTCTTGGCGTCAGGCTGTGGACCCGGATTCCAAGCTGATAATGATTCCAGCTTCCATAAGAGTGGACCTGGAATGGTGGTCATCTCTCAGCAACCTGTCAGTGGGTGCAGGGTTTCAGGACCCAGCCCCTATGGTGACGATCACGACGGACTCCTCCCTCCTGGGGTGGGGTATGACGTTAGATCTTCTTCAGGTCTCGGATCTCTGGTCGCCTCAGGACAAGCTCCTCCACATAAATCAGCTCCTGGTGATCTTCCTAGCGCTCAGGGCGTTCAGACCGATCATAGTCAACAAGGTGGTCAGCATACGTACGGACAATGTGGTGTCGATGTATTACAACAACAAGCCAGGGGGAACCAAGTCTCCCCCCCCGCCCCCCCCTCGTGGACCTGTCCATCCAGATTTGGGAGTGGGCCGTGCTTCATGGTGTTTGGCTGCTTGCATTGCACATCCCGGGCCAGCTGAATGTCACAGCAGATGCCCTCAGCCGGCGGACAGTGGTCTGCTACGAGTGGGAGTTGAAGGCGGAGGTCCTCTCATGAATTTTCTTGCGTTGGGGCACACTGGAGGTGGACCTCTTCGCTACGGCGGTAAACAAGAAGCTTCCTCAGTATGCCTCCAGAGGGGGGCTGGGAGCCTCCTCTCTGGGGGATGCTCTCTAGATTCCATGGCACAACATGAGAGCTTACGCCTTCCCGCCTCTGCCTCTAGTCCGTCGGGCAGTTTGGAAGCTGAAGAACTCAGTGAATTGTTCCCTTCTACTCATAGCCCCGTGGTGGCCGGCCAGGTTTTGGTTCCCAGAACTTCAACACCTGTCGATGTGTCCGCCGATCAGGTTACCAGTGACCTCCGATCTTCTTCATCAGGGGGAACAGCTGATGTGGCACCCATCCCCACAATCGCTCAGCTTGGCGGCATGGTGCCTGAGTTCAAGTCTTTAGAACATCTTAACTTGTCTGCGGATAACATGCGTATTATCCAGGCGGCCAGGAAACCCTTGACTAGATCCCAATACAGAAGTAAATGGCTCAGGTTCTGTCATTGGTGTTTGGAAAAGCAGTTGGACCCAAGGGAGGCTACGATTGACACGGTGCTGTCCTTCGCATCCTTCCTAGCAGAGTCGGGTGTTCACGTTCTGTCATGCAAAACTTATCTTTTAGCGGTCTCCGCTTATCTTTCTATGGACCAGTGTTCTTACTCTCTGTGTAATCCAGTGCTTAAGAGGCATTTGGCAGGCTTGACACGCCTCTACCCTCCAGTTCGTAGTCCGCACCCGCCGTGAGATCTAAATGTAGTCCTGACGGCCTTGTGCCATAAGCCTTTCGAACCCATGGCCACGGTGGACCTCAAGTACCTATCCTGGAAAGTGTCCTTTTTGGTCGCTGTTACGTCAGCAAGGTGGGTGAGTGAGCTCCAGGCCTTGTCGGTGGAGCATCCCTTCTTGGTCTTTCACAAGGATAAGGTAGTCCTACGGACGAATCCTGCTTTCCTGCCGAAGGTGGTAACTGAATTCCATCTGAATCAGTCGATCTCCCTGCTGGTCTTTTTTCCGAACCCTATCTCAGAGGCAGAAAGGGTTCTGCATTGTCTCGATGTCAGAATGGCTCTTAAGTTCTATCTGGACAGAACTTCCGAGCTTAGGAGTTCTTCTCAACTATTTGTGACTTTTGGTAACCCTCAGGGTAAGCAGGCCTCTAAGGCGACTATTTCTCGGTGGTTCGCCGCCTGCATTACAGAGTCTTTCACCGTCCAAGGGCAGAAACCTCCTAAGGGTATTCATGCACACCTGGTGCGGGGAAAGGCAGCCGCGGTTGCTTTTCAGAAATATGTCCCCTGGGAGTCCATCGCTAGGGCAGCTACTTGGGCCTCCCCATCTGCTTTTTGTAAGCATTATTGTCTTGACATGAGCTGAAGAGCTGATGCTCAGTTTGGTGAGGCTGTGCTGAAGAACCTTTTCCAGTAAGGGGTATTTCCATCCACCCGTAGTTCCTGTTAGGAGTGCTTGGGAATCTCCCATAAGTATGGAAGAAAGGGGACGGGACGTAGGAGTATAACCAGGTTACTCAACGTAGTGACCACCTTACTCCTAGTCCATAGTCCCCTTTCCTCCATACGCCCGCCCGCCGTCCCCTCTAATAAGGTTCCTCTGTTATTGCTAATCGGTCTCTGACCTGGCGATAGAAAAGGACTGATGGGTGATGCGCGGGGCGGAGCCAAGGTGGGCGGGGTTACGGCCGCGTGCCAGGCCCCGCGCAAGAAAGAGGAAGGACACATTTTTGAAAACATTTTTTGGATGCTTTTTACAAAGTGCTCCAGTCCCGTCCCACAGGATGGAGAGATGTCCCATAAGTATGGAGGAAAGGGGACTATGGACTAGGAGTAAGGTGGTCACTACGGTGAGTAACCTGGTTATTCTGCTCATCTTTCTAGTGCTATGCTGACGACACCCAACTCATTTTCAGGCTTCCTTCAGCCTCCTTGTCTCCTCATCTCTGATTGTTTAATCGCCATTCAAAATTGGTGTGCTGCCAACGCTCTATGTCTAAATGCCAACGAGACTGAGATCCTCCTTATTGGTACACCATCTCCATCCTTTCCTCTCACTCTCTGGCCGGCCTCCCTTGGACCTCATCCTACCCCCACCAGCACGGCCAAGAACTTTGGGGTTATGTTTGACTCTACACTTTCCTTCTCCGCATAAATCTCTAACGTCTCCAAAAAGTCTAACTTTTTATTGCACCTCCTTAGAGGTACTCTGCCTTTCCTCTCCTTCCCTCAAAAGCTCACTGTCTCCCAAGCTCTGGTTCTCTCCAGATTGGATTACTGTAACAGCCTCTTTCTAAATCTACCTGCCTCCACTCTCCGCCCTTTACAACTAATTTAGAACAGGACTGCTAGACTTGTCCTTGGCCTCAAGCCCTGGGATCGTATCTCTCCAGCCCTGAAATCCCTTCATTGACTCCCAGTGGATGGAAGGATTAAATTGAAAACCCTCTGCATTGGACACAAGGCTTTCTGGCGGCTGGGTCCAAAATACCTTCAACTATCCCTCTGTAAAAACCTCCCCCCTCGAGTCCTTTGCTCCTCTACTTTTAACTTCCCCAGGGTTAGTCGTTTTGCAGATAAACGAGCTGGAGGTAGATCTGTCTTCTGCTGGTGCCTCCCTTTGGAACAGCCACAGCCTCACGGCCACCTTGAAACTTGAGGAAAACCATTTCCAGGTTCCAGAAGCATCTCAAGACCTTCCTCTTTGCCTCTGCCTCTGTTCTCCCCTGTTGATCTGTTTCTTCTCTTGGCATCGTGTACCTGGCCACCCTTCGTCATTCGGGCCCAGGTACCTGCTCACCCTGCCACCCTCCTGCATTGCCTCCAGGCCACTCTCTGCACTAGGGTTCTGTATCTGTATCCATTCAGTCCCCCGCCTCCTTTTTTTTTTCTCCACTTATCAGATATACCTTATCTGACCAACTTTCACCTGCCACTTGCTGGCTGCACTAACATGGTTTTATCGTCCTTATTTATTTATTTATTTTATTTAATATTTATTCTGTTTTCTCTCCTCTGCTACACACTTTACACTCCCCCCGCCCCTTCATGCGCTTTACCCCTTTTTCCCTTTTCCATGCACTTGCGCTTCCTTAGATGTCACTGGGCCTAGTAAGATCGCTGTTTTATTTTTTGTTCTCCCTTGTTCCCTGGTCGCGCTCTGAAACACTTATGTACGAGCGCAATATAAATAAAATATCATTTCATTGCATTTCATACAGGGGAAGGGGTTAGAACCGGGGAAACTCTCCTGGGGAAGAAAACCCGAGGAAGAATGGTAGACCGATGATCTCCAGAAGGATGCTGTCAACTTCAAAGATCAGTTTTCCTGTTCTTCCGAGTTATATGGAAGTATAAAGTAGTCTGGTATAGTGCAGTCTCCAGATATGAAATTAAGGAAAAGGGGTATTTTAAATGAAGAACTGGTTAACTTGTTACTGAGCACAAGGAGTCGGAGAACAATAAGGCAGACTAGTGTAACTTTAGAAAAGGTGTGCTTACCCTGATGCTTTACTTCCTCTCCTAGGATTTGATGCACGTATTGCGTTTTTTTTGGAGAGTTAGAATGATGCACATGTTGTGTTCTTGGATAAGGTAGATTGATGCACGTGTTGCGCTATAGTAGCAAGGTTGGCTGATAAACGTAGCACATGATTGCAGGGTTGCCTGTGCGATGCACCTCAGAGAGGGAGGTCTTCAAAAGTTAATTCCGGAATATATTTCACATGTAGATGCTTCTCTACATATGAGCGGAGTTAGGAATGTCTTTTCCTCCAGGTCCCCGTAATAGATATCGAGATCTTGTCTCAATTGAGGGAGAGATTCCATCTAAAGTGACAAATGATTTCAGCCTTTGTTATGGATACTAACGGGAGGCGATAGACAAAGGTATCGTATCTTGCAATAACCTGTTGCCGCAATCGGTACGCCGCATGTTGAAAACACAGTTCAGCGTTTGTAAATGGATTGTAGATTATTTGAATCCGGACACAGAATAAGTGTACAGCAGACTGAACAAGTCTTTGGTATTAATAAGTCAGGCTTGCTGGGGCAAGTTTAACAGTCTAATCGAGGTACAAACCGTGCTGGCATATAACACGCAGATTGGAAAAAGTAAAGGCGCCTGTGAAACTAACTCAGCAAAGTATAAACGGCAGATTGACAGTTTTGAATTTTGGAAATAAAGAGCAGGGAGAACAAAGACACAAGAGAGAAAGGAACGGAGAAAATTGGAAGAAAGAAAAGAGCACTTACTAAGGTACGGCTTGAGGTAGAGATGAACAGCGCTTCCAGACTGCCATGGATTTGAAGTAACACAGCGAACATTTGGGCAAGGAGTGCCTTTTAAAGGAGGAAACCCTGGTGGCGATTTTTGGAACAACTAGACCGATAGAGAAGAATCAAGTAATAGACTTGTGAGGATTCCATGTTGGAGAGGTTTGTGATTGAACATCTGCATAGTCTCCACCTGTTCCATAGGGAATAGCAAGGCATGACAATCGCACTCACCACTTTCCTCAAATCAGCATATCTCTGCTAATATGGTGAAGGTATCCCTAAAGACCCCTTGTCCACCTCCTCCTCAGGTGGTGTGGAAGGAGAAGTGTCCCATCTCGCTTATTCACAAGCTGCCATTTAACCTGTCTGTATCTCTCTTTTCTTTCAAGCCCTCTTTTTTTGTATAGCTGATACATTTCTGGGGTTTCAATCCCGTCAATTTCTTCCCGGGGCACCCCATCTTTTGTAGCGCCAAAAACATGTCCTTCCTTGATGCTCGAGAATCTCGACTACCGGATCTCTTAACCGGAGTGCGTCTGTCACTCTGCCCCTCTCTTTCCTGTTCTCTGGGTTTTTCCTCAATTTTAGCCCATTTGCCACTTTCTGCCAGTGGCCAGGAAGGAAAACCACGTTCCACAGCTGCTTCTAGAGGTATGAGCAATGCTGAAGAAGGGCGCGATAGAACTCCTCCCAAAGAGGCTCCGGGGTCCCGAGTATACTCGCAGTACTTCCTCGTCTGAAAGAAGACCGGCGGCTGGCGGCCCATTCTAGACATCTGCCGCCTCAACAAATTCATAAAATCCCAGAAGTTCCGGATGGTCACCCTTCAGCACGTGCTGGGACAACTGGAGGAAGGCGACTTCCTGTCGTCGCTGGACTTGGAGGATGCCTACTTCCACATCCCCATAGAAAAGGGACATCGAAAGTTTCTGCGCTTCGTGGTCCAAGGGCGGCACTACCAGTTCTCAAGGCACTGCCCTTCGGTTTGAAGTCGGCGCCAAGGGTCTTTACCAAGTGCCTGGCACCGGTGGCGGCGTGGCTGTGCCTACAGGGAATCCACGTCTACCCCTACCTGGATGATTGGCTCATCCGAGCAAAGTTAAGAGAACTCGCCGTCCAGCACACAGCGAAGGCCGTCCGCCTGCTCACGGAACTGGGGTTCGCAATAAACTTTGCGAAGTCCTGCTTGGTGCCATTGCAGGACGCCGTGTTCCTGGGAGCCAGACTCAACACGATGGCGCAGCTGGTGTCACCATTGGAGGAGACGATGAAGGCCATCCTGGGCAAGGTACAATGGCTGTTGACCACAGAGCTTGCCAGGGTGAGGTCCATCAAGTCCCTGCTCGGCATGATGTCGTCATGCATCTACCTCAGGCGACGGTGCAGGTTGCGGATGCGGCTGCTGCAAGAATTCCTCAACACCCGTTGGGTACAAGTGACAGGAAACTCCGAAGACAGGATCTCCCTCAACGAGACTTTCCGGCAGGCAATCCGGTGGTGGGGCACCCGCGCGCATCTTGCGGCGGGCATGGACTTCCAGACCCCGACGCATCAGGAAACTGTGATGACAGATGGCTCCCTGGAGGGATGGGGCGCGTACACCGGAGATCTCCACGCAAGAGGCCTTTGGCTCCCGGAGGAGAGGTCTCTACACATCAAAGTCCTGGAGCTTCGGGCCGTGTTCTGGGCCCTCAGGTCCTTCCTCCTGTCCCTCAAGGGCAAAGTGGTACGGGTCTTCACTGACAACACCACCACGATGTTCTACATCCGGAAGCAGGGGGGGCACCAGATCCCCAGCTCTATCCAAGGAAGCGCAGGACCTGTGGCACTGGGCCATCACCCAGTAGATGTTCCTGGTACCCTTCCACCTGGCAGGAGTAAAGAACACCATTGCCGACTCGGCCAGCAGGGAGCTGCGCTTGTGTCACGAGTGGGAGCTCCGGCAGGACCAAGTGGATCTCCTATTCCGTCGATGGGGCAATCCCCAGATAGACCTGTTTGCGACGGCGACAAACACCAAGTGCTGGAGGTTCGCCAGCAGGTTTCCCCAGCCGGGGAGCATCGGCGATGCATTCTCCTTCCCTTGGGACGGCCTGTTCCTCTATGCATTCCCACCGTTGCCGTTGCTTCTGCGACTCATCAGTCAACTCAGACCGTCCTGGTGCAGGAGGATTCTCGTCGCACCAGCGTGGCCGAGGCAATTATGGTTCCTGGACCTTCTGGACTTGTCAGCGACCCCCCCCCCACAGTCAAGCTTCCAGTGGACACAGATCTTTTCACCAGGGAAGGAGGCGCGATCCTGCACCACGACCCAGGATCTCTGAACCTGCAGGCCTGGCTCCTGCAGCACTAGAGTTCGGAAATTACGATATCCCGGCAGACTGCAATGAGGTACTTGCCAAGGCCAGGTCGTCCTCGACTCTTAAGTGCTATGGACATAAATGGAAGAGGTTCTCTGTCTGGTGCCGTGCACAGAAGATCAACCCTCTACGGATTACGGCCCCTCAAGTGCTGCCGTACTTGCTGTCGCTGGCCAAGGCGGGGCTGGCGCATGCGTCCATCAAAATTCATCTGGCGGCTATCTCCCGCTACACCAGAACTCCGGGGCGGTCGTCACTGTGGTTGCACCGCCTGGTGAAGGAGTTCATGAAAGGACTGTTCCGCTCGTTCCCGCTGGTGAAGGATCCGGCCCTGGCGTGGGAGCTCAATATGGTGCTGGCCAGGCTCATGGGCCCTCATTCAAGCCTTTGCATTCGGCGCCGCTGAAGTACCTATCGTGGAAGACAGCATTTCTTGTGGCCATCACCTCTGCACGACGAGTGGGTGAGATCCAGGCCCTCTCCTGTAAACCTCCATATCTGACATTCCACGAGACGAGTGCTGAGGACGCACCCCTCCTTCATGCCCAAGGTGCCGTCGGACTTCCATCCCAACAAGCCCTTGGTGTTACCTGTTTTCTTCCCGTCGCCTTCGTCGCCGGCTGAGAGGACTTTGCACTCGCTGGATGTGGCTAGAGCGCTGAAGTTCTACGTGGACCGCACAAAGAGTTTTCGGAAGACATTGCAGCCGTTTGTGTACTTTGGCGCTGTGAACCAAGGAAAGGCCCTGTCCAAGGCTTCCATTTCCAGATGTCTCTCCGGCTGTATCATGCACTGTCACTGATTGGCAAACCGACTGTTGCCCGGCTGTCCGAGAGCCCATTCAACCAGAGTGATCGCTGCTACTACGGCGTTCCTGTCTGGTGTGCCCCTGCTGGACATCTGCAGGGCTGCTGCGTGGAGGTCGACGCACACCTTCACGAGAACCTACTGCGTGGACCGGGATTCCAGGGAGGAGTCCAGAGTCGGCCAGGCAGTGCTGCGCAACCTGTTTGCTTGAAGGTGAGCCTGGCGAGGAGGGAAGAGGTGCTTAATGTTGAGTTGTTGAAATGCTTAATGTTGAGCCTTGCCACCTCCCGTGGTTGTGCATGTGTGTGTACTGCTATGTATTCTTGTATTCATGAGCATGTGAATCCTGCCAGACCCCATGCTGGAGAAGGAACAAGTTACTTACCTGTAACTGTTGTTCTCCAGCATGGGTCTGGCATGGATTAACATGCGAACCCACCTGCCAACCCCTCTGCGGCTCTTCTCTTGGTCCTACTGTCACTTAACGTGCTACCAAATCTGAAGATGGCTGCCAGAGGAGGGGCTTAGGTAGAGGGCAGTCATTTGCTGCAGGCAGTATGACTCAGAGACCAGTGATTGGTTACTAGTAGAAAGACAGTTCAGAAACGAAACTGAAACTGATTTTATCTTTTAACGAGGATTCCCAGCCTGACGACGGGGAATATTCATGAGCATGTGAATCCATGCCAGACCCATGCTGGAGAACAACAGTTACAGGTAAGTAACTTGTTCCTTAATCAAGCGATCGGCTAAATTAACCCAGCAAATAGGGTGAGTTTTTCATTTTATGTCACGCTGTGAGGGTCGACCTCTGGATGCTGTGGCTAAGATTTATGTGGCCCAATCAAAGGCTGTCACTCTGTATGGTGCACAACTATGGGGCCTTCAGAGGGCTGATGAGATACAAAGGAGAACCAGTTCCTGAGGAGATTATTGGGGCTCCCAAGTTGATCCCTGTGCCTATCCATCCACAGGGAGCAGGGCTAAGAATTGTTGGAGGACCAGTGGGCCCCGGCCCTGATAATTTTCTGGGTCCAGATATGGGCGAAGGAATGTGCCTCCCGGTTACCACTCCGAAATAGGCCCAAGATGAGGATGAATGACCTTGGAGATGATGGTTGTACAAGAATCGATATTCAGCCTTCCATCCCAGCTCCCCTGAGTACAAGACTCAGGCTTCCTCAGAGAGGGGCTCTTTTCTACAATGTACCTCTCTGCTGTTTCGATTGGGAAAGACAGAGGTGTCAATTGAATAAAAGAGCGGGGAGAACACACACCGCCAATACCAATGCTGCAAAGGAATACAAAGATATTAGACAGTGTTGAAAATAAATCAAGTAATCAGAACAGCAGTATTTACAGGAATATACCTAGATAAGTATTGTATTGGAACTTCCCCGGGATGAATCTACAAAAATATGAATAAGCACAATGCGTGGAAAATAATTCTAAAGAGACTTCCTAAAGTATCGAACCAATAACAACTAACCTGAATATGGATATTTTGAGGATGGAAAGTAGTCCATACAAAACAGAAGACAACGAAAGGAGAAAATAACAAACAGGAATGTTAGCATAGGGAAATAGCCCCGAATGGCACAAGGGTCGCACTAGTGCCGGGTTGGTGCAGTATCAGCAAAGCGTTTATATGCACTTGAAGATAAGTTCACAATATAGTAACTCAATGTCCCAGAATCCAACAAAAGGTGAAGATCCAAACAAGGTTGTGGAGAAAATAAACAGCAGGGATGGAATTGCCAATTATAAGTATGTACCTGAGCACATACACATCCAGGTAAGGCGTAGAAAAGTTCCGGATGATTGATAGCAAGTCACCTGCGAGGAAGGTAAGGTGGTTCAATGAAGTACCGCAAGAGACAGCAGGAAGCAGGATCCAATAACGTTCCGGGTCAAAAACCAGGCAAGCATGACAGGAATAAAGGAGGAGGCAAGCCAATCCAGAAGCCAGGAAAGGGTCAGAAAACCAGGTAAGCAGATTAGGAATTCGTGCGGAGAAGACACGAAGGTGTAAACGGACATAACCGCTGTAGCTTGTAACGCTAATTAGCAGCAACAAGCCCCTTGGAAGACGGTGGTTTATAAGCCATATGGGGGGCGTGTCTTGCGTACGTCTTCCGCGTACAGGACGTGTCAGCTGACACGGACTCCGTCGTAGTTTGTACAGGCGCCATGGCAACCTGTATCTGGTCCACAGAGGAGCTTGTAAAGGAGTCGTATTCCGCAAAGAAGCCCGAAGTGTAACACTCCCTTTGTCATACTATAATAAGGTCAGTAATGGCCAGGGCGGACTGGAGAAAAATCCTGTGTCTCAACTATATTGATAAAGCCTTTGGAGAAGCAAATCTAAGTACCCTGTCGCCACCAGTGGCTCTAGTGACTAAAATAGAGGCAGGTTGTTACAAACGTGCTCTAGGAGAAGCGTTTGCAATGAAAAGACTATTTGCTGAGCATGAGAGGAATGGTGAAACAGTGCATGCTGTGATTAGCTGGCCAAATGAGATCCAACCGTACCTAATCTGGGGTACCAGTAAAAAAGACAGCGGGCTAATCACAAGGGCAAGACTTGACTGTCTTCTCCTGAGGGATAATACAGTGCACTGGAAGGGCTATCCGGATTCGGCTGAGTACCCAGTGTGCGGGTATAACAAGGAAGATTTGACTCATTTGTTATTGTTTTGCACAGGATACAAAGGGATCCGCAGAGCCATGTTATTACCAGTGTTAAGGGAGGCCAATATTCATCAACATAGAGCTGCCATTCTGTTTCTTTTGAGCGCTGACTCTGTTCCGGTTGCTTGGCCCTTACTTTTTCTTTTTTTTTACCAATAAGTTTTTATTAACAATTGTAACAGAATTACGTGAACACAGAGCCCTCTCCCAACAACGTCCCCCTCCCTTCCCTCCCAACCCAGATCCAAGAGCTCCCCAGAAAACAACTATGCATAATAGTCCGGCCAGACCGCTAAAGTAGTTTGTTGAGCTACTTCCCTAAATTGGTCCCTCAGTAAGATCCCTCCGTCAGTTCTCACAGGTCCGACTCATCTTGTAGGCGAATTATGCCCAGCAGTTCCATAGCCTTGCGGCACCAGGCTCGGCGGGCACCCGCTTGTAGGTATGACAGTAGGTTGGACCAATCTGAGACGAACCGCAAGTGGTCACCTTGGATGGAGTAGGTGAGCCATTCCAAGGATATTAACGACCAGATTTTAGTAATCCATTCATGTTCTTGTGGAGGGTCCTTTGATTACCATTTTCGGGCCAAGACCAGAGTTGACGACATCATCATAATCACGTAGGGCTTACGGTCTGCCTTTGTAGCGAGGGTTGCCAGGATCCCGTTTAGGCCCATTATGTCCAGTCCTCTGTTTTTGGCCCACCCTGACTCCCAACACCTGAGTGACCGCCCGCTGGACCTGGATCCAGAACTGGTCAATTTTTGGACAATCCCACCAGATCTGAGCCCAGGAACCCACTGCCCCACACTCCCTCCAACACAACCGTGTCATATTTGGGAATATTTTATTTAGCCTGACCGAAGTTAGGTGCCACTGGAGCTTCAATTTCAGCCACATCTCGCAGATCTCGATTGACCTTGTAAGCTTCGGGATCTGTGACCACAGTTTTTCCCATGTCGGCTTCCAGTACCTCCCTATCTTCCGGCGAGATCTGCTGAAGGACTGTTTTGTTTAGATAGGCCTCCTGTTCCGTGAGTGACGGGTCACCCGAGCTATAAAGGTCAGCGTAAAATTTGCAGAATTTGCCTTCTATATCTGAATTACTGGTGTAAAGATGTCCTCCCTCTCCCTCTCCCTTTATTTTTAAGATGGTCTTGTCGCCAATCTCCTTACTTAGCATTCTGGCCAGAAGGCGATCAGATTTATTGGCTTTAATATAATATCTTTGGCACAGCCAGAGGAGATTTCGCTCGGCCGCCCTTGTTTGTATAAGGTTCAACTGCCTTCTTACTGCCCTATATTCCCTTTTAATGGCTGCTGACTGTTTACTGCCCATCCGAGCCATAATATCTTTGAGTCTGGCTTCCAATTGTTGCTCCTCCAGTCTCAGCTCCCGTTCGCTTCTGGCCTTGATAGCTATGATCCTCCCCCTGATTGTTGCCTTGAGGGCATCCCACCAAAGTTGCAGTGCCGAGTCATCCCAGTTGTTGTGTTCGGTGAACTCAATAGCAAGGATTGGATCTTTGAATAGCGAGACCGGGTATCTCCAACTCCATAGACCTGGGGGTCCCTGTGGTCTAGCTATGGAGAGGGTAAGTGGAGCATGGTCAGCAAGGGTAATTGCCCCTGTATCCATGGCTGTAGCTCTCCCCACCAGTGGTTTTGAAAGCCATACAAAGTCAATACGCGAGTGTGTCCTGTGTGAGTGTGAGTAAAAGGTGTAGCCCTCTAGGTCCCCATGGAGTTCCCGCCAAGCATCGACTAAGGCCAGATCCTGCATTTTCTTTACTAGATCCCCGGAGGGTCACCCTTGCGTAACCCATGAAGCAGAACTCCTATCCTTCGAGGGTGCTAAGTTAAAGTCACCCGTTAGCAGAATGTTAGCCTTGGTGAATTTCCCTAGATGGGTGAGAATGTTTTGAATAAAGGGGTCCTGGGCTTGATTCGGTGCGTAGAGGGTTGCTACCGTGAAGAACTCGGCCCTCCCCTCCAGGATCACCGCCAAGTACCTCCCCTGGTTATCCTTCTGCAAGTCCTTAACGGCCAGGTTGAGCCTGTCTTTCAGCGCAATCAAAACTCCCCCCTTTTTGCTTGCTTGTGTGGCCTGAACCACTCTCGAGTACCCCCGGAATTTTATCCTCTGCGTTTCCCTAGAATGTACATGGGTCTCCTGCAGAGTTACTACATGGGGTTGTTCCCTCCTGAGAAACCTCTCCACCTTCTTCCTTTTAACCTACGAGTTGAGCCCGTTTACGTTTAATGAAGTAACTTCAAAGTGTCTGTGCTAGCCAAATGGGGAGTCTATAAATTTCCCTTTGCCTCGATTAGGTTCCCATCCCCCCGAGCCACCAACCATGGGAAGTCGCTTCACGTCCTGCGCGCTGCTGGCCGAACCTCTGTCTCGGGGCCCTTGGAACCCCCCCCACCCCCCTCACCCTCCCCCACTTTCCACTCAACCTCCCCCTCCCCCCCTTCCAGGCGAATCCAGCTGGCGCAAGGCCCCCCTTGTGATACCAAGACGAGAGTCGGACTCTATAGCTGACCCAGAACCACCCCAGGCAGGATTTCCCAATCCCATTCCAAGATCCCAGCCCTCCCTCCCCTCCCCGCTGCACATAAAAACTTCTGACGAACCACCCGAAACCAAGCATATTTCGTCAATGGCTAGCGCCCTCCCCGGGCTCAGTTTTGGGCCACAAAAGGCTTCTTGATTCATCAGGATCCGTTGGGGTACCGGCCTGCGTCCCCCGGGCGTTCCACATCGGCAGTATTGATATATTTCCTGGGTGCAGGACCCAGTTCCCCCTTCCTCGCACGCTTGGGTCTGACCGTAGACCATTCCTATGATTTGCGCCCGCTGGGCTGAGTCCCCACCGCCGCAGGGGGCCCGAGGGCTGCTCCTCCAGACCCAGCAGGGCCAGCCCTTGGTCGCAGGTTGTGATCTTGTGGTAAGAGCCCTGCCAGGCAAAGGTCAGACCGAACGTGTGGGATCATCTGCAGTGGATTTGTTGTGATTGTAAATAGGACAATACAGGTCCCATGCGCCTCCTTTTGATTAGCGTTATCTGCGCCAAGTCCTGATACAGGAACATTTTGTGCCCATTGTAGGTGATGTGTGCAGCCTTTCTAGCCTTTTCCAGAACTTTCTCCTTTACTGTGTAGTTGTGGAAAGCCACCAACACGTCCCTCGGCCTCGATCCTGGTTCCGGTCTTCGCGGCCCCACTCTGTGGACTCTGTCGAATTGCATCTCTGGATCGGACTCGGTCTGTAAATATTGATTTTAGTGTTAGGCTCAGCTCCTGATCTGGAATGTCCTCAGGCAAGGATTTGACTCTAATGTTCTCTCTTCTTGACCTGTTCTCCAGATCTTCTGCCTGTAACTCCAGATTTTGTGTAGTAGCGGCCAGCGTTTCCAGCAAATTGTCCACTTTCCTTGCATCCTCTGTCAGCTCTTGGATTGCTCGCTCATTGGTATCCACTCTCTCTTCCACTTTATTAATGTCCCTTTTGATTTCTCTTAGGCCTTCTGCCAGATCCTCTCACACACAGCTTGTCCATCTGCTTCTGTCCCGCTGCTGTGATCTTCTCCACCAGTTCGCCCATGAACTGTGAGAGCATTGCCTGGTAGACTGGCCTGTCCTGTTCATCCTGGGGAGAGGGTATCTCTCTGTCCTCTGAGCAATTTCCCGTCTCTTGGCCCTCCGGCGCCTCAGTGTCCTTGGCCCAAAATTTTGTGAGTGGGCCATTCATCCCTTTTTTGGGGACTTTCCCAGAAACTGGCGTGTCTTTCCCCTCTATTTCTCGACATTGCAGAGTGGGTTTCTTAGGTGTGATGGTAGCTGGCTTGTGGGGACACGGCTTGACTGGTGAAGCGGCCTCAGAGACGCTATCACACTGTTGTGCTGCTCGCAGTTACCAGCTCTGGTTGTTCCGGAGTGTGGGGCGGTTTGCCTGCACCGTTGGTGCCCTCAGGCGTGTGGTCCTCCGAAGTCGCTGTGCTCTCCACTTTGCCGAGGGGCCCCCCGCCCCTGGTGCTGAGTTCCGCTATGTAGTGAGCTCTGAGGTGATGCCCCACCTTCCAAGGCCCCCCAGGAAGCGTGATAGGCACTTTGGTGATGGCCCAATGGTTGCTGCCTGTTAGGCAGAAAACTGTGCAGTTCCCTTAGGGAGCACTACAGAAGATTAAGACTACAGGTATATGCAAGAAATCCACTTTGGTATCAATCGGTACCACAAAGATTTAGTTGATAGCAGTGGCTAAGCAGTCAGACTTATCTCAAGAGGGAGGTGAGCAGTATTCAGGGTTTACACAATAGGACTACAATACTATGGATTAAGGAAACACTGACCAAAGCTTTGTATCAAAAAGAATATATATATTTATTTTACACACTCTGATGTTCACACACAAATCACTATTATTAAAGCAAGTTAAAACAGTCAAGAAAAGTATACACAACTCCCTGTTTAAATTGTAGACAAGTTTGAGCCTGAGTGAAAACTGAGCAAAACGGCACAGTGCAAACCAAGCAGAAATGGCACTCTAACAATTTCTAAAAAGGGAGGGAAAGGACAAGTTATACAGGATTAGACTCTTTAACGCACGAGCAGCACTTCCCAAGTGGATTGTAAACAAGTTAGGCAAGGCATTACTTTAGCATATGCAATACTGAGGTGAAAACCGAGCAAAATGGCACTTCACAAGTTTACAGAAGGGAAGGAAAAAGGTGGTTATAAGAATTAGGTGCACCAACACATTTCTAGGTGAGAAGCAATCTAGAGAAGGCAGTTGTAACCGATTTAGCCAGAGTCAATAGGCCTGTGCCAGAGCCAATGGTACAAGGCATTGTGCCCAGGATCAAACTGTTCTAGTAGCTGCAGTCGAGTCTCTGCTTAACGATTCGAAAAGGTGGTTGCAGAACGTAAAAGACAATGTTAGATGATAGGGGCGGCCAACCCAGTAGATAAGTGCAGGATTTAAAACAGCCTTAGCAATACCAAACGAAACAGGAGGCCTGGCGGAACAATGTACCTTAAAAGTGGAAGAGGCTCCTGCTGTGGCGTTAGTTCCTGCAGTTCGGGAGATCCAGCAGAGAAAGAGAGGCTCTCGTCGTGGAGGAAGGTTCGAGTTACTGCACTGCCCAGGGATGAAACCAGCCGCGGTGCTGCCAACACGAATAAAAGGTATGCTCTTTTAAATTGCGGTCGTGGTGGACGGGTGCGTGGCTATCCGGTCTCTGAGTGCAGGGCACTGGCGATTCGACCAAGGCAGGTCCTGGAAGGCGATTGGCGAACTGGTTGGCCCCACCAGCTCAAGGGAAGAAGACTCTTGCAGAGGACGATCTTCTCAAGTTGTTGGAGAAAAGGGGTGAGGATCTGCAGCAGGGCTTCACTGGTGGTTCAGTCGCTGCAGATGTCTTCAGCTTCTCTCTTCTTCGGTTTCTTCGTTCCAGTGGCGACGTCTTGTCCTCCAGTCCTCAGGACCCTGCTTTTATGCAGCAAGACCCCCATTCATACAGCCTAGCTGTCACTCACACAGTGCGGTGGCTCTCCTGGCGGGAGAACCTCCCCAGCCTATCAGGGCAGAGTGCGACTTGGGTTGCATAGGCAACCCTGTCCAGGGTGCCTATTCCCCCTCCCACACATCCTGTCTACCCCAAACTCAGTGGCGCCGAGAGGAGGGCTTCTGTGCAGAAACCTGCCAAAAGGACGAACAAAGGATCCCCGACCTGGGTTAGGATTATAGAGAAAGACACGAGAAAGAAATATTATTAAAGTTCTGGCAATAAAAACCTACCAGAGTAAAGTTAATATTAAAATAAACCGGCGGTATGTTAGAGGCTGTCGTAAAATTGGTAGCCTCGAACAATGGGAAAATCCCATACGGAAATATTTGCAGTCGAATATTTACGGTAGTAACCACTGCCACCGGCCAGAAACTTTGAGAGAGGGACTGTACGGTACCCCCTCGAAAATGAACGTTAGGGAAAGACTATTAACCCTTTTCAGTACGTCCATAGTAAGATGGGTTGTACTGGTTTAGTTCATAAGTATTGACTAGTAAAGTCAATGGGGACTTTATATGCCTTGGGAGACAGTAGTCAGTCTGAGGGTATGGAGTCTATGTTTGAGGGTTGCTGCGACACCCCTGTGGTACGGCACAGAGGGTGCTGTGTACCACACATGTAAAAAAAGATGATTTCTATGAGGGTGAGAAAAACCCCATAGACCATAAGCACACAAGATAGCCTAAAACACACACTAGCAATCTGTCTAAGAGTGGGAAAAAAAGAGTCTCACTCTTAGCAGGAAAAAACCCTTCAAATCCAGCAAAGCTGCTGGGGGACTCTATAGGTAAGGGAAATTAGCCCTAGAAGAGAATTCTCCCTAACACTGCCCAACCCCGCGCAATGCTCATAGGCCCTCAATTGCTGCCTCTGCTTATCAGTCTGGGGCCGGGTTCTGAGGGCGCCCAGTCACACCAGCTGTACCATGGGCCCCTGCTCAGGGGTATAAGGCCGCTCGAGCCACCCAGTGACCTTCCTTGGGCCAGATGGCATGCCTCCACAGCCCCAGACCCCGTTCAAACAGGAGTGGTGCGCTCCACAGGGGCCGTGCTCTCCTTCTCGGGGATAGCGCTGTTCGCACTCTGCTGCCAACGCCTGTGCAGCAGCTCAGGTGGTTCCAGAACACGGGGGACCCCTCCACCCCAGGGCAACACACCAAGCGGGCAGGCTGGGAAGTCCAATCAGGCGCAGCGCGCCTCCCTCTGCCCCCCCACTGGGGGCTCCTCCGTACCTTCACTCCTCTCGTAGCCGCTGGGGCAGTGCTGGGTGGCCGCCCCGCTTTGAGGGTGGGCGGGCTCTCACTGCTCACACTCTTTTTTCGACCCGGCGGGGTCCACTGTCAATGGTCTCCTCAAGAGTCCGGCCCCGGCTGAGCAGATGCCCAGCGCGGGGCTTCCACTACGTTCTACGCCGGTCCCGAAGTCCGCCTCCCGCGCCCTTCCTCGGGGGAGTATGGCGGAGACCGCAATGGTCTATGGTGGACTGGCGCAGACCCACTGTCCACGGGCGCGCCGCTCCAAGGAAGCGACCGCTGGGTGGCTGGATGTTCCTTCTCGCTCCGGGGGACCAGCTTAGCCTGCTACGGGTGCAGGGGAGGGCTAAAGCAGGTGCAGGTGGTATGGCTGTATTTAGCAGGTCGGGAGCCCGGGAAGCGACAACCTCACCGGAACGCGCCCATCTTGGAATCCCCCTTACTCTCTTTCTTGAAAAGAGCAATGTATTTCAGAAAGGGGATACTGAGGTTACAAGGTGAATAATGCTGCGAGTTCTACTTTGGATTGTAATGAGAATGGGAGTTCTATATTGCAGGTTGTGTTTTTATTGCGTGCGTATCAAAGAATCAGTAAACTAGATTTTATGTGTATTGTTTCATCGGAGTGTATTTGATATGTACTATGTGGGTTTTCAGTGATGTACGTAAATTTATGGGAAGGATTTTGTAACAATCAACAAGTGTGATTATTCTTGTGTAATGTTTCATGTATGTTTTATGGATTTTTCATCCGAAATAAACATTTTTGACTGACTGACTGACTTTCAACTTTATAACTTTATAACTATTTTTCCCCCCGTCCCCAAAGTCCCTCCCCTCTTCTGGCCCACATTGCCCCGGTGACGGATAAGTCCAAAAAAAAAGAACCCCGTGGTTCCACCCCTCTAACAGCCCCAGAGGATAAGGGTACCCTCGCTACAAAAAATATCAAGGCTTTCATGGCGGACATTAAATCAGAATTCAGATCATGCATGCTGGAATTATCTACCAAAAATTTGAAAACACCAACCAAAGGGTAACAGACGCCGAGCAGAGGCTAGGAGAAGTAGAAGACCGGACACAGGACCAAGCATCGACCCTGGCGGAGGTTCAGCGCTCAATCAAACTCCTCCAGTATAAATGTGAAATATTAGAATTTAAACAAGAAGACCTAGAAAACAGGGCCTGACGCAACAACCTGCGCATCCGAGGGGTCCCAACCTCAGTTCCGGATAGAAACCTGGCGGAATATGTGGGGGACCTATTCCAAGCTCTTCTACCGGATTTCGATAAGTCACAACTCCTCCTGGACCGCACTCACAGGATCCGCCCTCGCCAGGGAGTGGAAACTGACTCTCCACCAGACGTCATTACCAGAGTGCACTTCTTCACGACAAAGGAAGCCATTTCTGCAATCAGTCGCTCTCGTGATGAAATAACTTTCCAGAGCACCCCCATCCAAATTTACCAAGATTTATCCGTCCTCACTCTCCAGAAAAGACGAGTCCTTCGACCCTTAGCTGCCTTTCTACAAGACCAAAAAATGTGTTATCGATGGCTCTTCCCCACGGCCCTACAGGTCTCCTACAAAGGCACTCAAAGAAGAATCAGCCACCTGGAGGACGCTGAAAAGATCATGAACCCGACGCCCTCTGAAGCGCGGTCACCCATGAACTCTGAGAGGGCCTATGACTCAGACCTCCTGAAATCGCCCATCACTAAGGCAAACTCCTGGTCCAGAGTCCCGAGGTTCAGAAAGAAGAAATAGCCACACCTAAAGGAACCTCGCCATCCATAAGAACTAAAAGACCCAGACGGTCGGGGCGGCGGGCCCTACCCCACGGCCCATGCCCGCTTCCGAAGATCAACCCATCTATATCCTTGGAAGGCGATACCTAAAAGTTAAGTCATGTTGGCTATGAATAGTTACGTGGCCATGTTGGCCAAGGGGGGCTGCTGGACACATAAACCTTCCCCCCCCCAGTTAAATCTCCACCCCCTGTTGGAGGCTGGAGCAAAAATCTCAATGGCAGGGAAGCACGCATCCGCAGTACCCACGAGATGCTGGCTGACACAACCTCGTCCCCTGCACCCCCACCAGACATAACGACTCCCTTGTCTAGCGTTCCAGACCACTCCACCCTGAACTTCGTTTCACTGAATGTCAGAGGTCTAAACTCCACAGCCAAACGCAAGTCAATATTGCATAAACTTCAAAATGAAGGGGCGGCGGTGGCCATGCTGCAGGAAACGCACTTATTACCAGCCATCTTTGGACGTATAGGCTCTCGTCTCTTCCTGAAACAATTTGTTGCATCTGGAAACTCTCAAAAAGGGGGCACAGCCATTCTTTTCCGGAAGGGGGTGGACCCCCAGATTCTCTACACGAAGCTCTGCCCGGAGGGCCGGTTCATTGCTGTGAAATGCCTTCTACTTGGGGAACTCTACTCCGTTGTGTCGATATATGTTCCTAATTCGGCTCAAGCCGCCTTCTACGAGGCCCTATGCGCTGCTCTCCCCTCCTTCCTAGAAGGCCAAGTTATCATTGGGGGCGACTTCAACGGAGTGCCGGACCCTACAATAGACAAGTCCCAACCCCCATCATCTGGGGACTTCACCTTAGCTTTGGCACTACTACAGCTATTCAGGACTCTGGATGTGGTAGACGCGTGGTGGGTTCTCCACCCCTCCGAAAAAGACTTTTCATTCTACTCCCACGTCCACAGAACATTTTCAAGGATCGATCTCCTTCTGGTCTCCCCCCAAATTCTCTCATTCACCAACGAGGTCTCCATAGGCCCACGGATTCAGTCAGACCATGGTCCAGTATCCTTGGAAATCCGAATCCAGGGCCCTCCCCACCCAGCCCGACGTAGATGGACACTCTATGATCCAATTCTCAACGAAATGCCGCTTAGGGACTCGATCGCCACCACAATCAAGAACTTCTTTCTGGAAAACCCTGTAACAGACACATCGCCCGCCAACACTTAGGTGCTATGGAAGCGGTCGTGAGGGGGGAGTTAATAGCAAGGGGAGTTGCCTTCCACAAAGCCAGGCATCAAACCCGCGTGACCCTTGAAGACCACCTCCGGAAGGCGGAGCAAACTCATAAAGAAAAAGGATGGTCCCCGAGAACCCAACGAGCCGTTCGCATGGCACAGAAGAAGATTGAGGCCCACTACGCCGAACACACAGCACACCAAATGGCCAAGGCCAAGCAATTCTATTACGCCAAAAACAAAGCAAATAAGCTACTGGTGGCCAAACTAGCCAAAGCAAAACGAAACACCACGGTTATTGGGCTCTGAGACACACATGGTTGAATCCAATATGCAGAACAAGACAAACAACGCCTGGCAGCTGAACATCTGAAACAGATAATGACCGCTCCACCACGGGACGTGAGCGAACAAAGGGAATATCTTTGCAAAGCAGCACTCCCTTTGAATCCCGACGCCATGCGAGACCTCCTGGATGCACCAATCTCTACTGAGGAGGTAGATGAGGCTATAAAATCGCTTAAATCACGTGTGCCAGGCCCAGATGGCTACACAACCAGGTTCTTCAGGGTTTTCAAGCACCAACTACTCGCCCCACTGGTACAGCTGTTCAACTCCTTTAGAGAGACTGGCGTGATAACGCCCTCCATGCAAGAGTCAATCACCATCCTGCTCCCCAAACCTGGAGGCGACCCGAGATATCCAGCATCATATAGACCCATCGCCCTCCTCAACATTGACGCCAATATCTACTCTAAAATTCTGGCGAATCGACTAGCTCACATCCTCCTGGATATAATTCAGCCCGACCAGTGCGGCTTTCTGAAGAACCGATCTACGGCGGACAATATCCGCAGAGCTCTGAATTTGGTGGATCTAGCCACACGTGGAGAAAGAGGGATGGCACTCATGGCACTGGACGCAACCAAGGCGTTTGATAAGGTGGACTGGACATTTATGAGGCTTACCCTAGAGTCATTTGGATTTGGGCCTGAATTCCACACGATGATTCTAGCCAACTACAAAGCACCCAGAACCCTACTTAGAATCAATGGCAATCTCTCGCGCCCCATCACGCTGACCTGCGGAATGAGACAGGATGTCCACTGTCCCCACTCCTATTTGCCCTGATCATGGAGCCCTTTGCCCAAAGGATTAAGCTGAACCACTCAATTAAGGGGCTCCAAGTAGGGCCCTCACACCATAAACTGGCCCTCTACGCGGACGATGTCCTTTTAACTATCACTGACCCCCGCAGTTCCTTGGCACACGCCTTGGCCGAACTAAACAACTATCGAAGGGTCACAGGCTTCACTATTAACTTCAATAAATCAGCAGCGCTGGGAATAAGGATTTCACAGAGAGAGCGATAAGACCGAATTCCAATGTGCCCGATCCAAAGGAAAACGAAGGCTATCAACTACTTGGGGGTCCAGATTCCGGCTAAACCGACAGATGTCTACCGCATGAACTTCCCTCCGCTCTTCCGAGAACTGGAGTCCGACCTGAAGTGCTGGGCATCCCAGGAGATCTCCCTGATGGGCAGGATCACAGCATGTAAAATGAGCCTGCTTCCAAGATTTCTGTATACATGTTCAACCCTCCCAGTGATGATCCCAACCCCTGCACTTCAGAACCTACAGAGGAAAATGCTGCAATTCATCTGGAGGGGGAAAAAAGCCAGAATACCAAGAGACTCGATGATGGGGAATGCAAGACTTGGCGGCCTGTGGGTCCCTGACCTCCAGAAATACCAGATAGCAGCCCAACTAGCGTGCACCCAAGCATGGCAAACAATTAACAATCGCCCTAGAAGGGTGGACATGGAACAATCGCGCCTATCCCTTCCCCTACGCTCCCTTCCCCACATCCCACCGGCGACCAGACGACCATGGCAGGAGCTACTACTGACCACCAGGCACACTGTTGCCATATGGAATAAGACGCTGAAGCAGAAGAAAATCCCGAAGGGACTTAACCCCTCATCCCCGGTCTTCCTGAACCTTGCCTTTTCCCTGGGAACAGCTCCCAAAAACTTCAAAAACAGGATCGCGGGAAGATTGGAGACCATAGGACAACTCTTCGAGGGAGGACAACTACTCTCTTACGAACAATGTAAAGATGGCTTCCACCTTCAAGAAACAGATAGGTTCACTTACCTCCAACTGCGGCACTGGTGTTCCCACTCAGATACGCCAAGCAGCAACCCGCCTTCCCACACCCATAGAATTTACTCTAAAAGACCTCCCACTCCGAGGTAAAATCTCAACATTATATAAGCTTCTACAAAAAGACTTTCTCACCTCCAAATCCCAGGCCATGGCACAGTGGGAGGCAGACCTGGGACATCCCATAGAGGACCAAGCCTGGGTGGACACCTGGACCCGCACCCAGTCAGCATCCACCTGTGTTACAAATAGAGAATGCGCCCACAAAATCTTACTACACTGGTACTACCCCCCTTTATGACTACACCACATGAATCATTCGGTGGACCCGGCCTGCTGGAGACGATATGGCCAAGTAGGATCCTTTTTCCACATGTGGTGGACTTGTCCCAAGGCCCAGAACCTGTGGAAAGAATGCCTAGCGGTCATTGCAGAAATCATGCACATTACACTCCCACTAGAGCCCAAACCTATTCTCTTGGGCGCCCCGGTCCCAGGGATTTACCCACGCACAGGCCCTAAAGATAAACTGCTGTCTCAATGCCTGTTGGCGGGTAGAATAGTGGTGGCCCGCACATGGAAGTCGGTGGAAGGCCCACTCCTGCCCTTGTGTTGGGTGAAACTGTGGGATGTACTTATCGCGGAGAAGGTGACCGCGGCCAGAGCAGGCCTTCTCCACCGCTTCCAGAACATTTGGAACCCGGTCCTCGAATTTGATCGAGACTTTCCAGCATTGACATACAAACCTCAGCTGTCCAGGAGGGTCCTAGAGAGCTGGCCCGCCCCACAGGGACAGGAACAGGAGGAAGGGGAATGAACTAGGGGATGAACTCAGGGAGGGGGGGTGAGCAGTACTCTCCTGTAATAATGCATACTGAATGTTGACCGCAAGTGCATGTAATGTTTTCCTGCCTTGTTCAAAAATAAACATATTTAAAAAAAAATAATAATAATAAAGTTCATGTCCCTCATGCAGTCCCTACAAATGGGCTCAATTCTCCGGGGCATTATTAAGGACATGCTGCCTCCGGCTCCGCCGGCGCAACCCACACCAGCACAGCCCATGCCTCCTCCTCTGGCTCCATTACTGCAGCAGCCCAGTCCCGAGCTACCCCGGTACAAGTCCAGACCCTCTCCACGGAGGACCTCCGGAAGCCAATGGGCACCACCCCTCCGGTGTCAGAGGACCAGCAGGACACAGACTAGGAGAAGCAGGATACTCCCTCATCAGCAAAAGCCTTTCATGACCGTATTGCCGGCCTGTCGGTACCTGGGTATCCCCCAGCCACAGAAGGAGCACCCCGAAGCAGGAGTTCTAGCAGAGGTCGTGAACATCCGGGTGGAAGCTAGGGCTGGCATACCCCTACAAAGTAATGTGGAGGCCTTGGCCAAAAAGGGCTAGCTCAAGCCCCAGTCCACGGAACTCATTAACAAGAAGCTGGATGCTAGATTCGGACAAACCGAGGGGGACGGCAATACTGCTCTCTACACACCTGCAGCCTCTCATCAGTAATCGCTGCTGCATCCATGTATGCCAAGCCCTAGGCCTCATCATCCAGTACCCCCATGACAGCCCTCTTGAACAAGGAAGAAAAGATCCTCGAATCATACGACAAGTAGGTCTACTCAAATGCTGGGCTGCACCTCCAGGCAGGCGAACGCAGATGCTATCATTCTCCAGCATGGGGTCTGGCATGGATTCACATGCTCATGAATATTCCCTGTCGTCAGGCTGGGAATCCTCGGTAAAGAAAAAATCGGTATCAGTTTCGTTTCTGATCTGTCTTCCTTAGTAGTAACCAATTACTGGTCTCTGGGTCATACTGCCCCCAGCCAATGACTGCCCTCTCCCTAAGCCCCGCCCCTGGCAGCCATCCTCCGATTTTTACCACACGTTCAAGTGTTGGGAGTCCTCGTGCTATAGCCCTCAAGCTTTTACTGTGTTTTGCGCTTTTTCAAAGAGATTGATCTCATTTTTCGCTTTAATCAGGCCTCAAGCTCCACCGTTTCTACTTCCGATCAACGGAGACCCGTTTCGGATTTATCTACGCCCCTCAAGGGTGAAGTTTTCGCCGAGTTACGCTTCTTGGAGGATTCCAGAAGTTTCTGAGGCCTACCTCGAGGACGTGAAGAACATGGCCCGGAGAAGGGAAGCTCGACTCCCGGCAAACTGTTCATGATCTGCCGTGGATGCAACCTACAAACTGTGTTCAAGGAGGACGAGCATTTAAAATGCCTTTACTACCTCCACGAGGACAAAACGCACGTGGAGAAGGACTGTGTGTTTTGTATGAACATGTTGGATCGGACTATGAGGGATCGTCGGACCGGTCTCTCCAACTGGCTGGAAGGCAAGAGCCCAGCAGGTGAGAAGAAGAAGAAGAAGTCCGAGCGATCTTCTAAGTCCTGTGAGGGCGCACTGGCGACGGGGGCCCAACAGAAGGCAAAGCACTGTGAGTCCGTGGGCACCGGGAGCGCCGAACTGTTGGGCTCCTCGGCTGCCAGGCAGGGCGCACCTTCACTGACGCCATCAACTGCGAGCCAACGTTCTGGCTCGGGGAGAAAATCCGAGAACACGGCTAAGCTTCTGGAGAGGCCCCGGTCGATCTCGAAGGATCAGGCCGAAGGGGACCTCCCGTCTCCGATTCCTCTAGTGTCTCCTCCCGACGAAATTGGCTCCTTCCACGCCATGATTGCCAGGGCATCCAAGCTTTTTCTACTCTGCCCTGAAGAAAAGAAGAAGGAAGGCTTCCTGTACCAACAGCGCGAGGCCAAGAGGAAGACGGTCCTCGCGGTGCCGTTGCTGTATGACATCTGGGACTTCAACTTCCCCACCGGATGGCGAGGGAAAGAAACTAGATGCCATGGGACGACGAGTCATCTCGTCGGCGGCGATGTCGATTAAGGCGGCCAACGCCCTAGCGATTGTGGCCCACTATGACAGGGAGTTGCAGTACAAGATCGGCACCCTGTTGGACTTCCTCCCAGACGACAAGAGGGCAGAGGCCCTGGCGATCCTACAGGAGGGTGAGGTGGTGTCGGACCACGCCATAACTGTGACCACGGACTTTGCCGACACCGGTTTCCACCAGTTGGGCACCGGCGTTTGCCTTCGACGGCGGGGGTGGCTCAAGGCGACGGATTTCCACCAAGACGTGCAAGCCAAGTTTTTGGACATGCCTTTCGACGGGAACAATCTGCTCGGAAAGACAGTGGATGAGTCACTGCAGGCCATCAAGACCGACACGGAGACTGCTCGGGCCTTGGGAGTTCTGCAGCAACGGCGTCTGCCCTTTCGGAACTCCTGAGGCAAGCAAGGTGCCTCCAAAGGATTCGGCGGCGGCTCCTCGACCTACCGTCAGGAGGCCCGCTCCTTGTCACAAGAAGCCTACAGGGGACGAGGCAGTCAGGTGGATCTCGCCGTTGTCGCCAGGGAGGCCAAGGCGGCAAGGCTGCTTCCAAGCAAGACTGCGACGAGCCCCCACCGAAGCACCCCGGTGGGAGGCCGGCTAACGAAGTTCGTCAGCGTGTGGGAGTCCATCTCTACCAACCGTTGGGTGCTGGATGCCCTGGCCCACGGGCACACTCTGGAATTTCTAAAGAAGTGCCCCCAAATTCCTCCCGTGGCCAGGAAGGAAAACCACATCCCTCAACTGCTGTTAGAGGTAAGGGCGATGCTCAAGAAAGGAGCCATCAAGCTTGTCCCAAAGAGGCTCCGGGGCTCCGTACTCCAGATACTTCCTCGTCAGAAAGAAGACAGGAGGTTGGCGTCTTATCCTGGACTTGCGTCGGCTAAACAAATACATCAAGGCACAGAAGTTCCGGATGGTCACTCTCCAGCACGTGCTAGGCCAGCTGGAGAAAGGCAACTTCCTATCATCGTTGGATTTGGAGGATACGCATTTTTACATCCCCATCCTAAAAGGACACCAAATGTTTCTCAGGTTTGTAGTCCAAGGGCGCCACTACCAGTTCAAGGCCCTCCCATTCGGATTGAAGTCGGCGCCCAGGGTGTTCACCAAGTGCCTAGCACCAGTGGCGGCGCGGCTGCGCCTGCAGGGGATCCACGTCTACCCCTACCTGGACAACTGACTTATCCGAGCAGGGACAAGGGAACTTGCCGTCGAACACACAGCAAAGACCGTCCGGCTGCTCACGGACCTTGGATTCTCCATCAACTTCCCCAAATCCCACCTGGTTCCGTCGCAGGTCGCGCTGTTTCTGGGAGCCAAGCTCGATAAAGTAGCGGAGTAGGCCTTGCCGTCGGAGGAAAGAACGCAGCCCATCCTGGGCAAGGTACAGCGTCTGCTGGCCACGGACGTGGCTGGAGTGAGGTCTATCGAGTCCCTTCTCGGGATGATGTCCTCTTGCATCTATCTGGTGCGCCTGTGCAGGCTTCGGATGTGTCCTCTGCAGGAGTTCCTCGACGCCCGTTGGATGCAAGCGACGGGCAGCTTCGAGGACAAGATCTCGCTCGACAAAGTATTCCGCCAAGCAATTCGATGGTGGGGCACCCGCGCGCATCTCGCAGTGGGCACGGACCTTCAGACCCCAGGATACCAGGTGACAGTGACGACGGATGCCTCCCTGGAGGGGTGGGGAGCGCACACCTGAGACTTCACGCGAGAGGCCTGTGGCTCCCGGAGGAGAGGCCGCTGCACATTAACCAACTGGAGCTCCGAGCAGTGTTCTGGGCCCTCAAGTCATTCCTCCCGTCCCTCAAGGGCAAGGTGGTGAGGATCTTCACCGACAACACCACCACGATGTTCTGCATCCGGAAGCAGGGAGGAACCAGATCCCCCAGCCCTGTCCAAGGAATCCCAGGATCTGTGGCACTGGGCCGTTGCCCAGGGGATGTTTCTGGTACCTTTTCATCTAGCAGGGATAAAAAAAACATTGCCGACTCACTCAGCAGGGAGATGCGCTCGTGCCACGAGTGGGAACTACGCCAGGATCAAGTGGATCAACTCTTCTGGCGATGGGGAAAACACCAAATCGACCTGTTCGCAACGGCGACAAGCTCCAAGTGCCAGAGGTTCTCCAGCAGGTTCCCCCAGCCGATGACCATGGGCGATGCTTTCTCGTTCCCCTGGGACGGCCTGTTCCTGTATGCGTTCCCGCCGTTGCTGTTGCTGCTCAGGCTCATCAACCAACTCAAGAGGTCCCGGTGCAGGATGATCCTCGTCGCACCGAGGTGGCCGAGGCAGATATGGTTCCCGGACCTTCTCGACTTGTCAGTGTCCCCACCAGTCAAACTGTCGACGGACGCAGATCTTCTCTCCAGAGAAAGAGGCGCCATTCTTCATCACGACCAGGAGTCGCTGAACTTGGAGGCCTGGCTCCTGCAGCACTAGAGTTTGGAGGGTACGATATCCCGGCTGACTGCAGAGAGGTTCTGGCAAAGGCCAGGACGTCCTCAACTCTCAAGTGCTACGGACACAAGTGGAAGAGGTTCTCTGTCTGGTGCTGTGCACAGAAGATTAACCCTCTACGGATTACAGCCCCTCAAGTGCTACCGTACTTACTGTCGCTGGCCGAAGCTGGACTAGCTCACGCTTTCATCAAGATACATCTGGCAGCGATTTCCCGATACACCAGAACTGCAGGACGATCGTCCCTGTGGTCTCATCGCCTGGTGAAGGAGTTTATGAAAGGACTGTTCCGATCGTTCCTGCCGGTGAAGGCTCCAGCCCTGGCGTGGAAGCTCAACGTGGTGCTGACCAGGCTCATGGGCCCGCCATTCGAGCCCTTGCATTCGGCTCCGTTGAAGTTCCTGTCATGGAAGACAGCGTTCCTTGTGGCCATCACCTCTGCACGACGCGTTTGAGAGATTCAGGCCCTTTCCTGCAAGCCTCCATACTTGACTTACCACGAGACGAGGGTGGTGCTGAGGACGCACCCCTCCTTCATGCCCAAGGTGCCGTCGGACTTCCATCTCAACAAGCCCTTGGTGTTACCGGTCTTTTTCCCATCGCCTTCGTCACCAGCTGAGAGGACTTTGCACTCGCTGGATGTAGCTAGAGAGCTGAAATTCTACGTGGACCGAACGAAGAGTTTTCGGAAGACATCACAGCTGTTTGTGAACTTTGGACCTGTGAACCAAGGGAAGGCTCTCTCGAAGACTTCCATTTCCAGATGGCTCTCCGGCTTCATCATGCACTGTCATCGGTTGGCAAACCGACCGTTGCCCAGCCGTCCGAGAGCCCATTCGACCAGAGCGATCGCTGCTACCACAACTTTCTTGTCTGGTGTGCCCCTGCTGGACATCTGTAGGGCTGCTACGTGGAGGTCGACGCACACCTCCACGAGATTCTACTGCGTCGACCGGGATTCCAGGGAGGAGTCCAGAGTCGGCCAGGCAGTGCTGCGCAATCTGTTCGCTTAAGGTGATCCTGGTGAGGAGGTAAGAGATGCTTAATGTTGAGTTTTATGTAATGCTTAATGTTGAGCCTTGCCACCTCCCGTGGTTGTGCATGTGTGTACTGCTAAGTATTATTATATTCATGAGCATGTGAATCCCTGCCAGACCCCATGCTGGAGAAGGAACAAGTTACTTACCTGTAACTGTTGTTCTCCAGCATGGGTCTGGCATGGATTCACATGCAAACCCTCCCTCCTTCCCCTCTGCGGCTCTTCACTTGGTCATACTGCCACTTTAGGTGCTACCAAATCTGAGGATGGCTGCCAGGGGCGAGGCTTAGGGAGAGGGCAGTCATTGGCTGGGGGGGGGTAGTATGACCCAGCGACCAGTGATTGGTTACTACTAAGAAAGACAGATCAGAAACTAAACTGATACTGATTTTTTCTTTACCAATGATTCCCAGCCTGATGACAGGGAATATTCATGAGCATGTGAATCCATGCCAGACACCAACAGTTACAGGTAAGTAACTTGTTCCTCGCTGCGGCTAATCAACGTCTGTGGAGGGAGATTGCATATTTCCTGCCTGACATCCCCAAGGACAAGCATGCCTCTTTCAAAGCGGGCCTAGCCGAGGCCAAAATTGTGGCGCAGATCATAATGGAGGCATTCGTGGGTCACATAGACATGGTCAACAGGACAATCTGTCTGGCAACAGACATGAGGAGGATGGCCTCACTTTAGGCTACCAGGTTCAACCCGGATGTGCAGGACAGAATCTTGGACCTTCCGTTTGAGGGGGTGATCTTTCACTCCTCCACTGATGAGCTTGATAAGAAGAAGAGCAGCTCCAAGACTGCAAAGTCTCTGGCCATCCTCACAAAACCGGCGCCTAAATCATTCTCATGGGCACATTCCTGCTCAGACAAGGGGCATTTATTTGGAGGCTTGCGGGGAGGTTGCAGTTACCTCTTCCTTATCCCCCTCCGGTTTCCCCTCCCCTCGCACAGATCGGTACACCATCACTGCTAGCTCTTGTAGAGAACAAATCAGTCGAGTAAGTCCGCCCTCTACCAGCAGGGACAGGGCTTTTACTCCTGCAACTTTGCTATCCAGAAGAAGAACCAGGCGGGCCTGCTTTGGTGTTGGATCTATCTTCCCTGAACCTTTACCTACATGTGCAGAAGTTCAAGATGGTGATGCCAGCGTTCTTTGTCGAGCCACTGTGTGAGGGAGACTGGATGTGTTCCCTGGACCTGAAGGACGCGTATCTCCACATTCCCATTTTGCAGCCTTTCCGGGCCTTCCTCAGGTTCCGGGTCATGAGCCTGCATTTTCAGTACTCGGCTCCAGGAGTTTTCATGAGGCCCATGAATATGATGGATGCTCTCCTCAGGTCCGAGCGGCGTCATGTCTACCTGTACCTTGACGACTGCCTACTCAGGAGTACTTCTCCGTAGAAGGTTCGGGACTCGGCAGACAGACTCATGTCTACCCTATTCGACCTGAGCTTCTCGAAAACTACCAAAAGTCTCAGGTCAATCCTACGCAGACGCTAGTGTTTCTTGGCCTGGTGTGGGACACAGCAGCAGAGGGTTTTCCCCATGGGGGACAAGGTGACAGCGATTCGATCGGCGGTCTCCCATTTTCACAGCTTGTCAATCACCACAGCCTGGTTGTATCAACACCTTATGGGCGCACTGGTGGTATATCTACTGGCGGTCCCATACACCAGACTCTGCATGAGGAGGCTCCAGTTGAACTTTGCAGATTCTTGGGATCAGGAATCGGGGCATCAGTGGGCCCAACCTCCACCCTGCAACACCTGGACCACGACCTTAGATGGTGTCAACAGGAAGAAAACAATATTGTGGGCAGACCCTTCCAGCCACCTCCCGTAGAGTACACAATTACCACCGATTGCTCACTCCAGAGGTGGGGAGCCACCCTGGGAGCCCACTTCGTTGACTTTCGGTAGGCATTCTTTAGTGTCTGTTGAAAAAAATAAAGAAGATATGGGTTGGGGACAGACTAATTTGCCTGCCCGCTGTCAATTATGAGTGGCAGCTGAACGGGAGAGTCCTCCCCGAACTATTCAGCAGATGGCGTCACCCAACAACAGGCCTGTTTGCGACAGCACAAAATCTGACGTATCAACAGTTCGTGTCCTGGGGAGGAAGGGGATGCAACTCTCTCGGGGATGCATTCAAGATTCCCTGGTACGGGATGTGGGCGTTTGCATTCCCTCCCACACCTCTCGTGCACAAGGTAGTGAGCAAGATCAGCAACTCCAGGAACCTCAGGATTATCATTGTGGCGCCTTACTGGCCGGCGTGCCCATGGTTCTCTGACATGAGGCAGATGTCTCTTCAGCCAGAAATTCTCCTCCTCCCTCCCCCCGGGAAGTGCTCTCTACTAGCGCAGCAGGGAGACGCAGTTATACACCCCTTTCCAGAGGGCTAGCCCTAGCAGCCTGGTTCCTGAGCAGCTAACTCCCCAGCACCTTCAGTTGTCCAGCATCTATCTGGAGAGCCTTCATAAGGCTAGGAGCCTAGCTACAACCAAGCAGTACAAAAGCAAATGGGCAAGATTCTGCTTTTGGGCTAAGTAACATGGGGTGAACCCACTGACATCCACCCTCGACCAAGTCTTGTCATTTTCGGCCTATCTCGCCAGGTCTGGCATCCAGGTTCATACCTGCAGAACGTACCTGGCCGCTATTGTTGCTTATAGTAACTCTGACTTTCTTGTCCTGTCGTCAGCTAATCCTGTAGTAAAGAGGCACCTCACAGGACTGACCAGTCTGTACCCCTCGGTGAAGCACCCTCATCCCCTTTGGGACCTTAATGTAGTCTTAAGCGTTATAGCACATAAACCATTTGAATCCATGACCACAGCAGACAAGACACCCCTGCTGGTTGGGCTTACATCAGCTCTCAGAGTAAGCTGGATACAGGCGTTAGTCGCCTCAGAGCCATAACCTAGATTTCACAAGGACAATGTCGTGCTCCGCACATAACCCAAATTCCTTCCAAAGGTGGTTGCATCCTCCATATCAATGAGGAGATTGTGCTCTCCACATTCTTCCCAGACCCCAAGGAAGAGGCAGAGAAAACACCCCACTGCCTGGATGTCAGGAGGGCATTGAAATTCTATCTAGATGGAACAAAGGGCATCAGCGAGACAGACGCACTGTTTCTAACATTCGGAGGCTCTAGGCCCGGGCAGCAGACCTCCAAGGCATCCATAGCTCGATGGATGGCAGCGGCTATCTAGGAGGCACACAAGGTGCAACGTAAGGATCTGCCGCAGGGCATGCATGCACATGCTGTGAGAGCTAAGGGGACCGACCGTAGTCGCTTTCCAGCGCCACGTTCCCTGGTAGGTGATCAACAGGGCGGCAACATGGGCCACGACTTTGGCCTTTTTCAAGCACCACTGCTTGAATACCAGTGCCAAGGCTGATGCAGCATTTGGCCAAGCAGTGCTGCGTAATCTATTTGCCTAGAAGGTCAGGCTCTCCTCCCTAGGGCATTGTTATTGTGTCAGTTGTAATCGCCCATACAGGATGGAGGAAAGGGGACGGGATGGAGGAGTAATTAAGTGCTACTCACCAGAGTGACTAACGTACCCTTTCCTCCATACACCCCACCATCCATCCCCCTATAATAAGACCAGTAGGGTTGTTAAAATATAATACAGCTGATGCTTCAAAGGGGGACTGATGTGTGGCACCGGTGTGTGGGTTTAGGGGAGCCTGCACTCCGTGGGCCGCGCCCTGCGTGCCAGGTAATTTGAAGGGCAAATGTCTTTTTCTGGTGGAAAAGAGGTTCTGTTCCCAACCCTCACGAGGGACGCTCTTACAGGATGGAGGAAAGGGGACTATGGACTAGGAGTACGTTAGTCACTCCGGTGAGTAACACTTAATTTAGTCTACTTTCCATTCCATGTGCGGATTAACCCATATACTGGTCTCCCTGCACTTCAGCCTTTTTGGGGACTCTGTGTCTCACCTCTGGTTTTTACTGTCCACCGTGTATTTCAGATGCTCTACGGCATGCCTGAAATATAATGCACTCTACCCAAACCAGATATTTACAAAGCTCCAGCCTGTGTGAAACCGGGCTGGTGCTTTCAGTAGACCTGTAAGATTTCCATTTTATTATTCAAATGATATTACTTTTAGAACCTTAGGAATATTGCCAGGGACAAATGAGATTAGGACCATTCAGTAGGGGGTTGAACCCATTCTGTGGTTGATTGCACAGCCCTGTCCTTAGTGCTTACAGGTTAGGCAGTCTAGTCTGGACAGACATCTAGGTCACCTGCACACCCTCTGACTAGTCAACAACTCCGGGTTGGTAATTCGGGCACTGGTTCTATCCACTTGACCTGAATAAACACTCTAATTACCTTATGTTGCTGTCTGTTCCTCCTTCCCAGTCACTCTGGGGGTCATTGTAAATGTTCCCCCTTTTAAACATAAACCGGCCTCAGCACCGAGGGGCGTGAACATAACATTGTACATCACATGGGTAACATCTCATCTGTCAGTATCCACTGTATCTCATGCACACAGACACTTAACTGATGAACACATTGAGTTCTGTTGTTGCAGGGGATGGCGATATCAATAGAGCACAGCAGAGAGTTCATTAGGAAATTAACTGGAGTTATTATACCAATTAAAATAAAAGCAAAAAAAGACCACTGAGAAAGAGGTGTGAGCAATGTCAATAGTCAGTATTTGTGTAATAATATGATTAATAATAAAAGTTGGTTTAAATCATTTCCAGGTGAAAAGGGAGATGTTTGGGGGGTGCAGTGGGGAGACGACCCAGGACTAGGTATGTTGAAATGTATGTATTTATGTTACACACCAAGTTGTGACCTTTCTATACCTGTTATGCAAAACTTAATAAAAGTAGTTTTTTAAAAAAAAAACAATTTCCAGGTGATAATGCATTTTTTATAAGCATTACTGAAGGCTTACTATTTAATGCATACATAACATGGTGTGAGGCTCTGTTCTCAGCTCTCAACCCATACAGAGCAACCGGCAAGTCACCAAGCTCCTCCCCAAACCCACAACTGCAACCACTCACCTCTGTTTGTTAAAGGGCCTCTCTAACTTAAAGCTTTTTGCAATAGTTCCGTGGCCCCTCTGTAAAAATTGTGATTTCAGATCATCATTTAAACCATTCATTTTAACACGTTTGCTATCTTTGGCCAGATATATTGAAATCGTTGTTAACCAGCACTGTATTAACTGGTACCTCCATTGTCTGTAATAGTAACAATTCTGGTTAATGAAATGCTGTAAAACCATATTTTGAAGCAGGATAATGGAGCAAACAGTCCAGGAAGCTTGGTTATCAAGCATTTTCGGACAACTGACAATTAGTGAATAGGAACTTTTGGTTATCAGGCACCATTGGCTTTTCAATAGTGCTGAATAATCAAGTTTTTACTGTATATGATTTTTATACATTCCCAGCGGAAAGTAACTTAATAAGCGTGATATCTGAAATGCTTTGAGCCTTTGTGGGGAAAAAGCCATTCATAATGCCCGCTCGTAGACATACACCAAGAATGAGATACCGGCACAACGCTATTTTGGCAGTTTAATCATTCAGAATGTGTTAAAACGGAGAGCAAAACGACAGCAAAAGCTTTGTCCATAATTCTGCCTTCTCGTCACAAAGTCTTCATATTTATACATATTGACCAGCAGGATTACATGACACATGGTAACCATAAAAACAAGCACAGTGAACATAATATGCAGAAGACCTATTCTTAGCACATGTTTGTCAGCCATCCACTTGGTTTGTGGCTTCACAGTATGGAATGTGTGTCTGCAAGCTAGGCCAACAGAATTAGCCCGCCGAATGTATTCCTGTTTTTCCTGCGACACGCTGAACTGCTTGTTTACTTTAGCAGTACTTAATGCAGCATTGGGCCTCATTACGAGTCCGGCGGTAACCGCAGCGGTAAAACCGCCTGGTTACCGCCGGACTCGTATTACCATTCCGCCTCCGTGATTCCCGGAATTACCGAGGCATTACAACCCCGGTTTCCCGGGAATCACGGAGGCGGAATGGTGTTAATCCCCATTCCCATTGAGTCCTACAGGACTCAATGGGAATGGGGATCATGGAAACACCGGCAGCATCTCGTAATGCTGCCGGTGTTTCCTCGTCCGCCTGCAGGCGGGCGGTGTTAAACCCGCCAGGTCAGACCTGGCGGGAACATCACCTCCCACCTGCAGGAATTGTGATCGCCACCATTGTTTCCATACCGGGCAATTTGTAATGAGGCCCATTATCTTTTAAGGCCAATGCTTCTACCCATTTGCTAAACATGCATACTATCACTAACACATTTTTTTCCTTGACATGGTGGCAATTCAATAAAATCCATTTGTAACGTTTGAAAGGGATATTCAGGTGGCCGAAAAATGTCTCTTTGGAGCTCCCTCACTCTTCCCAGTGTTATAGGGCGCACATACTAAAACAGTTTTTTACAAAAAGCATCCGTTACTGGTCTTAGCTTAGTGTTACTCACACTGTAGTGAGCAACTTGTACAATCCCTCTGCACCTACATGAGACGGGCCATGAGCATAGGACAACATTAAAGGTAAATACATATGTAGTAATTTGCATTTTCTCCAGCATTGGATCACATGCTTAGAATATTCCCCGTCGACAGACTGGGAACCCTCGGTAAGCTTATAAAGCCTTTTCCTGTAGGAAAACGTTTGACACTTTTGTGCCACGCACGCACGCCCTACTAGGACATAGTGGTATAAATTCCCTGCCCCCGCGGGTCCCTTCAGATTTCAACCGTCTCCAAAGTGGGAACACCTTGTGTATTTTCTACTTGGTTAGGTTGTGCTGTTGCGGTTTTTTTCTCCTAATGTCGGGGAAAGCACTGTTCCGCCCGTGCGCTACGTGCGGACTAAAGATGGTGTACGAGGGGGGCGGACATATGGACTGCATTTACTGTCTGCACCCTCATCACTCGGCTAAGTGCGACATATGTAAGGGCTTCTCCCAGAAGACTCTTAAGGATCGGAGTTGCAGACTTGTCACATGGTTGAACGACGGAGCGGGGACATACCCGCCTTCGGAAGTGGGCTCCACACGCAGCACGGCCTCGGTGTCAAAATCTTCAGGGGCCCCGCGCTGCTCATCGTCGTCGGAACCCCTGGTGAAGAAATCGCGACCGGTGGACAAGGAATCGTCAGTAGGCCATTCCAGGGACTCTTCGTCGAAGAGGGCCTCTTCGTCCTCATCTTCAATGAGGAAAGACAAAGACAAATCTAAGTCCTCCTCGGGCGATTGTCATAGATCCACCCTGAGTCGAGAGAAGGAGAAACGCAGGTCGAGTTCAGAAAAAGCGGGAGCAGCGCATAAGCCTACGCGACCTCCACCATCGTTGACGGCTGGGCAGTCGTCAACTACTTCTTTGCCGCTGGCACAGTTGGCATCAACCATTCCTGGATCGCAGGCGACGTCGATGATGGGGCTAGCTATTGCTTCGTCGACGGATATCCCGCAAGAGGCCTGGCGCCCGGAGGTCTACGACCCAGTTTTGCCGGACACACTTCTACAGCAGGAGGCCTTGTCGGTCTCCTGGGGAGACGAGGGCGAAAGGATGGCTGCCCCTGCAGACCTGGGGTTGCAAGTTACCACACCTTTCTCTGGGAGCATTCCGGTTTCTGCCCCCCTGCTCATTCCGCAATCAGTTTTATCATTGGAGGTCTTGTCCACGCTGCAAACGCTGCTGAGGACACTGGATGACAGGCTGCCTTGAACAGCTCCAGCCAAGTCGGACGTCGACGAACCGGGCCCATCTCGCCGCCCACCCCCTTCAACCCCTACAGCAGGGCCTCCGGAAGCAAATCTCTCGGCCCCACACCACGAGGAAGGGGAACTGTTGGACTCGGAATCAGGCAGCAGAGCGTCATCGGTGGTCTCCCTTTCCCCCTCCAGGGATCCGACCTGGGAGTCCGATGCAGAGTTGGAAACCCAGAGGAACCAGGCTCAGCCGTCTTCCCCCGGAGGATATCGGGTCGTTTCACAACATGATGGCCAGGGCCTGCACGGAATTCGGGCTGGCACAGGAAGAAGAAAAGAAGGACTTTTCTTTTCGACCACATGGGTAAAAGGAGAAGGTCAGTGTTTTCAGTGCCCATCCTGGATCATGTGTGGAAGGAAGGTCTTCAAACCATGCATGACCCGTTCTCAGAGCCAGCGATGAAAGGTCACCTAGAGAAGAAATTCAAAGCCCCGGACTCTACTCCCAAGTGCCTTTCCTCACAACCAACACCTGACTCTGTGGTATCGGCAGCGGCAGCGAGAAAGGCAAGGGCTCAGCACAAGTGTACGACCCCCCCGGAAAGTGATGCTAGACAACAGGATGCTTTCGGCAAAAAAGTCCTGTCGGTAGTGAGCAACTTGTACAATCCCTCTGCACCTACATGAGATGGGCCATGAGCATAGGACAACATTAAAGGTAAATACATATGTAGTAATTTGCATTTTCTCTCATCTTGCGTGTCTTGCCAACAACCATCAACGTATTTCCCAGCCTGTTTCCATTCCTCTAATTCTTGGGCAGTTGCCTCAGACTGAATGAGTTTTACAGTCTCTATAGTGTTGTGAAATGTCAGTGTCTTCTTTTCATGCATGGCAGACATACATAAGCGAAACAGAAGACTGAGCAGTTGCTTTGGTAGTCTGATCAGCAGAAGCATCGCCTTTTCCTATATCATCTACTATTGTTTTGTGTGCACTGCATTTAATTATGGCCAATTTCTTTGGTAATGTCAGGGCATTCAGATATTTCAAGATCAAAAAACCATGTTGTATTTTTGTGCCATGTGAAGTCAGGAAGCCTGTTTCAGCCCATAGGTGACCAACATTGTGTGCTACGCCAAAAGCATACTGGCTATCTGTGTAAATGTTTACCATAAGTCCTGCGCGGAGTTCACATGCTCTGGTAAGGGCAATGATTTCAGCTGCCTTGGCAGAATGCTGAAGAATCCTACAGGTTTTAACTATTGTTTTTACGGTTATAATGGCATATGTTGCTCTAGAGGTGCCAATTGGTAATTTAAAACAAGAACCATTCCTCCAGCATGGGGTCTGACATGGATTCACATGCTCATGAATATTCCCCGTCGTCAGGCTGGGAATCCTCGGTAAAGAAAATATCAGTTTCAGTTTCGTTTCTGAACTGTCTTTTTACTAGTAACCAATCACTGGACTCTGGGTCATACTGGCCCCAGCCAATGACTGCCCTCTACCGAAGCCCCTCCTCTGGCAGCCATCTTCAGATTTTTACCGCACGTTCTAGTGTTGGCAGTCCTCGTGCTGTAGCTCTCGAGCTGTTACTGCGTTTTGCTTTTTTTCAAAGAGTTTATTCTTATATTTTTTGTCAATCGAGCCTCAAGCTCCACCGTCTTCACTTCCGATCAATGGGGATCCATTCTCGGAATTTTTCTACGCCCCTCAAGGGCATTTTATCATCGTGTTTCCACTTCTCTGAGGATTCCAGAAGATCTTTGAGGCCTACCCCGCGTGGACATGGCCCAGGACAAGGGAAGCATGATGCCTGTTGGAGCCAAGCTGTTCAGGAGCTGCCCTGGATGCGGCCTTCAGAACGTCTTCAAGGAGGATGAGCACTCTCGGTGCCTCTACTGCCTTCACAACGACAAATCGCACGTGGAGAAGGACTGTGTGTTTTGTAAAAACATGTCCAAACAGACGATGAAGGATCGTCATATTCGACTCGCCAACTGGCTGGAGGGGAAGAGCCCAGCAGCGGGTGAGAAGAGGAAGAAATCCGAGCGGTCTTCTAAGACCTTTTGAGGGCGCTTCGGCGATGGAGGCCCAACAAAAGGCTAAGCACCGTGAGTCCGCGGGCACCGGGAGCGTCGATCGGTCAGGCTCCTCGGCTACCAGGCAGGGCACATTATCACCAACGCTATCAACCACGAGCCAACGCTCTGGCTCGGGGAAAAAGAAATCGGAGAACCTGGGTAAGCTTCGAGAGAAGTCCCGGTCAATCCCGATGGATTCAGCCGAGGGGGAGCGAGGCGGTGTCCCTCCCCCCAAGGTGAAGGCCTCAGGCACGCCCAGGGTCGTGAAGGCCCTGATTTACCCGGCTAAGGCCTCGATTGAGGGAGTCGTGGCGGCCCTGCAAAACCTGCGGTTGCTTCCCAAGTGGAGACGACTTCAGGGGCTAGAGTTTCCCTGCCACCACGGAGGGAATAATCTTTTCTGCCTATCGAGAAGACCCCCATGAAACCCAGCAGGAGAAAGAAGAGGTGGGCACGATAGCCTTAACGGACACGGATACCACCTCTGAGGATGAGTTGACTAGCGTCCAAAGGATCCTGGACAAGAAGTTTGAGGAATCCAGGACCCATGGGAAGGATCCCGACGAGGAGAGCAACGAGGGGGCCGACGAGGAAGATAGGCCCTCGGAGGACCCCGTGCCCCAACGGTCGGTCCCGTTGCCATCGGCCGACCCAGCGGGGGCCGGTCCGTCGGGGAGCCTGCCTAACAAGCGGAGACGAGTCCATCCTCCTACCCCCATCCAGCCTTCACCCCTATCCCCTCCTGAGCGGGATGAGATGGGAACAGAGATGGCAACGACGGGGACGGACGACGACGGTGGTAACAATGGAATGGACCTCCCTTCACCACCTCCTCGGGCCTCCCCCCCTGACGAAATTGGCTCCTTCCACGCCATGATCACCAGGGCATCTGAGCTCTTGCAGCTCTGCCCTGAAGAACAGAAGCAGGAAGGTTTCCTCTACCAACGGCAGGAGGCCAAGAGGAAGACTGTCCTCTCAATCCCATTACTGGATGACATCTGGGATGAAGGGCTGGCGCTCCTGAAGAACCTGTCCACGGCGCCTTCTAGGAGGGACCAGTACGAGAAGTAGTACGGGGTCCCGGACTCCGCCCCTATGTGTTTCCAGGCACAGCCATCCCCAGATTCGGTGGTTTCCGCGGCAGCCAAGAAGAAAGCAGCAGGGGCGACGGCGTCAACTTCAACATCCCCACCGGACAGCGAGGGGAAGAAGCTGGATGCCATGGGATGACGGGTCATCTCGTGGCAACGACGATCAAAGTGGCCAACGCTCTCGCGATCGTGCCTCGCAACGACAGGGAGCTGTGGTTCAAGATCGCTCCCCTGCTAGACTTCCTCCCAGACAACAAGAGGGCTGAGGCCCTGGAGATCCTACAGGAAGGCAAGGTGGCTTCGGACCACGCCATCACGGTGGCCACAGACATCACAGACACTGGCTTTCGTCAGATGGGCAACGGCGTTTGCCTTTGCCGGCGCGGTTGGCTCAAGGCCACTCACTTCCGTCAGGATGTGCAGACTAGGGTTCTGGACATGTCCTTCGACGGGAACAACCTGTTCGGCAAGACAGTGGACGAGTCGCTGCAGGCCATCAAGGCGGACACCGAGACGGCTCGGGCCTTGGGTGTTCTTCAACAGCGACGGCTGTCCATTCGGAGCTCCGGAGGCTAACAAGTTGCCTCCAAAGGATTCGGCAGTGGTTCTCATCATACTGCCAAGCGGGCCCGCTCCTCGTCACAGAAGACCTACAGAGGATGCGGCAAGACAGGAGGATCCTGTTGTCGTCGCCAAGGAACCCAAGGCGGCAAGACCGCGGCATAACAGGACTGAACCGGCCCTGGTGTCGGGCCCCCACCAAAGCACCCCGGTGGGATGCCAGCTGGTGAAATTCATCAGCGTGTAGGAGTCCATCTCCACCGACCGTTGGGTGCTAGATGCCCTGGCCCGTGGGCACACCCTGGAGTTCCGAAAGAGGTGCCCCCGCACTCCACCCGTGGCCAGAAAGGAAAACCACGTCCCACAACTGCTTCTGGAGGTACGAGCGATGTTAAGAAAGGGAGCCATAGAACTTGTCCCAAAGAGGCTTCGGGGCTCCGGAATGTACTCGCGAAACTTCCTTGTCCAAAAGAAGACCGGCGGGTGGTGACCCATTCTGGACCTTCGTCATCTAAACAAGTACATCAAGTCCCAGAAGTTCCGGATGGTCACCCTCCAGCACATGCTGGGACAGCTGGAGGAAGGCGACTTCCTATCATCGCTGGACTTGGAGGATGCCTACTTCCACATCCCCATCCTAAAGGGACATCGAAAATTCCTGCGATTTGTGGTCCAAGAGCGACACTATCAGTTCAAGGCCCTTCCCTTCGGATTGAAGACGGCGCCCAGGGTGTTCACCAAGTGCCTAGCACCAGTGGTGGCGTGGCTGCGCCTGCAGGGGATCCACGTTTACCCCTACCTGGACGATTGGCTCATCTGAGCAAGGTCAAGAGAACTCGCCGTCGATCACACAACGAAGACAGTCCATCTTCTCACAGATTTGGGATTCTCCATCAACTTCGCGAAATCCCACCTGGTACTGTCGCAAGTCACCCTGTTCCTGGGAGCCACGCTCGACAAAGAGGCGCGATTGGCTTCACCATCGGAGGAGAGGACGAAAGCCATCTTGGGCAAGGTACAACGGCTGTTGATCATGGACGTGGCCAGGGGGAGGTCCATCAAGTCCCTGCTTGTTAGGAAAGATTTCGTAATTGTAGGTAATTTTCCTTCCATGTGGCAACCCCTAAACTTTTTGCTGTTGTTTTTCACCTTGTTCTCGACTTTGCCAGAGAAGTGCAGCCTTCTGCCGCACTCCTCTGGGCTTTCGCTCCTTTCTTACAGGGAAACTGACATGCCCTTAAGACAGTCAGTACCGGGGAACGCTGTTTCCCGTAGTTTCTTTTATCATGTTGCGGCTTTCGTGCAACATGACACAAGAGGGCACTGTAAGCTAAGTTACAGCTTTCTTGGGTCTCTAGCCTTCTACAGGCCCTAGATACTTGTTTAGGATTGTATCTGATCGGTGCAAGTGATTCAGGGACGGGAATGGTGGCAGCGATCGTTTCTTGTGTTTTGAGCTCCTTTTGGTGTTCTAAGCGCGTTTCTCGCGCTTAACCCAAAATGGTGGCCTGGCTCCCAAAATGGCCAGACCACGAGGCTCCTTTGTCCTGTCCGCTGACCGTCTTGCTCCCTTCACCTTCCCCAGGTCGAGCCGACCCGGGGCCTTCCTTATTTGGGCATGTACTTTCCCGCGAAACACGGATGCTTTTGCGGGCTTCTACATGTCTTGTGTGTGCCTCCAGGATGTGGGCTGGGATGTCTGGTCCCAATACACATCCTGGGTGCCAGAGAGTCTAGGGTGGTGTGAATGCCTGGGACCACTGTGGTCCGTGATTGGTCCACGAATGGTGTGAGTGTTGATGAGCGGATCTCCCATTGGGTCCCCTCCGTTTTGGCGCGAAGGGAACCGTGGATAAGAGGGTGCTGGAAACACCACTACCATGTCGATCTCCTGAGTTCTCACGAACGAAGGAATACAGGAGCCAAGTATCCTGCAACCAAGAGGCTGGACCGAGGAATCGCTGGTGACCCGCTGAAGGACTTCTCCTCTGCACTGCTGTGCCTTGTGAAACCCTTTTCACCTTTGATCGAACCAGAAGGCCTGTACTGGTACTTCGACCCTTGGAATAGCGAGAACAGCTATTCTCGGCATCTTTACCATCTCCTGCCAGTAAGCCTTCGGAAGCGTCTCTGGGCCATCCAGCTGACTGACCAGCTTACACGGGAGTCTTGCTCTGTAACCGCCGCCAGGTTGTGTAGTATTTCGAGTCCTTGTCACTCTCACACGCTTCGTACACTTGGCGTTCCCAGGTCTAAAGTGAGTAGTGTACATTTGGCTCAGATACACACGGCCGCTCCGTTGCCCTGCTGTGGTAACAAACTGTGCGGGTTTCTTCGATTGGGACGTCTTTTTACTCAACACGACGACGAGGCGTTCCCTGCTCTTCTGAACCTGCCAGCTGCTGAAAATGACGCGGAGAAGCCTGGGTCTGCTTGCATCGGGGACCGGTGAGTAGCATAGCTAGGATCTGGTCGCCCTCCTGCAGGAGCCCATTGCTTTTCCCCGCTGTGTCAAACAGCACCCTTTTCCGTACTCGCGCTCTGCTTCTGCCCACTGTGGAGGCTTCGCTTGAGTCGCGGAACTTGTTCTTCTTCTTTTGTGCACTAAACTGAACTGCCTGATTTCCCTCGAAGAGCTTCTCCTTTTGCCCGTTGGCACCAGCGTGTGCAAGTACTTTTGAGCACAAGGCTCCACTCTTCGCAGGGCTCGGACTTCCATCTAGTTAGGTGCCTCTGAAAGCGAACTGGGTCTAAGCATTATTGCGCACTGCCTGTTTTCCCTCCCTTTTAGGTGGACTACACATTTCGTGCATATAACGCTTGAGACTTGTTGTATTTGTATATATATTGTGTTGATATGGTATGTGTTGGTTTACTATCGTTATATTGTGATTTTCTCGCTACGGTCATTGTTTTAAAGGCCTTGAAATAAATGTGTATATATTTTTAATATATACAACTGTTTGGAGTAGTTTGTAAGTGTTCTTGCTTTGTGTGCTCATTGCGGGCTTTCAGTCACCCTCGCCCCTCTTGAGACCTAGTCTTGACTGCCGCGATTGCTACCTTGATTGGTCTGGCTCGTCCAGAGGTTACCCTGTTCCAAGTAATTAGGTTGGCCTTCTGAACTTCTGCGCCACCAGGACAGAGTTCAGAAATCCGTCTTAACACTGCTCGGCATGATGTCCTCGTGCATCTATCTTGTGCACTTAAGCAGGCTGCGGATGTGACCCCTACAGGAGTTCCTCAATGCCCGCTGGCAGCAAGCGGCGGGCAGCTTCAAAGACAGGATCTCTCTCAATGAGACTTTCCAACAAGCGATCCGGTGGTGGGGCAACCGTGCGCACAGCAGGTTTCCCCACCCGGGGAGCATGGGCGATGCCTTCTCATTCCCCTGGGATGGTCTGTTCCTGTATGCGTTCCCCCGTTGCTATTGCCGCTACGACTCATCAGTCAACTCAGACGGTCCCGGTGCAGGATGATCCTCGTCGCACCAGCATGGCCGAGGCAGATCTGGTTCCCGGACCTTCTGGACATGTCAGCATCCCCTCCGGTCAAACTTCCGATGGACGCGGATCTTCTAGCCAGGGAAGGAGGTGCCATCCTCCATGACGACCCAGGATCATTAGCTCCTGCAGCACTAGAGTTTGGAGGGTACGATATCCTGGCGGACTGCAAGGAGGTACTTGCAAAGGCCAGGGCGTCCTTGACTCTCAAGTGCTATGGACACAAATGGAAGAGGTTCTCTGTTTGGTATCGTGCACAGAAGATTAACCCTCTACAGATTATGGCCCCTCAAGTGCTGCCGTACTTGCTATCGCTGGCCAAGGCGGGGCTGGCACATGCCTCCATCAAGATTCATCTGGCAGCTATCTCCCGCTAGACCAGAACTTCGGGACGATCATCTCTGTGGTCCCATCGCCTGGTGAAGGAATTCATGAAAGGACTGTTCCGATCGTTCCCGCCGGTGAAGGTCCCGGCTCCGGCATGGGAGCTCAACCTACTGCTGGCCAGACTCATGGGGCCTCCATTTGAGCCTCTGCATGCGGCACCGTTGAAGTTCTTGTCGTGGAAGACGGCATTTCTTGTGACCATCACCTCCGCACGGCGAGTGGGAGAGATCCAGGCCCTCTCATGTAAACCGATGTACCTGGCATTCCATCAGACGAGAGTAGTGCTGAGGACGCACCCCTCCTTCATGCCCAAGGTGCCGTCGGACTTCCATCTCAACAAGCCCTTGGTTCTACCTGTTTTCTTCCCGTCACCTTCGTCGCCTGCTTAGAGGACTTTGCACTCGCTGGATGTGGCTAGAGCGCTGAAGTTCTACGTGGACCGCACGAAGGACCTTTGGAAGACATCACAGCTGTTTGTGAATTTTGGCCCTGTGAACCAAGGGAAGGCCAACTCGAAGGCTTCAATTTCCAGATGGCTCTCCGGCTGCATCATGCACTGTCACTGGTTGGCAAACCGACTGTTGCCCGGCCGTTCGAGAGCGATCGCTGCTACCACAGCGTTCTTGTCTGGTGTGCCCCTGCTGGACATCTGCAGGGCTGCTACGTGGAGGTCGACGCACACCTTTGAGAGATTCTACTGCATCGACCGGGATTCCAGGGAGGAGTCAAGAGTCTGCCAAGCAGTGCTGAGCAACCTGTTTGCCTGAAGGTGGGTCTGGTGAGGAGGTAAGAGATGCTTAATGTTGAGTTGTTGATATGCTTGATGTTGAGCCTTGCCACCTCCTGTGGTTGTACATGTGTGTACTGCTATGTATTCTTGTATTCATGAGCATGTGAATACATGCCAGACCCCATGCTGGAGAAGGAACAAGTTAGTTACATATAACTGTTGTTCTCCAGCATGGGTCTGGCATGGATTCACATGCAAACCCTCCCTCCTACCACTCTGCGGCTCTTCTCTTGATCCTACTGCCACTTTACGTGCTACCAAATCTGAAGATGGCTGCCAGAGGAGGGGCTTAGGTAGAGGGCAGTCATTGGCTGGGGGCAGTATGACCCAGAGACCAGTGATTGGTTACTAGTAGAAAGACAGTTCAGAAACAAAAGTGAAACTGATTTTTTTCTTTACCGAGTATTCCCAGCCTGACGGGGAATATTCATGAGCATGTGAATCCATGCCAGACCCGTGCTGGAGAACAACAGTTACAGGTAAGTAACTTGTTGCTTACATACAAAGTATGGTCCGGCTGTTCGACAGGGACGTCCACCAGATCCACCCATGCCTTTGTCTCTTTATAAGTGATTAGTACACAATTATGCATTTCAGCAGAACCACTAGAAGTAAGGGGTAGCAGGGTGGCTGGATTCAGGGTATTGCAAAGCTGAATCGTATTGTGTGGTGCTAATAATTTTAATTCATACCTAGTAAGCCTGTTATTTGTTAAATGTTGGGTCTTGTTTTTATGCATCAATATGTCTACTGCATGAGGGACTGAAAGAGTGACAGGGTGTCCTTGCAATATGGCATCTGCTTGTTTTATTAATGCTGAAGCAGGGACACCTCGTAAACAGTTTGGTAATGCCTTTACTACTGGATCCTAAGTGGAGGAAAAATATGCGTATGGCCTATTACCTCCTTGCGGTTGTGTTAGTACAGAAAACGCACAGCCTTGGCTTTCATGCACAAACAGGGTAAAGGGTTTTGTATAGTCTGGAGTTCCCAGTGCAGGTGAGTAATGCATTGCTGGTTTTAGTGTGTTAAAGCTTTCCTGATGAGCAACAGTCCACGACAAAGGAATAGGAGTGTTGCTCGAGTTTAGTTCTAGCAATGGTTTAGCGAGGATGGAAAAATGAGGGATCCACTGCCTACAGAATATCATCCCTAGAAACGCTCTGACTTCTTGCTGCATGGTTGGGACAGCTATGTTCATAATAGCATCCAAGCACTATGGATGCAGGCATCTCTCCACTTTTGACAATAGATGCCCCAAATAAGTGACCCGTGTCTTACAAAACTGCAACTTACTAGTAGATACTTTATGCCCAAGGGGTACTAGGAACTGCAGCAGACTGTGCGATCTGCACATTGCTGTTGTGTGTCAGCTGCTTTTAAAAGATCGTCAACATATTGCACAAGCACCGTATGAGTGGTTGGAGTGAACATATCCAATTGTGCCTTTAAACCGTGGCTATATATGCTCAGACTTTCAGTGTATCCCTGTGGTGGACTACAGAAAGTATACGATTGCCCTTCAACATTAAAAGCAAATAGGAACACATTTTAAGATCAAAAACAGTAAAATATTCCACCAAGGGCGGAATCATCGTAAAAAGGGAGATCATGCCGGGGTTCACTGAGGAACTACGAACTTGTTGATGGCGCAGAGATCAATTATAAGTGTCCACTGAGTAGGAGAATCTGGATTTACTACACTTTGCTTCTGTATGGGTAAAATAGGACTTTTATAGGGACTACCCACTATTTCCATTAATGTCCCCTTCGTCAATAGATCCTGTATTACTGGTTTGATCCCTTCGAACCCTTCCTTCTCTATCTTATATTGGGGTACTCTGGATAACAACGCCCGTGGTTTTACTCTGATTTGTATGGCCTCCACTACCATACAGCCTACATCATTAGAGTCAGTGGCCCAAATAACAGGGTTAATTTGTTTTAATGCTTGAGGTAATTTGTTAGTGGCAACAATAAAGCACTTGGAGAAGGACCTTGCACAACACGTCAAATATACTCCCACCAGGCGAGCAATAAATGTTAGCATGCAAGCGCTTAAGTAGATCCATGCCCAACAAATTCAAATCACATTTGTCCATAACCACCAGCGGAGCCTTACAAGAGATAGGACCAATGGTGACTAACACTGGTTCCGATATTGGACTTGGATATTGGACTTCGAATAGGTTCATTTGCGAAACCCATAGATGTATTAATTTTCCCAGAGAGGGGAATGGAAGACACTATTTTGTGGGATATCGATGTGTTGGAGGCATTTAGCCTGCTTGCCGTGTACCGCCATTTCAACAAAACAGCCCTTTGGATCTACAGGGGTACACACGCATCCTTTTCACTCTCCTGGGCAGCCCTATTCCACCTAGTCACCCACTGTATAGTCGTCCACATACTATTCCCTCGCCGAATACTGCTGACCCTGTCGTGGATCACAGTAATTGAGCTGGTCATTATTCCCTTCAGGTGCCCCACTATTGGTTTAGATGCTGCTATTAGCCTTTATAAATTTTCCCCTTGTGATGCCGTGACTCCTTGATTGGCCACAACCTCTTCTCTTTAGCGGACATTCTCGGATCCAACGATCCTTAGCCTTACAATAGTGACAACCCGTGTCCACTAGTGTTCCACCACCTGGTGGTGTGCTTATTCCTCTTCCACTGTACATGCCTCTTCCTCTCTGCATGTGCATATTCCCCCTACCTCTTTCGGGAAAAGCCTGCTGCATTATTGCTCTGGTCTTTAACTCTCTCATTTTCTTTTCCTTTTCCCTCTTGTCTTTAGCATGTCGATTTGAATAATACCTAGCCATGGTCAATATTTGAGCAGCACTTTGGGTTGGCCAGTCGGACTCATATGTCTGAATGTCATTTTTTAAGTGAGGAAACAACCCTTCAACAAAATGCCTTTTGCCCCTCAGGGTTAGACATATCCATCCCACGGAATGAGGTAAAAACTTCTTTGTTTAGTGCAAAATATTTTTAAACTCACTCTCCTTCTCCTGCTGTATAGGAGGCATGGTATCACAAGTATGGCACTGACACAATGGGTATAGTTTGTAAAACCTTTATTGAAATGGTTGGGGTTGGAGAAACTCCTTGTCTGCCCTATAACTAAGATGGAAGTAGGCTCGACCATCAAATATCTGTCAAATCAAAATGGCCCATGCTAACAAAACCTAGTGCCTGCCCTATCTCTTGTACAAAAAAGTGACTAAAGGATAAATGTATGCAAAAGCAAAGATCAGTAATGAATAAATGTGTTTGAACCAGCTATCCTCCCCATGTTGGACCTTACGGAGTAAGGCTGTCTCTGTGGGCAGGATGACACACTCTGGCTACGCTTCCAACACAAATACAGTTCCGGAATGTGGATCAAGGCCCGTCTGGCTTTTTCTGTTTGTCTCTTTTCTTGACTTCCAAAAATAATGTTTCAACCATAAAGTTCACAAAGGTCCCCCTCTGTCGGGCTCAGACCTTTCACCACACAGTTCTCGTAGGTCTCCATCTGCCAGGCTCAGACCTCTCATGGTAAAGTTCAACACAAACTTGCAAGGGGGGGAGGGGGCTCCCTTCCCCACGCTTAGTTCACTTTGGGTCTCCCTCTGTCGGGCTCAGACCACTTCGGACGTTGAAGGCTTTCAAATGTGCGTTGTTTACTTTTAAAACCACTGCAGGACCACTTTGATTCAAAATGTATAGTTCAACTTTTACTTTCCCTTTCTATGAATTGAACTTTTCCATATAACTTTTGTTGTATATTCGCTTTCTCGCTTCAAACAATTTACTTTTCACAGAGGCTTTTGAGTGGGCTACTTCCTTTCATCGGACCACTCTGTTACTTAGTACCGCTGAACTCGCAGCTGCCTTTTACTTCAAAGTTCATTCACAGGTCTGCCTTTCCTCGCGTCTCATTCACACGTGTGCAGCCTTTGCTTGTGATAAAAAGTTTGCTGTTTCAGACTTTAACACACACCAGTCTTTCAAGTCACTTGCCAACTCACCGGCTGTGTGCGTTACTCCTTTGATTTCTGATTTCCAATTCACAAGTTAAGGTTAGAACCACAGGCTTGGCCTCGCCTCCCCAACTCTGCTGTTCACCAGGTAGGGTCGCTGGCGTCCTTGAAACAATGCAGTTTTCACTTGCGGGATCTGGCTTTCTCCACGTGTCTCTCGCTGCCTTTCTGAGGCAACAACCTCCAGTAGGGAACTCTTGGGGGTTTCTGAGCCACTGCTCTCGCCCCTTGGTCTGTCGCTCTGCTGCAATAGGTTTCCTTTGTCCCGGAAGCCCTGCTCGTTTTTGGGTTTTGCCTTTACATTTGTGTGAGGAGAGCTAATTAGTACCTAGAATCAAGTGCCTGACTTTGCCTGACCCGATTAGCAGGACATGGCAAGTACGATGTGTGAAAGCTAATGTTGTTACTCTGTCACCCTCTTCCTCAGTCCAGTGTTTGTGTTTAAAGGGGGGGGGGAGTTGGGACCTCAGAGCATCCTAAAATAAAGGATGAGATGGATAAACAAAATAGGGGGGAATGCCAGGTCTCGCCGCCGGCTCTCTTACCCCACTCCCCGAAGACCCCTCACCCAGGTGATCCTCCCACACTGGTCCACCCTCACGGTCTGGGTCCATAGTCGATGGCTGTGCCCTGGCCTCCTGAGAGAGAGAGAGAGAGAGAGATATCCCCGGGGACTAGCGGGTGAGACACCCTCTGGTTTCTCACACTACCTACAAGCGGTCAGCTTATCCCAATTAATTTGCTTGTGGGGAACCTCTTGCTGGTTATGCGTTCTCAGAATAGCTGGAAGAGCTATTATTTATTTGGACAATTCCCCAGTCTTCCCCCTTTTGCTCGCTGCCAAGGTCAGCGCATCCCACTTTATGACAGGATTTAAACTGTCTTGCATTCTGCATTGGCGCCATATGTCTGCCAGGACTATACATGAGAACAGTTGATCTATATCACCAAGCATTAGCGAACCTGTCTTTAAGAAGCGGCCAGGCTGGGTATACCACTGCTCAGGATTTTGCCTGATATCTAGGTAATCTTTAGTTAAAAAAAAAGTAACTCCTTTCTGTTCAGGGCTACGTGGACCTGGCGTGTGTGTGCGTCATATCTGCTATCTGGAAGAGTACAGCCTAGAGCTGAGTGTGATACTGTGTTTGTATGTACAACTCCATTAAGTGGGTTTAAGCACCTCTCAGTGAAAGCTTTGTACCCGTTCCGTGAATGTTCCACTGTATCTTATGGCCCTTGGCTTTGCGTAGACATTTCTCTTACTTGTTACTTGTTGACCTTGCAGACGTGCACAACGCTTCTGTTTGTCAATTTCCTGTTCTTGAATCCTTATCACATATAACAATTAATGGTGTGAAGTCAACGCTCACACCTACTGGTGTGTAGTTAAAATGGGCAGCTATTTGCCGTTTGTGGTTTGCTCATCTGCCAGAGCAGGAAAGCACCACTTCCTGAATCTTCTTCCTGAAATATTCTTCCAGCAAGTGTGCACACTCACCTTCTGTGTAAAACATGTGCTGTATGTTTGACGACCATTCTTCGGCTATCGATGGCTGCAGGCCTGCATGAGATGTAAAAAGATCTGTCATCTACATTTGTCATTTTTTCACTGGCTACAGGCCACATGGGATGAGAAAACCTGTCTTAAATTAGGCTTATTTTCATGTCACCACTTGAAGACCGTTTGTCATAGATCAAAGATTTGTAGCACTGTGAAGCTGTCATTAAAACTTCTAGGAGCTACATTTGCAAAACAGGCCGCCTATATTGGTGGCAAAAACAAAGCATACACATCCTAGCACTGGTGAGTATTAATTACTGCATGCAAAAGTAAACAAGTTGTTTGATAAATCATGAGTGTCTAAAAACATATTGTAGGTGCTACAACAAATCAAATAAACGACTGCATCCCACTTCAAAAACAGTTTGTGGTTATGGCCCACACAAGCATAAATGAATACATGTATTTAACAGTGAGGTATTCAGGATAAGTCCAATATATTGTAACTGGACTTAGCTAGGAATGCATGAATGAATGCATGTATTTAGGTTAATTCAAACTCCTTACTGGCAATAGTTTCAAGGTATGACAAGGGCTTTTTTGAGAATCCATTACCAATTAAAAACCAGCATAGCTTGACTTTCTGACCCAATGCGCTCTAGACTGTGTGATCCTGAGCGTGTGACCACACGTGTAAACCGTCCACAGTTTAAATCGATTTTCTGTGAAGTAGTCCAATATGTGAATGCCTTTGTCACCAACAGTGATTTGCAAGTGGGGGTCATCCAATACATACATATACTGTGTGCACAAACTTGTACCTTGAGGTATAATGCAGTATATTTTCAGTTCTGTGGACCCTGATTGTGATGCCAGTAGTGGCGGATTTCGCAGAATTCCGGGGTTTCTGAATTCAGGGTTTGCTGCTAACCTTCTTTTGATGTGCGTTTAGGAAGCAAAGTGGTGAAGGAAACAAAATGTGCATGTCAGATTTCTCAAGGGCATGGGCATTAGCTCATTATGCCATGCACTCCTGGAACCAGAGGTATCCATCACTTGTCTCGCCTGTGGAACCTCCCTGGGATGGGATTCAGGGTTTGAGAGTAGGCATGTTTCATCTTGTCTGGCTTGAATCAGGCTTTGCGACTGAAGGCTCAGCTGTTTCCTTTGCTGGTGTGTTGGTCTCATAGGAGACATCTGACATAGTTGTCGCTTTTGTCGTTCTCTGAGCGGTTTCCTCTTCCTTGACATGCTCCCATGGCGTGGCTTCCGGGGTGGGGGGGTTTCAATGAAATCACAGTAGAATACCCGCGGGAAGAATCTCTGGATGCCACACACGTCTCTGTGCACGGACAACATTTTGGGCAGTCTGGTATGCCACAATGCAAGTTTGGATGGTGAGACTCTGACCCCCACGTTCTTGGCAAGAAGTGATTCCTTGGCACACACCATGCATCTGGCAATAGCTGATACCGTCGACTTCTTACTGATCAATTAGGAAATTAAATGTTTTTGAAATTGAGCACATTGCTGGTACCCAAGGCATCTGCATAGCTCAGCTCTGAACCAAAAACAAGTTGCTTCAATGCTCTTCATGTTGCGAGCATTCATGATTCAGTTTGTACAGCAACACAAAAGAGAGCTTCCAAATATTAGCAGCAGTACACAATCCCAAGCACTTGGTGAATAAGTCAGTGTTTTAATGAACCTGCCCAGCCCGGTCAGCCCTTTAGTGGCTGTCACGGTAACCACAGAAAAACCAGTACTGAGCCCAGTCAACATTGAGCTGTCAATTAAGAGTACATGGCCTCTTACTTTGTACCTTCGAGGCTAGTGGAGATGCAATCTGTTTGACTACTGTGGAGTGTGCTTCAAGATAAGACTCCTTTACTGATGCACACTTTTAGAAACATGTTTTGCAGCCGTGCCATATGCAAGCTCAATTGTGGATATTCTAATTGTCTTCATTTTGAACCCGGCCAGTATAGGAATCTGAATTGGGATGGCCTAGGTGGGTTCAGAATAAACCCACACCACTTAATTGGTGTACTCACAGTAACCAGGGTTGGAACCCCCATTGCAAAATGACAACAGGACTTATTGAATTGCACCAGATATGAGTCTTAGATAAGCGGTGTACTTGACTGTGAAAAATGCAATTGGTGCAACATGAAGTGTGCATTTAGTGTTACTGTCCAAGGAATGTACAGGTCCAGCATGCACGCAGACTATGTGCGTAGAGCCTTTGCATTCACGTAATGAGTACAGTGTCAATTTGGGACTTGAATGTGAATAAGGCACAACATAGTCTTCCCTGATCCAAGTGTCATTAACCAAGTGCACCTTACCCCAGGAATGCAGTTCCTGGCATACCATGGAAGGTGTCGTCTGAAGGGCAATATTTAACACACCATACAAAATCCAATTAGTGAAGCCTGGTGCCCAGTCAGATGATGATGCAAAACTCTTTGTATGTACACTAAGCAACAAGAACGTAGAGCCTTACATCGCCTGGCATACTGCAACCTTGGACAAGTCAAGTGCATTTATTTGTTCTGGCTATGAAATTACATTCCAATCTGGGACTCCTCTGCTAAGAGTGTCCAGAAAATCTGTTACCACAGAAAGACTTGCTGCGGCTTCTTGGTTGCTTCTAATCATAGACTGATCATTTTTAACCAATCCCACTACATCTGTAATTACATTTCGAGTGGATTGTGTCCTCCAACGTATTCCTCATCTTAGATGTATTCCATCCAGCTTTAGCTGCTTCGGAATTTTTTTTTGGCAGAGGGCTCCTGGCGTCGATGTCGTTGAGTCGATGGTCCCTCGAAGGCCTCCGTCGAGGGTGACGTCATTGGGTGTATAAGTAGCACGCGCAGCGCCCATTGGCCTCAGGTTCTGTTTTCCGCAGTATACGTTGCTTCGGAGATTCGGCGTGCCTGGAGTTCTGTGAGAATAGCAAATAATATCGAATATGTCCTCGTCATCGATGCCGACCACGACCCCGAGATCTGGTTTCAAAAAGTGCAAGTCGTGTGGTTCAAAAATGTCAATCACAGACCCGCACCGAGAGTGTTTGTGGTGCCTCGGAGAAGGCCACGACATGGAGGCCTGTACGAAGTTTCAGGCGATGACGGGGAAGGCCTTGCGAGAAAGGAGGGGAAAACTACAGGTAGGTCACAAATCCGACCATAAACCCTCTAGCGTTGAGTCGAGGTCCCGTGAGGAGAAATCTCCTCGACGCGAAAGACATCGGTCCAGGTCCAGAAGCGATTCCCATCGCTCGTTGTCTTCGACGAAAAAATCGAAGAAACGACGCCACATGTCCCTCTCCACCTCGGACGAATCCCCAAAAAGGATGAAAAGTCCCACTAAACATTCATCATCCAAAGAATGGGAAGCATTCAGGGTCAAAATGATGGAGGTGTTTGAGAAAGCGAAGCCTCGGTCCGCGCCTTCCTTGGAAGCCGGCCGGGAGCATCATCGCTCCGACACTCGCGCGCCCTCAAGCCCGGGTGATCGAAAGAGGAAGGATAGAGAAACTTCTAGGACGCCGAGCGAGAAAAGCCGTTCGAGTCTAGTCGACCACTCGAGGTCACCGACGACGTCCGAGACTGAATACACCTCGAAGGGCAAGTCTTCGAAGAGCGCCTCAACGCCATCGAAGCTGGCGTCGTTGAAGACGGGTATTGCGCAGACGCTATCAACGCCATCAACGCCTTTGTCGATGTCGCCCTCGACGCCGAAACGCCCAGTTCGGCAGAATCAGCCAGAAAAAGGGAAAGAGAAGGCTACAAGACCTATCATCCCTTCGGGGCCCATTAATACTGCCCCTCCACCTCTCCCAGAAAAGGTTTTCAAACCTCTTCCAAGGAAAGATTTCTTCAAGTCTCTGACCTCAATTTTTGAGGAACAGGAGAAATGTGATGAGAAGAATGTATCTTTTGGGCTGGAATATGGCACCCCAAATGTCCCGGAATGCCTGATTTCAGAAGAAAGCAGGATGAGTGATTTGGTTGAATCACTGTACAATGCAAGTGGTATTGATACATCTCCTGAAAATGACTTTGGCAGACCAGAACCACGAAAACATGATGGTCCATTATACCGTCAGCTAATGACAAAGGTAATAGATTATTTAGGATGGGCCAGACCTCCAGCCCAATTCATCCAAGATGATCTAAGAGACATATTGGATCATGGACCTACTGAAGACCCAATACTAGCATTTCATGTAGGCTTGCTAAATAGGGTGGCCAAGAATTGGGAGACTCTGGATTCTATTCCGCCAGTGAATAAATCCCTTACTTCAAAATACCGCCCTGCCAGTAGCGACCCCGGCTATCTGTCTAAACATCCCACTCCCAAGAGTTTGGTCATACAGGCAGCCACAGCTTCTAACAAACTGGCGTACCCTTCTATCCCTCCGGAAAGGGACGATAAGCGTGTGGATGGCTGGGCACGGAAGGTATTTTCAGCTGGGAGTATGGCATTAAAATCAGCCGACTCCACATGTGCCTTGGCAAAGTTTTCGTACGCTCTGTGGGAGTGCATTGCTATGGCGGCGGAGCGCATACCAGCAGTGGACGAAAGGGAAGGATTCCTAGCCATCGTTGGAGATGGAAAGGAGGCCATGCAAGAATCCCTTGAATCTGGATTGGACATTAGATAGTGTGAGCAGGTCCATGGACACTAGCACGGTAATGCACAGATTTACATGGTTACGGAAGTCGGGTTTCGCACCAGACGTGCAGAACCGTCTCCTGAACATGTCCTTTGACGGGGTCTCACCTTTTTGGCAGCAAGGCTGACGAGAGCCTTGAGAGGTTGCAGACCTCAAAGGCAGCTGCCAAGTCTTTGGGAGCTGCCATCTGGCAACCTCAGCCTTTTCGTGCACCAGGTCAATCTTGGAGGGGACGATCCTATCGATAATACTCCTCATATGGAAAGGCGAGAGGAATGGCCAGTCAAAGGGGCCAGAGAAAGGCCACTCGCGGTTGATGAGGAAAACTTGCAAAGCCAGCTCCAGCTACAGCCTCTCTGCCATCAGCGGCTGCAGCAACCGCCTCAAAACCACTTTGAGGACTTACATCACAAGACACCTGTAAGAGGCAGGCTGTCACAGCAACTGCAGGAATGGCGAGCCATTACTTCAGATGTTTGGGCTCTAGAAATAATAGCCCACGATTACTGCCTTCCTTTTCTAACACAACCTCAAAGCAATCCACCAAAGAGACGCCCCTTTGAAGTTTTCAGACCCGCTCCTACAGCAGGAAGTTTTAACCCTGCTGGAGAAAGGTGCTATAGAACCGGTACCTGCAGCAGAAAGGAACAAGGGATGGTACTCCCTGTATTTTTTGATCCCCAAAAAGGACACAGGACTGAGACCCAAGAAACTTGAACAAGTTCCTCAGGAAGGACAAGTTCAAGATGGTTACCCTTTCTCAGATCCTTCAGGCCCTTCAACTTCAGGATTGGTTGGTGTCATTGGACCTCCAGGATGCCTATTTTCATGTGCCGATTCATCTCAAGCACAGAAAATATCTGAGGTTCGTAGTTGGCGACTCACACTATCAGTGTCGAGTCCTGCCATTCGGATTGACCAGCGCCCCAAGGGTCTTCACCAAACTGATGGTAGTGGTGGCAGCGCACCTCGGAAGAGGGGGGATTCAAGTCTACCCCTACCTGGACGATTGGCTGATCAGAGCACGTTCTGCCGAACAGGCACTAGATCACCTGAAAGTCACCTGCCACTTCCACCAGAGACTGGGCTTCTACCTCAATTTCAAGAAGTCACAAATGACACCCTCTCAACGGCTCCAATATATAGGCGCTGTATTAGGCAGATCCCTGGGAATGAGCTCCCAGGTCGAGGGCTCAAGACATTCTTCAGATGGTTTCCAAATTCCAAAATGCCCAAAATCTTCAGGCCTACGACTTCTTAAGTTTACTCGGCCTCATGGCATCCTGCATCTTTCTGGTGCCAGAGGGACGTCTGAGAATGAGATCCCTTCAATGGGTTCTAAAGACTCAATGGTCCCAGTTCTCCGGTCGAATGACGGATCTTCTCCAGATTCCGAACAAGGTTCGTCAAGATTTTCCATGGTGGACTTGTTCAGAGAATATCCTGAAAGGAGAACTTCTTTGGTAACCATGGCCGAAGATCACAGTAGTGATGGACGCCTCACTCAAGGTGTGGGGAGCTCATGCCAACGATCTGACAATCAGCGGTCATTGGTCTCCATCGGAGTCCAAACCACACATCAACCTTCTGGAGCTGAGAGCAATCAGACTAGCGTTGAAAGCTTTCCTGCCATCTGTCAGGGGAAAGAATGTCCTGATAATGACGGGCAACACAGTGGCCATGCATTATCTAAACAAAAGAGGAGATGTAGGGTCACTACCTCTGTGCAGAGAGGCAATGCAACTCTGGTATTGGGCAATTCAAGAAGGAATCTCTTTAACAGTAGTTCACCTAGCCTTGGAAGAGAATATGACAGCAGATTCTCTGAGCAGGCAGAGCATGGTGTCCCACGAATGGGAACTGGCTCAGGAAGTTATTCAAGAGATCTTCTCTCTTTGGGGAACCCCTCAAGTGGACCTATTTGCGACCGGAATCAATCAGAGGTGCGAAAGGTATTGCTCAAGGGAATTTCCCCTGAGAGGAGCCCTGGGGGACGCGTTCGTGGTGGAGTGGAATTTCCCACTATTGTACGTGTTCCCTCCTATTCCCGTCATTCCTCAGGTCATCAGGAAACTGAGATGCTTTGGGAGGTGCATGATCCTTATTGCCCCGGATTGTACCAGGAGAACGTGGTACCCGGACCTTCTAGACATGTCCATCTGTCCCCCAGTACGTCTTCCTCAGAGAGAGAACCTTCTCTCTCAAATGAAGGATCAGGTTCTCCATCCAGAGGTCAAAACGCTCAACCTTCACGCTTGGTATCTGAAAGGCTGAGATACAAGGATTGGAACCTTCCAGATGACATCATGGAGGTGTTGCTTTCGGCAAGAAGGCCAGCAACAAAGTCTCTATACCGTTGCCGCTGCAAAAAGAGTTGCAACTGGTGCAGAGAAAAGAATGCCGATCCTTTTCTATGTTCTATTCCGGAAGTACTGTCCTTCCTCCTGACCCTAGCACATAGATGTCTAAATGTTGGAACCATTAAAGGTTATCTTGTGGCGCTTTCCATCTTCAAGCGCTTGTCGGAAGAATGCTCCTACTTCAAAATTCCTTTGATAGTACAATTCTTGAAAGGACTCACTAATGTTACCCATTTCAAGTGCCAATTTGGGATCTCAATTTGGTCCTAAAATTCTTAATGTGTTCTCCTTTTGAGCCTTTGCACACTTGTCCATTAAGATTACTGACATGGAAAACTGCTTTCCTAGTTGCTTTAACATCTGCAAGAAGAGTGAGCGAATTGCAGGCACTGTCTTCTGGGCCACCCTATGCTGTGTTCCATAAGGACAGAGTTGTGTTGAGGGTTAAACCCTCATTTTTACCAAAGGTGGTATCTGATTTTCATTTAAGTCAGAGAATTGTCTTACCCGCATTCTATCCTCCACCTCATCCTAGTAAGGAGGAGGAAAGATTACACAGGTTGGATCCGAAAAGAGCTTTAAGCTTTTACATCTCTAGGCTTTCTAAGCTTAGAGTGGATAATCAACTTTTTATTGGCTACACAGGAAAGAAATTGGGTCAGTCAGTGACAAAGCAAACAATATCACGCTGGATTGTGCTTTGTATTTCAGAATGCTACAGATTAGCACAAAAAGACCCACCAGAAGGTCTAAGGGCTCATTCCACCAGAGGCATTGCCTCTTCAACAGCCCTACAAAGAGGTGTTCATATAAGGTCCATTTGTGAAGCAGCAACTTGGTCCTCGCTGCGTACTCTTTCAAAATTCTATAGCCTGGATGCTTCCCAGTCTGAGGAGCTTAATTTTGGTAAAGCAGTACTATACTCAGCCATCTAAGGGTATAGAAAAATGTAACCCCTCCTCCAGAGAAATTGTCCATACTGCTTTGGGAGTCTAGCTAAGATGAGGAATACTTTGGAGGACACAATACACTCGAAGAAGAAGTTACTTAGCCACTTTTAACGTTCTTTCGATTGGATGTTTTGCCAACGTATTCCTCATCGCCCTCCCATCCTACCCCTCTGTAGATTTTTCCAGGCTATTGCCAGTCTAACTCTCGCAATGCAAATACCTGTCTGCCGGCACAGTCTACACAGTGAAAAATCAATAATGAAGGGGGAAAAACAGAACTGAGGCCAACGGGCGCCGTGCGTGCTACTTATACACCCGATGATGTCGCCCTCGACAGAGGCCTTCGAGGGACCATCGACTCGATGACATCGACGCACGGCGCCCTCTGCCGAATTTTTTTTCCGAAGCAGCTAAAGCTGGATGGAATACATCTAAGATGAGGAATACGCTGGAGGAACATCCAATCGAAAGAACGTTACCAGTTGGTAAGTAACTTGTTCTTCTTAGCGCATAGAAGCCCTGCTCTAGTGCTTGATCATTAGAATCTGATGCCTGAAATCCTAGCCGCACTGCCTCACTTTCAGTCTGCAGTATTTGCATTATTGCTTGTGACCAAGTTTAACTTCTATCTGTAGTGGACTCTTGTCCCACCTCACAAGGCATTTTCGGGACAGTTGTGGTGCAGGTAGCTGCTCTCCTGACACGCCCACTCTGTGAGCGCCTCAGACCAGTAGCTGACTGTAGGATAGCTGTCCAATTCTCTTCTTTTATGAAGTGTCACAGTCTCACCTCGGCCCCAGCACTATGTTGCACGGTTTCGCCCCGGTGGAGACGCTCAGCCTGTTTTTTTCTATTCAGGGGCCTCCCCCTTCTTGACGCATTGGAGGTTGCCGTGGCGACGGGGTGGACACAGGTTGCAGGGACGTCACTCTGCAGCGGTCCGGACTGCGGTTCAATATGGTCACCTGACCGACCTCATCACATCAGATCCACCCCCTTCCGGCTCCATAAAGTTCGGCCGGATACCGGCATAGAAGCTTCTGGTTGAAGTTAGTACTGTTGAGGAAATCCATTGTTCTTGTTCTGCGTTCCTGTCTTTTCTATCACAGACTGCCTTGTCTTTGGGATTGCCTTTGGATTGCCCTCTTGCTTATCTGCATTCTCACAGTAAAAGACCCAAACTGCCTTGTCTTTCAGATTGCTTTTGGATTGCCCTTTTGCTTAACTGGCTTGGTACTCTGTCACTCAGACGTGAAATCCTTCCATATTACCATGGGCACTCACTAAGTGCACTGAACTAAGGATGCCTGCTGATTACCATCTGTGCACCATCCCTTTGTTGGTGCGTCCTTGTGCTGCCCAGGGTTTTAGGTCCTTACTAACCCTTCTAACCCTCCTTCACTTATTCGCTTTTGTTTTTCTTGTTCATTAATTTGGATTCCCTTCGGAGCCCCCCCTATCAGTTGCTATCCTCACATTCATAGATAAGGAACCTTTGTTCACAAACAACCTTTCTTTAAACTTTTATTAGGTGTCTTACCATTCTCCTATTCTTATTCTATAGTGTGAACCGAACCTGGGATTTAACTTACACCATCAGAAGACAGTTGAAGCCCCAGAACCTAAAATAGTAAGGTTAGTCTACTTTTAACACCATAAGTTGTGTCAAGAAAGTGTTATTGGAATTCCAAGCCCTATATGGACCCACACTGGTTCCTGCTTTTCTTTTATTGCATTCATTTACTTGTACCACCCATAATAAAGGCATCCCTGATGCATAAGTAATATGCTTGATGCCATTGCGTGATTTTTCTTCTCTATAGGATGCACTCCAGAACTCACCACCTTCCCTCTTTCATTCTGGGTACAAGAAACTCAAGTTGCTATTACTGAAAGTGGTCTGGAACTGCGTATAATTTAGAAAATACATCAAATGTGGGAATCTACATGCCATGTCTAACATGTGAACATCTTTGATTTGCCATATCTGTTGACCCCAAGTAGAGCATAGAGCCCGGGTTCACAATTTACGGCCCGCAGGCCAGTTGCTGCCCGCCATGCCATTTTGTCCAGCCTGCCAGCAACAAAGAATTTCCTAATGGAGTGTGGCCCGCAAGCAGCATCGGCCACCCTCCGTTAGGAAAGCAGTAGTTTGTTTGTGCCTACACCTCTTTGCGCCAAATTTCTGATGTAAATGAATAAAAGTACGTAGTCAAGTTTCTTCAAGTATATTTTCTTAATTTATTTGATATATGTCCTACCGTGATGTCCTGTATCACGGTAGTTCCAGGGATTTAACCCTGGAACTACCGTGATACACTTCAACTAAAAACTAATTCCCGGAAATAAGGAAAGGGAGATTTGCATTACATTCAATAAGGCCCGGATTTGAAAAAGGCGCCAATGGAACGCCGAAACACGTGTCATCCATATGGGCAGGACATATATCAAATAAATTAAGAAAATATACTTTAAGAAACTTGACTACATACTTTTATTCATTTACATCAGAAATTTGGCGCAAAGAGGTGTAGGCACAAACAAACTACTGCTTACTTTACAAACGGAGCTGAGGGACTCTATGTCTCCGTGTTGACCTACATCCTTGCGACACAAGAATAAAATAACAAAATAAGAAAATCATTGCCAACTTTAATAGCACTAACATACGGGTCGCGAGAGTACACCTTATGAGATCCCCACTCAAGAAGTTCCTCACTCAGTACTCCGTTAGGAAAGTCTTTATTGTCTTCCGGGCCGGACAAAACATTGACCCTCATTGGTTCAGTGCACACGCACCACGTTGCTCCTACGAGCCACGTAGTGCGTGTGAGCTGCACCAATGAAGTGCCAGCATTACGGCTGGCGTGGTCAGTAAGGCTTGATGCCAGAAGGCATTTCAGCCTTGCCACGCCCACGCCAGCCGTAGTGCCAGAAGCCTTGCCAGCGTTCTAGCACATCTGGTAAGTACATGGGGTGGGGTGGGGTGGGGCTGTATGTTTGTGTGTGTCTCTCGGGTTTGTCCTGACTGTGTTTTTTTGTTTTTGTGTGTATGTTGAGCTGATGATGGTGGGGGGGAGGGGGTCGTCGGGTCTGTATGGGGGTGTCTGGTCTGTATGGGTGTTTGTATTTGTATGTCTGTGCAGTGTATGTCGAGATGGGGGGATGTTGGGTCTGTATTGGTGTTTGTTTCTGCATGTCTGTGCAGTGCATGTTGAGATGGGGGTTAGGGGGGTGTCAGGTCTGTATGGGTATTTGTTTCTGTATGTATGTGCAGTGTATGGTGGGGTGGGGGAGTGTTGGGTCTGTATGGGTGTTTGTATTTGTATGTCTGTGCAGTGTATGTTGAGATGGGAGTTGGGGGGGTGTTGGGTTTTTATGGGTGTTTGTTTCTGTATGTCTGTGCAGTGTATGTTGAGATGGGGGTGGGGGAGTGTCGGGTCTGTATGTGTGTTTGTATTTGTATGTCTGTGCAGTGTATGTTGAGATGTTGGGGTGGGGGGTGTCGGTCTGTCAGTGTGTTTTTTTTGTGTGTATGGGCAGTGTATGCTGAGATGGGGGTGGGAGGGGTTCGGGTCTGTATGGTTGCATAGTGTATTGGTGTATGCTTTTGAGTTTGTGTGCTGAGTTGGGGGTTCGGGTCTGTATCGGTACATGGTGTATGTTTGTCAGTCTGTATGTGGGGGTGGGGGAGTTGGGGTCTGTATGGGTATGTATGAAAGGTGCATGCTTGGTGGCATGGGGCATAGTGTTTGGTTGGGGGTGGGAGCCATGGGGCATAATGTTTGGTTGGGAGGTGGGAGCCATGGGGCATAGTGTTTGGTTGGAGTGGGGGACATGGGGCATAGTGTTTGGTTGGGGGCCGTGGGACATAGTGTTTGCTTGAGGGGTGGGGGCCGTGGGGCATAGTGTTTGGTTGGGGGTGGGGGCCATGGAGCATAGTGTTTGGTTGAGGGGTGGGAGCCATGGGGCATAGGGTTTGGTTGAGGGGTGGGAGCCATGGGGCATAGTGTTTGGTTGAGGGGTGGGAGCCATGGGGCATAGTGTTTGGTTGAGGGTGGCGGCCATGGGGCATAATGTTTGGTTGGGGGGTGGGGGCCATGGGGCATAGTGTTTGGTTGGGGTGGGGGCCGTGGGGCATAGTGTTTGGTTGAGCTGTGGGGGCATAGTGTTTGGTTGAACGGTGGGCACCATGGGGCATAGTGTTGCTCTCCACAAGAGTAAACCGAATAGTAAAGCTAAAGCAGGCAGTTAGGAGATGTACATCCTTTGCTTTTTGAGGAAACCTGACTCAACGAAGGCCATACTCCTCTTGGGCAACCCAAACAGCAAAGTATAGCAGTCCAAAATAATGGAATGTCCAATCAAGGGGCAATAAAATATATATAATTTAATTAAACAGACGATATGCAATAACTAAATAGAAATAAATTATAACAATGGAAAATGTGTAGTACAAAATATAAGTTTGAAATACAAATAAAAATCGTTACACCTCAAAAACGTATTCTTGTTCCATGTGTTTAATACAAATTGGGGGTTGAAAAAGCCTCCTCCCACGCCGCGCCTACCGCCCCACCCACATTTACTTTCAGCCCACTATAGCCATCATGTAAGGTATTTTCGGCCATCTGTCAAAATCAGTTGTGCACCCCTGCCATAGAGGCACAGTTTCCCGCCATGTTTGTTCAGTCATGTTTGAAAAGTATTCTCTGTCAAGAATCTGCAACTCTTTGTTGCATTTCCAAAGTTTTCATCCTGAAGGTCTTAAACAGAACCTACCATACGGACAATTTCTTTGTATTCGGAGAAATGGTACCGAGAAAGAAACATACTTGGAGCATGCTAAAATTCTAAAGGAAAGACTGACATATCGGGGCTATCCGAAACGGTTGGTAAAGCAGAACATGAAACGGGCACTTAATACACATAAGCATGTGTGCCTGTCGAAGAAAGAAAAAATCAAGAAATATCAATTAATCTGTGTTCGACTTTTTCGCCAATTAGTAATGCCCTAAAAAAGAGCATTACACTTAATTGGCACTTGGTTAAACACCCTGGCAGCCTTGAAAAAAAGCCCCTTTTTGCCTTTAAAAGGAACTGTAACTTGCGCCAAAAGCTGGTGCACACTTATCTGGAGACACGGAATGATTAACCTACTGTGTTGAATAAATGGGGGCTTCCTCCGGTGATAGGTCATTATAAGTGTGGGCATTGCGCAGCATGCCCTTATACAGAAACACAGCATACTTTCGAACAATGGAAGAATTAAATGGACCTTAAGGGGCCACACCAACTGCCTCACCAAAAATGCAGTGTATGTTATACTATGCATATGTGAATTAATCTACGTTGGCAAGACCATGCGCCAGATGCGCATGAGGATTTCCGAACACAAGTCATCTATAAGAAATCAGGTGAAGGACAAGCCTTTGGTTGACCACTTTGTAAGAGCTAAACATAATGAAAATGACCTGAGATGGTTTGTATTACAGACTATAAAAGTTCCTACTCGAGGGGGAGATTTGAGTGGCCTACTACACAAACTGGAACAGAGATGGATCCATTTGTTTGATTCAGTCAATCAGGGAATGAATGTGGCAGTGGAATGGAATAGGCTATTATGAACGTAGTTAGCTGTGATTTAATTTAATAGAGGGCGAAAACATAAATACACTACTGTGGCTTAAGAAGAGACAGATCAGTATATTACACTTGTGAGTGAGATACACACATAGTTGAGTAGATAGGGACTTGTATCCTCTGTTTTTGCCATATAAAATTTCGCCCAACACTAAATTATTTTGGTTTCACTGTAGATATGAGTACATTTACAATTTGCTCCTTTACTAATTCCTCTTTCATTGCTTGATCAGTGACATAAGTGAGCAAGTGATTTTCCACACAGTGGGCTGCATATGATAGATTGAGATATGCAAATACGGACTTATGTGCCAGATATGCACGGATTTAGTCATTTTTCGTCTAGTCCCATTTCTATGACAGTCACGGGATCCTATTTAATTAAGTCTGTCGTCTGTGTCTATTAAACTCTACACGGCTGCCGATAGAGATAGACGTTGACCGCTTTGACTACGCAGCGGAGCCATTCGTGACAAAAGGAGCGAGGAAACCATCCATTCAGGTAAGGAACTTTACTTTTTCGATTCATCAGCACCACGCAGTTTTGCAGATCCGCGTTGGGTGCAACTCAGTCTTGAGCCACATCAAAAAGCGGTACTTAGTTAACGGTCTTCGTTTTCTAAGACAATCTAGACACTGTGCTGCATAAATGATGTGTGGAATTTCTAAATAATTTGCGGAATTTTTCTGCATGCCATTATGGCAATTTCTTATCTACTTGTCCCAGTCACTGGTTTCAGGTATGTGCCTTTCATTGAGCCGGACACACATTTTTGACTTTGATTCGGATTAAAGATTATGCTATAAAGGAGCGAGAGACATCTCTCTTTACCCAATGTGGTGATGGGCACTATACCAACTTGACGGGCATTGGGTTCCATATATTGAGAACTTCCATATATTGAGAACGAAGGAGGTGTTATTAGTAGGCGCTAATACAAGTGGCCTTCCATTTTAGGCACTGCTAAGAAAATACAGTGCTCCTTAACCCCAGAGGAAGTATTGTGATTCCTGCTTCAATATGGGTGAGTGTTGTTTCCTTCATTTGCAAAGGGAATGCAAATATATCAAAATTATTCTAATCAGGCCATCATGTTATAGGTTAATGAACGGCTATCCTGACCCACAGCAGATGACCGAGGCGTCCAAATTCTTTGACATCTAGAGGAAGTAAGTTGCCTTTTGATGTTTAATCATATGTTATTCATTTATGTCATCTGTGCATCATCCGGCCTTTTTGAGCCATTTGTAAGACGAAGAGTTCACTCTTGGCCTATGTTCTAATAGATCGTTTTTGATGTCCTACTTGAAGGTTTTATGTAGTTCCAAGACCACTACAGGGTCTGCGAAAAACAGGGGGACAGCTTTGCCCGAAACACACAAGCCCCCTGCAAATAATAGCCAGAGGTGAGTGTGTGAGAACACAACAGATTGATTTACGGTTGTTCTGCATACATTTATTATACCGTGAATAAGAAATAGAGGTTGGATGGTAACTAGTGTGTTTGTTTGTTTTATTGCTTTTAGGTGACTGAGAACTATATAACCTGTGAAAACACCTATCACCTACAGTTTGGCACTACATTTCGTCCTGAAGAAGGTCCTGAAAATTAGGGGCAACAATGGTGCCAGTAGAGGACTGAAACATATGTAGATAGGGGCCACCAGTATAGAAAGGTGGCTTGAGAAAAGGCACCTAATTGTAAAGGAAATATAGGGCCACAATTATTTCTGTAAATAAGTGAAACAAAATTACAGTGTATTTTACACTGGTGATATATGCTAAATATTTGTGCAAAACATGGGAATATGAGATGGTATGAAAGTGTATGAAAGGTGGTTATGAAAGGTATGGTCCAAACCAATTGGGCATATATAGTTTCTACGGTTGTTTTATATTGTACAAGTGTATATTGATACAACAAGAATTAAAAATAATATATTTTTTCTTTAGACCCAAATTTACAGTGAAGTTTATTTTATTTTACTATATCTGTCCAATCTCATTGCTCCTTTAAGAATCTGCAACATACATGTGTTGTGCATCATGTGGCTCTCGAGGGAATGTATACTGATTTTCAAACATGTAATCCCCTGCTTTGTATGGTCTCGGTGAAATGGGAACTGTGCTTGGAATTCAGGACTATCTGTTTGAAAAGGCACTGCACAGAGTTCCCAGAAAGTGTATTTGGGCTACAGAATGGGCTCATGCTTGACAAGTAAAAAGGCATTGTAATATCGCACATAACGCACATGGGACCCCATCTCATGGAGATCCTCAGCATCATCAAAAATATCAAATAACGCATTTTGCGCAAATGTCTGGAGCCTAGTTCTTAACAGTTCTCTATATGTTCTGGACACAGGAATACTGGGTGCAAACAATCTGGATTCATCAATCACAGAAAAAGTGTTAACTTGCAGCTGCTTGGCTGGGACATTAAATGTCTTAAACGATGGCATCCACACATGACCCATGATTAGAGGAAACATTTGTTACTCCTACGTCCCGTCCCCTTTCCTCCATACTTATGGGACATCTCTCCGTCCTGTGGGACGGGACCGGAGCACTTTGTAAAAAGCATCCAAATTTTTCCCAATATTTGTCCCTCCTCTCTTTCTTGCGCGGGGCCCGGCATGCGGCCGTAACCCCGCCCACCTTGGCTCCGCCCCGCGCATCGCCCATCAGTCCTTTTCTCCTCCCGTTCAGGACTGGACGCACTTGCATCCTCAGAAGATTTTCTTCCTTTTTTCCTCTCTGGCTCTCGCTAGCGGTCGTTTACTAGTCTGTCTATGTCGTTCAAACTAGACTTTCCAGATTGTTCATCGTGTCACCGTCATTTCGCAGGGGCGGATCCCCATCCTCTTTGCTTAGTGTTTGGGTCCGGATCACCGTTGGGGCTCCTGTTTTTACTGCGACTTCCTTTCAGTCCGAGCACTTCAACGTCGATTGGAGCGGTGGGAGGTGGTGTTCGGACGAACTCCTCCTCTACATTTTCAGGCGTTCATCGACAAGAAGAAAAAACGCCCGGTAAATTCTTTATTTTCCAGAGCACCCCGGCCGGGGGATACCTTTCCGGGTTCCTCTCTGGCCAGGAGGGGCGTTGATCGCTCTGTCACCGGGGTTCGCCCTGAGGTGCCAGTTGGGCCTAATAGTTCTACCAGAGTTTTCTCCAAGGGTCTCCGTAAGGGGACTGTGGATACCAGAGTACGCTCCGAGGCCCCTCCTGTGGGGCCTGTTTGTAGACCCAGTTCTACTGAGTCGTGGGGTACCGGAGCTTGCTGTGAGGCCTCTCTGTCGGCTTCCCTCAAAAATAAGACCGGGGTGCGCCTGAGGCCTTGGGGCTTGCTGTTACCGAACGGATGTTCGAGGCCCGTGCAGATAAGGCTGTTACCGGACCTGGGTCCGAGATCCCTCGTCTAGAGGCTAAAGCTACCAACAGTTCTGAGAGGCCTGACAAGGCCTTGTCGGTGAAAGCTGTTTCTCACCGTTCCCGCTCCTGCGGTGATACCAGACCTGTTGAGGGGGCAAAGAAGCAAAGTTCTTCTTTTACCGGCAGTGCTGAGGTCCTTCCTTCGAAGGCTGAGTTGGCGGTTGGTATGTTACAAAAACATTCCAGACCTCACATTACCGGCTCTGCCGAGGTTCCTTATGTTACGGCTAAGGTTAAGACCCCTGCTCAATCGACAGGGACCCCTGCCTCACTTTCTCACGTGCAGCAGTTCCCCTCAGATGAGGACAAAATGGCACCCGTTCCCGCCACGACCATGGTGGCCATTTTAGGTGCTACCCCTACAGCTACGCCATCGGCCTCAGGTGTAGGGTTTGGTCCCTTGGGTGAACATAGAGTCCCTTGTACGCATCCTTATCGGCCAGTTTACGATTGGCACGCCCGGATGCCTCTTCCGCACAATGTTTCATTGCCTGCGGGGTCGGCACCTTTGATTTATGTGGATACGTTGGTGGAGGGGCCTATGTGGCACCCTTCCCCGCTAAGCCCCTGGATTTGTCCACCTCATGAGAGGCGGCCTCAGGTTCCGAAACAGTCCCCGGAAGACGCTTTTTTCGGTAAATTTCAAATGCTTATGCGTACCGACCCCATGAGGGAATATTTCAAAGGGCTTTTCAGGGAGATATGTCCACCTGCACCTCTGGCTCCACCCATTCCTCTGGTGGTTCCGCCGGCGCCTCCATTACCTACGGTGCCTTCCCCGACTCTTCCGCCTTTGCCTCAATTGTCCCCAGTGGACAAGGCAGCGCCTGAAACGGCTCAGGATCCTGACCTGTCAGATGTCGCCCAAGGCGATCAGGACAACGAGGACCTTCCCCCTCTATTAGAGCTTTTCATGACCGGGTACTGGACATAATGAGTTTCTTAGATGTCCCGGTGCCCGAGGCACCCGCTACGCAGGAGGGCCTGCTCTCCGGGGCGTTCACCCGGTCTCCCTTGGAGCGTACCGGCCTTTTCTTGCAGAAGGACGTTCTGACCGAGGTCTGCAGAGTCTGGGAAAAGCCACACTCTGGACTTTTTGTCAATAAGAAAATTGACGCGAGATACAGGCTGCATTCTTCAGAAGAGGTGGCCCTGTCGTCTTGTCCGCCTCCCTCCTCCAAAGTGGTGTCTGCGACCACTTTGCAGTCCAGGCCTGCAGCATCCTCTTCCACAACGGCTACTCAGGTTCTGGGAAAGGAGGACAAGCTCCTAGACTCCCTCGGGAGGAAAATCTTCACCAACTCGGCCTTGCAGCACCGGCAGGCCAACGCTGAATTGATTTTAGCGGGAGCTAACATGCGGATGTGGAAAGGTCTGTCGGAGTTTGAGGAGTTTATCCCGGTCGAGAAGCTGGAAGACTTCAAAGGTGGCCTATCCGACGCCAGGGTCTTGGCCCAGGATCTCCTGGAGGCTGCGGCTCATCATGTAGACCCCTCGGTTCGGGGCCTTATGCTGGGGGTCGATACCTCACGGCAGGGGTGGCTGCATGCCACTAAATTTTCAAAAGAAGTGCAGGACAAGGTATTGGACCTTCCGTTCGATGGAAAGGAGCTCTTCAGATGTAGAGCTCACCAAGACGAAGGATAGCACTCAGACAGCTAAGTCGTTGTCTGTCCTGGTCCTGCTATGTTTGCGCAGTCGGAGAGCATGTCGGCCTGGTGGTTCCAGAGGCTTCTGGGCCTCATGACCTCGTGTGCGCTGGCTCTTCCTCTTGCTCGCCTCAAGATGAGACGGACCCAGATGGCTCTTCGGAGTTCCTGGCGTCAGGCTGTGGACCCGGATTCCAAGCGGATAATGATTCCGGATTCCATGAGAGTGGACCTGGATTGGTGGTCATCTCTCAGCAACTTGTCGGTGGGTGCAGGGTTTCAGGACCCAGCCCCCACGGTGACGATCACGACGGACTCCTCCCTTCTGGAGTGGGGTGCGACGTTAGATCTTCTTCAGGTCTCAGACCTCTGGTCGCCTCTGGTCGCCACAGGACAAGCTCCTGCACATAAATCATTTGGAGCTCCTGGCGATCTTTCTGGCGCTCAAGGTGATCAGACCGCTCATTGCCAACAAGGTGGTCCGCATACGCACGGACAATGTGGTGTCAATGTATTACATCAACAAGCAAGGGGGAACGAAGTCTCCCCCCCTCGTGGACCTGTCTATCCAGATATGGGAGTGGGCCGTGCTTCATGGTGTCTGGCTGCTTGCAGTACACATCCCGGGCCAGCTGAATGTCACAGCGGATGCCCTCAGCCGGCGGACAGTGGTCAGCTCCGAGTGGGAGTTGAAGGCAGAGGTCCTCTCATGGATTTTCTCGCGTTGGGGCACACCGGAGGTGGACCTTTTCGCTACGGCGGTAAACAAGAAGCTTCCTCAGTATGCCTCCAGAGGGGGGCTGGGAGCCTCCTCTCTGGGGGATGCTTTCGAGATTCCATGGCACAACATGAGAGCCTACGCCTTCCCGCCTCTGCCTCTAGTCCATCAGGCAATTTGGAAGCTGAAGAACTCTGTGAACTGTTCGCTTCTACTCATAGCCCCGTGGTGGCCGGCCAGGTTTTGGTTCTCAGAACTTCAACACCTGTTGGTGTATCCGCCGATCAGGTTACCAGTAACTCCTGATCTTCTTCATCAGGGGGAACAGCAGATGTGGCACCCCTCCACACAATCGCTCAGCTTGGCGACGTGGTGCCTGAGTTCAAGTCTTTAGAGCATCTTAACTTGTCTACGGATAACATGTGTATTAGCCAGGCAGCCAGCAAAACCTAGGCCAGATCCCAAGACAGGAGTAAATGGCTCAGGTTCTGTCATTGGTGTTTGGAGAAGCAATTGGATCCAAGGGTGGCTACGATTGACACGGTACTGTCCTTCGTGTCCTCCCTAGCAGAGTTGGGTGTTCACGTTCTGTCATGCAGAACTTAACTTTCAGCGGTTTCCGCTTATCTTTCAGACCAATGTTCTTATTCTCTGAGTGACCCAGTGGTTAAGAGGCATTTTGCAGCCTTGACACGCCTCTACCCTCCGGTTCGTAGTCCGCATCCGCCGTCTGACCTTAATGTAGTCCTGACGGCGCTCTGCCATAAACCTTTTGAACCAATGGCCACGGTGGACCTCAAGTACTTATCCTGAAAAGTGTTCTTTCTGGTCGCCGTTACGTCAGCGAGGAGAGTGAGTGAGCTCCAGGCCTTGTCAGTGGAGCATCCTTTCTTGGTCTTTCACAAGGACAAGGTAGTCCTGCGGACAAACCCGGCCTTTCTACCAAAGGTGGTTACTGAATTCCATCTGAATCAGTCGATCTCCCTACCGGTGACCACCTTACTCCTAGTTCACAGTCCCCTTTCCTCCATACGTCTGCCCGCCGTCCCCTCTAATAAGGTTCCTCTGTTATTGCTAATAGGTCTCTGACCTGGCGATAGAAAAGGACTGATGGGTGATGCGTGGGACGGAGCCAAGGTGGGCGGGGTTACGGCCGCGTGCCGGGCCCCACGCAAGAAAGAGAGGAAGGACACATTTTTGGAAACATTTGGATGCTTTTTACAAAGTGTTCCGGTCCCGTCCCACAGGACGGAGAGATGTCCCATAAGTATGGAGGAAAGGGGACTATGGACTAGGAGTAAGGTGGTCACTACGGTGAGTAACCTGGTTAATTGATGCTGGAGTTCCTGGCTCTTGGATTTCTCTTTTCTCTAACATGTGCGAAAAACTTAAAGGCTTTAGAACAACTTCTTTGCTTGCATCGGGAGTGGAAACCTTGCTCAAAAAATGCCCCGAAGTCAGTGAGATGAGAAACACAGTGAGGCTCAGCCACAGTAGAAGGAAATATACTGCCAGCATTATGTAACACTGTTTCAGAAAGTCTATCCAAAAGAATTCTTTCATTACTTTAGCAACTAGAAAGGCTTTATGTTTCCAAATTGGCAGACCTACAGTACTTCCCTGAATTGTGGAGTTGTAGTCAAGAGTGGCATATTCTTCCACTTCTTGAACGCCAATCATCATAATTTGTCCGCTCTCCATCTCTTCTTCTTCTTCTTCTGCAGGCTCCTCAACTGGAAGAGAAGGATTGCATGGAAACATCACAGTAACCATCTGGAGCGGATTTCAGGTGATCCACATAAACTTGTCTGGTACCTCTATAGGGTGGTATTGCTGTCAGAACAGCAGTTTTGGAAACTTTCACTACGATTGCTTGCACTGCTGGTCTGTAGGACAGGCCAAACAGAGTCTTATCATGGATCTTCTCCAGGACCCAATCTCCTGCTTTGAGAGTGGTCTCAGGACTGGCCTCAGCAGCTTCCACCTGGAGGGATTCCCTCAGCAGCGTTGTCCCCAGCAGTTGCTCTTGCCTAGAGAGGGGCAAGGGAAGAGTGGGAAGAGCAGGCATACATTTTTTTACCCAAACAAGAGTTCAAGATTTTAACTTCTGCTAACTAGATGAAAGGGGTCTACCCAGTTACTCGCCCATTAAAAGTATGCATTTATTCAGGCACAACATTGAGTGGTTTGCCCTTCCTATTTGCCCATTTCATCTCTGGATAATACGGGTTTAGAAAAGTGCAGCTCTGATCCCCAAGCCTCTAATGCCTTTCTCAGGGCCCACCCTGCGAAAACTGGACCATTATCAGCATGGAACGTTTGAGTTTTGGTCATGGCTAATAAACCTGGAGTGCCTGTATGACTGATTTGCAGTCTGCCCTCTTTTGTGGAATCATCCAGGTGAACCAAGTGCAAGAATCCACTATTACTAGAATGTTTGTATTTATTTATTGCTGGTAGTGGGCCTATATGATCCAGATATTGAATCTTAAAAGGCGAAGTTGCCTTTATTTTGCTGTGGTCCACAGTTGTCTTCAGACATGTGTCGCAGTTTGCTGTGTATACTTTAACCTGTTCCTTTAATCCTGGCTATCAATACTGGTCAAGGAGTAGCTGTGCAGTTGCAGTAACCCCAAAATGAGTAGATGCAAGAGCAGCAAATGGCTGCAATTAGCTTTTCCCTGTCTTCTCTATTAGGGATTCATCTTTGAATAGGATCCCCTTTTTTTCATAGGAATTGTGACTACTGCTTTATTATTCTCAATGGCGTAAATGTAATTACTTGGGAAACCTTTCGGCCTAAGTATAATAAGGAAGGGCAAACCAATACATTTTTTGTACTTTTCATGTGTTTTCTGTCTCTGAAATCATAGACATTTGGTCTAAACTGGGACTGCCCTCTAGGTTCACCCCAAGATCATCTACCCCTGTGAGTGCCTTGCCACTTCGGGGCATCCCTATCTCCTGTAGCTTTCCCATTCTCTGGGTATTTTTCTTCCTCTATTGGCGAAAGCTGTCGTCTGTGGTTTACCACCCTTTTTACCTTGAAAGGATCCCGGTCCCTTTGAGGGTTTCCCCTCATGGTATGTCTCCTTTTCTGGCTTACAGTTTTTGTTAGCCTTTTTCTGTGCCTCTGCAGGTCTCCTGCCTAGGTGATCCCTGCCTAGTGATTGATAAGTGGGATGTCACTATGTCCCTAAATTGCTCCCTTTTTTCTTGCTCATTTCATTGGGACAATTTTCTATGAACTTACTTGCAGGCTCTCCTTTTAATAAGGGTAGAATTATGCTCTCAACCATTTGATAACTATCGGATGCTATGGACAAGCCTAAGTTCATGGAGGCAGCAGCGCCATGTGTTCCCATAATGTCTGCCAATATGAATGCTAGCGATGTGATAGACGGTGTGCCTATCAGCTGTAAATAAAGCCAGCTATAAATTGAGATCCAGCTGTCACAGCTCATTAAAGGCGGTGTGCAGCCAGAGGGAAGGAACATGGCTAGTGCCCTATGCATATGCTGCGTTGTAACCAGGGGGTAGGTAGCTTGCATCTGGCCTAGCTTTTCTGAATACCACTTCTGTATGTCCTAATTTCTGGAAGGGCAAGACCGTAATATAATTCACAATGTCTGTAGCTGCCCGCCTCCTGCGTCTATCTGTCCTTGTGGCTGCTGGGCAGGCGCTAAGCCTTGCTGCACAGCATATTGCAATGCAAGGTTACGCACAGTGTCGAAATGTGTAGCCAATAGTTGATAGTCTGTTTGTAAATAGGGGCCTCTGCGGTTTGGATGAAACCGGGCTAAGAATTCTAGTGACAGGTTGGGTGTCGCTAATGGCCCATGTCTAGCATTTGTTTGTGGATAAACTAGATTACCTTCAAACCAGTTGACATGATTTGTATGTGTTAAAGCCAATTCAGGAAACTGGTATGGACGATATTGGATGGTGTTTAAATCTCCCCTTATCAGGAGAGTTGCATACACATTATTTACCTTGTTGGCTGGGGTTTTTAAGTAAGTAAAGAGTGATTTGGCGGGTAACCCACCTAGTTGGCCTTCCGCCACTGTTGTGTAGTTGGTATTAACTCCTTGACAGTGAGCTGTTCTAAGCCACTCGAACATCGCCGTCCTACACTGGATGGGAATATTGATTTCCTGATGGGCCATCTTCTGTATTCACCTAACCTCTTTTGATTAAAAAGCCTTTTAGAAAAAATATTTTTGCCCGGTCCGTTTATCGTGACTGGGGCATGAGGTTATTTTACTATTAGCAATGCTACGGTCATCTCTAACATGTCCCATCTGTGAGGTGCCACCTGACTTGATTGCCTACGAGTTAGGTGTGACCATGAGCCTCTTATCTCCACCTCATTTGAGTCTGTGAAAAGAGACCCTTGACCATCAGTCGTTTTATGTCGACATTCACCCTAGGCTGTGTCTCAGCGCTAAAAGACAAGCCTGTTTAGGTTTGTGTGCTTACCAACATGATTAAACATATACAGCCAGAAATTGTAAAGTTCTTGGACTCCAAGAGATACCACTTTGACACATGACTCTGAATTATACACTTGACACAGGAGTTACCATGTTAATGTATTTAATATTACCCCCTATCTTTTGAGGGCTTTTATGTTCATTAAACAAGCTAAAGCAGATATAATATAACATAACATCACACCTATGAACAAGATTGCCATGTGGGCAAAGAGCATGTTTGAATAGATGAATAATAGAACAAGTGGTGCTTTTGGTTTTACCGCATGCGTAATCTTTGTCTCAGGAGCTATGCTACACGCCATCACTCTAAATGCACTTAGCAAGTCCCCCCACCCTTTACTCGCGTTTAGAGCAGAATGGGCTTCAAAAGAAACAGCGCCTGTCTCTTTCCTGCTGCTGCTCTGCTCACGACTCCTCTGCTCTGCACTCTTCACCAGCTCCTCCGACCTCGATGTACAGGCAAGTCAGCTGCTGTTCCTTTTTTCTTCCCCTTTTGCCCGGGCCTTATATGTTAGAAGGAACATGGTTTCCCATCCTGTGTGCATGCGTCAAATCCACTATCTGGAAGAGTACAGCCTAGAGCTGAGCTTGTCACTGTGCTTGTTGATTACGGTCTCCTATGTACAACTCCATTAAGTGGGTTTTAGCACTTCTCAGTGAAAGCATTGTACCTGTTCCGTGAATGCTTCCCCTGTACCTTATGGCCCTTGGCTTTGCAAAGAGACATTTCTCTTACTTGTTACTTCTTGACCTTTGCGGAGATGCACAACGCTTCTGTTTGTGTCTGTCAATTTCCTGTTCTTGAATCCTTATCAGATATAACACTTAACAGTGTCAAGTCAACGCTCACATCTACTGGTGTGTAGTTAAAACAGGCAGCTATTTGTTGTTTGTGGTTTGCTCATCTGCCAGAACAGGAAAGCACCTCTTCGTGGATCTTGGTGATGCCAAGAAATATTCTTCCAGCAACCGTGCACACTAACCTTCTCTGTAAAACGTGTGTTGTATGTTTGACGACCATTCTTTGGCTATCGATGGCTGCAGGCCTGCATGAGATGTGAAAACAGCTGTCATCTACATGTGTCATTGTTTCACTGGCTACAGGCAGCATGGGATGATAAAAACGGTCTTAAATTAGGCTTGTTTTCATGTCGCATGGTTTTCATGATGGGCGCACCCGCTGTACAAGAGGCCGATGGCCAGAGTCAGAATGGGGAAGCACATCTCTGAGGCATGGGAATTGTGCAGGGGAACCAAACGGGGGTGTCCGCTCTCCCCCATGCAGTTTATCTTAGTGTTGGAACCCCTGGTGGCTCTCCTTACGTTGCACTTTAAAGAAGCAGGTATACCGGTGGGCGGCAACACGCATGTGTTCTCTCTGTATGCGGACAACGTGTTGCTATAGGTGCAGAACCCTGAGGTAAATGTGCCATACATGCTAGAGGTCCTATATGGGCTTGCTGACTGTTATGCCTGGCAGCCTTGCAAGGAGAGATTCCCACTGGCGTGCCTGGCAAGGCTGGAGCAAAGGTGCCTACCGAACGTGGGGCTGCAGGAGGGCGACGGATACCTTTTAGGTACTTGGGAGTAGATGTTTATCGTGATCCTGGGACGGAACACGAAATGAACACACTGAGGGTGCTTCAGATGCTCGAAAGATCCATGGAGTTCTGGTGGAGGCTACTGTTGTCTATGATGGGCCAGGTGGCGAAATTAAAGATGGTGGTACTGCCGCACCTGCTATACGATTTTGTAAATATACCTAATGACATCCCTGGGCAGTTCTTTCGAAAACTAGACTCACTGGTGAGGGCATTCATCTGGGGAGGTAGGAGGTGCAAGATATCGCTGGGCATACTGAGCAGGGATTACAGAGACTGGGCGCGGATCAGACTACCGCATTTCGAGGCATACTAGCTGGCAGGCCAATTGCAGTACGTTGTGAATTGGCTGGCAGAGGAAGGCTCACTGGATACTGGGTTATTGCAAGGCAGAGTCAGACCATACTACCTGAAAGAGGTCCTTTGGGTGGAAGGCGCTAGTCTATGGAAGGCATCTGCACTCATAGCTCTGGGACGAAGACTTTGGCGTAGACTATGGAAAATGGTGGGGAAATGGGACCTGTACTCCGCCAATATACCTATGATGACAATTTGCGGGAGGAATAAGGGGGAGGTTTGCAGCTTGCGGCTCCACTGGGAACCAAATTGGCTAATTAATTTGGGAGACTTATATGAAGATGGCGCATGGGTGGGTCTCCCTGAACTAACTAAGAAATATGACTTTCCAAGAGGCCAGTTTTTGTTGTACCATAGACTAATTAAAACAACTGAGGATAGATGGCCGTGACTGAAGAGGGGCGATGAGGGTGACACTATGTTAGACACATTTTATGAATTGGCAGAAGGGGGGACATGCAATCTCAATGCTCTAGAAGATGCTAGTAGACTCACTTGGTCAGCCAGAACTCAAGGGTGTCCAGTTAAAGTTACAAATTCAAAAGGATTGAATGCCAAAGGTGAGAGGGCATTTGACCGAAAACAAAAGGATCGAATTTTTTAAAAAAATTTATATATATATTTTTTTATTTAGTATAGGTAAAAAAGGTGTTTTTACACCAAAAACAGGGGTTTGGAGGGGGGACTTGACTCAACCCTTTTGTCATTCGACCCTTTTGAGTCGAAACTTTAACCTATAACCGAACTCAAGGTGAGGGCCAAGTGGGAGAAAGACTTGAGGCAATCTTAAACAGATGGGAAATGGGCCAAAGCAATGGTTTACACGAGGAAAGTGTGTAGGAACACCAGGTTCAAGCAGATAACATTGCACATCACACACAGGGCATACATAACCCCATATGCCATCTCACAGTTTCCGGGAGCGGAGAAGCAAAGATGCCCTAGATGCGACAAGCGACACAGCATGGATGCTACACATGTTTTGCTCATGCTGGGTGATCAGGTCCTTCTGGCAAAATATAGCAGGCCGAATCACAAGGGGTGATCGACATGCGGGAGTGGCCACCTGAGGCATGCCTGCTGGGAATGCTCCCACGGCGGCGTGGGAAAGCACATCTAACCAAGATGAAAGACCTCATCTGTTTCCTGTCCAAACACATGATTGCGCTAGCATGGAAGTCAGCGGCGGGCCCCCGAATGGAGGGATAATGGGAAGATTTAAAGAAATGGGCAGAGGCTGAGACTGTGGTGTTGCACAGGGCGGTGTACAGGGGACAAAGGGAGGTTAGTAATGATGTGACTGCGTGGAACACACTAGTTCATATAATGTTTGCAACGCTGGACGACAGGCCACCCCTAGAGCTTAACAAGGTGGCGTGGGGGGGAGAGTCCTGAGAGACAGACAAGTAATGGTGGGGGGAGGGGTCTTGGAAGGAGGGTTAGGGAAGGGTTAGGGGAAGGTGGGGTGGGACAGGGAAGTATGCAAAGTTGGGTTGTGTTTCGTTATGAAATGGAAGACTAATAATTGGACACTGCTGGGAACAACTGGGCTATGAAGGCAGTGAGGTGTTCGAGGTGGGTGCCAGGACTAAGCGCTAGAGGACAGTGGCCATAATTATGCAAAGACACTGGCCAAACTGTCGGTGATCAGACAATTCATGAGCGCATAGCGTGATAAAAATGTTTGTTCCCTACTACAACCACTTAAAGGTGGAGGAGGAAAATGGAGACGGAGTTACTGAGGCATTTGCAGTACATAGGAGTCAGTGAACTTCGAAACAGATGGCTTGCAAATACCCATCAGAAATGCAGCATTTGATCAGACACCCCCATGTAGGTCTTTTTAAGGGTGTTCCCTGCAAGTCATGTTTGTTAATAAGAGTCCAAATGGTGCATTGTACCCCACATGACACGTTTTCAAAGAAATGGGGTAAAAAGCCATGGGTTTTACAAAAAACCCTAAAGATAACCCCTTAAAGGAATGGTTCGGTCAAAAAATGTTATTGCCCCTACGGGTCGGCCATGTGTTTTTAAGCTTAAGTCGCTCGATTTTAGAAAAATTTCCTATGGACCTTACCCGAGTTTTCGTCCATTAAACGCACGCGAAAACAGGCATCAGGGAGCTGCTATTTTGTGATAATCCTATAATTTCCCCCATTGCCCTGGCTGACCTGCTTTTGCGGCAGTAAATCATATCCCCCCGCCCCTGAGCCTGACATTATCAAAACATTCATATTCCCCGCCTCTCTCCGTGACGTTTCTGTGCTGCGTAGGCAAACGCGCCCAGTCGTCTTCTACGCGACTTCACACAGAACCCGGAAACCAACACAGATCAACTCGCAACACAGCGCGCCACAATTTGTAATCTGAAACTGTACTTTAAAATCAAACAGCAACACGGTACATTTGGTAAAGCACATTTTTTTGACATTAAATGTTTATAGAATATTCAGCAATTGCCATATGAACTCTGAAAGCCATTTATTTTCTTTCATCTCTATCCGCAAATCTGTAAACGTTTATCGTGAGTCACGTGCTGTTCCTTTATGGTACACAGGGTGTTGGTTTTTGTTAAAAGAAGCACTTTTTTCGCACGTTAAATCGCAAGGCTGTTCCATCAAGTAGGCACTAGGCCAGTGTAAAGGTTGATACGTTGCTTCTAGCCGCTAGTACCGCGTAAGGGCATAAGGGCCCTTGGCGATCGTCCCATAAAATCATCAGAATTGTGCAGTTGTTTACATTAAGCTGCAGCTGGCGGTTAAAAAAAACATCTGCCGGTGTCTGAAACTGGTGGCAGTAGCAAAAGGGAAGGATATACACGTTTTGAAAACATAAAATTTATAATTCGTCTCGCCAGCCGATCTTTATTAATATTATTCATTTTATTTATTACGGCCGAGCTGAAACTATTTGCTTTCAAGGATAGTGCAATGGAGTATGTTCGGCTCTAAAATCAATGCGAAAAGTAACGAAATAAATCGAGGTTAGTACACAATGAGAAACGACTTTTTGTCTACATGCGTGTGGAATGTGGACCTGCATGCCCATGTGCCCACTACAAGGACGATCCCGCAAACGTTTTCCAAGCTCTTCATTTATTCATGCATCCATTCATTAATTCTTCATTCCGGTATAAAAGCGTCTAAAGAGTTACTTACATTATATTTGCAATTTCCATTGTGTCTCTGCGTAATGCAGTCCGTAAATCCCACTGTGCTCTTGACAACGATTTTTTGTGTACTGAACTAACATGAAACTCGGTCTAGTTTCAGAATTTTCTGCCTTATCGTCTCTTACGTTATTGCACCCCCACCCCCTTCAAATGAAGTTCTTTCTGCATGGTCCCTGTCTCTCAAGGTCAAAAAATAGTGCGAGTTGTGGGCCTCTTCAAGGCGCGAGCTGAAAATCAAAGCCGCTGACCTTCACTAGAAATGAGCATACATTCTTTCTTTGCAACATCCCGTAGTAAAGCCATCTGTGGGAACTTGAAGTTTCAAATCCATCTATGTACTGCGCCTCAATGTGCAAATGCGAACTGGCTTCTCTCCCATCTGCAACGGCTCGCTTGGCACGTACTAAGGCCCCCAATTTTGTCCTCGTTGTCTGCGAGATTTGAAGCCCCAAAGAACCATAACTATTGAGACTTTTAATTTTTTGGGGAAGGTCAGGGAAAGTATAAAGTACCCGAGGAGTTGAGTTGAAAGTGAGATTTATTGTTTGTTTGTTTTATTATTTGCAATACGCAAGCCTCCCCTCGGTTAACATTGCGCAGCATTTACAAGAGATTGCGAAAATTAGTTACATCAACAAAAATATATACATACACATTTGAAGAATGATTTGGGCACCTTGATTGGGAGTGCCCTGAAAGAAGTATAGCATTCTTGGGAGGATGTTCATTTTTAGTGCCTGGATTCTGTCCCACCATGATACCATAAGGGGGCTCCAACGCTCCAGATCCCTCTTAACCCGTTCAAGGATAGGGGGGTAGTTTTCAATGTATAATGCATCTATCTTGTGTGTTAGGGTTATACCCAGATATTTAATTCCTTTTTCTGCTATTTTTATGTCTAATGTTACTGCTATCTTTTCAATTTATGTTCTTTCACCCGCCAGAAGTAGATTTCTGATTTTTTTCTTGTTTATTTTGAGGCCCGAGATTGCCCCGAATGTCTCCAGTTCTCTAATTGCTATGGTTAATGTCCTCCCCGGGTTCGCTAGGGCCACCAACATGTCGTCTGCATACGCAATCACTTTGTGCTGTGTGCCTGCCATTTCTATTCCTGTTATGCGGGTTGACTCCCGGATTCTGATTAGGAGTGGTTCTAGAAATATGGCATAGAGAAGGGGGGGAAAGCGGAAATCCCTGTTTGGTGCCCCTTGTTATCTTAACTTTCTCTGTGACCTCGCCATTTATGGCTATCCTGATAGTTGGGGAGTTGTAGTTAGCTTTTACCATATGTATAAATTGATCCCCGAAGCCCATACACTTTAGAGTTTTGAACAGTATTGACCACTCTACCTGGTCAAAAGCCTTTTCGGAATGGAGTGTGAGCAGGGCTGCTGGGGTGTGTGTGATCCCTGTTTTATCCACTAGATGAATTATTATTCTCAAATTATACTGTTTTGTCTCCCTGGAATAAAACCTGAGTGGTCGGTGGTTATTAAGCTGGGCAGTAGTGGGGATAGCCTTGTTGCCAGAATTCTGGTGTATATCTTGGTGTCCAAATTAATCAGTGCTATGGGGCAGTAGGAGCTAGAGAGGGATGGGTCTTTCCCTGCTTAGTGGAATACCAACACTTTTGCTTCATTCATAGACGGGGTCAAATTTCCCTTTTCTATGAAGGAGTTTGAGTCTCGTCAAGACGGGTATGATTAGGTCTGCATATTTTTTATAGAAGGGGCGGTGAAGCCGTCCGGGCCGGTGGAAGTCCAGCAATCGCCTTTTTTATTTCCTCTTCGCTAATCGGGTTCTCTAATGCTTTCCTGTCTTCCTCTGGGATTTTGGGGATGGGGAGAGATTGTAGGTACGTGTCTTGGTCGCTTTCGTTCAGGTGATCTGTCGCATATAGTTTTTGATAGAATTCTCGAAAGGCGTTCCCTATATCCTGGGTTCGTGTTTGGGTTTCTCCTTGTGAGTCTCGAATGCTCATGATGGTCATTTTTAGTTTTTCGCGTAGCTGTCTCGCCAGAAATCTATCTGCTTTGTTGGCTTTTATATACAGATGTTGTTTAAGGTACTGGAGGGATTTCTCTGCCTCTTTGGTGCGGAGCATTTCCAGTTGCCCCTGGACGTGTCTTAGGGCCTTATTGAGATTTCTGGAGGGATGGGGCAGTAGCTTTTCTTGTGTATCCTTTATTTTATTTTCCAGTTCCTTTTCCCATCTGTGTCTCTAGCTATCTTTGGTGGCTTTCAGTGCTATCATGTGTCCGTGGGTTACCTCTTTGAATGCCTCCCAGACTATGCCCATTGGGACATCCCCTGTATTGTTTTGTGCAAAATATTCTACAATCTCGTCCCTTATTGCTTCACCCAGTATCGGGTCTATGAGAATATCCTGTGGGAGCTTACATCGCCATAGCCCTCCTCCCTTCCCTGGAGTCGTCACTTCCAGCCAAAGCCGGGGGCGTGGTCTGATAGTGATATCAAGCCCGTTTCTATTCCTTGAATTTTGCCCATGAGGCCCACCGAGACCCAGAAGTAGTCTATTCTTGACATTGTATTATATACGTGTGAGAAGTATGTATAGCCTCTCTGTTGACCCTTTAGTTCCCTCCATAGATCGCAAAGTGCAACCTGGTCCATTTTTGTTTGAGATGTTTGGACATTGCACCCTGACTTATGGGACCCCCGTACTCCTATCTGTTTGAGGATGCCATGCTATGTTTAGGTCTCCCCCTAAAATCACTTCCCCTTTTGCAAAGCCCTCGAGCTTCTCCAAAGCGTCTCGAAGGAAACCATCTTGACCCGTGTTGGGTGGTTATATCGTGGCTAGGGTTAGTCGTTATCCCTCAAGTTTGACGTTGATATATACACGAGCCTCCCCTCCTTATCTGTTAGCCTGTCTGTTAGGAATACATCCGCTCCCTCTTTTATTGCTATCAGGACCCCTGCCCTTTTATCTTTGGCATTTGCTTGCGCCCAAATCTTGTAACCCATTAGATGCACTTTCTGTTTGTCCTGGGCTTTTATATGAGTTTCTTGAAGTAGGAGAATGTTCGCCTTTTCCCTCTTCAGCATGGTCTCTACCTTCTTCCTCTTCACCGGGGAGTTCAGGCCCCTTATATTGTATGTTAGGATTCTAAGTTTCCCCATTTTGATTTGACCCGTTGTGACTATTTGTGGTTCCCTGAGAGGTGATTCGCTTTCTTCTTCCGGAGTTTTCCCTTCCCCCTCTACCCCCCAACTTCCCCCCCAACTTTTAACTTTAAAACAAATAAGTTCCCGAGGAGGGCCCGGGTACCTAAGGATGCTAGGGCGTTGAGCCTATCGCTCCCGGCCCTCAATGAACTTGGTGTAAACGTTGAAAGGTCGCAGGGGTTCCTATACCCCGCATTTCCTCAGTCCTTCCTGAGATTCAGATCCAAGGTCTCCTTGCCGTGCCGCCGTATTGTGCGTTCTGCAGACATTCTCATAAGTTCACTTCTCTACCCGTTTTGCTTCTTCTTTTGTCATATTTCTTCCCAGCCTCTCTGCCTTTTGTGATACCATCTACTTGGTTTGTTGGCCATTCTCTCCGCCCCTTCTGTTTGTATGTCCATTATGTGTAAGCCTTCGTCGCATGTGGTCACTCTTCTTTGTTTGCCTTCCTAGGTGAATAGGAGGCCAAACAGGAATGTCCATTTGTATCGAATTTCCTTTGCCACAAGTTCCTTGACTAGTGGTGCCATATCTCTTCTTTTCTGTAACGTCACTGAGGCCAGATCCTGGTACAGATGAATCTCCGTCCCATTCATCCTGATGTGGTCCAGTTGTCGCGCCCTCTTTAAAATTTGTTCTGGGGGCGTGGCTGAGCGGCACGCCATGCGGCTGTGTCTGCTGTGAGCTCCGTAGCCAGGCACCCGGATTACGCTCTATCTATGGGTTAATCTGTGAATTTTCGCCCGATTTCTGCCCCGTGAACGCGTTCCACATTGCGGCACCGGTGGTGATTGAGCAGAGGCGCGTGATGCCTGGCAGGAGCCGACATTCCTTCTTGAAATCAACCAGGCGCTCGGAGGGGAAAATGGCGGCAAGCGATGGCGGCGTTGACTGCTATGACCTTCGGCACTGTGATGTGCTCCTGCGGGTGAGGGACGCCTAATCAGACCCGGGGTGCCCCCGGCTCAGCGGACCCCTTGGTGTGCAGTGTTGAGGGAGGGGGAGCGATTCGGAGCCCCCCACTGACCCGCCGCAGCCTCGTAATATTCGCTGCGCACCCCGGAGCTCCCGGCCGCCTGGAGGAGGGGAATTGGAGGCATGCTGGAGCTCCGATCGGGGCGCGTAGCGGTATCCCCCAGCTGCTTCGTTCCTGCTTCTGGTGCCCTCACTGCCCGGCTGGCGGTCCCACATGCCCTGGGGGATCCCCGGCGCCGTGCCCCGTGCGAGATTGCCTGGTGCTGTGATCCCGGGGAGCCGCGGCCGTGTCCTCCGCCGAGCGGACGGGTCTCTGTGCGGCGGAGTGCATATTGGTGATTCCGAGGGCTCCGGGGGCTGTGCCTTGCGCTCGCTGTGCGTTTCAGCCCCACAGTAGCCTTGGATATTCTGTGGCGGTATATGCAAGCTTGGGGCCCCCCTCGGCTTTGGGGCTCTTGTCTCCTGCCTGGGTCGGGCGGTGACCCCTGCCATTGAAGAGCGGCTAGGGAAGAATTGAAGGAAGTCAGAAGGACTTGGAACAGAGGGAAAATTTGACACCCAAAGAGAAAGTTGAATTGAAGAAAGAAAGGAGGTGTGGGGGAGCGGGGCTGAAGGAGGGTGAAAAGGGTGGAGAGGGCGAGCAGAGGGATAACGTTTCAAAGGAGTGCACAGACTGAAGGCGGGCAAGGTCGACAGGAAGAGACAGCCCACCGCTCTCCATAGCTCAAGCGGAGGGATCACCCCCAATTCCGGCAGGAGGAAGCTCGCCGCCCCCCCCACCCCGATGCGGTTCGTACTCTGCCACTGAGATTACAGGTGCAACCAACTTGTGCACCCCCTGGCAATGCCTAAAACAGCTGCAAAGCGAAAAACACAGGGGATTCACGCTTTCCTGGCACCACAGCCAGCACTCCCACCCTGCTCGCGCACCATTATAGCAGATATACATCCACCCCCGGCCTTGGGACCAGATCTGAATATGGCTCTCTCCAGAGAGGACTTTGAAGCAATGTTTAGATCCTTCAAGCAAGAAATCACACTGGAAATCAAATCTGAAATTAAAACCTCCAAGGACTCTTTGGCCCGTTCACTGGCAGACCTGACAACACATCTTACTGGCCTGGAAGCTAGCGTTAACGAGCTGGAAAATGTAACATGTGAACACACACATGACGTCGAGGTCCTGGCCGAGTTAGTGAAGACTATCAAGGAGCATTTAGAGGATGTCTGGGTGAAACAAGCGCACTTTGAAAATAGGTCACAAAGAAACCATGTCCGTCTTCACGGTGGCCTGCGGCAGGTTCTTGATCAGGAGTTGCCTGGCTACGTAGAGGCGCTGTTTAGATCCATCCTGGACATCCCCCATCTGAAGAACTGTTGTTAGACAGAACCCATCGAGTTTACTCCTCGATTCAGCTTAAAAGAAACCTTCTCCCAGATGTCCTCACTCGTGTGCACTTCTTTCGACAGAAGGAAAAGATCATGTCAGCCGCCAGGAACTCTGCAGCAGTGCAATTCCGGGGCGCGACAGTCCAGCTCTTTCAAGATCTTTCTCCATACACACTTGCTAACAGAAGGCAGCTACACAATGTGACGGCCAAGCTGAGATCTAAAAAGATTCGATATCGCTGGGGCTATCCCTGTAAACTACTTTTTGACTTCCAGAACCAACACTACATGATCTCCTCAGAGGAGGAAGCCAGGGCCTTGATGGTGGAGGCACCCGAGACAAATTCCTCGGACTCTTGCACCCAGGCCTCGGCTGAGCTGACCTTTTCCCCCACGCCAAAGGACAAACGGAGGAAGCCCCGCGGGTGGCGCCACCTAGAACCAACCTCTCAACAGGAAAAGGGAGCCATGAGGAGAGCGGAAGATCGAGATTCTTCTGAGATCTCCCTGGAGTCGGAGGGAGATAATCTGGCAAATGGTTGATTCGGACACTCACCCGAATTAAGCCTGCTTGTTTTGCGGACAGATGGACTCTGCTCTTCATTTCCTCTTATAGTTTTTTTTTTAATACATTTATTTTTATTTTAACCAAACAGAACAACAAACAATACAACTTTTCAGGATATATAAATCAATATCAAACCATCACTTTATACAATGTTATTCTTCGTCCTTCTCCCTCCCACCCCATAAACTTGAGCCGGCTCATCCGTGTCATCTTCGGGAGCATTTTAGGGAATCACAGTGCTTGTAGACTCATCTGAGTCTTCTGTTTCATTATTGACCTGGTGGGGGTCTGCCATAGATGTCACCAATTGTCGCCAGGCTATCAGGGGCCCCGTTTCTTCCTCTCCCCCCCCCCTGATAACGGCTTCAAACCATACTGCGGTTTCCGCTTCCGCCCATCTCAGGAGGTCCGCCTACCATATCTCCACCCTAGGTCTGTGGGCCGCCTTCCAACCCATTGCTATCCTGAGCTTGGGCCGGATATAAGCCAAGTCCTTCATCTTGCTTATGTGCTTTAGATTACGTGGCCTGGGAAAGATCCTGAGCATGCATGCACAAGCCGACCCCACATCCAGCACCACTCCCCCACCGGCCGTTTTAGTTTTTATTTCATCCCAAAATCTGTGCACCTCAGGGCAAGCCCAGAACATATGCAGAAGCCCTGCTTCTACCTCCCCACACCTGGGGCATTTCTGTATAGTAGAGCCTCCGAACCTGGCTATTTTCCCGGGAGTCAGATAAGCCCTGTGAGTGACATACAACTGGATCTGCTGGAGTCTCGCATTCCGGGGCACCTTTTTATGGTACCTCTGAGCTCTCTCCCATTGCCCCTCTGTCATGGGTCCTCCTACTTCGTCCTCCCAGTCCTGCCTTAGTTGGAGCAGCTCCTTTCCTGCCTTCGCTCTCAAGAGCTCATATATCCTGGTTATTTCGTGCCCGCCCTCTGAGACGTCAAACATCATTTCCAGGGCGGCATCAGGGTTCTCCTCCAGCCTCGTCTCAGGCCATCTCTCCCTCACCCTCTTCGTGAGCCTGGTGTAGGTTATATATTGGCCTCTATGCACCCCTGTCTCTTCCTGCAACCTCTGAAATTCCAATGCCTCCCCTTCTTGCCATATATCCTCGAGGGTGGCCAAGCCTACCGGTTCCCAGTATCTACAAACCGCCTGAAGCAATTGAGAGTCGTTCCCGCATAGCGCCACTAGCGGGGTCTGCTGAGAGAGCGGATCTGGGTTGCCCACCGTTCTCCACGTTCTGCGCCAGACCTCCCAGCCCAGTTTCAGTAGCCTCCCTCTTCCCACCATTTTACTCTTTTCTAGCCACACCATCTCTCTCAAAAAGTATGGAGCAGAGTCGCCCTGCAAAAGCGTAGCTTCCACCGAGTCCTCTGTCGACAACCACCTAGCCACAAACAGCTGCCCCTTCAGATAATAAAGTTCGAAGTTTGGCAGGTTTATACCCCCCTTGTCACACGAGTTCTGTAGTTTCCACCACAAGGCCACTCTATTCCTGGAGTTACCCCATATGAAGCTCCTTTACATGCCATGAAGTCTCACAAAAAGGCTTCTGGGAATCGAATACGGGACATTCACAAAAAAATGCAAGAGTGGGCAAAACCACCATTTTGAGCAGGGCTGCTCTCCCCATCATAGATAGGGGTAATCTGGACCAGAACACCATACTGTTCTTAACTCCCTCAATTGCTTTCTCTGTATTATGTTTGTGCTCTGTCTCGGTCCTATGATAGATGTTTACTCCCAGATACCTAAATGTCATAGTCTGCCAGGGTATTGGCAGGATAGGCAGCTTCTCCAATGGGACATTCTTATACCTTCCCAGAGGAAACAAACTAGACTTACCAGGGTTTACCGATATGCCCGAGATGGTGGCATAGCGGTCCATCACCTCCAGCACATATTGCAGGTCTCTTCCGGTTAGCGCAAATAGAGGAGCATGTCATCTGCATACAGCGACACCAGGTGTATACCACTTATTGTACGTATCCCCACCTCTCCGTATTGTTGTCGTAGGCATATTGCTAACGGCTCTAATGCCAGGATGTATAACCTGGGTGACCAGGGACATCCCTGTCTGGTCCCCCTGCTAAGTTGCCATTTATCTGAGATTGTGGATCCTGTTTTAACTCTCGCTATCGGGGTGTTATACAACATCTGAACCCACCTGATATATCCAGGTCTCATTCCGTATCCTTTCAGGGTCGCTTTCAGCCATGGCCACTGCACAGAGTCAAAGGCTTTAACCGCGTCTAGTGACACGATAGCCAACTCGCCCTCATCTTCCTCGGTGTAATCAATAATATGGTGCAGCCTCCTATTGTTGTCTGTAATATTCCTACCAGGGACATAGCCCGTCTGGTCTGGGTGTATCAGCTTAACGATCACCCTCTTCAGTTTGTTGGCTAGTACTGCCGTAAGTATTTTACTGTCCTGATTGAGCATGCCTGTAGGACCCACACTCCACGGCCGGCTTGCCTGGTTTCAAGAGTGGGATGATCACTGCCTCGCGGAGGGACGATGGCAGTTCCCCCCGCTCATTGGCTTCATTAAACATGGCAAGCAACGGCTGGAGTAGCTCCTGCTTATATGTCTTGTAAAACTCGCTAGGCAACCCGTCTGACCCGGGTGCTTTACATGTGGGCAGTTGTTGGATTACTGCATCCAGTTCATCCGAGGTCACGGGGGCGTCCAGCTCCGCACGTTCTAGGTCATCCAGGGTGGGCAGCCCTATAACCTCTATTGTATCCAGTATGTCTTGACTCCTATCCTCCCCCGTGTCCTTGTATAAATGTCTATAATACTTGAGGAACTCTTCATTTACCCCCTCCTGGGTATTGCAGATTCAGCCTTCTTCATCCTTAATCTCTCTAATCACCGAGCGGGGGGTCTCACTCTGGTACAGCCAGGCCAGCAGTCTACCCGGCTTATCCCCACTGCATGTAGCCTCTCCGTGTATTTCTTATAATTTAATTTACATAATCTATCCCAGAGTCTACTGCAGGTTAACTGTAAGTCCTTTATCTTAACACTATTCTCACGTGTGATCTCCTCATTTTGTGTAAGACCCTCCAGCTCTCTTTCTGTTTCCTGAAGTTCCTGTTCAATGCCTCCCTGGAGCCCATTAGATTTCGATATAGCTACCCCACGCACCACCACCTTAAACGCCTCCCATACTGTTCCCACAGAGCGTACACTACCCGTGTTTATTTCAAAATATTCCTCAATGGCCTCCCTCAAATCTTCTCGAAACCCTGCACCTTGTAATGCTTCAGTTCTAAGTCTCCATGTCGGGATCCGCGCTCTGGGGGGTTGATGTCGCCACTCTACAACCAAAGGCGAGTGGTCAGATAATACCCGGGCCTTATATTCCGCTTCCACCATTTCTCCCACTATCTCGGCAGCAGCAAACACATAATCCAGCCTCGTGTGTAAGTCATGTGGTGCTGCGTAGTGCGAATATTGCCTGTCCATTGGATGCAGCCTTTCAGCATTGTCCCCAGCGCTTTAGCCGCTGGCGCCTGCTTCCGTGATGTGTCATCTGACCTATCTATTCTAGGATTCAGAATACAATTAAAGTCTCCCCACCACACTGTCGCACCACCCACCAGGGGGCTAATCTTGCCGTAGAGGGACCTAAAATAAGCCGCCGTATCATGGTTAGGGGCGTAAAGATTTATGATGTGCACTTCCCTGTTCTCCAGAAGCCCCGACACCGCCACCATTCTGCCCTCTGGGTCTATTGTAGAACTGAGCACCTGAAACGGCACGTGCGGCGCCACCCACGTGATCACCCCTGTTGCATATGCTGAATACGTGGCCCCCATGACATTACCCTTCCATTTTCTCCTGACCACCTCCAGCTTCTCCTTTGTGAGGTGAGTCTCCTGTAGCAAGGCTATGACAATACACATCCTTTTTAGGTACAACATCACTTTATTGCGTTTTAGGTAATTATTGAGGTCCCGCACGTTCCAGGTCACCACTCTAAGACTACCCGATGCCATCTGCTCGGTATACTCCCAATCCACCCCTCCCTTTGATGCTTCCCTTGACAACCCGTTTTCTGACTCGTACCCTTCCCAACCTCAACAATTCCCTCCCCCCCTGTTCCCCAACTCCACCCCACTGCACACAACCCAACCCCTCCGCCCACCTTACCCTAGCCCAACAAATGCCCAGCTCCATCCCTGGATCTCAGGCCCACCCGCGTCTGGTCCTATCTCGAGCCCGAGGACTAGGACCCTGCGGGGCGTCACTGATCTAACAGTGACCTAAGTGTGCTACTAGTGGGTTCAAGGGATGCCTCCCAGGTGCTCCCCTTCATCTATTTTAGGATCATTACGTCAAGCGGATCTCGCCAGCTTATGCTGCAACGCACTCCCCACAAGCTTAATTTAATTCTATATTCAAGTTCCAATGTCCCAGTAATGTCACCAAAGATGACACAGCTGCATGCTACTTATCTTCCGCAGCTCCCATCTGGAAATCCGGTTCCTGAGGGCGGCCCTGAATATCCAGTTCGGCGTCTCAAAAAACAGGGATTTGTTCTTATAGAACACTTTCAGCTTGGCTGGATAGAGCAACATATAACGATGGCCTGCTTCTCTTAACCTCCTTTTCACCGACCCAAAGTTCATCCTGCTACGCTGTACATGCAGCGTGTAGTCCGGGTATGCCATGATTAGTGCCGACCCCCTTTCGATCATTCCTCCCCTCCGGAAAAATTTGAGTATCTTCTCCCGATCTCGATAGTTTAGAATCTTTGCGATCAGCGGCCGCGGGGGGGGGTTCCTGGGGGCACTCTTCTTGTCAGGGCCCTGAGCACCCTTTCAACCGCAAACCCCTGGGTCAGCGCCCCGCCTGTTATCTCCTGCAGAAGCATGGTTTCCACATATTCTGTTGGGTTAGGCCTTTCCATTCCTTCTGGCAAGCCAACAATACGAATGTTATTACGTCTGGCGCGGCCTTCCGCCTGCTCTGCTCTGTCTTCCAGGTTGCCCATCCGCTGCACAAGAGCATGGAGCTCCACTTCATGTGCGGCACACGCTGCCGTGTTCGGGCCATCTCCTTCTCCAAATTCCCAGTGCGCTCTGCGATCGTCCGCACATCCTGTCTCAGCAGGCCCACTGCCTCCTGAACCGCTCCAATCTTGAGGTCCAGGCCCACCTTCAGTTTGTTCATTGCCAGGCCCAGTTTGGTCTCCCAAGTCTGCAATCGCTGCCAGCACCTCCTGGATCGTGCCCGGTGTCTCCGCCACTGTCGTGGGAGTCTCCTTACTCTTGCCCTCCTCCGCACCTGGGGGCGACTTGGCGAAGGTCTCCATAGTTGACTGTTTGATCCTTGGTCTAACAACTCTGGAGGACATCCTGCTATGTAGTCTAGGCGTAAGCCAGCTGCTTCTCCCCACGCACAGATGTCCACGTGGCACCAAGCCACTCTTAGCAGTATACGGCCGTTACGACTATGTCCATGTGTGTCCTTGTCGTTCTCCTCACCCCCAGGATGGGCTGTGTCCTCCCATATACTCACGCCCCCTCGGGCCGTAACACTGGTCTCTGTCTTATTCTTTCAGTGGCCAGTGTTTACTTGCGCACTCTGACCCCCTGCGCTTCCTTTACAGCGCTTTGTTGATCGCGTGGCCATCCAGTCCACAGCGCGGTGCCTGATGTTTGCTCCTGCTTCCAGGCACCAGGGGGGCCGCCTTATGCTATGTCTTGGGCCTAGCAAGTGTCTCAAGTTAGCCTACTTGACTGGCCTGCTTCAATAGTATGTGATGGAGGCCCACCGATTTCAGGCCTGGGTCCCCCCTCAGTGTTTTCTATCTCTATTGGTCCTTATGGCGTCTCCAGTGCTTCCCGGAGGTGGCCTCCTGGATCGTGCCTGGTCCTCTGTATCCAGCCCTCCTCGCAACTCCAGTGACCGCCCTTATCATGGGCAGCCAAGCTTACAGTTATTTAGTGCGTGTGTCCCTATTGGGCCGTGATGTGGGGGCCACTGCGCCGGTGGATGGCGCCACCCTCAATATCTATTCGCTCTTCTCCTGGCCGAGGTATATAGGCTAGGGCCTTCCCCAGCCTATTGATGCTGCTCTGATGGCCCGTATGCAGCTGGTGGCTTACTGTGTTCCTTAGCCCATTCAGAGGCTGTATTTGCCTCTGTTCTGTCTTGTTATACGCCGCCGAGGGGGCCTCCCGGGCTCCCTCCTCAGGGCGTTTCAAGCCTCCAGCGGGGCCTCAATGTCTCAAGAGGCTCGCCGCCCCCGCTTCACTGCACCGTTCTTTGTGCATCGGAATACGTCCTGGCGGATTAGGAGGGGGGAGTCATCTTCGTTTGCTTGCAGCACCTTCTCAGCTGCGGCTAGGGTCGCTGCCGAGGTTTGCACCCCCAGCACACCCGGCTCCCCAAATCCTGACGCCCCGCTGGCCCCCGCTCTGCTGAGCGCTCCGCAGTCCAGGTTTTCGGGTGCAGCGCCCGGCGAGCACACTGTCAGCCGCTTTGTTTCACGGCTCCTGCGCTCGCGGCCTCGTCTGGGGTGCTCCAAGTTGGACTATGTCAGGGTGACGGGATGTGCCGGGATGTGCCGGGTGCTTCTACCGCTCCTCCCCTCTTCACGGGCTCGGAATCTGACGATCTCCCTCCAGGTCTCCCTCCAGATGGGTCTGCGCACGGCTCTCGGGCTGCGCGTGTTTTTCCACTCTGAGCCGCGGCAGGCTCAGTCTAATCGTATTTCCCTGTGCTCCCGATCGGGACACTTCGGTCAGTTAATGGCCCTTTGTCCCCGATCCGCCATCTTGGTCTTTCCTGGTCTCGGAAGCTTGACTTCTTTCCGTCAGCTGCGGTTCCTTCAGTTAGTCACAGATCCACTTTGTGGGCCGTTCTACTCGTGCACCGGACCTTCCCATGTCTTGGGATGCGTTGCAGGCATGCTTTTCATCCAGGATATAGACGTATTTCACAGGATCTGTGACGGATCGATGGGAGCTCCTCGAGTGCACGTCTCTTCACGGAGCCATCAGGCCACGCCCCCTTCCTCTTATAGTTGTTAGCTCTGGGATTCCCCCCCTGAGTGGAAACTTTTCGAGTTGTATACTCCAGGGAGCGCTGACTGGTATTAGTGCTTCCTTGTTCACTTAGATTGCAATTCCCCGCCTGCGTTCCGGGGCACGCCGGCTTCTTGTAACGCCCGAAGGTTAATTGCGGGGTGGCTAAGGGGAGCTAAAATTCATTTTACTTAGCAGATCTGGGCGCTTGAGCGGATTGTGCCCAAAATGTTTATTGATGAGAAAAAAATTACTTGGGATTCAGGCATGGCTAGATTTTCAAGGTTGTTACCTATTCTAATCCGTTATAATTATTTATTTGTGTTGAATTTCTTCATTGTCTTTTTTTGTTCACCTCCTCTCCCCTCATGGTCCTGATAAACCTGTTCCTCAACCTCACTTACCACGCACCACACATGCCCAGCGCCACACTGTTAGATTTTGCGGGAGATCGCTTGGTCTCCTTACGCTGGATTACACCTACAAGGGGCTGTAATGGGAACGACTGATTGCTTTAATACGGAGCACGGGGATCGGACCGAACCTGGGATGGCGGCGCCGAATGTCACATGCGTCACACTGAATGTGTAAGGCCTAAATTCCCCCTTAAAACGTAAAGCGTTGTTTCATAGATTAGCAACTTTGCAGGCAACACTCTTCTTCCTGCAGGAAACCCATTTATGCCCTTCTGATGAACCACGCCTCAATACCCCACAACATTTTTTGCTTCTAGTGGGCTTAAAAAACGAGGTGTCGCCATCCTGGTTCGCAAAGGTACCCGGTTTAAGACTTTGGAGGTGGTCCGAGATGAGGAAGGGAGATTTTTACTAGTTGTGGCGTTACTAGATGGACGCAAAATCACATAGGTCTCAATATATGCTCCGAACGTCAAACAAGATATATTTTTTGCAAAATTATTTAAAGCCTTATTTGACCATGCAGATGGGGAGATTCTCCTGGGGGGAGATTTCAATGCTGTTATAAATCCTCTGGTAGATAAAACCCTACCCCCATCGTCTGTGGATAAGAACAACTTCAGGGCCCTTACTATTCTACTGCGGGAACACTCCCTTATTGAGATCTGGCGCTATTGTCATCAAAATGAGCGAGACTATACTTACTTTTCTGCAGTGCATGGGGGTTTCTCCAGGTTAGATATGTTTCTTATTTCTGACTCTCTGATCCCTTTGGTGAAAGAGGTGGAGATCCTGCCGGAGGCTCTCTCTGATCATGCACCGGTGAGGCTCATGATTGCCCCCTTTCCAGGCGACTCCACCTCGAAAGCCCCCCTGGAGGCTGAATGACTTTTTACTAGAAGACCCATTGATCCGTATCCATATAAGGGAAACCTTGGAATCTTATTTCAGGGAGAATGATATGGGTGACGTGAATTTGGGGACACTATGGGATGCAGGCAAGGTGGTTATCAGGGGCATCTGATTGAAAAGGCGGCGCAGAGAGGGAAGGCCAGGAAATTACTGCAAACGCACTTAGAAGAAGCCCACAGACTTGAAGAGATGCATAAAACAAAAGGCTTGCAACACTCCCTTAGAGACTTGTGGGTGGCAAAGAGGGTGCTGGAAGCGCACCACATGGGAAAGGCGGCTTACTCTGATGCTCACCAAGCAATACTTCTACTCGAAGAGGAACAAAGCAAACAAACTTCTTGCGGCCAAGTTAAAAAAACAGAATAGACAAAATAGGATAGACGCCTTGCGAGATGAGACGGGTAGGTGTATCCATACAGAGGAGGGCAAACTCCAAATTATTGAGAAATTCTATATTGAACAAGCCACCCCCCACCTAGGGAATCCGCAAATCTCTAAAGATTTCTTGGCCAGAGCAAATCTCCCACAACTTCCTCAGGCCCTTGGAAGCCCCGATAACCGCACAGGAAGTTGAAATGGCCATCAAAGCCCTTCCCTTGGGTAAAGCTCTGGGCCCAGACGGATTTACTAATATATTTTATAGAGTTTACTCGTCCAAGCTCATGCCTCGCCTCACAGAACTATTTAATCATCTGTGGGAGATTGGCTTGGTCACACAATCTATGGCTGTATCCTCTACTACCCTAATCCTAAAGCCCAGGAAGGACCCAACGGAGTGTACTTCATGCCGCCCTATAGCTTTGCTTAATACAGACGCAAAATTATTTAACAGAATTATAGCCCGGCTTTTAGGGGAGGCTCTCCCATCCATCGTAGATAGAGGCCAGACCGGATTTATTCTTGGGCCCTCAGCACATGATAATATCCGTAGGGCAATAAATCTAATCTCCCTCGCCTCCACAATCCCGGGCCCTTTGTCTCTTCTGTCCCTAGATGCCCATAGGGCATTTGATAGTATGGCCTGGGACTACTTGAATTTAGTGCTGAAGAGCTTTGGATTTGGCCCGAAATTCTCTAAACTAATCCTCTCAAACTTTCAGATCCCCTCAACCCAAATTCGAATGAACTCACACTGGCCCAAATTCCCCTGGGTAAAGGAACTAGACAAGGGTGCCTCCCTGTCCCCATTGGTGTTTGCCCTAGCTATGGAACCCCAAGCCCAGCACATCTGCCTTCACCCGAAGATTAAGGGCTTTCTCGTCGGAAATCAATGTCATAAAGTTGCGTTATACGCGGATGACGTTCTCTGTTTCTTGAGAGAGGCCCGTACCTCAATCCCTCCCCTCATGGACCTCCTTGCCCAATTCGCTAAGATCTCGGGATTCACAATAAACATGGCCAAATCAATGGGTTTAAACCTATCGGAAACCTCCGATACCCTGAACTCCCTACAGGATATCTACCCCCTTATCTGGAGGAACACCTCCATTACATATCTTGGAATACATCTAACCATGACCTTTGCGGGTCTGCTGAAGGCCAATGTCCCCACACTATTAAAAGAAGCTAAAGAATTCCTACGGAGATGGTCACTGCAGGAAATATCTTGGCTGGGTCGAATCAGCGCTATCAAAATGGTCTTACTCCCTAGGCTTTTGTATACATTTCAGGCGATTCCCATAGTAATCCCTGACCGAGAACTCTTAGATCTTCAGAAAGAAATAAGCCGCTTTGTTTGGAAGCACAGAACCCCGTGTATCCAGCGTAAGCTCGTAACCCGGGGCAGACTGACTGGTGGACTCGGACTCCCCTCGGTTGTTAGATACTATCACGCTTCCCAGTTAGCTGCCATTCTGAGTTGGTCCCACGCAAAGGAGCCCCCTAAATGGCAGGACATTGAACAACATCCCACGGAGATACCCCTAGATCCTCTGCCCTTCATCCCATGAGAAGCGCGTATTTACAGAGGATCCCTCCTTCCTTCCACAAAAACTACACTTCACTCTTGGGATAGATCCTGTGCCCAAAGAAGGTTTTCGTCGGGCCTGGACCCATTGTCTCCCATAATGCAAAATCCAACCTTTACGCCTGGGCTTCAACCCAACTCGTACCTCCTATGGTCAAGGGAGAAACCCTTGAGGCTGGTGAACTTTATGTGGACAACTCCCCCCTAACTTTTGCCCATTGTAAAGTGAAATTCAACCTCCCAGAAACCGAGAGGTTTAGATACATGCAGCTCCGCCACTGGATAACTAATCCAAATGTAAAAAAGGTAGACACTAGGTCTCCCACGGGATTGGAGCTGACAATGGTGGAAGGCCAACATACCCTCAGGGTAGCCATGTGCTATCGCCTTTTGGAGGAGGATCCAATGGAGGAGAAAATGCCCTATATGTTAGCTTGGGAGAGAGATTTGGGAGTAGATATTGCCCAGGAGTCCTGGCAAAAGATATGGGGTAGAGCTTATAAAGCCTCTAGATGCACGACAATAAGGGAGTGTGCGCTTAAAATAAGTTTTCGTTGGTACTTTTCCCCGCAGAAACGACATGCTATTGATCCCGACTATCCCGACACCTGCTGGCATGGATGTGGGGGGAGAGGGCATCTGGGCCATCTGTGGTGGCACTGCCGGATCATTCAGTCTTTTTGGCTAGAGGTTAGATCGAGGATTAAAGACATCTGCGGAGCTCTCGCCCCATGGACCAGCTTATAATGCTACTAGGAGATACTCCGGACGATGTATCATACCCACAGTTGGGTCCTAGAGCGGATCTGATAAATCACTTACTCATGCCAGCCCGTCTCACCCGTGCCAGATTCTGGAAAGACACAGAGGGCCCCCATATAGCATACTGGTGGGTTAAGATCTGGGAATTACTTGGTATGGAAAAGTTAAAGGCCACAATAGAAGGCAAGACAGCTAAGTTCTCAAGAACCTGGGGACCATTCCTAGAGCACGTTGCCGAGAGGGAGCATATGTTTTTTCAACCTAAACTGCTTAAATACCTTCTGAAACCATGAAGAACTTCCAGCACGGACATTGGGCAATGCTCAGGCAGTAGACTTAACTAATGTGGCGTCTTTAGAGGTTAAATCTGTTTTCTGCATTTATTGGTACTATGGACCGTTTTTTTTTTCTTCTTTTTTTCTTCTTCCTAATAGTTCTCAAGTTATGTTTAGCTAAACACTTTCCTAAGGTGCCTGCTATTGATGAAATTGTATAGATTGGATGAATTATAACGATGAAAAAATGAAATGTAGATACGTTGATCATTTGTAACTGCTTCTATTTTTCTTCCACGTTCACTTGTTCGATGAATTCATGTTTATACGATATTTCAATATAAATATTTTGACAAAAATATATTTGTTCTTTTTGTGGGTATGAGGATAGGGCTGCTAACACATATCTTGGTCTTTCCCCGGGCGCCCCTGTTCTTTTTGGCCCCACTCTGTGAACCCTGTCGGTATCTGCTTCTTGCTCTTCCAAAATGTCTCTGAACACTTCCTGGACCGCACTTTTGAGGTCCTTATCAAGTAACGCCTCTGCCATGTTCTTCATGTCACCTCTGCACAGACTGAATGAAGATTGCTGTGGTGGACTTCCAGCAAACACTTTGGGCCTCATTACGAGTCCGGCGGTAACCAAGGTGATAAAACCGCCTGGTTACCGCCGGACTCGTATTACCATTCCGCCTCCGTGATTCCCGGAATTACCGGGGCATTACAACCCCGGTGACCCGGGAATTCCAGAGGCGGAATGGTGTAAATCCCCATTCCCATTGAGTCTCACCTGTGTAGATCTCAGACTTACGTTCCCCTGACCCTTGCAGAATTAGTTATTGGACTCAGATAGGCAAAGAAATGCACATTAGTTATAGTTATAACAAAAATGGCATGTCACAGGCCTTTATTCAATTATAACCTACAGAAAGAAATAATAAAACACATAATCTGTTATATGTAGACAAAGAAAAAATGCTTCACCGTTATGATCACCACAGAAGACACCTTCATCTCGGCCACTACGACATTGCTTGGTCCCACAGCAGGTAGGCAAAGAGATCAATCGTTGTAACAGGATCTGGAGCGGAGCGTCCTCCCTCTCAGTGAGACTGCATCACCTGGGGTCCACATTCTAACTCTGTATTCCAAGAGGAAAACCCTCGTCTCTTATGAGACTGCTTTCGATCCCTGCCCCTCATGGGTTACTATGCTGCCCTCGGCCGAAGAGCAGACAATAAGTATGAGGCGCAAACAGAGTGGAATATTCCAGTTAAAAGTGGAAAAACCCATCTTCCCTCCATGCTGTCGTTCCCACTGCCCCTTATTACTGCACCTGCAGAGTGCTCCAACTCCCTTTCTAGCTTGTCCTTCGGCGGACAATACAATAACTATTCTCCCTGGCTTGGTCATCTGACATAAATATGTGACCTTGTCTTCGCAGCAAAAATACATGTTTACTAACTGAGCACAGAGCCCAGGAAAACATAGACTTTCATTACTGTTTCATTGCTGTAAATGGAAGTGAATATCCAAGATGGCCGCGTATCGGCACCATGTTTTCTGGCTCATTTCGCACAAGCACTACACTCCACCCCTTGGATATTCAACTACCATAACTCAATGGGCGAAAAGGAGGTTTCCAAAACCTAGAAAACAAACACCACAGATTTGGAAATACAAGAAATACACCAACAACAAATGAAAACAGCAAAAATGCCAAAAACCAAACCAAAGCTGAATGCAATGCATCAGGAATCCAAGAATACATCTGATCCCACCAGTCCCAGTTCTTCTCCTGCGTTACCATGGCAACCAGCTCAAATCCTTAATATGGTCTTCAATAGAATGGGAACGATCCTCCAGGTCAAAACAACACATTCCTTCCACTATTGTGGGTAATAATACTGCTCATATTTCTCTATTTTCTGTCCGTGTCTGCACAAAATTTACAATACTCATACACAGAAAATTAACCTCTCACATCAGAGTTTTCAACCAAAGGATCTTGATGCAAGACTCCAAACAAGGTCCGTAATACCGGAACAGGCTTTGGTATTGCCACACGGCACGTGGAGACCAAAGTAGCGGAATCATGTACATTCGACATGCAAAAAATGTTTAGCACCCGCCGGGATAGGTAAATCTATATATTATCGATTTGCCCGACCAGTGTGGGATAATTATTCTGCACAAAGGATATAGAAAGAGTGGAAATTTGTAAAGCATCACACGTTCGTCCACGTTGTTTTCTCAAGGCGCTGCAGTATGCTCCAATGGATGGATCATTAGGCTCAATAGCAATAGCAGGCGTGACAGTCCTGATCCAGCTCCCTGAGTGCATTTGCAGGATGGAGACATTTGCCACTTTCTCCAGCATGTCCCCAGATGCTCCCGAAGACACTCCATTGTGCCTCACACAGGCCCTCAGCATACACAGGATCTATAAATCAGAATTCAAAAACAAGATATCAGTGAAGTACATCACTCACATAAATTATTTGTCAGCGGAAATATGCAACCATTTTCGTTTTCCCGGTTCCATCACAAGAACAACCTGATCCTCCCCTGCCGCAATCACATCCACCAGAACGGGCGGACCACTAGGTTTGACGACCTATACTTATCCGGCACTATTGTGTCTCATGAGCCAAAACCCTGTCCCCACGAATGGTTAATACTGTGGGTGGCTCTCATTTCCTCACCATGGATAACTTCACAGGCAATAACACCAATTGGGCCACTCGGTCTCCTTTATGAATTGGTAGCAGGTTTTCGCCACTATTAATGAGAATAACCTTGATCTCACTTTGATAATCTGCATCTACAATCCCTTCTAACATTTGAATGCTTTTTAGGGCTAGTCCGGATTTAGGGGCAATCAATCCCATATGTTCAGAAGGAATTTGTACCCCAATACCCGTGTCAATCACTACAATGCCTCTAGGCTCAATGTCGGATTTGTTCTCTCGCATGCAAATCCACCCCAGCTGATTCAGGAGTAGCACGGTAAGGAGCTAATACACCAGGCAACATTTCCCAGTACAACAAAGTTTACACAGCTCCATGGGTTCGGAATTGCAAGTTTGGCATTAACATGCGCATTAATGGAGTCTCACCGTTCGCAATGGGACGGTTAAGTATTTGCACAGCTTCCACCACGCGTTCACGCCACCCGTCAAAGTACCCTCCTCATTTTTTCATAACTGTGCCTTCAACAATCCATTCATTCTCTTAATTTACCCAGAAGCCTCCGGGTGATAAGGGACGTACAAGATCTATTCAATTCCTTTTTACTGACAGTAGTCTGAAGCCAATTTTCCTTTAAAATGGGACCCATTGTCACTGTGTATCTACAAGGGAACACCATAATACACTGCCACTTCATCCAATAATTTAATCGTATTCAGTTGTGTGGCTCTTTTACATGGTAACACCATTAAGTAACCAGAATATGTTTCCACAAGAGTGCAGGCATATTGACATCCCCTACTAATGGGCATAGGACCGATGTAATCGATTTGCCATATTTGTCAAGGCAATTTGCCCCTTCTCAATGTGCCATGAACAATATGTGGGATAGATCTTTGCTTCTGATGTTTACACATGGGACACTACAGAATTATTGTTTTCACAATCTCTAATGGGATGATAATTTCCCTGTCTTGTGCCCACCTGATAGTAGCTTTCTCTCCGAGATGTCCACTCTTTTGGTGGGCTCATTTAGCAATCCATTCCAGATCTTTCTCAACAGAATAGAACCACTGTTATAATGAATCCGTGGCACAATGTGCATCCACATGATACACAGTTAATGTAATATGCATTATCATCTCAGCAATGTCTTGCCACACTTCTTTCCCCCATACTTCTTTAACATGGATCTTCCAACCATTCTTCTGCCACGTAGGCAACCACATCACCAAATCATTGGCAACGGACCATGAGTCCTTATAAATGTAACAACTCCCAGGCATCTTTTGTTTTAAAGCCTGATACACCACATATAATTGGGCAACTTGGCTACTCTTCCCTTTTCCCGAGGTGGTCAACTCCTTTTTTAGTTTGGGATTATGCTTTTCAATGTTGTTCAACTCCCAGATACTTGGCTGAGCCATCTGTGAACGAGGCATGTTCAACTTGCTCACTCAACATCTCTCCATAAGGATTCCCCATTTTACCGGAGTGTCGCCAATGAACCCTTCCTCACTTGGTTCCAAGTCAGCTAACGGAACACCTGCCACTTTTTCTTGTAATTTGGCCAGCCACCCTTTCCTGTTTTCGCACGATCTTGTATGTACCATTTCCATTTAATAGTGTTTGCCTCCTGAGCATGCCAGATCCGATGGGTTTTAGATGAACCCAGCACCCATTGCGTAGTAGGTATTTCCGGTCGGATCAGTACATCATGACCCACCGTCATTTGTTTTGTATCCACCATGCCCAATAACAAGCCAACAGTTGGTTTTCAAATTGATCTGTCACCAGCTTCAGGTAACTTGCGACTCCAAAACCCTAAAGGCACTTGTTTTCTATCCTGTTTTTGCCACAAACTCCAGTTGGCATATGCATCCTGGACAGATGCATTTAGTTCAACCTCACCTTCCCTCAAGGGTCATAAATCCAGCAATTACTGAATGGTGTCTTTGGCTAATTGGAATGCTCTGTCATGTTCCTCACCCCATTAGAAATTGAATTTCTTACGTGTTACTTTGTAAAGGGGGCACCAAGATTTGCCCCAACTGGGGTATGTGTTGTCTCCAAAATCCAAACACCCCAATGAACTGCTGGGCTTGTGTTTTAGTTCTCAGAGTAGAAAACTCAAGGATTTTTTTGTTTGGCTTTAGGCACCATCTCACGATGTCCATTGTGCCACTGAATTCCTAGAAAAATCGTGGTATCTGCCTGGCCTTATGTTTTAGTCTCATTTATTTCCCATGCTTCCTTCCTTAAACCATCCACAATAAGATCTAAGTGCACTCGTACACTATGCTCATCAGTCCCTTGGATTAGTTTATTGTCAATATAGTGTACGATTTGCACATCCGGTTTGCACAGGATTTTGTCCAAATGTTCAGCCACCAGCCGGTGACAGATGGTTGGACTATGCATATACCCCATTGGGAGACGTTTGAACGTGTACTGTCTCCCATTCCAGGAAAATGCAAACTGCTCCTGACATTTTTCAGCAATCGGAATGGTAAAGAAGGCATTAGCCAAATCTAACACTGTGTACCATGTTCCCTCAAAATTCTGTACGTTTTCAATTAGCATCACCGCATCCCGAACTGCCGGTATCAGCGAAGGCGTATGTTTGTTCAAATCATGATAATCACCTGTCAACCTGTAGCTTCCATCAGTTTTTTTTACAGGCCAAATCGGGTTGTTCCACGCCATGGTCACTGGTCGTAACACACCGGCTTCTACATATCCTTTAATGGTTTCTGTAATCTCCTTTTGACCCCCGGGAATCCGATATTGTTTCATGGACACTATTTTTGTGGCTATCGGAACCTGCACCGGGGACATCTTCAATTGACCCACAATCACGAGGGTACAAGTGAACGCACTGACCCCAAACTGATAGAGTTTACCTCCCAATCCGTGGGTCAATCCTTCTAGAATATCATATCCAATAATGTATTCGGGAATCGGGGCCACCAATACTTGATAGCTATCCCTGTCTAAACTTCCAATTTTCATATATATATTTGTTTGTACAGCAGGTGTCTCCTTGCCCCCCAATCCAGTAATCGTAAATGTCGGCCTTTAAATCTCGAACGATTCCCATGTATCAATGAGGCCTCCCCTCCGGTATTAAAGCATTTACTTCCCTTATGCTTCCTGGTTGCCAAAATAATTTTACTTGCACATGAGGTTGTCTGTCTATCTTGATTTTGGCATTTGTTACCAGAGTTTGACCGTCATCCTATTCATATTTTGAGTGCAGGTTTCTGGATTCCATCTCCACCATGGCACTCACCATTTTCCTCAGATCTGCATACGTCAGCTGAGATTGCTTGACGTATCCGAAGACACATCGACTAACCTCTCAGTGGGCGGTGCAGACGGATCCTCACCTTTCTCTTGTTTATGCACTTCCTGTCATTTCAGCGGTTTATAACGCTCCTTTCCGTCCAAACCCCCCTTTTTGTACATTTGATACATTATCATGTCTCAATCCCATCGATATCCCCCGCGGTACCTTATCTTTCAGTAGCGCTAGGAACATACCCTTTCTAGACAAGCGCGTATCGCGACTGTCAAACGTCTTCCCAGGAGTGCACCTTTATCTTCGACCCTCCGTCTCCCGTTCTTGCAGTCTTTCTTCAGTCTTTTCCCACTCTCCTAAATCCGCCAGTTGTCGAATAGCATCTACCACCTCATCCGTTATTTTACCTGTCATTCAGACCAGTAGAGTCATTATCACATTCTTATATGCTGGAGGGGCTGTCCGGATAATAGTGTTTCTAGCTGAAACAGACAGTGCTACTAACTCCATATGTTCGGTATAGTCTAAATGGATTGCCTCTTTCATGGCATGTTCCCTCACTCTTTGGGTAGCCTCTTTCAGCGTATACCATTTATTTTCCTCAGTCGGACAATCTGAGGCAATAGGATACTTGCGATTACAGCCTTGGGCCACCATTTGTAACAAGGACATTTGAGACTCTCCCCTGCCAGCCTCTTGCGGAGGGCCTACCCATAGAATTTCCTGTATTTGGACTTCCTGCATCAACGGTAAAAACCGAGCAGAGTAAGTCGCATCTATGTGAAGACCCGCCGCCCCACCATCAAGTAACCTGACCATCCCAGGTTAGCAAGGGTCATCCTGCTCTTTGCTTCAACCAGCCAACTATTTCCCCAATTTCTTGCTGTGAATAATCCTCCAGTGCGATCATATCTACCACCCCTCCTCCGGGATTGTTAGGATTACTCCCCATTCTCTGCCTTATCACTGGATAAACCACTACCTCTTTCCAATCAGGTTCCAATTTAGGTTTGGTTTCTGGTTCCGAACCACTATCAGTACTAGTACTATCAAATACATCTCCATCCCAGTGGTCGGGGTCCCAGTCCACCCCTGTGGTGGCAATCACAGTTGCCACCTTGCGAGAATTCACTCTCCCTCTTCTCTTCTTGTATTTATAACGAGCCACTCTCACAGCAGCTCGCTCAGCTTCCACCTGATATTTATCTGCTTTATCATGATATAATTTCATCTGGAGCTGTTGGATTAATGCCCGTTGTTTCTCGGCTGCCAGCTCTTTTTCTAATTTCAGGACATTAGCCTTTAAGTCAACATTCTGCTGATGTAGTGTTCGGAAGGCATGTAACAGGATCCAGCCCCTCCTTCCTAGGGCCGAATATTCCTTCCCTTTTTCCACTAGCACCTTTTGCAAACAACCCACCAATTCATCCGGACTCGCCTCTCCTATACTGGTGTCCCATTCTTCGCTCAAACCCACCCCACATGCCCAGATCTGGGCAACTTTGTCATATGGACTCTTGGTCCACCCTGGAATAGTTACCTCAGGACAGTCTCCACCTGCAGCGCTTCCTTTTTTCCTAAATGGGGAGCTCATGTTACCAACTGGATATTACACGTCCCCTATCGTCAATACCTCACCACACACTACTCACTTTCAAAACTGTTTGCCTAGTTGAGTCCAATATCATATATTTCATAAAATATTGGCAGAGAACCTTGGCTTAAATAGCAGCACAAGGACCCTCCTCACAGCGCCAATTGTTTTGATGTATAGTGGTCAGCTGTGGAGATCTCAGACTTACGTTCTCCTGACCCTTGCAAAATTCATTATTGGACTCAGATAGGCAAAGAAATACACATCACACATTAGTTATGGTTATAAGAAAAATAGTGTGTTACAGGCCCTTTATTCAATTCTAACCGACATAAAGAAACAGTAAACCATATAATCTGTTATATATATATATATAGACCAAGAAGAAATGCTTCACAGTTATGCTCGCCACAGAAGACACCTTCATCTTGGCCACTACGACACTGCTTAGTCCCACAGCAGGTAGGCAAAGAGATTGATCGTTCTAACGGGATCTGGAGCGGAGCATCCTCCCTCTCAGTGAGACTGCATCACCCTGGGTCCAAATTCTAACTCTGTATTCCAAGACGAAATCCCTTGTCTCTTATGGGGCTGCTTTCGATCCCCGCCCCTCATGGGTTACCATGCTGCCCTCGGCCAAAGAGCAGACAATAATCATGAGGCGTAAACAGAGTGGAATATTCCAGTTAAAAGTGGAAAAAACCCATATTCCCCCTGTGCCGTTGTTCCCACTGCCCCTTATCACTGCACTTCCAGAGTGTTCGAACTCCCGTTCTAGCTTGTCATTCGACGGACAATAAAATAACTATTCTCCCCGGGTTGGTTATCTGACATAAATATGTGACCTTGTCTTCGCAGCAAAAATACATGTTTACTAGCTGAGCCCAGAGCCCAAGAAAACATAGACTTTCATTACTGTTTCATTGCGTTAAATGTAAGTGAATATACAAGATGGCCGAGCATCGGCGCCATGTTTTCTGGCTCATTTCGCACACGCACTGCAATGGGTTTAACACTTGGCATGATTTCCTTTGAATAGGATAAATTCTATGTTTTAATTTATGGTGCACACACATCTAATGTATTTCAAGACTCCCCTCCCACTGTGAATTAACACGTGCCGCCTCCTGGAGGAGCTTGACCTCGATGTCCTCCGTCTCACCGAGACACGGTTCACAGCCAGCTCTCTATCACAAGTTTTGACACTTTCCTCCCTGATGGCTACAAGATCCTCACCGCGTCCAGGTCCAATTGCTCTGGAGGAGGTGTAGCACTGATCTTCCCCGAGTGGATTCCTGCCTCCATCATTCCTACACAGGCCTATTCCTCTTTCGAATGCCTCGTCTGCAGGCTCTCTCTCTCTCTCTCTCCTAGCCATTCCCTTACTGTGGCTACTATCTATTGATCACCTGGCCAGATCTCCCTCTTCCTCTCTGAGTGGGCTGACCTCTCCTCCTCCCTCCTGGTCTCGACCACTCAACTCCTCCTTCTTGGAGACTTCAACATCCACCTGGATGTGTCCTGTCCTTCCTCTGGACTCTTTCGCAACCTCTGCAACTCTCTCTCACTCTCTATTCTCCCCTCTGGCCCGACTCACTCTGCAGGGCACACTCTAGATGTTCTGATCTCCTCAGACCTTCCCCTTTATATCCCTCTCACCACTCCTCTCTCCTGGAGCGATCATTTTCTCCTTTCCTCCCATCTCACACTCTCTACCCCTGAGGTCAAGCCAACTCCAACACTGCCTTACTGTGATTGCTTTGGGCTTTCCACTTGCGTGTACTTGTCCTTGCTTTGATTGCTTTGGTCTGTCTGCTTCTGTATATTTTCCCTATGTTTTCCCAACATGTGTTTCCCCATTTGTTTGCTGACGGTTCTTCAGGGGATTAGGGGATTTGGAGTATTGATGATATATTGCAATCAAATGTTTTGCTAAGGCAGAAGGGAGAAAACCATGTTAGCCCTAATGGTTACATTATATTTACGAGAAAGATTTTAGTGTTATGTGTTTGCATTCACTTACTTAAATGTTGTCCGTTGTTTTACAAAGTATTGTTGGTAATCTGACTATTTATCTTGTCTATCGCTCGTATTTTCTGGCACTCATTGTTCCGATGGTCTCTTGGGAAAGACGAGAGACACTCTGTTGTTGATTACCTATTTCGAATCATGTTTCGCCTAATAGGAGATAGCTGTCCCATTGCATGCTTTTTGATCATTGCGATATGCGTTATAGTTCATCTATATGAAAAAGAAAAAGTAAAGAGACTGAGAAAGAGAGAACAAGGCTGTATGGTACTTACTTCCTATTTTGTTCGCTCACGCATTTCTGCTTCGCGGTACGATTGCCGTGTTGCGTATGATCGCGTTCTAAGTGTTTATAGAGCGTGTTGAGGTCATACGCTCTGTCACGTGATATTGAAATAAACCTCCACTATTTTGGAATGGTATACAGTGAATTCTGTATGCTCGGTATTTAAGTTATGTTGCCTAATGTCTCTGTTATGGTATATGTGTGTCTATTTGTGGATAATCATGTTATCCTTAGGGCAGATAATGAATGTGCTTTATTGCTTATTATTTGCATTTGGGACCATGTTATTACTCCCCTTCTTCCAATTTCGTTTCCCTCCATTAGGCAAAACATGATTCGAAATAGATAATCAACAATAGTGCCTCTTCTCTTTCCCTAGAGACCATCGGAACAATGAGTGCACGAAAATACGAGTGATAGACAAGATAAATAGCCTGATTACCAACAATACTTTGTAAAACAACGGACAACATTTAAGAAAGTGAGTGCAAACACATAACACTAAAATCTTTCTCGTAAATATAATGTAACCATTAGGGCTAACATGTTTTTCTCCCTTCTGCCTTAGCAAAACATTTGAATGCAATATATCATCAATACTCCAAATCCCCTAATCCCCTGAAGAACCGTCAGCAAACAGACGGGGAAACACATGTTGGGAAAACATAGGGAAAATATACAGAAGCAGACAGACCAAAGCAATCAAAGCAAGGGCAAGTACACACAAGTGGAAAGCCCAAAGCAATCACAGTAAGGGGCAAAAAACAAACGTTGCAGGACCTAAAAATAAGAAATTACAGCAATACAGGAAACCCTTCATTTGGACAAAGTATGAATGCAACATTATGAACTTGAACAACAGTACTGAATGAAACAGAATCTAAGTTTATGAATGTATTAATGTATGAATATAATACACTGTCGAGCTATATATTATTTTGAATGGCATCAATATTTGTGTGAAAAGCAACAATAAAGTACTGCTGCAAAATACAGAGAAAACCTACGAAGAGACAGTCTTTTCTTTTTGGGACAGTGCTAAGCGCAAGAATATATGGTGCAGACCCTCTACTTCTTCACAGGGATCTTGACTCCAACAATGATCTCCAGAACGGCTGCAGGAGTCCTTTGTTTTCTGCAGTCATCACCAGGTCCAGCAATGGTAAGGATCTGCACCTTTCAAACTGGCAGGGGATGTCCAATTGTGGACAGCCACTGGCCAATTACTCTGCTTAGCAAAGAACACACTGACTTGGATGTGACCTAGCCCCCACATCCAGTCACACGCATAGCCTGCCACTTTTCCCAAAAAAGCAGAAGCTTTGCCCAGGAAAGGACTTTCTATAAATAACAGTTCCAGACCAGGCAGGAAGAAGACCAAAGTACAAATGGGCAAAGGACAGGCGACAGTATGGTTGCGTGCCCATTTTATAGTATGTTACTCTTTCCTTTTTTTTAACTTTGTTTATTGAATGGTCATGTTATCAGTCACATATCACATCATTGCATACATACAATGCACAACAACATTTTAGTCAATGAATAAATCTGGAAGATTTCCAATATCATAGCATGTAGGGTTCAAGAGCAGTCCTCGTCAGATACCATATCACATAAATAACCCCTGAACGGGGCCCAGATGTCCTTTGAGCAACATGTCGTTGGTACAGATAGCACAAATTGTTCTTCACACTCAATTACGTATGTTATTTCTCTGAGCCAGTCGTCCAGTTTGGGTGCATGTTTAGATTTCCAAAACTTTAATATGAATTTCTTAGCCACAGCACATGCAACATTAAGCAATCTTCTTGTGGTCTCAGACGATTTACCGATATCACCAAATAGGTACTTAAGAGGAGCAAGTGAAGATGGAATGTGAGTTATTTCTTCTATGGCTTCAGCCACACAGCTCCAGAAAGATGCGACCAAGGGACATGCCCAGTACACATGGAAAGCGTCAGCTTGTGGACTACTGCATTTTAAACATTCGCCAGTACAGTCTGTCATAAATTTAGCCATTCTGAACGGGGTGGTGTGTAACTGGTTCAGGATCTTAAACTAATCAGACGCAACCCAGCAGTCAGAGATATTGTTTTGGTTAATTGACAGTATTTGCACCATTTATCAACCCCTATTGTGGTTAAGAGTTTTGAGGAGGAATATGTGATTGTATAAACCCATACAGTTTGGACACTCCGATTTTCGTACCGTCATTGGACATGATGGCTCTTATGTATTCGTGTGTGTCTGGTTCCTTCGGGAATGCTGGCCAACCTCTTACTAAATACGGCTCTCATTCGATGATATTGCAACAGTTTCAACTGTCCCCCCCCAATAGTGTAAGTCACCTTGAGTAACACATTCTCCTTCAGGGTACATGTTGCCTATTTTCAATGCTTAGCAGGATCCCAGATGTTCTGTAATGCCTCATCAAAGCTGGGGGAAATTCCGGGAAAGCAACACAGTGGGGTGCCAGGGTATCTCCACATTAATTTTCACAAACATTTTTGACCATGCATTAACAGTGGTACTAGCTGGGTCACATACACAGGAGTCCCTGTGTTGTGTACTGAATATAACTGAACTTAGGTCAGTGGGGAACGAAGCACGCCTCTCCAGCGGTATGTGTGTGGCTGTGTCCTCTGGGTTACACCAATGTCTTGCAAATTGGGCTTGTGATGCTAAGTAGTAAAGCTCAAAATCGGGTGCTGCTAGGCCGCCACTTGTGTATGGTTCTTGCAATTTATGCCATTTCATCTTTGTCACACTAGGTCCCCGTACAAATATAGTGACCAGTGATAGCTTAGTAAAGAAGGCCTTTCCTGGCCATAAGGGGATATTGCAAAAGAAGTATAACAGTTTTGGGAAGACCACATTTTCAAGATCGCCATTCGCCCATAGAGAGAGGTTAGGAATTTTGCCCACAGCTGTAGTTTCACAGACAAGAGATGAAGGTAGGCTTCATAATTGTCTGCATATAATGTTTGTCGTTCTTGCGACACCATTATAATGCTGGATGGATGTGTGGTGCGATGGGAAATGATTCAGATTTAGAATCATTAATTTTGTAACCGGAATACCGAATAAATACGTGGATGTCCTGCATAATGGGTTCAAGATTATGTTCTGGGTCTCGGACATATAGGAGGGTGTCATCGGCATACAAAGATATTATTTGTGGAGACCCGCTTATTCTAATCCCCCTGTGTCCATGTACCTGTCGAACAAAGGCGGCCATAGACTCGATGGTGAGGGCAAAAAGTATTGGGGAGGAGGGGCAACCCTGCCTAGTTCCCCTTCCAAAGAGGAATATTGCTGACAATGTTCAGTTTGTGAGGACTCTCGCTGTCGGGTTAGTATATAGGAGTCGGACACAACTCAGGAAGTAAGGGCCAATCCCAAAGCAGCCCAGCACCATGAACAGATCTTTCCAAGATACAGAGTCAAATGCCTTTTTTTCGGCATCTAAGGCGGCCACTATGGCTTTCGCATCTGGATTCACCTGAGCCATCACCCCAAACAGACGTCAGAGATTCAAGACAGTCAATCTCGTGGGAATTCAACCAGATTGATCCAGATGCACTAATTGGGACATATTGGGGAGAAGCCTCATGGACAGGATTTTCACAAATATATTAGCGCCCGTATTAATCAACTTCTAGGGTCTATAGGAGGCCATATCATGCAGGGGACAGTGTGGCTTTAATAACACTGTAATAATAGCTTCACGCATCGACTCTGGGAGTGTGCCCTGTTCCATAGCTTCCTCCCCTACACCCAGTAGGGCAGGTGCCAATTCCTGGTGGTATTCTTTAGATAACTCGATTCCCAGGCCATCTGATCCAGGTGCTTTCCCAGATGCCAGCGACTTAATGGCACCAACGATTTCCTCCTGTGTTATGGGTTGATATACAGTGAGTTTGACTTCGGGCGATATCACTGGGAGATTCAATTTGTTTAAATATCCTGAAAGCTCATCTAGGTTAGAATATAGTGTAGAATAAAATTGTGTGAATGCGTCATTTATGTCCTTATCATGGGTCCCCATTGAGCCGTCGATAGCTTGAATCCCAGCAATGGGATTGTGATAGCTCCCGCCTTTCAATAAATAGACAATGACCTGCCAGCTTTATCCCCTTCACCATATCTGCAAGCTCTTACTGGGGTGACCATATGCAGCACCTCCATATCTGCTAACTTGTGGAATTCACCTAACAGCTCATGAATGCGTGCTAGAGTCTCCTCCTTATTTGTTGTACTCTATTTATTTTTGTGCTCTCTGAGCTTGGATTCAATTTGACCTAGTTCTCTTCTAATATTATTTAAGTGATCCATTGGTTTTGGCCATGAGGATACCCCTGATCCAGACCTTTAAGGTCTCCCAAAGCACTGATTGGTGCTGACGGATCCACTGTTAATGGCAAAGAACTCAGCAATTTCGATATATGTAGAGATTCGGTCACAAAGGGGTCGCTGAGAATTGCTGATGGCATCCTCCATCGTGGTGTGTGTGGGGCGGAGTCGTACATTTCAAGACTCAGCGAGACCAGGGAATGGTCGGACAATGTGCGTGGGACGATATCACAGCCCTGTACCATGTTGGCGATCGGGGTGGTTATCAACCAGTAATCTATGCAGGACTCCGAATCAGGAACCGTGGAATAGTATGTGAACTCCTTGTTGTGTGGGTGGAGTGTCCTCCATACATCAATAAGGGGCAATTGCAACAGAATCTGATGTAATGTGTTATCTGCTTTTGTAAGCAACTGCAGGGCATCAGAAGACCAATCTAAGTGTGTGCTTAGGATAGTATTAAAGTCACCTCCCCAAATTACCCAGGTCTCATCTAGTGGGATAAGCATGTCCACAATTGTCTGGTAAAATTCTGGGTTGTCAAGGTTGTGTACTTAAGTATTCACCAATACAATTGGGTGTCCAGTTATCTCGCCCCAAACAAGTACATATCGTCCCAGAGGGTCAACCTTGTGCTTCGTGAAACGGAAACCCAAGAGGGATGGATAAGTGTAAGGACACCCTTAGCCTGTGTAGAGTATTCTGTATAATAACGCAGTGGACCCCAGTTTGTGGCAAAAGCAGCATTTACTTTCTGAAGAGCATGTGTTTCCTGCAACATCAGAATCTGTGGACCGTGCCTCGACACATATGTATCAACTTTCTTAGCCTTACCCGGATTGTTGAGACCCTGGACATTCCAGGTCAGCAGCATGATTTGTAGCCCTTTGCCTATGGGACCTTTAGTTGCCATTTACATTGACCTTGTCTACCAATTGCAGTGTGTGCACACTTGCTTTCCATGCCTTTCTTCGTAACATGACCATTATTTTCAAAACGTTTAACTTTCCCAACCCTCCCGTCCTCCACACCCTCCCTTCCCGCCCCCGATCCTTGCCAATAACCCTTCTAATGGAGCTGTCGGCACCACAGTTCCCAAATGTCCATACAAGTCTGTCTTCCTCTGATACATATTCAAATATTAACTGTATAACACCTGGATCCACCCCACCACCTGCACCATTAACCCCAACTAGATGATGTTCCCCTCCATAACTCTTGGAACTTTCCAGAGGTGCATATGCTGGAGCAACCATGTCGGCCACAACCGCTCGCCACAATCCGGGCAACTCTAACACACCTGTATTGGTGCCACCCATTTACCCCCCCTTTCAATAAGCATAAAGGATATGGTAATGTACATAGTTCAGTCTGCAGGGTCTTTCCTGTGGTCGTAAGTTCTTTGGATTCTATTTTGATCCATATCGCGGTCCTGCGATGGAAGTGGAATAGAGAATTCAACTTAGTTCATAGCTTTAGTAGGGTTTTCAAAAAGGTGCGCCTTGCCCCAGTGTTGGATCTGCAACTTAGCAGGGAAGATTAATGCATACCGGATTCAGCGTAAACAGAGTTGCCTCTTCACCGGATCGTAGGACCTTCTCTGCGCCTGCACCCCCACAGCAAAATCAGGATATATGTGGATGTTGCTCTTCTTGTACCTCAACATTTCCAACTCTCTGGACATTCTAAGGATCAAGTCTCTGTATCTGTAATTCAACAGCCTGGCTATAATGGTGCGGTGACGGGGCTCGGGTGTCGGTGCCAGGGTGCAATGGGCCCTTCCACTTCGAATCGATCATAAAATGAAACCGTAGCAAACAGGGACTTCAGGAGTGCTCCCACGATGATTTCTATTTGACCTTTGCATGCGGATTCTGGAACTCTGACGATTCGTACATTGTTCCTTCTGGACCTTAATTCAAAATCTTCACGCTTGCCGCATATCTTCGACAGCTCTCCCTTTAAGTGCGTTATGTCGTGGTCAAGCTGGCCTACCTTATCTTCGGTCACGCTTATTCTGGCTTCAGTTTCTGTTATCCGAGCACTCTCCTTCTCCAGTTTTGCCTTGCGCGACCCAATAGTTGCTACTATGTCGTCCAGTTTGATATTCACAGATAAAAAGCCTGTTGATGTTGATTGGGCATCACCAGCCTGGGGCACCACCACAGTTGCCACCGGAGTCTGAGCGTTTGTAAATGAGTCCATAGGGCCTTTTTTCTTGCCGCCTGCACCCTTTGTCATTGTTGATGGATTACACAAAGGCTGGCCCACTGTGGACAGTTTGGCTTGAACAGTAATTCTTCAAAGGAGATAGCACAGTTTAGAGAGCTTGCTGCGTGTCAGTCCAGCCTCTTCCTCCCAACCATAGATGTTGGGCAAATACTCCTTCCTGGTTCAGCAGTGGCAATGTTCCCAACGTTGCGTATATTCTTTTTTTGCCTTTGCTTCCAAATCGAGTGATTGAACGAAAATCCAGCCGGTCCGCTCCACTCAACGGAGATTACCCAGCCAGCCGTCGCCCAAGTTCACAATGCAGCCGGATGTCGTCTTTATGTTGACACCCTGCCTTCTGCTTCCAATGCACCCTGCACGTGTCTCATTTTGGGGTGATTGCTTTGAGAGCCAGAGTGAATTGTATCTTCCTGCAAAACAGTGTTCCCCACAAGACCAGATTATGCCGTATGGGTGTGATCCGGCTATATCTGCAACAATATTGGTGTCTTGGGGGCCAGCAGCGGACAATCCACAGAGCACAGCAGGCGTACAGGCCACAAGGTCTACGTGGCTGTTCTTATGAAAAAAGGAGAATTGCTAGCCAGTTACATATGTATTCAGTATTTGTTGCAGTATTGCTGCCACCCTCAGCCCACGCAGAGTGTCTCTACCGCAACCTCTTACTGGTGTTTTATTTGCCTCTCCCTGTAGGTAATAGGATGGATTGTAGTATCCCACGTAGTTAGAACTCTTCTTCGTATTCTCAGACCCTAACGCAAGTTCCTCCGCTTCTCTGTCTAGTTTAACTAATAATTGCAACGTTGCCAGGTTGTGGGCGCAGGATGTGTTCCAAACAGGCTCGCTGGTTGCTCACCTAGTGATGTCGTATGACGGGGCGTGCTGCAGAGCTGTCTGCAAGTTCGGGGAAAGTGCTAGGGCCTTCCAGGTCCATGCAATGATCAAGCGTTACTCTTATCTGCCTGCGTCTCCCCTGCCTCACTCTGTGAAAGGCAGGGTGGTTTGGGGACTTCCTTGCACAGAAGACTCCACTCCGTGCACCTGGCGCCACCCGCCAGTTCACCCACTTCCTTTGTCCCGCTCTGTATTTATTTCAACAATATCTGCAGTGGGTTCAGGATATAACCCACGTGGGTCCCTTGCTGCCCAGTAGATACTGGTATGTAACGGGCCGCTTCAACACCGCTTCAGAAATCGGAAGAATCACTATTCTCCAAGGGGCAAGTGTGCAGTGGGGGCTTTAGTGGTTGGCCATACCAGCATTATTGTGTAGGGCAGGGCATGCATTATTTTCGTTATCGCCTTCGAGGGTCGCAGGGCCTGTTACACACCTCCTGTGGCGGCAGCTAGCGAATATGGCGGCACCACGCCAGAAGCAGGGTGCAGAGGGGCTGCGTACCTGTTATAGGGATCAGGTGGAAACCGTTAATACCCCGCAGTTGTTGTCTGTAGCTGCTGCTCTACAGGCATCCGCTTTGCCAGTTTCCCACAGCAAGGGCGTCCACGGCGGTGTCACTACACGCCCTCCTTGCAGTCTGTGATCTCCCACACGTGTGCAGCAGGGTCTGCCACTTCAGTACCTCAGCTGGATCGGGGCAGCTTGTCCCACGTGCAGCAGTCTTCTATGCAGGCAAAGAGGGCCCTACATCCGTAAGTGGTCTGGGTTCCCCACAGGGGAGTAACGGTGCACAGGTCACCGATGGATAGGAGGCCCGCTCCACTCTGCAGATCTCCATTAACACAGCTGGTGCTAGCTCTGCAACAGGGGGATGCAAAGAGAGGGTGTATCTCGATTTCGACACAATGTCGTTGTTAGCTCCTCCCCCGCTGCGGCCTCAGGAGCCTCGATCTCTCCCCCAACAGAGTGCACCACTGCTCGGATGTCGCAGGAGGATCGCGCTCTGTCTCTGGCGGTGATCTTAAGATGTCAATTCCTCGGCCGCCTTACATCCAGGGTTTTCCAAAGGGAGACAGCCTCGACTCCAAGCCTTCAGACACGTATATTTCTGCTTTCCTTGATGGAAGGTGGCACCAATGAGGATATATATTTGTTCAGGATGTGGATCAGGACGGAGCTTCACAGTCAGACAGCCATTTCTTAGCTGCACAACAGTGCCCCCCATGTGTTACTCTTTCTGACATTATGTGGTAAAATGCAAAAGTGCACAAGTAAAAAGTCAAAAACATGGTAGAAAAATGTCTGTTGCTACCAGCCCATCCTCAACATATTGTAATTGAAATCACAAAGTATCCTAATCGTACTTCACTTTAATGTCCTACATCGCGGCCCATCCTGGTCCCTGTGGCATAGATGTAAGAGAATGCAAGCGAGAGGTTTGCATTCCTCTTCCAAGATGGCGCCACCCTGTTCCTCTTTGGTGAAGCGCCATCTGTATTTGTATTTGTATTTATAACATTTTATATAGCGCTTTAAGCCAAAGCGCTTTACATAAAACAACATGAATACATTAGAAGCAATAAAATACAAGTCATGAGTCAAATAACCACGAACAGTATGCAGAACAATTTGCCGAGATCATTAGATTAAAACCTGGGTTGGGCAGAAGCAGGGGAGGAAGTAGTAGAGAGCTGTCAAGAGGGAGATTGAAGGTGTGATTTTAAGGAGGAGCGGAAAGAGTATGAGGAGATGGAGCGAACAGGGAGAGGTAAAGCGTTCCAGTGTAGTGGGGCGAGGAGCTGGAAGGATCGGAAACGGGAAGGGGCAAAAGGTGCGGGTGGGACAGTGAGTAGGAAGTGGTCAGCAGAAAGGAGGGGGCAAAAGGGAGAGTAGAAAGAGTGGAGGGAGGAAAGGTAGGGAGGGGCAAGATCATGAAGAGATTTAAAGATGAGACAGAGGAAGTTGAATTTGAGTTGAGAGTGAAAGGAAAGCCAACCAAGTGAGGAAGGAGAAGAGGAGATGGAGTCATGAGGAGAGAGGGAGCAGAGAGTGCGGGTAGCAGAATGGTAGAGGGATTTGAGGGGGGCAAGCTGAGAGACAGGGAGGCCAAAGAGGAGAGCTGAACAGTAGAAGAGACAAGAAAAGATAAGTGAAGAAGTTTGGTGGCATGGAAAGTGAGGAATGATCGGATTTCGCGAACATTGTGGAGATGGAGTATAAGTGGAGGCCGAGATTGTGGGCAGAGGCAGAGATGGGGAGATGAGCAGGGGGAAAGAAGATGGATGGAGGGAGGGAGTGTGGGTGGAGGAAGTGTGTTGGCGAGAAGGAATAACTTCAGTTTTGTCAGTGTTTAGGGTGAGAAAGAGGGAGGACATCGAGGTTTTGATAGCAGTAAAACAGAAAGAGAGTTTGAGGTGGATGTCAGGAGTGAAGGAAGAGAAGGAAAGGAAGAGCTGGGTGTCATCAGCGTAGAGCTGGTGAGAGATGCCGAAGGAAGAGATGATTGGGCCTAGAAAGGAGGTGTAAAGTGAGAAGAGGAAAGGGCCAAGCACGGAACCTTGGGGAACACCAAAGTCGAGGGAGTGGGTTGGGGAGGAGCGGCCGCCCCAATAGACGGCGAAGGTAGGAGGAAAACCAGTTGAGGACTGAGCCTTTAAGACCAAAGGAGGAAAGAGTGTCAAGGAGTAAGGGGTGATCAAAGGTGGCAGAGAGGTCGAGGAGAATGAGAACGGATGAGTGTTTGGAGTAGTGAGGAGGGAGTTCAGAACAGAGGTGAGGGCAGTTTCAGTGGAATGTTTGGGGCAAAATCCAAATTGAGTAGGGGGGAGGAGTAAGAGGTTGGAGACAAATGTTGAGAGTTGGTTAGTAGACTAGGCGTTGAAGGAACTGAGAGAGGAATGGTAAAAGAGAGATGGGACGGAAGTTAGACGCCATGAGGGGGTTAGCAGAGGTTTTTTTTCAACATGGGGATGATAGTAGCATGTTTGAAGGCTGATGGAAAGGTAGCGGTAGTGAGACAGATGTTGAAGAAAGAGGTGAGTTGGGTATGAGAAGAGGGTAGATTTTGGGAATCAGAGGTAGTGGATCAGAGGAGGCTGCAGTAGGGTGAGTTTTGGACAGGAGGAGGGAAACATCAGAGTGAGAGACAGGGTTGAAAGTAGACATGCAGTAGGATGGGGTGGTGTGAGATGGTGATGGGGAGAGTAAGAGGGTGAGCTTAGGATGTTTTGGCATAAGGTGAGTATCTTAGAGGAGAAGAAGTCGGCGAGGTCAGAGGGTGAAAGAAGAGAGGCAGTAGAGTGGTCAGGGGTGGGAGGGGAGAGAAGACGAGTTAGGGTTTGGAAGATACGTCTGGGGTGAGAAGACTGAGAGTGGAGAAGTTTAGAGAAGTAGGAATGTTTGGCTTAGCTAAGGGAGGTGTCATAAAGAGAGTGGTAAGAGAAGTAGGAGGCTTGGTTGGCTGGTGAGCAGTGTTTAAGCCAGCGTCTTTCAAGGCGTCAGAGAAAGCGGCGCATTGACAGAAGGTGAGGGGAAAGCCAGGGTTGGGCGGGATTGCGGGAAGGCCTGCAGGGGGAGAGAGGGTATAGTTGGTCAAGACTGGAGGAGAGGAAGGAGGATAGAGTGGATAAAGTGGAGGATGAGAAAGTGGAGGGAAGTGGTAGTTAGGATCATGCATGCCTGAAGGAGCAATAGGAGCAGGTAGAGGCATAGTAGAAGAGCAGGAGTTTGATGCTGGGTTGGCAGGGTGGAAGCTTGGGCTGGAGAGGGAAGCGAGGTGGCACTAGCAGTATGAACACTGGAATGTGTAAGAGAGACTTTAAGGGATAGTGCGCGCAGGGGGGAGTAGTGAGTGTGTGGGAGAGTAGGGGATCAGGGCCTAGTGGGACCAGACAGGAGGGGCAGGAAAGTTGCAGGCAACTTCCTACTACGTGGGAGTAGGTGCAGAGGACGCAGTGGATTAGGCCAATGAGCGCAGGCTGACTTCCAATGCTTCAGAGCCCTTGATGGTGACAGTGGGATGGAGCTTGCAGGAAGGGGCAGGTGGGAAGCGGACAGCATTGATGGCAGAAAGATAAGGTCTTAAGGTTTCCCAATTGCAATTCTGATGAAATTACTGGTGTAATATGGGCACAGTGCTCCTAGTTGGTGGCTCGGGTGTAGTGTTGGTGCTATATAGTCTCTGTGGAGAAAACTACGGTGGTGGTGGCGGAGAGAGTAGGGACTAGGAGCTTTCCAAGAAGGAGCAGTCAGGTAGCAACAGGGCTCAACGCATCAGGAGAGAGGTGGTCCTGCCGCAGACAGTTGCTGCCTGCAGTGTTGCAGGTTAGCGCACATGGGTGACCAATGCGGTCCGCGAAGATGATCTGGAGTGGGGAGCTTCGTCAGGAGGCCTCTGGAGGAGAGTCAGCCGAGGTCGTAGATGGTCGAGACGTCGGTCCGCTGCTCGGGACAGGGCGGGGAGGTGGAGTCCGGGAAGCTCAAGAGCACAGCGCCAAAGGAGGGTGGGAGGTGGAGACCGGGGCGCTCCGGAGCACAACGTAGTTTAGTCTTTTTCAAAATGGCCAACAACCGGTTCTGTGCAAATCAGAAGCATCCAGTCTTGTTTATAAATCAGACGGCAGCATTCAGCCTGAACGTCGGTTCTCTCATGAACCCACACTGTTGTAAACTTTATTCGAAGGGATTGTGTCCTCCGACGTATTCCTCATCTTCGATATCTCCTTCCAGCTCTGCTGGCCTTGGAAAAATTTTTCTCTAGAGGGCGCTGCGCGTCGACGTCCTCCGAGTCGATGTCCCTCGACAGCCGCCGTATCGACGTTCGACGTCATCCTGCCTATAAAGGCCGCGCGCAGCGTCCGTTGCTCAGTTCCGTTTTTCCGCGCTTACTTAGTGCCTCGGAATACCGTTGCTCAGTTCTTAGTCAGATTAATCCTATTTACCTCGAGTTATTCGATCCGTACTCGATGGCTTCCTCGTCGGAACCGACAACCCCTCGATCCGGCTTCAAAAAATGTCGAGATTGTGGGAAAAAGATGTCGTTGACCGATCCTCACAGAATTTGTCTGTGGTGCTTGGGAGCTGAACACCGTTGTTCGGAATGCGAGGACTGTATGTCCATGACAGCTAAGGCCCTGAAGGAGCGTAGGGGGAAGCTGGAGAAAGGTAAGACTTTTAAAGCTTCTTCTTTGTCGACGAAGTCGAGACATTCGTCTCCTCGTCACCATTCGCGCTCCAGATCTCGGAGTGGGTCTCATCACTCCTCGAGATCGAAGCACTCGAAGAGGAGACGTCGAAGATCCCCTTCTCCGTCTTCCTCTTCCTCTGTTTCGCCAAAAAGAATCCCTTGCCCCACGAAACATAGTTCCCGGGCTGAATGGGAGGAATTCCGAAAGAATATGATGAGCGTCTTCGAGAAAGCGGCCTTGACCCCCTCGAAGACTGCCGAGAGCGATGCTCTGGTCGAAAGACCCGAAGGTCAAAAACGCCGCGAGTCGCAGTACCCGGCGAAAGAAACCTCTCGAGCGCGTTTCGAACCCTCGAGCAGGACTATGACCTCCAAACCTTCCTCGAAGGTTCCGTCGACGCCGTCGACGAAGGTCCCGTCGACGTCGAGGTCGATGTCTTCGACGCCGTTGTCGAGGGGACCTTCGACACACGGGTCTGTCGACTCGACGCCGGCCTCGACACCGGCGTCGACGCCAAGAAAAGTCACGGTTACCACACATCCAGTGGCTATCCCCAGGCCCTCGACGTCGATGGCTTCGATATTGTCGAGTAGAATTCCAATTCTGTCGAGGTCCCCGAGGCCTCCACCTCTGTTTTCGACGCCACGCTCGAAGCCTTCGACGTCGGCGTCGACGACATCGACGCTTTCGAGGCCAATAATGACAAGTTCGGCACCCTCTGCCTTGGAAATGGGATTTACTCCCTTTATGAGTTCAGAACAATTGAGAACTATATCCTCAATTTTAGAAGAGGGTGATTTGTCTGAACAAGACACATTTGAGTTACAGGGACCTGTAACCCCAGTTAGAGAGGAATTTTCCTCTGAAGAGCGCAGATTAAAGGATCTTCATGATTCTTTACATGAGGCAAGTGGGTTAGACACTTCCCCTGAGGTGGAGTTTGCTAAGCCAGACCCGGGGGAGCATGCTGAAACCCCCTACAGAGCCTTAATGGCAAGGATTACAGAGTTCATGGGGTGGTCTGCACCTTCACAATCTTTCCAACAAGATGACCTCACGGATATTCTTGATAAAGGCCCACAAGAGAATCCTGTGGTGCCCTTTCATAAAGCCCTTCAGAGAAAGATCATGACAAACTGGGAAACCCCAGATGTAATACCAGCAGTAAATAAAAAAACTGTCTACAAAGTACAGGGTATCTTCCACAGACCCAGAGTTTTTGTCTAAACACCCATCCCCTGAAAGTCTGGTGGTACAAGCAGCATCCTCTACCGATGTCAAGACGGCTTATCCTACAGTCCCACAGGACAGGGACGATAAAAAATATGATGCTATGGCAAAGAAAGTCTTTTCAGCATGTAGCATGGCGTTAAAGTCTGTTAATGCTACTTGCACCCTTGCTAGGTTCAGCCATACACTTTGGGAGTGTGCTTCTACAGCGGCTGACTGCATCCCGGAGGGAGAAGAAAGGGATGCGTTCCTGAATATTATACAGGACGGTAAAGACGCTATGTGCGAATCCCTCCAGACGGGCATTGATTCGGCTGACAGTATCAGCAGAGCAATGGCGGCAAGTACATCAACCAGGAGATTCGCTTGGTTGAGAAAGTCAGGTTTTGCCCCAGATGTGCAAGCCAGGCTCTTGAACATGCCATTCGATGGCTCTTCTTTGTTCGGGAAAAAGGCGGATGACAGTTTAGAGAAACTGCAAACTTCAAAAGCTGCAGCAAAATCCCTAGGAGCTGCAATCCGTCAGACTCCTTTTCGTCCCACTGGAACCTCTGCGAGGGGCAAGTCCTTTCGCTTCTACTCCGCATTCGGAAGAGGTAGAGGACGACCGGCTCAAAGGGGTCAAAGAAGAACTACCCGAGGTGGACGGGGTAGATATTCTAAAGCCGCAGCAACAGCAGGTGCCTCTTTACCATCGGCATCTGCATCAGCCGCCCCGAAACCACTCTGAGGACTCCCCTCACAGGACACCTGTAGGAGGCAGGTTGACTCAACATCTGACGGTATGGCAGGCTATCACGTCAGATGCTTGGGCATTGGAAACAGTCGCCCAAGGTTACTGCCTGCCTTTCCTACGTATACCTCAGAGTCATCCACCGGGGATCAGCTCTCAGAAAGCTCCAGATCCGCTCCTCTTGCAGGAAATTTTGGACCTGCTAGAGAAAGGTGCCATAGAACCGGTACCTGTAGCGGAGAGGAACAAGGGCTGGTACTCCCCTTACTTTCTCATTCCGAAGAAAGACGGAGGACTGAGACCCATCATGGACTTGCGAGAATTGAACAAATTCCTCAGAAAAGACAAATTCAAGATGGTCACACTTTCTCAGATCCTCCAGGCCCTTCAGTTCCAGGACTGGTTGGTATCTCTGGACCTTCAGGACGCTTATTTCCATGTGCCTATCCATCTCAAACACAGGAAATACCTGAGGTTCGCAGTTGGCAACTCTCACTATCAATTTCGAGTGCTGCCATTTGGGCTGACCTCCGCCCCGAGGGTCTTCACCAAGTTAATGTCGGTAGTGGCTGCAAATCTAAGGAGGGAAGGGATTCACGTCTACCCCTACCTGGACGATTGGCTGATCAGGGCTGTTTCTCCGGAACAAGCTCAGATCCAGCTAAATCACGTGTGCCACTTCCTTCACAGACTGGGTTTCTCCCTCAATTTAAAGAAGTCACAAATGATACCATCGCAGAGACTCCAGTTCATAGGAGCGATCCTGGATACTTCCCTGGGAAAAGCCTCGCCACCAGAGGTGAGGGCTCAAGATATTCTACAGATGGTTACCAAGTTCCAGCATGCCCAACGTCTCCCAGCCTTCGACTTTTTGAGGTTGCTAGGCCTCATGGCATCCTGCATTTTCCTTGTGCCAGAGGCTCGCCTGAGAATGAGATCCCTCCAGTGGGCACTGAGGACTCATTGGTCACAATTCTCAGGGAGAATGACAGATCTTCTTCAGGTTCCCGGCAGGGTGGCTCGAGACCTTCAGTGGTGGGCCTGTCAGGAGAACATTCTGAAAGGAGAACAGTTTTGGCAACCCTGGCCGGAGATAACAGTAGTCACGGATGCCTCACTCACGGGGTGGGGAGCCCACGCCAACGACTTGACCATCAGCGGTCGTTGGTCTCCATCGGAATCCAGACTACACATCAACCTGTTAGAGCTGAGAGCCATCAGACTTGCGCTGAAGGCGTTCCTTCCAGCTGTACAAGGGAAGAACGTCCTGATAATGACGGACAACACGGTGGCCATGCATTACCTCAACAAAAGAGGAGGCGTAGGATCACTACCCCTGTGCAGAGAGGCGATGCAGCTCTGGTTTTGGGCAATCCAAGAAGGAATCTCTCTATCGGCAGTTCACCTAGCCAGAGAGAAGAACTTGACGGCGGACGCTCTGAGCAGGCAGAACACAGTCTCCCACGAGTGGGAGCTAGCTCAGGAAGTCCTTCAAGAGATCTTCGCCCTTTGGGGAACCCCTCGGGTAGATCTGTTCGCCACCAGCCTAAACAGGAAATGCGACCTGTTCTGCTCAAGGGAATTTCCTCCGAGAGGAGCTCTGGGAGACGCGTTCATAGTGGACTGGGAGTTTCCGCTTCTGTACGCGTTCCCACCGGTCCCTGTCATTCCTCAAATGATCAGGAGGTTGAGAAGATTCCGGCGAACCATGATCCTAATTGCCCCGGATTGGGCCAGGAGAACGTGGTACCCGGACCTTCTAGACTTGTCCATCTGCCCTCCAATTCGACTTCCACTCAGAGAGAACCTACTCTCACAGAAGGGAGGTCAGGTTCTCCATCCAGACATCAAAACCCTCAACCTTCACGCTTGGCTTCTGAACGGCTGAGGTACAAGGATTGGGACCTCCCTGATGATGTTATGGAGGTGTTGCTTTCGGCAAGGAGGCCAGCAACAAAGTCTTTATACCGTTGCCGTTGGAACAGATTTTGCAGCTGGTGTAGAGAACAGAATATCGACCCATTTTCATGTGGTACACCAATGGTCTTGTCCTTCCTACTATATTTGGCAGATTCAGGCCTTCAAATTGGCACCATTAAGGGCTATCTCGCAGCGCTATCCATCTTTAAGCATACTGCGGAAGAACCATCCTATTTCAAATTACCCTTGGTAATACAGTTTCTAAAGGGGTTAACCAATGTTTATCCCCCAAGACCATTCCAAGTTCCCCTATGGGATTTAAACTTTGTACTAACTTTCCTGATGGGTACACCTTTCGAACCTCTCCATTCTTGTTTGTTAAAATTCCTTACCCTTAAAACTGTTTTATTAATAGCACTTACATCTGCTAGAAGGGTGAGCGAATTACAAGCTCTTTCTTGTAAACCCCCTCATACAATCTTTCACAAAGACAAAGTTGTCCTGCAAGTGAAGCCTAATTTCCTCCCAAAGGTGGTTTCTGAATTCCATATCACTCAGAAGATTACCCTACCATCTTTCTATCCTCCTCCTCACCCGGGGAAAGAGGAAGAGAGGTTACACAGACTAGACCCTAGGAGGGTTTTAAGTTTTTACATTAGTAGACTAGCCAGGATAAGACAGGCAGACCAGCTGTTTGTAGGTTACACAGGTCACAAGCTGGGGTTACCAATAACTAAGCAGACCATTTCCAGATGGATCATTCTAGCCATTCTGGAATGTTATAAACTGGCAGGGAAAGAGCCCCCTCAAAACCTTAGGGCTCATTCGACCAGAGGTATTGCAGCTTCATCGGCCCTCAAAAGAGGCGTGCCGGTTAAAGACATATGTGCGGCCGCTACATGGTTGTCTGTCCATACCTTTACACGTTTTTACAATCTGGATTCCTCCTCCAGTCAAGAGACTAGGTTTGGAAGGGCTGTACTGCATTCTATTCATCCATAGAAGACAGCGTGAAGTCAGTACTCCCTCCTCCGAATATAGAATACTGCTATGGGAGCCTATCTAAGATGAGGAATACGTCGGAGGACACAATCCCTTCGAAGAACAAGTTACTTCTTACCTTGTAACGTTCTTTCGACGGGATGTTCCTCCGACGTATTCCTCATCAACCCTCCCATCCATCCCCGCAGTTCTACTTCCCTTGTTGTTGCAGCTTACGCTCCTTCAGGGTGATTAGTCTAGTCCAGACAGTAATACTGTGGGCTACAAAACGGAACTGAGCAACGGACGCTGCGCGCGGCCTTTATAGGCAGGATGACGTCGAACGTCGATACGGCGGCTGTCGAGGGACATCGACTCGGAGGACGTCGACGCGCAGCGCCCTCTAGAGAAAAAATTTTCCGAGGCCAGCAGAGCTGGAAGGAGATATCTAAGATGAGGAATACGTCGGAGGAACATCCCGTCGAAAGAACGTTACAAGGTAAGAAGTAACTTGTTCTTCTACTCTCATAGCTATCCTGGTTATTTCTCTTTCCGCTCTGCGATTCCCCTTCCCATCTCTCTTTGCTGCTCCTTCTATGGTATACCTTTCCTCTTTACCCTTGATCTCACGCGGGACATCAGGAGTTTGCTTCTTCTACAGGTCGCACAACCCGTTCACCAACCCTTTCATCTTCTCCCACTGCATCATGGCCAAGGCGGTTTCGCTCCCGACGTGGGACGTCAGGACCTTGCTTAATCGCCCTGCGCTTCATTTGCAGTCGGCACAACATGTTCCCAAATCCTGTCAATCACTTTCTGTGACACTGCTGCGGAAGTGGCTGTGTATCAGATCAGGAGATCTGGGACTCCTTTTTGCTTCAGTCGTGCTTCTTAGCCGGCCCTCCCACTTCATAACTACCCTTTGGGTACCTTCTTTCCCAAAGGGATTACCTTTGTTGGCATAAAAGCCAGTTTGTCTGACCATAGCACTATTGTTCCAGGCTACAGTGTCATTACTCGGTTTGCACTGCTCAGAGGAACATATGGTAGCACTCCTCTCCTCTCATCCATCCATCTATCTTATGCCTGCATTTCCTGCAGTGTTCTACATCCCAGGGTTCAAGGGACTTCTACTGCTGCACCCTTCTAAGTCCATGTCATCGGTACAAAGCACCAGTCCAGTGCTTGGGTTTTCTTCCCCAAGAGGGTTTCCGAGATTCCCCTCTGGCGCCTGTGTATTTAAATTGCAGGACCTGAGTGGAATTTGGGAGACTTTCCAAGGTCATCCCTTCCAAGAGCTTCACACACAGGTGAGTGTCCATTGTTCGGGTAAAGTTGAACGCTTGTGGTATTTCCATCAGAGACTGTTGACATTTAAGGTGATTTGTGCAGCTTTAAAAATACAAGAAATCCACCAAGAGAGTCATGGTCTTCCAGTACTGATAGTCTTAGATTGATCAGTTTCCCTATAATAGTGAGCAAAGAAACAGGGAGGTAAAGCAGAGGGCTTTACTTAACTCCAAAAAGTGAGATCAGCAGCCATCGACAGCAAAAAGAAAGAGTGCCCCGTAGAAGACTGTGAGAGGAAAGCAGCAAAAAGAAAATCTTTCCTAACACAAAGATTGCTTATAAATTAAGTGGCTTAAGGCAGACTTGGTTAAGCTGTTTGTTTTACCCCCGTGACTCAGCTGCAATTCGGTTGTTCGCTCTCAGAAGACTGCTTTAGAAATAATCATACAGAAGCACCTATACAGTACACAGTTTGATGTTACTGCATGTTAGTGCATATTAAAGAGGTCCCAGGGTGATTTGTTTTGGGTGGTAAGGGAGCAGGCAGTGGGTGGGAATTGCCAAAGGAATTATCATGGCCACGGGAAGTCGATGGGTGGGGAAATAACTAAACACCCACAGATTGTGTCCCTGCTCACATCCCATCTCTCTGCCAGCTGTACTTCAAAGCAACAGTTTGGCTTCACCACCTAATTGCCAAAACTAAAAACAGCAATTACTTCTATAGACAACAGCTGTAATATTCCCAGCTGCTCATATTATCCATTGGAGACAACTGCTAGAATACTCTCAGAAAATTGGTACCATTGCAAAAGATGTATGCCATATCAGAAATCCTTTGAAGCATCATTTATTTGAGAAAAAGTACCTTTTCCTCTGAATATTCAAAGTCGCCAATTAGTTATGTAACTGCATGGGGGACCATACTTAAGCCTTTGCACGCTCACTGTACTACACTGCAACAAATTTATTATAATTACATACAGAACTGGGGTACTGTATTTCTTATACTATGCTTTGCTTTGCATGCTCAATTTTCCTCATGTGAATGCATCATTTTTGTTCTGATTGTCCTACTGGATGCAAATTATCTTGTACATATTGGAGCGTTACAATATACGATGTGCATACTGCTTACTTGTTCTTTGCTCATACAGGTGAATGAGAAATCTTGTCTTTGCTCTGCTGCTTTTATTTTTAGTCCACTATTTTGCTTGATCTTTAGTGCTGTTTGTTGATTGTTGTCTGCCTTTCATCATGCAGGTCCTGTGGCACCTGGATATTTTTCGCCGTAGTTTCCGACAGCTGACGACGCACAAATGTATGGGAGACTCTTGTATCTTTTGCGCCCTCAAGGTAAAACAAAAACAGTAAAAATGTTTTTTGGGTGAAAAAATAGCCACAATTGAAAAACTTGTTGTATGGAGCAGTGGGGGTGAAGCAGATTTACATTTTCTGTTGGTCTACCGGCCATAAATAGGCAATTTGTACAATTGAATAATTTTCAAATAGGTACAAATCACATAAGAATTTACTTTTTTCTTTTGTTTTTCTAGTCGTACTCCTATGTCGTGTCTGCTTTCTTCTATACTCATAGGGCATTTTTTTGTAGCATCAAAAAACATCCTTTTTTAGTTTTACTTGAGGGCCAGTGCATGTCCGCCTTAGCCCCGCCTGCTATGTCCCTCCTTAGCCTGCCATTCCTCGCAATTCAGTCCTTTTTTCCATGTTCCCTTTTAATTGAAATCTCGACGGTTAGCTTGTGCTTGAACTACTACTACTACTACTAAAGATTAACATGACAGAAGTGGGTCATTGAGACTTCATTTTCAAAAATCACAAGAACACCCCAAACGAAACAAGGAAGAAGATGAAAGAGAAGAAAAAGCACCCAAAAATGTTTTGGGGTAAAGTTGCCCATTCGATCTAATACACGTGATGACAATTTCTCCATTGGGATTATTGCCCATATTTTCACCCACCAGTATGATAAACATGGGTCCTTCCGGAGTCTTCCAGAATCTAGCACAGTTTATTCTCACAGCCATTAACAAATGTGATGTGAGGTCCGGTCTGGGGCCAGCCATAGGGAAAGTGTCATCTTCAGGGGCATCCTCCAGAACCAGGGTCAGAAGGCACATTGGGACTAGTGTACCCGTTATACCTTTAATTTTAAAGCAGATCTCCTCTCAATAGGTTTGAATAGTCAGGCAAAGCCACCACATATTAGCAAAGTCCCCTGGCTGCCAGCATTCATGCTAGCACTGATCAGAGTATTCTGGGCGGATCACATGTAACCTCTGGAGGGTCATGTAAAACAAAAAAGAGTTTTAGTGCCTGCTCTTTGATCAGGATGCAATGAGAGCTTGTATGTGCCCGTGACCAAATTCGCTGCCATAATTCCTCAGGAATATCTAGTCCTAGTTCCCGCTCCCATCAAAGCATGGAAGGAAGCTTTTCCCCCGGTGATGCATTTTCTAGCAGACAATAGCATATGGAAACCTCCTGTGACAGTTGCCCCTCTAGTACCCAGTCTTCTAACCCCATAGGGGGCAACAACCGGCCTGTTTAACTTGGTTTTTGGTTGTCCAGTGTCTTAATTGTCAGTAGGGAAAGTGCTCGGATTCAGTCAGCGCAAACTTCTATTTGCATTCTAGTAATGGGAGTGGGATGCCTTCCTGGTATATATCCCTCAATCAGAGTGTCCCTTGTGATCCCCACTCTGCAAATGCCCTTTTGCCCAAGCCCGGTGTGAATCCAGGGTTTTGGGTCACCAGAGAGAGGGACCATAGCCCTGATCAGAAGCCACACTGAGTGCATGCTTTGTCCCAATTTTGTCACGTGACATAAGTGGTAGAGAGGAGTCCCTGGTGTAAGCATCTTGCTTCTCTAGTCAGAAAGGGGAGGTGAGCTAACTTAAAGGGAGAGCAGATTTGCTCTCTCCCTTTCCATTTCAGAGTCCTCTCTTCGGATGCCCAGTCCAGCATCAGAGCAATCTGTGTATCCCGGAAGTACCTCTGTATTGACGGGCCATTAAGTCCTCCTACACCCTTAGATCTGGGGAGAAGCCTGCACGAATTTCTGGGGGGGGATCTGTGCTGCCAAATTAATTTCCCCAATGCCTTCTGAAACTCTAGCAGATCACGCTCCAGAACATGGTTTGGCATAGCTTCAATGACTTAGAGCAGCTTTGGGAGCTCTGATCGGACCTAGCCATATTTCTTGCAAGTCTTGAAAGTAAGCCCCTAAATGCTCACACCAGAGAGAATACAACCTGCTAGGGAAGAAGGGCCCAAGTCGATCTTGAAAGGATAACAAGTTTAATCTCATGCGCAGATGCGAGCAACAGCAAAGAACTCTGCTGCCAACATCGTTCTGCCAAAAAGAAGTACAAGCAGAAACATTTAAAGCAAAACATTGTCATAAATGACGCAATACATATGGAAACAACCTACACGGCTGATTGGATGGACCCTATTCAGGTGCTGCCTTTATCCATATGGGATAGCAGTTTTTTGAGCGCAGCCCAGTCCGTCCGTCTTCCATCACGTGAGCGCAGCAGGGCTCAGCTTCTTCTCATGTCGAAGGTAGGACAACAAATTAAATATACTCCTATTATACAGCTTGTTAATCACTTATACCGTGCACTTGGCAGGCTTCAAAACAGACACACAGGAGGTTCTATGGCACTCTAACTTCCACGTGCACATTTCAGTCACTCCCTCTGTGCCATCCGGCTCCAAGGTCTCCACCCTAGTTTTGAACTATAATTTATCCCTCCCAGCACCTTGCAATACAAATCACACGATTGTCGCTGCAACAACACATCCCGTCCATCCTCTTTGAACATTTCAGGACTTGAGGTTGATGGTCAAAGGGCACCTGGTTTCATGGAATTCTGGGATCTTAGGGTTTAGTTCGTTTTATGGGCTATAATGCGTGGTCACTCAGGAATGGGCCGGGTCATGCTTTGGCCATAGTGGGATAACATGCACACCAGGCACCGGCCTCCTATCGCGGCCTTGTAGGGCACATTCCTCTTGGGTGAAAGACACATCTTCGCAAACACTTTCAAGAACAATGGACAAACAGTGTGGTGAGTGGGGGTGTGAACTCTCCTCATGGGAGCTTGGGCATGATTGGAGATTTCCGTTGCCTCATGGATTTTGGCCTAGTTCATGCAATGCCGCCTTTACCGTGCTTACTGTGCAAGCCTTCTCTACTACCTAGGAATATTAATATCTACGCAAAATAGCGATGCAGCCCACACCTTGGGCCACACCATATCAATATGCTATAATTGAATATGTTAGCATGGGGTCCTGCTGGATAGGAAAGCGTCCCTTTCACTGACCCCCTGCCCCACTGGTTCATTACAGTGCCTCGAATGCATCTCGCCTCACTTTAAAGTGCCTGGATGGGGGGTGGCGCTGCTCCCTTCCCAACATTCCCCCTTTCCTTACTTCTACAGTAACACATTCTGGAATAGCTCTGCGCTCCCACTCCCCAGTTTCTACATCCACATATGGTTTATTCCTTTTTACTGGCACCCACGACCTAGACAGTGATCGCAAACTTTTCCCCCTACGCGCATGCTCTTCAGGTGGACAGGTTTTGTAAATACAACCCGCCCCCCACCCCCTGCCAGGTCCACCCAAACCTCTGTGTAGTTTTCTTGATCAGGGGGTTGGGAAATTATAGTGTTTAAAGGATCAACTTCATCTCCACATGGGATGGGACACATTTCATACTTCGGGCCACCCTGTGGGACATCAGTCTGCACTTCAATGTTTTTTGTCTCGCAAGGTTCTTTTGAACCCCCAATTGATGCCATCATTCTTGCGCTATCAGGTTCCAGAGTGACACAGCATCGAAGAGCCAGCTGACACGTGCAGAAAATGACCAGGATGACTACAATGATGGGCATTAACATCTTCACAATGGCTCCTAGCCACGATGGGGTCCATTTGAAAGTCATGCTTAGCCAATCATTGTCCTGAATTCTTCCCTCTTTCTTTTTTGCGAGCACCTAGGCCATGGACAGCTGCAATGAAGTGGGATAATGATGCATTTTCAACGTCTTCTGGAGGTACGCATGTGCAACAGGAATCGCTAAACATTTTGCAAACCCTACCCTTCATTGCTGTCAACATATCGAGAAGGTATCTGTTCTGCATTGTCATAACTCTCAGTACTCGTAATTCAACCTTGATCACGTTGAAACCATTTTCTATGTCGTTTTGCAAGCTAGACCACACTATTTGCAGCTATTTTGCCGCCTGTACCCCTGATAAGAGTAGGGAAGCGAAGCAGGACACTTCTGAGCTGAAAATCCGATACTCTTCTGGTATTTCAGTAAGCAAAGTGGAAGAGTCTTTAGAAATGTAATTCGATCTTTTCATTCTCTGCGGTTGCTGGAATTGTCCTGCCACACAATGGCAAGGGAGGTGGTGCTTGTGAAGGCCATGCCCCAGATTGCCAAGCATTGCTGGCGAGTGCCCACTGATTTAATTTTTCGTCCAGATGCCCTTGTGCAACAGGCAGCCAATGTGGAGGACACCCCAGCTGCCCCACACCACCTCGCAGTAGCCGCTGTGGCACAAGCACACACAAGGGGGAACGGCATGGGGACAGGCACCACCCCCACTCCTACAGCCCGATTATCATGGCATTGACACCTGTGATGGGGATGCAGCTGGAGACGCTGGACGACACCAATCGCACCCCGGATGTGGGTGAGCCATTCAGCCCCATGGGCCTATCGAGCCCACAGCGCTCACCCTACCCCTCTGTCAGCGAGATTAATGCGTGTCTCAAATGCATCAGGACACCCTCACTGGCCTGGTGCAGCAGCACCTGGAGGAGTCCCGCCTCATGAGAGAAAGCAAACAGGCCATTGGACGTCGATGTGCCCGTGCACTTGGCTGGTCAACTGTGGCCACTGTATATTTGGCCAGGAGAGTCCGTGATGGGAATAGCGTCCAGTCCACAATAGCTGAGACATTGGCTCTGGCCCTCCAGGCATGCATGGCCCGAATCGCCAGCAACCACACACCGTTGTCCACCACCAGTTCCACGCCTGCAAGCTCACAACCAGGCAGCCCTAGGAGGCGATCCATGTGCCTGTATTGCACGGCACACAGGTCCACAAATGCTGCCAAGCGTGGGCGCAAGTAGGGCATAACCATGGACATGGCAAGGATCACACATGGCCATTGAACACTTGCACCATGTGTGACTAGTTCGGGAGGGGAGAGGGAAAGTTGGGAATGTGAGTTGGGAGTGATAGTTGGGGAGGTGGAGGGGGAGGGAAAGTTGGGGAGTGGGCATGGGGAGTAATAGTTGGGAGTGATCGTTGGGGAGGTAGAGGGGAGAGAAGGGGACGGAGGAGTGATAGTTGGGAAGGGTGTTAATGGCTCACCTGCTGTTACAATACCTCATGTACAATACACTTGTAAGTGCCACCAGTTGTGCACCATGTGGATGTGACTAGTGTTCAGAAAAGGTTGTGTATAGTGCATCACGTGCATGTTGTCCATACATAACCTCCCGGCGGGGTCGCAATGTCATCCCGTCATCGTCGTCCTCCTCCTCAGCTGGGTCCATGTTTGGGGGCAGTGCAATGTTTCGTCTAATACACATATTGTGCAACATTGCACAGGCCAGGACGATCTAGCCCACCTTTATGGGGCTATACATGAGGGCACCGCCGGATCTGCTGAGGCAGCGGAATCTTGCTTTGAGCAGTCCAAATGTCTATTCTATAGTGCCCCGTGTACAGATATGTGCACGGTTGTAGGCGTCTTCGTTCATGTCCCGTGGACATCTGACGTGTCTCATCAGCCATGGCGTGAGGGTATCCGGCATCACCTGCATGGGAGTCGCAGAAGGGGCAGGGAATCATTGTGATACCAGTTTGATGTCAGTGAAGTGTGCATCTACCCATTTCCCACATTTACTAGCACAAGAAGTAGCCCATGGCACAGATGACCCTAGTGATTGGTGCAATGTCACATGTAATGCTATAACCCACTTCAAATGGTTGGTAACTCATTTGATCTGAGACTGTTCTGCGCGCTCACTGTCTGCAGTCATACATTGGAATGGCCTTGAATGCTGCTACATGTACCTTAGTTGGTATGGAAACAAGGGTGTGTGGCTGACTACCAGGAGCCTTGTATCTGGTATGGTGCTAACAATCTGCCTACCGCACCTGCAGCACTCACGAGGCCTGACACTGCTGTGCGCTGCTGCCCCGGTAGGCAGTGTGCTCACAGGAGCACCAGCAACGTGCCAATCCTCCCATGTCCATATCCACATTGCGTAATATGGCACTCCATGGTAAGGGCACTTGCATTTTACCAGCACCTGGCTTTCTGTGCCACAGCAATCTATAATGGCCCTGTGACACCGGTAAGCCAGGTGCATGTAAGATGTCTGGAGTCTGGCAGAACCCCGGCAGGGGCATGGTCGGCCTTCCCGCAGGCCTCCTGTTGTGGCCCATGTGCGTGTTCCCTTTGATGTCTCTCACATATTGCTGCCCAATTCCACTGCATTGTTCGTTCATGTTGTGTGTATTGCTTTCTTCACCATGCCATTATACATCTTCTGAGTGCTCATATGTCAATTTGCATGTCTGCGATCACAGGTACAATTTGTAGCATGATGGCGCACTGATGTGCATCGATTTGGGATATGGGTACATGTGTGCACTGATGGGTTTATTGTTCACACATGATGCAGCATGGGTGTGGTTGTCATTCATTGTCAAAATGTGGTACTGTGTGGTTGGTGTATGCACTGTAATGTGCACTTGGTGGTTGCTGAACAGTTGTGTAGGGGATGGCGGGTTGTCGATGGGCATGGTGACAATTGCCTTGTTCCCGATGCAGGATTGTTGACTGGGGGTTTTGTTGTCAATTTTCCCTCACTGATTCTCACACACCTTGCCATGTTGGCCTATGCCTCCATGCCCATTGCGACAGCCCATACTTTGTCCGTTGATATGTCATTATTTGCTCATCACCGCCATTCATTCCTGTGTGCCACATTCAGATTCACATCCATGTCACATGCATATGGGTATGTGCTCCTGTGACACGCATGTGTACTGGCTACATGCTGTGTGGTTCACTGCTGGTGGTGTGTAGGATTGCATTCAGTTGACTTGTCTGTGATGCAGGCTGTGGGGGATGTGCACAGTCTTATTGCAGGGACTTTTGTAAATGGTGTGATGCATTCTGGTACATGTGGTACTTTTGAGTTGCCTCTTTGACTTCAAAATCATAGAGATTGGGTGTGATCCGTATGCCAATTTGGTACATGAGTTCCATGCCTGAAATTAGGGATGCAGTTTGTGTGTGTTAGGTTACATTTGGCACATGCACTGCTGACTGTGTGTCATGAGCGCTACTCCCGAGGAGCCAAGACTGGCCCAGCGTCCCCGGAAGCAGGCTCATCATCCACACCCCCGGTTCCAGCAGACCCCTACAGGGGCCCTTTGGACCATGTCCTGGCGCCTCTGGCGCCAGGCTCATAAGGAACCACAGTCCCGGCGCCATGGGCGCCGGGCTCATATTCTTAAAGTGTGCAGTAGTGATTGGGTGGACTTACCTGTGGCAGACCATGCTGCATACTCACCTAGAACAATCCAAGCTGGGTGAAGTCCCAGCCACTGGCTGGGAGGGACCAATCCTCTGTTACAGGAACTCTTTTCTTACCTGCGTGGGGCTGATGCTAATCCTCTGACACTGGAACTCTTTTCTTACCTGGGTGAGGCTGGAGGAAGAATACGCACCAAAGCACTTCTCCACTATTTAAACCACACCCGATAAAATTCACGTGCTTCGCGTTATTCTGCAACAGCAGCAGGACGCTCACCGAGTCGGCTCCTGCATTCCAGGTCCAGACACACCCTCAGCTTCTCGAGCAGCAACCTGTGGATGAAGAAAAGGCACAGGAACATCTACTCACCAGAATTCAGCCACAAGAGTCCAGTCTCCGACAACCTGCAAATAAAGACATAAGGTTAGAAAACGGGCAACACGCTCACAGCTGCGCTCGCTTACCTTATTCATCCGTGATCACACCGGAGTTCACCGCGGCCTTCGCTTTGGCAGCATCCCAGCACCTGGAAGACAAAAGACATCGTTAGTGGTGTCCGAGCCGAAGGGTTCGCAACTCAGTTATACTTACGCGCTTCTTCACGCGCAGCAGCGGCAGCATCGCCCCTCAGCATTTCGGCATCTGAAAGAAAGGAAAAGACATTATTAGAGGTGCCCATTTTGAAGTGGCCACAATTCAGTAATACTTACGCGCTTCTTCACGCGCAGCAGCGGCAGCATCGCCCTCAGCATTTCGGCACCTGAATGGAAGGAAAAGACATTATCAGAGGCGCCCATTTGGAAACAGCCACAATTCAGTTATACTTACGTGCCACCGCACGTGCAACAGCGGCGGCATCGCCCACAGCATCTCGGCACCTGAAAGACAGAAAAGGACATTATAAAAGGGTGCTCCTTCAGAAGCGGCCTCAGATCTTCTATACTCACGAGCCTCTTCTTGCACAGCAGTGGTGGTGTCGCCAACAGCTCCTCGGCACCTGAAGGACTATTACAAGCCACAAAAGGACACTGAGCCTAAACACTGAAATCATCCAGTGACGTAACTGGATTCCACGCGCCCCTGCACCAGAAGCAGGATGGAGAGCTCGGCTTTACTAAACCAAAGGTGAGAGTTCGCGGAGACCAGTCGAGAACCAAGAAGTGGGAAAAGCAGAAGATTGGTGGGAGAACTTATCCAACCAGTTTGTAATTACCCCTTTTTCTTCCACCTGCAGAAAACTCACCTTACAAGCCAGACAGTCAATATTCGGAGGTCCGGGGGCGCTGTTGCGCCGAAGCAAGATGGCCGCCTAACTACGGAGCTCCGAGCTGGGAGAGCGTACGATCCCTTGGAAAGCACTCTTCTACTCTGGCTGTCCTCCTGTGTGCGGGCGGTGCTTCATCTTTAACCCATCCGCTGCACTCCTGCGGATTTCTGGCCCCCGCGGCCCCTCCTGTGGACCGTACTGCTGCCCTCCACTCTGCCGGGATCGTGCTACGCCTGGCTGCCCGCCCGCGACTCCACCGGCTGCGGCTTCCCCATCCACGTCAGGACGCGGCGCTGCGGGCCGCGCTGGGGGAGGGGCGCCAGAGCCTTCCTTGCCGGCCGGGCTGGCCGGTTCCCGCGCTTCATCCTCGGCCTCATCGCTTCTCCTGTGAACCACACGCACCCTGTCTGGACCTGCGGCAACCTGTGTGATCCAGCTCCCGCAGCGCCCGTGACGCCGAACTGCCTGGCTCCCTGTCGCGGGCCGCGGGGAGCGGACCCCTCACCGCGGACACCCGCGTCTCCGCTCCGCATCCCTGCGGCGCCCCCCTGCCTGCGGCGCACGGGACGCCGCACTGCCTTGCTCGAGCCGCGGGGGGCGGACTCCCCACCGCGGACACCTGCTCATCTGATTCCTGCTTACCTGCGGCGCCCCCCCCCCCCCAGACGGGGCGCGCCCTCTCTGATCCGCGAAGGTAGGGGGACTCGGGGGGGGGGGGGGGGGGGGGTGGTGCCGCTTGGTGTTGCTCCCATCTGCTGCGGGCTTGGACTGCGACCGCACCTACGGGCCGCACTTACCACGGTGCTGCCCCCTGCCCGCTCCTGTGGTCTTGGCCTGCACCGACCTTGGTCTCTGAGCCCCGGCGGACACCTATTTGGGACACCACGGCTCTCTCCAGCCTCCATCTAACCTGCCCCCCTCTCCCCCCCAACTCTGGATCTGATCACCTCGCTGGGCGGCCCTCGTGTGATTCCCCCCTCAGCGCTACTCTTGGCCCACGTACAGTTGGCTCTACTCACAAGCCGACCCACTACTAGCTAATTCCGTGGGCTCTCCTGCATTCCCAGGCTTCTGCTGACGCTCACCAATAACCCGGAGCGCCCCTGGAGGAGGGGTCCTAACCCCCTACAATTACTGAGCTTCACCTGCACACCACTGGCAGCCTCACCTCCGACCTGCCCCACTGGTCCCGGGCCCGGCGGTCCCACCCGCTGCTCTCTGTTGGTGACTCTTGGTTCTCCCCCAAACACGTCAGCTGCTCTCCATACCCTCCCTCCTCCCCACCTGGCCACCCAACGGGTCGCCTATTGGAAGCCCTTCTTCCACACCTGCACCTGATCCTGGACATCAGACGCGTCCTATCGCCATGACCAAGGGAGCCGGTTCTAACAAGAGGCAGGCCTCGCTAAATATGTTTGCCAAAACCCCCTCCAGGCCGCTAGCCGAAGAGGCGCCAATCATCGCAACGCCCTCTACCTCAGACGACTCGCAGAAAATGATGGAATACATGCGAGAGGGTTTTACTGCGCTCCACACTAAACTTGACGATATGAACGGGACCATCTCTTCCATAAAGGCACATATCGAAAAGACAGACAGCAGGGTCTCTGAGATCGAGACCAGGGTCGGCACTGCAGAAGACGACCTGGTCTCCCTTCGCACAGCTGTGACCACCCTGACCAGCCGGGTCTCTATGGTCGAAAAGAAAAACGACGACCTTGAATCCCGCTCCAGGCGGAATAACCTCCGCATTGTTGGCATTCCCGAGGACGGTATCGAGGAGCCCATGGAGGACTACGTGGAACGCACCCTTTTGACCCTCCTCGATAGCCCCAACCTCTCGTCACAATTCGCAGTGGAGCGAGCTCACCGCTCTCTGGCCCCTAGGCCCAGGCCTGGTGCCCCACCTCGCCCTATCATTGCCAGAATCCTCAATTTCCGTGACCGCAATGCCCTGCTCCGGGCGGCCAGGGCCAAGGGCGAGCTTCATCTTGGGGCTGCAAGGATACACTTGTACCCGGATTATTCTGTGGCTGTGCAGCAGGAGCGTAGGACCTTCCTTGCAGTGAAAAAGAGACTCCGGGACCTGGGGGTCAAGTACTCCATGCTCTTCCCCGCCAAACTGAGGATTGTACACTCTAGTCAAACACACTTTTTTACCATCCCCGAAGAAGCCTCGAAATTTATAGATGAACACTTTCCGGGCTGATGTAGACAGTGTTGATATGGGTTGTATGGTTTCTCAATGATTCTGTTGTAATTGGCCTGCGGGGTGGGGCCGCCGCGGCGCTCCTCCCCCCCGCGAAGGCCCCTATTCATTGTACTTTATGGTGGTTCATATCGCCGATGTCGTTTCATCTCCTATTTGTCTCGGTGTATCTCGCACCCTGCTACTGTCCCGCTCACTGTAATTACCATCTCTCTGGGGTCCCTTCCCGGAGTCACCCAACATTTCATTCCATTCACCTCGTTCGCTGTGACTGCGGGACACATGCCCCCTCTAGCTAAATACACACCTAAATATGTGGTTACCGTATCCTATCACACGGCGACACCCCAACCTCTGCTGGGCCCACTTTTTCACAGATTTAGACCCGAGGTAACCCGCATACACTCTAAATGCCCTGCCTAATCCTACTACTTAGCATAACTCTCCTTACGCTCTCCCGGTCCGGCGCGCCATTGCCCGGCCGCAAGCAGTCCCCCTGGCGTTGATGCCTAAAAGTTTACGTTTGTTGTGGTTGTGTTTGGGTCTCGTCCTTCCGATTGGGGGAGGGATGTGGGTGGGGGGTAATTTGGGAATGTTATGGTTGTAAAACTCTTGACAGCTTTCAGAGGCACCACGGGCACCACGTGCTATCAATTCACACATTTGGTCGGAGGACCGCATACTCCATGGGTACACACCGTTCACCTTACTGGAATCCACTCTTATATATTCCACCATCACCCCTTCAAGTATGGCTGATACAACTCTGACCTTCATGAGTTGGAACGTCAGGGGTCTCCGCAACCATAAAAAGATGCGACAGATTCAGCTTCACGCTGAGCGCCACGGAGTGAAGATCCTGTGCCTGCAGGAAACTCACGCTCGCTCCGAACACTGTGAGCGTTTTGCCAAGCAATGGGGCCCCCAGAGGTATTATACTAATTACTCCACCCAAAGCCGGGGCACCCTCACCCTAATACATAAAAGCCTGAAGTTTACATGTCAGCACTCTCACATAGACCCGCTCGGTAGGTTTGTGCTTGTCACCGGTATATTACAGCAACAGGAAATTGCCATTCTGAACATATATGGTCCCAACATCGACGACCCTGACTTCTACCTCCACCTGGCCACTCTGCTCGAGAGCTACCCTCTAATTCCCACTCTATGGGGCGGTGACTTCAACACGATACTGGATGTCAACCTGGATAGATTGGGTTCTCGCCCCCGCCAACTCTCAAGAGCAGCATATTCTATCCTTACCTCGCTACCCCGCCTGGCGTTGGTGGACGCCTGGCGCCTAATGCACCCCGATGACCGTACATACTCCTTCTACTCCTCAGTGCATGACTCCCACTCTAGGATAGATAGGTGGCTCGTCACAGATATACTCGTTCGATGCATCACCCACTTAGCCATACTCCCCAGGACGCTATCGGACCATTCACCTGTACTAATCTCTTTGAACTGGGGATTAGACCCCAACAAAACTAGACAGTGGAGGCTGAGCCCCCACTCGCTTCTTGACCAAGTTTTCGTGTCTGAGCTTGAGACCTCTATCGAGGAATATTTTGAGTTTAACTTACATTCTGTTCCAACACACGCGGTGCTCTGGGAGGCCTTTAAAGCACATACTAGAGGGGTTGCCATCTCCAAGTGCAGTGGCATACTTGGGGACATTCGGGCCGATATCGCTGTTTGCGAATCGGCCCTCTCTGTCTATGAATCCCTATACGCCGATGACCACTCCCCCGCCACGCTTGCACTCCTGGGCTCTGAGTTGGACAGGTTTCGTGGCCTTGCTGAGCGCGAGGTCAGGTTCCTAGACTCCCCCCAATCAGCCAGAAAATATGGCGAGGGTGAACGACCCGGCAGAATGCTGGCTAGACTATTGCGCCGCGAGCTCGGGCCCCCCATATCCCGGCCATTTCCAGACCAGATGGCACACTTGCCACCTCCCCTCAGGACATCAACTCCGAGTTCCTCGCATTCTACACCTCCCTGTACTCGTAGGTAGACAGTCCCCAGGTCTCCGACATTAACTCCTTTTAGAGAGTCTTCCTCTGTCAGTTTTGTCGGACGACGCTAGCGCCTCCCTCGAGAGGCCTTTCACCTCAGAGGAAATTGCGGAGGCCATTGAGTCACTGGCATCCGGTAAAGCCCCTGGCCCCAATAGGATCCCGATGGACTTCTATAAGCTATTCAAGACCCAATTGGCGCCACACCTACTAATGCTCTGGGAGGAATCGTGCGACAGGGGCATTCTCCCACCGTCCCTTCGGGAGGCATTGATTACAGTGCTTCTCAAATCAGGAAAAGACCCTACGCAGTGCGGCTCGTACCGTCCCCTATCTCTGATTAATAGTGACATTAAGATATTTGCCAAGTTACTTGCTAATCGCTTAGCCCCATACATGTCCCACATTATCCATCCAGATCAGGCCGGTTTCGTCCCCGGTAGATCCACCTCCCTAAATTTGAGGAGACTTTTCAATGTGATCACTAGGATCGACCCTGCCACCCAGGCTGTGGCGGCTGCATTGGACATGCAAAAAGCCTTCGATTCAGTCTCATGGAGATACCTATGGTGTGTCCTAGAGAAATGTAACTTCGGCCCTAACTTTTGCACCTGGATTAAGCTCCTTTACACCACCCCGTCCGCCAAAGTCCGCACAGAAGATAGGTGCTCCTCCCCCCTCCAGATTTTTAGAGGAACACGCCAGGGATGCCCCTTCTCCCCGCTTAACTTTGCAATTGCCATGGAGCCCTTTGCTGACATGATTAGACAGTTGCACTCACACAGAGGGTTGCGCACGTCTGGCCAGACCGACATAATCTCCCTCTACGCAGACGACACCCTCCTGTATGTCCGATCCCCTGTAACCAACCTTCTGCCCATACTGAGGGATGTGGCCCGTTTCGGTGACATATCCGGTCTGAGGATTAACTGTTCTAAATCTGTATTGTTTCCGCTCACAGACTCCACACGGGCTCCCCCCGAGTTGCATGGGTTCAACTGGTGTCCCAATAGTTTCACCTACCTAGGGGTGGTGGTCTCCCGGCACACACCCCAGCTGCGCGATGACAACTTCCACACCTATCTAACTACCCTTCAGGCTAAGGCCACCAGCTGGACTAAACTTCCTCTCTTGCTTGCGGGCAGGATTGGTATACTCAAAATGATTGTATTGCCCCAATTACTGTACCGATTTACTAACCTACCTCTTTGGCCAGGGGATAACTTCTTTCGAATGCTTCGCAGCATATGTAACACCTTCCTGTGGCACTCCGGAGCTGTACGCCTCAAATACTCCACGCTATCCGCCCCTAAGGCGTTAGGAGGTTTCGGCGCTCCTGATTTTGTCAGATACTGGGTGGTGGCCCAGTCGCAGTTTGCAGCATTTTGGTTCAACACTGTCGAACCCCCCCCACATGTTCGCCTTGAGAGGCTGTCTGTCTGTGACCGGGTGATAGGTTCCCTGATCCTCCGACCGATCCTTCCTGACCCGAACTCTGCGAATCCAGTGACCAGCACATCCCTGGCCCTTTCCAAACTCTGGACCATGGTTGACACTCCCTGCCCATTCCACAGGGACCTCCCACTGTGGAACTTCCTGCCCGGTGTCCCGCACGTTCCACTCTCAGTGGTCAACCGCTGGGCTACTGCAGGCTTCCTGACTCTGCGCGATGCCTTCGAGCAGGGGAACTTCATAGAATGGTCTGACCTTCCCCCCTCACTCAGGCGCCGACCCTCGGTGTGGCTACAGTACTCGTCACTCCGCGGACACCTTAAAGCCAGATACTCAGAGTTCCCCGCCTTGCCTCCCGATGAACCGATAGTAGAGGAGCTCTGCTCCTACCTTTCCTTCAAAGGCAAAGTGTCCAGGCTGTACACCCTACTTCAGGCCAGAGCGGCCCCCCACTTTACCGAGCTTCGTCGCAAATGGGAGAGGGATCTCGGCTCGGAGATCACTGATGAGAGGTGGGCTCGTATGTGCGCCCGCACCCACGAGGTTTCCTACAACACTAAATTCAAACTCATCCAATTCAAAATCCTGCACAGGTATCATTATACACCTATGAGACTTCATCGGATTTCTGATACTAACTCCCCCTCCTGTCCCAGGTGTGGCGCAGACCAAGCGTCTTACATGCACATGCTGTGGCTCTGTCCCCGGTTAGCCCGATTTTGGCTAGATATTTGCTCTGCATTGTCTGACATTCTGGAACACCCGATAACCCCTACCCCACTGCATTGTTTTTTCCATGATTTCCCTCAGCTGTCTCGTGACTCTAGGAAATTGGCAGGTCTCTGTATGCTGCTGGCAGTTCGCTGTATATTATTATGTTGGCTCCGCCCTAGAGCCCCTACCTGTACACAATGGCTGGGTTCGGTCACATGGGCTCATGACACCGAGCAGACCTGGAGTGCGATGCAGTGCTCCCGCTCCAGGCCGAGGGATGTATGGCCGAAATTTTCGGGACTATATTGCTACCCTGGCCTCGCCATCAACTTCCGCCACTGCCTCCCCAGGCGGTCCCCCATAGTGGATGTTATCTTAAAATGTATATGTTAATAACCTGTATTCTCCGTCCTTCTAAAAGGTCATTTTTTTGGATACAAATTGTATTGCCTAAAAAATGTTTCATTGCGTGCTTTCGGCACTGGTACCACATGGCCCCCTCTGTTGTTTCTTTGTCGTGCTGTCAAGTCAATAAAAAGAAGTTAAAAAAAAAAAAATATTCGGAGGTCCTGCCCAGAGCGTCTTCCGAGTTCTACGCCTCATCATAGTCATAGAAGCAACTGTAGCAGTCCAGTTTGGGTCAGCGCCTCCGTGGGAATCAGGTGAGCGTTACACTGTGCATCTACCCCCCCACCACACAGCAGTCATGCATTGGTCATTCTACTCACCCAAAAGCCAGGTACACTCTGGTGAGTGCCTCCCCCCGCTCCCACTACACAGAGGTCATGCATTGGTCATTCTACTCACCCAACAGCCAGATGCACTATCTGCTGTACCTTGCCATGTACCCTGGCAACGCGGAGTTACGCAGTACTATTGAGTCGTGGGGGGCTCCCGGAAACCGGGCGCAACAATGGGTGATGGTGTTCAGCATCACAGACCATCTGCACATTGAGGGATTGGAATTGTTTGTGGTTTCGATACACTGCCTCAATGGCATGTCGGCCACCAGCTCCACATGGGTCCAATCTAATGCACCAATGCAATTGTCTATGCCTACCAAGACATGGAAGGCCACTTTGGTGGCATTTACCTGGGCCGGGATTTGGGGTAGGGCGATGTGGTCTGCCACATGGCGCAGCAGTCCATCCGATACCTGGAACAGGACCCTTAAGAAACAGGGTTGTGACAGGCCGTGCAGCTCACCCACGGTCTGTTAGTATGTGCCAGTTGCCAGGAAGTGCAGTACAGACACTACCTTCAGCAAGCAGGAAATTGCAGTTTGTATATTTATCAGGCTGCTGATGTCGCCATGAATAACGGTGACAATTGATGTAATGGTCTCCCTGTCAAGCTGGTACGGGTTGTGGATTTGGCTTGGGGTCAGGTTCCAGGACGTGGCCCTGATGCAGGGTATTGGTGGATGCCTGCCGGGTGCTACCAGCTGGCCATTAATGTTCTGTATGGCCATCTTGTGCCTCATTCGCCTCCTGCACCTCTGCAACCTCCTCTGCCTCTCTGCTGCTTCATCCTCAATCCCTCCTTGCAGGTTCCCAACCCAATTGCTGCTACAGCGACTGCCAGCATGGTTGTGTTGAGAGGTGGGTTTGGTGTGGGTGTGGTCCTTTTGTACATTCCTAGTGTTCAATGATGTGCAGCTGGGCTGATTTTGGACACCTAGGGTCTGTTGCTGCTCACTTGGCACTGTTTAACGCCTGGTACGCGTTTCTGGTATTACAGGTGCGGTATTCACAGTGCCACCAGCATTTTTATGGCAGTGTTTCCATGTAGGCAATACTCTGAATGTGCTCATACTAATGCTGTGTTGGTAATTCAGGCACGTCCGCCGACTCATTCTGCAGTTTACGGTCACAGTGCTGCTGGATGTGGTGGCGCTATGGGGGTCTTACCTTATGATGCCTTACCTTTATAATACTTTACCAAACCACTCAATCACCATTAAAAATTGTATTAACAATAACCCTCATCCACGTCACATCGATGACCTTGCTGTCCGCGTGCTCACGCCTCTCACACTTCCCCATGCATCTGTCCCCTACTTGTTATCACTTACAAGAGTCTACTCACATGTGCGTGGTCACCCGAACTCCACTGTCACAGGGTCCCATCACTGGCCTGCACTCTCCTCGGTGCCTTGCCCCGCTTCAAATTAGCTGAGATGACTTTTCTGAAAATTACTCCTACTAGACCACTCGGATCATGTGTTTTTTCGTGCCGGTCGCTGTAGGTGGTCGCAGCGCCTTCTGGAGTGGCGGCCTGGAAGCCTCCGCAGGAACCGGGGCGTTGAGATCACAACGGATAACCAATTGAAAGTTAGCCTGTAAATGTCCACACCAAAGAGAATGCAACCTGCTAGGGAAGAAGGGCCCAACTCGATCTTGTAAGGGTAACAAGTTTAATATCATGCGCAGATGAGAGCAACAGCAAAGAACTCTTGTTAGGGATAACTCCCAGGCGGGCTTCTAGGAGTTCATGGACATCAAACTCATGGAAGGCCTAACTCCTTCCCAATCCCAAAAGGAACGCAAGTCCAGACAAATGGCAAGTTCAACGGAGGTTTATTACAACCAACAAACCACAGGGATCAAATGCGTGGAGGCGATTCAAGGCACAGCTCAAAGAACTCTGGCTCACACGCCAGTTTTCACAGCTTGTGACGTCACAAAAGCATCATTCCCTGGGCCCTTCTACAAAAACCTATCTCCATTCTGGATAGGCTGCTGAGGGGTAGTTCCTTATAGCAGCCCCTATAGAGGTTAATAGATTGGCCTGAACCATGTCAGGTGTCAGGCCTGTACCTTCCCCAGAAATTGTTAGTTACTAAATGTGTTAGTTACTAAATGTTACCGTATGTGGACCCACTGAATGGTTGGTGGCCCTAGCCACCCACCCCTAGGGCCATAAACTGTGATTGACTGAGCGGTGAGCCCCCAGGCCTGGGACAAAATCAATTCCCAGCTCGGACTGCACCTGTTCACAGTGCTGTGTGCAACTATGTGTCTGCGATCTTGGCTCACTCTCACTTCGGCTGGGTCACGTGCCCAGAGACCATGCTTGTGGGTCTTGGAGCTCTGAATTATTCAGAATTTAAGGAGAATTATGTTTCTCCACTGCCGGCGTTACTTCAGTTCAGGGTAAAGAATGTGACTTTGCAACAGTGCAACCTTGGCAGTGGCCCCGTTCCTCACCGCAGTACTTCTGCTTGCACAGCACTCGGAAGGCTTTAGGTTTTCTGGGACGATTATGGCCTACTATGATTTCCTAAGCCATAGTCTGGTTTTCCTTGTGTGTGTCTTCCATATAGCATCCATAGTTAGTGCATCATGGCTCTGTCAGGTCCCGTGGGTGCTCCTGCCATTTAATGGAATTAGTTGCATTTAAGCATCTGCAAGCCTGTAGACGTGATCTTCTTGCTTCTGGCGTTTTTGTGTTGCTGTGATAAGCTAGTGGCAAAATAATAAACATGCATACTGTATGTAAAAGTTACCGTCCTCTATCTCATAGAACTATACACCGGTGTTCTTCATGTATTTGGGTGTGAGTGTGTGTCCTGAATGTGCGGATGGCACGTGTGCTTCATGTCTGATGCTGCTAGGTCGTGTAGTCTCTAACGGCGTGAGGCATGGCTTCTCAGCACTTTAGTTGATTTTGTGCATATAGCTTGTCTTTGGTTCCGTCCTGCGCATATTCATCCACCCTGGGTAATGCTCGTACCGCTCTGGGGTTGTAAGGACGGCTGAGGGAATACTTCTCATGATACTTGTCTATCGTGGGTGCATTAGGGGTTGGAGCGAGTTTGTGCAATCAGCGGCCATATTGTCTTTGGTTCTCCTTTCAGTTGGGGTGTCTCTCAGGATAGGGGAAATAGTTTGATCTTCTCTCTTCAGTCCACCCTCTGGTAGACTTGTCCACTACACCACTATCATTCACTCTATCATCCATCAAATGCCACGCCTTCGTTATTCCTGCGAGATATCCATAGTAGTTGACATGATCTTCAAAGGACCAGTACATGTAAACACATCCACCTTCGGCTTGCACCATACCCATTTCCCTACGTACTTTTTGGGGTTGCGTGGTTTGTCTACCTTTATTCCAGCCCGAAATAGGTCAGATTCTGCTATCTTTTGTCTTAGCCTTTCTCTTTCCTTTACAATATTGTCCATGGCTTTTCCTGTCTCCATTTCCATTAGGACTTGCATCCCTATCGCTTTTTCTGCCGTCTTCTTGCATCTGCCATTACATATCTTGATCCCACACAGGGATGCTGCTCCCAGTGCTAGGGCTCCAACTATCACCTTCAGCCCATCCGCCAGCCAGGACGGCACCCATGACCAGAAATATGCGAACTAGCTCTTGTCCTTCCCAGTTCCTTTTGCCTCTTTCATCTTTGCGTGCATCTGGGCCAATTCGGTAACCGTGTCTAAGAGTTTTCCGTTGTCTTCGTTGTTGGCGGGTATGAATGTGCAACAGGAACTTCCTATTTTTGCGCAAACTCCTTCTTCCATGGCTGTGAGGAGATCCAGAACATACCTATTCCGGAGGGCCACCAACCTTATCGCTCTGAGCTCTTCTTTGATTGCGTTGAATCCGTTCACTGTCGAGTTTTTGGTTATCTGCAACCATTTGGCGTTGGGATGCAGGTACTTCGTCCATTGCTGCTTCTGATCTTCCCCATAAGTAATTCCCCTCTCTCCTCACCTGTCATGATGCCTACCTCCAAGGAGCCGAGTCCGACCCAGCAACCCCAGAGGCAGGCATCATTCCCCCCAGGGAAGTGCAAGCGGGCCCAAGCTGAGGCCCTTTGGACACATTCCTGGCGCCTTAGGCGCCAGGCTCATGTTGGACCCCTGTCCTGGCGCCTTAGGCGCCAGGCTCATAAAGCTAGACATGTGTTCAAGTGTTTCAATGTGCACTTACCTGATGCAGACCATGCTGCTACATCCAGGCCCTCTTGAGGCCTGAATGGAACTACTTTACCTGTGGGACTACTTTCCACCTGGGTGTGGTCGGGGAAGGATACATACCTGATCGGTGGAAGGATACATACCTGGAACTTCTTCCAAAGCTATTTAAACCACGCCCGATCAGCAACTCTTGCTTCGCGTTGTTCTGCTCCTCACAGCTGGACACTCACCGTGTCAGCTCCTGCATCTGGACTTCAGCCACGCCTGTCAGCATCCTGGGTCACCTGCAAAGGGAGATAAGAGAGAATTGGAGAGAAAGAAGACATTACCTGCTAAAGCTGTATCACGGAGACATCACACCGACGATCCTGAAAGGGAAGACATCATTTTTAAAAGCATTTCGTTTCGATCGCTGCAGCGCTGCATTTCACTCACTTTTCCTGGGCACCTCCATCTTCAGCAGCGATCATCCGGATCCGCAGCCACTTCCCAGTGCCTAGAGAGAAAAAGACAAGAACACAAGGTGAGAGAAGGAAGGGAATAGGAAAAGCTCAGTTTCCTTCTAAGACTTACCAGTTGGGTCATTCCCATTTCATTTCGGGTCCTGCCGCTTCCTGGCATTCCGGACCCCGGCCCCTATGGGGAAAAAAGACAAAGACATTGAATGAGCGAATGCAAAGACATTACCCGAACGCTCATCCAGAACTTACCTGTCATTTATTGGAACTGCACGTTTCACTTCGGGTCGGCGCCATATCTCCGGCATTCCGAACCCCGGCCCCTAAGGAGACATAAGCGTTAGCGCTTGCTGCAATAAGACAATGAACATTATTATTAAGCTTGAACTTTTGAACTTGCAACAGAACTCTTACAGTGCCTTACCTGAATAGTCAAGCTTATTTGAACTTCCATCAAACCTCAATCCAGTGAAGTAACTGGGTTTCAACACGCCCCTGCATCAAAAGCAGGATGGAGAACTCATCCTTCCAGACCCTAAGGTGAGACTTCACGGGGAATCGTGGAAGGATATCGTGGAGGGTTGGAAGGAAGTGGGAGGCTTGAGCATTATTCCGTCAGTAGGTAATACTCCCTTTTCACGCACAGGGGAATATTCCTACGAGCCAGAGAAGCCAGAGTAGAGGGGCCCTACCTGTCCATCTTCAGAGTCCTGCGCTTCACCATTGAAGAAGCATCAGCACTCGAAGCCAGACCTGCGCCTCCGTGGGAACCCTGCTGAGTGTTTTCTGCTGGGGGCGTTTCTTGTTTGGACCAACAACTCATCTTGCAGCAATCTTTTCTTCCTCTTGTTGTTTTCCATTTTTGGGAACTCATCGAACTTAACGTCCTTCCTCAGCATCACTAAAGAGGGCATGTTGACATGCGCTAGGGAGCACACTCCTCCCCAGTTCGGTGGCAGCTTGTCATGAGCTTTGGACCTGCATGCCCAGTAGTAGTCCATCAGCACTGCTGTTCTTGTACCCATTTCCAGTACCTGCTTTATCCTCTGGCATCCAACGTTTCCCCCCACTTCTTCCTCTCCGTTGTGTTGATAGCAGAGAGCTGGTGTTTTCAGGGGAACTATAGGCAGTGGGCCAGCTTCTTTGTCTACCCATGTCACTTGGTTTGCGCTTCTGTGCCACTCATTGAGACATGTCATTCTCTTTTTGCACCTTATTCACTGCAGCTTTTGCCAGTGTGAGCGCCTTGTTTTCCCACCCTTTATTCCCATCCGTCCTTTGTATATACTCTTCCATAGATCAGTATCTGTGGTCTTTCCAAGCAACCAGGTTCTCCTCCCATTTCCTTTACTCTTGACCATGGGAAGGGCAAGTATTCCAGTGTGATAGTCTTTATTTCTCCTTTCTCTGGTCCTTCAGTTATGTATTGCAACCCCTCACTGAGCTGCCAGTAATTGTTTATCATGGGTATTGTTTTGATATAGTTGTCTTGATATGGAAAAGTCCCTGTGGACATCCATTGCAATGTCAGTCCCTGGCTTGGCTGACCTCTTTCCTCTCAGATCGACCCTCCCAGGTCCAACTTGGGTCCTTCCTCTCCTCCATCTCTATCTCTACCTGTGGTGTTCCCCACGGGTCTAGCTTCTTTCCCTGGCTGTTCAACCAATACCTGGCACTTCTTTCCCACTGCATTGCCGCTCTCTGGCCCAACTTTCAGTGCTATGCGGACGACACTCTGCTAATTTTCAGGCTCCCTTCCACCACTCCTCCTTCTCTCATCTCTGACCGTCTATCCGCTATCCAGGAGTGGTGTGCAGCCAATGATCTCTGCCTTAATGCCAGTAAAACCGAGATTCTCCTCATCAGCACACCTGTTCCCTCCTTTCCTGTCTCTCTGTGGCCGGCCTCTCTTGGCCCCTTCCTTCTGCCACCTGTGAGGCTAAAAACCGCAGGGTCATCTTCGACTCCACTCTCTCCTCCTCTCCTCACATCTCTGACGTCTCTAAGAGGTCACACTACCAGCTGCATCTCCTCAGATGTATTCTTCCTTTCCTCTCCTTCCCCAGAACCTCACAGTCTCCAGAGCTCTGGTTCTCTCTAGGCTGGACTACTGCAACAACCTCTTTTTAAATGTACCTGCTTCTACTCTCAGCCCTCTGCAACTCATCCAGAACAGGACTGCGGGACTTATCCTTGGCCTCAAGCCCAGGGATCTTATCTTTCCAGGACTGAAATCTCTGCACTGGCTCCCAGTGGCTGCGAGGATTAAGTTCAAAACCCTCTGCATTGTCCACAAGGCTTTCTGGGGCCTCAATACCTTCAACTCTCTCTTCCTAAATATCTTCCTTCTCAAGCTCTTCACTCATCCGCCTCCAAATCTCTCAGGGTCAGTCGTTTCTCCAAGCAACGTGTTGGGGGTAGATCTTTGTTCTGCAGTGGGCTGGGGCCTCCCTCTGGAACAGCCTCCCTGCCTCCCTGAAACTTGAGGAGAGCCATAGCCGGTTCTGGAAGCACCTCAAGACCTTCCTCTTTGCTTTTGCTTTCTCTCCTACTCTCCCGTGCTGAACTCCTGACTGAAACTGCACTGGTCACCTGGCTACCCTCTGATGTCGGGCCCAGGTCCCCTCCCCTGCAAGCTGCACACATGCACTGCTGCCCAGGCAACCCCTGCACTTGGGTGGTGTTTTAGAGGGAGGCTGTTAGCCCTACTGGCCCCACCAGCTCTTGAAACCTGATGTCTGCACTAACCCCTGCACTTACCACATGCTGGCCACACTTTTTACCTATTTTTATTTATTTTATATATTTTTTAACTGTTGATCCTATGTATTGCACTGCCCCCTCCCCCTTGCCCACCCTGCACTTTCCCTTTACCCCCTCCCCTGCACTTGCGCAATCTCAATGTCACCTGGCCTAGTAAGATCGTTGTCTTACCTCTGTTTCCCCTCCCTTGCCTTGTTGCGCCTTGAAACGCTTTTGTATAGGTGTGTTAAAAATGCCATATCATATCAATATGGCGCTTCTCCCTTGAAACCTTCCTCGCCTCTGGAAAATTGCTAGATACACCAAGCATTGCGCTCTTGCTGCAGGTATTTCTGTAGCTACAAAGGTTTTGGAGGCACTCGTGGCATAGGGAATTAAAGAGCAGACATAGCAGCTTTGCTCCTATCGTATCCTTACCAATTTTGAACATTTGCTTGTACCACACGTTATTCGTTATGTGTGCTTTGTCTGTGAGCTACGTGTTAACACCCTTCATGTCTGCGGCAACACTGCGCTTCCTTCTCCTTACTTTATCAGTAGTGTCTTCTCGTCCACCTGACGTGGTTGTCCTTGCTGCTTGGGTTGAGGGAATGTTAGTAAGGGAAACAGCGGTTGGATGCATAGCAGAATAGCGCTGTACAAAAACCGTACACACCAGTCCAATGGGTATTAGGAATCCCACAACAATTATTTCAATCTTTATTTCATTAATTTCAACCACTTACAGCGTCTTGTGAGCAGCTGAAGAGATGATAAAGTTGCCTGCCTGAAATTTGCAATAAAAGCGTTATTTTGTTCGTATTTTTGAGCATTAGTCAAGCTCCACGAACTAAATAATTGTTAAGTGCCCATATAAAGACCTCCTCCCAAATGTTCTGTATGGATGAGTGACGCAATGCGTGCAGGACAGGATATGCTGAATGTTCAAGTTGAGGGCATGCTTGGACCAAATATTCTATGAGTGCCAGGTAGTATATCTCAGGGCATCGTGCTCTGAAGTGTCTGGGTCTTCTTATGGCATGGATACATTGATTGGGAAATACTTTGGGATGATCAATGGGAGGCAACATCTATCTACTTCTCTAACACTTATCGATAGTCGCAACAACCTGCATGTGCGAAAAAACGAAAAAAAGGGCTAAATGGTGTTACAGCTGTCAAAGGTGCATAACCTGTGTGTGCGAGAAAAGAGACAGTTAAATCGTATTACTGCTGTTGAATGTGCGCACGTAGTCAGGTGGTGGCGTTGACTTGGGCATAAGTTTGGGTACGGAATGGGCAGTGTTTCTTAGGGATCAGGTTGCACCAATATTGCTGTGTATTTCAGCATTTTGGCAGCGTCTGACCATAGGATTGCCAGTAGTCTCTAGTACGGGGGTATTTGGGGCATTTGCGCTTTCTTGAGGATCGTTGGTAGTTGTAGCGTGGGCCCTGTCGATCTCTGCATTTGTGCTTCTGGGTGACGCTGGTGCTTTGTAGGGCTTGATGTCGTGTAGGTGGTGCCAAGTGGTCTTCCCCTCGAGGCGTACTGCTCTGTTAGTGACCCCCTCAACAACGTGAGGTCTGGTGAACCGGGGCGCATTCCAGTGACGGGTAAAATTGCATAACAGCACAACGCCCCCTACTTGCACTAAGGGGTCTGTGGGGGTTTCCTGCTCTGTGTCATCAGTATTCTCCTGCACGCTGTTCTTGGGCCTGCCCTGGACCTGCTTTATCTGTTAAGAGATGAAAGAATCACTAGAAACCAGTAAAGTTACATATTCATACATTTCCTGAGCTAAAACTTTGGCAGCATTCTCACAATCGTTCAGGGCCCTAGTGGGAGGAGCCAATGGGAGATGCATGCGCCGCCCCGGCACCACCTCGTGGGGCGTTAAGTGGTGGTCAGGCCCTAGCTTGTTGCGCAATTTGAATAGTGCCAGTGGCAAACAATGAAGGTAGTTTTTCTAAATGCTATTCTGGGTTTTGGAGGCCTTTGAGGCGTTCACACACCCCATTTTTTTGCGGGTGGTACGAAAATTGTTTTATTCCTAGTAAGGACATGATATGTTGGAACATATTGTTGGCGACGTGAGGGCCATTGTCGGACTTCAGGACCTCACAAATGCCCCATCTTGGGAATACTTATCGGACTAGAAATGTAGCCGCTCAGAGGACATCCGCATGGGAACAGGGTCCAGCTTCTATCCATCTTGAAATTGGACAGACAACTACAATCATGTATCGGTACCCTTGACATACCTGGATCATGTCCACGTAGTCAACATGGAGATATAGGAATGGGCACAACTCTCAGGGTGTGTCCAGCCATGAACTGCTGACAGGTCAGGCAGTTACTGATAAAATTCGCCACATGTTAACTCAAATGAGGACAGAACCAATTTTCTCTGATGCGTGCTGCAGTGACTTCCTTCCCTATGTGTGTTGGACGGTGTAACTGTCAATGCTGTTTTCAGTAGTGTAAGTGTAATGACCACCTTTCCAGTGCTGTTTTGTCGCCATAAGGTGTCTGTAGGGAATATCGAGCATCCCCTCTTTTCCCAGAATTCCTTTTCCTCCCTGGGTGCAGCTCCATGATTTTTGTCTCTGGTAAGTGGTGGTACCCTTCCTTCAATACCATTTGCCTTACTCCTCCTGAGCTCTGAGTTCTCTCCTTCAACTCTCACAGCTCTCTGAAATATGACGCTTATTTTGCCTCATAATCTGCTGCTTGTTCCCTCTGGATATTGCATCTTTCCCTTTGGTGTGTGCTTGACATTTCACCAACCCTAGGTATGTGATCACTTCAATCAGTTCTCCCAACAATAGCGCATGCTGTACTGGAGTTCCATCTGCCTTCCTGAACCCCCTCCTGATCCATCTGGCCAAGCCAGAATGGACTGTGGAAGTGACGCATGCACTGTCTGAATATATTGTCACTGTTGTTTATATTGTTTTGTAGGGCTAATATGAGAGCCACTAGTTCTGCTGCTTGTGCTGAATAATGGGCTGGTAGCCTGGCACTCACCACTACCTTACTTTTCCCATCATCTTAGTCTTACCACAGCAGCTCCTGTTCTCCGTATCCCATCACTTTGATCAATTGTTGATGAAACATCAATATCAAGGACGCCCCCCCCCGCTCAAGTGCATTTTCCTCCACCTTGCGTGTTTCTCTGAACAGTTCTATATTTTTGGTGCAATTATGTGCCCAATCTCCTGGTTGTTATTCATTTGCCATGAACAGTGCTGGATTTACATTTTTGCATCTTGCTATCTTCAACTCTATTTTTGATAGTATGATCTCGTATTCTGATGCTCTTTGGCTTGTGTAGCAATGCAAATAGTGCATGTTCCACGTAAAGGGTGGTGGAGCACCCCATTGTTATTGTTGACACCCGCTCTTCTGCGAAATCTGCGGTAGCCAATGATTGTTCTCTCATTACTGGATCAAGCTGTCCACTGTAGTAAGAAATTGGCTTATGGCGCATGCCAGATTTCTGCGTCAGCACTGCTTTCATAACAGGAAAAATAGTCTTTTGTAATCTCGGGTCCCTAACACTGGAGTCTTGCATATTGCTTCCTTCAGCTCATTGAATGCTTCCGTCGCAGCAAGTAGTTTTGCTCCTCTTTGAGCTTCCTTTAATGCGGCTAGCAATGGCCTGGTGTAGGTGCTGTAGTCAAAAACCCATGCTCTGCAATAGTTGCACAACCCGAGGAACTGTTGCATTTCCCTCACTGTTTTGGGCTGTGGTGTGTGTTGTATTGCCTGTTCTCTTTTAGTGGCGATGTGCCTTCCATCCTTATATATCAGCTGTCCAATGTACAGCACCTCCTTTTGACAGTACTGGAGTTTGGTCTTGTGTAGCTTGTACTCCTTGTCTGGCTGTATTGTGAGCATGTGTACATAGTCTTTTCTGCACTGGTCTTCTGTCTCGCTACAGATCAAAATGTTGTCTACATATTGTAGTACTGTGCTTTCTGTTTCAGTGTTACTCAAATCCATTTTGATCACCCTGTTAAGGATGAATGGTGACTCGCAGTACCCTTGTGGCAGCCAAGTGTGTTTCCACTTGTGAGTCTGTATGTAAGGGTACTTAAAAGAAGGCATACTTTAAGTCAATCACAGTGAAGCAGGTGGCTTCCGCTGGAATGCCACACAGGATCGTTGCAGGTTTCGCTGCTACTTGGTACTCTGCTTCTACAATATTGTTTAGAGGGCGCAAGTCTGACCCCCTGTTCACCTTGTGTATGGGGTACACTGCGGTATTGCATGGAGATTCTGATGGGACCAAGATGCCTCTCTCAATGAAGGCGCTGATCGTTTCATAGATGCCCTCACCTGCCTCCTTGCTTAAGGGGTATTGCTTTTTTTGTGGTAAGGTTGCTCCAGGTTTTAGCTTTATCTCCTCTCCTCCTATGCTCTTGATGCACCCCACATCATAGGGACTTGTAGTCCATAAACTGTCGGGTACCTTTGCCAAATCCTCCTCCCAGAATGATGGCAGAGCTTCTAGCACCATTGCCATTTTCTGTGCAACATCTCTGCAACCAGAACTTCTCACTTTTTTCCAACACCATCTCGGTCACCACCCTTTCGTCCGAGAACAGCTCCTCATCTGTTACTGTGGTGAGTCTACATCCTTCTGCAAATGCAATTATTGACCTCCATGCTCTCCCTTGGTCATCTGTTGTGTTTACTGCAACCCAGTCTTCCCTTATCACAACTGCTTCAATGTATATAGGTACGATTGTTCCCTCTTTTTCATCTGGTGGTGTCTCTGGTCTAAACAGGTACTCACCTAGCACCCTCAATACCTTCCCTGCTATTCCTGGTCTGCTATTCCTGGTATCCAAGCAACTGCCACATCCGTGCCATACTGGAATATTTCTGGGTCTACTGGCACCCCCCTCTGTACTGTGTTCCCACAATATGCTTTGACAATCTGTCTTGCTGTTAGCATTTGTATTCCTGGTGTGGAACATATAATGCCCTTGTCTGTGAAGGAAATGGTCATGTTCAGTTTGCACATTATGTCCCGCCAGAGTATGTTTACAGGTGCTTGTTGGGAATAGAGAAAGGGTAATGATAAGTCGGGATCCCCAATAGATAAGGAGATGTTATCAGTGAATGGAACTACTTTCCGAGCCCTAGAGAATCCTTGAGTGTTCATGGGGCAAATGTCCCTTCCCGAATACATGACCTAGTCGCCCAAGTGTCAACAAGAAAGGAAAACGTTTTGTCACCTATCGTCACCCTTACGCGAGGTTCCTCTACAGGATTAGGTGTGACCTACAGGATGGGACACAACAAGTTCTTCTGTCGGCTGTCCTATTGAGGGTACATAGATAGTCCCGGTGTAGGGGTTGTTCCCAACCATGGTGACCCCTCCAATCTTCTCACTGGTACCGTTGCCACTGTGTCCATGGGTTCTGGGGAGTGGCGGTCCTGTGCCGGTCCTAACTGTTGTGTTGCTTGCAAGTATTGGGGTAGTGGTGCTGTCATTTGGGGTGCTGTTGTTTGTGCAGCCTGAGGCTGGGTCTGTGTTGGATGTGGTACCTGTTGTTGGGTGGTGGGCCCCTGTCCTTGTTGCCGTGCATCTTGGGCATAATAATCATCTTGTCCTCCTTGTTAGCCCCGTTGTTCCTGATCTCCCCACCCTTGTAGCACTCCCCTAGTTCGGCATGCTCGTGAGATATATCCTAGCTGCCCACAGGTCCAGCACTGGGGTGGTAGCATCCCCTGCCTTGGGAACCCTCCCTTAATGTTTCCTGGCACCTGCAACATCTGCTGGTTGCGACCCTGAAAACCTCCTGTCGCTTGATGGGACTGGGGCCCGAAGCCACACCCTTGTTTGAATCCTCTGCTCCTGCGGTAACACTGTTGGTATCTACCCCTTCCCAGGTACCATCATCCCATGGGCGGAGCACATTGTTGAATGGGGTGGTACGGCAGCTGTGGTTGGTGTTGTGGCTGTGGTACTGGTGCTTGCATCTGTTGTGTGTGTGACGTTATTATCACCCCTTCCATCGCATATTTTGCCAATTTCTTTTGTACTAATTTCGCTTCATCTACCTTCCTCTCTTCTGCCTTTTGTTTAACTTTCTCTTGCCACAACCTGTAATGATGCACAATGGTGAGCTGTATCGCTGGCTAGAGCTTTGCTTCCATCCCCACCAGCTTCTCCGAACTTTTCTGCACAGGTTCTGGTAACCTTTGAACCAAGCTCGAGTTTCAAGGCGCCAAAGGTCTTGAATCTCTTGAATATAGTTAACAGGATCTCATTGTCATGCATCTTGTGTGATGTAATGGCCCCTATGTCTGACGTGTCTGGGTATTGGGTCTGCAGTGCATGCCATACTGTGGCACTGCAATTTGCAAATGGTGCTCCATCGTGAGCAGGGTTATGGATAGTCACCCCTGGAAATCTTTCCCTCTTCCAAATGTCAGCTGCGTCACCCAGTATGAACACCAGTAGCCCCTTGACATCTCCTACTACCAGCCTGTGCCCCGCTGTCAACTTCTCCATCTCATATATCCAGTTCCCTTCTCCTGCACTTAACGTATTTAAGTTTTCATTGTCTGTGTGTTTCCATGGTATGTATTGGGGTTGTGTCCCACCTCTCCAATAGGGGCATCTCAGAGTGCGCTTCCCTCTCTTCTGGTGTTCTTCTGTACTGCCTAATTTGAGTGGTCCCCGCTCATCCTCTGTCTGTGCATATGTCAGTGGGTTCTAGCCTTGGTATGCATTTGGTTTTGTCATGTGCTCTAGACAGTTGCCCTCTGGAGTGGGCCAATGCAGTCTCCTCCCCGTGCACCCTGACAGTTCCCTTAACTTATTGATGTATGAGGTCTGTGTGGTGTGTCCGTCAGTTGTCTGGTGTGTGGGTCCTCCACGTTCTGATCCCCCTGCCCTCTGAAACTGGGACCTGCACTCTTATGACATCCCTTCACCTGTCCTAGTGACATAGAGTTTGCTGTGCCCCTCTCTTTCTTTATTGCTGTGCGCAATATCATCGTCAGACCCTACGTCCGTGTCGATACAGAACACTTCTGAAAAATGCAACCTTTGCGTGATGGGGTTGGGATCGTGCTCCTCCTCCTTGAGATCGATGTTTGTGAATGGGCATGTGTTCTCTCCCTCCCGTACCCCCAAGCGTGTGGTGCCTCTGCCAAACTTTTCTCTTCATGCCTTCTTTTCCTGGCCTGCTCCAGTGCTATCTTTTCGCTTGTCACCCGTAGTGCCTGCGCTTCCTCGTCCTCAAGTGCTCGTTCCCTTGCCAGTCTCTCTAACCGTAACTTCCTCAGCTTTTGCTCCTCACACATACGTGTTTCCTGCTGTAGCATTTTCCTACTCCACTCTACCATTTCTGCCTCCTCCAGTTCCTTCTGCTCCTTCTCCCATTATTTCCTCTCCTTTTCCTTCTTTTCCCTTTCTATGTTCCCCCTTTGCTCCCTTTCCATCATCTCCACCACTTTCTCCCTTCTCCGCTCCCTTGCCTCACGTTCTAATTTTGCCACCTTGTCCGTCTGTTGTTGCTCCTCCTCCTCCACCTGCTCTGCCCAGTCACGCCTTCCTTGTTCCAGTTCCAAACCCTCTATTGCTTTTGCTGCCCCTTCTGTGGCCCCTGTCGTCTTCACCTTTAATTTCAGGAGTATCTGTGTGGCTATGCATTCTTCCGGCCTTATTCCCTCGAATTCCTCTTTCGCACGCCGCAGCCCCTCCTCGTTTGGGTCGGTGCTGAACCTTGCTGCTGTTCGGTTTAGATATATGGTGGTGGATTATACGTGGGGTTTGAATACCCCTCCGCTGCCCTTAGTTCTCTCAATGGGTATATTCCCTGCTCATAATTTCCATCGTCAGATATTGCACTAGGCGGGGCTGGAGGAGGCGCGGAAGGGTCATAGCCCTCCGTCTTTGCTTCCTGGTGGTTCATCATCCATACCCTTTCCCCTGTTCCCTCCTGAAACATATGCCGCAACTCAAATATGGCCATGCAGTTTGCTAATTTCTTGCCCTAGTATGTGCTTTTTAAATGGGTCAGTAGTGATTGCAGCATGTCATTGGAGAAACTGCTGTTAGGCGGCCATGTATTCAGGCTTTTCCCCTCGGTGTCTTTTGACCATTGTATGCTATACTTTACAATTGAGTTTTTGTAAGGGGACAATGTCTTGCACAGGTGTTATATTGGTGTTACTCCCCCTACTATCCCATGATACATGGGCTACATTATTACCCTTTACCTGACCTCTAATTGAGGATTTCGATACTACGCTGTCAGATGGAGAAAGTTATAGTACAGTGGTTATCACATTCAATTGCTAAAAGCCTATGCAGCTCTGCACCTTACACGGCTTACTCCGCATACAGCCCCTCCTTCCCCAGCCTTGCTGCTCTCGGCACACCGCCACAATTCTGCCTATGCACCTTCTGTGCACCGCCACTAGTTTACCTCTCTACCAACCTCAAGTCCACAATGCTAGCTCCTCACTGCTACAACACTCCGTCCTATGCACCAACCTATGGGTGACATCACAAAGCTAAAGTTCGAACAGGTAGATAGACAAGTTTGTGCACATAGAAGATAATGACCCATTTTCCAATTCCACAGATAACCCCACAGAATCCCACAACCCCACAAAATCCTTACAGCTTCCTGCCTCTCCAGGGCAGAGTACACTGTTATTTCTTGTGACTAACTGCACCCGTTGCGTCGCCTAACGTGTGAACCGCCTCTTTCCAGGAGACTTCACCAGATAGTACATGTTCCGTACACTAGGCTAGCTCTGCTAACCCCTACGGGAATACCGTCATCTGTGCTTAAAGCCAAAACGCCTAATTCATAGGAATATCTTATGTATATACTTCTAAAGTCCAAGCCTATAAAGTCTATAGTCCTGGTTCATCACCAGAACCTTTTACCTTGAAGAACGAGCAAACCCTAGACATAGAAAAGGAACTTCTAGCTCCGCTCCAAGTTCCCTACTCAACATGCACCTGCTAATGCTAATGATACACGTCAGGTACCCCACAATACTCTAGATATTACAACAACACCTCCCGCCTTCCCTCATTCCTTTTCGTTGCTGATTGTCTGGACCAAGACTTATGTTCAGTGCTTGTGAATGCTGCAAGGCCGCTGGCTCCCTTTGAACCGCTCGCCTCGCCCTCCTCGTCTGCCTTGGACTCTTCACCAATCACAGGCGGGATACTTTTCCAAAAGCTGCTCCCGTCGGCCTATCTCTGGTTAGCGCTATTCTGGTTTACTCACAATTCCCGTGAAGGTCCCACAGACTTTTCAAGTCTGGCAGCGAAGGAGGCAGCTTCTGGCTGGGCTCACGCCACAACCATTCCTCTACCACCAACTCGTTAGGGATAACTCCAAGGCAAGCAGGGTGGGTTGCTAGGAGTTCATGGACATCAAACTCATGGAAGGCCTAATTCCTTCCCAATCCCAAAAGGAACACAAGTCCAGACAAGTTGCAAGTTCAACTGAGGTTTATTACAACCAACAAACCACAGGGATCAAATGCGCAGAGGCGATTCCAGGCACAGCTCAAAGAACTCTGGCTCACAGGCCAGTTTTCATAGCTCGTGACGTCACAAAAGCATAATTCCCCAGGCCCTTGTCCAAAAACCTATCTCCATTCTGTATAGGCTCCTTAGTGGTAGATCCCTTATAGCATCCCCTATAGAGGTTAATAGATTGGTCCGAACCATGTCAGGTGTCAGGCCTGAACCATCCCCGAAAATTGTTACTTAGTAAATGTTACCGTATGTGGATCCACTGATTGGTCAGTGGCCCCAGCAACCCACTCATAGGGCCATAAACTGTGATTGGCTGAGCCGTGAGCCCCCAGGCCTGGGTCAAAATAATTTCCCAGCTCGGACTGCACCTGTTCATGTAACCGTGTGTGGACCATTGCCGCCATACACGTGCTCCATTCCCATCACACAATTAGCTTGCATGTAACGATTCTGTTGCGATCACCGTCTAGTCTGTGACTGTGCTTCTCAGCCGCCAACTCTTGGCTCGCTCTCAGTTCGGCTGGGTCACATTTCCAGAGACCATGCTTGTGGATCTTGGAGCTCTGAATTATTCGTAATTTAAGGAGAATAATGCTTCTTCACTGCCGGCATTACTTCAGTTCAGGGTAAAGAATGTCACTTTGCAACAGTGCAACCTTGGCAGTGGCCTCGTTCCTCACCGCGGTACTTCTATTTGCACAGCACTCAGCAGGCTTTAGGTTTTCTGGGACGATTATGGTCTACTATGATTTCCTAAGCCATGGCCTGGTTTTCCTTGTGTGTGTCTTCCACAGGTTAGTGAATCATGGCTCTGTCAGGTCCTGTGGGTGCTCTTGCCATTCTATGGAATTAGTTGCATTTAAGCATCTGCAAGCCTGTAAGCGTGATCTTCTTGCTTCTGGCGTTTCTGCGTTGCTGCAATAAGCTAGTGGCAAAGTAATAAATATGCAGACTGTATGTACATGTCACTGCCCTCTATCTCATAGAACTGTACGCATGTGTTCTTCATGTATTTGGGTGTGAGTGTGTGTCCCGAATGTGCAGATTGGACATGTGCTTCATGTCTGAAGCTGCTAGGTCGTGTAGCCTCTAACGACTTGAGGAATGGCTTCTCAGCACTTTAGTTGATTCTGTCCATATAGCTGGCTTTGGTTCCGTTCTGCAAATCTTCACCCACCTTGGGCAACGCTCGTATCGCTCCGGGGTTGTAAGGATGGCTGAGGGGATACTTCTCATGGTACTTGTCCATTGTGGGTGCAGTGGGGGTTGGAGAGAGTTTGTGCAATCGGCAGCCATATTGTCTTTGGTTCTCGTTTCGTTGGGGTGTCTCTCGGGACAGGGGGAACAATTCGATCTCCTCTCTTCACTCTGCCTCCAAGAACGTTCTGCCAAAAAGAGGTACAAGCAGAAACATTTAAAGGAAAAGATCATCGTAAATGACGCAATACATATGGTAACAACCCACACGGCTGATTGGATGGACCCCATACAGGTGCTGCCTTTACCCATATGCAATGGCAGTTTATTGGTCCCAGCCCAGTCTGTTCATCTTCCATCACGTTGGCGCAGCAGGGCTCACCATGTCACGTCGAAGGTCAGACAACAAATTAATTATACTTCTACTGTGCACTTTGTTTATCACTCATACCGTGCACTTGGCAGGTGTCGAAACAGACACACAGAAGGTTCCAAGGCACTCTAACCTTCACCTGCACATTTCACTCACTGCCTCCATGCCATCTGGCTCCAAGGTCTCCACCCTCGTTTTGAACTATAATTTATCCCTCCCATCACCTTGCAATACATATCACACGAGTGTCGCTGCAACGATACATCCTGTCCATGCTCTTTGAACATTTCAGGACTTCTTACTTTGGGTTTTATGGTCAAAGGGCACCTGGGGTCATGGAATTCGGGGATCTTAGGGTTTAGTCAGTTAGGATTTTGTCTCGGGAGGATAGCTCAGGGGCAACGTGCTTGCCTTGGAAACAAGACGTCACGTAGCAACACAGGTTCGATCCCCCGGTCCACGCTTAGAAACCTCTGGCTATTAAGCACGTTATAAATAACCTATCATATCATACCTATCATATATGGGCTATAACTTGTGGTCACTCAGGAATAGGATGTGTCATGCTTTGGTCAAAGTGAGATAACATGCACACCAGGGGCTGGCCTCTGATCGCGGCCTTTTAGGGCGCATACCTCTTGGGTGAAAGACATATCTTCGCAACACTTACGAGAACAGTGGACAAACAGTGTTGCGAGTGGCGGTGCAAACTGTCCTCATGGGAGCTCTGGCATGACTGGAGATTTCAGTTGCCTCGTGGATTTGGGCCTAGTGCATGCAATGCCGCCTTTACTGTGCTTCTCTTCGACCTAGGAATATTAATATCTATGCAAAATAGCGATGCCGCCCGCACCTTGGGCCACACCATATGAATACGCTATAATTGATGATGTTAGCATGGGGTCCTGCTGGATGGGAAACCGTCCCTTTCACTGACCCCCTTGTCCCCCCAAGTTCATCACTGTGCCTCAAATGCATCTCGCCTCACTTTAAAGCGCTTAGGGTGGGGTGGGGCTGCCCTCTTCCCAACACCCACACGGATAAAAGGCAGAGCACGAGAGCAGTGAGGCAAAGCACATAAAGGAACAGAATTTTTGAGACGGCAGCAGAATGAGGGAAGACGGACGGCAAACCAAGATGGGTGCGCATGGCGGGAGATACCCTTGACCTTTCTGGTAGAAAACAATGGCTTTCCGGAATCCTTCAGATTAAAAAGCACAAGACCAGGAAACCAGATTGCAGAATCCTGCATTGTCTCAGAGCTACCCGGGGCCCTCCTGCACGGCTGACTGAGTTGGGGAGGAGCAGCAGCCACCGTGCTACCGTCCTTGGCTCCACGATCAAAACGGCGTCAGAGAGATCAACACAGCCAGTGAGTTGGGGAGACTGATGCAAGACCGTTCTGTGTTGAAGTCAAGGTTGCAAGCGGCAACATTGTATAAAGAGTGCAAGAATGAAGATTGGTAACGCGTTTGATGAAAGACACAAGGAATGTCTAATTGCTTATGGATGTTTGAGCTTAACAAAGAAAGACACAATACCAGTGACAGAGCGGTCCGGCACCGCAAGTGTGCTCAATCGAATGTCTCTGTGAGATATTCAGCCAAGAAGCGGCAGAAGCGAAATTGAAAGATAAGAATAAGAAATGGAGTGAATCGAAATGCTCCTCTGACGGTTTAGGCAAAACCCTTCGCACAATCGAAAGTCTTTGGTTTTTGGTACAAAGAGCAAAGCTTGAAAGTGAGCAACCGTGGTCCGAGCCCGAACGAGGGAGACCAATTGTGAACTTGTGAATGTGAAAATCCTGATAAGAAAGGTACTTCGGTGTAGTGTCAGGCCCTCTGCAATGAAAGACCGTCACTGGGAAAGAGAGTTTGGAAGCAGGCCCTGATAACTATGTTTCCTCGTGGCCGAGAAGCCCAGAGTGTGTACAAAGCTCAAGTGTGCCGCCTTGTCCCGTTTTGAAAACGTGGGGATGGGAAACCAAATGCTCCACTATCCTGACATATCATTTCTTGAACACTTTTCTTTTCACCTACATTTTTGTCCCACACTATTAGTATTTCGAAGTAATGATTGGCAATAGGTTTATTAGTATAGGCCCTTTATTTTGACAGAGACCCTAGTAGTACTGTGTTATTATTATTTAATGGTCGTAGCTTGCTCCGATCCTTAGATTTAGGGTTAGCTAGGCATTCAACCAACCCATTGAAGTTCAATAAACACACTTGAACTGTGATCAGTTGTATCTGTCTTCACTGTTTGATACCATGCCTTCCTTACACAACCCAGCCCCAAAACAGATGGAGAATGTTTCCAAAACATCCCAGTACACTAGGGCTACCTCCCCTTTATCTGAGACATTGCACAGGTGCATGGAAAAAACAACGCTTTGAAACTAAAATGGACAAGATCTTCCCCTTTGTTAATTTCTTAGAAAAACACCCAATAAGGGGGTGCTCGAGAGCCTGAGCAAGATGGCTGCCGGGTGATCGAGCTCCAGGTGTGACAAATTATATTTTACTAATATTTTCCCCATAGCGATATCAATCTCGTGAATAAATGACTTCAGGGAGACTGTGAATGTGAGGAGCAGAAAAGGGTAAAGTTTGGGGGCTCCTGGGGATCGCCTGCCCCAGGTCCCTGAGCTGCGGATGGAGGGCAGCTGCTATGAGCGCGAGGCCGGACGGCTTCCTGCACACCGCTGCTAAGGGCACCGAAGGCAGCAGCAACCATGTACAGCATATAGGGTGCTGCAGGGAAAGGAGGAGCCAGTAGTGGAACAACTAAATCACCGGTCTGCCCAGCTTCATTGCCATGAGCACCCACTGCGACTAGCGACGCCAGGGAGGACATCGGGAGCTGATTTCTCATGCCTGCTAACTGACACCATACTATGCCTGGAGGTGTGCTGGCGAAACCGAAGCTCTGTTAATGCCGAGCACGGGCGGGCACTGGGCCCTGTCGGGAGCTATATGAAAGCTGTGCCTGAGAGGCATCGACCTTGCTCTGTGCTGGGCAGGGTAAGGAACAGTTGCCGATAGCCACCCCATGCAGCCATACCTCCCACTAAACATGGAACGCCCCTGTCGGAGCACCATATAAAGCAGACAAGGAAACGTTGACTTTACAGCCCTGTAAAATGGGGCTCCAGTGTCTACTCTCCAGCATGCAGTACTGTGCCTTCACATGCCGGCATACAGATAGGATTATCCCAGGAACTGGCATGCCTCTGCCTCCACGTATACCCGTTGCACATTAGGGGCCACACAGTGCAGAAGGACCATGACCACCATTGAGTGCCTACAGCGCCAGCCAGAGGCAAGACATAAAATGCTACAACCTTTGGCTTCCATCTCCACAATTCTCGCTGGCAACTGCTCCGACTACAGTGAGTTTACATGAATGCCGCTGACCTGGATGAGGCGAATGGAGTGGCTGGGCGCAATATAATTCCAGCAGCACCCAGCCACCTGGATGTGAAAGGGGTCACAACATGCTCGCAATGCTTGGGGGCATCAGACATAGGGCCTCATCACGAGTTGGGCGGTAACGCCGGCGCTATTAGCGTCGGCGCTAATAGCCCTACTGCCAAACCCCCCGGATCACGGGTTTGGCGTAAGGGTTATTGCCCATTCCCCATTGGTCCCATTTGGGAACTCCTCATTCCCCATTGGGCCCAATGGGGAAAATTTGCGCTATTACTGCTGGCAGATTTCCCGCCAGAGGTGATCGTGCCGAAAATCAGCAATTTTGCAGCGGATTTCCCCCCAGGTCAAAGCTGGGGGGAAATCCGCCAAAGCCATGATCTGGCGGATCCTTAAATGTGGCGGTAATAGCGCTACCGCTGCATTTAAGGGTTACCGCCAGACTCTTGATGAGGCCCATAATGTGTTAGTACCACCTCCTTTGAGACATCACTAATTGTCACCCAAGGACGCTTCTTTACTAATCTGGCAACACATCGTTCATGCGGGGCCCACTCCAAGATCCATTTCTGCCTCCCTAACAACCGCAGATGGGGGATTGATTTGAGGCTCATTTGCGGTTCATGACAGCTGAATCTACCGATACAGATATGTGGCCAGCTGCCTGTTCGAAAATAGATGGCCACCGCTGATAGGCTCTTTGACCTGTGGTAACAGAGACTCTAACTCGGCGCACACGCTGAGGATAGTGCCAGGAGCTGAACAGCCCATGATATTACTCGTCTGACCACAAGACTGGACGCTGCTCTTCCACATGCGCTGAGGACACAAGGGCATGCAACGTGCAACAGGGTTTGCTGATTCTGATAGTGGGGAAGACAGCAAACCCTATCCATACTCGGCTCTGTCGATCCGCCAAGTGCCTTCTTGAAATGGATACACAAATGCAGTTGCAGGCGTTTCTGGGTGAAATTAAGCTTATTTGCCAAGGAACGCAAGAGACCAACATTACAGTCCAGTGCATAAAAAGGTAGATTCAGGATATCAACACACAAATGAAAACCCAGCATGATAGAATTGCGGACAATAAGCAATGAACTAGCACGCTCAAAGACAACTACGATACGTCTAATGCTGACTTGGACGGGCTCATCAGAGAGGTACAATGATTGGGGGCCAATGAATGATTAGAAGATCAGGAAGCAGGTCCAGACGCAACAATCTTTGCCTGGTTGGCCTTCCAGAAAACGCTCCGGGGAGCGACCTAGAGGGCTTTGTCTATAGTCTTCTGCAGGACAGATTGCATTTGGACGACCCCCGCTCCTACGTCATCGAAAGAGTTCACAGGGCCCCCATTCCCAAGCCTCTGCCTGGCGATCGCCCGCACACCATTACAATGCGACCTTACACTGTCTCTTACTTTTGCATCCTTGACTACTCTGCGAAGGTACGAAGGTACCCTCCCGTCCATGTATGGGAAGGTACCGCCCTATGCATGGCTACTTTGTGTTCTAGGCTGAACTCACTCTTGTAATAGGTATTATCTGAATTCCTGCATTATAATATGTAAGATATATACTTTGTGTCTGATTGTATTCATGCCTGTACTATTTATTACCTGAATTCTTGCCTTTATCATGGATCATATGTACTATGTATCCAACTGTAACATGTAACCGTCTTCTTACTCACTAGCGCCCAGATCCCCCTTGATCAGGTGCGCTATATAAGTAAAATAAACAAACAAACTACATTTCCACCATAAACTGGCCATACTCCAAGCCTACCACGAGTCTGGGGCTATTCGACTGGAAAATAACACTATACGCATATTCAACGATTACTCCCTGGAGGTTTCTAGGTGCAGGAGGGCCTTTCATCTGTTTTTCGAAGCGCTGAAAGCATCAGAACATAAGCATTACCTCAAATTGCCAGCAGTATGGTCCATCCAATTGCACTGCCAGTGACACTCATTTGAGGATCCAGCGGAAGCTTGGTGCTTCTTGAAAGTCTGAGATTAAGATGTGGTCACCACAGACTACACTCCTGTTGAGGAGCAGCCCACACAGGTGGATGGGACACATCTATTGTCTCACGCTCATATACAGACAAGGCTTTGTGAAGGTGGGTAGAAAGCCGAGTGGAGTGGGACTCGGCGAGAAAGTTTGGCAAGGTGTTGCTATTAGGATGACATTCAGAGGAGTGGGTTTTCACACTGTGATGCCCGTGGCCTCCCCTAGATGAACAGTATGCTATCTTGGATCACCTGAACATTGTGGCATGTCAATGGTACAGTATGGATGCAGTACCATCACTCTGATGCGAGGGACTAACAAAACCACATTGACTTGTTTGCATGCTTGCAAAGCCTCAGACATTGTTCCACAGGGAAGAGCTGCTTTATAGGGCTCGTCATCCAAGGGACATCTTTGGTCACTACTTGTTTGCATTTGTGCTTGTATGCTGCTCAGGCAATATGGCAGACATTCTCAATCGCGTAGTGCAGATATGCGGGGACGCGGGCGATGGTTATGAGGCCATGCCCGTTCATTACCTCGTATTGGCTCTACTCCTTCTTAAAAGTTGTATTGGAGTCAGGTTTAAAGATTCCAATGCTTTACTGGTTCATTTGTTGGGGGGATGTTTGGTTAATAGGAGGGAAACACACAAGACCAGATGTGATTGGCCACTTCTGGGGCCTAGGCTAGAAGCAGACAATCAACCACTACCTCTAAATGAACACACTCCCATGTGTCACCCTCATTGTGCAGGGTTTAGGACACCCTATTAAGCAGCAGCGCTTATTAAATATGCTGTGCAATTTGCATGGGGACATCCTATTTCTACAGGAAACCCAATTAGATGCTGATAAACCGCCAAAACTGTGCAGGGGATGGGTGGGGTTGGCGGCTCACTCACCTCCGCACGGTAAGAGGAGTGTATCAATCCTGGTACCCCAGCGGGTCCCCTTTACAATAATTACTAAAGAGGTTGGAAGAGAGGGGCGATTTGTTCTTATACACTGTTTACTTCATAGCCAACGCATCACCCTCATAAAGCACAAAGTTTTTTCATAAAACAAGATCTGTTTCATTTCTTGAGCAAAACAAAATGATAATTGAAATGCTACATTTTTGTTTGCACAATAATATATTCATCTTTGACAATACCATCTTTAAACAACTCCAAGGAACTGCAATGGGGTCGAAAATTTGCCCCTCCCTACGCAAATCTTTTTATGGGTTTTTTTGAGTTGCAACATGCTTGGAAACATCCACTTTTTCATACAAACATCACATTTTGGGGTTGTTTCATAGATGACATTTTATTAATTTGGGAAGGAAACATGAAAGATCTGGACAACTATGTAACTCATCTCAACAACAACTCTTTTAATTTGTCATTCACGAAATCAGCCAGTGCCACAAACATAGAATTTTTGGACCTTGAACTTTTTGTTAAAAATCCACAAATCCAAACAAAGTTATTCACGAAACCTACAGCTGGAAATAGTCTTCTCTATGCAACATCTCATCATCCTAAACATACTGTGCACAGTATTCCATATGGGGAGATTAAAAGAAATTGCAGCACTGTCTCTACCTTTCAAGATAATCTTCGACAAACTCATCAAAAATTCATACAGAGAGGCTATGGAACAAAAATTATCAAAAAAGCAACTATCAAGGCAGAACTTGTATCAAGGGACTCTCTTTTGAAAGATAAACCAAAATCAGCAAAAATAAGTCCAAAAATGTCTTTCATCACTACACACAGTACGGAAGCAAGTAGGATCAAACAAATACTCAAGAATCACTGGAATATTCTTCTCAAAGACTCAAGTCTGCAAAAACATCTGGATAATCATCCAAATATTTGCATCAGAAGAGCACCGACTATTAAGAATTTGATCAGCCCAAGCTTTCTGAGTCCATTACCCAATGAGAGGAAAATCTTTTTTCAAATGGCAAATAAAGGAACTTTCAAATGTGGGCCCTGCAAATTATCTCCGTTCATAAAACAAGGCAAAAAAGAAATTGAACTACCGAATGGAAAAACTAAACACATTAATCAAATGATGAACTGTAACTTCACTTTTGTTATCTACGGGATAGAATGCATCTGCAGGAAGCTATGCATAGGGAGGTACTATAAGAAAACTAAAATAAGAATGTTTGAACATATAAGAGCAATCAGAAATAAAGATCTAAGATCCCCCCATCTCAGTACATATCACGAATCACCCAGATTTTGACATCTCCAATGTGAGAATCTTTGGCCTGGAGAAAGTGACTCTATCTCTGAGAGGAGGAAATAAGGAAGATTTACTACGAAAAAATGAATGCAAATGGATTTGTATCATGGATACCTGTGTCACAGGTTGAAATTGTGACACGGAAATGTAGAACTGGCTTTAAATATCTATTTATATTTTTTTGTTTGTTGTTTATGAGATTTCTATCACCTGTTTATTTTCTATACATGTATGTTACAATTAGAATTGATTTGCTTAATACACATGATCCAAAAATTGTATTACCCTATGATCAAATGAGAATTCAAAATCAGCTCACAAATCATGTTTGCATGAACATACCATAACATTAAAATAATGAGCCAATAAAAAACAAAATGAGCCCATATATAACTTATCTATGTAGAACTAAAAACAGAATAATTCTTAGTTGAATGACCAACAAACAATAATATTCGAAAAATAAATAAGTATTCCTAAAATATGATCAATTCTTAGGAAGGTTCGAGTTTAGAGGTAGTTTTGCCAATTCAAAATGGCCGCCGGCACGTAAATCACGTGGGCGTGGCGTGATGACGTCATCACGGCACGATCGCGGCATAAATAGTAGGAATCAGCCAGGGTAAGTCATCCTTTTACCCGGATGCTTATCATGGCAAAGGATCGCAAAACAAGAAACAAGGTAAGAGTATTATTTCTGTAGAACTAAGTAGTGTCAGAAAATTAGTATTTAAACTGTAACCCTTTCTCCAAGCGCACTAACAAGAAATACTTTCTTGTTTCTTTTCACCTTCCTCCCTCCAGTATAACACAGAATTTTATCTAAAAATTGGGATAAAAAGGCAAACCCTGAAAAAATAAAATAACCATCAAGTTTATTTGTTCATCTATTTTGAGCCTGTCAAAACTAGCTGGATATATGCTAAAATCACAAGAATGGTGAGTCATTACATTCAAAAATACATTTTTTTTTTGGTATATAAAAATTTACAGTAAAGTTTAATATGTGTAATTTAGCATTATTTTAAATGAAATTGTTTTTTTCTTTCTTTTAGCAAATACACTTCCTCTCCTGATGAACCATTGTTAGCAACAATGGGGAAACACGTGTTGAAAGAGATATAGTTAGGCACAGATAATCAGTTTAACAAAAATAATTCTTCTTGAAGAAGCTACTAAACTATAGGTGTGGACTTAACACCTAATATCAAGTTGTATCAAGGATTGAAACGGTGTGAAGTAAACACAAAATTGGAACAATTTTTGTTTTAATGTTCTTTAATCTATTGTGCAAAATAAAAACAAAATTGAATTGACTCACCTTGAACATATTGTTTGAATAAGGTTGGCGCATTTGAGTAACTTTTCCAAACTTCTTTTTTTTTACTTAAGCAGCCCGATGTTGACCGACTTAATCCTACGCACTCACGGAGTGGACCTACCCCAAAAAAAGAGCAGACACTCCGGTCCCTGATGACAGACCTTAAAATGGTGGACATGTGGAGAAAATTACATGAGCACACAAAGGACTATAGGTTTTATTCCAGCCACCACCAGTCCTACTCTCGGCTGGATTATTGGCTGCTCCCTGGCACTATGCTACACGTGGTAGAATCCCGCACAACCCTCCCTATGACACTTTCTGATCATGCCCCGGTTTTTATGCGCATTATTCTTCCAGACACACCATCTAAAGCTCCCGCATGGAGGATGAACCTAATGGCGTTGCAATACCCTGACATGGAAGATTTACTGATACAAGAAGTGGGCAGATTCTGGCTTTCTTTAGGAAGCAATTTATCTCATGTTGGACACATAAGAAAAAATCATGGACTGAAAGGAAATTTCAACTGACGACACAGCTAGTCACACCCGAACACATACAGAAAACTGACAGGTACCCCCAGACATATGCCAGGATAGTCAAACTATTTGAGATCGCACATGCCACTACAGTTAGGGCCCAGAAGTCCTTCCCCAAATGGGCGGTGGATCTTTACGCAGCCGGGTGGTAGGGTAATTTCTGGAGGTCGGCAGGGCCACACCCTTGGTCCGCGGACCTCCAACTGTGGGAAAGCCCTAACTCCTTTCACGGCCCGAAGAAGTAGAAGGCCCACACAAGAGCAATAGGTTACTGCTGTTTATTACACAAAACACAGGGACAGGTTAATGGAGCGTAGGTTCCCAAAAACTTCTCATCGCAAGTGGGCTTGCAGGCCCATTTTGTAACTGAGTGACGTAACAATTTGCATCATCTGCGAAAGCTCATCCCCAAACCTACCACTACTCCGGGTTGGCTCCCTAAGTGGTAGGGTCAGTATAGGACAGTATATTGGGAAGGGTTATTGGTAGAGAAGAGGTCAGGTGTTACGCTTGGGTTGTCCCTGGGAGTTGCTACTTGAAAATAGTTAAGAGAGTTAGTGATTTGTTGTGTTGTGGTGCTGTCAGTGATTAGCCCCGCGTGTCCTGATTGGTCCATCCGCGAGCCCCCAAGCCTGGGACCATCGTCGTTCCCTGCTCGCGATGTACCAGGTGTTGGCAACAATGTGTGACTATTTGTCAGTGAAGGACAATGGACCGGTCCCGCTACTTGCTGTTCGAACGCTCTTTTCCCATTGCTGCCGGTGTCTACTTCGTTACTTCTTTGTTGCAAGCTGGGACCCCAGAGCCTCTTCAGTCCCTGGAGTTTGGCATCGTATCAGTTGGGCCTGGTCACGTGTTGAGAGACTGTGGCTGAGGCAGAATTACAGGGATTTGATTTGTATTTCTGCTCCGGGGAGTCGTAGCAGCAGCAGGTGTAACCTTGGCTTGGAGAACGCAGTGTATTGATTGCAACGTCGCAACCTTGGCTGCGGGGCTCTAGTCAGAGTTGGATTGCATGATCAGCACCTTGTAGCTCTGTATGAACTGCTCTGGGTCTGTGGACTCTGGTTTGCGGGCTACTTCGGCTTGATTATATGTGGCGGTATAAGGTCCATAAGGCAAGGGGTGTGAGGGTGCGGTGTGGTTCTTTATACGTCGGTCCATCCATGGGGTTTTATCTTCAGGGGTTAGTAGCAAGAAACGTCTGCAAGCATATACACAAACTCTTCTGGCGTCTTGTGTTTCTGCGATGCGGTTGCTGACCTATGAGAAAAATAAAAACGATGCATGTCTGCGAGTGTGCACAGTCCTCTAAGTCGTAGCACTGAGTGTTTTCTTCGTGTGTTGGTGCGTGTCTGGTCCAGGTGCATGGCAGCACATCCGTTTCTGTTTGTTGTGGCTATGTCGTCATGTCATCTCTAATGATGGCAGTATAGGTTTGTGATGTTTTGTCGACCTCAGCTCCATTTTGTTTCCCACCTCGTGCTTTGGATGGGATGCGGACAGCTTGAGGAGGTGAGGCATGGCCACAGTGGATATTGACATCAGGGGCGGCGGACAGAGGTTCGAGCTCATCCCGCTGAGGATACTTGGGTCGTGATGTCATTGGCTATAGTTTGTACGTGGGACGGGGGAAGGGACCGTCCCATTTCCCTCTTCACAGGGACAGGCCCCTCTGCATGCTTGCTCTTGTCCTTAAGGGAAAACAGTGGGGTCAGATAATTAAGGGGTCCGATTGCGGGTTGCTCACAGGGATCGAGCTATTAACAAAAGATTTGCCCGTACTACGGAGAACTTTATGCTCCATTGCCACACAGTGACCGGGGCCAAATTACAGCATTCCTCGTGACATTCCTCTCCCTACTCTTACTGCCACCGATCCTGATCTCTTGAATGCTCCATTGGAGGACGAGGAGGTCATAATAGCCATACAGGGACTGACCTTGTGTAAAGCTGCGTGTCCAGGTGGCCTTCCCATAGATATTTATAAACTAATGCTAGAGGAACTTCCTCCACAGATGGGGCAGATGTTCCGGAAGGCCCTGGAAACACACCAGCTTCCAACATTTCTCCTACAAGCCAACATAGTTGTTTTCCATAAGAAGGGATGAGATACCACCCTCTGTGGCTCCTACCGCCCAATATGTAAAGGTTTTTGCAAAATTCTGGCGAGCAGGCGGGGGAGACTACTTCCCAGACTCGTCCATCAAGACCAAACAGGCATTATCCTGCTCAGACACTCTTCTGACAACTTCTGGCATCTTTTGCATATCCTGGAGGGGGAGGCCCAGCCTGAAGATGTGGTTCTATCACCTGACACCAGAACGGCATTCGACAAAGTGCGCTGGGACTACATGTTCGAGGTTCTAAGCAAATTTGGCTTTTCGGAGTACATTTTGCAAATGGTGCAGCTTCTCTACAGAGCTCCCTGCACCTTGGTGGTTGCAAATGGTTTGACATCTGACCCCTTCTCCCTGCACACTGGGACTTGTCAGGGCTGCCCGCTCTCTATCCTTACTTTAAGCCCTGGCGATCGAGCCGTTGCCCACCAAGTTTAGGGGGATGATGGGTGGTCTGGCATAGCTAAAGGACCGCAGGAGCACAGAATATCGCTCTATGCCAACGATATACTCTTATACATTAGTCATTGCACTAGATCCCTGCCTCACATCTGAGATATATTGCCCGGGTATGGACTTGTGGCCGGCTACAGTGTCATCCGGGACAAGTCTGAGGCCATGCCGCTGTGCTGGACATACCTTGGGGTCCGGGATGGGGGGGCCCCATTTAAGCTGCAGCTGCCCACCATAAATTATCTAAGGGTCTGTATTAGCCTGACGCACCAGGCGTTAGCCGACCTGAACTACACGCCTATATTAGAAAGAATCCGGCTATAAATGATCTCATGGAACTCAATCCCGCATTCCCTCACCGGGAGAATTAATGCCATTAAAAATAATTTGATGCCCAAGTTGATCTACCTGGCGTTCATGCTGCCGATGCCCCCCTCCACAGTGCAATTCGCTGAATTTGAAAGGCAGGTGATGAAATTCATATGGAGGGGTAAAAGGGTGAGATTAAACGGGCATATTTTACAGGCCACTAAGCCGGACGGCGGACTAGCATTTTCATCAATGCGAACATACTATATGGTCGGCCAGATAGGTTGGGTTAAAAGATGGCTCAATCTGGAGGACCCCTCCAGTTTGCGTGCTATTGAACTACAGGCCCTCCTTCCTCTCACACCCCAGTAGATTCTGGTGATTCTCCCATGCCACGCACCTAATTCACTCACAAGGCACCCCATACTAGGCCCCACACTCGCGCAATGGCACAGGATGCACATGGTCACTGGTACTAATGTATGTACAAACCCACAGTGGAACTCGCTTCATGCCCTACTCTCATACGGCAGTTCAGAACGGATACACGTGCTGCAGCTGGCTCTCTGGGGTGACATTGGACTGATGGACCTATTTGAGGATGGGGCTGGCGGATACTGATTGGCTGCAGTATCAGGCCCTTCACTCTATTATTGCTGAACACACTACCAGGGAAACCAGAATGGCAGATCTGCGAGAGAGTGGTAATGAGAGACCCCACAGAATACCCTAGGTTTAAAACAATATATGCCCTTAGCATGCACAACAATTCTAAAAGAAATCTGACCCTGGCGGACATGTGGATCGAAGATCTGGGGTTGAAAATGCAGTGGAGGGCGTGTATGATTTTTATCTCTGTGATTACGCATGTGTTTACAATCTGCGTCAGAGGGAGATCCAGTTTAAAATTATTCAGCTGGCTTATTTCACCCCAGCCAGACTTTACAGTATGGGCATTGCTACGACAGTGGAATGCTGGCGCGGCTACGGTAGATCTGGGTCTATGGGACATATGTTCTGGCACTACCCGAAACTGACGCTGCTCTGGTCAAAGGTGATGCAAAAGCTTTGGGGATTGCAGGGGATTACGGTTGAGATGACCCAGATCGCATTGTTATTTGGGCAGGGAATTGAAAATTGGCCTGCGGAAGCTCTAACCCACTGACTAATCCATATTGTGCTTTTCACTGCCTGTAAGTCTGTTCTGATGGACTGGAAAAAGCCAAATCCACCATCACACCAGCAGTGGCGAAGGCTTCTGTCCCAAATTTGGGCTGCTGAGCGAAGCTACTTCTGTAGGACTGCAGGTCCGAGTTGTCAGATAGGTTCAGGGACCTGGCAGATATGTTTATTTAGGTCCGGTAAATCACAGTGGACATCACTGTGGACATAGACTGACATACCAGTGGCTCAATAATTTTATACTGAAATGGCAAGTGTACCTCCCTTTGTGTTGTTTTGTTGCGTTCTGATTTGTTTTGCTTTCTCTTACCAGAATGCTTAAATACTTTACCTCTTGTGTACAGTGTTAGGTGGTTGGAGTGGGAAGAGATGGATTTCGAGGGGAGGGGAGTGTTACTGTGTTTTGGCAGGGGAATTTTAGGTGTAGTTGTCAGAAGCTTGTACAGTTCATTACATAAGATGCAAATGTACTTGAATGTGCTGTGGGCAGTGTTGCCCGTACTGTGTTTGTTCTAAATGCAATAAAAAGATGACATTTAAAAAAAAGAAATCCCAAATAAAACAAATATATTTCACAGGGTGAGGGTGAACCACCGTCAAAAACACCTAAAATAGAACTGGTAACACCTCTAACAGTAATTAATATTGATGAGGATCAAGACATTTATACTGATGATGATGATTAGGACTGAGGATGATTACACCATCCAAACCACAGATCTTCCATAGGAACCCGTGGCAAATTCACCTATTGATGATCAGCTCCTTTTTAATGACCTCCTGAAAAGGCAGCTAATCACTTGAACATTGAGACCCATGAGCCGGAGGAGCAGACCGATTTCATGGATACTGTCTCTCACAAGGCCAGTTAACCCACATATAGAACAGGGGTTTAAACCAGCTCACTCTGACCTCTTACATATTAGGGGCCATTTAAAGCCAGACTCTCTGGTTGTCACCACAACCTGAAAGAGGGCGGTACTCCTTTCACAACGTAAGAAGCTCCTCCAGATAAAAAAAAGTAACAAAATATACAGTCTAGGCAAAAAAGTGGCTACGTCTTCAGATTTTGAAACCAGTATTGCCAGTAGTACCACTCTTATGGCCAGCTATAATAGGGCCCAACGGGACCTATTTGAAGAACAGTTAGACGAGGTGGCAGAACCTCTGAAAGCACATATCTTAAAAACTGTATCCCAGGGTAAACAAGGGGCACATTTCATTATTACAAATTCATTAGATGCAGCTGATGCACCAGGCAGAATTGGTGCTGAGGGGACAGTAATTAAACGCGATTCCTGGCTCCGAAAAAATGTTTAAAGCAAGGAACGCAAGCCACACTAATTAATATGCCCACAGAAAATGAGTTCCTATTTGGCAAGCAGTAGACAATGCACTGGAGACCGCTGAATGGGCACATGAAATCTTAGAAACCCTTTGGCCAAATCTCTAATAAACCCTTTATGCAATGAGGCGCCTTTAATACCCGATGCACTTTTCATACACAAAGCTTCTCCAGACCATAGAGACAATATAAATTACTTTTAAGGTAAGGTAAAGATCCTTGCCTTCTTGCTTGTCCCTTAAAGGTTTTTTAGGAGAAGAAAGGTGAAGTAGCAAGCATATTTCGACACAAGAACAGGCTTGCGGGCTAGCAGTTTTGGTCACTTTTCATGCTCAGCAGACTTTTTTCACCAGCTCACCAAACTTTGAGCCAAAAATCCTTCGACCCAGCATACAGGTTTAAGTAACATTTCTCTCTGGGAAGCCCGTTCCTTCCAGAAAAGAAGCCAGAACTTCTTTGACCCTACAATGTGAAGCAAGTGACGGTTTGAATAGCAAATCAGGTTTGTTACGTAGCACCAAGAATCTATTTAGGATTACAGGACCTTAAGTTCTTCTACAGCACCTCCTCCTCATACATTGTGAATATTTTTATTTTCCTCTAATATGAATAATTTACAAATAATCTGACTCTTTTGGTCATCTTTGGGATAACAAACAAAGGTCATACATAATCTGTGGTTCACTAGTGCATTGAGAATTCTGAAGCAAAGATTTGGAAAAAACAAAGGGATGTTTCTTGTCATAAAGACGTTTTGTAATCGTGTGTGACTACAAAGCTGTCACTAATGATTTAAATAACTTCAGAATTGTCCACTTCTGAATTAGAGCCTGCCATGCTATCTTTTATGTATTTCCAATCTTTTCAGATGTTAATTTGACTTCTCCAGCCCTTAAAAGCCACACATTTTAACTACAATTCTTTACCGGATTTTGTAGCTTGTAGAACAGCGCATCCCTTAGTTGACTTTGTAAAGGCATCTGTTGAGCTCCCTTAATTCTAAAGAGATTGTTCCAGGGGTCCTTAACTACTCTACTGTGATGCATCTATTAAAAAAAGACATACTCGTCAGATACAGGCACGCAATGTCTTCTGAGGAACAGGAGCGGTCCGCAAGGCTAGAGGAAGAAGCCCCGGTGTGGGGGAGAGGAATCGCAGGAATCCCTGATATGGGGAAGAAACGAAGAAGCCACAGAGTGTGGGAGGGAAAGCAACAGAAGCCTCAAAGTCAGGAAACGAGACAAAGAGAAGCCCGTGTGGGCAAAAGAACCGCGGAGCCCAGAGTGGCAATGAGCAAGGGGGAGAGAAAAAGACTGAAGGGCCCCATCCTGCAGGAAGAGGGAAATGCTAAAGTCTCCCCAAAGGGAGAAGGACTGTGAGACACACAGGTTTCAGGGAGAACTAGAGGATCAGGCCGGGTCCTCGCAAAGGCACTGCAGAGGTACACAAACTATGTTTTGGAGTGTGAACATAGGCAAGCGCTATGGTAAAGAGACACAAAGGTGGAGGTCAGAAGCCAGAAGCCATCCCTTTCCCTTGGGCAAGGCCCAAATATGTCTTGGTTGTTGTTAATGTTCTTCTGAGCAGTAGTGAGAGAAAGAAGGTTAGAATATGATTCTCCAGCATGGGGTCTGGCATGGATTCACATGCTCATGAATATTCCCCGTCGTCAGGCTGGGAATCCTCGGTAAAAGAAAAAATCAGTTTCAGGTCCCTGGAGCATGCCTCTGCCGGATCTGGGAAAAGCTGAGCAGGCTTCGGAGTCCTTTGATGGTGCTCCTCCTGTGGGGGTCCAACAAAAGGCCAAGCATCGCAAGTCCACTGCCACCGGGAGCGCCGCTGCAGCAAGCTCCTCAGCAGCCAGGGTGCGTTCTGCATCCCCGGCTGCATCGGTATCCAGCCAAAGCTCCGGATCGTCATCCAAGAGGAAGTCCGATCACCTGGGCAAGCTGAAGATGATCCCTGAGGCAGCCAAGGAAAAGACCAAGCGGGGTACGGCGTCCAGCCTACCTTTGTCGGAGAAGGCCCCTAAGGACAAGGCCAGGCAGGACAAGGTGTCTGGAGCGACCACGAAGGCCAAGCAGGACAAGGGTCCTGGCCTGACCGTGACAGCCTAGGTGCACCAAATGAAGACTGCTCCTTCCATCGAGGTGGTGGCATCCCTTTCGAAGGCCGCGGAGGCGGACGCGCAGGGCGCCCTTCCAAAGGCACGAGTGTCCCTCCCTGCCAGGAGGGAGTCTTCATTCCAGTCTGTTGAGAAGACTCCGGAGAGGAGGATGTCAGTCATCTCCCTGAGACCGTCCCCTCTGGACGTGAAGAAAGGGGGGGGAGACGCTGAAGTCCTCTACGTCACTGGTATCTCCTTGTCTGAGGAAGAGGAGCTTGTCTAGCTCCAGACCATCCAGGAGGTTGGTGGTGACGAGGGAAACATTGGGGTTACGCCCTACGATGAGGGAGCCGACGAGGGCAATGACGACAACGGAGATAACGTCAAGGAAGGCGACGGAGGGCCTCTGGACAATGAGACCCCCGGCTCTGCGCCTTTACCCCAGCTGCCTGCCTCTGTCCCTACACCGCAGCTGCCACATAGAGATCTGTCGGTGGACATTCTTCACACGCTCCCCACTCTAGATACAGATGAGGATGCCGGCGTCACCGCCTCCAGCGGCCCCAGTGCCTGCCACCCTGCCGACGACGGGGAACCACCAGCCAAGAAGAGGAAAAGGCACCCGATGCCTCCTTGCTACCCGTCTCCTTCCTCTCCACTGCCCCCAACAGGTGAGATGGAGTTGGACACAGCGACGGCCACGGATGATGATGGCGGGATGGGGGGAACCTCCCGTCGCCTCCATCCAGATCCTCTCCTTCCGACGAGATAGGAAGAGCATCAGAGCTCTTCCAGCTCGCGCCAGAGGAGAAGGAGGGCTTCCTATATCAGCGCTGCAAGGCGAAGCAGAAGACCATCCTTTCAGTCCCACACTTGGACGCTATTTGGGACGAAGGACTGGCGCTCATTAAGAACCCTTCTATGGCTCTAGTGAAGAGGGACCGCCTAGCGAAGAAATGAAGGGGGCCGGATTCTGCACATAAGTGCTTGCGGGCCCAACCGTCACCGGACTCTGTGGTCTCTGCAGCGGCCAAGAAGTAGTAGTCAGGCTCTTAATCTTCGGCATCGTCCACCCCTCCTGACAGCGAGGGGAAGAAGTTGGATGCGATGGGATGACGAGTTATCTACTCTGCAGCCACAACCAACAAGGCCGCCAACGCCCTCGCTATCATAGCACCCTACGACCGGGAGCTGTGTTTCAAGCTCGCACCTCTGCTGGACTTCCTCCCCAATGACAAGAGGTCAGAAGCGTTGGAGATTCTGCAAGAGGGTGAGGTGGCGTTGGAACACGCCATCACGGTGGCCATGGACATCTCCGACGCAGGGTCCCGCCAGATGGGCAACAGCTTTTGCCTTCGCCGCAGTGGCTGGCTCAAGACCACCAACTTTCGACAGGAGGTCCAGACAAGGGTTTTGGACATGCCCTTTGACGGAGACCATCTTTTCGGGAAGGCTATAGATGAGTCTCTACAGGCCATCAAGGCGGACACAGAGACAAGTGCCCTGGGCACGCTACAGCAGCGATGGCCGTTCTTCCGGTCCTCAGGAGGCAAGTCTCCCCGTTCTTTGAAGGGTTACGGCTGGGGCTCCTCTTCTTACCACCAACCCTCCCGCTCATCGGCCCAGAAGACCAACATGGGCCACTCCAAGGCCTTAGGAGGAGAACGTCGTTGCCAGGGACCCCAAGGTGGTCCGTCGACATCCACGCAAGAATGAACCAGCCGTGACGTCGGGCCCCCACCCGTGCACTCTGTGGGGGGCCGGCTGGCGAACTTAGCGTGTGGAAGACCATCTCTCATCACAGACACACTCTAGAGTTCCAATGGAAGTGTCCCCTAATACCACCGGTGGCCCGGCAGGAAAACCACATCCCTTAACGGCTGTTGGAGGTTCGGGCCATGCTAAAGAAAGGGCCAATAGAGCTGGTCCCAAAGCGGTTTATTAAAGGTACTTCCTTGTGAGAAAGAAGACCGGGGGCTGGAGGCCGATTCTCGACCTACAGCGACTGAACAACTACATAAAGTCTCAGAAGTTCCGAATGGTCACCCTTCAACACGTGCTCGGACAGTTAGAAGAGGGAGACTTTCTGTCGTCGTTGGACCTGGAGGACGCTTACTTCCACATCCCCATTCACAAGGGACACCGCATGTTTCTGCGCTTCGTTGTTCAGTGGGTGCATTACCAATTCAAGGCCCTACCCTTCGGATTGAAGTTGGCGCCCAGAGTTTTCACCAAGTGCTTGGCTCCGGTGGTGGCTCACCTGCGACTACAAGGGATCGACATCTACCCTACTTGGACGACTGGTTCATCCGGGCCAGCTCAAGGAGCGTTGCCGTCGACCACACAGCGAGGACCGTCTGCCTATTGTTTGATCTGGGGTGCACAGTGAATTATGCAAAGTCTTGCTTGAATCCATCGCAGGACGCGCTGTTCATGGGATCCCGGATCAACACAATGTTGTGCCTAGAGTCACCGTCGGAGGAGAGAGTGGTGGCCATCCTGGGCAAGGTGCAATGGCTGCTTGCTCTGACGATCGCCACAGAGGGCTATCAAGTCTCTGCTCGGCATGATGTCGTCATGCATTTATCTCATCCAACTCTGCAGGTTAGGTATGCGCCCACTGCAGGAGTTCCTCGACGCCAGTTGGATTCAGGTGTACAGAAGCTTCGAGCACAAGATATCACTTAACAAGGGATTCCGTCGGGTGATAAGGTGCTGGGGCGTGCGCTCTCATCTGACCGGAGGCATGGATTTCCGGCCCCACCGCACAACAGACGCTTCCCTGGAAGGATGGGGAGCCCACACCAGACGTCTACACGCCAGTGGCCTATGGCTGCCAGAGAAGACGTTGCACATCAACGTTCTGGAGCTGCGGGTTTGGGCCCTCTAATCGTTTCTGCCGTCCCTCAAGGGCAAGGTGGTGCGGGTCTTCACAGATAATACCACCACAATGTTTTACATCAGGAAACAGGGGGGCACCAGATCCCCAGCGCTCTTCAGAGGCGCAGGACTTATGGCACTGGGCTGTCGCCCACGGGATCTTCCTCATTCCGTTTCATCTGACGGGATGGCAGGAGTAAAGATCACAGTCGCCGACTCTCTGAGCAGGGAGCTTTGCTCTTGCCACGAGTGGGAACTTCAGCAGGACCTAGTGCACCTAGTCTTTTACTGAGGATTCCCAGCCTGACGACGGGGAATATTCATGAGCATGTGAATCCATGCCAGACCCATGCTGGAGAACAACAGTTACAGGTAAGTAACTTGTTCTTACTCATACGTCCCGTCCCCTTTCCTCCATACTTGTGGGACATTCTGTCCTTCGGGACGGGACCGGAGCACTTTTGTAAAAAGTATCAACAATTTTGAATTTTTGTCCTTTTATTTTTACGTGGGGTACCGCACTTGGCCGTAACCCCGCTATCCTGAGCTCTGCCGCACGCATCGCCCTTCAGTCCTTTTCTATCGCCAGGTCTGAGACCATATAAGCAATAATAGAGGATACTTTTAGAGGGGACAGTGAGCGGGCGTATGGAGGAAAGGAGGCTATGGAGTAGGAGTAAGGTAGTCACTACGGTGAGTAACTTTATTATACTCCTACGGCCTGTCCCCTTTCCTCCATACTTGTGGGAGATTCCCAAGCACGCACCACAGCAAGTTTGGGTGGATGGAAAAAAACCCTTACTGAAATAAATCCTTAAGAACAGCCTGCCCAAACTGGGCATCAGCCCTGGAGCTCAGGTCCAAGCAGTAATGCTTACAAAAAGCTGATAGGGAAGCCCACGTAGCTGCCTTGGCAATGGTTTCCCAAGGAACATACTTTTGGAAGGCCACAGCAGCTGCTTTGCCACGTACAAGATGGGCATAGATGCCTTTTGGAGGTTGAAGGCCCCGACTGGTATAGGCTTCAGAAATGCAGGAGACAATCCATCGAGAGATAGTTGCCTTGGAGGCCGGTTTCCCTTTCGGGTCCCTGAATGTGACAGTTGTGAGGAGGTCCTGAGTTCACTCACTCTGTCGAGATAAAACTTTAAGGCTCGCCTGGCGTCCAGGTTGTGTAAGACCCTCTCGGCATCGGATGCCAAATTGGGAGAAAGAAAATGCTAAGGAGATCGATTGGTTTAAATGAAAAATCAGTAACCACCTTAGGCAGGAAGGCAGGATGAATGCGAAGCACAGCCTTACCCTTATGGAAGGTGAGGAACAGATGTTCCACAGAAAGAACCTGGAGCTCGCTTACTCGCCTTGCCGATGTCACTGCGATCAGAAAGGCGACTTTCCACGAAAGGTATTTGATATCGGTAGTGGCCATAGGTTCAAATGGTTTATGGCACAACACAGTGGGTACCACATTCAATCCTACTTGGGGTGAGGAGTACGCACTGGCGGAAAAAGCTGCAGAAGACTCGCAAAATGCCTTTTAATGACTGGATTAGTCAAAGAAAAGGAACAGCTGTCAGTAGACAGGTAGGCCGCATTGGCAGATAAGTAGGTCCTGAAAGACAAGGCATGAATGCCCGAAGCTGTGAGACATGAATGAAAGAACAGTGTCCACCGTAGCGTGCCTGGGGCCAAGCTGTTTAACTAATCACCAGTGGCTAAAACGGGGCCACTTGCTCCTATATTGAGACCTCGTAGAAGGTTTTCTGGTCGCTTGGATAATGCACATATTGTCCTCGGACAGATTAAACTGCGCTAAAGATCTGAACTCATGCATCAGGCCGCCAAGCTGAACGATTGTGGGGAGAGGGTGCCACACCTGGGGATCCCACTGGTGAAGCTGGTTGGGCATCAACAGCAATCTGATCGGAGGAAGAATCGACAGATGCTGAAGTTCCTAAAACCAGAATCTGCTGGCCACCAAGGAGCTATGAGGAGGAGAGTGCAATTCGATGCATTCCTGGGCTTGCAGAGTGACCGATGAATCAGAGGCAGTGGAGGAAAGGCATAAGCCTTCATATTGTTCCATGGAATCTCGAGAGCGTCTCCCAGGGAGGACACCCGAGACCATCTCTGGATGCATACAGAGGAAGTTTACTGTTTGTAAAGGTCGCATAGAGGTTCACTTCTGGAGTGCCCCATTGGCGGAAAATGGTGGAGAGAACATATGTATTCAATTCCCACTCGTAGCTGGCTGCCGACTGGCGGCTGAGTGAGTCTGCAGTTACATTGAAGTGACCTGGATTGTGTACAGCCAGGAGCCAAATGGGCTGGATGGCCCATTCCCAAATCTGTATGGCTGGGTCCACAAGAAGGGGTGACTAGGTGCCACCCTTCTTGTTGATGTAAAACATTGCCACAGAATTGTCTGTACGACTATGGACCACCTTGTTCGTGATAGACGGTTGAAAAGCTTTGAGCGCTAGAAAATCAGGCTGGATGATCGTTAGTAATATTACAACTTAACTCATCGAAGACCAAGATTATTTTATCTGGACCCAAACGTATGCTTAACAACTCATCTAGGCGTCCATCCCATCCACTTTTCAACTTCAACTCTGTTTGCACATGAGGTTAAGAGTGTTATTGGCAATCCAATTTGGGGTGTGAACAACAGGCAGGGAAGACATTTAGATCCATATTTTACAGGCTTAGTTTATTATGATCTGTCCTTCCCTATATTCCGGCTGCTGATCATCCAGCTCTAATTGGCACATGAATCAATTTTAAACTGGATTACACACATGCGATGTTAGCTGGCATCACATAGCAGCAATTGTCTCATCTTCAGGCAGCACAAAATACTTCAGTTAGGCTCATTTCCAATTTACCTAAATCATCTCAGATTTCTCAATCATGCAACTCTCTGCATCGGCTACCAGTCTAATGTTTAAATGTATGCATGGACATGCACCACAATATCGGTCTGATTGGATTCAGGTTTATCAGCCAAAGCATGCTCTTCTCTCCTCTCACCAACACTTGTTGGCCATTGTTTCATTGTGTTTTGTATACCGATGTGGCAGGCGTTTTTCTGTCCCAGCCTTAGTCTTTGGGACTCTTCCTACCAGCCTGCTTAATATTGACTCTTTACTTTTGTTCCATCAAACCCTTAAACTTTTCTTACAAACAAATCCTTGTTTGTTATCTGGTTTTTCTATCATTTATCGTTTTACTAAAATAAAATCAGTTTGTTCTGCTTGGTTTTTGTGCATCATAAATAAATCAAATGTAGCAGCACATCGAAGGTGATGTTTGAAGAAAACCAGAGTTTCTGTCCATTATTTCCAGAATTGTTCCAAGAGCAGACCTCTCAAGAGATTGGACTGTGTGGCTGGAATATATCTCTGCTCTGTTAATAAAATCTAAGACCGTACTGGACATTTGAAAAAGGTTTCCACGCTGTGCTGTTTCCATGGGATTGGAGCGTGCAGCATCCTAAAAATACAAATGTAGTTTTCCAGCAAATCCCACCAGTAGAGTCCACCTTTAAAGCGTCATGATTCTCCTCAATATAGCTCTGAATAGGGCACAAAGTGGCCCAATTAATATGAGGGGCAACCCCTCCATGGTGGCAGGATTGTATTTGTTGCATGTTTTTTGATGGTTGGATGCTGTAAAAAGAAACTATACGTTAGCATGTATTGTGGACAGGGCAGCCACATAGATGGGTGCTTTACATTTCTCAATATTATTTAGGTGCAGCTACAATAACCAGGTTTCTGATGCTTGTGAATCTGCTTAGAATCACATGCTGTGCATTTAGTTTGACATCTAGTGGAAATTGGAGTATTGCATCTTTCTTTCAAAGATTGAAAGCGGACGTCGACATGGGCGTGACTGTAACACTAACCCTAACATGACTTGTAGTGTACCCAAAATCCCTCACGCGTCGAGGTCCCTCAGATTGTATATTTCCGCCAACCTAGCTGGTCGCCTATGTGGAGCTCGCAAGAGTTTTATATTGCAAATTTTGTCCCCACGACCTACGGTCGACTAGTCTCCCGACTAATCTTCTCGACGACTGCCTCGTGGGTTTCCTGCTGCCAAAGACATCTACACCTGTTCGGCGACTGTTCAACTGTTCAACGACTGTCGACCGCGTTGCCTCAGCCCTCGAGCAAGGCCCTTACAGTAGGGAGAGTGGAGCCCTGGGTTTATTCTTCTCTAAGAATGTATTTCCTTTACCCCTCTCTTTCTCTTCTTGGTCAGGCTGCCACTACCCTGTGCTATGGAGAGGACGCCCCTTTAAATGTTGCCTGTCATGTAATGGCAAGTTTCCTTGGAAGGACACCCATCGCTGATGCAATCAGTGTCTTCCTCAAAACCACGACGGGCGCTCATGCAAGTCCTGTAAGCTCTTTCGACCGAAAATGTTGAAAGACAGGTGGACCAAACAGTAGTCGGCCTACGCTATGCAGGCAGAAAGCCTTTCCCCCGTTGGTGCCTTCGCTTCGGATGATGAGAAATCAGAGTCGTTGAAGCGCACAATGCCAACAGGGCCCCCAAAAATTTCAATGGCGCCTCCGAACTCGCAGTTTGCTGACCTCCATGCAACTGCTTTCGCGGCATGCGACTGGGCATCCCTCTGTAACGATGTCACCCTAAAAAACATACCTTCGTCGACACACCATCCAAGGGTGCACATACACCTAAGGCCTTGGTGGAGTCACTGACTGCGACTGCATCATTAGGCGCATCAAGACCTTCGATTCATCCACCGAAAATCTGCAAAAGCCTTGCGGCTATCATTTCGGCAGCCACAGAGTACAAGGGCACCCCATCCTGTTGAGAGGGGTATTCTGAAGTCCCCCAGCCTCTCTCTAAGGCCTTATTGGGAAAGTCTCCCCCTTCTGGGCAACCTTTTCCACCTCCAGACCCTTCTGCAAACAGCAGAAATTCCCTATCTCTGCACAGGGACACCAGGAGGATATCTTGGATGTCCCAGAGGACCCAACACACGAGGATAGCTATGTGGACATTAATCCCTTTGCACAAGGCACAGCTGATCAGGACCCAGACTATCAAGATCAGGCGGGGGATCAGGGCCCTTGGCTGCCACCAACACATACCCCTGACCCGTACAACATCTATCTAGAGGCCCCTTCTTCGCCTCCACAGAGGGATTTGTCACCTGTTGATGACCAGATATTGTTTAACGCTATTTTAAAAAGAGCTGCCCATCGTTTCCAGATTGCAACATATGAGGCAGCTCCAGAAACCCCTGACTAGTCAAGCCATCCCCTTACTGACATCTATAAAGAGGCACCTGGCCCCTTCCTTGCTATCGTCATCCCTCACACGGGCGGACAACCCCTGGGTTGAAAAATTATTCTGCCCATCACCTTCTGACCCACTCTTCATAAGGGGTCATGCTACACCGGACTATTTGGTGGTTACTACCACTCATAAAAGGGCAGGCGTTCCACTGTCCTTGGCGGAAGCCCCTCCAGACAAAGACGGTAAAAAGCTTTATGCCCTGGATAAATGGGTCACCGCCTCTGCGCCCAACTCTACTAGGATCGCAAACAATATCACGGGCAAGTGTTTGGTCGATTCTTAGAAGGTGGGCCTGAAGTGCCCCAGGTTTTTGCCCCTCACTGTATTGCCTAATTTGGTGTCTGCGACCTAGAAACTTCAGCTCGCGCTCCGCTAATTCTTGAAATTTTACTAGTTCTGCTTTCAGGTCGCCTTGAGTCTGCGTGTCTTTGGATGTTGTGTAATTGGTTTCGAGTTCCTTCAAGCGTTGTTCGCTGTCTGCCAGTTCGCGGCGGATCAATTTTAGGATGCCTTTTTCTTTGGTCATGCATACACCCCGTACATAGCATTTCAGCGTTTCCCATAAAGTGCCAGCGGAGCTTACTGAATGTTGATTTATTTCGAGGAAAGTTGTGATCTCTTGTTGGAGTTCTGATGCGAAAACAGAGTCTGAGAGTGAGCCTATTTTGAATCTCCAGTTGAGAGCAGTCCCTTGGGTGTTGAGCAGCGTGAACTCGACTGTTACCATGGAGTGGTCGGATAGGGACCGTGGGAGGATTTGGGAGGGTCCCCAGCTGAATGGGCTTCTGGTTGATACCATGATATAGTCAATGCGTGAACTAGTATTGTGGACTGTTGAGTGAAATGTGTATTCACGTATATCGCGGTGGGAGTGTCTCCAGATATCGGACAGTTCGAAGACTTGGCAGATCTCTGCCACCTGACGGCTTGCTTTAGAGGGTTTATTAGTTGTGTTGTGCGATTTGTCATTTTCGGGGTCCAGAGGGGTGTTGAGGTCTGCGCCCCAGATAATTGTTGCGGAGGTAAACGTTCCCAGTTGGGACATGACCCAATTGAAGTTGTTCGGTCCATTTGTGTTAGGGGCGTAGGAGTTCACCAAGACTATTTCTTTTCCGGCTAGTATCCCCCTCACCAACAGAGCCCTGCCCTCTCCATCTTTTTGGGAGTCAATTAAGCTGAAGTTGGCTTTTTTGTCAATTAGGATCGCGACCCCTCTTGCAAAGGATGAGTATGAGGAAAAATATCTATGACAACCCCACGACAGTGTTGTTCGGCAGCTGGCTTCAGATGAGTTTCTTGTAACATGGCGATATTGATTTTGTGTCGTTTGATATATTGTGGAATCGTCCTGAATTTGGCTGGTTGGTTGCCACCTCTGATGTTCCAGGTGGCTATTTTAAACGGACCCTTTGGGAGTGGTTGAATGAAGGCAGCTGGGTTCCCTGCGGTCGGCAAGGTACGGTTGATGTTCTAACGTGGCAGAGTAGCTGTTGAAGTTTACGAGCATTGTGGCGGGGGTCTGAAGTTGTTTTGTAATAGAACGTAGGTGAACAGTCACAGGTAACTTGATGAAAATAACATCCCTCCCTCTCGTGGGCAACCCCCAACTGGCCCTGGGTGTACCCACCCTTGTGATCAGAACTGCGAACAATGCTGTGCTTGGGGTGTTAGTAGCCCATCAGGAGCCAGAGTTGCTCCCTATTGAAAGTGAATTTTGAACTCTGTGGTGAGTGTCATTCGTGACGGTGACGGTGTAGTTGTACCATCGCTATTTGTTGCTGAGGTCGTCTTTTTTGGGGGGTCTCTTCGTATACGGTCTTCACGTCGCGGCCTTGGGTTGTTAGAGGTAGATCTTCAGCTAGTGCGGTCTAGGTAATCATTGGCTTCCTCAGGTGAATTGAAGAATTGGGTTTTCCCTTCGTGTTGGATGCAGAGTTTGCCCAGAAACAACATAGAATAGAGTATTTGGTTGTCTTGTAATCTCCGCTTGACGGTCGTGTATGAGCGTCGCTGTGCCTGTACTGTTGGGGAGAAGTCGGGAAAGAATTGGATTGGGTCACTGGCATATTGGAGTTTCACTCTTTCCCTAGCAGCTTTGAGTATTGCGTCCCTGTCTTTATAATTGAGTAGTCTCGCTATAATTGGTCTCGGGTTTGCTCCTGGGATTGGTCTTGTATTGGGGATTCTGTGAGCCCTCTCTATGACAAATAGCTGGGAGAGCGATTCCCTCCCAAATATTTCCGTGCAGATCCGTTCAACATGGTCTTCTATTTTCGCCTCAAGTTTAGCCTGACTCCAATAATTCTGATATTGTTTCTGCGGGAACGCCCTTCTAAGTCTTCATTTTTAGCGAAGACAGTTTTTATTTGAGCTTCTAGGGTGGAGACTCTGGAGGTCAGGGCTGCAGTGCCGTCATCCAGATCTGATACACATTGTTCAACATTGTCTAGCCTATCTGCGTGCTTATCGAGGCGGTGTTGTAGTTGATCCACCTTTGTCGAAAGGTTGTCTTATTTACTCCCCAGGTCTCCAATTCCGGCTTTTAGGTCCAGTAGGATTTCTCTGATGTCGAGGCTTGGGGTATGTTCCTCTGTTGAGGCGGTGCCTTGCGTGGGCGACGCTGGTCTGCTGTTGGTATTGAGTATCTTACTGGAGGAGCTGGCTTCGAAGTTCAGTTTTATTTGGGATTTATCAGTTTTCCCCATGGTTTGTTCCGAACTGGTATCCGCATTTTTTCGGATAATAGTAGTTATGACACTGGTGGTGACGTCCTGGCGTAGGTAGTTGCTTGGGGTATTTTCGCTGTTGTTTTGGGTCGTCTGTGGGGGACTGGTTTGTGACTACTGTGTGATTCAACTTGTTGGGGTATAGCCCCGGGGTGGCGTTGGAATTAGGGGTGTACCGAATAGTACATTTACTATTCGGCCGAATACCAAATAGTTGGCCAAAATATTCGGCCGGAACCGAATAGTGAGCCGAATAGTAGATTACTAATAGAAAGGTGTCAATATATGTATAGAAATATTTCTTTTGAAATCTAAACATAGGAACATTGCCTTATTTGGTTTTACAAAATAAAACAGATGGAAAGAACTTGATATTGCTGTACTATGCATATAAAAAAATAATTCATTCAGAGTGCCACCCTTTAATGAGCTATGCAGCAGTAATTTTGAACATATGTAAATGGCTTTACATAAGTGTGTAGGATGATGCACACTGCCCCTAGAGGCAACAACAAACAAGCATTGGCAATGCCAACAGTTTGAGCTTCTGAGTAGGCATGAGAAAGGCACTTGCCAGGCACTCCTGAAGTGGTATTAACTGGCTATTGATGGTTGCAGGGGCAAAAGGGTGCGAGTACCTGGCTATATAAAGACAGTGCATAACAAGCCAAAACTGTTGGCTTTGCCAATGCTTGTTTTAACAGAACTTCAGTGAAGGACATGCATAATGCTTATATAGATCATAACTAAGCTTTAGAAGGGGAGTTTTATTATCTTTGAGGACAGAGCTTTTGCCACCAACTTTTAAAAAAATGTTTTAGTTTAATAGAATCTAGAAACGTGTGTTGTCAGGGAAACAAGCACAGCAAGTTTGCTGCTCGTCTGCAAGTCATTTTGGCATGTGAGGCAAATTCGTTTTCTTCCTGGTTTCTTGGGGGAGGGGGCAGAGTGGGTCGAAAAGATTATGGAGTCACCACCATAAACTATTTCTAAGGTGTAACCTGCCTGGAATGGCAGTGTATTTGAAAAGTTCAAGACATTTTCACAAAAGCATTCCTACATGTAGGCCCACTGGCTCTGTACAGTTAAGACCCACCAAGTGCAATTGAACGGATGTGCACAACAGGGTACTAGTTGTCTATGTTCCTGAAAAGAAATGTTTGTGACACTGCAGCCTTTGAAGATGTGCTTTGCAGCCAGCGCACAATCTTATATTTGTTTGAAATCCTGATCAGGCACCGGTCGTTTATTAGTGTCAACTCTTGTTGGCCATACGCCTGCACAAAAACTGCATTTCACAGCAGCAGCCTCAAAGAAGAAGGGGGAGTGGAAACGACCATTGTCCATTCGCAGGCTGAGAGAGTCATCTCCAAATTATAATTACACAACTGACCAATGCTTCATACAAGCAGGGCTGGGCAGCATCTCTACCCTATCCTAGAGCTTTTGACAAAAGAAATGTTTGTTGCCGAAATGCCCCTGCGTTAAAACATGAAATAAAGGCAGTCAGTAGCCAAAAGACAATTAGGTGTGTCAGGTTTGGGGCATAGCACTTGCTTCTTTGTGAAAGGCATGGCAACATCAGCTGTTTACAATCACTGAACTGCCTGCAGCTTGCCTGATGCAGCAGTGAGTGGAAAAGGAGAATGTGGACTGGTGGGTGACCCTGCAGTCACCTCCCCGCAGGTGGTCGGCCAGACATCTCTTTTCCTGTTCAACAGGTCAGGAGAACCTGATGGCTTCCACAATGAGCAAACAAAAGCGCTGTTTAAGTACACGTTTGTGGTCTTTGTTGCCAAAGAGTGGGGGCGGGCTGGGCACCTTTGTGCCTCTGAAGTGAGCTGCCTGTGGCTCATAAAAGACACCCGCAGCCTACTGGAGCTCGGGACTGTGAGGGGCAAGGGCATTATTTGTTAAGTAGAGAAGGTGCCGTTATTAGTATTTTAAATCGTGTTGTGTAAATGGAAGCAGACAGAAGCTCAGATTCTGACATGGTTGCTGTCTTGCTTCTGCCGGGTCCCGCTGTGAGCTCCTCATGATGGGGGATGGTGGCAAGACTGTGCTTCGGGAGCAGACAGAGCGGTCACTGCAGATGGCCCCGGGTCAGCCGAAGATGCTCTGCAGTCATGTCCTGCGCTGTGTACTCGCTTTTCATTAATAGAGCAGGCAGGGGCCCAGGCTGCTCCTGAGGCGCTGAGAAAGGAGGCGGTGAGAAATGCCCAACCCAGCACCAGAGAGCTCCACAGCCAACACACTGAGTTCGGGACTGGAGCCTGCACTCCCCTCTTCACCAGCGCTGGAAATTAATGTTTTTTCGATCCGACATTGACATTACACGTTCGTTTCTGAGTATTGTGTTTCATTGTCGGTTCCACGTGCTGGAGTGTGATATCTTTTTTTTCTGGTAACCCAACGGGGGAGTCTCTGCTGTTGCAATGCCAAAGCCGATGTCACAATGCTGTGTTCGTGTGTGTCATTCAACATTCTGCTGTCACAGCTCTTTCGTTCCGTGGCATTGCTGTGCTGAGATGACACGCGACCGTTTCTTCTCTGCGCCTTCGCTTTCATCGCACCCCAGTAGATGTGTTTGTTGTCTATAGGGGTGTAACTTCGGCTTCGAGTGAGGAGTCCAGTAAACATTCTGCCGAAACCGAATAGTGGATTTTCAGCCGAATGTCTGCCGAATACTCACGCAAAGCCTAAGTTCGGTACACCCCTAGTTGGAATGCCCTTGTTTGGCGCAGGTCCTCTGTTTCTTGCACTTACAGTTCTAGCGGCGGGTGTTTTGAGCGAAAATACTTAGGTCCGGGGATCTTGTTTGCCTTTTCCAGTTAGTCAGCACAGGGGGGCTCTTGTTGTGCTTCGAAGGGCGTGTTGCCAGAGGTCTTTGCAGGTTGCAGCTCAGACTTAGCGCCGGCAGGCCCCAGAGTGGGTGTTATTTATCGTGGTCCTTGGGTTGTGCTGTGCAGTGTCTTCTGCTGTGGTAGCTTACTGGAGTCGAGAGTGTTTGATTGCTTAGGGTGTTTGTGCTTATCGCGCGGCACTGGGATGCAGGTTTGGTCCACGAGGGTGAGGCCCGGTGATTTGAGCTAGCTGGATCGCCGGATGCCCGTCAAGCGAGTCTCATGGGGAACCAGCACAGCAGGTGCCACTCCGCTTCTCCGTTGGTTGTGGGGTGGAAGCGCGTGGTCTGTGGATGATTCGCCTGCGGATATCAATCTCCAGGGGCTTGCGGGAGGACCCGACCTGTTACATTAGTCTCTGAAGTGCGATCAACGAATCGGCATCAGTGGCTTGCACAAATCGTCTTCATTGCCCCGTGATCGAGTCTCTTGGAAGTTATTGTCTGTTAGCGTTGGATTGGCAATGCTGGTCGGCGCCGCCTTCGGAATTTAGGCATATGTGATATCAATATCCGAGTTGGTTGTGGCGTGATTCTGCTGTTGGATGTAAGTATCGCCGAGTCACTGTAGGGTCGCGCTATTTGAATTGGCAAGACGGTCGCCTCTCCGGTGTCAGTGTTCCGAGTGACTTCGGGCAGAGACGTCTTTATGGGAAGGCAAAAGGGGCACTTGCCCCGGGCCCCCACCTTGGAGGGGGCCCCACGAAGGAGCCTTATTAAAAAATGAAATATCAGTTTCCCTAAGGCAACAAAATTAAGTATCACACATCAGGATTTTCTATGGTGTGCTTCTAGGCTAAACCTATTGTCTGTCTGTTGTTGACAAGTACATTTTTTTCTGATCTTCTGTTATTCTATGTTCACTGTGCTATACATAGTTTGCGTGGCACAACACCTGTAGAATGCTTACCTTTCTGTGGGGATTATATTGATCAAGTGCACTAGCCAAAATTGAAATACATATTGATACATTTGATTGCCCCAGTGGTTCAGAGGATAGCTCAGTGTATTAAGCACTCTTTGCAGAGATATGCGTTTGTATGCAAGATTACAATACCAAATTCCAGCAAGTCCGACTCAGCCTTTCGAATGTATGAAGTTATTAAGCCTGCATGTTTATGTACTTTGTTTTAATGCACTCCAGGTTTTATCATCACCAATGTACCTGCACCAGATAGTGGTTGCTATAGAAACTAACATAGCGTCAGTATGGTGAAGGTCTAGAAATTGATTTGTTTAGATGGGGAGTTGTAGTAAGGCACCTCCAATGATGACAATAAAGTGTCAGAGATGTTTATGTATCCAAATTCCAGGCTGTGGAACCAAAGTGTTCATGCTTGGATCCTGATGTTGCCAGCAGACAATACAGTGATCCTGGACAAATCTTATATCACTGACAGTACTATACTGCCTTCTATGAAAAGGTTTGCTTCTCACATACTGGTGGCATTGTTTGGCCAATTACCTGATCTTTCCTATCATGTAGGCCATTTGAGTGGAAGGAGTCAAGACAGAAGAGAGCAGACCAGATATTTCAGGCTTCTTACAAGCATGTTTTAAGGGCGGTTTATGTGACAACAAAACGGTTTGCTTTTTTGTACAATTCAAAGGTTTTTCTGCTTGATTTTAAATACCATTGCACAAGCTTGTGTTTGGGGTGTATTAGCTATAAAATACAAACGAGAAACCTATCTGAAATCTTTTAGGATCACGTCCATTAGTATGCTGGTATTTATATACTTTCCTTGATGATGGAGACAATGAAGCTAGAATCGTTCCCTTTTTGCACAATATTATTTCTATAACTTTTGTATTTTGAAATGTTTATATTGGGTTATTTGATTTTCATATTTTCCAAGTCATTTCTGTAAAATTGAATCCTTTTAGTTCAGGGTAAAAACTAGAAAAGAAATTGGTAAAGAGCAGAAATTGCAGAGTGGGTACAAATCCCAGCTTCACCTCTTAATCAATGTGTGATCCTGGCTATCTCATTTAATCTCGTATTTCCTCATCTGTCAAAATTACAAGTACCTAAACCTTTCAAAATTGTAAGCCCTTCAGAGGGATTTCTTTCTCAGGGTATGATCTTTAAAAAAGACTCACTCGTGGTTTCACTGGCTATATATAGGGCCTCATTACGAGTTTGGAGGCAGCCATGCATGGCATGGCAGCCTCCAAACCCGGGTCCATGTCCGGGTTCCCTGAATGGGGAAATACCGGGCCATTCCGACTTTGGAGGGCCTGGTATTTCCTCCTTCAGTGGACCCGGACCTTCCCCATTCCCATTCGAGCCCCTATAGGGCTCAATGGGAATGGGGAGGGAGCTAACAACGGGCTCGTTAATAACGGGCCCGTAATTAGCTCCCTGGTCCCCTTGCGGAACCCGCAATGGACATCTGGTCTGACCAGACGTCCAGAGCGGGTCCCGCAAGGGAACCTCGTAATAGGGCGGAATGGGATTAACGGCGCCAGCACCATTACCGGCGCCGTTAAACCCATTCCGCCCGCCTCGTAATGAGGCCCATGGTGTTGCTTCCTCTATAATGATAGTGATGATTGTTATATCACACACCACAGCCACCTGTTTCTTTGCTCTCGAATGGGAACACTGCTTGAAATCCATGTCCCACTTCTAATCTAAGTCTCTCTGGATACAGACACCTTCCTGGTATCTTCAAATCGTCATCCACTCTATGCTATGGTATGTGTATTTTTATCCTTTCTTCCGATTGGTCGTCTGTATCAATGCTTGAGCACGTTTGCTGTCTCTGAGGCAGCTAATCTGAGTCGTTTGACTATTCTGGATTATGTGAACCTGTGTCCTGCAGTTGTGCTATGTCCAGTATACCTTCCACGTGGCTGCTATTGATAAAATGTTTGCGGTATCTATGCTTGAACACAAGTACCCTCGTCGTAGAATGCTAATGTTGCCCTTGAAATGCTACTTGTTTATCACTCCGATTACAAGAAGAAGAGGGTGAGGTCTCTGAAAGGAAGTTTACCATGCTTATTTTGATCTCTGCAAGGCAGCCTATCAAGCCATGGGTTGTTATCGTGACACGGGGTGCGGCGCACTAGCTATCCTATTACCCTTAATTCCTTTGGGTCTGGAGGGGAGCCCCAGAGGTCTCTGTGCCCCGGGCCCCGAAAGTGCTTAAGATGGCCCTGACTTCGGGGGGAGCGTGTTAGTTGTGTGCGCTTGGCTCGCGGATGACAGATTTCTTTCGGGGAACGCTGTGCAGAGCTGTCGACGGAGGTGTTTGTTTCTGCGCCCTATGCTGGCTGTACTGGGTGCGCGGGTGTGCCGGGGGCGTTTCACGGGCCTACTGGGGGCTCAGATTGAGCGTCTCGCACACAGAGCTGGGCTCCTACCTGGTCGCCGATCAGGACCTGCTCGACGGAGGCGGGCCGCCTTCGCACCACGCACCGAGCCGCTTCGGGGACAGAGACAACTGCGTCTCTTCGAGCGCCGAGGGTGCGCACGTCAACCCGATTTCTTGCAGTGGCTCGATTTACTCCACTGTGTCGGTGGAGCGCTGCTGGATGCTCGCTGCTGGCGGTGGTTTGGACTGCTGTGGGGCTCCTCCCTCTTCGTTTGCAGGCCTCGCCAGCAGCTCGGGGCTGCAGCCCACGCGGGACGACGGGCCTCGAGGACTGGTCTGTAACTCAATAAATATTAGGTCCCCAGAGACGAAATTAGTCCCAAAATGTTCAGCACGATCTCAGGAGTCTGCACAACGTTAGTGGTGTAGAAATTGAGCACCACAGAGGCATCAATGACACATGATTTATTCAGAGCTACACAGAGCTCTCTAGGAAGCCGCCATCTTGGTTGGCTCTCTAGCGTCCCTTGCAGCTCAGACAGTTAATACGACTACTGCAACCTTATGGGTCCCCTTCAGGCCACAGTACCCATGTTACAACAAGCACAGAGGTGGCAAACATCACTACAAAAGCTTGCTGAATGGAAGGTTTGTCAAAGCTCATCTCTCACCTCTGGGCAGGCCTCACCCAAGGATCTGTTGGATTTTACCACTGGAATCAGAAGCTTCAGAGTAGGCCAGGAGCAGGTATGAGGATGGACCCAGACCAAACTAGCAGCCACAGAACGGTGAGAGACGTCACAGTGAAGTGGTATCTTTCACCCTCAGTCTGCATGCCTTGAGTTAAGGGATTAGGCTGCCATGGGTGTATATGATATCTAGATGGATCAGAAAAGTGAAGGGCTGGGTACTACAGGTCCATATGGAGGGAACCCGCCATTCAGGCCTCGCCAAAAATGGGGCTAGGGAAGAGTACATGTTATCACATTCTGCTATCTCACATGGGTGTTTAGTTATGGTGGACATGTAGCCAGTCACCTGTAGGATGCAAGGGCAAATGCATGAGGTTGGTGCACTCTGTCCCTGCAATGTAGAGTGTGCCTGCTACAGTGTCTGTCTGATAACGATGGGACCAGAGAAACTATTTGTGTCAGTACATAGGCTTTGCTGCATGGTTCACAACCTGCCTGTGCTATGGACTTAGCATCCCGAATACATGATATAATGCAGAGGCAGGCACAGCAACTATGAATTATGTCCTCTCTGGCAAAGGGCATATATCCACCAAACACATCCACCACCAACGCGTGGGACTGTCTGTTCTAGGCATGTGGGTGATGTCAATTTGGTGGGCCCTGATGGAGGGAGATGTGTTTACTTGGGTGTTGCTGATGGCAAAGGTCACAGGAGCTCAATCGTTCACACATAACTGTCCCTATATCTGGCCCAATCTACACTTCCTGCATATGGACTTTTATTGCATTTGCCCCTAAATGGGCAACGCCATGTGCTGCCTTCACAAAATACCAGTTTGCTCCAGTGGGGCCATTGGTTTCCCAAACTGTCAACAAAAAAAAAATACTTCTTTATCCTGATTGCATCCTATCTTTGACTTACTGGCCCTGCTCTCCAAGCCTAACAGTTTCTGTGCTGTGTTCAGAAACTCCTTTAGCCTGCCTTCACTATTTGTCTGCCACAGCATTTCCCCTAGCCGCCAGATCCTCCCACCCCCAACCCCTCTTGTTTGTGTGACATTATAATGGCAAGTCAGGTAGGGGATGGAACATTAGAACATCAAGTAAGGCTGTTACATAGCCTGTTTCATTGATGGGAGGTGTTTGTGGATGCAAGTAATACCTGCTCCCATCAGATAACCAGATAACCCTAAATTCATAACAAACACCAAACGCATACTAATCATCACTCAACCAAGCAAACACATTGCATATTTTCATTAACAATTACATAAGACAATAAACTACCTGAGGTAATAGGGATACCGGGTAAAGAGGACCTGGGGAGGTGCTGTGTGCATGTGTAATCTAACTGGGCCTGCATGTGGGCAGCATGCAGGCATGCCTGGGATGTTTCAAAACAACACCTGTTGATCAGGCCCCCCCATTAGAGCCCTCTGCCCAAGGCTCAGTTACAATGACATAATCAGGAATCCAGACTTTGTAGCAGGGGCATCTGTGTAAATTGCTGAATGCAGGTTCTATTAGCCGATAACCTGGCTCGGCCTTTTCTCATATAAATAGTTGCATTTCTTGCTTTCAAGACTTTTTTGTCCTACCCATGCCAAATGAGTCCATTAAGGGATGTTACCCACATAAAATCTTCACGGGATGGGGAGCAAATTAGCATGTTGTGCACTTAATAAGAGTTGAAGAGTTACAAAAGACAGATTGACCCTTCCATTGCAAGAGTTAGATGCTAATAGGAAAATAGCACTCCTTGTACGTATAGTGGGCGTTAAAGAATTCACTATGGAGGATGGTGACAATGAAGAGCTTCATGTCTGAAGCATGGCTGCTAGAACGGTAACATGGTTTGGGCAACAGGGACTGTTGTATGATATCGTTGCTCACAGGACAGTAGTGCATTATCTTGGAAGGCAATCTGCTTCACAACTTTGACACCTGTGTTGGTACCGTTGATTACAAACACTGTGGAAACTGGGACAGCCAGGGAGGCAGTACCATGGAAGCTTGGTCTGCAAATTGCAGTGGGGCTCGTTATGGGTCAGAAATGTGAGGCTGACAACTTTGTGAAGGCTTTTCAACAAATGCCATTTTATTAAATTAGAAGGTTGGATAAATGCCTCACTATCCCTACCCTGACAAGGATTTCCCAGCCTAAACTAACAAAGGATATCTGTCCCTCACACTTATACATACAATAAATAAATGAGCAATTGTATGGCAGTTCAAAACAATAATGAATGAATTCATATTGTAACAGTCTCACCATATAACCTTGGTGAATTCTCCTTCACCAGATTTAAGCAGGATTCAGCTTTTCAGTTCAAGAAAACAAGATGAGGAAATCCTGCTTTGCAACAAAGTTCTAACACCGTTCTTTGCAACTTCAACTTGTCAACAGAAAGTTTCAACACTCCAGTGATTCAGCAAAGAAAATAGAAGGCTCTTCCTTGAACTAGAATACGATGTATCCTCCTTAGATAAGGTATAGTTTCTCAGTTCATCAATAGCAACAATAAGTGTCTTGGTCAGGATGATTTGCCACAACTGTTAAATTCTAAAGAAATACAACTTCTTTGTAACAGCTTTATATAGTTCTTTCTTCAACACCACAAACAACATAAATTGTCTCTGTCAGGACCACTTTGTAGCACTTCTTCAACTTCCACCTGGTTTACTTCCATACCAAGCCTACTACCTCAGTTCACACCTGGTTTATTCACATGCCAGGCATACCCCTTATAAGGTTTGCTATCCAGTTACACTCCCATGCCCGAACAGCGTTTCACAACAAGTACTTTTGTGGTTAAGGTCAACTGACAAGAGGTTCACAACAGCTTCACAGTATTCAAAAGTTTGCAGCTTCAAAACTTTTAACAACTCTTCAGAGAAAACAAGATTTGCATTGGTGATTTTTAATACTCTCCTGTAAACAATGCTCCTCTTCTTCTGAATATACTTTTCCAGAAGGGCAGCCTTTTTGCCATTCTGGTTTCCCCACTGCACAAGTAACCAAATATTGACAAGGATAGGCTTGTATTCCACTTCTCCCTTGGCTTTGGCAATGTGAGTTTCTGATGTTTGTTAATCTGCTTAGAATCACATGCTGTGCATAGTCCGACATCCAGTGGTCACTGCAGAGTATTGCATTTTGTTTTTCGTAGTCGAAAAGGGGACGTCAACAAGGCGTGTCTGTAACACTATCCCTATAGTGACTTGCGTTGTACCCACAATCCCTCACGCGTCGAGGTCCCTCAGATTGTTTTTTTCCGCCCAGTTATTGGTCGCCTCTATTGCGAAATCATTTCTTCGACCCTTGGTCGTTTATTATTATTAATATCTAACATATAGATCCCTCCCTCGACAAAGCTGCAAGCTCTTTCTCCGCCGAGCACGATCTTCGACGGAAGGACGAGCGGAGGAGATCCTTCGGCGTCGCCGAACACGTGGCCTGGCCTCGCCGGCCTTACACAGTAGGGAGAGTGGGGTTGTGTGGTCTTTTCTTTTCTCTCCGAGAATGCCTTTCTCTTTCCCCTCCCTCTTTTTCGAGGTCGTAATCACACTTCTTGCCCTCAGCTATGGAGAGGACGCCCTTTAGGTTTTGCCCACTTTGCAAAGGCAAATATACCTGGAAGGACAAGCACAAACGGTGCAACCGTTGCTTGCCACTCGATCACAAGGAGGACGGCTGTGCGGCCTGTAAGTTACTTAAGCCCAAAACGATAAAGGACCGTAGGGTTAAAAGGTGGGCGGCCTACGCCATGTCTAGGTCAGTTTCCTCGCCTGCTGCCACCGCCTCCGAATGTGACGAGGACAGTGATTACACGGCCTCCGTAACGGAGGTTGTAGACCTCTCGAGGGAGCGTTCGCGCTCCTCTTCGTCCGTCCCCGGCCCCGACGAGCCCGGCTCACGCCCAGCTTATGGGGATGAACACCCCGGCGACAAGGACGCACACAAGAAATCTCAAAAACACATACCCCACGGCACGCATTCGTCGAAGACGAAGGCAGCCAGAGTGCCAACGGAGGCGCCGAGCCCACCGGCGTCTTCCGCCGACCGCAAGGGTCGACACCCCTCCCCTCCACCGCTCCCGTGACAAGCGACCGGGCACTCTGGAAATAAGGGCGCTAACCCCAAACCCTCAGGCGGCGACGCGCCTCGTAAGAGTGCGCACGTTGCCAGTAAAAACTCGACGGTACCTAGCGCGCACGTTGCCAGTAAAGACTCGACGATACCTAGCGCGACGGCGAGCGATCCCTCGGCAGACAGAATGATCGCCGAAAGCCTCGCGCGTATATCTTGTAAGGACGGCCAGAGACGGACATCAAGTGACACGCCGAAAACCGCGCACAAGGCCAAAGAAACGCTGAAGGCGCCGGAAAGTACGCTGGGACAGCTCCCGCCGTCGACGGAAAGCCCTAGCCTGCCAGAACACTTCTCAGAAGGCGAAGGCACCTTATCTTCGACGCTATGGGACAGATCTAGACGAATACAAGAAGAAGAGACTCCTTTTTCACTCCCAGACCGCTCTGGCCTACCTCAGTGGACCTTAGAGAAGTTCCAGTCCTGTATGGACAAGTTAGACAGATTCATGGCCATTCCAGAAAATAGGACACCTAAAAGACCTACGGAGGTACTCCTAGAAAGTCCAAGGGCTAAATACCCGAAGTTGTTCTATAACCCCTTTCAGGAGGATATGAACTCTTACGACCTCACCGAAGAGGACACTCACTTCCAGGAGGAGTTCATTAATGATGAAAACCAACAAGAGGGAGAAGGCTTCCGTGAGGACTCTAAAATAAGTGAGCAAATGTACGAAGAAGACCCGGGTGAGGGTGACCCAAATCCCTGGCAGTCACCATCAGGGTCTACAGAGCCAGACATTATAGACATCAGGTCTCCTCAAACCACACCAGTCAGGAACCCTTCGCCTGTTGACGACCAGCCCACCTTTAATACGCTGCTGAGGAAAGCAGCAGCACATTTTGAGGTCGAAACTGGGGAGGTCACCCCAGACATTGACTTCGTGGAGAGGATTATCAAAGAAAAACCCCCCACCAGCCAAACAATTCCAATACTCGCCTCTGTTAAGAGTCGAATGAACCCTTCACTGGCCACCCCTGCACTAGTAAGAGGGGTTAATCCAAGAATCGAAAAATTGTTCTCACCCTCTCAATCAGACCCACTATATATTAAGGGTCACTCAATCCCAGACTCCGTAGTGGTGACTAACACTAGGAAAAGGGCTGGGGTTCCACTGTCTACCAGCGAGGCACCCCCGGATAAAGAGGGGAAGAAGCTTTATGCCCTAGCCAAAAGAATTACCACCTGGGCAGCGTTCTCAACTAGAATTGCCAATAATAACACATTGCTGGCAAGCTATGCTGATGCGTAATGGGGAAAGCTTAAGCAAGACATCGAGGAAGTTCCTGAACCCCTAAAAACTAGATTGCTGGCTACAGTTAATGAAGGGTCTCTGGTCAACCAATGCATCGTTAAGAATACCCTCGATGCAGCGGAAACAGCTGGCCGCTCTTTGGTACAGGGAATTCTGCTGAAGCGCCACGTCTGGCTTCGCAATTCCGGGTTTAAGGCAGAAACGCAAGCGGCGCTCATTAACAAGCCTATTGAAGAGTCTAACCTCTTTGGAAAGGCAGTGGACGACGCACTGGAAAATGCGAAAAAAGAATTTGATACCATAAAGACCTTGGACAAATCTCAAAGCCCCCTAACAGGCAGGGATTTGGCAACAAGCGTTCTTTTCGTGGCCAACGCCAGCAACAGAATCAACAACTTCAATATTCTGCCAACAACTACCAAGGTAATAGTGGCCAGTGCAATCAGAGAGGTCAACGCCGTGGCAAGGGGAGAGGCCGGGGTTCCACCCCTAGAGGCTCCCAAGCCACCAACAACACCAAGTGACGCGAAGATTCGGGTCCCCTCCTATGCATCGCCGGTCGGGGGCCAGTTAACATCCTTTCTTCCAGCATGGGAGGGAATAACATCAGACCGCTGGGTACTATCCACCGTAGCCCGCGGCTACTGTATAGAGTTCAACAGTTCCCCAACATACAGACCCCCGAGGAGACAACGCATGACACCAGAACACCTCGCCATCCTTCTCCAAGAAGTGGACCAGCTACTGGAAAAAGGAGCTATAGAGGTCGTGCCACTATCTCAGGTAACGGAAGGTATTTATTCAGTGTACTTCCTTTTACCCAAAAAGGATCTAACCATGCGCCCTGTATTAGATCTGCGCCCAGCGAACAAGTTTGTCAAACCCCAAAAGTTTTGTATGGTGACCTTACATGAAGTAATCCCACTGCTATCACAGGGAGATTACATGACAACACTGGACATGAAAGATGCATACTTTCATATTTTAATGTTGCCAGTGCACAGAAAATACCTCAGGTTCATGATAGAGGGCAAACACTACCAGTTCAGAGTGCTACCCTTCGGCATAGCATCTGCACCAAGGGTATTCACGAAAGTACTGGCAGTGGCAGCGGCCCACCTGCGCAGATTATCCATCCCAGTATACCCTTACCTCGACGACTGGCTCATAACAGGGGATTCTTACGAGACATGCTTCTAAAACACCCAAAAAGACTGTAGACCTTTTGTTCCAACTGGGCTTCTCCATCAACGAGAAGAAGTCCAGCTTAGACCCCAGCCAAGTCAAACAATTCCTAGGGGCTCTAATTCGAACAAAGGACGGCCTCGTCTTCCCCTCCAACGAGAGGGTCCAAAACATGCTGTTTCAGATCCCTCAATATGTGGCAGGTCGGGAGGTGAGGGTGCGCAAAGCGATGCGCTTGCTAGGAATGATGGCGTCATGTATTTATTTGGTTCCTTGCGCGCCTGCGCATGCGCCCAATGCAAGAGTGGCTCAACAGCCAGTGGTGACAGGCCAGCGGACAATGGGACGATCTAGTGGTGGTCTCGCAGGCCTTGGTTCTCCCGCTACGGTGGTGGACAAAGGGAGAGGTAAGAGGGAAACCCTTTGCCACACCCGCAGTGGAAGCCACTCTAACCACAGACGCATCCCTCACAGGATGGGGGGGCTCACCTATCCCATCAGACTGGTCACGGAGTGTGGACTCCGAGCGTAGCATCCAAGCACATAAACCTACTGGAGCTACTGGCCGTGTTCAAGGCACTAAAAGCCTTCCAGGAACACCTACAAGGGAAGACAGTGATGGTCCTTACGGACAGCACCACAGCCATGTACTACCTCAACAAGCAAGGGGGCACCCACTCTCCAGGACTGTCCAAGCTGGCCCAGAATACCTGGAAGTGGGCTCTCAAACACATGTTCCTACTGTCGCAACATGTACAAGGGGAACTCAATCTGCTAGCAGACGAACTCAGCAGAGACTTCCCTCTGCCCTCAGAGTACGAATGGCAGTTGCACAAAGACATCGTCTTCGACGTCTTCACACAATGGGGATTCCCAGAAATAGACTTGTTCGCAACTCTGGAGAACTCACAATGCCAAGATTACGCCTCCAGGTATCCCCAGAACCAATCCAAGGGGAACCGTCTATCGATTCCATGGTCAGGGAAATTTGCTTACGCCTTTCCCCCGACTCCCCTTCTCAACAAGATTGTGCACAAGATGCACCAGGAACAAGTTACCATGATACTAGTGGCCCCTATGTGGGCCCGGCAGCCATGGTTCGCTCACCTGATGGAGATGTCCCTATCTCCCCCAGTGAAACTTCCTTGCCCACACAACATGCTGTCACAGGACAAGGGCAGGACACTGCATCCATGCCCTCAGACCATGAACTTAGCAGCCTGGCTCCTGAGATCATAGAATTTGGACACTTACAACTTCCGCAGAGATGCATGGACATCCTCAGGGAGGCTAGAAAGCCTAACACTCGCCACTGTTATTCTAGCAAATGGAAGAGATTTGTCATCTGGTGTAGAGGAAGAAGCATCAACCCAGTTGACTGCTCCCCCACGCACATTGTCCTGTACCTGACCCATTTACTGGACTCAGGTCTAGTGTTCAATTCCATTAAAGTCCACCTAGCGGCACTTTCTGCATACACCACTTCCCAGCTTAAAATGTCGTGGTGGAAAGTCCGTTATCAAAGCCTTCATGGAGGGAGTAAAGAGAATACACCCTCCGATAGCAAACTCAGCTCCCGGCTGGGACCTGAATGTGGCACTTACCAGACTCATGGGCTCACCCTTTGAACCCATGCACAAAGCAACTCTTAAAGACCTCACTCTTAAGACTGCTTTCCTAATAGCTATCACCTCCATTAGGAGAGTAAGTGAACTACAGGCTCTTTCTGTTTTAGACCCTTTTGTAGCAGTTCACAAAGATAAAGTGGTTCTACGCACGCACCCAAGGTTTGCACCATTATTCATCTCAAAATTCCATGTAAACCAGTCAATAGAACTACCAACGTTCTTTCAAAACCCTTCCAATTCGGGAGAAAAAAGTCTGCATACACTTGATGTGCGCAGAGCTGTCATGTTCTACATGGAAAGAACCAGACCACTGAGAAAGACTAATCAGTTCTTTGTCTCGGTGGCAGCAGGAAGAGAAGGAGATGCAGTATCAAAGTCCACTATATCTAGATGGATTGTTCAATGCATCACTCTCTGTTTCTCTCTTGCTAAGAGAGAACTACCCTTCAAGCCAAGAGCACATTCTACTCGAGGCACTGGGGCATCCATAGCATTCATTGCAAATGTTCCCCTTGAGTCCATCTGCAAAGCGGCAACCTGGAGTTCTGTGCACACCTTTACAAAACACTACTGTCTAGATGCACACTCTAGATCTGACTCCCAGGTGGGACAGGCAGTATTAAGACATCTTTTCTCTACTGTTCCTTCTCATAACCCACCGCCAACTCCGGGTACTGCTCGCTAGTCTATGCACAGCATGTGATTCTAAGCAGATTAACAAACATCAGAAGACAATGCATTACTTACCGTAAAAGCATTTCTGATGGTTGTATCTGCTTAGATTCACATGCGCCCACCCTTCCTCCCCGCTCGGATGGAAGGAACATAGACACCTTTCTACATCTCTCTCTCTTTTCTGTACTCACTCACGTATAGAAGGCTCCCTCAGGGCAGATAAAATACAAACAGAGGGACCTCGACGCGTGAGGGATTGTGGGTACAACGCACGCCACTATAGGGATAGTGTTACAGACACGCCTTGTCGACGTCCCCTTTTCGACTACGAAAAACAAAATGCAATACTCCGCAGTGACCACTGGATGTCGGACTATGCACAGCATGTAAATCCAAGCAGATACAACCATCAGAAATGCTTTTACCGTAAGTAATGCATTGTCTTATACCATCTTTTACCATATGCTGGGAAAAGTATGGGCACACGTTTCACAATTTATAGACCCTTCATTAACCCCCTTTGCCATTGGCAATATCTGCTGCATTGTATTTCCCTTGATTTGAGTCTCTCTTGGCTTGTACAATGCGTGTAGGCATTCATTCCTAACAATATCTCCCCATTGGGTTGTTGAGTTTTCCGTAGACTCACAAGTTTAAAGTTAGCCATTTGGTTTTGTTACATAAGACTTTCACTGCTTTTCAATAGTTTGGTAATCCAAATTACTTTCAAAACTACTTTCACTCATATGCGAGTGCTGCTTACTTGATGAACGCCTGCCTTGAACATGCGAGCAGGAGCGGAGCTCTCCAGGATCACTACCCCCAGGATCACTACCAGTTTGTGAACTCACCGCGTAAGACGCGCGCGATTCCATTCTCCTCGCTGCTCGCTTGACTTCTGCTTCTGTGGCTCCTCGCATCCCGATAAACTGTTTCTCTTAGTCCACTGTCACCTGTGACACCTACAACAGGAGCTCCCTTTGCTCCCGAGGCCCTTTGGTGTACGCCCGCCACTGGAGACAGCCTCATGTCCGTCTGGGGCACGCCAGCCACCATAGACGGCCTCCTGGGATTGAAAACTTCCCTCGCTTTTGCTTCCCGCTGTGCAGCCTCTGCAGAACAGTTCTGTAGAGGGCAAGCTTCCCTCTTGCACACTTCCTGCTGTGCGACCTCTGCACTTTAGGTTACGGGAGACACAGACCCTCTCAAGGCTGGTAGCTGATATTGCCAAACAGTGGTCCTGGCGTCTTCTCTCTCCACCAGCTTCTGCCTTGGCTGCCTGCACGAACCACTCTTTGTCTGCTTCTTGCTCTCTCTGCTCTTCTCGATGGCCTGCACCTGATGGGGCCTTTTAAGTCTCCGTTTCCCTCAGGTGTGGGTCATCTGAATTAACAATCTGACCACTCCTGCAACGTTGTCCCTTTTTTAGCCCTCTTCTTCGTCCCAGTACTTAGGGAATTATGGGACTTAAAGTCCCTAATGGCAAAGTTAGGTTTTCGAGTTTGATTTTTACTTTTAAACCTTGTCTGTCCCTTATAATATTATTTAAAAGAATATCATAAGGATTAGTCCCCAGACTTGATTGAAAAGAGGAAGGCAGTTCTTTTAAGTCGTTATTATTCACAGATTATCTTTCACTGTACCTTTGGCTGTAATCCTCCCGGAGAACACCCCCTCCAAGGTCAGGATCAGAAAGCGGCTGCCTTTCCCTGGTCATCTGGGAGGAGAGTTTAGGTAGGGACTTAGTGAGGAGTTTGTAGGATTCATCACAGGCTGTAAGGGTGGCCAGGAGGTAGGGGATGTGCTGTTAAGTATGCGGATGCAGAGTCAGACCTACAGGGGCAGAGACTAGGTAAGGTCATGATGTTGCCTTCCAGCCATACTGAGGATACTGTGGCCCCCACGTGGGGCTGGGCTGGAAAAGCAGGGGCCTGCAGGGGATTGTGTCAGGGTCTACCAGAGGTTTACTTGGGTTCCCTTGAATAATATCTAGTACAAAGGAAGCTCAAGTTGGTAAGGTTGCAGTCAGTGCAGTCATGGTATTAGTCTCTTGGTCGGCAAGTTTGTTATTGTGGTGGGAACTATGAATACTCCTGCCCTTTGGGCGGTTGCAGAGTAACTTCAAGATGCAGATACTGTAGGGCTGTGCTGGGGCGACTGGGTACCTCTAGGGCTGAGTCATGAATTGGGGTTGCGGTTGTTGGGGCTCATCCAAGCAGAACTGGGCCTAAAAGCCTGCTATAAGAGCTGTTGGGGCACTCTTCACTGCTACATGTAACAGTGCAGACCTTGTTCGGAGGCAGCTCACCCAGGAGAGGACTGGGAATTGGGCCGGGATCTTTTCTGACCCTGGAGGTACTGCTTATTTCTACTGGCTATATTAGGCTGCCGTGTGCCCAGCCCTTTTTCCTAGAATATAGCCCTGCAATATCCGCTAGTGGATAGCCTGCAACACTATAGATGTGCACCCTGGCTTTGATTCCCACCTGTGAGGAGCTCATGGTATCAAAAGGAGAGTCCCAAACAAGAGATGCAAGTTCAACAGCTTTATTTATAACTTTGCAAGGGGTTCCTAACTGGCCCTAAATCTAAAGTGGAAGTAAACTCTACCATAAAGTAAAAGTAAAACAGTCCTAGTCAGTACGGTCAAAACAAAAGGTTCTATGCCTGTCCTAATTCTAATAAGAAAAGGTGCAAGGGAAATGTAAACAAAATGAAAAGAATAGTGTTCAAAACAAAAGGATCAGGATGCCAAGGGGTTTGAAGCAATGATGAATCCCTTCCCCACGATTTTGTATTTGGTTATTTATAACACACTTAATACCCAGAGGTTTCTAAGCGTGGACCCAGGATTTAACCTGAGTTGTTCCATCTCATCTTGCTTCCAAGGTGAGTGCATTGCCCCTGAGCTAACCTCCTGAGACAAATTTCACCTTGGCACAATGGGATTTGAGGGCTTAGAGACTTAGGCAGCACAGTCTTTCCCAGTGAGGCATGCTCTGGCTTACTGGGCGAGTCAACGGAATGTTCAGGCTTCTTTCATAATCCAATGTTACTTTGGACCTTCCAAAAACAAAGGTTGCAAATGTTTTCCACAAATAGACTTCTTCGTCGAGAAACACAAACCTTAATAGTCACAATCTTTCATAAAGATCTCAGGGATACCCTTCCTCAAGCTTTCTTGGTTGAAGACTTTCAAAACGGCATAGGTTTAGCTTCTTATGACTATGCGTGACCACTTTGACAACCGTTACCTTCACTGTCTCCCAATGCTTTCTGGTACTTGTAGTTGCAAGATTATGGGCTTGTCTCCATCAGGCTTGAGCCACTCATATTTCTGGTTTCCCTCAGTCGGGCTCAGGCCTTCTTTACATCAGCCTCCCTCAGTCGGGCTCAGGCCTTCAATACCCTTTTCGCAGTTCACACACGCCTCTCTCAGTCAGGCTCCGGCTTCAAATGCGTTTCTCCAGCTCACACAAGCTTCCCTAGAACGGGCCAATCTTCAATCTGCATTATTTTCTATTTCCAACAATTCTTTTGCCTCAGGACTTTGTATAGTCAAGCATGTTACTACAGAGACTTTCGACAGTGCTGTATCCAACAGCAGGACCACTCTGTGTACATTGTATAAGACTGTCTCTTTAAAGCATTGATCTTTCTTTACTTGCGATTGCCGTATTATGCACAACCTTGGCTTGATACAGTTACTTTCAAGCAAAAACCACCAGGCCTTTGTTCTTCTTTTTTGTTAACTCGCCAGCTGTGTTTTGATATTCTTTGCATGTCTGAGTTCAAGGTTCCTTTACTCGTAGCTTTATCAAACCTCCCCAATTCATCATTCACTGTGAGGGAAGCAGCCTTCTTATCAAGGTTGCCCAGAAGGACGACTTCTCAGCTCGGATTATCAGTGTCTTGTTTCAAGTGCGGTTCATTGCCTGTTTTTTTAGACTCCTCCACAGCTCGTAAAGTCCTCTGGCTTTCTGCCCTCCAATCTCACATTTGCAGCAGCTCCTGAAGTCCGGTCTCTTCTCACTCTCAGCTTCGTTCACAGTGTACCCGTGTGCTCTGCCTTTTATCCCAGATGGGGAAGTTAACAGGTTTCAGGTGGGGATGATTGGAAAGTGAGGCCTGTCCTTGCCTGTCCTCATTACTTGGACAGAGCCATTGAAAAGAGTTAAGAGGTAATCTTCATAGCTCTGTTCCTTCTGTTCCTTATCTTCCTCAGCCCAGTAGTACTGATAGAGTAGGAAGGGTGAGGATCGTGGGAGTTGTAGTGGCCTACAAAGTAGGTTGGAATAGGAGTAGGGAAGGTGTCGGGGGGGGGGGGGGGGAATACCATGTCTTGCTAGTGGGTGTTCCACCCCCACTTCCCAAGGACCACTTACCCGGTGATCCACCCTCGCTTGTCCACCCCCAGGGTTGGGATCCAAAAGCGATGGCCCTGCCCTGACCACCTGAGCTGTGGATCCCTGGGGTTTAGGTAGTGAAACACTCCCTAGTTCACACACCCCACACAGTTTTCAGGCTATCCTGGAATGCTTTGGGAAGAAGACCTTCCACAAATGTTCTGACTGTCAACTGCTTAGGTGACGTGAAAGTTGTGGAATTCCTGAGTGACCAATATAAGCTCCCTGCACACAGCCCAGGAAATCTGCAGGGTGTGTGGTAAGTAAGACATAGGATATGGAGAGGAAGATCTTGTCCAACAAGTTTTATTGAAGAAAAGAAGGCCTCCACTATCCCTATAGCTATGATGGATGATGGGTTCCTCTACCTTCAAGGAAAACAACAAACTGGTGCTCACCTGGATGTCTCACACAAATTCCGTCCTGCGTCCAAACCTGTTCTATCCCTACCATTAATAAAGAACATAAAGTACATTTGCTCCCACTCTGCTTGGTTTATGGTGGCGTGTTTCTGACCTGCTCTTACAGTTCAAAGTTGGGTCCTTCAATTCTTCCTCTCCTCTTCGAGAAGGTTGCTCAGGACTGTAATGCAAGCATTCTTATCAGTTCACAAGTTCATCATCACATTGGAGTAGCTGGTTCTCTAAACCTGTTCCTTGTTTGCAGCAAAAATATTGATGAGTCATGTTTGTTCTGTTTTTATATTAAATCTCTTGTTCAACCCTACTTGGTCTTTTAATTTCCTCTGACTTTTCACGTCTTTTAGCCTAGCATGGACTATCTTGCCCTCCAGGCCATCTGGATACATTATGGTGCTCAGCCCCCGATGGGCTATCTGACCCCTCAGGCTATTTGGGGTTCAGGTTGCTTTCACCCCCTCGTGGGGTATTCTTTGGGCCAGCTCCTCGACCGCTGCCTGGCCATTGAGGCTGTCAGAATTTCTGGTTGCATTCACCCCCATGTGGGAAACTCTCTGGGTCTTTTAAATTCCTTCCTGGAACGAGAGAGGAGACCCCATTGTTACAGCTCTTCGGAGATGGACATTAACAGAACCTGGTCAGAATCCAAACCAGTCCCCTTTAAAGGTCCCTGTACATTGTGGTACTGCTCAATCCCCATATATCCAACAAATACTGAGTTAATGGGAGGTTTGGTAACAACTTTACTTAGGGAGTCCTTGTCCTGCTTTTCCTGTCCCCTAGGGGAGGTTAAGCACCTCCCTGGTCCCTTCCCCCCTGGGGAGAAGCGATGAATTCGCTAGGTGTCTCTTTTTTTGGTTTAAAACCCTAATTTCTTGCCTGTCCATAGGCTGGGACACAAGGTCCTTTACAGCTTGAAAAATAGTATCTCTTATATATCGTCATGAACACTTTATCCAGAAGGGGCAAATCGGCGGGGTAACTGCCTTGGCCCCCTGCCGTAAGTAACATCTGAGGGTTATGACATGTGTGCGTTTGCAGGCTGCCACAGTGTCCCTTAATTCTAGGAAGAACTTAGTGGGATGTGTGTGCAGGGGAGAAAATTGCTCTTCCGCACTTACAAACCACTTGTTGGTATTAAGCAGGTTATAATAATTAATTTTAAGTGCTGCCAGTTCTAGGGGTCCGGGAACAGGGGTGGAAATGGGCACAAGCAGAACCCTGCCCGTAGCTAGAGTAGCTTGAGTGGCAGGTGACCTACCACAATATTAGCTGAGGCATAGGGTGGTGAGCAGATATCAGGATATCCTTGGACTGTGCTGCTGTTGCTCCAGGTGATTAATGGAGAGGCACAGTCTTGATGGTTTCTTGTTATGTATTTCCATTTCAAACTTGATCCATTATACACCGAGCAGTGAGGTGTACACATTCTTTTGTCCATTTAGAATACTCTTCTCCCGCTGCAATCAAAGCTGTGGAATTGAAACTTGAGGGCAATTGTCAGAGGGAATCAATTCCTCTCTCACAGAAAGTACCTGTTGCCAGGAAGGTTTCATACCATGACATAGCCTGTGTGGACATGCCCCAAGGCATGCTTAGCAACTTCTTAACAGCATATCAATATTAAATCTTTTGACACCTTAATATGCAAGGGACTCATTTATTTGCAATGTTATGAGAAACAGACACAGTGCAGAACACAGTCCGCCATTGAAGGGAAGGGAGCGTGCTTCATGTACCGCAGACGCAATTGGGAGGGGTAGCATCATACATTAAATACATTTCTGATTTCGCATTCAAATCTGAGACATCTTTAATCCTTTTCTCTCCTTTCCTGTTACAATATACATTCCATTTACCAGATCATAACAAATAATGCCATGGTGAAGGGGGAAGTTGCAGAGGAATGAATCAAGCAGACAGAGCGAAGGACATACAGATGGAAGATTCTGAATGACAAAACTGCTGAAATTGTCGCACTACAATTCACTGCACCATACTGTATTACAAAGGGGCAGCAATCCCATTCTACTCTCGTCAATGGGAACAGGGAAGTAGTGGACACATTGTTGTGTATTGTGAAGCTCCTAGGGACCGGATGCTTGAACATCTCAGTGACATTTTTTACTTGCACTAGTTTGTCACTTACAGGGACAGATCTATCTGGTGGTCTCATATGATAAGCCTCTGCCCTCTTTCCGTGGCAAGACCCACACTATCCACTCTCAGGGTTAGGCAGGGAACTTAACCACCCTCTCCTTACCCCAACATTTTAGTGTGCACCTTATTCTAAATTAGGACTGCTGGCCCTCCCATTTCCCACAAGCAATCTGCTGCATATCTTTAGGGCTGGTGGTCAGATAGGGAGGAGTCCAGCTGATGGGTTATGTATGGAAGGTTGAGGTCTCCCAGAGGCTTTTGTTAGGAATTTCACTTACTTGCACGCAAGCAAACACACAAAGGGCGCGCTCAATTGAATGATCTGTGACCCGAAACGCTGTAGGCTTCCGGAGTCCTTCCCGAGTCCTTAGCCAGGCCTCAAGATGGTGTTTTCAAGGACGACACCGGGCTCAGACATGCGTACAGCGACCAGGAAGTAGAGCAATAGGACTTCTGGCACATGCAACAAAGCTCTGTGTGGACAGACTGCTGAGGACTCCGCGTTAGAGATTCTCCTGACAAACTACCCAGTTGTATTAGCCTCCTGATTTAGCCACTTCAGGAGTCACTTCTTTTGCTCCACCATGCAGCAAGTAGAAATATAGTCCGGGTAAACAGGAGATTCCTGTGAATCTCGTAGAGAAAAACTCCTCCCCAAGTCGTATATTTCCAACCTAAGTCTAGTTCATGTTTAGGTTTTTCACACTTACCCACATTTCCCCTCACAGAGAAACTTTTTCTTAAACCTCCAAGCCCTTTCCTTCACTGTGACTGGAGTACATCCAATCCTGTTACCTAGTTCTTCTTACTGCCCGGTCCTCACTGACTAGTTGTGAGTATTCGATCTACAGAGCAACTTGGAAAAGCAGAGTATACAGCGCAACTTGGGGCTGCGGAGTATGCCTTATCCATTGTGCGTGTATATATATATTTCTGAGGCTTGTGGAATCTGTATAGATCACATGCTATGCATAGGCTGACATCTAGTGGAAGCTGCTGAGTATTACAGTTGTTTTCAAAACTCGAAAAGGGACGTTGACAGGGAGTGCCAGTAATAATGCTAGTAAAGTGTGCCGTCCACTGTACCCATGGTCCTTCACGCGTCGAGGTCTCACAGATTGTTTTTTTCCGCCATCGTGAGCGGTCGCTTCTCGCAGAGTTCAATTTCGGCTGATGCCATTTGCATATGCAAAGTTCAAATATAGTTACTCTTTCTGTCCTTTTCGACCGACGTCACGCTTCTCAGTGTAGTGAAAAACCAAGACAAGGAGAACACACCCCGTCGGACGAAGTCAACTTTTGACTGACTCCTTTCGGCCTTGGAAGGCCCAACGTGCCTAGGCCCTTACAGTAGGGAGAGTGGGGGCGGTCATTATACAATATATTTTCCCACCCCTTCCTCTTATCGCCCAGCTGCCTTCCCCAGACATGGATAAGACACCCTTTAAATTTTGCCCAACCTGTAATAAAAGAGTTTCTGTGGATCGATAAACACAGCGTCTAAACTGCGACCACGACGAAGGGCACTGCCGAGCTTGTAAGCTCTTTTGACCCAAGACCCTTAAAGATCACAGAACGAAACGCTGAGCCCATCAAACCATACAGGACGAGGCCGCCATGTACGTGGAGGGAGCCTCCAGTGACGGCAGCGGTGCCCTCTTTTTGGACAGCGAGGTTGACTGGGGTGCTAGCCCCTGACCATGGAAGACAGACTGGCGACTCTGTTGTGGCGACGACACCCGGCAGCAAGAGCACTCCATCCTCCCACACTAAGCACACACCTTGCGGCAATGTTTTGGCTCTGCCGAACAAACGTCCAGATTTGGCGTCTAGGGGTAGATCAGTGGATTCCCTGTCCTCTGGGCACTCCAAGTCTCGGTCGCCTCATGACAGACCCCATAAAACAAAAGACACCGTCCATAAAACCTCTTCAACCGAACACCAAACGTCTACAGACGCGGCGAGGTCCTTCCCAGTGCCGAAACTCGATGCATTTCATCGAAACCGGCAGGAAAGCCTAAGGATTCAGGGGTATTAAACCTGATTAAAAAACATGTCCCAGAAAGTCTTATTATAGCTTCTAATTCTAAAAAATCTTCCTCTAAGAGCTCTAATCATACAGACAAGACCCAGAAAGACAGGTCTCATAGAGAAGAGTCTAACCCTTCCAACAAAACTGAAACTGTCCCACAAGAGGAGGGGGAGGGTCCATTAAGTGAGACCCTACATAATAAGGACCTACCTACACCCCACACACCTGCTGTACCTTACCCTGGGGTCATCCCCAGCTCAGCCACATGGTCAGCAGAGGACATAGATTGGGTGATGTCTAGAATTACTTTCTTTGCAAATTTCTTTGAAAAGAACCCTCATGCCTTGGAACATTTCCAAAATACACCTCTCACTGATCAGGCCTCAAGCTCCCAGTCCCTGTCTTCCCCTCCTCAGCCCCTCTCTTCATCCCATCCACCAGCAAAGAGTTCTCGCACTTCTGCTGAGCTTTATGATATGCATATGGACACAGAAGGGGATCAGGACGAATATCAATACTATGATGAGGGGGATAATAATGATGATGATGATGAGTCAGAGGTTTACACTATCGGCTCTCCAGTTCCACAAGACTCCCCATTACCTGATTCCCCAGTGGATAATCAGCCCTTGTTTAATGACCTCATAATCAAAGCAGCTGAGCACTTCGGGATTCACACTCCCGAAACTCAAAAAGACAAGGATTTTGTCGTAGATGTGGGGACAAAAAAGCTGCCACCCAGTTTATATTAATTCTAAAGTCGGTTCAAAGGAGGATCCAACCCTCACTTGAAACGCCCAATCAAACAAGGGCAGTCAATCTGCGAATAGAGAAACTATACCGCCCGGCACCATCTGATCCCTTAAATATAAGAGGAAAACTTAGGCCAGAATCACTAGTTGTCACAACTACCCGCAAGAGGGCCTGTACACCTCTGGCCTCTTCGGAAGGAGAGCAAGAAGCAATATACCATGGGTAGAAAAATTGCAACCTCTGCAGCATTCCAAGCTAGGATCGCCAACAATTCCACACTCTTGGCGAGCTATGACTGCAATAAATGGGACGAGATTACGGCCCTTGTTGACTCTGCTCCAGAGCCTCTAATATCTAAACTTGCCCTTGTAGCAGATGAAGGCAAGGCGACTGCCAGCAGCCTACTAAAAAACAACCGCGACGCTGCAGACAATGCCTGACGCATAATTGCAGAAGGAACCATTCTCAAGCGCCATGCTTGGCTTTGCCAGTCCGGCTTTAAGCTGGAGACGCAGGCAACGTTGCTCAACATGCCGGTGGACCCAAATGTACTGTTTGGCAAAGCGATGGAAGATGCTCTGAACTCGGCCAAAGAGGAGTATGATACACTCAAATCCCTTGGGCAACTTACCAATAAACAAACTGGCCAAGGGGCGGGAGCAATTTGCGCCGCTTTCGCAGACAAAATTCTCAGAGGCTCCGGATATGGACAAAACTAGAGTTCTTCATGGAACAACAACCAGGGACAAGCGTCCGAGGGCTATCCAAGAGACCAGCGCAGGACCCGTGGCCGGGGGAGATCCTCCACTTCCAGAGGTGGAGGGACACCTCCCAAACAGTGACAGCCTGCTAGTGGCCCCCCCCATGCCTCCCAAATAGGGGGACGGATTTCAAACTTCACCCACACATGGGAGGGAATAACCACGGACGCGTGGGTGTTAACGACAGTAGCGGGAGGTTATTGCGTGAAACTCCTAGAAACACCATTAAACCTTCCCCTGCGCCAAAGGAAGACCTCAAGAGAAGAACAACTTATCTTGATAGAAGAGGTCAACACGCTACTCCTCAAGGACGCCATCGAGATTGTACCATCCAACGAGGTAAACAAGGGTATTTATTCAACATACTTGTGGCAAAGAAAAATCTAACCATGCGCCCAGTATTAGACTTACGCCCAGCAAACACTTATGTAAAGCCACAAAAGTTCTCCATGGCAACGCAACAAGAAGTAATTCCCTTGCTAAAACGGGGGTGTGGGGGTGGGGTTACATGGCAACATTGGATATGAAAGATGCCTATTTTGATATTTCAATGTTCCCAGGGCACAGAAAACTCTTGCAGTTCAAAGTAGCAAGCCAGCACTACCAATTCAAGGTGCTACCCTTTGGAATAGCATCAGCTCCAAGGGTATTCACCAAGGTACTGGCGGTGGTGGCGGCGCACTTGTGCAGGGAAGCAATCCCAGAGTACCCCTACCTGGACGACTGGCTGATCACAGGAGAAACTCCCCATATTTGCAAACAAAACACACAAAGAACCATAGATCTTCTCTTCCAATTGGGCTTCTCGATAAACGAGAAAAAGTCGAGTCTTGTACCAAACACATCAAAATAGTTCCTAGGAGTTGTATTAGATACAAGAACAGGCTTAGCCTTTCCATCCATGGAAAGAGTGCAGAACATGCTTTGGCAAATACCCCAGTATCAATCCGGTCTCCAGATAAGTGTACGCTAAACAATGCGTTTGCTAGGCATGATGGCATCATGCCTATACCTAGTCCCACACGCACGTCTGCGCATACGACCAATGCAGGAGTGGTTGGCGAAACAATGGTCTCGGGAAAGTGGTCAGTGCGACGATCTAGAGGTCGTTTCGCCAACACTAGTATAAAGCCTACACTGGTGGTCAAGAGAAAATCTGTTAAAGGGAAAACTCTTCCACGATCCTGAAGTGCAAGGGATTGTCACAACAGACGCATCACTCTCGGGTGGGGGGCTCATTACCTTCACCACACAGCACATGGTTTGTGGACTCAAGTCACAGCACAAAACCACATCCACCTGCTGGAACTATTAGCAGTACCCAAAGCACTGCAAGCCTTCGAAATACAACTATCGAACCAAGCGGTTCAGGTTCTAACGGACAGCACGACTGCCATGTTCTACATCAACAATCAGGGGAGCGGCACACACTCTCCAAGTCTGTCCAAGTTGGCACAGAAAATATGGAAATGGGCACTCAGATGGGGAATGTCCCTATCCTCCCAACACGTTCCAGGGGTACTCCACACTCTAGCAGACTCTCTGAGCAGAGATCCCCGACCAGAGGAACACAAGTGGCAACTAGATTCAAGCGTCAGAGACCACATCTTCTCTTAGTGGGGCTACAGCAGAAAACAAGCAATGCCCAGACTTTGCGTCCAGGTTTCCCCAGCCAAACTCCAAGGGGAACGCCCTATGAATGAGCTGGTCAGGGAAATTTGCTTACCCTTTTTACCCGACACCCTTAATGAGCAGGATATTGAACAAGATGCGCAGGGAACAGATGACCTCATCCTAGTTGCTCCTATGTGGGCGAGGCGACCATGGTGTCCACATCTGCGCAAACTGGCGATGTCAGATCCTATCAAGCTCCCGTACCTAACCAACCTGTTAACCCAACACGGGGGAACAAAGGTGCACCCACAACCACACTCAATGAACTTGGCAGCATGGCTCCTGAAGACATAGAGTTCGGACACCTTAATCTACCACAGCGGTGTATGGATATCCTCAAGGAGGCATGAAAACCAAACACTAGTCACTGCTATTTCAGCAAGTGTAGAAGATTTGTAGTTTGGTGCCAGTCAAAACAAATAAACCCCATACAATGTACTTCTTCACACATTCTAAATTATATGCTACACTTGTTAGATTTGGGGTTAGTATTCAACTCTATAAAGGTCCACCTGGCAGCTTTATCAGCCTGTACCACCTCTCAGAGTAAAGTATTGTGGTGGAAAGTGCTGGTAATTAAGGCATTCATGGAGGGAGTTAAGAGACTCCACCCTCCAATTTCAAACCCCCCGCCAGGATGGGATCTCAATGTAGTACTAGCAAAGCTCATGAGACCCCCTTTCGAGCCTATGCATCAGTCAAGTCTTAAACACCTGACATACAAAACTGCCTTCTTAGTGGCTATTACTTCCATAAGAAGAGTTAGTGAATTGCAAGCATTGTCAGTGCAGGACTCTTTCTTTATTATCCATAAAGATAAATTGGTTTTATGTACTCATCATAGGTTCTCACCTAAATTAATTTCTAAATTCCATGTGAACCAATCCATTTAGCTTCCGGCTTTTTTTCAGAGTCCAACTAGCTCAGCCGAGGCTAAACTCCATACACTAGATGTGAGGAGGGTGGGCCTCTACTACATAGACAAGACCAGACCGCTTAGAAAAACAGACCAACTGTTTGTCTCCATCGCAACAGGCAGAGAAGGAGACCACATTTCCAAGAATGCCATCTCCAGATGGATAGTCAAATGTATATAATTATGCTATTCATTATCAAATAAAACACTGCCTTTCACACCAAGAGCTCACTCCACAAGGAGCATAGGAGCTACTCAGGCTTTTATCGCAAATGTCCCCTCATACAGCATTTGCAAAGGAGCTTTATGGAGCTCAGAACACACCTTCACTCAGCACTACTGCATTGACACACATTCCAAAGCAGATACACAGGTGGGACAAGCGGTTCTAAAACATCTATTTGCTGTTGCTCCTTCTCACAACCCACCACCTTCTCCAAATACTGCTCGCTAATCTGTGCATAGCATGTGATCTAAGCAGATTCCACAAGCCTCAGAAGGGATACATTACTCACCGTAATCGTATTTCTGATGCTTGTATCTGCTTATATTCACATGCGCCCACCCTTCCTCCCATCTATCTGCTTGGATACACCTGTACTCACGCTACACTTCATGCAACCTCCTGTCACAACAAAACAATCTGACAGACCTCGACGCGTGAAGGACCATGGGTACAGTGGACATCACACTAGGGATAGTATTACTGGCACGGCCTGTCGATGTCCCTTTTCGAGTTTCGAAAACAACTGTAATACTCTGCAGCTTCCACTAGATGTCGGCCTATGCATAGCATGTGAATCTAAGCAGATGCAAGCATCAGCAAAAACGATTACGGTGAGTAATGTTTCCCTCTTGCTTGGTTCCTAGCTTTGGCACCCTGCCGTGATCTCCATAGAAAAACCCAATCAGGTTTCTACGATTCAGGCACTGACACACACCTAGTACTCAGTGGACAGAGAAGTAATGGAAATAGTTTAGATGTGCCAGGAGGAAGGTGGAAAATAATTATGGCAATAGGAGTTGCAGTAAGTAGTTTATCAGCAATGTGTTTAAAAGAGGAGGAGGAGGAGTTGGTGAATTTGGGTGGTATGAGGTGCTTTTTTGTACTAATCTGGAGAGTCACTCTATCCCTCTTTTTGACAAAACGAGGATAGTGGGAGAAGGTAGCAAAGTCAGTGTAAATGGCTCCTAGTGTGGCAGTGTCTTAGGTGATCCAGGTTTCTGTGATTACTGTAGGAGGGGCATTTCAGTCACTGCTTGAATAAGAAGGGAATCCAATTATAGAGAAATTGGGCGATTCCAGCACCATGAAGTGAGATGGTAGGGGGCAGAGGTGGATTGAAATGGGAGAGGTGCCCCAAGCAGATAGATGAGAGGTTGATAAGGTTAGGGTAGCTGTGAGTAGCTGTGAGCAGAGTGTCTCAATGGTCATTTGAGAGAGGCAGAAATAATCTGTATTGGGTGGATATTCAGAGGGTTGTAGAAGGGAGGAAATACAGTGCCGGAGTATGCCTGGTGTCTCCTGGAAAAGGTTAGGGACAGCGTGAGAAGGAGGGTGAAGATGTGCTGCAAGAGCATTCTGATCATGGGAAGTATCAGATCTCATGCTCGAGGAGCAGTTGTAGGTTAGGCAACCTGTAACCAAAATGCTGTTCAGGGCTGTGATCAGTCAATTTAAGGTAGTCAGGATTCTCTGTGGGGATGTTGATGTTTATTTTGGTGGAGGATGTGCCATGCGAGCAGGCATACAGGTGTCAGCATTGCCTGGCAGAGATACCCAGAGACAGTGAAGGAAGTGGGTTGTATGTTGAAGGTAGGTGCACACTAGTCTTCCTCAATGTGTGTTTTGGGTTGATACATCCTTGGAATACGCATATTGGGGCTCTGTTGCTGACCAATGCTCCAATTGCCTACAGTCCATTTTACTTGCTATTGCACTGATTAATGTACTGTAAAAGGGACACGTGCTTTACCTAGGAGCCATGCTGGTTCCTGGATGGGTATGTTTGCAGTGATTGTGCTGTTGACTTGCGCTACACCCTAAGAGTAGATATGCACAAACCATTCAATAGGTTGCCAAAGTCACCAAGGCAACTGTTTCTCTTACAATAGTATCCCCAGAAGGTGCTGCTCCATGTTTTATATATATGTAGTCTTTGCTTGTCTATTTCCAATCTCATAATGACCTTGCAGCCCTTTCAGTGGCGTAATGTGGCGTATAAATTGGGTATGTGTTATGCCTTCAGGAAAGTCTTCAGTAAATAGTCATTAACCTTGTTAGGTGAGGAATGGTCCATAGGGATGGCTCCCAAGCAGCATGTCGGTTCCTGGATGGACTCAGGGTGTCTCCTACAAACATTTCTGATGCTCGGAGGTAGCAGTCTAGTTGGTTGTTTTGCTAAGCTGAGTGAAGCTGTGGGTTCTGGTCTTTCTTCCTTTTCTATCCAGATCACTTGGCAGTCTCGACTGCCATGGATTTACTGTAATTACCACTCGGCTGCCTTCTGCAAGGGTGATCTTGGTGGTGCTATGGGTCCTAAGCTAGTTTCTGGCACACAGATTAGTGATTGCCCTACTCAGCAGCTTTTCTTAGTTCATCCACCTGGGGATCTTTCCCTGTTTGTTTCTGGCTCTGTTGCTGGGCTCTGCAAAGATGCTGCAGCCTGCTAATGCTGTCCTCCCCTTCAGAGTTCCACTGGTCGAGGTGTCCACACCACAGTGCTCAGTCTGTTGCTGGCAAATGAGTACTCTTCACTGGAGTCCAAAGTGGATTTTCAGGGGCAGCTGGGACAGTGGGCTATCATATATGCTTCCTCACTGATGTCCTCACTTAGACTTGCAGAACTTGCAGGCCTCTGCCCTTGGGAGCCGGAACATAACATCTGAACCCAGGCTTTAATATTTGCACTAATCAATGGCTGGGCTGAGGATTGACTTTTGGTAGGTAATAAATGGTCTACTTTGTTTACATGGACAATTAAGCGAACAAGTAACTTTTTATTGCTGGCTAGTAGCTTGCAACTTGTTTTACCACTGTGTATACATTTATTACATCTGAAGAAATGTGGATGTGCAGGGGGAATCATGAAGACCAATATTGACACTTGGGTGCGGAGCCATCTCAATGACTTCTCTGCAGAGGTATTTGCCAGTAGTCACCAAGTTGATCTCTTTAGTTTCGTCATCAGTTTCATCATCAGAAGTGCACTCTGGGGTCTGTAGAGGATCTGGTAAGACTGGAGATGTAGGTTACGCTACAACAGTGGTAACGCATTTTAGGTACTGCAGCGTCTGAAATTAATATTCAATGAGCAGGAGCTAAAATCAGCTCCTGGGTATCAACATCACCCTGTAGGCAGGAGCTACTACTGGTGAACCAGGAGTGAATACAGAGCGCACTGCAAATTTACCTTCCACAGGAGATGTAGTCGGCCTTGGGAGCTGAAAGTATCACCTGGTAGCGTCTGGTTTCAAGCTAACTGGGCTCTTTTAGGCTCGAAGAAGGAGCTAAATTGCTACCAGCAATGTTGAACCCTGCACTGTATTTAGAGTGGCTTCCACCACCTTTTCCTTTTACTCTGCCGGCAGGGAACTTGTTGCAGGCGCTGAAGCCACAATGGAAGTGGTGCTCTGAGGTAGCCTTATAATGCGAGCCATCCTTGGTAAGTAGATCTTACATTGAGGAGGGTGGTCCCAGAATCTGTCTACATTCATTTCTCCTGTGGAGGGATGTGAAATGTGAGACAAGCAAGTCCTCTTCAGTAATGTTCTCTTTTGTGCTCAATTTTGTAAGAGAATCAGGTGGTAAGACCATACGAACTATACTGAAGGTACTGGATGTGCGTTCTCCGCAAAGGCTTTTATGCTCAAAAGATATTGCTGGCACCTAAGGACCTGCATCTCTTCACGTTTGACATCCTATGTCAGCACACTTCACTTCTAAATGGTCCTGTCCATGGACTTTCCTGCTGCCAAGATACAGAGGACTCCCTACATCAATACTGCAGCTTGTCAAGTTTGCCTCGCTCACCTACCTTCTCACTCACTAGATACAGCACACGTAGGAAATCTGGAGGATGTGTAGTACAATGGGCCTCATTACGAGTCAGGCGGAATGGGTTAACGGGTCCGCTAATGGATGAGGACCCGTTATTCCCATTCCGCCTGATTACGAGGTCCCCTCGCAGGACCCGGTAAGGACGCCTGGTAAAACCAGGCGTCGTTACCAGGACCCGCGAGGGGACCAGGGAGCTAACAACGGGCTGGTCGTAATCGGCCCGTTGTTAGCTCCCTGCATTCATTCCCATTGAGCGCTATGGGGGCTCGAATGGGAATGGGGAAGGTCCGGGCCCGGGTTCCCTGAGGGAGGAATTACCGGGCCCTCCTAACTCGGAATGGCCCGGTAATTCCCCATTCAGGGAACCCGGACCCAGAACCTGTTTTGGAGGCACCCATGCCGCCAAAGCTGTAATGTGGCCCAATATTTCCTATAAGAAGAGGAGGCTGCCCTGTGGTAAGGCTGTAGACTAATTTATTTAATTGAAGTTTGGGTACCTGACTCAGGGAAGGAGCTCCCCTTGCAATTTAGGACTCCTGTGGATAACAGCAATGAAGTTCTTGTGCTACAAGTTAAGTTGAAGCTGAATGTGCTCTTGGAGATCTTGCTTAATGCCACTTGTCAAGCTGAATGGAGTCGAGCCTTCGAGAAAAAAGTAATGCGCTGTGTGTGTACACCTGCTGCTATCATGCCTGTGAATAGAGTAAACTCGAGTTGCCTTCTTTTATAAACCTGGAGGCACCAACAAGCTTATGTAACACATCTTCTCATATGTCTGTGAAAGTTGAGATGTTGCCGGTTGCCAGCACGTTTAGTTTCTTTTGTCCAGTCTGCTGTTGCATGAAAAAGAATAAAGCTGGCATTATTAAAACATTAAGTGCTGTGAACTGTAAAATACAAAAGAGAAGAAATATTAATAGCTTCACATCTATGGTTAAGAATGGAGCTTTTCTGTCCTTGGTGCATGAACCATTCGGTATGTAGCCCTCCTGTCTTGCAATCCCAAATTTGAAATCATTCATCTAACTGAATCGTTCCCGAATAAGTAGGAGATGATGAATGCATACACGTGCCAACCCATTGCCAAAACTGCTTATCTCACATACACCACAGAGCTATACCATGACATCCGTTCTACATTATAGTGAATCAGTGATCACTCAACAGTCCTCAGTGCCACAAGTGCACGTAGGTGGCAATGGTGTGCTTTTTAACTCCCACTTAACATAAAAGGTTTTATATAAGAAAGATATACTTGTTGTAAGAAAGGCATTGTATCAATAGCAAACACAATAGATGCAAGTTTCAAAAACCTTTATTTTGTCTTTTAGGAAGGCTGGAAGAATTTCTAATTGGCCCTAACTCTACAATGGAAGTAGTCGCGACCATTACACCAATAACAAACAAGCCCAAGTCAGTCTAGTCAAAATAAAAAGGCCTGTACAATTAAAACCTAACCTTGCCCTCCTTCTTATAAAGGAAAAATAGTGTCTCAAAAGAAATAGGTAACTACTCCCTTCCCCACGTTCAGAAGCACAGGGTTTTGAGAGGAAAAGGATAGGTGGTTGGCACAGTTCTATCAATCTGGCACACTTTGGCTTACTGGTACAATTCAATAGTTCAGGCTTCGACTTCAAGCTTTTGACAGTTCAACAAGTTCTTTAGACTTTGTCTGCCTTGCCACACATGCACAGTTCAACTCTTAACTTGTACTTTGCAACAATTCAACACAGGTTTCCCTCCGCCAGGCTCAAGCCTGTTTCTTTTCAAATTTGACTTTTACTTTTCACAATTCACCATAGGCTTCCCTCCAACCGGCTCAAGTCTGTCTTTCTGTCCCACACTTTAGTAACTTTACTTCTCACAAGGCTTTCCCTGCGCCGGGCTCAAACCCTCTTTTCTCTTTGTGGGGGTTCCCTTCCCGAAGTCATTTCCATTCAACCAATTCAACACAGGCTTCCCTCTGCCATGCTCAAGCCTATTTGTCTTTTTGTGGGGGTTCCCTTCCCCAAAACAGTTCCATACAAGTTTCACTTTACTTTCACTGTCGAAGACCTTCGAAACTGCAAGTATGTTACATAGACCTCTGCATGACCACTTTGACCTCTCTTTAACCAAATTAACAATCTTCATCAGCTCTCAACACCAATGCTTCATGGTACTTGTAGTTCCTTGGGATTTTCCTTCCTTTCATTGGCCCTCTTGGTGTGCTTAAAGTTCATACTTTGCCCTCTTAGCGTATCAAAGTTCATATACTTCGATTTTCTATTCAATCAACTTTCATTCATGATTGCGGTTACTTTCTTGCCTTCGCTTCCCGCTTTATCACAACTTCAAACACTTTACAGAGACTTTCAAATTTGCGATTACGCCTCGCAGGACCACTCTGGTACTTTGTTTATTCTCATCACAGTTCAGTGATTGACTTTTCTATTATACATTTATCAGCACACGAGCAGCCTTTAACTCTTGCTACAGTTTCACTTGCCTTTAACAAAACCGGGCCTTTTTTGCCTTCGATAACTCACCTGTCGTGTTAATTGGGTTTCTCTCTTCATCGCCTTTCATGTAGCAGTCAAGGTCGTTACGAATACCTCCTCTGCTCCTCCCCAACACCGTCGTTCACCCGGGAGGAAGCGGGCCGCCTTGAAGCACTTTAAAGGTAAACCCTTCCATCGGTCTTGCAACGCTTACGGCTTTCTGAAAGTATGGAATTCTCGCCTGGCTCTCTCTCGTTCTCTGCAAATGCCGATCAGCCTTTTGGCCTTCTAACTTCAATAGCCTGGTTTTTATCAGCCCTGGAAGAGCGGCTCCTTCTCGTACCCAGCCTTGCTCATAGTGTGCCTGTGCGTGCCACCTATTATCCTGACAGGGAGTGTTAACAAATGGCAGGTTTGTGTAATTAGTATTACGTGCCTGTCTCTGCCTGATCTCATTAAAGGATAGAGTCATTGCAGGTCATTAGAGATCATCTTCCTAGCCTCATTCCTCATCTTCCTCGGGTCAGTGCTGTAGTCAGTGTGAAGTGGGGAGGAATTATGGGAGTTGTAGTTTCCCATAAAATAGGAAGGGATAGTGGCTAGATGGGTCGTGGGAAAAGGGGGATACCATGTCTCACCATCGGGTGCTTTCCCCCCACTCCACGAGGACCCCCTACCCATGTGATCCTCCCTCGCTTGTTCACCCCCAGGGTCGGGATCCAAAAGTAATGGCCTTTCCCTGGCCACCTGAGTATGGGATCCCCTGGGGACATAGGTTGTGAAAAACCGTCTGGTTTTTCACATTGTCTAACCAGCTCATTAAAAAGGTTTTATTGGAATTTCTTAATATTTTTTTCTGTGTATGGCCGAGCATGTCAATTGACTTGCCAAATTAGCGATGATTGTCAGACTCAAATTGGAAAATGTTTACATCTTTTTATATGGTCTTTTTTTGTGGATACAACAAAATATACCAATTGTTTCATAGTACAACCTGACTATAGTTTATAATGTGGAATTGAATATAGTTTTTATATTCGTTTGACTTTAATAAGTGATCAGAAGAAAATCTCTACGCTCCACCCATAAGAGAAGAATTGATGAAAAGGGGAAAGGAGCAATAGAAGGACCCATGGCCTAAATTATTTTTGCACTTTGCTATCCTTCACATTCATGGGTATACAGTGATCACTTATGTAAGTTGCTTTATCTGCTTTGTGCTCCGTTCTTGGAATTGCTCCTGTTTGTTTTGTAGGACCATGTTACTCATGGGGACTGTATCTTTACCCATACAGTCCCCCATGCCCCCATTTTCTTCTTTTTATGCACTTTTCAGATTTACCCAGTTCTGCTGCCGTAAACACAGCACTTGCCACTTGCTGGCTGCACTACCCCTGTTTATAGCTCCATTATATATTTTATTTGTATGTATTATTTATCTGTTTATCCTCTGCTCTCCACTGTCCACTCTCCCCCTTTCATGCACTTTTCCCCTTTCCCTTTCCCATGCACTTGCACAATCTCAATGTCACTGGGCCTAGTAAGATCGTTGTTTTGTTCTCCCCTGTTTCCACTTCCTTGCCTTGTCGCGCTCTGAAACACTTGTGTACGAGCGTGATACAAATAAAATATCATATATCATATCATATCATAACACAAAGCAGAGTGGTTCTGACTAAAGAAGCAACACCAGAAACAGAAATATAGTTCAACAAGATTTATGGAGTCCTCTAAAGGTGAAATTTAAGAATTTAAATTACAATGGCTCTGAAACTTAGGAATTTTCTGGACCTCTGTAACGGTCTACGGCATGGAATCTCTCTTAAACTTCTGCCTTCCTTGACTGTTTTTTGCGTCGTGGATACGGTAGTAAAGTTCTGCTGCCTAGGTCTCTGACTTGGTGTGCCAATTGCTTGCTTGTTGTCTGTCCAATGATGAATCTCAGCCAGGCTCTCTGAAATGCCCAGAGTAGTAGGTGTACAAAAGGCCACTCTATAAGGTCCAATATTTTTTTTGTTAGGCCTCTTGGCACCTTCCACTTTCAGGGTCCTGGTCCTGAGACCCACCAGCCTACTCTCTTATCAGTGTCTTACCACATGCTCATGGATCTTTCTCCTATTCCCTTCTTTTCTTTCTCTGTTCCTGTGCTTCGCCCACACCTCCTATGCTAACATTCATCCTTCTCCATCCCATTGAGCTGCTCCATCTTAGGCTTCCCACTTTCAGTCTCTGTGTTTGCCTCTCGCCACATTACCACTTCGGCATTCTATGTATTCTATGTAGACCTCTCTCTCCTGATGTTACCTTCCTCCTCCACCTTCTGCCTTTCCTCCACTCCTCTCCAACGCCTAATGTTCCTCCTCCCCTCTCTTCTCCCCCTCCCTCTTTCGAACTCCTTGCTTTACCAAGCTTTGTCTGTTCTTTCCTGAAAGACTGTTGAACAGGTTTCGGCGTGCACCCTCTTTGAGTTCCTACCTCATTTGTTACTTGCTTTAGCTCTACCCTCTTCTGCTCCACAAACTGAAATACCTTTTTTTTAATTTATTGATTTTCCATTAGAAATGTGTATTGAACTCTAACCCCGTTTACAATTGAAATTACATGATTACTAATATGAAGCTTTTTCCTCACTGGCAGTGAGGTATTTTAGTCTTACCTTTCGTTAAAAACATTGGGACTACAGTCCCCCCAAGAGTGCATTTGGGCCTACTGTGTAGTGATACAGTTCTGTTTTTGTCTACCTCAAGATCTGGCCACACTCTTCAATTAACATGAGAGGGATGCACTGCACAAGAGTCAGATTATGTGCGACCTTCCCAAGATCTCCCTGTTTTCAAGTGGCAGACTCTGAGAGAGTCTGTGTGTAGATACTTGTGTCTGTAAATTAAGGCTGCTCTGCCTGTAATTTGGTGCCAAAGTGCTCCCTGATTGACTGTGGCTACTCAGTGGAAGTACGGGGAACCGGCTGTGTCTTTCCTGTCTGATAGTTTTCCTTCATATCTTTCACAGGAAGAAGTGGCATTAGCTGACCAGACTTATTGTACAGTGTCAGTCTGAAAGGGACAATGTCCAATGTTATTTCATTGTGGCAAACCCCTGATTCCTGTCTGTGGGATGGTGAGGGTTGCCAGAATGTACTCCTTGTACTGCCTCTGGGTCCAGTATGCCAGTGTTTGGTGGCCCATATCATCTTGGCAACCCTCAGTAATAAGCTTCAGTAACAGTTGGGGAACTTTATGACAAACTCGTCCCCACTGGCAGTTTAAGTAATCTGTGTTGGTTTGTAATCAGCCCACTTTGTACTACTTTCTACTACCATAGGGTTGGAGCGGGAAGAATCTCCTCATAACCCAGGAATTTGGGTAATGCCTACTTTTAACGAAGGCTATTTCCAGACGGGCAGCTCTGACAGAACTGGACCCTGTCCGGAAATAGCGCATGTGCTTATCTCGCATGACTAGTGAGAGGCAGGAAGAAGTGGCGCCAGATCTGCAAGAGTTAAAGAGGAAGTTGTGATTTGGGGAAGATGGGGCTTAATTTGGGGGAGGAGGCGGGGGGACAGGGGAGTGAGTTTGCGGAATGGGAAAGAGCAGGGCCCATTGGCAGATTGAGAGCAGTGCTAGGGTGTTGAGCGACAAGTTGTGGGTGGGTGGCATAAGGTGGTTAATGGGTGAGGTTCGAAGGTATCCTCCACACACAAGGAAGGTTAGGGGTTCGGTTGCAGGAAAAGTGATTCTCTGCATCGCCAGAGCTGGACCTGGGAAACTGGGTTTCGGCAAAATTGCCCTTCTGGGAATTGGCATAAATCTGGAATTTGTGTACTTGCTGCTTACAAGTGATACGATAGGTGCATGATTCATGGCTAATGTAAGTTTTCTCTCTGGCAAGTATTACTTAAGTCTTGATGGCCGACCTGGTGAACAGACCCCCTAATAAAAATAGCTGGTTGTTCAATTCCATGGTGTACTTGTAATATGAAAACCCAAGACCGAACCTGGAAACATCAATCTGTAAAATAAACCTTTTTTAAATCTGGCATAAAGATGACAAAGTGAACTTTTTCAGTTGACTGAAAACACTGTCTATACGTAGTTTATTTTGTTCTTTTGAACTTGGATCCCTTTAGTTTTGTACTTAAGGTGTCCTGCTAGTGTTTACAAACTCAGGATGAAACTTCTGGAGAATCCTACAAACCTCAGAAGGAATAACATTTCCTTTTTGTTATTTGGCAGTAGAATCTTTTGTCTGATCTGTCACAGATGGCACAAGAATCACTCCAACTTGCTGATGAGATTTAAGGGTTTTTATTAACTTTTTAATGGGCCTTAGCGTTGCCCCTCTCTCTCTTCCCCTTGTTCTGAACCGCCTCCCTACCCCAGGAATTCTTAAATCCCAGGTTAGTGGCTAGAGAATGTTGACCTCTGCTGTCTAAAAGCAGAGTTATACTCATGATGCTTCTGAATAGGCTACCTTAGGGACTTCCCAACTGTCCCTATGCAATCCAAATGTTAGTGTTCTACAGGGACAGGGAATGTTCCCTGCAGACAACCGGTTGTTATCGCTTATGCTCACTTGCTCCTTTCATTTTCCTGTCTTCTTGTTACACTCCTCAATCTCCACCCACCTCGGGTCTCTTACTTCTTCTTGTCTATCCTTCTGATGTCACTCACTCTTTCTAGACCTTACGTCCAGCCTTAGATGATACTCTTCTCTCCACTCTGCACCGCTATGCCCTTCTATTATTACTGCTACCTCTTCCGCACTACTACTACCACTACTCCCCCTTCACACTACTACCGCCCCACCAAACTACTTAGCCCTCCTCTGCAGTAGTACTACTCCCTCCTCCCTGCTACTACTCACTCTCCTTTCCCTCAGTACCATACAAATCACACTCACTACTTACACCACCTATGCTGCACAAATGCGCACAGCCACATAGCAATACTACTTATACTCAATAATCAATACCTCACATCCACACTCAGCCACTCCTTCCTTTCTCCTGCTGGTCTTTTTGCTCTTCCACCTTTGACCCTTCTAACCTCACCTGAATAACTCACACTTCCTGCTTTGTGTGCTTCCACTTTAAAGCCCACCACTTGTGTGGATTGGCTCCTTCCTTGGCCAATCTGGCCGTCTTCCTCACCCAAGATAGTTTGAATGCAGAAAACATTACAAAAATTAGGCTTAGCCCTGTCCAATTTTTGTGCTTGGCTTTGACACAGAACAAGCAGAATGGTGACCCCGGAAGGGCAATGCTAGAATGTGTGTTCCCGGTGATGGATTCCCAGGTAATGTTAATGGGGGGAGTGAGGCTCTTCTCCCCCTTCATTGCCTGCTAGTCCAGGAGAACTGTTAGCCTCTGTTTGTGTTCGCTAGAAGTTCCTGGTGGCACCACACAGCCTTTCAATTTGCTGCATAGTAATGCAGATCTTCCTTGTGTCTCTCTCACGCTCTGTTGCTCGCAGTGCCTGACCGTGCTGGTGTGCCTTGACTCTGCAGCTGGGTTGGTTCTCTGATTGAACAGGGGTGGGTTTCTGATGTGGTTTGGTGCTTGTTGGCCTTTTACGGTGTGGGGCACTGGGTCAGAATTCTCTTTATGTGGTCTCTGCTGGCTTGTCAGGTTTTCCTCTGGAAGCATCTTGTACTGGAGGCATGGTTTGAGTTTATCTGTTCCGGGGTCAGGCTTGGCAGCGTCAATTCCGACAACGCTTCCTCTACCTCCGATCTATCCGAGTTCTGTCTTTGGCCATATAAAGATTCGTAAAAACTAGTGAACACTGTGTTCACTTCGGCTTGTGTCCTATGCATTTCTGCTCTGCCATCTTATATTGCGCGGATCATTTCCTTCTTTTCGCTTTTTTACGACATAGCCATGCCAACAGCCTTCCTAGCTTGTCTCCTTCTGCATGAAGCCTTTCCGTATATTTTGCATGATCAAATTTGCCTAGCCTCTCCCATTGCTCTATACACTGCTGTTTAAGTTCCGTCAGTGTACCCTTCCTGTCTATTCCTGCTATCGGTTTACGTCCTGCATCTGCCATTTGCTGCTGTGTTTCTGAAAGGTCTCTCAGTATAGTTTTTCCTAACCCAACCCATTCGCCCTATCGCTTCTCCCCTCATCACTGTTTTAGTGGCCTCCCATTGTGTACCTACACTATCCACACTGCGCATGTTGTCCTCAAAGTAATTTGCTGTACCATCTGATATTTGGTCTCGGAATACATCGTCAAGCAACGCCTCAGCTCGTAACCTCCACATTGGGATGGGGGCATCTATGGGAAATTCCCTGGCACTCTACAATCAGGGGTCTTAAAGTACTCTTGGTTAAAACTCAGAACGCTCAAATTCTCCTACAGTCTCCCTTCCCGTGAGAAAATAATCTATGCACGTGAATACACTGTGTGGTGCCAAGTAGTGCGAGTATCCCCTTAGTTGCCCATGTTCCGACCTCCAAACATCTTCCAGCGCTAGGTGGTCCATTAGCTTCGCCAGAGTTTTAGCTAGGGGAAGGGGGGGCCGATTCATGTATTTCCAATCTGATCTATCTAGCACAGGGTTTATTGTGTAATAAAAGTCCCCTCCTCCCCCCAGATTCATAGTGCACTGCAGTATGTGGCCAGTCGCTGGGACAGGGAGTTAAAGAAAGCACCCACATTGTGGTAGGATGCGTACGTATTAACTATACATACCTCCCTGCTCTCCACGCAGCCGTACACCAGGACCATTCTCCCTTCCTCATCGCTCCATGTCTCCAAGACTTTTAAAGGAACTAAGGGCGCTACCCAGACCAGCACCCCTCTCGCATATGCAGAATACAGCGAACCCACTAGCGTCCCTCCACATTTCTTTAGGTACTTTGCTTTTCCCTTGTAAGGTGCGTTTCCTGCAGCAGTGCTATGCCCACTCCCTTTCTCTGCAGGTATGTTTGCATCCTCAGCCGTTTGATCTAACTATTTCCTCGCACATTGCAAGTCATTATCTTAACTCTGGTAGCCAAGTGTGCTTACAGTTCCAACCTCCCTTGTCCCACAGGACTCCCTCTCCACACTTTCCACCATATTTGTTCATGTCCCCTCTCCAGAGACCCAGATCAAATGGGAAAAAGAAGGTAACCTCCATCCCTCCCGGTGCATCCCCTTATATTTGTGCCTTGAAGTTGAAACCCCTTTCCCAACCTACAACACAAACTTTTGTGGAACAGTAAAAGATACGCTTCCTCAAAGGACCGGTTTCTCTCCAGAAAACGACAACCCCCAACTCCAGGCGCTGATCCATGCCCCCCTCCCCTCCAGTGCCTGACAGCTTCTATAACGTCCCAACAGTAAATTTAAACTTTGAGCGTTGAATCCCACCCTCTGGCTCAGCCGCTTCTTCTGCACCCGTCTCCCCCCCTCTCAGATAGCGTGCAGCGACTTGATGCCTAAAACACAGCATCTTAAATTACGTCTGTGGCGTGTGGCAATCTCCGCCAGCAGTGGTCACTCAGATGCCTTGGCTGTTCCTATGCCCTGGTTCTGCCTACCCCTGCATTTCGCTTCGAGTATCTCGTGTGCCCCTTCATCCAACCTTGCTGAGAGAAAAGAATCTGGAATTGAAACCAACAAACTTCTCTCGTGCTATCTCGCTATAGGCCTGCGTGGCCGCCGGCAGGGAGCTGCAGTATCCCCTGCATGTCCATCCAGGATTGCGCTTCCCCAGTGCGTGACAAAAGAGCGATCTTCCATTGTGCAATACTTTCAACTTGGCTGGGTAAATCGGCATGTATCGCATGTTTTCTCGGCAAAGACGTTTCTTCATTGGGCCAAATCTTGCTCTGCGCAGTTGAACCAATGCTGTGTAATCAGGGTAGATTGCCAGTTTTGAGGATCCCCTGGTAATAGTGCCCCCCTCTCAAGAGAAGGCAAGGATCCTTTCCTGATCCTTGTAGTTCATGATCCGCGCTATAATCGGTCTCAGGGCAGCGCTCAGCGGGGGTCTTTTCGCCAGTGGCCTGTGGGCTCTTTCAGCGGTGAATCCTTGCGTGAGGGTGCCCGGGCCAACCCACTGCAGGAGCATATTCTCTACATAGGATGTGGGGGCCATGTCCTCTTCCCCTTCCGGAGGCAGAGTATCCTGACATTGTTCCTCCGTGCCCTTTCCTCCGCGTCTTCCACTCATTGTTTAAGGATTTTCACTCGTGCGGGCACATCAGCTACCTCGGTTTGGGGTAGTAGTAATGTTCGCAGTGTAGTCCTGCACTCTTATTTCTGCTGTGCCCAGGCGGTCCTCCAGTGCACGCACATCTTGGCGCAAAAGGCCATTGTCCACCATGACCACTTCGATTTTGTGCTCCAGCATCATCTGCAGAGCTGCTATAGCTGGCAAGATAGGACCTTCTTCCTGCCATGTCACCTGCAGTGTCGTGGCCATGTCTCCTATGCTCGCAGGCTGTTTCACATCGTCATCTCCTTTGCTTGTGTGGGTGTCCATTACAGTTTGTGCCTTTTCTTTGCAGCCCTTTTCAGGCATATGGGGTCTATGTTGTGCCTGGTCGGTGGTGTTGTCACGATTGGCCAGTGCGGTTTGCCCCTGGTCCCAGATGTTCAATAGGGGGCCCCCAAATCTGCCTGACAGTGTAGATGTCTATTGTGCTTGGAGGGGTATCTTCTCGGGCCTCACTGAGGTTCCCAGCACTGTGTGGGCTTTTGCTGTCTCTTGCCCTTTATCACTGCCCTCTGTCAGTCAGCAGACTCCCTTTCAGGTTGCGGGTCTTGGCTTAGGGGGCACCAGGTGGCTCTGTCAATGTGTGCCGCTTGTCAGGCACTCACGCAGCAGTCTCTCCGAGTGTGTTAGCACCCGCAGTATCCCCCTCTGACTTCTATGCAGGGCACGCTTAAGCAGTGTGGTTGCCCAGCTGCCCCAGCTCCTCACCTTTGTGTGTTTTCCTCTTCCTGGTGCTCATTAGGGTCCCACGAGTTTCCTCCTGCGGTAGTTCCTTTACTGTCATCCTCGTGGGCTTGTGTATGTCCTGCACCTGCTTGAGCGGTGCGGGCCCCCCCAGGGTCTTGCAGGACACTAGTGCAGCATACTCTTTGGCACCCCTCTCCAGCTTGCAGGGTCACTGCGTCTTCCTGCGTGGATCTGTGGCTCCCAGACACAAGTACCCACTGGCAGCACCCTCCGGTCTCAGATGGGCGGGGGAGGGGCGTTCCAGCCGTGCACTTGCTCTCAGCAGGGCCTCCTACCCCACAGCGGGCAGTCCAGCCCAAATGCAGGTGTCTTTGTCTCTCCTCATTCAAGACCCGAGTGGCTGCCCCTCCTTCCTGCATTCTGGTTTCGGCATGCTCCAGCTCTGGTCAATTGCTGCAGGACCATCCGGCAGTGCATCAGCTCTTCTCCCTGCTTGCACTGCGTCCCGTCCTCATGTGCTGCGTATGGCTCACCAGGGCCCTGCAGCCGCCATATTGATTTCCACTGTCGGCTTCCCTAGAGGCTCTGTTCTTTTTCGGCTTCCAGAATTACACTGCAGCTGGTGCGCGGTTTGTGTCTACACTGCTTCCGATGCTAGTTTTTCCCAGTTAGGGAGAAAAACAGGACTCTCCTGAAGGCCGACATTACTGAATGACAGATAACCACGGCCACTCTGCAAATATATTGTTACAAATAATAAATGCAAAGAAGAGAGAAAACTCTTCCCCCCAAGCTAGGTTCAAAACAGGCAACCATTCTTCTCACGCCTCCATAATAATTACGGGAGTTGCAGTGTTGCAATTCCCCAGTGAGGAAACGGACACCTCTAAAGGCTTACCAGGGATTCTTCTGACTTGGGCTTCACATGCAGGAAACCATTTCATGCAAGAGTGCTGGATGCAACGGGAGGGTGTCACAGGTTTCCCCCCCTTCTCACCTGTCTGTGTTGTTTATTAGAGTTCTTCGATGGAGTCTTCTTGCGCACAGTGCGGGTCTTGTATAACCCTATGCGTATATCCTCGGGTTCCCACGTGCGTTCAGCGTCCCGATTCCTGGATCGTTCAGAATGTCCAGGAAGTCCTGGAAACAGCGAAGTGTGTACTCGGGAAGCGAGTACACGGAGATCCGGGATGCAAGTGAGGACAAAAAGGGAAGGAATGATGAGGAGGAAGTAATGGGGGGACCAGGAACCAGGAATCAAAGAAGGTAGCAAGAGCGAACTACGGCAGCACACGTCTAGCCACTGCAAGCGGTAGCGTTGAGATGCGCAGGGCCGCAGGGGCATGTCTGCTTTATAGAACGTGATGCGTCCGATGCGGAATCTGCTAAACAGCGTTCCGTGTTTGACGGCCATGTTGGAAGTACTGCTGAGTGCAGGCCCCTATGTGTCAGGGACCAGGAAGTCCAGAAGCGACGCGTCCGATGGTTCATGACAGAGGGAGGACCTCACCCACAGACTCAGCACTAGTTTAATATCCAGAATGGCGATGGACCCTTATCTCCAGACCTGCCTTCAGCAGCTGAAATGACAATAGGAACATGACACTATCACAAGCCACCCCAAACCACAGCTGTGTAAAACTTAACCCTAAACACCCTTCTGGGGGAGAGATCAAACTATAAAAGCCAGCACGATCAGTCTGACTGTGATAGATGTTGGGAGAGGAGCTGGGGACAGGAGTTTGAAGGGGGCTGATCAGTGAAAGTGGCTTTAACCCCATAACTGCCAAAGGACCCCCCCCTCTGTCACCCCCCAAGTGCCAAGCCCTTTTTTGGTGATTTCGGTATATATCGGCATTCAATCCTTTGTAACCTTTTTGTTACATGTGATATCTCGGCCAAATTTGACCCGTTTCCTTCCTACATGTAGGTGGTCATAACGGCACTAAGGAATCCTAGTTTGCTCTATGAGGGTGATAGAAAATAACCAAAAAGGGAGCAAATGTTTTTTTTCTCCAGAAAATGCCAATACAATGATGTACAAAGAAGCCTGTGGTTTGTTCTTTGTAAGAGCTAGGAACAAATGGTTTGCTGTGCTGAATTTCGCCATGTTCCAGGCTTCCAAGAACAAGTTGAGTGGAAAACCAAACAAAACATATTTTTCTAAGGTTACCATCAGTTTTGAGATAGATAGGCGATTTAGCCCTTTTTTTCTAATGGGACATGCGTGGACGGAATGAAAGAGGAGGGTAGGAAAGCTGAATGGGAAGACAGTAAGGCATACAGTTCTGAAAAGTAGACAAAATTCCAAGTTTAGGAAGGGGTGACTTCACAGGTCAGGCAACAACTATGTAGGGAAAATTCCCATAGTTTGGGGAAAAATGACAAATGAAAAAGGTATGTGGTGGACTAGGTTGGACCTGTAAGGCAATGGCTTCTGTGAATATCGAGAAAAGCAATGCCCCGCTACATTCCCCTGACTCATCCAGTAAGGAAATCACACATTTTTCGTAATGTTTGATAAAACAAGCAATACCACAAGCCAAAAACTGAGCCATGGTGCACAGGATATTTATGCTGACGGCCTAAACAGACGTACTTAGCATGTGTAAATAGGGAAAACGAATGTGGTGAGGAATGGCAAGCATACACTTTTTGGAAAGAGCACAGGCAGACCTTTTGAAGGGTAGGTGATTTGTGCAGGTTACAAAAGCGTATAGTGCCTAAAGCAGTGACTAAATGTAGGTCACATTTGAGAAATGAAAGGGTTGTGTAACAAAGTGCAGCAGCAGCAAATGTATGAAAACGTTATGAAAACCAAGAGAAAACAGCAAATGTTCTACCTTCCCGCGTTCCAACAGGTTTCCAGACGAAAACAGTACCTGACATGTGTGGGTGCACCTACTTGGGCGCAAATGGAGAAGGCTAAACCATTGGTAACCCCCAAAGGGTTTGAGGAGACAACCTACAGATTTGGGCCTGGAGTGTCGCAGCCACCAAGGAAAACAGGGAACCCCATGCATTTCTGAAAAGAAGACTCCAATGGGAATCCACAGAGGTCTCACTTGCGCAAATCACCCCTGAATATTACCCACACGCCCGGGCAAAGTGTGAAATTTGGCAAAAAAATCACAATTTTCAGACATTTCCCACCGCCAACGCACAGAAACAAGCCACCAACAACACATGTCCTACCTTCCCGCGTTCCCACAGGTTTCCTGACAAAAATGGTACCTCACATGTGTGGGTGCACCTACCTCGGCGCAAAGGGAAAAGGCGAAACCACTGGTAACTCCAAGTGTTTCGGCAGAGCAGATTTTGCAGGAATTTGCTCTTGTGGACAACCTACAGATTTGGGCCTGGGATGTTGCAGCCACCAAGGAAAACAGGGAAACTCCATGCATTTCTGAAAGGAAGACACCTGTGGGAATCCAGAGGTCTCACTTTATTACCCATAAGCCCCGGCAAAATCCGACATTTAGGAAAAACACAATGTTCAGACATTTCCCACCTGGAAACTACTGAAACATCCCACCAACAACACATGTCCTACCTTCCCACATTCCCACAGGTGTCTGGATGAAAACAGTACCTCACATGTGTGGGTGCACCTACCTGGGTGGAAAAGAATAGGTGTTGAGTGTCCACAAGTCAACGGCAATCCCAGGGAGCCCCGGCAGGGTTCCTGTTTGTTCTCCGAGAGACATTCTGTAATGCTGCCTAGCCAGAGCTCCAGGATGGTCGGGGGTCATGTCCCTCGCCATGGGTGGCTGTCCCTCATGTGGGTTGACCGTCCACAAGTCCTTCGGAGGTTTCAGAGAGCCTCGGCAGGCTCCCCGTCCTTTCCCAGGGAGAAGTTGTAACGCAACCCGGCCAGAGCTCAAGGATGGTCGGGCGTGATGTCCCTATTATTGGGCACCCATCTGCCATTTGGGTCGACCATCCCCAAGCCCAGCCTGCAGCTCTGGCTGCATTACAGCCTTTCCCTCTGGGGAAGAATTGGGACCCTGCTTGAACTGCCAGTGGACTTGGGGATGGTCGACCCACATGGGAGAGACAGCCACCCAAGGCCAGGGACATCACCTCTGAAAAATCCTTGAGCGCTGGCTCGACTGCGTTACAGAATTTTCCTCAGGGAAGAGATGGGGACCCTGTCGGGGCTCCTGCACCCAAGGCCAGGGACATTACCCCCTACTATCATGGAACTCTGTCTGGCCTGCGTTACAGCTTCTCCCTCTGGGAGAGGTCGGGGACCCTGCCGGGGCTCCCTGGGACTGCCGCTGAACTTGGGGATGTTCAACCCACATGAGAGACGAGTGCCCAAGGCCAGGGACATGACCCCCAACAATTCTGGTACACTGGCTGGCCTGCGTTACAGCTTCTCCGCCAGGAAAGGACTGGGAATGTGCCGGGCCTCCCTGGAACCACCGCTGGGCTTGGGGAAGTTCAACCCACATGGGAGTCAGCCGTCCAAGGCCAGGGATATGACCCCCTACTAACATTGCGCTCTGGCTGGGTTACGTTACAGCTTCTCGCTCTGGGAAAGGACGAGGACCCTGCTGAGGCTCCCTGGAGCTGCTGCTGGGCTTGTGGATGGTCAACCCACACTTTACCCCCGACTATCCTGGAGCTCTGGCTGGCCTGCTGTTAGGAAAGATTTCCATGTAATGTGTAATTTTCCCTCCAGTTTTGAACCCCCCAACTTTTTGCTGATGTCTGAACACCGTAGTCGGACTTTACCAGAGGAGCACAGCCTTATGCTGCACTCCTTTGGGCTTTTTCCGCTCACCTTTAATGTGGAAACTGAGATGCCCTTAAAAACAGTCTGTATTGGGAGACTTTGTTTCCCTTAGTCCTTGTCCTTGTTGCAACTTTTCTGCAACATGTAACAAATGTACAATATACCTTAAAGTACAGTGGACTTGGGTCTAGTCTTTTCCAAAGGCCCTAGATACTCTCAAAGGATTTTTTAGGAGATGTGCAGATGTGCCTTGGACAGGGCTGGTGGCAGCTTATCATTTCGCATATTTTTAACCCTTTCTTGCCAGGTAAACCGCGATTACCGCGTTTGGCACGGTTTGGTGGCCTGGCTCCAAAATGGCCAAGCCACAAGGTGCTTTGTCCTGTCCTTTCGCCATCTTGCCCCTTCACCTTCCCCAGGTCAAGCTGACCTGGGTCAGTCCTTATTTGGGCATGCATTTTCCCGCAAAGCGCCAAGCTTTCGTGGGCTTGTGCATGCCTTGTGTGTGCACCCCAGGATGTAGGCTGGAACGTCTGGTTAAAATGCACATCCTGGGTGCCAGAGAGTCTGGAGTGCTGTGAATGCCTGGGACCACCGTGGTCCATGATTGGCCCATGTATGGTATGCCTGTATGTGAGCAGATCTCCCATTGGGTCCTCTTCGTTTTGGCGCAAAGGAGATTCACGATAAGAGAAGGCCCCAAACACCCATACCATATCGATCTCTGGAGATCTCACAGAATGAAGTATATGATCCAAGTATCCTGAAAGTAAGAAGCTGAGTCGAGGAACCGCTGGTGACCCGCTGGAAGGTTTGGCACCCTGAACCCGCTGTCGTCCCGCTGGACCCCTCTGCTACAGATTGTCCTAGAAGGTCTGCGAAGGCACTTCGACCCATTGGAATAGTGGGACCAACTATTCTCGGCACCTTCATCTTAACCTGCAAGTAAGCCTTTTCGGAAGTTTCCCTGGGCCATCCAGTGGACTGACCAGCTTTCGCAGACGTTGTGCTCTGATACCGCCGCCGTTTCGAGGAGGCCCTTGAAACTTGGCACATCGCAAGCTCTGTGTTCATGGCACTCTCACACCGAATTTCGTATACTTGGCGTTCTCAGGTCTGGCGTAAAGTGAGTGTGCGTGGTTGCCGTGTTGCCCAGCCGTGGTGATGAACTTTGCAAGTTCATTGCAGCTGTGGTCCTCTGTGCCGTGAAGCCTGCTACAGTGGAACTGGCCTGATCCATCCACCAGGAGCGGAGAAATCGCCACTATCCCGTAGGGGAATCAACGCTGTAACTTCGTCACTGAAAGCAGCAGAACCATGAGATTGCCGCATTTGAACCTGCAACCGAAGTGGACTCGAATGCTGAAGGTTGGTCCGGAGTGCACCGGTGCTCGGTGAGTAATCACAACCCTAACCGGTGGCCCCTTGCGCATCCATTTGTACGCACGAGTGGCCCTTGAGAGCCCCTCTCCTTTCCACTGCTAGTGCAAACTATTCCCAACTCCTGGAATCGCCTCTGCCCTCAAGTGGAGGTCCTCCTCGAATAGCGGGAACCTATTCTTCATCACCTCGCCAACCTTCCTGAGCTGCTACAGACCCTTGAAGAGACCCCGTTTTGCCCATTTGAACTACCGCGTGCGCTAGCAGTGCAAGTACATTTGAGAACTAGGCTCCATTCTTCTTAGGGATTGGACTGCCTCTTAGTTAGGAGTGTGTTTGATGTAGAAGGGACTAAAGACTAGTTGCACTGCCTGTTTCCTTCCCCTTTTAGGGTGTGGACCCATTTCATGCAGTAACCCTTTAGACCCCATTGGTCTTGTATATATGTATTCAGATAGGATTGTGATGGCTTAAAAGTATTACTGTGATTTGATTTGTGTGTTGAAACTCAAAGGCCTTGAAATAAATGTATTTGTATTTTTAATATATATATATATACGCCTGACTGGGAGTAATTTGTAAGTGTCCTTTGCTCTGTGTGCTCATTGAGGTCTTTCAGTCACCCTCACCCCTTCTAGACCTAGACTTGACTGCCGCCATAGCTACCTTGATTGGTCTGGCTTGTCCAGAAGGTTACCCTGTTCCAAGAAACTAGGCTGGCCTTTTGAACCTCTGCCCACCAGGACAGAGTTCAGAAATCCATCTTAACACCTGCGTTACAGCTTATCCCTCCAGGAAGTGATGGGAACCCTGCCGGTGCTCCCTGCGATTGCCGCTGCACTTGGGGATGGTCAACACACATGGGAGACAGCCGCCCAAGTACGGGGACTTAACCCCCCGACTTTCCTGGAGCTATGGCGGGCCTGCGGTACAGCTTCTCCCTCTGGGAAAAAGATGGGGACCCTGCCAGGGCTCCCTGGAACTACCGCTGTGCTTGGAGACTGCAGACCCACATGGGAGACAGATACCCAAGGCTAGGCATATCACCTCCAACCGTCCTGGAGTTCTGGCTGGGCTGCGTTACAGCTTTTCCCTCCAGGGAGGTATTGGCACACTGCCCTCTCCCCATCCACTTGGGGTGGCGGGGAGAGGGCCACCCCCTTTCCATTTGAAACATCACTGGTGCTTTAGGGTGCCCCCCACCACAAACATGTTCACATTTTTTTTTTCTTTCCCTAGGGGCAGATGGGCACAATTGTGTGCCCATTTGCCCCCAGGGTCGGCAAAACGTGCTGCCCCATGCAGATCTGTGCTCTAATGGCATTGCTGGGGACGGATTAAGCGATCTGCGCCCAGCAATGCTTCAAGGAAGGTGTCTTTGGAAAGGGGAGAGTCTTCCCAACGACACTCCCCTCAATCACAATGGCAGAATAATGCTGGAGATCGACGGAGAAAAAGAAGGAAACTCATCTCCCATTTCACTGCGGCAGCAGTGAAATTTACTTTTTTTCACGTCATCGTGCATTGGGCACCCTGATGTGAAACCTAAGGAAATCCAACCCCCGGGCACATAGTCCGGGGCTGGATTTTAGTTGTGTGCCATCGCTGCTTTGCAGCGATCGCACTAACAGCAGTGGCAAAAAGGACGAGATAGCTCATCCTTGGCACTTAAGGAAGACTGTGGAGGAAGGAATTTGTTGGAGGTGGGAGAGAGGGAGAAGCCCTGGAGGAAGATGTTTAACCTTTCAGGAAAAATGTTGTGAGGAGGACGATATCGGGGGATTGAGACATCAGGTTGATGGAAATGTTTTGGAAATAGGGTTTTATCATCTGGAGAGAGAGAGAAGGGAGATAGATGGGGAGAAAGTTTGCTTTTATGGGAAGAGAGAGATTGGGGTGATCTAGAACATCGAGAGCGGGTGATATTAAGGAAGGGGTGTTATCAGGTGAGATACAACCTGAAGGGGAAGTTATTGGTGGAGGAAGAGTGTTAAAACCTGGAGATTAAGTTAGTGGAGACAGAAGTATTGATTAGACAGGAAGAGATTGGAGGAAACAAGTTGCTGTTTGGAGAGTGAAATTGAAGGGGGAGAATTACCATCTGGAGGAAGTGTCGGTGGAGTAGGGAGGGAGGCTATCCGGTGAAGAGAGGTGTTTGACTATAGGGGGTGATACTACGATCTAGCCTAAGAACAAGGGAGGACAGGCAGGAGCCAAAGCCAGTGAGGAGCATCAGACAGACCAAGTCTCTCAGAGCCAAGAGTGCCCAACCCGGCTTCAAGATAGTACACTGTCCATTTCACCACTGAGAAAATCAAGACACCTGGGCTTTGGGGGACCCTCACCATTGACTATCGAGAAGAGGGTTCAGGAAACCCTTAACCCACAATGCCAGTGCAAGGAGCGGGATGCCTCTGCCAAACATTTGGACTAGAGCCTTCAAGCCACCGTACCGAGAAACATTTTGTTTTGTTTGCGTTTTTTGTTATTTTTGTGTTCTAATTTTCCAGTGCTGGTACGTTGGTTGTTTTTTAGTTTGGGTTTTTACGTTCAACACTACGCTTCAGTTATTTGTTGCCCTTCAGTGTGGACTGAGGGATACCCAATAGATCTGGAAATACACCTCCCTCTCTCTCTCTCTCTCTCTCTCTCTCTCTCTCTCTCTCTCTCTCTCTCTCTCTCTCTCTCTCTCTCTCTCTCTCTCTCTCTCTCTCTCTCTCTCTCTCTCTTTCTCTCTCTCTCACACACACACACACAGACATACACCCTACCTGAAACAATTTGCACTTTATTTAAAAATAAATAAAGCACATTAGCATCTACAACTTGTCATGTGTTCCCACTTGGCTCACTCTGTGACAAATGGTGTTATATGTGGGAGTGAGTTCCGCTGCTTCAGACAGCCGGCACATGCCTGCCAAACACAAGACAGTGGACTGCTCCCTTCCCAAATCCATGGGGGCCAAGTCTGTGATTTCCTCAGGTCAGGGTGTACAGAACCATACCTGTTGGCAAAGAGCCCAACATTTCTTACTATTGGAAAGATGATTTGTCTTCCAAGATTGATATCAGCTGTGGGCCGCTCATAAATGGAACAACGGGAAGTGGTAGCCTAACCGAAATGGCCATTGTGAGAACATTGGCTGGAACTCTGAGAAATGTACTGGCCCACCAAGAATCCTGCTGTTTTCATGACCCTCTCAGCGTAAGCAAGATAAGCTATGGAACACTTCCACAAGAGAGAAGGAGTTGGAAATCACATGCAAGCAATGGAAGAGGAATGTATAAACCAAATTAACAAAGATTGAGGAGCACTTGGCTTGAGAGGTAGAGGAGGTGACCTGATTCTCAAAGCCAGAAATGGTCCAACTAGGCAGAGCACATGGTCTGCTCGGTCAACCCATACAACTCACGGGCAGAGATGCACATCAGAAAACTGGCTTCTGGACAAAAGTGCGTAATTAAGTATCAATCACAAAAAGTAATAACACAGTCACACATATTTATTAGATACAAGACGGTATATAATTACTTCATGTTATGAGCAACATTAAAAATCATAATTTTTATTATGCTCAATTCTAAAAGAAAAGCTCTACATGTTTCGAGATTCCAATCTCTTCTTCAGGAGCACTCACTTGAATCTGTCAATAGTACACAAACACAATATCTAAGATGGATATTACACATTGTTAAAGATAGCGTCCCTAGGGCGCTGAGTACCTGAACTTCCGGTAGTTGACCGTGGTGAGGTCGCCAGGCTGTCCGATAGATGACTGCAGAAGGTGCAACGCGAGAAACCAGTGCAGCCCTCTCCCTGATATCAACAGGGCTAGGGGTGGACCAGCTCCCAACGCCACAAGCGTGCGCCTCCCTGATTCTTGTGGCGCCGGGGCAGTCTGGAGGGCCGATGCTTGCGGACAGTATGCCGGAATCCGTTTCTGAGAGGTCCCCAGAAATAGGCTGAAGATAAATGTCCACAAAAAGGTAGCAAGATTCCAGGAAACGGCTGGGGACCAATAGTAGAGCAGTGTAGGTAGTCCAAGGCAGTGCAAGGCACAAGGATGGCAGCAGGCAAGTTGGCTGGTCAGAGGAGAGTAGTCCGAGGCAGGGGCTGCAGGGCTCAGGGAAGACAGCAAGCAAGCAGGCTGATCAGGAAGGATTAGTCCATGGCAAAAGGGGCTGCAGCAGGCAAGGCAGAAGAGAAGCAAGGCTGGGAGGGAAGGAGAAGAGCAAGGCAGTCCAAGGGAACCCAGGGAAGAAAGGACCAAACCTAGGACACAGGAGGGGACAGGAGGAACAGGAATCCAACAAGGAGGAATTAGGGCGCAGCGGAAGGCTGCAGGAGCGAAAAGCACGATCTGGAAACAAACCGCAATGAGATGCGGTGAGTTTCAAGATTCTATCCCTTAAATAGGGCGGACAGCACCCGGGAGGCTTGGAACGCAAGCCGTGCTGTTCCCGAGTGCTGCCGTGCCCAGAGCGAGGCTTGGGAAGCAAGCTTGTGGCTTCCCGAGCGTTCCGTGGACTGCGCATGCGCGAAGAACGAAACGCGGCCTTCCGCGCATGCGCAGATCCCGAGACACAGAAACCCCGGAAGCGCCGAGTGCCGCATAAGACCGCGGTCCCCCCAGCCGGTATCGAGGATAGCAGCGCCAGGATGGGGCGCGCCGTGACCCATAGGTGTGTCCCCTATGACAGGTAAGTGGCGATGTGGTAACACACATGTTAAAAAAGCCCAATTATATTCCAATTAAGGAGAATTAAATACAGGAGATTTCAATGAATCGTATGGTGTGCATATTTACAAAAAAAAATGCATAGCCATTGTTCCAAAGCCATTACACAATTTACATGTCAAAATATATTAAAGTTACAACTGCCTTGTGGAGTTAATAGAAGTTTGTAGGGTTCTGTGTTCTCTTAGAATGACTCTGACATCAAGATTTGGTTGAGTAACTTCTTTAATCAGTTTCCAAGAATAGCATCCAGTTTCTAGAGTCATTATTCATCAGATGGTAACGTCCAGATCTCATAGACAAGCACCAGCATCCTCTCTCTCAGGCTACATCTCTCAACTGCCTCCAAGAGAACACCAGTCATACATAAACATTCTAACCAGAAACATTCCATTGTCAATCACAACACTCACTCCAGGTTCCATTAGGATGCAGGAGAAGACCAGATCCTTACATATCTCCCCTCCTTAGAGATATAAAAAAAAAGACACAACCAGTTAACTCAAACATAACAGTTATATACGGCACACACACTCAAACACCCACAAGTTTTATGCACCTACGTCATCTCTCCAAACTAAGACATTCTGCTAACAACTTCCTATATTCCCTGAATGTTCACACCGCCATGTGACACAATACAACCAATGTCCCTTCCCCTTTCTACTAAGTGAAGAAGAGGCATCCAACTACTAAAAACCATTACTACACTTTTCACACATAGAGGCACCCATACCTCTCATCCAAATCTTAACTCCAATATTCCATAATAGCACACACACAGACAACTCCCTCACACCCTTCATCGCAAACCGGTATGTGCCTCAACACACACCGCCTCCAACTAGGCAGAGTATCCCCCCCTCTTCCAACTGGCCACCCGACCAGCAAACACAGTTTCAGCAAATCTCCAAATCCAAACTTTATTGGCAGTGCTGAATCTGTAGGTCAGCTCTTCTCATTTGTAAGGGCAATTTGTCTCCTTCGATTTGCTGGTATCCTTAACTCCTGTTCAATAACTGTCAGCATGCCCTTCACTGCCACAGTCTTTCCCTCTATCGCAGTGATAATTGTTTTATTATTGCCTTTTACGGCCGTCGCGCAAAATATGGCCCACAATCCAGCAAGTGCCCCTGCACAACGTCGGACCACGTTGTAAGGTCCTTTACTTAGATTCTTACTTCTTTGGCTTCCGCAGTAACCATCATCCCGGACGGCAGACTTTCCTTGCCATGCAGATGCTCTGATTCTCCTTTGACGATCCATAATTCTACCGCATCGCCAACACCTCGAACATATGGTGTGATGGCACCATTACAGCTGGGCAACCAGAGGAAGGATCTCCGCCCCTCCAACGGTTGCTGCTACAAACATGGCGGTTGCCTACAGAGCTCACTCTCCAACGCTGCGCCTATACTCAGCACGTTTATTCTGTGTAATCTCTACTCAGGAACGGAACCCCTCCGCTCATCACCTTCGCTCTCAACTTTCTCCGCTTTGCTTCACAGCTGCCTCCTTAATTCCACCACATAATAACAGACCAACTTTGCTAGGGTATGACCTGTCTCTGTAGGAGCGTCCTACACTTCTCATTCACTACAATCCCTAAAGTTGTAATGTTTATTACTGATGCTCATCATATGACACATAGCCCTTCCTGGAAACGCTTCCAAGCCTTGCAACAAGTCTCCAATGGGCTCTAACTCTCTTATTGTGTCGCCTCAAATAGGCTCCAAGCCTCTTTTTGATCACAGTTATGGGCTCCAAGTCCCTCCAACAGTGCTATGGGCTCCAAGCCCCCAAGTGTATTCACGGGCTGCAAGTCTCTTAGGTGCAGGTACGGGCTTCAAAACCCTCTCAAATGCTGGAATGGCCCTGAGGACCCTCCTCTGCTCCAGGTGCTTTGTACCTTAGCCCAAACTCCTTCAACCAACTTCCCTGTCACTTCTAGGTGCAGCTTAGGTTCACAACCTCTTCTGATGCTGCTGCCCTGGGCCCCAAGCCCCCAGCTGCACAGCATGGCTTCCTCTTAATCCAGGCGTAACTTAGACTCCAGGCCTCTTCAATTGCTACTGCCCTGGGCTCCAAGCCCTCCATGCCGCAGCTTGGTTTCCCAACCCCTTAAAACAGTCTCTGGGCCCTCAGCCCTGCCAAAGTTTCTTGACTTCCTCTGTGCTTGACCTGTCTAACTGTTGACAGGCCAGCTGGCCCCTGGTGCAGCTCCTTACTTCCTGCACCTGTGCCCTTTGCGCTGGGCCCTTCTGCGCCTACAGCATTAAGCGCTCGCCCTACCTGAGAGAGGAGGTCTTCCTTGGTTTGGGGGGGGGGCGTGCTTGTCTCTTCTTCTGTGCTGTCCCCCCAGCACAGCCAGCATCTTTGTCGCCAATGTAGGATTCTGTGTTCTTTGGTAGAATTACTCTGACATCAAGATGTGGATGAGTAACTTCTTTAATCAGTTTCCAAGAATAACATCCAGTTTTTAGAGTCATTATTCATCAGATGGTAAAGTCCAGATCTCATAGACAAGCACCGGCATCCTCTCTCTCAGGTTACATCCCTCAACGTCCCCCAAGAGAACACCAGTCACACATAAACATTCTAACCAGTAACATTCCATTATCAATCGCAACACTCATTCCAGGTTCCATTAGGATGCAGGAGAAGACCAGATCCTTACAAAGGTCTTCCAAGGTACCCATAAATAGAGTACATCTGGAGGTTAAAGTTAACAATTCTTACCACAAGGACCAATTGAAAAGCAGATGAAGTAATATAACAAAAAGAATGAAAAAAATAGATGTATAAAGAAAAGTTGTTGAGTTAAGTATTACCAGACATCAGAGTATTTGCTGACCAAGGGGTGATCGATGACTGGAAAGGTTTAGAGAGGGATAGTCTAATGCCTGAGTATTTCAAAAGGGCTGCTATATCTGAACTGCAAAAAATCTAATTTTAATGAAGTAAGGTTTGAATATCTTACCTAGACGGAGAAGAGTAGACAGACGAACCCCAGTCAGAAGCATTGTAAAAGGAATAGCAAAGCTTGCTACAGGGTGGTTTTGCATTAAAGAATCTTCTACCAACGTGTGAAGCATAGTGATGTCATTGCATACAACGTTCTGTAGGGAATTATAAAAAAAAGAAATAACGGCACACGAAGTCCGTATAGTAGAACAAGAATTATTTGAATTTATAAATGAGATAGAAAAGAAATACAATGAATTAAAAAAAAAAAGATGTTTCAGTAAAAAAGTATTGTTAGACTAAATAGATATACATTAGAAGTTGTCCTAGAACTAAATAACAATTTCTCTAGCATGGGGTCTGGCATGGATTCACATGCTCATGAATATTCCCCGTCATCAGGCTGGGAATCCTCTGTAAAAGAAAAAAAAGTCACTTTCACTTATACACTCTGCCTCTCCCCTAAACCAATCACTGTCCTCTGTTTCATACTGCCCCCATCCAATGACAGTCCTCTCCCTAAACCCCCCCTCTGGCATCCATCTTCAGATTTTTACTGCACGTTTCAGTGTTGCCAGTTCTCGGGTTTGTTCTGTGAGCTACTTCTATGTTTTTTCATAGAAAAAGGTTCTATTTTTGTTCCGATAGAGCCTGTGTGCTCTTCTCTCCATCTGCCGACAGCAGGGATCTGTTGTCAGTGAATTACAGTGCCTCTCAAGGGTGAAAATCGTTGCAGTTTCCAAGACCCTATCAGGCCTACTTCGCGTTCTCTGACCATGATGGAGGAGAAGGAAGGAAGATCCCTCTCCAAGCCCTGCACCAACTGCGGGCTATGGAACGTGCTTGTGGAGGACAAGCACTTGCAATGCCTCTGTCTTCATCCGGACCATAAGGAAGGAGAGTGCGAGATCTGCCTTGGCTTCTCCAAGAAGATGATGAAGAACAGGCACAGTAGACTGGCGGCGTGGCTGAACGGCAAGGCCTCGGCCCCGTGCTCCAGGCAGGGTCATGCCTCACCCAGGACGGGCCGGCCCGAGGAGCAGGCTTCTAAGTCCTTTTGAGGGTGCCTCACCCGTGGGGGCCCAAGACCAGGCCAAGCACTGCAAGTCCGGTTCCACCGGGGTTGCCATGGAAGCAGATTCTGCGATGGAAAGGGCGCGATTGACATCACCATCCGCCTCAATTGGCAGCCAACAATCAAGCTCCTCTTTGAAGAGAAAATCGTCAAACCCGGCTAAGCTGCGGGAGAAGCCAGAGGAGCCAGGGATGGAGGAGAAGACAGACTGGCCAAGAAAGCCCTGTCGGCTCAGGAGAACTCTTCGACGATAGAGCTTGTGGCAGCTGCTCTCACCAAGGCAAAAGGGTCTGGCCCCGTAAAGGTAGCCCCCACAACACAGAAAGTGTCCCTGCCTCTGAGGCGAGAAATGGCTGCAGTGACTTTGGCGAAGTCTGCTGGCACGCCGGAGAAGAGGATGCTGTCTCTGAACCCAGCTCCGACCCCTAAGGGGGGGGGGGCAAAGAGGCCCCCGGCCCAACATCAGGCCGTATCTCAGGCCATGGAAGTTTTGTCCAGACCTGGAGTCCTTACACACAGTCCACAAGGACTTGGAGAAGGAGGAGGACGATGACCGCGGTGCAGGGTTTAGTGTTCCGATCACGCATGCTCAGCTGAGGGATGTATCTCTGGACATCCTGTCGACCCACCACACTTTGGTGCCGGAGGTCCAGAAGAGGATGCCGCAGGGCCCGGTACCTATGGCCCTCCAGGCCTTGATCATCCTCTGGCAAAGAAGAGGAGGTGTCATCTGACGTGCCCGTTTCAGGCCCCACATCCGTGTTGGGCACCCTCTCCCACAGTGGACTGGTTACGGGGACAGATACAGCCACGGCAACAATGGATAATGACAACGATATCGTCCCAGCGGGCAGCCGGTTCTCCACAGCCGAGGGTGTCCCCACTGGACGAGGTGGAGTCGTTCCATTATATGGTCACCCGAGCCGCTGGGCTTTTCCAGCTTGTGCCCGAGGAAAACAAGGAGGGTTTCCTGTACCAGAGGCGCAAGGCCAAGATGAGGACGATCATGGCGGTGCTTCTTCTGGACGATGTGTGGGAGGAGGGCTTGGTCCTCTTGAGGAACCCTTGCAAGACTACGGCCAAACAGGGTAGGCTGGAGAAGAAGTACCGGGTGCCGGAATCCACACCCAAGTGCCTGAGGTCGCAACCGTCGCCGGATTTGGTGGTTTCGGCGGCTGCGAACAAACAGTCAGAAAACCTGTCCTCATCGTCTTCAGTCCCTCCGGATAGCGAGGGGAAGAAGTTGGACACTATGGGAAGGAAGCTCATTTACACTGCTTACTCCGCAGCATCCACCATCAAGGCGGCCAACGCACTGGCGATCAGTTACGACAGGGAGCTGTGGTAAAAGCTGGGCCTGATTCTGGTGTTCCTAACCGACAAGAGGATTGGGTGATCACCCTCTTCCAGGAAGGAGAGGTAGCATCGGATCACGCCATCACGTGGCGTTGGACATGGCCGACATGGGGTTCCGGCAGATGGGGAACGGTATCTGCCTTCGTCGTCAAGGCTGGTTGAAGGCCACACATTTCTGCCAGCAGGTCCAGGCGAGGGTACTGGACATGCCTTTCGACAGAGATAACCTTTTTGGGAAAGTTGTCGACGAGTCCCTACAGGCCATAAAGGCGGATACGGAGGCGGCCCATTCCCTGGATACGCTCCAGCAGCACTGCTCTTCCTTTCGTTCCTCGAGAGGATAGTCGAGCAGGTCATCAAAAGGTTTTTACTTGTCGTACCGTCAGCCTTCCAGTACCACGACTCAGGAAGCCTATAGAGGCCATTCTCAGGCAAATGGTGGAGGAAGTCAGTGCCGCCAACTCCCACAAGGCAGGACGCCGGCACTGAAGCGTGCCTAAACCCACCAGGACGTTGCGCCCCCACCCGTGCACCCCGGTGGGAGGCCGGCTGATTGGATTCGTCAGCGAGTGGGAAAAGGTACCCAATGACAGATGGGTGCTGGATGCTCTCGCCCAATGACATACCCTGGGGTTTCAGCACAGGTGTCCACGGATCCCTCCGGTGGCTCGGAAGGAGCAGCACATCCCTCAGCTCTTGGAGGAGGTGCGGGCCATGCTGCGAAAAGGGACTGTAGAGCTAGTTCCCCAACGACTCGGGGCTCCAGAGTCTATTCCAGATACTTTTAGCCAAAAAGACAACCGGGGGCTAAAGGCCCATTCCAGACCAACAACGTCTGAACAAGTACCTCAAGCCCCAGAAGTTCAGGATGGAAATGTTGCTGCATGTCCTCGACCAACTGGGAAAAGGAGACTTCTTGACTTTGCTGGACCTGGAGGACGCATACTTCCACGTCCCCATTCACAAGAAACATTGAAAGTTTCTACGCTTCACTGTGCAAGGACGACACTACCAGTTCAAGGCCGTTCCTGCTCCCGGGAGTTAGACACACAGAGGCGACCATCCAGCTGCTGATGGATCTGGGATTCTCCATCAATTATCCGCAGTCCTGCTTGACACCATCGCAGAATTTGCTGTTTCTAGGAGCCAGACTCAACACAGTCTCCTGCCTGGCATCGCCCTCTGAGGAGAGAGTAGCAGCCATTCAGGGGAAAGTGCAACGATTGTTGTCAATGAAGACTGCCACATTGCGGGCCATCAAGTCGCTGCTCGGCATGATGTCGTCTTGCAACTACCTTATCCAGCTCTGCAGGTTATGGATGGGACCTCTTCAGGAGTTCCTTGACGCTCGGTGGACACATGTGTCCGGAAGCTTTACGGTCAAGATCCCGCTCAACGTGGCGTTCCGTCGGGCGATAGGGTGGCGGGGCATTCACACCAACATCACCCAAGGCACAGGGTTTTGAAACCACCCACACCAGGAAACTGTCACCGTGGACGCCTCCCTGGAAGACTGGGGAGCCCACACCGGACGTCTGCATGCCAGAGGACTGTGGCTGCCGGAGCAGAAGGATCCCTGTATAAATATCATGTAGCAATCGGTAGTGTTCTGGGTCCTCAAGTCATTCCTTCCGTCTCTGAAGGGCAAGGTGGTGAGGATCTTCATGGACAACACCAACACAATGTTCTACATCAGGAAGCATGGGGGCACTTGGTTCCCTGCACTCTCCAAAGAGGCGCAGGACTTGTGGCACTGGGCCGTTGGACAGGAGATGTTCCTCTTCACCTGCCGGGAGTCAAGAACACCATCACAGACTCAATCAGCAGGGACTTGCGCCCCTGTCACGAGTGGGAACTTCAGCAGGACCAGGTAGACTGCATCTTTGTCAAGTGGGATGCATTTTCCTTCCCATGAGAAGGCCTGTTTCTGTACGCCTTTCGTCCAATGACTCTCCTGCTACGAGTCATTAATGCACTCAGACGGTGCCAATGCATGATGATATTTATCGCTCCGTCTTGGCCAAGGCAGATTTGGTACCCGGACCTTCTCTGCCTGTCAACGTCACCGCCGGTCAAGCTGCCGGTGGTTCCGGATCTTCTCACCAGCGAAGGAGGCGCAATACTACACCACAACCCAGGTTTGCTGAACCTGAGGGCTTTGCTCCTCCAGCCCTAGTGTTTGGAGGATATGAGTTGCCGGCAAACTGTAGGGAGGTCCTTGCCAAGGCCAGAGCATCGTCGACTTTGAAGTACTACTATCACAAAATTATAAGTTACTCACTATAGTGACTGACGTACTCTTAGTCCATAGTCCCCTTTCCTCCATACTGGATGGGCATCCCTTCCAAGGGATGGGAGACGGAACCTTTTTCATCAGAAACAACCTTCTTCCCCTTTAAATTTAGAGGCGCGCAGGGTGCGGGCCAGGGAGCATGCCCTGACTCTGCCCCCTGGCGCCACACCTCAGTCCCCATTGACGCATCGACAATAGATTTAACATTGCCTAATGACACCAGTATTATTAGGGGGAGGTTGGTGGGACGCATTGAGGAAAGGTGACTATGGACTAAGAGTGCGTTAGTCACTACAGTCAGTAACTTATAATTACTCTTACATCCCATCCCCTTTCCTCCATTCTGTATGGGCGATTACAACTGATTGTAGCCCCAGGGTGGAGAGGAGACCCTCCTTAAGCAAATAGGTTCCTGAGATCCGCATCAGATCTAGAGCCGGCATCCAAACAGTAATGCTTGCAGAAAGCGAAGGGAGAGGCCCAAGTGGCCACCCTGCTTATGACATGCCAAGGGACATGGTGCTGGAATGCGATGGCTGTTGCCTTGGCCCTGACTGCGTGGGCATGCATGTTAGCCGGGAGCGGCTTATGCTGACCATCATACGCTTCCCTGATGGCAGAGACCATCCAATGGGATATGGAAGCCTTAGAGGCCTGATATCCTGGTCTTGAGCCTCCAAAGTGACAAACACAGCGTTTGATTTGCAGAAGCCTTTGGTCCTGTCCAAGTAGAATTTCAGGGTACGCCTGACATCCAGGCAGTACAGCACTCTCTGCGCTTCGGCCTTGGGATCGGGAAAAAATGTAGGAAATACAATTTCCTCGTTCAGATGGAAAGCAGACGGAACCTTGGCCAGAAATGTCGGGTGTGTCCGCAGGACTACTTTGTCCTTGTGAAAGGTAGTATATGGTTCCGAGGCGACCAGCGCCTGGATTTCGCTGACTCTAGGAGCCGAGGTGAGGCCGACTAGTAAGGCCGTCTTGATGGTGACCAGCCTTATGTCCACGGACGCCATTGGCTCAAACGGTTTGTGCGCCAGAGCGCCCAAGACTACGTTAAGGTCCCACACTGGGTGCGGTCTCTTGATGGGCAGCCTTGCGAATCCCGTCAGGTGTCTCTTGATGATAGGATTGCGGGAGAAGATGCCTTCCTCCGAGTTTCTGTAAGCCCCGATGGCTGCAAGGTATGTGCGGCAAGAGATCCACCTGGGGGTGACCCCACCTGTTGAAGATCTCCTGAATAACAAAGCCGTTTAGCTGCCACTCGTAATTGTCCGCTCCCAGCCTGCCGAGCCTGTTCTCTTCCAGGTTGGTTTCCCCCGGGAGGTGGATTGCCGTGAGATAAATGTCGTTTTCCAGGGCCCACTCCCACATGTTGATCGTCTGTTGATCGTCTGTCTGCACAGAAAAGGGGACCTGGTGCCTCCCTGCTTGTTGATGTAGTACAAGCTGATCGAGTTGTCCATCTGGATGAGGACAGCCTTGCCCCTGAGAAGTGGTAGCAATGCCTTGCAGCTTTAGCCAATTGATGTGGTATTCCTGCTCCTGAGGAGTCCAGGTACTGTGGAAAGAGAGAGCGTCCAGGGTGGCTCCCCAGCCCTCGAGAGAGGAATTTGTGGTGACGTGGTCTGTGGATTAGGCGGCCGAAAGGCCTTGCCCATCCGTAGGTTGCAGTCTCTGGACCACCAAGTTAGGTCCGGGTGGAGAGATAGAGGAACTTTGATCATCTTGTATTGAGAGCCCCACTTCTGGTTCCATGAGGCCGCGAAGTGCAGTTAAATCCTCCTCATCCTTAGGCTTGTGTGCGAAACGGCTAATAGGACCGCTGCCATTAGTCCCAGGAGATGTTGGTACCACCATGCCGAGGTCACTTCTCTGTTGAGGAAGTGGGCGGTGGCCCACTTGATAGCCAAGATTTTGTCCTCCGAAGGAAATACCTTCTGGGAGCATGTGTCCCAGATGAGGCCCAGAAATGTCAGAGCCTTCGTGGGTTGCTGCGGTGACTTCTTGAGATTGAGCGAGAAGCCCAGATCGTGCAGTGTGCGCATAAGGGCATGGGAAGAGTGCTGAACCACTTCCAGAGATGTAGCCCTGACGAGCCAGTCATCGAGGTGTGGGTAGATGTGGAGGCCACCACATTCATGAGTCTGGTATAGACACTGGGGGACAAGGAAGGACCTTGTATTGAAAATGGTAGCCCATGATCCTGAACCGTAGGAAAGAACAATGGGGCTGCCAAATCGGGACGTGTAGGTACGCGTCCTTCAGATCCATGGAGCACATCCAGTCTCCCCTGTCAATGTCTCTGCTATGAAAGCTGGTGTAAACATCTTTACATTTTTGCAGGGGTAAGGAGAGGTTGAGGGTGGAAAGGTCCAGCACAACTCTCAGGCCCGCCTGGTTCTTCTTCTGAATGGCGAAAATCCTGGAGTAAAAGCCAAAGCCTTGCTGGGAGACTAGGACTTCCTCCACTGCCTGGCTCTCTACGAGCGACTGGATCTCCACCAAAAGAGTTGCTGTCCCAACCTGTGGGAGTGTAGGGGAAGGAGGCAGGAGAGGCTGGCATAGGAAGGTGGTACACCGTGGATACTACGGAGAGAGGATCCAGGGGTCCATGACATTCTGGTGCCAGAAATGTGCATGGAGAGCAATCCTGTCCCCCCACCGGAGACACGTTGTCCCGAAGGGGTGTGTCATGCCTTCTTTCCCTCAGAAGCTGTCCACCTCCCCTCCCCTTTTGTTGCTTGCGCCGGCTCTGAGACGGCGAGCGGTCCGCCTGCCTGGATCTACGTTCCCTGAAGCCTCAGAACCCTCTGTACGTACGACCCCTTTCAGAGCACTGCTGAGATTGGGTGTACGCTTGGGGCTTGGTCTTTGTAAGGATGGATAAAGACTTGGCCGTTTGTGTTGTTTTTTTCTTTTTGTCCAGCTCCTTGTCTGTGGAGGAGTGGAACAGGTCCTCCCCCACCCCCCCACCCACTCGAGCGGCAGATCTAGTATACGTTCCTGGACATCCAGGTTAAATGTTGTTGCCCGGAGCCAGGCCGTCCTTCTCATTTCCGTGGCAATGCAGATGGCACGGGCAGAGGTGTCAATATGGCCCACTGTGGATTCCATGAGATTGTGCGCAACCAACTTTGCCTCTGCTAGCCCCGCCTTAAAATGTGATTGGCTCTGGGTGGGAGTTTCGGAAGGAAGTCTGCAATTTCCCACCATAATCTTTGGTTGGTGGCATCTGCGTTGGCCTGACAAAGATGCAAGGAAGCGTTGGAATAGCGTCTCTTGCCGTACGCCTCCAAGACCTCTCCTCCGTGCCTAGCAGTGCAGCAGAAGAGGAGGCTGAGGACGACTGACGCATGGAGTATAGTGATGCTGCAGCTATCACAGAGGAGTGCGGCTGAGGATGGGCCGAGAGCAAGAGTATATCCCCCTTCATCTGCCTGTACTTGGCGTCCAGGCTTTGATTGACCGGCTGGGCCGAGTGGGGTTAAAGCCAGCCCTTCTTGGCCTGAGAGACATCAGTCTGCATAGGAATCCCCGATTTGGCAGAGGGGCATTGTGTGAGGACTTCAGCCAGAACCCCATCTGCCGGCTGCTTGACCTCGGGTTGGGGTAGTCCCAGATACTCTGCCAAACCAGCAAGATGTTCGTGGAAGGCCCTGGCTGAGGATGTCATGTCCGGATCTTTCTCCTTATCCGTATCCTGCGGATCTGGGAGATCCTGTGGAGGAGGAGGAGGAGGAGGAGGAGGAGTAGTTGGCGCCAGAGGCTGGGGTACAGGGACTGTGGCCGGAGGCTGAGGAGGCAGCAGAGGTTGAGGAGTCGGCTGGGGAGCCGGAGGAGGCGGCTGAGCCAGGGCCAGGGGCGCAGACGGAGGTGTCTGTGGTGCCGCTAGCATGGCGGGAATAACTTCCCTGATGGCGTCTTTAAGGATAACGCCCATCCGAGGTAACTTCATGAGGGCAAGGAACCTCTCGAAGATAACCTCCTCGCTGACTGAAGCGGTGGCAGGGGGTGCTGACATGGTAGCGGGAGGCAGCTGTGGCTGCTGCATACCTTGTCCATATGGACGCAAAGGAAAGCTGCCCTACGCATAAGAAGGATAGGCTCTAGGCCATGTACCTGGTTGAAGCCAGTCCCACCTTGACACTCGTTCTTTGCCGAATTCCTGGAATGGCGTCAGACGGGTGGCTCTTTCTGGCGTGGCAGTCATTTTGTCAGGCTGCCTGCCACATGCCTGCAACGTGTTTCTTGGCCCACTGGACCCAGCCTCCTTCAAGACTCTTGCGTGTTGATCACGAGGCCTACACTGCTCCTCGGGAATCGGTCCGGTAGGTGTCACACCCTCGACCCTGGGCTCGGTAGAGCTGCGTTTAGGCACCCCCTCGGATGTATTGCCGGTATTAGGGCGTAGCGCCTCGGCCTTTGTGCCGGTATAAGGTCAGAGCCCCTCAGGTGAAGATCCGGTAAAAGAACCTTTCAGTCACTCAACACTGACACCGGGAGGATCCACTGATCCCTCGGTCCGGGGGCCGGTAGCTGTAGCAACCTCGGTGCATGTGCTCCATCAAGGCACCTAACTTCTTTTACTGAATGTTTGTTGAATCACTTGTGGGTTTCTCTCTGCTTTAATCAAAATGTCTTTCACGATTCTTCCACGTTTGTAGTCGATCATTGGTGGTTTGGGGAACAGTTGTGTAAGTTGTGCATCAAAGTGTCAACATTTCCAGTTCTTTTTAATAATTCTCAATACATGGTAACTTTGGTTAGAATAAACTGTGATGTATACCAATGAAGTCAACTGATCTCTACAATAGGTCTGTAATTACTATGTTTGAGGTTCTAGCTTGTGCATTATTTATTATTTGATCAGGGTAGCCATTTACTCTGAATTGTTCTTCCAGTAAATCCAATTCTGGGAGAAATATAGTGGTGTTAGAAATAATCCTTCTGAGTCTCACAAATTGACTGTATGGAAATATCTTCACCATAAATAGTGGGTGGAAGTTGTAGTAAAGTATATCATTGATGTCAGTAGGTTTTTGGTAAATGGAGGTTTTACATTTCCCTGCTGAAATGTTGATCGTTGCAGCGAAGAAGTGAATAGCAGGATTACCTATTTTTCCAAAGTGGATTTAATTCTCGGATGGACTGAATTCAGATGGTGTAGAAATTCGTCTAGTTCTATGCTCCAGCCGTTCTACATGCCAAAGCTGTTGTCTATATATCTCTTCCCAATGCATTTTTTTTTACCATTCAGGGTTATTTATGACAAATGTACGCCCAATGTAATGCATACCAATCTTGGTATTTCAGGCAGCCATAGCAGACCGTTTGCCCTAAACATACACATAAACATTGACCTGCCTGAAACTTGCAGGCAATATTTAATTGAAAAAAGTTGTTATATTGAATAATATGAATCAATTCTAGAGTGAACTGTTTTTCAGCTGGAAATATTTCTGTATGTAACTGTGCCTATTCTATTGCTTACAATGAGGGATGGACATATAGAGGCTCTGCACATCCATGGTAAATAAAAATGCAAGTATCTGGAATAATCTTAACTTAGTTAAGAAAATGTGAGGTATCTTGTAAGTAATTGATTAATCAAGGGTATTTGTCCCTTCTTCCCAGGGGGAGCCACCCCCTTTGAGGCAAGGGAGGTGAAACCGCTATGCAATACCGTACCGAGAAGTCTGGGCAAGTGGGACCTCACTGGGTGTGACTCCTGCTAAGGGGACAAGGGCTCTTGTTTACATGGGTTACTCCCTAGACCAAGCGCAATCTCAGCATATATGGGACTGCCTGCTATGAATAATAATGGTTCCCCTTACATTTGGCTGTGATGATGAAGTGAACCAGCCATCAAAAGGAAAAGAAGATATCTCTTCAAGAAGAGACGTGTATTTAACTGGGGCAAGTGGATTTCGAGGGGAGGGAGTGTGTGGTGTGCGTCGGAAGCCCCAAGACGTAAGAACACCTTTGCGAGGCAGAGCAGAAGTAAGCAGTGGAGCCTGCAGCTTTTGGAAAGGCAAAGAATGCCAACTTGAGACACCAGATGGTCGTCTAATGCAGCCAAGGGGAAACCATTTGCAGCAGAAGAGAAGTCCCCCCGTGGAAGGTGGTGGCATGACCACAGCTGTATTGTAGTGGACAAGACGCCTGGCTAATGGCGCCGAGACCATCGTAACCGGGAACGCTCACAGCTCCATACCGCAAGTGTCCGCAGATGGCAGCAGTCTGCAGCAAAGTCGAGAACAGAACACTGGCGAAACCAAAGATTGAGAAACCAGAGAACGAAGTCTATTACCCAAGCAAGTGCCGAGTCCTGCAAGGTTTCCCTGCATACACAAAGGTACTGTGGAGAATGGGAGAAGCGGGAGGCCGCCGGGGCAACAGTATGAGTGGAGAAACTCATCCCAGTCATAACAACGAGATACAAATAATAAAACAGCCTAACTGGATTTGTGAGAAGCCAAAAAAGAATGTGATGAATAACCCTGTATGGGAAGTAATGAGACTGGAAACAAATACCCTTGGATGATGGGGAAAGGCCTGCGAGTATAGGGTAGAAGAGTGCAGAAAACCCGTCACAAAAACGTGTAATGTTGCGAGGTAAGACTGTCAAGTGAACATTATAAAATAATCCATCCAATCCAGAGAACCCAGCAGAGAGGGAGATTAAAATTGGATGAAGGTATGTCAACCTAGAAAAGGCTGAATTTAAAGACTGAGAAATATATGACAAAAGACAAGAATGTGTGAGAATGTCTCCAGGAAAGCTTTCATAAACTAAAGGGAATACAAGGTCCAGGAATGTTTTGTTAAAGAGCTCATGAAGTAGATATCAAGAGAATAGCCAAGAAGATTGCTTAAGAAACATATGTTTGAAAGAGGAGACATTTCTAAAAAGATAACACAAGGAGACCAGAAAAAATCAGGAGAGGAGAAATATTCTTTCGTCTTACTTTGAGTTGTTCGTATAAGTGGTAGAGTCAGGCAGAGTTAGGTTTGGACCTATGACATTTATTTTGGACTTCCTCACAACAGTCAAGCACCTTTAGTTATTTAGATAGGCAGGGCAATCCCTTTAGTGATAGGGAAATATATGCCCTTTTCTTATAGTTTAAATAAAAGAATGCTTAGAATGTCCTTCACGTGTTTGACTCCTTCTTCTGTGTAAGGAAGGCATGGTATCAAAAGTAAGACGGACACAAGTAACCACAGTTCAAGAGTGTTTATTGAACTTAAAAAGGGGTTTGAAAAACGCCCATCTAATCCTAAATCTACAGAATGAAGCAAGCTAGGACCATCAAATAATACTAACGCAGTCCCAGTAGTGTCTTATCAAAATAAAAGGGCCTATACTAATAAACCTATTGCCAATCCTTACCTCTAAATACAAATAGTGTGGGAAACAATGTAACAAAAAAGAAAGAAAGTGTTCACAAAATTATATGTCAGGATGTTCAGGCCGTTGGCCGCCCTTCCCCACGTTTTCAGAGGCTCTTGATCCAAAGCGGCTGATGCAACAAACAAGTTATTTTCCTCTTCCAGATTTTCACAGTACTCCATTTCTCAGGCGATTCACTATTCACCCCGGATCCCCCTTAGCTGGGCTCAGAACCTTTTAACACAATGTTCTTCACCTTGGATCCCCCTCATTCGGGCTCAGATCCTCTTAATGCAATGTTCGCAGAATAAGATATTCTTTCTGGGGTGACTCACGGTTTATCCCAGAACCCCCTCAGTCAGGCTCAGATCCGGATCCCCCCTAGCCAGGCTCAGATCTCGAATCCCCATCAGCTGGGCTCAGATCTCGGATATATACTTTTTCATCAATTATTGTAGACATTCGAATGTGCACAGGGTTTTGCTTGTCCCATTGCAGGACCACTTCAATTTCACAATCCTTTATCACTATTCACATGTGCCACCTTTCAGCTGGATACCTAGCAGAGTCTTTCGAATGAGCATCCACATGGTACCGGACCACTCTGTCTACGATATTGTATCTTGGCTTTAAAGTTCAATCACTCATCTGCTGTTTAATTATATTCACGTTGGTTGCTACATATGCTTCATACACAGTTCTCTTCAGTTTTCACTATACAATGTTGCCGCTTGCAGCTGTGGCTTCAACACAGACTGGTCTGGTATAAGTCTGTGCAACTCACCGGTTGTGCTAACTTCACTGGCGCTGCTTTGTTGTAGGAGCCAAGGACAGTACCAGAGCAGCAAATGATTCTTGTGGCTTTGACTATTGACCCGGGAGAGCCCCGGGTACCTCTGACACACAATGCAGGCTTCTTCAGTCTTGATTCCTGGTCTTACATTTCCTATTCTCGAAGGTTCATGAAAGTAAGAGTCTTTCGTTGAAAAGGTCAAGGGCACCTCCCTCCTTGTAATCCTCTTCAGTCTTGCCATTTTTCGCCTTGTATTAAACTGCCATCTTGGAACTGCTGCTTTCATGCTCTGCCTTTTTTCCGTATGGGGAAGTGTGTTGGAAGTCAGGTAGGTGTAATGATCAGTAATTGCCTGACCCTGCCTGAACATTGTTTTGGGAAATGTCAGGTATAGGACTCAGGTGTTAGTATGTTTTCTCTCATAGTGAGCTGTACATGAAAAAGTATTCGTGTTGGAAAAGGGGGTGGTGGGGCTGAGTTCCTAAGTATCCTACCTGGTCTGGCCATCCGGTGTCCCACTTCCGCTCCCCAAAGACCCCTTACCCAGGTGATCCTCCCGCACTGGGCCACCCCCAGGACCTGGATCCAAAAGCGATGGCCGTGTCCTGGCAACCTGTATGACAGATCCCGGGCACTAGCGGGTGAGACACCTTCAGGTTTCTCAACACTTCCGACCATCCACAGTAGGTAGATGTATTTTGGACAATAGTTGGATGGAGACAATCAAAATATATTGCTAGTGGATCCAAGATACCGTCCATATATGCTCACTATTGGTCGAAATGGTGGATTGTTACTGTGTTTGTGTGTTTCGGTAAAAGCATAAACAATCAGAGTTATTGGGAATGTATTTGTCAAGAAATCTCCTGTATTAGCAGTTATCCAATCAAGTCCTTCAGCCTTTTCCAAAACACTTTTGTTCGTTACGCTGATTTCAAATGTAGGGTCTTTGTCTAGTTGTATGTATGAAGATCCATCATTTAGTAGTTCAATTAGTTTTCAAAAGTTGATTAGCAAATTTTGCTGCTTTAACATTTTGATGATTAGCAACAAACCTATTTGATAGCAATGTTGTACTAATATTTTGTCACCAGACGTTATTTTTGTGTGTGTGCAATATATCTTATATTGAAATTACGAAAAACAAAGCCAATTGGGATGCCAACATAAAACTCACCAAGTGTCAACGGAATCTCATTTTACAATTCATGAATGTCAAACCCCCCCAACAAACATACAACAACTTTTGGTTCACAAAAGACTTACGCAATACAGATAGAAGCACAGTTCTGTCAACATTCTGCGTAAGAGTTCAATGTTCCCTACTCAGCCCCTCCCATGGGATGCCACCCGTCCCAGGTGCACCCTCTTCCCTTAGGGGGATTAGCACTGCAGCAAATGTTTCAGAGTTTGTGGGCGGGAGAACATCTGTTCTCCAGCAGGGGGTCTGGCATGGATTCACATGCTCATGAATATTCCCCGTTGTCAGGCTGGGAATCCTCAGTAAAGAAAAAATCAGTTTCAGTTTTGTTTCTGAACTGTCTTTCTACTATTAACCAATCACTGGTCTCTGGGTCATACTGCCCCCAGCCAATGACTGCCCTCTACCTAAGCCTCTCCTCTGGCAGCCATCTTCATATTTTTAATGCAGGTTCAAGTGTTGGGAGTCCTCGTGCTATAGCTCTCGAGCTTTTACTGCATTTTTGCCTTTTCCTAACAGTTTTCTCTTATTTTTCGGTCAATTGGGGCCTCAAGCTCCACCGATTCTTCTTCCGATCAAAGGGGACCCGTTTCGGAAATTTTCTACGCCCCTCAAGGGCGAATTTCGTCGAGTTTCTCTTCTTGGAGGATTCCGGAAGATCTTTGAGGCTTACTCCGCGTGGACATGACCCAGGACAAAGGAGACACGACACCTACTGGATCCAAGCTGTCCGGGAACTACCCTGGATGTGGATTACAGAATGTCTTTAAGGAGGAAGAGCACGCCCTGTGCCTCTACTGCCTTCACGACGACAAGTCCCACGTGGAGGAGGACTGCGCGTTCTATAAGAACATGTCCGCAAGGACATTGAAAGACCGTCAGACTTGACTCACCAACTGGCTGGAAGTGAAGAGCCCAGCAGCAGGTGAGAAGAGGAAGAAGTCCGAGCGGTCTTCTAAGACCTTTGAGGGCGCTCCGGCGACGGGGGCCCAACATAAGGCAAAGCACCGCGAGTCCGCAGGAACCGGGAGCGCCATTGGTTCGGGCTCCTCGGCTGCCAGGCTGGGCGCAATGTCCTCGACACCATCAACCATGAGCCAACGCTCTGGCTCGGGGAAAAGGAAGTCGGAGAACCCGGTTAAGCTTCGAGAGAAGCCCCGGTCGATCCCGACGGAGAAAGCCAACGGGGGACGAGGCAGAGACCCTACCCCTAAGGTGAAGGCCCCAGACGCGGCCAAGGTCGTAAAGGCCCTGATTCACCCGGCGAAGGCCTCAATTGAAGGAGTCGTGGCGGCCCTGGCGAAGCCTGTGGAGGCTACCCCAGTGGAACCGACTTCTAGGCCTAGAGTTTCCCTGCCACCCCGGAGGGAATCATCTTTTCAACCTATCGAGAAGACCCCTGTGAAACCCCGGGACGAGAAACAGGGGGGGTGGGGCACGGTGGCCATTACGGACACAGATACTACCTCTGAAGATGAGCTGGCTAGCGTCAAAAAGATCCTGGACAAGAAGTTCGAGGAAGTCCGGTCCTATGGGAGGGATCCCGACGAGGCGGATGCGGAGAGCAACGGTGGAGCCGCGGACCGTGGAGAAGACTGAGGACCCCACGCCCCAAACATTGCTCCCGTCGCAACTGGTGCCTATGCCACAAGACAACTCAGAAGCGATCGTGATGGCGATCCAGACCCTGTGTACGGAGATGAGGACAAGGTTGCCCTTACCCCCATCGGACGATCCAGCGGTGCCTGGACTGTCAGGGAGCCCACCAAACAAGCGGAGGCGAATCCATCCTCCCCCTCCTTTCCATCCTTCACCTCCTTCCCCTCCTCTGAGGGATGAGACGGGAACAGAGACGGCGACGACGGGGACGGACGACGGTGGTGACGACGGGACGGATCTCCCATCACCCCCTGCCCGGGCCTCTCATCCCGACGAAATTGGCTCCTTTCATGCCATGATCGCCAGGGCATCGGAGCTTTTCCAACTTTGTCCCGAGGAACAGAAGGAGGGTTTCCTCTACCAACGAAGGGAGGCCAAGAGGAAGACAGTCCTCTCAGTCCCATTACTGGACGACATCTGAGATGAAGGACTTTTGCTGCTCAAGAACCTGTCCACGGCTCCTGCGAAGGGGGATCGGTATGAGAAGTAGTACTGGGTCCCAGAATCCACCCCGATGTGCCTCAGAGCTCAGCCGTCCCCGGATTCAGTGGTCTCCGCGGCGGCTAAGAAGAAATCGGCGGGGGCGACGGCATCAACTTCCACTTCCCCACCGGATGGCGAGGGGAAGAAGCTGGATGCCATGGGACGATGAGTCATCACGTCGGCGGTGACGGCCAACGCCCTGGCGATCGCAGCACGCTACGACAGAGAGCTGTGGTTCAAGATCGCTTCCCTCCTGGATTTCCTGCCAGACGACAATAGGGCGGAGGCCCTTGAAATCCTACAGGAAGGCGAGGTGGCGTCGGATCACACAATCATGGTGGCCACAGACCTCGCCGACACCGGTTTCCACCAGATGGGCAACAGCGTTTGCCTTCGCTGGCGCGGTTAGCTCAAGGCCACCGATTTCCGTCAAGATGTCCAAACCAGGGTACTGGACATGCCCTTCGACAGGAACAACCTGTTCGGGAAAGCGGTGGACAAGAGTCTGCAGGCCATCAAAGCAGAGACTGAGACAGCCCGTGCCTTGGGCACTCTCCACCAACGACAGCTGTCCTTTCGGACCTCTGGAGGCAAATCCCAAGGTGCCTACAAAGGATTCGGCGGTAGTGCATCGTCATACCGACAAGATGCCCGTTCCTCATCACAGGAAGCTTACAGAGGCTGCAACAAGGCCAGTGGATACTGTCGTTGTCGCCAAGGAGCCCAGCTTGGCAAGGCCTCGGTGAAGCAAAAGGACTGAACCGTCCGTGGCGTCGGCTGGCAAAATTCATCAGCGTGTGGGAGTCCATCTCCACCAACCGTTCGGTGCTGGGTGCCCTGGCCCACAGGCACACTCTGGAATTCCAAAGGAAGTGTCCCCGTTTCCCACCTGTGGCCAGGAAAGAAGACCATGTTCCACAACTGCTTCTGGAGGTATGGGCCATGCTGAGAAGGGGCGCGATAGAACTCGTCCCAGAGAGGCTCCGGGGCCCCCGAGTATACTCGCGGTACTTCCTCGTACAAAAGAAGACCGGCGGCTGGCGGCCCATCCTGGACCTTCGACGTCTCAACAAGTACATCAAGGCAAAGAAGTTCCAGATGGTTACCCTTCAGCACATGCTGGGACAGCTGGAGGAAGGCAACTTTCTATTGTCGCTGGACTTGTAGGATGCTTACTTCCACATCCCCATACACAAAAGACACTGAAAGTTTCTACGGTTCGTGGTCCAAGGACGGCAATACCAGTTCAAAGCCCTGCTATTCGGGTTGATGTCAGCTCCAAGGGTCTTTACCAAGTGCCTGGCACCGGTGGCGGCGCAGCTGCGCCTGCAGAGGATCCATATATACCCCTACCTGGATGATTGGCTCATCCGAGTAAAGTCAAGAGAACTCGCCATTGTCCACACAGTGAAGACCGTCCGCCTGCTCATCTAGCTGGGATTCTCAATCAACTTTGCGAAATCCCACCTAGTACCATCACAGGACACCCTGTTCCTGGGGGCCAAACTCGACACAGTGGCACAGTTGGCCTTGCCGTCGGAGGAAAGGACGAGGGCCATCATAGGCAAGGTACAACGGTGGTTGACCATGGAGGTAGCCAAGGTGAGGTCCATCAAATCCCTGCTCGGCGTGATGTTGTCTTAAATCTTCCTAGTGCGTCGGTGCAGGTTGCAGATGCGGCCACTGCAGGAGTTCCTCGACGCCCATTGGATGGAAGCGACGGGAAACTTCGAAGACAAGATCCCGCTCAACGAGACTTTCCATCAAACGATCCGGTGGTGGGACTCCCGCGCGCACCTCGCGGTGGGCATGGACTTCCAGACCACAGCGCACCAAGAGACTGTGACGAGGGATGGGAGCACACACCGGAAATCTCCACGCAAGCGGCCTCTGGCTCACGGAGGAGAGGTCCCTGCACATTAACGTCCTGGAGCGCTGGGCCGTGCTCTGGGCTCTCAGGTCTTTCCTTCCGTCCCTCAAGGGCAAAGTGGTACAGATCTTCACCGACAACACCACCACGATGTTCGGCAGAAAAAGACAGCGAGGTTCAACGCAAGGACTGTGCAAATTTGTATGGTTTGGATGGGCTGCAGGCGCGTACTGTAGTGGAAACCTGCCATGTTATCCACCAGGTAAATGTTACAAAGAAGGGTTGATTTGCAAACACACTGCGCACTCAAACAGTATAAAGATCAGTTGATTTGAAGTTTAATCAAAAGGTGATGCAGCCCGACACGTGTTTCGAGCGACTGGCTCTTCTGCTGAGGCTAATTGTACTTTATTAATGTAATGTACATCTAACTTGCAGCCTTTTTTCTGCCAAGCTTCTGTCTTTTCACTTTGGGACTCAGAGGAACAGCTGCAGACTTTTTCGTTCTAATCTTAGCAATTGTTCACCATGGCAACAGCGGCAGAGTATATACTTACCAGAGAAGATGACATCAAAGCATTATTTGCTCTTAGAGGATCTACCCTCAATCCATTCAAAAGACTGATATCAGAGTCAGAAGATCTCAAATGTAAGTTTATTAAATTGGAACGTCTCAGCATCAGGGAGATTAATAAATTCTGGGAAAAACTACCCTTACTCATTATTTAAAAGAACATAAAATACCTCGAGGCCTTTGAATACTAATCTTGCCGGATTTTGAAGATCCAGCTGATAATGATCTTGCTACGGAATGGGAAACAAATTCATCAGCTAGTTCTAATAAAATGCTCAAACTCCTCATTGAACATGCGAGTAGAGAACACGAACGCATTGTCATTCAAATAGATGCATTAAAAGAAGAAATAGGACTTTTTGACGCTCCCAGTGCTACTATTGACAAAAATTACAAAACTTTATACACCCGTCTACGCAGACATCAAGACGAGGTCAAACTTCGTAAATCTTGCAAATTCTCTCACGACGATAGAGATTATCGAGACAATAGGGTGTACATGTATCAACCAAAATAGTAGCACAGCGTCTACACCTGCCAGCTCTGAAGTAGATAGTGATGGTGAAAGACCTGACAATGACGGAGACCCCACCAATGACGCAAATAGTACAGATTTGAATCCCTCTGATGACCCTGAGATCACATCAGGCGAATGTGCCACAACTACGCAACCCAATCCTTTTTTAGAACAGATTTGAAGATACAAAAAAGGCAACCGACAAGCCGCTCTAGCGGCCATGAAAAAAGCCAGATTCTAGACACCTCTGGTCACAAATACCACCCCAGACCCAAGCCTCGGGGCACCAGGCGTGGTCAATCCCATAGGTGTAAACGCCACTCCCATACAACGCAGAGTAACCAGGGCATCCTATCAGCACACATTGAGGAATCAGACAAGATAGATTTGATACACAATTTGAGTAGCTATCCTCTCTTCAGATGAACGCTCTGTCCTGAACAAGGGATTTTCGTTCGCTCGAACCAGATCCAATGAATAGGTTCAGATCCAGCTAGATCTGTTCAAATTCATTCGTAAAATAAAATTAAAAAAATACTTCTCAAATTAAGTACTTCAAAACTAAGCCTCAACCACCTCTCCTTTCGGATATCACACTGCAGACCATGCGCAGCACACTTGTGCTCATGTCCCTTGACGAATGCGAGCATGACCCCAGTATTAATGTCATGGACCTACTTCAAGATTTGAATATCCAGCAGCAAAGTTTGAAAATAAGAGTTATCAACCAAATCGAAATGTGTACATGTTACCTAAAGACACCCTTATTAACACATTTCACCAAGCAGTCCTTAATGACATTCACAAAATGCAAGACACTTCCAAGAGGAAGAATATACGCAAACACAATCTATCAGATCGAGAACAACTGGCCTTGCATAAGCTAGCATCCAATGATAACTTAATCATCAAGGAGGCAGACAAGGGGGGCAATGTGGTGATTATGGAGAAAGTTGACTACATTGCCATGGGAATTGAACATCTGAACTCCCCTGGATGCTATGAGACAATGGCATCCAACCCCACACCTCACTTACGAGTAATAGTCAACACACTTGTGTCCAAATGGTATATCAGAGGTCTGATAACCGATGTTGAGAAACAGTTCCTAATTGTCGATGGCCCAGTGATGCCCACAGCCTACTTTCCTACCCAAGATACACAAATCCTCCACGAAAATGCCTGAAGGGAGACCGATCTTGAGTGGTGGCGGTGGCATTTTTGAGCCCATCTCAATCTATATCAATGAATGTCTTGCACCCCTGGTAAACACCATTCCTACTTTTATTCGTGATACCATGCATATCTTACATATACTTGACCAGCTTTCAGTGTTGCCAACTCTGTTATTAGTGACGCTTGACGTGAACGCTTTATACACCTCAATCGATCACCAGCAGCAGTCGCCAGTGTTGATTATATTTTCTGCGAACATTCGGCCTCATTCTTGGAACATATAGAGTTGGATAAAGAATTATTATGTGCACTCTCTAATAATATGTTTTTATTTAACAACACCTATTACAGACAACTAATAGGTATAGCGATGGGAGCTAGCTATGCTCCCGCCCTTGCAAATATCTTTATGCACCACTATGAGCAGCATATTATTTTCCAATGCCACTTTCCTTCCGCATATTTATATGTGGAAAAGATACATAGACAATGTGATTCTGATTTGGAAAGGTTCCATTGATTGCCTCAATGAATTTGTGCTTTATCTTAATACCAACAAATGGGGCATACAATTTAAACACACCTTCAGCTATACTAGCATTCATTTCTTGGATCTATCAATTAGCATCTCTGATAACAAATTTGCAACTAAGACCTACCGAAAGTCTACATCAGTTAATGCTTTACTACATGCGACTGGTTGTCGCAAGAAATCAATATCCACCAACATACCCAAAGGTGAATTTGTCCGTGCCAGACGCAACTGCTCATTAAATGAAGATTCTGTTACGGAATGTGCACTAATCCGACACAGATTGCTGGCAAGAGGATATGACAAAAGCCTCCTTGACAAACCGAACGGGAGGTTAAATGTATGAAGAGAAACGACTTGCTTACTCCTAATGTACGTCCAAACAGTACACACAGTCACAAACTCAAATTTATCACTAGATACAATGCAGATAGTTCTAGTTTGTATAACACAGCCAAACGACATTGGCACATTCTCCAGTTAGACAGAGATTAGTCCATGGTTAGATGATGCACCTAACTTTATTTAAACCAAAGCAAACAACCTTAAGAACATTATTTCACCCTCCTTTGTCTATTCAAAAACACAAACATACTTGGCTAGATCAGCCACTCAATAAAGGTTTTCATAAATGTGGGGGGTGCTCGATGTGTGTCTTTGCATATGAAACCTCCAAAATTGAATTTGGTCCTTTGGGTACACACAAAATCAATGCTTTTATCAACTGCAACACACAACTTTGTGTATATTGTATCCTATGTATATGTGGAGAGCGCTATATTGGCAGTACCATTCACCCTTTGAAAATCAGAATAAGGGAGCAGCACTTGTCAATCCATTTCTCAAATTGATTCCAAATACCCCTTGTCTGTACATTGACAACAAGTCCACCAAAGGGACAACAAAGCACTGATTCAATTTGCTGGGATGGCTAAAGTCACCTTACCTCAACGAGGGGGCAACCTTGTCCTAAAATTAAGGCAGTTGGAAGCCTGCCTTATCTTCCAATACCGTACTGTCTCACATGGCCTCAATACGGACCGTGAACTTTCTGTTTTCCTGTGATCATGCATATCATGTATTTACAATAATACGTTCTTTTTATGTTTCCAATATGTAACTTTATTCCTTACTCCATGTTGGCCATCCATTTAGTTCATTTGAACCTACTTAAAATTTTTAATTCACCAATGCAGATTGGAAATCGATCATGCATGTATAATTAGTACTCAGATCATGTAGAACAGGCCTGTACCAACTGGACACATCACTACCACAGCACTGGGTATTGATTTATTCACCTGCACACCATATTTTTGTATGTCATATATATATTGGCCAACAATTGGTCCAGATCCGTCTAATTGTATGTCCTGTGACACTAACTCTAGGACGCCAGACATTCGGCTTTTTTATTTTCAACCTCAACACCAACTAGAGTTTACGTGGTGTCCGACTTTAAGAAACCCCTCGTATGATTGTATTTTTTCAAACCAAAAATGGGTTTTTCAATTCCGCTATCACGGCATCTTAATTTCCTAATTTTTGACTCGGGTGCTCGATATTTAGTACATATCAATCAGGTACCAATTATATTTTACCCTTGTGGCTCACTACCTTACACCCAAGATGGCGGATACGTTGGCACGCACGGCCGCGCACGGCCCCGTGTCAATGCAATCCTGCTGTTATAATACACAGCAGGAGCCGCGGACAGCTGGCTCCTGCTCTTTGCACATAGCGGAATCGCTGGTGAGTTCAGTACTTTCGCGTAGACCCCTAGAGTGTTCGGAGGGTCTACGTGCATATCCCTGACCGTCTAGATGGGTTCTGAGTAGCTAATTAGCGTTTCTGTTTCTTTTTCTTTTCTGCTTGGAATGGCTGACCGCCTATCGATACGCATACCTAACCCTCACCCTAGCCAGTCAGTTATTACGTCCAACCTAATGCCTGCCTTGCAACTGCAAATTACAGGTATGAGCTTATGAATTTTCACAGCCTACAATACAAAATGATGTACCATGATTGGTTGCACTAAGCCGTTTTTATATATCTGAATACACCGCTAATGTCACCCTATCTCTATTTGCAGTGGAGCCCACGTTTTAATTAAACCCATCTGATACCAATTTATGGGTAAGTGTGCCCAGTTCTACTGTTTACACTTGACTAATTTTACAGTAACCCACCCCCTTCGCTTGTTCTCTTTGCCAAACAATTCCTAAAAGTTGCTTTCCAATTACATTTCACCCTCTAGAGATTGCAAAGGGAATTCTAGAGTCCAGGTACCTTACAATGTTATTTTATTCAATTTGACAAACTGCATGGCCAACATTGGCTCGAATGTTAATTGAGTTTTTCTCGATTTCCCCCATTTTTTTCCCTACAACTCCTGGCAATGCCCGAATTGAAAAAATGTCAACCCTTTTGGGTCGCATATCCCTTTTTCCAAAAATTTGCCTCGCCTGTCACGATGCATTTATCTGCACCATTTTGTTGACAACCCATGGTTTTAATGTTTTTTTGTATTGGTTGGATTTGACCACCTAACTGCTTTTTGTGTTTGGGTCTGCTACACGCACTATGTTTATAATTGTTGTACTTTATTAATTTAATGTACATCTAACATGCAGCCTCAGTAGAAGAGCCAGTGGCTCGAAACACGTGTCAGGCTGCATCACCTTTTGATTAAACTTCAAATCAACTGATCTTTATACTGTTTGTGTGCACACGATGTTCTACATCCGGAAGCAGGGAGGTACCAGATCCCCAGCCCTACCCAGGGAAGCGCAGGATCTGTGGCACTGGGCCGTCGCCCAAAGGATGTTCCTGGTACCCTTTCGTCTGGCAGGAGTGAAAAACACGGTCACCGACTCACTCAGCAGGGAGCTGCGCTCTTGCCACGAATGGGAACTCCGGCAGGACCAAGTGGATCTCCTTTTCCGATGGTGGGGCAATCCCCAGATCGATCTGTTCACGACGGTGGCGAACACCAAGTGCCGGAAGTTCGCCAGCAGGTTTGCCTAGCCGGGGAGCATGGGCGATGCATTCTCCTTCCCCTGGGACGGCCTGTTCCTGTATGCGTTCCCTCCGTTGCCTCTACTTCTGCGACTCCTCAGTTAACTCAAACAGTCCCGGTGCAGGATGATCCTCGTCGCACCAGCGCGGGCGAGGCAGATATGGTTCCCGGACCTTCTGGACTTTTCAGCGTCCCCCCCAGTCAAACTGCCGACGGACACAGATCTTTTCTCCAGGAAGGGAGGCGCCATCCTACATCACGACCCGGTATCGCTGAACTTGCAGGCCTGGCTCCCGCAGCACTAGAGTCCGGAGGCTACGATATCCCGGCGGACTGCAAGGAGGTACTTGCAAAGGCCAGGGCGTCCTCGACTCTTAAGTGCTATGGACATAAGTGGAAGAGGTTGTCTGTCTGGTGGCGTGCACAGAAAATCAACCCTCTATGGATTACGGCCCCTCAAGTGCTGCCGTACTTGCCGTCGCTGGCCAAGGCGGGGCTGGCGCATGCCTCCATCAAGATCCACCTGGCGGCTATCTCCCCTACACCAGAACTCCGGGGCGGTCGTCGATGTGGTCTCACCGCCTGGTGAAGGAGTCCATGAAAGGACTGTTCCGCTCGTTCGCGCCGGTGAAGGCTCCGGCGTGGGAGCTGAACGTGGCGCTGACCAGGCTCATGAGTCTCCCATTCGAGCCCTTGCATTCGGCACCGCTGAAGTTCCTATCGTGGAAGACAGCGTTTCTTGTGGCCACCACATCCGCACGACGAGTGGGAGAGATCCAGGCCCTCTCCTGTAAACTTCCATAACTGACATTCCACGAGACGAGGGTAGTGCTGAGGACGCACCCCTTCTTCATGCCCAAGGTGCTGACAGACTTCCATCTCAACGAGCCCTTGGTGTTACCTGTTTTTTTCCTGTCCCCTTCGTCGCTGGCTGAGAGGACTTTGCACTCGCTGGATGTGGCTAGAGCGCTGAGGTTTACATGGACCGCACGAAGAGTTTTGGACCTGTGAACCAAGGGAAGGCCCTCTCGAAGGCTTCCATTTCCAGATGGCTCTCCGGCTGCTTCGTGCACTGTCACCGGTTGGCAAACCGACTGTCGCCCGGCCGTCCGAGAGCCCATTCGACCAGATCGATCACTGCTGCCACAGCGTTCCTATCTGGTGTGCCCCTGCTGTCACATCTGCAGGGCTGCTACGTGGCGGTTGACACACACCTTTACGAGATTTTACTGCATCGACCGGGATTCCAGGGAGGAGTCCCGAGTCGGCCAGGCAGTGCTGGGCATCCTGTTCGCTTGAAGGCGAGTCTGGTGAGGAGGTAAGAGATGCTTAATGTTGAGTTGATGTAATGCTTAATGTTGATCCTTGCTATCTCCCGTGGTTGTGCATGTGGGTACTGCTATATATTCTTGTATTCATGAGCATGTGAATGCCAGACCCATGCTGGAGAACAACAGTTACAGGTAAGTAACTTGTTCTTTTCCTTTCATGCACGAAGTCAAAGAATGGAGCCCAGGTGCGATAAAACCGTGCCATCTTTCCTGCTGTATGTTGTTGATTTTTCCATTGCAATGATGTCCCACTATGCCAATGCCCCCCCCCCCCCCTGAGTTTTCCAGAATCGTGCCCTGTTAAGTTTAGCTGGCAGTAATAGTTGTGTAATTAAGTCTGCCCTAGGGCCCGAGGCTGGGTATACGCCATCCTCCAGGACCTCCCCCAACAGCATGACTCAGGTATGGCACAGGAGTGACGCTCCAGTAATGTCCTTGATTCTCCACTTGATTTCCTCCCAGTATGTTTGTATTACTGGGCACCGCCACCTCATGTGGTAGAAGTCCCCTAGTTGGCCGCATCGGTGGCAACAGCCGTCGGAAAGGTCCTCTGATATCGTGTGCAAGCGCTATGGTGTCATGTACCACCTATAGCAGTTTTTAACAGCACATTCTTTATATCCCATGCACCTGGAGCTCTTGTTGGATCGTGCCCATATGCGTTGCCAAGAGTCTAGTGGGATCTCTCCCCCGACGTCATCCTCACATTGTTTCATGTAGGAGAGCTTGTCCGCCCCCTGGGCTTTATCCAATAGACGGTAGCACCCAGGATATCTTATGGGTAGCTAGACCTTCCGTCAGCTGCATTTCGATGCCTCTGGGGGGGCGTGTACTCGCCTGTTTTACCTTCTGTTTGGAAACCCAATGCCTAATCTTGCAGTATCTGAAACACTCTGATTCCGGGAGGCTCAATTTAGCCTTACATTCTAGAAATGTTAAGGGGAGCCCATCTTTATATAGGTCCAGAGTCTCAAAAGTCCCCGAGATTCCCAGTGATTGAACAATTTCCATGCCAAGCCTGGTGTGAACTCTGGATTCTGTAATACCGGTGTTAGTGGGCCTATGTTGGCTTTGATTGCCACCTGTGCCCGGGCCCCATCCCAGATGCCCAATGATGGGTGTGTGGATTTGAGCAAGCCCGCCCGGCCCATCTATGTAGGAAGGGTAGATTGGCTAGTGGTATTTCGGACGCGCTCTGCTCTATCCCCACCCATTTTGGCTTGATTTTGTCTGAGCTCCAGACCAGCATATGAGCCACCTGGGCTGCACGGTAGTATCGATGTACAGAGGGGACCCCTAATCCTCCTAGTTCCTTTGTTCTAAGAAGCGTTTGTCACAGGGTTCTCTGGCGTTTCCCCTTCCAGATGTATTGCCCTACCGCCCCCTGCAGGTCTGTCAGCTCTTTATCGGAAATAGGAATTGGTAGCACTTGGAACGTATATAAAAGTCTGTGCAAGATTGTCATTTTTACTGCCGTCACCCTTCCAAGCCACCATACTTCTTGGGTTTCCCAGCTTTTCAGGGTGGCTTTTGTTTCCTTCCATAGCTGGGGATATTGACCCAGTGGAGATCCTTGTACGTGTTAGTGATATTTACCCCCAGGTATGTAAACTCCTTCTCCACCTACACAAAGGAGAAGGTTGTCTGGAGTTCGAGCTGAACGTCCTGCGGGATCCCTATGGACATGCCCACTGACTTTCTATGATTGATTTGGAATCCGAAGACCCCATGGAACTCAGCCAGCAGGTTCATCAGGGGGGGCAACAACTGTTTGTGGTCTTGTAGGAAGCAGATGACGTCATCCGCGTAAAGCGCTACTTTGTGTGTGATCCCTGCCCAATCCATGCCCTGTATGTGAGGACTGTCCCAAATACTATGTGCCAGAGGCTCCATGACCTGAGCGAAGATCAGGGGCGACAGCGGGCACCCCTGCCTCGTACACCTGCACAGAGGAATTGGGGGAGATCCAACCCAGTTAACCCGAACCACAGTAGAGGGGATCAGGAAGTTTGCTAGCATTAGCCTGCTAATATTCGGCCCAAACCGGTATAGTGGTTTAAGAGCTTGCAGGAAGTCCCAGGCCATGCTATCGAATGCATGGTGTGCATCTAGGGAGATGAGTGAGATTCCTCTAGGAAATTACGGGGCCAGGGATATTAAATTAATCACCTTCCTGATATTATAGTGAGCCCCTCTATTCTTAATGAACCCCGTTTGGTCAGCGTCTATGATGTGTGGAAGAACTTCCCCCAACCCTCGCGGCTAAAATCTTGCTGTACAGCTTTGCGTCTGTGGTCAACAGAGCTATTGGGCGGTAGGAGGAACACTCCTCCGGATCCTTCCCCGGCTTCAGTAGCAGGGTGGTTGTAGACCCAGCCATAGCATCAATCACTGTATCCGAGATGGAGAATGAATTAAAAGGTTTGGTGAGGTGTGGAACCAGTTGACCTGCAAGGCTGGATGGCTGAAAACGGGCTTTGCCTGAACTCTGACAAAACTGAGCTACTACTAGTTGGCACTAATGAAACACTCAAGAACTTAGACCCTAAGTTCAGTCACTTCAGCATCGACAACAACAAAATCCCAGTGGCCAGCGCTGTAAAAACTCTAGGAGTCTACATAGACTCCAAGCTATCAATGTCCAAGAACGTCAATGCGATTGTCTCTGCCGCAGCCTACCACGCAAAACTTATCACAGCAGCTAGACCCTTCCTATCCAAATAAAACTCCATCGCCTGAGCCATTATTGGATCAAGACTAGATTACTGTAATGCCCTCTTCTTAGGAACTTCATCTAAGAATCTGGCCAAACTACAGGTCATCCAAAACAATGCCCTACGTGCAGCGCTAGGCATCCCAAAAAGACAGCACATCTCAGACGCTAGGAAAGAAGCACACTGGTTACCTATCAAAGAAAGAATCATTTTTAAAGCCATTGCACTCACACACAAATGCATTCACCATACTGCTCTCACCTACCACTCTGAAAAAATCCATCCCATCCTCAAAAACAGACCTACCAGAACGCCTTACGCAAACATGCTCATGGTGCCCAAATTCAAGAGAGCCCGAGCTGGAGGCACCAGCTTCTCCTATCTAGCAGCTACACAATGGAATGCTTTGCCATCAGCACTCCGAGGTGAACACTCTCACATAACCTTTAGAAAAGCTGCCAAAACACTACTCTACATATAACGGCGTCATACCACAGCCACTCGTACTTCAGCGCCTCAACCCCATATACCTGAACGCATATTGTAATGTACTCTTCTGCCTAAATGCACTGTTGTATTTATAATGACACCTGTTTTTTCTGCAAGTTGAACTACATCTAACAGCGCCGCGATGCCCTGGAGCTGCCTGTGTGCTATACAAATGCAAAATAAATAAATACATAAAAATGTTTTATAAAAAAGAATTTGTGAATCCGTCGGGGTCCCGGGCTTTCTCCCAGAGAGAGACTGGATCGCCTGTAGAACCTCTTGGGCTCAGATGGGGCGTTCTAATGACTCTTTCGTCTCCTCTGGGGTCCTAGGGAGCTGGATTTGTCTAAGGAAATCCCTAACACAGCTGGGATCCCTCTTGTGTGGACCAGAGGCATTCTTGAAGAACTCCTTCCTGACCTGCAAAATCTGAGATTCTATAGTGACCCTCTGCCCGTCCCTGTCTTTCAGGGCAATTACATGGTTATGAGTAGTCTTCTTTTGGAGCTTTACCACCAGTAGCTTATTGGCCTTATTACACCTAGTATAATAAAATTGTTTGTCATGAGTAAGGAATATGCTGCCTTCCCCGTGAGATGGGTTTCTAACACCTACCTGGCTATTCGAAGGTCCCTTGACGCCCTCCTGCTGCCTTTAATAATATGTTCCTCTTCCTTCTCCCGAACCGTTTTTTCCGGTTCCTGACGAATTTGCCGCTGGGTCCTGTTCCAGGCTATTGTCTGGCCTATGTCTAGCCCTTCCGACTAATTTCCCTGAAAGTAAAAGGTTACTGCATCCTCTATCGCTGATCTCACTATCGTGTCCCCAAGAATACATTCATTGAGCCTCCACAGGGGTTTTCGCCAAGAGGCCCCCAATGTCAAGTCCAGCTCCAGTACCACCGTGGAGTGATCTGTGAAGGCCCTCGCCAGGATCTCTATGGTAGTGACTGACGGTATAAGGGTGGGAGAAACCAAAAACATATCCAACCTGGAGAAGCCCCCATGCACTCCTGAGAAAAAGTGTAGCCTTTCTCCTTATGGTGAGCAAAGCGTTGCACCTCAATCAATGAATGCTAGTTCCCTCAGTAAAGTGGTCATGGCATAAAAGTTGACTTTGTCATTGTTGGTCGGGGCCAGGGTCTTATCTATTGTTGCGCCTACCACACAATTGAAGTCCCCGCACAGTATTACCTCACCCTCCAGGAAACCCCCAACAATCCATTAAGTCCGTCCAGAAACTCCCCCTGTTACTCATTCGGGACATAGATTGCCCCAAGCGTGACCCTCCTATTCCCCAGGTACCCCTTGACCAGTAGGTACCTCCCTTGGTTGTCCCTCAATACGTCCTATACACGCAATGGTAACCTCTTGTGGACCATGATAACCACCCCACATTTCTTCTGCCCGCTTGTCGCGAAGTATGCCCATGTGTAACCCCTCCAAATCAGGAGGTTTTCATCTTCCTTTATTAAGTGGGTCTCCTGAATGAATGAAGTGAGCGTCTAGATGATGGCTTTTCGCTTTACAGGCGAGTTTAGGCCCCTTACATTCAGGGTCAGGCATTTGATGCTAGGGTTAGCCATCATGCATTACATCTCTTGTGCTAAACATTTCCCTGTGTGGTGAGATGGTATTGCTCCAGCCGAGTCGGCTGGTGGAGAACCTCTTACCCGGTGCATGTGCTTCCTAAAGAGAGCTCTGAACCAAGAACAAAAGCCCAATAAACGGAGAATCAAAAGTTACATTTCCAACAAATCCCCCATCCCAAGTTACACAGGTTTTTGCACCTGCACACTAACATGACTGCCATTCGTTAAGTAGGATAACAGTAAATTGTACCCCTATCCTTCGTTACGTCACCCTCCCTGTGCACCATATTCTTCGTCTTCTGGAGTATTTGACCACCCCTTTGTCTTGGGGAAGAGTGGGCCTAACCCCTTCGGTGGGTCCAGGACCAAGTCCTTCGCTTCAGGTCCGCACCCAGGGCAAGGGCATCCCGTTATTGTTAGTCACCTCAGTCCTTGCCCATGCTAAGTGTTGCTTCCGAGAACTTCCTCCGTCTCAGCCTCCTCGATTTGTCCCTGTTAGTCCCTTCTTGGCATTGGGACCCCTCTCCCCGGGCTGACTCCTCTTGTGGGCCGTTCATCAATGTTCCTGCCTCCTCTTCGTAGCCAATCACGTATTTCTGGTTCTTGTATTCGAATAGAAGCTTGCATGGGAACCCCCATTGATATTTGATCCGTTGCGCCTGTAGCCAGGCTGTTACCACATGTAGTTACCGCCTATATGCCAGGGTCTGCGGCGCTACTTGCTTCCCACAAAACTGGACCGGCTCCCTCTTCCTCACCGCCACCATGGTCAGTATTTTTTCCTGGAAGAAGTGAATGTGGGAGAGCACATCCGGTTGAAGGTTGCAATGCTGTTGTTGCGCAGTGTAGACCCTGTGCGTTCAATCTATTTCCACCTCCACAGTTTCAGGAAGGTCCAACAGAACCTGAAATAGTTCCTTAACATAGTCCCCCAGATCCTAGATCCTGGTCGGTGACGTCTCTCGGTATTCCGCGAATCCTAATTTTATTTCGCAGAGAGAGATTCTCAAGGTCCTCCTGCTTGGCCCATATCATCTCGATCTGTACCTCTAGACCGAGGATTCTATTAGAGAGCTCTGCCTGGTCATGGGCGTGTTCACACAATGTATCCTTTACTTCATTTACCCTCACCTCCAGCCCGACCATGTAGGAGTTTGTCAGCCACTGTCCTCAGCATCGACTCTTTTGTGTCCTTGATCATCTTCGTAAGATCTTGCTTCAGCAGAGAGAGCATTTCCACCAGGTCTTCCTTTGTGAAAGATGTTGGCGTCGCCTTTCGTGTTGGGGGTGAGTGAACCTCCGCCAATATTTCTTTAGGGTGAGCCTCTCCCTCCTTTTCCTGGATCCCCAGTAGTGACTTGATGTCACCCGGGCCCCTCTTAGGCCTCACTCCACTCTTTGACATCTTGCTAGCCACTGGGGTCCCCACCCGCAGTTGCTCCTCCAATTATGGACCACTGCGCAGGCAGAGCCGGTAGGCCAGGTGCCACCTTCACCTCTCACTGTGTAGCTAGCCACGACCAGGAGCCGGCGATATTCTGAGGTGCCCAGTTGTCCCCTGCCTGTATGTACCAGGGCTGCTCCCTTCTCCGAGTCACACCAGCCCTTGTTCCCTCCTCTGAGGCTGCTTTAAACGGTGTATCTCCTGCATCTTGGGGGTCGCAGGGGTCTCTGCCCAGCAATTCCGCCTCTCTTGTGCCGACTGTTCGCCTGGTGGGAGGATATCATCCCCTGAATTCTTATTTCAGCATTTTACTTCTTATCTGAAACAGTCAAGCAGTGAGCTAGCTATACTCACATGTGTTTATTTTGCTTTAATTTTTTATTTGTCAGATAACAAAACATACCACAAATAACATTCAGTTTTGTCAATTGGTCTCAGAATTCATAGATGTGTTTTTTCTTTAGTTGTTTATCCTTAATACCATTCATCAATTGGATTTTCATTGATTGGTTTTTCTCTCATGTTCTAATTCATTGATACTTTTTTTCTTTTTTCTTTAGTTGTTTAACCTTGATACCATTCATCAATTATATGTTCATTGATTGGTTAATTCCCTCTCATCAATTAGGTTTTCTTTGATCAGGTTTTTTTTACCTTTAGTTGTTTATCCTTAGTATCATTTATCAATTATATTCTCATTGATTAGTTTATCTCTCCAGGTTCTAATATCACCCATTCATTATGTCCTCATTGGTTTGTTCCTATGGTTATTTGTCCTCATAGTTCCCTCTCGACAAGCGTTTCTCCTTGGATATATCTCCATGGTTCCTTAGGAGAGAAACTGTCAAGGAAAAGTATACATTTTGTCATATTTGCTGTTACACAGGCGTGTTGCATCTTATTATACATTGTCAATAGTGTTGCAGATCTTTATGCACTTACCCTGTTCAGTTGTTTTTTTTAATTATGCTCTTATGAAAGAAACAAGATGCGAGTTGGACTCAGTGCAGGACGGACGCTGAGGACAATCACATCTTGGAAAATACATGAATCCAGGTAAGAAGCAGGGGATTCAGTAAAATCCAATCTCCACCTCCTTCTCTTTAACTTTTCTTTCACTTCTTTTGGGGTGAAATTTGCCCTGTAACTTACTGATAATGGGGCATACTTTCTGAAAATTGCAAAACTATCTGGAATAAATGGAACCAGAGCCAACGTTGGCAAATAACCTAGTGATTAAATATTTTGCTATCAAAAGCATTTGGTTGTGTGATCATGTACATTTTCAAAATTCTTCACTTGTCAATATGATGCATCTTCCCCAACAAAAAGAAATAAAGTTGACACTATGAGATTTAGAAACACTAACCTAAACTTCACTGTAAAGCATGGAGATGATGCAGTGTTTTACAGCATCAATACTGTAATTATGCATTATGTAACCAATTTAAATTTTAGGAATGGAGTTCCATGACTTGATTTTTGAAACAAATAAAGTTAACACATACTGGTCTTTGTCATACAGGATATAGTTAGCGTAATAAAAGTATCCCTATTACTTCTGGTTTGCATTTATATGGAGAAAATATCAATTCTTGCCTAGTACTCCCAGATAGGCCTTAAGAGCGGACATGATTACTGCTGCACTCTTTCTCCATTAGCCCATTTGAACTGGCAGAGAACTGAGAAAATAGGGTGAAGAGAGCCCTGAGGGCAAGAAAGGAATGCAGGGTGAGCTGTGCTTTCATTGAAACGGGTAACTTTTTAAAAACAAATTTAAAACACTCTTTATTGGCATTTTATAATAACAACCCAAGAACCTGCAACTCCTCCCCCCTGGACCCCAAATACACGTTTAATAACTTTAATTTTAACAGTATCAACAAATTCACCACCCCACCAACCGCCCCTGACCCACCTCCTTCCAGTGTTCAGATTAGCCCTCCAGGCTTCCATTCCCTCCATCGGTCACAGCATGCACTCCTACATCGTCTATGGCTATGGTTTCCTTGAGGATTGGGCGGGTCCACTGCCAGTTCCCTAGTTCATATCTTAAGCCGGTCAAGTGGCACAGTGAGTAGAGCACTCGCTTTGGCATCCGTGCAGAGCCTGCTAACGCAGGTTCGAATCCCGGCGGGGCCAAACTCAGCCTTTCATCCTTCTGAGGTCGATAAATGAGCACCACACACCTGAGGGTTCGTAGCGCTATATAAATGCCAAATTATTATTATTATTCCCCATTCATCCTTACCCCCCCAGGCCCCCACCCCTACCTGTGCTTCTTCACGGCAGTCGTAAATCGTTGTCCTTTGACAGGTCATTTAGCAATTGGGTCCAATGGATTGTTACATCCTCCCCTTCCGTCTCAGGGTCCACATTCTGCAAAACCATTCGGTCCGTCAAACCCCACCTCCGCACATCCTTCCGCCATAGGTTAATCGCCGGGCCTTGTGGGCATTTCCATGCTATCGCCATACAGTGTTTAGCCAGTATAAGCAGAAACCGGCCCATTCTGTTCCGTATTTTGTGCCTTTTCCCCCCTGGGAGCTTACCCCATAGACAAGTTTCCGGACACTTTTCCAATCTGGTCCCCAACAACCCATTCACTCCTTTAAGAACCTCGTCCCAATACTCGGCTATTATCCCGCACTCCCATGTCATATGCCAAAAACCTGCCTGCGCCGTACCACATCTAGGACATTCATCCGATAGTTCCCTGCTCATTGCCAAGAGTACCACCGGAGTCACATACGTCCTATGTAAAATATTAAATTGGACCAGCTGGAAACAGGCATTCCTTGATGTCTTCCGAACCAAATCCCAGACCTGAAGCCCATTCTTTTCCCGGTATTTGACGTTCCATGTCTGCCTCCCACTTCTCCTTAACCTTCAGATCCCCCTCAGAATTCCCCTCCCGTAGGGCCTTATAGATCTGTGAAATACGCGCCTTACGCCACGTCTGGTCTAGCAATACTCGGAGCACCGGACACAACTCCAGCTCCTCTGGGATTCCTGTCCATATCTCCGCTAACCTACGAACCACTGCCCCATATGCTAAGAAAAGCCCCTGCGGAAGACCAAACTTCCAGCACCATTCCTTGCAGGTAAGTAATTTCCCTCCTTCAAAGAGAACCCCCACCGTTTCACATCCCTTCTCCCGGAGCCTCTGTATTCCTACCCTCTCAATCGCCTGACGGAGCTTCTGATCAGCACCCCATGGGAGACTACCCTCATACCGTCCTCCAACCCCCCTGCCACTGACATACTTCCTCCATGTCTCTCTCAACACCTCAAACACTACAGTTCTCCCCTTATTACCCAATGGGTACCAGAGTAGTTCAGCCGGCCTACGATTCGGTGGCAGATCCCCTATCAATCCCTTAAGCGTCTCCCTCCCAGTTGGTCCCATACCAGCACCGACTGCAGTTGTGCCACCACAAAGTATTTTTCATAATTCGGGAGGCCCAGTCCCCCTTCCTCTCTAATTCTATACAATATCTCTAAGGACACCCTTCTCCTCCCCGTACTCCACAATAGCTCCCTAATCTTAACGTCCAGCATTTTAAAGAATACTCTTTTTGCCACATACGGTATATTAGTAAAGAAATAAAGCAATCGTGGCAGGATCACCATTTTGCATAATGCCACCGTGTCCATCAGAGAAAGAGGTAAAACCTTCCAGAATTGGACAGAGTCTCCTATTTTAGACAGTGCCCTCCCTGTGTTATGTAGAAAACGTATCCTCCATCTCATGGAATACCCGTATCCCCAAATATTGAAATGACTCCGTCTCCCACTTTATTCCCAACTCCGGCAGCTCCTCCAGTGGACAATCCCGTAACCCCCCTAACGGGAACAGCACTGATTTCCCCGGATTAATGCGAAAACCCGACATGTATCGAAAATGTCGCAGTATCTCGAGCAGCTCTGAGAGATACACCTCGGGATCTACCACATACAACAAGTCGTCTGCGTAAAGGGACACTATATGCTTTTGACCTCCAGCTTCAATACCGCCATCCTTCATTTCCTGCCGCAGGAACAACGCCAAAGTTTCCAGGGCCAGGGAAAACCGAATTGGGGAAACTGCGCGTCCCCCTTCCCAACTCCCATGTCCCAGACACACAGTTATTAGTCCTCACCATCGTCAACAGTTTCTTATATAAGAGGGCCAGCTATCTACAGATATTCTCCCCAAACCCGAATTCCCGCAATACCTGAAACAGCCATTTCCACTCCAGGGAATCGAGTGCCTTCATAGCGTCAAACAAAGCTATTGCCATATCACGCCTCTGTGATTTCACTAGGTCCATAATGTGGTGCAGGCGAGGGTTATTACCGGATGTATTCCTTCCCTCGAGAAACCCGCATTGGTCCGGATGGACCAAGCTCGGCGCAACCCCCGCCAGCCTAGCAGCTAGGATCTTCCCTAGGATTTTCCCATCAACGTTCAGTAGAGAGATAGGTCGATACGCTGCACAATCCCTCGTGTCCTTCCCCTCTTTTAAGATTACTGTGATCACTGCTTCCCTCATCGATTCTGGGAGACAGCCCTTCTGAAAAGCCTCCTCATACACCTTCTGGAGTTGTGGCACCAGGAGGTCAGCAAACACGGAGTAGAACTCCACCGGGAGACGGTCACTACCCAGCGCTGTATCTCTCCTCATTGTGCGGATCGCCCAGCGAATGTCCCCCTCCTCAATCGGGGCTTCCAATTCCTCCCACAGTTCCTCCCCCAGTTTCGGTAGCCGTAACGATTCCATGAGGTCCTCTACATCAACATCTACGTACCCACCCTCGCTCATATACAGCTCCTTGTAGAATGCCACAAAGGTTTCATAAATCTCCTTCTGGGTCCCAACTATCTCCCCGTGCTTGACCTAAGCTGGCTTATGACCCGATTTCGGTTTTCCCTGCCGATCAACCAAGCCAACAGCTTGCCCGCCTTATCCCCTTCCCCGTGCAATCTAACATCCCACCTGCTGCTATCGAAGTGGGACAGCTTTGCCAGGGTTCCCTGATAGAGCTCCAACTTGCCAAGGCCTACCCCACCTCTGCACCCCACGCCGCCTCCCTATCTATTTCAGCCACCTGGGCCTCCGTTCCTTGCAGCGTGTCTAGGAGCCGCTTACGCATCCCTACCGTCATGGATAGGCATTTCCCTCTCATAGTCGCCTTAAAGGCTTCCCACAGCACTCCCCTAGATTCAACTCGAAATACGCTCTAATCCCTTCTCTAAGTTCACCAACAAATGCCCCCTCCTGCAGCGCCTCCCTTTGCAGACGCCACAACCGGCGCGGGGCCTCTCATTGGTCCCAAATAACATAGCCACTAAGGTGGAATGGTCAGACAGAGTGCGTCCCAGATACATCGTCTCCCCAAAATGCTGGCAATGTTCCCTTCCCATTACAATGTAGTCCAGGCGCCAATATGAGCCGTGCACGCCCGAGTAAAAGGAATAGCCCCTTTCCTCCCCGTGCCTCTCCCTCCACACCTCCAGCAGATCAAGTTCCTGCATTATCCTATGGAGATACCCCGTCATATACTTCTTAGGCACCCCCCTACTCCCCGACGCATCCAACCGCTCATCCAAATGACAATTAAAATGTCCTCCCCATATTATCATTTCCCCCTATACCACCCCATCATGCAAAGCACAGAGGGAAAGTATTCCTTATCATCCACATTTGGCGCATACAAATTAACCAAGCAAATTGTCCTACCCTCCCATGAGCACTGTACAAGCACCGTTCTGCCAATCTCATCCTTTAATACCGCCTCCACCTTCAACAGTGTTCCCCTCGCCACCCAAATAAGCATGTCCCTAGCCTGGGTTGAATACGCTGTGCCGATTACTTGCCCCCCCACATTTTCCCCAGTGTCCCCAGCACCTCTGTACCCGCATGTGTCTCCTGTATCAAAGCCACTTGTATCCCCTGCCTCTTCAGAAACTCCCCCACTCTCCGCCTCTCCTAGTAGTTCCACAATACCCGGACATTCCATGTCCAGATTTTCAGACTTCCTAGCCTACCCATCTAAGATATTGATGCCCTCACTCAAGTTATCCCCTCATCTCTCCCCGCACCTCTAATACCTGTACCCGGTTCCACCCCCACCCTCACCACATACCTTATTGCTGCTGTGCCAACCCTTCCCTCCTTGTACCCAACCCCCCCTTGCACCTGTCCCCAACTTGGCACTCTAACCCCCGGCCCTCCCCCACCAGCCGATACCCTCCTCCCACCCCCATCCTCCCCCTCCTTCCACTGTCCCTTGCCCCCATCCCTCCCCCGCCTCCATCCCCCGATCCCCACAATTATCGTAAGTAAACCCACCCCCTGAAAGCCAATCCTTCACTCCCTCCCTCTCCTTAACTGTAGACCCATTGACCTACCTAACCCGCCATCCTCCCCTCCCGCGGGGTTAGTAGCCAATAGCGTCGTTTGGTCTGGGGGGTCCCACTATCTTCTCCATACCACCCCTCCAATGTCATATCCGCCCCTTCCACAGCCCACTCACTCCCAGATAGCGTTCCTGTAGTGCTATCCCCTACTCATCTCCTGATCCACGTTACCAACGTTATTCCGTGTCTTGGCATGCCACATCCTTAGATCCCTCGGGCTGGGGATCTGTCTTATGCGACCTCGTGTCCAACCAGTCCCATACCTCTCATGGGGGTGCAAAAAACCATGACTTCCCTCCCGACAACACCTTCAACTTCGCCAGGAAGAACATCATATACTTTAAATTAAGTTCCCATAGATGGCTTCTCACAGCATCATATGACCTCTGACGTTGCACCTCCAACTTAAAGTCCGGGAAAATCTGCAGCTTTGCATTACCAATGTCATAGTGGCCCTCCTTGCGGGCGTCCTGTAGGATGGCGTCCCGATCTCGAGAGTTCATAATTTTGGCCACCATCACTCTCAGTGGGGCAAAAAAACCCACCTGTCCTGTGAGGGCGCCTCATCCGTGGGGGCCCAAGATAAGGCCAACAACCGCAAGTCTGAGTCCATCGGGTTCGCCATGGAAGAGGGTCCCAAAGTGGATAGGGCGTGATCGACATCACCATCCGCCTCCATTGCCAGCCGGTAATCGAGCTCCTCCTCGTAGAGGAAGTCATCTACCTTGGCTAAACTTTGTGAGAAATCCAAGAAGCCGTGGGTGGAGGAGAAGGCAGAGTAGCCCAAGCAGGTCCCATCGGCTCAGGCTAAGACCTTGTTGACGATAGAGTTGGAGACTGCTGCAGCTAAGGGTGCTGAAACTGCAAAGGTAGCCCCTGCAGCTCAGGTGTCCCTACCCCTGAGGCGGGACACCGCCACAGTGACTTTGGCTAAGTCTGCTGGCACGTTGGGAGGGGGGAAACCGGTTCAGGCCCTGGTTCAAGACCCTCGGGGTGAAAAATGGGGGGGGGGGAGACCCCGAAACAGCCCGCCCAGGCCATCGCCCAAGCCATGGAGGTCTTGTCCACGAATGACTAAGGCCAGGAGTCCTTACACACAGTCCACAAAGATGTGGAGGAGGAGGATGACCACGGTGCAGGGCCTAGTTTTCCTGTTCTGCCATCTCAGCCAAGGGACATTTCCTTGGATATTCTGTCGACTCTGCACACCTTGGTGTCAGAGATCCAGTTGAGGATGCCTCTGCCTCTGGCACCTGTGGTTCCTCATTTCCCAGATCAGCCTCCAACTAAGAAGAGGATGTGTCATCCAATGCCCCCATTCCAACCTCCTCCACCACGTCATGTTCCTTCTCCCTCAGGAGACCCTGACATGGGTACGGGGATGGATACGGCCACGATGATGGAGGATGCCGACGAGGATATCTTCGCAGCAGATGGTGAATCCCCACATTTAGATGCTCCACATAGGATGTGTCTGCCGGATGAAGTTGGATCGTTCCACTCCCTGATCTCAAGAGCCTCCAAGCTATTCCAGCTAGTGCCTGAGGAAACTATGAAGGGCTTCTTGTACCAGAGGCGCGAGGCCAAGAGGAAGATGGTCATGGTGGTACCCCCTTTGGACCAAGTTTGGGAACAGGGCCTGGCCTTCATGAAGAACCCTTGCACGGCTCCGGCCAAAAGGGATAGGCTGGATTCAGTGGTATCGGTGACAGCGAGGAAACGGTTGGCCAACAGTCCCTCCAGACAGCTAGGGGAAGAGGATGGACACCATGGGAAGGAAGGTGATTTACACCACAACGTCCACTGTCAAGGCAGCCAACGCACTTGCGATCCTAGCCAGGTACGAGAGGGAGCTGTGGTACAAGCTGGGTCTGATTTTAGAGTTACTCCCAATGATAAGAAGATGAAGGCAATCGCTCTCATCCAGGAAGGGGAGGTAGCGTCTGATCACACCATCACAGTGGCGTTGAATGTCGCCGACACAGGGTTCCGGCAGATAGGGAACGGTGTCTGCCTTTGTCGCCAAAGCTGGATGAAGGCCACAAATTTCCACCAGGATGTCCAAGCAAAGATACTGGACATGCCATTTGATGGAGATGAACTATTTGGTAAGGTCGTCGACATGTCCCCCCAGGCAATCAAGGCGGACACGGAGACGGCCCATTCCTTGGGCACCATCCAGCAGCACTGCTCTTCTTTTTGCTTCTCCAGGGGAAAGTCGAGCACTTCTTCCAAAGGCTTCTCATTGCATAGTCAACCGTCCAGATCCACGACTCAGGAAGCCTACAGAGGCTGTTCCCAGACATACGGTAGCGGAGGACAGCGTTGTTGTGACCCGCAGGTCAGGACGCCGGCTCCGAAGCAGGCCTGAACCGGCCGGGAAGTTATGCCCATATGCGTGCTCCCCGGTGGGAGGCCGGCTGACCAGGTTCGTCAGCGAGTGGAAGAAGATCACCACCGACAGATGGGTGCTGGATGCTCTTGCACACCCTGGAGTTTCAATGCAAGTGTCCGTAGATCCCTCTGGTGTCCCGTCAGGAGCGGCACATCCCTCCGCTCCTGGAAGAGGTACGGGCCATGGTGCGAAAAGGGGCGATAGAGCTAATTCCCCAACGGTTCTGAGGCTCCAGAGTCTATTCCCGATACTTTCTGATCAGAAAGGAGACTGGGGGCTGGAGGCCCACCCTAGACCTGCGACGTCTCAACAAATACTTGAGCCCCAAAAGTTCTGGATGGTCACATTGCAACAGGTGCTTGGCCAACTGGAGGAAGGAGACTTCTTGATGTCACTGGACCTGGAGGATGCCTATTTCCACATCCCCATTCACAAGAAACATCGTAGTTTGCAGCGTTTCATAGTGCAGGGTCAGCACTACCAGTTCAAGGCTCTACCTTTTGGATTGAAATCGTCCCCCAGAGTATTTACAAAATGCCTGGCACCAGTCGCTGCCTATCTATGTCTACAGGGCATACATGCATACCCGTACCTCGACCACTGGCTCATCGGGGCACGCTTATGGGAGTTGGCCGTCCGACATGCAGAGACGACCGTCCAGCTACTGACGGATCTGGGATTCTCCATCAACTATCCCAAGTCCTCCTTAACAACATTGCAGAACGTGCTGTTCCTAGGAGCCAGACTATATACGGTGTCCTCCCTGGCGTCAAGCTCGTAAGAGAGGGTACCGGCCATTCAAGGGGGAAGGTGCAGCGACTGTCGTCGATCAAGACCGCCATGGTGCGGGCCATCAAATCATTGCTCGCCATGATGTTGTCCTGCATCCAACTCATCAGGCTTTGCAGGGTTGCAAATGCGACCTCTTCAGGAGTTCCTGGGCGCTCACTGAATACAGGTGTCTGGAAGCTTTGCGGACAAGATCCCGCTCAACGACGAGTTCCGTTGGGCGATAGGATTGTGGGCCGTCTGAGGAACTCATGGTGACAACAAGTAAGCCAGACACAAGTCATCACAGTTCAAAGGTGTTTATTGAACAAGGAATTCTGTGTGCAGATTGGAAAAACACCTAGTCTGAACCTAAATCTAAGATGGGAGCAAGCGTTGGCCATCAAATGAAAAATAAGGCAGTCCTAGTGGCGTTGTGTCAAAATAAAAAGGGCCTATACTGAGAAATCTATTGCCAAAACCTCACAACTAATACAAAAAGGGATGTGGGATAGTTCTCAAGGACAGAAAGAAGTGTGCTCAAATAATATTTCGGGATGCGATAACTTGGCTCTCCCTTCCCCACATTTTTTGGACACCGGTTAAGATGTGAGCTCGGAGCACAGTACAGTCTCAGGCTTCTCCAGCACGAGACAACAGTTCCAATGGCAGTTCTCAGGATCATCGATGGCCAAGTCGCGTTTCCTTAGAAAGTCTCTTGCCTTCGGGCCTGATGTATTCAAATAACAAAAACAAAAGTTCCTTTAACCAAATTAAAGTTTGTTCCCAATGTTCGCTAGGTGATCGGTTCACCCCGGGGTCCCCCTCTTCTGGGTGCTGACCCTTCTCAATTGTTTATCACAGTTTCCCGTATGGTAATGGTTTCACCTCTGGGTCCCCCTCTTCTGAGCGATGGACCCTCTTGACTTTATATTCTTGGGTGTGGCTTCACCCATGGATCTCCCTCGGTCGGGCTTGTACCCCTCTTGAATTTACCCTGATTCAATTACCTTGGTTTCTCAATGTTTACTCTCACTGCTTGATATGATATGGAATTTATAAAGTGTTTCAAGGCGCGATGAGGCAAGGGAGGGGGCACAGAGGGTGGACAGACAACGTTCCTACTAGGCCAGGTGTCATTCACATTACGCAAATGCATGGGAAGGGGAAGGAGGAGAAGTGCGAGGGAGAAAGGGGAGAGGATAGTGCAGTACACGGGTAAGAATAAAACCCAATATTAAACAGTAAGTAAAAGTACGGCCAGCAGGTGGCAAGTGCAAGGATAAGTGCCGACACCAGGTGTCAAGTGCTGGTAGTGGGACTGTAGGATACAGAAACGGTCCCCAAGTGCAGGGGTTGCCAGGAGGGCAGTGCAGGAGTACGACTGGCAGGGGAGGTGACTTGTAGATCAAAGTCTTTCGATTGTACAGGGATTTTGCTTGACCCTCTGTATGACCACTTTAACCTATTTTGCCAGCCTTCTGGTATCTGTAATTTCTCTCATATGGGGCTCGACCAGTTTCTCTTGAGTTAGCACCCACGTGGTGCCGGTTTCCCTCTGCCGCTGGTCTCCCCTTCACACTTTGTACAGATCATTCAAAGTTTATTAGCTTTAGTTCAAAACTTGCCACTTTGTGATTCCTACTCAACACAGCCCAGTTCTTAATGATTCTCCCCTCTACTCACTGGCTGTGATGAACCGCTTGGCTGTTGCCTCTGTGGAGTCAAGGCTGGTACCGCGGGAGCTTCCCTCGCTCCTGCTTATCGGCATAGGCTTGTCCCGTGTACCGTTGACTGCAAGACACTTATGCTATTTTTCTCTATCTTAGGCTCTCTTCTGGGAAGGCTCTGCAGGTCTGGAATGAAAAGGGCATGGTCACGTCTCTCCTAGCCACCCTCTTGATTTCTACTGCTTTTCTTCTTCTCTTGAACTGCTGCGTGGTAGTCGTCTCGTCGTGCGGTCTGCCATGCTTACCTTGCTCGTGCTGTGCTCTCTGGCTCCACCTTTTATCCCTGTGGGGAAGGCAAAGGGCCGTCAGGTGTGTGTAATTCGGATCAATTGCCTGCCTTTGCCTGACCTTTGTATTGGGACATGTCAGGTAAACGGCTCTGGTTGTCCTTTGTGTTGTGTGAAAGTGTTGGAGTTAGAAAGGAAGAAAGGGAGGCGGGGGCAGTGGTTTGGAATGTCCGCTGTGAGATGATGTGGAAAAAGTATAAAAAGGAGATACTGGGTATCACCCGTCGGTGTCCCACTCCAACTTCCCGAGGACACCCCATCCAGGTGATCCTCCCTCACTGGTCCACTCACAAGAACTGGATCCAATAGCGATCGCTGTGTCCTGGCCACCTTGATGACAGATCCGCTGGGATTAGCTAGGGAGACACCTTCAGGTTTCTCACAGGCCTCTGCTCCAACATCGCCAGGGACACACGGTTTCAAAATCCTCCATACCTGGAAGGCTGGGGAGCCCACACCGGATGTTGGCACACTAGAGGCCTGTGGCTTCCGGAGGAGAAGGATCTCCATATCAACATCCTAGAGCTACGTGCAGTGTTCTGGGCCTTCAAGTCGTTCCTGCCTTCTCTGAAGGGCAAGGTGGTGGGGATCTTCACAGACATGATCACCACCATGTTCTACATCAGGAAACAGGGGGTCACTCGATCCCCAGCACTCTCTAAGGAAGTGCAGGACTTGTGGCGCTGGGCTGTCGGACCGGAGATGTTCCTTGTCCCTCTTCACCTAGCGAGGGTCACGAACACCATCGCAGTGTCCCTCAGCAGGCAACTGCACTCCTGCCACGAGTGAGATCTTCGGCAGTACCAGGTGGACCGCGTCTAATCAAATGGGGCAGGCCCCAGATCGCTCTGTTTGCGACAGAAGTTTGCCAGCAGATTCCACCAACTGAGGAGACTGGGGGCATGTTCTCCTTCCCGTGGGAAGAGCTGTTTCTGTACGCGTTTCCTCCGTTACCTCTCCTGCTACGAGTCATCAACACGCTCAGACCGTGCCAATGCAGGATGATACTTATAGCCCCGGTGTGATCGAGGCAGATTTGGTACCCAGACCTTCTCAGACTGTCAGCGCTGCCTCTGGTGAAGCTGCCAGTGGTGCAATCCCACATCACGACCCAGGATCGCTGAACCTGAGGGCTTGGCTCCTGCAGCCCTAGAGCTTGGAGGATATGAGTTGCCAGCAGACTGCAGCGAGGTCCTCGTAAAAGCCAGGGCATCGTCGACCTTGAAGTGCTACGGTCACAAGTTTTAAGCATTTCGCTACGCGGTGCCGGTCACAGAAGATTACCCCTTTGAGGGTCATGGCCCCACAGACCCTGCCGTTCTTGCTATCCTTGGCCAAGGCCGGACTGGCACATGCTTCCATCAAGTTACATCTAGCGGCTATCTCCCGCTACATCAGGTCGCCAGGAAGATCTTCGCTATGGTCCCCTCGACTCATCAAGGAGTTTCTCAAAGGACTTTTCAGATCTTTCCAGCTGGTGAGAGCTCCTAACCCCGGCGTGGGAACTCAACGTGGTTCTGATGATGCTCATGGAGTATCCCTTTGAGCCGCTGCATCAGGCCCTGCTCGAAATCCTCTTGTGGAAAATGGCTTTCCTAGTTGCCATCACCTCTGCCAGGAGGGTAGGTGAGATCCAGGCCTATCCTGCAAACAACCATACCTGACCTTCCACAAATTGAAGGTGGTGCTAGGTACGCACCCCTCCTTCATGCAGAAGGTTCTGTCTGAATTCTACCTCAACAAGCCTTTGGTGTTACTCGTACTCTTTCATCCTGTCCCGTCCCCTTTCCTCCATTCTGCATGGGCGTCCCTTCCAAGGGACGGCAGATGGAACCCTTTTCACCTGAAGAAAACATCTCCAGCTTTATATTTAGAGGTGCGCAGGGTGCGGCCCTCGGAGAATGCGCTGCCCTGACTCCCCCCTCCAGCGCCACACCTTTTCCGCGTTGACGTGGAATGGGCCAAATTCACCAGCGCTCCTGGGTTTGGCTTCGGTCATGTAATTCCACGTGCGGATACTTCTTCTCTCGTCTTTTTATCCAGGTACTTGGTCCTCAGGTGTCACGCTCCTCTCCGGCGCATGGAGACTTCCGCAGGGTTCAGCAGGTGTCCATCCTGCGGCGGACTCTTTCCAACTTCAGACCCCCACGCCCTCTGCCTAGGTTGCCTTGGCACAGACCACAGCTGGCAAGCTTGTACCGCGTGCAACGCGCTTTCCTCAAGGTCTCTGAAGAACAGACTAGCCAGGTGGAAGGAGCTCTCCAGAGGACCTGAATGACTTTGTCAATCATCGATCCAGGCCCAAGGTAGGGCCACTCGTTTCCAGCGCACCCTGCAAGGGAGACTCCTTTCCAGGGACTCGCCCACGCGGGAGGAACTGCTTGGGTCTCATACCAGTACGAGTACAGAGGCTAAATCGGCTACGGCCGGCAGGCCGAGGGGTAATTTGATCCTCCCAGTGACAGTGCTGACGGACCGGAAGGTTCTTTTTCTGAGTCTTTATCCGAGGGGCCACGCCCTAGTACTGGCAACATGTTCAAGGGGTGCCTATACGCAGTTCTACCGGCAGATCCGCCGAGGGCGAAATGCCTACCAGGTCTCGGCCTGAGGAACAGGGTAGATCTCATGAGCCACATTCAAGGGTCCTGGATGGGGCTGGGCCCAGTGAGCCAAGCAACACGACGCAGGCACATGGAAGGCAGCTTGAAGAAATGGCCTCCGTGACAGACATTTCTGAGATCCGCCCGATACCGCATCAAGGCAGGGAGCAGGTGGAGGAATGTGTGTCAAGGTGGGACTGGTGTCAACCAGGTATGGTAATTTCTTTTCGGCTTTTGCAACACATGTAATATCTAAGATATTGAGTTTTTGTGTTATTGGCAGATTAAAGAGAATGCTCCTGAAGAAGAGAATTGGCAACTTGAAACTTGCAGAGCTTTTCTAAATTTTTTCTAGAATTGAGCATTATAAACATTATTATAATTAATTTAGCTCATAAGATGAAGTAATTGTATGTAGTTATTTCTAATCAATGTGCAACTGTTATTACTTCATGCTTTTGATACTTAATTACACACTTGCCCTAAGCAATTCACAATGTATCTTTAATTACTGACTGATATATACAGTATTTACGGTGTTCATGGGCAAAGAGGTATCTCCCTATGAATACCACAATCAATCCTATGTAAACATTACAAAGAAAGTTGCAATGGTGTGTCACAAGTCGCGGTCAATAAAATGTTTTAGTTTTAGGGGTCAGCCAATCCATCAAATAACCTTTTTTGATTATTTGGGAATTAGAATAAAGGCCAGTGCAAACTTGTCCTCACATATTGTTGTCCGTAAATAATTTTCACAGAGATGTGGTGCAATTAGATTGTTTGGTAAATATTATGACGATAGAGCCGTTTCACCTGTGTTAATGTCTATAAGGCCCAAGCAAGCTTTGTAGCCCTTTATGGAGCTGAACTTTGGGGTTATATAGAGCCCCTAGCATTGGAAGCAAACAACAGAGCATGTTTAAAACCATTAATGCTTTTACCATAAATTGAAGGTATTCCAGTTTATATTGAATGAGGGCTTTATTCGCATATGTAGATAGCTAATTGGAGACCGGTGATATTATGGTTGCTTACTCCTAGCACCGAGGAGCAGTCGCTATGTGAAAGAATTACATGGGACATGCAAATAAACCAAGACAGCTGTGAGTGAGGCTGATTGAAACATGTAATGTCTTTGATTTCGGAAGTAGGTTTCTGAAATATTTTGAGTAAGAGTAACATTAAGGATGTGAAAGTGGCCTTTGAACTCTGGGCAATAATCCACTTCGAGGAGAATTCGACCTTGGGCAAGAGCGTAACTGAGTATCTGAGAGTTAAATCAGATTGGAGTTTTAAAATGCATCTCAGTTGGATAACTAGCCGATAAAGGCAAGCAATATTTTTGAAATTTTGCTTGAATTTGTTGCCCTTGACCGGAAGAAATGCAATGTGGCGACCAGGCTCCTGCATGAGCTGTTCATTCTCTCAATATGCTAGAGAGACAATTCATTTCTTTCTCCTATGCCTTTACTAAGGTTTTCTTAGATCAAAATTGCTGTTTCAGCCTCTAATGAAAGCAGAAATTGGGCAAACTGTAGTGGCTATTGATTAAAGGAAGTGATCAGTATCATCAGGTCATTTTAGTTGCTGATCTTTGGATTCTATATGGTCTTGCAATGTGTGTGTATGCGTATAGATGTTCATATGTGCAGTAACTGTGTGATGGAGTTATACGAACATTATGTTTGCTCTTTTTTTATCATTACATTAGTGAACCTAACTCCTCTCATTAAGTGTGATATTTTTGCACAGCATGAAGCACTTTATGCTTATTATACTGCATGCAGTATTTTTTGTAGTATGAAACTAAACATGGAGGGTTTTGGGAATTTGCACTGATATTGGTTACGTTTTTTGTATAATATTTATGTTTTTGTTTGAAACTATTTTCATATGTGGCTGTTCTTAAATTACTGCTTTTGAGTGAGTGTTCCTTACGGATCTAGCAGTGCGATTTTGGTTAATTTTCCAACTAACTTTTAACAATTGCACTGTGGTATTTTCTTGTACGATTTTTGATGCAAATGTGTTCTCCTATGTCAAGCAACCATGTTCGAGGACAACACTTTGTGCTCAATGTCACAATGTTGGTAATGTGGCCTTATTGTGCTATGCGTCCGGGTGGATAGTGGATCTTTTGTGTGTCCCAGAATGCATCACATCGGCAGTAGGTGGAAAGCCAGTTTGGCACACAATTGCAGTGGAATGCTATGAAGTGTGGGAACTCTGGCATTCGAACGAATTGTGTGGGACATTGTACCCTTTTACATATACTGATATTTGTCGTATTTTAGTGCTGCAACTTTGCAGTATTATGTATGTTCATTACTCATTTGTCCACTTTGTGACTTTTTGTTAGCCATGTTTGGGAACTAATGGGCATTGTCCCATCCCCTTTTACCTTCAAATATGGTGGACATCGGAGTGCGAACTGGGACACACATATTGGACTCTCATGCATTAGGGCACATGGTAGAAGGCAAGAAAGGACGAAAAAAGTTTAGTGCATAGGCCTCCTTTAAATAACGTCTTGTCTGTTAGTTTAATTGTACGTGAGCAAGCAACAAGCATGTTGCGAAATGTGTCATGCAACCGTGCCTTATAGCCTGGGCATGGGGACTTTAATTCTAAAATAACTTTATGAAATATTTTTGGGCTCTGGACATGAGTATCTGCAGTGCAACCAACGTGTTCCTGTGTTTCTTACACATGGGTTGTTGGAGAATTCTATCATGTCATAGCGTAACAACGCAGAGTCTGCACCGGTCGCAAGAAGGAGAGCGCACAGGCTTGTTACGTTTATGTGGCCTTGTGTCCATGCTGCAGCTTGGGTTCCTACACTATCTATAGTGGTGAGTTCTTTCTCCTTACAGACTCTCTTCACAAAGGGGGAATTGTATACTACTGTTGGTTCAAATAACCCCATTATGACATGGGCTCTACAAACATTTGTGCTAGTAGTTGATCCGACCTGTTGGCAACATTCATTATTGATATTACTGATCTAATTCATATGAAGATACTGTGAACCTCTGTTCACCACCATGAGTTCCCAGGCAGATACAGAATCGGCTTGCCAAGAACAAGTCTGAACATTGTTCAGTGAAACTTTACAAACAGGCAGGCACAAGCCTAGCGTTGAACATGCAGTAGAAAGAAATAATGAAACCACCCTTGTGAAAGAGTTGGAGAGACTGCAGAAAAAAAGAAATAAGCAAATGGTTGGAAGAACATTCTCTACAAAAGTACCTAGGATCTTTACAACCCTGTCCTTTGAAGAACAGGACCCTGAGATATTAAGCGAATGGGGTGATGCCACTAATGGATGCTCCAACACTTATTTGAAATTTTTAATAAAATATCCTCGTATCAATCGTAGCAACATTGCCTCAGAGCAAAGAAATAAAGAAACTCAGGAACAATGTAGAAGCCAGTCTCAAGATATATGAGGAGGAAATCGAGCAAAGAAAACAACGGAAGTTCCTAAGAGATAAGGAAGACTTTGAGATTGGGAGATTCTATACCTTTGCCAGCCGTTTTGACCATCTTAGGAAACAAACCAAAGTGAATGTAAGCCAAGTGGTAGAGAATGGAAGTGTATCGAGTGATGTCCCGCCCACTTGGGAATCAGATATTACTTTGAGTGAGAATGAAGAACCTACAGTCTGTCTAAACACAAAATAGGAAGAGGTTTTGGTCATGGACAGGGGAGAGGAAATAGACAAAAACAAGGCGAGGGCGGAGGGGAAAGAAATGGGGCAAACACCTGTGAAATACCTGATGGTATCACACATAGCGAACAGCGAGAAACCCTTATTCAGGTGGCCAATGAAGGGCTGATCCGCTCAGATTACAACTCTAGGGGTGAAAGAGCGAGAAAGGCTCACTGGGATGGGGAAGCCCAGGGTTATACTCGAGGGAATAACCCAAGAGAGATACAGTATTCTTCCAGGGACGACATCCCTAAAGCTTTCTTTGGTTATTCTGCATCCACCTCCCTTCCAACCAAAGAAGCTCCCTTAATAACATCTTGCCAACCCGATAACTCTAGCAGACCAACTAGGAACCCGTTACCCTCAAAACCCACAACTCCCACAGTCATTGTTTTCCTGTTTTCCACCCAAATACTCCCAATCATTCTTTTTCACGCCCCCAGGATTATTCTTTCCCAAATACCCAATCGACCTTGACAATACCCTACCAATCCTGTCTTTGATGATCATTTCCTGCATTCCCAGCCTGCTCAGACAAAACACTACCATTCCCACAAACCCCCATGTTTATTTTCTGACAATAATCCTGGTCATTCAAGTTTATTGCACACACACGACAAATCTCACCCTCGTCAAGTTACCCAACCACTTGGCAAGAGAACTATAATCCCATACAGCACCTCTTTCCCTTCCGACCCTGTAGGATATCTGAAAACTCTACCACCTTCTTTCTCCTGACATAAAACACAAAGATTTAACACTAAAGCTGTTTAATTGATCTGTCCCGACACAGGGGTCAGGTAGACTCAGGCAATTAACCGGAATCACACACACCTGATGGCCCTTTCCTTTCCCTATAGGGATAAAAAATGGAGCCAGAGAGCACAGTACGAGCAAGGCAGATAGCACGACTAGACGGCTATCTAGACCCGGCAGTTCAAAAGGAGGAAAAAAGGCAGCGAATATCGAGAGGCTAACAAGGAGAGACACAAACTTATCCTTTTCAACGCAAACCTGTGAAACTTCCACAGGAGAAATCGTAAGACCGAGGACAGTAGACGGAGTGTGTTGCAGCAGATGCCAATGGTACCCACATTATGTCGACGATGATAAGCAGGAGTGAGGGAGGCTCCTGCTTCCGTGCTACCGGCCTTGACTCCAGTAAAGAAGTCTAAGCGGTTCATCACAGCCTGTGAGTCGAAGGGAGAACCAATAAGAATCGGACTGTGTTGAATGAAAGTCTCAAAGTGGCACGTTGAGAGAAGTTCAAAGAACTGTACATGTGTGAAGGGAGATCAGCTGTAGAGGGAACCAGCACCACGTGGGTGCTAACTTGAGAGAGACTGGTCAATCCCATATTGAGTAAAACTACAAATACCAGAAGACCGTAGGAGATCCGCCAAAACAGGTCAACGTGGTCATACAGGAGGTCAAGCAAAATCCCTGTTCAATCGAAGGGAATCCATATTGTGAAAGCAAGGGAAGTGACTCCCGTGAACATTGAAAGTAAATGTAAATGTGAATGTGAAGTTGGCAAGAGTGAACCCGAAACAGGGATGCTAACGACAAGGGGGCAAAGTCTAACGTCCCAAGAAACAGTGTGTTGACAAACGTAAACCCGGCTGAGGCATGTTCACTATGAGCTGTTTGAAAAGACATTGAGAAACCAAGGGAAGTAAATCCCACTAAACAGAAAAGAAAGCCATAGTGAACACGGAGGAGGGAGGTTGAGATTTGAGAAAGGACTGCACCTGGAAGAGGGAAATCCAGCGGTGAAGTCATCACCCAGCGTATGTGGAAAAGTCATAGTAAACCCGGCAGAAAGACACTGGCGCTGAAGAGGTGTCTGAGCCCGAACGATGGAGATCCAGGGGTGAAGCTATGACTCAAAGTTCATTGAGAAAAGTACTGTTATATAATTTATGGAATACGATAGGTGAAGGGTCGGCGCCGAGAAGAGGGGGACCCAGAGGTGAAGCCATCACCCAACGTGAACTGTGGCTAAGAATTTAGAAGGGTCAGCGTAGGGAAGAGGGGGGACCCAGGGGTGAATCATCGTCACCCTAAAGAAGTTTAATTTGGTTAAATTAACTTTAGTTTTACTAATTGAATATGTCAGGCCCTCGACAGCAAGAGACTTTGAAAGGAAATGAGACTTGGCCATCTACAGCCCTGACAGCTCGAACGGAACAGTCGGCTTGTGCTGAGACAGCTTGAGTGTGTGCTGTGCTTCAAGATCCCACCTTACCCCGTGCTCAAAACGTGGGGCAGGGAGACTCAAGCTACCGCATCCTGACATATTATTTATGAACACTTCTTTCTTTCTTGAAAACTATCCCACCCCGTTTTTGTACTACTTGTAAGGTTTGGTAATAGGTTTCTTAGTATATGCCCTTTTTATTTGACACAATGCCACTAGGACTGGCTTAATTTTCATTTGATGGTCAACGCTTGCTCCCATCTTAGATTTAGGTTTCGATTAGGCGTTTTGTCCAACCTGCATACATTGAACTGTGATCACTTGTGTCTGTCTTTACTGTTGCCACCTTGAGTGCCTTACACGCCACATAAGGGAGATCCATGCACTCTGGAAAGTCGATATAAAAGCCATAGAGGAATGCAGGAAGATGAAAGTGGTGAACTTGTCTAATCGCATACTTACGGAGGAGCAGCATAAACTGCTCAGTATGGGCCTACATTTTTAACCCGCTGCCAAATACGATTATGCTCAAACACACGTTGACTTTGATAAAATCATACCTAAACTTTGCCTAAATAAATTCTTTGCACTGAATCCTTACACAAAATTCCCTAGTGTTGCACAAGGAGTCAAAACTGATATAATCAGTGACATTGATGTCTTGCCCGATCTGTTACACCTAGAAAAGGGATTAGAGGCTGCAGAAGACCATGGGCCTCATTACGAGTCCGGTGGTAGCCGTGCCGGAAAAACCAGCAGGCTGCCGCCAGACCCGTAATGCCATTCCGCCTCTGTGATTGCCAGAATCACTTGGGCATTACAACTCCGGTGACCCGGTAATTCCGGAGGCGGAGTTCTGTAAATTGCCATTGCCATGGAGTCCCGTAGGACTCCATGGGGATGGGGACCATGGAAACACCAGTTCCGTCTGACGGAGCCGGTGTTTCCATGTCCGTCTGCAGGCGGGTGGTGTTAATTCTGCCAGGTCAGACCTGGCGGGAGTGACCCCTCCTGCCTGCAGGACTCTGAATCAGCTGGTCTGGAAAGAACAGTGGCGGCGGTATTACCGCCACCGTTCTTTTCGGACCGGCAGGGTCGTAATGAGGCCCAATGATCCTATTGACTTTGAAGGTATAGGAATAAATGTAGACTGGTACAAGAAAAGTAAACTTAGGTGCACATCTAAATTCAATCCTCCTGTGGCCTCGAGAAGTAACATTGAAACCTTCCAAAGTCTTTTTATTGAGGATCTAAAGAAGATCAGAAGAAATAGTAAGATCTGTCATATGGACCATCTCGCTCAGAAAAATAGACATTTTAGATGGGTTATGTAGCATAATCAAGCCACCTGATAATGGAAGAAACATTGTATCCATGAAAAAATGGACTATATTTGAGAGGCAAATGGGCAACTTAGGCATGTAAACTGTTGTTGGGCAATGTTTTGTATGCAGTACCCTCTGGGACCACTACACACAACTAGGACTACAGGTGTAAGCAAAACCAACCTTTGGTATAAGTCTGTACCACACAGTTTTTGCTAGCGAGCTGAGCAGCCAGGCTTATCTCATGAGGGAATGTGAGCTTGAAAGGGTGTTACAAGAGGTCTGTAATTACAAGTATTCAGACACTTATACTCAAGGTTTCTTGGTAAAACACTTATTAATTTATTACACAATCATTTATAAAGCATTCACTAAATGAGGCAACCAATATCACACAAGAAATATACTACAGTACTGATTACTAAGCAGTTGAGCTCCCTTGAAGTAGGAGCAAAATAGCATGGAGGTTGGAGCAAAAAGGCATAAGTTGATAAAAACGAATATTACAGGTACTCTAAAACAGTGCAAATAGTTTGAGTTCATCAGAAGAGTTGAGAGAGAAGTCGCTGGGCCAGCTTACAAACAAACCCTCAGGCCAAAGGGGAGGTCATCATTTTCGCTGTTTCAGGTGACAAACGTTGCAAAGAGGAAGTGGTTACAACCAGAGTCAGGGCTCATCCTGGGGTCCGAATCAAGGCCAATCCTCTGAACTTCCAGAGGGGCCAGCGAAGATTCAATGCAATAGGTAGGCCAAAGTCAATGGGCTAGCATCTTGTATAAGTAAAAACGGTTCTGGTATTTAAAACGGAAAAGTCTTTGCCACGGTTCTTAGAAGTAGTTCACGGAAGAAAGGTTTGTATGTCGGGTCGCAAGCTGACTAGGCCTGCAAGTTGCCAAAGTTGTACGCACTTTTGCAGTGAGAGCTAAGTTCTCTCGGTCGGGTTTTCACAGTACCTTATATTGAAGAAAAAGATGCAGTTGAAGACTTCTGTTCCTGGCAGTTCCTGCAGATTTTGCTGTTCCTGAGCCTCAGTCTTGGGGACAAGAGGGAGGACGTCGGGGGACTCCTGCACTGCACGGGGACTAGTCGCAAAGCTGGGAAATTGGCAAATCTTCAATTCTGGTTTCTGTTCTTCAAGCACACAAGCTGGTGTCCTTTTCCCTGGATAATCCTACCCAGCTCAGAGAATGGTATTCAGGTGGTTTACAAGTAGATTGGTCCTACCAACTCAAAGGAAGAAGTCGTCCTTGAAGGGTTTCTCTGTCGAGGTGAACCTGGCGATTCGGACCTGCAGCAGGGCTCCATCGAGAAAACCAACGGTCCAGTAGTTGCAGCAGCCGTCCTCTTCCAGCTCGTCTTCGGTTCTTTCGTTCTAAGAAACAGGGAGTTTCGGGCACCTCCCTCACTTCCTGCCCACCCCAGACACTCGGGCGCCAGAGACGGTCTTCAGTCCTGAAGCCCACCAAAGGCGTAGGAACAAAGGGACCAAACCTAGTTTGGCGCGCAGAGTCAAACTCTAGAAGGACCTTTCCAAAAACAACTGGCGAAAAAAGAAGACCGGGACCTGTTTAAACAAAGGGGGCTCAGACGCCATTTTGAAAAACATGGCTCCCGTGATTATTAGCTACCAGTGTTCGCAGTCAGGAAAAATCATGGTAGTTTGTTGTAAAACCACTGCCACCAGCCATTGCTGATAGGAAAGGGTAGCATTTGACTGATTCATGAGTTTATAGACATAGGGGATACTAGGTAACCTCTCCACCACTCTATTGTAAGATAGTGTGTGCTGGGCCTAGGAATTTAAAAAGACTAGTAAAGTCAATTTAACTTTACATTCTCTGGAAAACAGTAGTTTATCCCAGAGAAGGTATTTAAACCTTGGGACAGCCTAAAAGGCTTCCCTGTGTCACTGCACTGAGGGTGCTGTGTGACACACATGAAAAGATAATGCATATGGAGTTATCTAAAAAAAACCTTATCAAAGAACACAAGAGTAAAACACACATCAAAATACATGAGAGAGTGGGGAAAAAGGCTCACACTCCCTCCAGGTAAAAACAATCAAGTCCTCAAAATCCAGAAAAGTTGCCGTGGGTCTCTAAGGTGAAGGGAATTAGCACATTTATTAGAATTCTCCCTAACACATGTTAGAGAAATTAACTACTAGTCCTATGAAAGAATTGGAATGTACAATACACAAGACTTCTTAAAAGAATGGACGTAGACCCCCAGGGAAATCTAGAATAACATTAGTGGGATCATTGTTAGAAAATATGTCAAAGTACATTGATGAAGTTGTATTTCCATTTGTAAACTCACTGCGCTCATATCTTAGACGCCAACGATTTGTATGTGAAATTGATGGTCTTCCCTGTGAGTCAGAATATATGTTGGCAACCATGGACGGTTTGTCACTGTATATTTACCTCCATTGAACACACAATTGGGAAGCAAGCATGCAAATATTTCCTAAATACACAATCTTTGAATTATATGCAACACAAAGAAATTATTTTAGCCATGATTCTGTGATGGCCATTAATGGCAGTACTTACACACACCCCATCCTGAGCCACTCGGTTCGTTTCGCCACTAAAATTACATGTGATACTGAATGGGTATCTTATGCTCTCACCTGTCCTTGCAGCAAATGGTATGTCGCCAGCACTACATGTAAACTAAAGGTACGCGTTCTGCAGCATCTCAGGGCAATAGAAAACTGCGATGCTAACTATACCCTGTGGCTAAACACTTTGGCCGGGATTCATGTAGGAAAAGTAGATGGATTTGGTTTCTTTGGACTACATCAAATAGAAGTGGGACCTAGAGGTGGAGATAAAGAAACGAGCTATATTCTAGATTTTGAAACGCAACATCCTTTTGGGCAAAATGTGGATAAGGGGTTATACACTTTTCTGAGGACATAATTGTGTGCATGCTCTACACGTTTACTTCAGGTGTATGATCTGGCGGGATAAAATATGATGGATCTGGTGGGATAAAATATGATGAGGATGCAAGACTATATTTAATTGCAATGAATTTGACTTTCATGCTTCTCTCGGTTTCTTGAAATAAATTGTAGTGGATATGTGAATACCTGTATGTACAGGGTCGGATATTGAGAGAGGTTTTGTATTTGGCACTTTCATGTGTACGGACATTGGGTTTTAATCCCAAAAATCTGTTTGAGTTCAGCAGGGGTGGGGCATTGGAGAAGATGACGTTGGAGATTTGCCTTAGCATTCTGTGACATTTAGATGCCCCCTCCTTAAAAGCCCGCCCCACCCCCTGTTCATTGTTTGTGTAGGAGGTCTTTTTGTGGTTTTTACAACATGGGTACATGACGTTTATAGATCTAGACTTTGTTCTTTTTTGAACAGCACTTGCCACTTTACAGTTTCGATGCTCATTTTAGAACGTCGAATTTGCTAACATTTTGGACAGCACATGGTCAAGTTAATGATGTCTGCCTCAGCATAAATGTTCCATATTTTGATGCCAGAGTAGGATGCACACAATTTGCACAGCATATAGCAATTTACATGAGTATAGAGGCAGTTTTAATCCAGTATTTTTTTTAGAATTTCTAACCACCCACCTCCCTAGTTAATATTATCCCTGAAGCACTAGACACTTTAGATGTTCATATGGGCAATAATCATGTTATTGAGTTATACAAACATCCCGTATGCTCTTGTTTTATCATGACATTAGTGAACTTTAGCTCCTCCCAGCAGGTGTGATATTTGTGCACAGCATGAAGCACTTTATGCTTATTATACTGTATGCAGTATTTTTTGTAGTATGAAACCTAACATGGCAGGTTTTTGAGAATTTGCAGTGATATTGGTTACGTTTTATGTATACAATTTTCTTTTGTTTGAAACGATTTTATGTGTCTGTTATTATATTACTGCTTTTGAGTGAGTGTTCCTTAAGTATCTAGCATTGCGATTTTGGTTTAGCATCCATGTAACTTTTAACAATTGCACTGTGGCATTTGGCTTGTATGTTGTTTGATGCAAATGTATAGGAAATGTGTTCTACATCGCACAACCATGTTAGAGTTCAACATGCTTTGTGCTCAATGCTATCGGCAGTGAATGGAAAGCCAGTTTGGTGTACAATCACTGTGGATGCTATTGAGTGTGGGAACTCTGGTAGTCGAACCAATTGCGTGGGACATTGTACCCTTCTACATATACTGACATTTGTTGTATATTAGTGCTGCAATATTGCAGTTTTGTCTATATGAATTAATTACTCATTATTTGTCCACTTTGCGACTTTTTGTTAGCCACATTTCTATACCAGGAAGATGCTTGTTTGGGAACTTATGGGCACTGTCCCATCCCTCTTTTCCCTTCAAATATGGCCGACATCACGGTGCGTACTGGGACACACATATTGGACTCTCATGCATTAGGGCGCATGGTAAAATGCAAGAAAGGACGAAAATAATTTAGTGCACATGCCTGTCAGTTTTAATGTATGTCAGTAAGCACCAAGCCCTTTGCGAAACGTGTCATGCTTCACACAGCTGTGCCTTATAGCGTGGGCATGGGGATTTTAATAATAAAATAACTTCATTCAATATTTTCTGGCTCTGGACATGAGTATCTGGTGATTACTCCCGCCATCTGCAGTGTGACGCAAGTGTTACTGTGTTTCTTACACACGTGTTGTGGAGGATAGATATATATATTTCTGAGGCTTGTGTAATCGGCTTAGGTCACATGCTATGCATAGGCCAGCATCTAGTGGAAACTGCAGAGTATTGCAGTTGTTGTTTTCGAAACTTGAAAAGGGACGGCGACAGGGTGTGCCAGTAATACTATCCCTAGTGTGACGTCCACTGAAACCATGGTCCTTCACGCGTCGTGGTCCCTGTTTTTTTCGCAATCATCGTCGGATGCTGAAAGCAGAGTTCCTTTCCAGCTAATGCCATTTTATTATGAAAAATTAGTTAGTTACTCTTTTCTGTCCTTTCATAGCCATTTTTTCGACAAACAACTTTTGAGGACAAACTTCGTCGACTGCACAACTTGCTTTGACGATCTTCCACAGCCTCGGAAGGCCACTGGCCCAAACAGTAGGAAGAGTGGGGGGTGTACATATCTTAGCTACTAAGAGCATGCATATTTCCCTTACTCCCCTTTCTAATCGCCAAGCTGCCCTTCCAATTAGACATGGAAAATACACCATTTAAATTTTGCCCAAATTGTAACAAAAAACATTTCCCTGGAAGAACTCACACCGGGTGTGCAACCTCTGTCTTCTGAGAGATCACAACGAGGGCCGCTGCAAAGCTTGCAAGCTTTTTAAGCCTAAAAACCTTTAAGGACCGCAAGACAAATTGCTGGGCCCACTACGCCATACAGGCCGAGGCCTCCATAGACGTGGAAGGTGCTTCAAGCAACAAAAGCATCAGCGTCTTCAGTGATGACAAAGGCGAAGGGGAACCTTCGGATTCATACGTTCAAGCCCCGACCCCATCAGACAGGCCGGCGGCACTGTTGCGGAGATGACACCCGGCGGCATCAGCACAGACAAATCACCCCACACAAAAGACACAAACCAAGGCCATAAGTCAACAACACCGACTACACGGCCACACACGGCTTCGAGGGGAAGGTCCACCAGTTCCCTGTCCTCTGGGCATTCTCCCCATGACAGCCCCCCGAAGTCGAGAGACAAATCCGATTCGGAGGCCGTGTCAAAAAATACAGCTGGTAACCGAACGTCAAAAGATGCTGCGCCGGCTTCATCATCTGCCGAAAAACAACTGTGCATACACACGTCAAAGTCAGCTAGATCCCCGCAGACTTCAAAACTCTCATCTTGTTAAGAAACACATCCCTGAGACACAGCTGAGAAGCCGGGCTTCAAAACAGCATACTTAGAATTCCGACACATCACATAGGAAACAGGAGAGATTTACCCATGGGGAGGGAAATATGTCTATAAAACTATGAAGCATAAGAGGCAGCCCACTCCTTAACTACCTCTCACTCCTACAGCTACCCTCCTGCATTCACCCCAAACTCTTCACAGTGGTCTGCTGAAGACACAGACTGTGTCATGGAACGTATGTCTTTTAGTGGGGATTTTTTTCCAAAACAGATCCTCAGGCTCTTCACAACTTGCAGAATACACCACGAGCTAGTGGGCCAGCACTGCAAGTACCCCCCCAAAAAGAACACGCACAGAAACCCTTAAAGCAGACACCCCTCAACATGCCTCAGAGCAGTTTCAACTTGATGACCCCAACCAAAGCTTCCAGGACACTGGAGCGTTTTCGGACTCCGAGGTTCAAGAGGACTTAGAAGAGGTAGATCATCATTATTATGATGATGATGATGATGACGAGGATGACATTTATGTCTTACCGTCTCCAGATCATGCTGACCCACTGGTGGCGGACTCCCAGGTAGATAACAAGCTACAATTTAATGACATGCTAATCAAGGCAGCTGATAATTTTCAAATCCAGACACAAGACATACTCGTCGACAAGGACTTTGTCGAGGATATATTAGGTGACAAAAAGTCAGCAACCCAATTTATCCTCACATTGCAGTCCGTCCAGAGAAGAATACAACCCTCTCTAATGACACCAAACCTAATGTGGGCAGTAAATCCCTGCATTGAGAAAAAGTTCTGTCCAGCTCCCTCTGACCCCCTCTACATCAGGGGCCAATTAAAGCCAGACTCTGTTACCACCACAAGAAAAATGGCGGGAACACCTCTCGCATCGTCAGAGGCACCCCTGGACAGAGAGAGCAAAAAGATAGACACTTTCGGAAGGAAAGTGGCCACCTCGGTGGCATATCAGTCAAGAATTGCCAATATTGCCACTCTGCTGGCCAGCTACAACTGCCACAAGTGGGAGGAAATATCCAAATTAATGGCCTCGGCTCCAGAGCCACTAAAATCCCTACTCTGCCTTGCAGTAGCGCAAGGGAAGGCTGTGTCTAACTGCATCTAAAGATTAATTTGGATGCATCGGATAATGCTGGAAAAATCATCGCAGATGGCACACTTATAAAACGCCACGCATGGCTGCGCCAGTCAGGTTTTAAATTTGAGACACAGGCAACCCTCCTCAATTTGCTGATCGAGCCTAATGTTCTCGTTGGCAAAGCAGTAGAGGATGCTCTCAAAACAGCAAAGGAAGAATATGACACCTTAAAGTCGCTGGGCCAGCTTACAAACAAACCCTCAGGCCAAAGGGGAGGTCATAATTTTCGCTGTTTCAGGTGACAAACGTTGCAAAGAGGAAGTGGTTACAACCAGAGTCAGGGTTCATCCTGGGGTCCGAATCAAGGCCAATCCTCTGAGCTTCCAGAGGGGCCAGCGAAGATGTCACGGCCGGGGAAGATCCTCCTCCAGAGGTGGATCTACACCCCCAAAGCAATGACCACCAGCTTCAGTTCCCCTCCCTTGCCACTCCGTTAGGAGGACAGGTAACACACTTCACCCACGCATGGGAGGGAATCACCTCGGACAAGTGGGTGCTTTCTACCTTGGCGGGCAATTATAGGATAGAGTTACTCCAAAAACCCTCCTTCCACCCCCCGTGACAAAGAACCACCACGAAGGAGGAACAGTGCATACTTCTGGAAGAGCTGCTGTTAAAGGACACCGTTGAAATCATCCTGGTGAATCAAGTAAACAAGGGTATCTATTCAACGTACTTCCTTGTGCCCAAAAAAGATCTAACATTACGCCCAGTATTATATCTGTGCCCTGCAAACACCTATATCAAGCCACAAAAATTCTGCATGACTATGCTACAAGAAGTAATCCCACTGCTAAAGCAAGCAGACTACATGGCAATATTGGATATGAAAGATGCCTATTTTCATATTTCAATGTTTCCAGCGCAGAGAAAATTCTTGCGTTTCAAGATGGCAAACCAGCACTACCAATTCAAGGTATTATCCGTCGGTATAGCATCCGCTCCAAGGGTATACATCAAGGTACTGGCAGTGGTGACAGCACACCTGCACACGGAGCCAATTCCAGTGTACCCCTACCTGGACGACTGGCTGATCACGGGGGAAACGACCCTAATTTTCAAGCAAAATAAACAAAGAACGATCAACCTTCTTTTCCAAAAGGGCTTCTCAATAAATGAGAAAAAGTCAAGCCTCATACCAAACAAGACCAAACAGTTCTTATGAGCTGTTATGAAAACAGAGGAAGGGTTGATTTTTCCATCAAAGGAAAGAATCAGAAACATACTGCTGCAAATGCCTCAGTATCAAGCCGGTACCCAGATAAGCGTACGCAAAGCAATGCGTTTGCTCGGCATGATGGCATTTTGTATTTAACTGGTTCTACACGCATTTTTACGCATGCGCCTGATGCAGGAGTGGTTGGCAAAACAATGGTCTCAGGCAAGCGGTCATTGGGACGATCTAGTGGTAATTTCGCCAACACTCGTACAGGCCCTATGCTGGTGGACAAGGGAGAACCTGTTAAAAGGAAAACCCTTCCACGAACCGGCACAGCAAGCGGTAGTTACAACAGATGCATCACTATCCGGGTGAGGGGCCCATCACCTTTATACCACAGTGCATGGGCTGTGGACTCCCATCACAGCACAAGACCACATAAACCTGCTGGAACTTCTGGCAGTATTCAAAGTGCTCCAGGCCTTCGAGACGAACCTGCCAAATCAGTCGATCCAAATCCTGCCAATGTTCTAAATCAACAAGCAGGGGGGCACACAGTCTCTAATTGTGTCCAGGCTAGCACAGAAAATATGGAAATGGGCACTCAATCAGGGGATGTTTTTAACTTCCCAACATGTACCAGGGGAACTCAACACCCTATGGCACTCGCTAAGCCGAGATCCGCTTCCAGAAGATCACGAGTGGCAACTCGACAAAGATTAGTAATGTATCACACGTGATCATGCTCCACAGAAAAGCTTTTTGAAACAGTGATGTAGTAAATTCCAACTAAAGTTTTTATTGTTGAACTGTGTTCATACGTAAGGTAGCCCTCTGTGATAACATGTGTTTAGGCTGGAACGCTGCCTTTCTCAAATCAGGGCAATTCAAAATGTGCTCAAATTATATTGCTGCATTGCTCCAAAGCAAAAGATTACACCCCACTTGGGTAGCGTTAGTTTTCACAAAGTCTCGAAATTGGGGTGCCTGCATCACAGGTTAAATCCCTCCTCAATAGATCGTTCTCTCACTCATCTGTATCTTTGTGCGTTCGCCTACTCGACAAAGATGTCGTAGATCACATTTTCTTGCACTGGGGCTACCCCACGCTAGACTTGTTCGCTACAAGAGAAAACTAGCAATGCCCAGCCTTCGAGTCCAGGTTTCCCCAATCAGACTCCAAGGGTAACGCCCTATGGATGGGTTGGTCAGGGAAATTTGCCTACGCTTTCCCCCCCAACTCCTCTAATGAACAGGGTGGTGAACAAGATTCAAAGGGAAAAAGTGATGCTTACCTAGTTGCTCCCATGTGGACTAGACAACCATGGTATCCACATCTCCGCAAACTTGCGATGTGCGGTCCAATGAAGCTCCCGTGCCATCCCAACTTGCTTTCCCAGCATGGGGAACAGCATTTCACCCTCATCCTCATTCACTGAACTTGGCAGCATGGCACCTGAGGTCATAGAGTTTGGCCGTCTTAACTTACCACAAAGGTATATGGACATCCTCGAGGAGGCACGTAAACCAAACACCAGACACTTACTTTGACAAGTGGAGAAGATTTGTAATTTGATGCCAGTCAAAACAAATAAACCCGATAGAATGTACTCCAACTCACATTCTTCACTACATGCTACACTTGTTAGACTCAGGATTAGCATTTAATTCTATCAAAGTTCACCTGGCGCCGCTATTCACATACACCACCTCTGTGGAAGGTACCTGTCATTAAGGCATTCATGGAGGGAGTAAAGAGACTTCACCCTCCCATATCAAACCCGCTGCCAGGCTGGGACCTTAATGTAGTGCTCGCAAAACTTATGGGAGCCCCCTTTGAGCCTATGCATAAAGTCAAGCCTTAAACATCTCACCTATAAAACGGATTTCTTGGTGTCGATCACCTCCATAAGTAGAGTCAGCGGACTTCAAGCATTGTCAGTGCAAGACCCTTTCTTTGTATCTACAAAGACAAATTGGTTTTAAGAACACACCCGAGCTTTTCACCCAAGTTCATTTCAAAATTCGACGTAAACCAATCCATAGAGCTACCGGCCTTCTTTCAGAACCCAACTAGCTCAGCTGAGAAAAAATCCATACACTAGATGTAAGGAGGGTGGTCTTTTACTATGTAAACATGACCAGACCGCTCAGCAAAACAGACCAACTGTTTGTCTCCATAGCACCAGGCAGAGAAGGAGACCACATTTCAGAGAATGCCATCTCCACATGGATAGTCGGATGCATACAGCTCTGCTACTCTTTATCAAGCAAAACATTGGCTTTCACACCGAGAGCTCACTCCACAAGTGGTACAGGAGCTACTGTGGCCTTTATAACAAACGTCCCGCTGAATGCCATGAGCAAAGCCTCTACATGGAGCTCAGTACACACTTTCACTCAGCACTACTGCATTGACACACACTCTAAAGCAGATACTCAGGTGGGACAAGCGGTTCTAAAACTTCGAATGGTTTGTGTCATTCCACATATTCCTTATCTTTGATATTTCCATATCCAGCTTGCCACTTCGATGACTGTTGTGTCGATGTACCTCGAAGGACTCCGTCTCCATTTTCGTTGTCATCAGTGGTATAAAAAGACGTGCGCAGCGTCGGTTGCTCAGTTCCGTTTTTCCACGCTTCATGAGCTTCGGGAACGTGACGCTCTGTTCTGTGAAGAGAGCAAATTCTTTGAGTTTTTGTCAAGAAAACCTTCTATTCCTTGGTACGAGATGGCCTGTTCGTCGGTTCCATCTACGCCCCGATCCGGCTTCAAAAAGTGCTGAGATTGTGGGGCAAAGATGTCCTTGACAGACCCCCACAGTGTCTGCCTATGGTGCCTCGGGACAGAGCATCCCTGTTCAGAGTGCAAAGAGTGCCTATCGATTACAGCAAAAACCTTAAGAGAGCGCAGAGGGAAGCTGGAGAGAGATAGGCCTAAACAATCCATTACTCCTTCCAGATTTACCTCAGATGAGTCGAAAAAAGAAACACTCCTGATCTAGATCTCGAAGCGGATCACATCACTCATCCGCTTTGAAGCACAGTAAAAAATGGCGTCACAGATCGCCTTCGACATCATCCTCCAGTTCACCGGAGAGAGCAACATGCCCACCAAAAACAGCTCCCCGGCTCAGTGGGAGAAATAATGATGGTGACTACGCATGCGCGAGCGACGCATGCGGACCTAAGCACTTCAGCTCCCGGCGGCCGCTGCATTTATCCTTTTAAATAAACCCTTTTTGCTGCTCTAAAGAACCCCATCTGCCTACGAACGCTAGCAAACACACTTGGGCAGCCGTCGCTGCAGCTCTAAGACGATTCGGACCAGGGAGACTCCAATAACGGCTCGAAGACCGCCGGTTGACGGGTGATCCGCGGCCAGAGCAACGTGAGCGGAGGCGACTGCTCACCCCTCCCCCTCCGGGGCACACCAACGCTTCAGTGCCGGGGCACACGCTGGAGAAACACCGGCGGGCTGACAGTGCACGCCCTGGGACGCTCTACCGGAACCGCTGGAGCCATGAGTGCAGTCCCTCCCGCCCACCTGATCCTGAACATTGCCAGGCGCTAGGACTGAAGCGGTCCCGATCGCCGATCCACTGCATCCTGCTAAAGAAACCCTCACCTTCCTTCCTGTGCCTGCGGAGGATCACGCGGGAAGCGCTCCAACACCTCCTTATCACGGACCCGCGGCTACCTGAAGTGCTCGCCCCAGGCCCGGGCCTACGCCACCAGCCTTCCATCGGTGGTCTCCCTCTTCCCCTCCGCCCCCATCAGCGAGACTTCACTGCCCAGGGTTGAGTCGCAGCACGCCTGGGAAGATCTAGTGCCGCACTCCCCTTCTGGTGGACAACACGAAGGCAACGGACCCAGCCATAGCAAGGTAGGGGTGTGAGTGGGCCCAGGAGCCAACCCTGCTTCTTCCCCGCCTATCCCTACACGGCTCCTCATAAACCCGGACCGGCGACAGGGCCTGTGCAGCCCTTGATCAGAACTGTTGAGGACCGTAATATGCACTAACCTGTGCTCCCCCTGGGAACAATATAGCGATACGATCCTGCACTCACTCCAAAACAGTTTCTCTCTAATTAAGGCCTCAGCACACCTGGACTGCGGTAGGGGCGTGGATTTGAGGGACGATCCACAAAACAGCTCCTACAGGACACCACTACTGGAACAACAACTTGCCGCAATCACCCAGAGAGTCACCCGCTGAAATACCGTGCTGAGGATAACGAGCGGAGAGCGCAACGCAAAAACCTGAGGATCCTTGGAATAGCAGAGAAAGAGGAAGGCCCCAGTGCTGAACTGTTCCTGGAAGACTGGCTGACTCATGTCTTCGCTCCAAAAAAGCTATGCACATTTTTCTCCATAGAAAGAGCACACAGGGTGCCCACTCGCTGACCTACCCCTGGAGCCCCACCTAGAACAATGATCGCACGCCTGCTGAATTACCGAGAACGTGATGCAATCCTGCAGATGGCCAGGGCCTCCGGCCCGATCACGTACAACGGCTACAAGGTCGGGTTCTACCCCGATTACGCCAAGGAAGTTCAAAAGGCCCGCCAGTCATTTGACTCCGTTAAGAAGAAACTCCAGTCGTTATCTGTCAAGTACGCCCTGTTCTTCCCGGCACTGCTCAAAGTCTACTACGAGGGCACCACTCGCCTCTTCCACAACCCCAAAGAGGCATGGGACTGGCTTGAAACTCAAGTCCTCACAGACCCTAGAGCGGGGCGCACACCACCGGGCCCGCCCACACAGAAGCCCTGGTCCGAGCGGCCCTCGCCCCCTCGATCCCCTACCAATGCAGACAACAGCACGGCTGGGAACCCTACAGAGAAGGGATAAGCCCCACACAATATGGGGACGAATCTGCAACACAATAACATGGGAACGCTCACTTAGCGGCTGCCACACCTAGTGTGTCGCGGCTATCCCAAGTAAGTTTACCAAGTTACAAGTTTGATGTTTGGGCGACAGGCGCTCCCAGTTGGGGGGGGGGGGGAAGTACATGGAGGGGGGTGCTTTAGGAATATAAGGAATCAGAATCATGGATCGAGAAGGCATGACACCGGCAGGCACTGGCGAGGAGGGCACGCATGGCCTACGGGCGGGACAGTTGATAACAAAATTATCCAGGCATCGGGCACATCACTACGGGGCGACCCACAGACGTTTCCCCTGAGGGAATACCCCTACACTCCTTCAAAGACTGGTGGTCCAATATCTCAATCGCTACTCACCAGACATAGCTCTTCTAAACGAAACGCATCTGATTGGTACGAACACCAACTTTTTCAAAAGGTCCAACTATCCACATACCTACCAGGCCGGATTCACGAAAGGCGCCAGGGGCACGATGATACTCGTCCACAAGCGTGTGCCCCTACAGGTTAGGAAGGTCAAAGCTGACCCCCGGGACCGCTATGTAATGATATTCGTCGATATTTGGGGCGAGAAAAGGGGCCTCGCAGCAAATTATTCCCCCCCCCCCACGCTCACGAAAGAACTACTGTCCGAGCTGCGAAATGTGCTCCTGGAAGAACAGGCCGATCTGTGGGTGATGGGGGGGTGTGGGGGGGACTTTAACGAAGTGATGGACACCGCAGTCGATCTCATAGGAGATCCGAATGCCGCCCCGCCTCTACGCCACTGGCCATGTTCGCTGAAGCCCTGGGGTTGACGGACACATGGCGCTCACTCCATAGCGACGAGGCTGGTTTTTCCTTCTTCTCCGGCGTGCACAAATCGTTCTCAAGGATTGATTATGCCGTCATCCCCCGCAGCACAAACCACAGACTCCTAGCCGCTGAATTCCTCGCAAGGGGTATTTCGGATCACTCTCCACTTCTCCTAACCTTGAAGAATGCCTGTCGATGTCCGGATCGCAACTGGCGCCTGAACACATACCATCTGCGGCTCCCCGAAATCGGAGAGGAACTGGAAAAAAAGACAACGGAGTATTTCGAAATCAACGAGGGCTCAGTGGACTGCCCGATCTCGATCTGGGAGGCGTATAAGACAGTCCTTCGGGGAGAAGCTATCTCGGCAGTTTCCGCCCACCAAAAACGACAAGTCCAAAGGATCAGAGAGGCAGAAGCACATGTCCTGGAGTGTGAGCGACAGACCCTAGAACACAGCGACCAGGAGACAAAGGATGCCCTGACGACAGCACAAGATACCCTCAGTAACTTGGCTGTGGACAAAGCACGAACAGCCCACCAGCTAGTCCGGAGTCAAATTTATGAACGTGGCGACAAAGCAAACAAGACACTGGCCTGGTTGGAGAGGCGTGAACAAAACAAGGGACATGTACGTACTATTAAATCGCCGGATGGCACACTTCTCACAGACGACTCTGACATTGTCGAAGCATTTGCCACCTACCACGAGAAGCTCTACACCCCACCCGCCGAGAGCTTGCCTGCTGTACCCTCCCCCTCCCACTACCTCGACCGGATCGAGATCCCAAAACTCTCACAGCACCAGTCAGAACTCCTGAACCCTGAACTTACGGAGGCCGAGGTGCAAGAAGCACTAACACAGCTCCAGACCGGGAAAACTCCGGGTCCCAACGGTTTCCCCACAGAAACATGGAAATACCTTGGAGGTACACTATCGGCCCATATGCACCGCATGTTCCTACGTAGCAAAGAACTAGGGACACTCCCTTCGGACCTCAGGAAGGCATGCATAGTAGTCATACACAAACCAGGGAAACCTCCAGAGGAATGTGCCTCCTATCGTCCCATCTCACTAATCAATGGAGCAGCCAAGGTCCTTGCCAGAACACTCGCCAACAGGCTTCTGAAGGTGATAGAGACCCTTATCCATCCGGACCAATGTGGATTTATGCCCAATAAATCCACTCGCATGAATTTACGCAGAATCCAACTGGCGCTGAGCAGAGCCAAAGAAATACCGGCCCCACTAGCCCTCCTGGCGGTGTACTTTGGAAAGGCATTTGACTCGGTGGGGTGAGACGCTTTGTGGGCAATCATGAACCGGATGAACCTGGGGCAAACATTTATATCTTGGGTCAGGCTGCTCTATGCATCCCCAGAGGCCAGGGTAAGGGTGAACGGTAGGTCCTCTAAATCATTTCCCCTGGGTAGGGGTACGAGACAGGGGTGCCCGCTGTCTCCGCTTCTCTTCCTCCTGGCCATCGAACCACTTGCTATTGAGCTCAGAGCTAACACCAACTGGACCGGATTCGCCGGAGCGGGGGGGGGGGAGACCGCCTCTCGCTCTACGCGGATGACCTCCTTGTGTACCTTAGTAACCCGCGCACCTCATGCCCTGTTGTCTCCCTCATCCTTAGAGAATATCAAAACTTTGCAGGCCTGAAAGTGAATGAAACCAAAACCATTTACTTCCCAATCCAGGGTGGCGAATCTGCGATTCCTGAGACCTGCCCATACCATATCTCTATCAGGGAATTTACATATCTAGGCATACGACTCGATCCGACACTTGAAGGGTTCCTCCAGCTGAACCTACAACCAGTACTAGAGCGATTTAACAAAGACACTTCCCACTGGCAATCACTCCTCCTATCGCTAATGGGCAGAGCCGCATTATTCAAAATGATGACTCTCCCCAGACTCCTTTACTTTCTCCAAAACGCCCCATTTACCATCCCCAGAGAAACCTTCGCACTTATTGATATGAACCTGCGCACGCTATTATGGGGAGGGAAGCAATCCAGAATCGCCCTTGACACGCTCCAGAGATCGGTCTGGGAGGGGGATATCGGTCTCCCCTCCATACGTACGTATTACCTTGCGGCACAGATCGGAGTGGTAAACGATTGGATGCATGCAGACCCCACACTACCACACATCCGTATCGAACTAGAGACCATGACCCCATTAACCCCGCTGCAGACTCTGTATGCTACCCACAACCACCTCCCGAAGTTACCCAAGATGACGCATCATATCCGTCGAGCTTGGCGGGAGGCACACAAACTGATCGTCTGGAAAGGAAAGCCAACACTGTCCCAACCTATATGGCACAACGCACTCCTTCCAGAAGTAGTGCAAGTGGGCTCTTTCGGTCACTGGCACGCAAAAGGGATACACACACTGGCACATGTGATACAGGTGGGTCGCCTCCTGGACTTCGGGACCATGCAGGTGCAGTTTGATCTGGCGCCCATGGACCGGTTTCGGCATGCGCAGCTGGCCCACGCCATCCACACCCAATTTCCAGACACGACAAACATACCCCCATGCTCTCCCATTGAGACCAATATCCTCCTGCAACGCATCCCTTTAAAGGTCACCTCCACTCTCTATCAGGCCCTCAACTCTTTTGGGGCTACACAGCTCGACGGGCTCAAAGCAAAGTGGGAAAGGGATGGGGGCCAACTGGAGCCGGAAGACTGGGTTGATGCATTAATGTCCCCCAGGGAAATCGGGATAGAGAATAAACTCAGACTAATACAACTGAGAATCCTTCACCGCTCTTATCACTCACATACTGCAATGGCCAGATTGGGGGGGGGGCTAGAAGATGGGACATGCATCAGATGCAAAACTGAGCCAGCCACCTTCTACCATATGATATGGGACTGCCCAGTGCTACAGGTCTTCTGGGAGGACTGTATTAATATGATCTCTGCTGCCCTGGCAATGTAGGGATGCCAAAATGGTACTCTTAGGCATCTGGGGAGAAGTAGACCTGACAAAATATGAAAAATGTTCCTGTCCATAGTGTTAGGGGCAGGCAAGAGACTTATCGCTACTAAATGGGGTTCTGTAGACCTACTGTGCCTGAACCACTGGAGTAATGAACTGGACAGATGCGCGGCTTCAGCACGTCGGATCTATAATGCACGCGGTTGCCCTCGCAAATTCGAAAAAATATTGGGCAAATGGCTTGATGCTCATTGAAGCCCGCCGATGGATGCAGATCAACACCTTGAATAACACTATTTGCCTGCCTTGTCCTGCAACTGTCCTAGGCCCTTGACCCTGCGGGGGACCCTCTTGCTCTTGATATTGCTATGCCTCTCTCATTTGTTGTATGCCGATGATTCATGCTTATTGTTATTATGTTATGCTTTTTAAACCCAATAAACAGTTATAAAAAAAAAAATAACGATGGTGTTCGAGAACGCGGCCTTTCCCTCCCTCTGAGACACCTAGAGGCGATACCCATGGAGAAGAACCTGGTAGAGACAAAAGCCCTGAGTCATCGACCTCAGCAAGACATACTACTCGAGAGCGTGACAAACCCTCAAGTCGAGTCAAAGCCTCTTCGATGCACAAGGTATGGACACTGTCGACTCACACGTCGACGCCGATAACTGCATCATTGACGCCTTTGGCACCTCAGTTGAAAGAAAGATCTTCACCTCGAATGTCGACCCTGTGGACGCTGATCACTTCGATCCCTTCGACGACTTCGTCGAAAACGTTGTGGATTCTATCGACGTCCTCGAGGCCAGTCACAAATCCATCATGTCCACTAATGTCTACATCGACAGTGACATGTTTACTCCTCCTGTAATGACTGCTATAGCTCCTTCCTCATTGGAAAAGAGCTACACACCTCTACCACGCTCTGATTATTTCAGAGCTTTATCCTCAATTTATGAGGAGGGAGAGGATTCAGATACAGTAAGACCCTTTGGTCTAGAATGTGTTAGACCTTACATCCCAGAAGAACTAATTCCAGAAGAGGTCAGATTGAAAGATCTGCAGGATTCCTTGCAGGAAGCAAGCGGAATAGATGCCTCCCCAGGGATAGATTTTAGCAAGCCTGAACCAGGGAAACATGCTGAAAGTAATTATAGGTCACTTATGAACAGGGTCATGGAATATATGGGGTGATCTAGGCCTGCACCTGTATATGAACAAGATGACCTCACGGACATACTTGATAGAAGACCACAAGAAGATCCTATCATACCTTTTCACAAGGCTTTACAGAAAAAAGTGTCCAGCAATTGGGAAACGCTGGAGGTTATTCCTGCAGTCAGTAAGAAACTGTCAGCAAAATATAGAGGTTCATCAGCCCCAGTAAGCTTGGTTGTATAAGCTGCATTTTGTCAGGAATACAAACTGCATATCCCACAATCCTGCAGGATCGTGACAATAAAAAGGTTGACACAATGGCCAAGAAGGTTTCCTCGGCATGCAGCATGGCACAAAAGTCTGCAAACGTGGCAAGATTCAGCCACACCCTTTGGAAGTGTGCTTCAATGGTGGCTGACCGTATCCCAGAAGGGTAGGAACGAGATGGTTTCTTGAATATTATCAAGGACGGGAAGGATGCAATGTGTGAATCCCTCCAAACTGGTCTCGACTCTGTAGATAGCATCAGCAGAGCCATGGCGGCTAGTACCACAATCCGCAGATTCGCGTGGTTGCGGAAATCTGGATTTGCTCCTGGTGTGCAATCCAGCTTTCTCAATATGCCCTTTGATGGCACCCTTCTATTTGGTAAAAAAGCTGATGACAGTTTGGAGAAGTTGCAAACTGCCAAAGCGGCGGCCAAATCCCTTGGAGCTGCAATTAGACAAACTCCAAACCGCCCCACAGGAATGCCCTGGAGGGCTAGGTCCTTTAGCTATTACTCCGCATTTGGAGAAGGCAGAGGACGGCCAGCTCAAAGGGGCCAGATATGATTCACCCGTGGTGGACGGAGCAAAGGTACTAAGTCCACATCTGCAGGTACTGCTTTACCCTCAGCATCTGCTTCAGCCGCCCCAAAACCCCTATGAGTCTTACATCACAAGACATCAGTAGGAGGCAGGTTAACTCAACATCTGACAGAATGGCAGGCTATTACTTCAGATGCTTGGGCATTGAAAACAGTTGCCCAAGGTTACTGCCTGCCTTTCCTACACACACCTCAGAGTCATCCACCGGGGGAACAACTCTTTGATGTTTCCAGACCTGATCCTTATGCAGGAGATTTTGGACCTGCTAGAGAAAGGTGCTATAGAACCGGTACCTGTGGCGGAGAGGAACAAGGGTTCGTATTCCCCATATTTTCTAATGCCGAAAAAGGACGGAGGAATGAGACCCATCTTGGACTTGCGAGAATTGAACAAGTTCCTAAGGAAAGACAAGTTCAAGATGGTTACACTTTCTCAGATCCTTCAGGCCCTCCAACCCGAGGATTGGCTGGTATCTCTGCACCTTCAGGATGCTTACTTTCATGTGCCAATACATCCGAAGCACAGAAAGTACCTGAGGTTCGCCATTGGCAGCTCTCACTATCAGTTTCGGGTTCTGCCATTTGGGCTAACCTCAAGGGTCTTCACCAACCTAATGGCGGTTGTGGAGCGCATCTCAGGAGAGTGGGGGCATTCACATCTACTCCTACCTATATGATTGGTTGATCAGAGTGAGTTCACCAGAACAAGCTCGGAATCATCTAGATATTGTTTGCCACTCCCTCCACAGGCTCTCCCTCAACTTCAAGAAGTCCCACATTATACCATCTCAAAAACTCCAGTTTATTGGAGCAATCCTGGACACATCCCTGGGAAAAGCCTTGCCACCAGAGGTGAGGGCTGAAGACATTTTACAAATGGTGACAAAGTTCCAAAATGCCCAATATCTTCCAGCCTTCGACTTTGAGGTTGCTCGGCCGCTTGAGAATGAGATCCCTCCAGTGGGCTCTCAGGACCCAGTGGTCGCAATTCTCAGGAAAGATGTCATATCTCCTTCAAATACCGAACAGAGTTGCTCTGGACCTTCAATGGTGGGCTTCTCGAGAAAACATCTTGAAGGGAGAACCTTTTTGGCCGGAGATAACAGTAGTGACGGACGCCTCACTTATTGGGTGGGGAGCCCATACCAACGATTTGACCATCAGCGGTCGTTGGTCTCCATCAGAGTCCAAACTACACATCAACCTTTTAGAGCTGCGGGCAATCAGACTAGCGCTGAAGGCCTTTTTGCCCTCTGTACGGGGAAAGAATGTCCTGATAATGATGGACAAACCAGTGGCCATTTACTACCTCAACAAAAGAGGGGGTGTAGGGTCACTACCACTGTGCAGAGAGGCAATGCAGCTCTGGTTTTGGGCAATACAAGCAGGAATCTCTCTGTCGGCAGTCCACTTAGCCGGAGAGATGAACACGGCAGTGGACGCTCTGAGCAGGCAGAGCACAGTATCGCACGAGTGGGAACTAACTTAGGAAGTCCTTCAAGAGATCTTCACCCTTTAGGGAACCCCTCAAGTGGATCTGTTCGCAACGAATGTCAACAGGAAGTGCGAGCTGTACTGCTCCAGGGAATTCCCCCCGAGAGGAGCTCTAGGGGATGCGTTTGTGGTGGACTGGAAATATCCATTCCTTTATGCATTTCCTCCAGTGCCCGTCATTCCTCATGTAATAAGGAGGTTGAGAAGGTTCAGGAAAACTATGATTCTAATTGTCCCTGATTAGGCCAGGAGAACGTGTTACCCGGATCTTCTAGACAAGTCCATCCGTCCTCCGATTCATCTTCCACAAAGAGAGGAGGGTCAGGTTCTCCATCCAGATACCAGGACTCTCGGCCTTCGCGTATGGTTTCTGAAAGGCTGAGGTACAAAGATTTGGGACCTCCCGGACGACGTAATGGAGGTGTTGCTTTCGGCCACAAGGCCAGCAACCAACTCACTATACCGCTGCCTTTGGGTGTTATCTTTCCTTTTACACCTAGCAAATTTAGGACTCCAGATCAGCACAGTTAAGGGTTGCCTAGCAGCGCTATCCATTTTTAAACGCACTGCTGAGGAACCTTCATACTTCAAAATACCTTTGGTTATTCCATTTTTGAAAAGGTTGAGCAATGTTTACCCCCAACTCCTTTTCAAGTCCCCCTGTGGGACCTAAACTTAGTCTTAAAATGTCTAATGGGTACTCCTTTCGAACCCCTTCATTTGTGCCCGCTTAGATTCCTTATATTCAAAACTGTTTTTCTAGTGGCAATAACTTCTGCACGGCAGGTGAGCAAATTACACGCTTTATCCTGCAAACCCCCTCACACTGTTTTTCATAAAGATTAAGTTGTTCTACAGATGAAGACACATTTCCTCCCAAAGGTTGTGTCGGAATTTCATATTACTCAAAAGATAACCTTGCCTTCATTTTACCCTCCTCCTCATCCAGGGAAAGAGGAAGAAAGGCTGCACAGACTTGACCCAAAGCGTGCTTTGAGCTTCTATATTAGCAGACTGGCAAGGTTAAGACAAACAGACTAATTATTTGTGGGATACACAGGTCACAAGCTAGGTCTAGCAATCACCAAGCAGACAATTTCAAGGTGGGTCATTCTAACTATTACAGAAAGTTACAAATTGGCAGGTAGGGACCCTCCAGAACATCTGAGGGCTCATTCTACCAGGGGTATCGCAGCTTCGTCAGCTCTTCAAAGGGGAGTTCTGGTAAAAGACATCTGTGCAGCTTCCACATAGTCGTTTGCACACACCTTTACTAGATTCTATAGCTTGGATCCCTCCACTAGCCAGGGAACAAAATTTGGAAAGGCAGTATTGCATTCTGTGCATACTTAAAGGATAAAAATGTTACTCCCTCCTCCTTTATTCTTTACTGCTTTGGGAGTCTATCAAAGATAAGGACTACGTGGGAAGACACAATCCATTTGAAGAACCAGTTACTTACCTATGGTAACGTTCTTTCGATTGGATGTTCCTCCCACATATTCCTTATCGCCCCTCCCATCCTTCCCCGCAATGAAAATTCCCTTGTTGTTACAGTCTGCGCACCCTCAAGGGTAGTGGCTGTCTCATCCTACACAATACCTAGCTATTCAAAACGGAACTGAGCAACGGATGCTGCATGTGACTTATTTATACCGCTGATGACGGCGACATCGAGACGGTGGCCATCGAGGGACATCGACTCGACAGTCATCGACGCACAGCGCCCTCTACTGGAAACATTTATTCCGAAGCAGCAAGCTGGATATGGAAATATCAAAGATAAGGAACACCTGGGAGGAACATTGTGATGCTGGAAATGCATTGGAGGGTCAGGGCCTCCCTGTCCTTGTCCTGTAGTCCTTTTTCATTTGTGTTCTGTATTGTTTTCTGACCAGGAGTCCATGTGGGACTCCTGGCAGTGCAGCTCTTCCTGTTTTTGGTTTGGTGTACAGACCCATGGGATACCCTTATGGCACCCATTGGTGGGGGTGCAACCCTGTGCCCCAAGTGTATGTTTTTGGGAACCTGTGTGTGGCCCATATAGCAGGGTATGGGCTGGTGGCAGCTCCATGCTGAATCTGACAGGTGCCCTGAGTATCCGCCATTTTGGGATACCCAGGCCCTGCCATTGGAATCAGTTGATTCCTGATAGGAAACAAGATGACCCGTGTGGCCTCTTGCTTTCTATTGCCTGTTACCTTGTTTTGGGAAGCCCTGACTCTGTCCCTTCCCCCTGACTGGCTGTTGGGTGGAAGTTCCATATATGGTGTTGTGAAGTCCAGGCCAGACTGGCTGGAGCCTTCCCAGTGAATGTATGTTGTGGGTACACCCTGTGGGTGGGACCTGTGTGAATGGAGTGTGTGACCAATATGCACTTCTTGTTGTGGATGTCTAGTATCTGGTGTTTGACACAATGACTGAGACAGCCCTGCCCGAAACTGGTATGAATGCAGTGTGTAGTGTTGAATGGCTGGGTACTTGTCCCAATACACATTCCTTGTTGTGAGTGTCTGAGAGGAAGGAGAATAGCCTGAATGCACTGTATGCCTGATTGGCTGACTGCTGAATGCCCTTCTGAGTGATTGGTCGCCTGAATGTGACCCAGAAGAATAAATGGGAGATCAATTAGTATATATGGGGCCTCTCACTGCTATAATTAGTTCAGAAACTGAAGTTGAAACTGATGCTTCATCTCGACAACCGAGCCTGAAGAAGAAGGTTGACTGCTGTCTCCCTTCGCGAAATCTGAAAGCCGTTGAGCCGTCGAGACTGATCCATTAGAGGACCTGGTTAGGCGCCCTCTTCCCGTGCTCAAAGGGACCGTCGAGCACCGCTAACCTTCGCTGAAGCTCCCTGAAAGTCAGACCCTCAACAGCCTGCCGACCGGAAACAGGGACCGCCGAGGAGAACGAAGATAAGCACCAGACATTCCGTCCACCGTCGTCGGCCAGGTTTCGCAGGTTTGCTATAACCGCTGGAGGCCTGTCAAAGCCGTGTTGCCCAGAAGCAGAGACCGCTTGACGCCGTGCCATCGACGACCGGAGCCGAACGCTCCTTTGCTTAAGACCTTTGATTCACGGACGCGCTCAGCCGCACCGCCGCCTGCCTTATCCCTCCGGAGAAGGCCAGGCCGTCGACACGCCGAGGAGCATCTGCCGGTGGGTTTCCCGCCACCCAAAGACCGTAGAGACTCCGGACGACTCGACGCCCTTGCTGGGCCACTGTTCTTCCCAAACTCTCTGTGGTCCTGAACTATTGACGTCGAGGCCCACCGCACGCCTCTTCCTTGCAGGACGTCCTTGCTCTGTTGTCGACAAGCACCGCTCGGACCGAAGCTGCCACCCAGAGTTCACTTTCTTCGAGGGATCTCCAGGATCCGTGGCTCCTGCTTTAAAGGGAGCCGCTCAAAAAGGATCCATCGACGACTCGTCGTCGAACTCGGCTATTTCAGGTACATTGGGGTGGTAGAAACATTTTAGAAGGGAATAAGACTAATTGAACAATCTATGGACTGGACTTGTGATATATCTTTATTTTACATGTTGCCCAGGTGGGGGGATCTCCACACAGAACTGTGTCTAGTGGTAGAGGCCAGTATTCTGCCAATTGTTCTAACCAACTGCTTTCCCTCCTATATCTATTGTTGGTTACCTTTATTAAGTGATTTGTGTGACATTTAACCAGAGTACAGTTGATGCACTTTAATGAAATCTATTAATAATTGTGGTACCACTTAGAACTGTATATATTTGCCATTGTAGATTAACTGAGCATAATGTGAGTTATTGTGATTGTGTATATAACCTTGAACCTTAATTAAATAAAGACTGTGTTTTAACTAATAGTGTGTGGACATTCCTTTGTGGGTGCTTGGGGTCTACACTCTACTTAAGAACCAGCCTGCATCACCTCCTGAGAAGCTAGGCTTTGATTGCTCGTCCATTGCTACCGTAATAGAGAATCGTGGCTGGAGTCCTCTGTGCCTCTCCTCTACCATACAGAGAGTAGAAGTATAGACCCCCCCAGGATTTCCAAACATTCAGTCGAAAGAACGTTACAATGGGTAAGTAACTTGTTCATCTATTCACCGCTGGACCTTCTCACAACCCACCTCCTTCTCCTAAGACTGCTCGCTTATCTATGCATAGCTTGTGATCTAAGCAGATTCCACAAGCTTCAGAAGGGATAAATTACTCACCATAATCGTATTTCTGATGCTTGTGTCGGCTTAGATTCAAATGCGCCCACCCTTCCTCCCCTCGGGGTAGAATGTGCATAGATGTTTACATGGGCTTTATCTGATACAAATCTGCTTTAATACACATGTACTCACTCTACACTTCATGCAACCTCATGTCAGAAACAAAACAATCTGAGGGACCTCGACGTGTGAAGGACCATGTGTACAGTGGACGGCACACCAGGGCTAGTATTACTGGCATGACCTCTCGACGTCCCGTTTCGAGTTTCGAAAACAACAATTGTAATACTCTCCAGCTTCCACTAGATGTCGGCCTATGCATAGCATGTGAATCCAAGCAGATACAAGAATCAGAAATACAATTACGGTGATGTGCACTGCAAGAACTAACACCCATGACATCAAAGATGCCATCACAAATCTCATTCATGACATCACTGATGAGTAGTTGTGGAAGCGCACGTGTTTACGTTCCACACCTAGACCCATGCATAGGTCATCCACTGTATGCTGATAACACCACCCCTGTCGCCAGCCCTACGTATTCATGCAGTAGGCTACCACATTTAAAGTATTGCTGTCCACTTCGTGGGTGGCTCTGCAAACTTAGCAATGTGTGGCTAAAGTACTCCTAACTGTATAACGGAAACTGGTAAACAAAGAACAGCAACCTGCACTGTGACTTGGGTGTGTTAAATGTGGCATTACTTTGATTTATCTGCTGCTTCCCTTTCCATGACCCGTGAAACTGATACATTGTGTGTGCACTCACAGTGTGACGGAAAGTATGAACAGGTCGCGTGCCGGTTATACAGTTGAAGAAAACATGTAACTGCAAGTGGGACAGTTTGTAGTAAGGCTGCAAAATTGCAAAGCTGGTGCACCTTCCTCACGCACATACTAGTGCATGTAAAGGCAAATAAGGAAACAGCAGAATATGCAGAGCGCAAACAATCTTACTGGTGGTTAGAAAAGCACTGTATGTGATTGAGTTTCACAGAATAAATGGCTTTGTGGTATACGTAAAGTAGCTGTGGTTGGCGTTGTAAACATTCTTGTATTCCATAATGTATGAATATCCGTGAATAGTACCGCTAACAGTAATGGCGTAGCATAAAGTGTTTGTACTGCATGTGCCGACAACTCAAATGAAAGGACAAAAGAGCAGTGGGTGGGCTACCGCCTTTCGAAAGAATGAGGTTGGGTATTTTCATGTACAGCATTTGCCACATCTGCTGCGGGCAACAAGAGGGGCACTCCTGTAGGGCAGCAGAGCTGTTAAACAACCTTTCCAAAGCATATGCTGCGCTACAGACCCTTAGCCGGCAAAGGGCATTGTATTGTACATGTAGTGCAATGCGCTACTGTACACAGGGAAGGTACTTGGAAGTGCATTGCAACGGTCATTACGGGAGCATTACAATGAGTGCTGCCTATATAGGTGAGGGCCACCCAATAATTCTGTCTCCCAGCACATCCCCTATAGTATCTAGGCAGGTGCTGCCCCCTCTGTACCTGACCTTTCCTGGCTTTCCTTCTTTGGCGTGTGTGAAAACACGATAATGAGTAAAGATGCACTGGGGAACAAAAAAAGGTAAAAAAAGAAAGCACCTTTCACAGATCAACAACAGAATTGCCAATGCACGCATGTAGGGCGGGAGGCATGGCATTGTGGAGAACACTGTAGTTCAGTCGATTAGAAAGCAGTGCGCTGTACAAAGAGATTTCTTTACGTGTTGAAGAGGGTTTTCAAGAGAGTCACAGTGCAACACTTACTACAAGAAAATATCACTACTTGCAAGAAAAGGCACCAAGCCAGTTTTGATGGGGTGTGCAGAAATCGCGATAGCTGGCACAGTAAGATGAACGTTGTAGATAGGGAAAAGTATTGGTGCTGTGAAACGTCATAATGCCATGGGCGAAGTATGCCATTGGCACATGACAAAGAAATGCACAAGTACACTTCTTTGCAATGTACTGCGCTGTCTCCAAGGATTGACCAAATAGAAAATGATGCTGCCACATCGTGTAACGATTACCTCAACCTAGAACTCTTCTAGGTTTGCATTGCTCTCTCTCTTCAAAAGATTCTTCCTTTGCTGCCACCATTCATCTAGGGAATACACAATGAACTCCTCAATGATGATTTCCAGAACAGATTTGAAATAAATTGGATTTCTTATTTCTTCCTGGTCAGTCTCTCTTCCTTTACCTTTAATTCTTTGATGGTGGGCTCTCCATCCTGCTTCTGAGCAGGGACACTTGTTCTGTAGAGTGGAGACTGTGAAATGGAAGGCTACTGAAGGGGAGTGGACGGAAGAACCCCCGTGAATGTGTACATATGAAATTGGAATGTGAATATTGAGCAATGGATAATTAATGAACCTGGAAAGGAATAGAACACCAAACTGTGAACGACTCTAAGGCTAGTGTAAAGGAGGTAAGTTCAAGCGTGGAGCACAGTAAAGTACCACTTTAAATCTGCAGGAAGTCACACTAAAATTCGAGAAAACTCTCACATTCCAACGAGGAGAAAACCTAGGGAACACAGTGGTGCTGCTATTGGAAATTCACTCCCTAGTAACCTTTGTGAACCTTCCTGACTCTTCCACAGGAACTGTCTTGAATATGCAATCCTATAGACGCACCTATGTTTCCAAGAAAATGTCAAAACATTCCTGAAAAGAACGTGACCAGAAAATGAAGGTGCAAGGGCGGTAACAGCAACTCCGTATAACACCTTTGTTCCACACACAGAACCTAAAGGACACACGCTGTAAAGAACACCATGAAATGAAAACGTGTGCACCTTGAGGAACTTAGTATGGCATACACGCGCAGCACATTTTAAAAGAAGCAAGGTAAATGCGCGTGCATCACTAAATGACTGTAATACTTGCAGTGAGGTGAAACGGCAGAGCGGAGATGAAAAGGTATTAGAAAAACTGTCAGCAATGATGAGCGTATGTATATCCTCACAGGATTTTCATGACAGGGCGAAGGGATCCTAATGACAGGTAACTGCAAACTACGAACCTAACAAGGAATGTATTAAACTGCTACGGCTGTGGAAACTATGGAAATATTACTGAAGAATTTCTGACAGAAAGGCGGAACCACGTTAAGCGTTCACTGCTACTGCAGAACGACGCGAAGCGCGGAACAACAAAGGGGAGGGGCTTATATACTTAACCAGTACCAACATCTAGACCCACACAGTCGCTTCCAGGAAAACAACTACGCGGCCATGTTGGGCTATGAGGAATATCTAATCCTGAATAGCCTTGACATTGTCTTTCCTACCCATCACCCAAGAATGGTACGCAATAGTCCAAGAGCCCTTGGGGGTTAATCTAGGGGCACACCCAGTGATCATGACACATCGGTAGCTGCATACTGCCATAGAAAGTTATGCAAGAGATTGGATAGAAACGCATGAACTGGGCAAGTGCCTCCTTCATCGCAAATGGCACTGAAACTCGTTTATCATGCTGTGCAATGTTCCCTGCACAATGAACATAATGATATCGTCATGATTGCGTATCACACACACAAACCAAAATCAGGCACTTCATTGTACCTAGTCCATGGCTCTTCACATGCACACCATATATTAGTAAATGAGTAGCAAGTGCACAGTGTTTTGCATTCACTTTCACTGAATGTATGTCGACATACCCTAAAATCTGCACGCTGTGCCTCGTAAAACACACAGTCATAACGGTACCCTCTGCATTTCTATGAACAAATACACAATGTAGCACCGTCGTTCCATACACACCACACCCACACACTTTATTGCCCAATCCCATAGCCTTTGCAGACTCATTTCTATGGGCATCATCTTTAAAAGGCGCATATGTACCACGTGCCACCCTGCAACTATGGCAATATTCGCTGACTTTACGTGCTGCACGCGCACAGGAGTGGGGGAATAACTTTCTACCAGGGGAGCGTACGTCGTTGGTTGTGGTGGCTCTTAAAAGAAACTTTTTTTAAAAAAATTGTTAAAGGTGCTACCCTCGAAACACTTTTTGTGTGTTTTCAACTTCAGCTCACATTCTTACAGTAGGGTCTTCAGTGCAGTCTGTAGATTGTGAACAAACATTTCATTGCCACTGGTCGACAAAGACATACCATTTGCCTTGAAAAGGTGTATGTATCAGGAACCAATGTTCTTACTCTCACAGAAGAACATACCAGCAGCACTCAAGAAGTCACACATGCTTCTGTTGATGAGACCCCTTCCGACCTCTGGCTGGCGACATTGTTAGGCAGAATCCTCTGCAGTTCCCTTAGAGAGCATTACAGAAGATTAAGACTACAGGTATATGTGAGAAAATCCCCTTTCGTATCAGTCTGTACCACAAAGATTTAGTTGGTATCTGTGGCTAAGCAGTCAGATTTATCTCAAGAGGGAGATGAACAGTATTCAGGGTTTACACATTAGGACTATTGTACTATGGAACAAGGAAACACTGACCAAAGCTTGGTATCAAAAAGAATATATATATTTATTTTACACACTCTGATGTTCAAACACAAATCACTATCATTAAAGCAAGTTAAATCAGTCAAGAAAAGTATACACAACTCCCTATTTAAATTGTAGACCAGTTTGAGCAAGAGTGAAAACTGAGCAAAACGGCACAGTGAAAACCAAGCAGAAATGGCACTCTAACAATTTCTTAAAAGGGAGGGAAAGGACAAGTTATACAGATTCAGACTCTTTAACACACCAGCAACATTTCCCAAGTAGATTGTGAACAAGTTAGGCAAGGCAGTACTTTAGCATATGCAATACTGAGGTGAAAACCGAGCAAAATGGCACTTCACAAGTTTAAAAAGAGGGAAGGAAAAGGTGGTTATAAAAGTTAGGTGCACCAACACATTTCTATGTGAGAAGCAATCTAGAGAAGGCAGTTGTAACAGATTTAGCCAGAGTCAATAGGCCTGTGCCAGTGTCAATGGTACAAGGCAATGTGCCCAGGATCAAAATGTTATAGTAGCTGCAGTCAAGTCTTTGTTTAACGATTCAAAAAGGCGGTTGCAGAAGGTGAAAGACAATGTTAGATGATGGGGGCGGCCAACCCAGTAGGTAAGTAAAGGATTTAAAACCCCTTTAGCAGTACCCAACGAAACGGGAGACCTGGCGGAACAATGTACCTTTAAAGTAGAAGAGGCTCCTGCGGTTGTGCTAGTTCCTGGCAGTTCCTGCAGTTCGGGAGATCCAGCAAAGGAAGAGAGGCTCTCGTCGTGGAGGAAGGTTCTAGTGACTACACTGCCCAGGGATGAAACCAGCCGTGGTGCTGCCAATGAATAAAAGGTACGCTCCTTTAAATCGCGGTCCGGGTGGATGGGTGCCTGGCTATCTGGTCTCCTAGTGCTTGGCACTGGCGATTCGACCAAGGCAGGTCCGGGAAGGCGATTGGCGAACTGGTTGGCCCCAGCAGCTCAAGGGAAGAAGACTCTTTCCGAGGAAGATCTTCTCAAATCATTGGAAAAAAGTGGTGAGGATCTGCAGCAGGGCTTCACCTGTGGTTCAGTCATTGCAGATGTCTTCAGCTTCTCTCCTCTTCGGTTTCTTAGTTCCAGTGGCGACGTCTTGTCCTCCAGTCCTCACGACCCTGCTTTTATGCAGCAAGACCCCCATTCATACAGCCTATCTGTCACTCACACAGTGGGGTGGCTCTCCTGGCGGGAGAACCCCCCAGCCTATCAGGGCAGAATGCGACTTGGGTTGCGTAGGCAACCCTGTCCAGGGTGCCTATTCCCCCTCCCACACATCCTGTCTACCCCAGACTCAGTGGCGCCGAGAGGAGGGCTTCTGTGCAGAAGCCCACCAAAAGGACGAACAAAGGATCCCCGATTGGGTTAGGGTTATAGAGAAAGCCACGAGAAAGAAATATAATCACAGTTCTGGCAATAAAAACCTACTGGAGTAAGATTTCTATAAAAATAAACCGGCGGTATGTTATAGGCTGTCAGTAAAAGTGGTAGCCTCGAACAATGGGAAAATCCCACAGGGAAATATTTGCGGTCAAATATTTACGGTAGTAACCACTGCCACCAGCCAGATACCTTTGAGAGAGGGACTGTACGGTACCCCCTCGAAAATGAACGTTAGGGAAAACTATTAACCCTTTCCAGTACTTCCATAGTAAGATGGGTTGTACTGGTTTTGTTCATAGGAATTGTCGAGTAAAGTCAATGGGGACTTTACATGCCCTGGGAGACAGTAGTCAGTCCCAGGGTATGGAGTCTATGTTTGGGGGCCGCTACGACACCCCTGTGGTACGGCACTTAGGGTGCTGTGTACCACATGTTAAAATGTGATTCCTATGAGGGAGAGAAACCCCATAGACCAGAAGCGCACAATATAGCCTAAAACACACACTAGCAATCTAAGAGTGGGGAAAAATGGGTCTCACTCTTAGCAGGAGAAAAAAATAGACCCTTCAAATCCAGCAAAGCTGCTGGGGGACTCTATAGGTAAGGGAAATTAGCTTTGAAGAGAATTCTCCCTAACAGACAGGAAGCATTGGAATAATGTCACGCGATTCTCAGCAGTATACATGAGAAAAGCACCTTGGCAGTAAGAAAAATGCGCTGCACTGCTTTCATCAAAATCTTCAGTTGACTGAGCACACGGCAACAAGGAATGTAACCCAACAAGAAACCTCCAAAGTGCAGGATCACAACATGTACAGTTGCCGAAGAGGCCACGTGTCGACATTCTAGAAGCAGTCTGCCGAAACAGCATAATTCCATGCCACTCCACAAAAGGTCCACTCCCTCCAAACCCAAATTGCTAGACAAGTCTTCTTGGAGGGCACACACGCACAGATCTTCCACAAAGTAATCACCCACAACGAAAACTGTGCGTCTTGCCATGTTTGCCAGCTGCAGTACACAAAGTTATGGAAAAGTGAATGCCTCCCTTTCCTGTGAGACACACCCAGAGCACCTGATTGGCCAAAGGCCATAGTCCCATTTCCTTTGGCCAACATGGTGAGATGGGCAAAATGTGGTACATGTCTTTCCCCAATCACATGAGGGAGGCGCCCCGGTGAAGCAGGACTCCTCCTTCTCCCTATTGGTGCTCTTTTCTGTAACGTACTCCCTGACCACCTGATTGGCCAAAGGGCATAGTCCCATGTCTATTGGTCAGCATGCTCACAAACGCAGAATGTGGCACGTGCCTTTCTCCAAGTACTGCCAGGGCCGCGCCCCAGAAAAACCGGAGGAGTCCTATTTCCTATTGGTGCGCTTTCCCGTGATGCACACCTTGTTAGAACAACCGCTGCAGTCCCATTGCCATAGGCCAGCATGGTGAGGAGTGTCGAATGTGGCACGTGCGGGTCCCCAAGTACGTCGAAGGCCGGTCCCCAGTGCAGCAGGAGTCCCTCTTCCTATTGCCCCACATCCTAAGCAACTCATTGGACAATCCCCACAGTTCCATTTTCTTGGCCGGCACCCCCAAAATCCCTGCATGTGACTTTCGTACTGCGTGCGGGCGTGGGGGAATAACGTGCAACCAGGGAAGGGGGAGTTCGTAGTTAGGGGCTACTATTAAAATAGTCTGTATTCTTTTTTTTTTTTTTGTGTAGATCCTTCTACAAAAACAACTTTTTTTGTCTGTTTTCAGTAGCTTTTGTGTTTTCTTCTATGCACATTAGTTCAGTAAACTCTTCACCGCATCCTGTAGACGAGCAAAAACTGCTTTGCCAAAGGATGACAACAAAATGCCATTTTCTTGGAAACACTCCGCATTTGCACAAGTAATAAGGTAATTGTTGCAGAAGAACATTCTACGAGCAGACAAAAAAGTGTACATGCTTCTATTGATGAGAAACCTTCCTTCGTCTGACTTGGAACAACATCCATGAGCAGTAGGCCATACTTTTCGTGGTATTATAGATGAGAAAAGCACCTTGGCGGTGGGTAAAAGCATCCTCACGACATCCAGCAACCTCCTCAGTCTACGGAACAAATGTAAGCAAGGCAGGTAACCCATATGCATGCCGCCGTAATGAATTGCGATAACATGTACTACAATGGCACTCATGCACAGCGTTCCACAATGCGTCCACTCCTTACAAACCAAAATTGCTGTCAAAGTTTCTTTGCAGAGCATAGTTGTGCAGATCTATGACAAAGGGATCACCTACAGGCAACACAATAAGTTTTGCCATGTCAGCCACCCTCAGTACGCAGAGTATAATATGCAATGTGTCACCTCCCCTTTATGTTAACCACACCCACACTACCTGATTGGCTAATCTCCACACTGCCATGACAATTGGGCAAGGTGGTTTAAAGGGCAGATTTTGCCATGTGCGCCTCCCAAAGTAGCGCGTGCCCCGCACCCCTGTAAAAATCTTCTCTGCAGCTCTACTTCATTAGGTTACTGGTAAATAGGCGCGCACGCATCCACCAATCGCATTAGAGCCGCCATCATCGAACACTGTCACTGCTGTACAACACTTGAAATGTACTGTTACATATTTACAGTACAAATGTCATGCCATTCCAAAGCACGTCCACTACAAAGTTCAATGAAATTATGCACAATTTCTCCATTCACATACATCCACATCGCTACCTAGGATGTTGCATGTGCCATCCTGAAAGTACCACGTAATCCACTACCTTTTTGTGATAGTGACGGTGGGGGGGGGTGGTAAACAATATGAAACTAGGCAGGGGATTCAGTCTTCCAGTGTATATGTATATATATTTTTTTTAACGTGCGTGCAAGCAATTTTTTTTTGTATTTTCTCTTTATATGCGTTTCTGTTTGCCTGTTATCACATTTTTACAACATTCTGGTCAATGCTTCTTGCACAGTGTGAAAGAAAACAGCATTGACAATGGCGCTCAAATAAATGCCATTTCTACGGAACCAATGCATATTTTGCGACCTCATGATCTCATAGTGGGTGGAGAACATGCCAGCAGCCTGCATAAACTGTCGAATAATTCTGTTTATAACACAACTTCCGACCGCTGGCTGGGGACAAATTACACCATTATGGTCCCACACTGCTTTTGGTGTTATGCATGAGAAAACCACCTTGGCAGTAGGAAAAATATGCATCACTGCGGTCAGCAACCTCATCAGTAGACGGATTAATTGTCCACACGACATGTAACCCAAATGTGCACTTCCATAGTGCACCACGACACAGTCCACGTACGTGACGGACGCCACATATCTGCAAAGGCGAACCATCCCGCCGAAACTGCAGTCACCCTGACAGGCCCAGAAAGCATCCACTCCTTCAACCCGAAATTACGAGCAACGCCTCTTTGCACGCAACACCTGTGCAGAAGACCCACAAAGGTATCACCGGCGATAAGCACTGTGCGTCTCTCCATGTTGACCGCCCTCATGACACAGTATTGTGATGAAATGGTACCTCCCCTTCCTATGAACCACGGCCTAAACTCTTAATTGCCTATTTCCCACAGTTCCATTTCCACCCTGCTCATAATGGGAGGATGTCCACATGTGCTTTCCCATCTACAGTGAGGGCCACGGCCCAGTAAAGCTCTAACAATACTTCTTCCCTTTGCACGGTCACTTTTTGCAGCACTCCCCAAATTGGGTTCTGTCACATTTCAAAACACACATTCACCAAGCACATACAAACCCTCTGCATTGCACACTGTCATTTCTATACACCACTCCTTTTTTACCGTTAGACACTCTCAGTACACGTTCCGTTTGATTGCAAAGCCCCGCCACCAGAAATTTCTGCTAAAGAAGGCACTATTGCAGCATCCACAAACATCCTAACACACCCCCAGCACACCTTTAGGTATGCACACAACATTGCAACCCTTTCCACACCCACCGCAACACTACACATCCAAGCAAGCGACCATGTGGGCACCTAACATTATGCACAAACGTTACATACGTAGCAGCAGTTCTACGCATCTCCCCCAAAACACCCATGTACTTAGCAGAACCCACAAAAATAGCGCAGCCCGCACCACCCCTATTCACTACCATTCACACGCTATTGTGTCGCTGCCAACCTATCCACACCACCTTCACAACATTGGGCCTACTTCAATATCTCTGCACACAGCAGGGTAACCAACCACATATAAACTGCCCTTCAACCAGACCCACTTGCATACTCACATTACGTACCCACTGCACCCTGTGGCCACACTACCCAACTTCTCACTGCACCATCTCCTGCCGCACACCAAATACTGTAGCATGTTCCAACTATCACCACAACCATAGAATGCACAATACACGCTTCGACTCACTTGTGCTGCTGCAGCACGTTGACAATGTGCTCCACATGCATTCTCCAAAGATCACCACCCTGTGCCTCATACACTGCCAAACCTGCATTGCTCCAGTGGGTCTGCTCCTTGCACACATTCCCCCCACCGTAATTCAACAATGCATGTCCGCATATCACCAACTACCACCATGCACATATGCACCACTGGCACCAGCACTCCTAATCAACCTTGACACCGCAATGGACATACACATCATTACATACAACTGTTACCATAATGTATAAACATTACACTGTCTGCGGCACCCCTATGCCCTTTCATTCACATACTATTGGTCTTACCCACTTCCACTTAGAAAGGATTTTTTCACTGGCAACGTAAACACAACATGTTTAGAACATTGCCCATACTGCCAGCATTGTGTACACAGCACGCTGTCCAAGCACATATCCAAGCACATATAAGCTGCCCTTCAACCATACCCTGTAACATACTGACAGTCTACATGCATTGCACCCAGTGCCCACACAATGTGACTTTTCACTGCAGCATCTCCAACCACAGGGCACCGCCACGGACATGTGCAGTAACAAATTGCAACAGTAACCATAATGTACAAACATGACACTCTCTCCTGCATCCCTGTGCACTTTCACTCACATACTATGGGCGTACCCACTACCATTCACAAAGTATTGTGCCATTGCCAACCTACCCACAATCTGTTTGTAACAGTGGCCTATAACGGCTTAAGTGTGCTCCACACCCATTCTTTACATGCCACCACCCTCTAACTCATGCACATTGTAAAATGCATTACTGCTGTGCGTGTCCTCAAGGCCTAGGCTCTTGAATGTCTAGGCCTTGAACATACTCACGGCAATGTAATGCTACCATGCATGTCTCCAAATCAGCAACTGTGACAATCCACATAGACACCACTGCCACCAACACTCCTACCCAACCTGTACACCATCATGGTGCTACGCAGTAACAAATGGCAACAATTAACATAATGGCCATGTGGGCAGCTACAATTTTGCACAGACGTGCCACACGTAGGTAGCAGCACTTCACCCCAACTCCCCCACACCATAAAACACCAAATCACGAACACAGGTCGCACTTACCAGAATGCACAAACTTAACACATCCTCCACCACCTCTACCCACTGCCATTCACTAAATATTGTGTCACTAACCACAACACTTTCACAACATTCGGCCTACTTCAACAATTCTGCACACAGCATGGGCCTTGAACACACCTACAGCAACGTAATGCCACCATGCATTTCACCATTTTTTTAAAAATTTGTTTTAATTAATTTTCTTAAAGGAACAAAATACAACCATCACATTATGCTAACAAACCCCAAAATACCCCACCCACCCTCCCTTGACACACCATAGTTTGACCATGACCGCCAATTCTGTAAGTACAGTCTGCATTGACAATTGTTATCGTTATACAACTGATCAGTCTTCCCAATCCTGCGGCGCCACTCGTCATGTGAACAGCGTCAAGCGACTGACCCCAGATCTGCCCACCTAAGTTTTTCATCCAGTGCCGCTCGCCAACGTCCCAGCATCTTCAATAGCAGGTTGTTGGAGCAAATAATGTGTATACGCATCCCACATACTCGTATCACAACACCGTTGCCTGTTCATCGATGTCATTACAATGCATATTGTCATCTTTCCATTGTGACATTTTTGGTGCATTTCCTTTCCCCCATAGCATGGCCACTCTCCGCTTAGCCAATATGAGGAGCAGGATCACCAATTTCCGCGTTCCTCTAGGAACCTCTTTAGTATAGCCCAACAATCCCATCATTGGATCCGGGTTCACTGTTTGGCCTATAATCCCACCAATTGTTTCAAACACTCATTCCCAAAACTGTTGTATGTTCGGACAGCTCCAAGCAACATGAAGGAAATCCGCCATTTCCAGGTGGCACCTATTACATCTCCTGTTGCACCCGGAAAGAATTCCTTGATTCTGGCAGACGTATAATAAAATTGGTGGATGTATTTGAAATGGATCAGTTTGTACCCACTATTGATAGCACCCTTCCTTATTCCTTCACAGCAGTACTTCCATGCGTCCTCCGAGATCTCCCTCCCCAATGACCTCTCCCATTTTCCCTGAGGGTGTGACGCTCCCGTGCCCCTGGACTGAATGAACATCGAGTACAACCCCGTGGTTATACGTCTTCCCATCAGGCCCTTAAGTGTCTTATCCAAAATGGGGGATATCGGAGGCGGGTCAGGGAAGGTGCTAAACACCAATCGGAGACTCACCCTGAGCCTAAAGTAAAGAAATACATCCAGGGCTGAGAGCATGCCCTCCCCCAGGGAACAGATCCCTGGCGTGTATATAACCGGAAGCTGGGGTGAGTATAGAACTCCATCCTTCCTTTTCTGTTCTAGTTTAGTCCAGGCCCTACACGTTACTTCCACCAGATTCCTCGGGGAGTGTACCTGGCTCGGGGCCAACAAGATTACCGACCTAAACAGATTAGGCGCGGCTACCGCTCTTTCCACCTCAATATGGTCCCTGTCATGTTGTAACCTGTGCCAGTGTACCAAAAACCCAGCTTGCACTACCTCTTAGTACGCCTCAAACTCCAGCAGCGCCAGACCACCCTCTGACACAGGGGCCACCAACTTGTCCCATGAGACTCTGGCCGGTTTATCTGCCCATATAAATTGCAGTATAGCAGCTTTCAAGCTACGAAAGTAATCCCTGAGGACCGCCACTGGGGCATTCAGAAAGATATAAAGGAATCTCGGAAGAAGCGTCATCTTTACCACGGATATTCGCCCATATATACGCCCATATATTCAGTGGGAGCCTCTTCCATCTACTCAAGGCTTCCCTGGCCCTGCCCAGAGTTTTAAGGTAGTTATTATGGTACACCATCAGCGGGTCCCTCGCGATAGAGATGCCCAGGTAGTTTGTGGAAGTCATGTGCCATTGAAATCCCCATGTGTCCTGAAATTGGGATGTGGCTTCAGTTAGTGGGAACAAGACTGATTTAGATGTGTTCATCTGCAGCCCCGACACCTCCCCAAATCTCTGAACCTCCCTCATTACCGGATCCAGATTCACCCAGGGATCCTTAATGAACAATGCCATGTCATCGGCGTACAGTGAAATTATTAATTTATGGTTATACAATTGAATCCCCCTATGCAAATGTACGTCCCCAATCCTTTCCGCCAATGCCTCAATCACCAAAGCAAAAAGTAGGGGTGTCAAGGGGCATCCCTGTTTTGTTCCCCTTTATAGAGGAATGGTAGACGTTAGTTGGCCATTCACTCTCACTCTCGCTGTCGGTTGTGTATGCAATAATTCCACCATATTTATATAGTGGTCCCCCATTCCCATACGACGAAGGACAGAGAACATAAACGACCATTCAACAGAATCAACCGCATTGGTGGTGTCCAATAGGGCAGCCACTGCCGAGTCCCCAGGAGGCACCCCTGCCATTAACCCGAACATTCTCCTAAAACCATATGAGGTAGAGCAGCCCGGGATAAATCCCGCCTGGTCTGCTAGTACCATCTCTGGCATAAAGGGTGATAGCTTTGAGGCCAAAATTTTCGCTAGCATCTTATTTTCAATGTTAATTAACGAGATTGGGCGATATGAAGAGCACTCACTACCTGGTTTATCGGATTTCAACAAAACCACTACCAATGCCTCCCGCAATGAGTCTGGCAGAAGTCCCGTTTCTAAACTGTGCAAATACATCTCTAGCAGGCAAGGTGCCAGAGAGTCCGCAAAATATTTATAAAATTCCGCCATGAACCCATCAGGTCCCGGCGATTTCCCGGACGGTAGAGACTTTATCGCATCTAGTACATCCTCAAGCGATAATGGGCGATTCAGATGTTCCCTTTGGGCCTCCGTGCACCAGTGCAGCGCAACCCTATCTAAATAATCCTCATTATCCCCACGTGATGCCTGTAGACTCGAAGAGTACAAGCGACTATAAAACCGGAAGAACTGCTGGACTATCTCCATGTCCTCAAATTTGTTATTCCCCTGCTCATCTACAATCACCTGGATTCTTCCCGTAAAACTATCCATTCTTGTCGCCCTTGCAAGGGTACGGCCGGGCTTATTGCCTTCCCCATATTGCCGCAAATTGGTCGCGTTTCTCAAAAACTTAACTTCCCTTAGCGCTAGCTTTTGGAACTCCTGTCGGTGCTTAAGGATCTCAGCCCGAGTTTGGTCTGAGGGAGCCGGATTGGTCACCTGCAGCTCTTGTAGTATTGCGTCCGTAGCCACCAGTTCCCTCCTAATTAATTTGAGAATACCAGCCTCCCTGGATATACATTCGCCCCTTATCACACACTTCAGGCTCCCTAAATACCGTATCCGAAAGGCCATCACTCTTGAACCGCTACGCAAACTGCCCCCTAGCCCGTCCTCCTACTCCGAGGTCAAGAAGCACAGGTGCATGGTCCAAAAGGGTGCGAGCAAGAATCCCGACCTCTTTAACCCTACCCAGCAATGACTGCAAGATAAGAAAAAAGTTCAGCCTCGAGGCCGACCCATGTGTATGGGAGTGACAAGTGTATTGCCGTGCCCCTGGGTGTTTCACTCTCCACACGTCAGCGACATCTCACAGGAATGCCACCTCCCGCAGACGACTCATCCCTCTGCTCCCGCTACCCTGCACGCCTCTAGATCTATCTAGTTCGGGTTGCATCACAGTATTGAAATCCCCTGCCTAGATCACCTCCCTGACCGATAGACCTCCAAGCTGCCGATCTATCCAATCAAGAGTCTCCACTGTGTCGTTGTTGGGTCCGTAGTAGTTTATTAATGTGTATAGCTTCCCTTGTATAGTGCCCTACACTACGAGTCCCCTGCCTCCTTCATCCTTTATCACCTTGGTCTGATGGAGCCCAACCCCATGGTGAATCAATGTGCAAACCCCCCGGGCATATGTGGAGTAGGACGAGAAATACCTGCGACAACCCCATATTTTCCCAAAGGCAGTTTCATTGTTCCTCGTTAAGTGTGTCTCCTGGAGAAAGGCTATTTCAACCTTATGTCTCTGCATATACAGCAATATCTTACGGCGCTTTATGGGGCACTTCAATCCTCTGACGTTCCACGTACAAAGTTTAAGTGACGCCATACATCAGGCTAGTAGTTATACGGCCCGCAAGTCGGCCAGCCTTCCCAGGTCGGTGCGGCAGAGCATCTTCAAGAGTACCCAATTCAAGTGTGTCAAGTCCACCCACCCCCCACCAACAACCACAACTTGTCAGTGAACATATGTCCACTCCCCCCACCCTCCTGCAGAACCCCCCCAACCCCCAAACTGAAAACCGAATATCAGGCAACCATGTAGTTTCCGCCCCACCCCCACCAATGCCTCCACAACTTGTCAATGTGGATTCCCCCCCACCAACCAGCCCTTTCCCACCCCCGCCGAGTACCCCAACCACTCGGCCCCTCAAATTCCCTTGGCATACTTGCCACCGGCTTTCGCTTCGGGAGCGGCTGCCAGCCCGACCCTCCAGCGTACCGCTCCAAGTATAACAACTCCTGCTCAGACGAGCGAAACCAAATGCGGCAGTTAAACCCGTTCAAGCATTATTCCCCCGTTGCTCGGGGGCTCCCGGTAACATGTCCAGAAAGGATGCTACTTCCTCCGGAGACTGAAAAAATAAAGACTGACCATTATGTTCAACTCGGAGCTTGGCCGGGAATAACATGGCATATTTCATATTCCTGTCGCACATCCGTTTTTTCAAATCCAAAAATGTTCTCCTGGCCGCCTGCACCTTATCGGAGAAGTCAGGAAAGAATTTGATGGTGTCCCCCTTGTAGGTGACAATGCCCTTTTCACGTGCCTTCCTGAGCGCCGTGTCCCTGTCTCTATAGTACAATAGACGTGCAGTCAGCTGTCTAGGTGGTGCTCCGGGAATCGGCTTTCTCCCGTTAGGAATTCTATGTGCTCTCTCCACGACGCACACCTGGAAGAACCCTTCAGACCCCAGGGCCTCAAACAGTATGTTTTCAACCAAAGATTCCATGTCCCTCTGGTCAGTAAATTCAGCCAGGCCCACTATCCTTATGCTATTCCTTCTTGACCTCGATTCGAGATCCTCCTGCTTCTCCTTAAGTTCTTTCAGGGCTTTCCTTACCCCGGACATTTCTCCAGAGACCGAGGCCGCCACATCTTCGACTCCGGACAACCGACTCTCCGCCTCATCCAGTCTCTCCCCATGCTTGTCCAGACGGACCTGCATATGATCCACCTTGCAGGTCAAAGTATCAAGCTTTCCATCTAGAGACTGCATCCCCGACTGCCGCTGCGTGAGCATAGCTTTGATGTCTTGAAAGGCGTCAGCAGGATCCGGGTCCACCCCCGAGACCTGTGCCGCAGGGAGATCTTCCATCATTGCACAGTTCTTAGCCTGGGCTGACGTCTCAAAGTGCAACTTTGATTGCTGCTTGCCCCCCTTACCAGATTTTGACATGCTGCATAAGTGGGGCAGGCCCCAGGGCGACACCGGTACAGCATGCACTGTTTATGGATCCAAGTACCTGTGGTTTTATAAGGGCTCTCCCCGTGCTTCTCCGGTCCGGGATTCTGCCCCCGATCCTCGCACCAAAACCCACACACCTCCGGAGGCCAATCAAAGTTGGAGCCTTAACCGGGGGACCAGGCACGTTCCCAGACCGCAGCACAGCCGCCGCCACACCAGCTCCCCCAGGACAGGACCTCAGGATCAATGCCTTAGGTTCCCTACACCTGTGCCACCTCGAACAGGTAACTCCACCTGAGGGCTCCGTTGGATTTCTACCGATTTACTGGCTCTTGGATGAAGCCCAGTGTGCACATATGACCCAGGTGTACAGAAAAACTCCCCACCGGGCCACACACCTTCCAGCACCAAGTTCCTGACGGGGGCTTAGCAGTCACCCCGCCCCTCTGAAGCACATAATTCTCCGCTGGCACACTGCTGGCCCAACCGTGCCCAGCGCATTCGCCCTCAGTAAAGTCCCTTTTTAAATTTTTTTTGGGCCTCCGAAGCCATACGAGTCAGCAGATGCACACCAAGGTCAGCTGGTGCCGTTCCCACACCGCCACCAGGCCCCTGCTATGGTCCCGCCCTAAGGCTCAGTGGAGGCATGCAAGGACCGGCCGCAGTGACAGCCGTCCGCCAGAGAGGCCGGCCTCTCTCCACCGCGGCTCTGTCCTCAGACCCACGAAGGTGCGCGGGAGCCAGCTGGCGCCGCCTCAGCCTTCCCCCACAGAGCCACCACTCCTCCTCCCTGGCCGGGTGTCCTGAGGGGAGCAAGGACTCACCCCACTCCACAGCAGTCGGCGGCGGCTCTGTCGTCCCCGCACGCTGCTCGCCTGCACCTCCTCTCCAGACCACAGATCACAGTTGTCCAACAGGAGCCGCCAGACCAGGATTCCCACACCTTCGTACCCGCCTGGGTCACACTGTCTCTCCGCTCCTCCGACTTTGTGTGAGGGACAAGTACAGGCAGCTCTCCGCCCCCGTTCTCTGTAGGGCTGCCCCTCCTCCACACCACGTTGCTGACTCAGTCCGCAGACACAGCACGATCTCTGTGAGTATGGCACCGTTGCACTCCGAGTTTTCAAATTTGGGGGCCCAACGCTCTTAAACTCAGATCACCGCCGTCAGTGCACAGGTTCGGAGCAGTTTACCGGAAAGCCTGCCGGATAGTGTCGGGTGCTGGAGAGCTTCACGGACCTATGGCCATCTTGGCAAGGCTCTCTAGCGCCCCCCCCCACATTTCACCAACTACGACCATCGACATACACACCACCGCACCAGCAGTCCTACCCAACCTGCGCACCACCATGTAGCTATGCAGCAACAAATTGCAACAGTTAACACAATGTGGAAGTATGTTAACACAATGTGGAAAGAAAACACTCTCTCCTGCACCCCTCTACACTTTCATTCACATACTATAGGTGTACCCATTCCCACCATGGCAGCTTTCTCAAAAAAGGTTGACGCACAGCACGCTTCCCTCCAGCCAACCACCGGCCACGTCCAAACCTCTCCAACACCACGCCGTACCGCTATCCAATGACACTTCTGTCCGCGGAGCGAACAGGGAAATGGGAAATATCACACATTTTTTGGAACGTACATTTCAGTGCTTTGCAAAATATTTACCGGTCTGATTTCCACCGAACACACAAAAGCATGCTTTCTGGGCCAAGCCCCCGCTCCTGGTGCAAATTTGGTGAAAATCCATCCAGCCATTCCACCTGTAGCTGTGCGCAATGTTTTTCCCCATTCAGTCTATGGGATCCTCCCCTAGAACTTCCCCCCCGCACAAAACCTAGCCCAACTTGGCAAATAAATTCAGAGCCACCCATGTACTTTTTTTGCAAAGTTTGGTGAGGATTCGTCCAGGGGGAGCGAAGTTATAAGCCGCCGAAAAAGTGCTCTTCCTATGAGTTTCCTATGAGTTTAGAAAGTTATCCATAACTACACGGCCGCTACCCAAAGACCGGCTGCTTAGAAAAAATTACCAGGCTGCAAAGAAGGACACGACTGAGTTCACAGCAACTTCATTTCCATTATACTCTTAGGTCCTCTCCCCTTTCCTCCATACTGCATGGGCGTCCCTTCCAAGGGATGGGAGATGGAACATTTTTCACCAGAAAAAACCTTTTTCCTCTTTAAATTTAGAGGCTCGTGGGGGTGCGGCCCTGGGAGCATGCTCTGCCCTGACTCTGCCACCACACCTCAGGCCCCTGTTCCGTGTCGTCGGGAACAGGATGAATTCACCAGTGCTCCTGGGTTTGGCTTCGGCCATGTAATTCCACGCACAGATACTTCTTCTCTTCTGTCTTTTTGTCTTTTTATCCAGATACTTGGTCCTCAGGCGTCACGCTCCTCCCTGGCGCATGTCGATTTCTACAGGTTCAGCAGGTGTCCATCCTGCAACGGACTCTTTCCAACTTCAGACCCCCATGCCCTGTGCCTACGTTGCCTTGGCCCAGACCACGGCTCGCAAGCTTGTGCCACGTGCAACGCGCTTTCCTTGAGGTCTCTGAAGAACAGACTAGCCAGGTGGAGGTAGCTTTTCCAGAGATCACCTCCAGAGGACCTGAAGGATTTCGTTAATCATTGATCCAGGCCCAAGGTAGGGCCACTCTTTTCCAGCGCACCCCGCAAGGGAGACTGCTTTCCAGGGACTTGCCGGTGCGGGAGGAACCGCTCAGGTTCTCATACCAGCACGAGTACCAAGGCTAAATTAGCTACCGGCCGGCAGGCCGAGGGGGTCAGTTGATCCTCCCGGTGACAGTGCTGAGGGACTGGAAGGTACTCTTACCGAGTCTTCACCCGAGGGACCACGCCCTTGTACCAGCAACATGTCCAAGTGGGTGCCTATACGCAGTTCTAACGGCAAGCAACACGACGTAGGCATGTGGAAGGCAGTTTGACAAAATGGCCACAGTGCCAGACATATCTGACATCCGCCCGATACCGCACCAAGGCAGGGAGCAGGTGGAGGAACGTGTCTCAAGGTGGGACTGGTGTCAACCAGGTATGTGGCCTACAGCCTACTCTTCATTTGCGCAGGGCAGGTTTCCGCTGCGTACGTATGGACAGGGTAAGCAATGGCTCCATCAGCCTCCCGCTACCCCGTCAATATCGCCTACCACCACTTTGGCTTATGAGGACAGATTCTTTGAAAGGTTCCTCAGGCTCATGAAATCTCTTCGAATGGGGGTCAACCTCAGGGACGCCATCAGGGACATGCTCCCACCAATGGCTTTGGTGCCTCAGGCCCCAGTACAGGTGCCCCTGGCCCCTGTTCAGCCTCCACCGCTTGCTCCGGCCCCCCAACTGATAGTGCAGGCGGTTCTGTACCAGCCTCCACTGCAGCCTCTGGCTCCGGTCTGCACACCCTAGCCTTCAACTCCCAGCACCCCACCACCGGTGCTGGACCAACCAGACCCTCAGGTGGACACAGATGAGGAGGAGTTAAGGCCTTGCGGGGCTGGCAGAGTACTTGGGCCTTCCTCAACCCAAGGTCGAACAACCATCAGATGGAGTCCTCACCGAAGTCCTCACGCTGCGTCCCGCTGCGAGAACAGGGATCCCGATGCAGAAGGACGTAGTCGCCTTGGCCAAAAAAGGGCTGGCTCAAGCCCCATTCTGTCCAGCCGGTCAATCGATGCCTAGATGCCAAGTACAGGCAGATGGAGCGGGATACACTCTTGCTATCGGCCCACCCTCAGCCACACTCTTTGGTGATCGCTGCGCCATCACTATACTCCAAGCCTCAGTCGTCCTCTGCCTCTTCCTCCGCATCACTGCTAGCCAAGGAGAACATTTTGGAGGCGTACGGAAAGAAGCTGTATTCCAATACGTTCCTGCATCTTTGTCAAGCCAACGCGGATGCCATGCTGGCAGCCATGAACCAATTGCTGATTTCCTCCCAGAGCTTCCGGCGCAGAGCCAATCATGATTCAAGGCGGGACTGGCAGAGGCCAAGATGTTGGCACAAAACCTCATGGAGTCCACCTTGGCCCACATTAACACCTCTGGCCAGGCCATCTGGATTACCACAGACATGAGAAGAACAGCCTGGCTCAGTGCTACTAAGTTCAACCTGGATGTCCAGGAACGCATATTAGACCTTCCGTTCGAAGGGGGTGGCCTCTTCCACTCCACCATGGACGAGGAGCTGGACAAAAAGAAAAACAGCTCACAAACGGCGAAGTCTTTATCCATCCTTACAAAGACCACGCCCAAAACATACACCCAGTCACAGCAGGGCTCGGACAAGGGGCATGCATATAGAGGGTTCTGCGTCTTCCAAGTGCGGCGGTCCAGTCAGCCTTCCCTTTCGCCGACCCAACATCGGCGCAAACAACAAAAAGGGGAGCAGGATTAAGGGCTTTTTCCAGTCCCCCTCCTCCGCAACAGCCTCAGAGGGAAAGAAGGCATGACACGCCCCTCTGGGTCCACGTGTCTCCAGTGGCGGGCAGGCTTGCTCTCCGTGCACAGTTCTGGCACCAGAATTTTGTGGACCCCTGGATACTCTTGGTACTATCCACAGGGTACCGCCTACCCATCCCAGCCTCACCTCCCTCTTCCCCTCCACTTCCACAGGTTGGGACAGCAATTCTTTTTGCGGAGATCCAGTCGCTCATTGAGAGCCAGGCAGTGGAGGAAGTACCAACCTCCCAGCGAGGATTGGGCTTCTACTCCAGGATTTTCGCCATCCAGAAAAACAACCAGGCAAGCTTGAGAGTTGTGCTGGACCTTTCCACCTTCAACCTCTGCCTACCTCTACAAAAATTCAAGATGGTTACGCCCGCTTTACTAGCGGAGACATTGTGCAGGGGGGACTGGGTGTGCTCCCTGGATATGAAGGACGCATACTTACACATCCCGATTTGGCAGCCTCATCGTTCTTTTCTACAATTCAGGATCATGGGCTACCATTTCCAATACAAGGTGCTTCCCTTTGGACTCAACTCGGCCCCCAGGGTCTTTACCAGTATGATGAATACAGTGGCGGCCCTCCTCAGGGCCAGGGCCACCACATTTATCAGTACCTCGCCAACTGTCTCGTCAGGGCTTCACCTCCGGAAGCGGTGCACTGCACCTCTCACGCCCTCATGAACACACTTCACGATCTGGGCTTTTCGCTCAATCTCAAGAAGTCGCAGCTGAAGCCTACGCAGACTCTGACCTTCTTGGGGCTCATCTGGGACACAGGCTCCGAGAGAGTTTTTCTTCGTAGGACAATATCCTGGCCATCAAGAGGGCCACGGTGCACTTCCTCAGCAGAGAAGTGACATCGGACTGGTGGTACTAACACCTACTGGGTCTCATGGCAACGGTCCTATTGGCCTTCCTTCCACACGAAACTCAGGGTGAGGAGGATTTAGCTGCGCTTCGTGGCATCATATCATGGAACCAGGAACGGGGCTCTAAGGCGGAGATGATCATCGTTCATCCTTCTCTTCACCCTGACTTAACATGGTGGTCCAGGGACTGCAACCCGCGGACGGGCAAGCCTTTCCGGCAACCTACCGCGCAGGTCACCATCACCACGACTCCTCTCTCTCGAGGGATGGGGGGGAGCGACCCTGGACAGCCATTGCGTCCATGGCAAATTAACAAGGGGGGTTCTGGGAGTCCCTCTGCCAGACATTAGTCCTGGTTACGAGAGACTTACCCAGAGTCTTTAGCTCACTATCTTTCACAGAGAAGAAATATCCCAAACATATCAGTCTTTGTCCTGCCCTGGGGCAGTCCAGCACCGAAATGCTAGGCAATTCTCTTCTGAACAAGAGTACCAACAGAAACCCCAGACACGTGTTTCGGTCTGGTTGGACCTCATCAGTAGGGTGGATCTGTGCCTCTCTAAGAATAGTGAGCAAGGGGTCCACGTCTGGATTCCCCTAGTAACTTAGGGTGAGACCCAAAGTTTCTTAAATATGCAAATTAACAAGGGGGGTCCTGGGAGTCCCTCTGCCAGACATTAGTCCTGGTTACGAGAGACTTACCCAGAGTCTTTAGCTCACTATCTTTCACAGAGAAGAAATATCCCAAACATATCAGTCTTTGTCCTGCCCTGGGGCAGTCCAGCACCGAAATGCTAGGCAATTCTCTTCTGAACAAGAGTACCAACAGAGGCAGGAGCAGGAGTACCACATCAGTTGGCTGGAACTGAAGGAGATCTGGCTAGTGCTTAGAGCCTTCCTTCCGGTTATCAAGGGCAAAGTTCTCTTCATCAGACAGACAACTCGACCAGCATGTTCTATGTCAACAAGCAGGGAGGTACCAGGTCCCCTCCACTGTGCAGACTGGCATAGATGTAAAATATAAATGTTTGTTTTTAACTTCAAGCCCCCAACATGATACATCATCTGTATGCAAGAAAGCAATGTTGACCAAACCTATAGATGTATATATACCCCAATACTCCTATGTCCTGTCCCCTTTCCTCCATTCTTCTGGGACGGACATTCCGTCCTTCAGGACAGGACCGGAACACTTTTGTTAAAAAGAATAAAAAATTGAAAAATGTTTGTTGTTCTTCTATTTTTGCACGGGGTACCGCACATGGCAGTGACCCCGCCCTCCTGAGCTCCACCCCGTGCATCGCCCTTCAGTCCTTTTCTCTGCGCGGTTGGGGCTGGATGCACTAGCATCACTGGTAATTGTTATCTTTGTTCCCTTTGTCCTTCCTTCCTGCTCCGGTTCCTTGGTCATCTAGTCCTCCATCTATGCCCGAGCGTCTGGGATTTGTGTCCTGTTCTTAATGCGAACGTCGCTTTGCTAGGGTGGCTCCCCACTCTCTTTACTTGGAGTGCCTAGGCCCGGAACATCGTTGGGATTTATGCTTCTACTGCAACTCCCTTTCTGTCTGGGCACTCCAGCGTCGTCGTCTTCGGTGGGAGAAGGTGTTTCAGCGTGCGCCTCCACCTCATTTCCAGCTTTCATCGACGAAAAGAAGGAACGCCCGGTAAGTTCTTTACTTTTTAGGACACCCCGGCCAGGGGACTTCTTCCCGAGGTCTTCCAGGTCCGGGAGGGGCTCGTGTAGCTCGGTCACCAGGGGTTCCCCTGAGGTGCATAAAGGGCCCACTAGGCGCACCAAATTGTTCTCCGCGGGTTCCTGCAGTGGACATGCCAAAACCGACATTGTTCTGAGGTTCACCTTTTAGGTGCTAAGATTCAGCCCAGTTCATCTGTCTGTCACCAGGGGTTCCCCTGAGGTGCCCTTAGCACCTAATAAGCGTACAAGAGTGTTCTCCAAGGGTTCCCGCAGCTGACCTGCCAGTACCGGACATCGTTCCGAGATTCCCCATTTGGGGGCTAGGGTCAACCCAGTTCGTCTGTGGCTCTGGACACCAGGGTTCGCCCTACGTCTCAATTTCTGGAGCTTTCCATACCGAGTCACGGCTCGAGGCCCCTCTTGCAGGAGCTTTACGTACTGGGTTAATCCCTGAGGATCCTCTTGTTGAGGCTAAAGTCAGCACCAACAAATACTATTTGAAGGTCTTGTCGTGAGGTATATTCCTCAACCGACCCACGCTCAGGGTCGTGGTAATACCGTTCTGTCGAGGGGGCGAAGAGGGCAGTCGCAGATCATTATTCCTCCACTACCGGCTCTGCCGCGGGAGTCTAAGTTTGTGGCAGGTTCTAAGATGTCCAGTAAACATCAGAGACCATCCACTACTGGCTCTGCCGAGGATCCTTGTGTCAAGACTAAGGTGTTGTTGAAGTCCCCTGACTCCCCTGAGGAGACAAATGCCTCATCTCGACAAAATGGCGGCCCAACCACCATGTTCCACAGTGGCCATTTTGGATACCTCTCTTACACTGACGTTCACGCGGTCTGGTGCTGGGTGCAGGCAGAATCCTGTGCAGTTCCCTTGGGGACCACTGCAAAAAGATTAAAACTACAGGAGTAGGCAGTAAACCCAATTGGTAGCAGTCTTTACCACCCAGATTTACCTGGTAGCTGCGGCTGAGCAGTCAGACTTCTCTCAAGAAGAGTTAGGCAGTATACAGAGGATACACAATAGGGCCAAAAACACAGTAGAACAAGCAAACACTGACCAGAGCTTTGTATCAAAAGTATATCATTATTTAACACCCACTTTATAAAATACAATAGCACTATTAATCAAAAGCAAGTTCCAACACAATCAGAAACGTATTTACACCTCCCTTAGCAATTACTAGACAAGTATAAGTTAAAACACCACTTTTTTTCAAAACAGAGGTGAGCGCGTAACTCAGATGGCACTCCAATAATTAGGTTAAAGGGAGAGAAAAAGGCAGGTCATAAAAATAAAACAGTTCCCAACACTTTTAAGAGACAAAATCAAGTTACTGAAGGCAGGATATACTGTAGAGCCAAAGTTCATAGGCCAGGCCCACTTTGAATGGAGCAAGGCGAAATGTGCCCAAGATCACACGGTTTAGCAATGCATTCAAGTCTTTGTAGAAATGTTCAAAAGAGGTTGGGGTGGTTCAAAAGATAAAGTTAGGAGGTCTGGGGGTCAACCCAGTTGGAAAGCCAAGGATTTAAGGGTCACCTTGGGCAAACCGAAGAAAGGGAGGCCAGGTAGAACACAGTACCTTTAAAGAGTGAGGAAGCTCCAGCGGTGGCAGTTGTTCCTGGCAGCAGGTGCAGTTCGTGGTTTCGACCAGGGGAAGAGAGGATCTCTTCGAGGAGGAAACTTGGAGTCGTTGCACTGCCCAGGGAAGAAACCAGCCGCATAGTTCGTCGGTGAAAAGGTGCGTTCCTGGTATTCGCGGTCAAAGTGGTGCAGCTTGGCTATCCGGCCGCCGGGGTGTTTGGCATGGGCGATTCGACAAAGAGACGTCCTGGAAGGCGAAATGGCGAACTGGTTGATCCCACCAGCTCAGAGGAAGAAGACTCTTTCAGCAGAAGATCTTCTCTTGTCGTCGGGAAAGTGGTGAGGTCGTTGCAGCAGGGCTCCACCGGCGGTATCGTCGTTGCAGATGGCTCAGCTTCTCCCCTCTTCAGATTTCTTAGGTCCTGTGGTGGCTTCTGAAGTTCCAGTCCCAAAAGCCCTGCTTTTATGCAGAAAAACCCCCATTCAACAGCCTAGCTGTCACTCATACATGCTAAGTGGTGAGCCGGGCGGCTCACCACTGGCCCAATCAGAACAGTGTGCGACTTGGGTTGCTAAGGCAACGCAGTCCAGGGTGCCAATTCCCCCACCTACACATCCTGTGGAACCCAGACAGAGTGGCACCAGTTGGAGGGCTTCTGTGGAGAAGCCCGCCAAAAAGTGGAACAAAGGGCCCGACCTTGGTTGGAGTTACAGAGACGGACACGAACGCCATTTTAGAAAAGAGTTCTGGCAAAAAGACCGAACCGATGATTTAATATTAAATAAATAAACCAGTGGTATCTTTAACATTGCACCAAAAAGTGGTGCGTTTAAAATCAATGGGAAAATCCCATAGGAAATATTCCGGTGGAATATTTTGCGTGGTAACCACTGCCACCTGCCATAAACTCGACAAGGGGGGAACTGGACAGTGCCCCCTTGAAGACAGACCCAGGGGCAATCGAATTAACCTCTTCCAGTACTTCCACAATATGATGGTTTGTACTGGTTCTGTTCACAATTTTGGACTAGTAAAGTCAATGGTGACTTTACATGCCCTGGGAGACAGTAGCCAGTCTCAGGGTATGGAGTCTGTTTGGGGGTCACTATGACACCCCTGTGTTACTGCACTGAGGGTGCTGTGTAACTCACACACAAAAACAGATGATACCCTAGGGAGTAAAAGACCCCATAGCCCATAAGCACACACAAAGTCAAAGACATACCTCAAATCATGCCTAAGAGTGGGAGGAAAAGAGTCTCACTCTTAGCAGGAGAACAAAAACAAACCCTAAAAATCCAGCAAAGCTGCTGGGGGACTCACTAGGTTTGGGAAATTACCCTTATAAGAGATTTCTCCCTAACACTGGGAGCATTCCTTTTGGGGCCGAGCAGCCTTTTCCACGCCATGTGGACAACAGAAATCCATTCCACCCGTCATTTGACTGGTGTGCTCAGACACTGCTGCCGCATACAGTCTCGCTACCTCCTGCTTCCGATTTCTGTAAACCCGGCCGGTGGTGGGCCTTCATGACAACCGTCCTCCTTGCGTTCATGGGTGTATGCCCCTCACGAGAGGCCTCTGCCTGTACCTACGCCAAAGCCTTCGGCTTAGGATGAGTTCTTTGGGAAGTTTCAGATGTTCATGCACTCTGACCCTATGAAGGTGTATTTCGGGCGTCTGTTCAGGGAAGTGTACCCTGAACCGCCTGTCCCCGCCTTCAACCCCAACGGTTCAGATGCAGGTCCCAGTGGTTCCACTCCCTCCACTGCTTCCTTCTGGACCTCCTCCATCTCTTCCTCCTCTACCCCCGTTGTCTCCTATAAAGAAGACACTGGCGGAGCGGCACATCACTTTAAAACCTAAGGCAGTATGTGTGATGGACCAGTCTTCTGTTCCCGCCTCGTTGGATGAGCCGCAAGCGGATCAGGACAGCGATGAAAAGCACCGCTCGGTGAGAGCATTCCATGACCGGGTCATGGATGTGATGGCCCTGCTTGACATTCCAGCACCTGAGGCCTCCACTCTGTAGGCGGGGGTGCTTTCGGAAGCTTTTACCCTGTCACTTCAAGAGCACACCGGCCTGTTCCTCCAGAAAGACATCTTGGACGAGGCCCGCAAAGTCTGGGATAAACCCCACACTGGGCTACACATCAACAAGAGAATTGAAGCTTAATACAAGCTTCACATCTCTGAGGAGATAGCCTTATTGCCATGTCCGCTCCCGTCCTCAACGGTGGTGGCTGCGGCCACCCTCCAGTCCAAGCCGGCCTCTACATCTTCAATGGCAGTGTCTCAAATCCTATCCAAGGAGGATAAACTTTTGAACTCCTCCGGCAAGAAGGTTTTTGCCAATTCGGCACTCTAGCTTCGTCAAGCAAACACCAAGCTCATCCTGGCAGCAGCCAATCAGAGGCTGTGGACATAGCCAATTTCCCGGAATGCATTCCTGCGGATAGGCTAGATGACGTTAAAGCCGGGTTGTTGGACACCAGAGTGCTGGCGCAGGATATACTGGAAGCTGCGGCACACCACGTAGATGCCTCAGCACAAGGCCTTATGGTAGGGGTTGACACCACCCGCCAGGCGTGGCTCCATGCGACGAAGTTTTCACTAAAAGTGCAAGACAAAGTTCTGGACCTTCCTTTTGATGGCAAGGAGTTGTTTCATTCCTCTACCGACGAGGGGCTCCCAAAGACCAAAGAGAGTACCCAAACCGCCAAATGTTTATTGGTCTTGGCGAAAGCTTCAGCTAAGGCCCCTTATACACAGTTCGGGGTCCCAGACTCGGTCCTTCTCTGGGTTCAGGGGGTTTCAGGATTGTCGCACGCACCAAACTGATGCTCTGGTTGGCAGGACTTGCCGAAAGCAACAACGGCAGGGTGACCGGTTTTTCTCTCGGCTATCAGCCTCTTCTCCAGGGACAGGGAGTCTCCATGCCGACAAATCTGCAAAATTATATTTCGAGGGGATTGGGTCCTCCGACGTATTCCATATCTATGAAAGTAATCACCACAGCTGTGCTGCTTCGGAAAATCTTCGGCGTCTGCGTCCTGCGTCGATGACGTCGATACGCCGCCCTCGAGGACCTCCTCTGACGGCCGACGTCACTGGATGTTATAAGTAGGACGCATGACGCCCGTAGCCTCAGTTCTGTTTTTTCTGCGAACCTGTTCGCTTCGTGAATCTCGGTATGCCTTGACTCTTTGGAGTTTGTTGTTCATCTCGGTTCTTCGAACCTGTTCGTTTGTGAAGTTATTCTTCGTGAAGATGTCTACCTGGTCTTCCACACCGCGTCCGGGCTTTAAGAAGTGCGGGGACTGTGGGTCCAAGATGTCGGTCACGGACTCGCATGACGCCTGCCTCTGGTGCCTCGGGGAGGCCCATGACACGGATAACTGTGTCGACTGCTAGTCGCTCACGTCGAAAGCCTTGCGGGAGCGCAAGAAGAAGTTATCGGTACGTAAGGTGTCCAACAAGCCCTCTCTCGAGGCCTGTGTCAATGCTGTCGATGCTGTCGGCGGCACGTCTTTCGTCGACACCGATTCTCTCGACGTCGGCGCTGATTCACTCGACGCCTTTCGGGGCTGTGTCGACGGGGGTACCCCGTGGCTCGGGGGAACCACCTAGGAAGGCTCTGGCCAAGGTCAAGCATGGCTTTGGTTCCAGTTCTGTGCCTTCTTACCGCCATCTGGAATTCATTTCAGAGGTGGATGAGGGCTCTGATGATGGCATGGTGCCTGACAAGGTGCCTGACGAGATTCTCTCGGGCCATAGCCAGTTTTAGGACCTGAGGCAGACCCTGCATGATGCTAGTGGGCTGGACCCCCAGGGGAGTTTGTTCAGGATGACCTTACGGATATCCTCGACATTGGTCCACCAACTGACCCGGTACTGCCATTCCATATGGCTCTGCAAAGAAGGGTGGCAGCGGCTTGGACTGCTCCGGAGAGTCTCCCGTAAGTGAGCAAGTCTTTGCCGCGAAATTACCGCCCAGCCAGTAGTGACCCCTGCTACTTGTCCAAGCACCCTACTCTGGAGAGTTTGGTGGTGCAGGCAGCTACGGCCCCGGCAAAGCAGGCATCGTACCCTACCATCCCTCCTGATAGGGACGACAAGCATTTTGACGGCTGGGCGAAGAAAGTGTTTTCTGCAGGGGGTATGGCGCTTCAGGCGGCCAACTCCATTTGTGCCTTGTCTCGTTTCACACACACTCTGGGGAACTGTGTTTCTTTGGCCGCTGATCATATTCCCGAAGGGGATGAACGGAATGGTTTCCTTGCCATGGTTCAGGATGGCAAGGATGTGTGAGGCCGTTCAGTCGGGTTTGGACATGGCAGATTGCGTCAGCCGGTCCATGGCGGCGAGCACCGTGATACGCAGGTTTGCGTGGTTGCGGAAGTTGGGGTTTGCTCCTGATGTGCGGGCCCGGCTCCTCAACATGTCCTTTGACGGGGAACATCTTTTTGGCAGCAAGGCTGACGAGAGCCTTGAGAGGTTGCAGACCTCCAAAGCTGCAGCGAAGTCCTTGGGCGCTGCAGTTCGACAACCTCTGCCTTTTCGTCCTAGGGGACAGCAATGGAGGGGAGGTTCCTTTCGTTATTACTCATCCTTTGGTAAAGCGAGAGGAGCTGCCAGTCAAAGGGGCCACCATAGGAGTGCCAGAGGTGGAAAACAAGGTACTCGAGGTGCTAAGGCCGCTCGGCGTTTGCCTCTTTGCCCTCAGGCAATGCCGCAGCCGCTTCAGCTCAGTCATGAGGCCATGTCCCATGGTTCGCCGGTTGGGGGAAGACTGGCGCAGCATCTTGCAGAGTGGCGCGCCATTACTTCAGATGTGTGGGTTCTGGAGATCATAACCCACGGCTACTGTCTTCCTTTCCGGCAGAGGCCTCAAGACAATCCACCGGGGAATCTCTCTTTGAAGAGTCCGGATCCGATCCCTGCGCAGGAAATTCAATCCCTGCTGGAGAAAGGCGCCATAGAACTGGTGCCTGTAGCGGAGAGGAACAAAGGATGGTATTCCCCTTATTTTTTGATTTCCAAGAAAGACGGGGAATTGAGACCCATCATGGACTTGCGCGGTTTGAACAAACTCCTCAGGAAGGTCAAGTTCAAGATGGTTACTCTTTCTCAAGTTCTCCAGGCCCTTCAACTTCAGGACTGGTTGGTGTCTCTCGACCTCAAGGACATTTATTTTCATGTGCCGATCCATCCGAAGCACAAGAAGTACCTGAGGTTTGCGGTTGGCGACTCGCATTTTCAGTTTCGGGTCCTGCCGTTGGGATTGACCTCCGCCGCGAGGGTCTTCACCAAGCTCATGGTAGTGGTGGCTGCACACCTCAGGAAAGGGGGATTCACGTCTACCCCTACCTGGACGATTGGTTGATCAGGGCACGCTCTCCCGAGCAAGTCCTGGATCATCTGTCAGTCACCTGCCACTCCCTCCACAAGCTGGGCTTCTCCCTCAACTTAAAGAAGTCCCATTTGACACCAACTCAGAGGCTCCAGTACATCGGAGCAGTGCTCGACACTTCCCTGGGTGTTCGAGTTCTTGAGACTGCTCGGCCTCATGGCATCCTGCATTCTTCTGGTGCCAGAGGCCAGGTTGCGGATGAGATCTTTGCAGTGGGCACTCAAGCTCCAGTGGTCTCAGTCCTGCGGCAGGATGTCGGACCCTGTTCAGGTGCCGTCTTCGGTTGCCCGGGACCTTCTGTGGTGGGCCAACGAAGGCAATCTGATGAGGGGGGCTCCATTTTGGCTGCCCTGGCCGGAGGTGACGATTGTGTCGGACGCATCCCTCACAGGATGGGGAGCTCATGTCAATGAGTTGACAGTCAGCGGTTGTTGGTCTCCGTCTGAGTCCAGACTCCATATCAATCTGTTGGAGCTGAGGGCCGTCAGGCTAGCCCTGAAGGCTTTTCTGCCGACTGTGCGAGGAAAGAATGTCCTGATCCTGACGGACAACACGGTGGCCATGCACTACCTCAACAAAAAGGGGGGGGGGACAGGGTCACTTTCTCTGTGCAGGGAGGCGATGCAGCTCTGGTTCTGGGCATCCCAGCAGGAAGTTTCGATCTCAGCAGTTCATCTGGCAGGAGACGAAAACCAGACGGCAGACGCTCTGAGCAGGCAGAGCAAGATCTCTCATGAGTGGGAGTTGGCTCAGGAGATTCTCCTGGAGATCTTCGCCCTTTGGGGGACCCCTGGATCTCTTCGCCTCCAGTGTCAACCGGAAGTGCGAGAGGTTCTGCTCGCGGGAATTTCCTCCAAACGGAGCCTTAGGAGACGCGTTCGTGGTTGAGTGGTCATTCCCACTGCTGTGCGCGTTTCCTCCAGTCCCCGTCATCCCGCAAGTATTGTGGAGGTTATGGAGGTTCGGTTCCCGGATGATCGTCATTGTTCCGGCGTGGGCCCGGAGGATGTGGTACCCGGACCTTCTCGACTTGTCCATCTGCCCTCCACGTCGTCTTCCCTACCGAGACGATCTGCTCTCCCGGGAGGGGGGTCAGGTTCTCCATCCAGAGGTCAGGTCCCTCAACCTTCACGCTTGGTTTCTGAAAGGTTGAGGTATAAGGATTGGGACCTCCCTGAAGACGTGATGGAGGTGTTGCTTTCGGCCAGAAGGCCCGCAACAAAGTCCCTGTACCGTTGCCGTTGGAGGAAGTTCTGCCACTGGTGCAGTGTTAAGAATGTGGATCCTTTTGCATGTGAAATTCCCATGGTTCTGTCTTTTTTGCTTTCTTTGGCCCACAGGGGCCTTCAAGTGGGTACCATTAAAGGTTACCTGGCAGCGCTGTCCATATTTAAGGGCTCGTCTGAAGAGTATTCCTATTTTAAAATTCCTTTAATTTCTCAGTTTCTGAAAGGGCTCACTAATGTGTTCCCTCCGTCACCTTTCCAGGTGCCCGGTCGGGATTTGAACCTTGTTCTCAAGTTTCTGCTGGGTGCTCCGTTTGAGCCTTTGCATTCATGCCCTTTGAGACTGTTAACTCTTAAAACTATATTTTTAGTTGCGGTCACTTCCGGTCGCAGAGTGAGTGAGTTACAGGTCACTTTCAGTTAAGCCACCCTTCACTGTATTTCATAAGGACAGGATTGTTCTTTTCTTCCGAAGGTGGTGTCGGAATTTAATTTAGGCCAGAAGGTTGTTATTCCGGCATTTTATCCTCCTCCACATCCTGGTAAGGAAGAGGAGAGGCTCCATAGGTTTGATCCTAGGAGAGCGTTAAGCTTTTATATTTCACGCATGTTTCGGGTCAGAGTGGACGATCAGCTCTTTATTGGTTACGCTGGTAAGCGTTTGGGACAGGCTGTGACGAAACAGACTTTGTCTCGCTGGATTATTTTGGCTATCTCTGAGTGTTACCGCTTGGCGGGTAAGGACCCACCGGTCGGCTTACAGGCCCAATCTACCAGGGGTATGGCTGCCTCTACTGCCCTGCAGAGGGGTGTTCCTATTCACAACATCTGTGATGCAGCCACCTGGGCTTCGGTACATACTTTTGTACGTCACTATTCCCTCGATTCCATCCCGGGGCAGGATCTGGCCTTTGGCAAGGCGGTCCTTTACTCCGCAATTTGATTGAGCATGCTAAATTTCTGTTTTCTAAATTCTTTTCCCACCTCCTTGCATTGGTACTGCTTTGGGAGCCTGTCATAGATATGGAATACGTCGGAGGACCCAATCCCCCCGAAGAACAAGTTGCTCTCTTAACTGGTAACGTTCTTTCGATGGGATGGTTCGACGACGTATTCCATATCGCTCCCTCCCTGCCTTCCCCGCTACAGAATTTCTTATGCGATTGCAGCTTACGTTTCCGCAAGGCTTTGTGTGTCAGACTGGCAGAAGACTGGTGGCACACGTTCTGGGAAAAAACTACAACTGAGGCTACGGGTGTCGTGCGTCCTACTTCTAACATCCAGTGACGTCGGCCGTCGGAGGAGGTCCTCGAGGGCGGCGTATCGACGTCATCGACGCAGGACGCAGACGCCGAAGATTTTCCGAAGCAGCACAGCTGTGGTGATTACTGTCATAGATATGGAATACGTCGTTGGACCATCCCATCGAAAGAACGTTACCAAGTAAGAGAGTAACTTGTTCTTTTTGTTGGTTGCACGAGACTCCGGTGGGAGGACGAATCTCGTCTCATGGAGGCGTGGCAGACCATCACCGAAGACCGGTGGGTTTTGTCCATTGCTCGGGCAGGCTTTCGCTTGCTCCTCCCCCTACCCCACCCTTCAACCCTCCCTTTCAACAGATTGCGACGCCTTCCCTCAGAGCCGAGGTACAGAAACTTCTAGACCTCAAAGTGGTGGAACCTGTGCCCCTTGGGGAGCAAGGGTAGGGCGTCTACTCTCGTCTGTTCACAGTGCCCAAACTCAACCAGGCTGGCCTGCGCACTATCCTCAATCTTTCCCAGTTCAATCTTTCTCTTCCCCAAGAAAAATTCAAGATGATCACACCTTGCCTCAGTGTAGTGGACCATCAGGATGCTTATTTGCACATCCTGATATGGAGGCCGCATTGGAATATCTGTGGTTCTCCCTGGGAGGAGAACATTTCCAGTTCTGTGTTCTCCTTTTTGGTCTCAGCTCAGCACTGCATGTCTTTACGAAGATGGCGGTCATCGCAGCTTTCCTCCGGCTGCAGGGCATTCATGTATATCCGTATTTGGACAACTGGCTCCTACGCAGTCCTTGTGCGCAGACGGCATTGAACAATCTCCAGTCCCTCCTCCAGCTCCTGTTCCACCTTGGGCTGTCGGTGAACTGGTGGAAATCTTCCATGATGGTCTCCCAAGACCTGGTTTTCCAGGGTTTCTGTTGGAATACAATCAATACCAGGGTGTTCCTAACAGCGGACAGGATTGTGGATCTATCCACCACGTGTCATCCCTCCCTATAGTCTTCGCACATGACGGCTTGGTGGTTTCAGAGACTTCTGGGCCTCATGGCTTCTTGCGTGCTAGCTCTTCCTCTTGCACGTCTGAAGATGAGGCGTACTCAGCTGGCTCTTCGGAGCTCTTGGTCTCAGACTTCGGACTTGGATTGCAAGATGATCCCAGTTCCATCCTGCATGACGACGGATCTACTATGGTGGTCCTCGACCAACAATCTTTCTGTGGGAGTCTCCTTTCAGGAGCCCTGCCCACAAGTGACGATTACCACAAACTCCTCCCTTCTGGGGTGGGGCGCGACGCTGGATCATCTCCAGGTATTCAATCTATGGACACTTCAGGACAGGCATTTTCATATAAATTATCTGGAACTCCTGGCTGTTTTTCTGGCACCCATCACGAACAAGGTGGTCCGTATCCGCACGGACAGCTCTGTGACAATGTTTTATATGAACATGCAGGGTGGCACCAAGTCGCCTCCTCTTTTGGACCTCGCCATTCCAATTTGGGAATGGGCCATCCAGCACGACATTTGGCTGCTCACTGTACAGATTCCGGGTCACATCAATGTGACTGCAGACTCACTCAGAAGCCAGCTACGAGTGGGAACTGAACACAGAGGTTCTCTCTGCCATTTATCGCCACTGGGGCACTCCGGAAGTGGATTTTTTTGCGACTTTTCCAAACAGGAAACTTCCTATTTATGCTTCCAGGAACGGTCTCGGAGTCTCCTCCCTAGGGGACGCTCTCGAGATCCTGTGGCACAACATGAAGGCCTATACTTTCCCACCACTTCCTCTCATTCATCGGTCACCCTGCAAGCTCAGGAATGCATCGAATTGCACTCTCGTGTTCATAGCTCCTTGGTGGCCAGCCAGATGCTGGTTCTCGGAACACCAGCATCTATAGATTCTTCCACCGATCAGACTGCCATTGATTCCCGACCTGCTTCACCAGTGCGATCACCAGATGTGGCACCCCTCCCCACAATCGTTCAGCTTGGCGGCCTGGTGCCGAATTCAGGTCATTAGCACAGTTTAACTTGTCCGAGGACAAAATGCGCAGGAAACCTTCCACAAGGTCTCAATATAGGAGCAAGTGGCCCAGTTTTTGCCACTGGTGTTTAGCTAGGCAGCTTGACCCCAGGCATGCTAAGATTGATATTGTTCTTTCGTTCATATATCATCTTGCAGCCTCGGGCATCCATGTCTTGTCTTGCAGGACTTAATTGTTGGCTATTGCTGCATGCTTGTCCACTGACAGCTGTTCCTTTTCTTTGATGAATCCAGTCATTAAAAGGCATTTTGCCAGTCTATTACATCTTTTTCCACGGTACGCAATCCTCATCCCAAATGGGATTTGAAGGTGGTCCTCACTGCCTTATGCCATAAACCATTTAAACCCATGGCCACTACTGATCTCAAATACCTTTCTTGGAAGGTCGCATTTTTGATCGCAGTGACATCGGCAAGGCGAGTAAGTGAGCTCCAAGCTCTGTCTGTGGAACATCCGTTCCTCACCTTCCATAATGAGAAGGTTGGGCTCCACACTCATCCTTCTTTCCTGCCTAAAGTGGTTACCGATTTTTCATTTGAATCAATCTATATCATTGCCTGCCTTTTTTCCTAATCGGCCTCAGATGCCGAGAGAGTTTTACACAACTTAGATGTCAGGCATACCCTGAAGTTTTACCTCGACAGACGAGTGAACTCGGGCTCCTCACAAATCTTTGTCACATTCAGAGACCCGAAAGGGAAACCTGCTTCAAAGGCTACTATCTCCCGATGGAATGCTTCCTGCATTTCTGAAGCATATACCATTCAGTGCCTTCAACCTCCGAAGGGCATTTTTGCCGATCTTGTACGTGGCAAATTGGCTGCTGTTGCCTTCCAAAAGTGTGTTCCTTGGGGAAACCATTGCCAAGGCGGCTATGTGGGCTTCCCCATGAGCTTTTTGTAAGCATTACTGCTTGGACCTGAGTTCCAGGGCTGATGCCCAATTCAGTCAGGCTGTTCTGAAGAACCTATTTCAGTAGAAGAGTTTCCATCCACCCGTATTACCTGTGAGGTGTGCTTGGGAATCTCCCACAAGTATAGATGGACGGGACTTAGGAGTAGAACAGAGTTACTCACCGTAGTGACTACCTTACTCCTAGTCCATATTCCCTTTTCCTCCATACGCCTACCCGCCTTCCCCTGTAATAAGTATCCTCTATTATTGCTTAAATGGTCGCAGAACTGGCAATAGAAAAGGACTGAAGGGAAATGCTTTTTAACAAAAGTGCTCTGGTCCAGTCCCGAAGGACGGAATGTTCCACAAGTATGAAGGAATGCGGACTATGGACTAGGATTAAGGTAGTCACTACAGTGAGTAACATTGTTACTGTTCTTTAAATTGGATGGATGCATTTGTCTCTGATATTTATGTCTATATCATTTTGTATCATTGTCATTTGTATAGCCCCTTTCACCATTGGTATGGTCCCAACGTGCTGTTGGTTGAACGCCCCCGGGGGGGACTGAAGTCCAGGCATGGTTAGTTTACCAGAGGAGTTTAGAATGCGCAAGTGTATTTTAGCCAGTACGAAGGTAGGTAGGGATGGCCAATCCAAGCCAGCTACCCATGTCAAGCTGATATGTGGATGAGCGCTGCGAGGTATTCAGGAGAGTATGCGAGAGCAGGAGACTCATTATGTGTGCAGCAATACCAAATCATGGGCTATAGCTTCATTCTAATGGCAGGGGTTTTGTGCGATGTGTTTTAGAGTAGTGTATGATAGCAGATGCGTGCGGGTGGGTGGCCATGCCTCCGGTTATCTTCCATAAGCATGGAGTATGATACGTACTGGTGTGTCTTGGCTGGTTTCTTAGTTTTGCAGATGCAGCTGAAGTTAACCACACATTGCCGCTGTCATGGCCACTGGCCCAAGAACACAGACCCTGCACCATCAGGGGATGGGGGGCAAGGAGTAACACAGCTCTCTTTCGTCCCTTTGGGACAATCAAGCACAGGGGGCCCAGCTGGACTCAGTCCTGGCGCCGTTGGTGCCGGGCTCATGAACAAATGTAAACGAGACGTTTGTTTGGTGCAGGAGTGCTTTATTCATGAACACAGGAACTTTCATGTGCATTCAGTTTGGGCATGGCTGCTGGGGAACTGGGTTGCACGTGCAGCATCATCTAGGAGTGACAGGGTGTGGTCGGTAAACCAGAGCTAGTGGGCGTGGCTGGGAACGCGACTATATAAGCCCACCCAGCCTTCGTGCGAACACTTCGCGTTATTCTGCACTTGCATGCAGCGTAACGCTCATCACCACCTCAACTGCAGACTCGCCTCTCGATATCCAGCTTCATACTTACTTACCTGTTCTTGGCTGCACATGCCTCTCGTCGAATCTTGCATCCAGCATTCCAGCTTTAGCCCCTCCGGAAAAGCCGAAATCTTGATCTTGACACCGCAGCACAACGCGCTCCTCATTCATGAAAACGGCCCCTGCAAGAAATACGAAAGACATGGTTAGACATTCCGTTTACGGTCGCACCGCCATTTAACCTTGCGCTTAACCTTAAACCACCACTTACATGTTGTCGGACCATCGCAGATCCTCTCCTCTTCCATCCGGCTTTGCCTCGTGCTGCAAGGCCTTGCTCGGCCGCAATTCCACCTATAGGAAGAAATCAGAAGAGAGGCATTAACAAAACAAAACCTTTCAACAGCGAGGAGAGACAATAGAACTGAAAGACAGCGCCCCTGCAGAGAGTAGCAGGACGGAGAGCTCATTATCATTAAACAGGTGAGCCTATATGGGTTGGTGCATGTTCACTACGCTTTGGGAAGAAGGGTTTGGGGGGGGCCAACAGTCACAGAGTAGCATCCTCACGTCTCTCATATCCACGCAGGATCAGTGTCACCAATTGTCGCAGCCCACAGCATATTTGCAGAGGAAGAAGCCTGATAGGGGTGATCCACTTCCAGGGAGGGCTGCAACCTTGCCCCAACGTCCCAGCAGAGACCAGGTGAGCGTAACAGAACGCCAAGCTTCTACAAATCTCTGCCTGGGCTTTATGGAAACTTCGGAGACAGACCAGCTGGCCCAATTACTGGGAGAACTACGGGCTGAAGTTCATGCCTCAAAACAGGAAACCAGTGCTTTGAGGAGGGATCTCATTGTGACTCAAGGGCGAACTAACGACCAGGCTGGCCAGGTTCCATTGCCTGAGTTTGCCCATCTTCCTGCACCGCAGCAATCAACACCAGTTTAGGTGGTTCTTCCAGGGGCAGTACCACTGGCCCCGCCCGAACACCTTACCGTCGACCCTAATAAGTACGCTATATTCATGAACCAATGCCGCCTTCATTTTTTGTGCAGGCCTAGGGCTTTTCCTAACGATCAAGCCAGGGTCGCATTTTTACTCTCATATTTAGGAGGCAGCGCAGCGAACTGGTCAATACCATTGATAAACCAAGATGATCCTTTGCTTCGGGACTTTGGGGGTTTTCAGCATGAAATGGAAAAATTGTTTGCGCGGCATACTCAAGGATAAGCTCTGGACAACAAATTATTGTCTCTCAGACAGGGAAATAAAGACCTATTAACCTATATCACAACTTTCAATCGTCTCATAGCTCAGACAAACTGGCCAGAACAAAAGTGGACTACGCTCTTCTATCAAGGGTTGCGTGGGGAACTTAAGGACGTTTTGGCTCAAGTTGTGAACCCCCCTGAAGGTTGTGCGTAATACATCAACTTGACAGTGCAGCTCGATCACAGGTTGCAGGATCGAAAAACGGACCGAACAAAGGCTGAAGAGCGGTCGGTCTATGTGCGACCCCGTGAAAACCAAGCCAAATCACACGAACAGCCGGAACCAATGCAAATCAGGGGATTACAGAGTCCCCTCACCAAGGCTGAAAGGGAAAAAAGAAGACAGCAACAACTCTGCTTATACTGTTATAAAGCAGGTCACTTAAAAATAAGGAATCTTTGCAGACCTCACATTTAGTCATCACGGTACGTTTGGTAAACCCCAAATAACCGTCAAAAATACATGCCTTGGAGGCATACATTGACAGTGGAGCTGTGGGAAACTACATTGACCAGGATCTGCCTATCCAAATAGGCCTTCCTCTCCGCCAGAAGCTGAAATTGGAAAACGTCACAGCAGTGGATGGATCGCAGCTATCATCTGGCCCAGTGACGTAGTATACCGAAAAAGTCATGCTTCTGTGTCAGGACCGTCATCAAGAAGGCATTACCTTCGATCTCATTGGTGCTCCTCAGTTCCAGATGATATTAGTAATGCCTTGGCTGGAGACCCACAACGCTAGGATCAACTGGCAAAAACGAGTTCTGATCTTTCCTCAAGACTGCGCTGATACCTGTTATAATAGATGTCATAACTCCGAAATCAAAGAAAGAAATCCTTTTGAGTCTCACTGGTTCTTTACCACCTAAATATCTGGATTACCAGGATGTTTTTCAGAAATCGCAAGCGAACATCCTGCCGCCGCACAGGCCTTAAGATTGTCAAATTGATCTCGTGCCCGGAGCCCAGATTCCCTGTAGTCAGATTTACCCCCTAACCGAGCTGGAAAATCAACATCTAAAAACGTACCTTTATCAATATCTAGCTAATGGCTTAATTCATCTGTCTAAGTCCCCTGCCTCCTCGGCCCTCTCTTTTGTGCCCAAAAAGGAGGGCAGCTTAAGAACCTCTATTGACTATAGAGCACTTAATCAGATCACAGTAAAAAACAGATATCCATTACCGCTTACTCTGGAGCTCTTGGATCAGGTAAAGAATGCTCACATTTATTTATTTTTTATTAGTTTTCAAACAAAGATAGTAACAGAAACCATTTCCCAAAACTCCCCCCCACCGTAACACCCCCCCCCCCCAGGCAGCTTCGGTTTATCGTTGTCAAAGAAAGACACAGTTCAGATAATCCACGACGCCTTGCATAGGCAGCCCCCCCATTCTCCACCCCCCTCTCATCCCTTCCTCTCCTGTTCCCCCTCTTCCCTTCCAAAGTACGCCACTCCCGTACCGCTCAACCCTCGCCTTCCCTCCAACAGCGCTCACCCCAGGTCCAATAACCGCAGGCGTTGAGGCAGCCAGCCAATTCAAAAGTCGTCTTGCAAAAAGTTAAGGGTTTCCCCCCAGTCTCCTGCGAAGGACTGCAGCTTATTGTCTTTTGCGTAAGTGGCCCATTCAAGGGACACAGTGTCCCAGATTTTCCGCAGCCAGTCCTGGAAAAGAGGGACCTCTGCACTCCTCCATCTCTGAGCTATCACTATCATAGCGGCCAGGACAAGGGACACCCTCGATTTCTCCCAGGATTTGGGCTCCCCCACCCCTTTACTCCTCTCCACTCCCAGTATGATCTCTTCTGGGGACCTATCCTGTCCCAACCCCCATATCTGCTCTTGGGCCCTCTGCACCTCCACCCAGAAGGGTTTGATACGCGGACATCTCCACCAGATATGCTGTGCCGTACCCTCCATCCCACACCCCCTCCAACACTCCCCTGAAGTTGCCAGACACATTTCTTTTAGTCTGGCTGGGGTGTAGTGCCAGCCGAATAAGATCTTGTACCACATTTCCTCAGTTTGGGAGGCTCTCGCTAACTTGGGAATTACTCTCCACAGGCGTTCCCATTCCGACCGCTCAACTGTCCTGCCTAACATTTGGTCCCACCTCCGCATGTACTGCCAAGGGGCCCTGCCCGGAGTTTTGTCTAGTAACTTATAAAGATTGGATATGAGGCCCATAGACCCGTCATTCGAGTGCAGAAACTTCTCGAACCTCGTCCTCCCCCTGGTGGCCGCCAGTTCATTAGTGGGGTGCATAACCCAGTGGCGCAACTGCGCGTATCGGAGCCTCTCCCCCTCCCCCACCCCAAACTCCTTTTTACAGTACTCAAACGAGAGCATTCCCCCCCTCACCCCCCTCCGGAACATATCTCCCAGCCATCTACAGCCTCCTTCCTCCCATTGTCGGAAAGCCCCTTCTTCCATTCCCGGGGTAAACTCCCTATTACGAAACAGGGGCATGTAGGGAGAGGGAAACGGCGTGATCCCGTTGGACTTGACTAGTTTGTCCTAATTCCGGACCTTTAAGCTAGTAATGGTGCTCTCATAGATATGACTAAGGCGGAACACTTCGGGAGCCATAGGACCTCCGCAAGATTGCGATGCGCAACAGCCCTATCCATCGCCACCCATGGCTTATTTTGTGAGGGCTCCCCTTCACGCAGCCATTCCCTTACCACCCTTAATTGGGTCTTTTCATAGTACCGTTGAAAATTCAGAAGTGCTAGACCACCCTCCCGCCTAGGGGCCTGTAATATGTGCTTGCTAATCCGCGGCATTTTCCCGGCCCACAGGAAATTACTGGTCCAACTTTTAAAACAATTCCCGAGGGACCCCCTGAGGAATTGCTTGAAACAGATATAGCAGGCAGGCAGCGTTCCATTTTGACCCTTGCCAGCCTACCCAACCACGTTAGCGGGAGAGACCTCCACCTGCGAAAGTCCCCTTCAATGCTTTTTAGTAGTGTAGGATAGTTCGCCCTATACCAACCCGCAAGCCTCGACGTGATGTTTACCCCAAGATATCTAATGCCGTTTGGGCTCCAAAGGAACGGGGGTAGACTCCCTCATGGCCGTCTGCTCGTCGCCCTTTAGCGTCAGGTTCAGTAGTACTGATTTAGCGTAATTAATCTTTAGACCCGCAGCCGCTCCGAAGGAATCTAACAGGCTTTTACTTTGTTGAGTAGATTCAAGTGGGGCCATGAGAGCAAGAAGGAGGCCATCCGCGAATGCCGCCACCTTCTGTTCAATCCCCCCGAAAGGAATACCCTTTATCCTCTCCGTCTCTCTAATCGCCTGCAAGAGAGGTTCTAGATAAATCGCGTAGAGCAGGGGGGATAAGGGACAGCATTGCTTGGTCCCCCTGGTCACCCCAATTAGCCTATACATTGTACCATTCACAGCTATTCTCAGTTTAGGTGACTGGTAATTGGCCTGTACCATGCGTAAGAAGTTCCCCCCAATGCCCATCCTCTGCATTACCTTGAACAGAAAGGACCACTCCACACGGTCAAAAGCCTTTTCCACGTCTAGCGAAAGAAGGACCGCAGGAGTGTCCGTTCTATGAGCCTTTTCAACCAAATGCGCAATTCTTTGTATATTGTCTGCGTTCTGCTGCCCCATTACGAACCCTGCTTGGTCCAGGTGAACCAACTCGGAAGGAAGACTTCAAGCCTGCTATCCAAGACCTTTGTGAAGATTTTAGCGTCTATATTAATCAACACTATAGGTCTGTAAAATGTCAGTTCCTCCGTGTTCTTATGCGCCTTCAGAACAAGGGTTAGCCAAGCCTCATCCATGGATGGGGTTATTCTCCCCGTCTCCCGGAAGGTGTTCAAGAGGTATGTCAACTGAGGTGCTAAGATATTCACAAAGGTTTTATAAAAGATTGCGCTAAAGCCGTCAGGGCCCGGTGCCTTATTCAGCGGTATCCCCCCAATCGCCCTTCTCACCTCCTCCTCTCTAATTTCCCCATTCAGCTTCTCCCGTGCTTCAGTCCCTATCCGCCCCATCTCGATCTTATACAGAATATTGTCCTGTAGGCTTTCCCCGGGGTTCTGCGACCTGTACAGAGCCTCATAGAAATACGCCAGTGCTTCCCTTAACTCCTCTGCCTCCGTAACCCTTACCCCCTTTTCTGTCCGCAGGGCCGTAATCGCGTTTTTGGCCTTAGCCCCTCGCAACAGTCTTGCGAGGAGGGCATCTGCTTTGTTGGCTTTCGCGTAGTAATGTTGGCGTATCCTCAAGAGAGCCCCCTCTGCCCTTTTAGTTCGGAGAATCTCCAACTGTTCCATTGCCCTGTGGAATTCTCTCATGGAGGACCTGGACGGCGTCGTCCCCACTCTTTGTCTTGCCGTTTCTACTTCCCCCTCCAATTGCGCTTCCAACGCTCAATTGCTAAAGAAGGCCTGGATTTTTTCCTCTGTCTTCCTAATGATCGGGTCTCTAAGGAGGTGTCCCGGGAATCACCAGGTCCAAACCCCTCTTTCCTTCGGACCCAAGTCCAATACCATCGACACCACTTTATGATCCACTATACCAATAGGACCTGTCATAACCTCCCGCACCCTACCCACCAGACATGAGGACACCCAAATGTAGTCGATCCTTGACTGTGATCCGTGAACTCCTGATAAGAAGGTAAATCCCTCCTCCTCTCCCCTGACCTCCCGCCAGACATCCCTCAGTCCTGCATCCCGTATCCTATTCCGGAGATCCCTCGACATCACCGCCACCCCCCCACCTCCCCTCAAGGGGCCCGAGCGGTCCCTATCACCCTCCCACGCTATGTTGAGGTCCCCCATTAGGATAATGTGGCCCTGCGCTTTCTCCTCTATCAGACCCAGAAGCTTCCTCAAAAAGTGCTCTTGCCCTACATTCGGACCGTACACCACCACTATCGTATACTGTCTCCCCTGATAAGATCCTATTGCCAGGATGTATCTGCCCCCCTTGTCCCTTACACTCTCCGATATCTTGAGGCCTATCGATGCTTTGATCACTAGGGCAACCCCCCCAGATCTGGTCTCCCCCGAAGCATGCAAGATCTGGTCGTAGCCCCGAAGTCTAAGGCGGCCCTAATCCGCAGGTCGGAGGTGCGTTTCCTGCAGACCCAAGACGTCCGGGTTTTCCATTCTAGTAAAGTGTTCTAACTTTTTCCTTTTCTGGGGAGTATTGAGGCCCCTCACATTATGCGTTAGGCACTTGAAAATCAGTTAGTGCAGAAGTGCGGACAAAAAGCCCAGAGTCCCTGGAGTTCCCCCCCCCCCCCGTGAGAGCCCCCGTTGCGGGGCTGTCCATACTTCCACTCCCACCTTCGAGTCGACCACCCCAGCTATAAGAGCGTTCTCTGAACAATGACTTTTGAACTCCCCCCCCTTTCCCCGCTGCCCAACAAACCCTCCCCCCCTTAACTCCCCCATTCCCCTTCCCCCTCCTGAAGAGCGTGCCCTTCCCGCCTCTCCCCTCCTCGGTTAACCTCATCCTATCCGATTCATAGATGGGTGCCCCCCCGCCCGATACCCCCTTTTGGTGGCCCACCACCGTCGCTCCTGACCTACATTTGAGACTCTCCCTGTGCTGCTTGGCTCCCCTCTCCTGGGTCATGCAGAGTATGCACAGCCAGTAATTTGCCACCTTGCTTCTCCCTCCTTCTCTTCTCACCCACCGGAGACCATGCCCATGGTCTTACTTCCGGGGTATTCGCCCCCGCCGGCCTTCCTGAACTCACATGCGTCTCCTCAACATCAAAACCCAGCAGGCCCGCGCCCTCCTGGACGGTGGTGATCCGCTCCTGAGCCCCTCCCTACTCGAACACCAGTCCAAAGGCAAATGTCCATCTGTATTTGATCCCTCTCTCTATCAGCGCCTTAATGACCGGGGCCATCAGCTTCCTTTTCACCAGAGTAGACGCCGCCAGATCCTGAAACAGAGCTAAGCGGTGCTCCTGATATTTTATGGGATCTTGCTTCCTCACCCTCCGAAGAATTTCTTCCTTTTGGGCATACCTGGCGAACGCCGCTAGGACATCCCGGGGTCTGGACTGGGGCCCCGGCCCCCCTTGCCCACCCTATGTATGCGATCAAGCTCGATCTCCTCCGGGGCCGAGGACCCCAGAATTTCCACAAAAATTGATTGGGCTACCCTCTTGAGATCCTTGTCCTGGATTGTTTCAGGAAGCATTTTAATTCGTATGTTAACTCGACGAGATCTATTTTCAATATCTTCCACCTGGGTTTCCAGGTTACGTGTGGCAACGTCCAGACGCTCGATTGCTTCACTGCTCGTGGTTACCTCCTTGTCCAGCTCTTGTAACCCTCTCTCCAGCAGATCCGTTCTCTCACCCTGCTGCCGCAGCTCCTGTTTAATTTCTTCCATCGCCGTGTTAAGGTCTGCCCGCAGAAGCTGGAATTGGTCCTGGAATGTCTTGGACATGCTAGCGTGCAAGGCGTGCATTTCCCCCTTGAATTCCTCCTGTGACATCACAGTCCTTCCCTCCTCCATCGGCGAAGGTAGACTCCTTGTTTCACTTGCCCCTGCCGGCGGAGTCAGCTCTCTTGTACCTTGTCCCGGCCAAAGGGAAGGGAGAGTACCCGAGGCCTCCCCCCGATCCACCTGGCCCTTCCCACTTTTCACCTTGGTCTTCGTGGCCATGTCTGAGTGGGAGACCGGGCACCCCCCCCCCCCCCGCACCGGCGCCAGGCCACTCCGCGCGCTTCTCGAGCAGTCGCCGGTTCCAGTCCTTTCAGTGGCCCTCTCCACTTCCCAGTACCTCCGAGCAACCAGATTGCCACCGTGCTCTGCCTCTTCCCAACAGCAAGTTACTCAAGCCCGCCCTTCGATGGGAAAGCCTCCAGTCTCTGGTAAGCCCTTTTTCCTAGAGCCACTGGGGGGGGGCTCCATTGCTCCACAGCGCCTCTCACCTCTACCCTAGTGCGGGTCCGTCGTAGGCGCGAGTTCAGCCACTGCTCCGCCACATCCTCCGCCTTCCTAGCCCGAGGTCGGGCCTCGCCCGGCTCAGTGTTCCACTCCTGCGCTGTGCTTCAATCCCCGTGCAGCGCCCAGCTCCGTCCCCGTTCCTCCGGGGCGAAGCCGCGCCCCACGGGTCTCCGCCGCACTCTCCTCCTCCCTCGGCGCCGGCGGGGAGCCTGCTGAAGCCCCTTTCTCAAGAGCCCCGGGATACTGAAAAAAACTCCTCTGGGCCGCCCGCCAGGGCTGCGAGGTTCTCTTCTCCAACCGTGAGCCGAGCCTGTGCGCTCCCGTCCTCCAGGCTCCTTGGACCCGGACCAGTACAACCGTCGTGCTGTGCCTCCCGGCTCTCCCCGTGCCGGCGGAGGCTCCCCGCCTCCTCCTCCGCCAATGGTCCCAAGGTGCCGATGCACCCGCCGGGGCTCCCACTGCCGCCCCGCTATGCTTGTCCCTCCACCAGCACACCAGGCCGGGGCACTCCTCTTCCGCAAGCTCCGTTCCGGAGGAACGCGCGGTCCACTCAGGCCAGCCCCCTCAGCACGGCCTCAACCTCCACTCACTGGTCCGGCGTAGCTCCTCCCACAGCGCCTCCCGGCACCTACGCCACCCGCTGCCAAAATGCTGCGGCTCCTGCTGGGTCCAGCCTCCGTTACTGGGGCAACACTCTGGGGGTACCCTGATGCTGCTTGTGGAGCCTCAGAAGCCCCCTCAGCGCGGTCCCGACCTCCGCTCGCAGGCCCGGCACAGCTCTTCCCACAGTGCCGCCCGGTGCAAACGCCACCCGCTGCCAAAGCGCTGCGGCTCCCGCAGGGTCCACCCTCCGTCACTGCTGCAACACTCCGGGGGTACCCTAATGCCGCTTATGGAGCCTCAAATCGCCACAGACGCTGGGTGGTGGGCCTCCTCCAACATCAGGGCTTGGGAGCTCCGTGGGCACGTCTACCCACTCCGAGCAGCCATCTTGAATCCCCAGAATGCTCATATTTACACAAAACTGGATCTACGAGGGGCCTATCATCTTGTGAGAGTAAAAAAAAGTGGACGAGTGGAAGACGGCCTTCCGCACAAAATATGGCCTGTTTGAATACCAGGTTATGCCCTTTGGGCTATGCAATGCCCCTGCAGCGTTCCAATTTTTTATGAATAACATACTCCGTGAATTATTGGACGTTTGCGCTCTTGTCTATATTGATGACATTCTCATTTATTCAACTTTCAAGGAGGATCATGTCAGTCATGTCCGGGCGGTTTTTAGAGAAGCTTCAACAACATCAGCTGTATGCTAAGTTGGAGAAATGTTTCTTCCATGTGACAGAGGTGGAATTTTTCGGCTTTATGCTCACACCACAAGGCGTTCACATGGACGCACGCAAGGTAGACGCTATACTCCAATGGCCCTCACCAACATCCACAAAAGGGGTACAAAGTGTGCTCGGATTCGCCAACTTCTATCGTAGATTTATTCCAGGGTTCTCTCAGATCATACACCCAATTACTTCTCTGCTGAGAAAAAACAAGAAATTCCATTGGTCATCAGAAGCACAGGAGGCCCTCCAGAAACTGAAACTAGCATTCACCTAAGCACCAGTTCTTCAACACCCTTGACCAGACCTACCATACGTAGTTGAAACAGATGCCTCCAACGTAGCAATGGGAGCGGTATTATCGCAACGGGATCCCGAAACAGGACAGTTACTTCCCATGGCATTCTGGTCCCGTACATTTTCAGCTCCCGAGTTGAACTATGCAATCACGGATAAAGAGTTGCTAGCGATTAAAGCAGCATTCAAAGCATGGAGGCATTATCTTCTCGGGGCTAGACATACCGTCACCGTCATCACGGATCACCGCAATTTACAGTACTTAAAGACCGCTAAAGCCCAATCTTCACGCCAACTTCGCTGGGCTCTCTTCTTTGCGGAATACAATTTATCATCACCTATAGACCCGGAGTACGCAATGGAAAGGCAGATGCGCTATCACACCTGAGTGAGAGAAAAGAAGCTTTTGCCACATCAGACCCCGTGGCCATCATTCCTGAAGAACGAATCCAAAAACGAATCATCGCAACCACCTGCTTAGACGATTTGAAATCCGATCTGCAATCTCAGATGAATCAATCAACGCAGCAGGAATGGCTATAAAAGGGAGACCAATACACCATTGAAAACAATCTACCGTACTTGCAAGGGCATCTGTACATCTCTGATAAAAAAACTGCAAAATCAAATTATAGCAAACTATCATGACTCATTAGTGGAAGGACATCCAGGAATCGCCAAGACTCAGGCTAAAGTAAGGAAAAACTACTGGTGGCCAACTTGGAGAAAAGACATAGCTCAGTTTATCACAACCTGTGGTGTCTGCGCACAACACAAGTCTCAGAAGCAAAACCTGCCGGTTTACTGTGTCCTTTGATGGTACCGCCAGCACCTTGGCATACACTGTCAATGGATTTCATCACCGACCTTCCTCCCTGCAATGGATATAACACCATCTTGGTTGTTGTAGATTTGTTCTCCAAAATGTCCCATTTCACTCCCGACTGCTTCTGCTCTCGCTACCGTGTTCTTGGAACAGATTGTCCAACTACACGGATTCCCATCGATATTAATATCAGACCGTGAAACTCAGTTTGTCTCAGCACTCTGGAGAAGGTGTTGCAAAATCGCCAAGATTGACCTACGGTTGTCCACAAGTCATCATCCCCAAACCGATGGCCAGACCAAACGGACCAACCAAACTTTGGAACAGTACTTAAGTTGTATGTTGCAACAAACCAAAGATACCTGGAAGGACATACTTTGGCTGACCGAATATGCCTACAACAATTCCGTCCACAGTACTGTGCAAACTCCATTCTATACGATGTATGGTTGACATCCACGGACATCTGTTTTTGATTCACTTGATGCATTAGAAATGCCAGCAGTAACGACCTTACATAAAACCATCACTCGGGTTCTTAAAGAGGCAGCAGAACATTTGACTAAAGCTAAAGAAAAGCAGAAACAGTTTGCATATCGACACCGGAAGGAAGCTCCACATTATCAGGTTGGGGACAAGGTTTGGTTAGCATCTAAAAATATTTCTCTGAAAGGACCACAAGCCTTCCGTCCCAGGTACCTGGAACCCTATCTCATCAAAGCCGTGATGAACCCGGCTGCCATGAAATTGGAACTACCATCTCATATGCGAATCCACCCGGTATTCCATGTCTCACTCCTGAAACCAGTGAAACCAGGTACACGGATCGAAACTCCACCCAAGCCCGAAATCTGGAAAAAAGAACCGGAATACGAGGTCAACACTATTCTAGACTACAAAATAGTACGGTCCAAATTGTATTACCTCGTAGACTGGAAAGGTTATGGACCTCAAGACCGTACCTGGGAACCCAGTGAGTTTGTCCACGCACCACGCTTGCTCAAACAATCCCATCGCAATAATCCCACCAAGCCAGGACCAGGAGGAAAAACACTCTTGAGAGGGGACTTGAGGGGGAGTGCTGTCATGGCCACTGGCCCAAGAACACAGACCCTGCACCATCAGGGGATGGGGGCAAGGAGTAACTCAGCTCTTATTCGTCCCTTTGGGACAATCAAGCACAGGGGGCCCAGGTGGACTCAGTCCTGGCGCCTTTGGTGCCAGGCTCATGAACAAATGTAAACAGAGACTTTTTTTGGTGCAGGAGTGCTTTATTCATGAACTCAGGAACTTTCATGTGCGTTCGGTTTGGGCGTGGCTGCTGGGGAACTTGGTTGCACGTGCAGCATCATCTAGGAGTGGCAGGGTGTGGCTGGTAAGCCAGAGCTAGTGGGCGTGGCTGGGAACTCGACTATACCACCCAGCCTTTGTGCGAACGCTTCGCGTTATTCTGCACTTGCATGCAGTGTAACGCTCATCGCCACCTGACTGCAGACTCACCTCTTGGACTCCAGCTTCATACTTACCTATCTGTTCTTGTCTGCACGCGCCTCTCGTGGAACCTGGCATCCAGCATTCCAGCTTCAGCCCCTCCGGAAAAGCCGAAATCATGATCTTGACACTGCAGCACAACGCTCTTCTCATTCACGAAAACGGCACCTGCAAGAAATACGAAAGACAAGGTTAGACATTAAAGACATTCCGTTTAAGGTTGTGCCGCCATCTAACCCAGCCCTGAAGCTTAAACCACCACTTACATGTTGTCGAACAATCACGGATCCTCTCCTCTTCCATCCGGCTTCTTCCAACTATAGGAAGAAATCAGAAGAGAGTCATTAACAATACAAAACCTTTCAACAGCGAGAAGAGACAATAGAACTGAAAGGCACTTACCATTAAGAAGTGGCATAGTCGCAGCTGCACTGGGCTACCACCTACGAGGGGCCAGTGAAGGAACTCAGTCCCATCTAGAAGCGCCCCTGCACAGAGTAGCAGGACAGAGAGCTCGTTATCATTAATCAACGAGTGAGCCTATATCAGTCGGTGCATGCTCACTAAGCTTTGAAAAGAAGGGTTCGAGAGAGACAACAGTCACAGAGTAGTATCCTCACGTTCTTCATATCCACGCAGGAGCAGTGTCACCAATTGTCGCAGCCCACAGCATATTTGCAGAGGAAGAAGCCTGATAGGGGTGATCCACTTCCAGGGAGGGCTGCAACCGTGCCCCAACGTGAGCGTAACACACACATTGCCTACATTCTGATATTCATCTAAACACTACACAATGTCTGCAGCGCCTACAATTCAGTCCTTTGGCTAAACTCTGGTATTCTTCTAGATTAAATATATTGGCTACATGCTAATATTCACCTATTTATTTATTTTTAATGTGCCGAAAGCTTGCGAGCAACAGGGCACAGTATATCAACACTAACAACACAAACCAGACTCACAACAAAGGCACAGGACACTTGGTAATACCTAACTATCAACATGTAGCTGCCTGGCTTCACTGGGGTTCTGTGCTTACTTAAACAGATGGGTTTTCATTTTTTTTTTATATTAGGTATTTCAACTCCAGTCTCAAGTTCACTGGTCGTTTTTCCATTTGCCTGCTGCTACTATCGGAAAAGCTTTACCCAATCAATTAAAGTGCTTGTGTGGTCAAACGGCAATGGTGCCCATGGCTATGGATCTTAGTGCTCTCCCTGGTACGTAAAGGTTCATCTTAGGTTTAAGGTAGGCAAGAGCCTTCCTGTAGAGACATTTGTGGACAAAGGTCAGAGTCCTGAATTTATCATCCACTTTCAACCAATGCAGTTCCTTTCTGGCACTGCTGATTTGCTCAGTCTTGGATTTTTGTTTAATTATCCTAACTGCGTTATTTTGAATTTGTTGGTTTTTGGCTGGCAACACAATGTTTGTTTGCTCCCAGCAAGAGTGTATTTCCATAGTCCAGGCGTGAGATAATGTTCGCTCCTCCTATAGTGGCACAGTTTTCATTGCTCAGAAAATGTTTCATGGCTTTCAATAGCCTGAGGTAATAGGAGCAGTTTTTACTAATCTGGTTGCTTGGGCTTCTGCACTCGTAGATGCTTCGAGCATCAGCTCAAAAGTTTTAACTTTACCTAATACTTGGATGTGGGTGTCTTTGATCAAGGAGGATTCATATTGCGGGGAGGGTTTTAGCCCTGGCTTGATGGGACCCAAAAACCAACAGCTCTGTTTTTTGCTATTCAGGCACATCCAATGTTGATCCATCCAAGCTTTCATTGTATTACATAAAGTTGTTACTGATTTGCTGTCTTTCTTATAGTCCCCGCTTAATTCCACCACCAGTTGAGTATCATCAGCATATTTGGTGAAAAAGATGTTGATGTTATTCAGGACTAGGCATAGGAATCGTAGGTAGAGGTTAAATAGCAACAGAGACATACTTGCTCCTTTCGGGACTCCACCGAGGATGTCCTTTTCGAGGGAGAATTTGTCTCCCCAATGCACTCTTGATTTCCTGTCTGTTAGGAACGATTTTATCCAACTAATTGCCTCCTTTTGAGCAATTAGCTGTTTTCTCCAAAGCCTGCTTTAGGAGATCGTGGTCCAGGAGGTCAAAGGCAGCACTTAAGTCAAGGAGCATAAGTAAACCAACATTTCCCTTATCTATTAAGCTCAAAATCTGTGTCTGGCGGTCAAGCATGGCTGTTTCCGTGCTGTGGGCAGCACGAAAGCCAGATTATTATTGATTGAGTGTCTCATAAGCTTCAACATGTGCCTAGATTTGCTTCGTTGCCACCTTGTCCATGACCTTCAGTATGAAATTACAATTGGTTATAGGTCTTAAGTTACCTGGGTCTCTTTGATCAAGGTTTGGCTTCTTTACCAACGGGGTGATGGTTACCTTTTTGTACCGCTGGGAGCTACTTGGTCACGAAAAGAGCCATTAATTATTTTTGTGAATATAGGCGCAAAGATGTCCACGTTCTCAAAGATTATTTTTGGGGGCAAGATATTCTCTGTACATGAGGTATGTTTCATCGAGGATAGAGTTTTAACTAGATCTTCTTTAGCGATCTCTTTGAAGCTGAAGGAATCCATGCTGTTGATGATAGTTTCAATGGGCAGGTCATAATTGGCCTTATTGGTTTGGGTGCTCCTAATCAACTCCCTGGCATTTAATATTTTGTTGGAGAAGGCTTTCTGTGTTTTATCACATTCCTCCTGAGAGGGTACAAGTATCTGCTCAAGTGCTCTGGGCTTTTCGACAGATTTCAAAATTTCGAACAGTTTACTGGTCACATTAGCCGAGGACGAGATCTGCTCATTGAAGTAATTTTTCTTTGCCTCATTAATGCATATTTTATATGATTTCTCACATTCCTTCCAGTGTTCCTTATTCAGTACTGATGGATTCTTTAGCCATCTGTATTCTCTTCTCCGTTTTTCCCTCTTCAAACCTGAAAGTTCAGAGTTGCACCACTTTTGGTGTTTAGTGTTCAGTCTCGTTAGTTTAAGCAATAGCAGAGCTTTCATGTCTACCAATTTCATTACATGGTATGACAGGCTTGTTATTATAGATTCAATATATCAGTTGCCCTCCAAATGCACTTAATTTAATACACAGGCTACACTATGTTATTCACCTAAGTTCACTACATTGGCTGCACTTGGATATTCACCTAGATTCAGTACATTAGCAACCCTCTGATATTCACTTAGATTTAATACATTGGTTGCATTCTGAAAAATACTTGCCTAAACTCAATTCATTAGCTACCCACTAAGATTCACCTTGATTGAATACATCGGCTACATTCTAAATGCACTTAATTTTAATTCATTGACTACATACTGATAATCTCAGAGTTTCATTGCATAGATTAATGATAAAATATTCACCTAGGTTCAGTACATCAGCTACACTGTCACTGCACATAGATTCAGTACATTGGCTATATTCTGAATGGACTCAATTCAATACATTGGCAACACTTGTATATGCATCTAGATATAAAACATGTCACAACTCTAAAAATCTACCTAAATTCCATACATTGGCTGCACTCTAATATGCGCCAGGATTCCAGACATGGCAATACTCTATATGTACCGATATTAATACTTTGGCTCCACCGAAATATTAATCTAGATTCAAAACATGGCAATACACTTGTATGCTTCTAGATTCAAAATGCACCTAGATTCAATAAAAAAGCTACACTCAAGTATGCATTTAGAATTCAGTACATTGGCTATACTCTGATGTTCAATAAATGTGCACCACTCTAAGGCAAACCGATTCTGTCTGATGAAATCAATGTAGCAATTCAAATGGCTATTCTGTAGCATGTACCTAGATTCAATATGTTGGTCACTCTCTAATATGCTGTTAAATGGCACCTAGTGGAGGGTAGTACTGTGTCATTGATATCTAGTAAAGTGAGTCAATGTAGTAAGCTCCTAGTGCAGGATACAGACTAATGCGCCCTAGTGTAATACTTGGTCTAGGTATTAATACAGCTTATACAAACTGGAAAAAGTGGTAGAGGGGCCTTGCTCGACTAATCAGCTACATAAAATACTGTACATTCTGAATGGTTGTCTCTTACCTGTGTTGTAGACCGAATTTCGGGCTGGGCTGGGGCGCACAGGGCGAACAGGCAAGGAGAGAGAGCTGTCCTTTGCCTTTGGCTCTTCGCTGGCTGCCTGGGCAAGGCTACCCTGTGATGGCTTCTGATCCAGTCACATGGGGGATTGGGAGGTGACTGGGTGCAGGGAAGAGGAGGAAGGGAAAAAATGAACATAGACCAGAACAAATAAAAATAAAGGAAAGTACACCGTTCATATGGCGCTTACCAGAGGGGAAGTTCACTTACTCGGGTGGTGTGTAAAATGGACGGAAAGTGACTGTGAACACAGAGGAAAGGCCTCTGCTGCTCCCCAAGATGTTCTGGTAATGTGTGGGCAACCCTGGACCAATCACAGGTGGATGGGCAGGCAGGTGGAGTAAGGAGAGACGGGATTGGGAGGAGGCTGGGAGCAGGGTAGAGGAGGAAGAGAAACAATGCATACAGGGCAGAAAACAATAAAAATAAAAAGCACATTGTTCACACGGCGCGTACCAGCAGGGTTGTTCATTCACTCGGGTTGTGTGCAAAATGGACGGAAAGGAGCCGTGATACAATACATACGTGATACATTCTGTACTTTGTAATGTGGATGTGTCTGTATTCGGAAATCATACATTTCCATTAAAGGATAGTTCCGGGACTTTTTTTTTATTGTCCCTACGGTTCGGCCATGTGTTTTTGGGCATAACTCGGTAGATCGTAGAAAACTTTCCTATGGACCTTACCCGACTTTTCGTCCATTAACGCACTCGAAATCAGCCGCCATTTTCTGATAATCCGATCATTTCCCCCCATCGCCCTGGCTGCACTGCTTTTGCGGCACTAAATCAAATCCCCCGCCCCTGAGCCTGACATCAGCAGACGCGTACCGCCCATTTCCCAACGCCAAAGCACGTTTCGTGTCAACAATCGCTGCGCCTCAGCTAATGAAGTGTCGCCATGGAAATGGCAGGACGCCTCTTTCCTCAATAAGTATAAACACACCGTTTCACAACACACAGCAGCAGATTTTCGATTCCATTACTCTCTCTGTGTTACTTTGAGTATTCTGTGACTCGTTTCTGTGCTCTGGTCAGCTACCTTCGCCGCTTCTAGGCCTTGTGAACACCTGTACCATCTCTGTAAATTATTTTACTTTCTTTACCACACAATGGCTACAATAATGCCGTATATGTACGAGCCCGAGTACACCGAGGAGGAACTACTGGAAAGGCAAGCACGCGAAAATGATGGGGATTCTGACGGCAGTTGGGAGGACCAGTCAACGGATGAAGAGCCTGGACCATGTCGCATGGACGGCGTCTCCACCTGGTGCACGTGCAATCGGTGCGAGCTAATGCCAACTGAGGAGGAGAACTGCTGCTGCCGTGAAAATTCCGGGTGCTTGGCCTACATTTCGGAAGGCGAGCCAAGTCCGCAATGCATCACCGAGCTGCCAGAGTTCAGGGAAGCCTGCCTCTCACGGACCGTGTTGAGGATGATGATGGTGCTTATGCACGAACTTCGCGGCACTGTTCGTCCGCGTAATCCGAGTAAGTATACTCTGGTTGTGATGTCAGTGATGCCACTACTATGTCATGGTCGTCTCCCACATATAAAATTACATCTACATATCATTCGAACGCATGTAAATTGGTTCCATATTGTGCATTTTCTAGATAGAATTTTTTTCAAAGCAGAATGACATTTTTTACCTGAATCGACAGTGATAAGAAAGTTTTGTCATTTTAATACAGTTTGCATCTTTCATTTTCACAGGTGGTACAGGCTGGTGGCCTATCGTTGCTTCACTTGGTGGCTTCACGGGAGGCTCGGACACCGCGTTCGGAGAGTAATACCTGCCTGTGCGGTACTTGCCATTAGACAACATTTCCCCAGCGACAGTGGACAATACCGCGGTTTTTCCCTGGATGTGCTGCAACCGGAACTTTACAATGTGTAAAGTTACAATGTGTAATGTTTATTATTTATGTTCAATTGAAATAAAGATCTAAAATAAAACCCAACATATATTTTAACAATGGTTGTTTTGATTTTTTAAATGAATCTAGTGTGTCTCCATTGAATAGTCTTCCTGTGCCTTGTCTTGTCACACCACATATTCTCCTGGGAGGGTGAGGTATTTATAAACTCACCCCCCTGCCTTCCATGTACTAGATCCTGCAGCCTGCCTCTTACATGCAGTTAGATGGCCTCTCCTTGGTGAGGCCCTGCGGCAAACGAGTCTTGTCTGCACGACCACCGCCCCAATCCACCCACCCGCCCTATCAAAGGCAGTTCGCACCGGGGTACTTGCGCTGCCAAGTGGAGCTGTCAGGGAGCGATAAAGGCCAAGAGGTGCCAAAGACCATGTTCACTTCAAAGTGGTCTATAGAGCATGGGTTGTTGTTCCCATGTCTACCTCCAGACCCCGTGTCTCCTGCCAAGCATCCCCCCCTCACGCTGGACGGCCCCCTGCAATCCACATAAGTGTGTCTCCATTCACGAGTCTTCCTGTGTCTTGTCTGCACGACCACCGCCCCAATCCACCCCCCGCCCTATCAAAGGCAGTTCGCACCGGGGTACTTGCGCTGCCAAGTGGAGCTGTCAGGGAGCGATAAAGGCCAAGAGGTGCCAAAGACCATGTACACTTCAAAGTGGTCTATAGAGCATGGGTTGTTGTTCCCATGTCTACCTCCAGACCCCGTGTCTCCTGCCAAGCATCCCCCCTCACGCTGGACGGCCCCCTGCAATCCACATAAGTGTGTCTCCATTCACGAGTCTTCCTGTGTCTTGTCTGCACGACCACCGCCCCAATCCACCCCCCGCCCTATCAAAGGCAGTTCGCACCGGGGTACTTGCGCTGCCAAGTGGAGCTGTCAGGGAGCGATAAAGGCCAAGAGGTGCCAAAGACCATGTACACTTCAAAGTGGTCTATGGAGCATGGGTTGTTGTTCCCATGTCTACCTCCAGACCCCGTGTCTCCTGCCAAGCATCCCCCCTCACGCTGGACGGCCCCCTGCAAACCGCATAATGCCACGACATATACACGTCATTCATTCACAAACACACCCCTGTTTCGAATTCTTTATAACCCACTTCATATTTCTAATGAGAACTTCTTTGCGCTTTGCTAGTCAACCCGTGAAGGTGCTGGTTATCTGCTCTTCGTCTCTGCAAGCTTCCGTGACCACTTCGAGGAAACTCGTCAGTTTGCAACCTGTGAACTGCTCCCTGTTCTACGACAAGAAACTGCTCTGATCCCTGCATCTAACTGTTTGTTCGTCAAGGTAAGGCCATGTACCATAATCATTTTGCGTCCAATTTCTTTTCGTTCAAGACAGTACATGCAAGGAACTAGTCACATGTTCTGAGTTTACATTGGTATTCATAGAGAATTGTTGATCTTTACTTTTCAGAACTTTCCAAAATGCCTGCCTGTTCCATTGGCGGTTGCCCTTCGAAGACCCATAATAAATCTGAAGGTACTATAATGCATGTTTTCCCTAAGACAATAGATCAGATACGAGAATGGGTCCGATATTGCGGATATCCACCGTCTGAGCTTGAAAGTAGAGTCCTAGAAGTCTTTGCGGACAAGAGGGGTGATCGATACCGCATCTGCAGCAGGCACTTTACCTCTGACATGTACTCCACATCATTGCTAATAAAGAAGAACACACCGCGAGCGAGGCGAAAATTGCTCTCAACCGCTATTCCTACTCTATTCGTCCACATCCCTCCAATGGTGAGTCAAGTTTACGTATTTATCTCTCGGCCTTGCGGTAGTGTGTAGCATTAGCTAACAATAATTTCCCCATTTATGTATCCACTCAATATGAAGGCGGAAGATTCTTCATCCGTGTCGTTATTGCAGTCATCAGCCACTTCAAGCGCCTATCGGGTAATCTTACTTGGCTATTCTGCCACTGACTGTACTCGTCCTCTAGTCTTTGTTTTCAGTTATAATTATTGTTATCCAAAATAATGCAAGTACTGTCTTTCAGGGAGATGCTGAGGAGTCCAACGTATTGACGACTACCGTTGATGTCACTCAGATGCTCGAGGTACGTTTCCGGACAGTTCCATCGATGGAGATCATCAGATCTTGCATTCTTGTAGCGTGATTGTTACACACAATGTTTCTTTCGTTTTTAGTCATTGATATGTCCTTCTGTCGTCGCCCTCCTATGTCTCTTCTTCGTCGATGGAGCATTAGTCCAAGAAGAAGTGGGAGCATGCAGTTACGGGTCGGCGCAACAGCTTGCAGAAGTGTGCACCGCAGTTACATCGTCCCTTGATGTTCTTATGCATTTCGAGGTATGGATACTGACAGTTCGATCAAGCGAAATCATATGACGTGATTACATCTGCTATACTTCCTTCTTTATTAACGCAAGTACTATGTTTCAGGGAGATGACGGAGCTTCTTCTACAAGAACATCACCCCTAGTAGTTGATGCAGATCTCTGGGTGGTGACACTTCCAACGATCGAGCAAATCGAATCATATTTACATATCCATTATTTATTTTAGACAACTGATCATTTGTGCAGGTCTATTTAGATGAGCCGTTGACGCCTGCACAAAGTTTATGTTCTTTTTAAGAAAATAGAAAACCATACTAATGCAATTACTGTGTTTCAGGGAGGTACTGAAGCATCATCTTCAATAATATCATCAATGGAAGTCTATGAGGAGCCCGAGGTATGGATCTTGACAGTTCCATCTAACTAGATCAACAATGCGTGAATAATTGTTGTTTGAATGTTCTACACAAAGCGTTCATTCGTGTTTTGCTATTGAGATGTACGTGGGTATTGGTCCCCAAGTACATTTTGTGTTTTCGATATTATTATACATACTAATGAAAGTTCTATGTTTCAGGGAGTCGATGGAGCGTCAGTGCGTGATGGATGTGCTTATCATGAAAATATAGGCGTTGCAGCGCAAGAGGAAGTGGAGACATGCACACACGAGTCGGAGCAACAGCGTCCTGATGTTGAAGTTCGAGGCAAGAAAGTTTCAAAGAAAAGAAAGCAAAAGAAGGTTAGTGGCCTGGTCACTATATTATGTTGTTTTTCACTGTTAATAGTTCAATACTGTAAGTTGTGTTTAAACTGAACATCCCTTTTCCAATCTGTCCTCTAGTTGCGAGTGGGTGTACGAACTAGATCTACACAGACAGTGAAGCGAACGAGAGATGTTGCTTGTCAAACCTTTTGGCAGGGACTTGAGACTGGAGATGCATCGTGCCAATGGGAAGAATATGAAGTGATTGACAACGGAGCTATACCACATCCAGCCATCGATAGTGAATGTCCTCCTGGTAGTTCGGATGCAGTCGGAGATCAATTCACAGAATCCACACCCGCAAAAACTAAGACCGCGAGAAAGTTGAAGAAATTGTTTTATTCACCCATCGCCGGAGAAGGAACAGATGTTGCAATGGAAGAGAATGAAGTGGACGACAATGAAACACCATCAATATCACTGAACATAGCGGAAGACGATATCAGAGATTCTACCTTTCATGTGAGTGACATGTCCTCAACGTTACAGGCCGAACCAGCTGGGATGCAGAGTGACAGTATAAGGAAAGAGGCCAAATTCATTGTATTCGATAGTTGTTTGATTGATATTATTATTCGGAGGAAATGTGGGCATTCGGTTGGTGGGGAAGTATGTGGGGAGCCATTGATTAATGTGACTCGTGCAATTCGAGGCACTAACCTTAAAATACATGCCACCTGTACAAAATATCATCCTTTCTCATGGTCTGCACAACCCATGCTGGGGCAACTGCCAGCAGGCAATCTACTTTGTGCAGCGGCTGCACTTTTTAGTGGTTCAAGTTTTAAAAAGTTAGAGTCTTTCTTTCAGTTTGTGGGAATCCATTTCATTGCGAAAACTCAGTTCTACAAATACCAAACCGATTATCTATTTCCAGCCATTAGCGAAGCTTGGAGAATGGAAAAAATGTCTATTGATAGTACATTCGCGGGCAAACGGTTCAGGCTAGCCGGTGATGGACAGTGCGACAGCCCAGGATTTTCAGCCAAGTACTGCACCTACCACTTTCAGGACATGGAAAGTAAGAAAATTGTGAGTTCGGTGGTCGTGCAGGTGTCACAAAGTACATCCTCAGTGGCCATGGAGAAAGTTGGCTTTGTAGCATCATTGCAAGAACTACAATCGCGGGGAATGGTGATCGACCTGATAGCCACGGACAGACACGTTTCAATTGCCAAGACAATGAGAGAAGAGTACAAAAATATAAATCACCAATTTGACGTTTGGCATCTTGCAAAAACAATCAATAAAAAAATGTCGGCTGCAGGTAAAAAAAAAGATATGCAAGGTATTTCACAGTGGTCCAAGTCAATCAGCAACCATCTTTGGTGGAGCTCAAAAACATGTGGAGGGTCGTTGGAAATTCTACTGGAAAAATGGCGGTCAGTAATGCTACACTGTACCAACGTTCACCGTTGGAACACAAACCAACATTTCCACAATTGTGAACATGGCCATTTGTCCACAGAGGAGGCATGGAAGAAGAAGTGGTTGATTCCTTCATCACCCACTCACAAAGCCATTGAAAAGATTGTATTTGATAAAACTATAACAAGAGATTTGAGGGGACTCACGGAATTCTGCCACACAGGAGATTTGGAGGTGTTCCACAATATGTGCCTAAAGTACCGGCCAAAACGATTGCATTTTGGCATGGAGGGCATGATAAATCGGACTCTTCTAGCGGTCTTGGCACATAACCATAATGTTGGCCGTCAACAAAGTAGGACGACCGGAACTTTAGGGACGCTTCGCTACAATAAGGCCTTCACTAAAAGAAGTAAACAATGGGTGATCAAACCAGTGTTTGAGGATATGCAATATGAGTTTATTGAGAGACTAATTGTTGATGTCCTAGATAGGCACATACATGGAGTTGTGAATGAACCTGTGCAGGGGACAACTGCATTGCCACCCAACATTGCCTCTGTTCCATGTCCACCTAAAGAAGAGCTCATTGAGAAATACACATCACGGTTTAAATGATTGTAATTTGATTGTCTGTTCTCTCGAGTCTCCTCATGTCGCAGGCCCATTGAATATGTGTATCTATGTAATGTGTAAATAAAAGTGATTGCTCAGTGTACATGCAATGTGTCTCTCTACCCTTGCCCCTCCCTTCACCGTGCAGTAGTGTGAACCACCCGGGTTTCACCTGTGACTTTGCTCTCGAGTCTCCTCATGTCGCAGGCCCATTGAATATGTGTATCTATGTATTGTGTAAATAAAAGTGATTGCTCAGTGTACATGCAATGTGTCTCTCTACCCTTGCCCCTCCCTTCACCGTGCAGTAGTGCGAACCACCCGGGTTTCACCTGTGACTTTGCTCTCGAGTCTCCTCATGTCGCAGGCCCATTGAATATGTGTATCTATGTATTGTGTAAATAAAAGTGATTGCTCAGTGTACATGCAATGTGTCTATCCAACCTTGTTCATTTGCGCATTAAATTAAACCAAACAGTAATATAAATCATTTTTCAAAAAATATAGAATGTCTCCGTATTTATGGTTCTCTGGGGCTGCAAAGCACGCAGACAAAATGCAAAGATGGAGTGTAAATTTCAAGTCCTGTGAGATGGCCTTAGACTGAATGTAGCTAACTAGGAATGTGTGCTCGTTCAAAGTGAAGGTCAGCTGCTTTGATTTTTTGCTCGGGTGCCGGAATGGCCCACGACTCAGTATAAGGTTCTATTGTTATTTGACCTTGACAGGCTGGGACCATCCCGAAAGACTTCTTTTTGGGGGTGTGTTGCAATAACGTAAGAAACGATAATGAATAAAATTTCAGAAACGATAGCCATTTAATGTTCGTTCATTAGAAGAAATAACGTCGGCATAGAAGGAGTGGTATTTCGGGGCTGCCCTACGCACAGAAACAATGGAAAATGCAAATATAATGTAAGTAACTCTTTAGATGAGTTTATACCGCAATTTAAACTTGTTCGTTCTATGTGGCATATTGTTTTGTACCGCGCACTATCTTGAGGAGAACCATCTCCTTTTACGGAAGCACCTCAAAACCTTCCTCTTTGCTTCTGCTTTCTCTCTCCCTCTCCCCTGCTACAACTGGTCCACTGTCTGCGACCTCGGTCCTGGGCCCTTCCACTCTCCACCTGCACTGCCTCCCTGTCAACCCCTGCACTGGGGGACTGTCTCAGTATCCTACAGCCCCCCCTTGACGTATAATACCCAGTTGCACTGTCCTAGCTATGAAATAATTTCCCGACCGAATATATAAAATGAATAATTTTAATAAAGATCTGATGGTGAGACTAATTTCATTTTTTATGTTTTTCAAACAGGTACATCCTTCATTATTGCATGTGTCACGAGTACCAGACACCGGCGGATGGGTTTTTCAACCACCAGTTGCTTCTCCGCGTGAACAACGTCACCACCCTGACCATTTTATGGGACGATTGCCAAGTACAAGTATGCCCTTACGCGGTACTAACGGCTAGATGCAACATACAGACCTTTGTGGTGGCCTAGTGCCTCGTTGTTGGAACAGCCATGCGATTATCAGTGTGACCGAAAAGCTTATTTTATCGTAAACCAACACCCTGTGTACTGCACACGAACATCGCTTGCCTCAAGACGCACTATTTTGGATCGAGAGCAAAGAAAAATGCAAATCGCTGAATATTCTCTAAACATTTGATGTCCAATAAAAGTACTTTGCCAAATGTACAATCTTGCCGTTTGCTTTTAAACCACAGTTTCATATTCCGAATTGTGGCGCTGTATTGTGAGATGATCTAAGACCCTGTGTACAGCAAAGGAACATCGCGTGCCTCAAAACGAACTTTTTGGAACGTGAGCAAATAAAAATGCAAACCGCTGAATATTCTCAAAACATTTGATGTCAAATAAATGTACTTTACCAAATTTACAATCTTGCGGTTTAATTTAAAAGTACAGTTTCATATTCCCAATTGTGGCGCGCTGTGTTGTGTGAGCTCATCTGTGTTGATTTCCGGGTTCTGTGTGGATTCGCGTAGAAGACGCCTGGGCGCGTTTGCCTATGCAGCTCAGTCACGTCACGGATAGAGGCGGGGAATATGAATGTTTTCATAAAGTCTGTTTCAGGGGCGGGGGATTTGATTTAGTGCCGCAAAAGCAGTGCAGCCAGGGCGATGGGGGGAAATGATAGGATTATCAGAAAATGGCGGCTGATTTCGAGTGCGTTAATGGACGAAAAGTCGGGTAAGGTCCATAGGAAAGTTTTCTATGATCTACCGAGTTATGCTTAAAAACACATGGCCGAACCGTAGGGACAATAAAAAAAAAGTCCCGGAACTATCCTTTAAATGTTTCAACTCTTGTATGGAAATAACACAGCAGTAGTACGATGGGGACTTGGTGTGTAGTCACTGAACAATTTTGGGTGGCCAGAGGGTGTGTCAGGGATGCGTTCTTGCCCCCATTATATTTTGCCTCTAAATTAATTTGATTATAGAGAGGTTATTAGAGAAGAATGCAGATCCCCCGAGGATGGGGAAGGAATGTATTCCGGTCCTCTTTCTCACGGACGACGCTGTACTGCTGTCACCTCTCCGATGGGACTGCGGTGGGCCTTCACCACATTTGAGAATGAGTGCGATAAGCTGGGTCTAGAGATCAACGCAAAAAAAAACTAAGGACATGGGGCCGCATTAAGAGACTGGCGGTAACGGTGCATGAAAAAACGGCAGGTTACCGCCGGGCCCGTATTACCATTCTGCCTCTGTGATTCCCAGAATCACCGGGGCATTACGACCCCCGGTGACCCGGCAATTCCAGAGGACTCCATGGGGATGGGGACAATGGAAACACTGGTTCCGTCTTTTATGGAGCCGGTGTTTCCATGTCCGCCTGCAGGCGGGTGGTGTTAAACCCACCAGGTCAGACCTGCAGGGAGTGACACCTCCCGCCTGCAGGACTCTTAATCATCCGTTCCGGAAAGAACGGTGGCGGCGGTTGTAGCACCACCGTTCTTTCCGGATCGGCAGGGTCGTAATAAGGCCCATGGTCTTCTCATCAAACGGGCGAGGATAAAACCCCTAAACTTGCAGGAGAATGGCAGTCCCCTAGAGTAGGTGAATTGGTATGACTACCTGGGGATCCAGTTCTCAAATGGCAGACTTTGGGAGACCATGTGATCAAGACCAACGCCATTTTACAGAAAACTAGTAGGGCGATAAAAGCCTGCCATGCAGACATGGCAGGCGGGCCATAGAACCGGCTCTCAAACTCCATCAGGGGCAAGCAAAGGCGTCGGCCATGTACGGGCTGTATTTGGGGTTATGCAGAAACATCAAACATGAGCATGTCAGAAAATGAGTTCTTGAAGGCAATTCTGCTGCTCCTCCAAAGCACTCCAAACAGTTACATTCACGTGGAGTGTGAACTCTCACCCATTGATGTGGAAATAGCGATTAGACCTGTAATCTATTGGGTTAGGCTTTGGGTTAATCGTGGCCTGGAGAAATATTGCAAGACCCTGGAGCATGTATTATCGCTGAGGGGCTGGCAAAAAGTTGCATGGCTGGCTCACGTCAAGAGATGGGTAGCCTGGCTGGGTCTTTCTGTCTATTGGCAAAACCCATGCCAAATGGACGGTAATGCAAAGGCCAGGGTGAAAGAAGCATTTCAGAGATATAAAGTGACAAGAGCCTTGATAGCCACAGCGGCCTTAGCTAGAGGCCCGAACTACCTTGCTATAAAACAATCCCAGGGTTTTGAAAACTATTTGAATATACTAAAACCAGCATACGCCTGGGCACTGTATATCCGATTACGCCTTGGATCCTTACCAGTACGAGAACTTACTAAAAGTTGGGCTGGGACAAAATATTCTGGGTGGCCTTTGTGTGCAAATGCAGTGGAAACAATGGTTCACTTTTTGCTATTCTGTGTCAGCTTGAAAGATCTAAGCGCAAGGTTCCTGAAACCCCTGTTTCGATTACACCATGTTTTGACAGTCGGAGACACTTTGTAGCTGTGCAAGCAGTCCATGGATTTGAGTGTGGCCCACTTTGTCGTTAAATACGTTCATAGAGCCTGGACTGGATAAGGATAAGGATAAGGATAAGCAATGTTCTCTCGCTTAATGGCCTAAGGTTCTGATCAATCTCCAATACACAGTTTACAGAATATGTATATATTAAGCAAGGATTGGAGCCACCTTGATATGTTTAGTGTTTTATTTATGAACTGGTATTGAATTGTCATTCTTATCATGGAACCCTTTTATTTAACTCCAGAGTATATTGATTATTATTAATTTAAGTGTTTTATCTTCTTTTAATATCTTGTTTTATGGTTTTAAATTGAATATTGTTGTATTTTTGCACCGTAGAGGCTTATTTATTTATAAATATACACACAATATATAATATTGGGAGCTTGGATCTGTTGGGCACTCTTTATGGAAAGGATAGTTGATCTGTTTTAAATGTGGAACTCATTTTGACAACAAAATTCTATACAAAAGTGCGAGCTATGTAGTGCAGTTGTTGAAGTGTTTATCTAAGTGGTGTACAGAATGTTAGATCCTGTAGGAGTTAGGATGCTGAACTCCTTGTCTACCATGAATAGTAGATATTCTATTATGTTCAACAGTGTCTGTCTCTACGTTGTCGAAAGCCAATTTGTTGATATATCACAAAACTTACAGTGGTGTTTAAGATCAATTTTCTGATGAAGAGGAATTGGAGCATAAAATTAACAGTTCCTTTTAAGCATGCAATTTTTATTGTGGCAGTAGCCAACCCCACATGAGCTATAAGGAGAATGTTCCTCCTTTCTGATCAGGGGTGCCGGAGAAGTTTGGCTTGAATCCTAGCAGGATTTGATGGTTACAGATATTATATGTCACTAGCTAGAATGATCACAAGCTCAGACATCTCTCCCAGTTTTAAGCTTGCAAATGGCATCAAACAGTACCCACTGCCTCCAGTTATATTTGCTTGTGCCATTGAACCACTCTTGCAATTATTGTGTCAGGACCATGCACACTGGGGAGTCAGAATTCACATTATTCTTATCACCCCTACCTCCCAGAGCCTTTCTTCCACCCCCAGGGCAGTGACCAAGACCCCTCCATCAGGGCTTTGGTAGACGTATCTCTTCACTAGAGTGTACCTCGAGATCTTAACTTGTATTCTTTGTATCACCAGGCCTGTAGCGACCATCTTAACCCCTCTTCAGTAGCTAAGTAGGGAGAATATTTTAGGGTGTAGGATTGTTTAAGCAGTGGGGTCCCTTCGTGGTCACCAAAATTGATGTGATTCTTATCACCCCTACTTCCAGAGCCTTCCCTCCACCCCCAGGAGAGTATCCAAGATCCCCTCCCCCTTGGGGTTGTGGTAGGAGTAGAGGTAGGGAAAAGCATATACCTGTTACTGCTTCAGTAAAGAGAGTAGGCAACATCCCCCTGCATTGAGCGGCTAATCTCAGTCAGCAGCACTAATATCGCATATATATTTTATTGATTGTCCACTGCTCGTACCTATGAATGAAAAACTGAGTGAAACCACTCAATAGGCCAAGCGCTCACAGAATGCTCTTGTAGTAAAGCTGCAATATTCGTCAGATATATTTTCCATTGGTAGGTAAATTATGAAATCAGTACATAAGTACTTTTGATAAAATGCCAAAGTAGGTTTTAATCATTATTCAAGAAGGCAAAAAGCATTCTCAGCAGTGTTAGCTCATAAGCCAATGCATTTCGGAAAATGATTCCATCTTCAGGGCCAAGCTCTTTGTAATGACAGCATGTAAATTGCAATTGTGGTATACATATACAAAATAACATGCACAATATATATGATGTTCAGATGGTGTTCAATACAAAAGGATATACGTTCCACCATCTAGGCAATTGGAATAAAGAAAAAAGAAGCAAAACGAAGACAAGGAAACAAAGCTAAGCATGGATATCATTAGTGATTAGGTAAGTTGTGCACATAGTAAAAATGGTCCAAAAGGGAGATGGTCAGAATGCCATAGCTGATGAGTCTGTGTATCTGTGGATGTAATGGTATGAGTCATAATGTGTTTGATAGAATTATGCAGTTTCATTAGAAGGACAGGGAAGCCGTTACCTGGTCTACGTTGTATGCGGTTCACAGGTTATTTCTACGAAATTCTGAATCTATGGGGAACTAAGTCTATTGGTAAAATATGTCTGTACATTCCAGACTAGCACAATGCATGATGATCATCCATTGGTAAGTTGTACTAACCTTGTAAAACTATCGTGTGATTTGCAGGTGAAATTCTCCATCCAAAACAACAGGATCAAATCTATCATCAAAAGAAATTGGAGGACACTTACCTGTAACCTCAGGGTTGAACATCCCTTCAAAGAACTGTCTGTGTTTGCATATCAAAGAAGTAAAAACTTCAGAGAACAACTAGTCACCACCAGACCTCCCATACAGAAGCAGAGTACGACACGCATCGGTACATTTCCATGCCTACACTGCATGAATTGTTGGTTCATCACCAAAGGTAGCATGATTAAACACCATTGCACAGGAGAGAAAATTAAATTGTGAGATTACGCTACATTTGAAACTTCTAACATAATACACTCCATCAAATGCCCATGTGTACTGTATTACATAGGACAATCTAAGCGACCCGCAAAGCTAAGATGGAATGAACCTATATCATGCATTAGAAACAAGAATCCCAATTCGGCAGAAGCAAGACTTTGGCATGAAATGAAACATAACATCTCTCATATACGATTCCAGATTGTCAAAACAGTGACTAAATATAACCAACACGAAGACATGACCAAAAAGATGGATCAGAGAGAAACTTCTTGACACCAAATGGCATTAACAAAGAGATCAATTTTATGTGTTTCATATGACAACTTACAACTATTAGTTCACCAGTTACAGAGACTCAAAGATGGACTTGATTGCATCTTGTTTGCACTATGTATTTGCTTAATTACCTCAGTATGCATGCTTTAGTCACTTCAGATTTTTCCTACATATTAACTTTTCACTTATGCTTTTTTCTCAATCACCATAGTGACTATCTCATGCATTACCTTTGCCTCAATAAGTGTGCTTAATTACTCTCGTGCACCTGGCTGCATTTGATCTTGCTTTTCCCATAGCGAGAGGCACTTATACATGATTATCACACGCATTGTACTGTTTAATTTCTGTTCAATTTCTATTTTTTTTACTCCTATTGCCCCACATGTGCTGTAATAACATGTAGTTGATTAGGAAATGTTCTCAATCAATGCATAATATTCAATGAAATATTATCATGTCATACACTCCGGTGCCAGTCTTTTTTTCCTGAACCTGCCCCCATCCCGGCCTCTCTACTCACACACAGAGAACGGGACGCAAGGCACGATGATGTCATTATGCTCCCCTGCGCGTGGCGTCGCAGCGTCCGTGGTTTCCAGGGCAGCACTTCAAACATACGGCACTGGCGTTCACACAAGAGGTTCCCTCTCCTGCAAATCACCCAATAGCTTTACAATGTTAGTACAACTACCAATGGATGATCATCACGCATTGTGCTAGTCTGGAATGTACAGACATGGTTTACCAATAGACTTAATTCCCCATAGATACGGAATTTCGTACAACTAACCTGTGGACCGCATACAACTTCGCCCAGGAAAGGGCTCACCCATCCTTCTAATGAAACTGCATAATTCTATCAAACACATTATGACTCATACCATTACGTCCACAGATACACAAACTCATCAGCTAAGGTATTCTGACCATCTCACTTTTGGACCATTATTAATATGTGTACAACTTACCAAATCACTAATATTATCCATGCTTATCTTTGTTTCCTTGTCTTCATTTTTTTTCTTTTTTCTTTATTCCAATTGCCTAAATTGCTGTATGTATATCCTTTTTGTATTGAACACCATCTGCACCTCATATATATTGTGCATGTTATTATTTATATGTATACCACATTTGAATTTTACGTGCTGTCATTACAAAGAGCTCGGCCCTGAAGATGGAATCTTTTTCCGAAATGCATTGGCTTATGAGCTAACACTGCTGAGAATGCTTTTTGCCTTCTTGAATGATGATTAAAACCTTTTTGGGCATGTTATCAAAAGCATGTATGTACATAATTTACCTACCAGTGGAAAACATATCTGGCGAATATTGCAGCTTTAGTACAAGAGCATTCTGTGAGCGCTTGGCCTACTGAGTGGTTTCACTCAGTTATTCGTTCATGTGTTTCTATCACTGTGTCACAGGATCCTTAATACTAAGCAGCTCCTTTAAGCAAACATAATTACAATTTATTGTAGCATCTAAACTCATCAAGTTTAATATTTATATATGGTTGTGCCCACCTACCTAGCATAGATTTCCACTGCTCGTACCTTCCAGTAGCCCTTTGTGTATGTATTAAAAACATGTACCCTATATAACATATCCATACACAATACATTTAAATAGATGCCCCACACATCATGCTCCTATTCAAAAATGCTTCTGAATAGATTCTCAGTAATGAACACTCAACACATGCTCTTACACTCCCCTGTATAGTGTAAATCTGTTAATTATGAGAAATAAATAATATGATATGACATTTATAACGCGCCTATACACAAGTGTTTCAAGGCGCGATGGGGCAAGGGAGGGGGAACAAAGGGAGGACAGACAACGATCATACTAGGCCAGGTGTCATTCAGATCACGCAAGTGCATGGGGTGGGGGAAGGGGAAAAGTGCGGGGGAGGGGGAAAGAGACAGTGCAGTACATGGGAGTAGAATGATAACAATAAGTAAAGTAACGGCCAGCAGGTGGCAAGTGCAAATGTGAGTGCAGACAACAGGTGTCAAGTGCAGGTGGTGGGACTGAAGGGATACAGAAACGGTCCCAAAGTGCGAGGGATGCCAGGCAGGCAGTGCAGGTTTGCGTGTGACTGGCGGGGGAGGGCCAGGTAACAAGTGCATTCTCCGAATCCGCCAGGAGGTCAGCAGGGAAGAGGAGGAGAAAAGGCAGAAGAAAAGAGAAAGGTTTTGTGGTGCTTCTGGAACCAGAGATGGTTCTCCTCAAGTTTCAAAGAGGCAGGCAGGCTGTTCCCGAGATAAGCCCCAGCTGAAGAAAGAGATCTACCACCAACCAACTCATTGCTTGGAGAAGCGATTTACCCTGAGGGAGTTGGAGGCAGATGAGCAAAGAGCTCGAGAAGGAAGATATTTGGGAACAGAGAGTTGAAGGTATTGAGGCCCCAGAAGGCCTTGTGGACAATGCAGAGGGTTTTGAACTTGATCCTCTCAGCCACTGGGAGCCAGTGCAAAGATTTCAGTCCTGGAGAGATGCGATCCCTGGCTTTGAGGCCAAGGACAAGTCTTGCAGTCCTGCTCTGGATGAGTTGCAGAGGGCAGAGAGTAGAGGAAGGCAGATTTAGAAAGAGGCTGTTGCAGTAGTCCAGCCTAGAGAGATCCAGAGCTCTGGAGACAGTGAGCTTCTGTGGGAAGGAGAGGAAAGGTAGAATACCTCTGAGGAGGTGCAGCTGATAGTGTGACAACTTAGAGACGTCAAAGATGTGAGGAGAGAAGGAGAGTGTGGAGTCAATGATGACCCCAAGGTTTGTAGCCTCACAGGTTGGAGCAGGAGGAGGGCCAAGAGAGGCCGGCCAGAGAGAGACAGGAAAGGAGGGAGCGGGTGTGCCGATGAGGAGAATCTCAGTCTTCTCCAGCATGGGGTCTGGCATGGATTCACATGCTCATGAATATTCCCTGTCGTCAGGCTGGGAATCCTCGGTAAAGAAAAAATCAGTATCCGTTTTGTTTCTGATCTGTCTTTCTTAGTAGTAACCAATCACTGGTCTCTGGGTCATACTGCCCCCAGCCAATGACTGCCCTCTCCCTAAGCCCCGCCTCCGGCAGCCATCCTCATATTTTTACCGCACGCTCAATTGTTGGGAGTCCTCGTGTTTAGCTCTCGAGGTTTTTACTGCGTTTTCACGCTTTTTCAGGAGATTCTCTCATTTTTAGGTTTAATCGAGCATCAAGCTCCACCGCTTCTACTTCCGATAACGGGGACCCGTTTCGGAATTCTTCTACGCCCCTCAAGGGGGAAGTTTTCGTCGAGTTTACACTTCTTGGAGGATTCCGGAAGATCTGCGGCCTACCTCTTCGGACATGGCCCAGGACAAAGGAAGCTCGACGCCCGGAACCAAGCTGTTCAGGAACTGCCCTGGATGCGGATTATATAACGTTTTCAAGGAGGACGAGCATTCGTGATGTCTCTACTGCCTCCATGGGGACAAGACACACGTGGAGAAGGACTGTGCATTCTGCAAGAACCTTTCGGAACGGACCGAACAAGATCGTCGTTCCCGCCTCGCCTCCTGGCTGGAGAAGGGCACAGCAAGTGAGAAGGCGAAGAAGAAGGTTGAGCGGGCTTCTAAGTCCTTTCAGGGCGCCCCGGCGACGGGGGCCCAACAGAAGGCCAAGCACTGCGAGTCCGCGGGCTCCGGGAGCGCCGATAGGTCGAGCTCTTCGGTTGCCAAGCAGGGCGCTACTTCCCCAGCACGTTCGACCACGAGCCAGCGCTCTGGTTCGGGGAAGAAGTCCGAGAACCCGGGTAGGCCGCTGGTGCGGACCCGGTTGATCTCGAAGGGGGAACGAGCTGTTGACCCTCCCCTCAAGGCGAAGGCCCAGGACGCACCTAAGGTGGTGAGGGCCTTGATCCACCCGGCTAAGGCCTCTACCGGAGTGGTCTCTGCGACCCTGGCGGAGCCGGCTGAGACTACGGCAATGGAAACAGCCTCTGGGTCCAGAGTACCCTTGCCGCCGTGGAGGGAATCTTCTTTCCAGCCCACCACTAAGACCCCCGTGAAGCCCCTGGCTGAAAAAGAGGGGGAGGGGCCGGTGGCCGCTACAGACTCGGAATCAGCCTCTGAGGAGGAACTGGTGGAGACTGAGAGGGGCCTCAACGAAAGGTCCATAGGCCTCAACGAGAGGTTCATAAACCTCAACGAGAGGTTCGAGAAGGTTCGATCCTAGAGGGCGGTCCCTGCTGACGTGATCGAAGATAGTGACGTGGACGACGAACAGGGCCCAGTGGAACGGCCTTCCCGTCCGTCGCAGCCATTGCCCGAGCCCCAGGATAGCTCGGCAGCCATTTTGTTGGCAATCCAATCCTTATGTACCGAGATAAGGACGACATTACCACGGACCCCGACGGAGGATCCAGAACCAGCCCCGTCAGGAAACCCTCCAAACAAGCGGAGAAGAGTCCACCCCTCTCCGCCCTTCGTGCCCGCGAGGCCGGTGGACCCCTCATCCCCGTCGCCGGGAGAAGATAAGGCGACAGGGTCGGACGACGACGGCGGCGATGACACAGCAGATATCCCGTCACCACCACCGCGGGCATACCAAGCTGACGAGGTTGGCTCTTTCCACGCCATGATAACCAGGGCATCCGAGCTCTTCCTGCTCTGCCCTGAAGAACAGAAAAAGGAGGGGTTTCTGTACCAACGGCGAGAGGCTAAGAGGAAGACGGTCCTCGCGGTGCCTTTACGCGACGACATCTGGGACGAGGGGCTTGCCGTCCTCAAGAACCCTGCCACGACACCCGCCAAGAGGGACAGGTACGAGAAGAAGTACCGAGTCCCTGATGCCGCCCCCTTGTGCCTCAGGGCCCAGCCCACGCCGGACTCGGTCGTCTCGGCAGCGGCTAAGAAGAAGGCAGCGGGCGCGGCGTCTTCAACTTCCACTTCCCTGCCGGACAGCGAGGGCAAGAAGTTGGACTCTATGGGACGACGGGTCATCTCGTCGGCGGCAACGACGATTAAGGCGGCCAATGCCTTAGCGATCGTGGCCCGCTACGACAGGGAGATCTGGTTCAAAATAGCTCCCCTGCTAGATTTCCTGCCTGATTGAAAAAAGGGCAGAGGCCCTAGAAATTCTGCAGGAGGGCGAGGTGGCGTCGGATAACGCCATTACGGTGGCAACGGACATTGCCGATACCGGATTTCGCCAACTGGGCAACAGAGTTTGCCTCCGACGACGAGGATGGCTCAAGGCAACAGACTTTCGCCAGGACGTCCAGACCAGAGTGTTGGACATGCCGTTCGACGGCAACAACCTCTTTGGTAAGGCGGGGGATGAGAGTCTACAGGCCATCAAGACCGACTCGGAGACGGCCCGGGCCCTTGGAGTGCTTCAGCAGCGACGGCCCTTTTGGAGTGCTGGAGGCAGACAGGGTGCCTCCAAAGGATCCAGCGGTGGCTCCTCCTCCTACCGCCAGGCGGCCCGCTCCTCTTCCCAGGAGGCCTACAGAGGTCGCGGCAAGCAAGGGGGTGCCCGCCGTCGTCGCCAAGGAGGCCAAGGCGGCAAGGCCGCGTCCAAGCAAGACTGACCCGGCCGGGTGGTCGGGCCCCCACCAAAGCACCCCAGTGGGAGGCCGACTGACGAAGTTCGTCAGTGTGTGGGAGTCCATCTCCACCGACCTTTGGGTGTTGGACACCCTGGCCAACGGGCACTCACTAGCTTGGCGCCCCATCCTAGACCTGCGTCGTTTAAACAAATACATCAAGGCGCAGAAATTCAGGATGGTCACCCTCCAGCACGTACTGGGACAGCTGGAGGAAGGCGACTTCCTATCGTCGCTGGACCTGGAGGATGCCTACTTCCACATCCCCATTCTAGAAAGGCACAGGAAGTTCCTCAGGTTTGTGGTTCAAGGACGCCACTACCAATTCAGAGCCCTACCGTTTGGATTAAAGTCGGCACCCAGGGTTTTCACCAAGTGCCTGGCACCAGTGGAGGCGCGGCTGCGCCTGCAGGGGATCCACGTCTACCCCTACCTGGACGACTGGCTAATCCGGGCAAGGTCAAGAGAACTCGCCATCGATCATACGGCGAGGACCGTCCGGTTGCTCACGGAGCTGGGGTTTTCCATCAACTACCCCAAATCCCACCTGGTTCCGTCACAAGTAGCACGGTTTTTGGGGGCGAAGCTCGATACAGTGGAGCAATTGGCCTCCCCTTCAGAGGAGAGAACCAAAACCATCCTGGGCATGGTACGGCGATTGTTAGCCACGGACGTGACCAGGGTGAGGTCCATCAAGTCCCTTCTCGGGATGATGTCCTCATGCATCTACCTTGTACCCCTTTGCAGACTTCGGATGCGCCCGCTACAGGAGTTCCTTGACGCCCGCTGGGTTCAGGCGGGGGGCTGCTTCGAGGACAGGATCCCCCTCGACGAGGAGTTCCGTCGGGCGATCCTATGGTGGGGCACCCGGGCTCACCTCACGACGGGCACGGACTTTCAAACCCCGGCGTTTCAGGAGACTGTGACTACGGACGCCTCTCTGGAAGGTTGGGGGGCCCACACCGGAGACCTCCACGCAAGAGGCCTTTGGCTCCCGGGGGAGAGGTCTCTTCACATCAACATCTTGGAGCTCTGTGCAGTTTTCTGAGCACTCAAGTCGTTCCTCCCGTCCCTCAAGGACAAGGTGGTGAGGATCTTCACCGACTACGGAAACAGGGAGGCACCAGATCCCCAGCCCTATCCAAAGAAGCCCAGGATCTGTGTCACTGAGCCGTCGCCCAGGGGATGTTTCTGGTTCCCTTCCACCTGGCAGGAATAAAAAACACCATCGCCGACTCACTCAGCAGGGAGCTGCGCTCGTGCCACGAGTGGGAACTGCAGCAGGATCAAGTGGATCGACTCTTCCAACGATGGGGCAAACCCCAGATCGACCTGTTTGCGACGGCGGCGAACTCCAAGTGCCAGAGGTTCGCCAGCAGGTTCCCACAGCCGAGGAGCATGGGCGATGCTTTCTCGTTCCATTGGGACGGACTGTTTCTATACGCCTTCCCTCCGTTGCCTTTGCGGCTCCGCCTCATCAGCCAGCTCAAGATGTCCAGGTGCAGGATGATCCTCGTCGCACCGGCGTGGCCGAGGCAGATCTGGTTCCTGGACCTTCTGGACTTGTCAACGTCCCCGCCAGTCAGGCTGCCGGCGGACGCGGATCTTCTCTCCAGAGAAGGAGGCGCCATTCTACACCACGACCCACAGTCGCTGAACTTGCAGGCCTGGCTCCTGCAGCTCTAGAGTTTGGGGGGTACGATATCCCAGCTGATTGCAGAGAGGTTCTTGCAAAGGCCAGGGCGTCCTCAACTCTCAAGTGTTACTGTCATAAATGGAAGACATTCTCTGTCTGGTGCCGTGCACAGAAGATTAACCCTCTGCGGATTACGGCCCCTCAAGTGCTGCCGTACTTACTGTCGCTGGCCAAGGCTGGACTGGCTCACGCCGCCATAAAAATACATCTGGCTGCCATCTCCCGATATACCAGGACTACGGGATGGGCGTCCTTGTGGTCTCATCGCCTGGTAAAGGAATTTATGAAGGGACTATTCCGTTCGTTCCCGCCGGTGAAGGCTCCTGCCCCGGCGTGGGAACTTAATGTGGTGCTGACCAGGCTCATAGGAGCCCCATTCGAGCCTATGCATTCGGCGCCCTTGAAGTTCCTGTCATGGAAGACAGCGTTCCTCGTGGCCATCACCTCTGCACGACGAGTGGGAGAGATTCAGGCCCTATCTTGCAAGCCTCTATACTCGACTTCATGACAAAAGGGTAGTGCTTAGGACGCACCCCTCCTTCATGCCCAAGGTGCCGTCGGACTTCCACCTCAACGAGCCCTTGGTGTTACCAGTTTTCTTCCCGTCGCCTTCGACGCCGGCCGAGAGGACTTTGCACTCGCTGGATGTAGCTAGAGCGCTGAAGTTCTACGTGGACCGCACAAAGAGTTTTCAGAAGACATCACAGCTATTCGTGAACTTTGGGTCTGTGAATCAAGGGAAGGCTCTCTCGAAGACTTCCATTTCCAGATGGCTCTCCGGCTGCATCATGCATTGTCACCGGTTGGCAAACCGACCGCTGCCCGGCCGTCCGAGAGCCCATTCGACCAGAGCGATTGCTGCTACCACGGCGTTTTTGTGTGGTGTACCCCTGCTGGACATCTGCAGGGCTGCTACGTGGAGGTCGACTCACACCTTCACAAGATTCTACTGCGTCGATCGGGACTCCAGGGAGGAGTCCAGGGTTGGCCAAGCAGTGCTGCGCAACCTGTTCGCTTAAGGTGAGCCTGGTGAGGAGGTAAGAGATGCTTAATGTTGAGTTGTTGTATTGCTTAATGTTGAGCCTGTTGCCACCTCCCGTGGTTGTGCATGTGTATACTGCTATGTATTATTTTATTCATGAGCATGTGAATCCATGCCAGACCCCATGCTGGAGAAGGAACAAGTTACTTACCTGTAACTGTTGTTCTCCAGCATGGGTCTGGCATGGATTCACATGCAAACCCTCCCACCTACCCCTCTACGGCTCTTCACTTGGTCATACTGCCACTTGGCGTGCTACCAAATCTGAGGATGGCTGCCGGAGGCGGGGTTTAGGGAGAGGGCAGTCATTTGCTGGGGGCAGTATGACCCAGAGATCAGTGATTGGTTACTACTTAGAAAGACAGATCAGAAACGAAACTGATACTGATTTTTTCTTTACCGAGGATTCCCAGCCTGACGGGGAATATTCATGAGCATGTGAATCCATGCCAGACCCATGCTGGAGAACAACAGTTACAGGTAAGTAACTTGTTCCTTACTGGCATTAAGGCAGAGGTCATTGGTGGCACACCACTCCTGGATAGCAGACAGACCGAGATGAGAGACTGAGAAGAGGTGGCCGAGGGTAGCCTGAAAATGAGCGGAGTGTCATCCGCATAGCACTGAAAGTTAGGGCAGAGAGCGGCAATGCGGTGGGCAAGAAGTGCCAGGTATAGGTTGAAAAGCCAGGGGTGAGAGGTTAGACCCCTGGGGGACACCACAGGTAGAGAAAAAGATAGCGGAGAGGAAGGGCCCAAGTTGGACCTCGGAGGGTCGGTCAGAGAGGAAAGAAGTCAGCCACGACAGGGCCTGACCGGTATTACCAAGGTTATCACAGAGACATTTGAGCAGGATGGCATGGTTGACAGTGTCAAAGGCAGAGGAGAGATCAAGCAAGATGAGGACACAAGGGGTGTTAGAATCAAGGTTGGAGAGCAGGTCTTCACAGATGTTCAGGAGAGCAGTTTCCACTGCTTCTGGCAGCTCTAAAGCCAGACTGATGGCCATGTAGACAACCAACAGATTCAGTGTGGAGATTAAGCTGGGAGATGGCCAGTTTTTTTCAAGGAGTTTAACCGGGAAGGGAGTGATGGATATTGGGCGATAGTTAGCCGGGCAGGAGGGGTCGGCAGAGGGTTTCTTAAGAAGAGGGTGCACAAGAGAGTGCTTCACGGGGGATGGGAAGACTCCAGTGGTGAAGGAGTGGTTGCAGAAATTGGCCAGGGCATGAGCCAGGGAGTCGATGTTTTCCTTGATGGTTTCGGAGGAACAGGGGTCAACCTATTTTGACAAGACTTTCTTAGATTGGGGTATGGAAACATTGCTACTATTATCACCAAACATAACGCACTTAATAGGCAAAAAGCTATTAATGAGTAAGCTATCAATGCCGCTGCCTCAAGATCAATCATTTCAGAAGCATAATGGCCACTTCAGAAGTTATTGTCCATCTCCTCACATCTCACTAGACACCCTCATTGAACGATCTGCCCTCTCACTACCTCTTCTCTTTCCCAATCTGATATTCAAGATGGGAAAAACCGGTGCTCATACTCACTACTATCTCAGAAGGTAGGGAGATAAATAGAGGGGGCGGGATGCCGTAAGACTGTAGTCTGAACAATTCATAAAAATACAAACCTACCAGAATTGCCATGGATAGCAAAAAATAGAAAACACGTTTTAAGAAAGGTCTCAGTGCCAATTGGAATTAACCATGGTGTCATAAATAGTTAATTGTAATGTGGGGAGCTGTGTGCCTCAGACAGCATATAGCCTCATTAGCAAATAGTAATTCTTTCTAAAAAGCCAATAGCCAGAGTCATTTGGAGACTCACATGCCAGAAAATCCAACTAATTTGCTTAAGAAATCCAGACCAGGAAAAATGAGGGACTTCCACCTCCCCTCTTCATATGAAAGAGTGGCTCCAGTGCTTTTCATGGGTGGACCTCCCAGCTCTGGTCTGTCTTCCTCCTGTCTTCTTTCAGCCCCAGTCAGAGCAGCCTTTCTCGCTCCCATAGCAAGCCTATTTTATAGTAGCCCACTGCTTACCTCACTTTCTACCTGTCAGTGTGAGGAGCAGGAGGCTGCTGAGGTCACTTTCTACTTGCGACAGGAGCAAGATACTGCTGAGGTCACCCCCATACTGTCAGTGTTTGCAGGGGCACATTGCTTGTTTATGTCTAGAACAAGGCCACCAGTAAATTGCTTGAATCGTTGACCCAATTATGAGATGAGATGCAACAAGGCCAACAGTAAATTGCTTGAATCTTTGAGCCAATTATGAGAGGAGATGCTTCCTTTTTACGACAGTTGTTTCTAAATAACCTCTAGGCTACGTACATTAATTCTGTTCCATATGGGCTATGCCCGGAAATATTGTAGTTGTTTAAAAGATTGTTATTATTAACTAGAGCCTGTCGTTTTTGTTACCATAATTAACCAAGCCACCTGGAGCACTTTGCAGACTGCCTGGAGTGCATCGCAGAAACATTGTTTACACTTTGTTCACAGTGTTCCATAACAAAGATATCATTGACTCACAGCCTATAAAACCGAACTAAACACACTGATCAATTAAGAACAACTGTCCCCAATTGTGAATTCTTTCACATCGCATGCCTAAATATAATTCAAATGCATTTCATACAATGCTTGCGTTTAAGAAATATGACTTTATGGCTTGAAATTACTCTCAGATATCAAACTCTAGACATGACTAAACCTGTAAATGCATGTCTCGATTAGCCACAGTTGCTCCCTGATACCTTTCTACGTTGATTATATGGCACTCTGTCACAACCATAGATTAAACCTACATCCATTTTTTTATGTGATTCAATACAAACAATATACAGTGTTGTCCATTCATTGGAGCAGATCAAAACTGCTCCTTCTCCCACCCAATGGAGGTGGCCTTGGAGAATCCGGTCCATAACCAAATCCATTGGGGCCAAAACACTGTAAATATTTGGATTTATATATTGCACCCCAAGCCAAAGCTGTATTCCAATAAAACTGTTATTTATACACAGCAAAATACCCTGTCAGTGAAGTGCTGAAAGAGGGAAACTATGTTCTCTCCTGTAATTATGCTGATGTGAAATAATTTGACCCCTAATCAAAGCAAACAAATAGAAAAAATGTGATATTATTTAAATAATTTAACAAATAACAAAACAAACAGTGTATACTATAAAGTGACAGAATGATAACGTTGCATTGAGGATTTTCAAACAACGGTTACAGCATATAATGTATGTACAAAGTAAATTTGTTCAAGGTCCTAAATGACTTAGCCTGACGTGTCAATACCTTTATTATTTTTGCAATCTTCCTCAGGAACAATGCAATAATTGATGGTGTGTAACAACCAATATCATGTGAAGTAACCTGATGCCAAGGGAAAAAAGAAAGAATAATACAATTTCTAGGTACGCACTAACTCATTTAAACAAGGTGAAAGAAAAAAAAATGTCTCACCTCAAAAGATGAGGTAATGTTCATGTGAATATATGAAAAGGTTTTTCTTTTCATCCAAACATGTATTTTAAATAGACACAGACCTAATAGAGACCAATAGGGACAGAAACATTATCAAATTATCAATTCATCATGGACCCACTACATAAATTCATAAAAAAGCCAAAACTGCAAAATGTAAAAACCTCTCACCTTCTGGAAATGTGACTGTAGTTTGAGTTGAAAAAACTGCATGAAAAATGGAAATCGAGAATGAAACCAAATTGTGTGAAGTGAAAGATGCTAAGTTAAAGTGCCATGGAAATTAGTAAAGCAGTGAATAACCCTTACGACATTTGTTGACTTTTTTAAACAACAATTTGTAAAAGACACAACTCATAATAAACTTGTTTGAAGGTTTGCCTTTTGATGACTCAAACAAAGTCCTAGTCACTTGTGATATTGAATCACTATATACGTGTATCCTACAAAATAAAGCCATCCATATTGCGACGCGTCACTTCGATACCTATCATGAGAATTTAAGCATTGAAAGATGTGATTTTATAATTTGCTGCATCCCACTCTCACAAAATGTCTTTAAATCCCCAAAATGGCTATTCCAATACATTAGAGGAACCACCATGGGTTCCACGGTGAGCCCTACTGAGGTCAATTGTACATAGAAATGTTTGAAAACATCTTTCTGTATTGTGGATAAAACCCTTGTTTCTCAGAATATACATTACCGGCACTGTTGTTTCTGGACTGGTATACTACAGGTCTGCCTGTCGGAGCTGCTGTGCCCAGCAGGTCTGACCCTACAGGGCACAGTGACCACAGTAGGTAGCACCGGCACGGTTACCGCTGGGCCCGTAATGAGGCCCATTGTCTTGATTATTCGGGAGGGCTCTATTTTGGATGCACAGGAATTCATTGGTTGGCTTAATATAAGAAATCCATCTATAAAATGTATGAGCCAAATGGATACTGTGATGAATGCAATGTTGTCATCACTGCTTCCCCTGGGGCGGCTTCTTCCCGTCTGGCCAGGGTACGGCAGCCGCTACCTGATCATGACCTTGGGGGTGGCTGTATGAGGGAGGATCACATGGGGGAGGCAACACACAGGGCAGTCCCATAACACTATTGGATGAGACATGGTATTCCCTGCTTCCTTTTTCGGATGACCCTTCCATTCCTCGAGCCTTCATGGCATGTTGTTAAAGTACTTCTCACTTCCCCCCTTGAACCGACTAACTCTGCCTGTAACAAAACCCCAGTTGACTTTTTCCTTTTTCTAATACTGAAACCTTTGCCACGCGGATGATGAGCCGAGTAATGAGGATCACGAAAGGCCAGGAATGCATGCTCCGATTTAGTTGTTGCGAGAACCTGACTGCAGGCAGGACATTTAAACAGTGAGAGATTATTTTCTGACAATATCAGAATACATATTTTCACCATCTGGTCACAAAACTGTCAACTATTTTTTGTATCTAGATTCTGTGTATGATTTTGGGGAGCTTGTACTTGGCATATACCTACCAGACAATACAACCGTATTGTGTCTAAATATCTACCTCTATGGCGTTTTACAGTCCCCTGTGTTGGAACATACTCCAACTGGCTAGTTTTTGTGACCACCCACCAAGATGGGGTCTTATAGTGCATCTTATTGGAATGTCCTCCAATGTCCCAGCTGTTGGAACTAGGGCCAAGTGCTTTCTAAAAGACTGTTTTGGACACAGCAAGTCCTTTGCACAGCTTCAAAACGTTATTACCTTCTGTCACTTGCTTTTCACTCTGTGCCGCTTTATATTCTGTGCCTTTGCCCCGCTCCGCTAAAGTCACACTCATTCTCCAGAGTTTCAGTCTCACTGCTTTCACGAAACTCACCGGGCAGCGTTGCGTTGACTGGTGGTCCCTTCAGGATACACAGCGTTGATGTCAGGGTCTCACCACCTGCCCCTCAGACACCTTTGGGGCCAGCACAGGTCCCAAGGGAACAAGCACTTTCCTTGACGCCGCCAGCAGGATGCAGGCAGCCTCACTCTGGCTCCTTGGAGGCACTGCTCCCTCGCCACGCTGCAGCCCATGACAGTCACCAGGCCAGTGTATCGGCACACCGTTCTCCTCCAGCCCTCAGCTCCTGTCAGTCTCTGCTCCTTGGCTCCTCTGGTCCAGACAGCATCCCCAGCTTGCTCACTCTCTTGAAAAAGACCACACTTTTTATAGTTGTGAAAACAGTCAAGTGGAGTCGGGTGTGAATGAGAATTGGTAAATGCCTGACTCTGCCTGACTCTTATCCGTCGGACAGTTTAAGTTCTTTCTATAGTCAGTTCCCCTTACTTTCCCCATGTTGTTTCTATGGGCAATCTTTACTGCTCTTAGTTGCCTCCTCCTCGTCTCAGTATTTGTTGCAAATGGGGAGGCGAAGATGGGGTGAGATTGAAAGTACTGAAGGCTGAGGGCGAGTTGGGTTGGGATAGTACTGGGACTGGGGGAATAGCATGTCTCGCCCTTGGGCATCCTCCTCCACTCAGGTGATCCTTCCTCGCTTGTCCAGCCCCAGGGTCGGGATCCAAAAGCAATAGCCCTTCCCTGGCCACCTGAATGGAAGATCCCAAGGGAGTTGGTGAGAGAATCTCACAGTACCTACAATAATTTTTCTTCCTCTGGTGTCGTGTTACTTCACAGGCTATTGGTTGATAGACTCCGTCAATTATTATGTTGCCCAGGAGCAAGATATCAAAAATATATGGGCAATTAAACAAAAGAACTGTGTACATAAATTATATCCTCAGTGCAATGTTATGATTCTGTCACCTTTCTGTATAATGGTGTGTATTGTAATTATTTAACTAATTTCAAATTATTTTCTATTTGTTCGGTTTGTGTAGAGGTCTATTTATTTGACATCAAAATACTTACAGGAGAGAATGTTCTTTTCCATGTATCTTCATGGATATTTTGTATGCACTTGACTGATGGGGTCTTTTGTTGTGTATTTTGTTGTGTATGTTTGTAATTAATGGTCCTTCATAAACCTGCTCTGTATAATAGGGTATCATTCTTTTATTCATTGTGCCAATTAAACTATAGGCCTGTACATATGCAGTTACAACAAATAATTGACAGAGGGATCGATTTATCTATCTTCTTGGAATATAGTGTGAGGAATTGCAGGATTCAGTCACTTCTATCCAGGGGTGGAGGCTTTCCCTGTGAGGCTATGGAGGTGAGCCCACTACCCTCCCTACGGGTAGAGGCGAGCAAGCCCTCACCGGGGGAGACACCCCTCTTGGGGACTAGGACTCCCATTCCGATGAGGAACTCCCTATCCAATCCACTTACAAAACCGTGTTGATAAAACCTGCTGGTAGAGAACATGAAGGGCAAGTGGATATCTGCTGTTGTCATAGGGCAGCAGCAAATGGGTCGAAAGGCTAGGGAAACCATGCAAACACAACAAATGTTGTACCTTCCTGCGTTCCCACAGGTGTCCCGACGAAAATGGTACCTCACATGTGTTGGTGCACCTACCTGGGAGCAAAGGGAAAAGGCTAAAACACGGGTAACCCCAAGTCTTTCGGCACAGCAGGTTTTCAGGATTTTTGCTCATGCAGACAACCTACAGATTTGGGCCTAGGGTGTCAAAGCCACCAAAGAAAACGGGGAATGCCATGCATTTCCAAAAAGAGGACACCTGTGGGAATCCACAGAAGCCTGACTTGCCCAAATCGGGCATGAATTTATTACCCACAACCCCTGGCAAAGTCCGAAATGTGGGTAAAAAAGAAAACTTTCTCACATGTCACTCTGCTTACCCACCGAAACACGCCTCAAACAACACATGGCCTACTTTCCCGCGTTCCCACAGGTGTCCTGACGACAACGGGACCTCACATGTGAGGGTGCACCTACTTGGGTGCAAAAGGAAAAGGCTAAAACACGGGTAACCCAAAGTCTTTCGGCACATCTGATTTTCGGGAATTTTTCTCATGCAGACAACGTACAGATTTGGGCCTAGGGTGTCGAATCCACCAAAGAAAACGGGGAATGCCATGCATTTCCAAAAAGAGGACACCTGTGGGAATCCACAGAAGCCTGACTTGCCCAAATCGGCCCTGAATTTATTACCCACAACCCCCGGCAAAGTCCGAAATGTGGGGAAAAAAGAAAACTTTCTCACATGTCACTCTGCTTACCCACCGAAACAAGCCGCAAACAACACATGGCCTACTTTCCCGCGTTCCCACAGGTGTCCTGACGACAACGGGACCTCACATGTGAGGGTGCACCTACTTGGGTGCAAAGGGAAAAGGCTAAAACACGGGTAACCCAAAGTCTTTCGGCACATCCGATTTTCAGGAATTTTTCTCATGCAGACAACGTACAGATTTGGGCCTAGGGTGTCGAATCCACCAAAGAAAACGGGCAATCCCATGCATTTCCGAAAAGAGGACACCTGTGGGAATCCATAGAGGTCTGACTTGTGCAGATCGGCCCAGAATGTATCTGTCTGGGCTGCATTACAGCCTTTCTCTCCGCAGAAGAATGGGGACCCTGCCGGAACTGCCACTAGACTTGGGCATGGTCGACCCACATGGGACATAACCCCCGACAAATCCTAGAGTTCTGGCTCGGCTGCGTTACATAATTTCCCTCTGGGAAGGGATGGGGATGGTCGCCACATAAGGGAGACAGGCCACCACAGCCCGGGAAATTACCCCCGACTATCCTGGTGCTCTGGCTGGCCTGCGTTACTGCTTCTCCCTCCGCGAAAGGTCGGGGACCCTGGCTGGGCTCCCTGGAACCGCTGATGACCTTGTGGACGGTCAAACCAAATTCGAGACGGCTGCCCAAGGAGGCTACAAGGGGTGCCACACATCCACTTGGGGTGGTGGGGGGAGAGGCCAACCCCTCTTTCATGGTAAGAAAAATACCTGGTGGCTTGTGGCCCCGCAGCCCAGCCAAATCTACTTTGTTTTTATAAATATATATTTTTTTTTGTTTGTGTGCCCTCTTCCCTGATGGCAGATGATCACCCATCTGCCCCCAGGGGTCTCCATACGTGTGGCCCCATGCTTTGGGGCCAGAGGGGAGATTGCTGCTTACATAGTAAGCAGCCCCCTCCACCCCACATCACAAACGGATCCCTGGTGGTCCAGTCGCATTGCTGAGCGCGGATCGAGTGCTCTGCGCCTGATCTGCGCCGAGCAATGCTTAAAAAAAAAGGTGTTGTTGGAAAGGGAGAGTCACCCCTTTCCAACGACACCTCCCTCGATCTCATCGGCTCAAAAAAAGTCAGAGATCGAGGGAGAAGGGCGCTTACCTTCTCTCTTCACCGCAGCAGCCGAAAATGGCTGCTGCAGTGAATTTACTTTGTTTCATGTCGGCGTGCATTACGCACGCCGACGTGAAACTGAAGGTAATCAAACCCCTGGGCCATGAGGAGGGACCTCCCCCTCACATAGCCTGGGGGTTGGATTATGGTTTTGCTTTGCAGGGATTGCACAAAACAGATTGCCAAAAAGGACAAGCTATCTCGTCCTTGGCATGTCAAGGACGAGATAGCTCGTCCTTGGCAATTAACAGGTTAAAGTTACCGAAGAAGAGTGGGAATCTATGCAAGAGTACTCATACTCGTCTCAATAAAGATTGAATAGCAGAGAAAGTTCAAAATCATTATTTAAACACTGAGATTCGTCCCAGTAAAGAAGGAGTTGTAGAAAACGACAAGAATCATACTCGTGCCAGTGAGACCAAAGAGGTGGAGAGAAGTGAAAATGATTACTCGAACATTCATACTTGTCCAAATAAAACAAGAGTTGGAGAGAAGTGAGAGTCCTTCTTTGCCTACACCCTAAGAATATGGAACCACCTCCCTGTCAGCATCAGACCCGTCTCTCCTCCTCAACACCTAGGCCATCATGTCACCTCCCCACGCCACCTGATTTGCTAGACACAATCTAACCCTCCGCTCCATGCCACCCTGTACAGTGTACCCCTACTCTGTGCCCCTCTGTATCCTACCCCCGGCTGCATATCTGCTCTGTTATGCATCTGTACTGTTCTATACCTCTGTAAAGCGCTCCATTGTGTATCTGTATTGTTGTATTCCTATGTAAAGTACTCCATTGCTTCTCGAAGCAAAGTCCACGCTCAATAAATACCATAATAATAATATTAGAATCGGTACTAGGACCCTGATACTCGTCCCAGTAACTAACAAGGGGTGAAGAAGAGTAAGAATCATTATGAGAGCAGTCATGCCTGGCCGAGTGTAGTATCCTAAGTGTGCCATACATAATACATGAGTTGCTCACACCTCGATAGCACTGCACGTGAGACTGGAGCGATCAAGGAGGAGTTCCATTATGGAATTCGGACAGTGACAGTTGGAGGAGAGCAGAAGAGGAGAGAAGCCGGCAGTTCATGTCCCCTCATGATTATTTATATATCTTCATAAAACAGTATTAATTACATATTAATAAACCTATATTTATCAGCCCCTTTAAGTGTCACATTACTTTACCAAGCCAGGAAAAAGAGTGGACATTGAGAAGAGAAAAAGTTGCAAGTTTAATGAACAAGAAAAGAGAGAAGAACAATATCGGATGCGGGAACCAAAGTGTAAAGGACGCGCTAGAGAAATTTAAGAGCCCCATATCTGAACTATGCTACTTGATCAAAGTAATTACCAGGGACTACCTACAAATATGTGTCAGAATCGGAAACTACCACCCCCGAAAGCTCCTCACCTGACTCCTTAGAGGAATCCTCCTGGATAGATGTCTTTGGTCTTCTTCTCCCCTCCTTCTTGATCTCCTGCGGGTCTTCGTCCGTCTTGGTGCTCTTCCTTCCCTTTTTGTCCTTCTTGCGCTCGTAGAGATAGGGACGAGCTCCGCTTGAGGCCACCCTGACAGTGGTAGGAACAAGCTGTCAGGTGGACCCAGGGGAGCCAGTCCCGTAATGCCAGGGAAAAAGCCAGTGACGGCAGAAAAAACCCTGTTAGATGGCGAGTCCTTGCTGGCAGGGAGTGTGTCGGAAGTGGAGGAGACCGGTGAATGGCATACAGTAACAGTACTTGAATCCAAGTATTTCCGGACGAGGTAGACTGATGACGAAAAGGATTGGAAGAGAGTCCACTGCGATCCAAGGAAGGCAAAAGTGAAGGCTGCACACGAGCAGTCAGGAGGGAAGGTAAGGCAATAATGCAGGTAAGAGTGAGAGAGGGAGAGAGAGAGCTGAGAGAGAGTGGAGAATGAGAGAGCGAACAGAAGCGGGAGCGAGCAAGGAGGAGAGAGAGAGAGAGAAATAGTAAGGAAGAGCGAGCGGGAGCAAAGGCGGGTGAACAAGAGTAAGGAATCAAGCGCCAAAGAGAGAGAGAGCAAGCGGGAGCGAAATAGCGAAGGGGCGCGAAGGATACCCCGTACAAAAGGAAAGAGCTGAGAAACAGGGAAAGCCGAAGCGGGCATAGTACTAGGTAGAAAAGTATCAAAGGACCAAGCTCAAGGAGCGGCACTGCAGGCGAAGTTAGCGAAAGGCTGACAATGCGAGTTGCAACGCACAGCGTTGTGGGCGTGGCTACCTTTTAAAGGAAAAGAACCAAAAAGACTAGAACGGTAAGAACCACAAGGTGCCTAAGTAAGCCTCCATCTTTTCCACAGTGTCCGGGGTCGCGTTGTGACAGTATGCCCCCTTCTCATCTGGGATTCCCCGGGCTTACCCGGATGAAGGCGGTGAAAAAGACGTAACAAGCGAGGGGCATGGATGTGGCTTCTAGGTTCCCAGGTACGCTCAGCAGTGGAGTACCCCTTCCAATGTATCAGGTACTGAACTGTACCATGTCTATAGCGAGAATCCACCAGCCTCTCCACCTCGTATTCCTCAGGTTCTGGATTATCGGGAATTGATGAGCGTGGCACTGTCCGACCATGCAGATCTGATAGATAGGCCTTGAGAAGGGACGAGTGGAACACAGGATGGATGCGCTTCATACTGTGAGGAAGTTTCAGGCGAAAGGCCACCGGATTGATCTGTGCGGAAATGGGGAAAGGCCCAATGAATCTGGCAGAAAACTTCCCTGGGTGTAACCAGCGTGGCAGGAATTTAGTGGACAACCAAACTTTAGTGCCAACAGTCCATTTGGGGTTTTGAGATCTCTTCCTGTCGGCGTACTTCTTTTGGAGCTCCCTGCTAGTCTCCAAGTTCTTCTTAGCCTCCCCTTGTATACGTCTTAGTTCACTAAGCCTTTGGTCAACCGCAGGGACAGCAGTTGATGGTATTCCGACCAAGGGGATATGCATGGGATGAAAGCCATAGGAGAAAAAGAATGGACTGGTTCCTAGGGAAGAGTGTACTGTATTATTGTAGGCGAATTCCGCCGTGGAGAGAAAAGACTTCCAACTCTCCTGTTCTTGACTACAGAAACAACAAAGGTACTGTTCTAAAGTGGAGTTCAGACGCTCAGTTTGTCCGTTGCTTTGGGGGTGATAACCAGAAGAGAGAGCTCTACTGATTCCCAGAGTCTTGCACAGTGTAGACCAGAAACGAGAAGTGAATTGAGAACCTCTGTCGGAAACAATAGTTTGGGGTAGACCGTGAAGCCTAACCACATCTCTCAGAAAAACCTCAGCTACTTCTGGAGCCGATGGTAGGCCTGGTAGAGGAGAAAAGTGTGCCATCTTACTCAGGGAATCTACGGTAACCATGATGGCGGTAGAACCCATAGAGAGAGGAAGATCCACAATAAAATCAGTAGAAATGTGTTCCCAAGGACATGCTGGCAAAGGTCCTTGTTGAAGGAGACCCAAAGGGCGATGCTTAGAGGGCTTACTGGAGGCGCAAATAGGACATGCGGCTACATAAGCCTTTACATCCCTGGCTAAAGTGGGCCACCAGAAATACCTTGATATCAAATTGGTCGTGGCTCCTTGCCCCTTGTGGCCAGCAGAAGGTAGATCATGACACCAAGACATAGCTTGAATTTGAAGCTCTTTAGACGGAAGGAACAGGGTGTCCTTGTAGAAATACACTGTCCCTCTTTTCTCCAATGAAGACAGACGGTCGTTGGGTATCTGGGTGGAACTAGTTGTACGTTCAACCTCTTGTAGAAATGAATTGACCGCCCTAATATCCTTTTCCCCGAAAGAATCTCTTCAGGTTTGTGTCCGTCTACTGGGCATTCTTCTCCTAGGCTCCGGGATAAGGCATCAGCCAACACGTTCTCCTTCCCTGGAAGATACGTGATGTCAAAGTCAAATTGGGAGAAGAAATAGGCCCACCGGGCATGTCGGGAATTGCGACACTCCATTTGTTGGAGTACCTTAAGGTTCCTATGATCCGTTCTCACCAGAAATGGATGGGCAGCCCCCTGTAACAGATGTCTCCACTCGACACAAGCCTGGCGGATGGCCAACAATTCCCGTTCCAATACCGAGTAGTTTCTTTCACTCGGGGTGAGTGTCCGGGAGTAGTACGCCACCGGGTGTTCGATACCATCCTTACCAGACTGTAATAAGGCTGCTCCTATGGCACCTCCAGAGGCGTCCGTTTCAACCACAAAAGGAAGGGACTGATTGGGTTGAATAAGGATGGGCGCAGTGGTGAAGGCTTCTTTGAGTACCTGGAAAGCTTGTTCTGCCATCGAGTCCCATACAAATTCTTGACCCTTCTTTAGTAGATTGGTAATGGGTAGCACGATCTCTGAAAAATTTGGGATAAAGCGTCTGTAAAAATTCGAGAGACCCAAGAATCTCTGTATATCCTTAGGGCTGCTGGGAGTGGGCCATAGAAGTACCGCCTTCACCTTCTCGGGATCCATCTGAACTCCTTCTTTGGAGAGAATAAAGCCTAGGTAGGGAACAGACGAGAATTCGAAGATGCACTTTTCTGGCTTTAACAATAAATTATTCTCTTGTAGTCTTCTTAACACCTGCTCAACGTGTCTGCGGTGTTCGGCCGGAGAAGAAGAGAAGACAAGAATGTCGTCAAGAAAGACTACTACAAAAGAGAATAGCAGGTCTGAGAATATCTTGTCCACAAACCGTTGGAAAATCGCCGGGGCGTTTACCAGTCCGAAGGGCATCACTCGATATTCAAAGTGTCCCAGAGGAGTTCTGAGGCCGGTTTTCCACTCATCTCCCTCCTTGATTCTCAACAAATGATAGGCACCTCGAAGGTCGAGTTTGGTGAAAATGTTAGCCCCTTCAACTGCTTCTAGTACTTCCATTATAAGAGGCATGGGATATCTGTCTCTTATAGTCATACAGTTCAAACCTCGATAATCGATACACGGTCTCAATTCGGAGGTCCCTTTCTTGGGTACAAAGAACATAGATGCTCCGGCAGAGGAGCGTGACTCTCTGATGAGACCGTTCTGAAGGTTTGCGTCCAGATATTCCTTAAGGGCCCTTCTTTCTGGGAGAGACATGGTATACATTCGGCCGAAAGGAACGGAAGCACCTGGTTTTAACTCAATGGAGCAGTCTTCAGGCCGATGAGGAGGTAAAGAGCGTGGTAATTCGTCTTCAAAAAGTTCGGCGTATTGTTGGTAGCAGAGCGGCACCATCTGCACCACTGAGGCGGACTTAGGAGTAGGAATTCCCTTACCAGGAACCGGATTGGTCTGGAGAAGGCAGGAAGAATTACAGAAAGAAGATGAAAAGCATATAGTGTTGGCTGACCAGTCTATTGTAGGATTATGCTTACGTAGCCATGGTATACCCAGTATTATTGGGAAGTGTGCGGCTCTTATCACATCGAAAACAATCTGTTCTTGGTGTTGAAAAAGAAGCATAGTAGCAGGTATGGTTTCTTGTACAATGGGCCCGGAGGAGAGTGGAGTTCCATCCACTCCTTCTACGGGTAAGGAACAGCTCTTTTGAAGAAAAGGCACCCCCTGATCTTGAGCCCACTGGACATCGATGAAATTACCCGGAGCACCACAGTCCAACATAGCCAAGACCTCAACGGTGGGATTGGGCTCGAAAGTGAGATGAATGGCGAACACCAACAATCTGTTAACATCTTCAATAGCCTTCTGACAAGTAAGGTTGCAGGGATTGATCGACTCTGCCCGGTTCTTATCCCTGCTCAAGACCGAGGAGAAGCGTTTCCCGAACGTCTTGGAGGTACTTCGGGGCAGTTCCGGAGCAAATGCTTAGAAGATCCACAGTACATGCAGAGACCCAGATCTCTACGTCTCTTTCTCTCCTCTGGAGTCAGGGGGCCTCTAGTAGTTCCGATCTGCATCGGTTCTTCAGTCTGGCTCCGATTAGGAAGAGGAACTGGAGTGGTACTGGCAGAAGGAAGGTTTCGGAACCTCCTCCTTTCTTGTCTTCGCTCTTGGAGTCGGTATTCCAGCTGAAGAGTCAGAGTCACTAGTTCTTGGAAGGAGGTCGGACGAGCCACTCTGGCTAGCTCGTCTTTGAGATCGTCATGGAGTCCCCGGCGAAAGAGGGTTTGTTGAGCAGAGTCAGGCCATTCTGCATCCTTTGCCAGTCTGATGAAAGCAGAAGCAAAAGTTTGAACATCTTGATTCCCTTGACGAATGTCCAAGAGGGCTTCATAAGAGGAAAACTGAACCTCAGGTCTGTCGAATCTGGCTCTCATCTGTTGGGTAAACAGGGAATAATCGTTGACTGCTGGATCGGATTGGGATATCAACGGGGTGGCCCAGGCCAAGGCGTTTCCGACGAGATTAGCAACAAGGAAACCAACCTTGGACCTGTCTAGTTCGTAGGCTTTCGGTCTAAAAGTGAAATAGACCATGCAAGCATCCAGGAATTCCTTCAAATGCTTTGGATTGCCATCATATTTTCCAAAAGAGAATGACTGTGGAGGCAAGTCGCCCCGAGTATCATCTCGTACTGCGATCTGTTGTCGTAGACTGACCTTTTCGGTTCGGAGATTCTGTACTTCAGTCTGAAGGCCTTGGATAGCAGCTACCATCTCCTGGATCTGTTCTAGGGAGGCCATGTTGACTTGTGGGCGTTGCAAACTGTCAGAATCGGAAACTACCACCCCCGAAAGCTCCTCACCTGACTCCTTAGAGGAATCCTCCTGGGTAGATGTCTTTGGTCTTCTTCTCCCCTCCTTCTTGATCTCATGCGGGTCTTCGTCCGTCTTGGTGCTCTTCCTTCCCTTTTTGTCCTTCTTGCGCTCTTAGAGATAGGGACGAGCTCCGCTTGAGGCCACCCTGACAGTGGTAGGAACAAGCTGTCAGGTGGACCCAGGGGAGCCAGTCCCGTAATGCCAGGGAAAAAGCCAGTGACGGCAGAAAAAACCCTGTTAGATGGCGAGTCCTTGCTGGCAGGGAGTGTGTCGGAAGTGGAGGAGACCGGTGAATGGCATACAGTAACAGTACTTGAATCCAAGTATTTCCGGACGAGGTAGACTGATGACGAAAAGGATTGGAAGAGAGTCCACTGCGATCCAAGGAAGGCAAAAGTGAAGGCTGCACACGAGCAGTCAGGAGGGAAGGTAAGGCAATAATGCAGGTAAGAGTGAGAGAGGGAGAGAGAGAGCTGAGAGAGAGTGGAGAATGAGAGAGCGAACAGAAGCGGGAGCGAGCAAGGAGGAGAGAGAGAGAAATAGTAAGGAAGAGCGAGCGGGAGCAAAGGCGGGTGAACAAGAGTAAGGAATCAAGCGCCAAAGAGAGAGAGAGCAAGCGGGAGCGAAATAGCGAAGGGGTGCGAAGGATACCCCGTACAAAAGGAAAGAGCTGAGAAACAGGGAAAGCCGAAGCGGGCATAGTACTAGGTAGAAAAGTATCAAAGGATCAAGCTCAAGGAGCGGCACTGCAGGCGAAGTTAGCGAAAGGCTGACAATGCGAGTTGCAACGCACAGCGTTGTGGGCATGGCTACCTTTTAAAGGAAAAGAACCAAAAAGACTAGAACGGTAAGAACCACAAGGTGCCTAAGTAAGCCTCCATCTTTTCCACAGTGTCCAGGGTCGCATTGTGACAATATGTTACTAAAGTGAACTTGCTGGAAAGCACACCACAGGAGAAGGGAGTCATTCTCCTGTGCCTAAATTGGTTTTGATAGTGGCAGGGACAGGTTAGATTAATTTTGGACAGAGGACCAATCTTCCTTTTGAACTCACTGACAAGCACCCTAGTTTAGTGTTTGTTGGGTAGCAAAAACCAACAGCTTAGGGAAAGTTAGGAGTTTTTCACTTTTCTTTTAGTAAAAAATATTCCAAAATGGAATCCACTAGTCCTTGTCCTTCTTCTGACTCGCCACAAGAGCTGGCGTTGCTAAACAAATTCCAGAAGAAATATTTTGTCATATTTTAGAAAAGGGGTCTGCAACCTTTGTCGCACCTGATGTTTTGGACTGCTAGTCCCATCAGCAAAACAAGTAGCTCTGAGAGCAAGAAACGAACAAACCCACATCTGCACAGTGAATTATTATTTTTGTTGTTAATGGGACAGCAAATAGGCTAAGGAGAAAACTTACTTTTGTTGAAGTGGCAGGATGATACTTCATAAAGAAATTGTCACCATCACCAGTGTAATTGTGGCATAATGGGGAAGTGTTTTGGGAGTGGTGCTGCCCATGCGTTAACTGTTTCTAAGGGCAGAAAGCAGCACTAGTGCACTTCTTTGATAAACTTAAAGACCTTACATATCTTCTTCTACACTGCTTCTGTTTTAGGCCTCAAAGTTCAATTTAAATGCCCCGCCCCCAATTTATTGCCCGAGGCTCGAAGCTAAGGGCAATAACACTCAGAAGGTGTCCTTACCCCATGTGATAATGACACTCTCTGAGGTCTGTAAGCATATTAGTGCATAGGGGTAGTAGAAGTGCATGTTTAGGAGTTTTGGTGGGGTAGTAAAAAAAATGTTAGGGAGAATTCTCTGTTTAGGCTGAATTTCCTAACCTAGTGAGTCCCCCAGCAGCTTTGCTGGATTTTTGGGGTTTATTTTTTTCTCCTGCCAAGAGTGAGACTCTTTTACCCTCACTCTTGGACATGATTTGAGTGTGTTCCTTTGACTCTAGATGTGTTTAATGGGCTATGGGGTCTTTTACTCCATAGGGCTTCATGTGTTTTTGTGATGTGTGTTACACAGCACCCTCAGTGCAGTAACACAGGGGTGTCATAGTGACCCCTCAGTATAGATTCCATACCCTGGGACTGACTACTGTCTCCCAGGGCATATAAAGTCACCATTGACTTTACTAGTCTTGAATTCTGAACAGAACCAGTACAAACCATCATATTGTGGACGTACTGGCTGGGGCAATTCGATTGCCCCGGGGTCTGTTAGTCAAGGGGGCACGTCTCCGTCCCCCCTGATCGAGTTTTGGCTGGCGGCAGTGGATACTACTTTTTATATTCAACCGCAAATATTTCTCTATGGGATTTTCCCATTGTTCGAGGCTACTATCTTTATTTATTTAATTGCGATAGCCTCGAACATACCGCCGGTTTATTTAATTATTATTAATTCTCCGGTTGGTATTTTTTGCCAAAACTCGGTTCTAAAATGGCGTTTGTGTTCTCTTCTGTGACTCCAACCCAAGTCGAGCCCTTTGTTCCACTTTTTGGCGGGCTTCTCCACAGAAGCCCTCCAAAGTGGTGCCACTCTGTCTGGGGTACTTAGGAGGGGTGGAGGGGGATTTAGGCACCCTGGACTGAGTTGCCTAGGCAACTCAAGTCGCACTCCGTCCTGATTGGCCCAAGTGGTGAGCCGGCCGGCTCACCACTTAGCATGTTTGAGTGACAGCTAGGCTGAGTGAATGGGGGTTTTCTGCATAAAAGCAGGGCTTTGGAGAGTGGAACTTCAGAAGTCGCCACAGGACCTAAGAATCCGACGAGGGAGAAGCTGAGCCGACCTGCCACGACGACACCACCGGTGGAGCCCTGCTGGACCGTCTTACCACTTTTACCAACGACAGAGGAGATCTCCCGCCGGAGAGTCTTCTTCCTTTGACTGGTGGGGATAACCAGTTTCACCGTCTTTTCGCCTTCCCGACGCATCTCGTGGCCGCCTTGCCTGTGCCAAGCACCCCGGCAACCGGAATACCACGTTTTAACACGACCGGGAAATAAAGGGTAATACCTTTAACCGGAAAACTCCGCGGCTGGTTTCTTCCCTGGCAGTGCAACGACCTTCAGCTCTCCTCCAAGTCGAGATCTTCTCTTCCCCTGGACGATGCCGAGACTTGCACCCGCTGCCAGGAACAACTGCCACCGCTGGAGAATCCTTCCCACTTAAGGTACCGTGTTCCGCCTGGCTTCCCTTGCCACCGACTGTACGGGTTAGATTTAGCCCCCGGCTTTCGAACCTGGGTTAGCCTGGGACAACCTGGCTAAACTTTTCTGAGCCTCTCTAAACTCTTTTCGAACTCTCTGCAAGACTTTCAAAGCCTAGTGTAACTGTGTGATCTAGGGCGCATTTGTGCTCTGCTCTCTCTAAGAGTGGGCCCAGCCTATGGACTTTGGCTCACAAGTGACTTTTGCTCTTCTGCCTTGCTAAAAGCGTTCCTAAATCTTAGAGTGGTGTATCTTTCCATATTCTTTCTTTTTTCCCCTCCCTTCTTCATGAACTTATTGGAGTGCCATCTATAGTTAAGCGCTCCCCTCTGTCCGGTAATAAGTGGTGTTACCTAAGACTTATCTGATAAGGAATAAGGGTTGTATATATTATAATAGTAACTGTGTTTAGAGTGTTTTACCATAACGGTGCTGGAGTGTTTCAAACTGTGTGTTTTTAAATAAATAATTATATACTTGATACCAAAGCTCTGGTCAGTGTTTGCTTGTATTATTGTATCTGAGTGCCTATTGTGTATACTTTGCATACTGCCTAACTCTTCTTGAAGGAAGTCTGACTGCTCAGCCACAGCTACCAGGTAAATCTGGGTGGTACAGACTGCTACCAAGTGGGTTTACTGCTAACACCTGTAGACCTAAATCTTTTGCAGTGTTCCCAAAGGGAACTGCACAGGTTTCTGCCTAACAAAAAACATGACTTTAATAGCGAGTCGAGTAAATAAATAAACAAAGTGAGTCCATTAAATGTGGTTTATGGTGTAGTATTTAAGCATTTCAATTGTAAACTTGGTTAGACTAGAGCAGGTTTAACATTACATGAATTAGTGTAACATATAACTAAACAGTTGCTTTGTAAGGAGGTAAAAGGATTTTTGGTATTGGTCAATTACTGAGCCGAAGAAAATTTAAGTCACGAAAATAATTAATTTCGAAAAGCACATTTCCACGCAATTATATATGTGGGAGGAGGGGGGTGAAGGATAATAAAACATATAAGGGGAGTATGGGTAGGCTGCATGGTGTCTTCCCCCACACATAATTGCAGGGAAATGTGCAGAAAAAAACAAATTCTTTTATACAATACAAAGTATTTTTGTGTTTGAAAATAATTTTTTGATGTGCTCGCATAGATCTGAATTTTCTTACGTTGTAGCTTTCTCTTTGCTGTGGTAAATTGGAATTTTGTAGCATAAATAATCCCCCCGCCCAGAAAGGAAGTCTACTGATGAAAGAAATCTTGACTGTAAATTCAATTGTTTCTGTGTCTTCTTTTGACGTTCGAATGTTCAGAACGCAGTCAGTACCAGTAGTTATTGACTGCGCTTTGAACATTCTGATTGGCTGAGAGGTCAATAATGATCTTCATGTGCTAATGGCTAGCATTGCGTTAAGAATACAAATTCAAATCTAGATAGAAGAAGTTGTTAATTCAAATCCATAGTACAGAATTCCACTGGCCATGCTCTAGTGATGGAAAGGAGCTGTTTGCTCAATGTCTTTTTCATCACAGGAGATCTTCAGTCAGTTCCAGTGCAGCAGTGAAAAGGTGCTTCCTTCAGATGCACTCCGCAGTGCCCTTGCCAAAACCTTTAAGGATGAGCAGCGTTTCCAACTGGGCATCATGGATGACGCAGCAGAATGCTTTGTAAGTATAATGCTTTTGCCGAATAATTATATTTGAGAGGGTAGTTATAGGATTGTATAGTGCCTCAATGTATTTGCATCATGAATGGATTGCTATAAGATGTATTTGTCTTTGATTGTAATTGTATATTTGCACAGCACTTATACACATGTGAAGTGCTTCAAAGCGCTTCAAGGTAGGAAGAGAGCAAGGGAAAAGAGTAGTCATTCTTCGGCCTTGAAGTTTCCAAATAATCTAACAAAAAGTAAATAGCGTACTAGGCCTGACGGCATTTCACCTAGTGCAAGTGCTAGGCAGTAAAGACCCCTCATATGGAAACTAAGGCACAATCACCATATGCTAGTGACACAACAGACACGAGATTCGCTTTTCCAAACAAGTCTGGTTTATTTCAAAGTATTCTCAGTCGGCCGACTGGGGTCTAATGTCTCGCAACGTATGTACCCAGACCTCGTGAGACGCAAGAGAGCGAGCAACGCTCAAGCAACAATATATATACACAATCATGTAATCTTTAGAAGGCAACTTCAAACCACCCATAATGTATCTTTTAGGCTAGGGTTCGATGATTGACAATCATGACAATTATGACACGTTATGACAAATATGACAAGTTTCTATTCAGTCTAAATATACTTATTCTAGCAACAGTTGCAGAGACAGTTTTTTGTTATGGAGAACATAAAGCTCTTATTCAGCAAGGATATCATGTTCGAAAGAAAGAAGCATTCCTTAGCACGTTAACTATTCGTTTCTATTCATGAACCAAGCGTCAGACAGTTCTGAGGCGGACAATACCAGTCTCCGCGAAGGGGGGCCGCGAAAAGAATATAATTCATGTTTTAACTGCGTGTTGCTACAGCGTTTGTGAGACAGGCCGGCACCTGGGCCACTGATTAAATGCAGTTTCTGCTTGCCTCCAAGGACTTTGTGAGGGAGGAAAACAATGTATTTCTGTATCGTTTGGCATTCCTGTCTGGATTGATCTTTCAACATGCAGGCTGTGGCCTCGCACCGTGTATGAACTTGAATCATGGAATACATTTGCAAAGCATTTTAGACAGAAAAGAAAAAAAGCAAATGGCAGATCTTTTCACAAAATGGACGCCCTCCTGTTACTCTTAATACATTGATGATTCCGTGCTGGCAATGTCTGGTACATGATGCGATTGGTTTCTGGCCAACATAATACACATACTATACATACTATAGGTTGTTTCTGCACTAACAAACCCTCCTTTTGGCCATAAGCCAAGAGCATCATCCATACATTGCATCGTCACCTGACCCTGTGTCTGATTCTGAACTACCCATACCACTATAATTATCATCAGAAATATTGATTGCCATGAATTCTTTAATCGTTTCATTTTCGTGTTGTGCACCCCTATTTAATACGCAAGGAGGTTTCAGTTCTATAGCATGTACACATTCATTTGCCACCTGGGAGCAGAGGATTGGCAGGCATTGTATGCAACAACAGCAAAACATTAGGATTCCAAGAATCCCGATCAAAATGGCAATTAGCTTGCATCCCCATGATCGCAACAATTCCCAAAACCATAGACCTATATTGAGATTCCAGCTACCAGTGGGGACATGAATATCAGAACTTAGGACATGCAATTTCTTGATTGCTTCAAATATCGTGGAGGAGGAGTCACTTACAAATATGCAGCACGCTGACCCCACAATTTTGCACATACCTCCACGATCAGCCAAAATACTATCAAGGACCATTCTATTCTGAAGTGTCATTAATCTGACTGCTTTCTCTTCTAGTGTCATATTATAGAGTATATCTGTAGTTTCATGTATTGTTTTTTCTAACACCCTAGACAGTTTTCTTATATTCCATGAATGTATTGCTTGTCCCCAAAATGGTATAAATGATTTCGCTATATCACCTGCAATTAGTCCTGCTGTATCATCTCACCGAGGCCTTGATCTGGATAGTTTCGATATTTCTCACCTTCTTTTTCGAGCACTGCATTATTCATGCATCTAGTAAATGTTCCCACCGGGTAGGAGCCCTTTTTTCGTAAGAAAAATGGGACAGAACGTGGACTGTAATTAATAGTATAGGAGGGTGGCACAACATCCCTGTTCCCTACTGGAACCATGTTAAAAGTGATTAGGGATTTGTGAGGCCCAAAGAGCCTATCAACTGGTTTTGTTGTTACCTTGTTTATTTTGCTTGCACCGCTAAATATGAAACAACCCACCGGTTCCAATACCATTCTTCCAAACTCATTTATGTTTGTTCCATCCAACTGACCAGTATCGCTGTCATTCCACTTTCCATTATATAACGCTCTCAATGATGCATAACATGTGGTATTAAGTGGCAAAGGCTGCACATACCAACCCAATCCTTTCCCACCATGGTGGGGTAAATGGGAACTGACCCAACAATTGGACCTATTCAAGATAGCATGTGTCGTATTCATAATTAATAGCAGAGTATTATTATTATAACCTTCTCTATGTTTTACTTCCTGTGAGGGGAGAGTGTAAGAGAGCACATGTACTGGGCTGCTCGTAGTAGGAGAATTGGTAGAAGTCAAAGGATGCACAGTTTCCAGATACCAGAATATGAGGACCAGTGTAACTAGAATGCAAAGCGATATCATGTGTCATGATGCCTACCCCCGGGCATCAGGAGCAAGGCCCTCAGCTCCGGGAGCAGGCATCCAGACATTTGTTTAAACCTCAGCAGCCCTGGCTAGGGGCTGTCTGGGTTCAGTCCTGGCGCCTTGGGCGCCAGGCTCATCATAGAAATCAGTCCTGGCGCCAAAGGCGTCAAGCTCATAGACTTTACTTACCTGATGCAGACCATGCTGCAAAAGAGTCCATGCCTACATGAGGCCTGGATGGGACTATTTTGTTACAGGGACTATTTTTTACTCGGGCGTGGCTCTAGGGAACTTCTTACCTGGAACTACTTTGGAGGCTATTTAAACCACACCCGAACAGCAGCACATGCTTCGTGTTATTCTGCATCAGCACCCATTCTTCTGCCACGCCCGCGTGCCTGCAGCCAGCATCCAGTCTTCTGCCACGCCCACCTCGAATCCGGAGCTCCTAGAAAAAAGAAGAGGAAAAGGACAAGGTTAGAAAACGAACTTATTTCAAATTCCTCACCTAATTCCGTAACCATTTCATCTCCGGACCTGGAATGTACATCAGTTCTGCACGCGTCGCTTCGCCAGCTCCAGCATGGCGCCATACTCACCAGTTCTCACTGCATCTTTCGATCCGGCACTTTTGTAATCCGGCACCTAGGGGACACAAGAAAAAACAAGGTGAGCCAAGGGAATCAACAAATGCAACCTCTTACCACCATAGACTTACCTGATTTACCACAAGCGGTATTATTCCATGACTCTCCACATTTTCATATGCCGCATCAGTAAATAAGAGAGAGAAAAACAACACGTTAACGCATGCAATAGTTACCGGACAGCGTTGGGTAACACAGACTCTTACCTGAACGCCAGCAGCAGCTACGAGACCTTCTTCTCACGAACTCAGTTGCAACTTAAGGAAGGAAGGGGACAAGAGTGAACATCAGGCACATTGAACTCTTTGAACTTGATACTTACCAATCCCGCCAGGGACTTCAGAGTCAATACTTACCGGAACTCTCCCAACGCCTTCAAACCAGTGAAGTAACTGGTATCTACGCGCCCCTGCAAGACACGCAGGATGGAGAGCTCATCTTTTATGAACATAAGGTGAGGTTACTAAGGGGATATCGGAGGTGATTAGTGGGGGAGAGCGAGAACAGTTGGGAGGCCATCACTAAAACCCACAGGTGGTTAATCCATGTCTCCACTTGCAGGAAAATACTTCTTCGGGTCTACCAGACAAGACTAGGCGGGCCAGTCCAGACAGTCATCTCTGCACTACGCATCACATTGAAGGAGACCGCAGCTGTCCGGGTCTGATCGACACCCCTGTGGGGTCCAGGTGAGCGTAACATCATGATTATTAGCATATTCTTTCTAAACCAGGATTTTCTATAAACAGGCTTAGTCTTTATTTGTATAAAATCATCAGCGTTGGTGCAGGCAGGAGCATGCATTGTCTGTAGTGCTTATCTCAGGAAAGGTTTTCAATGTCTGTCGCGGAAAAGTTCTTCAACACATATTAACAGCAAAGTGTTCAGGCAACAGCAAAGCATTCAGGCCAGTTCAGGCTAGCCTGCTTAATTAATGACAGCAAGCTGGTGTCATTCCATTCAGAGCTCCAAAAAGGCAGGAGCAAGCATCAATTGTGTCGGTAGCATATGCCTCCCCACTTGTCCGCACGGCTTGCACCGGTCCTTCACTCTTCAAAGGTAGCACCGGGAAACCGCGTTTCAGAGCTTACAATTTGATGCAGATTGATACAGCTCATACGCTCCATTTCCCTAGACCTCCGTTTCCCACTTCATCCACATTGGGAACAGAGGCAAAACGAACATGTAGATCACTTTCGATTTTGAGAACGTAGATTGTACCTTATGGCTGCAGGTACGGCGTGATCGATGAACAATGCACTCTCATTTCCAGATGCAGTGTCAGTGCCAGGTTGCAATGCAATGAGTGATGATGCGGCAGCAGTAGGACAAAGCTGAAGCACCTTTATTTGTTTATTTATTTTGTTTATTTATTACATGTGTTACTCGCCCAGACCCACGGTTATCACAGCGAAATTTCTATAAATTGTAGCATTTTTATACAGTGTTACAGTTACCATCACATAGAACATATTTTATACTGAATTACAATAAATAATTTGATCACATTTCTTATACTAAGTTACAATCGGTCAAAGTAGCAGGTCACATTTTGTTTACACTAGTTGAATAGGACTAGTTGGGGTTAATATTTGTTGAATAACAAATATTAACCTCAACAAATATTGACCTCTTTGTCTTCGTTGCAATCTCCCCAGGCCCTTTCTCTGGCTTAGGAAGTACTTCTGGCAAGGCTCTGGCGATGGTATCTTTGTGATCAAGTACAGCTGTATTTCTTCCGACGTCAGAATCGGGCAGTTCTTTCAAAGGAAACAGAATTCTTTTCGTGTGCGTTCCATGTATCCATGACTTGTGGCCAATGTTCCCTCTAATTATTTTTCGCTATGTGCGGAACTGGTTTGCTGTTGTGCGCACATTATTTTCCATGTGCGCAACTGACTAATGAGGTAAGCCACTTTGTGAGCATGCGTATTTAGTGAACTACCGTCGCAGAAGAGAGTTTGGAAAGGAATTTTCTCTTCCCAGCCACTGCAATTCTTGACAAATCACATAAACTTTTTTCAAACACATAGGCTAAAATAGAATATGTCATATGTGATTAAACAGAAAACTCATCAACCAGTCCAAGACTTCAACATATGCCACAGTACTTTGCCAACGTTTTATGCCACTGGAAAATCACTCATGTGTACTACAAATCGCAAATATCTCTTGTCATAAACGGATGTGGCTGTCAAGAAATTCAGACAGAATACAACATTTGCCGATGGATTAGTGGCAATTAAAAGCAATGTGTGAAAAAACATGCTGATAGGAGTTCAAGTGCCACTTTAATGAAGTAATTCAAGGGCCAGGAGAACATGCGTCTAATAATTTGTGTAAGGATGATAATTGCATCAGAATAACTGCGCCTCAGAATATGATGATTAAATATTCCTGTGCCTCTGCTTACTATGCACATTACGTTGTCCTTTGGGTAGTGATAACACCAACCTTACAGCTAAGAGACATATACACCATCCATATGTACTCCCTAAAAATGAAAATGTGCCCACCAAAAACGAGAAACAATGAACATTTTGTTGCTTCAACCCACAAAGCTCAGCTTATATTTTTACGAATTAGTGACCAGCAGCAGAGCAGTGGCATAGGAAGGAACTCTAATAATATGAATGCCAGATCACAACAGGAATTTTAAGGGGAAGAACATCTTTTTACAAGCAGAAAGTATCCCTAGTGGAAAAGTTAATTACTTTTTTACTCCCTGAAAAATCATTTGACTCCATGTAGGGAGCAAAATCTGATTAGAGCCTTGCTTGTAACCCTGAAATAGAAAGTGAAATGACAGGGAACATAATATAGTCCATAGTTATGGTCACCCTTCCACACCAGAGCCTAGACAAATTAAACAAGAGCTTTATTGAGGTTTATTGTGGATCTCTATGTAAGAAAATCACATATATACACCTTTTAAGTTAATGGCATCAAATCTCAAGAGATACAACATATTGCGTCCCTTCTTTCGTAACTATGGATCCCTCTTCTGTAATTCTTTGTTATGAGTTAAATAAGATGCAGGGAGATGCTAGAGACGATACAGAGCACATGGTTATATTGAAAAGCCCTCATCAGCTGAACATAGAAAGAAAACGAAGGTGCTGTTGTCTAGACGGGTACTAGAATTTCCTATCCTTTAGCAAACAAGCAACACATTTCCTTCAGTATACTGCTGAAACGTCTGACTTGGTTTTTGAAATTAGCTGCTTTGTTCATCACCCGCAAGTAGTGATGACCTGTGCTCTTCCACCCATACCCTTCCTCGGCCCCTGTGCTTGCCTCCAATACTAGTTGATAGAGCACTGTAAAAAGTGAGGGATTGTAGCAGTAAACACTCACTGGAATATTTGCAAACCCAGTTTAGTTTAAGTTTATTTGTACCGCGCACCCAACCATGCAGTAACTGTGCGCTAGAACTTGAGCAAGTGTTACAGGCATATAGAAGAATTTACAACGACACAATAACAACAATAACTGCAGGTCGACCGATGTTTACAGACAGGTCGGAGGTTGAAACAGTACATGTAAGAAAGTTAGTATAGTATTGCAGAAATACATACAGAGAGATTGAGCAGGCACAATATTATTGAGGGTGTGTTAGCGGGCCGTTAGTGTTTCTTATCGAAGAGCCAGCGCTTTACTTTGGCTTTAAAGGTCCAAAACGAAGCCATTCTGATGCTGAGGGGAGGATCCACAATACTTTGCAAGCAAGGCACATTTAATACTCAAAATATTATGTGCATTTTAAAAATGTCATGACTCTGCATGTACGCAATTCTTTTGCAGTGCATACAGGATTGTTTGCAACATACCCCACCCTTATATCATTGTGTAGGATTACACAGTTCTCAGTGAAACTGTTTTGCTAGGAGCGAGTTATATATAATATAATGTGTGACGGTCTATGTCCAAAGGAAGGCATTCTCCTGTCTGAATATCCAGTGCCCTGATACTACGGACGATTAATCCCAGGCATAGTCCATACCCATTATCCCGTGTAGGCAAAGTAAATGATATTGCAATGTTGCTCTCCACTTATAGGGTAACGTTAGTAATGCTAAAGTTGGAGATACTGAGCATCACATTTGTCTTCTCAAAATCCTTACAGGGCAAATTAATATTTTAGTTTTATAACGCGTTAACTTGCAAGGGGGCCGCTCCAAAGCACTTGCGTGATGTATGTACTAAAAAGGGGAAGTATGGGATAAGGTTACACATCCAGGTAGCCTGCTTACTTACAGTCAGTATCCAATATTTTAGCTGGTAGTTTGATTGTATTGTGTGTATGACGCTTTTGGTAAGGCACAATGAGTAACAGAAATTCTGGCACGTGAACATTATTCATATTACAACAAACATAAAACAAGTGGATGTAGGTACACATCTGCTAACCTTTCGCAGAGCCAAGAAAGGAGGAGTCAATGTTGTCCGGTACTATCTTAATGTGTTCTGGGGCAGAAGTTAGGTGTCATAAGGTCAAAGTATGGTAGAATCAAGCGTAGGAGCCATGTGTGGGGAGGGAACATTATTTGGTTAATGTGAGCAGGCATATCTGGGTTAGATTCTTCTGTTCATGGAGCCAGTTTTTCATATTCGTTTTTTACCTCTTATGTGTGTATTTTGCTGTTAGGGATTTTAGGTGTTTACGGTCACCCTTGAATGGTAGTGTAATACACATTAGCACAATATGAAGACTAGTTGCCTATTTTAAAAGAAAGCTAATTTCAATTATTTGCTGTGGCTTGTGCCTCATTAAATATTTTTGAATAGGTGAGAATTGTCTGTGTGCGCTGCTAAAAATCTTCTGAGCGGCACCCAGAAGGAAGCTGGGCAAGCGCACATGCGCACAGCTTAGAGGGAACACTGCTTGTGGCCATCCACTCAGACTGCAGTCTGTGTAGCCAGGAGCACCTGATAGGGCCCCTTCCAGTACGCTGCGAGCAAAGATTTTCTTTCAAAGTTCTTAACAAGGGTCCAGTCGCCAGGCTGCAGACAATGCCCTGGGCCGGTATATCTGACAGGAAGAACCTCCTGCACCTGCTGATGAATTAAACACAAGTTTTGAGTTAACTGTTTACAGTAATTAATAAGCAAAGGGTGTTCAATTTCTCTAAGACGTTTTGGCTGTGGAGCATTCCAAACATGTGCTGGTCTCCCCATCATAATTTCATAGGGGGAGAGTCCAGTCCTTGCCTGTACAGAGGTTCGCATACACAACAGAGCAAGCAGCAATGTGTCGGGCCATTTCAAATTGCTCCCCTCGCAAATCTTGCTAAGCTTATTCTTCAAAATACCGTTTTGGCGTTCCACCAACCCGGCACTCATTGGGTGTCTGGCTGAATGGAACCTTTTGTCAATCTGGAGACCTGCACAAATTTGTAATATCACGGCTGCGATAAAATGTGGGCCGTTATCTGACCATATGAGACGGGGTAGGCCAAAATGGGAAAAGTACTCTTTTAGCATTACTTTAGTTGTGGCCGTAGCTGTACAGGCTTTCACGGGATAGGCCTCTACCCATTTGCTAAATGCGCAGACCATCACGAGGACATACTTATAGTTTTGGCATATTTCCATTTCTATGAAATCAAAATGGATGACTTCAAATGGCATAGACGGAGGGCCAAAACTTCCTGTTGGTGTTGCTGTCCCTTTTCCAATGCTATGTTGTAAACAAGTCATACAGTTCTGGATCTGTCAGCAATTGTTCTGATAATTGAATTCTGCCATACCGTGTCTAGATGAATCATCTAGAAAAATCATTTTCTTAGCATTTATGTGTGTAGGACTGTGGGCCATAGGGACCATCGCCAGTACATAGACATTTGGCAACATCCATCTATTGTTCTTTTTGTCCACCCAACGCCCTTCCAAGTCTAATTCTGCTGGACCCTCAGACCATGCTATTATTTCATCTGCAGTAGCTTCTGCTTGCATTTCCTTAACTGTGGCAATTCCATTTTCTATCAAGCAGAGTACCCCTTTCATTGTTTCAACAAACATTTTTTGTGTAAATCAGTGCCGGTTTGTTTCGCAATTTTGTCTGCAAATAAGTTTCCGTTTCCAACATTACATGTTACTTTTATATGCACTTCGCATTTCATTATTGATAATCGTTTGGGAAGCGCAAGTGCAGACAGCAGTCTCACTATCAAAGTGCCATGTTGGATTTTAGTCCCATGTGATGTCAGGAAACCCCTTTAAGCCCATAATCGACCAAAACTGTGTACCAACCCAAATGCAAACTGACTGTCAGTGTATATGTTTACATTTAGGTTTTCAGAAAGTTCACAGGCTCTCGTTAATGCTATTATCTCTGTGGCTTGCGTGGAGTTGTATAGGATTCTTTTGCTTTCTACAATACTTTTCAGTGTAGTGATGGCATATGCAGCAGTTGATGTACCATCAGGCAATTTAAAAAAAGAACCGTCACAGAACAGTTCTCCATCTGGCTCTTTCTGTGGGGTATCAGTTAAATCAACTCTTCCTTTTGTCTCTTGCTCCGTAACCATTATACAATCATGGGGGAATTCATTTTCACCCCCTTTCTCATTGGGGGGGGCATTAACTCGGCCGGATTTAAAGCACAGCACCTTGAAATTTGAATATGCGGTGCAAAAAGGACAATTTCATACCTTGTTAATCTGGCTGATGTAAGGTGTTGCGTCTGCGTTCTATTTAATAGATGGTCCACTGCGTGGGGCACCATGCGGTTAAAGCGTGACCTAAAACCATACTCTCACTTTGTTTTACTGACGTGGCAGCTGCAGCAACAGCTCGCAAGCAGCGCAGCAGAGCACATGCAACAGGATCCAACGTGGAAGAGAAGTAGCCGCATGGTCTATTTCTCCCTCCTTGTTCCTGAGTCAAAACAGCCAAAGCACATCCCCCATTCTCATGCACACATAACCTAAAACTCTTGTCATAATTTGGTGTGCCCAAAACTGGAGCTGAACATAATGCAGCTTTGAGCAGATCAAATGCTTCTTGACATTCCATGTTCCATGGCAAATGTAAGGTAGCTTTTCCTTGTCAATGCCACTATTGGTTTCACAATCATACTAAAATTGGCGATCCACTGCCTACAATACAAAGCCATGCCAATTAAAACCCTGACTTCTTTCTGCGTATTTGGAATAGGCATACCAGAGATGCTTTCTATCTGTTCTGGTGTCAATCTTCCCTCCTTCGAAAGGAGGTAGCCCAAGTAGGATACTTCCTTTCGACAATACTGGAATTGTTTTTGCGAAGCTCTGTGTCTATGCATTGCCAAATGTGTTAATAGTGCAACTGTACTTTCTTTACAAGTTTCTTCCGTGTCTGCCCCTAATAACAAATCGTCTATGTATTGTAACAAAACACAACCTGGTGGTAGTTCGAGTATATCTAGTTCTTTTAAGGCTGTACTGTAAATACTCAGACTTTCAGTGTAACCCTGCAGAATTCGTTTGAATGTAAATGAACGTCCTCCTACAGTAAAAGTAAATAAATATCTGCTATCTGGATGCACTGGAATGCTGAAAAACGCATTCTTGAAATCTACAACAGTAAAATACGATGCAGATTCTAGGATCATAGTCAAAATTGTAGTCACATCCGGGACTAATCGAAATTGTGGATCAACAACCTTATTCACTCCGCGCATATCAATATGAAACGGTACGGTATATCATTACTTACTTTCTTGTAAACTGGAAGAATTGGACTATTGCAAGTGCTACCAGAAATTTCCTCAATTACGCTTCTTTTAAACAAATCCGACACAATGCATTTCAATGCTTTCTCCCCTTCAGCCAAAATGTTATATTGTGGAATACGTGGCAAAGTAATTCCTTTTTTTAAAACAATTTTCACTGGCTCCACTTTTCAACAACCAACATCATTATCATTAACCGCCCAAATACAAGCCGGTACTTTACTCAATTCAGTCGGTAATGGTTTGGGTAAAAATTGTGACACAGGAGTCTTTTGTGGCAATATTGTTAAATACACTCCATCAGGAGAACAATAAATAACCGCTTTCCTGTTTTGCCCTAAATTGCCATAATTTGGCTTTCATGTCTGGGTTGATCTTTTAACATGCAGGCTGTGGCCTCGCACCGTGTATGAGCTTGAATCATAGAATACATGTGCATAGAGTTTTAGACAGAAAAGGAAAAAAAGCAAATGGCGGATCTTTTCACAAAATGGACGCCCTCTTATTATTCTTAATACATTGATGATTCCGTGCTGGCAATGTCTGGTACATGATGCGATTGGTTTCTAGCCAACATAATACACATACTATATGTTGTTTCTGGACTAACACAAGTGCATTGAGTTTAACAGGCTCAACTAGAGTAGGGGGATAGACAAAGGGGGACAATACAGAACTTACTAGGCCTAGTAAATTCAGGACATGCAAAGGTACAGACGGAGGTGTAAGGAAGGGGACGGGGGGAACTAGTGTGCCCAGTTTAGCAGGGCCCTGGGTTAAATGCAGATATGTTATCTCTCTCATGGAACATAGATGAAGTGCATTAGGGGTTACCCCTCTTATGGAATGAAAGCTGAAAGTGCAGTAGTGCTGCACACAGTGCAGAGACAAGTGCAAGGACTTGCGGCAGAGCCTGGGACCTGTGAGGCTCTAGACGTGAGCCAGGCATCCAAGCCGAGCGGAGGGCTCTAGAAGGAGAGTATTTAGGAAGAGAGCATTGTAGATAGTGTGGGCCCCAGACCCAGAAAACCTTGTGGACTATGCAGAGGGTCTTGAACTTGATTCTAGCAGCCACGAGGTGCCAGTAGAGGGATTTCACTGCTGAAGAGATGCCACCCCGGGGCTTGAGGCCAAGGATAAGTCTTGCAGTTCTGTTCTGGATGATTTGTAGCAGGCTAAGGGTAGAAGTAGGCATTTTGAAAAGAGGCTGTTGCAGTAGTCCAACCTCAAGAGAACCAGGGCTCTGGAGACAGTGAGCCTTTGGGGGAAGGTGAGAAAAGTTAGAGTACCTCGGAGGAGGTGCAGCTGATAGTGGGACTTTTTAGAGATGTCTGAGATACGAGAAGAGAAGGAGAGAGTGGAGTCAAAAAAGACCCCCAGGTTTTTTGCCTCACTAGCAGGTGAGGGCACAGGGCCAAGGGAGGCCGGCCAGTGGGAAATTGGGCAAGCGGGGGCAGGGGTCCTAATGAGAACAATCTCTATCTTACTGACATTGAGGCAGAGATCGTTAGCAGCACACCAAGACTGAATTGCAGACAGACAGGAATGAGCGAGGAGGAGGCAGAGGGTAGCCTGAAGGAGAGCTGTGTGTCATCTGCATAACTCTGAAGTTGTGCATCTTAACATTTGTAAAAATATGCCTAGCAATTGGAATTCACACTTATGTACTACCACAAAATACTAGAACATAAAATGCAGACACTGCAGTTTGTTTTGTTTGTGATGATTAGGACCATATGAAAACATGCAAAACCACAGTTCACTTCCAAGACTCAAGGGAGCAAGAAAACGCGGTGAGGTTGAGGACAGAGATGGGGACAGGGGAAAGAAAGTAGGTGAGGGGAAGAGGACGTACATCAGGTCCTTTTAACAGAAGACCTAAGTCACAATTCCTGTGACTCGTAAGTGCTAGTTGGTAGTATAAGTGCCAGATATAGTATGCTGGTCTCATCATGCCCCACCTGAAGCCAAGGTCTTTTTAATGGAAGGACTGATCTAATAATTCAATTTTGAGGAGTTGCGTAAATATCAAGTGGCCATCTTGAGATTTTAGGTTATTCAAGGCGGCTGTTCCAGAGAAGTGGTCCTTATGCACTAGCAGTTTGGCCCTGGTTAATTTGCTTTGATTTGCTTTCAAATAACAAACAAATGTCACAGTACATTATTGTAAACCAAAATGGTAAGGAATTCTGATAAATCATTTGTTATGTGATGGTTCTAAGGTAAGCAGGTGCATATGGTAAATCCGAGGATATCCTGTAAAAGGGCAGTCCGTCTTGGGGAACCCCAGGCTTGTTGGGATTTTGTTTAACAATCCAAAGTTTTCAACTTTATAAAAACTGCAAAGCTGCATCTGAGTCACGCAATGTTGATGTTGACTTCCAATCCAATAAGTTTTAATACTGTTCCAAGGGCTTTGCTCCATCTACTGACATGGGTTAGTGGTACCAAGAACCTTCTCAATTTTACTTAAGGGTCTGTTTTTTGCCTGTGAAATGCTGAAGACTTTGACGTTCACAGTTTCCCATTCCACCTTTTTTTCTTAAATCCACCTACAAATTCAGCTCGAACTAAACATGAGGCAGTTTTACATTCTGAGACTGGCTGACTTAGTTTTATCCCAGTTCCTTCAACATAAGCTGCAGCTTTTCATCTCCCATACAGGGAAGGGGCGCATAATGGGAACAGGAACGGGTATAGATGGTGGGTGATGAAAGGGTTGGAGGTAAATACAGGGGACTAGCCCATGTTTTTTTTTTAAATGCCATTGGCATTAAAAATCAGCAGATTCGACAGGGGGTGTGGCCAGCAGTGCCATCGATGCGGACACTCTGCTAATGGTCTCTACACCTTGCCCGTAATATTAGTGATTCTGTGGCACTTTGCTTCCCCGATTTGACCTCCCTGACTGATATTATGTGAGGGAATGCCTGAGGAACGCCAGGACCAGCAGCTGAAGCCACGCCGCAGCGAATGCAGGGTGAGCGCCGGAGCGATGCAGGGACTCGGGCCGCGGTGAAGAGAAATTCAATATGGCGCTAATGCACCTCAACTAGCCGTGGCATCCCGTGGCTTCCAGCAACCTCACAGGACAACATTGGGAGCCTTGCTCCAGAGGCCTGGGGGCGCAGAACATGGTGAGCTGTGATCCCGCCTTTCACTTCTTTGCCGGGAGCTTTCTGCTCCTCCCCTCCCCATAGGGGCCTTCCTCACGTTGGCGGCTGTACTGAGGGCTGAACGCTGCGTCAGAGAGATCACACGGATGGCGCCGAGCGCTGGCTCCTCCTTGGGCCACCTACCCAGCTGAGTCAACAGGGCCCCTCCACTACTGTGGGCCACACAAGGGGGATACTTGAGTACCACGAAACAGGCTGCTGCTGAAGGTGCCTTTTGGGCTACAGCTAGGGAACTGAAGTAAGGACTCCTGCGTTCCCCCCCCCCCTCCTCCCACCTCATCAACAATAGACCTTGCTGTCTTCATGCTGGGTGAGACTGTGGGGTCCTGCTGTTAAACGCAATTCCCCCTGCCGCGGCCATTACAGCACCTGACTTGACAGCCCGAAGGATCTGGGAACCAGCCTAGGTGATTCCTGCCCGGTGATTTTCGAATGCAGCCGTTACACGCCTATTTGCACAAGACTGGTCAGGAGGGGCTTTCTCCCCCTCTCACCCCGATCCCCCTTATAGGTGGGAGCGACAACGTCCAAGCACTCAAAAACCCAAAGGAATGTATACAGCTCCACGATGCAGGGACCATCGGATAAAGGAAAGAAAGAAAGAAAGGAGAACCCGGGAAATTACCCTGGGAAATCTCCACCTCAGCCCCGTGAGCGCCCTGCGGACCAACTGGCCACCAAAGAAGACATTCAGGCCTTCATGCTGGACATTAAAGCTGAGTTCAGGAACTGAATGTCCGAGATAACCAACAAATTGGAGAGGTTTATTTTTAAATGTTTTATTGGCATTTGCATAAATACAACCATGCATTTCAATATTTCGCTTTCTGTCCATGTCATGCATTTATACCAATGTTTTAATAACAAATAATGATAAACAAACAACTTCCTACATGTGACATATGTTGTGTTGTTGTGTCTGTTGGGGCAAGCGCCACAGTGCCTGGGGCTAAACTCTTTCTCAAACTCTCCAGGTTTCACAGTTGGCGATTATTGGTTGGGTTCGGTTAAGTGACTGTCCGGACAAGAAGCAAGTGTTTCTTACTCTGAAAGTCTCGCTCAGGGGGGTTTGTCGTCTGAAGGGTGGAACATGCCCCACACCATCGCCTTCCATTGAACCCACTTATCATTGCTATCCGGCTCCGATATGTTAACCCCTTCCATCCACACCTTGGTTTCTGCCTCTGCCCACCTCTCAAATTCCCTGTGCCATTTTTCGTATTGTGGCCCCCAGCATTTTTCCAGCACATGGCAATGGTTCTCTTGGCCAATATGCATGCCATATCCATAAACCTAATCACATGCTTGTATTTGCCGATTCTGGGATAGGCCCCCGAGCAGGCATTCCTTCGGTGACCACTCATATCTTGCTACTCCAGCCGCTCTGCAGGCTTGAGCTACACGTGTCCAAAATCCTCTCACACTCCCACACCCCCAAAACATGTGTATTAAATCCGCTCCCTCGCCTCCACACCATGGACATTGTGAACTTGCGTTCTTGTTGAATGTGGCTATCCTGTGCGGGTTCGTGTATGTGCGATACAGCACATTTCGTTGTATTAATTTGAAGCAGTGGCTCCTCGATACTGCTTTGGGGTAGCCCAGTATTCTCTCCCATTCCTTCGCCATTATATCTGTCCCCAGGTCTGTTTCCCATTGCTCTTTCAATGTTGTGCTCTTGGGGTTGGGTGTGTCCATTAACATGCTGTACAGCCTGGAAATCGGCCGCCAGCCATCGCTCAGATTGTACATCAGGGTCAGCAGTGGTCTGCCTGTGGTTCTTCTGGCCAACCCTCCCACCTTTCCTTGGCCACCTTTCAGACTCTTTTCTACCAGAGAAACTGCCCACCCGGCACCTCTTCTTTTTCTTGCATTGATTCAAACTCCCTGAAGACCCCGTCTTCATATACATCTCCCCCAACATATATTCCCTTTCCTCCCCATCTTCTCATCACTGCCATGTCTGTGCTATCTCGACTTGTGTCTGCCGCTATCGGCACTTCCGGCGAGTAAGGCTTTGCGAGTTTCAGCAAGGCTTTTGCCCTCCTCCATACTTTCCTTCCCAGTGCCACCACCATTGGGGTGCGTTCCATGCCTCCTTGTGTTACCCCTAGTATTTCTTTTAGTTTAATAGGAGCAACCAAATGTTGCAGTAAGCCTGTTTCGAAGGGATTGTGTCCTCCGACGTATTCCTTATCTTTGATAATTCGTCTCCAGCTTGCTGGCCTCAAATTTTTTCTCAGTAGAGGGCGCTGCGTGTCGACGTCCGCCGAGTCGATGTCCCTCGACAGCCACCGTATCAGCGCCGACGTCACCATGCCCATAAATAGCCACGCGCGGCGCCTGTTGCTCAGTTCCGTTTTTCCGCGCTTCGTGGGGCCTCGGAATATCGTTGCTCAGTTCAGTCAGATAAACCCTCTACATTTACTCGAATATACCAACTCATTCTCGATGGCTTCTTCATCGGAACCGACAACGTCGCAATCCGGCTTCAAAAAATGTCGAGGCTGCGGTAAAAAAAATTTGATAACGTGAGGACTGCATGTCCATGACGGCGAAAGCCTTGAAGGAGCGCAAGGGGAAGCTCGAGAGGTAAGTCAGTCAAAACCTCCTCGAAAGTTTCTTCGGCTGAGTCGAGGCATTCGTCTCCTCGCCGTCGAAAGCATTCCCATTCTAGATCTCGAAGTAGCTCCCACCATTCGTCGAGATCGAGACACTCAAAGAAGAGACGTCGAAGATCCCCTTCCTCGTCATCTTCTGTTTCCCCAGAAAGGGTCTCCTGCTCCACAAAACATAACTCTCAGGCTGAGTGGGAGGAATTCAGGAAGAAAATGCTAAGCGTCTTAGAGAAAGCGGCCTCGACCCCGTCGAAGACAGCTGAGGGTGATACCCCGGGTGAAAAACCCAAAAAATCGAAACGCCGCAAGTCGCTGCACCTGGCATAAGATTCCACCCGAGAGCGCCATGGGCCATCGGGTAAGAAGGCACCGTCTTCGACGCCTTCGTCGAAGATCCCTTCGACGCATGGATCGGCGCCATGGACGCCGTTGTCGAAGGGTTCTTCAACGCATCGGTCAATCAACTCGACGCCATCCTCGAAGCCGACATCGACGCCGATGAAAGAGAAAACCACGGCTACTTCACAGCCAACGGTAATACCAAGAGCCTCTGGCACGACGCCGAGACCGTCATCGACATCCTCGAGTAGGATCCCGATCCTCTCGAGTTCTGCAAGGCCTCTTCCAGTTTTCTCGATGCCGTTCTCGGCGCCTTCGAAGCCGGTCACATCGGCGTCGACGACATCAATGTTTTCTCGCCCAATAATGACGAGTTTGGCTCCTTCTGCCTTAGAAATGCGTTTTACACCATTTCCGAGGTCAGAGTACCCTGGATTATCTTCAATCTATGAAGAAGGGGAGGATTCTGACCAGGAAACCTTTGGGTTGCAGAGGACCACACTACCTGTTTCAGAGGATTTCACCTCTGAGGAAAGAAGGTTGAAAGACCTACAGGAGTCATTACATGAGGCAAGTGGGCAGGACACTTCCCCAGAAGTGGAATTTGTTAAACCAGACCCAGGGGAACATACCGAAACACCCTATAGAACGCTGATGGCTAGGATTATTGAATTTATGGGTTGGTCTGCGCCTTCACCTGTTTTTCAACAGGATGACCTGACAGACATATTAGACAAAGGTCCACAGGAGGATCCTGTGGTCCCCTTCCATGCAGCCTTACAAAGAAAGATTTCATCTAATTGGGAAACTCCTGAAGTTATCCCTGCAGTCAATAAAAGATTGTCAGCCAAGTATAGGGTAGCTGCGGCTGACCCTGAATACTTATCAAACACCCGACTCCAGAGAGCCTGGTGGTTCAAGCGGCAACTTCATCAAGCAGCAGGTCCGCTTACCCTACTGTCCCACAGGATAGAGATGACAAGAGGTACGATTCTATGGCAAAAAAAGTCTTTTCTGCTTGTAGTATGGCGTTGAAGTCCATCAATGCCACCTGTACGCTTGCCAGGTTCAGTCACACACTATGGGAGTGTGCTTCATCAGCGGCTGACTGCATACCCGAAGGAGAGGAAAGAGAAGCCTTCCTTAACAATATTAAAGATGGCAAAGATGCCATGTGCAAGTCTCTTCAAACTGGCATCGATTCCGCTGACAGTATCAGCAGGGCCATGGCAACAAGTACGACAATCCGCAGGCATGCGTGGTTGCGAAGCCTGGCTTTGCTCCAGATGTACAGGCCAGACTTTTGAATATGCCCTTTGACGGCTCTTCTTTATTCGGTAAAAAGGCTGATGACAGTCTGGAAAAGTTGCAGACATCTAAAGCAGCGGCAAGGTCATTAGAAGCTGCAATCCGCCAAACTCCTTTTCGCCCCTCAGGAACCTCTGGAAGAGGAAAGTCCTTTCGCTATTATTCCGCATTCGGGAAAGGCAGAGGACAGCCGGCTCAAAGATGCCAAAGGAGATCCACCCAAGGTGGACGGGTCAAAACTACTAAAGCCGCAGCAGCAGCAGGTGCCTCTTTAACCTCGGCATCTGCATCAGCCGCCCCCAAACCACTCTGAGGTCTTTCCACACAAAACACCTGTAGGGGGCAGGTGAACTCACCATCTGCGGAATGGCAGGCTATGACGTCAGATGCTTGGGCATTAGAGACAGTTGCCCAGGGTTACTGCCTGCCCTTTCTACACATCCCTCAGAGTCATCCACCGGGGCACAGCTCTCTAAAAGTTCCAGATCCGCTCCTCTTGCAGGAAATTATAGACCTGCTAGAGAAAGGTGCCATAGAACCGGTACATGTAGCGGACAGAAACAAGGGCTGGTACTCCCCCTACTTTCTCATACCAAAGAAGGACGGAGGACTGAGACCCATCCTGGACTTACGAGAATTGAACAAGTTCCTCAGGAAGGACAAGTTCAAGATGGTAACTCTCTCTCAGATCCTTCAGGCCCTCCAGCTCCAGGACTGGCTGGTATCTCTGGACCTTCAGGATGCTTATTTCCATGTGCCAATCCATCTCAAACACAGGAAATACCTGAGGTTCGCAATTTGCGACTCTCACTATCAATTTCGAGTTCTGCCATTTGGGCTGACCTCCGTCCGAGGGTCTTCACCAAGCTAATGTCGGTAGTGGCTGCAAGTCTAAGGAGGGAAGGGATCCACGTCAGTGGTCGCAATTCTCAGGGAGAATGACAGATCTCCTCCGGATTCCGGACAAGGTAGCCCACGACCTTCAATGGTGGGCCTATCCAGAGAACATCTTGAAAGGAGAACTGTTTGGCAACCATGGCCAGACATAACAGTAGTCACAGACGCCTCACTCACGGGGTGGGGAGCCCATGCCAACGACTTGACCATCAGCGGTCGTTGGTCTCCATCGGAATCCAGACTACACATCAACCTATTAGAGCTGAGAGCGATCAGACTAGCTCTGAAAGCTTTCCTGCCATCAGTACAGGGGAGAAATGTCCTGATAATGACGGACAACACGGTGGCCATGCACTACCTCAACAAAAGAGGAGGCGTAGGGTGACTGCCACTGTGCAGAGAGGCAATGCAGCTCTGGTTTTGGGCAATTCAGGAAGGAATCTCTCTATCGGCAGTCCACCTAGCCGGAGAGAAGAACTTGACAGCGGACGCTCTGAGCAGGCAGAGCACAATCTCCCACGAGTGGGAGCTAGCTCAGGAAGTCCTTCAAGAGATCTTCGCCCTTTGGGGAACCCCTCAGGTGGACCTGTTCGCCACAAGCACCAACAGGAAGTGCGATCTGTTCTGTTCAAGGGAATTTCCCCCGAGAGGAGCTCTAGGAAACGCGTTCGTAGTGGACTGGGAGTTCCCACTACTTTACGTGTTTCCACCAGTCCCTGTTATTCCTCAAATGATCAGGAGGTTGAGAAGATTCCGGAAAGCCATGATCCTAATTGCCCCGGACTGGGCCAGGAGAACGTGGTACCCGGACCTTTTAGATATGTCCATCTGCCCCCCAATTCGTCTTCCGCTCAAAGAGAATCTTCTCTCGTAGAAGGGAGGTCAGGTTTTCCATCAAGCCTTCCCGCTTGGCTTCTGAAAGGGTGAGGTACAAGGATTGGGACCTCCCTGATGACATCATGGAGGTGTTGCTTTCGGCCAGAAGGCCAGCAACAAAGTCTTTATACCGCTGCCGTTGGAACAAATTTTGCAGCTGGTGTAGAGAAGGGAATATCGACCCTTTTTCATGTGGTACACCAACAGTGTTATCGTTTCTACTCTACTTGGCAAACTCAGGCCTTCAAATTGGCACTGTAAAAGGCTATCTCGCAGCGCTTTCAATCTTCAAGCGCACTGCGGAGGAACCATCGTATTTCAAACTACCTCTAGTAATACGATTTCTCAAGGGATTAACTAATGTTTATCCTCCAAGACCATTCCAAGTTCCCTTATGGGACTTAAATTTAGTTTTAAACTTCCTAATGTGTACTCCATTCGAACCACTTCACTCTTGTTCGCTGAGATTTCTTACGCTTAAAACTGTCCTATTGGTAACACTAACATCTGCTAGGAGGGCGAGCGAGCTACAAGCTCTCTCTTGTACACTCCCCAAACAATTTTCCATAAGGACAAAGTTGTCCTACAGGTGAAACCTAATTTCCTCCCAAAGGTGGTTTCTGAATTTCATATTACTCAGAAAATTACCTTACCTTCGTTCTACCCTTCTCCCCATCCGGGGGAAGAGGAAGAAAGGCTACATAGGCTGGACCCAAGGCGAGCTCTGAGCTTTTACATCAGCAGACTGGATAGGATTAGGCAAACAGACCAACTGTTTGTAGGATACTCAGGTCACAAGTTGGGACTACCCATAACAAAACAGACCATTTCCAGGTGGATTATTTTGGCCATTCTGGAATGTTACAAACTGGTAGGGAAAGAGCCACCCCAAAATCTTAGGGCTCATTCAACAAGGGGCATCGCAGCCTCTTTGGTCCTCCAAAGAGGGGTACCGGTCCGAGACATGTGTGGCTGCCACATGGTCGTCCGCACATACATTCACAAGATTTTACAACCTGGATTCCTCCGCTAGTCAAGAGACCAGATTTGGAAAAGCCGTATTACATGCGGTTCATTCCTAAAAGGGATACATGACATTATTACTCCCACCTCCAATTACGTGGCACTGCTATGGGAGTCTATCAAAGATAAGGAATACGTCGGAGGACACAATCCCTTCGAAGAACAAGTTACTTCTTACCTGGTAACGTTCTTTCGATGGGATGTTCCTCCGACGTATTCCTTATCGCCCCTCCCATTCATCCCCACAGTAATATTTCCCTTGTGGTTGCAGTTTACGCTCCTTCAAGGTCAATAACCAATTCAGGCATGACTTATCTTATACTACAAAAAGGAACTGAGCAACGGACGCTGCGCATGGCTATTTATGGGCATGGTGACGTCGGCGCCCATATGGTGGCTGTCGAGGGACATCGACTCGGCGGAAGTCGACGCGCAGCGCCCTCTTCTGAGAAAGAATTTCCGAGGCCAGCAAGCTGGAGACGAATTATCAAAGATAAGGAATACGTCGGAGGAACATCCCATCGAAAGAAAGTTACCAGGTAAGAAGTAACTTGTTCTTCTGAGGTAGACACGTCCGCCAACCATTTAACCACATGGCTGAGTTGGGCTGCCAGGTAGTACCTCTCCAGGTTTGGCAATTTTCACACCCCCCCTTTGTCGTATGGTAAGTATAGCGTTGTCAGTGAGAGTCTGTGGCGGGCGGTGCCCCACAAAAACTCCCGATCAGCACTTCTAACGATTGGAAAAAAGACGCCTTAATATAACAGTGCACATTGTTGAAGAAGTACAAGAATCTCGGCAGGATGATCATTTTGGTGATGGATACCCTACCTAATAGCGACAGTGGTAGCTTAGACCAGAATTTCATGGACTTACTCAAGCCCTGGACAACCTTTGCTGTGTTGTGTTCATGCATCTGTTCTGGTGTGTGTTTTACGTTTTATGTCCACCTCCCAGTTGAGTCCCACCGCTGGCAGTTCACTGACCCTCCTCCCCCTCAGCCCAGCTATCGGGAATATGCAGGATTTGGATCTGCTAAAACTGATTCCGGACACTTTGGCATAATTATCGAGTATGTCGAAGATCCCTGGGACATTTAGATGCGGGTCTCTTACATATAGCAGCACGTCATCTGCATAGAGCGATAGCAGATGTGCCACTCCACCGACCCAGACGCCAGCATCTAAGTATTGCTTCCTGAGGTATATTGCTATTGGCTCAAGGCCCAGCACATATAGCATTGGGGACAGCGGGCAGCATTGTCTAGTCCCCCTCTTTATATCCCAGATTGCCGACACTAACCTCCCAGTTTTTACCCTGGCCTTTGGGTTTGCGTACAGTATTCGCACCCATTGGATGAATCCCTCCCCAACTACAAACTCGTTTAATGCCGCCACCAGCCACTCCCAGTAGATTGAGTTGAACGCCTTTGTGGCGTCTAGGGAAAGTATAGCGTATTCCTTTTGGGATCCCGCTGTCTGCCTGTCTGCGCCAGGACGTGTTGCAGTCTGTGTAAGTTGCCCTGGTATGAAACCATTTTGGTCAATGTGTATTAGGCCCCCCATTATCTTGTTCAGGCGTTTAGCTAATATCGTGGTCAGGATCTTGACGTCATAATTCAGCATCGCCAGTGGGCGATAAGAATCACAATCATCCATTGGTTTCCCCAGCTTAGGTATTGGTATGATTAGTGTATCTGTCATGGACCCTGGCAGCTCCCTGTTAGTGTATGGCTCCTGGTAGACCTCAAGCAGCACCAGTATCAGGACTGTCACCTACATTTTATAGAACTCCGGAGGGAGTCCATCGCTTCCTGGTGTTTTACTAGAGGCAAGTGACCTTATTGCATCCGCTATATCTTCCCCTCTTATCTCCGCGTCTAGTGTTTCCTGTTGTGCCGGGTTTATTTTGGGGAGGCCTATTTCGTCTAGCATTTCAAGTATGTCTGATTGTGCCACCTGATGGTCGTGGCTGTAGAGACAGAAGTAAAAGTCCCGGAATGTATCGTTCATCTCCTGTGGTGTCTTGTGTAATGCGCCTGTTGTGTCTTTGATCTCCGTGGTTTGGTGTCATGGGTGTTCCCTTCTGCACAGCCAGGCCAGCAGTCTGCCTGGCCTGTCTCAGCGTGTGCCTTGGTGGTTTTCACTGAGTTGTCAAGTTTGGAGAGCCTCGCCCATGCTTCCTGGCAGTTAACTCGCAACTGTGTCAACTCTTTCCCCTCCTCCCGTGTCCCCTGTGCGTTGGACTCTTTGTGCTTGATCTCATCCTCCATTTTTTCTAGTTCCGCTCTTAGTGTTTTCCGTATGCCCCCCACTCCTGTAATGGCCTCACCCCTCACCACCACTTTCATTGCCTCCGAGACTGTGCCCAATCTTTCAACACTGCCTACATTCTTCTCTATGTATTCCTCCAGTTTGTCTCGTAGCCCTTCCGCAAAAGCTTGGTCCGTTAGGGCGTCTGGTGCCATGCGCCACAACGGTATGGGTGGCCTGGGCCCCCGTGTTTTCCAAATCATCAGCAGTGGCGAGTGGTCTGATATTGACCTGTCTAAGTACTGTGCTGTGTCTATTTGTGATTGCTGGCTTTTGGCCACAAACAAGTAGTCAATTCTTGTGTGCAGGGTACGTGGTGAGGAGAAGTACGAGTAACCCTTGTCTGTTGGATGGAGCTCCTTCTACACATCCACCAGGTCTAGAGCATCTACCAGCGCATTTAGTGCCCCTGTCGCTGCATCATTTCTAGTTGCTCTCGGTTTAGACCTGTCCAGCTCGCAACCCTAACACAGTTGAGGTCTCCTCCCCAGATGAAAAAAATATCTCGATGTTGGTGTTTTGGAATCCCATTGTTGGGGAAATACAAATTTATTATGCAAGCTTCCACCTGTTCAACACATCCCTTTACTATCAGGTACCGTCCCTCTGGATCTGCCTCCCAGTTCAGTAGTTTAAAGGGAACCGCTGGACTTATCCAGATGAGTACCCCCCCAGCATACCTTGAGTAGGGAGCACCATAGCACTGCCCATCCTAGTGATCCGTTACTGCCCCCATAGTTTGCTGTGTCAGGTGGGTCTCCCACCTTTTTCCTGTTGATAAAGGACTTCACTCGGTTCCTGCGCAAATATGTTCCCAGGCCCCGACCGTTCCATGTCAGTACTTTAATTTCGTTGGCCATTCCAATGTGTGGGTCCCCCCCCACCCTCCAGCCCTTTTGGTTTCAAATCCCGTTTCAGCCTCAATTCCTGCCACATACCTCACCTTGTGTAGGATTCAGAACATTAGCAACTCCAAAACAAACCAGAACTGAGAAACTGCGCTCAGCAGCCACGCAACGATCGCGGCGCTCGAGCACCCCCGCATCTGGGCTTCAGCGTGCGGGCTGCAGGCTGTGGTGCATCTGCCACTGGCCAACACCTAACAATTGGTGGGGTGTGTCTGTTCGCCCTGATCGAGGTTCCTACTTCACTCCTGCCGTATAACAGAACAAAGTACTCCATTGTTGCAAGTCGCTCACCCGCACACCCTTCTGTAGATGTGTCCCTCCCTCACCCCAATCTTCTCCTGAGCCGGCCACTCCTCATGTCACTGCTTCTTTTCTGTCGTCCAGATTGTTGTGTTCCAACCACATTGTGGCCGCCGCCAGGGTTTCCAAAAACACTGCTCGTCCCTTGTAGAGAACTTTAATCGTGGGTGGGTACATCAGCATGTACTTGATGTTTAGCTTACTAAGTTTTAACTTTATCGGCACAAATTAATTCCTTGCCCTTTGCACTGTAGGCGTGTAGTCCGGGTATATTGCTATGTTGACGTTATCCCGGTGGATCTCTCCACCCTCTCTGGAAAATTTCAGGATTGTCTCTGTGTCGCGAAAATTCAGTATTTTTGCTATCATGGGGCGAGGGTGTGAGCCCGGCGGCTGTCTTTTTTGCAGGGACCTGTGTGCCCTTTCTACTACGAACCCCTGCAACAGTGCTCCTGCCCCAATTTCCTGCAGTATCAGATTTTCAACTAAGTTCGTAGGGTCAGATCCCTCCATCCCCTCTGGGACCCCTAGCAAGCGCACGTTGTTGCATTGGGCGCGCCCTTCTGCGTTCTCTGCCCTGGCCTCCAGCGTTGCATTCCTTCTTTCTAGCTCCGTCAGCCGCTTTTCTAAGTCTCTGGTGGTTTCTGCCGTTGTTTTTAGTTCTCTTTCAGCCGGCGTGACCCTCTCCGTAAGATTGCGGACATCCTGCCTCATCAGCTGCATATCAGTTTTGACCTCTTCTATTTTTGTGTCTATGAAGGATCTTAAAGCTGCTATGGCTTCTAGGACGTGATCCTCTTTGGTGGTGGCCTCCTTATCTGTCTGCGTGGTTTGTGTTTCTGGGGCATTTTGTGGCTGCCCTTTGTTTGGCAGTGTTAAAGGAATCAATGATCGGTGAGTCCTTTTTGTTTTTTGTTGAGGGCATGTTTTCGCTAGCACCTGGTTCTTCAGTGGTTGCAGTTTGTGTGGTGAGCACACTACTGATTGTGTCAGTACCTCTCCCGTGTGGGGGTCCCTCAGAACTGTCTGGTGCCTTGCCTCTAGGCTTCTTGCTTGTATGTCCTTGGGACTGTGTTGCCTTGCTTCTAGTCTCAGACTGTTGGGGCTCAGTTCTGTTGTGTTAAGTTCCAACGTGATTTACCTGCGCTGTGTGAGTCTTCCTCTGTGTCGTGCTTGACCCCAACGTGGGAGGTCGTATTTGCTCTCTCCTGGACTCAAACAGCGTCTCTTTTGTGCTTGGTGCTCCAATGTTAGGGCGTTGCCCGTGAGATGGTGCTCCACTCGTCGCGCGCGTCTGCCGCCACTTTCATCCCTTGCCACTATGATCTGCTTCTTATTCGCCTCTTCAGCCCCTGGCTTCAATTTGGGTCTCCCCGTTGTTTGTTGATTCCCCGCCGGCCGCAGCGAGGTTGCCGGTTTCCCGGTGTTATGGCCCGACCTCGTGTCCTCAGGCTCAGGTTAATATATTTATGGGGAGCCTTCTCTGCAGCCTCACCGTTTCTTGTCCCTACACCTTTAGGTGTTGCTGCTTCTTGCCTACCGCCCATGTCAGGGTCCCGTTCGGGTCACTGCCGTGCCAATCCTATGCTTTCAGGCCTGATCTCCCGCCGCCTTGCTTGCCTTGTTTTTCGTGCTCCCCTGATAATCTCTGTCCTCAAGCTCCTCTGCGGGCCCCTGTTTCATGCGATGTTGTGTGACTGCCGGTTTCCCGATGTTGTGGTCCAGTCTCGAGTCCACTGGCTGAAGTTAGCACAGCTCGTGGGTGCCTTTACAGCAGCCTCACTGTATCTTGTCTCTGCGCCGCTGGGTGCCGTGGCTAGCTTTCTGCTAATGTGAGAGCCCCTTTCAGGTTTCTGCTGTGTCGAGTGCGTACTTCCAGGCCTGAGCTTCCACCGCCTCGCTTGCCTTGTCCTCTGTGTATTCCTGGTGGTCTCTTTCACTGTGCTCCTGTCCGCCGGGCGGCCGTTTCTTGTGCTGATGTGCATCTGCAGTCGCTTTTCCTACTGCAGTGTGTTTTCAGCTGGCTGGGGCTGCCCGTTAGTCTATGCCGCAGCCTTCGCCTGCCAACCTTCCAGTTTACTGGCGTCACCACCACTGCTCTGTCGCTCAGGTCTGGCCCACCGTAGCCTACATGGCAACCCAGCAGCGGCAGCACAAGGTTCAGTGCATCGGGTGCCTAGTTTCCTTGTTTCGTTCCTCTAGCCACTGGTGGTCCTCTGGCTGGGGCGCCCAGCGTTGTCTCTCGTCCCCTCTTCCCTCAGTTGCTCTTCCTCTTCACCTCTGGGGCACTTCGTCTGCCATCTTGGATTCGCAGGGGCCTCACTTCGCTGCTGTCTTCCCCCCGTGACCGTCTTCCGATTTTTGGCCACGTTTCGTTCGGGGGCCAGGGAAATGGTTGCGGTGCCGACAGGTATGCTTGTAGCTGCTTAAATATTCTTATTTCTGTGAGTTTTTTCAGAATCATGAAGGATTTCGGCAGAAGCTTTGCACGAACGCAGCCTCACACCATGAGCGCAGGCCACACCCCCTCCAAATTGGAGAGGTTAGATCAGAAGATCAGAGAGTGGTGGAAGTGGAGCAGAGAGTGGGGGAAATGGAGGACCAAGTCCTGGAGCCCTCAACCACACTGACGGAAATACAGAAAAAGATCCAGAGCTTGGAGAGGAGAAGTGACATGTTAGTACACAAGCAGGAGGACATGGAAAACCAAGCCCGTAGGAACAACCTGGGCATTCGTGGAGTCCCTTCATCAGTCTCAGACCAAGCAATGGGGGAATATGTAAGTGACTTTTTTCACACCCTACTGCCACACCTTGACAAATTCTTGCTCCTGCTGAATCGCACCCACAGAGTGCGCCCTCGCGTAGGTGCAGCTGCCGAATCCTTCCCTGATGTCATCAAGAGGGTCCATTTCTACACGACTAAGGAAGAAATGATGGCAGTGGGCCGCTCCCAGTATGAACTAACGTTCCAAGGCTCCCCTCTACAGATTTTTCAAGATCTCGCCTCGTTTACAATTCAAAGTTGAAGAGCACTACGGCCAGTAATATTATTTCTACAGGACCGGAATATATAATATCATTGGTTGTTTCCTACGATGTTACAATTTTGCTTCAAAAGCTCTCTCCGTACTATCTCTTGCTTGGAAGATGCAGACGGGATCCTGCTTAAGGTTAGGATTTGGCACCCAGTTCCCTCCTCCAGACTCAATGCCGATTATATGATCTGATTTTAAATGATCTGGCCCTAAGAAATGAGATAGCAAAAGCGATACAGGACTACTTTCGGGAAAACCCCTCCAACCTCAAATCCCTGGCGACAACGTGGGATGCCATGAAAGCAGTAATTAGGGGGGTCTTAATAGCTCGCACAGCAGCCTATCATAATTGGAAACAGCAGACCTGATTCCAATTAGAACGAGAAGTTTGTAAGATTGAAGGGAAATATAAGCAGGGTTGATCCCCTAAACTTCACTCAGCACTTCGATTTGCCTGGAACAAGCTAGAGGCGCTTTACGCTGAAGAGACGGCTCAATCTCTGCTAATGACAAAGCAAGCTTATTATGCCAAGAGTAATAAGGCTAACCGTCTCTTGGTGAGGAAACTAGCCCAAACCAAAAAGCGCAATACTATCAAAGGCCTTTGGGACCAACAGGGGGTGCTACAATATGGGGAACAGGCGAAACTACAACTCGCAAGGGAGCATCTATTGGAAACAATGACATCAGCGGCCCGCTCCCCTCAGGCCCAAAAATGTTATATTGAGGGAGTCGCCTTGCCACACCTTCCCAGGGAAGACATACCAGTCTTGGAAGCCCCGATCCAGCTGGAAGAGTTGGAGGCAGTTATTAAATCCTTGAAGGCGAGTGCTGCAGGCCCCGATGGGTTCTCATTTAAATTGTATAAACTCTTTAGAAGCCAGCTGTTGCCCCATCTAACGGCTCTCTTAATTCTTTCAGGGATACGGGCACTATAACCCCCTCTATGCATACCTCAGCAACAGTTTTGCTTTTGAAGCCTGGGAAAGATCCCAAGGACTGTGCCTCATCTAGGCCGATTTCATTGCTAAATATTGATACAAACATATATTCAAAAGTACTGGCCAATCGTCTAGCTCCCCTTCTTCCAGCTTTGATCGATGCGGATCAAACAGGGATCGTTCAAGGAAGGAAAACTGGGGATAATGTCAGGTGAGTGCTGAACTTGATAGACTACTACCATGGACCAAGGTATAGTGGCCCTCCTGGCACTACATGGCACTAAGGCATTTGATAAGGTGGATTAGGTCTTTATGCATTCAACCCTGGAAGCGTTGCAATTTCGGCCCTATTTTCGCATAATGGTGTTGGCCAACTACATCTCCCGAACAGGTTGCTCTGGGTAAACCGGGATCAATCATCCCCAATTCTTCTTACGTGTGGGACGCATCAGGGATGCCCCCTGTCCCACCTCTTGTTTGCTCTGATTATGGAGCCTTTGGCTCAATAAATACGCCGTAATTGAACGATTCAGGGGGTTATGGTTTGGGGCTCTTCACATAAGGTCTTCTTTACGCAGACAATGTGTTACTCTTGTTAACCAACATTCGACCCTCAGCCAGGCAGCAAGTTTCAAAATAAATTATGGGAAATTGGTGGCATTGGGGGTGGGCCTTTTTCAATCGGACATTAGCTCTTTTCAATCTCTCTGCCCGATACGCTGGGATACTACTTCTATCGAATATTTGGGGGTTTCGATCATGGCTTCACCTAAAGGGTTATTTGCGGCTAACTTCCCCCCACCCTTTAAGACGCTGGAAATGGATTTAGAAAAGTGGGGAATCGGGAGATTTCCTCGATGGGCTGTATTACGGCAGTCAAAATGAACGTACTCCCCTGTTTTCTCTATATGTGTTTCTTTACCGGTGGAAATCCCGAAAAACTCTTTTTAGACAGTCTCCAGCGTAGGATTTTGACATTTATTTGGCGAGGCAAAAGGTCTAGGATTCCTGGGAGTGTGATGATGGGAGGTGCCCGACTGGGTGGGTTCGAAATCTACATAAATATATGGAAGCCGCTCAGATTTCACACCTTCTGATGTGAATGCCTCCTCCCCCAAATTGTGCCGAGGTTGAACAATCTAAACTCCTGCTTCCCCTCCGTTTTCTTCCTTACGTTTCCCATGGGCTAAGAAAACCTTGGCAGAATCTGCTTTCCTCAACAAAAGTTACCTTGAAGGTCTGGGATGGGGCACTGAAGCGTAAAAAGATCCCCAGAGGTCTAGGCCCTCTCTCCCCGGTTATTCATAATCCTACATTCTCCCCAGGTTTGCACCCAGATGCATTCAGAAATTGGACCTGGGGTGGGCTGTTAACTTTGGCTCAGTTTTTTGAGGTGGATCGCCAACGCTCCTTTGAGGACTGCAAAGCGATATTCCAGCTCTCTGAGTCGGATAGGTTTTCATATGCTCAGCTTCAACATTGGATCATGAATCCAGAGATGAGATGTAATGCAACATGCTCCTTAAGCCCAATAGAGCTAACTGTCTTGGAGGGCCTAGGGGGGTTTCTAAACTCTATAAGCTCTTGAGAGACGATATGCTGTCTGTATATCCAACATACATGAGCCGTTGTGACTTACATGTGACTTAGGCCACCCACTGGAGGATCAAGAATGGTTGGACATTTGGATTAGGAACCACTCTTCTTCCAGATGTGTGACCAACAATGAATGTGCCCATGATTGCTTTTTCATTTATACCACTCCCCGCCCAACTTCATCATGTTCAGTCCTCAATCGCTCCTACATGCTGGCGACAATGCAGGGCACAAGGCTCATACTTTCACATGTGGTGGGACTGTCCTTTGATTCACGCCTTTTAGGATACCATTGTCACTATCATCAAATCTATTACATGTACCAAGCTTCCAATGTGTCCTGAAACATTGCTCTTGGGGTCTCCGAGTGAAGGGGTATATCCTAAATCTGGGGAGCGGGCGAAATTAATCACTCAATTATTGTTAGCGGCATGCATCACAATTGCATGCTGCTCGAAAGCTCAAGACGGCCCAGTTCTCTTTTTATGGTGGATTAAAGTGTGTGACGTGTTGGTGGCGGAAAAGGTCACAGCAGCAAAGGAAGGCAAACTCCATCCGTTTTTTAACATTTGGGCAACCTGCTGGACAACGACCAAAACTTTTCGGCCTTAATATTCAAGCCTAGATTAGCCAGGTCATATTTGCAGACTAGGTTTCCCTGAGGTGCCTCAGTGTTCTGGAGAGGGTATTGGAAGTGGGTTTTAAAAGGGGGAGTACAGTCCTTCCTGACTTCTGCATTTGACAGTGGTCATTCTGTATATGTTGTCTATGTTTATTTCATTCGCTATAATTTTCCATGAACCAAACGTTAATAAAAAACAGTTAAAATCTGCAATTTTGTTCACACCTCCTCATTCGGTAATGATGTAATTGATGTTTGGCCAAAGTGTACATTTTCCAAATTGCATATGAAGCTCATTTTAATTCTAACCATGTGAGTATCTGTGGCAAATGAGAAAAAGAGGCAGAACTTCAGTTTCCTTTATCACCTGTTTTTCTATTGTTGCAAACACCGGCATGCAATTTTATCGTGGAGGTCTAAGCCAAAAAGGACGGTTTCATGTTATACTAATGCACTTTTCTTCAGCACTCACATCTACCACTACTGTGGCATCATTGCTGTTTTTTTCGGTAGGTTGAAGGCTTGAATGTGGGTACCTTGGGTAGAAGAGTGCATGGCTTGAATGCATATTATTAAATGAGCTTTATTCTGTGAGTTTATCCCCATGAAATAATATACAATACAATTCATACTTTTTTAAGCATATACAATACATCAATGTACAATATATTTACTGTGAGGATCCAGGACTGAGACGCGGACACAGAGGACTCATGGTGTTTGCCATACACTTTTATTAAATAATTAAGGGGTTGGAAAATGCCTCTGTGTCACTAATCTAGGAGGCATTTCCCTACCTCAAAACGAATGGCCTGTTCTGCGTCAAGATGTCCAGAGCAAAAATGTCCAGTGTCTGAAATCCTATCCTAGCCCTCACATTCTAAAAGTAATTGTAAGGTGCTAAGGGTAATGTCTCCGGCTTGAAAAGTGTGCAAATGTTCAAGTTCAACAACAGGTATAAATCCAACAAAAGTTACAAATAGATAATTTTCACAGTTCCAGGGAATGACTCCCTTCCCCAGATTTCTCTCCACCAAAAAAAAATTCAAAAGAATAACCAAGTTCTATTTAGCCCAAGAGGATAAGTCATCTCCTCTTGGTGTTGCAAGGTACTCCAGGGGAAATTACTCCCTTTCCCAGGTCCTTTTCACATTCAACGTAATCCAAAAATCCTAAGGGCATGAATCTTCGTTGGGATGCTCTGACTTGCAAAAAACTCCTTGTATACTCTCCTGCCAGGTTTTCTCATATCCACATTCACTGCAATTCAGAACCCTTGGGGCATGGGTCTTCCTTAAGATTCTCTAACTCACAAAACACCTGGTATACTCACCTGCCAGGTTCCTTTCCATATTCACTGCAATCCACTTCACACACTTGGGTCTGCCTGGTGCCCTCTCCGGCCAGGACTTTCTTATGCAGTTCGCTTTACACACTTGGCTTTTCCTGGTACTCTTCTGCCATGACTTTCTTTTGCATTAAATTACCTTTTGGCTTCCCTTCTTGGTCTTCCCCAAGTTCATACTTTGGGTCCCTGACCCCAGTCCCACTGTCTAGGGCTTCTGATGCCATGCCCGAAACTGCTTCGGTGTCCCGACCATTTCCCTGGGCTCACCACTTGCTTTTTTGCACTTTCTCTGCGTCCCTGACTCCAAAGCGGGTGCTTCTCCGGCACTTGTGACTCTCTGACACTGCAGGCACCTCCGGCAGGTGTCCGGTTCTCAGTCGATGTCCCAGCTTCCTCGGCTGTCAAGAAGAATCGCTTGCTTCCTTTCACCTCGCTGCAGCTGCCATGGAGCTTCATTGGGAACGTTGCTTACTGGGCTGCCTTCTCGCTCAGCATTGCCTCTCTGTCCCCAGCGCAGCTGCCAGCCCCCGTACTCACGGTCTCTGCTCGCCTGTCCTCACCACAGCTGGGTAAGAACTCCATACTTCTCTTCCTGGCATGGTTTTAAACAGCGTCGGGCCAATCATATTCTTCCACCTACTAGACTGCTGGTGTTGGTTCTCATTGTGAGTAATCATCATTGCTCCTTGCCTCTTCATCATCTCATTTATTGTCACTTTGTTCATTATATGGTATTCAGTTGTACTGTCAGTAGACTTGTAAAGTTGTCGAAGGGGATGATGGCAGGATTGTATTAGGGCATGAGGAATGGAGGGAATATCCCTAAAAGGAAAAGGCGGATACCATGACTCACCTGATTCTTTGAGCTCCTTGAGGCCTATAGGCAAATGGCGCAATATAAAAAACAATATAGATAGATAGATAGATAGATAGATAGATAGATAGATAGATAGATAGATAGATAGATAGATAGATGGATATGTCATCCACCCGAGGGTCCCTTCCCCCCACGTGGTCCTCCCTCAAATAGCTGCCCCCATGGTCAGGATCAGGTGGCGTCTGTTCTCACCATGCCACTTGTCAGGGAAAGGAGTGATGACATCATCAGATTCATCACATTACGCAGAAGATAAATCCTGTAAAAAGTGAAGTTTATTACAAAGGGATGAGTTAATTGCGAGTCTGAGTCTTGAATTAAGTATGAAACTGCCCACTTTATGGCTAGGCCCTGAAGCTTAATTGGAGCATCATTCTTTTCCTTAGAATATAATTTCTGACTGATAAAAAGAATCAGATGTTCGATACAATCGTGATCTTGGGAAAGAACAGCCTCTAACCCAATATGTGAAACGTCTGTAAGATAAATTATTTTAAGTTTGTCGAAGCAGGTTTGGTGTTCTGGACTCCATTTTATCTTTTGTGGTTTCACTTTCCTAAGCTTATCACTGAGGCAAGAGGTAATAGAAGAATAATTTCTATAATACCCAACCAACCCTAGTAAGGCTCTCAGGTCTTTCTTTGTCTTGTGTACTGGGGTTTCTTGCACAGCTTTCACCTTTTCACTTTGGAGCTGAATGAGTCAATTTCCTAAAAAGAAACTGAGATACTTGACTGCTGACTGTGCCAAGTGACATTTTTTCGTGTTTGCAGTGAGGCCGAATTTCTTTAAGGCTCTGATGACTTAATAGAGATGGTGCATATGTTCTTCCCACGTCCTACTGTGAATGATTATATCATCGATCTAGGCTTCACAAAAAGGAATATGGCCGTATGACTATTCCTCTTCTTGCTTCAGGGATACGGTACGGTTTTAAATGGACAACCTTCCCTGGGGGTGCGCGGATATAGTGAAAACCCCCTTTTACTCTTCCTTCTTCATTTTTTATAAAGTCTGGAAAATGTTCCAATAAGTCTTGTAGATCTTGTCTCTGGGTCTGTGGTGGATGGGAAGGAATCAAAGTATATTTATCTAACTCCTCTGTTAAGAGACTTGTCAGTACCACAGTTGTATTCTCTACAAGATCCTCTCTCCATTCTTTAAGGAGGTTTATATGATGGTATGGGTCTTGTTTCGCCTGTGTGGTTGGGAAACCCGATAGTTGTATGGCCCAGTTTGTTCAATTAACTCATAGGGCCCATGCCATTTAGACAACATCTTATTCTCGGATGTTGGCAGGAGAGTACAAACTTTTAGTCCAATCGAGAATGGCGGAAGTAGTGCCTCTTTATCAATGAGAGTTCTTTTGGTTTCCTTTAGCTTTAATTAAGTGAGCTTGGATCCCCAGTGCCCCTTAACATGTCAAGTACACCCCGTGGCACCCTACCATATAATAACTCAACTGGTGAAAACCGGGTTGAGGATTGTGGTCTTTTTCGGATGGCAAAAAGGGCCCAGGGTACCATAATATCCCAATTTTTGCTGTCAGCTTCATCCAATGTGTTAATGACATTTTTAAGCGTTTTGTCGAAACGTTCCACTCATCTGTCGGTTTGCATGTGGCAGACAGAGGTCTCAAGAGTTTTAATGTGTAGGATCTCCTGTACCTCTGCATTAACCGACTCATGAAGGTAGATCCCTGATCCGTTAGGATCTCATTTGGGAAACCAACTCGTGAAAAAAATGGGAATGGGCGTTTCAAAATCTGTTGAGACGTATTCTAGGGAAACGCCTCAGGGAAGCAAGTTGCATAATCTAGAATTATCAAGATGTAACGATTCCCCAACCTAGATGCGTCAAGAGGCCCAACTATGTCCATATCTATGCAAGAAAAGGGCACATCAATGATGGGCAAAGGTTGAAGCGGAGCTGGGGGAGGTATTTGGGAGTTAGTCTTTTGACACAGCGCACAGGTGAGTATGAACTTTTTCACATCAGCTTAGATTCCAGGCCAATAGAATTGATGCATTACCTGCCCCTGTGTTTTGGCTGTTCCTAAGTGGCCACCGGTTAAGTGGGAGTGGGCAATCTCCAGTACCATCCACTTGTGATTTTTAGGCACCATAATCTGGGCTCTAGGAGTACCATCAGGGCTGAGATCACCTCTGTAAAGTAGGCCATGCCTTAGAAAGAAGAATGGCCCCCCCTTTTAGTCTTCCCTCTTCTTCAAACACTACATGTACGGAAGCCCCTGCTATCAAGTGGTCATTCTGTTGGGCAAATGCTAAATCAGGAATGATCTCAGCTTCCTCACCAATGACATTCGGTTTTCCTGCCCAGATGTTAGAGGGGAATCTTCTTCTGCCTCCCCAAAGCCTTTTTCACCACTCTCCATTTTATCTGTTCCCCGATTTCCTCAATGTTGGGCAATCAAGCTCTTTCTAGGATCTTCTGAGCTATTTGCTCTACCTCCATTATTTGGTATGCCTCTTTCCCACTGTTTTGAATCAAGATCTTCACATGCTCTCTCTTACTGGGATCTATGACGCCTACTAAGACATCTAGGCCATGACTCCAAGCTAGGTCAGACTTGGAGGCTTACCTGGTGGAAGTTCCTCGGCGGAGGGGGCCAGAGGGGGGGGTACTAGAACCAGGTCAATGGGTATTAACATTCTGTCTTCGGGTTGCACCAATTTTCCCCTACTACTACATAGGTCGAACCCAGTCGTATTTTCTGTAGCTACTGATGGATCGCAAGCTCCGTGAATATGCTTTTTAAATCTGACAGTTCCCCAGATTGTGTAAACTGAACCCAATCCCATGCCTATCATATCTGAGGAGCCAGGAATGACACGCAGACATAGAGGACTCATCATGTTTGCCATAAACTTTTATTAAATAATAAATGGGTTAGAAAATGCCTCACTGTCCCTAATCTAGGAGTTATTTCTCTACCTCTACCTCAACCTAAAGCTAAGGGCCAGTCCTGCGTCAAGATGCCCAAAGCAAAAATGTCCTGTGTCCGAAATCTGTTCCTAGCTTGCACACTCTAAAAGTAACTTCAAGGTGCTAAGGGTAATGTCTCTGGCTTGAAAAGTGTGCAAATGTTCTTCAAGTTCAACAAAAAGGTATACGTCCAACAAAAGTTCCAAATGGATAATGTTCACATTTCAAGGGAATGAGTCCCTTCCCCGGGTTTCTCTCCACCAATAGAGAAATTCAAAAGAATAACCAAGATCATTGTAGCCCAAGATGATAACTCCCCTCCTCTTGGTGTTGCAATTTACTCCTCAGGAAATGACTCCCTTCCCCAGGTCCTTATTATATTATTTATTTTATTGTTCATTTATAACACGCTTAATACCAGCAAGTGGTTTCTCTGCACGGGATCGGGATTCAAACCAGTGTTGCGCCACGTTGTCTTGCTTCCAAGACAAAGGCGTTGCACCTTAGCTATACTTCGTCATTCAACGTAATCCAAAAATCCTAAGGCCATGAATCTTCCTTGGGATTCTCAGACTCACGAAATGACACCAAGTACACTCTCCTGCCAGGTTCTTTCATATAGTTCCTTGAAACAATTTGCGTCAGAGTCACAGACTCGCAAAACACCTGGTATACTCTCCTGCCAGGTTCTTTCATATCCACATTTACTGCAATTCAGAATCCTTAGGGCATGGGTCATCCTTGAGATTCTCTAACTCGCAAACCCAAACACCTGGTATACTCTCCTGCCAGGTTCCTTTCCACATTCACTGCAATCCAATTCACACACGTGGCTTTGCCTGGTATATTCTCCAGCAAGGACGTTCTTTGTGCAGTTCACTTTACACTACTTAGCTTTTTCTGGTATACTCTCCTGCCAGAACTTTCCTTTGCAAACAATGCCCCTTTGGCTTCCCTTCTTGGTATTCCCCAAGTTCGTACTGTGGGTCCCTGACCCCAGTCCCACTGTCTAGGGCTCCGGTCCTTGGTCGGCGTCCCAGCTCCCTCTGCTGTCTAGAAGCACTGCTTGCTTCCTCTCACTTTGATGTAGCATCCACTGAGCTTCAGTGGGTTCGTCGCTCACTGGGCTGCCTTCTTGCTGGGCCTTGCCGCTCCCTCTCCTGCGCAGCCGCCATACTCCCGGTCTCTCTGCTCGGCTGTCCTCACCACAGCTTGGTAGGAAGACGAACTCCATACTTTTCTTCCCGGCATGGTTTACTAGATTGCTGGCGTTGGTTCTCATTGGGAGTAATCATCATTGCTCCTTGACTTTTCCTCGTCTCACTTTTTGTCACTTTATTTGTTATGTGATATTGAGGAGTACTGTCAGTAGATTTGTCAAGTTGTCGAAGGGGATGATGGTAGTATGCCATTAGGGTATGCAGAATGGAGGGAATATCTCTAAAAGAGAAAGGGGGATACAATGTCTCACCTGATGATGTCATGTCATCCCCTCGCGGGTCTCCTCTCTTTTCGTGGCCCTTCCTCAAATAGCCGCCCCCAGGGTCAGGATCGGGTAGCGACTGCAGTCCACTGGCCACATGATGAAAGGCTATCTCGGGGAAAGGAGTGATACAGGAAGAGTTAATAGCTAGTCTTAGTCTTGCATATTGGGGAAAATAAGTATGTGAGGCCCAAAGTCTAATACAATGGACAGAATGAAAGAAACTGCAAACGTGCTTCCACAGAAATATGATCAAATGTTTATACTCTTGAGTCTCAAAGGTGTATTATTTTCCTGTACAACTGGCCAATAATAAGCACTTCATATGAGTTTGGGAAAATGGTCGGACCTTTAAAGTAATTCAGTTAAAATTGATTTCAGTCTTAACAAAGGATTTAAACAGCAAATGGAAAATTGAGTTTCTTTGCTGTATCAGGAGTAGAGGCCAGATCACAAACCCAAGAGCTTACCTCAAATCTTGGAAATTCTGATTTTTATATATACTTCAGCCAAGCAAATATATGTGACAAATCACTGTTCATTAAGTCTTGAATTACTCTTAAAGAAAATAATAAGCTAGTGCTCATCAGGAATTGCTCACAGAAATTCTCTCATCTGTGCAAACCGATTCCAGCCTATCATCTGTACCTACCACTAATGAGAAGACAGGGCTGCGTCTTAGCTCCCTTTTCATTTAACATAAACCTAGCAGATATCCAAAATGCTTTCAACAACATACGGGGCAAGCCTCCCCCTCCGACCTCGGATTACTTGATTCGACACCAGTCGGACTCCCATCTTCACTCCATGCACTGCGTGATTATTCAAATGCCAGTGGGCTAAAAATAAATTATACGAAATCCAAAATTATGGGGTTTCATCTTAAGAAAAATACAAATATCGAGCAGTTATCTAAATACCTCTAATTACGAATTGAAATAGATGAGTGCCTAACCTGGAATCCCCATATAAACATGCTAAAATGTAAATGTGACAAGTTAACGTATGTTTTTGAAAAAGCTACTGAAAAATGATGGTGGGTTCAGTTTACATCTGTTGATAAAAAGTTATAATGCTAAAATATCTTCAGTCATATTATACAGGAGTGAAGTTTGGCCTTATTAAAACTGTGGAAAGATCAAGACAGTTGGGGAAAAATGTTTAAAGAAGTTGCTCAATTTGCCTACTTCATCCCATTGGAATTTATTAGTGCAGAACTAGTGATTAGATCCCTCAAACCCAAAGCACTGCAATTAATACATTTGTCATATCTTAAATATCAACAGGTTTAAGAATATATTCGAAGATGGAAAATTAATTAAGTATTCAGTAACCCAAATTAACTAAGCTGTTAGACACTGCAATTCAGCTTAAACACACAACATATTATTGTTTTACACAGAATAAACATGAGACCCCCATGGTTATGATGATAATGATGTGTTAGATAGCTCAGCGGGTTGAGCGCTCACTGCTGCGATCTGAGTGTGATCCGTAGGTCCAATGTTTGGCCCCGGCAAGGCCAACTCAGCCTTTCATCCTTCCGAGGTCGATAAATGAGTTCCAATTTCGGTTGTGTGATATTGTATGTAGATATGTGCCCTGTAAAGAACTTTGGATTAAGGCGCTATATAAATAAACAAATCATTATCATTAACATCATTATGCATGACCTCAATTGATAAAATTTCGTTTTGGAAAGATTTGATGTCTGGGAGACAATAGCTCAATAATTATAGCTGCAGTAAAGTATGGTATGCCATTTCAAAGAAAATTGGATAGAACGCAATATAATATGGAATAGCAGAAGTTCTACTGCTTTACATCGACAATTATTAATTTGACGGTAGAAAATGCTACTATTATAGGAGAATTGTACCATTTTAATTTATTGTAACATCTTTACTACTGTCATATCCCCCTTTTTTCCCTTTTTAATTCTACGTGCACAATATAATGACATTTTACCACACATGGATATATTCTTATTCCGGTTCTTAACGCTGCATATCCCTGGGATAATCCCACCTGTAACATAATACACTTTCATGCTCAGAAAAGCACTCACAGATCTACTATGTACCTATCATTGGATGGCATAGACAGGCCTGATAACAGACGAGGAAAGGGCATACCTATTCATTAAACAACCAGTAATACTCACAGTATACTTCCTGCCAAAACTACACAAGCCGTTTGATCACATTCCAGAAGCAAGGCCCATCCTAAGTGGTATTGACTGGGCTACAGATAGGATTTTGGAGTACCTGGACAATATTCTACGACCAAGAGTGTTGTAACTTAAAGCGTACATAAATGACACAACAAATGCAATCAAAATTATACAAAACATTGAATGGCAATCGAGTTACCTATTGGCAACCCTGGTGTATGGACCTTGTACACATCAATCAGGCATGATCTAGCGATTAAGACACTGCAATACAAGTTTAAAGTTGAATCAGCCTTTCACTATCACCAGGTGGTGACGCTAAAAGAAATGTTAAAGGCAAGTTTGGACCATAACATGTTTATATTCAATGACAACTTTTACGGACAAGAAAGGGGAGTGGCGACGGGCACTAAGTATGCACTGGCGCTAGCGAACCTATTTATGGGGATGTTTGAGGACTAAATTGTATATACAGATGAAGAATTCTCTGAGAAAGTGGTGTCATGGGTAAGATACTTCGATGATGTGTTGCTAATCTGGAGAGGATCAGCTGGAGAACTTTTATTGAACGACTAAACCAAAACAACTTTGGAATCCAATTTACAGGGGAGAGTAGTGAAACCAGCATTAACTTCCTTGACCTGACAATACGTACAGTTGGGGATCACCTTGAAACACACACATATCAAAAGGAAACAGAGCAGAACTCCACATTATATGCGACTAGCTGTTACCACGAGCGAGCAAATTAAAAGAAACATACCAACTGGGGAATCCATTAGAGCGCGGAGGAATTGTCAAAACTCTAAGGATTTTGATGAAGAATGTAAATTGTTAACTTCAAGATTTCGGCAAAGAGGATACCCACTGAATAGCATTAATAAGGCTCATGATCGGGCGAAACACCTTTTGAGAGAACAAACACTGACACAGAAGGAGAAAACGGAAAGCAAATACCAGGAGAAAGTGAATTTTGTGACCAAATATTGCTCTAATCACTATGAGATATATAAGATATTGCACAAGAACTGGCACTTACTAAAATTGGACCCCCATATATCAAAATATGTTGAAGCAAAACCATTACAGGCTAAGCCTTTAAATAATTGTTTAAGTCCATTGCTACTACCCAAAGAGCAGAGTATACCAGTAAGAACATGGCTGAAATCCAATAGCAGGGGTTTCAGAAAATGTGGAACTTGCACCATATGAAAATATGCGCATGAGAGCACGAACGCCTTTATGGATAAAAATGGAACTAGAATCAGAAATATGGAGGACATCAATTGCAGGACGAAATATGTAGTATACGGCATAATTTGCATGTGCAAATGTATCTACATAGAGTACTATCAGGGAAATGAGGACAAGGATAAGAGAACACCTCTCGTCGATAGGAAGTCAGGATCCAACATTTCCGTTGGCACAACACTGGCAAAACAAACATCAAATGGACAACAAGAGAACTTTCATTCAAAGGCATAGGCCAGCAAGACTAATCTGCAAATTCAAGACACTAGAACAAGGTTGGAATAAGGACAATGAGATGGCTTCATTTTTGTAAATTGATAGAACCATCAGACTGTGGGGATGGACATTTTTGTTGAAAAATCAACCTTATAAATAAGGAACTGTAAATGGGAGAATGGGACCCTTAGAAGATCTAGACACACTCACTATCACTCTGTGACCTTTAAAATACGGTGATTTGAGATAGGTACATTGATTAAATCAATTGTATGACTGGGTTTTGGGTCATTGGTAATGTAGGGAACAATAAACCGAACAATAAACACTAAGTTATAATAGGAGAAGGGACCACTGGACTAATATTTGGTAATGCTATAATTGCACGCTGAAATGGGCCAACTTTAAATTAGGCAGCATAATTACTATGTTGCCGGATAATGACATGGGTAAAAAGCATCTAATATAAGTGTATTCTGGAATCACATGAACACATATATAATAAGGATGCAATAAAACAACATATTAAACACAATTGACTAATGTTCAGCCCAGCTTAGTCTTGGTCCCATTGGGGAAAGCAGAAATATTTTAAAGGGTTAAAAATGGCAACACACGAACTGGGCTTTCTCAAAACGAAAAAGGAGGACTTACACCAAATAATTACATTAAAAGGGAGAAATGTGAGGGGCGTGGGCTGGAGCGCCAGTGATTTGGCAGCTCCTTTAATGGGACCGCAGCAACATCCAAATATCCCAAGTTCCTGCTATGGTCAGTGCTTGTGACAGATAGTTCTAGGTGGCGGAATGTGGGATGCACCGACGGCAACAACCTGAGCGTATAACGCGGACGAGATCCCCAAAAACGCGGCTGGGAGCCCGCCAAATGTGTCCATCAAGCGGCTCCAAAATGGCGGGTGCGCCACTTCAGCCCGGTTCCTGCAGCCTGCCAGCAACCTTCGCCGGCTCCGGGGCTGCCCCTGATAGCTGGATCCCCTCTGGGCTCGCCTGCAGAGCCTAACAACTCCGTCTTCTCTGGCGGCACCTTAGCCGCTGTCGCGGCACAGTCGGGGGCGGACAGAGGGCCTGACGTGGACCTGGCCCACGAGAATTGAGTTCCCCTGGGGAGGCGCCCCCACTCCAGTGCCTCCAACCTGCCTCCAAACAGCAGGTCCCCCATCGGCCCACCTGCCATCTCTGCCGGGGCGCTCCGGCCCCTCCTTGACCTGGTTCTCAGGCCGTGGAGAGCGCCGGCAGCATCCTCCCACACCTCCCGTGTCGGCCCCCAGAACACTCCTCCTTTCGCCCGCACTGCAGCATGTCCCACCAGCGAGACGTTGAGTCCGTCCCCTTAGATGCGGGAGAGGCGGACCTGCATGCACTTGGCGCCCTCCTGGAAGGGGGCTCCCATCTGTCACCAGGGGTGACCCTTGAGCCCAGGAAGAAGCCCCAGTGAACGGCGGCCACTGATACAGCCGGTCAACCTCCCGGGGGCACCTGTCGGTTCCCACTGAGAGCTGAGCTCACACCATCTCAGCAGAAGCAGTCATTGTCTCCACGGAGCCTGTGCTCAGCCCACACAGGTGCCACCTGGGGACCTTTCTCTCTCTACTTAGCTAAACGCAGGGGCTCTCTGTCCACCTCTGCCCCAGAGCCCCCCCCCCCAGACTCCTCCAAGAACCACCCAACCTCAACCAGACTCCCTCTGGGGTACCTCGCTGCGGTGAAATTGGGACATGTCAATCGAGGCCCACAAGACCTGCCCCCCTCTCTTCAGAGCCTCAACTACTCTCCCCTGGAATACAGGGCCTCCAGATCCTCCACTGCAGCCCTGGCTGGCATCAACACCTCCCTCAACTTCCTGGGGCTCCCCTGCCCACCTCCTACATTGAACAGCACGAAGAGGCCTGACCCCTCCACCTTCACTCCGGGAGCTTGCAGCATCTGGTGAGTAGAGGGCCAATAGCCATCTTACGTTTGGGAGCCCCGCTCGCCCCCCTACTCATGTGTTAACCACTACTCCTCTGCGGCGAAGGACCCAACAAGCCTTTCCTGTCTGCTCACTACCTGGGGCGCCCCGGCCCACTCTACCCCCCGCTGCCACCATTCCTAGATAGTGTGGTTCCTGAGCTTGCATCTCGGGACTTCCTACGGGTCAGTGAGCACCCTACCCGCCAGTTAATATTCTAACCTCGGGCAAAGCTCGCTGGGAGTCGCCCCCCCCCCCCCACCCTGGAGCTATGGCCAAAGCTCTGAAACCACCTAAATCCGCAGACATTTCCACTGTGCTGCTGGCAAAGGAAAAAGGGAAGAAAGCAGACCCTCCTAAACTCACACCTCAAAAAGCACCGGATGATAAAGGGACCCTTGCAACCAAAGAAGACCTCCAAGCCTTCATGTCCGACATCAAAGCGGAGTTTAGATCTTGCATGTCGGAAATGACTGCAAAACTAGAGCAAACAGAGCAAAGGGTCAGTAACCTTGAACCCAGGATGGGGGAATCGGAAGAACTAGCCCTAGAACATTGGACAATGGACAGAACCGAGATCCTCGAATTCAAGCAGGAAGATTTGGAAAACCGCTCCCGCCGCAACAACCTGTGCATCCGAGGTGTGCCTTCCTCAATCCCTGACAGGGAGCTACCAGAGTATGTGGGCAATTTCTTCCAGTCGCTGCTGCCGAACCTAGAGGAGACTCCACTCCTACTCGATCGCACCCACAGATTGCGCCCACGTCAAGGAACAGACTCAGACTCCCCCCATCTCCCCGGATGTAATCACGAGAGTCCATTTTTACACCACCAAAGAGGCCATCTCAGCGATAGGTCGCACATGCGATGACTATCTTTCCAGGGCTCCCCCTCCAGATATTCTAGGACCTCTCCCCTCTAACTCTGCAGAAGCGCAGAATGCTGCGCCCACTCACGATCTTCCTCCGAGACCAGCAGATCCACTACTGGTGGCTGTTTCCAACGGCGCTACAATTCTCGTACAATGGCACCCCGCAAACCATCAGCCACCTCGACGACGGAGCATCAATCCTTTGCCCCGGCTCCCCTGGAGGCACAGGATCCTCCTCCCCCGGCCGAAAGATTCCCGATCCAAGCACAGCTTCCCCCAAGCCGAGGCGCGCCCCGTGGACAAGAGTGCAGAGAAGCCGCAAACCTAAATAAAGATCAACAAAGCGCCTAAAGAACACATAGCATTGGAACCAACTCTGCTTACTTAAACCTGCTGCGGGCCCCACGCGGTCCACCCCCTCCTCCAAGGTGGATGTCACCAATTTACCCTGGGAGTGAAATTCAACCATGTTGGCTGATGACAGCCTGGGTGGCGAGGGGATGCACCGATATATTAAAACCGATTTCCCTGGCCACAGTTCTGGCCCCCCGTTGGAGGCCTATGTTAGAAGTTTATACCTCCCGTTGGAGGCTACTTGAAAACCCTCAGCCTCAGGAGAACCCAAAGCAGCTTGCCTCTCACAACTATGGCTGACTTGACTCCCTCCCAACCCCCCCTCTCATGGCAAGAGAGCGCGGAGGGCCCGCCCCCACACCTGAAACTGAAGTTCACCACCCTAAATGTCAGAGGCCTAAATTCCCCTCCGAAAAGGAAATCCATCCTGCAAATGCTATAGGACAAGGGATCCTTAGTTGCTTTTCTGCAAGAGACTCGCCTGATCCCGGCGGACATCTCCCGCCTGCGCAGCAGACTCTTTCCTCTACAATTCCTGGCTTCCAATGGCACCAAGAGGGGAGGCACCGCCATACTTTTCGCAAAGGACCTGATCCCGCAGGTTCTAGACACGCTACGATGCCAGGAGGGTCGCTTCATTGCAATCAAATGCATCATCTTTGGCGAACTCTACACCCTTATCTCAGCTAACCTTTCCGAATGAGCATCAGGAAGGGTTCTATCAAGACTTAGAGTCCCTCCTCCCATTCATTGAAGGGCAAGTCGTCATTGGGGGAGACTTAAATGGAGCCCCAGACCCTCTCAAAGACAGGTTGCACCCCCTGTCCCCCAGGGACCTAAAATTGGCAAAAGACCTGCTCCATCTTTTTCGGAGGCTGAATGTCGTTGACACTTGGAGAGTGTTATTTCCGTAAGAGAAAAACTTCACCTTCTATTCATATGTGCACCGCACCTTCTCTAGAATTGACTTGCTGCTGGCCTTCCCGTAGGTCCTGGCCTTCACGGAAGGCGTCTCCATTGGCCCCCGGATCCTTTCAGACCATGCCCCACTCTCACTAATCTTGTGAGTTCACAACCCGGACCCCCCGCCCTCCTTCCCCCTTTGCCACCGATGGAATCTAAATGACCCTATCCTGGGTGACATGGCAGTGAGGGACATCATTGCCAGAAAAATAAAAAAGAAAATCATGGAAAACCGTGACGAGGATACCTCACCAGCTAACACCTGGGAAGCCATGAAGGCAGTGCTTAGAGGGGAACTGATCACGCAAGACGCAGTCTTCTATAAACGAAAACAGGCGGCCCGCTCCATCCTGGAAGCTGATGTACGAGAAGCGGAAGCCACTCACAAGCGGAAGGGGTGGTCCCCAAAAATGTATAGGACCTTACAGGTGACAAGAAAGAGACTGGAGGCGCATTACGCCCAGGCCACTGCGAATCTACTAACCAGAACAAAACAATGGTAATATGTCAATAATAACAAAGCTAATAAGCTGGTGGTAAACAAGCTGGCCAAGTGAAGAAAAGAAATACCATCCTAGGCCTCCGTGACCCACAGGGAGTGATCTAATTCACGGACAGCAAGAAGCTATGCCTAGCGGGAGCCCACCAATCGAAGATAATGGCGGCAGTCCCGAGGAATTCAAACGAACAGCAGTGCTACATCCTAGAGGCAGCTCTCTCACTCCATATGCCCGCGGTGAGGGAAGGACTCGAAGTGCCCATCACAACCGAGGAAGTCGAGGAAGCCATAAAAAGCCTGATTCTACAAACTATTCCGGCCTCAACTGGTGGCCCCATTAACTCGACTCTTGAACTCATTTGCCGCCACTGGGGAAGTCACCCCAACCATGCAGGAGTCCATCACAGTCCTCATCCTCAAACCCGGAAAAGACCCCAAAGACAATAGTTCATGCAGGCCCATCTCACTATTAAACCTGGACGCCAACATATACTCCAAGATTCTGGCCAACAGCCTTGCGCCTATCCTCCCTGGCATTATAGACCCGGACCAGACTGGGTTCATAACCCACAGGTCGACAAGACAACATCCGTAGGGCACTAGACTTAATAGAGATCGCTAATCAGGAAGCAAGCGCAACAACTCACCCTGCTGGCTCTGGATGCAACCAAAGCCTTTGACAAAGTGGATTGAACTCATCTACACCTCACCCTTGAGGCCTTCAGCTTTGGCCTGACCTTCCAGAGAATGGTGCTAGCAAATTATTAAGCCCTCAAGACTCGGCTGAGAGTCAACGGCCTCTTATCGGACCCGATCCCACTCGCATGTGGAACGAGGCAAGGATGCCCTTTGTCCCCCCTACTCTTTGCTTTGGCCATGGAACCCCTGGCCCAGCCCATCTGCCAAAAAACCCTCAGTTCAGAGGCCCTCAGATAGGCCGCAGACGATGTGTTACTGACCATCACTGACATTAAGGCTTCCATGAAGGCGGCATTGGCCGAAATCCATAGTTTCGGAAGGGTAGTAGGTTTCGCCATCAATTTCGGAAAATCAGTGGCTTTAGGGGCAGGACTGGGCCCAGGCGAAAGGGAAGCCCTAGAGAAACAAAGCCCATTCCAATGGAGCGTCAAATCTATCCCATACTTAGGGGTCCAGATCCCCGCTCACCCAGCAAAAGTGTACCAGATGAACTCCACCCCTCCCCCTTCTTCGAAGAAATGGAAAAGGACCTAAACCGCTGGCAGTCGCAAGAGATCACCTTCCTAGGCTGCATGAAGGCATGCAAAATCAACCTTCTCCCATGGTTCCTTTACGCCTGCTCCTCTCTTTCCGCCTCAATCCCGAACCCCCCCCCCAACGGAAAATGATCGACTTTATCTGGAAGGGCAGGAAAGCACGTATCCCCCGATGAACCATGATGGGCAGTACGAAATTGGGAGGACTGGGGGTTCCAGACCTCCACAAATATCAAATTGCAGCACAGCTGGCCCACTTTCAAGCATGGGGAATCACTTTGGGGCGCCCAAAATGGGTGGAGATCTAACAATCTCCCCCTCCGCTTTCTTCAGTTTATTCCCTCCGCACTGCGCCGAGCCTGGCCAGGAATGCTGACCTCCACAAAACCATCAATGAGGGCCTGGGATTGGGCCCGCAGGCACAGAGGTGTCCCAGGGGACCTGAGCACATTCTCCCCAATCTTCCTTAACCCAGCTTTCTCCCGGGGATCCTGCCCAATGAACTTTAGAAATTGGGTGGCGGGTGGTCTCGAAACAATGGGGCAGCTCTTCGAAGGGGGCGCCTCTCGCAGCTTCGAACAATGCAAAATAACCTTCCAACTTGCGTAAACAGACAGGTTCACCTACACCCAATTGAGGCACTGGTGCTCCCACCCCCAGACCCGAATGGCAGCAACTCAAACCCCTGCCCCACTAGAGCTCACAGGAAATGACCTGCCAGCCCGGGGGAAGATCTCGGCCCTCAATAAACTACTGTAGGAGGACCCTTTCCGCACTAAGCCCTCCTATATGAACCAATGGGAGGCAGACCTAGGTCACGGCATAGAGGACCTTACCTGGATGGACATCTGGTCGAGAACGCGCACGGTCTCCCCCTGCATCACTAATCGAGAATGCGCCCACAAATTGCTGCTGCGCTGGTACTACCCCCCCCCCCCCAACCCCTTCCGCCTTCACCACTTCCAGCAGGCTTTGGACCCACACTGCCGGCGCCACAGCGTCCTTTCAGGATACTATTTTCACATGTGGTGAACAAGGTAAGGGTGTTCTGGTCCCAATGCCTCGCAGCAATGAAGGATATTACCCAAGTGACAATTCTGCTGGCCACAGAGCAGGTCCTCCTAGGGATCCCGATCCCAGACTCCTAACCAAGGACAGGACGGAAGGCAGCGCTGATAACCCAACTCCTGCTGGCAGCCAAAATCACAGTGGCATGCACCTGGAAGTCCGCGGAAGGCCCCCTGATGACCCTCTGGTGGTGGATACAAATTTGGGACATCCTAATAGCCGAAAAGGTCACAGCTGCCAAAGCGGGCCGTCTCCATCGCTTTATGAACATTTGGGCACCGTTGTTAGACTATGACCAGAACTACCCGGCCCTGACCTATAAGCCACGCTTGATTGCGAGAGCCCTCCACTTAACCAGCGAACACTCGGTGCCTGGTCCGACCCAATGAGACTGGGAGATGAGACCTATCTAGGGATAATGAGGGAGGGACAGGGGTAATGTCAAGTCATATGCATTTCGAGGGGTTACAAACAAATGTTAATGTATATGTTCTCCGATGTGCTGTGTTATAAATAAATACATTTAAAAAATTCAAAAAAATTGAGAAATGTACTGTAATTTCATATTCAGCTGTCATCGTGCAGGATTGCGTATATACAAGGAAAAATAAATATAATTAACTTAACTAAAAATACAAAAAATAAAAATATGGAAGAATTTGGATCTAATGTTAAGAAAAATAGTAATATTGTAATATAAATTAAATAAAAGCGGTAAAAAGGTCTCAAGTGGACAGTTTACTTTAATGTCAGTAACTGGATGTTATACGTTTCAAGAGTTTGGGTTAACTAGTACGAAATTGTATTAGAAAAATGTATTTCTATCCCAAAACATGGCGACCGCTGCAATCTAATAGAAAGCAACGACGGCCACACATGGTAACCAAGGTAACGTGAGAATACATTAGCTTTACGAGTCGGCTACTCGAGCTTGCTACGAGAGCCGACATGCAAGGACACAGCCACAGTACATCAAGCAACCTGAACACCAGTTAAGTTTACCGCATACATATGTGTGTGGGTAAATATGTGGGATTATTGTGAATAATTGAGACGGGCCATGAGAAAATACACTAGTAGGAGGAGCCGTGCAGTGGAAAATCGCAGTGGATTTTGTAAATAACAATAATGCGGTGGGGGAAAAATACGAAAACAAAATTAAAAAAATATAACGAGGATTAAAGGCTCAAACTGATGGGGGAATAATTTACAGAATGTTTTTTTGATTAAGACATGCTATAAAAATGGGACAAAATGAATAGAGAATATGATGCAGCACATATACGTTTATGGCCAATTATGCAGCCCATGCCAAAATATTTTAAGAAACGTTTCAAATTGAGATTAAGGATGAATGGAACCTATGCAGCGGTGACGTGCGGCATAGTATAGAACTCATTACAGCATGTTGTATTTAAACAAGATAAACAAAGTAAAGCAGAATGGGGATGAATAATGTGAATAAAAAGATAGGTACATAGTGGAGTTGAGTGCTCTTTTGAGCATGGTATTGTATTATGTTACAGGTGGGATTATCCCAGGGATATGCAGCGTTGAGAAATGGAATAAGGATATATCCATGTGTGGTAAAATGTCATTATATTGTACACGTATAATAAAAAAGGTAAAAAGGGCAAGTTAACAGTAGTAAAGAGAAAAGAGCAAAGGGAACAGGGTGACATTGCAGAAGCAAACTATGCTTTATACTAATTTTAAATGGAAATGTGAAATACAATACACCAAAGTGCACTATTTGTTTGTACAAGATCAAACTTGGGGGCTTGTTGGTTTGGGGTTTCATTACCGCTTTTGATGCATCACCGTACTATGAACGCATAATTGACCAGATGTTTCCTGTTTGTTGTTTGTATTTTTTGTTTTTTGTTCCTAACCTAAAAAATGCGCACATGTTACAAAACTAATGCCCAGATGTGAAAAAGGCACGAGGTGTTGAAACACGTGTTATCACAATGGGCCTATCCACAGAAGTGGAATAACAAAATTAAAAATCAGAATGATTTGAAATAAACTGTGGCATAGTCATTTTTGAGAGACAACCTAATTGTTAATAGCAGAGGTTGGTTTTGTTTCTCCTTTTCCTCTCAGAAGCGCGACACAAAACAGGCAAAAAGTAAGAAACAGGTCGCTGGGCATAAGATGTTGCTATAAAAGAAACCCACCAAACAGAACTATTTTAATTTATGTTTGAATTTTTATGCGATATGTACAAAGATCATTTTGATCAATAAAACAATAAAAAGTAAACCTGAGAAAACAACGTGAACTACGCCTAGGTAAAACTAATCACTCTTTTTTTTGGCTTGTGGTAGACCTCCAGCCAATTGTGTGCTTGGTTCTCTTTCTGTCGGGCTTCAGCCTGCTGCTACAGTTGAAAATGGGTCTTTTGAGTCTTTTCCTAGAGCCAATTGCCCTGGCCCCCAATAAAATGTTCTGATCAGTTTGCACAGGTTCACACTTACTTGGAATAACTGGTCTTGTGATCCTGCTCCTTTTTTGCCACAACAGGCTTGCTGAGTCATTGTTTGTTTCCCTTTGTTCCCATGGGAATGTCTTTTGCCCCAGCTTGGGGTCTCTGGTATTCAGATACATTTGGAATCTGTCTCTTGTTTGCCACTTGCTGGATGTCTCACCCTCTTGCAGTTTATTGTATGTTTTAGCTGCCCCTGGGCTACCTGGCTCTTCAGCCCGCTTCAACATGTCACCTCTCACCCCTTTGTGGAATACCTAAATGTTCAGCCCTGCATAGGCAAAAAGGCTTCACAGCACTTCGCGGTTTCTTTTTACTTTCTCCCCTTCCTGGGGTATCTCGTTGCTCTGCTCTTTGTGGGCTATCTGACCTCTCGGGTCATCTGGATTTTGTAATGTTTTCCCCCCCTCGTGAAGTATCTCGTTGCTCAGGCGTCTTGCTCTATCTGTTCTCCCAGGCCGCCTGGGTTTTGTAATGCTCTCCCCCCCTCGTGGGGTATGTGGAGGCATCACTGCACTTCTCCCGCTCCTCTCTGTCAGCCTATGCCTGATTCATGGTGATGCAAGGTTGCCAATTTAGGCGACTTGGTTGGGGACCTCGACAATGGGTAAGTCACTGCTATAAAACCAGATAATATCTGCAGTTATGTAGCTCATACCACCCAATCGTGGTTTTGAATTTTTATGCCAGGATCTACGAAGATGGTGTCAACCCAATTGATAGATCCTAACCATTCTGGGTTTTTTTTCTGAGTAGACCGGACCAAGATAATATCAGGAGGGTCCTAGATGTGGTGGTGTCACATTGGTTGACAGTATCTGCAGCCAAACCAAACATTTGTAGTGAAAAGATGTTTTATCATGGGCAAATAAACAACACAAGGCCAAAATAACCAACAAAATTGTCCTTCATTAACTAAGCGTCATGATGGATATTCTCTCCACGGTCTGGGTGGTAGCTAAGGAAAGTTTATCGAGGGATGGGTCTTATTAGGGAACATAAGTGCTCAAGAAATGTTCCAGTAAGTCCAGGACTGGGTCTCCCCGTAGTCTCCCATTGCAGGCATTTATGTGTTACCTACCCCTTCACTGTCTCAGTCTTGGGTTTTTAAGGTTCTCTGCACCCTGTGAAACATCACCAGGTATGTCACCAGATCTGTACTTGGGCTGCCTGGTCCGTTTGTCCTCATCAAAGAGGGCAAAGTAGAGCTGCAGTTTTTCCACCAGGAGAGTGTGCAGCACTTCCTCTGCTATTTCACCCTTGGGAGGGAAGCTGGTCCTCTGGCATTGGACAGAGCCACAGAGAAGGGTCTTCTAGTTTCCTACTGCCTTAATCTCCTGCACCTGCCTATCCCTTCCTCACTGGGCCTCAGTCCCCTCCTTCACCTCTCAGACTCTGAGGTTTACTTCCTGCCATGTGTTTGTTCCTCCCCCTTTCTTCAACACCTGCTTAGGACCATCCGGGCCTGCTGGAGGCTTCCTGGCCTGATTGTCTGTCAGTTCCCCCACATGAAGGCCTTCATTCTCTTCCTCAGTTTCTCACACCACTACCTCCTGATATTCTGACACAGCCTTCTCCTTGGCACCTTCCCCTAACTAGCTTCTTCACAATTCTCAACCTTCTACCAGCACCATCTCAATGGTCTCCTCCTAGCCTCTCATGACATTCTCCTAACACATTATTATGGTCTCCTCCACCCACCTCTTGACATACTCCTCCTAGCACCTTCTGAATTTCTTCTCCTACCTCATCTAGCTGATATTAACTAGTCCCCGCCTTTATTTCGCAAACCTTCTCATTAGCCTTACCACCCTCCTCTGTACATTCACCATCCTCATCCTTAATCTCTATAAGCGCCCCCTAAAGATTTTCAGCAACCTTCTTGTTACTAATACGAAGCTCTTCCTATCCAGCACAAAATCTCTGTCCCCACTCTTCTGTTTCCAAACCTTCTACTCAACCACTTCTGGATTGCTTTCCTGCTCTAGATCTCCCCTCCCACCTCCTGGGTTTTTATCCATGTTTGATCCCTCCTGGCGGGGCCTCACACTTTTCTATAATCCAAATTCCTCTGTGCAGTCTCCTTGCTCGCTGCTCTCCCTCCTCCAAAACTAATCTCTCCAGCTCTTTTTCAAGCTCTGACCACCTCTCTCCAAATACTCACACCAACTGACTGAGCAGTTGAGCCATCATTCCTACCCCTGGGCTGGCTTTCCTGCAACTACTCCATCCCTTGCCATGCGAAGGGGTGTAAGGGATTGTGACATGGGGTTCTTCTGGGTCAACCACCCTAACAGTACCCATAAACAGGTATTAGCCATTGTCACATTGGATTTTATAAAACGTACTGGATCCTGTTCACTCTCGTCTGTCGATGCAGAAAAAGCTTTTGGGAAGGGGACTGGCCCTTGATTGATAGGGGCGGTTCCTTGATAACGTCTGATTTCACCCAACTTTATTTGTAGGTATATACTACTCAACTATAGCTGTTCTTCGACGAAGATGAATATAAACTGTATTAGATCAGAGCCTGTTGGCATTACCTGTGAAATGTGGCAAGGTGGCCCACTGGCCATCTGATTTTCACATTGACCATTGATGCAAAGAAAACAAGATCATTAGGGGATCCTGGACCTGTACAGGTGCATGTACTCCACATAAATTATCATGGTTTGCAAACAATGTGGTGTTACTTATGTGGAACCCAGTGGGTCCCCTATTGTTTCCCTTCGTGGTAATTGACGTCGTGGAAATGACTTTGACTATATATATATATATATATATATATATATATATATATATGTAGGGTTAAGGGTAAAAAGGGGGCGTTTGGGGTAGTGGCGGGAGTGAAGGCGGAAAGAGGGTTTGGGGAGGAACCCCCCATTAAAAAAAATCCATGAAGTAATTTATGTTGTGGAAATGACACGGAACCACCTAGGGACTATGCTGCAAAATGTTACAAAGGAATTGGTATTGGGGGTCTAGAATTCTAATTCAGAGAATCACAGGCTTTGCTCCTGGATCTTCAAAACAGATGTGAAGTGTTTTGAGAAACAGATTGCAGTAAATCTTGCATGACCAATCTTTCACTTAATATTTTACATTGGATTTGTCTAGGTCTTCCTCTATATATGGGTGTAAAATGCGAGGGTCAAGATAGAATAGATGGAAACGTTGAGCATCCTCCCCAGATTGCTCTATGCCTTTCAGACTCTCCTAATTCAGTTCCCATATATAGATATGTTGGCCTTTCAACAGAAACCATCACAGCCTTTCATCAGAAACCATCACTTCTTTTGCTTGAATGCATTGCCCTGGTTGGCTTCTAAAACCTTGATGACCATTCGCCTGAACAGAAGATTGGGAGTTCTGGATCTTAAAAGGTATTTCTGTAGAGCACAACTTAGCCATAGTTGACTGGGCAGGTAGTGCTTCTCAGAAAAATGTCTGCCACTAGAACAATTGCTAATCTGTCCCATTGAATTTAGTTTTTTAGTTTGTCCCAATGGCCTGTCCAATGGTGGGTTTAGGAGCAATGCACTCCCTAATGTGGAATTGTGGGATGCAAGATGAAAATTAGACCCTTTTTAGTACCATTAACTCCGCTCTGGAATTATCAGTACTTTGCCCCAGAGATGGTGAATACGGGTTTTGGGTGACAGATTGGGGGACCTGAAGGTTCTGGTTAATTGTAAAGCCCATTTACAGTTTAGTCATTAGTAGCCATGAGACCAGAGATTGCATATTGGAGCAAGGAAATTCACTGATCTGAAGTACCTATTGACATCTGGGCAGGACAAACGTAGCATCTCCACGATGTATACGTGTTTGGAGGAGTGGCTGTCCCACAAAGACTCCCCGGTATGTCTAGATGAGAGGAAGATTTATCAGCAGAATTCTTTAATACAGCTTGTTGTAACATTTAAAATTCTATTCTGTGTGACACCGAGGGTGATCTGCTTGAATATGGCTCCATTGTACCTTGTTTTTTATGCAATCGGAGATGGTCTTTGAAATCATGTAACTTCGCACAATGTGCTTGAGTCATGATCCAGTCAGCATTGAACATCTTAGTTTTGACTTTGATGGGGTTCTCAAGTAAGGTCTGCAAAGATACGTCAGCCTCAGATCCGTATGGTAAGATTGGAGTAACCTTTTGACAATAATAGATTAAAGCCGGAGTAATTGAAAACATCCCCAACCTTGCTTGGATGATCTTGACTTGAGAAAGCATCTGTCCCAGTTTCTCATTAATAGTAAGCCAATGAGACTGGGATCTAACATTAGAGATGGTCACGCCCAAATAAGTGTATTGTTTGACAATTCAATTTGAATATTATCAATATGCCAATTGTAGGACGTTATCATTTTTTTCCGCTTGGGTGCAGAAATCATGATTTTGTTTTTTTGTAAATTGATGGACAACAAATTTCGCCGAGTATATGATGCAACTGCATTAAGTAGATTTTGGAGACCAGAGGGGGTTTTAGAAAGTAAAACAAGATCATCCACGTAAAGCAGGGCTGTAGTCGGTTTAAGAGCAAGTCTTGGAGGATCTCCCAATGTTTGTGCAAGGATAGGGCCAATGTCAGCTAGAAAAAAATTAAAAACTGATGAGGCTAACACACATCCTTGTTTTAGACCCCTACGAGTGTTAATAGGACTAGTTAGATCACCTTCACTAGTGAGTCTAATCTGAACAGTAGTATCGGTATGTAAAGAATGAATTAGTGATATCAGATATAGAGGATAATCTGCTTGTTGTAGCATTTGCACAAATGCAGCTAAAGTAAACAGTTTGTTCCCAGGTTAATGAGAATGGCATGAGTGGGTACTTCATTCTGGCAATAGATTTGATCTGAACACCATTTCTGCTGTTTACTAGCCATGGGACAATTGACCAAAATGTGTGGTCCTTTTATATGGTGCACTCATTTTGGGCTGAGGGTCTAACGGTCTAGCACTGAACAAGCAAATAAAGCACCGGGAACTACCTCATGGCCCCAAATTGCTTTGTTACGTGGCTTGAACTAAACAGATTTTTGTAAACTTGGGGACCTCTGTTGCACATGTTTGCACAGATTCTACTCTTTGCTTGCCTACCTGGCACCACTGTTATGACGTCTTGGGACCAGCAGGCCCTAAAACAATGAGGACTTACCACTCAGAGATCTGCCATTTCAAGATCTCTCCATCACAACCTTCTTGCACTACGAGGCCTCCACCACAGGAAAACTGCACCAGAAGAAAAACCCTGGGACAATGGATAATACTGTAAAGACTGAAGGGGGTTTCTGTACTCCTGCCCAATATATGGCAGAGTAAAAGCACAGAGGAACAGCCAAGATTCTCTATATGGTACCGAAGGTCGAGCAATCGACGCTTAAGGTCTCAGGTGGTGATGCGGCCTGGTTTTTAAGTACAGTGTATTCCCCAAGCCCCAACAAAGGAATGTCCACACACTGTGTTCGTGATAACACAGCTCTTTATGTAAATAAGGTTCAGGATATATACACAAACAATAACACTCTTTGTGCTCAGGCAATACTAAAATGATAAATATGTACAATATCTATGTGGTGCCACAATTCACTCTTGACTTCTTTAAAATGCACCAACTGCTGACAATTGGATTGACATACAAGTCTAATAGCACTGTGAACCTACACCAGACATAGGAGGGAAACAAGTTGTCAAACAATTGGCAGAATACTTGGTCCCTACCACCATACACAGTTCTGTGAGAGGATCCTCCCACCTAGGCAACCTGTAGATAAAGTATATTAACAAGCCCAGTCCATATATTGTTTAGCAGTGTCTTGCTTCCTGCTGAAAATGTTCTACTCCACCAATGTACCTGGTTTTGCAGAGTTCTTCGATGAGTCGTCGACGGATCCTTCTTGAGTGAACTCCCTTTAAGGCAGGAGCCATGAATCATCGAGATTCCAGGAAGAAAAGGTGTACACTGTCGTCGAGGCAGTAGCTTCGGTCCTTGAGGGGCTCGTCGACGATCGGTCGTGGACGTCCTGTGAAGATGAGGCATGCGGTACACCTCGATGACGAGAGTTTGTTGCCGCAAAACAGATTGATGAAGACCGTATGTCGGGAACCGGATCTCACGATGTCCCCCGGCGTCTGAAAACGCCTGGTGTCTCCTTCAGGTAGAGGCTTTCCCCCAGAGAGCGTGGTCTTCAGAGAATATAATTGACCTGTCAGACCAGGGGCTCAGGTGAAAAGGCTGGGCAGCAACAGAGATAAAACGGGAAAAAGCACATAGGTACACTGGTCACAATTTAGGCAAACAAAGATAATATCACTGCCCCATGCCACACTACCCAACTCTTACATGTGGCCCTCAAGATTCAGGTTGAATACCTACGAGTACAGGTCCGGCCTGGAAAGGTGCAACAAGAACGCCTGGTGCAGTGTAGGTGTCTTCTTCTATAATGCAGGGTGAACAATGACCTAACCCGGGCAGCACGAGGAAGCAACTAAAGCAAGAACAATGTCACTGTAAATCCACAATCCGGTGCAAAGGAGGCAAATCCAAATCAATCCTGAAGTAAAGTCACAAGTTCCACCACAAAAAACCCCCAAAGGAAAGTTCCAAAGTCCACAATCCAATCCCACGTCGATACGTGTCCAGTAGAAGCGGGTGAGTGTCCTTGTAGCAGTTCAAAAGAAAGTCCAGAGCCTAAATTAGCGGCGGTTAAGGCTATGTCTGTGCAGGAGATCCCCAAGAAGTACATTACAAGTGGCAAGTGAAGAATTAAGCCGTCCAAGCGTAGCGAGCCGAAGCCCAGATAAGCTTGTGCACACAGAAACAAGCAACCAGCGTATCGGAAAAGGCAACCAAAACACGCTGTATGTTACAAACCCCCAGAACGGGGAAAAAAGGTTTGAAATAAAGCGCTGCGTGCAGAAGAACAGTGTCAGGGATAGTTTGTGGCAATCACAAACAAACAGGAAAGCAGGTACCATGCGCCAGACATAAATAAGCTGCGACTGCATGTACTCCGTGAATGAGTAGCCGAGGTCAACAGCTGGGAAGAAGATGCTGGGGGGAGGAATCAGGTCGTCAAAAACAGGAGAGCGGAGTTACGAGAATCCGGTCCAGGAAGCCAGAAGGAGTTCAAGAAAACCAGGAAGTCGGGCGTAGAGAAGTGTGTCGGAACAGCAGAAACGAACAACAGCAACCTTGCCTGGCAAACACGGCGGTTAAGGAGTGTCACCAGGCAACCATGTCGAAGCTTTAACCATTGGCTTCTCTGTCACACATGAGACGAAATGACGTATTCCTGTTCTAGTATAGTTGGGAAATGTAGTTCCCCATCGGCGTTGTCCCCGCGAGAGACGCCAGGGTAGTTGCCATGGTTTCAGAACATGACACGGAGCTGGCCTTCCATGGAGACCAAATGCGGTTCCTGACACTGTAGGCCCAGCAAGGGCATCGGGTCGTCAGCGTTGAAGATCCGGACTCAATCATGGCTGGCTTTTGGTTCTTCGTCAGCGTCTTTGTGGACTTTGGGTGGCAGGAAACCCACTGGCGGATTCTGCTAGGTTCATTTGCGACCTCGACTTTTTCCGGCGGAACAAAGCGGTCGACAGTGATGAGCATGGGGGTCCTTGATTTCAAAGTGTGTTAGGCAATGGAACGTTGCGGCTCCAGTCAATGAGGTTACACTGGTCCTCCGAACCTCGGTCGGCAGTGATGGTCGTCGCTGGTCTCGATGTCCTGGCGCTTCACTTCAGAATCCCCGGCGGTCCCCGTCTCCAGTCGTCGTCTTTCGAAACTTCCAGGGAGACTTGGTGAAGGTTAGCTGGTGCACGATGTTCCCTCGTAGCTCGGGAAGAGGTCTCCTAGCCAGGTTCTCTCTTGGATCAGTTCTTGGAGACACGACAGCTTTCGGATTGCGTTGAAGGAAAGCGGCAGCAAAGCCGCCTTCTTCCAGCTGGACTTCAAGGTTAAGCATCAAGTTTCAACTTCAGCTTCTGAGCGATTCTAGTCCGTGAGAGGTCCCCAGATATACTGTTCTGTCTCTCATTCACACTGCTGAACCAGGCCCAGGCAGCCAAACATTCAGAAGCGCATTCAGCAGGCAGGCAGCCAATCAGGCTCACGGTGCATTCAGGCCATTTTTCTCCATCCAGACACTCAGAACAAGGAATGTGGATTGGGACAATTACCCAGTCATTCAGCACACCACACTGCATTCATACCAGTTTCGGGCAGGGCTGTCTCATTCTTTGCGACACACACCAGAAACCAGACACCCATAACGTGAAATGTATAGTGGTCACACACTCCATTCACCCCGGTCCCACCCCAAGGGCGTAGCCACAACATACAGTCATTGGGAAGGCTCCAGCCAGTCTAGCCTGGACTTCCTCACAATACCATATATGGAACTTCCCAACAGCCAGTCAGAGGAAGGGACAGAGTCAGGGCTTCTCAGGACTTTGGGAAAACAAGGTAACAGGCAATAGAAAGCAACAAGTGTCATGACTGGCAACCAGTTGCACCTGTCCCTATGGCTCCCTATTCTCATGGGACACATTTTGCTTATGGGACATCAAAACCGTTCTATTCCACGTGGAGGTTATTTGATATATTTCCAGGAAAACGGCGTTTGCGCTATTCACGCCCTTAGAAGTCACGTGATTAGCCTTCCTCACGTGATTTCACTGTTATGTTTTTTAGCAGCGTTGGCAGTCGAGCTCGCTGCTTCTGATCGTGTTCTAAGGAGGCGTTTGTCTGAAACTCCTAATCTGCGTCCTCGCATCTATTCAACAGCTCTTGTTTTGTTGCCTTATTAGAATCTTTCCACCCTGGGCTCCTAATGGATTCAGAGTTCTGAACAACATCCTTGGACATTCGATTACAGTCCGGAAGTTCCGTCCTGCTGCCTTCATCCGGGAAACGATCAGGCAGCAGGAGTCTCAGTCCGTGACTGTTATACACGGCGGCTTTCCTGGGCATCATTCGCCACCGCATGTGTTACCAGCGACTATCTGACATGGCGGCTTCCCATGGCGTTATTCGCCGCTGCATGTTTTTCCAGCTTTTTCTCTGGAGTTCTGTATGCCGCCGCGCCACATGGTTACCCGGCCACCAGTTAAGTCTCATTTTTTACATTGAGGAACTTATTCTGTTGTTCCAGATGCTATCATTTTGCTTGTTGGGCTACAAGGCTTCCTTAACCCACGAGATAATAAACTTCCTGATTTGCTACACTTCAATCCTGATTACTCAGAACTGAAATCTCAAGGGCAAGGATCATTTCTTCCGACAGAACTCCTATTTGTTTTCTCCCAGAAGTATATAACTGCACAAGACTTTTGGACGCTATCCTGTGGTGCACCAACCCAATATCTAGCGTGACCCTCGTGCCGTTCGGGATTAGTTCCCATACTAACCTTCCCTCCTTGTCATTGTCTTTACCTGGATTTTTTGGTTTTTCCTTGTCGGACTTGTTTCATTCTAGCTACATCAACAGGTTAGTGGTGCCCTTTATTCTTTATTCAGAGAGAGGATTCAATAGCCTTTGTACATATGTTAATTTATACCTTATTTTCTCACAGGTTGGCGTTTAATTGTTGTTCCACGCCCTTTCCAGTGATTTCTCTCTCTGGCTGTGAGTTTCAATCATAGTGACATCATTTGGAAGGTCTACATTTGACTTTCACTACCTTCAAGCCGTTTCCTGTTAACAAAGGATCCGGAAACTACCCTCATCACTCGTATCCTTTAAGTGGTCCTTGACCTGTATCCTTTGCATATGAGTGATAGATCCATGACAGCAAGAGGCCACAGGGGTCCACTGATTCCTATGGCAGGGCCTGGGTATCCCAAAATGGAGGATACTCTGAGCACCTGTCAAATTCAGCATGGAGCTGCCACCAGCCCAGACCCTGCACTGTGTGCCACCCACAGGTGCCCAAAAACATACACTAGGAGGTACAGGGTTGTACCCCCACCCATGGGTGCCATAAGGGTATCCCAAGGGACTGTTCACCACAACCAAAAAGAGGAAGAGCTGTACTGCCAGGAGTCCCACATGGACTCCTGTGCAGAAAATAACACAGAACATACATGATAACAAGTGTACAGGACAAAGACATGAAGGCCCTGCCCCTCAATGCATTTCCAGCATCCCGAACCCGGGATAGCTCTGCCCCCGGGATAGGCCCCGCCCCTGGGATAAGGTTTATCCCCCAGGATAGGTTTAGCCCTGGGTCAGTTTGACACCTGAAATTGTCTAGCCCCTTGGACAGTTGGACCACTGGGATAGCTTTCCATATAATATCATCCTACACATTATGCCCCCTGTGTAACCTCTGCTCCATGCTGGAATAGCACAACCAAACACAGCCTAAGTGAACAGAAAAGAAACATAAGGACAAACAGACATCCCAATAGGAAACACCCAAACAACGAACTCAGGCAAGAAACCCAGCCCCCAAGCAACAAGCCCACACCTCAAAAATGTATTGTACCAGGAAAGATAGATGCACAAGAAATAGCCAAACTGAACAAGGCCAACCATCTCAAACCACTGCACCGTGAGCCAACTAACACATAGAAATAGCACACCTCACCACCCACTGGGAGAAACCCCTTTGCTGGAACAAGAACAAAATCACTATTCTTATCAGGCTTCCTATCAACCTACCACCCACGTGTATAACCAAGCAACCACAAGCAACGTAAGCACATATGGAGGAATACCGGAAACACCACACACATACGTGAAATTCACAGAAGCACAACTGAACAAAATGACCTCGACGAACCATTTGTCACAAAAAATTGGCAAGACACAGAGAATCAACAATGCAAGCAGACAGACGACCCCCAAAAAAACATCAACCCAAAAGACAATCTTACTGACCCATTTTCTGAATGGCACCATCTTGGTCCAGGGCTCCCGGCCCAATCGCTTCCTTTTCGTTAGGCGTCTCCCACATTTTATCAACTTCCTTCCTTCTCCTGCTACTCCTACTAGCACCTCTCTGGTTCCTCTACCACCCCCTTCTTCCGCCACCTCTCTGGCACCTTCCTTCCTCCTCTTTGGCCACCTCCTGCTACCACCTCTGCCCACTCTCTGGCCCCTCTCCCGCCCCCGCTGGCTGTACTTCAAGTCTGTACCCCACCCGGAAGTCTTTCAAATGTGGCATCCAGCTCCATGTCGCTACTCTAAACTCTGGCTCTGCTGCCAAACACTCCGACATCTGCCACTTCCTCGAAGAACTTGACCAGAATGTCCTCGCTCTCACGCACATGGTTCACGGCCAGCTCTGTCACGAATTTTGACACTCCTCCCTGATGGTTACAAGATCCTCTCCGTGCCCAGAACCAACCAACCCGGAGGTGGAGTAGCTCTGATCTTTCCGGAGTGGGTCCCTGCTTCTGTCATTCCTATGCAGGCCCCTACTGCTCCTTCGAATGCCTGGTCTGCAGGCTCTTAATCTCTCCTGGCCTCTCTCTGACTGTGGCCACCATCTATAGGTCACCTGGCCAGGTTGCTCTCTTCCTCTCAGAATGGGCTGACCTCTCCTTGCCTCTACCTCACAACTTCTCGTTGGAGACCTCAAAATCTCTCTCTCTCTCTCTCTCTCTCTCTCTCTCTCCATTCTACCCTCTGGTTCTAACCCTCTTACCACTCCTCTCTCTTCGACTGACCACTTTCTGCTTTCCTCTCACCTGAAACTCTGTCCCCCAGGTAAAGCCCACCCAGCACTGCCACCTACCTTGTCGGTTATTCGGCTCATGAAGCGTGTGTCAGTGGATGCCTTTGCCTCTACTTTCTCTGCTCCTCCAAACCCCTGCGGCTGACTCACACTCTGACACAGCCCTCTCTAACCTGCATCTTTCTATCTCCAATACTCTTGACATCCTTGCCGTTGTCATGAGAATCCGTCTAAATCCTACCTCCAAGTGCAACTTTTGGTATGACTTCGACCTCGCTGCCCTAAAACGCAAGTCGAGGGTTGCTGAGAGGAAGTGCAGGGCTTTGGGCACCTCCTTTGACAAACAGGCCTGCCGCCTGCTCCAAATGCAATTCAGACTCTGTCCTGTCCAAGAAGAGAGTCCCCATTCAAGCCCGCATCTCTGCAGCCTCTAACAACACGGCCAAACTCTTTAAAATCTGCAAGGAGCTGGCCAATCCTTCTGCAGCCTCCACACCTCCTGCTCTGTCCCATGCCCTCTGTACGGCTCTGGCTTCTCACTTCACCACTAAAACTCAGGGCATCTTGTCCTCCAACTCCTCTTCCTCTCCCTATATCTGTATTGGCTCGCCTCTGGCTGCCTCTCCCTCTCCTCCTCCTCTTTCTCTCTGACAACACCTGACAATGTTTCTAGACAAGTCCGATATATGAAAATGTTGTCCAAACAGGTGCTCCCCTGCTCCTCCAGAATGATCAAGGACCAAATGGACACCCTCTCTCCAGCCTTGGGCGATTTCTGCAATCACTCTTTCCCCCACTGGATCTTTCCCCCTCTCCCCTCAAGCACTCCCTTGTGCACCCCCTCCTTAAAAAGGCTTTGGCCAATCCTATCTGTCCGGCAACCGATAGTCGATCTCCATCACTCCTTTCCTGGGCCATCTCCTGGAAAAACTGGGCATCTCCCAGTTTACTCTCCACACTGAATCTTTTGGTTGTCTCCATGACCATCAGTCTGGCCTCAGAGTAGCCAGAGGTACGGAAACTGCTCTTTTGGACACCTGTGAAGATCTGCTCTCTAATCTTGACTCCAGCCTGCCTTCTGTCCTCATCCTCCTTAACCTTTCCTCTGCTTTTGACACAGTCAATCACGCCATCCTGATCAATCAACTCTGTGAAAACCTGGGCATCACGTATCAGGCCCTGGAGTGGTTGACCTCCTTCCTCCTGGACTGACCCTCCCATTTCCAACTTGGGTCCTTTTTCTCCACCACCTCTCTCCACATGTGGTGTTCCCCAGGGCTCTATCCTCTCACCCTGGCTCTTCAATGTCGACTTGACCACTTTGGCCCACATGATCTCTTCCTTCTGCTCTAACTTTCAGTGTTATGCCGATGACACTCGGCTCTCTTTCAGGCTCCCCTTAGCCTCCTCTCTCGCTCATTCCTGACTGTCTATACGCGATTCAGGATTGGTGCGCCTCCAATGATCTCTGCTTTAATGCCAGTAAGACCAAGATCCTTCTCAATGGGACCCCTGCTCCCGATTTCCCCTCTCACTCTGGCCATCTTCCTTGGACCCTCTTCCTTTGCCTTTCTCTGAGGCAAAAAGCCTCTGTGTCATCTTTGACTCCACTGTCTCCTTCTCTCCTCACGTCCAGGACCTTGCCAAGAAGGCCCACTACCAGCCGCACCTGCTCAGAGGTATTCTTCCTTTATTCACTCTCCCCCAGAGCCCTGGTTCTCTCTAGGCTGGAATAGTGCAACAGCCTCTTTCTAAATCTTCCTTCATCTACTCCCTCTGCAACTAATGAAGAACAGGACTGTGTGAGAAACCTGAGGCGTTTCTCCCAGGCTATTACAGGGGATCCATTGTTCAGGTGGGCAGGGAAAGGCCATTGGTCTTAGGTCCCAACCCTGGGGGCGGAACAGCGAGGGAGGATCACCTGGACAGGGGGTCCTTGGGGACTATTGGAGACGTGCCCTTGTGCGAGTCCTGGTATTCCTCCCATTCCGATACACCCCTACCCGACATCCCCTCAGTTGTCATGGGATATTGTCAACAGAGTCCTATTATACACAAGTATCTTTCTGTAAGGAAAAGGCGAAACCATCAGGGTAAACAAAGACCATCCCTAAATTCCAGCATTAATTTTACCCCTCTTTCCTCGAAACCCACTTTTCGACAACCCTACGTTCAAACCCCTTTTCCTTACGAAAATGTTCAACATCTTTATCCCTTCTTTGTAGAACACCACAATTCCCATAATCCCATTCCCTTAAATAGATACCCAAAGACTGGGATGAAGAAGAGATAGATGGGAGTCATGAGGATTACCCACAGGAATCGATGGGCAATGGATCCTATGGGCAGTCTCCATGTTGTCCCGATAATGAGGTCAGGCAGAGTCAGGCAGGGAGAGACAAGTACTCACACCTGACTCCAATCAACTCTATCTGGGAGTATAAAAGCAGCAGCCAGAAACAGCACATTGAGCGAGCTGGGGATGCTGAAGGGTGCTGAGATGCCAGAAGGAGACCATTGTTGCCAGAGAAAACTTAGGCCTGGAAGAGGAAAAACTGCTTAGACACTGAACTGGTGAGCACAGGGGAGACTGCAGCGTAGAGTTGAAGCTGTGCCTCCAGGAGGCCAAACCAGGGGCAGCTGGGATCACCTGGTCGCACCCACATCAGAGCTCCTCCCCTGGGCCAAACCAGAGAGCCCAGGCCTTTCAGGGGCAAGCGGTAGGACCACCCTTACCTCAAGCAGAAGATCCCCTTTTTGCTCCTGATGCTCCCAAACTGTGAGAATGCTGTTTTGAGGAGGTGAGGAAGTGTGAGCAAAATATCCAGAAGTGGGACTTGGAATCCAAAATTTTAGAATTTACAAATTTGAAGGGTCTGAGGCTTACTTGGGCGGTGGGGGGGAGACCCTTGTGCGAACATTGAGCAGAGAGAACCCTAAGGGAGCAAGGCTAAGCACACAAGGAAGAAACAGTTCCAATATGGCAGTTTAATACAAGGCGAAAGACGCAAGACCGAAGAGGATAGCAAGGAGGGATGTGCCCTTGACCTTTTTTTTTTTTTTTACCAATTTTATTTATTTTGGTTTTTCAAAATATGAATACAAACATTCATGATATTCCCTCCCCCCACCCCCAACATCCCCAACATTGGATACGATGTAGCATATTTCAACAATTGAGACTCCTGGGTGGCACATTCTTCCAGTTCAGAGTGTGTATTTGAAATAACAGAAATGCTGCGCAATAGTCTCGGCTTAAAGTACATTTGTTCTCTATCATTTGTAAATTTGTGTAGTGGCATCCAAGTGTTCAAATATTTCATATAGGAGCCGTGGGATAAAGCCGTAGTCTTTTCCATGGCCATTACCACCCCCATAGTCTCACCCACCACATGGCCACTATCGGTCCATGTTTATTCTTCCAGGTATGTGCCAGAGTTATTCTAGCAGCACTTAGCATGTGGGTAATGAGATGGGCCTTTGGTCCAGATTTGGCATAGCATCCCTTCACCGCCTCCCCCAGTAGGACAACCATCGGGTCGAATGGTAATTGTGTCCCTGTTATCTCCTTGATGTGACTTATGATTTCTTTCCAGTATATTTCAGCAAGCGGGCAAGACCACCACATGTGTATTAAATCACCTGGTTGACCGCAGCCTCTCCAGCAGGACATGGGGTAGTCTGGGTTAATGGAATGCATGCATGCAGGCATCATGTACCATCTTAAGCACATTTTGTATGCTGCCTCTTTAATGGAGGTACATTTGGAACTTTTAGCGGCTCTTTGTCAGATTTGGCTCCAGGTTTCACTAGAGATTGGTTTCCCCATATCCGCCTCCCACCGCTGCATATAGAGGAGTGATTCTTCAGGGTCTACTGCTCCCATTGAGCTATACAGTTTTGACACCCCTTTCTTGGGCTGGCCCTCTTTTATCGTGAGTTCTAGTCCCACCGGTTCTCGGGTTGCCTCTTCTCAGACCTTCCTGTTAGAGATCCAATGCCTTAACTGGACGTAATGGAACCTCTCAGCCTCAGGTATATTAACTTATCTTTGCATCTCTCAAAGGTAAGAGGTGTACATTCCACGTAAAGTTCTCCCATTGTCAATGCTTTCTCATTCCCACCCCATTGTACCCAGAAATCAGACCGCATTCCAGGGGAGAAGTCCGGGTTATGGGCCATTGGCAAAACAATCCGAAAAGCCAAGGATCGCTGGACAGAACATAAATCCAACATCAGGACCAGCAATGAAAAATCTCCGGTATTTAGACATTTCAAAGAAAATGGTCACAATATCTCACAATTGAGATGGGTGATCCTAGAAGTGGTCCACTCATTACCAAGAGGAGGAGACTTTGCTAAAAAAAATAGCACAGAGAGAACTTAATTGGATCCACAGACTAGACGCAGTCAGTCCCCATGGTCTAAATGAAGATTTCTATTTGGGCCCATTTCTTTAAACATACACTTTCTCTTCATAAATGTTCCTCATAATTAAATCATGAAATGGTGATTCCACCACCTTGAGGAACTTCAACGTGATTGACTGTGATTTATAGATATGTGACTCAGACATTGGCTGGGAAACACCTACATAGAATGTGAACTCATATAACAGAGACAGCTTGTTGTTATATCACCATGCTAATTATGTCCTGTGAATGTATACAGCCCTCAATAGATTGTGAACTCCACACTGGAGACAGCACAGCAAACTATTGCTCATTAGATCTAGAATCTGCCTTGGAATAACACTCTAATAGGTTACGACCCTGTACTTATCTTTTACTCCATCACCGGACTATATATTACTCACCCTCTTATTGAGAACATCCATCGCCTGATCTACTCTAACCGTTACATTGATGAGAATGGCAACAATGTAAAGATGAAGTTGCATCATTTTGACTTCCTTTTCTTGTACTCCATCACCGCACTAAATATTACTTACCTTTCTACTGAACACACCAAGTGCCTGATTTACTCTTACCGTTACATTGATGAGAATGGCAACAATGTTAAGAACACGTCACATCGAGTCACATCATTTTGACTCCCTCTTTTTTTGAGAAAACACTCCCTTAATTCTTACATGCATCTTAGGACTTACATACCCACTGTAGACTGACGGTTATAGCACTAATGAGTTAACTCTTATAGACTACCCAAACTAGCATGACGCATATAATATCGGCCATCTTGTCTACCGAAGCTACGGCGTTCGGTTGGATCGGCTTCTGCTCTCACTCACCTCTCAGCTAGATACCAGTAAGTAACTGCATGCGTTTTCATGCGATGTACCTCTAGGAGGCTCATCCACTTTACCATGACAGCCTAGCTATCACTTTATGACGGAATGCTCTTTCTCTATTACTAACACGTGGCATCCTTACCTCTAGGTCCACGCTGACACACTCCTTTCTGTTCAAAGAGTATCCTTATACTATTACCCATGGAAGGATGAAGGGTTACCTATCCTACCGACCTCTTCATTACTGAATCCATGACTACTTTACTCTACAAATACAATCTTCCGTGATCCCTATTAATTAGGAGAATACGGTACGCTTTTTCTTAACACATTATGTGTACAATGCTGACGGTCTATTATAGACCTATATTTTGGGCTATAATGTTATACATCTCTTGGGTACCGACTGAATTACCATGTATATATAGTGATTTAATCAAAAATGAGAAGATGCACGAATGATTGATTTCAGTGATTTTGTAACATTGGGGCATCGGACGAATGCACAAGATGAGCTATTATGCAGTTTTAGATGGAAGTATGAGTTTGTATTACAATTTTTCATTCCTTTATGATTGGGGACCTTTGAGATGGTGAAAGGTTGGACTAGTCTACCCCATAAAGGTTGATACAAATGTAGAACATTCTGCTTGTTGATTAAGATAACAATGAACCAAAGGGATGTGCCAATTTTTAGCCTTAGCAGGTCTTACTAGACCACCTATCATGTTTGATACTTCCGAATGACACTCGTTTTCTCAGATGTTTTTGAAAATGGCATTCTGACACAATTGTATTTATTTCCTTTGTATTTATAGAAATAAATCTTTGATCGTTGAATGAATAATTGCAGCCCCTGAAGAAGAGAATTAATCTCGAAACGCGTTGGGCATATCCATATCAACAAATAAATCATCTTTAAGAACATATTTACTCTGAAGTCGGACCCTGATTATTTGGCCAAAGGCCTTACTTTCTTAATACCATATATGTTTAGTTAATGCAATTTATGAATCTCATTTTCTTTTATGAAAAATAGATGTATTGAGCTTTTGTTAGCCATAGTGTGCAGGGGACGGGAGTTCCCAAAGTGGGAACTTATTTTGTCTTCGTTTATGGGCCACTGGTGTCAAGGGTCCCCCTCCAATCCTCACCCCTCTACTTCGTAATGCCTTGTCCCAATAACATAGGGTGGCTTTGGTGGATTCAAGTAACACACCCTCTTTGTTTCTGCGTCATTCAGGAAGGTAGGGGAGGCTATCCAAGGGAGCTCTAGTTGCTTCCTTTTCAAGGGTCATCCAACTCGTTTGGTTATTGCTGGGTGGCCACTGTAGTATTGGGGCTAGCTGTGCTGCCCATAGGTATCTGCGGATTTTGGGAACTCCCAACCCTCCCAGCAATTGGGGTCTGAACAGGACCTTTTTTGGGACTCTTGGTTTTTTCTTTTTCCAAATAAATGCTATTATCTCCATTTGTATTTTTTTGATTGCTGGGGTTGGGATGCGTACTGGTAGGGCTCTTACTACATAGAGGAACCTGGGGAGCAGGGTCATCTTTACAGCTAGTATTCTTGCCAGCCATGACAGTTCCTGTACTTCCCAGCGCTTTAGATCCCCTGCTAGCTCTTTCAGCAATTCTGGGATATTAGCCCCATATAGTTTCTCGTATTTGGGGGTCAGTTGTATTCCTAAGTATTTCACTGCTCTTTGTTCTCTCTTCAGCGGGTACCTCAGTAATATTGAGTGCGCAGGATTTGCTATAATTAATATGGAATCCGGAAACCTTCGCAAACTCTGTTAATAGGTCTAATGTTTTTGGTAGCGAGTGTGTTGTGTCTTTGAGAAACATGAAGATGTCATCCGCGTAAAGAGCTATTTTTTTAGGACCTCCAGCGCCCACTTCTACTCCTCGGATCTCTGGGTCATCGCGGGTCTTTGGTGCTAGTGGCTCCATGGCCATGGCAAATATTAAAGGTGACAGCGGGCACCCTTGTCTTGTGCCCTTCTGAATAAGGATATTATCCGTGAACCGTCCATTGACCATTAGTCGTGTGGATGGCTGTGCAAAATTGGCCATTACCATGCGTATGAAAATCGGGCTACACCCAAACTTTTCCAGAGTCATCTGTAGATACCCCCAATGTAGGCTGTCAAATGCTCGGGAAGCGTCTAATGCCAACACTGAGAATCGCTGTCCTGTTCTACGACCCCATTCAATTGTATTTATGGCTCTGCGGATATTATCGTGTGTGTTTCGCCCCTGTATGAAGCCTGCTTGGTCGGGGTGGATTATCCCGGGCAGTACCTCGCTAGTCTACGGGCCAGGACCTTCAAGTACATGTTTGCATCTCCGTTTAATAACGAAATGGGGTGGTAACTCGCACACTCATTGGGGTCTCTTTCTGGATTTAGTAGTAATACTGTGGTCTCCTGGCTCATATCTTCAGAGATCCTACCGGTGTCGCAGATGGAGTTAAACAGTTTCGTTAGGGGGCCTATCAGGGTGGTTCTGATCGTTTTATAATATGCGTTACTAAGCCCATCTGGGCCAGGGGTCGTGTTCGGCTTTAGTGTTTTTATTACTTCTCCCACCTCTTCTTCTGTTATGGGGGCTTCTAACATTTGTCTGTCTGGATCACTAATTTGTGGCAGGGTAATTTGGTTGAGGAATGCAGTTTGTTTTTCTCTCACCAGGTCCTCCCTTTTTAAGTTTTTGGTGCAGTATGAGTGGATCACTTCCTCTACTGCTTTTTCTCCCCATATTAGGTCCCCTTCTACATTGCAGAGTTGGATTATGCGGTTCCGGTTTCTTCGCTGCTTTAGTTTAGCGGCGAGGAGTCGGTTAGCTTTATTCACTTTAGTGTAGTAGAATTGTTTGGTACGTAGTAGGAGAAGCGCAGCTTCGTCCGCCAGGTGGGTCTCTAAGGCTGCTCTAACTTTTTTCAATGCCCTCCATGCTCTCTGTGAGCCCTTCTTTTTGTACTCTGCTTCTGCTGCCACTTGGGTCTCCATATCTCGCCTCACCCTTTCTTTTCTTTTAATGTAGTTTGTTGTGTGCTCTATAAATTCCCCTCTTACAACGGCTTTGCTTGCGTTCCCATATAGTATCCCAGTGAATCTCAGGGGTGGCACTTTCTTGGAAATAATTCTTCAGGGTTCGTTCAATGTCTGCTCGGAGGGCTAAGTCTTTCAGGATTATTTCATTTAGGCACCATGGTTTGCGGGGCCGATATTGTGGGCTCAAGGGTTCCAGCTTTATGAGGACCGGGGCGTGGTGCGACAGGCACCTCACTCCAATCTCTAATCCCGTAACTTGTGGGATCAGTGAGTCCGAGATCAGCACCATGTCAATCCGGGAGTGGCCTCTATGTACCGCAGAGTAATGAGTGTAAGCCTTTTCCTTCGGATTAAAGAAGAGCCATGTTTAAATCAGGTGTAACTCTCTGAGGAATCTAGCTAAGGCCTGTCTGAACGTGTGATCATTGGACGAGGCTGGGAGCGTTTTCTCCATCTCAGCGTTCATCACCCTGTTAAAATCCCCACCCATTAATATCTGTCCCCTCCCCCATTGCACAATGATTGGGAGCGTCTCCATCAAGAAACAATCTTGTCCTTCATTAGGGGCATAGATGGATACCAACGTTACTTGTTTCCCCATCAGTTTCCCTCCCACCAACAGGTAGCGCCCCTCCGGGTCCTTCTTCACAAATTGCTTTTCAAAGATGATACCTCTGGACATCAGGATGCCCACCCCTTGTTTTGTCGTTCCACTGGTGGTGAAAAATTGTGTGGGGAACGCTCTATGCCTCAGTCTGTGTTCGTCTTCCTTAAGTAGGTGTGTCTCCTGCATCCAAATCACTGAGGCCTGCATATCTCCCAGTGTAGATGGCATAGATTTGCATTTAATGGGGGAGTTGAGACCCTGGACATTTAGTGTAACAAATGTTAATTCAGCCATTTTCATGTCCTGCACTCCTGCTCCCCACTCCCCCCCTCCCCTTTGTTTCGGTTCCTATATGTTATCGGTCTTAGACATATCTTTCTCGGTTTCCATCTTTATCCTCCGTGTTGTATTTGTGCCCCATTTTGTTGGTGCCTATCGTAGGGCAAAGCCCCTCATCTGGTGCTTTAGATGCGACACTTGGGGCTTGAGCTCGAACACTCACGTAGGGTCTGTAGCGTTGATATCTTTATTGCGGCCCCTTGGGCGGGGGCGTGCTGGCTTCCATTGTTCCTTTTCAGGTGAGTCCATTCTCTTTTTTATCTCTGGGTGGAGAGGCATTTGCACCGGCTTGTCGACTGTCCTCTTTGTCTCCCATAAGGCTTTCCATTTCTTCCTCTTTGGTGATCGTGTAACGTTGACTCTCCCATTCAAAACGAAGTCCAGTAGGATATACCCAACGGTAGCGGACTCCTTTAGCCCGCAGCCAGTTTGTCACAAGCCTCAGCCGTTTTCTCTTGAAGGGTTGCCTGTGCTAGGTCCTGGTATAGTTGAAGTGTTGCTGATCTGAAGTGGATGGGTCTTGCTTCCTTGCGGCCCGCACAATGTCTTCTTTTAACTGAAATAGGTGTACCCTTGTAAGGACATCCGGAGTTAAGTTTTTGTTAAATTGGTACGTCTAGTAGACCCTGTGTGTACGGTCTAGAACTATGTCCTTATCTTCAGTACTTAGGATGTGTTGGAATAGGTCTGTTACATATTGATGTAGTTCAGGGTCTGTCACAGATTTTGGGACCCCTCGGATCCGAATGTTATTCATTCTAGACCTATTTTCGGCATCCTCCTGCCTATTTTTAACCCGTTCCATCTGCTGTTCCAGCTCTTGTACTCTTTTGGTTAATTCTTCCTATTCCTGCCCTTGTTCGGCCATGGTGGTTTCCACCTCGTCTATTCTACGTTCGGCTGCCATGACCCCCTTGTTGAGATCGGCTATAGATTTAGCCAAGTCTGCAGCATTTCTTAAATTTCTTTTTTTCAGTTCTTGAAGCAGTGCCAGGAAGTCAGATTTTCGGATTGGCGGGTCTGTTGCGTCAACCAGGTCTTCCATTGGAGAGAGGTGTACCTGGGCGGTGGCTTGTGGCTGGCCCCGTTTTTGAGTCTCTGCCGCTTGCATCATCGCTTTGATGTCTCCCGATGTTCCTCCTTTTGGTTTAGTAGATTGTTTGGACATCTTTGAGTGGGAGGAGGGGAGGACAGGAGGGCTTTGGACTGGGCTTGCTACTAATGTGTTTGTAAATATGCTGTATTGCCCAGGTAGTTCTTTGCACCTCCTTACTGTGGGGCTTTATTTAGGTTGCGGTTCCTGCCAATAGTCTTGAAACCCCCTTGAGTATAGGGCTCTTTGAGTCCCTCCTGCTTTGTTCTGGGTGTTTCAAATCGCTCTATTGAGTAAGTTTCGATTACGGGTAGCTCAGTGAGTGAGGTTCGCCAGTGTTGGGTTCACATTTCCTGCTGGATTGCAAGGTCATCATCTCCATGGCTGCAGGGTGACTCGTGAAAAGGCACACCCTCAGTTGTGTGAGCAGAATATGTTGCTACGTAGTAGAGCCATGGCGTCTTTAATTGGTGCCAGATGCTATTATGATGCATATGATTTCCCCCTGTAATTTGTTCCAGCGGTGTGCAGTGTCTTAGTATTTACCTCCTATTGTTTGCCCTCACATCTTACCCCGGGCTTCTCCTTCCTGCCACCCTGTGTCTTCCCAAAGTTGCCAGACGCAGAGGCAGGGCCCTCCTTCCCTCCCACGGCCGGCAAAGCTTATGTCTGGTTGGGGTGTACTGGAGTCATGGCTATTGCTCCGGTGGCTTAATGAAGCGGAGGGGAGGGTTGGTATGTGTCCGCTCGAAGCGTGTTGTTTCGTGGCGGGCGTTCCGCTGCGCTGCTACCCCGCTGCTGCCCGCAAGAGCCTCCGATCCCCTTCTCACCTCACACATCCAGCACGGGACACAGGATGGATCCGGTCGTAGCTCAGGCGGGTCCGTCAGTAACCTTGGGCTCCTGCTACCTCTGCTTCCAGCTCCTGCTGTACTCCGTTTGTATCGCTCCTCCTCCATACGAAGCTTGCTGGTTCTGCTGGCTGTTCCTTGGTTCGCGTGCACCGCAAGGGGAGTTCTTCTGACAAGCCACGCTGCGTTGTGCCACTTTCCACCTTCGGGGTCCAGAGTGGCTCTCTGCGGCGCCTCGTGGAGCATTTAACCGGGCTGCAACATTCGCATTCAATCCTCATTAATGGGGCTCGGAGTCTTCCGTCTCATTTAGGGTTGAGGCTCGATGGCTTCCGCACGCAGGGCGAAACGGGACCATCCCTCATCCCCCATCCGCCATCAGGTTCCTGTAGTTTTCAGCATCGGGCCGCCATCTGGGCGGGAGGATCGGGATGCCTCGCTCCAACGCCTCAGGCTCGCTTATGGTGGTTTCCCGTCGCTTCTCTTCTTACTTGGCGGTGTCTCATGTGTTCCTCCACGTCAGCCTCTTTTCCCAGCCGAAAACGGTCACATTTGCAGGGGGATTAGGGCCGTATTGGGAAAGGGGTTACAGAGCCTACCTCGGAGCCATTTGCACGGGTCCTCAGCTGGCCACATCCCCCGCCCTTGACCTTTTTTCAACAAAAGACTGTTACTTTTCCTATTCTCGAAGGTTCATGAAAGTAAGACCAGGAATCAAGGCTGAAGAATCCTGCATTGTGTCTCGGAGGTACCCGGAGCTCTCCTCTATCGACAGTCAAGGCGGGGAGAATTGTTTGCCGCCGTGGTACTTTCCTTGGCTCCTATAACAAAGCAGCACGAGTGAAGTCAGCACAGCCGGTGAGTTTGGGAGGCTGATACCAGACCGGTCTGTGTTGAAGCCAAGGTTGCAATCAGCAATATTGTATAGTGAAAACTGAATACAGTATGAACTTTGAAACCAAGATACGATACTGTAGACAGAGTGGTCCGGTACCACGTGGGTGCTCTTTCGAAAGTCTGTTAGGTATCCAGCTGAAAGGTGGCAAATGTGAAAAGTGATAAAAGAATTGTGAAATCGAAGCGGTCCTGCAACGGGTCAAGCAAAACCCTGTGCACATTCGAAAGTCTTCGATAATTGATGAGAAAATATATGAAGTTGATCTGAACGACTGAGGGGGGATCCACGATCTGAACGACTGAGGGGGATCTGAGATCTGAGCCCAACTGAGGGGGATCCGGCATCTGAGCCCAGCTGAGGGGGATCCAAGATGAAGAATATTGTGCTGAAAGTATCTGGGGTGAATAGTGAATCGCCTGAGAAATTGAGTACTTGTGAAAATCTGAAAGAGGAAAAGATCATATTGTTTATTTGGTTGCATTAGGCACTCTGAATGAAGAGACTTTGATAAGCAAAGAGACTTGAGCACAGAAGGCCGTAATGCTAATGATTGACTGTATCCTTGTGCTAAAGAAGCCAGAGACTGTGCTGCGCTCAAGTGAACCGCCTTATCCCGTGGTGAAAATGTGGGGAAGGGAGGCCAACGGCCTGAACATCCTGACAAATAATTTCTTGGACACTTCTTACTTTTGCATAACATTGTTTCCCACACTATTTGTATTTAGAGGTAAGGATTGGCAATAGGTTTATTAGTATAGGCATTTTTATTTTGACAAGACACCACTAGGACTGCTTTATTATTATTTGATGATCGTAGCTTGCTCCCATCTGTAGATTTAGGATTAGATAGGCAATTTTCAAACCCTTTAAAGTTCAATAAAAACCCTTGAACTGTGATCACTTGTCTGTCATCTTGCTGTTGATACCATGGTTTCCTTACAACTGCAAGTCTGATCCTTGGCCTCAAACCCAGGCACTGTATCTCTCCAGCCCTAAAATCTCTCCACTGGCTGCAAGAATCAAGTTCAAGACCCTCTGCATCGCCATAAGGCTTTCTGGGGCTGGGTCCCGCACCACATCCAACTCTCTCTTCCAAAATACCCTCCTTCTGGAGCCCTTCGCTCAGCTACCTCAGCCGGTCATATAGCACAGCGAGTAGAGCGATCGCTTTGACATCTGTGCAGAGACTGCTGACGCAGGTTGGAATCCCAGCAAGGCCAAACTCAGCCTTTCATCCTTCCGAGGTCGATAAATGAGCACCACACACCGTGGGTTATAATAAGCAGCGCTCTGATACCTGAGGGTTCATAGCGCTATATAAATGCTAAATTATTATTATTATTATTACCTCCAACTCTCTGAGGGTCAGACGCTTCTCCAGGTAGAGAGTGGGGGGTCGATCTCTCTCCTCTGCAGGTGCCTCCCTCTAGAATGACCTCCCTGCCCCACTCAAACTTGATCCAGACAACCTGAAGTTCCGGAAGCAGCTCAAGACCTTCCCTTTCTCCTCTCGTGTTCTCTCTATCCCTTCCCTACTGACCTACCTGTCTGCTGCGCCGACTGGTTGTTTGGTACCCTCACACTCTCACTGGGTACCAGGCTCCTCATGAACAGTCGCCACTGCACTGCCTCCGGGCCTACCGCTCACTTAGGGGCTGTAACTGTAACCTCCACAGTCCCCTGCCTCCTTGCACTTACCCAGAGCCGCGCTGCCCTGGTTGCACCTACTCGGAGCAATGCTGCCCTGATTGCACTCCCCCTCCCGCTCCCTGGCACTTGCCCCTCTCCCTTCCCCCTGCACTTTGCGTTGTTGCACTTGCACAATCTGAATGACACAAGGCCTAGTAAGATTGTATGTCTTGTCCTCCCTCTGTCTCCCCTCCCTTTTCTTGTTGCGCCTAGAAACACCTGTGTACAGGGGCGTTATAAATGACATTTCATATCATACTCAATGAAGAACCAAATAACAAAACCAAAGGCACAATATGACGGAAAAATGAATCAATGTCAACTCAAATCACCAAAACAACCCTCAAAGGACAAACAGAGCCTCGGCAAAACAAATATATACTGCAACCTTGTCAACGCAAGATCAATGTCAAAACATCCAACAGAGATACACAAACTCCTAAGTGATGGAGGGACAGACATCCTGTTCCTCACCTAAACCTGGCTAACTCAAAACTTCAAGGTAATAGCATATGATCCCCTGCCCAACACTACAAATTGAAACACACCAGCCGAGAAGGAAAAAGAGGAGGCGGTCTCTGTTTTGCATGCAAAGACCAGCTAAAGATGACAACAGTACCACCACTAAACATATGTGAAGGCATCATGAAGTAAGACACATACAACATAATCAATCTTCTAAGCAAAATGGTTTATTTTCTAAAATGTCTGAATGGAGTAAGGCCTAACTTGTCCTATGCTAAGGCGGGATTTCCCTACCTAAAGGAACTAAGGATAGTCTGTGTCAGTAAGTTCAACTCAAAAGTCTGTTTGTGTCCACAACCTACACTTGCCCTCACAACTAAAGATAAACTATGTCAGCAACAAAAGAAACAGTGTTCCAAATCAAGTTGTAAGCTTCTTCCAGCTCCTGACTTACTTTCCAGCTTTCCCGTCCCTATGTTCAGAACAGTTCCAAAAGGCCCAATTGTTTCCTTCCCTAAGAGGTTGACACAGTTCACAAAGGCGTGCGGGGTCCCTTCCCCAAGAAGTAAGCTCTCCCTGCTTCAAAATCCACAATCAGTTCAAATCTCTTGACTTTCAAATAAAAAGTTTCAGTTCAACTCTGTAATTATCCAGGCTTTTTAATAGTTCAAACGGATTGCTCTTTCCCATTCACTTCAGCAACCTTGTTATAAATGCAGCTTCGAGGGGATTGGGTCCTCCGACGTATTCCATATCTATGACACTAATCACCACAGCTGTGCTGCTTCGGAAAATCTTTCGGCGTCTGCGTCGATGACGTTGATACGCCGTCTTCGCGGACCTCCTCCGACGGCCGACGTCACCGGATGTTATAAGTAAGATGCACGACGCCTGTAGCCTCAGTTCCGTTTTTTCCGTGAACGTGTTCGATTCGGAGATCTTGGCGCGCCTCGACTCTTTGGAGTTTCTGTTCTTTCGGTTCTTCAAACCTGTTCGTTTGTTAAGTTAATTGGGATGTCTTCCTCTTCTTCCACCCCACGTCCGGGCTTCAAGAAGTGTGGGGACTGCGGGTCCAAGATGTTGGTGACGGACTCGCACAACGCCTGCCTCTGGTGCCTCGGGGAGGCCCACGATACGAATGATTGTGTCGACTGCCAGTCGCTTACGTCCAAGGCCTTGCGGGAGCGTAAGAAGATGTCGGTCGCTAAGGTGTCCAAGCCCCGGAAGTCGAGGTCCACTGGGCTTTCGACAGAAAGGTCCCGCTCGGACAAGGGGAATCGTTCTAGTCATGCCCGTTCCATGTCCCGGTCCTCGACGCCATCGGCGCCCAGTCTGTCGAAGGACACGCTCGGGGCTCCGCCCTCGAGGCCTGTGTCGAAGCTGTCGGTGCCGCGCTCGACGTCGACCCCAATTCACTCGACGCCCTCAACGCCTTTCGAGGCTGTCTTGTCGGAGGTACCCCGTGGCACTGTGTAACCCCTAGAAAGGCTCTGGCCAAGGCCAAACATGTCTTTGTCCCCCATTCTGTGCCCACTTTCCACCATCTGGATTATATTTCTTAGGTGGATGAGGGTTCTGAAGATGGGATGGTTCCGGATACGGCATCTCAGGACATAGCCAGATTGAGGACCTGCGTCAGTCGCTGCACGACGCTAGTGGTCTGGACACCTCTCCGGAGGTGGAGTTCTGTAGGCCTGAGCCTGGCACCCATGCCGAGTCCTCGTACCGGCGCCTTAAGTCGAGGGTCACCGAGTACTTGGGATGGTCTGCTACACCAGGGGATTTTCTGCAGGATGACCTGACGGATATCCTCGACCAAGGTCCACCAACTGACCTGGTACTGCTGTTCCATATGGCTCTACAAAGGAGGGTGGTGGCGGCTTGGACTGCTCCGGAGAGTCTCCCGGCAGTGGGCAAGTCTTTGCCGCGAAAATACCGCCCAGTCAGTAGAAACCCCTGCTACTTGACCACGCACCCCACTCCAGAGAGTTTGGTGGTGCAGGCGGTTACGGCCCCAGCAAAGCAGGCGTCGTATCCTACCATCCCTCCTGATAGGGACGACAAGCATTTTGATGGTTGGGGAAAGAAAGTGTTTTCTTCAGGGGGTATGGCTCTTCAGGCAGCCAACTCCGTATGTGCCTTGTCACGTTTCACGCACACTCTGTGGAACTGTTTCCTTAGCGGCTGAACATATTCCCGAAGGCGAACAGGATGGTTTTCTTGCTATGATACGGGATGGCAAGGATGCCATGTGTGAGGCCGTTCAGTCGGGTCTGGACCTGGCAGATTGCGTCAGCCGGTCCATGGAGGCGAGCACCGTAATACGCAGGTTTGCATGGTTGCGGAAGTCGGTTTGCTCCTGATGTGCAAGCCCCGCTCCTCAACATGCCCTTTGATGGTGTACATCTTTTTGGCAGCAAGGCTGACGAGAGCCTTGAGAGGTTGCAGACCTCAAAAGCTGCAGCGAAGTCGTTGAGCGCTACAGTTCGCCAACCTCTGCCTTTTCGTCCTAGGGGACAGCAATGGAGGGGAGATTCCTTTCGTTATTACTCATCCTTTAGTAAAGCGAGAGGAGCTGCTAGTCAATGGGGCCACCGTAGGAGTGCCTGAGGTGGAAAGCAAGGTACTCCAGGTGCCAAGGCCGCTCGGGCAGTTGCCTCTTTGCCCTCAGGCAACGCTGCTTCAGCTCAGTCATGAGGCCATGTCCCATGGTCCGCCGGTTGGGGGAAGGCTGGCGCTGCATCTGGTAGAATGGCGGGCCATTACTTCAAATGTGTGGGTTCTGGAGACCATATCCCACGGCTACTGTCTTCCTTTCCGGCAGAGGCCTCACAACAATCCACCAGGGAACCTCTCTTTGAAGAGTCCGGATCCGCTCCTTGCGCAGGAAATTCAATCCCTGCTGGAGAAAGGCGCCATAGAACTGGTGCCTGCAGCGGAGAGGAACAAGGGATGGTATTCCCCTTATTTTTTGATTTCAAAGAAAGACGGGGGATTGAGACCCATCATGGACTTGCGCGGTTTGAACAAGCTCCTTCGGAAGGACAAGTTCAAGATGGTTACTCTTTCTCAAGTCCTCCAGGCCCTTCAAATTCAGGACTGGTTGGTGTCTCTAGACCTCAAGGACGCTTATTTTCATGTGCCAATCCATCCCAAGCACAAGAAGTTCCTGAGATTCGCCGTTGGCGACTCGCACTTTCAGTTTCGGGTCCTGCCGTTCGGATTGACCTCCGCCCCGAGGGTCTTCACCAAGCTCATGTTGGTGGTGGCAGCGTATCTCAGGAAAGGGGGGATTCACGTCTACCCCTACCTGGACGATTGGTTGATCAGGGCGCGCTCTCCCGAGCAAGTCCTGGATCATCTGTCAGTCACTTGCCACTCCCTTCACAGGCTGGGCTTCTCTCTCAATTTAAAGAAGTCCCATTTGATGCCAACACAGCGGCTCCAGTACATCGGAGCAGTGCTCGACACGTCCCTGGGGCAGTGTTTTCCTCCCCAGGTGAGGGCTCATCACATTCAGCAGATGGTGCACAAGTTTCAACATGCCCAGAGTCTCCCAGCGTTCAAGTTATTGAGGTTGCTCGGCCTCATGGCATCCTGCATTCTTCTGGTGCCAGAGGCCAGGTTGCGGATGAGATCTTTGCAATGGGCTCTCAAACTCCAGTGGTCACAGTCCTCCGGCAGGATGTCGGAACCCATTTAGGTGCCGCCCTCGGTCGCCCGTGACCTTCTGTGGTGGGCCGTTGAAATCAATCTGATGAAGAGGGCTCCATTTTGGCTACCCTGGCCGGAGGTGACAATCGTGATGGACGCATCCCTCACGGAATGGGGAGCCCATGCCAATGAGTTGACAGTCAGCGGTCGTTGATCTCCGTCGGAGTCCAGACTCCATATCAATCTGTTGGAGCTGAGGGCCGTCAGGCTTGCCCTGAAGGCTTTTCTGCCGACTTGTCGAGGAAATGCTGTCCTGATCCTGACAGACAACACAGTGGCCATGCACTCCCTCAACAAAAAGGGGGGGGCAGGGTCACTTCCTCTGTGCAGGGAGGCGATGCAGCTCTGGTTCTGGATAATCCAGCAGGAGATTACGGTCTCGGCAGTTTATATGGCCGGAGACTAAAACGAGACGGCGGACGCTCTGAGCAGGCAGAGCGCGATCTCTCACGAGTGGGAGTTGGCCCAGGAGATTCTCCTGGAGATCTTCGCCCTTTGGGGGACCCCTCAAGTGGATCTCCTTGCCTCTAGTGTCAACCGGAAGTGGGAAAGGTTCTGCTTGCGGGAATTTCCTCCAAGAGGAGCCTTAGGAGACGCGTTCGTGGTGGAGTGGTCATTCCCAATGCTGTACGCGTTTCCTCCAGTCCCTGTCATCCCGCAAGTTCTGCGGAGGTTACGGAGGTTCGGTTCCTGGATGATCCTCATTGCTCCGGCATGGGCCAGGAGGTTGTGGTACCCAGACCTCCTCTCACGGGAGGGGGGTCAGGTTCTCCATCCAGAGGTCAGATCCCTCAACCTTCACGCTTGGCTTCTGAAAGGTTGAGGTATAAGCATTGGGACCTCCCTGAAGACGTGATGGAGGTGTTGCTTTCGGCCAGACGGCCGGCAACAAAGTCCCTGTACCGTTGCCGTTGGAGAAAGTTCTGCGACTGGTGCAGGGTTAAGAATGTGGATCCTTTTTCATGTGACATTACTGTGGTTCTGTATTTTTTGCTTTCTTTGGCCCACAAGGGCCTGCAAGTGGGTACCGTTAAAGGTTACCTGGCGGCGCTGTCTATATTTAAGCGCTCGTCTGAGGAGTGTTCTTATTTTAAAATCCCTTTAATTTCTCAGTTTCTGAAAGGGCTCACTAATGTATTCCCTCCATCACCGTTCCAGGTGCCCGGTTGGGATCTGAACCTTGTTCTCAAGTTTCTAATGGGTGCTCTCTTTGAGCCTTTGCATTCTTGTCCTTTGAGACTGTTAACCCTTAAAACTGTATTTTTAGTTGCAGTCACTTCCGCTCGCAGAGTGAGTGAGTTACAGGCACTTTCAGTTAAGCCACCCTTCACTGTGTTTCATAAGGACAGGGTTGTCCTTGGAGTTCGTCCTTCCTTTCTTCCGAAGGTGGTGTCGGAATTTCATTTAGGCCACAAGGTTATTCCTCCGGCATTTTATCCTCCTCCGCATCCTGGTAAGGAAGAGGAGAGGCTCCATAGGCTGGATCCTAGGAGAGCTTTAAGCTTTTATATTTCATGCATGTCCCAGGTCAGAGTGGACGATCAACTCTTTATTGGTTACGCTGGAAGGCATTTGGGACAAGCTGTTACTAAGCAGACTTTGTCTCGATGGATTATCCTGGCAATTTCTGAATGTTACCGCTTGGCAGTTAAGGACCCTCCGGTAGGCTTGCGGGCCCATTCTACCAGGGGGATGGCTGCCTCTACTGCCCTGCAGAGGGGTGTTCCTATTCGTAACATCTGTGATGCAGCCACCTGGGCTTCGGTCCATACTTTTGTACGTCACTACTCCCGCGATTCTATCCGCGGGCAGGATCTGGCCTTTGGCAAGGCAGTCCTTTCCTCTGCAATTTGATTGGGCATTCTAAATTTCTATATTCTAAATTCTTTTCCCACCTACTTACGTTGGTACTGCTTTGGGAGTCTGTCATAGATATGGAATACGTCGGAGGGCCCAATCCCCTCGAAGAACAAGTTACTCTCTTACCTGGAAACGTTATTTCGATGGGATGGTCCGACGACGTATTCCATATCGCTCCCTCCCTTCCTTCCCCGCTACAGAATTTCTTATGCGATTGCAGCTTACGTTTCCGCAAGGCTTTCTGTGGTCATACTGACAGTAGTTTGGTGCCACACGTTCTGGGAAAAAACTACAACTGAGGCTATGGGCATCGTGCGTCCTACTTATAACATCCGGTGCCGTCGGAAGAGGTCCTCGAAGACGGCGTATCGACGTAATCGACGCAGGACGCAGACGCTGAAAGATTTTCCGAAGCAGCACAGCTGTAGTGATTACTGTCATAGATATGCAATACGTCGTCGAACCATCCCATCGAAAGAACATTACCAGGTAAGAGAGTAACTTGTTCTTCTTTATCTTGGCTTTCCTTGGCTCTTTCCAAGTAGGGTTCACTCAGTCAAGGCACAGTTGCCACCCATTACAAGTCACGCAACCGACGACCCTTAGCACTCTGTTATGCTTCTGTACTCTTTGGGCTCTCTTGCCAACACAGTTTCTCTCTCTCTGCACCTCTGTCATTAGTTAACACTCATTTCTGATTCTCCTTTGCAACAATGTGTTTTCCACACTCCTCACTCCGTGGTGTTCACCCTTTTCTCTGCACCTTGCTTCCACAGTGTTCTTAAGTGCTCATCACTTGCTTTGCAATTTATTCATAAATGTTCATCACTTGCGTTTCGCTTGGTTTATAAATGTTATTTGCTTGCTATTCACTTTGTTCATATGTTCATAACTTTCCTTCAGTTCGGTATTATATATTAACTGTTGTACTCTTAGAAGCATTCATAACATTTGTCAGCTTGTTCAGAAACCTTCAGTTTGGGTTCCAACACCAATTTTTATAGGTTTCAGTTTGTTCGGGATTAACATATGCGATCTCGGGGCCCCTGAAGCACCCCGGTATGAGTGTTCCCTAATTTCACTTACTGGTATCTGGCCTCTCCTCCGGGCGTCTTCTTTCTCCTTTCCGGCTTCCCTTCATTCCGCTTGTGCTTTTCGGAAGCCCAGCAACCAGCTCTTGCCGTCATTGAACCTTGCTGCTTGTGGCAAGTAGCTCCACGTTCCCTTTGCGGAAGCTACTTGCAGCTTGCATTGCTCAGGAGCCTTCAGTGTCCCATAGCTCTGGCTGTGGACACAAGGAAAAGGGGCACTGCTGGTGTCTCACACCCCTCACGGTCCACTCGGGGCCTCGGCTTCACTTTCACCATCCTACTGCATACCGCTGGCCCCTCTCCATCCTGCTCCACATCTGCCAGCCGCATCCTGTCCTCCAGGCAGGTTTCTCTCTCCTTCGCTCTGGCGGTCTAACCTTTTATGCACCTTTGGCCGGTTAAATGGTTGCAGGTGCAAATCCTTGTTTTCAATTGCCTGACCATAATCATGCCTATTAGCTGGATATGCCTGACTCTTGCAATGGTACTCCTCTACAGTCCTCTTCTTCGTCTCAGTACCAAAGTGGTGTGAATGAATGGGAGTGCGCATCACTCCCAGTCGCTTCCTCCTCGTCCCAGTCTTAAAGGGAAATGGTTGTAGGATATTTTGTGTGTTTGTAAGAGGGAATGACTGACAACCTACAAAGGCAGGGGGAGGGCAAGGTTCCTTCTGACAAGGGAAAAGGACACCCAGAGACACCCTCTCCCCACTGTCCCACCACCCAGGTGATCCTTGCATATCCACCCACAGGGTCGGGATCCAAAAGCGATGGCCTTTCCCTGGCCACCTGAGAGGAGGATCCCGGGAAAGAAGTGAGGATGCCCTCAGGTTTCTCACACATCCCAAACTGCAAATCACTTCTTCTGCACTTAGCCTTAGACCAGCAAACCAACCTATGATTCCTACTCGTCTACAGACCACCGACATGCAGCCCTACTTTCACAGACACACTTGTGGACGCCATGTCCAACATCACCATAAAACATGATCACCTGATTCTACTGGGTGATTTCAACATCTGCTTCGAAGAAGAAAATATCAGCTCACCTAAAACTCTAACGAATCAGCTAGCAACGATGAATCTACAGCAATTGGTAAAGGGATGACACACACCTTAGGCAACACCCTAGGTGCAATGTTTTGCAAAAAAAACCTGGTCATAACTGCCCCTCCAATACAAATCCTCTGCATTGACCACCTCTTAATACCCTTCATGATTCACCCTTGTAAGGAAGGCATGGTATCAAAGCAAGACAGACACAAGTGATCACAGTTCAAGGGTGTTTATTAAACTGTAAAAATGGGTGAAATAAACGCCTAATCTAAACCTAAATCTAAGATGGGAACAAGCTACAACCATCAAATAATAATAATAATGCAGTCTAGTCAAATAAATGAAAAGGGCCTATGCTAAAATAAACATATTGCCAGTCCTTACCGCTATCCTACAAAATAGTGTGAGATAATGTTGTCAAGGACGACGTCCCAACAAAGTTTCATACCTGAATTGGTGTGGTGATCCGGTGCAACGTATCCAGATGTGTTGCTTTGGGATCTGGTACCTAGGTTTGCCAACCCAACTCCCCACACTACGTAAGACCCCCCCTGTATTTTCATGGTGCGAGGACAGTGCAAACACTGACAGGGGAGGCACTGACAGGAATGCTCGTCCGATGGCAGGATGACACGGAACTCCAGACGATAACAGCAGTCAAGGTGATGAAATGGCGCTTCCAGATGATGCTCAATAGCCAATAAACTGAAGTCTGTGGCCCAGCAGGAAGAAAGGATAAGGCAGGACGTCAGGTAAAACGGGCAGAGGACCCAGTCCGGCAGAAAAGAGGCAAGGATGCAGCAGGGCAAGCGGCAAGGAGGCGACAAGGCAGGAACAGCTGGCAGAAGCGGGAGGACCAGGGAACCAGGACAAGGACCAGCAGGAACCTAGCTATCTGCAGGAGTGCAATAAGTTGTGCTGTGCAGCTATACCCGTGGGCTTAAAAAAGACAGCAGTTCGAAAGTGAGCCTTTCCTGCGGCTGGTTGGCAGATTCTGCCAACCAGTGCTATTCCCTCCATACCATGCATGCGCGAAACACGGGAGCCGGGCCTGACGCATGCGCGATAGGATGGAGAAGTCAGTGCCCATGGTGATGCGGCCCCTGGTGGCGGAACGAGGGGTCCGTCGCCAGAAGGACCAACGTCTGCACGGGTACAGGCGCCAAGACACTGGATGTGGACAGTAAGTGGGAGCCTGGGTGAGGGCACGCAACGTGTGGGTGTGTAACTCTATGACTCCTCCCAGGGAGCTTAGGGGCACCAGGTTTCCAAAGGAACCACTGATGAAAATACCGCACAAGGCGAGGGGCATGGATGTATGTGGCCGGTTCCCAGGAGCGATCAAATGGAGCATAGCCTTCCCAGTCCAACAGATAATACAATCGTCCCCTTAATACAATCGTCCCCTCCTGATTCGAGAGTCACAAATCTCATGAACAACATATTCATGTTCCGAACCATGGGCCATAGGTGGGGGCGGAGGTGGAACGTGCGTAAAGGGGTCAGGATGATGTGGTTTTAGTAGGGAGACATGAAAGACAGGGTGCAACCACCAAGAGGGTGGTAACTGAAGACGGAAAAAGACAGGGTTAATGCAATGAGTGATGAAAAAAGGGCCTAAGAAGCGAGGTGCCAGCTTGGTAGGTAGGTTAGTGAGAGGCAGATTATTTGCTGAAAGCCAAACCTTATCTCCCGTCTGAAAGTCAGGCTGGGGTATTCTGCAACTGTTTCCCTGCCTTTTGTCACTCAGCTTAGTGAGAGCGAGGGTGGATTCTGCCAAAAGGCGTTGTTCTTGAATTCTGGCCAGCAAGACATCTGCAGAAGGAATCCCACTTTGTATAGGGGTCGCCATCGGGAAAATCTTCGGATGCTGGCCATACATACGCAAAAAGGGTCTGCGTCCGATGGCTGAATGTAGGGCGTTGTAGGCCCCCTCCTTTACGTCAAGTTCTGCCGAGTTGTCCTGCGGGGCGTTGGTGTAACAACACAGGTATTGTTCCAGCATTTGGTTGGTGCGTTCGGTTTGACCGTTTGTCTGTGGGTGGTATCCGGAACTATGGGCACAGTGGATCTGCAGATGTTGCCATAGGGCTTTCCAAAAGAGTGAAATGTATTGCGACCCTCTCTCCGAAATTATTTTCTCCGAGAGTCTGTGTAAACAGTAAATTTCGTGCAGAAAAACATTTGCCATATGAGTAGCTGTCGGGAGTTTGGGTAGAGGAATAAGTGGGCCATTTTACTAAAGCAGTCCACCAACACCATAATGCAAGTACACCCATTAGATAATGGGAGTTCCACGATAACATTGGTGAACATTGTATGCCAGGGATAAGGAGGTTGTTCAAGCGGTTGCAGCAAACCGACTGGTTTGGTTCTACTGTTCTTGATTTGAGCACATACTGCTCAAGGGTATGATTGAACGTGTTGCGCCATCTTGGGCCACCAAAACTGTCTGGACATCTGTTCTAATGTGGCTTTCTTGCCCCAGTGACCTCCTAACCAGGAGTTGTGGGAAAACGCCATTACAGTAGTGCAGAGATCATTGGTAGGAACATACAACTTGCCATAACATAAAACAAGGCCATCTCTGATTTCGAACCAGGGGTTCCAATTAGTTCTTTCATCTGGGGGTTGAGAGCCAGATCACAATGTATGCGCTGGATGTATAGTAATATTGCTCCCACAAAGTGTTTAAACAAATCTAGCAGAATCCATGTGCTGGAAACTCCATCTCCCGGTTGGTCGTCCAAAGACCGGGAGAGGGCATCAGCTTTCTTGTTCTGAGTACCAGGAATGTAAGTGATGTGGAAATCGTAATGGGAGAAAATAAATGCCCACCTGGCTGTCCAGCTGTTACGACATTGCAACGAACGGAGGTACTGCAGATTTTTGTGATCGGTTCCTACTTCCACTGGAAATGGACCTCCTAGTAAATGGTGGCGCTACTCGTCAAAAACATTCTTTATTACTAGCATTTCTTTTTCTATGACCGAGTAGTTCTGTCCACTACAGGTCAATTTCCTGGAGAGATAGGCCACCAGTGTTGTTCTTCGGTGTCTTGTGCAGTTTGAAGAAGCATGGCTCCGAGCGTTCTGCGAGTGGGATCGGATTTCACGATGAATGGACCAGAGTTGTCAGGATAATGCAAGATGGGAGCAGCAGTGAAGGTTTGCTTGAGATGTTAAAAAACCTGTTCTGCTTGAGTGTCCCACAGGAATCTGTTTTTAGGACTCAACAAATGGGTTAGGTGAAGAGTGACACTGGCAAATCCTGGTATGAACCGTCTGTAAAAATTTGCGAACCCTAAAAATCTCTGGATGGCTTTAACATCCTGTGGGCGCCTCCAGTTCTGGATTGCCTGGATTTTCTTCAGGTCCATCTGGATTCCTTCTTGATTGATACGGTAGCCCAGAAACTCTATCTGTGACTGGTGGTACTAACACGTTTCTGCTTTGGTATCCAAGTGATAGTTGATCAACCGCTGTAAGACGTCACAAACATGTAGCACATGGTGCTCAAGAGTGGTGGATAAGATGAGAATGTCATCCAAATATACCCACATAGTGAGTCCGATCAGGTCCGAGAACACATGATCCATGAACCACTGGAAGATGGCCGGGCGTTGCACAGGCCAAACGGCATTGCCCTATACTCGAAATGCCCCAGAGGTGACTTGAATGCGGTCTTCCACTCGTCGCCTTCTTTGATCCGGACAAGGTAATATGCACCTCTTATGTTGAGTTTGGTGAAATGCCTTGCCTTCTGTAGGGATTCCATAATATTGCAGATCAATGATAATGGATAGTGGTCCTTCTTGGTTAACTCATTGATGTCTCGATAGTCCACACATGGTCGTGGGATCCTTCTTTCTTGGGGATGACAAAAAGGGGAGCCCCTGCCAGAGATTTGGATGGTACGATGTATCCTTTGTCTAAACTTTCCTGGATGTACGTTCGTAACACATCTTTTTCATGTGGTGTTGGAGAGTAAATCCAACCATGGGGTATTCGCCTGTTGGGTAGCAACGTGATCTTGCAATTGTATGGTATGTGGGGCGGCAATGGTATGTCTTCGAGTTCAGAAAAGCAGCAATCAAGGAAACTGTACAGACGTGCATGGACATGATGGATTGGAATTCCTCGGTACAGGCGTGGACTTGCTCAGTTTCTGATTTTTAACAGGCTGTGGTACACAGATTGGGCCAGAAAATTGTGCGTGTTTCCCATTGATGTAGGGGTTGTCTGGCTAACCAAGCAGACCCAGCACCACGGGATAGGACGGGGATTAAATTATGTCCAAAGAAACCAGTTCCTGATGGACTGCAATATGCAATTGTATCGGCTGGGTATGTTGCTTGCTTGATGGGCCCTGAAGCCAGGGGTGTTCTGTCGATGACTTCCACAGGTGTGGCAACGTTTTTATCAATGATCGGTATGACTACTCCTATGGGCATTTTTTGGTCGATGTAGTTCCCAGACGTCATGCAGTCCACAAGTGCTTCTGTGGGAAATTATTTGGCATTCCATGTCGGGAGTACCCTCAAAAGAGATAGCGGAGCAGCTGGCATGCATCCCTTTTTCTGGAAGGATTGATGGCTAGCTACCTTAAATATGACCGAAATGCGCTTCTGAACGCCTAGTGAAAAGTCTTCCATAACTGCCCACTGTAAACCGGAAGTGAAAACCATCCTGTATAAGAGGATATTACTAGAACGCGCATGCGTCACTGCCGAAAGATCAGTGTATGGCGTAGCGTGCTATGTCGGAATGGGGATCTTAAAGCACATTGCTAAGATCCCCCTCACCACGCATAGAATACGTAAAGTGCTTGGGTGCCCGAAAGCATCTGTGTCGGGCACTGCCAGGCAACCGACGCACCCTCAATAGACAACATGCCAGCTAAAGTGAACAGGCTAAATGTTTATCACTGGACGTTCCACTTGACCCAGTGGAAACTATATACCTGAGCAGAGTGACTGCAGTGAATTACACAAAGGAACTGTGCCTGTTCTGTGTGCCCTTTGTCTGTTTTGTTTGTTACGTTACCTAAACCTTGTCTCTATGCCTGGCAAAATGCAGAACCGCTTGAAGGCTGCAACGTGCCGCACAAAAAAGCCTTACGGGTTGCGATCAGGAAAACTTGCCGGAGTGAGCACACCTGTCCTGGAGCCTATTGGACTAAGGGATATTAACGGGGGCATCGCTAGGGGGGTGCAACCCGTCCAGAAAGGTCCAATAGATGCATACTTCCCCACTAAGCCATCTGGTCCTCCAGTGGTGTTGCCGACAGTAGAGGCATCAAATCGCTCCTTAGAGGGCGATAATAGCTCACATACTGTAGATTTGGATAACGATTTGTTACTCCAATTGTGTTACGCCCTGCAAGGGAATGCCCCGGTTGACTTGGTCATCGGTGAAAGTGGACCTGCAACTTCTCTGGTGGTGTCAACTACTGATCCACCTGAAATTGGTTATGGTACTGACCTGCGGCCTGATGCGACGACAGCAAATAGAACTGGAGATCTGCACCGTTCATCATTCACTCGCCCACCCTTTATGGTCCCCTTTTCAGTATTCTCTTTACCTGCTCCTTTGCCTCATCCAAGCCTCCCGACTAATCAGACTATCTGCCAGTCCCAATCTGCTCTACGAATCTGGAACAGTGCACTCAGATTCAGCCCATGATGCCTACAGTACTCATGAAACTTCGAGAACTATGCAGATCAATGGTGTGTTACACTTCAGTGTAAAGATACTATTAAAACTTTGCAGGGCAATGCACTAGGACCTTAAAGCCGAGGGGTCGACCATAGTAGCTATGCACAATTTATTAACTAACTGTAAAGCTGCTGAAATGTCGCACTCTAATGATCCTCGTGAGGATCCGAATCAAAGGAATTTCCCGCAAACATCTATACCCTCGTCCTTTCTTCCGATTGTAATCACGGATGAGGCTCACGCACCTGACAGTAAACCACTAAATATCAGTGACACAGAGGCTTCAACGCTTTTTACCTCGAGGAAACAACTTAGACTGGTCAAAAAGCTACAAGAAAAAGCCATCAAGCAGTCAAAGCGAAGACCTACACCCTCTGGACAGAGTCCAATAGTAGATGCTCAACCGCTAAATTCTACACTGCACCCTGGAAATAACATTACGTCAAAGAAACAACGAAAGAGTAGCACGACGTAAGAGAAGGTCTGCCCAGACCGTGGGAACACTAACAAGTTGGCTGGTAGCGGAGGCTCCTGTAAAAGAACAAACTTTGCAAGAAGAGCACACTCCGCCAAGCAATGTGAACATTAACTCTCCTGTGAATAAGTCTAATGGGTGTGAGGAAGTTAATGCGCCACAACTGGACACACATGATCATGGGCAAGTACAAAGCCCTAGGAAAGCAACTATTACTATCTTGCATGAGAAAAAAACCTATCATCACCCCAGTAGATACATCTAAATGGTCCCACCAACTAAACCAATCCACATTAATGGCATTGTTTAACAAAATACCTCCACTAAAGATCCTGAACTCGGGGGACTTTGACTTCATTGAACCTTTGCGTAACCTGCAGCAAAAAACACCGATTCACTGTTTACCTGAGACTGCAGCACTTATCCGACAGCACCAGTCTTCCCTGGTCCACTTGGGTTTTCTATTGGACGTCCCCTGCCCTTAGAGGCGAAGCTTACAAGTTGCACTGAATGTAGCTGTTCACGGGCTGCTGTAAAATCTACACCTACACAAAAGAGCCCCCAGGCAACAGCAAAGTTCAATGATGCCCAGGGATGGGAATGGCTCATGAGGATGATTCCCCAAAAGAGACTGATGTAGTGAAATAACAACATCCTTAGTTGGAACACCAGGGGTTTCAATCATTGACTCTGCCAGGGTGGGTCCTGGGATCTTCTTACGGCCTGTGAAGTTTTTGTACTGCAAGACACATGGGCCACTTTCAACATTGATTTAGATGGATATGTAATGTACCAGACCCCAGCCAAAAAGGGCAATTGTGGGCGACCAGCCGGTGGCCTATTGATGGCAGTTAAAAATAGCTGCAATCCTAGAATTATCTGTCAGGGCCTGCCGGGAGGTAATATATTGGCTGTGGAAGTATCTTTCCCCGAGGAGGGGGGGTACGAAAGAATATGCTGGTAATTAATATCTATGACTCACCTGGTACTTGCACATCAGAGGCCATATTTGATGACTTGGATCTCATATTGTCTTCCTGGTGTGACATAATGAGTGCTAAACCGGTGGTTCTCTGTGGAGATTGGAATGCCAAATGTGTGTATAAAGATGGGTGTGGGATGTACAGGGATGTATCTGGTCATTGTGCAATCCCAACTTGCAAATCTAAAGACGAGAGAAGACAGTGGCTGGATTTCTTAAAAGAATGGAATTTTTTCCATATTAAATGGTCACACCACTGGGGATCAACCTGGCCGCGTATCCTGGTCTGTGGGTTCAAAAGAGGCGGCATTGGACTGTATAGCTGTGAATGATTGTTTATTGGAACAAGTAGCATGCCTTAACGATTTTAGTGACCATGCTACCCTTTTGCTGGCTGTTATGTTGTCTGCTGTTGGGGAGGGGGAATCACCATTATGGTGATGTAATACCTAGCCAAGCTGGGAATAAAATCTACTGGAGCCATGAAAGAATTGACAGGATGTGTGCCATGGCCTTCCCCGTGGGGTTCGATGTGGGTAATAGCCTCGGGGGTAAAGACCCTGAGGCTATTGAAGCATGGATCCATGGGTTAACCCATTTAATTTGCAAGAGCAGTGGTAAATCTAGTTTAACGTGGAAAGCTGGGGGATATAAATCCTTTGATATAAACATCCGTGACCAAAAAAGTAGGATGCGCAGAGATATCAGAGCCCTTAGGGCGCATGACCAGCGCCAGGTCTAAAACATTATTGGCTATCTGAGCAACGAACGGCTTGGCAGCATTTTGTTCAGGTAATGATTAGCAGAGAAAGTTGTAAAATATGGAAAGTACTTGCGAAAGCCAGGGGTGAAAAGCTTACTAGGATTTTGAACCCTATATCTGGTACTCAATGCGTTGCACATGTAACGGCAAAATTCCACACTGATAAGACATTGCCCACGGCAGACCATTCCCATGAGCCATGGCCTTTAACTTTAAGCCGGAGGATCTTGATTGATGCCATATTGAAACTCAAGTCTTCTAATGTGCCAGGTCCAAATGGCCTGACAAACAGTGTTGAAGAAAGACCGACCCGACCAACTGGTGTCAGGTTTTGCTGAATCTTTTTTCACAAGTTTGTAGGAAACGTACCATCTCCTTACCAGTCTGTGCTCATCACGGTGCATAAAAAGGGGGATCGGACCAATACTAATAACTAACGCCTACTGTCCATGTTTGTCCATGTTAGACGTAATTGGAAAGATCTTTGCCTCACTAGTACTAAGGGAACTACAAACCTGGACAGCCAACAATAAGATTCCACGCGCAAACTGGTCTCCGGCCTGGCTCAAGCCCTCCCCACAACATCAGTGTCTTGGATCAGCTTATCCAGACTGCACGCAGTGGAAGGGATGTTACATTGTACATCGCCTTCGTTGATTTTAGAAGTGCCTTTGACCAGGTCAACAGGGAAACATTGTGGGCAAAGCTAAGTGACTTGAAGTACCCACCCTGGCTAATACATATCCTTGTCCTTTTGCACAGTAACAACTATGCTAGAGTAAGACTGGACAACGGAGTTGGGGGGGGACTCTGATCCCATACATATAAATATGGGTGTCAAACAAGGGTGCGTGGCTACCCCTATATTGTATAATCTATACATTTCCGACCTTCTCCCCCGTCTGACTTCAGAATATAGTTGCCCCCATGTGGATGAGTGATCTGCCAGTAGAGGGCATGTTGTATGCAGATGATCTGGTCCTGTTTGATCAGACATTTACAGGCATGAAGAACATGCTCAATGAGCTGGCCAAATATGCCTGTCAATTGGGCCTGACCATTAACCTGGAGAAAACAAATGTAATACTGGTCTCCAGAAGTAAGGTCAACAGGACCAGGATGGACACCTAAATTGGCACAATAGATTACACCCTGTCCTACTCTTACCTAGGCTTAGAGTTTGATGCCCAGGCTGACTATGATTTGCTAATAAACTACAAAATAAGAAGAGCAAAGTACCTTACTCTGTAGGCTTGCACGTTTGCCAGAGGACAAGCAGGATACAGCATGATGGGGATCATCATGCTGTATAAGCAATGTTTTGTTCCCTCCATCCTGTATGGCCTTGAGGCATTAGCTATCCAGGAGTTATCCTGGCTAAACAGGCTGGAGGGACATTACTGGCGCTCAATACTAGGCCTGGCATCCTCCTGCCCAATGGAATACCTCTAGTTGGAGCTGGGGTTAACATCGCTTAGGGGTATGGCACTCTGGCAAGGGGGAGCATCTATCTCTGGCCCAGTTTTGAAGTTGTTGGCAGCCATAGGGCAGAACTATGACACAGAGAGCGTACATAGGGGTTCCAACTATAAGTCTCTAAATGAGACGCTCTTCATGGAGATCGGCTGGACTTTTGACCACAGCAGAAATATGTCTTATATTCACTTGAAAAAATCCTTCGAGAAGAAATTCAACAAATGGGATTGGTGGGGAATTACAACCATCTCTCGAAACTAAAGGGATACAAAGCAGTATCACATGTGGTTCATCGATAGAGGAAAACTCAACCATACCTGCTTCTTTGCCCCGACCCGGCCATAAGATTTTTTCTGCTGCAATTACGCATAAATAAATTGCCGGTCCAATCAGTTACAGGACCTTGATTAAAACTAGCCATTGACGACCGGTATTGTCGCATATGCAGCATAATAGGCAAATTGGAATCGGCCAGACATGTGCTCATACAATGTACTAAACTGGGACCTTTGTATATGTGCAACTTGGCCGGTTTTGTGCACAGATATGAGGGAATTGTAGCAGATTCCTTTTGGGATTACTGCTTAAACACAGATACCACTTCTATGCAAATTGCCTTATATCGTGTGCGGCTGCATGTTAAATCCCTGTTGCTTGAATGAGGGGCTCCATCCCTTGAGACTCAAGGACATGGTGGGTGCAACTTTGCTCGAGGTGAAAGTTTATTTCCACCATATTACTGCACTAGAACAAGCACCGAAGAAGGGTTACCCTGCCCCCTGGATCCCTTACTGTCAGTATGTGATATTCTTTATTATCTTAGGGCTGGAAATACTTGGGGTACATTTGGTAGAATTAAGGAAGAAGGCATGCTGCAGGGACCTCTTGCATTTTGCCATTTGTCTTCTTGTCCTCTGTCATGGTGATCACAGTTCTAGCTCCCGTGGGTCTACCAACTTTAACCCCACTATACTGGAGACAGATGTATTTCATAGAGTATACTGCATGAGCTTTGAGTCCTGAATTGATGAATTTATGTATTTATGAATTTCGAAAATCTGTGAACTTTATGAATTTTGATGTTTATGTGATAATTGTTGTATGTATTTATTCATTTAATTCAGTTATATACATTTGTATTAGCAGAATTTTGTATTTTATTTTTATTTGTTTGTGTAAAGTTCTAGTTTTGAAATAAATCACAATGAACGTATTATTATTATTATTATAACCCCTAACTGCATAGGTTCCAGTGTGTTGCCACTTGACGCAGGAGTTACTGGTATCATTGTTGTGGGATGAGAAAAAGGGAACCGTTCTCATTGCTTGCGCTCATTTCTCCGCTCCGTGAGGCGGTGATCAATATGTAAAACCAGTTCTCTCAAGACTTCAAGGTTTCTGGTTCGGGGTATGTACAAGTTTGTCCTTCATACTCCTACATCCCATCCGCTTTCCTCCATACTTGTGGGACATTCTGTCCTTTGGGACAGGACCGGAGTACTTTTTTTATAGCATCCGAAAATTTACTTTTTTGTCCTTCTTTTATTTTTACACGGGGCCACTGCACATCAACACAGCCCCGCCTTACTGATCTCTGTCACGTGCATCACCCTTCAGTCCTTTTATCCGTGCGGCGGGGTCGAACGCACTAACATCTCAGGAATATTTTTCTTTTTGTTCCCTTGTCCTTCATTTTCCTGCTGCTCCGGTTCCACAGTCATCTTTCTTCCGTCTATGCTATAATGTCTGGGATTCGCGCCCTGTTCATCGTGTGAATGTTGTTCCGTGTGAGCCCATCCCCACTCTTTGCCTGGAGTTCTTAGGCCCGGAACACCGGTGGGACTTGTGCTTCTACAGCGACTCCCTCTCCATCTGGGCACTCCAGCACCGGCTTGTCAGGTGGGAGGAGGTGTTCCAGCAGATTCCTCCACCACGTTTACAGCAGTTCATTGAAGAAAAAAGGAAGCATTCCTTTTTAGGGCATCCCGGCCAGGGGACTCCTTCCCTGGGTCTTCGGGGGTCCGGGAGGGGCTCAAGTATCTCTCTTACCAGGGATCTCCCTGAGGTGTTCCGAAAGGGATCTAATATGACCTCTGGAGTTTCCTCTGGGGGGTCCCCTTTTGGGGGCTATAGTTAGGCCCAGTTCTTCTGGAGCTGTTTTCGCTGGGGTCATTTTCGAGGTTTCCACTTCTGGAACTAAGACCTAGTTTCGGCTTGAGGTTCCTGTTAAGGTGACTAAACGTACCAGGGTTACCTCTGAGGTGCCCCATCTTGGGGCTATATCTAAGGCCAGCAAGATTTAGGGGCCCCCTTCGAGGGCTCTGGCTTCAGTGGGTGACTCTAAGCCTTCCCACACTCGGGCCAGTGGTCGAACCGATCCTGCTGACGCAGCAAAGAAGCCGGTTAAACACCTTAAGTCTTTGAGTACTGGGTCCGCTGAGATTCCCTCATTGGGGGCTAATTTATCAGCAGTCTCTAAGGGGTTGTAGAAACACTCTAGGTCTGCTAGCACCGGCTCTGTCAAGGTTTCTTGTCACAAGGCTAAAATGGATCATAAGTCCCCTGATTCACATGTGGTGACCACGGCCTCACTGACACCTGTGGCGCAGTTCACCTCAGGCGTTAACAAAATGGCGGTCCACAGCAGCCATTTTGTTTACCTCTCTCACACCAACTTTCACAACGGCTGGTACTGAGGGGCCTGTCTTTGGAGCTGAGCAGCCTTTTCCACGTTTTGTGGATAACAGGAACCCGTTCCAGCCTCCAATGGATTGGCATGCTCAGACTCAGCTGTTACACAGTCTCGCTCTCTCCTACGTCCGCTCCTTTGGTTTACGTAGATCCAGTTGGTGGAGGACCATCCTGGCAACCCTCCTCTTTACGATCCTGGTGGTATGCCCCTACGAGCGGCCTCTGCTCACTACAGTGCCTAGACCTTCTTCTGAGGATGCGTTTTTGGCAGGTTTTAGACGCTGATGCATTCTGATCCCATGAAGGCGTACTTTAAGGATTTATTCAAGGAAATCTATCCTAAGCTGCCTGAACCGGGTTCCTGCTCTGGCAATCCCTCTGCATGTCCCGGTAGTGCCACCTCCTTCTCCAGCATGGGGCTGGCATGGATTCACATGCTCATGAATATTCCCCGTTGTCAGGCCGGGAATCCTCGGTAAAGAAAAAATCAGTATCAGTTTCGTTTCTGATCTGTCTTTCTCAGTAGTAACCAATCACTGGTCTCTGGGTCATACTGCCCCCAGCCAATGACTGCCCTCTCCCTAAGCTCTGCCTCTGGCAGCCATCCTCAGATTTTTACCGCACGCTCAAGTGTTGGGACTCCTCGTGTTTAGCTCTCGAGCTTTTGCTGCGTTTTTGCGCTTTTTCAAAGGAAATTTCTAATTTTTCGGTCAAATAGAGCCTCAAGCTCCACCGTCTCTACATCCAATTAACGGGGATCCGTGTCGGATTTTTCTACGCCTCTCAAGGGTGAAGATTTCGTCGAGTTACGCTTCTTGGAGGAGTCCAGAAGTTTCTGCGGCCTACCCGAACATGGCCCTGGAGAAAGGAAGCTCGACGCCCGGAGAGCTGTTCAGGGTTTGCCCTGGATGCCAGCTGCAGAATGTGTTCAAGGAGGACGAGCACTCGAAATGTCTCTACTGCCTTCATGAGGATAAAAAGCACGTGGAGAAGGACTGTGCGTTTTGCAGGAACATGTCGGAACGGACCGTCAGGGACCGACACCATCGTCTCTCCAACTGGCTGGAAGGAAAGAGCCCGTCAGGTGAGAAGAAAAAGGAGAAGAAGTCCAAGCGGTCTTCTAAGTCCTGTGAGGGCGCCCCAGCGACGGGGGCCCAACAGAAGGCAAAGCACCGCGAGTCCGCGGACACCGGGAGCGCCGAACGGTCGGGCTCCCCGGCTGCCAGGCAGGGCGCACCCTCTACAGCGCCATCAACCACGAGCCAACGCTCTGGCTCAGGGAAGAGGAAGGCTGAGAACCCGTCGAAGCTCCTGGAGAGGCCCCGGTCGAGCTCGAAGGATCCGGCCGAGGGGGAGCGAGGCGGTGACCCTCCCGCCAAGGTGAAGGCCGCAGGCCCACACAAGGTGGTAAAGGCCTTGATTCACCCGGCCAAGGCCTCTATCGAGGAAGTCGCGGCAGCCCTGGCGCAGCCTGTGGATGCTACACCAGTGGAGGCAAACTTGGGGCCAAGAGTCTCCCTGCCTCCGCAGAGGGAAGCCTCTTTCAGACCCATTGAAAAGACCCCTGTGAAGACCCCGGTGGAAAAAGAGGGGGGGCCGGTGGCCATTGTGGACACGGACACAGTATCCGAGGAGGAGCTGGTAGAAGTCTTAGAGGACAATCCTTATGTTCGGAGATAAGGACGAGATTGCCCTTACCACCGGCGGAGGATCCGGAACCAGGGTCGATGGAGGAGCCATAGCCAGGTCCAGCGGGAAGCCCCCCGAACAAGAGAAGACGGATCCATCCAGCCCCGCCTTTTCAGCCCTCGCAGCCTACTCAACCTTTGCCAACGTCCCCCGTCCCTGGGAATGACATGGGAACGTACACGGCCATGACGGGTACCGACGACGACGGTGGTGAGGACGGGACGGAGCCCCTATCGCCCCAGCCCGGGCCTCCCCGCCCGATGAGATCGGATCTTTCCATGCAATGATCGCCAGGGCATCCAAGCTTTTTCAGCTTTGCTCCCAAGAGAAGAAGAAGGAAGGTTTCCTTTTCCAACGGCGTGAGGCCAAGAGGAAAACAGTCCTCGCCGTGCCTCTGCTGGATGACATCTGGGACGAGGGTCTCACCCTTCTCAAGAACCCGTCTATGACACCTGCCAAGAGGGATCGGTACGAGAAGAAGTACCGGGTCCCCAACGCGGCCCCTTTGTGCCTTAGGGCACAACCGACCCCTGACTCGGGCGTCTCAGCGGCGGCCAAGAAGAAAGCAGGGGGGTGGGGCACCGGCCTCAACGTCAACTTCCCCGCCTGACGGCGAAGGAAAGAAGCTGGACGAAATGGGACGAGAGTTATCTCGTCGGCAGCAACAACGATTAAGGCGCCCAACGCCCTCGCGATTGTGGCCCGCTATGACAGGGAGTTATGGTACAAGATCGCCCCCCTGTTGGACTTCTTACCGGACGACAAGAGGGCCGAAGCCCTGGAGATCTTGCAAGAAGGCGAAGTGGCGTCGGAGCACGCCATTACGGTGGTAACGGACATTGCCGACACCGGTTTCCGCCAGCTAGGCAACAGTGTTTGCCTTAGACGACGCGGGTGGCTCAAGGCGACGGATTTCCGCCAGGACGTACAAGCCAAGGTTTTTGACATGCCGTTCGACGGGAACAATCTGTTTGGAAAAACAGTGGATGAGTCCCTCCAAGCGATCAAGGCGGACACAGAGACAGCTAAGGCCCTAGGCGTTCTCCGGCATCGAAGGCCGTCCTTTCGGAGCACCAGAGGCAAGCAGGGTGCCTCCAAGGGATTCGGCGGTGGCTCCTCTACGTACCGCCAAGCGGCCCGCTCCTCGTCGCAGGAAGCCTATAGAGGACGAGACAAGTCGGGTGGACCCCGCCGTCGTCGTCAGGGAGGCCAAGGCGGCAAGGTGTCCTCCAAGCAAGATTGAACCGACAGCGGTGTCAGGCCACCACCAAAGCACCCCGGTGGGAGGCTGGCTGGTGAAGTTTGTCAGCGTGTGGGAGTCCATCTCCACCGACCGTTGGGTGCTGGACGCCCTGGCCCAGGGGCACGCCCTCGAATTTCTAAAAAAGTGCCCCCGCATTCCACCCGTGGCCAGGAAGGAAAATCTCGTCCCTCAACTGCAATTGGAGGTAAGGGCGATGCTCAAAAAAGGTGCCATCGAGCTCGTCCCGAAGAGGTTCCGGGGCTCCGGAGTATACTCAAGGTACTTCCTCGTGAAAAAAAAGACAGGAGGATGGCGCCCCATCCTGGACCTGCGATGACTGAACAAGTACATCAAGGCACAGAAGTTCCGGATGGTCACCCTCCAGCACGTGCTGGGACAGCTGCAGGAGGGCGATTTCTTGTCGTTGTTGGATTTGGAGGATGCGTACTTCCACATCCCCATTCTAAAAGGACACCGAAAGTTCCTCAAGATCGTGGTCCAAGGACGGCACTACCAGTTCAAGGCCCTCCCGTTTGGATTGAAGTCGGCGCCCAGGGTGTTCACCAAGTGCCTCGCACCAGTGGCGGCGCGGCTGCGCCTGCAAGGGATCCACGTCTACCCCTAACTAGACGACTGGCTCATCCGAGCAAGGACAAGGGAGCTCGCTGTAGATCACACAGCGAAGACCATCCAGCTGCTCACGGACCTGGGATTCTCCATCAACTTTCCCAAATTCCACCTGGTCCCGTCGCAAGTCGCACTGTTTCTGGGAGCCAAGCTCGACACAGTGGCGCGTTTGGCCTTGCCGTCGGAGGAAAGGACAAAGGCCATCCTGGGCAAGGTGCAGCGTCTGCTGGCCACAGACGTGGCCAGGGTGAGGTCCATCAAGTCCCTCCTCGGGATGATGTCCTCCTGCATACATCTCGTGCGCCTGTGCAGGCTTCGGACGCGCCCTCTGCAAGAGTTCCTCAACGCCCGCTGGATCCAAGCGACGGACAGCTTCGAGGACAGGATCCTGCTCAACGAGACCTTCCGACGAGCGATCCGGTGGTGGGGCACCCGCGCTCATCTGACGGCGGGCACAGACTTTCAGACCCCATCCCACCAGATAACGGTGATGACAGATGCCTCCCTGGAAGGGTGGGGAGCGCACACCGGAGAACTTCATGCGAGAGGCCTTTGGCTCCCAGAGGAGAAGCCGCTCCACATCAACATCCTGGAGCTCCGTGCTGTGTTCTGGGCCCTCAGGTCCTTTCTCCCGTCCCTCAAGGGCAAGGTGGTGAGAATCTTCACCGACAACACCACCACAATGTTCTACATCCAGAAGCAGGGAGGAACCAGATCCCCAGCGCTCTCCAAGGATGCCCAGGATCTGTGGCATTGGGCCGTCGCCCAAGGGATGTTTCTGGTGCCCTTTCATCTGGCAGGGATAAAGAACACCATTGCCGACTCACTCAACAGGGAGCTGCGCTCGTGCCACGAGTGGGAACTACGTCAGGATCAAGTGGATGGACTCTTCCGACGATGGGGAAAACCGCAGATCAACCTGTTGGCGACGGCGACGAACTCCCAGTGCCAGAGGTTCGCCAGCAGGTTTCCCCAGCCGAGGAGCATGGGCGATGCTTTCTCGTTCCCCTGGGACGGCCTGTTCCTATATGCGTTCCCTCCGTTGCCTTTGCTGCTCTGACTCGTCAACCAGCTCAAGAGGTCCCGGTGCAGGATGATCCTCATCGCACCGGCGTGGCCAAGGCAGATCTGGTTCCCGGACCTTCTGGACTTGTCAGCGTCCCCACCAGTCAAGCTGCCGACAGACGCGGATCTTCTCTCCAGAGAAGGAGGCATCGTACTTCATCACGACCCGTAGTCACTGAACTTGCAGGCCTGGCTCCTGCAGCACTAGAGTTTGGAGGGTACGAAATCCCGGCTGACTGCAGAGAGGTTCTTGCAAAGGCCAAGGCGTCCTCAACTCTCAAGTGCTACGGACATAAATGGAAGAGGTTCTCTGTCTGGTGCCGTGCACAGAAAATTAACCCTCTACGGATTACGGCCCCTCAAGTGCTGCCGTACCTACTGTCGTTGGCCAAGGCTGGTCTGGCTCACGCCTCCATCAAGATACATCTGGCTGCGATCTCCCGATACACCAGAACCACAGGACGGGCATCCTTGTGGTTCCATCGCCCGATGAAGGAATTTATGAAGGGACTGTTCCGATCATTCCCGCCTCTGAAGGCACCTGCCCCGGCGTGGGAGCCTACCGTGGTGCTGACCAGGCTCATGGGCACGCCATTCTAGCCCCTGCATTCGGCACCGTTGAAGTTCCTGTCGTGGAAAACTGCGTTTCTTGTGGGCATCACCTCCGCACGACGAGTGGGAGAGATCCAGGGCCTATCCTGCAAGCCTCCATACTTGACTTTTCACAACACGAGGGTGGTGCTGAGGGCGGACCCCTCCTTTATGCCCGAGGTGCCGTCGGACTTCCACCTCAACGAGCCCTTGGTGTTACCTGTTTTCTTCCCGTCGCCTTCGTCGCCGGCCGAGAGGACTTTGCACTCACTGGATGTGGCTAGAGCGCTGAAGTTCTACGTGGACCGCACAAAGAGTTTTCGGAAGACATCGCAGCTATTTGTGAACTTTCGACCTGTGAACCAAGGGAAGGCTCTCTCGAAGGCTTCCATTTCCAGATGGCTCTCCGGCTGCATCATGCACTGTCATCGGTTGGCAAACCGGCCGTTGCCTGGCCGTCCGAGGGCCCATTTGACCAGAGCTATCGCTGTTACCACGGCGTTCTTGTCTGGTGTGCCCCTGCTGAACATCTGCAGGGCTGCTACGTGGATGTCGACGCACACCTTCACGAGATTCTACTGCGTCGACCAGGATTCCAGGGAGGAGTCCAGGGTCGGCCAGGCAGTGCTGCGCAACCTGTTCGCCTAAGGTGAGCCTGGTGAGAAGGTAAGAATTGCTTAATGTTGAGTTGTTGATGTAATGCTTAATGTTGAGCCTTTGCCACCTCCCGTTGGTTGTGCATGTGTGTACTGCTATGTATTATTATATTCATGAGCATGTGAATCCATGCCAGACCCCATGCTGGAAAAGGAACAAGTTACTTACCTGTAACAGTTGTTCTCCAGCATGGGTCTGGCATGCATTCACATGCGAACCCTCTCCGCTACCCCTCTGCGGCTCTTCACTTGGTCATTCTGCCACTTTGCGTGCTACCAAATCTGAGGATGGCTGCCAGAGGCGGGGCTTAGGGAGAGGGCAGTCATTGGCTGGGGGCAGTACGACCCAGAGACCAGTGATTGGTTAATCAGAAAGACAGATCAGAAACGAAACTGATACTGATTTTCTCTTTACCGAGGATTCCCGGCCTGATGACAGGGAATATTTATGAGCATGTGAATCCATGCCAGACCCATGCTGGGGAACAACAGTTACAGGTAAGTAACTTGTTCCTTCACCACTTCCTGTGGGGCCTCCTCCTCTGCCTCGACTTTCTCCTTTGGAAAAGAATCCCGTTGCGCAGTCAACCCTGCCCTCGGGCCTGAGGCGCGACGTGCAGCGGATCAGGTTTCTGCTCCCACCTCACTGGATGAGGATCAAGCAGGCCAGGAGAGTAGCGACCCACCCCACTCTATTAGAGCCTTCCACGACTGGGTTGTGGATATGATGGCGTTCCTAGACATCCCAATATCCGAGCCTCCATCTCCATAAGAAGGGGTACTTTCTGGAGCCTTTATGGTGTCGACACAGGAGCGAGCGCACTGGCCTGTTACTTCAAAAGGATGTCTTGGCCGAAGCCTGCATGGTCTGGGAAAAACCGCATTCCGGGCCACACCAATAACAAGAAAATTGACGCTCGCTACAAGCTATACGTGTCTGAGGACATATCCTTGTCTGCATGTCCACTCCCCTCATCGACCGTGGTGGCAGCAGCTGCACTCCAGTCGAAGACGGCCTCTACATCGTCCACTACAGCATCTCAGATCCTTTCCAAAGTGGACAAGCTTCTTGACGCTGTTGGGAAAAAATGATTTTCCAATTCAGCTCTTCAGCTGTGTCAGGCTAATACCAAGCTTATCCTGGAAGCTGCTAATCTCAAGCCGCACAAAGAGCTTGCCGAGTTTAAGGAATGTATTCCTCCTGATGGGTTCGAAGACTTTAAGGGCGGCTTATCCGATGTCCGAGTTCTGGCGCAGGATCTACTTGAGGCTGTGGCCTATTGTGTAGACACCCGCTCGAGACCTTATGGTCGGAGTAGACATCTCTCGCCAAGCGGGCTACATACTACAAAGTTTAAGTAAGTTCAGGTCAAGGTGCTTGATCTCCCCTTCGAGTGTAAATAACTGTTCCACTCCTTTACGGATGAGGAACTCACAAAGACCAAGGCAAGCACTCAACCTTCCAAGTCATGGTAGGTCCTTGCAAAAACCCCAGCAAAGGCACCTTATACTCGGAGGTCGTGGTCTCAAACGAGGTTCTTCCTTGGTTTCGTAGGCTTTCAGAACCGCCTTGCGCGCCGCACAGAGACTCCCGCTGGTGGCCCTCGCCGTAAACAGCAAAGGCAAAGTGGCCGGTTTTTCTCTCAGTCAACAGCCACCTCTTGAGCAACGTGTGGTCTCCCCGCCGATAAAACATGTACATTATATTTTTCATCGGTCGCACAAGACTCCGGTGGGAGGATGAATTTCATCTCATCTGTAGGCGTGGCAGACCATCACAGAAGACTGATGGGTTTTGTCTGTCGCCCGGACTGGCTTCCGCTTGCCCCTACCCCACCCTCTCACACTCCTCTCCAGCAGACTGGATCAACCTCACTAGGAGCCGAGGCACAGAAACCTCTAGACCTCAGAGCAGTGGAACCTGTGCCCTTTCGGGAGCAAGGGGAGGGGTATTACGCCCGTATGTTTAGTGCCCAAACCCAACCAGGCTGGCCTGCGCACTATCCTCGACCTCTCCAGGTTCAATCTCTTTCTACCCCAAGAGAGATTCAAGATGATTGCGCCCTCTCTGGAAGGGAGATTGGCTCAGCATGGTAGACCTTCAGGATGCCTACATGCATATTCTGATCTGGAGACTACATAGAAAGTTTCTGCGGTTCTCCGTGGGAAGGCAACACTTCCAGTATTGAGTGCTTCCGTTTGGTCTTAACTCTGCACTGTGTGTCTTTATGAAGATGATGGCGGTCATCGCAGCATTCCTCAGACTGCAGGGACTTCATGTATATCCATACTTGGACGATTGGCTCCTCTGCAGTCCTTGCCCACAGGCCGTTATGGCCAATCTTCAGTCACTCCTCCAGCTCCTGTTCCATCTTGGGCTGTCGGTTAAATGGCGGAAATCGTCGATAACGGTTGCTCAAGACCTGATCTTTCTGGGTTTTCATTGGGATACCGTCAGTACCAGAGTGTTTCTGACGGGGGACAGGATTGTGGACCTTTCGGCCACGTGCCAACTCTTCCTACAGTCCTCCCACATATCGGCTCGTGGTTAGAGTCTCCTGGGCCTCATGGCCTCTTGCATGTTAGCTCTACCTCTTGCACGCCTGAAAATGAGGCGTACTCGGCTTGCTCTTTGGAGCTGCTGGTCCTAGGATACGGATCCAGATTCCAAGATGATTCCAGTCCCATCCTGCATGACGGCAGAGCTTCAATGGTCGTCATCTGCCAGCAACCTTTCAGTGGGGACCTCCTTCCAGAAGCCCTACCCACAAGCAATGGTTACTACAGGCTCCTCCCTTCTGGGGTGGGGAGCTACACTGCGTCACCTTGAAATGTACGATTTGTGGACCCCTCAGGACAGGTGGTTCCATATCAATTACCTGGAGCTCCTGGCAGTTTTTCTGGCATCCAAGCCTTTTCAACTATCTTTCACCAACAGTGTGGTACGAATTTGCACGGACAATTACGTAGCAATGTTCTACATCAACAAACAGGGGGGCACCAAGTCTCCCCCTCAGGTGGACCTTTTGGGCTATCCAACTTAATGTCTGGCTTCAAGCTGTGCACATTCCGGGTCACATGAATGTGGCTGCAGACTCCCTCAGCCGCCAATCTGCGGCGAGTTACGAGTGGGAGATGAACACCTATGTTGTCACCAAAATCTTCCAGCAATGGGGTGCTCTAGCGGTGGACCTCTGTGCGACATCATCATACCCGAAACTTCCTCTTTATACTTTCAGGGACTGGCTCTGAGTGTTTTCCTTGGGGGACACTCTAGAGATCCCGTGGGACAACATGAAAGCTTACGCTTTTCCTCCTTTGCCACTGATACATCCGTTGCTCTGCAAACTCAGGAGTGCTTCAAACTGCACTCTCCTCTTCATAGATCCTTAGTGGCCAGCCAGGTTCTGTTTTTCAGAAACTACAGCAACTGTCAGTGTGCTCCACGATCAGGTTGCCGCTGATTTCGGACCTTCTTAACCAGAGCAATCACCAGTTGTGGCACCCCTGCCCACAATCGTTCAGCTTGGCGGCCTGGTGCCTGAGTTGCGATCATTAGCGCAGTTCAACCTCACAGAGGACAACATGCATATAATTCAAGAAGCACGAAAGCCCTCTAAGAGAGCTCAATACAGGAGCAAGTGGCTCCGTTTTTGTTATTGGTGTCTAGCCAAAGAGCTTGATCCCAGACAGGCTTCTATTGACTGCATCTTGTCTTTTGTATTTGACCTTGCAGCCTCTGGCATCCATGTCTTATCATGCAGGACATACTTATCCGCCATTGTGGCTTATCTGTCTACAGACAGTTGCTCTTTTTCACTCGTGTACCCAGTCATCAAGAGACATTTTGCAAGTCTTCTCCATCTTTTCCGCCGATTCGGGCCCCTCATCCAAAATGGGATCTGAATGTGGTCCTCACTGCTTTGTCATAAGCCTATTGAACCCATGGCCACTACCGAGCTCAAGGACCTTTCTTGGAAGGTTGCCTTTTTGATTGCAGTGACATTTTCAAGACGAATAAGCGAGCTTCAAGCTCTCTCTGTCGAATACCCGTTCCTAACTTTCCAGAAGGATAAGGCTGTGCTTCGCACTCAACCTTCTTTCATTCCCAAAATGGTTTCTGAATTCCATTTAAACCAGTCAATATCTTTACCGGTCTTCTGCCCGAACCTAGTCTCTGATGCAGAGAGGGTTTTACACAATCTAGACATCAGACGTGCTCTGAAGTTCTTTCTCGAAAGAACAAGTGAACTTAGAAGTTCATCACAACTCTTTGTTACGTTTGGTTACCCAAAAAGGGAAATCAGCCTCGAAAGCGTCCATCTCTCGTTGAATAGCTTCATGTATTTCTGAGGCCTACAAAATTCAAGACCTTCAGCCCCAAAAGGGCATTCATGCACCTCTGGTTCGTGGCACAGCAGCTGCAGTTCCCTTTCAAAAATACGTCCCTTGGGAGTCCATAGCCAAGGCTGCTACATGGGCTTCCCCATCGGATTTTTGCAGACATTATTGTCTTGACCTGAGCTCCTGAGCTGATGCCCAATTCGGCAAGGCAGTTCTTAAAAATGTGTTCCAATAAGGGATTTTCCATCCACCTGTAGTTGCTATGGTCATTTCTTGGGAATCCCCCACAAGTAAGGAGGAAAGGGGATGGGACGTAGGAGTATGACAAAATTAATCAGCGTAGTGACTACCTTACTCTTAGTCCATCATCCCCTTGCATCCTCTATTGTTGCTAAATGGTCCTGGACTTGGTGATAGAAAAGGACTGAAGAGCGATACGCTTGGCGGAGCTCAGGAAGACGGGGGCCCATATTAAATTAAAATAAGGACAAAAATGTTAATTTTTTTAATGCTGTTAAAAAGTTCTCTGGTCCCGTCCTGAAGGACGGAATGTCCCATGAGTATGGAGCAAGGGGGACTATGGCCTAGAAGTAAGGTAGTCACTATGGTGAGTATCGTTGTCATTTCTTCTCGTAGGCATCATTTGAACAATGTTCTCTGAGTCACTAACGTGCACTGGGCTTCTGCAGCTAACAGATAAAAACGACCAAGGTAAGCGACCAAGTCCATCGACCCTTGGCGTATGTCCATCAACTGGTTCTGTGCAGTGGAAACAAGGTTGGGTGATTGGAAGACTTGCCTGAATGCCTTTTGAAAATCAGCAAAACTGTCCAGCATAGGACTGTTGCCGGTCATGTAAGGGGTTGCCCAGGAGAGAGCGTTTCCGGTCAGATTACTCAGGATATACCCAATCTTAGCTTTGTTCTGCTGAAAGTGCGTAGGATGGTAATGAAAGTGTATCCTGCAGTGGTTGCAAAATTTGGTAAGCTTACAGAAATCCCCATCGTACTTTGAGGAACCATGAGCCACTGCTCCTTCCGAGTATGAAGCTGCAGCTCCTTGGGTAACCACTTGTTTGAGTGCTGTATTCTCCTGACGCAAAGCAGCCACTTCCAGATTCAGATTCTGTAGCTCGTCCCAGAGTTCTTGAATGGCTTCCCTATCAGGAGATTGCAGGCCTCTTATTCTTTCAAGGGCAGCGTCCCGCTGAAGTTTCATACATGATTTAGTGTGGTGACCTGTTGCAACGTGTCCAGACGTGTTGCTTTGGCAATGCAGGAAATCGGCTTGACGACAACCCGAGGGATCTGGTACCTAGGTTTGCCAACCCAACTCCCCACACCACGTAAGACCTCCCCTGTATTTTCGTGGTGCGAGGACAGTGCAAAAACTGACGGGGGAGGCACTGACGGGAATGCTGGTCCAATGGCAGGATGACACGGGGATCCAGGCGATAACATCAGCCAAGGTGATGAAATGGCGCTTCCAGATGATGCTCAATCAAGCAGGAAGACAGAATAAGGCAGGAAGGCAGGTAAAACGGGCAGAGGACACAGTCTGGCAGAATAGAGGCAAGGAGGCAGCAAGGAAAAAGGCAAGGAGGCAGCAAAGCAAGGCAGGGACAGCTGGCAGAAGAGGGAGGACCACGGAACCAGGACAAGGAACAGCAGGGACCTAGTTATCTGCAGGAGCGCAATAAGACACAATGTGGAGCTGTACCTGTGGGCTTAAATATGCCTGCTGTACGAAAGAGGGGCTTTCCTGAGGCTGGTTGGCAGATTCTGCCAACCAGCACCATTGCCGTTATACACGTGGGAGCCGAGCCAGATGCATGCGCGATAGGATGGCAATGGCAGCATCTATGGTGGTGCGGCTCCAGGTGCCGAGACGAGGCGTCCATGGCCTGAAGGACCAAGGCCAGCGTGGGTACAGGCGACAGGACACTGGATGTTGACAGGTAAGTGGGAGCCTGGGCGAGGGCATGCAAGCCGTGGGTGTGTGACAAATGCTCTTGCAGTTTTCTCAGCTCAACATACCCTCCTTGTTCAGGAGCGGGGTATTCTGCGAGTCTTTCGAATGAGTGCCTACGCAGCGCCCTTGACCACTCTAACCTTAATTCCTCGGTTATTCACAAAAGACTGTTGTCTGTTATCTTCCTTTCTTTTTACGCAAATGTTGCCACTGCAACTTTTAGCTTAACACAGTCCGGACTGCTATCAATTTCCTCTGACTCACCGGCTGTGCTGAACTCGTTGGCTTTTCTTCCGCTGGAGTCGAGGACGGTACCACGGTGGCAAGCCCTTTTCCCTGCCTGGCTATCAGTGCAGGAGGGGCCTGTGTACTGTTGACATCTGCCACACACCAGCTGCAATTCCCGGTCTCACTGGTTTTTTTTTAATCAAAGGCTGTTCTTTTATAAGGCTTTACAGCTCTGGGTTGAAAAGGGAAAGGGCAATGCCCTCTTTATCATCCTTTCGGTTTCCACCGCCTTTCTCCTTCGTTTGAACTGCTTTCCCGTAATAGCTGCTTCCTTGTGTGTTCAATCTTGCTCAAAGTGTGCTCTTGTGCTCTGCCTTTTATCCCTGTGGGGAAGGGAAAGGGCCATCGGGTGTGTGTAGTTATCGGCAATTGCCTGACTCTTGTGTTGGGACATGTCCGATAAACGGTTCTGGTGTTAGTCTTTTGTCTTTCGCAGTGTGAGAAAGTGTTTGTGTAGGAAAAGGGGGGGGGGGTGGGGTAGAGTTTCTAAATATCTTGCGGATGCGATGGGGAAAAGGTGTCATAAGGAAGGGGATACCACGTCTCACCTTTTGGTGTCCAACTTCCACTCCCTGAAGACCTGAAGACCCCCCATAAGGTGATCCTCCCAACTGCCCTCCCACACTGCTCCACCCCCAGGAACTGGATCCAATAGTGATGGCCGTGTCCTGGCCACCTGGATGGCAGATCCCCGGAGACTAGTGGGTGAGACACCTTAAGATGTCTCACACCCTCCAACGCGAATACTAACTAACCTTCCCAGAAAACTCCAATTCAGAAAAGAAACTGGAAATCCGTAAACATTGCTGACTTAAACACCAGACTGCAAGCCACAAAACATCAATCACTGTCTTGGACTTATCCAACATCGAAGAAGGAACTGAGACGAGACAAAAATGGATCACAAAAACACTAGATGACATTGCACTACAAAAACCATTCACCCCCTCGCTAAAGAGAAAAATTTGTATTTGTACTTATTTTATTTATAAAGCGCTCCTTGCCCTGGGGCATCTGGGTGCATGTTTAACAGCAGAACAAGGTTACAAAGCATTTACAGTATTTAAATAGGTTACATTTTACATTTTTTGCAGTCTTAACAGGATACAAGTTACACAGCATATACAGTATCTACAAGGTTACCTAATCTAGTCAGGAAAGGTCAAACAAATTACTGGGAGAGGCAATACAGTGTGAATCAGTTGGACTCAGAGACAGTGCCGGCCAGTTCAAGGTAAAGGTGGGGGTGAGAGTTTCATGTCATGAAGTTAAGCTTGTGAGTGTACACTGAGGTCAAGTTCATGGAGCCAACGTTTAGCATTCCTCTTAAAGGCATTGAAGGAGGGTTCAAATCTAAGAGAAGGAGGGAGCATGTTCCATAGCTTGGCAGCCAGAACAGGGAAGCTAGATGTGCCTGAGTTTTGGAGCTTAAATCTCAGGATGGACATGGTAAAAGATTGAGCTGCTCTAAGTGGCCTTGTGGAAGTATGAGAGGAGAATCTGTTGGTAAGGTAGGCTGGAGCAAGATTAGCTCTTACTTTGTGTGTTAGGGCAAGTGATTTCAGGGAGATTCTGTGCTCAACAGACAGCCAGTGCAGGTTACGTCTGGTGTCTGATAAATGAGATTTCTTGGAGATTCCTAGGTAGAAGGCATTGCAGTAGTCGATTTTAGACATGACCAGTGTTCTAGCAAGCATGATACAGTTGGATGTCTTGAGGAATGGTGTGCATGTAGTGATTAATTTACAAGTGTATGCTGATGCAGCTACCACTGCATTCGTTTGTCTAGTGAAGGAAAGAGTGGAATCAAGGTAGATACCGAGGGTCTTCGTGTTATTAGAGACATTAATGGTGTTGCCATTGATAGTGAAGAATTTGAAGGTAAGGTCTACTTTAAGTCTGGCGTGAGAACCAAGGATTAACAACTTGGTTTTTTCGTCGTTTAAGCAAAGACTGTGTTGTGCCATCCAGGCGTGGATTACTGCATAGATTTTGTTGAGAGCTAGATTGTCTGTTGCATGGTCTCCTGTAATAGGAATGAGTATCTGGGTGTCGTCAGCGTAGTTGGTGTATGTGACACCCAGATGATCAAGTATGTCGAAGAGAGGCTTCGTAAAGACATTGGGCCTCATTACGAGTCCGGCAGTAACCGCGGCGGTAAAACCGCCTCGTTACCGCCGGACTCGTATTACCATACCGCCTCCGTGATTCCCGGAATTACCGTGGCATTACAACCCCGGGTTTTCCGGGAATCACGGAGGCGGAATGGTGTTAATCCCAATTCCCATTGAGTCCCATGGGACTCAATGGGAATGGGGATCATGGAAACACCGGCAGCATCTCGTAATGCTGCCGGTGTTTCCTCGTCCGCCTGCAGGCGGGCGGTGTTAAACCCGCCAGGTCTGACCTGCCGGGAACATCACCTCCCGCCTGTAGGAGTTGTGATCGCACGGCATGGAAACAACGGTGGCGGCGGGTTTACAGCCACCGTTATTTCCATACCGGGCGATTTGTAATGAGGCCCGATGTACAGCATAGGGGAGACGCATGACCCTTGAGGGACCCCACAGGGTACAGGGGCAAGTTCAGCGGAGTCTGTTGGAGAGAAGACCCTCATGGTTCTGTTGGCCAAGAAGGATCTAATCCATAATGTGGCTGAGTCGGAAAAGTGTGCAGCAATTTTCAAGTAGTGGCAAAGAGTTTGGTGATTAACCAAATCGAAAGCTGCCGATAAGTCGAGAAAAAGTAGTAGGGCTAGTTTACCCTTATCTTTTATGTCTTAGATTTGTGTTATGAGGTCAATCATGGTGGTTTCCGTGCCATGTCTCGGACGGAAACCTGATTGCCTGAGTCCAAGAAGGTTGTTGGTTTCAAGATAAGCCTGTATTTGCAGGTAGGCCGTCCGGTCTAATATTTTTTGTAAGAAGGGCACCGTTGTGATGGGCCGATAGTTAGATGGGGAGATGGTTCACATCCCACTTCAGAGCATTGAAGAAAACTAGCAGGAAAATGGAACAGCAATAGACAACAGAAATAAATCACATGTCGAAGACAGGTAAGTCTATAAAAAGCTGAACTACTCAAAGCAAAAAAGACATACAACTAACGGATCACAAACTCCATCAACACCCAGAAAGAGATGTTCAACATCTTCAACAAGCTAAGAAACCTAACAGCATGCAAAACACACTCACAAAAACTATGCAATTATGTTGCAGAGCACTTCAAAATCAAAATCCCAAACATCCAGCAAGTCATTAAGAGCATGCCCAAAAACACTAACAACCCCCCTAACCAGCCAATGCCGGAACCATCTACAAGACTAAACAACTACTCTCCAATTTTGATAGATAAATTCAACCGCCTAATGAACAAAAGCAACAGAGCTGGCTCTCCAGCAGAACCCTGCCCACCAGACATATACAAGACTATTCTCAACCAAATAGCACCTGCAGAATATTTCCACAACTTCAACCATTCACTAGCAACAAGAAATGTGCCATGTGCCTTCAAATCAGCATACCGCAAGCCACTCCTTAAAGACCTATCGAACACTGAAGACCAAAACCAACTACAGACCAATTTCAAACATCGCATACCCAGTGAAGCTCCTAGAATGCTATGTTTATGAACAACTAGAAAACATTCGGATACTAGAGAGGCATAATTCTGCTTCAGACGCACAAGAGGAATGGAAACAACATTATCATCATTATGGGATGATCTAAAAACCAACACAGACTCCAACATCAAATCATCACTAATACGACTTGATCTGTCAGCAGCCTTTGACATAGTCCACCAAAAAAAACTCCTCAAAAGACAAGAAGAAATAGGAATTGGCAATACAGTGTTAGTTTGGCTAAAATCATTCATGGCAGAAAGAACAGTAGCAAGGCTAACCCCCTTCAACTCAACACCTCTCACAACAATTTGCAGACTTCTGCTAGGCTCATCCCCCTCACCACTGCTATTCAACATCTATGGGCCTCATTACGAGGCTGGCGGTAGCCGTGCCTGTAATACAGGCATGGCTGCCGCCAATATTTTTTTTTTTTCGGCACCCAGGAATGGGCAATTACCGGGTCATTAAGGCCTTGCCGGACCCGGTATTTGCCCATTCCTGTGCGCCGAAAAATATTCTTCCCAATTCCCATTTGAGCCTCATAGGTAGGGCTCAATGGGAATGGGGAAGCAGGATGCACCGGCACCGTTTGAAACAGTCCCTGTGCATCCGACATGCTGTGCTCGCGGGTGCCGCTCTGCCCGCCAGGTCAGACCTGGTGGGCAGAAAAGCACCCGCGAGCACAACTCGTAGTTTGCCCGTCCGGGAATTATGGTACCGGCAAGCTTAACTGTACCATAGTTCCTGGACCGGCAAACCTATAATGAGGCCCTATGTGTCTACTCTCACCAACGTCATCAAATGGCACAGTCTCATTGCTACAATTAGCAGACACCACTCAAATCATCTACAAAATCAGAACTAGCGCAAAACATGATCCAACCCTTGTTAACTGCGTGAGAAGTCAGGAATGAAACTTGCAAGGGCTTCATAGTTATGGTCAACAACGTCTATTAAAACAAAAGGGGATTGGGAAATGCCTCTCTGTCCCTGCCATAGAGGAGTTTCCCTACCTAAAATCAAAACTAAGGACCTGTCAGCGGTCAGAATGTCCAAAACAAAACATCCGCTGTCCAAAGTTCTATGTTGACCCTCACATTCTAACAAAACAACTCTGAAGTGAAAAGGGAATATGTCTTTGGCCTTGAGTGATGTATTAATGTTCAAAAAGAAAATGCGTACTTTAATCTTGTGCTTATGGGAATACAAGCTCATTCTTAACGACTTGCATATGCAGTTTGGGCAAATGTTATTAGTGGTTTTGAAAGGCAAGTCGGTATTTGATGGCTTGCATACAGATCTGGTGGTAAGGTTTTAAACACTCTTCCTAGTTGGATGAGGGGGGGCATAACAATATGTCATTAAGGCATTGGTTATGGATGAGATATCCTCAGAGGAAAAAGGGGGATACTATGTATCATCCGATGATGCCATGACACTTACCTGGAGGTTGTCTGCTCGCCATGTCATGCTCCTTCATATAGCCACCCACAGGGTCAGGATCAGGTAGCGGCTGCCATCCCCTGGCCACATGGGAGAAGGTTACTGCCGGGAAAGGACTGATGACACCATCAGATTCATCACAACTGCCTCAGAGAAATAAACCATTGGATGAGTAACAGCAGCCTTAAACTCAATCTGGACAAAAACGGAAATCGTGATCACGCCCAGCGACCCGTTGAAACAATACCACATTGCATGGCCTCCTGAAATGGGAAATCGACCTGAACCATCCAAAGTGATTAAACATCTCGGAATATTAATGGACAATGACTTACCCCTCGAACCACAAGTCAACGCAGTAGTAAAGAAATGCTTCTTCAACCTACAAACAATCAAGCAGATACTACCCTTCTTCACCTTCCACACAGAACATTTGCCGCCATTTATCACCTTATATCAAGAAAAGACTATGCCTACAGCATGTATCTCAGAATGCCAGACTACCTTACCAAAAAACTACAACGAATACAGAATGCAGGAGCAAGACTATTCCTCGGACTCACTAAGAGAGAACACATCACACCAGCACTGATAACCCTACATTGGCTACCAGTCAAAAACCACATTTTCTTCAAAACACTCTGCCTAACACACAGAGCAATCCATGGGCAAGGAGCAGAATTCATACAGGGAAAAAAAAATGTTTATCTACAAACCAAACCGAACACTAAGATACAGCGACGACATTCGCCTCAAATCTAAACAATACTCAAAGCAGAATTATGGTGGAACAGCGTTCATCTTGCACAAAGCAAAACTTTGGAACCTGCTCCCAAAGGAAATACGAACAACAGAAGATCTCCTAAAATTCAGAAAATTGCACATCATAATAGAAATAGCAAAAACAACCGAAACCTGATGAACCGAAACATGGGTACTCATTGAAAAAAAGCATTCTACCACAAATCACCATAGAATAATTTGAACTCGACAGATCAACATGAACATGGCTCAAAAGGACACTGACGACTCTGCTCTAACCCTACGAAAAACTCTCCAATAGCCTGCATGCTCACCCTCAAACACTGAACAATACACTTGTACCTGTATCACAGCTAAAACCAGCACAAACTGCACACACTCCGCAACACCCAACAGGAAACTAAACCAATTACACACAAATCACTCCATAGACACACACCAAGTACCACATAATATCTACCAATTAAAAATAAACCAGCACCGTGACCATTTTTTCCAAACTGAAGCTACCAACAGTGCATCAAAGCTCTCTTGCTATTTTCCCTCACAATCCCACTAACCCCTCCCACCGTCCTTCCTTTTCAGGTCCGCCAGAGCTCCTGGAGACCATGAAAATGGCAGCAGTGCGTAGTATAAACCACAATAACATACCATAACATAACCATAACTCATCTGTGAAAGTTCCTTAGCCCTCCTCCCAGGCTGCTTTGGTGAGCGAAGTTATGTTATGGACAAACAGATAACTCTCCCAATTGCTTTAGCAAAACAAAAAGGTGATGGCTGGAACGTTTTGAATAAATCATAACCACGGGCAAAGCTCTGGGCAACCCTCCAGACCATCGTTTTTCAGTCTGCCAAGCCATTACAGAAGGGGAAAAACCATATGCAAATCAGGCTTGGTCCTACCCCAAAAGGGGCAGTCCAGCCCGAACTGCTAGGTCACATCCCTTCTGCACGAGACCACAAGCATTCCCAGACATGTGTTCAGCGTTGTTGGGTGTCATCAGTGAGGGGTGGCTTGGGTCTGTATGCCCGGCAGACTCGGGACCCACGTCTGGGCATGCCCGTCCCACTCGGGGTGACTTTAGCAAAACGTTTAGCCACTTATTCTCCCTTTAATGGATTAGTACTTAATTTACATGATTTCTCTGATATACACTTAACTGCTCAATTGCACAAATACTTCACAGTTCTACTGAACCTGGTATATGAGATTTCATCTCAACTGCCTACGTATAAGTTGTAGGGCCTAGCTTGCAGATTGACAGAGATTGAAGAACTTGTAGACTGTGTAAGAGCATGTGTATGGAGACTTTGTATCATGTGGTTATCATGTGGTTATAGATTGTCCGTCACTACTGGCAGACAGAAAAAATGTTTTCCCCTTTTGTGTCCTCTATTTCTGCAATTATATCAGTCAGTGGGAAAGACCAATGAACGGAGCACGTCTCTTATACTAGCCTTAGTAAGATTCTTAATCATAATTTTCAATGAACTGAAGGTGGTTGTACAACACGGGAATATGATTTTAGACAATATTTGTAGCAATTAATGTGATATGATGGTTTTCTGTGTGTTTATTCCTCATTGATCTGCTTTTTTGTACTTTTAGTATGAGGTCTTATTATGATAATGAAATGATGATTGAATATTAGGGTTTTATAATAATGAAATTATGATTTGTATTTTGAACCATAAATTTGAATATTGATATGTGTAGAAAGAATTGTGTTTTTTGTGAATGGAATGATTTATAATTAAAACACAAATAAAAATATAAAAAATAAAAGAAACCCTAATAAATAATATATGCAAAAAAAGAAAATGGAAGTGCCCCTTACTTATGCTCAATAAGGTGGTTGAACATGTGTTCTGCCATATTACAGAATTCGAGTGTTAGTATAGAAATGACCTATGATGGGTCCCCTAGACCTTTTGTTGTTGTTTACGTTATGGTTCCCTAGACTTACTTTTGCTGTTAGAGGGCCTTCTACTAGAGACCCCCCATCCTAACCCCGCAACTGCATCTTATTTATGGTGTGGTATGGTGTGGTGCTTAGTATCCCGGGTGGCGGGGGGGGGCTCCATGAGTATCCCATTTTGTCTCTGGGAAAGTTGTTGCACCCATAAAGTGTGTTGGGTGGGTAGGGTGGTGGCAATAACTGAACATCCACATCTGTTTTGTGGGTGTAGAACTGGCCACGGGTTTTATTTATTAAAATATGTCTGACAGGTGGTGACCCTTGTATTCATTTGCTCTTATTCTGATCACAAACCAAACCCACTTCAGGCCCCAATACTTCCTCATTGGGTGCTGGGCTAGTCTGTTGCCTGCCCTTCACGAGAGCCCTCACCATGCTGGTTATTTCATGGGCCTCTGGCCACTTTGCTGCTTATTCACCATCTTTCCAGTGCTAGCTATATCTATTCATTTGGACCACTGTGCAACTCTGCTGGAACAATAACATACAATAGTACTTAACTACCTATCCCATGGTAGGTTTTAGCTTCTGGTTCCCTGATTCCCACTGCACAACTGAATAGACTAATTCACATATGCCACAGCCTTAAATTAGGCACAGACTCACCATTGAGCTACACCTCGCTAGCTGATAACCCAAATTTGCCACTAAGGCTCATTGACTGCTCACTGACGACATACAATAATGTGAACACCTCCCCTTTTCTCCTATTGTTCTCCCTTTCTCTTTCCCAGCTCCTGGGCTGGCAAAACCAGGAGTGACCATTTATGGCCCTCTTCTGGGACTGTGGCCAACATTTTTAGCTATGTTCTACTCCTACGTTCCGTCCTCCTTCCTCCATACTTCTGGGGTGTCCGTTCTTGGGGACAGTACCAGAACACTTTTTGCATAGCACAAAAATGAATTTCCCTTAAAAAAAATGCTGTATTTTGTGGGAGGTGCAGCAGTGTGGGCATAGCCAGCCCCGCAGACTCTGACTACCTGCAACACCCATCAGTCCTTTTTTCTGCATCCACGGGACTGAACGCTTGGCATAGTGTGCACAAAAGTTTCTCAGAACTATTTCTTAGGCACTTTCAATCTATTCCTCCTCCCCACCTCAGGCAACAGCAGTCGTTTTGTTTATGGCGGGCTTTAAAGGTTGTACAGCCTATGCTTCATGCGGTAGGCATTTTACAAAAGCGGATTCCCGTGCGCACTGCTTGGAGTGTGTAGGCGCTGAACACCAGTGGGTGGCCTGCTCCTCCTTTTCACACACTTTCACCCCGGGCTCTTCGTTGAAGATTGCGATGCTGGAGAGAAGTCGCCAGTGCGTCGCTTCTAGGTCATATAAAGGAATTTGTCTCTTCATAGACATTGAGATACCAGGTAAATCGGCACCCTGCACCAGCGGTAGTGCCACTATCCCTGTAGCGGTTAGCCACTGCAATACCTGAGGCTGCTCCTTGACCAAGTTGGCCTCTACTGGTGTTAAGCACTGAGATTCCTTCAGGGACTTTGACCAGCGCGGTCACCACGGTCTCTCAGGCTCATACCAGAGGATTTTGTAAGGGTTGAATGCTCACCGATTTCTTTCTTATCGACTACTTATCCCATACCATCCTCATCCCTCAGATTTGAGGAACCTCCTCTCGTCAGAAAACTGACATGGTATCCAAAGCCATTCTCATCTTGGTCACCATCAGCTGCTTCATCTTGGACACCGGCAGCTCGGCAGCTTCGGCACCGTTGAGATCCTCAGAGGATAGATTCCTCAAAACATATGCACTCTGTACCAATGAAAGGAAACTTCAAAAACCTTATAAAAAATAAGTTATGCTTCAGACAGTGCTAACACCACAGGCTCCTACTGTTCCCGTAATGTCCGCGGCCCGGCTCTTCCTGTTCCACCAGGCTTTATTGCCCCCAGTTACAACTGCCTCTGAGCCATTGCAGCTTGCACCCATTCCGGGGATGTATCGGGGTTCAGTGCCAGTGTTGCAGGACCCACAGAAATGCCCGAACACATGGGCAGACACTGATATATGTGATGATGAGGACGAAAGCGAAGGAGGAAGCTTTGTTGTCGGCAAAAGCATTTCAGAACAGGTTGGTAGGGGTTCAGGACCTTTTAGCATTCCCTGTACTGGAGAAGTCGGATGCAGAGCCTGGCTCCTTTTCAGGGGTTCTGTCGATGACTAAGTTGAAGCAGGTCCAGGATTTCTATTTCAAAAAGATGTGCAAGCTGAGGCCAAGTCCATTTGTAAGAATCCTCACTCAGTCGCGACGAAAAGTAAAAGAATTGATGCTCGCTACCAGGAATTATACTCGACTGCCCAAGCCTATCCTTGAACCCCCAACCACAGTCCTCTGTAGTTGTGTCAGTGACAATGTTTTCAAAAGTCTGCTTGGACTTTGTTTGCCACTCAAGGTTCCAGCCCACTTTCTAAGGAGGATAACATTTTAGAAGTCTATAGCAAGATGGTATACGCCAATGTGTTTTTACATCTATGGCAGGCTACCTCGGACGCACTTTTAGTGGCTAATCACCTCTTATTGCTGGAGATTGCTGATTATCCTCAATATTTGCCTCAAGTAAGGATAGCAGCACTTATATCTGGTTTACCGCAGGATAAACTTGTTGCCCATGACCTAAGAGTCAGGTGCTCATCACATCGATATGGCCTCTTGAGCAACTTATGAGCAATAGCTCTTGGAGTTGATATGAGACGGTCAGCTAGGGCAAGAGCTACCCATTTCAATATGGATGTTCAATAACAAATTCTAGACTTAACCTTTGAGGGGAACTAGCTGTTTTACTCGTCAACTGATGAGGAGTTGAAGGAAAAAATATCCACCTCTAGGTCCAAATCCCTGACTGTATTGACGAAGGGCCCCTAAACACCCTTTAAAACACCCAGGCAACCCCGCTCTAACTTTAAAAGTAAACGTTTCAGAGGGTTTTGTGAATATCAAGAGAGGAAGAGCAGGCAGCCTGACCTGTCACCCAGCTCTCAAAGAAGGAAGCAGCAGGAAACTTCTAATAGAGGATTCTTACCTGCCTCAGTAGCATCTATTACGGATGCAAAGCAACAATGATTTCTATGTCTGTATCCACGCCTCCCCAGTTGGGGGCAACATTTCAAGCTTCCATCACACCTGGCATACCATCGCAGAGGATTCCTGGAACCTTCCAGTACTCATGAGGGGTTACAGGTTACCCATTCACTCCTGCCCCCTTCATCTTCCCCTCTAATTCAACTATGATTGGCCACTCTCCTTCAATAGATTTCCAACCTTTTGGTGATGAGAGGGTTAGAGGAGGTCCCTCTCTGGAAAGAGGATGCAATTTCTACTCTTGCTTGTTTACCGTACTCAAGTAGAACTAGGTAGGCCTGCGGACAGTACTGGACCTTTTCTATCTAAATCTATCCATTCCCCTAGAGAAGGTCAAAATGATAACGCCAGCTCACATTCGGAATTCCCTCAACCAGGGAGATTGGCTGTGTGCAGTGCATCTAAAGGATACATAGCTGCATGTTCCCAACTATGCTGTGCACAAAACATTCCTCAGAGTTACCCTTGCACAATGGTATTTTTAGTATTGGCTGCTCCCGTTGGGAATTAATGCCACTCCAAATTATTTACGAAGCTGACGCCTCCCATAGCAGTGTATCTGAGAACAAAGGGAATACACATTTATCCATACTAGCTTCTCAGAGTGGAAACATGTGTGGGGCTGACAGCAGTCCTAGAGCAGTTACTACATTTGCTTTTCAGTCTGGGGCTGTGAGTGAACCATGAGAAATCTTGTCGAGTCCCAATGCAGAACATCACCTTCATAGACTTCAGATGAGATACGAGAGTGGGATGAGTGTTCCTCGCACAACAATGGCTACAGGAAATAAGGCAATCGGTTCCGCACTTTCTAGTGTGAAAAGCCAACTGGGTGTGGAGGTTTAAACACCTACTTGCCTCATGGCAGCATCTATCCTGGTCCTTTCCCTGGCCCGGCTCAAGATGAGGTGTCTTCAGTTGCATTTAGAAGACTCCTGGGTACAGGAGAAGGGGCCTCAATCAAAAAGGATTCTGATTCACCTCAACTTGAGGCCAGACCAGATGTGGTGGATGGACAAGATGAATCTGCAGTTCCTTTTCAGGACCCTCCTCATTCGCACGTCATAAAGTCAGACTTAGGTTGGGGGGCACATTGGGTCTGTTCCAAACTCACACACTATGGTCTCTAGACAAATTCCAATGGCATGTAAATATGCTGGAACTTCTGGCAATTTTCAGTACACTAAAGTCCTTTCTTCCATTGATTCAAAATTTCAGAATTCTTATAAGAACCGACAGCATAACAACCATGTTTTATATAAACCATCAGGGCGGGGATAAGATCCCTCCCACCCCCTTTAAGTCATCTAGCAATCCGAATTTGCGAATTGGCAGTGCGATGCCAGATATTTCTACAAGCTGTTCACTTAGCGGAAGACCTCGATATGAGAACAGAAAACCTTTTTTAAAAAAAAAATCTTTTTATTGATTTTAATACACAATACAGGTGAATAAGATTTGTGCATGCAGCTTGCTTACTTAATAATGCCTTTGATGCCATCAGTTTCATTGCATGCCATAGTCTTAATTCAGCCGTCCCAACACCCCCCTCGTCCCCAACTCTTGGTTTTTCTTCTCTCGCCACCCCACCCCCTTAACTATATGTGCTCCTCTAATAACAGGGTCTCTACGAAATCCTGAAGGATGTGCTTCAGTGTCTCTACTGGCTTGTTTCTGCTTGCCTCCTCGGGAGGTTGTGATGTTCTCAACGGGAGGACTATCTCCCCTCCCACCCCCATCTCCTTCTTCGACTTAGATATATGGGTCGACTATTTCCCAGAATCTGGACCCCCTGTTCGGGTTGAGCTCTAACTGCCTCTTGATTGCCGCTCTTTCTGACTGGCAAGTTTTTGAGAGAAGTGTGGCTTGCTCGGTATGATATGATATTTTATTTATATCGTGCTCGTACACAAGTGTTTCAGAGCGTGACCAAGCGTGACCAAGCAAAGAGAGGGGAACAAGGGAGAACAAAAAAAATGAAAACAACGATCTTACTAGGCCCAGTGACATTAAGAACACGCAAGTGTATGGAGAGGGGAGAAGTGGAAAGTGCAAAACAGAGGAGAGAAAAGAATAAATAATATGTGAAATAAACAAATAAATACTGGCAAGGAAAAGGTGGTAGTACAGCACGCAAGTGGCAAGTGCTTGATTGGTCAGATAGGGTATATCTGATAAGTGCAGAAGAAAGGTGGGGGACTGTATGGGTTCAGATACAGATCCCAGTGCAATGGGTGGCCTGCAGGCAGTGCAGGAGGGAGTCAGGGTGAGCAGGTACCTGGGCCAGAAGGACAGAGGGTGGCCAGGTGCATGGTGCCAAGAGAGAAAAACAGGCTAGCACGGCAGAAGAGGGGCAAAGGAAGAGGCGAAGAGGAAGGTCTTCGGATGCTTCCGGAACCGGAGATGGTACTTCTCAAGTTTCAAGGTGGCAGGGAGACTGTTCCAAAGGGAGGTCTCAGCCGAAGACAGAGATCTACCCCCAGCTCGTTTCCTTGAAAAACGACTGACCCTGAGGGAATTTGAAGTAGAAGTCGTGTCCCCCTCATCGCTAATGTCCATCAGCCGTATATTCGCCCAGTCCTTATCTTGTTTGCAATGTGCTTTCCGTTGTAGCCCATACGATAATATCGCCCGTAGGCTAGACCATATTGGTGCATTGTGGATTTGTACCCCCTGTGCGGCCCGGAGTTTGTGCCATTGGTTGATCATTGGCCCCACAATCAGGTGTCGTTTGATGTTTGTCGGGGGTTTGTTTGGGGGTATGGCCATAGTTTCGATTGGGGAGAGTGGGTTCAGCAGGGCCACCTCCATGGCCCTCAGCTGGAGTCGTCTGATGTGTCTAGCCAGCGTTTCATCCAGCAGACCTGGGCCAGTTGATGGTAGGCTCTCAGTGATGGTACCCCGCTAGTCCGCCATTTGCCTTGCCCGCCTGTAGGACAGGGAGGCGGATTTGCGCCTTCTTCCCTTTCCATATAAATTTAGCTATAGCTTTGTCTTCATCATTTTAGGTGTTGGGCTGACTGGTACCTATATATATATATATATATATATGTGTGTTCTTCTGCCTATCAGGCAGACAGTTCGAGCTGCACTCTCCACAGTGCCTTAGTAACCCGTCGGAGTTAAAAAGAGGTTGGAATCTAAACCGTTGTTTTTGTTACAAATCTGTTCCTTTATTTATTTCACAGGGGAATGAGTTCATTTTCTATGCGTTTATCTTCCCTGTCAGGGAGATGGCTATTGCATCCCATCTGCCTAGGTCTAGGCAGATGTTCTTTATGGTCTGTGGGTAATTTAGGTCTCAGAGGTCGTCCAATGAGGCCCTTACGTTTATACCCAAGTATTTAATATGATGTGTTTGGAGTGTGAATGGGGCTACCCCCCGGGATCCCATTGGATCTCTCGTCATAAGGGCATGACCTCGGACTTGCTACAGTTAATTTTATAACCAGCCATCGGACCAACCTCTTAAAATATTATTTGAATATGCGGGAGAGCTGTGGGGCCGTTGCTTATGTAGAGCAGCATGTCGTCTGCGTAAAGGGAGACGCAGTGCTCCTCCCCGCCTTGGTGTATGCCTGTCCAGCCTTTGTCTGCACAGAGCTTAATCGCTATTGGCTCTATGGCCCCGAGATACTGCCTCGTTGAACACTGTTAGGGAGAATGTTCTTAGAAGGCTAATTTCCCAAACCTAGTGAGTCCCCCAGCAGCTTTGCTGGATTTTTGGGTTTTTTTCTTCTCCTGCTAAGAGTGAGACTCTTTTCCTCCCACTCTTAGGCATGATTTGAGGTATTTCTTTGACTTATTGTGTGCTTATGGGCTATGGGGTATTTTACTCCCTAGGGTATCATCTGTTTTAGTGTATGTGTTACACAGCACCCTCAGTGCAGTAACAAAGGGGTGTCATAGTGACCCCCAAACATAGACTCCATACCCTGGGACTGACTACTGTCTCCCAGGGCATGTAAAGTCATCATTGGCTTTATTAGTCCAAAATTGTGAACAGAACCAGTACAAACCATCATATTGTGGAAGTACTGGAAGGGGTTAATTAGATTGCCCCTGGGTCTGTTTCCAAGGGGGCACTGTCCAGTCCCCCCTTGTCGAGTTTCTGGCTGGTGGCAGTGGTTACCACGTGAAATATTCCACCGGAATATTTCCTATGGGATTTTCCCATTGATTTTAAACGCACCACTTTTTTGGTGCAATGTTAAAGATACCGCCGGTTTATTTATTTAATATAAAATCACTGGTTGGGTCTTTTCGCCAGAACTCTTTTCCAAAATGGCGTTCGTGTCCATCTCTGTCCAAGGTCGGGCCCTTTGTTCCACTTTTTGGCTGGCTTCTCCACAGAAGCCCTCCAACTGGTGCCACTCTGTCTGGGTTCCACAGGATTTGTGGGTGGGGGAATTGGCACCCTGGACTGCGCTGCATTAGCAACCCAAGTCGCACTCTGTTCTGATTGGCCCAGTGGTGAGCCGCCCGGCTCACCACTTAGCATGTATGAGTGACAGATAGGCTGTTGAATGGGGGTTTTTCTGCATAAATGCAGGGCTTTTGGGACGTGACCTTCAGAAGTCACCACAGGACCTAAGAAATCCAAAGAGGGGAGAAGCTGAGCCATCTGCAACGACGACACCACCGGTGGAGCCCTGCTGCAACAATCTCACCACTTTCCCGACGACAAGAGAAGATCTTCTGCTGTAAGAGTCTTCTCCCTTTGAGCTGGTGGGAACAACCAGTTCGCCATTCGCCTTCCAGGACGTCCCTTGGTCGAATCGCCAGTGCCAAGCACCCCGGTGGCAAGATAGCCAAGCTTCACCGCTGTGACCGCGAATAAAAGGAACGCACCTTTTAACCGAACAAATTCCGCGGCTGGTCTCTTCCCTGGGCAGTGCAACGACTCCACGTTTCCTCCTCGACAAGATCTTCTCTTCCCCTGGTCGAAACCACAAACTGCACCCGCTGCCAGGAACAACTGCCACCGCTGGAGCTTCCTCACTTTTAAAGGTACTGTGTTCCACCTGGCCTCCCTTTCTGCGGATTGCTAAAGGTGACCCTTAAATCCTTGGCTTTCCAACAGGGTTGGCCCCCAGACCTTCTAACTTTACCTTTCGCATCAAACCAACCTCTTTTGAACATTTTTTGCAAAGACTTTAGTGCATTTTAAACTGTGTGATCTTGGGCACATTCCGCCGTGCTCCATTTAAAGTGGACCTGGCCTATGAACTTTGGCTCTACAGTAGACTCTGCCTTCACTAACTTGCTGTGGTCTTAGAAAAGTGTTGGGAACTGTTTTATTTTCATGACCTGCCTTTTTCTCTCCCTTTAACTTAATTATTGGAGTGCCATCTAAGTTACGCGCTCACATCTGTTTTTACAAATAGTGGTGTTTTGACCTAGACTTGTCTAAATTATTATTAAGGGAGGTGTGTATACTTTTTCTGATTGTGTTTGAACTTGCTTTGATCTATAGTGCTTAGTGTATTTCCTAAAGTGTGTTTTAAATAAATAATTATATACTTTTGATACCAAGCTCTGGTCAGTGTTGGCTTGCTCTACTGTGTTTTTAGCCCTATTGTGTATCCTCTGTATACTGCCCTACTCATCTTGAGAGAAGTCTGACTACTCAGCCACAGCTACTAGGTAAATCTGGGTGGTGCTGACTGCTACCAATTGGGTTTACTGCTTACTCCTGTAGTCTTAATCGTCTTGCAGTGTTCCCCAACGGAACTGCACAGGATTCTGCCTAACAAACACCTCCTTGAGTATGGGAGCTAGCTCGCCTCCCATAACTTTATAGAGATCTATGGGGATCCCATCTGGACTGGATGCTTTTCTGGCAGAGAGTTCAGCTATTGCGCTTGCGATCTCTACTGCCGTGATGCAAGCATCTAGTGCTGCCCTTTGGTCAGCTGGGATTGTTGGTATCACTATGGAGTTCAGAAATTATTTAATGTCCAGAGCTGTGCATGCGTCTGATGCCATGTATAGGTCTTGATAGAATTCAGCAAATCGGGCATTGATACTGTCATCTCCGACCACTAGATTGCCTGCACTATCCCTGATGGAGGCGATCGTTTGCACGGCTTGTTTCTGCTTTAGGGCTAGTGCCATCATCCGCAACGGCCTGTCGCTCTCTAAGTAATATGCCTGTGACCAGCCAGTATATGACTTCAGGGCCCTTTCTGCGGTTATTTGTCTGATCTTTGACCTCAGTTTGTTTAGCTCAGGCCCCAGTTGTTTATTTCTGGATTCTTTATGGCGCCTTTCTATGATTTTGAGTTCTTCTGTCAGCCAGGCTTTGGCCTCCCCCCAAGTTTGTGCGCCCAGCGCGAGATGCATTGTCCCCGCGTGAAGGCTTTAAATGCATCCCAACACGCATATGCTGTGTAGTTCTGCACCAGGTTAAGCTCCCAAAACACATCGATGTTGTCCGCGAGCCGCTCTATGATATTGGGGTATTGGAGGATGGGCAGGTTTAGACGTCATGTGGGAGGCCTGCGTATTGTGTCCGGGACAGTGTTGCGCAGTAGGACCGGGGCAAGGTCAGAAAGGGTGGTTGGCAGGATTGTGGATTCTGTGATTAGGTGTAGTGTGTTGGCTGGGGTTAAGCAGTAGTCAAGCCGTGAGTAGCTATTATGCCGGTGCAAGTAAAACGTGTAGTTTTGACTCTGCCCCTGGGTGCTTCTCCAGATGTCTATCAGGCAGAGATCTGTCATCAATGTGTGAAAGGCTCCCCGTTTCTTTAAAGTAGTGGGGTTCCCTGTGATTGTGCCCTGTCGGTCAAGGTTAGGGTTGAGGGCTATGTTGAGGTCTCCCCCTATTATCGTGATATCCCCATATATTCGGTGCATGCTGCAAATGTACGTGTGAAGAAATATGGGGTGTCAGTAGTGGGGCATACACATTTAGCAGTTTTATAGGGTGTTGAAGGATTTGGCCCTGGTTGAGTATAAATCTGCTCTCCTTATCTGGGCAGGTGTGTTTAATCTGGAATGGAATCCGCCTGTTAATGAGGATGGATACACCCCGTTTCCGTGATGTGGCGAGTGTATTGCTGGGTTTCCTGGAAGATCACTATATCCCCCTGAAGTTCCTGTATGATGTTGAGCATTCTCCTTCGTTTGATGGGGTGGCCCAGCCCTTGGATGTGGAGTGTCACTAAAGTGATTTGGGTCATGGTGTGGTTTTCTGGACTGGTCTTGTGCAGTGTCTAATCTGGGCACGCTGAGGTGATTCTGTGGAAGGGTCAGTAGAGGCTAAGCACGACCTTTGTCTAATCCCCGGAGCATTTTTCAAGCACATACTCGAACATGAGCCTAAACCTTGAACCAAAACCATGACTTAAACATTGGGTTGGCCTAGCAAATGGCCTAAGCCCAATACTTGGCCAATGTGCCCATACAAGGGAGTTGAAGATGTCGGCACGTGGGTTTGAACCCTTACCCCAAATGTTGTATCACCCCTGAATCCCACTCCAGCTGGGTCAACCGACAGTAACCTCAAGGAGCAAAGCGCTTCCCTCTCCTAAGAACAAACGCCACGGAAAACAGTCCCATAACTCATAACAAGACATAACAAAACCAGCTTTCCCAGCAGAATGTCCTTGACTGCATACCAGGTTTGGAAAGCATGTTTTCTTCAGCAAAGTAAATTCAGCTCTCAGCAAAGTAAGTACAGCTTTTCACTGAGGCATGGAGTAAATATCCATTATGGCTCTGAGTGCCCCCAGAATACACTGCGCACCAGTGCCATGTTTTAGCTCAAGTATAACAATTGGTAATACGGTCTCTGGGCCACTGGTGGCAACTTTACAGAGTCAGAGGTGACCATATTACGTTGCTGGAGGAAGTGCCATGCCATTTCTGGGTCGTCAAATGAATGCCATTGTTTGTCCAACTGGATACACCATGTTGCTGGGAATTTTAGGTAGTGTCTGTGGTCTGAGGATTTAAGTGCTTCAAATATCGTGTTGAAACTCTTGCATCGTCTGGAGACTACCATTGAGTAGTCATTGTAAATCCTTAATTCTGCCTCTTCGACTCGGACGGGGCCTGCGGCTCTGTAGGATTTTAGGATGATCATCTTGTGCTGAAAAGTGAGGAGGCGCATGATTATGATCCTCTGGCGCTCGTTTGGTGATGGTTTCGGTATTGGTCCCCGTTGTACCATCTTGATGGTGAGGTCTTGCGCGTTGTCTATACGCAGGGCGTCACAGAGGAATTTGTACACATATGTCTATAGGTTTGTTCCCTCAGCGTTCTCAGGAAGGCCAACTACCCTCGGATTGTTTCATCGGGATCAATTTTCCTGATCATTAATTTTTTTTCCCCAATCTTCGCATCTTGCAGATGGCCCCGTCCAAGTCTGTTGCCATGGTTGCCTGCTTGTCTTCGATTGGACACAGGGGCTCTGAAGGAGGCCGCCTAATGATTTCTTCGGTTTCTCTGTGCGGTTTTCGGCATGCCTTATGTCCCTTTGATCCTGAACGTTGTGGGCTGCTTGTGCCTCCGTACATAGGCGTTTAATTAATCTTAGAAGCTTCTAATCTGTTTCTCTGCGCCATCACTGGCAGGAGCTCTGTCAGCCCACCGCCATCTTGTTCGGGTTCTCTAGCGCTTCCCTGAGAACAAAAACCTTGAGCCGTCTCTTGCAGTGCAAACCCGAATGGGAGCTGAAAGACTGTGTTCTCCAGCAGATTCCCATAAGGTTGGGTTCCCCTCCGGTAGATCTTCTTGCGATGGTGTAGAACTGCAAGTGTCCATGTTTTGCAGCCCTCCTGGGACAGGATGCAGCGTCCTTATGGGTTGCTCTGCCGATCCCTTGGGACAGTGAAACGTGCTAAGCATTTCCCCCAATTCCTCTGATTATGAGGATTTTGTTAAAATTCAGAAAGTCGGTTCACTGCATTAGAGCACCAGACTGGCTGACTCGAATTTGGTATTTGGACTTGCTACTCCTCAGTCCTCATGGTCCATGGCTGTTTCCTGTGTCTCAAGATCTCTTGTCGCAGCAGGAGGGGAAGGGTTTATACCCCTCCGCAATATTGCTCAGTTTCGCAGCCTGGTAACTGAGCAGTTAGTATTTGCTGGGTTGGGGCCTGTCAGAAGATAATATGACAGGAGTTAACATTCACTCTTGTAGTACATATTGTGACGAATTGTGGGATTCAGTCACTTCTCCCTAGAAGAGAGCCTTGCCTTGTGAGGCTTAGGAGGTGAGCCCGCTATGCAATAATTCCCCAAAGGGTGGCAACATGCGGACCCCCCAGGGAGAGATTCCCCTCTGGGGGATAAGGACTGCCATTCCGCAGAGGAACTCCCTACGGCTCTTCTCCTCTAAAACAACAGTTGCATCAGAACTCCAGAGACATCCATCAAACCAAGTCACTGTTTTTTATTCTGACACAAGACCCAAGATCCAAACTGAGGAACAGTGTAGTACAACTACTTTCAAGAAAAGTGCTGAGCGAGTAATGTTGATTACGCAGTGGTTGGAAACCAACACTACTGTGACGATTAATGAACAAACAATGAAGAGTGATCAACTAAAAGAGAGAATAGACTAAATTCCTCCGCTTGGGAGGACACAGCAGCCGATCATAAAAAGAGAAGATGGACTACTGTCCATGAGAAGTGAAACTCAGGAATTTCAAACCAGCTGAGTCGGGAGTGCTGAGAGAGACAGGGAGATGCTCTGTCGGGAGAAAACCACAGGCTGGCAAGAAGAACGGAGGAAGCCGAAAGCCAGAGAAAAAGGGGGACGAAAACCACAGGAGAAAGACCGAGTCAAGCACAGTGGCATTATCCAGGAGAGGTGGACTGTTCAGTCTTGCAACACCGCTGTGACCACTGGTGGCACGGAGAAGAAACAGACGGAGTCAGAGCGATAACTGAAGCTGTCCTGACTACAAAGGAGGTCCCTATCTTGCAAGCGGGCCCGGTGACGCCAACACATAGAAAGCAAGGTAACAGGAACAGCGGGCGACCTGGGAGGGGAAGAGTACCCTGAGCCTACTCGGCCCAGTGAGTGGCATGAAACTAAGAAAAGTGAGTAACAGTATGAAACTTCTTTTACTTGTCTCAGTAATATAAGAAATTAACACAAGAATAAGAATAACTACTAGGTTTACCATAAATATCTCAAGGAGAAAGACATAGAAACCAAGGAGGAGGAACAAGATGTTAAATGTCTTATTTATAAGGATTAGTGATCTACAGAAACTCAGAGATTAAGAACCACATAAAGAGGGATTCAGTATCCCTAGTAATCTCGGATAAGGACACACTTTCAGAGACTCTTTAAGTCTTTATAAGAATTTTCGAAGCACATAATGCTGAGGAGTTAAAGCCTACAAAGAGAACGAATAGGGGATCCACAGACTTGGAAAAGTTCCCCACAGTAACTAAAGAAATTAATTCAGGTGATGGGTAAAAAGTATCAAAAAATTGTCTACTAGGGCGGAAGAAGCCTATCTAGGAGAAAGGGACTCATTCTCCATGTCTTTTGTTATTTTTTCTGTCTTAGTGGTAGGGAAAGAGTAGCTTAGCTTTGGAGAAAGGGCAGACTGTTTACTTTAGATTTCACTGTTTGGTTAGGCAGGGAAATCGATAAGTTGGGGATATTAAGGCCTTTTGCACTCATTATTTTAATCAAAGGAAGTCAAGAATACCAAAAACTGGTCTCTCTCCTTCTTCTGACCCACCACAATAGGTATTGGCTATTGGTGCTTATATTAGTTCTCCGAACCTCACATTATTGACATCAAACTCTATTATCAAAAGGCATTTTGAGGGATTTATTTGGCTTTATCCACCAGTGTCCAAGCCCCATCCAGTCTGGGATCTAAATCTATTATTGTCAGCACTATCCCATAAGCTTTTTGAGCCCATGTCAGCAGCTGACATAAAACTGGTTTCATGGAGTACAGTATGGTTGGTTGCCGCAACTTTGGCTAGAAGGATTGGCGAAATTCAGGCGCTTACTACGTCAGAGCCTTACACTGTATTTCATGAAGATAAGGTTGTTCTTAGAACACACCCAAGGTTTTTAGCCAAGGTTGTGTCTGCTTTTCACTTGAATGAAAAGTAGTTTGGCCTATGTTTTTCCCTCACCCCAAACTGAGAGTGAGCAGGTTTTTCATTCACTAGATGTTCAGCGGGCACTGACATTCTATTTAGATCATTCAGAAGCATACAGGAAATTAGACTAATTGTTTAGGCGCTGTCCTTTAGGGGTCAGCAGGCTGCCCATCAGGCTTCAAACGCCACCATGCCCGATGGATTGTCTCTTGTATTGTGGAGGCATACAAGTTACAAGAAAAAAAGTGCCTAAAGGGTTGCATATTCACGCAGTTAGAGCTAAGGCAACGGCAGTGGCATGCCAAAGATACATTCCATGGAGAGTCAGTAAAGGAGCAAATTGGTCTTCCCCTTCTGTGTTCTGCAAACATTACTGTTCAGATAGCACATCCAGATCGAATGTTAGATTCGATTAGGCAGTTCAGCAGAACTGATTTCCTTGAAATGATTTTCCAGCCACCCAAATAAATTCTTGTAAAAGCTACTCACCATAATGACTTGTGTACTTCTAGTACATAGTCCCATTTCCTCCATAAGCTCTGCCCGTCATTCCCCTATAAAGAATTAGTCAGGTGTCCAGTCTAGCGGATCCAAGGACTGACAGGTTTTGCCTGTAGGCAGAGTCGGTGGGTCTGGCTACGATCATGCCACTTTGCCTCCCATGCAACACCCGTGGGGCGCCTCTAATGATCTCTCCTTTAATGCCAGTAAGACAGAGATCCTTCTCATTGGGACCCCTACTCTGGCTTTTGCCTTTTCACTCTGGCCGGCCTCCCTTGGCCCTGCGCCTTCACCCTCTTATAAGGCAAAAAACCTTGGGGTCATCTTCAACTCCACTCTCTCCTTTTCTCCACACATCACAGACATCTCTAAAACGTCCCATTTCCAACTGCATCTCCTCAGAGGTAGCCTACCTTTTCTCACCTTCCCCCAGAAGCTCACTGTCTTCAGAGCCCTTGTTCTCCCGTTGCTTAACTATTGCAGCAGCCTCTTTCTCAATCTACATAACCCTACCCTGCGCCTTCTGTAACTCATCCAAAACAGGGCCGCAAGATACCGCAAGACTTATCCTTGGCCTCAAGCCCAGGAACCCCATCTCTCCGGCTCTGAAATCCCTCAATTGGCTCCTGGAGGCTGCAAGGATCAAGTTCAACACCCTCTACATTGTCCACGAGGTCTTCTGGGCCCCTGGTCCGTAGTATCTTCAATGGTCTATTCCTAAGTACCTTCCTTCCAGAGCCCTCTGCTCGTCTACCTCCAATTCTCTAAGGTTGAGTCGCTTCTCCAAGCAGAGACTGGGTGGTAGATCTCTTTCCTCTGCAGGTGCCTCCCTCTGGAATGGCCTCTCTGCCACTCTCCGCCTTGAGCCGGACCTTTGCTAGTTTAAATCTGGGACTGCCAGTTTTTTTTTTAAAACAATTTTTATTAACTTTTAACAACAATCAATCAAAACCTAAACCAAACTTGGCAGCATTTGTTATACAATTCACATAGCTTGTGTCATATTTTGCCATAGCTGCTACCTTCCCCATACCCACCCCCCTTCCCCTTAGCCTATTCCATTCTGCGGTCCGCCGTATCCTTTAGAGCTGTTCCCCCTTCCACGTCTTGGGGGGTGTCATCCTCACTTGAGCTTGCTTGGGTGGGTCCCGATAATGAAGCCACTAGGTGTCTCCAGGCAATTAATGTGTCTGCCTCTTCCTCTCCCCCTCTATTGGCTGCCTCGGTCCAGATTGCCGTTTCAGTTTCAGCCCATTTTGTAAGATCGTTCTACCAGACTTATATTGGATCTTCTGATTGATTGCCAGCCCATGGCAATTCTACGGTTAGCCAGTATGTAAGCTAGGTCCTTGAGTTTACCCACATGCTTTAGCTTGCGTGATCTAGGGACCCCCCCAACATGCATGCCCACAACAACCCCACCACTAGCGTGATGCCTTTTTCTGCTAGGCGGTGGGCCACTTCGTTCCAAAATTCGGCAATTTCTGGGCACGCCCAGAACATGTGTCATCCCAGCATTCTCTTCTCCGCATTTGGGGCATATTTGTATTACTGCATTCTTAAATCGGGATATCCTCTGGGGTGTCATATACGCTCTGTGCGTTACATACAGCTGGATTTGTTGCAACCTTGCATTCCTAGACACCTTTTTATGGTACCTTTGGGCCCTTTCTCACTGCCCATCATTCATGTTTTTGCCCACCTCCTCTTCCTATTCTCGCCTTAGCTGGGTTGCTTCCTTTCCTACTCTAGTCATTAATAGTTCATAGATTCGGGAGACCTCATGCCCACCCTCTGCAATGTCACATATTGTATCTATGACTGTGTCTGGTTGGTCTTCCAGCACTATTTCAGACCACGTTTCTTTCATCCGTCGCACCAGTCTGTTGTATGGGATGTACTGCCCTGGATGTAGGCCCGTTTCCTCTACTAGTGCGTTAAATTCCAGTATTTTCCCATCTTGCCATATCTCCCAGTGTTGCAATGCCCACCGGTTCCCAATGCTTACGTATCCTCTTCCTCAACTGTGCTTCCCCCCAGGTCAGTGCCACTAACGGTGCTTGCGGTGAGCATGGGCCCTGTTCTCCATGGCTTGGCAGGCCTTTCGCCACAGTTGCCATCCTAGTTCCAGCATTTTTTAGCACCCCTTTAGTTCTGTTTTGGGTATCCATATCCATTCTTTAAGAAAAAATGGGGCACATTCTGACCTCAGCAGTCTAGACTCGGCTGTTGCATCTTCCGATAACCACCTGGCCACATGTTGCAGCTGGCTGGCCAAGTGGTAGATCTCGAAATTGGGGAGTTTTATACCACCTCGATCATATGTATTCTGTAGTTTCCACAGGGCTACTCTGTTCCTGGAGTTATGCCAGATGAAGCCTCTGCATATCCCTTGGAGTCTAGTAAAGAACTGTTTAGGTATCCAATATGGTTTGTCCCCGTAAAAGTGTAGCAGCCTCGGTAGTACTACCATTTTCAGCAAAGCCGCCCTTCCCATCATAGCCAGTGGGAGCTTAGCCCAGAATTTCATGCTATTTTCAATGTTTGCTACTGCCTTTTCTGTGTTATGTATGTGTTCATTCTCAGCCGCATGATAGATGTCTATCCCCAGATATCTAAAGGGTTTGGTCTCCCAGGTTATTTGTAAAGTGGGTAGGTGTTCCGGCGGGATCCCTTTGTATCTCCCCAGGGGGAATATGCACAACATTTTAGGGTTGACTGCAATGCCTGAGAGCGACGCAAATTGCTCCATAACTTCTAGGATGTATTGTAGGTTTTCTTCTGGGTATCTCAAATATACCAACATTTCGTCTGCATACAGTGATATTAGATGTGGCCCTCCTTTGGTAAAAATCCCCACCTCTTCATACTGTTTAAGATATATAGCTAGGGGTTCTAGTGCAAGAATATATAGCATCAGGGACCAGGGGCACCCCTGTCTGGTACCTCTGCCAAGTTTCCATCTGTCTGAGATGACAGCTCCCATCTAGACTCTGGCCAAAGGTGAACTATACAATAGTTTCACCCACTTCAGGTATTCGGGCCCTATTCCATATTCCTGTAAGGCTGCAATCAGCCACGGCCATCTAACCGAGTCGAAGGCCTTCACTGCGTCTAAGGAGACGATTCCAACTTCTTGCCCCTCACCCTCCATCTGTTCCACGACCCAGTGTAGTCTCCTGAGGTTATCAGATATACTCCTGTGCGGGACATATCCAGTCTGATCAGGATGTATAAGTTTGCTTATAACCTGTCTTAATCTCCCCGCCAACACTGCTGTAAGAACCTTGCTATCCTGGTTCAGCATGGACAGCGGTCTGTACGATCTGCCTTATATTCCGTGTGCACTACCTCTTCTGTAATCTCCATGGATGCGAACAGATAGTCCAGCCATGTGTACAAATTATGTGGGGCTGAATAATGTGAGTACTGTCTGTCATGTGGGTGGTGTAACCTTCACATATCTTCTAGTTTAAAGTCTCTTAATAGGGTATTTAAGGTTTTGGCTCCCGGGGTGGGTTTATTTAATTTCCCATCTGACCTGTCTACCTTGGGATCCAGCGTGCAGCTGAAGTCACCTCCCCATATGACAGCCCCTCCCAGATAGGGGCATATTTTACTATATAAAGTCTTAAAGTAGGCCACAGTATTTTGGTTCGGGGCGTATGTGTTAATGATACATATTTCCCGGTTTTCGATCAGGCCCCGTACCGCTATCATCCTCCCGTCCGGTTCTGCCGCAGATTGTAGTAGTTGAAAGGGGACGTGCGGTGCCACACAGGTAATTGCCCCTCTAGCGTATGCCGAATATGTTGCCCCCAGGGTGGTTCCTTTCCATTTCTTACTTATCACTTCTAATTTCTCCTTAGTGAGGTGAGTTTCTTGCAGTAGGGCGATGTTTTTCTGTCGCTTCAGGTACATCATGACCTTATTTCTCTTCAAGTAGCTATTTAGACCCTTGACATTCCAGGTAGCTATCTTAAGGTCTCCCATCATTCATCCATACCCAGACCCGCCACAACCCTCCTTTGTCTTCTGTATCTTCTGCCGCGGCGCGTGGACATAGGCTCGTTTCCTAACTAAAATCACTGCACACCTTCCAATTCCCTCCCCTCCGCCTACCCTTCCCGTTCCCAACTGTTGCCCAGCTCCATCCCTGGATCTCAGGCTATCCCGCATTTGGTCCTTTCTCTGTGATGCCGATATTAGGAACCCAGCAGGGAGTTACTGAACTATCGAAAACCAAACTGAACTATCTATAGGGATCAGATTATGACACACTTGTGGGGTTTTGTTTTGTACCAACTGGAAACGTTTCCATGCGCCTGGTTAATATTAGAATTCAAAATGGTGTCGCAGTTAGTGTGGGGCAGAAAGGGGCTTCTGACCCCCACCTCTTGAGAAAACAGTTAAAGAAAATGCTCCACACTTCAGGAACTGCGCCACAGTACTTGTATGAAGGCCGAAATGTATTTATTATAATGCCCTTTTGGATAACACGTGATTCGACACACCAGTGTCTTTTTCAAATCAGGGCTAGTAGCAAAACTAAAGATGTTATTCATGTAGTAAAGTTCACAATGAAAATATGTATTATAAATCATAATGCACGGTGGAACAGATATGAGAACAATCCATGAAATCAAATAAACATAGTGTGGTGTAGTCACAGAGAAATGGGGAGGGGTGAAAGGGAGGAGGTTAAAGGTAAGTACAAGAAAAACAACAAAAATAGGGAAAAGGTGCAAAGACAAATATAAAAACAAACCATTAATACATACTCTAAATTGAGTGTTTAAGTCTTATAAACAAAATATCATATGTCCTGTAGATAAATGATATAGAGCTGTGCCCATGGAGGCCTTATCTATATTCCAATTCAAGATTTTCCAGTTAGGTAGAACAAAAAGTCATGGGATAAATCCCACTATTAAAAATCATGCCAAAATGTCACAGATTAAACAGTGGTTGCAAAGCATATGGTTTGTCATCTATGAGGTCGAATATTACTGATGTCTGCTGTGTCGCGTAGTATAGGCCTAAATATTATACAAGTTGGTATTACTGCTTCCAGAAGATTCTGGGCAAAATACTTGGATATTAAATAGTACAGCCCTGTCGGAACGAGGCTGTAGTTGTGCTTGCCTATCACGTGAATCTGGGCAAAGTGCCTGATTATTGAATCATGCATTAATAAAGGTCTATTTGTTCCCAAAAATAATAATGGTCATTTGTATTTTCATTTATTAATTTTTGAAACATCCGCGCAGGCGCTGGATAGTATCCGAGCACGGTAGAGTAACCGGTTTGCTACAATTGCGTTCATTAAATAAACGTTAGGTTTAGTCTAAACGCGGAAAAGCATTTCCTATTATGTAGCCGTGCACCGAACGATGCTACGATCAGCAGCGCTGCAGTTGCACTTGTAAAGTAAACGCGGAATGTAGTCCAAACATGGCAAGGACGTTACTTGAAATACAGCCGTCCGACAAACAGCGCTCGTGCACATAATATTAGAACATATAACTAAAGAGCCTGTTGAATACATAAAGAATTAGTGCTGTAGCTTACCTCCGACTTGCACACAATCTCCTATAATCTATGTCGGTCAGAAAAGATGCCTCTCCTGAGTTTACATGGGTTGTCTAGGCAACCCTAGTCCTACTACTATTTCCATTAAGTCTTGTTCATGAAGTCAGGCAAAATAAACGAGCGCCATGTTTTGGGTTCGTGTAACAGTAATGTCACTACAAAACGATGGAATATTCAGCAAAGTCCCCATGGGGCTGCGAATTTAACATGTTATTGAGGTTGAATTTAAAAATGAATAGAGATTAAATCATAAATCTGCAAATAATTTACGGAGTTATGCAAAAAGTTGTATATGATTAGTATTATCCAAAATGGTGAAAGAGGCATAAAAAGTGTCTATGTATGGTACGTAGCCAGATAGCAAGAGGCAGCCATGTGGCTAGCGATAGAAGGGGGTGCATAAGGAACATATTGGGACAAACTGGACACTTACCCAGTTACGCTATTCAGGTATACATAATTGAAAAATATCTGTCATACATAATTAGCCTGCACATTTCTCATCGGCGGCAAATGTTACACCAGGTTAAAAATGGTTGAACTACAAAGTAAAATAAATTAAAATTGCTTCGATATTACAAGTGCTGGTCAAAAACAAGTTATATCCTGTAGAGTTCTAGTACATATTATATGTCAAATGAAACAATTAAATAAAGTTTTTAGAGAAAATACGCCATCTCATGGTCTTGGTTCAGGCCAAACTCAGTCGCTCTGAATTTGCAAATTATACGAGCTTCCATCTGGCGAAGGAGGATTTATCTATTCCCGACTCTCTCGCCCAGAGAAGCCTGTCTCAATCCGATGAACCTCACATTCATTTTATCATCCGATTGATGATTAGTTTGCCAGTGTTGTGCAAGTGGTAATGTTGAATCAAATTTACTCATGGCATAAATATGTTCACGTATTCTACACCTAAGTTCTCTTATGGTGCTGCCAATATAGCGCACATGTGCATATTATGGCATACACGATGTATTTGCTGTGACAAATGATGGTATCTTTGATCATGAAAGTTGTTCCTCTTGAATCGGAAAAAGTCTCTGTGTTATGGTGCACTAATTTGCACATACCACATGATCCGCATTTCCTGAATCCTGTTGATATCTTCGGTAACCATAATTCTGGTCTAGGTATTGGCAAATTGGGGAGTAGGGATGGGCTAAGGATATTTTTCAGGGATCTAGCTTTTTTGAAGATTAATTTAGGTTTTTCATCAATATGATCTTTGAGGTGGTCATCAAGTTTGAGCAAATGCCAGTTCTTCAATATTTTTCTAATTTCAAAGTTGTCATGTGAAAAAGTTGTAATAAAGCTGACTTTGTTAAGTTCCTCAGGTCGTTTACGATTTTTGGGTAATAGGGTTGCATCCCTATTCATAGTATCGACTTTTGCATATGCCAGGTCTATATATTTATTATTGTAGCCTCTCTGGTGAAATCTGTGTTTCAATAGGTCACATTCCTCATAAAAGTCACTGGTATTGCCACAGTTTCTCCGGGCTCTCACAAATTCACCTTTAGGTATATTCTTTATTACTGTTTTCTGGTGGCAACTGGTTGCACATAGGGTTGAGTTTGCCTCAGTTGGTTTTCGAAAAGTTTTTGTCAATAATTTGCCATCCATCACATGTATTGTGAGATCTAGGAAATCTAGGCTGGTATCACTAGATGGTCCTGAGAGGAAAATCCCTTCTGTGTTGTTGTTAAGACGATCTCTGAATTCAATTAGTTCTTGGTCATTACCATTCCAGATAAGTGAGATATCGTCGATAAATCTCATCCACATCACAATTTTGTCACAAGCATTTGGGTCCGTATAGACATATTTGTCCTCAAATTTGCTCATGAAGAGGTTTGCAAGAGCCGGTGCGTATTTGACGCCCATGGCCACTCCCTGTTTCTGCTTGAAATATCTTTTGTCGAACAGAAAGACATTGTTTTCCAAAGTTACTGTCAGCATTTCTTTCAGCATGGTCACGTAATGGTAATGTGAAGCAGTTTCCCCACGAAATATATAATCTATGGTTTCAATGGCTGCCTCGTGCTTAATCGAGGTATACAGAGCTCGGACATCCCAGGTGACAAGTTTATATGCATCTTCCCAATGAATATGAAGTTTCTTGATGACATCAGTAGAATCTTTACAAAAAGCTCTAATTGTAGGTACACGTGGATTTAGGATATTGTCAATGAACTCCCTGATTTTCTCTGTGACCCAACCAATACCGCTAACGATTGGTCTTCCCTCCGGTATTTTGTTGAATGTTTTATGCATTTTTGGTAAAAAGTAAATAGTCGGGACCACAGGGTGTGAGACAGATAAATAAGCTTTTTCACTTTCTGTGATAAGGCCTTTCCTCTCCCTAATTTGGATTTGCTCGACAATTCGATTTTTGATTTCCATAGTGGGGTTTGTCCGAAGTTCTTCATAGGAAAGCGGGGTTGTTAGATGATTCACGGCCATTTGTATGTAATCCGCACGATCCATAAGAATTATTTTTCCCCCTTTGTCAGCTTCCTTGATAACTATGGGCTGGTCCATTTGTAGATTTTTCAAAGCTTTAGTCTCCTCTATAGTGAGGTTGGTCTTTTTGTTCTTAAATCTCCTACTTGACTTGTTCTTACACTCAAAGAGATTATTGATATCCATTTGGACCACCTTATGGAAGGCATCAATCATATTATCTTAACCAAATTGTGGAGTGAATTTGGATCGAATTTTCAATTGTTGTGTAGCAATACTGATGGGTTGAATTTTTAAATCATGAAGTGTTTCATGCAGTTCGAAGTCATCTACTTCAAGAGTTCTTAATAAATGGATATTCTCAATATCTTGTATAGATAGTGGAGTTGGCAATGGTTTCCCTTCTCTTGGTCGATATTGTTGAACTTGGGTGGCAAAAAACTTCTTTAGTTTTAATTTCCTTGTAAATTTAAAGAGATCAATCTGTATTTGGATATGATCATATCTATACGTAGGGGCAAAAGAAAGGTCTTTATTAAGTAATTTTATTTCGTCTGCTGTCAATTCTTTGGATGAGATATTATGAGGTCATTGCTGGGTTCGTTCTGGTAGCTAGCCAAGCCCTGGCTCTTGTCAGACGTCTGTAATCTTCCAGAGCATCTGGATTTCTGCTGTCTTGAACCCCCCTCCTTCCTCTCCTCCTGTTGGGATTGGTTTGGGGTTTGTTGATGGAGTTGTCATAAAACGGACTTGCTTGATGCTGGTTAGTCTACTTCCTTTTTTGAAACGTCTTATCTGGTTCAAAAAGACTGAACCTACGGTATTCCGTTCTGCTTCCCTTGGTTCCTCTTTATCAGTCTCGGAATCCACATCAGAGCTACCAGGTGAGGTATTAGGTGTACTCTCTTTTGAAGGTGGTTTAGACAGTTCAGTTTGTTATATTTTTCTTGGAAGGTATAAACCTTACCTTCGCGATAATCTCGTTCGTCTCGATAGAATTTGCGTACTTTCCGTATCTTGATCTCATCTTGGTATTCCATAAGTATTTCATGCATTTTGTTGACATTTTTCTCCTTGGTTGCCTCCAATGCTTGTGTTTCCTTTATTTCTTTTGTAATGACATCTATTTGTTCCTTTGCTCGTTTCTGTTCCCTTGTAGCATGTTCAATAAGGATTTCAAGCATTTTGGTGGAACTGGTGTTTAGATTCTTTTCCCAGTCCTCAGCTAGGTCCGTATCCTCATCTTTTGAGAAATCAGGGAAGATCAATATCCTTAGGCCTCGAGGTATACATCCATTTTCTAAATAATTCTTCCGCAAAATAATTTCCCAAAATGTGTCAATTTCTTTTTTTCGAAATTCTTTCTAATTTAATGAACTTGTATCGTAGGTCTTCTCTTCTAGGTAATGAGGATTGGAATCCATGTGTGGTATCTCCTCTTTTAGAAAAAAGGTTTGTAGCATCTTTTTCCCGATTCAAAATGTATTGAGCCATACTAGTATCTAGGCAGCACAGAGTTCATTGACAATATCCTAAGTCCACGTGTACCTACAATTAGAGCTTTTTGTAAAGATTCTACTGATGTCATCAAGAAACTTCAATTTATTCATTGGGAAGATACATATAAACTTGTCACCTGGGATGTCCGAGCTCTGTATACCTCGAATAAGCACGAGGCAGCCATTGAAACCATAGATTATATATTTCGTGGGGAAACTGCTTCACATTACCATTACGTGACCATGCTGAAAGAAATGCTGACAGTAACTTTGGAAAACAATGTCTTTCTGTTCAAAAAAAGATATTTCAAGCAGAAACAGGGAGTGGCCATGGGCGTCAAATACGCACCGGCTCTTGCAAACTTCTTCATGAGCAAATTTGAGGAAAAATATGTCTATACGGACCCAAATGCTCGTGACAAAATTGTGATGTGGACGAGATTTATCGATGATATCTTACTTATCTTGAATGGTAATGACCAAGAACTAATTGAATTCAGAGATCGTCTTAACAACAACACAGAAGGGATTTTCCTCTCAGGACCATCTAGTGATACCAGCCTAGATTTCCTAGATCTCACAATATATGTGATGGATGGCAAATTATTGACAAAAACCTTTCGAAAACCAACTGAGGCAAACTCAACCCTATTTGCAACCAGTTGCCACCAAAAACAGTAATAAAGAATATACCGAAAGGTGAATTTGTGAAAGCCTGGAGAAACTGTGGCAATACCAGTGACTTTAATGAGGAATGTGACCTATTGAAACACAGATTTCACCAGAGAGGCTACAATAAGAAATATATAGACCTGGCATATGCAAAAGTCAATACTATGAATAGGGATGCAACCCTATTACCCAAAAATCGTAAATGACCTGAGGAACTTAACAAAGTCAGCTTTATTACAACTTTTTCACATGACAACTTTGAAATTCGAAAAATATTGAACAAGAACTGGTATTTGCTCAAACTTGATGACCACCTCAATGATCATATCAATGAAAAACCTAAATTAATCTTCAAAAAAGCTAGATCCCTGAAAAATATCCTTAGCCCATCCCTACTCCCAATTTGCCAATACCTAGACCAGAATTATGGTTACCGAAGATATCAACAGGATTCAGGAAATGCGGATCATGTGGTATGTGCAAATTAGCGCACCATAACACAGAGACTTTTTCAGATTCAAGAGGAACAACTTTCATGATCAAAGATACCATCAATTGTCACAGCAAATACATTGTGTATGCCATAATATGCACATGTGCGCGCATATATATTGGCAGCACCATAACAGAGCTTTGGTGTAGAATACGTGAACATATTTATGCCATGATTAAATTTGATTCAACATTACCACTTGCACAACACTGGCAAACTAATCATCAATTGGATGATAAAATGAATGTGAGGTTCATCGGATTGAGATAGGCTTCTCTGGGCGAGAGAGGCATGAATAGAGAAGTCCTTCGCCAGATGGAAGCTCGTATAATTTTCAAATTCAGAGCGACTGAGTTTGGCCTGAACAAAGACCATGAGATGGCGTATTTTCTCTAAAAACTTTATTTAATTGTTTCAATTGACATATAATATGTATTGGAACTCTACATGTTAGTCCTTGTTTTTGAGCAGCACTTGTAATATCGAAGCAATTTTGATTTCTTTTACTTTGTAGTTCAACCATTTTTAACCTGGTGTAACATTTGCCGCCGATGAGAAATTTGCAGGCTAATTATGTATGACAGATATTTTTGAATTATGTATACCTGAATAGCGTAACTGGGTAAGTGTCCAGTTTGTCCCAATATGTTCCTTATGCACCCCCTTCTATCGCTAGCCACATGGCTGCCTCTTGCTATCTGGCTACGTACCATACATAGACACTTTTTATGCCTCTTTCACCATTTTGTATAATATTAATCATATACAACTTTTTGCATAACTCTGTAAATTATTTGCAGACTTATGATTTAATCTCTATTCATTTTTAAATTCAACCTCAATAACACGTTAAATTCGCAGCCCCATGGGGACTTTGCTGAATATTCCATCGTTTTGTAGTGACATTACTGTTACACGAACCCAAAACATGGCGCTCGTTTATTTTGCCTGACTTCATGAACAAGACTTAATGGAAATAGTAATAGGACTAGGGTTGCCTAGACAACCCATGCAAACTCAGGAGAGGCAGCTTTTCCGACCGACATAGATGATAGGAGATTTTGTGCAAGTCGGAGGTAAGCTACAGCACTAATTCTTTATGTATTCAACAGGCTCTTTAGTTATATGTTCTAATATTATGTGCACAAGAACTATTTGTGGGACGGCTGTATTTCAAGTAACGTCCTTGCCGTGTTTGGACTACATTCAGCGTTTACTTTACGAGCGCAACTGCAGCGCTGCTAGTCGTAGCATCGTTCGGTGCACGGCTACATAATAGGAAATGCTTTTCCGCGTTTAGACTAAACCTAACGTTTATTTAATGAACGCAATTGTAGCAAACCGGTTACTCTACCGTGCTCGGATACTATCCAGCGCCTGCGCGGATGTTTCAAAAATTAATAAATGAAAATACAAATTACCATTATTATTTTCGGGAACAAATAGACCTTTATTAATGCATGATTCAATAATCAGGCACTTTTCCCAGATTCACGTGATGGGCAATCACAACTACAACCTCTTTTTGACAGGGCTGTACTATGTAATATCTAAGTATTTTGCCCAGAATCTTCTAGAAGCAGTAATACCAACTTGTATAATATTTATGCCTATACTACGCGATGCAGCAGACATCAGTAATATTTGATTGCATAGATGATAGACCATATGCTTTGCAACCACTGTTTAATCCGTGACATTTTGGCATGATTTTTAATAGGGGGATTTATCCCATGACATTTTGTTCAACCTAACTGGGAAATCTTGTTTTGGAATATAGATGAACAAGTTACTTTCTTACCTGGTAACGTTCTTTCGATGGGATGGTCCGACGACGTATTCCATATGTATGACAGGTAATCACCACAGTTGTGCTGTTTCGGAAACTCTTTATTTTTTTTTTTTCAGCGTCCTCCGTCGATGACGTTGATGCGCCGTCGTCGAGGACCTCATCCGACGTCATCCGATGTGATAAGTAGGACACACGACGCCCGTAGCCTCAGTTGTAGTTTTTTCCCCCAGAACGTGTGACATTAGTCTACTGCCAGTCAGACACAAAGCCTTGCGGAACGTAATCTGCAATAGCAAAAGAAATTCTGCAGCGGGGAAGGTAGGGAGGGAGCGATATGGAATACGTCGTCGGACCATTCCATCGAAAGAAAGTTACCAGGTAAGAAAGTAACTTGTTCTTCGAGGGGATTGGGTCCTCCGACGTATACCATATCTATGACAGACTCGCAAAGCAGTACCAGAGCAAAGAGGAGGGAAAGAATTTAGAATCAAAATTTAGAATTGCCAATAAAATAGCAGAGCAAAGGACCGCCTTGCCAAAGGCCAGATCCTGTCCTCGGATGGAATCGAGGGAATAGTGACGTACAAACGTATGTACTGAAGCCCAGGTGGCTGCATCACAGATGTTGCGAATAGGAACACCCCTCTGCAGTGCAGTAGATGCAGCCATACCCCTGGTAGAATGGGCCCGCAAGCCAGCCGGTGGGTCCTTACCCGCCAAGCGGTAACACTCCGAGATGGCCAAAATAATCCAGCGAGACAAAGTCTGTTTCGTCACAGCTTGTCCCAAACGCTTTCCAGCGTAGCCAATAAAGAGTTGATCGTCCACTCTGACCCGGGACATGCGTGAAACATAAAAGCTTAAAGCTCTCCTAGGATCAAGCCTATGGAGCCTCTCCTCTTCCTTACCAGGATGCGGAGGAGGATAGAATGCCGGAAGAACAACCTTCTGGGCCAAATGAAATTCCGTCACTACCTTCGGAAGAAAAGAAGGACGGACTCTAAGGACAACCCTGTCCTTATGGAAAACAGTGAAGGGAGGCTTAACTGAAAGTGCCTGTAACTCACTCACTCTGCGAGCGGAAGTGACCGCAACTAAAAATACAGTTTTAAGAGTCAACAGTCTCAAAGGACAAGAGTGCAAAGGCTCAAAGGGAGCACCCGTTAGAAACCTGGGAGCAAGGTTTAAATCCCAACCGGGCACCAGGAAAGGTGACGGAGGGAACACATTAGTGAGCCCTTTCAGAAACTGTGAAATTAAAGGGATTTTAAAGTAGGAACACTCTTCAGACGAGCGCTTAAAGATGGACAGCGCCGCCAGGTAACCTTTAATGGTACCCACTTGCAAGCCCCTGTGGGCCAAAGAAAGTAAAAAGAACAGAACCATGGGGATGTCACATGCAAAAGGATCCACATTCTGAACTCTGCACCAGTCGCAGAACGTACGCCAACGGCAACGGTACAGAGACTTTGTTGCTGGCCAACGGGCCGAGAGCAACACCTCCATCACGTCTTCAGGGAGGTCCCAATCCTTATACCTCAACCTTTCAGAAGCCAAGCGTGAAGGTTGAGGGATCTGACCTCTGGATGGAGAACCTGACCCCCCTCCCGTGAGAGCAGATCATCTCGGTAGGGAAGACGACGTGGAGGACAGATGGACAAGTCGAGAAGGTCCGGGTACCACGTCCTCCGAGCCCACGCCGGAGCAATGAGGATCATCCGGGAACCGAACTTCCGTAACATCCGCAGCACTTGCGGGATGACAGGGACTGGAGGAAATGCGTACAGCAGTGGGAATGACCACTCCACCACAAACGCGTCTCCTAAGGCTCCTTTTGGAGGAAATTCCCGCAAGCAGAACCTCTCGCACTTCTGGTTGACACTGGAGGCGAAGAGATCCACTTGAGGGGTCCCCCAAAGGGCGAAGATCTCCAGGAGAATCTCCTGAGCCAACTCCCACTCGTGAGAGATCGTGCTCTGCCTGCTCAGAGCATCCGCCGTCACGTTTTCGTCTCCGGCCAGATGAACTGCCGAGATTGAAACTTCCTGCTGGATGGCCCAGAACTCGAGCTGCATCGCCTCCCTGCACAGAGGAAGGGACCCTGCCCCCCCCTTTTTGTTGAGGTAGTGCATGGCCACTGTGTTGTCCGTCAGGATCAGGACATTCTTTCCTCGCACAGTCGGCAGAAAATCCTTCAGGGCTAGCCTGACCGCCCTCAGCTCCAACAGATTGATATGGAGTCTGGACTCCGACGGAGACCAACGACCGCTGACTGTCAGCTCGTTGGCATGAGCTCCCCATCCCGTGAGGGATGCATCCGTCACGATCGTCACCTCCGGCCTGGGAAGCCAAAACAGAGCCCCCTTCAACGAGTTGCCTTCGACGGCCCACCACACAAGGTCCTGGGCGACCGAGGGCGGCACCTGAACCGGGTCCGACATCCTGCCGGAGGACTGCGACCATTGCATCTTGAGTGCACACTGTAAAGATCTCATCCGCAGGCAAGCCTATGGCAGGCACCAGAAGAATGCAGGATGCCATGAGGCCGAGCAACCTCAAGAACTCGAATGCTGGGAGCATCTGGGCATGCTGAAACTTGTGCACCATCTGCTGAATGTGAAGAGCCCTCTCCTGGGGAGGAAAACACTGCCCCAGGGAAGTGTTGAGCACTGCTCTGATGTACTGGAGCCGCTGTGTTGGCGTCAAATGGGACTTCATTAAATTGAGGGAGAAGCCCAGCCTGTGAAGGGAGTGGCAGGTGACGGACAGATGATCCAGGACCTGCTCGGGAGAGCGCGCCCTGATCAACCAATCGTCCAGGTAGGGGTAGACGTGAATCCCCCCTTGCCTGAGATGCGCTGGCACCACCACCATGAGCTTGGTAAAAACCCTTGGGGCGGAGGTCAATCCGAACGGCAGGACCCGAAACTGAAAGTGCGAGTCGCCAACCGCGAACCTCAGGTACTTCTTGCGCTTGGGATGGATTGGCACATGGAAGTAAGCATCCTTGAGGTCGAGAGACACCAACCAGTCCTGAAGCTGAAGGGCCTGGAGGACTTGAGAGAGAGTAACCATCTTGAACTTGTCCTTCCTGAGGAGTTTGTTCAAACCGCGCAAGTCCATGATGGGTCTCAATCCCCCGTCTTTCTTCGAAATCAAAAAATAAGGGGAATACCATCCCTTGTTCCTCTCCGCTACAGGCACCAGTTCTATGGCGTCTTTCTCCAGCAGGGCTTGAATTTCCTGCGCAAGGAGCGGATCCGGACTCTTCAAAGAGAGGTTCCCTGGTGGATTGTCGTGAGACCTATCCCGAAAGGGAAGACAGTAGCCGTGGGTTATGATCTCCAGAACCCACACATCTGAAGTAATGGCACGCCACTCTACAAGATGCTGCGCCAGCCTTCCCCCAACCGGCGAACCATGGGACATGGCCTCATGACTGAGTGGTAGCGGCTGCAGCGTTACCTGAGGGCAAAGAGGCAACTGCCCGAGCGGCCTTAGCACCACGGGTACCCTGTCGTCCACCTCTGGTACCCCTGCGTTGGCCTCTTTGACTGCTAGCTCCTCTCGCTTTACTGAAGGACGAGTAATAGCGAAAGGAACCACCCCTCCATTGCTGTCCCCTAGGACGAAAAGGCACAGGATGGCGAACTGCAGCGCCCAACGACTTTGCTGCAGCTTTGGAGGTCTGCAACCTCTCAAGGCTCTCGTCAGCCTTGCTGCCAAAAAGGTGTTCACCGTCAAAGGGCATGTTGAGGAGCCGGGACTGCACATCAGGAGCAAACCCCGACTTCCGCAACCACGCAAACCTGCGTATCACAACCACCCAAACCTGCGTATCACGGTGCTCGCCGCCATGGACCTGTTGACGCATTCAGCCATGTCCAAACCCGACTGAACGGACTCACACATGGCATCCTTACCATCCTGGACCATAGCAAGGAAACCATCCCGTTCGTCCCCTTCGGGAATATGTTCAGCGCTAACGCAACACAGTTCCACAGAGTGTGTGTGAAACGAGACAAGGCACATATGGAGGTGGCCGCCTGAAGCGCCATACCACCCGAAGAAAACACTTTCTTCGCCCAGCCATCAAAACGTTTGTCGTCCCTATCAGGAGGGATGGTAGGGTATGACGCCTGCTTTGCCGGGGCCGTGGCCGCCTGCACCACCATACTCTCCAGAGTGGGGTGCCTGGTCAAGTAGCAGGGGTCGCTACTAGCTGGACGGTATTTTTGCGACAAGGACCTGCCCACCGCCGGGAGACTCTCCGGAGCAGTCCAAGCCGCCGCCACCCTTCTCTGTAGAGCCATATGAAACGGCAGTACCGGGTCAGTTGGGGGACCAACATCAAGGATGTCCGTTAGATCATCCTGCACAAACTCCCCTGGGGGAGCAGACCATCCCAAGTACTCAGAGACCCTAGCCATAAGGCGCTGGTACGAGGAATCGGCATGAGAGCCAGGCTCATGTCCACAAAACTCCACCTACGGAGAGGTGTCCAGTCCACTGGCATCATTCAGTGACTGCCTCAAATCGCCAAATTGGCTATGGCCCGAGACCATCTCATCTGGAACCTGACTAGGAACCAGGCCATCAGAATCCTCATCCACCTCTGAAATATATTCCAGGTGGTGAAAAGAAGGCACCCGAGAGTGCTTACTCTTAGCCAGAGCCTTTCTAGGGGGTTTTCCCGTGCCAGGGGGTACCTCCGACACCCCGGCCTCGAAAGGCGTCGAGTGACTCGGCGCCGGCATTGAGAGAACAGGCATCGGCACCGAGAGGATCGGCGTCAACGTCGAGTAAATCGGCGTCGACGTCAGATGCAGCGCTGCCAGCATCAACGGCGTCGACACAGTCCTCGAAGCCGGAGCTCCGAGCGTGTCCTTCGACGACCTGAGCGTCGACGGCTTCGACGACTTCCTCTGAGCCGGAGCCTCGAGAAAGCCTGTCGATGCCCTCGACGCCTCAGGCGTCGATGTCTTCCTCGAAGACATCACAGATGCACACGGTCTCGAACGCGTCGAGGACCGGGACCTGGAACGGGTACGTCGAGAACGAGTCCCCTTGTCCGAACAGGACCTCTCCCGTGACTCGTGCCGACCACTCTTGCGAGCAGTGTCTCTCGACCTCTCACGGCCGACCCCACTTGGGGGCGCGGACGGCTTAGTACCCTGCGACTCGAGAATCGGCAGCATTTTCTTCCCGAAGGAAGCCCATTCCTCCGGCGTCGCACGGCTGGTGGGGTAAGCGACGTGCTGGGCAGAGTCCTCAGAAGACGACCGCTGTCAACGCTTCCGAGAATGCCTCGAAGAGGCCGAGAAGTGGCGAGACCGACTCCTAGAAGGAGACCCACGAGACTTCCGACGACGACGCGGATAGTCACCTCTCGAATCATCCGTCGAAAGCCCCGCAGACTTTGACTTCCGGGGCTTGGACACCCGACCTACCGACAACTTCTTCTTGCGTTCCCGTCAGGCTTTGGACGTGAGCGACTGGTAGTCGATACAGTCATCCTTGTCGTGGGCCTCCCCGAGGCACCAGAGGCAGGCGTTGTGCGAGTCCGTCACCGACATCTTGGACCCACACTCCCCGCTCTTCTTGAAGCCCGGACGCGGGGTCGAAGACGAAGTAGAAGACTTCTTCTTACGAAGGATTTTCTCACAAAAACGAACAGGTTTGAAGAACCGAGAAGAACAGAACTCCAAAGAGTCGAGGCGTAACCGAGATTCATGAAGCAACACGTTCGCGGAAAAAACGGAACTGAGGCTACGGGCATCGTGCGTCCTACTTATCACATCAGATGACGTCGGACGTCGGAGGAGATCCTCGACGACGGCGCATCGACGTCATCGACGCAGGAAGCAGACGCCGAAAAAAAAAAAAAGTTTCCGAAGCAGCACAGCTGTGGTGATTACCTGTCATAGATATGGAATACGTCGGAGGACCCAATCCCCTCGAAAAGGCCTCCATGGGCACAACTCTATATCATTTATCTAAAGGACATATGATATTTTGTTTATAAGACTTAAACTCTCAATTTAGAGTATGTATTAATGGTTTGTTTTTATATTTCTTTGTCGTTGTACCTTTTCCCTATTTTTGTTGTTTTTCTTATACTTACCTTTAACCTCCTCCCCTTCACTCCTCCCCATTTCTCTGTGACTACAGCACACTATGTTTATTTGATTTCATGGATTGTTCTAATATCTGTTGCACCGTGAACGTTATTACATGAAGAACATCTTTAGTTTTGCTACTAGCCCTGATTTGAAAAAGACACTGGTGCGTCGAAACACGTGTTATCCAAAAGGGCATTATAATAAATACATTTCGGCCTTCATACAAGTACTGTGGCGCAGTTCCTGAAGTGTGGAGCATTTTCTTTAACTATCTATAGGGATGTGAGAGCGAGTCAATCGAGTCTCCCGCAATTCTACACTATTGCACCATGCCCGTTCACATCTATTTATTCAACTCACCGCATGTCTATCCCAGCCGGCACCGCTCTAGCTTATATTCAAGTCCCAGTGTCAGTTTATACAGCACCTCGATTACTGCAGTCGCTGTCTTACTTATCCGATCTGTCTTCCTTTTGGTTGTCTGTTTCCGTCGAGCAGTTCTGGGCATCTAACCACTCTGTTGCATCCTCAGGGGTGTCAAAGAACAGGGTTTTGTGTTTGGGGTACACCTTCAGTTTCGCCGGATACATCAGCATATATCTGTAACCCGCCTCTCGCAATATTTTCTTCACTGTCCCATAGTTCATTTGTCGCCTCTGCACCAAGATCGTGTAGTCCAGAAACGCTGTAATATTCGCAGATGCCCTTTGTATTGTGCCGCCTTTCCGGAAGTGTTCCAGGATCTTCTCCCTGTCTCGATAATTCAGGATTTTGGCGATTATTGGTCCTGGGGGTGGGGGCTCCCGGCTGTGGCTTCCTTCTTAAAGCTCTATGCGCTCTTTCAACTTTAAATTCTTGGGTATGCGCCCCTCCCCCTTTTTCTTGCAGCAACATCGTCTCGACGTAGTCTGTTGGGTTTGATCCCTCTTCACGTTCTGTTAGTCCCACGATACGTATGTTATTTCTCTCGGCGCCTCCTTCCGCTTCTTCCGCTCTATTTTCCAGGTTGCTCACATGTTGTTTCAGGATGTGGATCTCTGATGTATGGGACGCACATGTGGATGTGTTTGAGGTCACTTCTTTTTCCAGTTCACCTGTGCGTTCTTCTAACGCTCGGACATCTTGTCTGAGTAGATGCACCTCCTCCTGAACTGCGCCAACTCTGAGTTCCAGTGCTGCCTTGAGTTCAACCATGGCTGACTCCAGTTTAGTTTCCCATGTTAGTTTCAGGTCCGCTATCGCTTCCAGGATTTGCTGATCCTTGCCTGCTTGGGGTAGTGTCCATAGGGTGAGGTCTTCTCCTTACTCCTTGCCCCTTCTGTCGGCTGCGGTGTTCTTGTGTATTCCTCCAGCGTGGGTTGTTTCACTTTTGTCTTGGTCTGTTTACTCGCCTTCTCAATTTCGTTGTATGCCTCAGTTCAGGCTATCGAGAGTGTAGCATCTGGCACTTCAAGTCTCTTGTATGGTTAGCAGTGTTTCATGAGGGAGGCTTTGGTTTCAGTCCGCATGTGTTATTTATATTGTCCAGCGAGTGGGTTGTGCTCTCCCATGTCTCCTGGCTGCTGCCAGTCTTATTGCGTCCTCTGCAGTGAGTTTTCTCACATCTGAGTGTTTATATTGGGACAGATCTCCGTGGGCGCGCAAGCTGCTCTCTGTACTTATTTCTGTATCTGCGTGGTCCATATGTTATATCTTTCAGCACACGTTGGCCTCTTGTGCCTGAGCGGACCGCATTGGAAGCTGAATGTCGCTTATAAGGTGGTATAGCTGTCTTTTACTTCCCGCACCTACTTTCTTTTTTCATGAAAGAAACCACCCAGACAAGGGGCCCTCTGTGCAGTTTCAGGTTCCCTTATATGCCATACATTTTTTCCGCAGCCAGTCTGCAGCCTGTGCTTCTTTGATGTTACGGCTGCTAGCTCTCCAGCCACATGCCCGGCCGTCTCAGGCCCCCGTTGGACAGGCTTGTGTGCGTGTGTCATAATGTGTTTAAGGTTGTGGTTTCCGTGTCTCTTACGGCGCAACGGAGCCTGTGGCCGCCATTGTTTGCCACCTTTATCCGTCCTGGTTGTCCCCAACTTCACCGCTGGGCCCCCTTTACAGGTTTTGCATCCTCCTTCCCATTAGCGGTGTTGAAGCTGTGGGTGAGGCAGGCAATCTTGTGAGGCCGGGACGTTTTTTGAAAAGTGGGGATCCTTTAACCCACTTGGTTTGTGCGTCCTGGTAGGCGATGTTCACCTACTGTTGTTGTGTGGCCATCCTCCACCCAGCCGCTGTGTTCTCTATGAATTACTCAGTTTCCCCAGCATTTTCTGTTTGTGCAAGGCCCTTTATTTTGATTCTTAATTGCCTGCGACGCTGCAGCATGTCTCAGGCTCTCATAGCTCAATGTTCTGTACCTTGGTTTTAGTGCTGCAGCTTGGTCTTTAGGGTTTCTCCAGTCTCTCCTTACCCCATCAGCTTCTCTCACTTGGTAACTTGCTGGGCTTCATTGTTGTGGGGTGCTGCCTACACTCTTGTGCCATCAGAGCTGATCCTCGTGTGGGGGCCAACCTCTCCTAATCCGCCGTGTTTCACTGCAGCATTATTGCCTCAAACCTAATTTTGTTAATCGCTACTAGGCACGTATGTCCTTCTGCCCCGGGCGCCCTGTAGCACAGTCTCTTTTATTGTGAGCCTCAGTCTGTGCCTTCCCCATCCAAGCCACTCGTCTGATATCATGTATCACTTCACTTCGGATTGAGTCGCTGATTCTTGGCCGCGCACCAGGCCGTGTGCTACAGTTTCAGCCCGTGGTTCTCAGTGCCTTTGTCATCCGCCGCTGCAACAAAGTTGTTGATGCAATGCGTGCTTCTCCGCTGCCTGGGCCTGTCAGCCCAGCCTCCTTTGTTAGTTTGGGGCTGCTGGCACCCACTCAACCCACTTCACTTTGTGCCTTCACCGACCTGTGTAACTGTCGAGGGCCCACTTTATTATTGCCTCCGCATCCCTTTTTTTTTTCTTCAGGCGCAGTGCTACGCCGATCTGGATTCCTCCTGTCGTTCCACACCGTTCACTGCAGGGGGCCCCGGTACTTGCGTCGGTGGCCTGTTCCAGCCACGCGATTCCTCTGATTCCTGGAGGTCTACGGCCCCCTTGGCTTCTCGGTGCTCGGCTCACTTTCAGTGCGCTGCAGGCTCCTCCTCGCAGTTTTCCGACACACCGTCTTTGCACCGAGCCTCTCTCCTCTTTGTTCTATTTAGAGCCGGCTGCCATTTTCTTTCGGTGTCCCCACGTTCCGCCTCTGCAGCCGCTGTTTTGTCTGTAGTTGCTGCATTACGGTCCCGTTTCTCTCAGGAGGACTTTCTTCCGGCGCAGCACGTATTCCTACAGCAAAAAAATGCCCCTCCAGTGGCTTGTGCTTCGGTTTTGGCATCCGCAAGTTAAAGGATCATGTCCGGATCAGCGGGAGACAGCATGAGTCGCGTCTTAGTTCATGGCTGCCAAGCCACGCCCCCCCCCGGGACTGCCATTGTTATATACCTTTCCTCTTAATCTTATCCTAAGGCCAAGTTGCTTCTGGCTCCTCTTCCTGCTCTTTAAGTTGCCATTTATTTTGCTTCTCAGCATGGGGTCTTGCATGGATTCACATGCTCATGAATATTTCCCGTTGTCAGGCTGGGAATCCTCAGTAAAATTAAAGCGCTTTAGCTTTAAGCTAAACACTGCTCGTCGCTTCTATAGCCAACCAGTGTCACTTTGCGTCATACTTCCCAGCCAATGACACTCGTCCTAAGTTCCAAACCTGGTGGCGATCTATAGATTTTTACTGCACTTACTGTGTTGGGAGTCCTTGTGTTTGGCTACTCGACTTTTTGAGGTTTTTTGCCTATTTTTGCAAGCATTCGTCTCGATTCTTCCTCTTCTTTGGTTACGTTAGGAATACTGGTGGCGGGGACCCGTTGCCGGAGGAGATCCTTTGTCCATTGTCGGATCTCCGTCTTGTGGTTGCCACAGGCCCCGGCTTGGGCCTTAGCTTCAACACCATGGCCGCAACCACAAAGAAAAGTCTCTTCAGGGCCTTTGAGAACTGCGGCCTGAAGAACATCTTCATTGAAGACTGGCACCTCAGGTGCATCTACTGCCTACATCCTGACCACCATGCTGACGTGTGTTTGATTTTCCAGTCCTACTCTTACGTCCCGTCCCCTTTCCTCCATACTGCATGGACGTCCCTTCCAAGGGGAGGGAGACGGAACCTTTTTCACCAGAAAAAACCTTCTTCCCCTTTAAATTTAGAGGCGCGCAGGGGTGCGGCCCAGGGAGCATGCGCTGCCCTTACTCCGCCCTCCGGCACCACACCTCAGTCCCCTTTTCCGCACCGACGGGAGCGGGCCGAATTCACCAGCGCTCCTGGTTTTTGCCTCAGCCATGTAATTCCATGCACAGATACTTTTTCTCTTTGTCTTTTTTTTTGTGTCTTTTATCATTCAGGTACTCAGTTCTCAGGTGCCATGCTCCTGCCCGGCGGATGACGACTTCCACAGGTTTCAGCAGGTGTCCATCCTGCAACAGGCTCTTCCCAACTTCAGACCCCCATGCCCTCTGCCTATGTTGCCTTGGGCCAGACCACGGTTGGCAAGCTTGTTCAGAGTGTGGCTCGCTGTCATCGAAAGTGCTGAGGAACAGGCTAGCCAGGTGGAGTGAGCTCTTCCTGAAGTCGCCTCCAGAGGACCTCAAGAACTTCATGAAACACAGAGCCAGGCGTAAGGAAGAGCCGCTATTTTCAATCGCACCCCGCAAAGGAGACTCCTTCCCAAGGACTCTCCCGCGTGGGAGGGACCGTTCAGGTCCTTGTACCGGCACATGCATCGGGGCTGCTTCAGCTACCGGCCCTCAGGATGAGGGATCCTCGGATCCTCTGGGTGGCAGTGTTAAGGGGCCAGAAGGTTCTTGTACTGGAACGTCATCTGAGGGACTTCGCCCTTGTACAGGCAATATGGCTGAGGGGCTATGCCCTAGTACCGGCAATACGTCCGAGGGGGAGCCTAAACGCAGCTCTATCGACCCTCGGGTTGAGGGTGTCACACTTACCGGGCCTAGGCCCAAGGAGCAGGGTAGGCCTTGTTACTACACCAGCCGAGAGAGCAGGAGCTCCTAATCCACTGCTGGAGCAGTGGGCGACCCCTTGGAAGGGCATCCATCCACACGGTAAGCCTGTGGTCGCTTTCCTGCTGATTTAATTAAATCAGCTGACTTCCATAAGCAACGAAGTCTGCCCATGCGATCTTCTGCTACTTTTCACCATCTTGATTGGCATGTGATTGCCGGTTGCAGCACAGCCCGAATTTGATGTAAAAAATCGCCCTTATTGCCCCAGTGTGCCTGCAAACCACGAGGGATAACCCCCTTCAAAATGGCCGCCCGCAATTGTGGAGCTGCCTCACCTCACGTGCAGAGGTCCAGCCCCAGTGAAGCTGCATGACGATTGGCTGGAGCCATCCCCATATTCATGAGCCGATTCACCAGCAGGCGAGAAGCCGGCCCGCCTCCTAAGGCCCCGGCTACCAAGGCTCCCTGTCCTGAGCCTGTCCAGTGCCTCCCAGTGACCAGTGCCACATCCCCCTGCCCAATTGCTCACCCCCCGAGGTCCATTCCTGCAGAGCCGTTGGACCCTCAGTTTGCGGTAAGACTCGCACAGACCAGCCTGATCTTGGCCAACCCACGCTACGAGTTTGCACAATTAACTTCAGCATGTCCTGTTTCAGGCACCTGCTACCTGCTTTATCTGCACCCTCTCCTTCAACATCTTCCATGTGTACAATCGTGATTTGCACCTCAAAACTGCAATAACTGCCTATTTCTGAACACCGCTGCATATGTCTATTAGCCTTATCTACAGCACTTAGGCTGCCTCGCTTTCAGACAGCTATAATATGTCTAGGGCTGTATGACCGTGGTTTGCTGCGCACGCCACCCCACTGACCTGTATGACTTATAGCATGTTAAAATGAGTACTTCCATACACATTCACAGCTGCTACCGCTGCACCCGTCTCCCTTGACTAACTATAGTAGTCTGATACCCTGTTAGTCTATAGTAGACAACCCTACCATTAGTAACACGCTGCTAACACGTGTATATCCTTTATGGACCTCCGCCTTTGTTAGCGAACTTGTATTTGGATGCCTGCATATGCATAGCAGTTACACCAGTTTGCCTCAGCATATGTTTATTTAAGCTGACTACAAATGCCCATTAGCCACTAGACAATGCCTAGCCACACTCGCATGCTCTGAGACCTCATATTTAGGCAGACTACCTACTCATCCACTAGCAACTAGCCCATCTACTCATGCCTGCCCCAGTAAAAACTCGTACTCAGGCTGCCCATGCCAGTAGAATGGCATCCAGATTGCCTTTTCTAGCAAAATTGCACCTAGATTGCCTGTTTTAGTCAAATTGCATCTAGACTGCCTGTTTTAGTCAAATTGCATCTAGATTGCCTGCTTTAGTAAAATAGCACCCAGATTGCCTGCTTTAGTAAAATTGCACCTAGATTGCCTGTTTTAGTAAAATTGCACCTAGATTGCCTGTCTTTGTCAAATTGCATCTAGGCTGCCTGTTTTAGTCAGATTGCATCTAGACTGCCTGCCTTAGTAAAATTGCACCCAGATTGCCTGCTTTAGTAAAATTGCACCCAGATTGCCTGCTTTAGTAAAATTGCACCCACATTGCCTGTTTTAGTAAAATTGCACCTAGATTGCCTGTCTTAGTCAGATTGCATCTAGACTGCCTGTTTTAGTCAGATTGCATCTAGACTGCCTGCTTTAATAAAATTGCACCCAGATTGCCTGTTTTAGTAAAATTGCACCTAGATTGCCTGTCTTAGTCAAATTGCATCTAGACTGCCTGCTTTAGTAAAACTGCACTCAGATTGCCTGCTTTAGTAAAACTGCACCCAGATTGCCTGCTTTAGTAAAATTGCACCTAGATTGCCTGCCCCACCAAAACTACATCTAGGTCGCCTGTATATGCCCTCCAGCTACTAGCCAGTGCCTACCCACTCTTGAACACTCTAGTAAACTTGTACCGTGTCTGCTTGTTTCTGCCCAATAGCTATCAGACAGTACCCACCTATCTTCACCTGCACTATCAAAGCTGCATTTAGGTTGCCAGCACTCTAAGCCACATACATTATCCTACTATGTATTTACCACTATTTTACACAGTTCTACTCAGAACCACTCTCTATTTGACCACCCTTCACAACATGAACCTATCCCAGCAACAGAATCAACTACCTCACGGTAGGGTATCCCAGGAGCAAGACAACTTGGCCACTAAACCTAGTAGCCTCCAACAGCGAAACCTTAAACTACGCGCCAGACTCCAAAGAATCTATGACCCTCCATCTAAAGCCCAACCTACTCCTAACCACAACAGGCACACCTTGCAAACCACCAACTCTCCACCACACACATAAAACACAGGGCAACACCGACTACAACTTAACAGTCGTATCTTTAGCAAACACACCTCCTCCCCTAAGTGCCAACACAAAGTCCAGCCGCCATCGGCTCCACCCACCCTACTTGGAATAAAAAGTGCCTTAATAAATGCCCGCTCCATGGTAGCCCATGCAACTGAAATAGCAGATCTAATCCAAAATGAGAACTTGGATCTCCTGGCCCTCACAGAATCTTGGCTTCATCCCGCAGCAGGACCAGCCATTATGCTAGCCATCCCAGATAACTACACTCTTATACGCATGGACCGCACTACGTTTAGAGGCGGCGGATTTGCTATAATTGTTAAAAATAACCTAGCCCTAAGACTCTCCTCACCCCACAATACCAAATCTTGTGAATCCCTTACAGCTAAACTCAGCATTGCTAACAATCAAACTATCACTATCCACCTAATATACCGACCACCAGGCCCTCTAGGCTCCTTTGAGGAAGACCTCATGAACCTACTATCTAACAATTTAAAAAACTCTACTCAATGTCTCATCATTGGTGACTTCAACTTGGGATTCAATGACTCACGAGACCCCAATGCCCAACAAATTAACAGCGCGCTTGAAGAACTAGGATTCACCCAAAAGATAACAGATCCCACCCACATTAAAGGTAGGACCCTCGATTGGATTGCTGAACATAACTGCCCTATCACTATTACCTCTATAATGCCTCAGTTATGGTCTGACCACTACATGATATCCTTCATCTTAGAAGCCACCACTCCCATGAACAATAGTATCTTTGCTCCCACCGCACCTACTAGAAATGAAAAAAACATCACCCCTGAAAATCTCATCCCCCTCATGCTCCCCACCCTAAACTCCATCCCAGATCAGTCCGACCCAGCCTATATGGTAGAAAAGTACAATGAAGTGATGCTTGCCTCGCTGGACACCATCGCACCTCTGAAAATTAGAAAGAGCAAACCCCGCCAACACCTAAATACCTGGTTCACACCCCTACTGAAAGACATCAGACAAAAGAAACGCCTCAGTGAAAAAACCTGGAGATCAGACCCCTCAGACACTACCAAAAATAACCTGAAGAAACTAGTTACCCTTTACAAAAGAGATTATCCTTGCGAAACAAACATCTTACAACACCCGTATCACCCAAGCTAAATCTAACATTAAAGAATTGTTCGCCATCCTAAAGGAGGTAGAATCCCCTATCCAAGTTCCCGACTCCTGCATCAAGGACAAGAGCTGGTGCACAGGTATACAAAACGCCCTTGCCAACAAGATAACAATGCTTCAGGCCAAGATTAACAATAAAAAAGTGTCTATAATTGGCCCAAATACTACCACCTCCAAGGCCACCACAAACTCACTTCCTACTCTGAAATCCACCCCTTCGCCACCTGTATCGGACATCCCCCCCTTCTACTTCCGCAAAGTCTCCATTAAAGAAGTTGAGAAAGTCATCCTTACCCTCAAACCCTCTAACTGCCAGGGCGACACATGTCCAGCCCAAATTATAAAAGATGCTGCCCGTGAACTCTCACCCTTCATCACCAAACTCATAAACGCCTCTTTCACTTCAGGCACCATACCCAGCAACCTGAAGAACTCTTGGGTCCTCCCCCACCTCAAAAAGCAAACCCTGGACCCATCTATCCCAGCTAACTACCGTCCCATAACCACTGTGCCGTTCTTACTGAAAATCCTAGACAAAGTAGCTTATTTACAAATTCAACACCACCTGGAACTCAACCATCTCCTAGGAGTCCGACAATCCGGCTTCAGACCACAGCATGGGACTGAGACTGCACTCCTGGACCTTAAGGCCCAAATAGACACATTAAGAGACAAAGGTACGACTTCACTCCTACTCGACCTCTCTGCCGCATTCGACCTGGTAGACCATGCAATACTTTGCAATCACCTGATCACGGCAGCCTGCTTCTCCCATGAAGCAGTCACATGGATCCAGTCCTTCCTAGACAACAGGACAATGCGAGTCTTCTCCCCTCTAGCAGCTGCAGACCCCGCATCTATCTCATGTGGCATCCCCCAAGGTTCATGTGTATCCCCTACCCTCTATAATATCTTCACAAAGCCCCTTTTCGATGATCGAGATGGTCTGGGTATCACCTACACTAACTATGTAGATGATACACAGATCCTCATCCCGCTGACGGGAGATTATGACAAGGATTTGGCCTTTGAGAATAGAATCTACCTCATCCTCCAGGCATGGATGCCCTCTCACGGTCTATGCCTGAATGATGACAAAACTGAACTCCTCATTCTAGGTACCTCTTCCAACATCAAAAAACTAGGCCACAACTATGACTCCTTCATAATTGACAATAACGGTGGCCAAGGTAGTTAAACCCCTTGGCTTCTATATAGACTCCAAGCTTACCTATGGTAAACAAGTGAGTGCCATGGCCTCAGCCACGTCCTACACCTGCAAATTAATCAGAGCAGCCAAGCCTTTCCTTTCTCCTAACAACTGCGTCACTCTAGCAAGAGCACTAATCCTGTCAAAACTCGATTACTGCAACGCCCTCTACCTAGGCAGCAACAAATATATCACCGACAAAATACAGACACTTCAAAATAACGCTCTGATAGCCGCCCTAAACTTCCCTAAAAACGCCCACATATTTGACCTCAGGAGATCTACCAACTGGCTTTCGACAAAAGATAAAATCCTCCTGAAAACAGCCTCCCTTACACACAAATGCCTTAACCAAGCAGCCCCGCAATACCTCATAGACAGATTCACTAGACATACAGCCTCTTGCCCCCTAAGAAAAGCCAATTCCAACCTCCTACTAGTACCCAGATTCAAACTCACCAAATCTGGGGGGAGTAGCTTCGCTGTCAAAGCAGCACAATACTGTAACTTCCTACCCTCTGCCTTAAGGGAAGACCTCCCATACCGGCAATTCAGATCTAACCTGATACAACGGTTAAAAGAACATGATACCTAACCTCACTCCACTGACATCTGGGATATCAGGCATACCCCTTATACCTATTCTGTGTTAACTATATGCCACTCCTGTCTCATTGTAATTTACTGTATATACTCTGTTTCTCTGGACTTGACATGCCACAGCAATGTAACCGTAGCTGTACTTTTTATGTTTAAATTTGTAACCTGTAACTTAAGTTGAACAATCCTCTTGCTGCCTTCGCGCCCGAATACCCCTGGGTCTGGTGCGCTATATAAGTAAATAAACAAACAAACATACAAGAGTCCTGGAGGAGGCTGGGCCCTGTGAGGCGAGCAACACGTCGCAGGCATGTGGCAGGCATCTCGACAAGATGGCCGCCGGGCCAGACAGAGGCACCCATCCAACACCATTCCAGGAGTTGGTTTAAGAACGAGTGTCGAGGTGGGGCTGGCCTCAACCAGGTAGGTGGCCAACAGTCTATCCTTCTTAGGCGCAGGGCAGCTTCCCACTGCGTCCATACGGGCCGGGTATGCAGCGGCTCTAGCAGCCTCCGGCTACCCCATCATTACCCCCTACCCTCCTCAGACCAGTGAGGAGGGGTTCTTTGAGAGGTTCCTCTGCCTCATGAAGTCGCCTCGGATGGGGATTATCCTCAAGGACGCCATCAGGGAAGTCCTCCCAACTATGATGTTGGTCCCGGCTCCCCAGCCAAACTCCTCAGGCGGTTCTGTACCAGCCTCTGCCACCTACTCAGCCCCCGGCTATAGTCCTTGTGCTCCTGCCTCCGGCTCCAACTACTCCTCCACCTCCACGGGATTCTCCTGATCCGCAGGACAGGTATGATGAGGAAGATCCGGACACGCCATCCTCAGCCAGGGCCTTCCATGAACGACTTGCTGGTCTTGCATAGTACCTTGGCCTCCCTCAGCCTGAGGTCGAGCAGCCGACAGAGGGGGTTCTGGCTGAAGTCCTCACGCAACGCCCCTCTGCCAAAACAGTGATTCCTCTGCAGACCAATGTCTCCCTGGCCAAGAAGGGTTGGTTTAAACTGCACTCGGCCCAGCCAGTCAATCGTCGCCTGGACGCAAAGTACAGGCAGATGGAGGGGGGATACACTCTTGCTTTCAGGCCCATACTCAGCCACACTCCTCTGTGATTGCTGCAGCATCACTATACTCCAAGCCTCAGTCGTCCTCCGCCTCCTCCTCTGCGGCTCTACTAGGCAAGGAGGTTAGGATCTTGGAGGCGTATGGAAAGAAACTCTATTCCAACACGTCCCTGCACCTTCGTCAAGCCAATGCCGATGCCATGCTGGCTGCCGCTAACCAGATATTATGGCGGGAAATTGCGGACTTTCTCCCGGAACTCCCTACGCAGAGCCAATCACATTTTAAGAAGGGGCTGGCACAGGTGAAGCTGGTGGCCATGACCTCATGGAATCCACTGTGGCCCATATTAACACCTCTGGTCGTGCCATCTGTATTGCCACAGACATGAGAAGGACAGCCTGGCTCCGGGCCAGGAAATTCAACCCGGACGTCCAGGAACGCATATTAGGTCTACCCGTCGAGGGGGGGGGGCCCTCTTCCACTCCACCACAGACGAAGAGCTGGACAAGATGAAAAACAGCTCACAAACTGCCAAGTCTTTATCCATCTTGACAAAGACCATGCCCAAGTTGTACATCCAGTCACAGCAGCGCTCCACATTTCTGGCACCAGAATTTCGCGGACCCCTGGATCCTCTCTGTAGTGTCCACGGGGTACCGCCTACCTTTCCCAGCCTCTCCTCCCTCCTCCCCTCCACTCCCTCAGGTTGGGACAGCAACTCTTCTGGCGAAGATCTGGTCGCTCGTAGAGAGCCAGGCAGTGGAGAAAGTCCCAGCCACCCAGCAAGGCTTGGGCTTTTACTCCAGGATTTTCGCCATTTAGAAGAAGAACCAGGCGGGCTTGAGAGTTGTGCTGGACCTTTCCACCCTCAACCTCTCCTTACCCATTCAGAAATTCAAGATGGTTACGCCAGCTTTCATAGCGGAGACATTGTGCAAGGGAGACTGAATGTTCTCCCTGGATCTGAAGGACGCGTACCTAGCGTCCCGATTTGGCAGCCCCATCGTTCCTTCCTACGGTTCAGGATCATGGGCTACCATTTTCAATACAAGGTCCTTCCTTTTGGCTTCAAATTGGCCCCAGGGTCTTTACCAGCCTCATGAATACGGAGGTGCCCTCCTCAGAGTGCAGGGCCTTCACATCTACCCAAACTTCAATGGCTGGCTCGTCAGGGCTACATCCCCGGAAATGGTTCACCACACTTCCCATGTCTTTATGAACACACTGCACGATCTGGTCTTCTTGCTCAATCTCAATAAGTCGCAGCTGCAGCCCACGCAGACTCTGACGTTCTTGGGCCTCATCTGGGACATGTGCTCCGAGAAGGTATTTCCGTCGGAGGACAAGATCTTGGCCATCAAGAGGGCCACCACCCACTTCCTCAAAAGAGAGGTGACCTTGGCATGGTGGTACCAGCATCTCCTGGGTCTCTTGGCGGCAGTCCTATTAGCCGTCCCACACATGAGATTGAGGATAAGGAGGATTCAGCTGCACTTCGCAGCCCCATGGAACCAGGAGCAGGGCTCTCAATCCAAGATGATCAATGTTCCTCTATCTCTCCACCCGGATCTAGCATGGTGGTCCAGGGACTGCAACCTACGGACGGGCAAACCCTTTCGGCCGCCCACCCCACAGGCCACCATCACTACAGACTCCTCGCTCAAGGGCTGGGGAGCCACCCTGGACGATCTCTTGGTCCACGGTACCTGGACCCGACAGGAGCAGGAATACCACATCAATTGGCTAGAGCTGAACGTCATCCGGCTAGCGCTCAGAGCATTCCTACCACTTCTCAGGGGCAAGGTTGTCCTCATCCAGACAGACAACTCGACCTGCATGTGCTACCTCCACAAGCAGGGAGGCACCAGATCCCCTCCTCTGTGCAGACTGACAATCCGCATGTGGGAGTGGGCCCTGGAAAACGACATCTACCTCACGGCAGTCAACCTCCCAGAGGTATCGAACCTGGAGGCGGACAGGCTCAGCAGGTTGGGAGCGGACAATTACGAGTGGCAGCTAAACAACCTCGTTATTCAGGAGATCTTCAACAGGTGGGGTCATCCCCAGGTGGATCTCTTTGCCACCTGGCACAAAAGGAAGTGCCCTCAGTTCACCTCCTGGCAGGGACAGGGCCCGGGCTCCCTGGCCGATGCATTTCGGCTTCAGTGGAACGGCATGAGGGCTTACGCTTTTCTGCCCACACTGCTAATTCACAGAGTGATTTTCAAAATTGAGGTGTCTCGCCAACTCAACATCATTCTAATAGCTCCATGGTTTTCGGAGCTGCTCAGCCTCTCGGAGATGCCTCCGATTCACCACCTGACGGTCCCAGCACATCTTCTGGCACAGCAGGGGACCAGGGTCATCCAACCCACACCACAGAAACTAGCATGGTGCCTGAGCAGGAAATGCTGCGGCACCTCAGCCTTTCCCAGGCTAATCTGAAAATCATACAGGGCGCAAAGAGCAAGGCTACCAGGGCCCAGTATAAAAGTAAATGGACCAGATTCTGCCACTGGGCACACTCCAAGGAAAATAACCCCCTGGCATGTACCTTGGACGACGTGCTCTCCTTCTCGGTGGACACCTGCCGTAGATACCTCACAGCCATTGGAGCTTACAGGAACTCCAAGGAGGGGACCTTCTCCTCCCCCAATCCCATTATCATGAACCATTTGACGGGGCTCGCAAGGCTCTACCCCCCCCCGTCAAGAGGCTGCAACCCGTGTGGGACCTCAACATTGTCTTGGGTGCCCTGGCGCACAAAACTGTTTGAGCCAATGGCGTCCGCGGACATCAGGCTGGTCACCATCAAGGTGGCCTTACTAATCGCCTCACCTCGGCACGTAGAGTCCGCAAAATCCAGGTTCTGTTCTCCTCAGAACCGTATACTGCCTTTCACAGGGACAAAGTAGTCCTGCGGACACACCCAGCATTTCTGCCCAAGGTGTTGTCTGCTTTCCACTTGAACGAGGAAATAGTCCTTCCCACGTTCTTTGCCGATCCTAAAGACGAAGCACAGAGAGGGCTGCACTGCGTGGATGTCAGGCGAGCCCTGAAATTCTACTTGGACAGGACCAAGGGCTTCTGCAAATCGGACGCCCTGTTTGTCACTTTCAGAGGCGCAAGACCAGGCTATCAGGCATCCAGGGCCTCCATATCCCGCTGGATGGTCTCGGCCATCAAGGAAGCGTACGAGGTCCAGCATAAGCCACTTCCGGCCAACATGCACGCCCACGCAGTCAGGGCCAAGGCAACGGCCATCGCATTCCAGCGCCATGTCCCTTGGCAAGTCATAAGCAGGGCAGCCAGTTGGGCCACTCCCTCTGCTTTCTGCAAGCATTACTGTTTGGATGCCAGCTCTAGATCTTATGCGGCTTTCGGACAGGCGGTTCTCAGGAACCTATTTGCTTAAGGAGGCTCTCCTCTCTACCATGGGGCTACATTCAGTTGTAATTGCCCATGCAGTATGGAGGAAAGGGGACGGGACGTAAAAGTAATTATAAGTTACTCAACGTAGTGACTAACATACTCTTAGTCCTTAGTCCCCTTTACTCAATACGTCCTACCATCCTCCCCTCGAATAATACTGGTGTCATTAGGCAATGTTAAATCTATTGTCGATGCGTAAATGGGGACTGAGGTGTGGCGCCGTAGGGCGGAGTCAGGGCAGCGAATACTCCATGGGCCGCACCGCAGCATGCCTCTAAATTTAAAGGGGAAGAAGGTTTTTTCTGTCGAAAAAGGCTCTGTCTCCCATCTCTTGGAAGGGATGCCCATGAAGTATGGAGGAAAGGGGACGAAGCACTAAGAGTACATTAGTCACTACGGTGAGTAACTTATAATTTCTCCTCCAAGACACAGAAGGTCCACCTTAGGAAGTAAGTGGTGTGGATCGAGGAAGGGAAGGCTTCTGATGCGGCCTCCGAGCGTAGTCCTGCCTCTTCCAGGGCCGGCAGCTCCAAAGAGTGTGCTCCCTCTGACAAAAAGAGGATGAGGTCTTTTGAGGATGCTTACCTGGTGAAGATCCAAAAAAGGTAAAATCGTCACACACTCCAATACCTTCGTTGATGGTCGCTGTGGCTGCGGGACCCAAATTGGAGAGTGAATGGTTGCCATCATCGGCTCCTTCGGTTAGCCTACAAGAAGGCAGGCAGGTTCCGTCCGCAAGAAAATCGCCTACTCCAATGGCTATTACAAGACCTTGTTGAAGGGCAAATCGCCCAAGGACCCGTCAGCGGCTCCACCATCATTGACACAAACCTCGTTTACGACCTCATCCATTAGGAATGTTGCCCTGTTGATGACCACCTCATCTCCGTAGACTGCTTTTTCATCGACTGCTTAGATTACATCAAGGTGCTCATTGATGACTGTCATCGTTTCCACTACGATGGTTACCACGGCCAGAGTATCCTTGCCACCTAGACCTCCGATGGCAGTCCTGTCGATGACAGCACCTTTTCCTGCTCTAAAGGCTCCAGTCATCCCTTCTTTCCCTAAAGGCTTGGACTTGGTGAGGGACATGGCTCTGGCGAATAATTTTCTGCCTAGACCCACCAAAGCCATGACACTTTTCACCTTTCCCACTCTGGCATCCGCTAAGATCACCAGCACACTACAGCAGTTCAGAAGAGGACCTGCCAGAATGTTTTTATTCTGAGCAGGAGGGTGGTCAAGGTGAGTCTTGTCCCCTTATGCCAATGCCTCAGCAAGGGGCGCCATCTCATCAGCCTTCTCTGCCTTTTAGTCTTTCTCGTCTGGGCCCAGCTTCAGCGCCTGCTCCTGCTCCGTGGGACATGTATTTGGACATTTCGACCACCTTGCGCACACTGGTGGCTGAACTCCAGCAGTGACTACCTACTGCTCCCACTCCTGGCCCAGCGAGGAGTCCTATGAGGCCTTCTTGGGCTCAACCGCTGTCGCCTCATCCGGCCCCTGTTTCTCCTCAGCCATTGCCATTTGCACTTCCCCCTGTGGTGAAGGAAGTAGCTCAGGCAGACACTGATACTGGCACGACAGGTACGCAAGGCCCGGATGACTTTGATGATTACGTTCCTATGGATGTGTAACCTCTGGACGTCGATGTGCTCAACAGGGCCTCCCCATCGGACCAGATCAGGTCCTTCCACTCCATGATCTCTAGGGCTGCAAAGCTGTTTAACCTAGTGCCGAAGGAAGACTCGGTGGTCTCGGCCACCGCTAGCAAGAGGTCCTCCAACCAGTGTTCCTCGTCTGTGGTTCCTCCGTACCAGGAGGGTGAAAAGCTGGATGAAACAGGGAAGCACATCATTACAATGGCAGCATCATCAATGCCCCCAACTCCCTCACCATTCTCTCAAAGTATGACAGAGTTATGGTACAAGTTGGGGCCCATCCTAGACTTCCTCCCGGATCATAAGAAAGCCGAGGCCCTGGCTCTGTTCCAGGAAGGGGGATGGCCTCTGACCACTCAATCACAGTCGCCCTCGACATCGCGGAATCCGGCTTTTGACAGATGGGCATTGGTGTGGCTCTCCGCCGTTAGGGTTGGCTCAAAGCCACCAATTTCTGCACAGATGTGCAGACAAAGGTCGTTGTTAGGGAGAATTCTCATAAATGGTTCATTTCCCTTACCTACTGAGTCCCTCAGCAGCTTTGCTGGATTTCTAGGATTTGTCTTTTTCACCTGGTAAGAGTGCAAGCCTTTTTTCCCACTCTTACATGTGTTTTGCTATGTGTGTTTCTACTTTTTGTGTTATCTTGGGCACTGAAGCCTCACCTACTCCAGGGCACCACATTGTTCATGTGTGTTACACAGCACTTTCGGTGCAGTGACACAGGGTTGTCTTTCAGACTTCCCACCGACTCCATTTTCTGGGGCTGACTACAGACCCCCAGAAAACAGTAAAGTTGCCATTAACTTTAAACCATAGACCCAGTACACCCCATCTTCCATGGAGTATTGGAAAGGGTTAATTCTTATCCATTTTTGTCTGTGCCTCTTGGGGCATTGTTTCGCTCCTGGCTGGTGGCAGTGGTATCTACCCTAACTTTTCTACCGCGATTATCTTACATAAACGTGGTAATGTAAACATAAACCCGCTTGACCAAATACATTTTATTTTGGTGCCGGCCAGGTTTATTCACCATTTCTTTTTGTTAGTCTTTCGAGTGGATTGTGTCCTCCAACGTATTCCTCATCTTAGATGTATTCCATCCAGCTTTGCTGCTCTTCGTAAATTTTTTCGGCAGAAGGCGTCGTGCGTCAATGTCGTCGAGTCGATGGTCCCTCGAAGGCCTCCGTCGAGGGTGACGTCATCGGGTGTATAAGTAGCACGCGCGGCGCCCGTTGGCCTCAGTGTAACGCTCACCTGATTCTCGCAGAGGCGCCGGTCTTGACTGGGCGACTACCGTATCTTCAAAGGTGATGTGCAGCACCTGGTTGGCTCTTTGGGCTGGACCTCTGTGCCCTGTATGCCTGACGTGCAGAGTAAGATGTCTGCAGATAGAAAATACGGGGTTAATGAACTGGAGTTATTGGGGTGTCCCTATCTCTTTCCTCTTCTCCTCTCCTGTAGACCCCCACAGGTTAACGCTCTCACCTTAGGTAAGTGAATGCCGAGCTCTCCATCTGCCTCGGGGCAGGGTGCTGTAACCAGTTTCTTCACTGGATAGGTAGCGCAGGCCTCTTGACTTCAGAGGACTGCTGTCCGTCGTTTACTGCACGAACGGTAAGTTTCGAGTAACTCAAATGTCTTTAAAGTCTTTAATAATGATGTCTCCTGTTTTGCAGGGTTCCGGCGATGGCGGATGACGGGCTGAAGTGAGTTGAAGATGGAGCCTGTGTGATGAATAGAAGCGCCTGGAAGCACGTAAGTAAGCACTTGTTGCCAGCTTCACGATGCGCTCTAACTGTCTTTTTATTTTGCAGGTACAAGTTCGGAGCGGCTGCAGGGTGCCGGGATACCCACTGGGTTAGATGTGGAAAGGAGTAATGGCACGTGAGTATTAAAGTTCCCCAATGTCTTTAAACGCACCTTGTTTTGTCTTTCAGATGCGGGATGCAGCGCCGACGGCCTCCGGAGCGTGCGAAGAGTTGGTAAGCTTTTGTCTTTCAGATGCCGGAATGCAGTGTGAAGACCTCCGGAGCGCACGAAGAGTAGGTAAGCCTTTGCCTTTCAGATGCCGGAATGCTAACCTGTTCTTTCTTGTCTTTATAGGTGTTGCTGAAGACTGGATTCAGGATGGTAAGCCTTTTTCCTTTCAGATGCCGGAATGCTAACCTGTTCTTTCTTGTCTTTATAGGTGTTGCTGAAGACTGGATTCAGGATGGTAAGCCTTTTTCCTTAGGCCCAGGACTGGATGCAGAAGACACGATGAGCGTTCTGCTGCAGAGGGTGCAGAATAACGCAAAGCAAGATTCATCCACCGGGTGTGGTTTAAATAGCCTCCTGTAGTGCTTAGATGTCTCCTTCCACAGCCACGCCTAAGTAAGAAAAGAGTTCCTGGTAAGAAAAGAGTTCCTGCCTTCCAGAAGAGTTCCAGTGTTCTGAATCTAGGGAGTGGCTCCAGCCCCACCCAACAGGAAAAGTAGTTCCAAACAGAAGAGGATCAGAGGCTCAACTGGCAGGCAAGTAAGCAGCATGGTCTGCTGCAGGTAAGTCCACCCAAGCATTATGAGCCCGGCGCTTCCAGCGCAGGGACTGGGCATATTTATGAGCCTGGTGCCACTGGCGCCAGGACTGGGTCCAAAAGGTCCCAATTGGGACTGGTTGGCACTCGGAACCTGGGTTATGGATCTGCTTCCAAGGGAGTTGGGAAAACCCTGACCTTTTGGAAGCAGAGATCATGACAGTACCCCCCCTCAAGGCCCCTCCCAAACCGGGCTTCTCCGGGGGTTTTGGCTTGTCAGGAAATGTTCGGTGAAATCTTTTGATTAGGCGAGGAGCGTGGACATATTCAGCAGGTTCCCAGGATCTCTCTTGGGGGCCGTATCCTTTCCAGTCAATTAGGTAGAATAGTTTAGATTTGGAGATCTTGGAGTCCAGAATGCTTTTGACTTCAAACTCGAGTTCTCCATCAACTAGGATAGGTTTTGGAGATTTGGTTAGTCGGGTTTGAGGTTGCACGGGTTTTAATAGAGAGACGTGGAAGACCGGATGTATCTTCATGTGCGGGGGCAAGTCCAACTTGACCGCTACTGGGTTTACTATGGTAGTGATGGAATAGGGACCAAGGTATCTTGGGTTGAATGTGTGTGGCCCTTTTAGAGATAGATATTTGGTGGATAACCAGACTTGATCCCCTACTTGATAGTGAGGGGCTTCCTTCCGATGTTGATCTGCTCCTTTCTTGTATTGTTCTTTAGCCCTTTGAAGGTGAGAAACAGCTTCCTTAAAGGCTTGGGTGATTGTAGAATGCAGGTAGTCTACTGCTGGTGTTTCAAGATCTTGGAGGGGATCCAACTCCGAGGTTCGAGGGTGGCTGCCGTACAAAAGAAAAAACGGGGTTTTCCCAGTTCCCGAATGGACAGAGTTATTGTAGGCATACTCGGCTATCCAAAGGATATCTTTCCAAGTTTTTTCAGTTTGTTGCAGCATGCAGCGTAAATACTGTTCCAGAGTTTGATTGGTCCTCTCGGTTTGTCCGTCGGTCTGAGGGTGGTGACTGGTCGATAGTCTCACATCAATTTGAGCCGACCGACAGCAACTTCGCCAAAAATGAGAAATAAATTGACTACCTCGATCCGAAATTAGAACCGAAGGAAAACCGTGCAGTCGGACGATGTTTTCGAGAAATTCTCGGGCCAGAGTTGCTGCTGTTGGCAAGCCTTTGAGCGGAATGAAATGCGCCATCTTGGAGAATAAGTCCACGATTACTAGAATCGTATTGTATCCGGAGCATGGAGGTAGATCGGTGATGAAGTCCATAGAAAGCGTATGCCAAGGGCGAGGTGGGATGTCAATAGGACGTAAGAGGCCTGCTGGTCTTTCCTTTTGACTCTTGTTTTGGGCGCATACTCCACAGGACATTATAAAGTCTCTGATATCTTTTTTCCAAGACGGCCACCAGAAGTAGCGCTTGATCTTTTCTGTGGTCTTGGCTATACCGGGATGACCTTCCATTAAAGAGTCGTGATAACAAGAGATTACTTTTTTCTGTAAATCTGTGCTGGGTAGGTATAATCGTTCTTGGAAATACAATAAGTTGTCCTTTACTGCAAAGTCCTTTCCCTGCAGATGCCAATTCTGTATGTCTGCTGGAGTTACAAGTTGCCTGGCTTTATCCTTAACTTCCTCTATGGATTCTGTGGCGATTACACCCAGAATTCTTTGTTCGGGAATGATTGGTACAGGTTTAGGGTTGATCAAGTGTTCTTCCACTCCCATCCGAGAAAGGGCATCGGCTTTACCGTTCTTTGTACCAGGTCGATAGGTAATTATGAAGTCAAACTCGGCAAAGAATAATGCCCAACGGAGTTGTCTAGAGGATTGGGCTTTTGCGGTTTTCAAATATTGCAGGTTTCGGTGATCCGTAATCACAGTAACGGTGTGTCGGGCCCCCAGCAGATAATGCCGCCAAGCCTTAAAGGCAGACTTGATAGCCAGAAGTTCCTTGTCAGTAATCGTGTAATTGACTTCAGGAGGCGAGAATTTGCAGGACCAAAATGCCACGGGATGCAACTGATTGGTTACCGGGTCCTTTTGTGATAGAACTGCCCCCATGGCATGGCTTGAAGCATCAGTTTCCACGATGTAGGGGAGTTCGGGGCGAGGGTGTTTTAAGATTGGTGCAGAGATAAATTTAGTCTTCAAATCCTGGAAAGCTTGTTCCGCCTCGGTAGACCATTCAAAACGTTTGTTTTTCTTTAACAAGGCAGTGATGGGCTGGACTATTCGAGAGAACTCGGGGATAAACCTGCGGTAAAAGTTAGCGAAGCCTAACATGCTTTGCACACCTTTTACGGAGGATGGTGATGGCCATTTGAGAACTGCATCGACCTTCTTTGAATCCATACTCACTCCGCCAGGTGATAATATGAATCCCAAGAATTCAACTTCAGTCACGTTGAAAACACATTTTTCCAACTTAGCGAAAAGTTTGTGTTGACGCAATCTTTCGAGGACCATTTTCACGTGTTTCCGATGTTCAGATTCCGATGAAGAATAAACGAGAATGTCGTCGATGTAAACAACAACACACACATCTATGAGCTCTCTGAGGACATCGTTCATAAAATATTGAAAGGCGGCCGGGGCATTGCAAAGTCCGAAGGGCATGACCTGATATTCATATAGCCCATACTTGGTGCGGAAGGCCGTCTTCCATTCATCGCCCTCTTTTACTCGTACCAAGTGGTAAGCTCCTCTAAGATCCAGCTTTGTATATATGCATGCTTTTCTGACTTGGTCCAGGAGTTCAGGGATTAAAGGTAACGGATATCTATTCTTAACGGTGATCTGGTTCAGGGAGCGATAATCGATACAAGTTCTAAGGTCTCCTTCCTTTTTTGGAACGAAGAACAAAGCTGAAGAGGCAGGGGACTTGGAAGGACGAATAAACCCATTTGCCAGGTATTGATCCAGGTATTGTCGAAGGTGAAGGTTCTCAGGCTCGGTGAGGGCATAAATTCTACTACAAGGAGGAGTAGATCCAGGTATCAGGTCTATCTGGCAGTCATAAGACCTATGAGGAGGTAGAGAGTTAGCCTGCTCCTTCCGGAAAACATCTTGGTATTCTAGGTATTCGGGAGGTAACTGGGGAGTCTCTGAAGAAATTGCTGCCAGTGCAACGCCAGGTGGAGGGTGACAAGTAGAGACACATTCTGGAAACTGGACCGTTCTTGCTCGCCAATCGATCAGAGGATTGTGTTTCTCTAACCAAGGTATTCCTAGAATAATCTGGAACTGAGGGGCCTTGATCACATCGAACACGATCTTCTCATGGTGTCCATCTTGACTTACTAGCGTCACCTCTTGAGTGGTATGCGTTACTGGCCCGGAGGCTATCTCCGTACCATCCACCGTAGTAATGACGTCCTTTACAGCCTTGGGACAAAGAGTTAGATTCATCCTCAAAACCATTTCATGATCCACATAATTGCCGATGGCACCGCTGTCGACGTAAGCTTCAATTGCATGTAATCGATCCGGATTATCAGGGCTAATGAGGACCATAGGTATCACGAAATGCGAGGTCACGGAACTGGTTTTCACGCTCGGCAAGAGGACCTCTATTCTTGTCGGGCGAGGTCGTTTCCCTGCTCAGAGTTTGTAACGGTGGTAACTGCAGCTCCTACTGCCTTCTTGGCAGGTTTCACCGGACAGTCTCGAAGAAAGTGCCCTGAGTTTCCGCAATATAGGCATAATTGCAACTGTTTTCTCCTTTCCCACTCCCTTTGTGTTAGAGGACCTTTCAGACCCCCTATTTGCATGGGTTCCCCGGAGTCTACTCCTTTGGAAGGAGTTGGCGGTTTGGAAAATACTCGAGCATCAAACTTGGAACGATCGGCCTTCCTGTTCTGCAGTCTGTGATCTATTTGAACGACCAAGTCTATATAATCCGAACAGTCTTGTGGGGGATTCACTACTTGGGCTAAAACGTCTTTGAGCTCTCCACGTAGACCTCTATAAAACAGCGTAATCCTTTTGTCCTCAGGCCATTGAGTTTCCACTATTAGTCTATTGAAAGATGCAATATAAGCCAAAAGGTCTTGATTACCCTGTCGCAACGAAAGAAGCTCATTGTCCAAGGCCTGCCCCTGTGCATGTCGTGCGAACAGTTTTTCCATACTAAGCTGAAAGGCTTGAAAATCATGGAGAACCGGATCATCTTGATTAACTAGAGGGATCGACCAGTCTGCCACATTGCCACTAAGGTACGAAAGTACAAAAGCTACTTTAGCTTGATCAGTTGGAAAGGCTGCTGGCCGGCATAAGAAGTGCAACCGGCACTGATTGATAAATACCGCAAACCTCTTTGGGTCACCAGAAAATCGTTCGGGCGGAGCCAGAGGTACATTCCCAGGTAGGTTGATCTGCACTGGATTCATAGAGGATGTTGAAGGAAGATTTGCCCCTGATGCGGGTAGCGGGGTCTGTCCGGCTTGTGACTGTAGCAATTGTCTAGCAAGATCATCTGTTCTCTCCTTGGAAATAATTAGTTCCCTTCTTAGAGCGTTCGTTTCCTGACGAGCTGCATGCACTTCTGCCCTTAGTTCCCCAAGTAACCGGGCTAGGTGGTCAGTATCCGAGGTTTCCATAGCGCCTGGGCGAGAGTTTTGCGGTAGGCTTTGCGTTCTGTAACGCTCACCTGATTCTCGCAGAGGCGCCGGTCTTGACTGGGCGACTTCCGTATCTTCAAAGGTGATGTGCAGCACCTGGTTGGCTCTTTGGGCTGGACCTCTGTGCCCTGTATGCCTGACGTGCAGAGTAAGATGTCTGCAGATAGAAAATACGGGGTTAATGAACTGGAGTTATTGGGGTGTCCCTATCTCTTTCCTCTTCTCCTCTCCTGTAGACCCCCACAGGTTAACGCTCTCACCTTAGGTAAGTGAATGCCGAGCTCTCCATCTGCCTCGGGGCAGGGTGCTGTAACCAGTTTCTTCACTGGATAGGTAGCGCAGGCCTCTTGACTTCAGAGGACTGCTGTCCGTCGTTTACTGCACGAACGGTAAGTTTCGAGTAACTCAAATGTCTTTAAAGTCTTTAATAATGATGTCTCCTGTTTTGCAGGGTTCCGGCGATGGCGGATGACGGGCTGAAGTGAGTTGAAGATGGAGCCTATGTGATGAATAGAAGCGCCTGGAAGCACGTAAGTAAGCACTTGTTGCCAGCTTCACGATGCGCTCTAACTGTCTTTTTATTTTGCAGGTACAAGTTCGGAGCGGCTGCAGGGTGCCGGGATACCCACTGGGTTAGATGTGGAAAGGAGTAATGGCACGTGAGTATTAAAGTTCCCCAATGTCTTTAAACGCACCTTGTTTTGTCTTTCAGATGCGGGATGCAGCGCCGACGGCCTCCGGAGCGTGCGAAGAGTTGGTAAGCTTTTGTCTTTCAGATGCCGGAATGCAGTGTGAAGACCTCCGGAGCGCACGAAGAGTAGGTAAGCCTTTGCCTTTCAGATGCCAGAATGCTAACCTGTTCTTTCTTGTCTTTATAGGTGTTGCTGAAGACTGGATTCAGGATGGTAAGCCTTTTTCCTTTCAGATGCCGGAATGCTAACCTGTTCTTTCTTGTCTTTATAGGTGTTGCTGAAGACTGGATTCAGGATGGTAAGCCTTTTTCCTTAGGCCCAGGACCGGATGCAGAAGACACGATGAGCGTTCTGCTGCAGAGGGTGCAGAATAACGCAAAGCAAGATTCATCCACCGGGTGTGGTTTAAATAGCCTCCTGTAGTGCTTAGATGTCTCCTTCCACAGCCACGCCTAAGTAAGAAAAGAGTTCCTGGTAAGAAAAGAGTTCCTGCCTTCCAGAAGAGTTCCAGTGTTCTGAATCTAGGGAGTGGCTCCAGCCCCACCCAACAGGAAAAGTAGTTCCAAACAGAAGAGGATCAGAGGCTCAACTGGCAGGCAAGTAAGCAGCATGGTCTGCTGCAGGTAAGTCCACCCAAGCATTATGAGCCCGGCGCTTCCAGCGCAGGGACTGGGCATATTTATGAGCCTGGTGCCACTGGCGCCAGGACTGGGTCCAAAAGGTCCCAATTGGGACTGGTTGGCACTCGGAACCTGGGTTATGGATCTGCTTCCAAGGGAGTTGGGAAAACCCTGACCTTTTGGAAGCAGAGATCATGACACTCAGTTCCGTTTTTTCTGCAGTTACGTTGCTTCGGACATTCGGCGCGTCTCGAGTTCTGTGAAGAAAATATATATAAACAAGAAGAAAATATGTCCTCGTCATCGACACCGAGATCGGGTTTCAAGAAATGCAAGTCGTGCGGCTCAAAAATGTCGATCACGGACCTGCACCGCGAGTTTGAGGTGCCTCGTAGAAGGCCACGACATGGAGACCTGTTCGAAGTGTCAGGCAATGACGGGGAAGGCCTTTCGAGAAAGGAGAGGAAAGCTACAGGTAGGTCGGAAGGATCGAAAAGCCTCTAGCGTTGTCATGATCTCTGCTTCCAAAAGGTCAGGGTTTTCCCAACTCCCTTGGAAGCAGATCCATAACCCAGGTTCCGAGTGCCAACCAGTCCCAATTGGGACCTTTTGGACCCAGTCCTGGCGCCAGTGGCACTAGGCTCATAAATATGCCCAGTCCCAGCGCTGGAAGCGCCGGGCTCATAATGCTTGGGTGGACTTACCTGCAGCAGACCATGCTGCTTACTTGCCTGCCAGTTGAGCCTCTGATCCTCTTCTGTTTGGAACTACTTTTCCTGTTGGGTGGGGCTGGAGCCACTCCCTAGATTCAGAACACTGGAACTCTTCTGGAAGGCAGGAACTCTTTTATTACCAGGAACTCTTTTCTTACTTAGGCGTGGCTGTGGAAGGAGACACCTAAGCACTACAGGAGGCTATTTAAACCACACCCGATGGATGAATCTTGCTTTGCGTTATTCTGCAACCTCTGCAGCAGAACGCTCATCGTGTCTTCTGCATCTGATCCTGGGCCTAAGGGAAAAGGCTTACCATCCTGAATCCAGTCTTCAGCAACACCTATAAAGACAAGAAAGAACAGGTTAGCATTCCGGCATCTGAAAGGCAAAGGCTTACCATCCTGAATCCAGTCTTCAGCAACACCTATAAAGACAAGAAAGAACAGGTTAGCATTCCGGCATCTGAAAGGCAAAGGCTTACCTACCCTTCGTGCGCTCCGGAGGTCTTCACACTGCATTCCGGCATCTGAAAGACAAAACAAGGTGCGTTTAAAGACATTGGGGAACTTTAATACTCACGTGCCATTACTCCTTTCCACATCTAACCCAGTGGGTATCCCGGCACCCTGCAGCCGCTCCGAACTTGTACCTGCAAAATAAAAAGACAGTTAGAGCGCATCGTGAAGCTGGCAACAAGCGCTTACTCACGTGCTTCCAGGCGCTTCTATTCATCACACGGGCTCCATCTTCAACTCACTTCAGCCCATCATCCGCCATCGCCGGAACCCTGCAAAACAAGAGACATCATTATTAAAGACTTTAAAGACATTTGAGTTACTCGAAACTTACCGTTCGTGCAGTAAACGACAGACAGCAGTCCTCTGAAGTCAAGAGGCCTGCGCTACCTATCCAGTGAAGAAACTGGTTACAGCACCCTGCCCCGAGGCAGATGGAGAGCTCGGCATTCACTTACCTAAGGTGAGAGCGTTAACCTGTGGGGGTCTACAGGAGAGGAGAAGAGGAAAGAGATAGGGACACCCCAATAACCCCAGTTCATTAACCCCGTATTTTCTATCTGCAGACATCTTACTCTGCACGTCAGGCATACAGGGCAAAGAGGTCCAGCCCAAAGAGCCAACCGGGTGCTGCACATCACCTTTGAAGATACGGTAGTCACCCAGTCAAGACCGGCGCCTCTGCGAGAATCAGGTGAGCGTTACAAGCGTCGAGTCGAGACCCGATGAGGAGAAATCTCCTCGACGCGAAAGGCATCGATCTAGATCCCGAAGCGATTCTCATCGCTCGTCGTCTTTGTCAAAAAAATCGAAGAAACGACGCCACAGGTCTCCCTCCACCTCGTCGTCAGACGAGTCTCCGAAAAGGATGAAATGCTCCACTAAACATTCGTCTTCCGAAGAGTGGGAAGCATTCAGGGTCAAAATGATGGAGGTGTTTGAGAAGGCGAAGCCTTGGTCCGCGCCTTCTTCGGAAGCCGGCCGGGAGCGTCATCGCTGCGACACTCGCGCGCCCTCCAGCCCGGGTGATCGTAAAAGGAAGGATAGGGAACCTTCCAGGACGCCGAGCGATAAATGCTCGAGTCGAGTCGACCGCTCGAGGTCACCGACGCCGTCCGAGACCTGTCACACCTCGATGGGAAAATCGTCCAAGACTGCCTCGATGCCCTCGAAGCAGACCCTGTCGACGACCACTATGTCGTCGATGCCTTTATCGACGTTGACGCCAAAACCCTCTGCGCCAAAGGCTCCAACCAAGAAAGAGCAGCCAGAAAAAGAGAAGGAGAAAGTTACAAAACATGTAATTTCTTCAGAGCCTGGTACTACACCTCTTCCTCCTCCTCTCCCAGAGAAGGTGTTCAAGCCTCTCCCTAGGAAGGAGTCTTTCAAATCCTTGACCTCCATTTTTGAGGAACAGGAGAGATCCGAGGAGGAAAATGTACCTTTTGGATTGGAATATGGCATCCTAAATGTCCCAGAATGCTTGATCTCAGAGGAAAGCAGAATGAGGGATTTGGTGGAGTCTTTACATAATGCAAGTGGCATTGACACTTCTCCTGAGAATGACTTTGGTAGACCAGATTCAGGAGAGCATGCCAGTCCATTTTACCGTCAGTTAATGACCAAGGTGGTAGATTACTTGGGATGGGCTAGACCACCAGCCCAATTTATCCAAGACGATTTAACAGACATATTGGATTATGGTCCCACTGAAGACCCAGTACTACCTTTTCCTGTAGCCTTACAAAACAGGGTGGCCAAGAATTGGGAAACTCCGGATTCTATTCCTCCGGTAAATAAGTCCCTCGAATCAAAATAACACCCAGCCAGTAGTGACTCTGGCTATCTGTCAAAACATCCAACTCCCGAGAGTCTGGTCATACAGGCAGCCACAGCTTCCAACAAACATGCGTACCTGTCTATCCCTCCAGACAGGGACGATAAGCGTGTGGATGGTTGGGCACGGAAGATATTTTCAGCCAGGAGCATGGCATTAAAATCTGCCAACTCCACATGTGAGTTGGCAAAATTTTCATACACTCTGTGGGAGTGCATCGCAATGGCGGCGGAGCACATACCAGAAGTGGAAGAAAGGGAAGGTTTCCTAGCCATCGTTAGAGATGGAAAGGAAGCCATGCAGGAATCCCTTCAATCTGGATTGGACACTGCGGATAGTGTAAGCAGGTCCATGGGCACTAGCACGGTAATGCGCAGGTTTGCGTGGTTACGGAAGTCGGGTTTGCACCGGACGTACAGAACCGCCTTCTGAACATGCCTTTTGACGGGTCTCACCTTTTTGGCAACAAGGCTGACGAGAGCCTTGAGAGGTTGCAGACCTCAAAAGCAGCGGCCAAATCTTTAAGAGCTGCTATTAGGCAACCTGAGTCTTTTCGTGTGCAAGGGCAATCATGGAGGGGACGATCCGATCGTTATTACACCTCATATGGAAAGACGAGAGGAATGGCCAGTCAAAGGGGCCAAAGAAAGGCCACTCGTGGTGGACGAGGAAAACGTGCTAAACCAGCTCCAGCTGCAGCCTCTTTGCCATCAGCGGCTGCAACATCCGCCACAAAACCACTTTGAGGACTTGCACCACAAAACACCTGTAGGAGGCAGGCTGTCGCAGCGTCTGCAAGAATGGCGAGCCATTACTTCAGATGTGTTGGCTCTAGAAATAATAGCCCAAGGCTACTGCCTTCCTTTTCTAAAGCAACCTCAAAGCAATCCCCCAGGGAGACACCCGTTGAAGTCTTCAAACCCGCTCCTACAGCAGGAAGTTCTAACCCTGCTGGAGAAAGGTGCTATAGAACCAGTACCTGCAGCGGAGAGGAACAAGGGATGGTACTCCCCGTATTTTTCGATCCCCAAACAGGACGGAGGACTGAGACCCATCTTGGACTTAAGAAACTTGAGCAAGTTCCTCAGGAAAGACAAATTCAAGACGGTTACCCTTTCTGAGATCCTTCTGGCCCTTCAACTCCAGGACTGGTTGGTGTCATTGGACCTCCAGGATGCTTATTTTCATGTGCCGATTAATCTCAAACACAGAAAATACCTGAGGTTCGTAGTTGGCGACTCACACTATCAGTTTCGAGTCCTGCTATTCGGGTTGACCTCCGCCCCGAGGGTCTTCACCAAGTTAATGGTAGTGGTGGCAGCGCACCTCAGGAGAGGGGGGATTCATGTCTACCCCTACCTGGACGATTGGTTGATCAGAGCGTGCTCTGCCGAGCAAGCACTGGATCATCTGAAAGTCACCTGCCACTTCCTCCACAAACTGGGCTTGTCCCTCAATTTCAAGAAGTCTCAAATGACACCTTCCCAACAGCTTCAGTACATAGGAGCTGTACTAGACACATCCTTGGGAAAGAGCTCGCCTCCAAGACATTCTTCAGATGGTTTCCAAATTCCAAAATGCCCAAAATCTCCAGGCTTAGGACTTTTTAAGGTTGCTCGGCCTCATGGCATCCTGCATCTTTCTGGTGCCAGAGGCACGCTTGAGGATGAGATCCCTTCAATGGGCCCTAAAGACTCAGTGGTCCCAGTTCTCCGGTCAAATGACGGATCTTCTTCAGATTCCGAACAAGGTCAGACAAGACCTTCTATGGTGGACCTGTACAGAGAACATCCTAAAAGGAGAACCTTTTTGGCAACCATGGCCAGAGATCACAGTAGTGACGGACGCCTCACTCCTGGGGTGGGGAGCTCATGCCAACGATTTGACAATCAACGGTCGTTGGTTTCCATCGGAGCCCAAACTACATATCAACCTTTTAGAGGTGAGGGCAATCAGACTAGCCCTGAAGGCCTTCCTGCCATCTGTCAGGGGAAAGAATGTCCTGATAATGACGGACAACACAGTGGCCATGCACTACCTAAAGAAAAGAGGAGGTGTGGGGTCACTACCCTTGTGCAGAGAGGCAATACAGCTCTGCTATTGGGCGATTCAGGAGGGAATCTCTTTAACGGCAATTCATCTAGCCGGGGAAGAGAATATGACGGCAGATGCTCTGAGCAGGCAGAGCACGGTGTCCCACGAATGGGAACTGGCTCAGGAAGTCATTCAAGAAATATTTGCCCTTTGGGGAACCCCTCAGGTAGACCTATTCGCAACCAGTACCAACTGAAAATGCGAAAGGTATTGCTCAAGGGAATTTCCCCCGAGAGGAGCCCTGGGGGACGCGTTCGTGGTGGATTGGAATTTCCCACTATTGTACGCGTTCCCTCCGATTCCCGTCATTCCTCAGGTCATTAGGAGGCTGAGACGCTTCGGGAACCGCATGATCCTAATTGCCCCAGATTGGGCCAGGAGAACGTGGTATCCGGACCTTCTAGATATGTCCATCTGTCCTGCAGTACGTCTTCCTCAGAGAGAGAACCTTCTCTCTCAAATGGAAGGTCAGGTTCTCCACCTAGAGGTCAGAACACTCAACCTTCATGCTTGGTATCTGAAAGGCTGAGATACAGGGATTGGAACCTTCCAGATGATGTTATGGAGGTGTTGCTTTCGGCAAGAAGGCCAGCAACAAAGTCTCTATGCCGTTGGAAAAAGTTTTGCAACTGGTGCAGGGAAAAGAATGTCGATCCTTTTCTATGTTCTCTTCCGGAAGTACTATCTTTCCTTCAGACCCTAGCACATAGAGGTCTGAATATCGGAACAATAAAAGGTTACCTTGCAGCGCTATCCATTTTCAAGCGCTCATCGGAAGAATGCTCCTACTTCAAAATTCCTTTGATAACACAATTCTTAAAAGGTCTCACTAATGTGTTTCTCCAGCATTGGATCTTTCATGGATTCACATGCTTAGAATATTCCCCGTCGTCAGACTGGGAACCCTCGGTACACATATATAGTTGTTTCCTATAGGAAAAAACTTCCGACACTTGTGTGTCCTATCCACATCTGCGTCCTCCCCGGGGACGTCCACGCACGCCCCATAGGACGTAATGGTATATAAGCCCCGCCCCCGCGGGTCCCGTCAGATTTCAACCGTCTCCAAAGATAGTGGGATCTCCTCGCGTAGTCTCTACTTTCTAGGCTATCGTTGAAATTACTCGCTGGGTTGACCGAACGAGCCTCTGAGGTTTTTTTTTGTTGGTCTTACCAGAATGTCGGGCAAACCTTTGTTTCGCCCGTGCGCCACGTGCGGATTGAAGAAGGTTTACGAGGGGGACGGCCATCTAGATTGTATTTATTGCCTCCACCCTCACCATTCCGCAGACCAGTGTGAAATATGTAAAGGTTTTTCTCAGAAAACCCTGAAAGATCGGAATCGACGGCTGGTGTCGTGGTTAAATGACGGGGCGGGAGCATACCCTCAGTCGGAGGTGGGCTCTGTGCGCAGCGTCGCCTCGACGAAAACATCGGGAGCCCCGCGCCGTTCAACCTCGGCGGAACCACCGGCGAAGAAGACTCGACCGGCGGAAAGAGATGTTCCACGAAGTCACTCTTCAAAGGAGTCTTCAAAAGAATCTTCAAAAAAGATACCATCATCATCATCGTGGAAAAAACAAGGAAAGGAAAGGCCAAAATCCTCCTCGGGCGATCCTCATAGATCTGCCACGAGTAGAGAATCGGATAAACGCAGGGAGAGCACCGTTAAGGCGGGACCGCCTAAGCCACCTGCAGGCCCACCGTCGACGACGACGAACCAGTCAGTGCCCTCACTGCCTCTGACGCAGTTGGTTTCCCCCGTCATCAACCCGATGACGACGGCGACGATGTCCTCGTCGACCGAAGTTCTGGCCTGGAGACCAGAAGTTTTTGATATGGGGTTGCCGGACACGTTACTGCAGGAACAAGCAGTGTCGATTTCCTCGAAGGAAGACGACGGTTTCAGGATTGCGGGCCCGGAAGACCTTGGGCTACGAGCCAAGTCGCCATCAGGAGCAACCTGCTCTCAGGTGTTTACCAATGTTCCTAACTCTCAATCGCCCCTGTCCATGGAGGTCCTGTCCTCCTTACACTCGCTGCTAAAATCGTTGGATGAAAGGCTTCCACCTGTGGCGTCGACCCCCCCGTCGACGAACCCGGCCCGTCACACCGTCCAACCAAGACGAGTGGAATTCCGGTGACTCCAGTAGTCCAGGAGGAGGGTGAGCTTTCGGACTCTTTATCTGACCGTGGGTCAGCATCGGATATCTCCCTGTCGCCATCTAGGGATCCATCCTGGGTTTCAGATGTGGAACTGGAAACACCAAAGAGTCCCGCTCATCCATCACCACCAGACGATATTGGCGCTTTTCATTCAATGATGGAAAAAGCATGTAAGGAGTTTGGCCTGGCCCAGCAGGAGGAGAAAAAGGACTGCTTTCTATTCGATCATATGGGTAAGAATAGACGCTCAATATTCTCAATACCCATTTTAGATCATGTCTGGAAAGAGGGTGTTCAAACCATGCGTCACCCGTTCTCTGAACCGGCCGTCAAAGGCCGCATTGAAAAGAAATTTTAAGTGCCAGACTCTACCCCGAAGTGTCTTTCGTCCCAACCTACACCTGATTCGGTGTTGTCGGCAGCGGCGACGAGGAAAGCCAAGGCTCAACACAAGTGCTCTACCCCTCCGGATAATGAGGCAAGACGCCAAGACGTGTTTGGCAAGAAGGTTCTTTCCGTGGGTGCTACAACTGTGAAAGCAGCCAACTCTCTGGCTATTGTGGCCAGGTACGACAGGGAGATGTGGCACAGACTGGCCCCTATACTGGACCACCTTCCGCAAGAACATAGAAGAACGGCGATGTCTCTGGTACGAGAGGGCGAAGAAGCGTCGAATCATGCTATTAACATAGCGGTGGACCTGGCAGATGCGGGTTTTAAGCAGATAAACAACGGAGTTGTTCTACGACGCCAGGCTTGGCTTAAGTGCACCAACTTCAGACCCGAGGTGCAGTATAAGGTATTGGACATGCCCTTCGAAGGTGACCTTCTTTTCGGAGAAAAGGTGGATGAGGCCTTGAAGGGCATGAAGGAGGATTCGGATACGGCACGGTCGTTGGGTGCTCTTCAGAGTGGTAAACACTTTCGATCCTTTCGTCCCTTTAGAGGGGCATCTGGCAACTCAAGATTTTCTACACCCAGGGATAGATCCTTCGGCAGATCGGCGTACCCTTCCCAGGGATATAGGCGCGCCTCTCAAAACTCAAGTCGGCGCAGAAACTTCCAGTCATCCAAGAGACGACCGACCTATTCGTCGTCGACGAGCAAACAGAAAGACCAGCAATGACGGAAAGCGCAACGTTCTGGGAGGAAGAGTGTCGAGCTGCGTCAAAGAATGGGAAAACATCACGACAGATCAGTGGGTGTTGGACACAGTGAGGTACGGACATTCTCTAGTATTCAAATGCAAACCTCCAAAGTGTCCACCTATACCCATACCCCAACCACATCTGGACAATTTGCTGCAGGAAGTAGCACTTATGTTACAGAAAGGTGCCATAGAGTTAGTCCCTGCATCGCAGAAAGGCCAAGGGGTATACTCGCGGTGTTTCGTGGTAAAAAAAGCCGAACGGAAAATGGCGTCCCATTCTCGACCTACGCGACCTCAACGAGACCTTACAGAGCCAGAAATTCAAAATGCTCACGCTGCAGGAAGTAATCAGGTCTGTTCAAGTGGGAGATTTTTTGGCATCTCTAGATCTGCAAGACGCGTACTTCCACATCCCTATGTGTCAAAAACACAGGAAGTTTCTGAGGTTCATGGTAGGTCAGACACACTACCAATTTGCAGTGCTCCCGTTTGGTCTCAAATCCTCCCCAAGAACGTTCACAAAATGTTTGGCGCCCGTAGCAGCCTGGCTGAGAAAGAAAGGGCATCATGTATACCCGTACCTCGACGACTGGCTGGTGAGGGGATCCTCCTCGGCGTCGACCAACGACAGCGTACAGGCTACCTTACAGCTTCTGCAACGACTGGGGTTCGCAGTGAACTTCGAAAAGTCCTCTCTAAGGCCATCAAAGAACTTAAAGTTCTTGGGAGCTCAATTCGAAACCCAGTCGGGAATAGTGAAACCTTCCCTAGACAGAATGTCAAAGATCAATCGGCTGACGAGTCAACTACGTCTACATGGCACACTCTCAGTGAGAAAGTATGTGGCGATCCTAGGTTCCATGGCTTCCTGCATCCATCTAGTAGCCAACTGTCGATTGTTCATGAGGCCGCTTCAAGAATTCCTAGCGGACAGATGGAAGCAGTCCACGGGTCGGTGGTCGGACAGGCTAACCGTCGACGACGACGAAATCATCCGAGCCCTCCAATGGTGGAAAAGCTTTCACAATCTGGACAGAGGGGTTCCTCTACAAGAACCCGAATTTCAGAATACCATCATCACGGACGCATCCCTGACGGGCTGGGGAGCACACATGGACAACCACCAAACCCAGGGCAGATGGTCTCCCACCGAATCACGCCTACATATCAATGTACTGGAACTGAGGGCAGTGAGATGGGCCTTGAAATCATTCCTCCCACATATCAAGGGGTCGAGAGTGAGAGTGCTGACAGACAACACGACAGCCATGTTCTACTTGATAAAACAAGGAGGCACGAGATCCAGGACCCTTTCAGTGGAGGCTCAAAAGGTATGGCATTGGGCTTTGAAACACAACATATCTATAGTGGCTCACCATCTCCCAGGAGTGAAGAACGTACAAGCGGATTCCCTGAGCAGGAGCATGGCTCAGATACACGAGTGGGAGATGGACACCATTCAGCTGCAAAGAATCTTCAAAAGGTGGGGTCACCCCTCAATCGATCTCTTCGCAACGAGAGAAAACAAGAAATGCGAGCAGTTCGCGAGCAGATGGCCTCAGAAAGGATCCCTAGGGGAAGCGTTCTCATTTCCGTGGACAGACAAGTTCCTGTACGCCTTCCCTCCGTTTCCCCTTATACGGAGGACAATACAGTGGATTCGCAGATACAAATGCGGGGTCATTCTGGTGGCACCGTATTGGCCGAGACAACCGTGGTTTTCCGACCTACTACACCTATCGTTGGAACAACCGATAACTTTCCAGAAAGTTCTGAATCTCCTATCCAGGGACAAAGGAACGGTGTGGCATCACAATCCGGACAGCCTCAACCTGACGGCATGGCTCCTGACTTTGCAGAATTTGGCAATTTGAAAGTCTCGTCGGATTGCCGAAAAATTCTACAGGCGGCTAGAGCTCCTTCCACTAACAAGTCATACATATGCAAGTGGCGAAGGTTCTGTATGTGGTGGCAAACACAGCACGAAATACGGCCTGGGGAAGTAACTCCTGAACAAATGTTACCATATCTTCTGCACCTAGCAGAGAGTGGGCTATCCTCGTCATCCATCAAGGTGCACCTGGCGGCCATCTCAAGGTTCACGAGAAGGAGACATTCCGCACCGTTATTCAGCGACAGACTGGTGAAACATTTCATGAGGGGTCTCTTTAGAACTTTTCCCCTACGAAGCGGTTCCCACCGTCGTGGAGTCTAAATGTGGTGTTGGCGGCTTTAATGAAACCTCCTTTCGAACCAATGTCCTCTTCATCCATGCAGTTCCTATCGTGGAAGCTGGCTTTCTTAATTGCCATTACGTCAGCTAGAAGAGTGTCGGAATTACAGGCATTAGTCATAGACCCTCCATATATGAGATTCTTTAAAGATAAAGTGATACTATCAACTAATCCTACTTTCATCCCGAAAGTACCGACGATCTATCACAAGCACTCGACCATTGCTCCCCCTACTTTCTTTGCGACCCCGTCGTCGACGGCGGAAAAGGCTCTTCATACGCTCGATGTGAAAAGAGCGTTAAAGTTTTATCTGCAAAGAACGCAGGAACTCAGAACTACCAGACAGCTGTTCATTGCATATGGTCCGTCGACGAGAGGAAGGGCAATATCCAAGCAAGGACTGGCCCGATGGGTCTCGTCGGCAATTGCTTTTAGTCACTCCAAGGCCGGGAGACCCCTACAAGGGCACCCTAGAGCCCATTCGACGAGATCGACAGCCTCCTCCGCGGCGCTATGGGCAGGAATTCCTCTGACAGACATCTGCCAGGCGGCAGCGTGGTCTGTCCCACACACGTTCACACGCCATTACTGCCTGGAAAGGCAGCATGCGGATGAAGCACAGATGGGGAGGGCAGTGCTGCGCCATGTTTTTCAATGAGGTAAGCCAAATGGTGAAACTGTTGTCTTTTACCTTGCCGATGTTTGGTTTTTTCCTTGATGTATCGCCTTAATATAAATATGTTACTGCTTACGTGTATATATATATATATATATATATATATATATATAATATATATATATATATATATATATATATATAATATATTTGGACTGGGAGTGGTTTAATTTTGTAATGTATGTTGCATTGCATTCTCACCTCCTTCTTCTAGGATACTGCTATACAATCTATTCTAAGCATGTGAATCCATGAAAGATCCAATGCTGGAGAAGGGAGTAGTTTCTTACCTGTAACTTCATTTCTCCAGCGTTGGTATCTTTCATGGATTCACATGCGCCCACCGGCCTCCCCGGAATGCAATGGGCAGGATATGTGCATAAACAGGTTCCCCCCTTTCTTCTTTGGAGGGGTCGAAATCTGACGGGACCCGCGGGGGCGGGGCTTATATACCATTACGTCCTATGGGGCGTGCGTGGACGTCCCCGGGGAGGACGTAGATGTGGATAGGACACACAAGTGTCGGAAGTTTTTTCCTATAGGAAACGACTATATTTGTGTACCGAGGGTTCCCAGTCTGACGACGGGGAATATTCTAAGCATGTGAATCCATGAAAGATACCAACGCTGGAGAAATGGAGTTACAGGTAAGAAACTACTTCCTTCCTCCTCACCCATTTCAAGTACCGATTTGGGATCTAAATTTAGTCCTAAAATTCTTAATGTGTGCCCCTTTTGAGCCTATGCACACGTGTCCATTAAGATTACTAACATGGAAAACAGCCTTTTTAGTTGCTCTAACATCGACAAGAAGAGTGAGTGAATTGCAGGCACTGTCTTCTGGGCCACCCTATACTGTGTTCCATAAGGACAGGGTTGTATTGAGGGTTAAACCATCATTTTTACCAAAAGTAATATCTGATTTTCATTTAAGTCAGAAAATTGTTTTACCCTCATTCTATCCTCCACCTCATCCTTCTAAGGAGGAAGAAAGATTACACAGACTGGATCCAAAAAGAGCTTTAAGCTTTTACATCTCTAGACTTTCTAGGCTTAGAGTGGACAACCAGTTGTTTATAGGCTACACATGAAGGTAACTGGGTCAATCAGTAACAAAACAGACAATTTCATCTAAAGGCATTGTGGGGGGAGGGGGAAATCTGACCCCTCCTCCAGAGAAAGTAACAAAATACTCCTTTGGGAATCTATCTAAAATGAGGCGTACGTTGGAGCACACAATCCACTCGAAGAACAAGTTACTTACCAACTGGTAACGTTCTTTCGATTGGATGTTCCTCCAACGTATTCCTCATCGCCCTCCCAACCTACCCCTCTGTAGATTTTTTCCGGGTTATTGCCATCTCAAATCTTGCAAGGCTGATACCTGTCTGCCGGCACAATCTACACAGTACAAGATCACAGGCAAAAAAAGGGGGAAAAACAGAACTGAGGCCAACGGGCGCTGCGCGTGCTACTTATACACCTGATGACGTCACCCTCGACGGAGGCCTTCGAGGGACCATCGACTCGACGACATCGACGCACAGCGCCCTCTGCCGAGAACATTTCCGAAGAGCAGCAAAGCTGGATGGAATACATCTAAGATGAGGAATACGTTGGCGGAACATCCAATCGAAAGAACGTTACCAGTTGGTAAGTAACTTGTTCTTCTCGTGTTTTAATCTGCGCCAAACCAGGTTTGGTCCCTTTGTTCATGGCTTTTTCGTGGGCTTCCACACAGAAGCCCTCCTTTAGGTGCCTGAGAGTCTGGGTAGGCAGGATGTGAGGGAGGGGCTTTAGGACCCCTGTCATGGGTTTCCTTGGTAACCCAAGTCGCACTCCTATCTGATTGGCTAAGGGGACTGGCCTTGCCAGGCCAGCCACCCTGCTGTGTGTTTGACAGCCAGGCTGTATGAATGGGGGAAAACTGCATAAAACGCAGGTCTCTGGGACTGGAAGAGCAGAGTCGCCACTGGAACGAAAGAACCAACGAGGAACTGGAAGAAGAGGACCCCTACAACGACTGAACCGCCCGGTGAAGCCCTGCTGCAGGTCCGAATCTCCAGAATCAGACGACAGAGAAGATCCTCCAGGAAACTTCTTCCCTTGAGCTGGTGGGGACTAACCAGTTCACCCAAACTGCAAGCCATGACCCCTCCTCTGATCGAATTCGCTGTACAGAGCTACAGTGGGCCGGATAGCCAGGAAGGTCGGACCCTGCTTGGGTTTTAAGGAGCTCACCTTTTATTCGTTGTTTGGCACTGCTTCTGGTTTCATCCCTGGGTAGTGCAGGATCCTCCAGTCTTCCTACTTCTGATCAGTCCGACAGTCGCTTCAGGAACCGTGAGCTTGCAAGAACTACCAGGAACGTCTGCCTCAGCTACAGCCCCCTCTCCATTTTAAGGTACTGTGCAAATCCGGTTGTGCGTCTCGTTCAGCCGCGGTGAAAGTGTTTGAAATCTTTCTCCAATCCGAGGGCTTGTCCTTCTCTTCTCTTTGAACTAACTTTTCTACCAACCAACTTCGTCCGCAAACCGTGCCACAAACTTTACCGCAAACTACCCTGAACTGTATTACCTTGAGCAAAAGACTTTTGAACCATTGACTTTGGCCCTAAGCCTTTCTGTCTGATTTTATCATTGTAGTCTCTCTTGTTTGCTTGCCCTGAGTACTTACCTGTTGGTGTGGATACATTTCTGCTAACTTTTGGCTTTCCCTCCCTTTTAAATTGCTGGATATCCATTTTGCTCCCACTTTATTTTGTGAGTTTAACTTGTCTGGAATTTAAGGGACGTGGTGTGGTGTATTAAGAGTATGATTTTTAGACTGCTTATAATGGTGTAATGTTATAAAACTGAAGAGGGAAATAAATGTATATTATTTTACTTGAAAACCTTGAGTCAGTGTTTGCCTGAATCATAGTAATTGCTGTCCTTTGTGTAACTATTTGATACTGCTCACTTACTCTTGAGATAAGTCTGGCTACTCTGCTTCTGCTACCACTTTAACTGTGTAGTACAGGCTTGTACCAAAGGTGAAATTGTACTGTCACGTGTAGTCTTAATTGTATGTGGTGTTCCCAAAGGGTACTGCATATAATTCTACCTAACACGCGTCGATATGCAGTTCGATGGCCACAACCTCTTTGGAAAGGCAGTCCACAAGACTTTACAGGACATAAGGACGGACACTGAGATGGCACGTTCCCTTGGCATCCTCTAGCAGAGGAGACCGTCCTTTCGCTCCTCTAAAGGGAGAGTCTCCAGGTCATCGAAAGGTTTTACCTCCCCTTGTCGTTAGCCCTCCCATTCAACCAGCCGGGAGGCTAATAGGGGATGCTCCCAAGCCTATGAAAGTGGCAGCCAGCACTGTTGTCGCCCCCCCACCCCAAACCCCAGCCAGGACGCAAAAGCAGAAGCTGAAGCAGGTCTGAACCGGCCCACGGCCTGCATCCCCACTTTTGTACCCCAGTGGGAGGCTGGTTATTACAATTTGTCGATCAGTGGTGAAAGATCTCCACAGACAAATGGGTGCTAAATGTCCTTCAAACGGGGCACGCTCTGGAATTCCAGGACAAATGCCCTCACATTCCTCCTGCTCCACGACAAAAGCTGCACATGGCACAGCTGCTAAAGGAGATTCAAGCCATGTTAAGCAAAGGGGCAATAGAACCAGCCCCTCAGCACCTCTAGGGCTTTGGGGTTTACTCCAGATACCTTTTGGTGAGGATGAAATCCAGAGCGTGGTGACCCATTCTCGATTTGTGACGCCTCAACAAATTCATCCCAAAGGTTCAGGATGGTCACAATGCAGCATGTGCTTGACCAACTGGAGGAAGGTAGATTTCCTGGTGACCCTCGACTTAAGAGGATGCTTACTTCCACATCTCGATTCATCGCAGACAGTGGAGGTTTCGGCCCCAGGGGTGTTCACCAAATGCTTGACCCTGGTGGCAGCGGATCTGCGCTGCAAAGGAATCCATGCCTATCTTACCTGGATGATTGGCTCATCTGATCCCGCTCTCACCTGCTGGCAAACCAGCACACCGCAGAGACCATCCAGACCCTACTTCTCTGGGATTCTCGATAAACTATTAGAAGTCCTGTGTAGTGCCATCCAAGAACGCCCTATTCCTGGGTGCCCGCCTCAACACACACACTTGTGTCTAGCAACGCTCTCGCAAGAGAGGGTGAAGGTCATCCTGGGAAAGGTCAAGCGGCTATCGACTGCTTCTGTTGCAACAGTCCTGTCCATCGAGTCCCTACTGCAGATGATGTCCTCCTGCATACATCTAGTCTCCTGCCAGGCTGCAGATGAGACTCCTTTAGGAGGTTTAGGATGCCATATGGCAGCAAGTCACCGGCAATTGGATCAACAAGATCGCCCTGAGGCGGGCATTCCGTCAGGCCCTGCAATGGTGGTCGGTTTGCACGTATCGCGCGCATCAGGTGACATTCACGACCAACGCCTCCTTAGAGGGTTGGGAGGCCCACACAGGACATTCGCGTGCCAGAGGACTCTGGCTCTCGGAAGAGAAGGATGGCACATCAATTTCCTGGAATTGCAGGCAGTCATCTGCGCCCTCCACTCTTTTCAGCCTCTGCTCCAGGGGAAGGTGGTGCAGTTCTTCACTGACAAGACCACCACCATGTTTTACAACAGGAAGCAGAGCAGGACAAGCTCCCGTGCTTTCTGCATGGAGACAGAGTCTGTGGCATTGGGCCATTGCTCAACCCATGTCTCTCATCCCATTTCACCTGGCAGGCATCCAGAACACCATTACAGACTCTCTTCGCAGGGAGCTGCGTTTTTTTCCCAAATGGGAGCTTCAGCAAGCACAAATGTCTCGTCTCTTCAACGTGTGGGGTCTCCCTCAAACCGACCACTTTTCAACTCAAGTGTCAGAATTTTGCCAGCATGTGTGCTCAGTCAAGGAATCTAGAGGACGCCTTCTCATTCCTTTCGCCGACCCTTTTCCTGTACGCTTTCCTGCTGATTCTGCTGTTACGAGTGATAACACTTTCCGACGTTGCCACTGCAAGATGATCCTCATTGCACCAGCGTAGCCCAGGCAGATCTGGTACTCAGACCTTTTCCATCTATCGGTGGTTCCAGCAATCAAAGTGCCTCCACTTCCAGACCTCCCCTCTAGAGAAGGAGGGTCAATCCTGCATCACGACCCAGCGTCTGATCTCACGGCCTGGCTCCTGCAGCGCTAGAATTTGGGCACTACTCGTTGCCTTTGGAATGCAAGATAATTCTAGCCAGGGCCTGTTGTACGCTTGCTTGCTACAAACACAAGTGGATGCACTTTACAGTGTGGTGCTGGGCACAGAACAGCACTGCAGCCTCTCCCGTACCTGCCCTCGCTGGTCAAGGCTGGCCTTGCCCATACATTTATCAAGGTCCACCTGGCCGCCCTATCCCAGTACACCCGTGCTCCAGGCAAGCTCTCCCTGTGGTCGCACAGAACATTCCCTCTGGTGAAGGCTCCTGCCCCGGCTTGGGAGCTCAACGTGGTACTGTCTAAACTGATTGGGCCTCTGTTTGAACCTATGCATCAAACCTCTTTGAAGTTTCTTCATGGGAGACAGTCTTCCTGGTGGTGATCACCTCGGCCAGGTGGGTCAGGGATCTGCAAGGTCTCTCCTGTAAAGCTCCATATTTGTCTTCCCACTCGGCCAAGGTGGTTCTGCAAACTCATCCTTCCTTTATGCCAAAGGTACCATCAGGCTTTCATCTAAACAAGCTCTTGGGTCTGCCAGTTTTCTTCTTGAATCTGTCTTTACCAGCTGAAAGGTCATTACATTTGCTGGACATTGCGCAGGCCCTAAGTTCTATGTTGCATGCACAAAAGACTTTGGAAAGACTTCTCAATTCTTCATTAATTTTGGACCTGTGGGACATGGGAAGCCCCTCTCTAAGGCTTCCATCTCGGGTTGGCTCTCTGGCTGTATCATGCATTGCCAGCTTTCGGGCTGTATATTGTATATATTCGGAAGTATATTTATGTTTGAATTTGAAAGAGGCCTGAGCTTGGGGAAGGGTAACCCTGAGAGGCTCAAGAGGTATACTTGTGTTTGAACTGGAAAAAAGCCTAAACTCGGCGAAGGGATCCCTGAGAGGCCTATCAAAGTGAAATCTTGACTATTTTGTATTACTGAAGGAACTGAAGCTTGGGGAAGGTGACCCGGAGGCATTAAAGACATTGATGTTGTTTTGACTACGGAGAAGGTCCTATGAACAGTCCCTTTTGATTGAACTTATCCTTTTGAAGCTGTCCAACATTCCATTGGTGACCACCCGAAACCAATCCTGGTTTCCTATTTTTGTTGAACCACCACCTTTTGCTTTTGAAAGACTTCCCAACACTTTTTTTGTCAAAAGGTGAGGGCAAGCATAGGTTTAGACACAGACTGGTTTTTATTTTGGACTTCTAGACTTCGAGGGTCCTTAGCAGCATCAGTTAAGGGAATTATCTCTTTAGTGTTAGGGCCAGTTAGGCATTACACCAACCTAGGAACCTTTAGAAATAAAGGTTTTGAAAACGTATCCTTTGAGTCTGTGTCTCACTTGATACCATGCCTGTCTCAATCTGGTCGGAGCCACATATCATCTGGACCCAGTAGCCAAGGCCGATTGTAGGGGCGTGGAAGCAGGCATTCCGCCTGTGCAATTAGTGCCAGAAACAAAAATGGTATTTCCACCATATTACAAGTGGAAATGCAGCTGAAATACCGCCGAAAATTGACGGTAATTCATCCACAAACACAGTGCAGTTGTCTCCCCCTAGAAGGTGGATGCATACAGGTGATGGAAATTAAGTCACAGGTTCACCAAATCTACTCAGGGGGAGTACATAAGGCCCACACCTGACCCAAACACCCATCCAAGCAAAATGCAGCCACAACCAGACGTATACCATGGGATCCACAACCTATTACTATTCATTGAGCTACAGCAGAATGCTAGGCCTCAGCACAGAAGGAGACTGGCACTAGAAAGGTGCATGAGTTGTGTGCTATGGAGGCCACTCATACCACATGTGCGCCCATTCTCCTTGTACGCTGACATACACCAATTAGTGACACTCTATCGCTTGAACCGGCACACCATCACAGACCTGCTGACCCTGATTGAGGCTGATATCCAGAGTGCCATCGCCATCAGTACTGCCACTCTTCAACCCAGGCCCCCTGGTAAAGCTTGTCTGTCCAACACTTCTGTGCCACAGGCGGATTCCAAAACACACTGTTGGGACGCTGCATGGGATGTCCCAGCCAACGTTCTCGAAGGTGCTGGATTAAGTCTTGGATGCGCTCATGAGGCATGCCCTTCCGCACATCTCCATGCACACCTCCCAGGCATAGGTGCATGCAGCCAATGCACGTTTCTACGCCCCAGTTCTCCAATATCATAGCGGCACTGGATTGCACACATGTGGCATTAGTCGACACCCAGGCAGTGGTGCAGGCATACTGGAACAGGAAACGGTTTAATTCCATAAACAAAGAGATGGCACGTGGTGCCAATCTCACCATCAACTACTGTTGTGCCAGATTCCCAGGTGCCACACATAATGCAATGATACTGAGGAACAGCACCCTACTGGCTTACATGAACACACACAGAGGACACCGTACCTGGCTTGTAGGTAAGTAGTCAATCTGACAATGACATCGCACAGTGACGCACATGGAGAACAGAATGAGAACAATTGTGAGCAAACTACAAGCCCCATAATGCATCACAAAGAATACAATAAAAGGCCATGGCCCAGGACTGTCTTTCTGCAGTCCACATAGTGAACTTGGGTTCCTCCACAGATCATCATGGCATGCATGAAAGCAGACACACAATTATTCACTGCAAGAAAGGCCCCTGTCTTATGCAAGAAGCCATTCTCTGCCAGTGCATGGTCATGGGGCAGTACATGGCCTAGCGCCATCGGCCATAGTGTCGGCTGCAGGGGTGATGTTAGCGCATAGACAAACCTATGATGAAGGATGCTGCAGACACTGTGAATGACTGCAACTGCACTATGTAGGCCAATGCCCCTCCATCCCAATTGATGCAAGGTGCGTCACCCCCATGCACAGATGATCACACATAGGCCACCAGTACAATAGGACAATATACATTAGAGGTGGGGGAGCCAGAGATTTCATGGGTAGGGCTGGGCCAGAGTGTCAGGCCTGGCTCTAGGAACCCACCATTGGCCGAGACCAGGAAATGGCTGCACAAAACAAAAGGGTCTGCTGAAGCACGGTCAGCTCAATGGTGTTGGCCACTGTGTGGGCTTGAGTTGTGAAAATATCTTGTCTGGATGGTGTGACAGAAGAGTATTCTCCCAGGTAAACCTCTGGAAACCCTTATTCAGGTGGCCAGGGGAGGGCTGGCACTCTCAGATCCCAATCCTGGGGCTGGACGAGCGACGGAGGAACACCTGGATGGGTGAACCCAAGGTTATGCTCGGGTGATTGCCCCTGCTGAGACGCGTTATGACACCGGAGAAAGGGATGAGGAAGAAGAGGTCCCTGAAGCCTTTGTGGTCTGTTTCACCTCGACCTTTCCATTTGATAAACTTCCTTTTAACGAATCCATCATCCCCTCTGCCTCTGATAAATACATTACTCGCCCCTCTGCCTTCAGAAACCATCCTTATTCTGATCCTTGTTTTTCTGTTCTCCATCAGAATACTCCCAATCATTCTTCTTTCTGTCCCTCTGATTATTATTTCCCCTATTCCCAACCTGCTCAGGTACCATGCTAGTGTTCCCATAATTCCCCTTGTCTATTTCATGATCCCTTCTGTTCTGTTTTACATCCCTGTTACTCTTGTTCATTTCACCAACATTCCCTATCCCATCCCGTAGGATACTCAGATACTCCAAACCCCTCTTTTTGTTACACGCATACTGTTATACCCAAGACAGCAGGCTAATGTTAAACCTGTGTACCTGACATGTTCCAACCCGAGGGTCAGGGAACGTCAGGCAATAGACTGGAACCACACACACCTGACAGCCTTTCCCTTTCCCCACAGGGATAAAAAGTGGAGCAAAAGAGTTCAGTACGAACAAGGTGAGAAAGGCGAACACTGCAGACAGCACGTTGAGACGGCAACACGCAGCAGGACAAAAGAAGGAGAAAGGCGTCAGGAATCGAGAGGGTGGCGAAGAAAGAAGTAACCATGCCCTTTTCATCCCAGGCCCATGGAACCTTTGTGGAGGAAAGTGTAAGACAGCGAACAATAGCACAAGTGTCCTGCAACAGATGTCAACGGTACACGGGGCAAGCTTATGCCGATAAGCAGGAGCAAGGGAAGCTCCGGCACCCGTGGTACCAGCCCTGACTCCAGAGAAGCCAGAAGCCAAGCGGTTCATCACAACTGGTGAGTCGAGGGGAGAACCAATAAGAACCGGGTTGTGTTGAGTGACAATCCCAGGAGTGGCAAGCTTTGAACCAAAGCTGATGAACTTTGAATTGAACTCTAAAAGGCGTGCAGGGGAGACCAGCTGCAGAAGGAAAGCAGCACCACCTGGGTGCTAATTCGAAAGACTCTGTTTGAGCCTTATATTGAGAAACTACAGAAACCAGAAGGCTTTTGGAAGGTCACCAAAGGAACGCAAAGTGGTCATACGTGAAGGTCGAGCAAAAGAATTGAAAGACTGATTCATGAATTGGCAGGAAAGTAAGTTAAGTGAATCCTGTATGATGAATGAAACAAAGGGACATGAATCCCGTGAGCATTTGGACTAATATAAAAAAGCCATTGTGAACCCGGAGTAGGGAGGCATAGAACAGAGAAGGATCCGAGCCTGGAGGAGGGAGATCCGGGGTGAAGCTAAACTCAACAATGACAGTCAGGAAAAGGTCCGAGCCCGAACGAGGGAGATCCAGGGGTGAAACGGTCACCGAAGGCTGGCAAACGAGAGAGGTCCGAGCCCGAGCGAGGGAGATCCAAGAAGTTAAGCTATCACCTAAAGTTAATAAGAAATACTATTTAGAAAGAGATGAAGCTCTCACACAAGTATTGATAGTCAAGAGGGGTCAGCCCAGAAGAGGAAGACCCAGTGGTGGGGCCATCACCCTATTTCTTTTACTTTGGAATACAATTGAGAAGGGTCAGCCCAGAAGAGGAAGACCCAGTGGTGGGGCCATCACCCTATTTCTTTTACTTTGGAATACAATTGAGAAGGGTCAGCCCAGAAGAGGGGGACCCAAGGGTAAAGCCATCACCCTAACGTGTACTGTGGATTACAATTAAGAAAGGTCAGCCCAGAAGAGGGTGAACCGGGGGTGAAGCCATCACCCTAACAAAATTGTGAAGTACGACCCCAAAAAAGGGTCAGCCCAGAAGAGGGGCACCCAGGGGTGAAAAACGTTCATTTGTTAAAGGAACTTTTGTTTTTGATTTATCTGAACACATCAGGCCCGAAGGCAGGAGACTTTCTAGGGAAACGAGACTTGGCCATCTACGGTCCTGAGAGAAGTTGTTGGAACTGTTGTCTCGTGCTAGAGAAGCCAGAGACTGGACTGTACTCCAAGCTCCCATCCTATCACGTGTCTAAAACGTAGGGAAGGGAGACCCGAGCCACCGCATCCTGACAAACTGCCATTGGAACTGTTGTCTCGTGCTGTCGAAGCCTGAGACCATACTGTGCTACAAGCCCCAAACTCCAACCTTAACCGATCTCAAACCGTGGGGAAAGGAGACTCAGGCTATCGCCTTCTGACTTATCTTTTGAGAACACTTCTTTCTTTCCTTAAAACTTAACCCCCACACCCTTTGTATTTAGCGTAAGGAATTGGCAATAGGTTTTCTTAGTATAGGCCATTTTATTTGACTTGACACCACTAAAACTGCCTTATTTTCATTTGATGGTAGACACCTGTCCCCATCTTAGATTTAGGTTTAGATTAGGTGTTTTTCCAACCCACATGCAAACTTTTATTGTTCAATCAGCACCCTTGAACTGTGATCACTTGTGTCTGTCTTACTTGTGTTACCATGAGTTTCTCACACCAGGCTTGCTAAACACACACGCAAAACCTAAACTTGTAGGACAACTGAAGCAAGGTTGCAAATGTATAACAGAATATCGAGAACAGGACAAGATCAGAGACTGACCTCTCTCTACAAATGGCTTACAGTGAAAGCTACTCACTTTAGCATTACAGCAGAAGCTACTCACTTTAGCATTTGGAAGAATGCTGAGCAGACACGTTTCAACACAAAGAATTAAGGGCCTCTTTTTCAAATGTTGTGTCTCACTTGTTTGCCAGTGCCATGACTCTGCTCTTTAATACGCCTTCAGTAGAGCCTCATGATGCTGGAAATCAGGCAGCCAGAATAGTTGGTCCTATGCCTCTCTGAAACAGCACAAACCTTTTAATTCATAATAGCTTCTTCACTGCTGGCCAGCGGACCGAAGTCCTTCTTCTATTTCAAGACAGATTTTGTCCATTCACTTTACAAACCTTAACTGGTCAGAGCCACATATTATCTGGGCCCAGTAACCAAGGGTGATTCTACGGGTGGGGAAGCAGGCGGCCACCTGGTGTGCTGAGGTGGAAGTGTCACTGATGTAGATGCAAATCATTCCTCCACTGATGTTTTTACCTAATTAACATCCTAATGGTCCGCTGCAGAAGGCTGAAGTATGTTCTGGTAGGTATGTTTTCAGTGGCTCCCCATGGCTCCTACGGAAGCCATAGAAAGCATTGTAAAAAAAAAAACAGGATTGGAGAAAATGCAGAATTCAGCACAGGAATAATATATGAAAAATTAAAATGTTGAATAAGGGAAGTGGGGGTGGATCCCACGCCCCTTCTTCGACATTATGGATTTCGGGGGTGGCAGGGGTGTTCCCTGCTTTCCATTCATTATATGGAAAGCAGGCAGGGACAAATTTAAAAAGAGTGTAAGGGGCCCAGCAGCGTGTGTTTCCACCCATAATTGGGAGATGGAACTGACGTTTCAGGGACAAGTCCCACGCGGGGAGGCGAATGCAGGTAAGTGGGGGTATTTAGGGGTAATTATAAGGGGTAGAGGGCATAAGGGAATCTGAAATTTCCGTTATGCCTCGCTTATTTCACTCGGGATAAAATCTGATTAGATTTTATTACAGACATCTGCTCCTCCTACACAAAGTCAAAACAGGCTTTTTTTTATCAACTAACCCAAACATTAGCCACTCATTGTGAATCTATATAGCTACTTTTACTTGGACTGTCCTCCTTTCAGTTGCCACCTTCCTTGGCCAAGGTTATTAGTCCCCAACAGGGTTCTTGGGGTGGTTGGGGAAGGGCAGAAGGATGGATCAGGAGGCGGCAAAAAGCTCAAAAGGGGCTGATACAAGCAATAAAAGAAGAGAAGCAAAGTGAGAACGGGCGAACACAAGGGGGTTAGCGAGAGAAACAGAAGGAGACGAGACAGACAGGATGATGTTTGAGAAAAGAAAAAGCAAAGAACAAGAAAGTAACATAGTGACCGGGAATTTGAGGGAAATAATGAGCGAGTGAAAATGTGCCACATAAGGAATCAGAGGCGGATACATTCAAAACAAAGCAGGGATTGAGCGAAAAGCAAAAGAAATGGGGAGTGAAATGAAGAAAAAAACACTGAGAGAACGAGCAAGGGAAAGCAGTAGCATTGCAAGAGAGCAGGTAGTAGGATCAGGAAAGAGTAGGCAGAAGATGGAGAACGAGCGAGAGAGAAAGATGAAGGGAAGACGACTGTCCAGCAAGGAAGGCATGGGGTGGTGTAAAAGAAACGGAAAGGTTATATGGAGTGTGTGATGATTGACAGATGAGACGGATAAAATACAGGCGGACGCGAGCGTGTCTTCTTTTTTTTTCTTTTATTGGAGTGCGTGAGAACCTGGTGGGGCTTGTTGCCGGCTCCTGCTTTGGACAGGCGCTGGGCAGAGAGGGAGGCAGGCCAGAGCCCTAGGTGGGGCTCTGGCCGGCCCGAGCCCAGACGGCCTGGCCCAGCTCTAATATACATGTACCTCAACAGTCAAACGACCATGTCTAACACTGTGCATCCTATTTCTTGTAGGTAACTCAGGCTATCTGCATTTATCCTGGTTGATGACACCTGTGAGGCTCCCTGGTACACCGCAAGAGATGGCCTATAATGAGGCACACAGGACGACCAGGACATTGAGCGCACGTTCAGACTGCTGAAGTCAAGATTCAGGTGCATCCACCGGACAGGTGGTGCACTCATGGACAGCCCTGTGAAAGTTGGAAAAATAGCCATGATATGTGCAATGCTTCAGAAACTGTGCATCCGATGGAAAATCGAAACGCTCCCAGATTCTCCCCCCACCCCCGCACCCCCTGGCTCTGATGACAAAGACATTGCAGATGACAACAGGGCACACACAGACATACGTGGGGAGGTGAGGGAAGGACTCGTACCCCAGGATCTCATGAATAACTATTTTTGATTGAACACATATGCGCCTCTCATGCTACTGTGATCTATAACTGAATGCACATAAATCACTACGATTGAATAAACACTGTAAACATTGACTTGACTTAACTGTGATTTTGTGCACCATCTCCCACCCCACTCCCACATCCCCAACACCATCACACACCCCTGTGGTCCCTAGTCTCCCCTACGTAAAAGTCCACTATCCCTTCTTTTGGCCCCTTGTTGTGTGGGCATCGGTGCATGACTCGTGCAGCTCTGGGAGTGCCTTGGCAGCCTGCTGCCACTGATACCTCTGGAGGGGTGGCCCACACAGAACTGTCAGTTTCACTGGCCCAGAGGTGCTGCATTGTCATGTTGATGGCCCTGGCCATGGTCTTATGTGAGGCCGAGATTTGCTCTGCCAGCTCCCTTACCCTCTGACTGATGAGGCTGTTACTGGCACTTGGCAAGAGACGGTCAAGGGAATTGGCCATCCACCTGGTGGCAGCTTGAACAGCATCCCGCATCACCTGCGAATGTTCAAATTGCTCCTGGGCATGAGATGCATTGCCTTCTGCCATTGCTCAATTTGGGAAAGGTGCCCCCATATGGCATTCACCAAGGGGTCGTGCACTGGCCCAGGAGATGGTTGGGGTGCATTCCCTCATTGCCGGCATGCTTGCACCCCATCGTCATGTCCATGGTCACCCGTGTCCTTAGGGTGATCAAAACGGACAACGGGTTGAGATGACAAAGGGGAGGGAGAGGACTGCATGGGTGATCTGCTGGGCAGAGGGGAGGATTCCGTGGACAACTGCCTCACAGGAGTAGCTGCAGGACTTGAGTCATTGGAGGCACAGTGGCAGCATGTGTAGTGGGCTGGGCCTATACCTGCATGTCGTTGGCACTTGGGCGGGTTTGTTGGTCCCCTGACTCCCCAGCTGTGGTGGGAGGTACCTCAGTTGTGGGTGGTTCAGCACCCTCCGTCATGGCCAGAATTGGTGGTGCAATCGTCGCTGGTGTGCCAGTGCCCACAGAGATGACTGATGCAGTGCCCTTGGACTTCAGTGTTTTTTGGACCTTCCCCTTCCTGGCTGAAGCATGGCTTGTGGCCTCTTTCCCACTTGCTGGGGTAGGTGTGCTGGAGGTAATGGCACCTTCCAAGTGTCCTGGGTGTCTTGTGTGCCTTTTGAGAGGAATGAAAGTGCATCAATACCTTGATGGACATCTGTGGGCTCTGCTGTTATGTAGTGTTGTATGTGTAAAGCACCCGAGGGGGGTATCTGTACTCCTGCTCTCTATATGGCAGAGGAGATGCACAGAGCACCCTAGCCAAGGTTCTCTATATTAGTATTGTGGTCGAGCAACCAAGGCTTAAGCTCTCAGGTGATGCAGGCTGGTTCTTAAGTACAGTGTAGTCCCCAAGCACCTACAAAGGAATGTCCACACACTATGTTAGTGAAAACACAGTCTTTATATAAATAAGGTTCACTTTATATACACAATCACAATAACACACTTTGTACTCTGGCAATACTACAATGGCAAATATATACAAATCTACGTGATACCACTCTTAACTATCGATTCCTTTGAAATGCATCAACTGTTAACAGTTCAAAATGGCATATACGAATCAGATTATAAGATGAATCAACGATAGACACAGAAAGAAAGCAAGTTAAATCAAGCAAGGGCAGAATTGTCCATCCCACTACCATAAGACGTTCTGTGCGAGGATCCCCCCACCTGGGCAACCTGTAAATAAAGCGTATTGACAAGCCCAGTCCATTAAAAAATGATGCTTAACATAGTCTCGATTCCTTCTAAAAGGTTCCACGACCCCAAAGTACCTGGTTTTGTAGAGTTCTTCAGTGAGTTGTCGACAGACCCTTCTTGAGTGCACTCTTTAAGGCAGGAGCCACGAGTCGTCGAGAGTCAGTGAAGAAAAAGGGTGAACACTGTCATTGCGGCAGCAGCTTCGGTTCTTGCGGTGCTCGTTGACGATAGGTCGAAAACATCCTGCAAGTTGAGGCGTGCAGTGCACCTCGACGACGAGAGTTTGTTGCCGCAGAGAGTTAATGAAGAACTTTGACCTAGCAAGGGCGTCGGTCAACAGCATCTCTGTGGTCTTCAGGTGGCAGGAAACCCACCAGCGGATTCTCCTCGGTCGTTGGTGGCCTTGACTTTCTCCGGTAGGGCGAAAGCAGCCAACGGTGATGAGCAAGGGGGTCCTTGGATCAAATGTCTTAGGCAAAGGCGCACCTCACCTCCGGGCGGCTGTGGCGTTGGTCGCCGACGGTGAAGGACTTCAATGTCCGGGCGCTTCGATTTGTGATTCCGCAGCAGCCCCTGTCTCCAGTCGGCAGCCTGACGTCCAGGTAGCTTTGGCAAAGATCAGCTGGTGCACGATGGTCCCTCGTAGCTCGGGAAGAGGTCTCCTTGCCAGGTCGTCTGTTGGATCAGTTCCTTGACAGTCACGCAGCTTCCACATCAGCGAAGGACACAGCAGCAATTATTCTTCTTCCAGTGGGCTTCAAGGTTAAGCATCAAGTATCAACTTCAGCTTCTGAACGATTTGTATCAGTGAGAGACCCCCAGATATACTGTTGATCTCCCTTACACTCTGCTGGGTCACACTCCGGCAGCCAATCATTCAGAAGGACATTTAGGCAGTCAGGCAGCCAATCAGGCTCACAGTGCGTTCAGGCCACTCTTCTCCATCCAGTCACTCACAACACAGAATGTGGATTCAGACAAGCACTCTGCGATTCAGCACTCCACACTGCATTTATCTCAGTTTCGTGCAGGGCTGTCTCAGCCATTGTATCAAACACCAGACACTAGACGGGCATAACATGAAATGCGTATCCGTCAGACACTCCATTCACCCAGGTCTCACCCCACGGGCGTACCCACAACATACAGTCATTGGGAAGGCTCCAGCCAGTCTGGCCTGGACTTGCCCACAACACCATATATGGAACTTCCACCCAACAGCCAGTGAGGGGGAAGGGACAGAGTCAGGGCTTCCCGGGACTTTGGAAAAATAAGGTAAGAGGAGATAGAAAGCAAGAGGCCACAGGGGCCATCTTGTTTCCTGTCAGGAAATAACTGACCCCAATGGCAGGGCCTGGGTATGCCCAAAATGGAGGATACTCCGAGCGTCAGTTCAGCATGGAGCTGCCACCAGCCCATACCCTGCTCTGTGGGCCACACACTGGTGCCCAAAACATACACTAGGAGTACAGGGTCGTACTCCCACCCATGGGTGCCATAAGGGTATCCCAAGGGTCTGTTCACCAAACCAAAAAAAGGAAGAGCCGCACCACCAGGAGTCCCACATGAACTCCTGCGTGTAAAAAAAGACATAACACACATGATAAAGAAACAAAGGACAAGGATATGGAGGCCCAGTCGCTCCAATGCATTTCCAGCATCACAGTATTTACCATAGTGTCACAGGGTGCTGGGGCTCCATGGGGGAATACTGCATGTGATAGACCGTATGGAGGTTTACTGCCTTGATTATTGTGCGTGCATATGGTCAGTGTGGGAGTTGTTCCTTGCTTGGACCCATGTGCTTCACTATTGCACAGGTTCATGCGTGCCCATACAATAATGCTTGTGTATCCCGTTGTACTATCAACTGAGGAGTGACTTGCTAGTTATGGTGCTGTGATTGCGTCTTTAGGTGGGACACAGTCTTCATGGGGGCCTTGCAGCCACTGGTCTGTTGCTGTGGTTGTTAGTTTGATACACACGTCTAGTGGTGTTCATTGTTTGACATGCGCTACGTGTTTGGAACCACTTTGTCTGATGTGTCTGTCCATGGGTGCTCGGTATGCCGGCAAGGGGCAGTGTTGATGTATCATGAGAATGGGTGACCGTCCTTGTTACTGGCAGTTCCATGATAGTTGTGTCCTTCATCATGCCCTCGTCATGCTACTTGGCGGGTGTGTTGGGGGTTGACTCCTTCCATGAACCATGATGTAAAGGCCTGTGGTGTCACATTGATGGAAGTTTGTGTACGTTAACATGCTTTTGAGGTTGTTTTGCAATGGGCCCATCGTTCACTCGTGTACTCACTGGGTTCTCCATGGCTGCTGGCTCTGACCTCTGCCAAACCCACACCCTCCAGTCCCGCCATACCGTTTCCTCCCACTGGGTCTGCTGCAGCGGTTCAACTGTTCCTCCACCTGTGGCTGCTGTCTCCCGCTGGTGTTTGGCAATGAGGGTGCAGACGTGTGCTTTGAGGTTGTTCCATCTTTCTTCATGATCTCACTATCCCGTGTGACATGACCAACAGCCACCACCTTGTCCCTGATCTCCTCTCAGATGGCGTTCTTACGCTGCTGGCTGGTCTTGTGGTGTTGTGACCCATACAACTCTTCTGCATTGGCCACCACCTGCTCTGCTAGGACAGTGAGCGCCTGCTCTGTGAATTTAGGTTTCCACAGGCGCATTTCCAGACATTCTCTTTGCCTTTCCCTCCCAACATGATTAGGCTTTCTTCTGGGGGGGATGGTGTTCTTTTCCAGTAGATTTTGAATGAATTGTATTTTTAAAGATGCCGCCGGTTCCCGTTCCGGCGATGACATGAATGGGTCATTCTGACGATTTTACACGGAATTACCGTTGGAGTTGTATCTTTCGGCAGTGATTCCACTGGCGGAATAACTTTTACCACTGATGGGTGGTGCACGCGTCCATCTACTCATGATTCGGCAATATACCATCATACACCACAGCAGTACGGTAATCCCACCAGGCGAAATTTACATCTTTTTCACCCAACTTGTAATGAAGTCCATTGTGCATAAATAGTCTGGATCACAGGATACAGCTTTGACGTTTTGTTAAAAAAAAAGCACAAAAACTTCAGTTTTTGCAAAAACACCTGCAAAAACGGCTGTTTTTGCAAAAACGACACTTCAAGAACAATGAAAGACACAAGGGCTAAGGTTCTCAAAACGTTTTTTGATGCAAGAAATGAAACGCGCAAGTGCATCTGATCACTGGCAACCCAAAAAACAGCATCCCAATACACTATGGCATCTGAATGGGCGCATCTTACATATGTCCATTCAGATGCACTTTTTCACCCCTTTGCGCAAATTATGGGGTGTTTCTGCACATTTTGAAAGTTTTCAAGTTTACAAACAAGATGCACTTTTAAATGTGCATTAATTGTAGGCAACCCGTTGCGCCTGATTCGAATAAGCACACGGTGGGTGCCACTGCATGACAGGGTCTTTCCTGACCCGGTCATGCAATTTCTTTATGAATCGTTCTTTCACTTGCATTTATGTTCCTCAAACGGGATAGAAATGCATTTTTTGAGTCACATTTTACAGTGGCAGGCCCCTTGAAGGCCTGGTATGGAACAGTGCGTTGGGAGCCTGTAGAACTTTGTCGGGTGAGCGCTTTCAACACAAACGTATTCAAGGCGGCTGGCCAGTGCATCATTCGCTCTACAGCTGAGCCTGGAAAAAATGCACAGGTCACCTTTGACAATAAGGTGAGCTGCTCATTTCCAAAAATGGGTTATCGAAAAATAACATATCCTATGCTCTATTTTTAGATGCCCCATTTTTTTGAGGATCTGGGCCAAAATCTACATTTTTTAAAACTTAGTAAATGGTCACAATATGAGAGGCACAGGAAAGGGCGTGTGATGGGTTAGATGTGGTTTGGTAGGTAAGAAAGCAGTGGGAGAGCAGTGGGTCAGAGGGGGAAGCAGTGGGCCAGACATCAGAGAGGGAACAGGTGGCCAGAAATCTGAGATTGAGCAGAGGTACAGAAAGTAGAGGTAGCATGGGCTCAGGGGGAGCAGTGGGCATAAAGCAGAGAGGGAGCGGTTTGCCGGAAAGAGGCAGTGAGCTGCAGCTGCAGATTCGGAGAAAGGATGAGGGAAGATCGCAATAGAATGGGAGAAAGGATGCACGATGTAGAAGTAGCAAAGAAGAATTAAGCACTGTATACTGCGGGAGGAATTTGAGAGAGTAAGGTGTGGGTTTGGGAGTATGATTTGGATTGTGGCAGGTACTGGGGAGTGCAAATTGTGACTTGGCAGTGTGACAGAGCATGTGAGTATGTGTATGACTGACTGTGAGATGATTGGGAATGCAAGTGATCGGGAATAGATGAGACATGTGAGGTGTGTTGATGAGGTGGGTGTGTGTTTGGGGATTGGAGAACATAGAAGGGGAATATTTTCAGCATTACAACTGATAATGATCAATACAAATTACCAAGTACAAATAATGACACCCTGATTTTCTTGCAGCCTTGCACACTGCCTCTTTCCTGCAATGTGCCAATCTTACACCCTCCAGTCAATAAAACGTGCCACAAAAATGCTGCAATATAGGTTTGGGCCGCAAAATGTGCCATTTCATGCCGCAAATTGTCCCATTTTATGCTGCAATATCCTGGCGGGTCTGATGTGTGAGGTATGCAGCTGACGCAAACATCAGTTTTCTAGCTATAACTTCAAGCACTCCTCCAGTAACAGGTTAGGGTTAGTAGTACCAAAGTACTGGGACAACCAGAGTACTGCCTTATGATTACAAGATTATTTATAATTCTGCAAAGAAAGATGATCTGCTAGTTCTGTCAAGACTTTACAACATAAACGTGGCAAACCTTAGACAGCTGACCAATCTCTTGTGAAACCTCCTGGAAATAGGTGGACTAGTGGCATAGTCTGACTTTGTGCTCCACACTGAAGGGCTATAAATGAAATTATACATTTTAATTTCCCTAAATTTTAAAGGCCGGTGTGATAGTTTAGGGAAAGTTATACGTCAGTTATGAAGATGCCCATTTTTAACTTCCTTATCTAGTAGAAAGTAGAATTACAATCCGGACGACTGTAACAGGGATCGAAATTGGGATTTGTTGACCTGGAGCAAAAAGCAGCTCCTGTATATTCAGCATAACCAGTTAGGCAGGAGTTACCTCTGGGGAACCAGGAGCTAGCACAGACTGTGCAGCAAATCTAACTTTGCGCAAGATGCAAGCTAACTTTTTGTCCATTTCATGTAATCTAATTTGCTCTAAATGTCCCTTATGTGTGTTCTTTATTGTCCTTTATATACATCCCCAAACATACATAGTTGATATCTCATAGCTAGGTTTATATGGCACCACTTGCCCAGGAGTCAAAAGTAACTCCTGGTAGCTGTTGTTTCAAGCTAACCAGTCTCCCCTTGGCTATAACAAGGAGCTAAATAGCTCCCAGCTCCTGGCAATTTCGAACCGTGGTGTAAGATTATTAGCATTTTAGAAATTCAAGGATGAAGACCATTATAACTCAAAGTTTTGGTTCTATTTTGTAGTCTTGTGGCATAAAATCTTCTTTTTGCATGAATCCATTTTCTTTCTCAAAGCAAAGCACAAGCACCGTTGACTTAATTTGTTTACATTTGTGAAAAGGTAATTTAGTGATGTGAGTTGTCTTTTTTTGTGTGAAATCAGGAGAACCTTCTGATACGAATTCACTTCCATATTGCTGATGAGTCTAAGGAAGATATCTGCACCGCACAGCATTGCATTTCTCACCAGAAGTTTGCAATGACCTTGTTTGAACAGGTAAGCTTGGGTGCTGCTATTGTTTGGATCGAACACATTGAGGAGAATGTCTGATGTGCAGTATTATTGTGTATATAATCCTGCATTGGGTCATCTAGCAGCTGCCTTCTTTGAGTAGTGGGAGAACATTTCTGTTAAAAATATTCTGTATGATCTGGCAATGTTCTCTGGCTTGAGCCTGTTATAGATTCTTTGGTTTTAATTTATCTATAACACTTGCAATATAGGTTCTTGTTCTTTCGCTATATGCCTTTCTGTCTATGGGAACTGCAACAGATTCCTTGTAACTTACATTCCATGTTACTGCTCTGCCCATGCCATCGTAGCCCAGTGCTGTACAGATTTTCAGGTTTCATGTTCAGATTAGAATTTTTAAATGTAATTGTTAATTCCTTTTCCTGCTCTAGTAGGACTTCAGTAAATAATTTTCTTACTTGGTGCTGGCTGTTTTGAACAAAGCATTGGTGGGGGCGTGACTATGCAGGCGGATTGAACAGACATATGTAACGTGAACTTGAGCCCATGGCCTAGGAAAAGCCTTACAGGGACATGTGCCGAGCAACCCTGAAGAGAAATTCAACTGAAGACTGTATGGACTTGAGAGGGGAGCTAACCCGTAGGGAAACCATCCCAAGATGTAAGGCAGTATGATTTTAACGTAACAGAACCCCAACCTCATACTCTCCATCATATGCAGATCGAGGTTCTCGTACTGATACCCCTCAGGAAGTTAGATGGTTTGGATTCCAAACCTCTAGGCCCACCATTATGCAGAAGGACCACAGGATCTCCAGTAACCAAGGCTTAAAAGACTTCCTGGAACCTATTAAAAAGGCCTCCTTAAACCTTCACCTACAAACCAATATGGAGCCCCGTAGTAGTAGTTGTAGTAGTAATTGCCATTTATATAGCACCTTTTTATGGCCCCAACGCGCTTTGTGGTTGGAACGCTCCCTGGGACCGTAGTCCAGGTATGGGGAAAATTCTCAGAAAAGGCTTAGAGTGCATGTTTGCATTTGCCCAAGATTAGGAATTAGCTGGTCTGGCTAGGCTTCAGTAAGCAACCCAAGAGGTCAGGCATGTGGATGGGTGCTGTGAGAAACCTGAGGTTATTCTCCAGGGTAGACCTCGAGAGTTCCTTATTCAGGTATCCAGGGGAGGGCTGGCGCTCTCAGATCCCAACCCTTGGGGTGGACGAGCGAGGGAGGATCACCTGGGTGGGGAGCTCGGGGTTATACTTGGGGGATTGCCCCAGGTGAGACACAGTATTCTACCAGGGGACTTTTTGGGTTATTCCACATCTACCTCCCTTGCATCCAAAGAAGCTCCCTTAATAAAATCCAACCATCCCTACACCTCTGGTAAACCAACTAGGAGCCCAAACGCTGTTAGACTCAACAACCACAACTCCCAGAATCCTTGTTTTCCACCCAAATACTCCCCGTTCTTCTTCTGCACGTCCCTCTGATTATTCTTTTCCGAACTCTTGATCTGCACTGACAAAACACTACTGTTCCCACAATCCCCCCTGTCAATTTCATAAACCCTACCAAATGCTAACCCCCTCCCTTTCTGGCACAAACATTTGCTTACATCATGAGAGACAATGGACTAATGCAAAAACTGTTTACCTGAAATGTCCCAACCCAAGGGTCAGGCAAAGTCAAGCAATTGACCAGAAACACACACACCTGACAGCCCTTTCCTTTCCCCACAGGGATAAAAGGTGGAGCAAGAGAGCACAATACGAGCAAGGCAGACCGCACAATGAGAGAACGATCCAGGCAGCAGTTCAAGAGCAGGAGAAAGACGGCACGAACCGAGAAGGTGACAAGGAGAGATGCAACCTTGCCTTTCTAACCAAGGCCTGTGAGACCTCCGCAGAAGGAATTGTAAGACCACGAGCAAGTGTGAGGCAACAGATGTCAACGGTACACGGAGCGTGACTACGCTGATAAGCAGGACAGAGGAAGACGCCTGCTACCGTGGTGCTGGCCTTGACTCCCGATATGAAGAAAGCCAAGCGGTTCATTACAGCCGGTGAGTCAGGGGGAGGACCGATAAAGAAACCGAACTGTGTTGAACAAAAGTAGCAAACGGCTGATTGCAAAATGTACAAAGAACTGTTGATGTAAAAGGGGAAAGCCAGCTGCAGATGAGCCAGGTACCAGGTGGGTGTTCACTCGAGAAACTCTTGGCGATTATCCAATTGTTGAAACTACTGTTACCAGAAGTCCTTGGGAAAGGCGAGAAGAGGGTCAAAGTAGTCATACAGGGGTTTAGTAAAATCCTCTCTACAGTCGAAAGTCTTTGACCGGCAGATGATCGTGAATAAGGGAAGTGAATCCCACACCGTAAGAAAGTAAGAGGAATTGTGAGTTTGGCAAGAGTTGACCTGGAAGGAGGGATGCTGATGAAAAGGAGCAAAGTCTAAAGTCCCAAAGAACAGTGTGTTGACAAGATTGAACTCGACAAATGGTGGTCCAGATTAAAGTGTTTCAAAAGGCATTAAGATTTGACAATATAAGCAGAAGAGATTGTGTTGAAAGCCGTATTGAGCCCGACCGAGGGAGGCAAACAGTTGAGCGGGATCTGCGCCCGGAAGTGAGCGATCCAGGGTGAGAACCTCACATCCGAACAACATGTGAATACAACTTTTAAAGTGTTTTTGAATACAAGCCAAAGTGAACTTGCCGGAGGGAGGAGGATATTCGAGAGGGGTCTGAGGCCCGGAAGAGGAGGACCCAGGACGTGAAGAATCAACACCTCAAGTGCAACACAAAATGAACTTCAAGTTTGTCGATTTTGAAACTATCACGCTATTGGAAGCAGGAAAGCTTATCCCTTAAGGTCCTGATATCGTTAGTAACTATTTGGAATCTGAACCCCGGAAAGGGGAAATCCTGGGTTGCAAAGTCATCACCCAACAAACACATTGAGAGGAACTTTTATCGTTATTTTGAATAAACGGTCCTGATAGCTGAGATCGGAACTGTTGTTTCGTGCTGGTAAAGCTTGAGTGTGTGCTCTGCTCCAGAGTCCTGCCTTGTCCCATGCTCAAAACGTGGCAAAGGGAGACCACGACTACCGCATCCGGACATATTATTTGTGAACACTTCTTTATTTCTTATGAACCCTATGCCACACTCTTTTGTTTTTAGCGTAAGGCTTGGCAATAGGTTTTTGTTTTTGTTTGTTTTGTTTATTTGTTAATGCGCGCCAAACCCATGGGTAGCCGGGCACAACAGTTTACATGAAGACTTAAGCTTGTTACAATGTTTGGCATTAGTATATACAACACAGTGGCAAAAGAGAGCAAATATATGTGAGACTATATACAATCATAAGCATATAAAACACAGCTGCAAAAAGCAGATATATACACGAATATATACAAGCATGTACCCAGAGGCGGGGCATGTCTTGGGATGTCCAGGCAATGGGTAGGTCGTGGCTAGGTAGGAGGCTCGGTGAAAGTTATGTGTCATTGGCACGCAGGCAGTTGATTATCTTGTGCCTGAATTTCAGGTACGGTTGTTCCGTTCTGAGTTCAAGTGGTAGTTTGTTCCAGCAGTGAGCAGCTTTGACAGGAAAGCTGGATCCTCCTGCAGTGGAGCGTTTAAACCTTGGAATCTCTAGTTTGGAGGTGTTAGCAGATCTCGTAGGTCGCGTGGAAATTTTCCTGTTGATTTTTTCCATAAGATACGGGGGGGTTAGGTTGTTTATACATTTAGATGTGAGGGATGCTGTTTTAAGTAGGATTATGTCTGTTATTTTTAACCAGTTAACCTCTTTCCTGGAATTAGTGATGTGCTCTCTGTAGGGGATATTTAGTGCTGCTCTTAAGGCATTGTTCTGTAGTCTTTGGAGTTTATCGGTGATATATGTGTTGGTTCCAGAGTACAGGGCATTACATTAGTCTAACCTAGACATGATAAGGGCGTTAGCTAAGGTAATGCAGCTGGCGTTAGAGAGGTAAGGTCTAGCTGCACGGATGAGTTTGCAGGTGTAGGTAGTGGAGGAGGCGAGGGAGTTGACCTGCTTCTTGAGAGTAAGGGAGGAGTCCCGATACAATCCAAGGGTTTTAACCACAGACATCTCCTTGATAGGGTTGTTATCAATGATGAATGATGTGTAGTTTGAGCATAGTTTTTGGATGTTGACTTCAGAGCCTAGGATTAGTAGTTCTGTTTTATCGTCATTCAGGCAGAGGCCGTGTGCGGCCATCCATGCCTGAACGATAGTGTATATCTTGTTCAACAAGGCTGAGTCTGTCTCGTAGTCGCCCAAAAGGGGTATAAGGATCTGGGTGTCATCTGCGTAGTTCGTGTAGATGACGCCCAAACTGTCCAATTTGTCAAACAAAGACTTGGTAAAGATATTGTACATGGTGGGGGAGACACAGGATCCTTATGGGACACCGCAGGTTATTTTGCTAGGGTCAGCTGAGTTGGTGGTGGAGAAGACTCGCATGGTGCGATTTGCTAAGAAGGATTGGACCCAGGCTATAGCATCTCCGGTGAAGTTGGCGGCAGATTCAAGGTGGTTGCATAAGACTGCATGGTCCACCAGATCAAACGCAGCCGACAAGTCCAGTAGGAGGAGCAAGGCTGTTTTCCCGTTATCCTTAAGTTCCTCAATTTGTGTCTTGAGGTCTAACAAAGCTGTTTCCGTGCCGTGGAGTGGGCGGAAGCCAGATTGTCGTGAGCCAAGCAGGCGGTTAGCCTCCAGGTAGTCCTGGATTTTCTTAGTATAGGCCTTTTTATTTGTCAAGACGCCACTAGGACTGACTTACTTTGATTTTATTTATTTCTATATTTAGATTTATAAAGCACCCAGCGGCATTGTGGCGCTGTTACAGCATATTCACCTATATACAACTTAAGACAGATACTTCAGAGGAAGAATTACAGGCTAGAGACAGTGTTGTAGAGGTTGTTCCGTGGTTACAGAGGAACAACCTTAGACATCAAAAGGTACAATCTTAGTTGAATAGCTTAGTTTTTAGTCCCTTTCTGAACGCTATGAGAGAGTCTTCGTTTCTTAGGGTAAGTGGGAGGGCGTTCCAGGCTTTTGGGGCTAGCACTTCGAAGCTCGTGCCGCTGGTTTTGGCTCTATTGAAAGCTGGGACTGAGAGTAGGTGAGAGTATTGGTCTTGTTTTGGTCTGTGAATGGGCACTTGATGTTTCTTTCAGCTAGGTAGGATGTGGCAGTCTGAGAGAGGCATCTGTGTGTGATCGTGAGGGCCTTGATGGTCGTAGCTTGCTCCAATTTTAGATTAGGCTTAGATTAGGTGTTTTTCCACCCTACCTATACAGGTTAATAAACACCCTTGAACTGTGATCACTTGTTTACCATGCAATCCTTACAGTGCTAAGGGAGATCACGACAGAGCACTAGTGCAAGAGACTGGATATGTGACCAGCTAAACTGAACATTGTCAAGGGTTTTCACTGTATTCTAATGGCAGAGGTGTTTAGGCAAGTCTGGTGTAAGGGGCGAAGCCGTTGCGTTCCAGCTAGACTGAATAGTTATAGTCGTAGCTGCATTATAACGTATGTGGATCGAAGCCGTGCCTGCGGCAGATGTCCACCCAAGTGGCGCATTTATACATACCTAAAGCTCAGATGGAGCTTATCTCTGATCTCACTGTGTGATCCACGTCTGTGTGAAAAAGAAAAGTTATCCTCATATGCTCTTCTAGGCACAATTTCCAGGCTACCCTCAAAGACCTCTAAGCGCAATAGACCAGCTATCTTATAACTTCTTCTAGGCTTGGCAGTTGGGCTGCCTTAGGATCTAGGGTCATAGTAATTTTCTAGCACAATAGACAGACTACCCTTAAAGTCTTACTCTATATCTTCTAAGTTCCATAATAGTCTCCCATCAGGCATCTTCTAATGCACTATCAAGGATACCTACATATTTCATTATGTGTTCTAATGGCCAACGTATACATCTTCTAATTGCAATGGATAGGTTACTGCGAGGAGCCAGAAATGAGACACGGACACAGAGACTGTATGTTTTGGGATAAAAACTTTTATTAAATCAAAAGTGTTGGGAACATACCTCACTATCCCTACTCTAGGAGGTATTTCCCTACCTCAGTCAAAATGTATGGGTCTGTCCTTTTTCAAAATGTCCAAAATTATATGTTCTGTGTCCATAATCCTATTCTGGCCCTCAAACTCTAAAACGAAATCTAAGGTGCAAAGGGTATTGTCTCTGAATCTTGAAGGTGCACAGACATTAAAATCCAATGCAAAATGTAAGTTCAACCAGAGAGTTCCAAATGGAAAAATCTACCAAGTTCAACTTGACCAATATGAAAGTTCACAAACAAAAGAATTACCAAGTGCCTTCCTCTTGGATGGTTCGCAATTCTCAGGGCAATAGTTTCTTTCTCCAGGCTTTTCTTCACACACAAGATAGTTCAGAATCCCAAGGGCATGGGCCTTCCTTGGAGCAACACGTCGCAGGCACGTGGCAGGCAGCGCCACAAGATGGCCGTCGCACCAGACAAAGGCACCCCTCTGACGCCATTCCAGGAATTCGGCGAAGAACGAGTGTCAAGATGGGATTGGCCTCAACCAGGTACGTGGCCTACAGCCTATCCCTCTTTTGCGCAGGGCAGCTTCCCACTGCGTCCATATGGGCGGGGTACACATCGGATCGAGCAGCTCCCAGCTACCCCGTCAGCACCCCCTGCCGCCAGTGAGGAGGGGTTGTTCGAGAGGCCTCATGAAGTCACCTCGGATGGGGGTTATCCTTAAGGACGCCATCAGGGAAGTCCTCCCCGCAATGCTAGTGGCACCACAAGCGTCTCCGCCGGCGCCCCCCTGCCCAGGTGCAGCCGCTGCCACCGGCTCCCCAGCCAATGCCTCAGGCGGTTCTGTAACAGCCTCTGCCGCCTCCTCAGCCTCCGGCCGAGGTCCATGTACCCCAGCCTCCAGCGCCAACTACTCAGCATCCTCCACAGGATCCTCCTGACCCACAGGATACGGATAAGGAGCAGGATCCGGATAAACCATCCTCGGCCAAGGCCTTCCAAAAATGTCTTGCAGAGCTGGCAGAGTATCTGGGCCTACCCCAACCTGAGGTCGAGCAGCCGGCAGAAAGGGTTCTGGCTGAAGTCCTCAGGCAACGACCCTCTGCCAAAACGGGGATTCCACTGCAAACCGATGTAGTCTCCCTGGCCAAGAAGGGTTGGCTCAAGCCCCACTTGGCACAACCGGTCAATCGACACCTGGACGCCAAATACAGGCAGATGGAGGGGGATATACTCTTTCTCTCAGCCCATCCTCAGCCACACTCCTCAGTGATCGCTGCAGCATCACTATACTCCAAGCCTCAGTTGTCCTCAGCCTCCCCCTATTCTAAGGCACTGCAAGGCAAGGAGGAGAAGATCTTGGAAGCATACGGGAAGAAGCTCTATTCCAGTGGGTCCTTGCATCTTCGTCAGGCCAACGCAGATGCCATGCTGGCTGCTGCCAACCAAAGGTTATGGCAGGAAATTGTGGACTTCCTTCAAGATCTCCCGACTCCAAATCAATCACACTTTAAGGCGGGGCTGGCCGAGGCCAAGCTAGTGGCGCATGACCTCATAGAATCCACCGTGACCCATATCGACACCTCTGGCCTTGCCATCTGTACAGCCGCAGACATGAGAAGGACAGCCTGGCTCCGGCCAGCAAAATTCAACCCGGACGTCCAGGAACGCATATTAGATCTACCGTACGAGGGAGTGGGGACCTCTTCCACTCCTCCATAGATGAAGAGCTGGACAAAAAGAAAACCCACTCACAAACTGGCAAGTCTTTATCTATCCTGACAAAGTCCACGCCAAGATCGTACATCCAATCTCAGCAGCACTCTGACAGGGGTCGTATGTACAGAGGGTTCCACAGCTTCCAGGAACAGAGATCTAGGCAGCCGGACTGCTCGCCGTCTCAGAACCGGGGCAAGCAACAAAAAGGGGGGGGAGTAAGGGCTTTTTCCAGTCCTCCTCCTCCGCAACAGCCTCCGAGGGAAAGAAGGCATGACACACGCTTTCGGGTCCAAGTGTCTCCAGTGGGGGGCAGGCTGGCTCTTCACACACATTTCTGGTGCCAGAATTTCACAGACCCCTGGATCCTCTTCATAGTATCCACGGGGTACCGCCTCCCTATCCCAGCCTCTCCTCCCTTCTCCCCTCCACTCCCACAGGTTGGAACAGCAACTCTTTTAGCAGAGATCCGGTCACTCGTAGAGAGCCAGGCAGTGGAGGAAGTCCCAGCCTCCCGGTGAGGCTTGGGCTTTTGCTCATGGATTTTCGCCATTCAGAAGAAGAACCAGGTGGGCCTGAGAGTTGTGCTGGACCTTTCCACCGTCAACCTCTCCTTACCCCTGCAAAAATTCAGGATGGTTACGCCAGCTTTTATAGCAGAAACATTGTGCAAGGGAGACTCCCTGGATCTGAAGGATGCGTACCTACACGTCCTGATTTGACAGCCCCATCATTCTTTCCTATGGTTCAGGATCATGAGCTACCATTTTCAATACAAGGTACTTTCTTTTCGCCTCAACTCGGCCCCCAGGGTCTTTACCAGGCTCATGAATACGGTGGCGCCCCTCCTCACAGCGCAGGGCCTTCACATCTACCCATACTTCGATGGCTGGCTCGTCAGGGCTACATCCCCGGAAATGGTTCACCACTCTTCCCATGCCCTTATGAACACACTGCACAATCTGGGCTTCTCGCTCAATCTCAAGAATTTACAGCTGCAGCCCACACAGACTCTGACGTTCTTGGGCCTTATCTGGGACACATGCTCCGAGAAGGTATTTCCGTCGGAGGACAAGATCTCGGCCATCAAGAGGGTCACCACCTGCTTCCTCAGCAGAGAGGTGACCTCGGCATGGTGGTACCAACATCTCCTGGGTTTATTGGCGGGGGTCCTATTAGCCGTCCCGCACACGAGATTGAGGATGAGGAGGATTCAGGTGCCCTTCGTGGCCTCATGGAACCAAGAACGGGACTCTAAATCAGAGATGATCAACGTTCCTCCATCTCTCCACCCGGACCTAACATGGTGGTCCAGGGACTGCAACCTACGAACAGGCAAGCCCTTCCCGTCGGCCACCTCTCACGCCACCATCACCACGGATTCTTTGCTCGATGTTTGGGGAGCCACCTTGGACGATCTCTTGGTCCACAGCACCTGTACTTGACAGGAACAGGAATACCACATCCATTGGCTAGAGATGAACGATATCTGGCTAGCGCTCTGAGCATTCCCACTACTTCTCAGGGGCAAGGTTGGCCTCATCCAGACAGGCAACTCGACCAGCATTTACTATGTCAACAAGCAGGGAGGCACCCAAATCCCTCTTCTGTGCAGACTGGCAAACAGCATGTGGGAGTGGGCCCTGGAAAATGACATCTACCTCACGGCAGTCCACCTCCCGGGGGAATCCAACCTGGAGGCAGACAGGCTCAGCAGGCCTGGAGCAGACAATTACGAGTGGCAGCTAAGCAACCTCATTATTCAGGAGATCTTCAACAGGTGGGGTCATCCTCAGGTGGATCTCTTTGTCACCTGGCAAAACAAGAAGTGCCCTCAGTTCACCTCCTGGCAGGGACAGGGCCCCGGCATCCTGGGCGACGCATTTCGGCTTCAGTGGAATGGCATGAGGGCTTATGCCTTCCCGCCTACTCTGCTGATTCACAGAGTAATTTGCAAGATCAAGGAGTCTCGCCAACTCAACATCATTATAATAGCTCCATGGTGCCAGCCAGGCCATGGTTTTCGAAGCTGCTCAGCCTCTTGGAGATGCCTCAGATTCACTTCCCGACAGGCCCAGCACATCATCTGGTGCAGCGGGGGGCAAGGTCATCCACCCTGCGCCACAGAAACTAGCCCTCACAGCGTGGTTCCTGAGCAGGTAACGCTGCAGCACCTCATCCTCTCACAGGCTAATCTGGAAATCATACAGGGCACAAGGAGCAAGGCTACCAGGGCCCAGTATAAAAGCAAATGGACCAGATTCTGCCACTGGGAAGACTCCAAAGAAATTGATCCGCTGGCATGTACTTTGGGAAAAAGTGCTCTCCTTCTCGGCGCACCTCACCCACTCTGGTGTGCAGGTTGACACTTGCCGTACATATCTCGCAGCCATCGGAGCTTACAGGAACTCGGAGGAGCGTATCTTCTCCTCCTCCAATCCTATCGTCAAGAAACATTTGATGGGGCTCGCAAGGCTCTACCCGCCCGTCAAGACGCTGCACCCGGTGTGGGACCTCAACATAGTCTTGGGCGCCCTGGCGCACACACCGTTCGAGCCAATGGCGTCCGCTGACACCAGGCTGGTCACTATCAAGACGGCCTTACTGGTCAGACTCACCTCGGCTCGTAGAGTCAGCGAAATCCAGGCGCTGGTCGCCTCAGAACCATGTACTACCTTTCACAAGGAAAAAGTAGTTCTGCGGACACACCCAGCATTTCTGCCCAAGGTGCTGTCTGCTTTCCACTTGCACGAGGAAATATGATGCTTGTCTCGCAACAATCACCCTATAGTACGATTTCAATCAGAAATGATATTCCCTAAATCAGTGTTTGTTCATGTCATTACAGATTTCTTACAGTCAGTTAAACAAGAAACCCTGGCCCAGTCTGTGAGATGTCAAGGTTTGGCCAAACTGTATGCATTAACATTTGAAAACTGATTTTATTTTCATAATCATCAATTGGTAATACCCACTTCCGTTCTCCAGCTGGAGATATTGCACATGTGCCATGATTCTGTGGCAGCCGGACATATAGGTGTCTTCAATACTCTAGGCCTTGTAAGACACCATTTTTGGTGGCCCAATATGACTGCTGATTTACAACAGTATGTCTCATCTTGTTCTGTTTGTTTACAAACCAAGACGTCTTTACAGCATTCATCTGCACTCCTTTCCTGCATGCCCATTCCTGACAAACCCTGGCAGATCATTTCAACTGACTTTATTGTAGACCTTCCTCCCTCAGAGCAACATACTGCCATGTTGGTCGTCATAGACTACTTTACTAAGTTGGCACATTTCGTAGCATTACCAGGGGTTCCAACAGTTTCACATATGGCTAGGGTCTTCATTCAGTCCGTTTTTTCCAAACACAGGTTATCGGACACAATCCTGTCTGATAGAGGGCCCCAGTTTACTTCCCAATATTGGCGTAAGATTTGTGCTCTCCTTAAGATTTGTCAGGCCCTTACTTCAGGTTACCACCCACAAACTAATGGCCAGACTGAGCGTCTGAACCAGACATTCGAAGGCTATCTCTGTTGTTTTATCTCTTCCGCTCAAGACAACTAGGTTAGCTTCCTACCTTTAGCAGAGTTTGCATATAATAACTCTCATCACACAACTTTGAAATCTAGTCCTTTCTTCTGTACTTACGGGTTCCATCCTACCTGTTTTCCAACTGCAACTCCTTCTGCCTCCCATATGCCTGATGTGGATGCACTTGTTCTGGATATTCAGCAAGGTCACCAGTCGGCCCGCAAGGCTCTTCATGATTCCCAGGACCGTATCAAACGGTTTGCAGATGGGATCAGGTGACGCGCTCCTACATATTCAGTTGGGGACTTTGTATGGTTAGCCTCCCAGTTTCTACCACGTCATCTCGTCCCATCCAAGCTGTCTCCACGTTATTTTGGGCCCTTCAAGATCCGAGGCCTGCATCAACGTGGCGGGAGAATCAGACAAAGGAAGCTACGGTGTTCGCAGTGATGCCGACGACGATGAGGGTTCTACAGAATCCCAAGTGCCAGTGCCCAACTCCAATAAGCAGGCCGGCTGTCCTGTCATGGAGAAGACACCCTGCGGCAAAAGCACACACTCTCACAAACACACTAAAGACGCAACCCCAAGCCAAACGCTGACCATGTCGTCAGCCAAACATGGCCACACATTATCGAAGGAGAAATCTGAACGCCCACTGTCATTTGGACACTCGCGCTCGCCACACGACACGTCTCGAAAACATGCATGGCGTAAGCACTTTTCCAATACCGTGCCCCAAATAGGCCCTCCTTTCACACAAGGGAGAATTCACGTTGAAACAGAAATCTTTGACACACTCTTCAGGCCTGTCGAAAATGCAACAACCTATACAAAAACATGTCCCCGAGACACTGCTTAAGGCCAAAACGTTGAAAATGTGCAGTATTTCAATGCCAGAATCACATAAAACACACATCTCAAGAAAAAGACTACCCACCCTCTCAAGACACTATAACAGAGGCTTAACACCACAGGAGACAGGCTTCTCTCCCAGAACCCTCTCCCTCAGGGCCAAACCCTTTCCCAAAGTCCACTTAGTGGACTACTGAAAAATTTGAAAAAGTTATGAAAAGGGTTTCTTGCTTTGTCAACTTTATGGACAGGCATCCAGAAGAGTTCACACACCTTCAGGGTAAAGGGTACTACTGAACAGGGTAGTGTCGGGAACCACCTTCCAAGGTACAAAGACTGGACAGTTCACAGCCCCGCACTTCTACACACCCACCTTTAGACCAATGCATTAGACCCTCATGGGCCTTTATTCACTATTTGTGCCGGTTTCTGTGCGTCTTTGCCCCTCTGTTCTCCCTCTCTCTTCCCCCGATCCCCTGATTTCCATTCCTCCCTCGGTTCACCTACCAGCCCGCCCACCATCCCTGATTGGCCTTACATTGCATTGTGAAACTATTTAAATTGCATTGGGAAACTATTTAAATTGCATCGGGAAAGTATTTAAATTGAATTGTGAAATCGAGGCCTTTCTCCCACTATGCAGGACTCTCAGACCTAAGTGTGTTCTATTTAGTTGCATTGTGGAAGTAGTGTTGTCCTTGCTTTGCCCTCTTATCAAAGCCTTCATCTCGAAAACTGTTCTACTACTGTCTGAGCCCTTGTCGCTTTGTTCAGTTGTCTTCTACTGTCTCGTCTCTCCTTGTCTCATCTGCTTGCACCCCTCGCTCTGTCCTTCCCTAGTGTTCCTCCTGCCCCTACCACTCCGCTTTCCTCTTCTCTCCTCTCCCCACCTACTCTATTGTGCTCTCTGTCTCTCCTATCTTTTCTAACTGCTTCTCTATCGACTATCCTGCTCTCCTCACTAAATCTGGTAGGAAGAAGTTTAAAAACGACATCCTGGTCTCCCACACCGGCCTCCATATCACTGACACCTATATCAGTGCTTCCTCCAGGCAAACCCTCACCGACATCCTCTTTGTCGCTCCCTCGCCAGACCTATGGACCCTACATATGGTCTCTGTGCTTTCTCCTTTCTCTTCTTCTCCAATTAATGGTGGCACCCGGTGGGAGGCCCTCCTGGCCTCCTTCTACTCCTGTAAGGTCATCATTAATGTTTACCTGAATGGTACTGTTTGGTCCAAGGCCCTCAGGCCAACCTTCTCCTCTTTGATAGACCTTTCCCGCGCCTCATCAACTTCCTTTCTTCTCCTGCTGTCCCCTCTCTTCCCTCCACAGCTTCCTCGCCTGCTGTCTCCTCCTTGGCTACCTTGCCCTCTCCTCCTTCCGCTTCTGCCCACCTCCCCCCCGGGCTTCTTCTACACCTCTTCAGGGCGTACCTCTGATTTGTAACCCTCCCCGGAAGTCTTTCAAGGACGGCAATCTTCTCCTTATTGCCACTCTAAACTCTCGCTCAGCTGTCAAACACTCCACTGACATCTGCTGCCTCCTTGAAGAACCTGACCTCAATGTCCTTGTTCTCACTGAGACATGGTTCACGGCCAGCTCTGTCACAAGCTTTGACACTCTCCTACATGATGGCTACAAGATCCTCTCCGCACCCAGGTCCAATCGTCATGTAGGGGGTGTAGCCCTGATCTTCCCGGAGTGGATTCCTGCCTCTGTCATTCCTACGCAGGCCTACTCCTCTTTCGAATGCCTCATCAGCTGGCTCTCCCTCTCTCTGTCTCTGTCTGTCTCTCTCTCTCTCTCTCTCTCTCGATCTCTCTCTCTCTCTCTCTCTCTCTCCCATAGCCATTCCCTTACTGTGGCTACCACCTATCGGCCACCTGGTCAGATCTCCTCCTTCCTGTCTGAGTGGGCAGACCTCTCCTCTTCCCTCCTGATCTCGAACACTCACCTCCTCCTTCTTGGATACTTTAACATCCACCTGGTTGCTTCATGTCCTTCCTCTGGACTCTTTTGCGACCTCTGCATCTCTCTCTCACTCTCTACCCTCCCCTCTGGCCCGACTCACTCTGCAGGGCACACTCTGGATGCTCTGATCGCTACAAACCTTCCCCTTTCTATCCCTCTCACCATTCCTCGCTCCTGCAGTGATCACTTTCTCCTTTTCCTCCCAGCTCACTCTCTCAACCCCTCAGGCCAAGCCAACTTCAGCACTGCCACCTACCTTCTCGATTATCTGACCCATGAAGCGTGTGTCAGTTGAGGCTTTCGCCGCCACTTACTCACCCCGCCCCCCCCCGTCCCCGTTCGGCTGACTCACTCCCTGACACAGCCCTTTCTATGCTCCACTCTGCTATATCTGATACTCTTGATGTTCTTGCCCCTCTCATGAGGATCCACCTGAAGCCCAACGCCAAGTGCAACTCCTGGTACGACTCAGACCTCGTCACCCTTAAACGCAAGTTTAGAGTGGCTGGGAGGAAATGGTGTGCTTCCTGTACATCCTCTGACAAACTGGCCTGCCACCTGCTCCAAAGGCAATACCGGCTCTCTGTCCGCACCAAGAAGAGGGCCCTCATCCAAGCCCGCGTCTCTGCGGCATCCAACAACTCAGCCGAACTCTTTAAAATCTGCAAGGAGCTGGCCAATCCTGCTGCAGTCTCTACCTCTCCTGTCCCTTCCCAGGCCCTCTGCACGGCGCTGGCCTCTCGTTTCATCTCTAAAACTCAGGACATCCTGTCCTCTCTCTCTTCCTCTCCTCCTCCTCCTCCCTCCACCCTCTGCTCTTCCTCTGGTCCTTCTGTGGCCATGCCTCCCCCTCCTTCTCTGCCTTTCCCCTGTTCTCACCAGACGATGTTCCTAGACAAGTCGATCTATGAAAGTCTTGTCAAAACAGTTTCTCCCATGTTCCTCTAAAACCTCCATCGCTCCTTTCCTGGGCAAACCCCTGGAAAAGATGGCCATCTCTCTGTGTATTCTTCACACTGAATCTGTTGGTTGTCTCCATGACCATCAGTCTGGCTTTAGAGCTGCCAGAAGCACGGAAACTGCTCTCCTGAACATCCGTGAAGACTTGCTCTCAAACCTTGACTCCAATACCCTCTGTGTCCTCATCTTACTTGATCTCTCTTCTGCCTTTGACAATGTCAACCATGCCATGTTGCTAAACCGTCTTCGTGATAACCTTTGTATCACTGATCAGGCCCTAGCCTGGCTGACCTCTTTCCTCTCCGATTGACCCTCCCAGGTCCAACTTAGGTCCTTCCTCTCCCCTGTCTCTGTCTATGCCTGTGTTGTTCCCCAGGGGTCTAACCTCTCTCCCTGGTTGTTCAACCAATACCTGGCACTTCTTGCTCACTGCATTGCCATTCTCTGCCCCAACTTTCAGTGCTATGCGGACAATACTCAGCTCGTTTTCAGGCTCCCTTCCGCCACTTCTTCTCCTTCTCTCATCTCCGACTGTCTTTCCGCTAACCAGGAGTGGTGTGCCGCAAATGATCTCTGCCTTAATGCCAGTAAGATTAAGATTCTCCTCAATGGCACACCTGCTCCCTCCTTTCCTATCGCTCTCTGGCCGTCTTCTCTGGGCCCTCTTCCTGCTCCCACTTGTTTGGCTAAAAACCTTGGGGTCATCTTCGACTCCAAACTCTCCTTCTCTCCTCACATCTCTGACGTCTCTTAGGAGTCACACTACCAGCTGCACCTCCTCAGAGGTATTCTTCCTTTCCTCTCCTTCCCCCAGAAGCTCACTGTCTCTAGAGCTCTGGTTCTCTCTAGACTTGACTACTGCAACAACCTCTTTCTAAATCTGCCTGCTTCTACTCTCTGCAACTCATCCAGAACAGCACTGTGAGGCTTGTGCTTGGCCTCAAGCCCAGGGATTGCATCTCTCTGTGACTGAAATCTCTTCATTGGCTCCCAGTGGCTGCAAGGATTAAGTTAAAACCCCTCTGCATTGTCCACAAGGCCTTCTGGGGTCTGGGGCCTCAATACCTTTAGCTCTTGCTTCCTAAATATCTTCCTTCTCAAGCTCTTCGCTCATCCGCCTCCAATTCCCTCAGGGTCAGTTGCTTCTCCAAGCAACAAGTTGGTGGTAGATCTCTTTCTTCGGCTGGGGCCTCCCTCTGGAACATCCTCCGTGAAACCTGAGAACCATCTCCAGTTCCGGAAGCACCTGAAGACCTTCCTCTTTGCTTCTGCTTTCTCCCCTCCTCTCCCCTGCTGAACTCCTGACTGAAACTGCACTGGTCACCTGGCTACCCTCTGATCTTGGGCGCAGGTCCCCTCCCCCACCAGCTGCACACCTGCACTGCCTCCCTGGCAACCACTGCACTTGGGGGCTGTTTCTGTATCCCTACAGTCCCCTCAGCTCTTGACACTAGATGTCTGCACTTACCCCTGCACTTACCACGAGCTGGCCACACTTCTATCCTATTATTTTTATTTATTTATTTATTACTGTTGATCCAATGAACTGCACTGCCCTTTCTTCCTTCCCCCACACTTACCCTTTCCCCCTCCCTCTGGACTTGCACGATCTCATTGTCACCTGGCCTAGTAAGATCGCTGTCTGTCTTCCCTCTGTTCCCCCCTCCCTTGCCTCGCCGGGCCTTGAAACGCCTGTGCATAGGCACGTTATAAATGCCATATCATATCATCACCCTTTGCTACTCTGTCAGGCTACCTCGGATGGCCTATGCATTGCTGACCCCACCAAGATGATCATGTTTCACAGGATGACCAATTTAATCAGCATCAGTTCTATGACGATGACAATACAGAAATGTACATGATGCCGTCCCCAGAAGACCAGGATCAGCGTATTGCTGACTCCCCAATTGACAACCAGCTGTAATACAATGAGCTGCTCATTAAAGCTACCCAGCACTTCAAAATAGATACCCAAGAGGCTCACAGACTTTGTGGACAACATCATGAGGGATAACAAATCTTTAACCCAGTTTATACCACTTCTCCAGTAAGTGCAGAGGAGCATTCAGCCATCTCTACTTAAACCCACCCTAACAAGAGCGCTAAACTCCTGCATCGAAAGAATCGTTAAGCCGGCTCAAACTGACCCCCTTTATATCAGAGATCAACTAAAACCTGACTCCTTAGTAGTAACTACTTCCAGAAAGAGGGCGGGCACAACGCTAGCTTCTGCGGAGGCACTTCCGGGCAAGGAGAGTAAAAATATCTATACTGTAGGCAGGAAGGTAGCATCTTCGGCTGCATACCAAACCCTTATTGCTACTAACACCACCCAACTTGCCAGTTATAACAGCCATGTCTGGGATGCAATTGAACAACAAATTGATGATGTCCCTGAGCCCTTAAAATCTCAGCTCATTAAACCATCTCAGATTGGAAACAGCTTAACAGCTGCATCCTAAAAAATAATTTAGATGCAGCAGATAATGCTGGAAGCATTATAGCGGAAGGCACCCTGATTAAACGGCACGCTTGGCTATGACAGTCAGGTTTCAAACTGGAAACCCAGGCCACACTTTTAAATATGCAAATAGAACCTAACGTGTTATTTGGCAAAGCAGTTGATGATGCACTAAAGAGTGCAAAGGAAGAGCATGAGACTCTGAAATCTTTAGGCCATATAACAAACAAACCTTTCATACAACAAGCCGTGTTAAACACCCGACGATCCTTTCGTGCGCAATGTTACCCACGATCTAGTGGAAATAACCAAGACCAATCCTCATCCTGGGCCAACACACAGGGTCTTTTGACCGGTTACTAGCCCAACTTTCAAAGAGGGTATAAAAGATCTAGAAGTAGAGGCTTCCACCACCAGAGGGTCCCTTGGCTCTAAGCAATGACGCCCCAATACTGGTTCCCTCCCATGCAACTACAGTCGGAGGCCGCATTTGCCAGTTCACCCACGCATGGGAGGGGATCATAACCAATCAAGGTGTGTTATCCACGGTGGCGGGGGGTACTGCATTGATTGTCTAGAAAAACCCTGGAACCATCCTCCAAAATATCAGCAGATGTCGCCAAAAGAGAAGTTAATTCTTCTAGAGGAAATAAAGTCTGTGCTGCAGAAAGGCACAATTGAACAAGTCCCAGAAAACCAGGTAAACAAGGGTATCTATTCAGCCTACTTCCTTGTGCCAAAGAAAGACTTAACTATGCGCCCAATATTGGGGGCGTGGCTAAGGAGCCATGTAACAGGACGTGTATCCGGACGTGCTCCTGATGATCCTTTATTAATCCTGGAAGAAGACCAACATAAAGAGATCCCTGGTCAGAGAAAATGATGGAAATATGCCCGTGATATGCTGTGGCACAGCAGGGAACATTCTGGCTCAGAACGCTGACGCGGTTACTGAGAAATCAGCAGAGAAAGTCTTGAGGCGGATCAAGCACGGCGACCCCCAAAATGGCGGACGGCACAAGACAAAGGAATCATCCGAAAGGCGTACCTACGACATCTGGACCGCAGCTATACTGAGCACCGAGAGAACAAACGCGCCCGAGAAGTCCACAGCTGTGGCACCCTAAACAGCAGTAATAGAAGCAGATCCGGAGCGGAGGAGCCAAGTGACGCGGAGGAGGGACGACACACGAAGAGCCCCCGGTGAGCGCAGCGGCTGTGCAGAGACAACGTGAGCAACAAACCGCAGCGGAAGCCGATCAGATTACATCCGCGAGACTGGCGTCTCGCATCACGGAAGCATCCTGTGTATGTATTAAACACGGTGGGGACCCCAGCACAGTGACAGACAGTCACGCAGCCGACAAGGCTTTTAGCCCAGGACTCTGGGGTACACACAGGCACCGCCAGGATTGGAAGGCGGCGGAAGCGCTGTGTAAACACTTGGCACGTGCTAATACAAGGGGCTGACCAGACCCCTGCATTGCGCCCATGAGTGCAAGCCCTATTAGAATATTTAATCGGCCGGAATAGAGTTGCATTGGGGCAATACACATGCAACTGACGGGAACGTACGGAGCCATTAAACTAACCGGAAATTGGCCGCATATAAGCAAGCTGGGTCACAGAGTACATTACAGGCGGGGAACGCCAAAGAGACTCTCATAATGACAAGTATGCGGACTGGGCGCATGAGCATTAACCAAACCAAGGAAGCAAGGCGTGAGTTCTAACACAAATAGAGGAGGGATATAATGCCAAGAGACACAACATACAACCATACCCAAGGACTGCTATCAAGGTGCAACCAAGGAGGCGTGAGGCATCTCCGGGGGCTCAAGACAGTGTGAGTGGAGACACAACAGGGTCTGCATGGCCCCAGCGCTCGCGCTGGACAACATTCAAGCAGCATTCTCGCAGGCCGTGGAGCGGCCCGAAGAGGAGGCAGATGCGAGCATTGCGCCTGGGAGCCCTGGGCAGGAGAACACCGGGACGCCCGAGGGGCAGGGGAATAAGGACGGCCAGAACGCTCTCGTGCTGGAGGGAGCTACGGGGGGCACAGCAGGCGGGCGCACCCACAGCAAAATGACCTGGCAGGCGGCATGAGCGCCGAACAGCACGGCAAGGCCATAGCGGACAGGTAAGGCCCCACATAAGTGCCGCAAACAGACCTGAGACAAACGCTAGTGGCACCCAACGCGAGTGGGGCAGCAGGCACACCCCGGGGATCCAGCAGCCACACACACATAAGCAGGCTGCACCTGTGACCAGACGGTACCCACGGCTGAAGAACGCCGAGCCCGCAACGACACCCAGCAAGGTCCACAGGCACTTGGGGGTGCAGCCATAGACGTGGACCAGCGGAGGTTGGGGCACACGGAGGGGGGAAAAAGAATTGCCAGTACAATTACGTGGGAGGATACAATCCACTATGGGCATAGACTCAGCAGCATAAGGAAACCCCCAATTTAGCCCACTCGGGTCCCGTTGCCAACCAGGGACCAACTTGATAGAATCAAAGATCAAACACTGTGGTGTTCGTACACACAAGCCGAGCAACATTAAGATGGCCAATAAACGGCCTAAAACAAAGGGTAAACAACCCACGCTTAATGAATATGCCAAAACACTGTCAGTGGCAGAGGGGGCAAGGAGAGCACCCCCACTGTGGGCACAGATGCCACGAGCAAAGACCAGCAGATCCTTGCGGCAATTGCAGACCTGAAAGTGGCATGGGAAAACACATTGGAATCGCCCATTGTCGAACTGAAGGCGGCACTGGAGCTCAAAGTTGGGGCAGTACAAGAGGAGGTGAATCTCATCCGGCAAGACGTCAGAGCACTAGCGGAACGTACAGGCGACTTAGAGAAGGAAGTGGCCCTAAATACAGCTGCATGTGCATCCCACAAATCCGAGCTCCATGTCCTAGCACAATGCGTGGGGACCTGGAAAGTAGGCAGAGGAACGCGCCCGGAGGAACAATATACGTATCGTAGGAGGGCCCAACCCCACGGAGTATATCGAATCAATGCTGCTGCAAGAGATAACCGGAGGAGTGTTGACTCGGGGGTTTGCGGTGGAATGGGCGCACAGGGCCCTGACGAGGAAGCCACCACCGGGAATTCCCCCTAGGCCGGTAATTACCAAGATCCTGAACTATCGAGACCGGGAAAAAATCCTAGAGCATTTCCGGAAGGGAGGAACGATACAAAGGGTGTCGGCAAACATAACGGCATACCCGGATTACACCCTGCAGGTACAATGCCGACGCATGAACTTTGGTGCAGTGAAGAGAAGACTCCGAGAAGCAGGCTAGAGGTATATGCTGATCTACCCAGCGAAACTGAAAGTGTTCCACAAAAACAGAACACTGTTTTTTCGATACCCCGTAGGATGCGACAGAACGGCTGGATGCGCAGAGCTGTCCCCAGGAATCAGGTATCCAGAAGGAAGATGGTGCAGATAAGTAACATGGAGACTGCGGTACCCAGGGTGTTGCAGTCTCAGACACTGGGACTAGAATATAGGACAGGATACAGCCTGTCGGAGTAGAGCGACCAGGGCTGTAAACATGTGATCCTTTGAGCATGGGAACTTAGTGAAAGGTGTAGGAGCCTAACGGAGACCAGTCCTCACACCCCCACGTATAGACTAGTTAGGTCACCGGTAGATCGGTGACGCCCTGCTGGGCTCCCGATCTCGGCAATCCAAGACAGGACCAAACGCGGGGGAGCCTGAGATCCAGCTGGGCACCAGTTGGGGCAGGTAGGGAGGGCAGAGGGAAGGGGTTGTGTGCAGTGTATTATGGCTGGGGAGGAAGAGGAGGGGGGTTAGTTGGGGAGTTTATGTTGTAAGAGGGAGGGGTATGAGCCCAATTTCATGTCAAGCTAGACTGGAGACGAAACCCTGGAGGGGAGGAGGAGGGACAAACCACGCATGGCTATGGGTAGTCTTAGAATGGTAACTTGGAATGTGAGAGGCCTCAACAGTTATCTGAAGAGGAATAAAGTAATGATGTACTTGAGAAGGCTGAAAGTGGACATAGCATTACAGCAGGAAACCCACCTTACTCAGGAGAAACTGGAAGTGGTAAAAAAAAAGTGGAGTGGGACCACCACAGGCGCCACATACTCTGCTTACGCAAGGGGGATGGTCACGTGGGTGGCACCTCATGTACCGTTTCAACTGCTTCAATCCACCGTAGACCCAGATGGCAATAGTGGTGCGGGTGATGCTGGAAAACGGAGAAGTGAGCATTATAAACTCATACGCCCCTAACCAAAACACGGTGGCCTATTTTAGGGCCCTATACGGTAAAATTAGCCCGTTACTGGGCAGTGTGATTATATGGGAAGGGGATTTTAACTGTACATTGCACCCCAAAATGGATAGGTCAGACAGTAAACTAGACAGACCCACCCCGGCTGCAAGAGCATTACAGGCCCTGCTGAGGGACTTTGGACTAGAGGATGTCTGGAGACAGCTACACCCGGAAGACAGGCAGTACTCGCATTACGCGGCCCCACACAACCTGTACACGAGACTGGATTATATGGTTGTTGCCTCGGAGTCGGTAGGAGAAATGATAGGTTCGGAATATAAGGGCAGAGTACTTTCGGACCACTCCCCCTTGGTCTTGGAGTAGAGGCATCAGCCCCCTAGAGCGAGAATCCCGACTTGGAAGCTCAAAGCCTAGGCCCTGCAGGACTCGGGTTCCATGAGGACTTAAGGAAGGCAATTACTGAGTACTTTGACATTAACACAGGGAGTGTGCAGGCGGAAGGAACCTTATGGGATGCGTTCAAAGTGGTAGTACGGGGTGCAGCCATATCCAAATCCAGAGGGCACCAAGGGGGCATAGAGCGAGAGCTACGGGAGACAGAGAAGGACCTGGAAGAAAGAATGCGTAGGGGGAGCACCTCATAGGAGGATGCCGAACGGGCGATTCTGTTACAACAAACTAGCAGGGAGCACTGGGACAGACTATGTAAATTGAATTATAAAAAATACATAGAGAGGCAACATGCGGGCAGAGACATACCGGGAAGGTTGCTGGCATGGTTATACAAAAATGAAACACCACGATCAGTTGTCAGGGAGGTAAAGGGGGAAGACGGCCAGGCCTGGGATACCCCAGAGGGAGTCAACGAGGGATACCTCAGATTCTGTAAACGCATTTACGAGGACACGGGGGAGGAGATGGGGCGGGAGATTCAGGAAACATTGGAAGACATAGGATTGCCCAAATTAAACGATCAGGAGCGGGAGGACCTGGATGCCCCAATCACCCTAGAAGAACTAGAGACAGTGGTCCAGCACCTTCCCACGTATAAGGCTCCGGGGTCGGACGGGCTCCCATGTGAATGAGGCGCTTGAACGAGGGAGGCTGCTGGAGTCCCTGAGGGAGGTGGTGGTCATTCCGCTCCTAAAACCGGGCAAGCCAAGCACATATTGTGGGTCATACAGACCCCTATCGATGCTCAACCAAGACAGCAAAATCCTTACAGCTACGCTGGCAAACAGGCTCAAACGAGTTATTGGCAAATTGATACACCCCGATCAAACAGACTATGTCCCAGGCAGGAATATAACCGATAATCATAGGAGACTCCACCACATTATTGAACAGACAAAGAAGGACCCCAGCGAAATGGTAATAGCCTCGTTGGACGCTATTAAGGCTTTCGACTCTGTGAGGTGGCCGTGGTTGCTAGCTACTCTGAAAGAATATGGGATGGGGCCAGGGTATCTGAGGTCGGTCAAAATGATATATAGCACCCCAATCGCCAGGGTTAAACTGGCGCAATAATCTCGGACAAATGGCAACTTTGTAGGGGCACTAGACAGGGATGCCCCTGGTCGTCCATGCTGTACATTCTCACTCTGGAACCATTGGCAATCTGCCTCAAACAACTGTATGGGGAGCTAGGGATCCCCTCGAAGGGAGGATCGCACCTCATATCATTGTACGCCAATGACATACTGCTATACTTGCGCTTCCTGGAAGAAAACCTACAATATGTCCTGGAGGTGATGGAATGCTATGCCACCCTCTCTGGCATAGCAGTAAACCCCAAGAAATCAAGCATGTTCCCTCTGGGGAGATACAGGAGGGCCCCGCAGAGGAACCTACCAGTTTTGCCGATACCCTGGCAGACAAGAACATTCTGATACTTGGGAATCGACATATATCACACTGCCGAGGATGAACACAAATACAATACGGAGAGGGCAGTGGAAGGCGTTAAGAATAGCATGGGGTTTTGGTCCAGGCTACCCCTGGCCATGGTGGGTAGGGCGGCTTTGATTAAGATGGTGGTCCTGCCGAGATTTCAAATTCTTTTTACGAACATCCCACACATGCTCCCCAAACGTTTTTTTGGGAAACTCCACAGCTTATGCAGGGGCTTTATGTGGCATAACTCCAGGAATAGGGCGGCCCTTTGGAAGTTACAAAACTCGTGCGACAGACGGGGTATAAACCTACCGAACTTTGAGTTATACTACCTGGCAGGACAGCTCCAGTATGTGGCCAGGTGGTTGTCCGAAGTAGAGACGGCTGAATCCAGGCTACTGTGCAAGGACACTGCCCTCTTTTTTCTAAGAGAGGTGGTGTGGTTGCCTAAATCAAGGTTGCAAGGAAGGGCGAGACTGCTGGATATGGAGCAAAGCGTGGCAAATGGTGGGAAACCTGACCCCATACTCCCTGCAGGTGCCGCTAGTGGCGCTATGTGGGGAGGTTCTGCAAATGATAAAAGGGATTCGTAGATACTGGGAACCGATGTGCCTTGCGACCCTCGGAGATGTATGGCAAGAGGGGGAGGCACTAGACTTCCAGAGATTAATGGAGGACACCAGGGTGCACAAGGGCCAATACATCACCTATACAAGAATGATTAAACGGGTGCAGGAAAGGTGGCCTGAGGCAGTGCTAGCGGAGCAACCCGATATGATCATTGAGACGATGTACGATATCTCGGAGGGTGGGCACGAAATATCCCGCATATATGAACTATTGATGACTAGGGTGGGCAAGGAGCTGCTCCAAATGAGGCGGGACTGGGAGGAGGAGGTGGGAGAACCTATGCTGGATGGACAATGGGAAAGGGCTCAAAGGTAACACAAGAAGGTGTCCCGAAACGCGAGGCTACAGCAGATTCAGTTATATGTTACTCATGGGGTGTATATGACCCCTAGCAGAGTCGCCAGGTTCAAAAGTTCAGTGATACAGAAATACCCTAGGTGCGGGGAGGTGGAAGCTGGGATGATGCATATGTTTTGGGCTTGTCCGGAGGTGGGTAGATTCTGGACAGAGGTTAAGCTACGCCTAGCCGAAAAAGGGATCACACTGGAGGTGGAGTCAGTTTGGGCATGCATACGGGGGGGTTTTGCCAGACCACGCAACCTGAAGCACATTAGTAAGATGAAATACCTGGCCTACATCCTGGCCAAACGGAGAATCGCAATGGGCTGGAAGGCAGCCCAACGACCCAGAATAGAGACGTGGTGGGCAGACCTCCTGAAGTGGGCAGATGCAGAAACGTCAGCTTGGTATGAGGCAATCAGTAGAGGAGGGGGATGAGGAAGCGGGACCCCTGATAGCGTGGAGGCAACTGGTGGCCTCGATGGTGGGACCCTCCCAGGCCGAACTTAGTTAAGACGATATGAGGGGGACTAATGAGGAAGGCAAGCTCAGAGATGCGCATGCTGGTGGCATGGAAGCAGGGGCTTGAGTTAAGGGGGCGGGAGGGCGGAGGACTGTGACACACAACATGTAAATATAATGATGTAAAGTTCATACGCAAATGTCCTCAATGTTTGTAATGTTTGGAGTGTTGTTAATAAAAATAATAAAAATTGTTTAAAAAAAAAATATATATATATATATATATATATATGCGCCCTGTATTAGAGTTGTGTCCAGCAAACACATGTCAAACCTCAAAGGTTTTGTAAAACATCGCTGCAGGAGGTAATCCTTCTGTTGAAACAGGGATTTCATGGCAACATTGGATATGAAAGATGCATACTTTCATATTTCAATGTTGCTAGCGCACAGAAAATACCTGCGCTTCAAAATCTCAAGCGATCATTACCAATTGAAAGTTCTCCCTTTTGGCATTTCATCAGCATCAGGTCTGTTCACAAAAGTATTAGCAGTAGTAGCAGCGCACCTACGCTGAGAATCAATCCCAGTGTACCCTTATCTGGACTGGCTCATAACGGGGAGACGCCACAAATTTGTAAAGGCAACACACAACGGACAATAGATCTAGTCCCCAGTCAAGTCAAACAATTCCTGGGAGCAATTATATATACTCAAGAGGAATTAGTCTTTCCGTCTAACGAGAGAGTGCAAAACATGCTATTTCAAGTGCCTCATTACATAGCCAGTCGGCAGATAACCGGTGCGCAAGGCAATACGCCTGCTTATGATGATGGCTTCAAGCATTTATCTTGTCCACACACGCGGCTGCGCATGTGTCCGATGCAAGAATGGCTAGCGAAACAATGGTCTCAGGCAAGCGGTCAGTGGGACAATCTAGTGGCGGTTTCGCTAACCTTTGTACAGGCTTGAAGCTGGTGGACAAAAGACATGTTAAAAGGTAAACCTTTTCGCTACCCACCAGTTCAAGCACCTCACAACAGACGCCTTACTCTCAGGATGGGGGCTCATTATCTTAATCATACTGCACACGGCATGTGGACACAAATAGCAAAAAACCCTTAAACCTATTGGAATTGCTAGAAGTCCTCAAAGTCCTGAAAGCTTTTTAACACCTAGTGGGACAAAGGCCCCCAGCTTGTAGGCGCGTCTATGACGTTACGCGCACGTGCGTTTTCCATGGTGCGTAGAAAAAATAAGCACGTCAGAGTGTCATAGCGTTTAATTGGTGGAAAGGGCCTCAGCGCGTATGCGCGTCTGTGACGTGCGTGCGCGGGCGTTTCCCTGTACACGGGTGCATGTTACACGTCCAATGACTGCACGTCAGAGTGTCAGCTCGTGTAATTGGAGGATAGGGCCTTAGCGCGTACACGCGGAAGTGATGCTGGACGTGTGGGCATGTTTAAAAGGTACTTGTCTGCTGCACCAACTGGTTGCTTGGCTACCCTCAGTCTCACTGAGTCCAGGCTCTTTCTGGATCAGTCATCCTTGCACTGCCTCCGGGCCTACCATGCAGTTAGGTGCTGTAACTGTAACCCTACAGTCCCTTGTTCTCCTTGCACTACCTAGAGCCGTGCTGCCCTGGCTGCACTTACTCAGAGCATTGCTGCCCTGTTTTCCCCTCTCCTCTCCCTTGCACTTCCCCATCCCTTTCCCCTTGCACTTCTCGTTCTCGCACTTTCACGATCTGAATGACACAAGGCTTAGTAAGATAATTTGTCTTGTCCTCCCTCCGTTTTCCTTCCCTTGTCTTGGCGTGCCTAAAACACTTGTGTACAGGTCCGTTATATATGACTTTTCATATCATATCATTTTATCACAGATGCCCAGAAAAATATACAGTGCCACAGTAAGAAATGGCTAGACTAGCAGAACCCAAATGCCGGTCTAGCCAGGTAATTACACTTAGGAGGACTGCTGTATCTGAAATGCCCAGTTAAAAAAGGTCATACCAAACTGAGGAATGACTAGACTGGCTGTACCAAAATGCTTCTCTAGCCACTAATACCACATATCATGCCTGCTTAGCATGGACATGGACAACCATTATGATTTATTGCAAAATTCCACCCCCCAACACATACCCTCTCCCTCCCATCCCCTACCCCAACCTCAGAAATCAGCTCATTGTCCCAGAATTACCTCCACGTCCCTCTCCCTTGTCCCAGTGCTTACGTATGAGGCTCCTTGCCTCATTGGTAAGTACTGGGATGAGGAAGAGTGGGACTAGGAGTTATGAAGTTTACAGGTAGCTAAGTCAGGCATTACCTTCATGTACCTCTACCTCATCCCAATACTTGTGTATAAGGCATAGTATCTCATACACAAGTACTGCCTCATACACAAGTACTGGGATGAGGAAGAATAGGGCTAGGAGTAATGAAGATTACCAATAAGTAATCAAGGCATTACACAAAAGTAGTGGTGCAACACCATTGAGCTGACTGGACTTCAGCACTCCCTCCCCCCCGCCTGAAATTGTGGGCTATGTTGACTTGACCTGGCTGACCTACAGAGCATTTGACAGACAGAAAAGGAGACAGATGTTAAACGCCACCTGGGTTTCGCTGTTTACAAGGGCCTGGCCCAGCAATTACTAATGTACAGCATTTCACTGTTAGTACCTGCATCCAAATGCCACATTTTTTAAGCATTTGAAATTATGATGTAGGTTTCGTACTTGCATGCCAGGGGACTGATTGGAAGGGTAGAGAGGGAACAGGAGACCAATCATTCTCACAGCAGTCAATAAGTGGGTGCTTTCAGACTTAAAGGAGAGAGTTAACTGCTTGTAAAATTGAAGCTGCACTAGAATAGACTCATTAAAATGTGTAAAGAAGTTAGAAGCCCCCACACAAATAAGTTTGCTCCTCCCCACCACACGTGAAGTTAGCGTTTCCCCCAACATTTGAAGGGTTTGCCCCCCTGAAATGTAGGTTTTGTTGCGACCCTAAACACAAGCACACACACCATTCACCATATATACGTACGCACACCCAGCCATCCATATATTTAAATGTGCACTCTTTCACCATACAGGCTCACCCAGGCAGCCACCCATACATTTAAATGTGCATCCTTTCACCGTACAGGCACACCCAGGCAACCACCCATACATTTAAATGTGCATCCTTTCACCGTACAGGCACACCCAGGCAGCCACCCATACATTTAAGTGTGCATCCTTTCACCATAAACGCACACACGCACAACCAGCCATCCATATATTTAAGTGTGCACTCTTTCACCATACAGGCACACCCAGGCAGCCACCCATACATTTAAGTATGCACCCTTTCACCATACAGGCACACCCAGGCAACCACCCATACATTTAAATGTGCATCCTTTCACCGTACACGCATACCCAGCCACTCATGCATTTGTGTGCACTCTTTCACTATACACTGACACATGTCATGGGGTTGAGGGGAGCCATAATACTTCAAAAATACATTGTTTCTTTTTGAAGTCACTCTGACTTCATAAAGAAATTATTTCCGTTAAGGACTGAACCATAATGTAAATCATTTCTTTATGAATTCAGAGTGACTTCAAAAATGAACTATTTATTTTTGAAGTCATGGGGCTTCCCCCACCCCATGACATGGAGGCCTCCAGCCTAGGGTCTTCATGTCAAGGGGTTGGGGGTAGCCCCTGGACTTAAAAAAGAAAGTTTTCTTTTTGTATTCACTCTGCCTTCATAAAGAAATTATTTCTGTTACAGAAATCATTTCTTTATAAATGCAGAGTGAATTCAAAAAGAAAATGTAAAAAAAGAAAAATGGCTAAAAAACATTCTTTTTCTTTTTTTTGTACTTCAAAAGCCCCTCCCAGAACATGTGGTTGCGGGGCCCCCCGCACCGCAGGGGCTGCGGGGGCCCCTGTTACGCCAGTGCCAGGTTCCATTTTCATCAATCTATTGAACTTCCTACTTTTTTCCAACATCCTTACAACTCAGCAGAAAAAGCCCCCATACCCTAGATTTAAGGAGGGCAGTCTTGTACTACATAAACAAAACTACAGATCAGCTCTTTGTTTCTGTAGAATTGTACGATCGGACCGAAAAAAAAGGTTCGACCGTACAAAAAGTCTGAAAAATGCTACCACCAAACGTTCGAACACCAAAAGTTCGAACCTTTGGTGGTTGCATTGTAGGTAAGTATAAAAATTTAAAAAAGACTGCGTGGGCAGTGGGGGATGTCCCCCGCAACACCCTGCTCACTATACTGTGTGGTATAGTGAACGGGTGTTGCAGGGGACACCCCCGCAGCACAGCCGAAAAAAAAAAAACAACCCAGGGGCTGTGGGGGTTGTCCGCCGCAACACCCCGCTCACTATACTGTGTGGTATAGTGAACGGGTGTTGCAGGGGACACCCCCGCAGCACAGCCGGAAAAAAAAAAAAACAGGGGCTGGGTGGGTGTCCCCCGCAACACCCCGCTCACTATACTGTGTGTTATAGTGAGCGGGGGTTGCAGGGGACATCCCTGCAGCTCCCAAAAAAAAAGAAAGAAAAGGACCCTGCGGCGCCAGTTCCCGATCACGGAAGTGAAAGGGAACTGGCGCCACAGGGACTCAGCGTGTAAAAAAGGTACGTAAGGTTTGTTTATGTTGAGGGTGTGGGTGGGGGTCTGTTGAGTCTGTGGGTGTGGCTGGGGGAGTGTTGTGGGTATGGTGGGGGTGTGGGTGTGTAGGGGTTTTGAATGCGTGTTTGCATGGGGAATGCAAACTTTTCCGTCGCTGACTTTTTCCGCGACGGAAAAATCACACAGATCCCTGTAGCAAATGGCAGAGAAGGAGATTGTTTCTAGAAATGCGATATCCAGATGGATAGTCCAATACATCCAGCTTTGCTACTCCCTATCAAAAAAGACTTTTATACCAAGAGCCCACTATACACAAGGCACATGGGCTACTTTAGCCTTTATTGCAAATGTTCCTTTAGATGCAATTTGCAAGGCTGCTACTTGGAGTTCCTTTCATACCTTTACTCAGCATTACTGCCTAGATGCACACTCTAATGCAGATTCACAGGTGGGACAAGCAGTGTTAAACCATCTATTTGCCGCTGTACCTTCTATCAATCCACTTCCTTCTCTAGGTATCGCTAGCTAATCTATGCATAACATCTGACCTAAGCAGATCCACAAGCCTCAGAAGGCATGCATTACCCTCTGTAATCGAATTTCTGATGCTTGTACCTGCTTAGATTCACATGCTCCCTCCCGTCTTCCCCTCCTGTAGTTTGAAGGTGCATAGATGTTTCTATCTTTGCCTTTGTACTTTATCTTTCTTGTACTCACTCAAACACTCACATGTCAGAAACAAAACAATCTGTGGGAACTAGACACGTGAAGGACCATGGGTACAGTAGACGTCAAACTAGCGATGGTATTACACACACACCTAGTCGATGTCCCTTTTTGAGTTTCAAAAACAAGTCATGCAATACTCTGCGACTACCACTAGATACTGGCCTATGCATAGCATGTGTATTTAAGCAGATACAAGCATCAGAAATACGATTACGGTGAGTAATGTCTGCCATATACATTCCCCATAGGATCTTAAAATGTATTCAGATGGCTTAATCAACGTATGAGGTAAGTAAATGAATGCAGTAAAGATAGAACCAAGTCACAAGTGAGTTCCCCTAACCTCCTCAGTCCGATCCCTAAGTAGAATGGTGCCTTGTGCCCAAAAGTCACAGGAGCCACTATGCGTCCCAGAATGTAGTCTGAGTTCAAAGAAGATATTCAACAAGGTTACTAGGTAAGTAGGTTGTGTTACTATCTTTCAGTTGGCACTACCCAGGATCGACAACCAAAAGGCAGTGGAATTGAATGTTAGGATACAAAGGGACTGGTTCCCAATGTTATCCTATGTAGGGCAGGGGGAGGCAAATGCTTTGCTTTTACTTACCCCGCTGACTTTCCCAGATGCCTTAATGGGTTGACTGGGGGGGGCTCGCTGGAGGTTGGATTTTCCACCGTTGTTTCCGATGAGAGGTGCCCAGGAGCTGCGGGTGCAAGGATTATTTCAGTCAGGTCCAGATGCAACCCCTGGCGACGAAGAAATGTAAGATTCACTGATGCAGGCGTCTTCAGGACACTTCACAGGATGGAGAAGGTGAGTTCCAGCGACGGCCACTGCACACACAGCAGGCGTCTTTCCAGTCATGGTTGAAGAAGCTTCTCTTGGTCAGTCTCCCTTGAGGCTGGCACTCTGAAATTTGCAGGTGTTGGGAAGCAGGGTGATCGTCCCAGGCCCCCAAGAGGTTCTGAAAGCGGCTGAGGCCTAACAGTGTGTTGTAGATGCCGGGGGAGGCTGTAGGGTTCAGGGGGGTGTTAATAGAAGCTGCATTGAAGGTAGTTTAGTATGTGACTGAGCGTAGATTGTACTAGAAAATAGAAGGCCATCCTAGAAAACAGCAGCCATCTTGGAATTGAGGCCTAGCGCTGTGCTGCAGCCAGGGCAATACGCCCAGGCGCCAAACATAAGAATGTAGAAGTTGGTTGCAACTTGGGCAACGGTGGGAGAGGCCAAATCCACTGGGATTCATAAAACTCTCATTGTCTCATACTAACAACATGTGTAAATCAGAAAGAATGCCCCCTAGAAGGCCATGAGGGGGGAAGAGAGATCCCTGTGAGCGTTTCTACCACGAGAAGGAGGGCACGAGCCTCTGACCTCCCCCAGCTCAAATCCTAAATTATGGTGCTCAGATGCCACTATTCCAAGATCCCGACATTCTAGAGCACAGCTCAATCCCAGACCACTGTGCATAAAGCTGTTAGATCGCCAATCTATCCGAAAGATCATAGCAGAATATCCCAGGCTCCTGTGATTTGTGATGCAAGGTGCCAGGGAGGGAAAGTAACACATCTAAGCCTGGGGTGGGAAGAACTGGAATGGCACAACGCGTCTGGGATTGAGCAGCAGTTTTGTAAAATAGTGTGACCTCGAAAGTAGCCTCTGTGCCCATGTCTGCAGTACAAGGTGCACATTAGGCCACAGGTAGAGAGTGCAATGTTTTCTGTATTTCTAATTGCCAATTAAACAACTTGATGCCCAGTGACGTGCAAAGAAGAAACCCACATGGAAGAAGATGGACGGGAGAAGCTTGGACCAATGGCCTGGCATGCCTTGTGGAGCATGTCATATATGTATAGGGTTGCACCAACCAGCTACTTAGATTTGTAATCCATGTAAATCACATCATTGATGTCGATGACCTTATAATCGGCAGATTATGCTGATTTCGTCAGAGCGCTCAGTTGCAGCAGAGTTCTTTGCTATCGTGTGTTTGTCTTTTAATGAGAATAAACCTTGTTCTCCTTGCAAGAGGTGTACTCAGCCTTTTTCCCTAGTGGGTTGTATTTTCTCTGGAGTGAGCATTGAGGGGTTTCCCTACACAGGGTAAGTGATTGGTACCTAAAGCTGGTGACTATCAAAGTTCCGGGTGCAACAATGGAACAACAACGCTTCTGATGAGGTAGCCCAGGAGAGAGCTGGTCAGTCCACTGGGTGCTTTATCAGCACTTCCAAAGGCTCAGGACTGCTGAATCCCACTAGTTCCAGGGCTGAATCACTGCTCTGCTTCTTCGGAGATCAGGTAGTCCAACAGGGCTTCACCAGGCCAGATGCAGGAAGGGATGCCAGGCCTCTTCAGGAGTCTTCTTCAGTTGGCTATTTGTCTACAAGGGATTCTTGGCTCCAACGCTGATCTGAAGAAATGGCTGCAAGAGTCCTCTTCTTATCCAAAACCCAGCTTGGAAGTAAGTCCAAGTCCACCAATAGTAAGGATATGCACCATTCAAACATCCAGTAGCTGTCCAATCAGGTACAACTATTGATTTCATTCATGCCCCACACACAACTAGACTTGCTCTCATCATGGAAGTTGAATGGGACCAGACAGTCCCACCCACATCCTGGGTCCGACACACACAGGCAGCATTTTTCCTGCGAAAGCTGCAGCTTTCTCAGGCAAGTGCATGACCTTGTATGGGATTTCCTGACTTGGCAAGGCAGGAAGAAGCCAAACTACAATATGGCCAAAGAACAAGCGCCACTAGCCACACACAGTAAATTGAAATGTGCACACTAGAAATAACGCACAGATGGTAAACATGTATCTGCTGCCATCAGCTTGTCTTTAGGGGCATATAAATGTAACAAAAAATCTTAAGGTAGGGTGATACAAACGTATCCCCATTGCACTGCATTGTAAGATGCTGTGTGCAATGTTAAACAAATTACAAAAAATGTAAAAGATAAAAGGGAGACATAGTTTCCCAGTACTGATAGTCTGAAGGAGAACACCAAAAATATCGACTCCGGAAAAGTGGCGTGGTTGCACAGCGACTGCGAAGCAGGTGGCGCCCGAGGAATGGGATGAGCTGACTCCCAATGAAACTGGTGAGCAAGGCATCGGAAAAGTTGTATTCGAGGCAAACCCAGCTCCGGAGAACCATACATGTAATTACTGAAACGGCAGAGCAACATGGAGCCGGGAGAACTTGAGCCCCACTTGGACACAGCAGGTCCTTTTGGGACGGGAGAAGTCCCACGCAGTGCTGCCTTATATAGCAGCTGAAGAGGCTATACGTAGCTAGATAACGCTGCAGAATCCTGAGACATAGTGAAGAGCGGTGTGGGGAGGGATGGCTCCCGTAAGGAGTTTAAAGCCGGTGAGTGCATTACTGCTGCCCAATCCCCTGCCGAGTGAAAGGAGCTGACATAACACAGGCAGCCGAATAAGTAAACGTCCCCCACTGGAAGACAGGCGCTGTGGACACGAACAGGACAGAAGCGCTGTTGGGGGGGCTCTGCAGTGGCATAAACCAGAAGACTAATCCTGCGCCGTATTCTGAACTTTGTTCCTGCGCATATGGCGCCCAATGCTCCCTGAAATTGGGGATACGGTACCCGGAGGAGGCCTTGATCTGTTCCCGGGCCTAGACCCCGCCTTACCATAATATGGTCCGCCTCTCGCGTGTCGATACTTTCTTCTGCTTGGGTCTCAGCCCCTCTCATTGAACAAGGCACATTACCGAAAACACTGCGCCGGTAGGGAAGAAGCACATGTACGCTCCCACCAGAGCTATCAGAATTGTGACAAGGCGATCGCCGATCCGATGGCCCTCACTGCAGTCGGGTGAGGAGTAATACCCTAATGACATTATCCTCGATGGTCTGAGTGAGCGGGGGGCATACCCAAAGCACACATGTAGCTGGAAACTGAATTACACCACCATTGTCTATGTAACTTTATAGGGGGCAATAACAGACCTGATTCCTGCACATCCTGCTGTGAAGGCAATAGCCCAAGAAGTGCTATATAGAGGGCACTATTCACGCTCCATAATTATAATAGAATCATTAACCGAAGAGGGGGTAGGTAAAACTGATATATGTAACACACCCTCCCAACTACACCGCTTTGCATATAAATCTCATAGTTACAGGTCACTGTAAACCCAGAACCGACGACGGGAGCCGGTGGCAGAGCTGCACAGCTGGTCCGCACTGCTGCATCCTCTGAAACATGATGAAAGGAGCCAATAAGAAGGGTGCTATGGATTTGTTTGCCGGCCCCCTGCCCTCACCCCCCGAAACAACCACCCTGCCCAGTACAAGTCTGGGGGAAATCGGGGAAAGTAGCTCACTTGAGGATCATCTTCTGCATACAATGCAAAGCAGATTTATGTCAATTAATGTTAAGCCAGATGACATTGTCACTACAATGGGATCCCTGAAAGCGAAACTCGAGAAAGAGAGCGGTCATATTAATGAGATGGAAACAAGGGTTAGTACCACAGAAGACACTCTAGACCGCCACGATCGTGATAACAGTGGCTAATATGGTTTTGGAGCAAGCGGTAGGATCTTTCTTCCATGGAGCGGACTGGAGTGCGGTGGAGCGGACTGGAGTGCGGTGGAGCGGACTGGAGTGTGTAGAATTGCACCATTGACATGGAATGGTTTGTAATACATGGAATGTCAGATGAGCAAATAACCCACCATCTCACATCACCACGATTACTCTCTTCTTTATACCACCGCTTAACTAGAACACAGAGATACTATGACACCATTCGGTATAACTGTTCTCATGCCACATCTGCCTCATACTCCCCATCACTCTAACTAAACACTGCTGGTTACTCACCCCCCGGCATTCTCCTCAGGCCTAATTCAGCCACAATCGGTCTGGATAAATCCTGCCAGAACGAACACATACTCTTGACCTCTCAACCACCACACCTACTGCTAAGAAGCAGCTATTACACGAATGCGGCAACAGCTGCACACATAACCGGTGCTCACACGCACCTTTGACACTCTCTACTCTCTCTACTGACCTGAACTTCGGTTCCCAAGGGCTTTCAACCTACCAGCGCCTTCAGACCATACCAATGGTATATAAGGCGCTATATAAATGCAAAGTAACATAACATATAGCATCAAAAACAGAACTCAACAGGATGAAGAATAAATGTGACTACCTAGAGTCAAGATCCAGACACAACATCCAGGTGGTGGGGGTTTCTGAAGCGGCATGTAAATACCCAATGGAGCCTTTTGTGGAAAACCTTCTTCAAACACTATTTGACCCCGCTAAGCTTTCCTCGCAATTCCTGGTGGAAAGAGCTCATCGGACACTTGCCCTCCCGCTGCACCCAGGCGCGCCTCCGCGTACAATAATTGCGAGATTGCTGAACTATAGAGACCAAGACACAATCCTGACACTTTCTAGAGAATTGGAGACACTGCGCTATGAATCAAGCAACATACACATTTATCCAGAATTTCGCTGCTGGAGTGCAGGAACAAAGGAAAACATACGACTTTGTTAAGTGTCTCCTCAGAGCACGTCGAGTACCATACCTTTTGATCTTCACTGCTAAACTGAGGATTCAATATGGGGAAGAGCTCACTTCTTTGAAAGCCTAGCTGAAGAGCTTACCTGCAAGGAGGCCTCTATACCTGCCCCCCCCCCCCCACCTCACCAGAATAGATAACCGAATGGCCCTCCGGTGGACGAGGCAGAACATGGCGATGAGAATGACTGAAACGGCGCTATGAATCAGACGTTTATCCAGTTGGGCAACGAAGAAACTAAGCACGCAGGCAAGAAACAATAGAAGTTCTGATGGGGCACGCTTGAGCTGAGCCGGGAGGACATGGCAATGTTCCAATGTTTTTAGGACAATACATCATCAAGTTGAGGTAGATGGTGAGGGTGGTGGGATGGGGCGATACAACAAGTTACGGTGACATTGAGGAAGTGGGTAAGTGGAGCCCCCTGGGTCTCAAATGTTATGAGTAAAAAAGTTGGAGGGAAAAGTTGCATGTGGGTGAAGGGGTTGATCAGACAAATTGAGAAATGCAACATGTACATTGTCTCGATTAAAGAAATGAAACGCACATCAGACAGCTATGTCTGACTCTCTAAAATTGATCTAATGGAACGTGCGCAGAATTAATAACCTGATAAAAGTCACAAAGGTTTGGGCTTACCTGCAACGACACTCTCCCAACATAGTGATGTTGCAAGAGACTCACGCACTGGATGCAATGCACAGACAAATTGGACCAAGATGGGGGAAACCTAGGTACTACACCAGTTACTCATCACAGGCAAGACGGGTGATCACATGAATTCATAAATCCATACATTTTAATGTTGGGTCTACCCACATAGACCCAGACGGCTGATATGTTATTGTTACAGGGACCATAAACAACAAGGGAATAACATTAGTAAATACATACAGCCCGAATAACGATGACCCCACATTCTACATTCAAGTGGTCATGTTGATTGGGCAAGCCCCTGATATCCCAGTGCTCTGGGGTGGGGGGGCGGTGATTGCAATACAATTCTCAACATTACAAAGGATAGATCTAACACCAGAACCCATGGCAACACGAGAGCAGCCCAGACAATACACGAGATTATGACTCCGTACACATTGATTGACGCTTGGAGGGAGGAACATCCAGACAAAGCAGAATTTACGTATTACTCCACTGTACATGATGCACTATCTAGAATCGACGTTTGGTTGATAACGGATACGTGGTTAAATAATATCTACAGTTCCAGCATACTACCGGTCACCTGGTCGGATCACTCGCCCGTGGTGCTCCAGGTGAAGCTGGTATCTGAAACAAAATCCCGGACATTATGGAGAATGGCCCGTCAGCGCTTACGGACACCACATTGGCCGAGGCACTGAGAATAGAAATGGAAGCCTTCTTCGAGAATAACGAGTGATCTGTGGTGAGATACGCCAATATATGGGAATCATTTAAAGTGTGGTTCTGTGGCATGATTATGGCCTCTACTGCAGGTATACTTAAACATACGTGCAGGGAGTTGGGCGCAATGGAGGAATCCTTAAGGAGACTGGAGAATGAATATGCAGAGACAAGGGATAGGGCACTCCTGGGACTGATTAAGGGAAACCTTCTAAAATTCCGAGACTTGGCAGAACGCAAAGTACGATTTATAGTTGGGAATACACAAGCTCGAAGGTATGGTGAAGGCACTGGCCGGCCTCCTACTGGCAGGAATAATCAAAGGAGAAAGGGAAATACACCACATCACCAGCATTACGAGACCAGATGGGAACCAGACCATGAAAACAGGGGAAATAAAAGATGTTTATGAACTATTATCAAAATGTGTATGCCAATTCGGATACAGTATCCAAAGTAGTAGTAGACAAATACCTAGCAGAGACTTCTTTACCCAGTCTGGGCCATGAGGCAAGAGAGAAACTAAATAGTCCTGTAACGCTTGAAGAAATAACCAATGCTTTATTATCCCTCGCATCCGGTGAGGCTACTGCCCGGATGGAGGGATCAAACTCTATAAAACATAAAAAGATATCCTCCCTCCCCCGATTACTAAAAGTATGGGAAGAATCCTCTAATACAGGCAGGATTCCACCCTCGCTCACAGAAGAAGTCATAACGGTTCTTTTGAAACCTGGAAGACCTCCCAACAAGCTGTCCTCAAATCATCCACTTTTGTTGATCATCGCAGACACAAAAATATTTGCAAAAATCTTGGCGAATAGACTTCTCCCATATATATCTGATCTTGTGCACAAGGACCAATCAGGCTTCATTCCTGGGAGATCGACTTGCCTTAACCTGTGCTGGCTGTTTGGAATGATGGCTCAGTTGATTTGGTCTCTTGGAGCTTCAAGTTTGGAATGCTGCGACGCTTGGGCTTTGGAGACGGATTTATAAACTATGTACAACTTTTGTACATTGACCCAAAGGCCAGCGTGCACACCAAACAGAACTACTCAGACCCAATTATGCTTGCGAGAAGCACACGACAGGGTGTCCCTTCTCTCCCCTACTGTTTGCACTGACTATTGAGCCGTTAGCAAGCCGGATCAGAGAGTTCCACGGCCATAGGGGAATGCATATCCGGGCCCCCCGCAGGTTATCTCGTTGTATGCAGATGAGACCCTTCTGTATCTTAGAAACCCAAAGGACAATATTGAGCCTGTGATGGAGGAGGTCCGTAAATTCACATAACACTGTGGCTACAGGGTTAACACCATGATGTCAGAACTATTCCCTTTAACAGAAAGCACCACAAAACCGGTGGAATTACATGGATTGCGATGGGCAGACAGCACAGTTAAATACCTGGGGGTAATGGTGTCACGCACACGCAAGCTACTGTTTGAAAAAAATCATGAAGAATATTTATGTACACTAGAACATAAATTAAACCTGTGGACAAAATATCCTATTTCACTGTGTGGTAGAATTGCAATTCTGAAAATGGTGGTAGTACCTACATTATTGTAATTTTTTAACACTATCCAAATGTCTCCTGGGTGGACTTTTTTTTACCAAATTATGAACACCAGCAGTGGGATTCGTGTGGGGGTTTGTAACAGCCCGTATGAAATGGGAATCCCTTATGGAACCATATAACAGGGGTTGCCTGGCTGCCCCAGATTGTGAGCTATATTATTTGGCAGTCCAGGCGCATTATGCAGGTTATTGGTATGGACTAGACATTGAAAAATCCCACTAGAAATTAGAGGCCTATAGGACATCTCGGATCGACCTTAAATCGGTCATGTTGAGCAATTGTTATGTAGATTCATGCCCATACAATCTAGTGCACACCACAGTGGACTCATGAAGGCAAATAAATGATAGACTGGGTAAAATAAAATCCATACTGTAACAGTGTCCCACTGTGGAATTGCCAGATCTCTCCCCCCTCACTTGTTGCAGATATCCAAGCATCATGGGACCCTGGCAGAGAAACTAAACTTGGCAACCTCTACCCATGGGGCAGATTCGTTGCAATAGAAGAATTTAAAACTAGACTGGGGGACAACCCAGTACGGTTACTGCAATATTATCGTATGCGGGCAGCTGTCAAAAAGAAATGGCCATCGTTCCCACAGGAACATGAAACAAATGAATGTATTGAAATGGTAGCGCAGGGAGATGGTAGAGAGGGTCTACAAGCAAGGATATATGGTAAGGTGCAAAACGGGACAGACCAACACAATACAGTTAGACTAAAATGGGAAAGAGATACCGAAAAAACCCAATAGACGATACTAAATGGCAGACATTTTGTAAACTCACTAAATAAGTCTCACTGAATACACAACTTCGTTTAATACAATTTAAGGTGTTGAACAGACTCCACTATACGCCGGCGCAGACCTCATGATTTTACCCCGATAATACTCAAAAGTGCCCGAAATGTGGGAATGGAGATGCAGATACCATCCATATGTTCTGTAACTGTCCTCCCATCAAGGGCTTTTGGCAACAAGTAGCAGAGGTGTTGCACCATATAACTGATATACCCCAACACTTCTTCCCCTAAAGCACCTATTTGGGGATATAGGAAAAGCAAAAATAACAATACGTAAACTCTTTAACATGGGGTGTGTAATAGCCAAAAAATCTATTTTACTTAAGTGGAAGTCAAAAGCGGCACCAACAATCCAGCACTGGCTTAAGAAATTTACATATACTAACAACGAGGAAGACGGATATGAATGTACAGTTGTTACATCTAGCAGACCCAAAGACATATGGGGACCGTACCGGGTATATATGAACAACTAACAAAACGAGATGTGGAAACATGTCAACAAATACTGAACTGTAAATGTATTGCGCAAGTAAAAACCATCATGAACCATCCAGTACAAATGTTATGAACAGCAGTGATGAGGGGGCCGTGTCCTGAGCCCATGTGGTGATGCAGTGCTCTTGCAGATCTCCCGTCATTAATCTAAAGAGATCCTTGGTTCAGCGGTGTTAAAATACTGAGGCCGCACATAAGAACATTGCATGGAAGGAGACACCTTTGCCCTGCTGCAAGCCGTGGTTTAAGGAGAAATCGGACCGTGGGGTCGGAGTAATTTCCAACGGAAAACAGACCATGTCTGAGAGAAGATGGCGGCTGCTGCCGAGACGCTGTGAGGAGGAGGAGACGAGACCGCGCTGCATGGAGGTCCAGCCAACATCTGAGCTGAGATAGATATTGCCGACCGGACTTTGCTGTGCACTGCTCGGGGCATTACCTGGACAGCTGCCCAGACCCAGGTGCTGGATAGCGCTGCGGGAGGGTGTTACACCGCAGAGGGCTGAAGATAATGGAAGAGAAGACCGATCGCCGCTGACTAACCAGGCTGCAATGCGGATGAGATCTGCACCAGTATGCTGCGTGGGACCCCAGGAAGCAGTGGATTGACGCGAGCTGCAGGCTGCCAGGACAGAGGTGTACGAACTAGGGAAGCGGCTGCTTTGCGATAGCTGGCTGAGGGATCCATGTCAGAAAGGTCGCAGAGCCTGCTGACTAGTCTCGGAGATGGTCAGAGGGACGTGTGAGCGGAATACTGCTAGTTACAATCTTCGAGACTCGCTGAACTGGAGATGGGCCTGGCCGGGACTCTGGCTGGGAGCGCAGCACTGAAGACCCGTGTAGAGGTGCACTGGGTCCTTGCTTCAGCAGGACTCGCCCCCATTCAATCTGGGCTGTCCTGCTGTGCTTGATGGAGGAAACGGTTGGCTAGTGACTCCCCATGCAGCATATTATGCGCCCCAACACGGATACACACTGTTAGAAGGCTTGGCATTGTGTCATGCGCTTCAGGGGGCGCTGGTCCCTTTGGAAGCAATGGAGGCGATTGTATGCTGTACTCCTTGCTTCCCCCAAAATGCAAACTGCGAGCCGTTGCGTTGCTACTCCGCTCATGGAACGCTTCGTAAGTTCGCCTTACCATTCCAAGCCTCTATGCTTCCTCTCTGATGCTTCCACAGGGGGTTTCCCTACGGACTCTGCTCTCCCCTTTTGGGTTCCTTCCGGAAGGGAAACGCAGGGTTCCTGGGATAATCTCTCCTCAGCAACCTCTTTGCTGTGGATACAGGTTAGTGCCAAGAGACTGAATCTGATTTGTTGTTTATCTGTCTTTGAAAGATATAGTTGTGACACATCGGGTTGTGCACCGGACAATTGGCCTGCCTAGGGTTGTGCCTGAGGAAGCCTCGGGTGCGGCCTAGATAGCAGAAAGACATATACTGAGCTGAAATTTAGTGGTGCTGGCTATGTATGTCCGTGCTGCACTGAAGTCATATGAGGCAGGCAAGGTACCAATAACGCTTGCAGGATTGGAGTGCTTGCTTCCTCCGTGGTGGTGTAGCTGGGCCCTCAGGGACACATATGCTGTGTGCTGGTGAAGATGACATGGATTCTGCAGGCCTGTGAGCCATGGTACACATGCCGATGGTTCCGGACTGGCTGATGGTGGTGGCAGTAGCTAGGTACACACGCATGGCGAGAAGGTGACATACAGCAGTGTTGGCACAGTGGTCTACCGCGGACCACCCTGCAACTACCTGAGGAGTCACACAGAACGGTAAGCGCACCAGGCAGAAAGGCTACGGTACTCTGCGACTAGTGAGCTCTGAACATCTGGGGGTGCGGTTCTGGACAACTGCCGCAAACAGCTTGCTGGATACCGAGGACAGTGATTGCGCCTTCATTTGCATTGAACAACAGTCTGGAGACGGACGTGGACTTTTTGGACTCTGTCCTCCCAGCAACTACCGCACTGCATTGCAAGGAAAAGGGAACTGAATTTTGGGGCAAGCTTGCAACAGCCATGGATCTGAGTAGACTACCTCACTCCAGGTCCTGAACTGTGAAAAAGTGGACATCTGGCTGTACTGCCCACGGCGCAATGCCCATGGGTGGATAGTCACTGCAGACTGCAGTGCTTAAACCGCTGGGTCAGTGAGAGAGTGTACAACAGTCCTTGCGGGGGCAGAGACTGCACTGGGTGCCCCCCTCCTGTCTGGTGGTTGCTGGGACCTTTGAGTGTTGTGTACAGTCGGTGGACTAGGTTACCAAGACACAAGTACACAACAAATTTACGACACAGGGAGGGTGTACCAACCCACCTTTTGCCGCCTGCTTAGTGCTGTGATCCTCATTGGGACCTGGGTCCACACCAGCTCCGGCCTTTCCGTAAATAATGTCCCCAACCAAGGGCAAGGATAAAGCCACAATTATGGACTTGTTTTCCAATAAGGGGTAAGTCTTGTGAATCTACACACAGTGCGCTTGAAATGCAGGTAGAAGTGGCTGCGCCTAGCGTGAGCTCCCAGGAGGACCTGGTACTGGCTGCAATAGCTGCGCTGAGATGCTCATTGGAGACAAAAATTGATGAGGTCAAGGCAGACGTGCAGCTGCTGAGACAGGATCTTCGACAACTGGTGGAAAGATTCATGATGGCTGAGATGGAGCTGAAGGAAACGAGGGACACCACAAAGGACCTGGAGACGTGGGGTCTGAGATTTGGAAAGAAGGGACACGCCTTGGAGCTGTTGGCCGAGAATGCCGAAGGGAGGGCTCGACGGAACAATGTAAGTTTGCTTGGGTTACCGGAGGGCCTTGAGGGCTCAACCCCACTCAATATGTGGAGAACTTATTGCTGCAAGGGTCCTGGGAACTTATCACCGCTCACTACAGAAGCGGCCCCTGCCGGTATCCCATCTCAGACCTGTCATTGCGAAGATTTTGAACTTCCGAGACAGGGAAGTAATTCTGAAACACTCCAGGGTAGGCTGGGAGATTCAGAGCGACAATTCCAAAATCACCATCTACCCATACTACACACTAGCGGTTCAGAGGGCAGGCAACTCCTTCGTGCCGGTCAAGGCGTGGCTTTGACATCTTAATATCAAATACATGCTCATATACCCTGCCAGGCTCAAAATCATTTATAATGGCAGGGCGCACTTCCTTGACACTTCTGCAGCTGCTAACGTGTTTGGAACACAACAATTTGGCTAGTGGGGATCAGCCTAACACTTGACCTCACAGGTCAGGTGCTTGGAGGTTGGGATACCCGGGCACCCCATATAACGTTAATTGATGTAGAGAAGCACATGGGAATTAAGGGGTTTGGGGTTCAGGGCTATGTCCGAATGGTTACCCTCCAAAATGGCGCACATGATATGATTGACCTTGTGACTCTTGGTGTGCTGTGTGTGTTAACAAATTTATGTTTGCCTGAACAAATAACCTTGCTTAAGACGGGGGCAACGTTTGATCACCCATCACTGGATTTGCGGGAACGCTCCGCACATAGGCTTGTGGCTGGCCTGTTGCTGGCTCGAACTACCCGAAACCGGATGGCCTGGATAGGCTTTAATGGTTCGAGTATGCTTGAGTACTGCACATGCTGTGCAGCAGCTGGGTGAGTTAATATTGTTTGGTTTGTTGTGTTAATGGTTTTATGTTTTCCACGCATTCCGGTACACATGTTACAAATAGGGTTTACCTGGTCGGGCTGGGGCTGTGTGAAGGGGCCTCGAAGGCGGATGCAGGATGTTAGATTTGTCTTGAAAAGGAAAGGGAGTGTTGATGATCTTGTTCATAACTGGGTTTGCGGGCACCTGGACTATGAACCTCATTCAGGTACTAACCTGGAATGTGCGCGGGCTGGGCACATACCTACGTAGGAATAGGGTGAAGTCCTTTTTAACGAGAAGGAAGATATTCATTGCCCTGCTTCAGGAGACCCACCTAACGATCAAGGAACTTGAGAAGTTCAGGCAGCATTGAGGGAGGGGAGAAGGGGCACAGGGCGGCATACTCTAAGTATGCCAGAAGGGTGTTCACTTGGATAAATGACAATCTACCATTTCACCTGCTGGTGATGGAAGCAGATAAGGAAGGGAGGTACCTCATTTTGCAGGGCTACATAGACCACATTGAGGTGTGCATAGTTAATTCTTATTTCCCAAATCATGGCATTCCATCCCACGTTCGCACACTTTGCTCTCGGGTTGCACATCAATGGGGGTGATTCTTTTTATGGGGGTGGTGACTTTAATTGTACTAGAAATCCCATGCTTGACAATTCCTCTGCTCCCCGGGTAGGCCCATCGTCTGCATCAGCCGCGCTCAATGTGGCGCTAACCGACCTGGATTTAGTGGATGTATGGAGAGAACTGAACCCTGAGGTAGGGAGTACTCCTTCTATTCTTCCCCGCACACCTTGCATACTAGGATCGACTGCATTTTTGTTGGGCAATGTCAGATGGCAGACATATGTGGGGCAGAGTACCTGGGGCAAACAATATCAGACCACTCCCCTTTGGTGGTTGCCTGGAATTTAAGGAGCCCGAGACCTCCCATTCCTATGTGGCGAATGCCAACGGATGCCTTGACTGATCGAAGCTGTAGAGAGAAGTTGCAGACGACATTGGCAGAGTTCCTGGAACATAATGTGGGCAGTGTCAAGGAGTGGGGTACTGTATGGGAGGCCCTAAAGATGGTGGCCAGAGGAGAGGTAATAGCTAGTGCTGGGGATATCCGAAGAACATTGAGGGCAGAACTGGAAATTCTTGAGGATGAGGTCCGGGTCTTGGAGGCCCAAAATTCGGACCTGCATCGAGCGAGGAGAGGTTGGCCAAAACCTTGTACCGCTGCCTTGAGGCGTGGGAAAGTTTGTCCAAATTCGATCATGTTGCAAAGACCACCAGAGCGCCTGACGGAAGCTTTCTCATTAATAATGCTACCCAAATTAGAGAATACACAACAGGCCGCACTAGACCAGCCCATCACGGTAGAAGAAGTGAGTGAGGCTATTAACTCACTCGCTACAAGTAAAATGACAGGAAAAGATTGGCTACCGCCTGAATTTTATAAAATGTATAATTCGGCGCTGGCCCCAGTGTTGCTCAAGATGTTTGAGGAAGATTACACTAAAGGCGCACTCCTGGCAAGCATGGGGGAAACCCTGGTGGTCCCGATACCTAAACCAGGAAAACCCACAGATAGATGCGAATCATACAGACCCCTGGCAATGCTCAATTATGATATGAAAATATTGAAAGCGATATTGGCAGGGAGGCTCCGTAGAGTGATTGCGGCCCTGATACATAGCGGCCAGACAGGTTTTATCCCAAGCCAGAGCTCTACCCTGAATTTGCACCGCCTGCAACATATTATCGCACAGACCAACGAAAGCCCCAGACAATGCGTGGTGATATCACTAGTGGCGATTAAAGCTTTCGATTAGCTTTATTGGGAATGGATATTTTTGGCACTGCAGGGATTTGGGTTTGGAGAATGGTTTATAAGATGGGTTAAGATCCTGTATACATTGCTAGAGGCTAGAGTCAGATCTGGGAAGCAGGTGTCTGCGGAGTGGGACATTCAAAGGGAAACGTGACAGGGTTGCCTGCTGTCACCCATGTTGTATGTACTGGCGCTGGAACCACTGGCGGTCTACCTGCGCCACGAATTCTTAGAGGCAGGCATTTGGGTTGGCAGAGCTAAACACTTAATATCATTATACGCCGACGATGTCCTGTTGTATATTGGGGAGCAATAATATGTATTTAAACAAAAGGAAGGAACATATAACAAACTACATCGAACAGTATATACTCTCAGACAGCAATTTCTTGAGGCAACCACTAAACAAATATGGGCTGCATTATGTGTTCTCAATAATCATCAAAGGCAGTATTACCAAAAAATATCATTTTTAATATATTAATCTCTCTTCAGCACAAGTAATACACTCATTTGTTTAAAAAACATATACACATAACATAGTCATATACATCTTAAAATCATGCCACCTCACAGTGTCAAAAATTATATGCCAAAAATTTCATTAGCACAACACAACAATGGCAACTCAATTGTTCTCATTCTCCATTGTGTGAACCAGACCAACTTATATAAGTTTCTGTCCTTTGTGTTTCAAATAACCGGACATTCATCAGGGGCAGAAGTAATCCTGTGCTCCAGGTCGATTCTTCCTATATATACACCAGGTTGCTATCTCTACGGGTAAAAAAGACAAACACGTATCACTAACATGGGCATAATCAGTGTAATCAATCACCATAGCCAAACCCTAATCACCAATAGGGTATCTAGTAAACACTACATCATGTACTAGATCCAGGGTCAGAAGAAATATATTTCTTTATATGAATAAAAATACTACCACTGGTAGAATTCCTCTAGGTACTCATTTACGAATTTCTCTTGCTGCTGTAATAGTGAAGAGCCAGTACTGACTTGGCTTATACGGTCGAAGACATATTTCTGGATTTTTCTCGAGTATACAAACCCAGTTTATTAAAATATTTTGCACTATTCTGAATATCAAGAATGAGGAAGGGCACCCTGATACTGGGTAATGCTTTGACCGGAACTGCTATGAGGAATGGAATGCATTTAACTGCTGCTAAAATGGAGTGAGAGTGGTGTTTGCTCAGGAGTAAAAAATGCACTGTCTAGATGATGTACTGTTTTTGTTAATGAATTCTTGTCCTGTGACTATCTTGCTAAAAAAAAAAAAAGAAACTCTAGTCCTTTTCAGCTGGTCTGACACCTGGATAAAATTCCTGGGGTTGAATCTGACTGCAGATCCAACTTGGTGGAATAGTGTAAATTTTAAACCACTATTTGACGCAATTAGGCAGGATATAGCTCAATGGAAACATCTTTGCGTATCATGTTTGGGCAGAATTTCTATAATTAAAATTAATGTGTTATCCCAACTGCTATAACTTTTTCAAGCAATCCTAGTCCCTAGTTCTAAAAGGTATTACTGGTTTACAATTCAAATTTATTAATTTTATATGGCAGTTTGGGTGACAAAAAGCCTAAAATAAATGGCCAAAAGAGGTCTATCATGCCCCTACTTGGTTAAATATTATGAAGCTTCACAAATACAACCTTTGGCTGAGTGGATGCAAAATTGTATGGAGAAACACTGTATTTATGGAGCAGAACAGTGTGGGCCTATTGTTTAAAATGCTCACACTGCCCAGATACATCTACATTCTGAATAGTGGCCCCCAGGTTATCCCAAGCAAGAATGTAATAAGATAGACACAGCTCTTAGAAAACCTTTATGGGGCGGCAAGCAGACTTGCATTGCCCTCACCATGCTACGGCTCAATATGGGGGGTATCGGGGTACCACGGGTGCGCTGCTACTACTGGTCGAGTCAAGTGGGGTCGATTAATGACTGGCTTCATGGCAATCCACAATTACCCCATATAAAGGCAGAGACAGCATGGATGACTGGGACTAGACCATCTCAAATCTTACATGAGAGGGCGGGGGAGATTCCCCTCCCTGATATGACATACACATATGGGACAGAATGCATAAGCACATAGGCTGGGGAACAGAATTACACTTGCACAACCACTATGGGGTAATGCATGCTTGGCCGAAGTGAACATGATCGGCAGATTCACAGTGTGGGTCAACTCTGCTATTCTGACAGTGGATGATGTGATCTAAAACACACATATACCAATACAGAACGCTACCACGATTTACAGGTATCCCATGCCCTCCACACACAAGTTTGTGAACTTCTGGCGATTCCACAGTGTTCCCCGTTAGAGAGAAATGTCATACCTGAGTATATTATTACCAAGGTTACCTTCACACTATACCAGGGCCTATCTTATTTTGCAACGCAAGACCTTTCTAGACTTATAGGAGCTGGACGTGGAATTCAAAGAACCTGAGGACTGGGTGCCCTAATGTTCCCTAGGGAGATCACGATCTCAGGGTGATTCCAACTGGTGCAGCTCAAAATATTACATATTGTATATTACCCTTGCACCTTGCTATTCAGAGGGGGTCAAACAGAAAATGCTAATTGTGTAAGATGTAGTGGGAAGGACGTACCTTCTTTCATATCATATGGGACTGTCCACAAATTCACTGCTACTGGGTTGCATCCCTTGACAGATTGACAACAACCTTGGGAGTAGAGATGCCATACGAACCGAAGCTACTGCTGTTGGGGATCTGGGCCACAACCTCTTACAACCAATATGACAAATTATTTTTATCTGCAACTATTAGTCTCATTAAACTTAATATCGCTGATAAATGGGGAACATCAGGGCCCCCTCCAACCCCCAATATAGTGACTGGTTATCTGCTGTGGAAGTGTGTGTATTTCTTTATAAGGCCAGAGGATGCCCTGCAAAAGCAGAGAAAATTCTGGGGGAAATGGGAGGAAGATGGTTAAAGGATCATAGAGACCAATATGTTTGGAATGAAGTGTCGGGAAGGGTGGTGTGAGGCCTACCACATGTCTGCTTATTCTGAATGTTGGATGCGATGTAACCAATCATGTATTGTTTAAAATGAATACAATGTGTTATTAAAAAAAGATTATGTAGGTGGAATTGTACTTCTGTGAAAATGCATGTTTTTGGCTACATAATGAGATAAGTGTTGGGGGAAATTGTGGAGGAGAGGATGATCACCTTTTCCATATACAGTGGGGCTGCCCAGTTTCAAGATTGTTTTGGCTAGAAGTACCATCTACCATAAATGCAATCATACATTTAGAAATGCCAAATAATTCTATCCGATAGGCTGTCCATTCACCTCCTATCAACAGCAAAACTCATACTGATATCGCTCGAGAACAAGACAAATTACACCTAAGTCTAGTATGTGGATGTCACAGCAGAAGTGCGTTGTATTTCTGAGAGGTTTCTGCATTTTTGTTTCATTTTATGGCCTACATGCAGAGTGACTATAGAATGGCCTCATGCCCTTTTAGACTGAGCTCTGGGATCGCAGGGGTCAACAACTTAGTAAAATGACTTGCCTTCTCACTGACTTAACATTTAATAATGATTCATAATGGTGGGTGCAACAGTTGGATACTATTTACTGTGGTATAATCTTGTCCGGGGATGAGGGGGGGGGAATTAGTAAAATATTTTGGTTGCTCTTGATCAGATGTCTATTTTTGAGGCATTTTACAATCCAATAAAATGTTTATAAAAACTGCATTGGTGCAGGTTGTATGTAACAAAGGGACTTTCCTTTCCAACATGATAAATGTACTTTTATTTCTGCTGTAGTGTGTCTGTACCAGCTGTGGTGCTACATCCGACCCACTTCCGTTTATTCAGATGGTGCATTACATCTCCACCACTTCACTCTGGTAAGCTCATTTTCTGCGTAGACATCTAAAAAATAGTGAATATTTGTAATTGCAATTAGTACATATTGTGACTTCCTCCCTTGTATAAGATTTTACCAGTTGCATCAACCTTCTTATAGTGACATGTTGAATAAGTGAATTGTCCTGAGAAATATCTGCGAATCTCACAAGCGGGGATACTATAGACCTGGGGATCTTCACCATGCCCTTCCTCCTTGGCCACTCTAACCCCAACACCTAGAGCAAGTGTCAAGAGGCGGAGGAACACACAACTAACCACTATGGCATGGCATGTCATTAATGGGTTTTATTAAGTAACAGTAAAACATAAAATTATTGCATGAAAATTGGTTCAGGATGGCTGGAACACAAATGTTCTCTTAACAAACGTAATAGTTGATTCAGGATTAAACATGAAGGACAGCAAACAGGCATATAGAAAGTTACAGACAGACCGTCTCCTGCATAGTTTGTTCTAGAGCTCAGTTCAATTCTTCTGGGGATCGTAAGGACTCTTCACGTTGTGATATTTTGGGGCATCTTTCCAATAGGCAAGTGTCCCAAAAGGGATCCCCATCGCTGGGGCTCTTCTTCTTTCTGTTCCTGACTCCCCTCTTACACAACCAACACTCTCACCCAGTCTGTTAAACCTCCCCTCTACGGGGATTACAGCAAATCTCTCTTTATTGGAGCATCCCTCTTTGGGCTCACCGACCTCTCCTCCCCCCCCCCCCACTGGAGCACAACCCTCTTCTAGGGTTGGAAGGGGTTCTCTTATGTTAAATGTCCCCTCTTCCGGGGATCCAAAACACCACATTTCACCCCTAACCTGTCCCCCCAGATCAAGGGTCTCGGGGGGTGTGGGGGGTATTGCTTTTTTCTGGTCTCAAGGGGCTCTCCTCTTCCGCCTCTCTGGAGCATACCCTGTGAGGGATTGCCATCTGGCGAGGGTGTTAAACGTCTAGCTTTTTTGATTTTTATTAAATAATACAATCATGCAGGTAATTACATCTCAGAAATGGTTGTTGGCTAATCGGACCCCCCTTTCTGAAAACTCCATGTCAGAAGCATAGTCAACCCCTGTTCTCTGCTGCATCAGTCTTCCGATTGGCATCTCTTGTTCTTCAGTGGCACAGAGCAGGTTGAAAGGTCTTTGGTGCCCTGTTTGACAATGACACCAAAGTCACTGTAGACAGACGTTGTTGCATTTAAATCTACACCTCTGATCCATAATCATTCTGAGGAACAATCCTTCTGGTGGCAGGGTAATGAGCCATACCTGGGTTTTGGTATGGTGATTTTCTAGTTCACACAATTATTAACACAATTATTAAAGCAAAATCTGATTTTGATCCCAAATCGTACCCCAGTCTAAGCCTGGAGTGACGTTCTCTTTGAAGTCGCTTCTCAGCGTGGTTTGCACATGTGACCTAAGGGTCTGATCCCTTCGGATCAGTTTGTTTACATGGCTTGCAGATCCGTAGGAGGGGAACTATCGGGTCACCCTAAGGGAAACGGGCGCATGATCCGACCGGTATCTCGCCCCCATCTCCAACCCCGTGACCTGAGAAACCGAGTTATCCGAGAGCAAGATCATATCTATCCGCGAGAATCCCCTGTGTGCAGCCGAATAGTAGGTGTATGACTTGTCCTGCTTCTGAAAAAACTGCCAAGTCTCTGAGGTGCAATTCTCTGAGAAAGCGAGCTAGAGCCTGCCTACATTTGTTGTCATTAGGGATAGCCGGGAGAGTCTTATCCATTGGGGCATCCATCACACAATTGAAGTCCTCCCCACGCCCCTGACTAGGACCGGTCCAATGCACCACTCTGCAAACTTAGTTAGTAGGCCCAGCAAAAAGCTATCCTGTTTTTCGTTAGGGGCATAGACTGCTATCAGGGTTACCTGCTGGCCCATCAACATCCCCCCCAGCACCAGGTAGCGGCCCTCGGGACGCTGCCTTATAAATTGCTTCTCAAACTGTACCCCTCTTGCAAACAGTGTGCCCACTCCCCTCTTCTTCACCCCACTGGAGGCCAGGTATTGCGTGGGAAAGGCTCTGTCTTAACCTGTGTTAATCCCCCGGTAACAAGTGCGTTTCCTGCACCCATACCACTGAGGCTTGTAATTCTGTCCGCCTCCTGATAATCGATTTTCTTTTGACCAGAGAGTTCAGCCCTTGTACGTTCAGCGTCACAAATTTCAAATAGGCAATATTCAGGGTTTTGTATCCCACCAGCCTTCAGCCTTCTAAACTCTTCTTTTCTACTTAAGATCGAGACTGCCTTGTGCACTCCCTCAACCATTGTACATTTTCACCCTCAAGTCCCTGTGTTCTCAACTTTCAACTTCCCCATCAAACCAACAAGGAAAAAATAAAAACGCTTTCTGTAGCAACACCACAGTTACCCACCGGGTTTTAAACCGCACCCAGGAAATAAAGGGTCAGAGTCACCCCTGCCCCCTTTCTCCAATGACTTGCTTCACCTTACTATCCCATATTGGCCACTTTCCATTAGGAGCTGACCCGCCCCACCATTCCGGCAGTACTACTCCTTACAGTCCGGACAGTACATTATGCGTGGTTGGGTCATGTTCGCCAATCCTTCCTTTGGGGAATGATCCGCTCAAGTAGGGTCAGAAGTCTTAGTCTCTGCTACGTCCTTTCAGGCAAGGGCAACTTGGCCTCCATTTCACCTTCTCTTGCCGTGTTTCCTCCCCTGTATTTCATTTTGAAGATCCTTCCTGGTCACTTGTTCTGGTGCCCTTGTACTCTCTCATAAGCTCTTCCATTTCCTCTTCCTTCGAAATTGTGTATCGCTGGCCCTTCCATTCGAATCGGAGCCTGCTTGGAAACATCCACTGGGATCGCACCTCCTTAGATCTCAACCAGTCTGTGGCAACCCTCAGACGTTTCCTTTGTTGTAAGTTAGCTTGGGCTAAGTCTTGATAAAGTAGGCATGAAAGGGAACCGGGCCCATTTTCCTGGCAGCCCTCATGATGTCGTCTTTCAGTTGGAAAAGGTGAACCCTTGTCAGTACGTCTGGGGTCAGCTTTTTGCTTAGCTGATACGAGTAGTATCCCCTGTGGGTGCGATGTAGGGTGATTTCTTTCTAATCTGCTGATCTCAGAATATGACGGAACAGGTCCACCACATATTGCTGCGGGCCCTCATCCGTTAAAGATTTTGGGATCCCCCTAATTTGAATGTTGTTCCGCCTTTACCTGTTTTTGTTTCAGCTTCATCCTGTTTGCATTGGACCCGATCCATCTGTTGTTCCAGTGCCAGCACTCTCTTAGTCAATTCATTGTGTTCATGCCCTTGTTCTGCCACTGTTGTTTCTACTTCATCGACTCTTCTTTCAACAGCCAGAACGTTTCTGTTGAGGTCCGTAATAGACTTGGCTAGTTCAGAGGCACTTTCTTTGACGTCTTTTTCAGCTCCAGTAGCAGTGCCGTCAGGTCCAATATTCTTATGGGTGGATCTTCTTCATCCTCGAGGCCCCGATGGGGGGGTGAGTTTATTTGGGCGGCCTTTTGCTGTTGAACATGCTTTTGCGCTTCTGCACCTTGCATTAGGGTTTTGATGTCCCCCGAGGCTGGCCCCGTTTGCTTGTTTAGCCATCCTTCCTTCCCTTGGGTGGCTCTCGGTGTCCCAAGGCGCAGGTCCCTAAATCTGCTGTATGTTGTCTGCTTTCTCAATCACAGCCGTTCTGCTGGTGTACCCAGGTCCCTCCGTTGGAGCTAGATGCAGCGAGCAGATGCACTGAAGCCAGCCGTGGGAGTGACGAGCCACTCTGGCCCGCTGTCCTGCCCACACTCCCTTGATCCTCTAGTTGTATTTCTCCTCCGGCACCCCCACCCCCAGGATGTCCACTCTGTCCTCTTGGATGTCCTTCCTCTTCACGCTTTGTCCCCCATGACACAAGGGCCCAGCTCCTTAGGACCTCCTCCTGTAGCACTCCTGCAACATGGGTTTTGGGGAAGGGATGTCCCGAGCACCCTTATTCACTGTTGCCTGGGCCCCTGATGGAACCAAGGGGCACTTATTTCCTGAGGCTGTGTCCCCCTTCCCCCACTTAGGCTGGGGGCCCCTGCAGGTTTGTGTGCTTTGTGGGGCCCCCAGACAACAAATGGGCCCTCTTCTATGGCTTGTTTGGGCCTTGGGCTCTTCTGACCCTTCCCAGCGCTCCTCCACCAGGTCCTTGACTACATCGCACTGCCAGGTGTTCTGCCCCTTCACTGCAGTCCCGCTGTGGTAGCCTCCTCTCACGCTGCTCTCTCATCAGCAGTGTTGTGCGGAATCAGCTGGGCGTGTCCCGAGGGCCCCATGGCCTTCCCGCTTAATTTCACACAACGGTCCTCCCTCTGGCCACCTCCCACATTCAACAAGGTTTTTCTCCGTCCCCTCTCCATGCCTCCGGTCGCTGCAAGCTTTCACTGCTCCTCCCCCAGGTCTCTGCCTGATTGCCTCCAAGTTTTCACGCTCTCCAGGCGTTCCATTTAATGTACCTGTTTGGGACCTAAACCTTGTATTAAAATTCCTGACATGTATCCCATTCGAGCCTTTACATTCATGTCCTTTAAGGCGCCTAAGATTGAAAATAGTCCAATTATCGCAATTACATCAGCCCGTAAGGTGAGTTGCAGGCTCTTTCTTGCAAGCCTCCTCATACTACTTTGTATAAAGATAAGGCCATCCTCAGGGTAAAACCCTTGTTTCTACCAAAGGTAGTCTGACTTTCATCTGTTGCAGAAGATAAAGCTACTGACTTTCTGTCCTCCTCCTCATTCAGGCAAAGAGAAGGGGAGACTACATAGGCTAGACCTGAGAAGGGCTCTAAGCTTTTACATTTCTAGAATGGCTAAATTCCGACAGGATGATCAACTTTTTATTGAGTATACTGGCCCCAAATTGGGCCTGGCAGTCAACAAACGGACAATATCCAGGTGGATCATACTGGCCATTGGAGAATGTTATAAACTTGCAGGAAAGGACGTGCCAGGCTCATTCCACAAGGGGCATGGCAACCTCAGCTCTTCAAAGGGGTATCGCAATAAATGACATCTGTTCAGCGGCCACTTGGTCGTCCATTCATACTTTTGTCAAACACTACTGCCTGGATTCTTCCTCCAGTCAGGGAGGATATTTTTCTAAAGCCGTCCTCCTTTCAGTCCGTGATTAAATTGATTGATACTCCCACCTCCAAATTGTTATTGCTTGGGAAGTCTATCATAAGGTGAGGAATACGTGGAAGGACACGATCCATTCGAAGAACAAGTTACTTACCCCTGGTAACGTTCTTTCGATTGGATGTTTCTCCCATGTATTCCTCATCGCTACTCCCACCCTACCCGCCGTACAATTTACGTGTATTAGAATCTGCGCTTTCTGAGAGCCTACAGTCATGGGTACGCCTGGTTAATCCCTTGAATAAGGGGGAAAGGAAAAAAGCAGAACTGAAGCCAACGGGCGCTGCATGTGCTATTTATGCTGACTGTGACGTCGACGCTCGCTGGAGGCACTCGAGGGACAACAACGCTTTGGCGTCACATACAGCGCCCTTTGTCGAGTAAATTTTTTTTCCGAAGGAGCAAAGCTGGTGAGGTATAATATCATAAGATGAGCAATACGTTGGAGGAACATCCAATCCAAAGAACGTTACCAGGGGTAAGTAACTTGTTCTTCTCTAGGGTTGCGAGGCAAAACCTTACCCGAAGTTCTTGAAGAACTAACCATGGAGCAGTTTATAAAGTCAATACCACCATTTCTCCAAAAAGCGGTATTGCAATTAAACAGACCTACTCTCACCCTGGCAATTGAAGCTGCTCAAAATTATGCAGAGGCCAATAAACGTTTCCATTTCTTACATCGCAGTGATGAGCGAAGGGATAACCGAGCGCTGACTCAACCCTTTTCTTCCCACTCTGATACATTCAAGACCTGTATAAAAACTGAAGAGCCTGAGGTCCGCTAAAAGGCCAGAATTCAAGGAGCAGAAGGAAATAAGACAAGAGGATAGCAAACCTAGTAGACCCACAACCCTTGTTTGCTTTTTCCTGTAAAAAACCTGGGCACTTGGCTAGGAATTGTCCCCAAAATCGGAAGGAGGAACCAATGGAAATCGGGTGCCTAATAGATGAGGAGTGGGAAGAACCAGATGAAAGTGTTGACACTGTGAGTGCCTGCTACTGTGATGTCCCAGCTTCTATCGTGAATTTGATCTCAGTGCAGGCCCTCATAGACTCAGGGAGCAAAGTAAAAAAATGCCATTCAAGCTGACCTTGTCTCCTTTGATGACCTTAAACAAGCCAAGAAGATCTGGATTACATGTGTGCACGGAGATCAGGCCATCTACCCACAGATAACTGTTCACATTTGGATTAGGGACACTTATGAGATCATTCTGTCAGCAATAATACCGGGCCTTCCGGAGGAGGTTATCATTGGCTGGGATTTCCCTGGATTTTCCTCACTCATGCAGAACATGCAGGCTCCCCGTTTTTCTCTCTAACAACATTGGCAAAAATAACTTTTTTGTCCAAAATTTTGATATTTGGACATGGTCTTCAGAAAACCAGAATAATCCTAAAGACTGCCCGATTACCAGTAGCATGTGTTCTTGGGGAGGGGTATGTGAGAAACCTAGGGGTATTCTCCCATGTAGACCCCGTGAATCCTCTATTCAAGTGGCCAGGGGAGGGCCATGGCGTTTGGATCCCAACCCTGGACGTGAACGAGTGAGGGAGGATCACCTGGGTAGAGGAGACCAGGGATATATTCAAGAGGATACCCTAGGAGAGATGCAGTATTCCAATGGGACAATGGGTGGAGAAATCCCCAAAGCCTTTGTGGGGTATGCAGGCCCCATTATCTCTATTCCAGGAAAGAGTCGAACCCATTATCCACGAGCAACCCTAGGGAAAAGGAGAAGCAAAGTGAGACAAAGACAGACGCTTAAATCCAATGCTTCTTTGTCTTTTTCCCTTTCAGATCATTGGTAGGGTTATACAAGCCTGTGCTTGCTTATCCGGTTGGGTAAAATAGGGAAAAAATGGACACAAGGAGATCCCCCTTCTGTCTACCAATCACCTTGTAATAACATAGCCTGTCAATGCCAGGTTCAATCTCACCTGATCTCCCCCTCCCCATTTCCAACAAATACTGAGACGAGGAAGAGGCAACTAAAATCAGTAAAGATTACCCATAGGAATAACATGGGGGAAAATGAGGGCAACCTCCCATGGAAAGAACTCAAGTTGTCCCACTAATAGTCAGGCAGGGTCAGGCATTTGATAGTAACTATTCACACCTGACTCCACATGACTGGTCTTTTCACTACAAAAGGTGTGGTCTGACACAGATGTATGAGAGAGTAGGAGAGCAGGAAGGAGAGCGAGTTGGGAGGAGAACCAAGACACCAGAGACCGGGAAGCCGAGACACTGGGAAACTACAGTGCGAGAGAGCAGAAGCGTGGCGAGGGAGCCGTGTCTCCAGGGAACCAAGAAGGGGCCGCGTATGGGAGCAGAGGGGTGTGCTGGTCCCATGCAGAACCTGTGTAGGTTCTCGTTCCCTTGGGCCGGTGAGACAGCCCAGGAGTGTCCGAGGGCCAGGCCGTGAGACCCTGACCTCGGAACAAAGTGCCCTGTGGAACCGAAGCGTAAGAAAGAGGACCGCGTTTATGGTAGTATTCAATTGAAGCTAACAGGAAGATTTCAAAAGTGCACCGACCTTGATATTAGTAACAGTGTAGAGTGTTGTACAAGTATGAGCGTGAAACTGGGGAGACGCGCGTGTGTGCAATAATAAAGAAAGTCAAGTTAGGCAATGAAATAATGCAAATGGAAAGGGGGCTAGAAGCCTGTGAAAAGGTGCAAGAGGCATGAAAGGAAAGGATAATGCTAAGAGGGTACAAGTGACCCGGTAAGACAGAAACAAGCACAGGGGTGCATGATAGAGTGGAAAAAGCATGCAAGAAGCATGACGAAGAAAAGGAGTCAAGGACAGTGCAAGTGTGCAAGACAAAGGGTAAGGAGCACATGAAAATAAAGAGGGTCGGAGTGGTCGCACAGAGGAAAAGCAAAGAGCCTGGCATTTTTAAAAGCCTCTGTTGAGACAAGTAGACTTGGTGTTTTAAGTTGAAAGCTGGAAGAGGCCTAAGCTAGGGAACACTGAGAGGTGCATTAAGGATAGTAAAGTGAACAAGTTGAAACTTTGGGAAGGGAATCCCAATTAAAAAGACATTGAAGCTATTGGAATTCACTGTAAGGACCCCGTGGAGAAGGTCTTTCGAACAGCCCTGTTCAGTGAACACATCTTTGTGACTTTGACCATATTGCACCTAGTGAGAAAGACCACTTGAAACCAACTCTGGTTTTGCCATTTTTGTTGAACCACTATTTTTCCTTTTAAAAAGACTTCCTACCACATTTTTGTAGAGCATGAGGGCAAGCATAGGTTTAGACACAGGCAGACTTTTGTTTTGGACTATTGGACACGGATGGCCATTGCAAACATCAGTTAAGGGAACCATCCCTTTATAGTTAGGACCAGTCAGGCATTCTTCCAACACAGGAACCTTAGTAAATAAAGGTTTTTAGACAAATACTTTTGAGTCTTTGTCTCTCTTGATACCATGTCTGTCTCACACCCCACACCCCTAACAATAAACATTATTTTGTTATATTCCCGCTCATCACCGTTGCTAACCTCTCAGGTGCCATCTGGGGGGCACCCCCAAGTTGTGTGAAAAAAGTGGCTTCAGTAATTTTTCAGTGTAAACATTATGGATGCCTTGCTTGGCCATATCTAAAGAGCATTGTGCATGTGTAATAAATTCTGTGCAAAATCTTTAGTTGGATCAAACGTAGCTTAGATGATATTGCAACTTCGCGTGGAAACATCAAGTCAAGTCGGCCTATATCTTTCTCCTATTTTGTTTTAAGAATGGACAGTTCTTGAGATCTAGATGAAGCTATAGTCTGGTATACAGTAGAGCTGGCTTTCCTGATTATATTCTACGGTAAACATTCACCTCGAGAGGAGAGCAAGGTGGAACGTCTTTCCCTATATGTTTATGTAAGGCGTGGGTGACTTGAACATAATGATGAAATAAGATCAGGCACCTGTCTTTCACCATGTCTCCCAGAACATTGCAACGGATCCATACTTTAAATATTATTGATTTTGGACAGTGCCTTATTGTGCCATAATGGTTTTGCCAGTGTGATTTTATCAACCCAACCCATACATTTCACCACATCCTTTCAAACATTCGCTGAATGTCGTGACGCATTAGGGAAGGTATATTCCCCCACTGCCACTGTACAGTAATTGCAGTGCTGTGACCCCTTTCATCCCTGTACATTCAGCCTTTATGTAAGTAAGTTGGGGGTTCCCATGTAGCCAATGGTTGGCTGTTACCAACTATCTCGCCCAATAGTATTTTCTAATGTTTGATAGTCGATACCCCCCCTCCGACACAGAGTGCTGTAACATCGCTAAACCAATACAGGGTTGTGAACCCCCACCAGAGGAGGTCCCCGAGAGCTGTGTCCAGTTTACCAAATTCTATTTTGTACAATGCCCAGGGGCTATTAAGTGTGTTTGATCCTTGTGAACCTGTATGCCTAGATATTTAAACCCCTCATGCGCTATATGTTATGGACCGTCAGGGAGGGACTGCCAGGTCATCCCCTTGTATTGCAAAGAGCATGGACATATGCCAGTCCACGAACTGCCCCGTATTCTTGAAGTGTCTGCATCACCTTTGGACAGGAGCTGGTAGGATCTCCCAGGAATAGCATCAAGTCATCCATAACGGGAGACTCGGTACTGACCTTCTACCTATACAATGATTTTATCCCTGTGGGGTGGAAACACTATAAGTAGCATGGGTTCTCAGTTTTTGAACTGTATCCTACCACTGACACCATATGTGAGGCATGGTATCAAGAGAGACACAGACTGAAAGATGTTATTTTCAAAACCTTGATTTACTAAGGTTCCTCAGTTGGTGTAATGCCTAACGGGCCCTAAAAGGGACGGTTACCTTAACTGATGTTTCTACAGACTGTCGATGTCTAATGGTCCAAAATAAAGGTCTGTCTGTGTCTAAACCTATGCTTGCCCTCACTCTTTCCAAAAATCAGATAGGAAGTCTTTAAAAAGGGAAAACGGTGGTTCAACAAAAATAGGAATCCAAGTCTAAAAGGACTGTTGTTAAGACCTTTTGTCCAAGTTCCAAACAGCACAAAAGAAATATAACAGTTCCTTTTGAAACTTCTCAGTGTTCCCTTCCCCAAGCTTTAATCTTTTCAACACTGCAAACCAATAAGTATCCAACGTTGCTAGTCCTCTCAGGGTTCCCTTCCCCAAGCTTAGGCCCCCTTTTGGTTTCAAAACATATGTTCAACTTGTCAGAATGGACCTTTCCTTGTATATGCAGTTTCCACACCCTTCACTGGTGGGGTACAATCAGAGACTTTAGAAACCGCCTGGGTCTTTGCTCCTCCTAAGTGTGACCACTGTGATCAGTAACCCCTCTCTTTATTCTTTGTTCCTTCTTTAAACCTTTCAACTACGGGGGGTTCCTGCATCCCTTATTCTCCTTTATTTCTTCTTCGTACACACTTGCACCTTCCCTCGCTTTCTTTTCATGCCTCTTCACACTTCACATACTTTATTTTCCTTTGTGTACCTTTGCACTTATCCGTTTCTTTCTCGTGCTTCATGCACACTTGACACACTGTCCTCTCTTCACTGTGCATGCTTTGCACTCTTTACGAAAGCCTTTGTTCCACTTTTTATTATTGTCATTTTTCCAAGACATCAACACTAACACCAAAATGAACAACATATAATTCCTACAACCCCCCCTCCCACTCACCTTCCCCCCTACATGCAGTACAACCAGTTCCCTGTGCTTCTTTGTCACAACCGATTCAATCCTACATAATATCATTGTTTTCGGAGAGCAGGTTATCGTCCATACTTGTTAAAGAAAGGCAGCCAGATCCGCTCTGTCCATTTGTGCCTCAGCCTGAAGATGAATCAAGTATTTCATGTCATATCTGGACTTTGCCTTCTGTACCCATTCCCTTTCAGTGGCCGCACTCCCCCTTTTCCAATGCTGTGCCACACAGCTCCTTGCTGCTACTAGTAGAGTGCGGACCATGTGGCCCTTGTCCCCCACATCCTCCACCTTCTCACGCACCCCGAACAGCAGCAGGCTTAGCTCCCTTGACCTATGTACCCCATCCAGGTCCTTCACCATCCCAAGACATCCTCCCAATAAGTCTGAATGAGTGGACATCTCCACCACATGAGATAATAGTCACTGTTTGCCCTCTGACTGCGCCAACAGCGTGAGTCAGCCTCCGGGTACATCTTTGCTAGTGTTGCAAGCGGGTAGTGCCAGCTATGTATCAGTTTGAATGCCTGCATTTTATATTGCAGAGACAGTGTGGACCATTTTACCCCACAGCTGGTCAGTCAGGTCAATTCCCAGGTCCTTGGCCCATTTCACACGCGTAGGTAGTATATCAACAGGCTCACCCCATCTCAGTTCCCCATATAACCGGGATATTCGCCCATTCGTGTTAGTTTCCTGTAGCAATACTTTCTCGAAAGGGGTGAGCTCACTACATAAATTGTCTCCCCAATATGGTTTCAACTCGGCCCCCTTCAACTGCAGGTATCTAAAGACATAGTCCCTTCATCCCCAGGCATTCCTTCAAACGGGTCAATGACATGAACTCGTCTCTCTCCCACAACTGTCCCGTCCTCAAGAGCCCTGCCTCATACCATGATTGGAACCTCGGAGGATCTGCAATGAAATTTCATAGGGGTGGCGCCCAGATACAGCTGAGGGGAGAGGTCCATGTTGAAAAACCATCGGATAGCGCTCCCCTCATGCCAAATTGACCGGAATACAGACAGAATGGAGTGCTCCAATACTCGCCTAGGACTCTCTTTCTACAGTACCCACATCCATTCACCCAACGTTACCAGCTGTAAAATCGCGTTGTCTATGTGAACCCATTGTTTCTTTGCGTCTGGCTGTAAATAGTCCACCATAATTCTCAACTCGGCCACCCTGTAATATGCTCCCAGATCTGGGAATCCCCCCCTGCCCCCTCCTCCTCAGACAATTCCACATACTCTCCTAAACCCTGTCAAAGAGTCAGTACTGAGATCCCTGGGTTTGTGAGGTAGAGCAATGCCTCATTCGCAAATAGACTCACTTTATATTCCTGTCCACCTATGTGCACCCCCATTATATCCCCACAACCCCTCAGGCCAATTACCCATGGTTCCATAACCAGAGCATGTAGTAAAGGTGACAGGGGGCACTCTGCCTAGTCGCCGTTCACCATCACTCTCACCCGTGGGGCATGATACAGGGCCATAATCCATCTCATCCACCATTCTCCCATACATATCGCCTCAAGAACCCCTTTCATGAAGGACCTGTTGACCCTGTCAAATGCCTTTTTGCCGTCACAGGGAAGAGGACCAAGGCCCCCCTCCCTTTGTGTCCTGGGATTTTCAAAATATGCAGGGTTTTCCTCCGACTGAATCCCATTTGGTCTGGGTGTACCAGACGGGGGAGATGTATCTCTAGGCGAGACGCTAAGGTTCTTGTAAATATCTTAGCGTCCACATTGAGTAAGGATATATGCCTATATGAGGCACAACTCATGGGATCGTTACCCTGTTTAGGGAGTGTTTCCCAAAATGTGGGTGGCATGTTCTCCGCTTGCCTTATGGAATTAAAGACTCTCGCCAAGGGTCCCGCCAAGACATTTTGGAACTGCCTATAGAATCCAGCTGTACAGCCGTCTTCCCCGGCGCATTGCCTGACTTTAGCTGGCCTACCGCCCTCTTAGCCTCCTCTCCTGTAATATTTGTCTCCAACATAGATTTCTCCTCCCTCATCAGACGCGGGATAGGGAGCTTATCCAGGTACTCCTTAACCTCTCTCTTCCCCATATTATTTGGTTGGGAATACAAGGTTTCATTTTAGTCCGGAAAACGCTCTGGGATGCTTCTCCTGGGGCCAATCACCTCCTCATTTTCATCCTTCAGACAGTGGACCCTCCTGTCGCCCCTGCATTCTCTGACCCTGTTTACTAACCCGGGTTCCCCACCCTATCACCTCCCTCGTAGAACCTTTGTTTGGTCTAATGCATCTTTTTTGCCACTTCCCCTATCAAGACTGAGTGTAGTTCCTGTCGCTTGTCCCACATTGTCCCCAATAATCCCTCTCTTTCCACCCCTGTTGTCGTTAACCGTGTCCTTGTGTCCCTCAATTCCTCCTGCACCCTCCCCTCTATCAGCTTTCTCTCCCTTTTTTTACGGGCCCCTTCCGCTATAAGAAGGCCTTGCACCGTTGCCTTAGCGTCCTCCCACATAGTCTTCTACTGCACCTCCACTTGTCATTTATTTCAAAATATTGTGTGATCTCTGTCCGTAAGAAGTCCTGGAATGCTGGGACTCGGAGGAGACAGTCAGTGCATTTCCAACGTGACCATCCCTTCTTCCCCTCCTCTATACACCAGTCAGTCGGGACCATCTCATGGTCCAACCACATCACCACTTCCACCCGTGGAGATGATACCATGGCCTCCGGCTCCTCTGGAACCAACAAGAGATTGATTGTCATGTATGTGTGGTGTGGGGGCGAAAACAAGGTATATTATCCTGCCTGGGGGAACCTAGACCTCCACACATCCACCCAAAAGTGGTTTTGCAACAGTTGAGAGAATGCTTCCTGCTCCTTCCCACTCACCTTGAGCATATTGCCCTTAACCGACCACCAGTCCACTGCTGGATCTGCGATCAAATCGAAGTCCCGACCCACCATGAGCATACCCTGCCCCCACTCTTCTAACACCAAGAACACCTTCCGGAGGAAGACCATCTGGTTCACATTCAGTGCATATACGGACGCAAGGGTAAGCAACCTCCCTTCCATACGTCCCTTTACTGCCACCAACCTACCTCCAAAACCTCCCCTGGACCTCCCGCAGTTGCATGGCTCACGACAAAACAATCCCCACACCCTCCTTTTTACTCGTCTTGTGTGAGGCCCAATAAGTCTGCCCAACCTTTACCCCTTTCAAGCCACGTTCCATCCCCTGTTTATAGTGTTTTTTGCAAGAAGAGCACTGCTCTATGAGCTTTACAAAGCGACTCACTGTGAGAGATTTTTTGTTTGGAGAGTTCAGCCCCTTCACGTTTAGCAATGCCACCTTCCAATTAGCCATTTTCCCATTGTTGTAAAAACCCACCTCCCCTGTCCTCGGTCAGTCCTACCCCAATTCAGTTGTGAAGTTCTACTGCATGTAGACCCCCTCCTCTGCCCACTGCACCTCTTTTTAATCTGCCCCTCCACACCACTATTAGATAACCCTCTCCTCTGCTCCCCACTCCTGTCTCGCCACCCTTTCATCACACCGCCCTGCCCACACCCTCCTTATCCCTCTCCCTTCCCCTTCACCACTGGGGCATTTAGCCACCCGTATTGGAACTTCCAGGTATACCAGCCGAACCACCAAGGTAGCAGCCCTTGTTCTGTCCACAAAGACTTCCCCTACACCTCACCCATATATGTAGCGTCATAGCGTCACTCAGCCCTCCTACCTCCCTTGATCAGATGAAGAAATTCCCCCACCCCCTCTCCTCTCCTATCAAATCACCAGGCCATGCCCCCTCTGCGAGCCCCTACCTCTGAAACTCAAACATCAATGTAGTACCAACCAAAACTCTTTCCCCTTCACCTCTCCCTTAGCCCTCCCCTCATTCTCCCTCGGAAACACAACCAAATTCATCAAAACTGGACTACAAGCACAGGGTTTGTGGACCCCCGTGGAACAAATAACTGTTAACAATCAACCCGGCTCCTCTCAAGTAGTCTCTTTTCTGGAGGAGGCGGTGCTGAGCTTCTGGAATATCCTGGCCCCTTGCATTTTGCGCCTTCCATACTCAGTCTTTGGGCCCCTAAGTTCTCGTCTCTTAGATGCCCCCCCCTCTTCTCCATGGTGATCCTGTCGGGCCCATTAAGATACTCTATGGTACTTTTGACGTCCAATACCAGGCGATGCCTCTCTCCTTCCCATTCGAATATAAGTGCAAAAGGGTACCCCTACCTATATCTTCCCCCTTTCTCCTGAAGCCACCTTGTAAGAGGGCCACTCAAAAAGGTCTGGGCCTAGAGGTCATGGAATATAGCCACCTTGGAGTCTTCGTAGTCTATGTCCCCCATTCGCCTTGCCTTCACCTGCATGACAGCCTTGTCACGGTAATAGTGCAGCCGAGCCATTGCAGAGTGGGGTGCATTGTTACCGCCACCCGCACGGTGCAACCGGTCCAAGGCCACCCGTTTACCTTCCTTCGATCCTAGGACCATCCATATAATTTCCAGGATTTTCCTTTCAAGTACAGCCATCGATTTCCTCCTCATCGGTAGGCCAAAGAAAGGGGTTATTGCGCTTCGCTCTATTCTCCACATCATCCATTTTGAGGCATATTTCCTCCTCTCTCCTCTCAATTTCTTGGAGACAGACCCCAACCTGCGATTCCAGCACCCCGAAGGAGCACCCCATCCAGCCACTCCTCCGGAGTGACCACCTTCGCTGATAGGTCTGCCTCTTTGGCCCCAATGTCTGTCTGCACTCCATGCATCGGACCTAGTTCCTGACTGGTGCACACTCCACACACGCCAATTCTCCTTGTATTCCCAGTGAGTCAGGATGCTCCTCACTATTTGCCTTTTTCCCCCTGCCCTTGGCGCCTTTCCAAGCTGGTGCTCCTCCTAGTGTTCACCTTATGGGACTCCTCTCACACAGCTTTCCACTGGCTCCCACTCTGCTCTGGGCCCGTCTCAGCATCCTACTTGTCACTGCCTGGCTGTCCCTGGTTGCTCAATGCTGCTGGGCCCGCTCTCCTGATATGCTCTGGGAGCCTGCTGCCAGCCGTTGCACACTCTCCCGGCCCTACCTCTGGGGGTGGAAGGCCTCGGGCCTACTAACCTTTCCGGTCTACTTAGGCCACCACAGTACTCTGGGCCTGGTCACGCCACTCACGGATGGCCTGTTTCCCTGCTGCTGCTCATCACCTCCCCACTGCAGCTCCGGGCTTCAGCACTGCAGCCCAGGTCCACCTCTGCTCGTGGCTCCCTCGTGGGAAGCCGCCCACAGGCTCTTTTTGCCTGATTGTGCCCTGGGATCTCTTTGTGTTGGGTTGCTCCCCGCAATCATCAATCACCACCTCCACACCATGCCGCTCTCCCATGCCGCTCTTCCCCACTGTGATCCACACGGGGCTGCAGCCGACACTCACTCGGTTCTGTGATGCTGCTATGTGCTTGTTGCCCAGGGGTCCCTTCAGACCGGTTCCCAGGCTACACACGCTACCAAAACTCCTCCATTAAACAGTACAGGGGGCCGGAGCACCTCAAGCAGGCTTCCATCTTGCCTGCGCCCCTTGGTGGCCTCTTTTGTCCCACTTTTTAATACCTTTTTTTCAATGTGCTTTTCTTCGCACTACTAGCACAATTTCCAAATGCTTTCTTTCAATTTACTTTTCTTCCACATTGCTGGCGCAACTTCCAAATGCCTTTCTTTCACTTCATGTACTTCGCACACGTTATCTCACTTTCTGCTCCATGCCGCTTTAAACTTTCTTTCTCCCGCTCAGCTTCAGTAGAATGTATGCTCCTGAGTTTGCTTTCCTCACTCACCGGGAAGCATCGTGCTGACAAGCACTCCTTCTGGATACACAGGGTTGAGGTTAGGGTCTCACTGCCTGCCCCTCAGGCACCCTTGAGACCGCACACGTCCCAAGGGAACGGGTATTCCACCGAACGCCACCAACAGGATACGGTTCCATGTAATTTCGCCGACAGGCATCTTTACGACTGCCTTTTTTACATCGACACAATTACGAAAAAAGTCATTGAATTGTTTTTTTGGGGGGGTCCCCCCCCATGATCCCCTCCCCCACCTATTTTTAAATATTCCTGACCCCCCAACTCCTTATCTGCCCTTCCCCACCCACCCCCCAAATTTCAAGACTTTTTCGTAATCGTATCCACGTAAAAAAGGCAGTCGTAAAAATGCCTGTCGATGAAACGACGGTATACCCAGGATACCGGCTGCCTTAATCTGGCTCCTTGGAGGCACTGCTCCCTAGCCAAGCTGCAGCTCTTCACAAACACTGGGCCAGTGTCTCAGCACGCCGGACTCCTCCAGGCCTTTACTCCTGCTTCTTTCTGCTCCTTGGCTTCTCCAGTCAGACAGCATCCCCAGCTCGCTCAACTCCTTGTGAAAAACTGCACCTTTTATCGTTGAAAAAATAGTCATGTTGAGTCAGGTGTGAATGGTCATTATTAAATGCCTGACCCTGCCTGACTGTACTAGTGGGAAAAACGTTAGTTCTTTCTATGGTAGGTTTCCCTTTTCTTCCCCATGTTGGTCCCATGGGTAATCTTTACTGATCTCGGTTGCCTTTTCCTCGTTCCAGTATGGGTTGGAAATGGGGAGGGGGTGATGGAAGGGTTTTGGAGAATAGATCTATTTTCTGCTACTCCATCCGGGAATGGACAATGGACATGGGGGTATCGTTGTCCCCTTCCATATTCCTAATGGTTAATTACATACACCTGAGTCTTGATGTATTCCCTGTGATCTATATTGGTAAAGGATTAATTGATATATGTTTTTTAATGTTGATTTATTTTTCTTCCTTCCCAACCTTGGGTGACTCTTTCCTTCCTCCCACTTGCGTTATGGATGACGGGATTGGAATTAGGGAAAATTAGATCTGGATTAGGATGACGGGAATCAATGTATCCCATGAAGGCATCCGGGACGTTCTCTTCTATCGCCCTTTCAGAATACAGCGACTCGCCTGGGGTATTCCCAGGAAGGCAACCCCAAATTCCCCTACCCACGTGATCCTACCTCCTCGTCCGCCCCCATGGTTGGGATCGAAAAGCGAGGGCCCTTCCCTGGCCACCTGAATAGAGGACTCTGGTGGTCTTAATGAGAGAAAACTCCTAGATTTCGCAGTGTGTAACCATCTAGTTATTCTCTATCTTTATCCATGTATATAGTAACATTTACCTGTTAAAAAACAGTCCTTTAAGATGTCTCAATACTTGGGGGGGCCTATCTCGCTTCTCGGCAAAATGTAAGGGCCAGCATTTGCAATCTGCCCTTAGGGTCTAAACCCTGCAAGTAAAGGCAGCTACGCAATACAGAGCGGCCCTGTGGGGCTACTATAAGCCTGGTGATTTGCAGGACAAGGAAAAGCGGTTTCTTAAAAACATATTGGGGCTCCCTGGTTCTTCTTCTTGTTCCTCGGCCCATAGGGAACTGGAGCTGACCTTTTGGGAGGATGATTGGGGAGCTGCCCCGAGCCTTTTATGGCTGAGAATATGGGGAAATAAAAATGCCACTCTATGCCATTTTATTATAAGGTCTACGCTGAACAGGGACATGTGGGTGAAAATACCCTGGCTGGGGTTGGTAAAGTAGCTCTTATGCCAGTCCAATGTTCCTGCTATGTCACCTTCAGCAGTAATGCTTTTACTGCAAGATGTAAGATCACTTAAGGAGGCAGCGACCTGGGGGATTGTGGTCAAACGTTCTCTTGCAACACGGGTGACACAATCGGACAGTGTTAATAAGCTTATAAGTGGGATTTCAATGTTACAACAGTATCTTGTCTGGGCCAGGAATAAACATCATAGCTGTCTCATTACTAGGGCAAGATTTGATTGTTTACGGCTGAGGGGAAATACGGCGAAATTGATGGGTTATCCAGATGATCCAATCTATCCTGTGTGCCGAGCCCCGAATGAAAACCTGTGTCAGTGGCCCTCTTTACAACACCGGCGCTAAACCATGGCGCTATTAGCACCATGGTTGGTGCCGGTGTTGTAACGGGTCCGCCATGGTTCAATGGGGAATTACCACCCCATTCCAAGGTTGGCGGGGCGGTAATTCCCCATTGAACCATGGCCCTTCCCCATTCCCATTTTCGCCCCATAGGGCTCTATGGGAATGGGCAAGGCGATAAGTACGGTACCGCAAATTGCGGTACCGTACTTAGCACCAAGGTCCCTTTGCGGGTCCCTACTTTAACGGCTGATGTAGACCAGCCGTTAAGGTCGGGTCCCGCAAAGGGACCTTGTAGTAAGGCGCTAAGTGTTTAACGGCGCCGCAGCCTTTTATGGCGCCGTTAAACACTTAGCGCCAGGGTCGTAATGAGGCCCATTTTGTATTGTTTTTCCTAGGTTATGGAGAGATCAGAAAACTGACGATTCTTCAGATATTAAAATGCAGGGATCTGGGTCAGTATAGGCTGGACATGATATTTTTACTGACGGCAGAGACTGAATTGACGTCATGGGCTCTGTTGTCTTACTTGAAGGCCACTATGTACAGAAGGAAAGGGGTTCTTACGAGGTCAGGATGCTGCACATTAAGATTTTAAGATGTGTGTGGTTTTAATGCCATATCCCTTTTAAAATATTTTAAAGTTTTTGGTCAACTCCTATATTATGCACTATTTGTTTATGAAATGTTTTGTATATGTTTTGCTTGTGTTTGGATGTTTTCTATCCGAATAAATATAACTTCAACAACAACTGAAAGTAGGTGCTGTAATTATGTTACTACGCAGTCTTATGCCATCACAGGGACTCTGCAGTGCAACAAGGTTGACAATTACACATCTACAAAGTCATATCAGAGAGGGCCGTGTAATCGATGGAGCTTAGAAACTGTTTTTATACTGTGCATGTGTCTCATTCCATCTGACTCAAATATGTCTTTCAAATTCAAAAGAAGACAGTTACCCATATGTTTAGCCTTTTCAATGACCATTAATAAGTCACACGGACCTACGCCCCCTTTCTGGAAGCGATCAGTGGTAATTCTGATATTTAAGACGGGGGACAGAAGTGACCCTATGAATTACCGACCGATATTGACTTTTCAGATATGCTAGAACAGCATTGTTATGCCAGGAGAGGCTAGTTTGTTTTATAAAACTATCCTCACGGGGAGAGTTGGCCTTTGTTGGCCACTCTGTGGAAGCTGTTTGCCCTGGAATTGTCCTTGTGTCATCCATAGTGCAAGATGTGTAAGGCAGTGTGCTGTGTTTGTAGGTACGTCTGTTGGAGTAAATTCTTTAGATGAACTCATAGCATATGGGATGAGGGAACAAACAAAACAGCTCGCATCAGATGTCTCTCTCCCCACTTTGCTCATGTACTTGCTTGTACCACATGTTATTGGTGACATGGATGGAATGATCAAAAAACTTGCTCAGTTGACTTCTGCCATGTGGCACACTTCTCTTAAATCTTTTAAATAGGGTACTAACTTTAGGGAATGTTTTGGGTGTCATTGCATTCGTCATTGTCACAGTGACTATACTTGTGCTATTTTCACTTGATGCTGGCCTAGCTATAATATTAATGACCAGTTCCTCTACTGCGATACAGATAATCAAGTAAAGAGAACAAAATGAGAAAAATGTTGCTGTAATCAGGATAGCTATCATATCTGCCATTTGCAGATATCTGTGCGCATAGAATCTTCTATGTGACAGGAAGAATATCTAATATAATTGCGTAATATAATTTCGGAAATGTATCATTCCAATCAGAGGAAATGTCATGTCTCTTCCGTTTGTTTGAAGGAATAGGTGTTCACAAGAAAAATGTAGGTAAAAAGTGAGAGAAAATGACTTTTCAGAACAATATATGTTTTCAGATTAAACAACAAAACTGTTAGACAAATGTTCCAAGCTACTAAAAAGGGATACGTGTTCAGAAAAAATTAAGACCAGAAAAACTGTATTGCTATGGGGAACATTTGATGTTTCTCCTGCAATGGGAAAGGCCACACTCCATGTTAAGAAAGCGTGAAACTGTTAAAATGTTCTTGGAATAAGTAACTAGTCGGTTCTATTCTTGCTGCTCCTGCTGCTGATTGATTCTGGTCATCGCCCACGTCTGAGGTCTTCTCTCTTCTTCTTCACCTTCAACCTCTGAATTGTTGGACAGGGGGGCGTGGGTGTCACGACGATACTACTTGATGTCACGTAAGTGGATCCATGCTTTCCTTCCCTCTACTTTAACTGGGGAAGGGGTCGCTTCTTCTACTACAAAAGGTCCCTCAAATGTAGGTTTGTGCCAACGGCTCACAAAGTTCCTGCATTGAACCTCGTCCCCTGGGTATAGTTCAAGGGGCTTTAACAACCTGTCTATATCAATATGTCCATTGGCGTTTTCTGTGACTCTTGAACCCCCACTGCCTCATCTGTACCTGTTTGGAGATACATTTCAGAGTGTTAGGGAGAATTCTCTGTTAAGGCTAATTTCCCAAATCTAGTGAGTCCCCCAGCAGCTTTGCTGGATTTTTGGGGCTTATTTTTTTCTCCTGCTATGAGTGAGACTCTCTTTCTCCCACTCTTAGGTATGATTTGAGAATGTCCTTTGACTGTGAATGTGTTTTATGGGCTATGGGGTCTTTTACTCCATAGGGCTACATGTGTTTTTGGTATGTGTGTTACACAGCACCCTCAGTGCAGTAACACAGGGGTGTCATAGTGACCCCTAAACATAGACTCCATACCCTGGGACTGACTACTGTCTCCCAGGGCATGTAAAGTCATCATTGGCTTTACTAGTCTCAAATTGTGAACAGAACCAGTACAAACCATCATATTGTGGAAGTACTGGTAGGGGTAATTCGATTGCCCCTGGGTCTGTTTTCCAAGGGAGCACTGTCCAGTCCCCCCTTGTCGAGTTTCTGGCTGGTGGCAGTGGATACCACGCGAAATATTCCACCAGAATATTTCTTATGGGATTTTCCCATTGATTTTAAACGCACCACTTTTCGGTGCAATGTTAAAGATACCGCTCGGTTATTTATTTAATATTTATTCCCCGGTTGGGTCTTTTTGCCAGGACTCGGTTTTAAAATGGCGTTTGTGTTCGCCTCTGAAACTCTAATCCAATTCGAGCCCTTTGTTCCACTTTTTGGCGGGCTTCGGCACAGAAGCCCTCCAAATGGTGTCACTCTGTCTGGGGTCTACAGGATGTGTGGGAGGGGGATTAGGCACCCTGGACTGAGTTGCCCTGGCAACTCAAGTCGCACTCTTGTGTGATTGGCCCAGTGGTGAGCCGCCCGGCTCACCACTTAGCATGTGCGAGTGACAGCTAGGCTGTTGAATGGGTTTTTTTCTGCATAAAAACAGGGCTTTGGGGACTGGATCTTCAGAAGTCGCCACAGGACCTAAAGAATCCGAAGAGGGGAGAAGCTGAGCCATCTACAACGACGACACCACCGGTGGAGCCCTGCTGTACGAACTCACCACTTCCCTGACGACAGAGGAGATCTTCTTCCAGGAGAGTCTTCTTCCCTTTGAGCTGGTGGGACCAACCAGTTCGCCTTTTTCGCCTTCCTGGATCGTCTCATGGTCGAATCGCCCGTGCCAAGCACCCCAGTGGCCGGATAGCCACGCTTCACCACCACAGCGAATAAAAGGGTCGTACCTTTTAATCAGGAAACTCTGCGGCTGGTTTCTTCCCTGGCAGTGCAACGACCTCCAGCTTTCTTCCTCGTCGAGACCATCTCTTCCTCTGGTTGAAGCCATGACTTGCACCCGCTGCCAGGAACAACTGCCACCGCTGGAGCTTTCTCACCATTTCAGGTACTGTGTCCCGCCTGGTCTCCTTTGCAACAGATTGTCCAAAGTGTCCCGTAAATCCTTGACTTTCTAACTGGGTTGACCTCAGACCTGCTAACTTTGCCTTTCTGAACTGATCCAACCTCTTTTGACTTTTCTGCAAAGACTTTGAGTGCATTTCCACTGTGTGATCTTGGGCACATTCCACCTTGCTCTCTCCAAGATTGTGTCTGGCCTATGAACTTTTTGCTCTACAGTAGACCCTTACTTTCTTGACTTGCTGTGGTTTCAAAAGTGTTGGTACTGTGTGATTTTCCTACTCTGCCTTTTCTCTACCTTTTTAAACGAATTATTGGAGTGCCATCTACGGTTACGCGCTCACCTCTGTTTTGCTAAATAAGTGGTGTCTTAACCTAGACTTGTCGAATAATTAACTAGGGAGGTGTATATACTTATAGTGACTGTGTTTGAACTTGCTTGATATATTAGGGCCAGTGTATTTTCATAAGTGTGTTTTTAAATAAATAATTATATACTTTTATACCAAAGCTCTGGACAGTGTTTGCTTGTTCTACTGTATTTTTAGCCCTATTGTGTATACTGCCTAACTCTTCTTGAGAGAAGTCTGACTGCTCAGCCACAGCTACCAGGTAAATCTGGGTGGTGCAGACTGCTACCAATTGGGTTTACTGCTTACTCCTGTGGTCTTACATTTTTGCAGTGGTCCCTAAGGGAACTGCACAGGTTTCTGCCTAACACAGAGATTTAGTAATAGCCATCAAATAGTCATGTACTTCTCTTTCAAGTACAGTGGCTGAATTCTCACCATCAGTTCGGGCCTGTGTGGGAGGAGCAATTGGGGCAGTCATGCTGCATTCTGTCACCAGCTCATGAGGTGTCAGGTGGTGGTCAGAGCCTGGCTGATTGCATAAGGCAAAAATACCCAGGGGAAGGCAATGCAGCCAATTCTTATGGAGGGTGTTTTTTTATTTTTGCAATGCGTTCCTTCATGAGGCTGTTGAGGAGCTCACAAATCCTGTTTGCTTTCAGGTGCTAAGCAGATGAGAATTTGTCTTATACCTAATAGGGACTTGATGAGTTTGAACACTTGGTTTACAAATCGGAGCGTAGCACTTTGCAAACTCCCCATCTCGGAAACCCCTTGCACATGAGGAATTTTGCAGCCGATACGGCATCTGGATGTGTGCATGCACCTGCTTCGATCCAGCGGTAGAAGGGGCATACAACTACAATCATATGGGGGAGGAAGGATAGCTCAGGGGCAACACATTTGTCTTGGAAGTAAGACAATGCAGCGCAACACTGGGTTGAATCCTGATCCTGTGCGTAGAAACCACTCTCTGGTATGAAGCGCGTTATAAAAAAACAATTATAATTATATATTGATACGTTACAAATTTGGAGCATATCTACATGGTCGATATGCAAATGCCAAAATGGTCCAGTAGGACAGGGTATTGCTCCTCTCACTGTTCTCAGAGTGTGTCCAGCAGTGAATTGCTGACACGTCATGCAATTTATAATGAAATTGCTTACATGCTCATTTAGATTACGGATAAACCAGTCTTCCAAATTCAACGCTGCAAGGCATTTTTTAGTGATGTATGCTACATGTATGCAAGATAGTGGAGCTGCTCCAGTGCTACTGTGAGCAGCTCAACGGGCACAACAGTTTTACAGAATTGCCAAACTAATTCAGAGGACGATATAGAGAACCACCTCTTTCGCCACAAATCCTGCTCTTCATGTGGAGCACATCCCTGCAACTCTGCGATCTGTGTTATTGGCAGTTTGTTAACCATTCTGTCATCACCATGTTAATTGTGTTTATTTGTTTGAGACAGTTGTGATGGCTAATATCTCGGGAAAATATGCAGCCTTTTTGCTTCTGCATCTGCAGGTTTGTTGCTGCAAGAAATCATGTCTGCGCCACTTGTGTGTGCTGCCCACTTGACCATGGCGATCGCCGATGGACATTCAAGGGCTCACAATAGTCTCTCTTTCAATGGCACATATTGTACTGGTGTGTCATCTGCGCGCTGGAAGCCCTGCCTTTTCCAACGTAAAATGCACTCTGTCATCATGTAGGCAGAGTTTGAATACACTGTCATCACCTCTTCCTCATGTTCCTGAAGCACTAAAATCAGGGCTATCAACTCTGGTGCTATGCTGAAAATCTGCAGCGAGCTGTCGGTGGCAATGGCAGAGCAGGCACCCATGCCCACATGGGGCCCTCAACCCATGTATAGTGCAGCAGAGGATCGCACCACGGGGCAGTACCCCACCTCCCCTCCTGAATTACAAGCAAGCAGCAGTAAAGGCCGGCTTGGCAGGACATCATAGGGGTGCTGGAGAGCTGTGGAGGTCTGCTTGGGAACACAGTGCATCCCTCCCCTTCCTCCTCGGAGCTGTGGAGATCTGCCTTGGAGCAAAGCGCTGCCCCACTTCTGGCCTCTTACTCACCCTAGAGAGATCTGCGAGATGCGCAGGTGAAAGAGCAGATGGACAATAAAGGCACAGGAGGGTCAGAGAATCCCAAAGGGGACAGAAAAGAAAGGCATGCGTGAGGCCTGCGGCCGAGAAAACCAGAGACTGTGTGGATAAGAGACTCATTTACACCTTATTTCATTCCATGCAAGGGCTCCGGACTTGGAACAGGCTGTGAGGGGGATTGGAGGGGAAAGTGCTGCAGCACCTACTGTGGAGCAAAGAAATATAACAGACCCTCCAGGACAAAACTGGGACATTGAGACTGTGGTTAGGTGCCCTGGGCAGGGGGCTGCCCATCTGATAGTGGGGGTGGTGCGTGTGGAGCCTATCCGCGGTGCAGGCAAGAAGGAGCCACAGCTGCGCAGAGTCCCGGTGGCCGCCGGGAGGGGAACAGGAGTGAGTGACACTCTCTAGGACGGTACAGAGATCCTCTTGGATTTGTTCTACGGAACTCTGGGTGGGGCCAGAAGTGACCATGGTCAAAGAAACGACCAAAGCGACAGAGCAAAATGGAACCATACACGGTAGGAACAGCAGGTAAAGCTGGAGCACACCAAAGCACCAAGGTGACGCCTGCCGAGGGCGAATTGGGACCTACGATGGCACAGCTTCTACAGGCGTTGACGGACTACAGAGCGAGCATGGAGGGAAACATTGGACAGGTGGGTGTGGAGCTGATCCTGCTCTGGACAGACCTGACAGTAGTGTCGGAAAGAGTTGGGAGTGGCTGAAGAGAGAATAAGCCAGCTAGAGGACACGCACAATCGCTGCATACTCAGGTCTAAGTACTGCAGGTGAAGTCCCGGGCCCTGGAGGAAAGAGTGGAGGACACTGAGAGGAGGTTCCGCAGGGCCATCATCAGGATAGTGGGCGTCCCGAGAGAATCGAGGGTCCGGCAATGGATCTGTATTTGGAGAAGTGGATTAAGGAGGAATTGAGGCCGAGGGGATTAACTGCATCCTTACAATTGAGAAAGCGAACAGAGTTCCCGGAAGACGACCCCCAAATCCCCCAGCAGCCTCCCCACACCCAGTGGTAGCCAAGTTGTTCAATTACAGGGACAGGGATGTGATCCTTCAAGCATCCAGAAGTAAAGGGCCAATTTGAGTGAAGAATGCAAGGGTGATGATCTTCCCAAATTACACCCTGCAAGTCCAAAGGGTGAGAAGATGGTTTGAAGAAGCCAAGAGAATCCTGCGGAAACGCCAAGTGAAGTAAATGCTAATGTTCCCTGCGAAATTGACAGTGATGGTGGGGGGGGGGACTGGGTATTCCAGGACCCGCAAGAAGTCTGGGACTGGATAGAAAGTGAAGGCCTGGTGGTCACAGCCCCCCCGGGGAGGAGCATAGACCGAGCCCAGGACCTGGTATGAGGCGAAAGAGAGGCACCCGGGGAGGAGAGGAGGGGCCCACCTGTGCAGGAGAAAGATGAATAAAGGATTCAGGTGGTGACGGATGGGATGCAATGCAGAATCGAGTCAAGCCTACCTGGACAGGGTCGGAGCTCAGATACCCCCCTGAAGTACGGGGAGTGTATGTTTTCTCCCAGCTCCAGACCTTACTGGCTCACGCTTTTTGGACACTGATTTTTGACTTGCCCTTATCTGCTTCTGATGGTCATTCCCTTTGGACGGATAGTGCTGGCTCCCCCTGAACTTGGCTTCTGTGTTTCCCGGACAGCTACTTCTTCATCCCTGTTGGTTGTGATTTTTTTCTGGTTCCTCCATTGGATTCTCCTACTGTTTTCTTCTGTGGACTTTTGTATCTTCGTCCTGGATTGCTTTTTGTTTTTTCGTTCTTTTCTGTTTTGTTCATTGGAACTGAACTTGGTTTCTTTTTGGCTATATTTGTTTTTCGGGGTATTTTTTCTTGTCCTCGACTCACTTCCTTTGGGACTTCCTGCATACTGGAACTGGACATCTGTCCTGACCCTAGATTGTGCCCTTGTTCCATACAGGTCAGGTTTCCTTCACGAAGAAGACTTATATTGGACCTCTATGGACTATCTTCTCCCTCTGGTTCTCCTGGACTCTCTGGACTACTTTGGCAGGAGCTTGCAAGTAGGTTCATCGCCTCAGTCTGCATCACAGCAGATAAGAGTTGGGTACTGTCTAAGAAAGATTTGTTCTATACCATTTTAAGATTGCAAGGGATACTGATCTGTTATATTTGTTTTTTCCCTTCTTTAGCTCTCTGCTGGTTGCTCCTGCCTTTTCACCTGAGCCCCTAGCCTGACAGGTCCCATCTGTTCTCTGCAGACTCCGCTCTCGGGGGGGAAAAGGTCTCCCTGTGGAAGGAGACCATATTTGCCATATGAGACTGGGGTTATCAGAGTCGGACTTGATCCTGACAGATCAAGGAGCCCACCTTGTCAGTCTGTGATGGATCCAGGGGCAGATCCCATGACTGCTGTTTTGCAGGACTTCTCTGCCCTCCCGACAGACATGGCAGCCGACCATGCGGCTTTGCACCAACGCATGGACGTAATGCAAAGCTTTGTCCAACCGTTGCCCTCAGACGATGAATTCGGGGATGAGGTGGCTGCGGCGGCCCCTCCAGCTCTGCTTCCCCCGAACCCAGGACTTGCCCCTGTCGTTTAGTCTGGGCCATTTCCACTATCCCCACCAGAATGGTTCATCTATGCATATATATCTGTCTATCCTTTTCGGTGCTCGACTTTCGAGTGTTCACCCTTCCGGTGATGATCAAATCTGGGGCAACAGGTTCCTACATGGACTACCAGTTGGAAAAAATACTGGGGTTCCCACATGTGGTAAGGAAATCCCAGAAACTGTGCGGGCAGTGGATGGTTCATGCCTAGTGTCCGGGCAGGTGACAGAACAGACTGAACCTGTTATTTATTTATTCGTAATAAACTTTTAGCCATACAGCTTTGTATATACAACATATAATACATACATACACAATGACAAATCCACACTAGCAATGGTCATTAGAAGGGTGCTAACAACCTACTATAAATTCCTATGACATCAGTAAAATACTGTGATGCTGGAAATGCATTGGAGGGACAGGGCCTCCATGTCCTTATCCTGTACTCCCTTATCGTGTGTGTCCTGTGTTGTTTTCTGCACAGGAATCCATGTGGGACTCCTGGCAGTGCAGCTCTTCCTCTTTTTGGTTGTGGTGAACAGACCCTTGGGATACCCTTATGGCACCCATGGGAGGAGGGTACAATCCTGTATCCCTAGTGTATGTTTTTGGGTACCTGTGTGTGGCCCACAGAGCAGGGTATGGGCTGGTGCTCTGAGTATCCTCCATTTTAGGATGCCCAGGCCCTGCCATGGGAATCAGTTGATTCCTGATAGGAGACAAGATGACCTCTGTGGCCTCTTGCTTTCTATTGCCTGTTACCTTGTTTTCCCAAAGTCTTGGGAAGCCCTGACTCTGTCCCTTCGCCTGACTGGCTGTTGGGTGGAAGTTCCAACCATGGTATTGTGGGGAAGTCCAGGCCAGACTGGCTGGAGCCTTATCAGTGACTGTATGTTGTGGGTACACCCTTGGGGTGGGACCTGGGTGAATGGAGTGTGTGACCAATATACATTTCATGTTATGGGTGTCTAGTTTCTGGTGTGTGACACAATGACTGAGACAGCCCTGCCCGAAACTGGTATGAATGCAGTGTGGTGTGCTGAAAGGCGGGGTGCTTGCCCTCAAATCCAAATTCCTTGTTGTGACTGTCTGGATGGAGAAGAATGGCCTGAATACACTGGGAGGTCGCCGACAGACCAAGAAGAATCCGCCGGTGGGTTTCCCGCCACCCAAAGTCCACAAAGATGCCGACAAAGATCCAGAAGCCAGCCGTGGTCGAGTCCTGATCGCTGACGCCAAACGCTGACGACCTGACCTTGCTGGGCCGACGTTCTTCATTGATCTGCTTTGCGGCAACAAACTCATCATCAAGGTGTACCGCATGCCTCATCTTCACAGGACGTCCACGACTGATCATCAACGAGCACCGCGAAGGTCGAAGCTGCTCTCTCAACGATATTGTTCACATTTCTTCATAGGAATCTCAACGACCCGTGGCTCCTGCTTTAAAGTGAGTCTACTCAAGAGGGATCCGTCAATGACCCATTGAAGAACTTAGGTACGTTGGGGTAGTAGAACATTTTAGAAAGAAACAAGACTATTTTAAACACATATGGACTGGACTTGTTGACACACTTTATTTACAGGTTGCCCAGGTGGGGGGGATCCTCACACAGAACTGTGTCTTTGGTAGGGACAAAGTATTCTGCCATTTGTTTGACCCAACTTGTCTTCCTTCCCATGTCTGATGTTGATTCACTTTACTATTTGATTTGTATGCCATTGAAACTGTCAGCAGTTGGTGCATTTTAAAGGAGTCAAGAATTACCTGTGGTACCACATAGACATTGTACATATTTACCTTATTAGAATTGCGAGAGTACAAAATGTGTTACTGATTGTAGATATATTGATCCTTATTTATATAAAGAACTATGTTATCACCTAATGTTACGCTCACCTGGTGTCCACGGGGGCGTCGATCTGAACTGGGCTGTTGTTATCTCTTCCAGCGACACACGGGCGCCGAAATGATGGATTGGACCGGACCACCCAGCTTAGCTTGTTTTGCCCGTATGAATATTCTTCTGATAGTTTGGAAAGATGAGCTCTCCTTCCTGCCTCGAGCGCAGGGGCGCGTAGATGGCCAGTTACTTCACTGGTGTGGGATGTTGGAGAGTTGCAGAACGGTATTGACTCCGTAAGGAAATAGTTTGAAAAAGAGTTAAAAAACGTCTGGCCTTCACTCTGTCCAAATTCCCTAGGTTGCCTTAATAGTTCTTGAGAAGAGTTCCAAGTGGCAACCAGTAAGATGCAGGTAAGTGTTTATGGATTCTGTTCAGTTCGCTAATGAGGACCTGGTCTAACCTGTGACCCTTTCCTTTTGCAGGCACTGAATCGGTGGAGGTTCCGGTGATTGCGGCCTCAGGCAGTAACCAGGTAAGTCTGTAGCGGAATTCGGTTTCCCCTACTTGCGCTTTTGTGTTGCTTTTGTTTCCCCTTTGGGGCCGGCGTACGGCGGAGAAGCTGTGGAGGCTGCGCCGACCCGAGATGAGGTATCAGGTAAATCCTGGGGATTGCCTTTATTGTCTGGGAATGCTCCCTTGCTCACCTTATTGTCTTTATTTCCACAGGTGTTGGAGAGCAGCCGCTGGATGCTGAAAAGCGCGATGGAATGCAGAGGATTTCTTCAGGCGAGTTCCCGCGCGGCGCTGCAGGATGCGAAGCGGCGCACGTCTGATGCTCTCTTCCTTCTAGGTCAGAGCCAAGAAGATTCAGGATTCAGGTAAGGATTGCAGGTAAAACTCCGGTTCTAACCTTCCCTCTGCTTTCTTTCAGGTTTTCAGGAGCTCCGGCATCCAGGCGGGCGTGGCTGAAGACTGGAAGCTGCTGCAGGTGCAGAATAACGCGAAGCATGGGTTGCTGTCAGGGTGTGGTTTAAATAGCCTTGGAAGTAGTTCCAGGTAAGTATCCTTCCGCGGCCCCACCCGAGTAAAAAAATAGTTCCTAGGGAAAAATAGTCCCTCCTAGGCCTCATTTGACTTCTGGTCACTGGCAGCATGGTCTGCCCCAGGTAAGTTAGCAGCATGGTCTGCTTCAGGTAAGTCCTTGACCATGAGCCTGGCGCCCATGGCGCCAGGGCTGATTCTGAATTTATGAGCCTGGCGCCATAGGCGCCAGGACTGCACCCAAATAGCCCCTAATTGGGGTTCATGGGCTTGCATTAAATGGCATGATGCCTGCTTCTGGGGTAGCTAGGCCAAACCTGGTTTCCCGGGGGCAGGCATCGTGACATCTAACATAGTGTGTGGACATTCCTTTGTGGGGGCCTGGGGTCTACACTGTACTTAAGAACCAGCCCGCATCACCTCCTGAGAGCTTAAGCCGTGATTGCTCGTCCATTGCTACCGCATAGAGAATCTTGGCAGGAGTGCTCTGTGCTTCTACTCTGCCATATAGAGGGCAGGAGTATAGAAACCCCCCTCCAGTCTTTACAAATACAATTACTAAAACCATAAGGATACAATCGAGCATCATTACATATAAACACCTTGAGCTAAACTATTTAAAATGTCTGTGTTTCCAATAATATTTAACGATAAAATGTATATCGTCACCTTGCATAAAATGAGTCCATATCATTGATACATCACAAGGGCCAAGATTTCAGAAAGCTTGTTCGGATCGAAGTTAAACTGTCGCAATGTACAAAAGAGATTCTCTAGAGATTCCAAATCGGTTCCCCCGCATAGGCGACACATTCTATCAGCATGCAATATTCCCAATCTCTCCCCTTTGATCTCTAACACATTGCAGATGTTAAATTTTAACATGAGATATTGTCTAAAGATCTGGGGATTAGGATATGCCATGATAATATGAAGGCATAGCAGTGCATTCCATCCTGTATTGGAGGTAGTGGCCACTATTACTCTTAGTGGCCAGCTGTACTTGATGACAGTCATAGCTATACACTTTCACTTTCTTTTTCAACCACCCTTTAAACCGGTAAGTAAGTCTTGACATGGGATTTCCCTCAAAATCTAGAGACCATTTGTTATGCGAGGACATCACTTTACCCAGTATACCTATGTTATTACATTGGTCTATCCTTAAAAAGGCTTGCATATATGATACGATGATTGTTGAATTGTCTATCAGCCTCAGGTTTTCGTAACACATTACAATTGTTTGGATGAAATCAGCAACTATACCTTTAAGGTAAAATTCTAAGTACAAAAATGCAACCGTTACATTATGTGGCATCCTAAACCATTCGCGAAGGATCATTGTTTCAAACTTTTTGAGTTCAGAAAGATAATTATGACCCCATAGCTCGATGCTATATTGTAACACTCGGTAAATGTTTGCTGCGTGCAACATCAGAATTGCATGAGCTGAGAAGCCAATGTTTTTACCAATTAAGACATATTGCATTCACAAATGGCTTTAATTTCTACCTCATGCTTATCCCATTTTAGGTTGTCATCAACATACACAACCAAGTATTTGTATTCCTTAACCTGCTCAAGTGTAGTTCCCTCAAAAGTCCAAACAAACTGTTTAGATGATTGTTTTGCAGAGAATACCATAGTCTATTTTCAATATTTACTTTCATGCCGTTCTAATTTGCATATTCACCCAACTCATTTAACATATTTTGCAAGCCCTTCTGGGTATGATCTAGTAGCCGTAGACCGTCAGCATATGTAAGTCAGCCAACAGTTGCCGACCCTACTTCAATTGGGCATATGGGCAGATTCATAAAGTGCAGGGGCAGATTCGCTAAGTACAAATTAAACGGAGTCGCTGCTACAATACACCCTTGTTTCACCCCACGGCAGGTAGGTATAGGTGCTGAGAGCCTTCCCCTGCTATCCAATTGGATGCATACTCGGGTGTCTGTATTTGAAGCATTAACATTCTGAGTAATCCTAACGGTATGTTCCAGGATTACAGTTTCCTCCATAACTTATTCCAGAGAACGGAATCAAAAGCTGGACTAAAACCGATATATAAGCGCAGTACACATTTGACTTGAGTCTCTTCCATGCATATTCAACAGCAGAGGTTAAAATCAATAAGTTATGTAAAAGGTTTCGTCCGAAATGTTAAAAAAAAACAAAAAACGAAAGAGTGATTTGGGCAAATTTTGGCCGTTTGAAAAATCTGAATGGCCGAAAAGTTCTACCAGATCACGCATTTGGTGCTGGGGGCTGCAGGGGTCTCCCCCGCAACCCGGCTCACAGCCTTCCCCCCCAAAAAATGGTAACAAGGGTGTCTCCTGCACCCTTGGTCTCCATATTGTGAGCAGGGGCTGCAGGGGACACCCATGCAGCTGTCCCGGAAAAAATAGAGGAAAGGACCCTGCAGTGCCGGTTCCCGATCATGGAAGTGAAAGGGAACAGGCGTTGCAGGGACACAGCGAATTGGAATGCAAGACAAGTAGGGGGGTGGAGGATAGGGGTGTGGGTGTGGGTGGGGGTGGGGGTGTGGGTATCTTCTGTCTTTTCTTCCTCGAACATTTCTAATTAGGTCTTTCAACCCCAATCCTATGTAAAGTATTAGACTTAGACCTGAAACCCGTTTGATTGGGTTGGAAAATACTGTTCGCCGCTATCCATGCGTTTATTTCTGCCAGCAAGACTCTTGCGAAGATTTTTGACGCTATGTCTAGCATCGCTAACATTCGGTAATTATCTAGATTATCCCACGCACCCTTCTTATATACTGTCAGCAGTTTACTCATATGCCAGGTCTCCGGCAAATTCCCTGTTTTCACAATTTCTACAAACAGAATATATAGGGCGTGTGCCCAAGTATCGGGAGATCATTTGAGCAAATTATTGCATACACCGTTGGGCCCAGCTGCCTGTGAGTTGTTCAATTGCTCAATGATGATGACAATGTCAAGTATAGTTGCCTTACATATCCATATATTTAACGGAGGGGTTACAACTACATCATTGTCTTCCTTTGAACCTAGTGTCAATTTAATGTGTTTCGTCCACAGATCTTCAGAAACACAATTTATTGTCACCTCTCTTTTTTTCCCCACAGATTACCTCCCAGTGCGAAGTGTTTGTCCGCTATCTTTCTCCATCTTTCTATTTCACAATTCATTTTTTGATCTTTCAACCACTTGCGATACACTTTTTTTTTTTTTACACTTTTTATTAGTGGCCACAAAGATACATAACACAGTTACATCTGAACATTACAGGCAGAAATAAACAGAAAAAAGGAGGAAAGCAGTTCACATAGTATACATCTCCTCGAGGTGGTATATTTACATAGTTTCATCATTATCAGAAAACATGTCACACAGATCTATTCTGAAGGGTCCCCAAATATCTTTGGGTCTACTCATCGCTGGGCGAGTGAGGACAAACTGTTCTTCGGCCTCATTGACATACGTCAGTTCTCGAAGGAACTGTTTCACAGTGGGTGGCGCAGTACTCTTCCATTGTTGTAAAATGCATTTTTTGGCCACTGCGCACGATACATTAAATAGCCTCCTGATCTTTTCGGAGCATTTGCCTATGTCCCCAAACAGATATTTCTGCGGGGTTAATGTCGGGGGGATTTGTGTAATTTCTTCAAGGATATCCGCCACCTCTCTCCAGAACCCAGCCACCCTCGGACATCCCCAATACATGTGGAACGAACCAGCCTGATCCGCCTTGCATTTAGGACATTTACAGGGACTATCTGGAACAAATTTGGATTTTTGGCCGGGGTGTAGTGTAGTCTGTTTATAATTTTAAACTGGATCAGGCGCAAACCCGCGTTCAGGGAAACTCTCTTGGTGAGGGAGCAGTATCTGTCCCAGGTCTTGTCGTCTATGGGGATTTGAAGATCATTTTCCCACTTATTCTTGACTAGGTCAGTCGTGGGGGAGAGTGCTTGTATCACAGCGTACAGACTGGAAATCCTCAGACGGTCTCCAGACGTTATCATCTGCACACAAGGGTGTGTGGGGGGTTCATCGGGAAAAGACGCCCAGTGTTTCTGGAAGGCAGATCTCACGCGATAATATTGCAGCGTCTTAAGTGGACCCTTACCAAGCGCCCCCGTGATCACCTGAAGGGTCGCAAACTTCCCATCAACAAACATGTCGCCCAGTCCCATCTCTTCATTGGGATCCCAGGCCTCACGCAAGCTGCTGTCGTGTGTTGGTGGCATGCCAGGGTAATTCCAAAGGGAAATCTCAGGGTTATAGGGGGACAACACTCCCAGTCTTTTGAATATGGCTCTCCATGCACCAATCGTGCAGCTCACCAGGTTAAAGTCACATGTGTCCCTGTAGTGTGCGTCAAAGATTACGGACTGTATATTCGTGGGGGAAGTGGTGAGTTCCTCTATCGCCACATGGGGGGGGGGGGCTCGTCTTTGGAATACCAGTATTTCGAAAATTGGGCTTGAGCAGTATAATAGTATACTTCGAAGTCAGATGCTGCTATGCCGCCTGAGGAGTATGGTTCAGTCATTTTTTCCCACCCTATTCTTGGTTTCTTTCCATTCCAGAGAAAGGTCGTGCCATTGACCTACGTTTGTTAAAGAAGGGCCGTCCCGGCCATATCGGTATGTTCACGAATAGGTACAATAGTTTGGGCAGGACTATCATTTTAAGAACCGCAATCCTACCATGTAATGATATCGGCAGGCGGTCTCATAGCAACAGTTTAGTGTTCAAGGCTTGTAGTGTGTTATCGTGATTGTCTGTGTACAGCGTGTGTTTTTCACGTGAGACAAGTATCCCCAGATATCGAATGGACTTCTCAGACCACTTCAGATCGCATAGAGAACCGGGGCATCTGGTTGCCGATGTGAGAGGGAACACTTCCGACTTGTCTGTATTTATGGAGTACCCCGAGTATGCAGTGAATTCCCGGATCTCAGCCATAATAGGTGCTAAGTTGTTTTATGGTTCGCGGATATATAAAAGCGTGTCGTCCGCATACAGGGAGATTAGCTGAGTAACGCCCTTCAGATTTATGCCCCCGTTTGAGTGTCTAAGCCTAATCGCAATCGCCATTGGTTCTATTGTCAAGGCAAACAGTATGGGCGAGAATGGGCACCCCTGCCTGGTGCCCCTCTTCAATAGGAACAGATCAGATATTGATTGATTGGTCAATACCCGAGCACTAGGTTCTGTATACAGTAGTTCCACGTAACTAATAAAATTAGGGCTGACACCAAATACCTCCAACACTGCTAGCAAGTAGGCCCATGACACAGAATCGAAGGCCTTCTCAGCATCTAATGATATGGCAACTGCGTTCCTACCCGGGTCTATTTGGGCCATGTTGCCGAAAAGTCTGCGAAGATTAAGGGCCGTGGATCTGGTGGGGATAAACCCATTCTGGTCAGGGTGAACAAGTGTAGGGACTGCCGGTAGAAGCCTAGTGGCCAGCACCTTGGCAAATATCTTGGCATCCGTGTTAATAAGAGAGAGTGGCCTATAGGACGACATGTCTTGAGGCGGGCGGCGCGATTTAGGGAGAACAGTTATCAAGGCTTCACTCATAGACGGGGGCAGTATTTTACACTGGAGTGCTTCTTCCCAAACCCTTAGTAACAGTGGAACGAGTTCCTCACGGAACTCCTTATAGAATTCCACACCCAAGCCGTCTGACTCTGGAGCTTTATTGGATGCCAAGTCCTTAATCACCTCAGCAATTTCCTCAGCCGTGACAGGCTGGTCCATTGCCAGGCGGGTCTCTTCAGAGAGTTTCGGCATCAGCAGCGACCCTAGGTATGCCTTGATTTCCATGATTGACTTAGTGTCTCTGTTGCTATATAATTGTTGGTAGAATTTAGCAAACTCACCATTGATCTATCGTTCATTCAGCAAAATCTCACCACATGATGTTTGTATGCTAGTAATTCGGTTGGGGTGCCTGTCTTGTTTCAATAAATTGGACAGTGTCCTGCCTGCCTTGTTGCCCTCCCCATATCTATGGGCTCTGACCGGGGCCGCCATAAATTGAATTTCCCTAGCAGCTAGTCTGCCAAATTCCTGGAGATTACTTGTATCCCAGCTAGTGTGGCCTTATCCTGTGTCGCGTGTAAGCTTCCTCTAGCTTCCCCAATTCATTTTCAGTTCGGGTTAGTTCAGCTCTGACCCCCTTCAGAAGACCCACAGATTTGGATAGCAGCGTCCCCCTAGCCCAGACCTTAAAGGATTCCCATACCATGCAACATCTAACTACTGAGCCCATATTATTTTCAAGGAACTCCGCAATTTCAATGTGTAGTCCTTCCACCACTCCAGAATCGCCTAGCAACCCCCCGGGCATTCTCCATCTTCTGAGCGGTCTAGGGCAATTATGGATTGTAACCTCAAGTGTTATCGGGGAGTGGTCAGACAGTGTACGGGACAGTATTTCACACAACTTCGATGCAGTGATCATAGCAGGGGATACAAATCAATAATCGATTCTTGATTCGGAATCATGAACCGAAGAATAGTATGTGTAGCCCTTTTCATTCAGGTGCAGCACTCGCCAAGCATCTTCAAGGGAGAGCTAGGGTAGGATATGTCTCAAGGTAAGAACAACCCTGCTCGGTGCCCTAACGATCGTGTTGGATCTGTCCAATCTAGGATCCATAGCAACGTTGAAATCCCCACCCCACCATATAGTAGGTGTATCAATGGCGGCTATTAGTTGGTACATATTTGTATAAAAGGCGGGGTCATCAATGTACGGGCCATATGTGTTGACCAGTAGCATCTGTTGTCCTGCAATCGAGCCCCACACCAGAACATATCTACCAAGGGTGTCAGATTTTTGGCCTTCGGGCCGGAATCCCAGATTTGGGTGTATAAGCGTGACAACCCCCCTGGACTGAGACGAGTAATTTGTATAGAACCTTGATTTGCCCCAACTAGGCAATATGCACTCAATACTAGCATCCACAGCATGTGTTTCCTGTAGCATAACAATTTGAGCACCATGTCTGACAATGTAATTTCCCACCTTCTTAGTTTTCAATCGATTGTTCAACCCCCTTACATTCCATGACAATAGTTTAACCCTCAATGCGTGTTCCAAGTTTCACATATAAATGTTCGGATAGCATCACCAACCTCTTCGAAGCATCTTTCATATAACATAGATCGTGTCAGAATCTCTGAGCCCACTTGTTTAACCGGTAACCAATAACCAATTCCCCCCGTAACTTCCTCAGGGCTGAGTGCCATAAGGTGGGGGCCCTTTTCCATTTCAACCCTTGAGATATTATAACAACAACAATCCATTCCATACCCGTTGACCCGCCCACCTCCCTCACCGTCACCCCCAACTTGACGATGTCTGTCTCTCAACTTGTGGAGTAATACAGGGGTAGTCATGTTGCCTCACATGACCGCCAATCCCGGTTCATAGCGACCACCAAAAGATAAATAATGGCCGTCTATAGTATCAGTTTTCCAATCGCTTCAGCCAATTTTGTAAAGAACATATACCTTAGTCTGCCGGGCGGGGTCTATTGTTTGGCGCCGGTTGGTCCCCTCTAGGAGGGAGGGGAATAGAGGATTCAATATAAGATAAGGCTTCAGACGGATTTTCAAAAAAGTGCACTCTCCCTGCATGTTGAATCCTCATTTTGGCCGGGAACATCAAGGCGTACGTGATCTGTCGTGCTCTAAGGAGTTTCTTAACCGGTTCATAAGAGCGCCTACTTGCCTGGACAGAGGCGGAGAAATCCAGATATATGTGTATTTGGTTACCTTCATAGTGCAGTGTACCAGCCTCCCTTGCCAAGCGAAGGATAGTGTCTATGTCCCTATAGTTCAGGAGGCGAGCGATTATCGTACGTGGCGGGGCTCCTGGCTTGGGTACCGGTGCTAGGGTGCGGTGCGCTCTTTCCACCAGGAAATGCTTTGAGACCGATTCCGGTCCAAATAAGGATCTGAACAGTTCCTCCACATGTTTTACATTTGGCCCTTGCCAAAGGACTCCGCCACTCTGACCACTCGGACGGTATTTTTCTGGACCTGGATTCGAGGTCCTCACATTTATTCTGTAGTTTGCTCATCGTGTCTTTAATGTAGGAGATGTCTCGACTGTGGTGGGAAATAGTATCTTTGTTCACGCTTATCCTGTTCTTGGTTTCTGTGACACGTGCACTTTCTTTGTCTATTCTGGCTCTCATGGAGCCGATGGTGGCAACTATTTCGTCCAGCTTGGTGTTTACGGCCAGGAACCCATTTTGGACTAGCGTGGTCAGTTTATCTTCTCGGTCCGTCACATCCAGTTCACCTGGCACATTTGCTTCTGGATGTGTGTCCACCGTCACAGTGTGATTTGCTGTGTTGGTAAACGTGTCCATAGGGCCCTTCTTCTTACCCCCGGGAGTTTTGGACGCCCTGTTTGCTTTGTTTGGCTCACTCATGCTGTCACTGAGTCACGTGTGTCAATCAGCCTCAAAATGTGGATAAAGGCCCAGGGAATCCACAGCCCAAAGTAGCAGGTCACCAATGCGGGTCCGTAATACAAGAATGGACTGTGTCCTCCCACGTGCGCAGTGTCAAGCGAGTCCCACAGCACTCCCAGGCGCCCCGTCTAATATGGTAGCGCCACCAGGTTTATTCAAGCTTGCAGGGCGCATAGAGAGAGGCCGCGTGGCAGCTGTATGGTGGCAGCGTGGCACCCCCACACTCAACACAGAGCTTAGTCCGACGACCTGACAGATGTGTCTCCCTTGGTCTCATGAAATGTTTGCAGGCCTTAAGAGGTGGCTAGGGACTGGGAAATCCCAGCCCATGGCGGCAGGTCTCCAGTGCGGATCCGTAGTGTACGGATGGATTGTGTCCCCCCCACTTGAGCAGAGTCACACGGGCCCACAGCACTCCTAGGCACCTTGCCTCGTTTGTAGTGTTCCGGGTGTGTAGGAGTCTGTGGGGCGCCCAGAGAGCGGCCGCGTGGCAGCCGTTTGTTGACTGTGTATCACCCACACGGCCAACATGGAATGTAATCCGTCGGGTTAATGATTGTGTTCCACTCGATCACACGAAATGCCCTGCCAGCGTGGTAGAAGACGTCCGCAATGTCCGGGGAATCAAGCCCACACCTCCATCACAATGTAAAATCATCCAATGTTAGCTGTAAATCACCCGGACACCTCCAGGATGACCCCGTGTCCTGTAGATCAAATTGCGTTACAGGGTTAACGTGCATCCGAGTTAATTGTCCGCCGGAGGCACCCAGCGCATAGAAGCGCTTCAGACAATGGACCACGGCAGGGCGCCGCAGGAGCGGACTCCGTGGCAGATCAGGCACACCGCACACACTGCCCCCGTGTTTGATGGCCGCTTACTTGGGTCTCCGGCCGCATCGTCCTCAGTCCCTTGAGCGAGCGGGAGCTCCGTACCTCCACGATCGGGGGAGGGAGGCGGGTGAGCACCCAGCAGGTCTGCGCTGAGGGCTTGGGCAGAGCTCGGGGCATCCAATGAAGGGACCAGGCACCTCCAACCACCTCCGCACAAAAAGCGCGGGCCGCGCAGCAGGGCCGGGCGCGAACCTCCAGCATTGACTCTGCCCAATCGTGGCCTGCAGATCTCAGCAACCACGGCTCCTGGGTGAATTCTCCTGGTGCCGCGTGTCGGCCTGACATAGCCGCGCGTATCAGCAGATCTTTACACAGCCCAATCTCGGCAGATCAATGCAGCTGCAGGTTCAGATTTTCACAGGTTGTGGATGGGTCAACAGGCAGCCGCTTCCGAAGTTTTTTAGTCTTCCAGATGGCCTACGAACTGATTTTTAGGCACAGAATATTGTGGTGATGCAGGAGCCCTGGGACTAAGAAGCCATTTTCCTCGTGTGCAACAGCGCCCCCCGCGATACACATTATTATTATTTTTTTTAAACTTCTTTTTTTATTTCATTAACAAAGAAAAACCAGTATAAATCAACAGTAACAAAGACAGAGACAAAATCTGTCTGTCATGATAATGTCTTTTATTAAGAGCCTTATTAGACCTTTCATAGGTAGTGTTATAGGATCCTATAGACCTGGTATGATCGCCTATACTAACCATCAACAGAGCAAATAAGGGTATTATCTCAACAACCCTATTGGAACTATTATTCTCACATTGCAATATAAACGCAGGTACGAGACTGGCTACCGCCTGATTAGCTAGTTTTACATTCTTCCCATGCCATTGGATTCGATTTTGAGCTTTGTTTAAATATGTTTCCATTTTGATCATATACATTAAATTCACTTTGGTCTGAAAAGTAGACCTAAAGGAAAGTGATCACTCTCGTCACAGGGGACAATAGCCATGTCCACAATCAGAGAGAGACCCTCAGTGTTTGCAAACACATAATCAATTGTAGAAGTACACCTCCCATCTACCCGTGTGAAAGGCAAATGTTCATCGCCAGGGCAGCAACCATTTAATCGGGTGAAACCATATTCAACTGGCATTTTCTCCCATGGTTTCCCTTGCCGGTTTGTCCATAGGGATTTTACCGGAGTAGAGTTCACATGCATATCTAGATTGATAATGGACTCACAATCCCCAATTACAGCATTAAAATCACCCATGAGCCAAACAGGTAGCTATGGGAGTATATATTCAAGAATTCTACCACTGTTTTCACATTAACTAAAGTTGCCACAGAGTTCAGGGGGATCATATATATTTACTAGTATGATGGATTGTTATAGATGTGTGTGTTCTTTTTAAAAACATATTTTATTCGTTTTTACATATGAGCATCAACCATATAATACATAACTCCCCCCCAACCAGAGGTCATGTCTATCCCTTTTCACCGCCATCGGTAGTTGAGTGGGTTCATAGGATATCCAGTGTTCTTATCCTATGTGGGCACCATTAGATCATGTAGTCACTTTGCAAGTATAACAGAACCAGGCCCCATTCCTTCTTGAAACTCCCTTGGTCCCCTTGAATTATATGTTACCCATTCTAGCACCACAAAGTTCCAGATTTTATACAACCAGTCCTTTATCCTTGGGAGTGGTTTGTTGTTTCCAATTTTGTGCTATCACTAGTCATTCTGCTATCAGGAGGGTTATTAAGCCCCTCTTCTGTAACATACTTGGTGATTTTGCTTCTGCATCCCACATGACACACCACCAAAATGTGTCCCCTATTAGGTTGAGGTCCTTATAAATCTCCTTCATTTGTTTCCTGACCTCCCCCCAAAGGTCTTGTAGTTTTGGGCAGTTGCTCCAGATATGCTGCCAGTCCCCTAGTGTTTTGAATCCTCTCTAGCATTGATCAGACGTTTGGTGGAACATCTTCTGGAGTCATTCCGGCATGTAGTGCCATTGCACGACTACTTTTAACCACATTTCCCTGAGTTGGATTGATCTTGTTAGTTTGGGGATCATACCCCACAGGTATTCCCATTGTTGCCTTTGGATTGGCTCCCCAATTGTTACCTCCCATTTCCTCATAGTTCCACTGTATTTGTTCTTCCTGGTCGTTCAGGTGTCTATAGAGATTGGAGACCAGCTTTTTTGACCCTTTATCCATTGTGATATATTGTTCAAGTTGTCTAGTGGCTGGCATTTTCCACAGAGGAGCACTTAGACAATGCTTACTTTGATTGTATTGGAATCTGTCGTTTGCTCCCAACCCTATGGCTTGAGAAAAGTTCTCTATTGATTTCAAATCCTGCCCTTCGAACATGTCCCTTATCTTTAGGCAGCGTGCTATTTCCCATTTCCTGAACGTGGTGCCCAATTGCAGGGTGAATCGTGCCAGCCTCGTGGATAGGTTCCCCCGCCCCAGTGCCCCAACCCACACTTCCAGTCCTGCGCCTATTACCTCACTGATTCTTGTGTTAGGGTGTCTCTTCTTTTTATCTAGCCACATGAGGCCGTGTAGGGGTGATCCCACTACCGCCCTGTCCTGCCTTACCCATATTTGACTTTGGTCTCCCCCCAACCATTCCCTTACCACCCTCAGTTGTGCGGCCTCATGATACCTAAGAAAAGTGTGGGAATGCATACCTCCTTTGTTCCTTGGGGCTGTGAGTGTTGTCACTGCGATCCTTGGGGATTTCTTCTTCCATATCTAGGCATTTAATGTTTTGTTTAGTGAGCTAAAGAATGATCTAGGGACTATAATCGGGAGTGCCTGGAAAAAGTATAATACTTTAGGTAGGGTCACCATTTTGATTGTCGTCAGGCGACCCCACCCAGGGATGTCATTTCACCAACATGCCATGGGTAGCAGAAGTGACATCACATGACCATTGACCTCTGATGACATCGCAGGAAGTGATGTAATTTGACCCTCCACCTCGAAGTGACATAATGGGAAGCAATGGAACACGACCTTTCACCCCTTAACAAAACAGGAAGGCACATCACATATTGTTCCTAAGTATACTATGAAAAATATGGTTGTGATATCACTATAATGTTTTATACATTTCATACAAGAATGGATAACCTTATGTATCAATAATATCAGTGTGTATAGGACTATATTACCAAATTACTGTGAATGCAAGCAGACGTCCAAGGCCAAATGATAATGATATGTTATTATATAGAACTTACGCTTAAGCCCTTTATATAGATCAAATATACATACAATATCACACAACCTGTGTTGGTACTCATTTATTGACCTCAGAAGGGTGAAAGGCTCAGTTGAGGTGTTTAAGAACACACTAAATCAGTGACTCACCACCTGAAGTGAGCCTGGAAATAAACCTTTGAGTCTAGCAATTATTGGATAGTATTCCAGAAAGAAAAATTGTGTTATTCCCATTCTTATTTAGCGTCACTGCTCAAAGTGATACACTTGTGGAACCCTGTTTTTTTTTTTTTTTTTTTTTACACGAGGCCTTAACCAGAAAGTCAGCTAGTCCAAAAATAAAGAGCCACATGACACTGGCCACAGCCCAGGAGCTTACATTGATAAAAAAAAAGGTTTTAACAAAAAGTAAAAACAAAATACACTTTTTTTTCTAGGGGTAGCAAGGGAGACCACAGGGGTAGCAACTGCGACCCCTGGCGACCCCTAAATGACGTCCCTGACCCCACCACGTCACCATTAGCGAGTTCCATTTTGATAAATCTGTTGTGATTTTCCTTAGTAGTTGGGGGTAGTTTTCTCCATATAGTTGGTCTGCTTTTTTTGTAAGGGTTAGTCCGAGGTATTTCAAGCTTTCTTTAGCTTGTTTTAGTTGTGTTCTGCACTCTGTTATTTATCAATTCCGGGATTGCCGACAAGTTCAGCATTTCTGATTTTTGTTAGTTTATTTTTTAGCCCTGATATCCTCCCAAAGTCTTCTAGTTCTTTTAGTAGGATCGGGAGCCATCTTTCCGGGTTCGATAGGGCAATCAGCATGTCATCTGCAAACGCTATGACTTTATGGGCTTCCACCGCCATTTCTTTTCCCTGCAGCTTGGTTTATTCTCTTCTATTTTTATTAATAACAGTTCTAGATATATGGCTTAGAGACGAGGGGATAGGCGGCAACCCTGTTTAGTTCCCCTTCCCAGGAGGATTTTGTCGGTTACTATATCATTGAATACCAAACGCAGCGAGGGCGTTGCATAGTTTGCCTTTATCATGTTAATATATTTTGTCCCAAACCCCATTTGTTCCATTGTTCTAAATAGCATAGTCCACTTGACCCTGTCGAATGCTTTTTCTGCTTCATTCTTTGGCTGTTCCCTGATCGCTTTTTGGACGACTTCTACCTCCATTTCCCCCTCCAGGTCTGCCCGCTCGTCTTTATTTATTCATACTCTTGGGAGCCCTTTTAGGTATTCTATTTTTTTTTCTTTTGACAGATTATCTGATGTGTATAGTCCCTGATAGAAGTACCTGAAAATGTCCCCCATTTCTTTGTTTGTCGTCTTCTCCTGCCCTTGTTTGTTGTGGAGTTTTATGATTGTTTGTGATCACCTTTTTTCCCTCAGTTGTCTGGCTAGGTGTTTATCTGCTTTGATTGCCTTCACATAGTGCCATTGCTTTTATATGTAGTAGAGCTGTTTCTGCTTTCCTTGTTCGTATTGTCTCGAGTTGGCCCTGGATATGTCTAAGCGCTTTCTTTAGTTTGATACTAGGGTTTTTTGCCAGTTCTTTTTGTTCCTCTCTTATTTTGTTTCCTGTTCTTTCCCACTGGCTTCTTTGTTTCACCCTTTCCTGCTTTTACAGATATTAAGTACCCCTGCATCACCGCCTTGAATGTTTCCCATATAGTGCCCTGCGGGAACTCCTCTGAGTCGTTTTCAGAAAAAAATATTGTTGGATTTTTCCTCCTATTTGTTTGCCCTGTAGTGGGTCGTAAAGTATGCCTGTCGGTACTTCCATAAACATCCCTTCGATTTTCCCACTCTGTGTCATCCAAAGGGGGCATGATCTGATGGCGAAATAGACCCTATTTCAGTTTCTTTTATCTTCCCTACTAGTCCTACGGAGGCCCAGATGTGATCTATCTGTAACATTGTTGTATGGACATGTGAGTAGTGCATAAACCCTGGTGTCTGTCCCCTCTTTACCCTGCCTACATCGTGGAGCGCGAGGGTGGCCATCTTACGTTTGAGTGCTTTGGAAGGGGGGTGTGACCCCCTGAGTGTGTGTCCCACTCCTGTGTTGCCCCGGATCCCAGGCTAAATTGAAGTCTCCTGTCATTATGATCTCCCCGTTAGCTAACGTTTCTAGTTGAGCTATCCTACTACTAATGTATCCTTCCTGACCCGTGTTTCGTGCCAGCTTCTGGCCTCCTATTTCTGTATTTAGGACCACATATAACCCTACTTGTCTGTTTTGAAGGTGTTGACCTGGGCCCTCAAGCTATCGGGGAGTGCAATTAGGACCCCCGCCTTTTTCTAGTCTGCATCGACCTGGTATATTTGTGCAAAGCCTTTCATTTTGAGACTCCCTTTGTCTTGTTTTTTAATGTGTTTCTTGGAGCATGATTGTGTCAACGTTTTCTCCCTTAATGTAGTGCTCAATTTTCTTCCTTTTGACTGGGGTGTTTAGCCCCCTAACATTAAACGTTACTACTTTAATCTCGTTCATCCTGTATTTATCTGGATCTTTCCTCCATTTGATACCCGCCTCCTTTTTTGGATGTTTCTCCCTCTGGTGCCCACCCTTCCATCCCTTCCCCACCCCCTTTTTGCCCCCACTTGTCAACCGTAACTCCCCTCCCCATCCCATCCCAACTCAATGTGGAGGGTCCAGTTTCCTATGTGTGCTCGAAAGAAGTGTTTGTCACACCTGGCCCTCTATGTTCCCAGAGATAACTGCGTGGGGATTCCTAAACCCCACTCGAGTTTCCAAGATGCGCCCCTACTATCTCTTCCCCTCCGGCCACATCCCTATAAATGTGGTTTTGCCTTACCCGTAGATATGATAGTTTAACCAGCTGTATCATATTTGTGGATTCTTTTAAAGCTGTCACAGTCCAAGGCTGCCTAACAGAAATCATGAGGCCGCCCTTTGGGCGGCCTCTCAGACCTTTTGTTGCAAGTTGCTGTACTGTACTACGACCGTCAAAGTGGACAGTATCTACCAACCATGTTTCCTGTAGTACAATGAAAGTAAATATATCACACTGAGAAACCAAGCCATCCTCTCTAAATAAATGGACGAAACCCCTTGTATCCAGGAACACAGTAAATTTACATAATCGACACACTGATGCAAAGTGTTGCTTAAAAACGGACGGCAGCCACTGCCAATATCCATCACCAGAATTATCTACAGTGCTATCCCCATTCTTAACCTTATCTTATGTAAGAGAATAAACTGGATGTCCAATTTATTCTCAAGGCACTCACATTTTGCCACCAGTGATGTCAAAAGGTTTTCGAAGGCCTCAAACATTTCATTGGAGGACATGCTATTGGAACTTATTTCATGCATGCTTATATTAACAATATCAATAGGACCATCAACCACCTCAGACCTCCGAACACCCCCACCCGCCCCATTACCCAAGATAGGTTCAGTACACTTTTGCACTCCATTTGATTTAACATCACACTCAAGAGGGGCTAGCAGTTCATTCATCGGGACTTCAAAGAACTCTTGAGGGTCCATATCCACATGACTCAGAGTTGAAGATAGTTCCATAATATCACCCAAGTATTCTGCTTCAGTATCTTGGCACAAGTCCAGATTACTTGGAAAATTAGGTGAAATTGCACTAGTTGCATTTACACTACTATGTACTATAACGGACACAAGGGCCTACTCCACAGTATGGCCATTTGGCGTCACTCTTGAATTTGTGTTTACTGACTATGTATCCAGCTCTACTTGATCAGATTCAATGACAAGAGAGTAATTGTTATTTCCAGATTGACTACCCCCCCTCAATATGTTACCACATCAACAGTGGGCAAGATCACATCCTCTATCAATTTAGCATCCACACAGCCGCGCGCCATACTTGATTCTTCAGCAATTTCTTATGCAGCCATATCCTCATTTGTTTTACTCAGAGCATAGACTTTGGGAAAATATATAGTCAGGTTTTTTGATTTAATGCCCCCCATGGGCTTAGAAATGGTTTTGGATGTGCATACCCTGCGACACCGCCACCAAGGTTTCTGTGGGCTTACCACATTGGCAGGGTCACACATGGGTAGGGCTGTCATGTCATTGCTGCTCACCCCTACCGGTGGTGCATTCATACTTTCTATCGGAGTTCGCACCGCGGGGTACAGTCAAGCTGCAACACGACACACGTGCCCACTCCCAATTTCAGAAGCCTTCATGAGAGCAGGAGATGCTGTTAAAGGTTTACTAAACCAGGAAATTCCAGGGGACCTGCATTTGGTTATTCATGCGTGTGCCCAACAGAGACCGGCATCAAGTAACAAGCAACACCTCAGACATCCCGAGAACAGATAGGGGCATATCTAACAATTGAGATACTATACTCTAGCCTGATATAACGTGCTTGTTGCAGAGCTCATTTTACACAAGCACAATTGGCACAGAACTGCTTACAGATTTTGAGACTAAGTATACAACGCACACTGGGCCACTCACCAAGAAACACGAACAGCACTTCCAGGCACTTGCAAATGTGTGCATGCAAATGCGCATGTCTGCCACTATTTGTAGTGCTTCTGGGTAAAAGGGGGCGGGCCTCAATTCACTTTTCCACAAAGCTTCTTATCCACGTTCCAGCATAGAAGTGGGTCCAGCACGAACAGGACTTCCAAAACCTGTTTTCATGAGCACACAAGAGGGACATTCCAAATGGGTTGTCTTTGACCTGCCCCCCCAGTTCAGGGTTATATTGGGCCTTCCTTGGCTACAGCAACACAAGTAAATTAGACTGTATACTTCTCCTCCCAGCATTGCAGAGACCAATGCTTATCCTCCAAGACAGAGACTAAGTTTCCTTCTTTTTTAGTATTGTTGTCCTGTATGTTGATAGTCAGTGCCACCAACCAAGGTCCGACGGCTTCCATAGCATCAGAATACCAGGATTTTACGGACATCTTCGACAAAGGTTTGTCCGAATGACTTCCACCACACCGGTATTATGACTGTCCCATAGATCTCGTATCTAGGGCTTCCATTCCTCATGGTCGCATATATTCCCTCACACACAAGGAGGAGGACTGCTTCAAGGACTATATAGAGAAGGCGCTACGTCTGGGTCACACACGTACATCCCGGTCCCCGGCCGCTCCTCCCATCTTCTTCGTGCCCAAGAAGGATGGGCATTTCACCCATGTGTGTATTACAGAGCGTTGAACGCGCTCACGGTTAAAAACCAGTATCCGTTACCTCTGATTTCAGAACTGTTAGATCAATTGAGGTCGTAATTCACCAAACATGACCTCTGGGGGGCATACAATTTGGTCCGAATGAGGCATGGTGATGAGTGGAAGACCGATTTTAAGACAAAAATGTTTTTTTAATACCTAGTCATGCCCTTCGGTCTGTGTAACGCCCCGCGTTTTCCAGTATTTCATCAACAATATTTTCCGGGACATTCTAGACTGCTTCGTCCTGGTATATTTGGATGACATCCTAATCTTTTCAGAGTCTAACGAAAAACACGTCCAACATGTACGCATAGTTATAGATACACTGAGGGAAAACGCAGTATATGCCAAATTGGAAAAATGCATGTTGCATGCTTCCTCGTGGAGTTTTTGGGTTTCGTGTGGTCCTTACAGAGAGTTCACATGAGTGGTCTGAGCAGTGCTCGATTTGCCTACGCCCACTACCATAAAGGCATTACGATCATTTTGGGGTTTTGTGAATTTTTATAGGCGGTTCATTGCCTCAATTTCTGAAATAGTGGTGCTGCTTACTCGCCTCACCAGTCCCTCTGTCATGTTTATCTGGAACATTGAGGCACAAGCGGCTTTCCAGTCACTAAAGGACAACTTTACATCTAGTCGTACAACACCCAGACCCTTCCTTGCAGTACATAGTTAAAGCTGATGCTTCAGCCGTGGCCATCAGTGCCATTTTTGCGCAGAAGTGCCCTATCACGCACCACCTGCATCCGGTGGCCTACTTTTCCAGAACCTTTCAAAGTGTGAAAGAAACTACATGATCATGAAGAGAGAGCTGTTGGCAATCCGAGCCGCTTTCAAAGAATGGCGTCACCACCTCTTGGGTGCCAGGAATCCGGTAACGCTGCATTCCGACCACCGTCACATGCTAAATGTACGAATGCACGCCAGATCCGCTGGCATTTGTTTTTTTGCCATGTTCCACTTTGTTGTTACTTACTGTCCTTGCCCTCTTCATTGCAAAGCTGATACCCTATCCAGGGGGGAAGGGGCGATTTTAATGCCACCCACTCTGATACTCTGCTCCTGCCGATGGGTTCTGTGGTCCTGTTTGTTCGATCTCTTTTCCTTTGTTGGATAATATCTGACGTTGGGTGAAAGAGCATCCTTCCGATGTCATTTTCCAAAAAGCACAGGTTATCAACGGCTTGCCCTACGTATACGAACTCCTGTATATTCCTACTGCTCAAACTCGACTCTGTACTCAAATGGTCTCATGACGCCAGACTCGTTACTCATCCAGGCCAACAAAAAACTTGGAACTACTACACAGATGGTGCTGGTGGCCCCATATGAAAAGGGGTGTTGCGGATTACACCTCAAAATGCTCTGTATGTACACAGTGCAAAACGATTCTGGGTAAACCAATGGGCTTATTACAAGCAATGCCTATTCTACATAAACCTGGGTTCATGGTCTCTATGGACTTTGTGGTTGAAATTCCTATGGTACAAGGTATGACCACCATCCTGGTGGTGGTCGACACTTTCATCAAGACGGCACGTTTCATCCCCTCTTTGGCTTACCCTCCACCTCTGAATCAGCCACTCTGTTCTTCGCCAGCTTGTCCGGTTTGTGGTCTGCTCTCTGTGCTCATCACAGACCGGGGATCGCAGTTCAGTTCCCGATTGTGGTTGGCTCTGACCAGGTCTTTGGGCATTGATGCATGGTTTTCTTCATCATACCATCCCCAGACCGAGAGGGCTAATGCCACTATGGAACCGTACCTACGTTGTCTTTGTTTACAGTATCAGTAGACTGGCTTTCGAGGTTAGGGGCAGCCGAGTTTGCATATAACAACTCTCGGCATTCCTCTGTGGGTTGTTCCCCTTTCTTTGCCCTGTATGGTCAACATCCACGGATCCTGCTTCTTGTCTTGTTCAGACAGGTGCACATTCTGGCTGGCAATCGCACAGAGATGGCACACCATCTCCGAAATGGCAAAGAGCACACCAAGCGGCAGGCTGATGAGAATCGCTGTCTGGCTCCCGATTATCAGTTCGGGGATAAGGTCTGGTTGTCCACCAAATACTTGTGTAGCCCAGGGAAATGCGAGCTCCTCCCATGACATGTTGGTCCATACTTGATCAACAGACGTATCAATCCAGTTGCCTTCCACCTTATGGTACCCTCGAAATGGCATGTTCATCCTGTTTTCCCTATCGCCCTGCTGAAACCATATGTAATTGGTACCAGACATCCTGTTAAACCCGCTCCTGTCAGGGTTGGTGGGGAGGACAAGGATGAGGTTCAAGCCATTCTGGACACCCGTGTCACAAGGAGTGTTGGCTACTACTTGATTGACTGGAAGGGGTATGGTCCAGAGGACAGGACCTGGGAACCCGCTGCGCATATCCATGCCCCTCGGCTTTTGCAGGCTTTCCGTGCCTCCTATGTGCGTGCCTCTCAGAGACGGGGTCCTTTGAGCGGGGTACAGTCATGGTCCGCCCACTCCCGAGGGTCTCTCAATCCTCAACGGCCAGGCAGCATAGTCTGTGGCGGCTGCCATGGCGTTTGGGGCAGCAAACGCTTCTGCGCTCGTCGCAGACTTCAATTCCCAGCAAGCCTGGTACCCCGTGCTCACGTGACGTGTCACATGTTTTCTCTCCTAGCGCTACCCAGAAGAGGCTGCATTTAAGCAATTGCAAGTTGCCGGGCGGCGCTCCTTAACCGTCGCGCTACATCCGGCAAGCAGCTTATTCCTGTTATCTGATCTTTTTGTTTTCTCCCGACTGCAGACCTCGTTGGCTCACGCTTTTCGGACACTGATTTTTGCCTTGCACTCATCTGCTTCTGATGCTTATTCCCTTTGGACGGATCACCTGGCTGCCCCTGAACTTGGCTTCTGTGTTTCCCAGACTGCTCCTCCTTCATCCCTGTTGGTTGTGATTTTATCTGGTTCCTCCCTTGGATTCTCCTACTGTTTTCTTCTGTGGACTTTTTTTTGTATCTTCGCCATGGATTACTTTTTATTTTTTCTTTCTTTTTTTGTTTTGTTAATTGGAACTGAACATGGCTTCTTTTTGATATATTTGGGGATTTTTTCTTGTCCTCCTGATCTACGGCTGAGAGACTTCCTTTGGGACTTCCTGCATACTGGAACTGGACATCTCTCCTGCCCCTAGATTGCGCCCTCGTGCCGTTCGGGTCAGGTTTCCGTCGCAAAGAAGACTTTGTTGGACTTATCCTGGACAATGTTCTCCTTGACTCTCTGGACTACTTTGGCAGGAGCTTGCAAGTAAGTTCATCGCCTCCATCTACATCACAGCAGGTAGGAGTTGGGTACTGTCCGAGGGAGATGTGGTCTATACCGTTTTAAGATTAGAAGGGATACTGATCTGTTATATTTGTTTTTTCCCTTCTTTTGATCTGCTGGTTGCTCCTGCCTTTTCACGCGAGCCCCTAGCCTGACCGGTCCCATTTGTTCTCTGCAGGCTGCGCTCTCGGGGTGGGGGGGGGGAACGTCTCCCTGTGAAAGGAGACCCTGGTTTTCATATTGACTGGGGTTTATCAGATTCAGACTTGTTCCTGGCAGCAGGTTTCAACCATCGATAAAGCTCTGATCTTTAGTGCAACAGTAAGACTAGAAAAGTTAAAGGAGAGATGGGTGATGGACTTGGGAAAATTAGAAGAGGAGGAGTGGGGGGAGGCCCTAAAACATCCCAGATAAGTGACCCTCACAACCCGACTGCTACAACTTAAATACCTGCATAGGGTGTACTACTCCAGGGACAAGTTGAAGGGGATGGTGAGGGGAGAGGACGACACTTGCCCTAAATGTAACACCCAAGTAGGGACCTCTATCCACATGGTGTGGCACTGCCAGAAGCTGCAGCGATATTGGGAGGGGGTCCGAAGGGAAATAGCAGAGACTTGGGAGAGAATGGTACACTGGAATCCCAAAGGGACATTACTGGGGATCTGGGGGTAGGAAGAAATTGACAGATATGACAAGTGCTTCATAAACATAGTGACGGGCGATAGCAGAAAAATGGATGAGCCCGGATACCCCAACAATTTGGAGCGTGGAGAATGGGGATGGATGTTCTAAAGAGATGGGACCAAATAGTATATAAGCACAGGGGTTGCCCACAAAAACACATGGGGCAGATGGGGGTGAGCGAGAAGGATTGGAATGGGGAGGTGGAGGGGAGGGAGATGGAGGGTACGGTAGCCTCTGACCAGGCACAGGGGGATCAATGTGCGATTGCGGCATATTATGTTGAGATCTCTGATATACCCATTGTTTTTTTCAAAATCGAATAAAAAGGTGTTTGAAAAAAACACGTGAAGATAAAAAGTAAAAATAAAAGAGCACATCTTAGCCCATACTTCATTCTACTCAGTCTTCAAATATAAAAAGTACTATCTGCAAATCCCTTAGTAGCAAGCTTGTTTAAAAGGTTATTAAACCTGTTACCTGGTATGCAATATTATAGAGGCAAGATTATTCCAAAACTGATATACGGGATTGAGATTTACAACCAAGCCTTGGTAGAATACCTGCCGAATTTGGAAACCCTTATCTGGCGTAGAGTGCTGCAACTGTCCCCCACTCAAATATCAAATACGAATTAGGACTGGTCTCCCTGAAGCTAGAGCATTGTGGCGATATACATCCTTTTAGGAAGACACTTGTCCCGATTCCAGACTCACTGTGGGAGTTGTTTGGTGAGGCATTGGGTGGGAAGAGACCAGCAGCCTTGGCCGAATTAAAATAACTCGCCAATTTGGTATTGAAGGAGGTTGGTTGCTCAGAGAAATATCGGATTAATGATCCAGATAGGGTGAAAACAATTGTTATTTAAGGCTGACTGGGCGCACACCGTAGCGGATTTCCACTCACACCGCATTGCCAGTCATCCTGCACTTGACCACAAAAAACAGGGTTGCCTGGCACTTGTCAATCTATGCCTGTAGGGCGGCACGTTCCACCTTTTTGAGATTTTGGTTACATCTAATAAGAACTAGAGAGACGCTTCTGAGATATGGCCTGGCTACAGAGGCTGACCCTTTCTGTAGGTTTTGCAAGAATTGCACAGCTATAGAAACAACACTACATCTTTTGCTGGAATGTCCAGCATTGTTACAAATGCAACCAATATACCTGCACAAATTCAATAGGATGAGGTGTTAGAGAGAGGATTTAATCTTGCACTGTTGCTTGTCTAGTAATGCTACTTCTACTGTTAACGCAGTGGTGGCATTTCCGGACTCTCTTGGCCTTGAGGGAGATATAAATGCAAATGGATGTTGAAATAGTACTCTTCAAAATGACTTATTTTGAAATGCAATGGTATGAGATTGTATACTTGTCTTTTTCTTCTTTTTAATGTATTCTGCTTCTTATATTTGATGATCTAATGTTATGTATTCTTTTATTTCTTTTTTGATAAATATTAAAGGTTAACTGTGTAACCAATAAAAAATTTTTTAAAAAGGTTATTAAACCACAATGACCCCCAAGGTACAAATCACGCTTAATCTCCGCAGCCATGCCCAGAGTAAATATTTGGCAATGAAGAATACAAAATTAAGCTTTCCAGTATTTTTACAAAGGTCCAGCGCATCCATAGTCCTGCGGATGCCCTTCAGTCTGAAAAGAGGAAATACATATTTAGCTCTTAAATCATTGTAGCCAGGGCATAAAATGAAGGACAGATTCGGAACAAGCCCCACAGATCAGACATTCTGGGTTGTTTATGTTGCACTTCTTTTTCAAAGCAGCTACCCGCAATGTGCCTGCATCAAATTGTAGAAAAGTGAGCAAGCATAGCCCGGAGTTATGACGTCCAGGTATTGTTCAAAGCCAAAGTCTTGCTTGATTCTCAAATATAGTTGCCCAAAGGAGAGCTTGAGACATGCGCCGCCATAAATCTTCTATATTCTGGATACCTGCCAATTTGACCAGTTCCTTGGACCGTACCTCCTTGGCAGAAGGTTGCTCCCACAGGGCAGCAAGACGGTCTATTGAACTGGAACTTAAACTTGTCTTAGCCATTGTATTAAGCATCTGCCTTCCAGTGTCAGAACGTTAATCAATAGTTATTTATACTCTAAAAACGTGGCACCGTCCAAAGGCGAATCCAGAACTGGAGTGGTTTGAGGGATAAAGAATGTTCAATAGGGCGGAGATCGAATTCAAGGTGCAAAATTGTGTTTGGGGCACCGGATGGTTGAATCAGCATAGATTTCAAGAAGTTGTTTTCCACCACTCCCAGGGCATTTGACCTAGCATGCCCCCAAATCTCTGCTCCATACAGAGCTGCTGGAACAGCCTGTAACCTGTATAGTTATCGGGCCGGTGTCAATGACCCCCGTGGGAGATTAATAACTTCTTGATCCCACCGTTATATTTTCCTAGAGTCACTGTGGCTTTTGTCACTTGTTCTGACCAAGAGCCATTCTCAGCAAAGACCCAAATCATATACTGGAACCTGGTTCAGTTTTTTGCCATCCACTTCAATGTTTACAGTAGTGTGCTTTGCTGTCCTATGTCTGAAGACCAGCTTTTGTTTCAGATTCATTTATTCTTAGTGGCCTTCACAAGTCTGCTCGACACTTGTTAAAAGGGGCACTTTTCACCCCGGAATACCCTGTTTGTTTCCAAATTTCATCAGATTTCTTGGCCAATATAACAGCAAACAAGCTTTTCATGTCTCCCACGGCTAATGTCATGTCAGCCGTCTCTTGTTCTAACTCATAAATCCACTTCCCTGCACCTACTGTAAGCAAGATTAATTTATAAGTTAGGTTATTTGTATCTGTCTGCCGCCAAGCTATATACTGGACTAGTCCTCTACCTTGCTGTAATAGCAGAAATTGTGTCAGTCCAGTTTTGGGTAAGGGTGCAGCCGCACCCTTCGCTCTTTTCTGTATTTCCATCATGCTAACTTTCTTTCATCCCGGTAGATCTCTTAGCCTATTTTCATATGGGGTTCTTCCTTTCTACCACTCTCAAACTCATCTCTGGGAACCATGGGTATTTAATGTGCTCCGGCCTTATCGCTCGTTCCTCCAAATTCCAAGGAGAGTGGGAGGTTTTATTAGGGGGGATGGATGCCTATCCGGCGGTGCAGGCAAGAAGGAGCCACAGCAGCGCAGAGAGTCCCAGCCCTGTGGGTGGGAGAACAGGAGTAATTGACGCACAGTACAGAGATCCTCTTGGATTGCTCCTACTGAACTCGGGCTGGGGCCAGATGTGACCATGGTCATAGAAAAACCTGTAGATGGCAAGACGAATGGGGGCCATTCACTACGAAGACTCCAAGGTCGCTATATTCCAGAAGAGGGGTAGGGCGCAAACCCCAGCGGTATTACCGCCGGGGCTATTAGCCATACCGCCAAACCCCCCGGCGCTATTAGCGCCGGATCACGGGTTTGGCAGAACAGTAAGTCTTCATTCCACATTGGCCCATTTTCCATTTCCCATTGGGCCCAATGGGGAATGTTTGGCACTATTACCACTGGCGGTATTACCAAAATCGGCAAAATCGCAACAGATTTGCCCCCAGCTCAGAGCTGGGGGTAAATCCACCAAGCCCGTGATTTGGCAGACCCTTAAATGCGGCGGTAATAGCGTTACTGCTGCATTTAAGGGTTACTGCCAAACTCGTGATGTGGCAATAAGTCTTGCCCCCTCCTTGCTGACATTTTCCCCCCATCTTCCTCTTTTGCTGGTACCATCTCTTCTCACAGTCGCTATGTCCAAAGCCATCTGAGGCGGAAGAAAAGTAAATTGAAAGAAAGCATTTGGAAATTGCTCTAGCAGCGTGGAAGAAAAGTACATTGAAAGAAAGGGATTAAAAAGTGGAACAAAGACTTTTTCATAATGAGTGCAAAGCGTGCACGGTGAAGAGAGTACAGTATGTCAAGTGTGCAGGAAGCACGAGAAAGAAGCATATAAGTGCAAAGGTGCACATAAAGGAATAGAAAGTATGTGAAGTGCGCAAGAGGCACAAAAACAAAGGAACGGAAGATGCAAATGTGCACGAGGAAGAAATAAAGGTGAATAAGAAGGGGTGCAGGGAGCCCCCAAAGTTGAAAGTTTTAAAGAAGGAAAAAAGAATAAAGAGAGGGGTTACTGGTCAGAGTGGTCATGCCTACGAGGAGCAAAGGCCCAGGCGATTTCAAAAGTCTCTGGTTGTTCCCCACAAGTGAAGCGTGTGGAAACTGTATATACATGGAAAGGTCTATCCTGACAAGGTGAACTTATGTTTTGGAAGCCAAAAGGGGCCTAGGCTTGGGCGGGGGAACCCTGAAAGGCCTAACAAAGCAGAATACCTATGATTTCATGATATTGAAGGAAAGGCAAAGTACATCTTGACAAAGCTGAATTTGTGTTGGAGACTGAAGACTGAGCTTGGGGAAGGAAACCCTGAGAGACCTAGCCATGTTGGATACTTTTTTTTTTTTTTTTACTTTATTTTTTATAGCACTCCAAATATAACAAATAATTAGGACTTCCATGGTCAAGTTTCACCACATAACATTACAAAATTCACTCTTCTTTCCTCCCTCCCACCCCATTAACTTGAGCCCCTGTGTCCATGTCTTGAGCCTGTTGATCTTCAGGCGGGTGTGTTGCCATTGACTCTTCCATGTCGATGTCACCGCTGTCGGCCTGGGAGGAGCCCGCCATTGAAGCCACCAGTTGCCTCCATCCATTCTATTAGGGGCCCCACCTCCTCCTCCCCCCCTGCTGACCGCTTCAAACCAGGCAGCCGTTTCCGCATCAGCCCACTTCATGAGGTTGGCCCACCACAACTCTATCCTGGGCCTATGAGCTGCCTTGCAGCACATTGCAATGCTTCGTTTAGCCAGGATGTAGGCCAGGTCTTTCATCTTGCGAATGTGCCTCAGATTGCGTGGGGTCTAGGAAAGCCCCCAAGCATGCATGCCCAAGCTGACTCCACCTCCAGCGTAATGCCTTTCCCTGCCAGGCGTGTCTTCAGTTGTGTCCAAAACCTACCCACCTCCGGGCAGGCCCAGAACATATGTAATAGCCCAGCTTCCTCCTCCCAGCACCTGGGGCATCTCTGCGTCAGAGAGCCCCCAAACCTGGCAGTTTTACTGGGGGTCAAATATGCTCTATGTGTGACATATAGTTGGATCTGCTGGAGTCTTGCGTTCCGGGAGACCTTCTTATGATACCTTTGGGCTCTCACCCATAGCCCATCCAACATGGGTACTCCCACCTCTTCTTCCCAAACTCGCCTCAGTTGGAGCAATTCCTTCCCCGCCTTGGTCCCCAGTAGCTCGTATATGCGGGATACTTCATGTCTACCCTCTGAGACGTCGTACATCGTCTCGACGGTGGCATCAGGCTGCTCTGCGAGCACCGCTGCCGGCCACCTTTCTCGCACTCATTTAATAATTCGGGAATGGGTGATGTGTTGGCTTTTATGCACCCTAGTGTCCTCTACTAGCATCTGAAATTACAGTGCCTCCCCCTCCTGCCATATATCTCCTAGGGTAGCCAGGCCCAACGGTTCCCAGTATCTACGGACCCCTTTTATCAGTTGGAGATCTTCTCTGCATAGCGCCACTAGCGGTACCTGCAAGGAGAACGGAGCCGGACATCTCAACATCTGCCATCCTCTGTGCCATACCTCCCAGCCCAGCACCAACAGCCTCACCATTCCCAGTATCTTTGTTTTAGGTAGCCACACTATCTCTCTAAGAAAGTAGGGAGCAGGATCCATACACAACAGCCTGGTTTCCGCCGTCTCTACGTCAGACAGCCACCTAGCCACATATTGCAGCTGTCCCGCCAAGTAATACAACTCAAAATTCGGCAGATTTATACCACCCCAGAGCCACCCTGTTTCTGGAGTTATGCCAGATGAAGCCCCTGCACAGGCTGTGGAGGCTGGCAAAGAAGCACCTAGGGATCACATGTGGATTATTTACAAAGAAATGCAACAGCCTGGGCAGGACTACCATCTTAATCGGAGCAGCCCTCCCCATCATGGCCAGGGGTAACCTGGACCAAAATCCCATGCTATTTTTGATGCTTACGACTGCCTTTTCCGTGTTGTGTTTGTGTTCTTCACCTGTCGTGTGGTATATGTCAATTCCAAGATATCGGAACGTCTCGGTTCGCCATGGTATCGGCAATACCAGTAAGCTATTTGGCAGAGCACGTCTATATCTCCCAGGGGGAACATACTAGATTTCTTACGGTTTACGGCTATGCCGGAGAGAATAGCGTATCGTTCCATCACCTCCAGGATGTATTGTAGGTTCTCCTCAGGGAAGCGCAGATACAGGAGTATATCATCAGCGTATAAGGATATAAAATGCGGACCCCCCCCCACAGTGTGGATCCCCATCTCTTCATATTGTTGTCTGAGACAGACTGCCAATGGCTCCAGCACTAAAATATACAACATAGGAGACCAAGGGCAGCCCTTTCTGGTGCCCCTGCTAAATTGCCATTTATCTGAGATAGTGGCGCACGTTTTGACCCTTACAATTGGGAAGCTGTACAACATTTTCACCCACCTAAGATACCTCAGCCCCATTCCATATTCTTCCAGAGTCGCCAGCAGCCATGGCCATTTTACCGAGTCAAAGGCCTTAACCGCATCTAGCGAAACAATAGCCAGTTCACCTGGGTCCTTCTCTGTTTGATTGATAATATGGTGCAACCTCCTGTGATTATCTGTTATATTCCTACCAGGGACATAGCCCGTTTGATCGGGGTGTATCAGTCTGCCTATGACTCACTTGAGCCTGTTTGCTAACACTGCCGTAAGGATCTTACTGTCCTAATTAAGCATCGATAGGGGTCTGTATGACCCACAATCTGTTTTAGGCTTTCCCGGTTTTAAGAGCGGGATGATCACCGCCTCCCGAAGGGACTTCGGCAACCTACCACACTCAAACGCCTCGTTAAGCATAGCCAGCAGCGGGGGAGGGATCCTCATACAGACTTTTATAATATCTGAAGAACTCCTCATTTACTCCCTCCTGGGTATCCAGGATCTGGCCTTCCACTCCCCTAAGTTCCCTGATCACCGGCTGTGATGCTTCGCTCTTGTATAGCCAGGCCAGCAGTCTGCCCGGCTTATCTCCCCCCTCATGCTGTCTCTCCACATATTTCCTGTAGCTTAATTTACATAATCTGTCCCAGTGCTCGCCGCAGTCCTGTTGTAGCTGTCTCGTCTTGACCTCCTCCTCCCGGGAGGTGCCTCCCCTGCGCATTATGTCTTCTAGCTCCCTCTCGGTTTCCTGCAGTTCCCGTTCTATGCCGCCCTGAAGCCCTCTGGATTTTGAAATGGCTACGCCCCGCACCACCACTTTAAATGCCTCCCACACAGTTCCCATAGATCGAACACTTCCAGTGTTAATATTGAAGTACTCAGTGATCGCCTCCCTTAGATCCTCCTGGAATCCCGAATCCTGCAGGGCCTCTGCTCTAAGTTTCCACGTCGGGATTCGCGCTCTAGGGGGTTGATGTCGCCACTCTAGGACCAGCAGTGAGTGCTCCGAAAGCACTCTGGCCTTGTATTCCACGCCCCTCATCTCGCCCACTATCTCAGCTGCAGCAAACGCATAGTCCAGCCTTGTGTGCAAGTTATGTGGTGCCGCATAGTGTGAATACTGCCTGTCTGCTGGGTGCAGCTGCCTCCAGACATCTACAAGTTCAAAATCCCTCAGCAGTGCCTGCAACACCTTTGCAGCTGGGGAGGGTTTGTCCAACCTACCATCTGATCTCTCCATCCTAGGATCTAGTGTACAGTTGAAATCCCCACCCCATAGGAGCCTGCCACCCAATAGGGGGCTAATTTTGCAATATAGGGTCCGAAAGTAAGCCGCTGTATCCTGGTTGGGGGCGTACAAATTTATGATTCTTACTTCCCAGTTTTCCAGCATCCCCTGCACTACTATCATTCTGGCTTCTGGGTCCCCCATAGACTGAAGCAATTGGAATGGTACCTGATGTGCTACCCATGTAAGAACCCCTCTAGCGTAAGCCGAGTATGTGGCTCCCGCAACGCTCCCCCTCCACTTTCTCTTAACCTCCTCCAATTTCTCCCTAGTGAGGTGGGTTTCCTGCAATAGTGCTATATCAATCCTCATCCTTTTTAGGTACATCATTACTTTATTACACTTCAAATAACTATTGAGGCCCCTCACATTCCAGGTGACCACTCTAAGACACCCCAACGCCATTTATACAGTGTCCCGCCTTCTCTCTTGGCGCCCCATCCCGCCTCATATGACTCTCCATTTGGCTGGTTCCCTACCCTCTTCCCCACAAACTTCGCCTCCCCCCTTTCGCCAACAACAAACGCAAGCACACATCCTTACCCTCCCCCTATCCCTCCCAGCCCCAACAAATGCCCAGCTCCATCCCTGGATCTCAGGCGACCCCGCTTTTGGTTCTGCCTCGGAGTGCCGAGTGCAGTAACCCCGCAGGGTGTCACCAGGCTACCGGTGACCTAACTAAGCTTCTCTTTGTGGGGGTATGAGGGTTGGCTCTGCAAGGCTCCCGCACTTTTATCACGGGTCTCCGTGCTAACGGATCATACGCACTTAAATCTCTGCCTACACACGCCCATAGGCTATATCATACACTATAATCAAGTCCCAATGTCTTACGCCGCGGCCTCCAAGATGTCACACACATATTAATTATCTCCTCCTTCTCCCTCTCCCGTCTGGATGCCCGACTCCTGGGGGCAGCTCTGCGTGTCAAGCCACCCCATGGCGTCTTCTGGTGTTTCAAAAAACAAAGTTCTGTTCTTGTGGAACACCTTCAGCTTTGCTGGGAAGAGCAGCATATACCTGTGGCCCGCCTCACGCAATCTTCTCTTCACAGTCCCAAAGTTCATACGGCTACGCTGTACCTGCAGCGTGTAGTCTGGGTATGCCGTTATGTTTGCCGACCTCCTGTGTATTGTTCCACCCTTCCGAAAGTGTTCAAGGATTTTTTCCAGGTCATGATAGTTTAGGATCTTGGCAATCACCGGCCAAGGGGGGGTCCCCGGCGGCAGCTTCCTCATCAGAGCCCTATGCGCCCTCTCCACTGCAAACCCCTGGGTCAACACTCCTCCGGTTATCTCCTGTAGCAGCATAGATTCAATGAACTCCGTAAGGTTTGGTCCTTCAACTCCCTCCGGCAAACCGACTATGCAGATTTATTCCTCTGGGCACATCCTTCCGCCTCCTCCACCCTGCTTTCCAGATTCCCCACGCGTTGTACTAGGGCGTGAAGTTCCGATTTGTGAGTTGCACAGTCCGCTGTGTTTGGGGCCACCTCTTTTTCTAAGTTCCCTGTGCGTTCTGCCAGAGACCTGACATCTTGCCGGAGAAGATTCACCTCCTCTTGCACTGCCCCAACTTTGAGCTCTAGTGCCGCTTTCAATTCTGTCATAGCCAGTCGCAGTTTGGTCTGCCAGGCCACTTTCAGGTCCGCAATAGCAGCAAGGATCTCCTGATTCGTGCCCATAGTGACTGCACCCCCGACGGAGGTTTTGTCCTTGCTCCTGGCACCTTCTGCACCTGGTGGTGTTCTGGCATATTCATCCAACGTGGGTTGCTTGCCCTTTGTTCTTGGGATTTTGTTAGTCATTGTGTTGTGCCAGCAACGTGTAGGCTTTTCCCGCTGTCTATGGTCACCAGACCCAGCGGGGTAACACTGCTATTGGCGTCAGGGCCCAAACGGGCCATGTAAGGGGTGCCCTTAAGCCTCTTGTCTGCACTAGGAGTGGGTTGTGTCCTCCAACGTATTGATGTCTGTTTGTTCAGGCCTCTCAAACCCTGTGCTCCAGCCCAGATTGGTCCAGGCCTTCAGGTGTACCCCCAGAGCTTGCTCAGCCGCCCCAGCGTTCTGCTGGCCCAGCACGCGTCTCCTCTGACCCACACAGAATACAGCCAATTCCTGCCATATGAAGGACACTTTTCTCGGACAAACTATGTTGTAGGTATCCACAAGCTCCCAGGCCAGCCCTTAGAACGCGCCTTGTCCTCCCACGTAGTATTTCAGGCTATTCTGGTCTCACAAAGCTGGAGCCCCGTCCAGACGGCTCTATTTGCCTGCGTTCCCACTGTGACATACAATGTGGACGCCATCGCCCAGCGCCCCGGCCAACAATGTCTCCAGGTGCCGGAGGCCAGATCCTTAGCCCCGTCCGGGCTGCCTGCCCACAGTATCACCCACTGCAGTGCAACCAGTACATATCATTGGGCCGTAGCACTTGTGTCCTCCCTTCAGCCGGAGCAATCTGGATGGGACATGCAGTTCGGCAGCCCCGTATGCTCCAATGATCAGGGCCCTTGTCCTTAAGAATGGTTCATATCTATGGATGCCCGTGCTGCCCCACCCGTGGGTGTCCGTGGGGGCTTAGATGTGCCCCGTTAGTTCTGTGTTGTGCCCACCTCCTTGGGCCTCTCACCGCCGAGCCGGGTCCCCGTCTTCTGGCATCCGCGGGCTCCCCAGCGGCGTCACCAAGCGCTGTGCGCTCCTCCTGTGCCGGTCCCAGCTGCCTTCACTGACCCTGCGTCCAACGCTGTGGCGGCACAAGGCCAGCGACCTCACCCGAAGCACGCCAGTAGGGCTCTCCTCAGGCCGGCGCCGCTCGCTGCAGTCACACCGCTCAGGGCCGCAAAACTTCGGGGGCCCCCCTACGATCAGTGTCGGCGCTGCCAGCTACCCAGCGCCGGGCGCAAAGCTTAGAATTCCGTTGACTTGGCCGCCGAATCCGCCACAGTCCGGGGGCAATCTACCTCCGCTCAGCCCCTTCGTGACCTCGTTCACCAACACCCCTCGCAGGCTCCAGCACCAACTTCCTGACCCAACAGGGTCCTATCCTGCCAGCACGGATCTTCCTCCGCTGGTGTACACGCCAAGCTCTACTTGTCCTTCCTGGACACGATAGGCGCAGTCACAGCTGCGCCAGGTCTGCCACCTCTCATCAGGCGTGGCGGCCAGATTTTATGACCCTTTGTGTGCCTTCCGCCATCTTGGTGAGTCCTGAGACACGGACATCATAATACTTCCAACGTCTGTTCCACACTCATACTGCGACGGATATGGCCCATTTTACGCTCCGATTGTGCCCCATGTGTTCATGATTCCTTGGGTTTGCGGCAGGCACATGCAGCGCAGGAAAAGCACCTACATGCTCCAGGATCAATGTCGGATCCACAGGATCCCTCGCCGAACGCGTCCACTCAAGCGGCCATGTTGCCACGCCCCCCAGCCATGTTGTATACTTATTGGTTTGTAGTGTTGAGAAGTTTCTAAAGGAACTGTTGTATTTTTTTTGTGGTTTTTGGAACTTGGATAATTTGAAGGCTGGGGAAGGGAAGCCCAAGGAACTAAAGACACAAAGTATTTGAGATTATTGCAAGGGCTCTGTGTCGAAGATCATACGACCATCCCTTTTTGATTGAACTGAATTTTGTGACATTGACCAAACTAAACCTGGTGAGAAGACCACCCGAAACTAACCTTGGTTTCCTATTTTTTTTTAACCACTGTTTTTTCCTTTTTAAAGACGTCCTATCACATTTTTGTAAAGAGTGAGGGCAAGCATAGGTTTATACACACACAGACATTTATTTTGGACTATTAGACATCGGCGGCCATTAGAAACATTAGTTAAGGCAACCATCCCTTTAGAGTTCGGGGCAGTTAGGCATTATACCAACCCAGGAACCGTAGTAAATAAAGGTTTTGAAATGAACATCTTTGAGTCCGCCTATCTCTTGATACCATGTCTGTCTCACAGTCCCTATGCAGAGAAGGTTGTGAGAATGATGGCTGACTCAGGTGCTAAAGTCTTGTTGTTGTCACGAGTGGTGTTTGAGAGAGATGTTGGTGATCAGATCAAAAATCTATTACCACCTGACATAAGGCCAGGAGGATACAACCTGGGTAAGATTGGTTTCCTGGGTTACTTTGTTGTGAATCTGAATTTTAAGGACAGCCAAGCGTATGGACATATGCATGTCACAAAGAGAGGTGATACTTTGTTGGGGTGCAAGGAGCAGAAGAGGCTGGGAATAGGGATGGATCCAAATACTGTGGAACACGTGCTGCATGTAAAGTATAATCCATGTTTGACAGTTTGGTGTTACGCTCACCTGGTCTCTGTGGAGGCGTGGGCACGATTACAGCCCTCCCAGGAGTTAGATCACCCCGTCCGGTCTTTCCCTCTGCGGATAAATTGTGAGCGGCTGTAATTGGTGACACTACTCATGCCTGGATATGAGAACACGTGAGTGCACTGATCGGTGATTATTGTGCTGCTCAAACCCTTCTACCCAAGGTGTGATTTCTGTGGGCATGTACCGGCACATAGGGCTCACCGGATAATAAGTGATGGTAAGCTCTCCGTCCTGCTTCTTCTGGCAGGGGCGCTGGTCGAAAGGATCTAGTTCCTTCACTGATCCCTGGTAAGTAATAGTCCAGTCCAGCTGTGAGTCCACAGCTGGACTGGACCAATCCAGTCCAGTCCAGTCCTCTTGTCTCTTCCCCTTTCCGTTTTCTCTTTGCCTCTTCTCGCTTTCTGTCTTGGTATTATTGCTCTCAATATTGCTGTTAATTCTCTCTTGTTTACTTCCCAGTAGATGGAAATACGGTTCAGCAGCAGCTGCGGGGACACGGAACGTGGCCAGGAAGAAGATGGTAGAAACCGCAATGTCCGACAACAGGTGAGGGATGGTTTAAGGTAAAGGGCAAGGTTCGGTGGTAGCGCGACCTTAAACTGAAAGTCTTTTAAGTTTCTAACCTTGCCTTTCGTTTTTTCTTGCAGGTGCTGCTGTTGCTGGCGAGGCGCGTCGTGTTTCTCTGTCAAGATGAAGGTTTCAGCGTCCCAGAAGGTTTGAAGGTGAGCTGCGGTGCCAGGATGAAGATGTCAGCATTCTGGAAGTCTTGAAGATGAACTGCAGTGTCAAGAAGATGATGTCAGCGTTCCGGGAGCCTTGGAGAAGGATGTCGGGAACAACGAAGACGTGCACAGGTGAAAGCAGGCTCCCCAGTTGGTAAGTATGAAGCTGGAAGCAGGATTTCCAAAGGTAAGTGTAATCCCAGGCCGCGGTGAGCGTTGCGCTGCATGGAAGTGCAGAATAAGGCGAAGCGTCTGCCTCAGGGATCGGAGCAGCTTATATAGCTGTGATCGTGGGCACGCCCACTAGGCCTGGCTTGCCTGCCACTCCCAGAGAGTCAGCACGTGCAAGGCAACCCAATAGTAGCAGCAGCCCCACCCTAGAGTACACGTGGGGGTGCTTTAGTGATGAAAATTCCCATGTTAAAGGATAGTTCCGGGACTTTTTTTTTATTGTCCCTACGGGTCGGCCATGTGTTTGTAAGCATAAATCGGTAGATCGTAGGAAACTTTCCTATGGACCTTACCCGACTTTTCGCCCATTATCGCACTCGAAATCAGCCTCCATTTTGTGATAATCCTATCATTCCGCCGCATCGACCTGGCTCACCTGCCTTTGCGGCACTAAATCAAATCCCCCGCCCCTGAGCCTGACATCAGCAGACGCGTACTGCCCATTTCAAGCACGTCTCGTGTCAACAATCGCTGCGCCTCAGCTATTGACGTGTTGCCATGGAAATGGCAGGACGCCTCTTTCCCCAATAAGTATAAACAGACCGTTTCACAACACACAGCAGCAGATTTTCGATTCCATTCCTCTCTCTGTGTTACTTTGAGTATTCTGTGACTCGTTTCAGTGCTCTGGTCAGCTACCTTCGCCGCTTGTAGCCCGTGTGAACACCTGTACCATCTCTGTAAATTATTTTACTATCTTTACCGCACAATGGCCACAATAATGCCGTATATGTACGAGCCCGAGTACACCGAGGAAGAACTACTGGAAAGTCAAGCACGCGAAAACGATGGGGATTCGGACGGCAGTTGGGAGGACCAGTCAACGGATGAAGAGCCTGGACCATGTCGCATGGACGGCGTCTCCACCTGGTGCACGTGCAATCGGTGCGAGCTAATGCCAACTGAGGAGGAGAACTGCTGCTGCCGTGAAAATTCCGGGTGCTTGGCCTACATTTCGGAAAGCGAGCAAAGTCTGCAGGAAGGCGAGCAAAGTCCGCAATGCATCACCGAGCTGCCAGAGTTCAGGGAAGCCTGCCTCTCACGGACCGTGTTGAGGATGATGATGGTGCTTATGCACGAACTTCGCGGCACTGTTCGTCCGCGTAATCCGAGTAACGAGTAAGTATACTCTGTTTGTGATGTCAGTGATGCCACCACTATTTCATGGTCGTCTCCCACATATAAAATTACATTTACATATCATTCGAACGCATGTAAATTTGTTCCATATAGTGCATTTTCTAGATATAATTTTTTTCTAAGAAAAATGACATGTGTTACCTGAATCGACATTGATAAGAAAGTTTGGTCAGTTTAATACAGTTTGCATCTTTTTTTTTCACAGGTGGTACAGGCTGGTGGCCTATCGTTGCTTCACTTGGTGGCTTCACGGGAGGCTCGGACACCGCGTTCGGAGAGTAATACCTGCCTGTGCGGTACTTGCCATTAGACAACATTTCCCCAGTGACAGTGGACAATACCGTGGATTTTCCCTCGATGTGCTGCAACCTCAACTTTACAATGTGTAATGTTTATTATTTATGTTTAATTAAAATCTAAAATAAAGCCCAACATATATTTTAACAATGGTTGTTTTGATTTTTTAAATGAATCTAGTGTATATTCTCCTGGGAGGGTGAGGTATTTATAAACTCACCCCCCTGCATTCCATGTAGTAGATCCTGCAGCCATCCTCTTACATTCAGTTAGATGGCCTCTCCTTGGTGAGGCCCTGCGGCAAACTGGTCTTGTCTGCACGACCACCGCCCCGATCCACCCCCCGCCCTATCAAAGGCAGTTCGCACCGGGGTACTTGTGCTGGCAAGTGGAGCTGTCAGGGAGCGATAAAGGCCAAGAGGTGCCAAAGACCATGTACACTTCAAAGTGGTCTATAGAGCATGGGTTGTTGTTCCCATGTCTACCTACAGACCCCGTGTCTCCTGCCAAGCATCCCCCCTCACGCTGGACGCCCCCCTGCAATCCACATAAGTGTGTCTCCATTCACAAGTCTTCCTGTGACTTGTCTGCACGACCACCGCCCCGATCCACCCCCCGCCGCCCTATCAAAGGCAGTTCGCACCGGGGTACTTGCGCTGGCAAGTGGAGCTGTCAGGGAGCGATAAAGGCCAAGAGGTGCCAAAGACCATGTACACTTCAAAGTGGTCTATAGAGCATGGGTTGTTGTTCCCATGTCTACCTACAGACCCCGTGTCTCCTGCCAAGCATCCCCCCTCACGCTGGACGCCCCCCTGCAATCCACATAAGTGTGTCTCCATTCACGAGTCTTCCTGTGACTTGTCTGCACGACCACCGCCCCGATCCACCCCCCGCCGCCCTATCAAAGGCAGTTCGCACCGGGGTACTTGTGCTGGCAAGTGGAGCTGTCAGGGAGCGATAAAGGCCAAGAGGTGCCAAAGACCATGTACACTTCAAAGTGGTCTATAGAGCATGGGTTGTTGTTCCCATGTCTACCTACAGACCCCGTGTCTCCTGCCAAGCATCCCCCCTCACGCTGGACGCCCCCCTGCAGACCGCATAATGCCACGACATATACACGTCATTCATTCACAAACACACCCCTGTTTCGAATTCTTTATAACCCACTTCATATTTCTAATGAGAACTTCTTTGCGCTTTGCTAGTCAACCCGTGAAGGTGCTGGTTATCTGCTCTTCGTCTCTGTGAACTTCCGTGACCACTTTGAGCAAACTCGTCAGTTTGCAACCTGTGAACTGCTCCCTGTTCTACGACAAGAAACTACTCTGATCCCTGCATCTAACTGTTTGTTCGTCAAGGTAAGTCCATGTACCATAATCATTTTGCGTCCTATTTTTTGATTTATATCTATTTGCTAGTAGTCATCAAATTGCATCCATGTTTTCTTTTCGTTCACGACAGTACATGCAAGGAACTAGTCACATGTTCTGAGTTTAGTCAAATTAGTTTTTCTATTTTTTGAAAGTTATTGAAATACTTATCCGCATGTGAATAACGTGTATAGTTCCAAGAACCAAAACGGACCTTGCATTGAACCTTTTATGTGTCATTTAATGTTTTAACACATTGGTATTCATAGAGAATTGTTGATCTTTACTTTTCAGAACTTTCCATAATGCCTGCCTGTTCCATTGGCGGTTGCCCTTCAAAGACCCATAACAAATCTGAAGGTACTATAATGCATGTTTTCCCTAAGACAATAGATCAGATAAGAGAATGGGTCCGATATTGCGGATATCCAGCCTCTGAGATAGAAAGTAGAGTCCTAGAAGTCTTTGCGGACAAGAGGGGTGATCGATACCGCATCTGCAGCAGGCACTTTAGCCCAGACATGTACTCCACATCATTGCTAATAAGGACGAAAACACCGCGAGCGAGGCGAAAATTGCTCTCAACCGCTATTCCCACTCTATTCGTCCACATCCCTCCACTGGTGAGTCAAGTTTACGTATTTATCTCTCGGCATTGCGGTAGTGTGTAGCATTAGCTAACAATAATTTCCCCATTTATGTATCCACTCAATATGAAGGCTGAAGATTCTCCATCCGTGTCGTTATTGCAGTCATCAGCCACTTCAAGCGCCTATCGGGTAATCTTACTTAGCTATTCTGACACTGACTTGTTTTAGGCATGTAAATCAATAGTTTTAATTGATCGTGTAATTATTTTACCTAATGGTACACCACAGTACTCGTCCTCTAGTCTTTGTTTTCAGTTATAATTATTGTTATCCAAAATAATGCAAGTACTGTCTTTCAGGGAGATGCTGAGGAGTCCAACGCATTGACGACAACCGTAGATGTCACTCAGATGCTCGAGGTACGTTTCCAGACAGTTCCATCGATGGAGATCATCAGATCTTGCATTCTTGTAGCGTGATTGTTACACACAATGTTTCTTTCGTTTTTAGCCATTGGTATGTCCTTCTGTCGTCGCCCTCCTATGTGTCTTCTTTTTTCAATATTGTGTTCATTACTAATGAAAGTCCTATGTTTCAGGGAGTCGATGGAGCATTAGTCCAAGAGGAAGGGGGAGCATGCAGTTACGGGTCGGCGCAACAGCTTGCAGAAGTGTGCACCGCAGTTACAGCGTCCCTTGATGTTCTTATGCATTTCGAGGTATGGATACTGACAGATCAATCATGCGAGATCAAATGACGTGATTACATCCGCTATACTTCCTTCTTTATTAACGCAAGTACTATGTTTCAGGGAGCTGACGGAGCTTCTTCAACAAGAACATCACCCCTAGTAGTTGATGCAGATCTCTGGGTGGTGACACTTCCAACGATGGAGCAAATCGAATCATATTTAGATATCCATTATTTATTTTAGACAACTGATCATTTGTGCAGGTCTATTTAGATGAGCCGTTGACGCCTGCAGAAAGTTTATGTTCTTTTAAACAAAATACAAAACCATACTAATGCAATTACTGTGTTTCAGGGAGTTGCTGAAGCCTCATCTTCAATAATATCATCAATGGAAGTCTATGCGGATCCCGAGGTATGGATCTTGACAGTTCAATCTAACTAGATCAACAATGCGTGAACTATTGTCGTTTGAATGTTCTACACAATGCGTTCATTCGTGTTTTGCTATTGAGATGTACGTATGGGTATTGGTCCCCAAGTACATTTTGTGTTTTCAATATTATTATACATACTAATGAAAGTTCTATGTTTCAGCGAGTCGATGGAGCCTCAGTGAGTGATGGATGTGCTTATCATGAAAGTATAGTCGTTGCAGCGCGAGAGGAAGTGGAGACATGCACACACGAGTCGGAGCAACAGCGTCCAGATGTTGAAGTTCGAGGAAAGAAAGTTTCAAAGAAAAGAAAGCAAAAGAAGGTTAGTGTCCTGTTCACTATATTATGTTGTCTTTCACTGTCAATAGTTCAATTCTGTAAGTTGTGTTTAAACTGAACATCCCTTTTCTAATCTGTCCTCTAGTTGCGAGTGGGTGTAAGAACTAGATCTACACAGACAGTGAAGCGAACGAGAGATGTTGCTTGTCAAACCTTTTGGCAGGGACTTGAGACTGGAGATGCATCGTGCCAATGGGAAGAATATGAAGTGATTGACAACGGAGCTATACCACCACCAGCCATTGATAGTGAATGTCCTCCTGGTAGTTTGGATGCAGTCGTAGATCAATTCACAGAATCCACACCCGCAAAAAATAAGAGCACGCGAAAGTTGAAGACATTGTTTTTTTCTCCCATCTCCGGACAAGGAACAGATGTTGCAATGGAAGAGAATGAAGTGGACGACAATGAAACACCATCAATATCACTCAGCATAGCGGAAGACGATATCAGAGATTGTACCTTTCATGCGAGTGACATGTCCTCAACGTTACAGGCCGAACCAGCTGGGATGCAGAGTGACAGTATAAGGAAAGAGGCCAAATTCATTGTATTCGATAGCTGTTTGATGGATATTATTATGATGATGAAATGTGGGCATTGGGTTGGTGGGGAAGTATGTGGGGAGCCATTGATTAATGTGACTCGTGCAATTCGAGGCACTAACCTTAAAATACATGCCACCTGTACACAATATCATCCGTTCGCATGGTCTGCACAACCCATGCTGGGGCAACTGCCAGCAGGCAATCTACTTTGTGCAGCGGCCGCACTTTTTAGTGGTTCAAGTTTTAAAAAGTTACAGTATTTCTTTCAGTTTGTGGGAATCCATTTCATTGCGAAAAGTCAGTTCTACAAATACCAAACCGATTATCTATTTCCAGCCATCAGCGAAGCTTGGAGAATGGAAAAAATGTCAATGGAAAGTACATTCGCGGGCAAACGCTTCAGGCTAGCCGGTGATGGACAATGCGACAGTCCTGGATTTTCAGCCAAGTACTGCACCTACCACTTTCAGGACATGGAAAGTAAGAAAATTGTGAGTTCGTTGGTCGTGCAGGTGTCACAAAGTACATCCTCAGTGGCCATGGAGAAAGTTGGCTTTGTAGCATCATTGCAAGAACTACAATCGCGGGGAATGGTGATCGACCTGATAGCCACGGACAGACACGTTTCAATTGCCAAGACAATGAGAGAACAGTACAAAAATATAAATCACCAATTTGACGTTTGGCATCTTGCAAAATCAATCAATAAAAAATTGTCGGCTGCAGGAAAAAAAAAAGATATGCAAGGTATTTCACAGTGGTCCAAGTCAATCAGCAACCATCTTTGGTGGAGCTCAAAAACATGTGAAGGGTCGTTGGAAATTCTACTGGAAAAATGGCGGTCAGTAATGTTGCACTGTAGCAACGTACATCGATGGTCGACAAATGAGCATTTCCACAAATGTGAACATGGCCATTTGTCCACAGAGGAGGCACGGAAGAAGAAGTGGTTGATTCCTTCATCACCCACTCACAAGGTCATTGAAAAGATTGTATTTGATAAAACTATAACAAAAGCTTTGAGGGGACTCACGGAATTCTGCCACACAGGAGATTTGGAGGTGTTCCACAATATGTGCCTCAAGTACAGGCCCAAAAGATTGCATTTTGGCATGGAAGGCATGATAAATCGGACTCTTCTAGCGGTCTTGGCACATAACCATAATGTTGGCCGTCAACAAAGTAGGACGACCGGAACTTTAGGGACGCTTCGCTACAATAAGGCCTTCACTAAAAGAAGTAAACAATGGGTGATCAAACCAGTGTTTGAGGATATGCAATATGAGTTTATTGAGAGACTTATCGTAGATGTCCTCGATAGGCACATACATGGAGTGGTGAACGAACCTATGCAGGGGACAACTGCATTGCCACCCAACATTGCCTCTGTTCCATGTCCACCTAAAGCAGAGCTCATTGAGAAATACACATCACGGTTTAAATGATGGTAATTCGATTGTCTGTTCTCTCTTCTCTCGAGTCTCCTCATGTTGCAGGCCCATTGCAATTAAACCAAACAGTAATATAAATCATTTTTACAAAAATTATAGAATGTTTCCGTATTACAAACACATGGCCGACCCATAGGGACAATAAAAAAAAAGGCACGCAGACAAGATGCCCTTACACTAACTGGAGCTAACTAGAAATGTGTGCTCGCTCAAAGTGAAGGTCAGCTGCTTTGATGTTTTGCTCGGGTGGCGGAACGGCCCACGACCCAATATAAGGTTCTATTGTGATTTGACCTTGACAGGCCGGGACCATCCTGAAAGACTAAGAAAAGATAATGAATAAAATTTCAGAAACGAAACGATGAGCCACGTTCATTAGAAGAAGTAACGTCGGCAAAGAAGGAGTGGTGTTTCGGGTCTGCCCTACACAGAGACACAATGGAAAATGCAAATATAATGTAAGTAACTTTTGATGAGTTTATACCGCAATTTCATTACTATACAGTGGCTTTAAAGACGGGTTCAGTTGTACTTGTTCGTTCTATGTGGCATAGTGTTTTCTACCGCGCTCTATCTGGAGGAGAAACATCTGCTTTTACTGAAGCACCTCAAAACCTTCCTCTTTGCTTCTGCTTTCTCTCTCCCTCTCCCCTGCTACAACTGGTCCACTGTCTGCGACCTCGGTCCTGGGCCCTTCCACTCTCCACCTGCACTGCCTCCCTGTCAACCCCTGCACTGGGGGACTGTCTCAGTATCCTACAGCCCCCCCTTCCCAGCACTTGTTCTGCACTTACCTTGCACTTGCCACCAGCTGGCCCTATTTATTTATTATTTTATGCTACTTACCTTGTACTCCACTCCCCCCCCCTCCATGCCTCGCCACGCCTTTAAACACTTGTGTACACCCAGTAGCGCTGTCCTCGCTATGAAATGAATAATTTTAATAAGGATCTGATGGTGAGACTAATTTCATTTTTTATGTTTTTAGGTACATCATTCACTACTGTCTGTGTCAAGAGTACCAGACACCGGCGGACGGCTTCTACAGCCGCCAGTTGCTTCTCCGCGTGAACAACGTTACCACCCTGACCATTTTATGGGACGATCGCCAAGTACAAGTATGCCCTTACGCGGTACTAACGGTTAGATGCAACATACCTACCATTGTGGTGGCCTAGTGCCTCGTTGTTGGAACAGCCATGCGATTATCAGTGCGACAGAAGAGCTTATTTTTATCGTAAACCAACACCCTGTGTACTGCACACGAACATCGCTTCCCTCAAGACGAACTAATTTGGATCGAGAGCAAAGAAAAATGCAAATCGCTGAATATTCTCTAAACATTTGATGTCCAATAAACGTACTTTGACAAATGTACAATCTTGCCGTTTGCTTTTAAACCACGGTTTCACATTCCGAATTGTGGTGCTGTATTGTGAGATGCTCTAAGACCCTGTGTACAGCAAAGGACCATCGCGTTCCTCAATACGAACTTTTTGGAACATGAGCAAATAAAAATGCAAATCGCTGAATATTCTCTAAACATTTGATGTCAAATAAATGTACTTTACCACATTTACAATCTTGCGGTTTGATTTCAAAGTACAGTTTCATATTCCGAATTGTGGTGCGCTGTATTGTGAGCTGATCTGTGTTGATTTCCGGGGTCTGTGTGGAGTCGCGTAGAAGACGCCTGGGCGCGTTTGCCTACGCAGCTCAGTCACGTCACGGATAGAGGCGGGGAATATGAATGTTTTGATAAAGTCTGTTTCAGGGGCGGGGGATTTGATTTAGTGCCGCAAAGGCAGGTGAGCCAGGTCGATGCGGCGGAATGATAGGATTATCACAAAATGGAGGCTGATTTCGAGTGCGATAATGGGCGAAAAGTCGGGTAAGGTCCATAGGAAAGTTTCCTACGATCTACCGATTTATGCTTACAAACACATGGCCGACCCGTAGGGACAATAAAAAAAAAGTCCCGGAACTATCCTTTAAATGCACCTTGCACCCAAATGAGGTTTTATGTCCCAAAATAAAAGCATTCTTGTCGCAAATAAATGTTGTTGGTTATTGTTATTCATGAGCCTGGCGCCTTTGGCGCCAGGACTGTGTCCATCCGGGGCTCCTGTGCAGGTGGCCCTTGAATGTTTGCGTTCTTGGCCCGATGACCATGACAATCGGCTCCGGAGTGTGTTTTCCAACAAGATTGGATGTGTGAAGGGTATGAAGAATGGCATTGTGCTTAAGGAAGGGAGTGTTCCTGTGGGGGCCACGTTATAGGCTATTCATTTGGTGTTGAGGAATGGTGTCAAAAATGAACTTAGAGAATGGAGGTAGTCAGGAGTGATTGAGCGAGCAACAAGTGTAGAGGGGGTGTCCCCATTAGTTGCTGTTAAAAAGGAAAATTGAGAGCTGAGGCTATGAAAATATCTACGAGAGCTGAATAAATATGTGGTGGCATCCCCTGCCCAACATGATAGAAATATTGGCAATGATTGGCAAGACAAGGTATTTTTCCAAGCTTGACATGGCGTCCTAGTACCATCAGATTGTGTTAGATGAAGAGTCAAGGAAGCTTACGGCATTTATTAACCATGAAGGGATTTTACAATTCCGTAGGATATTGTTTGGGCTGGTATCCGCCTCGTCAGTGTTTCAAAAGAGGATGGGCCGATTTTTTTAAAGGGATGAGGGCAGTGCAATGCTTCTAAAATTATATGTTGGTGTGTGGGGGAGACATTGGAGCAGCATGGGGATGCTCTAGAATGAGTGCTTGAGATTCTAAAACAGAGAGGTGTAACTTTGAAGCAAGAAAAGTATGTGTTTAGGAATGTACCTGGGGCATGGGATTACTGCAATGGGGCTAACGCCAAAGGTTGACATGGTGAATGCCATAAAGAAAAAAGTTCTGTCTCCAAAAGATAAAGGGGAGTTAAAAACTTTTCTTGGTATGATTTTCTTTTTTTTAGCAGAAAATTGTGCAACATATTGCTGACAAGGTAGTCCGGGTAAAGTCGCTTGTAAAAAAAAAGGAGAAGTTTGTCTGGGATGCAGAATGTGAAAGGGAGTTCATGAAATGGACATGGCGAAGGCACTTGGACAGTTTGATACAGGAAAATGTGTCATCAAGTTGATGCAAGTGATGCAGGCATTGTGGCCGTTTTGTTGCAGAAGGATGGTTATAGGAAGGAGAGTTTGATTAGTCATGTCTCGAGAATGTTGAGGGAAAGCATACAGAAATTATTCTGTCCTGGAGAAGCGGGTTCTAGAGTGTCATTGCGCTGTTGAAAAACTCAGAAATTGTGTGCGGGGAGCAGAGTTTACCATTGGAACTGATCACAAGCCGTTGAAGGTTATTTTTGAGGAGAAAGTCTTGGAAAACATTTCCAGTAGAGCTGCTGGATGGGTGACAAGAATGAAGGGCCACAAGTTTGTCATGGAGGTGACTTCAGGGAAGGACAATATTTTGGTGGACCACTTGTCGAGGATGGGTGGTGCCAGAGAGGGTGTGGAGTCTGAGCTAAACCTATACCATCTATGTTTTGCATGATGTTGTGAAATCCTGTGAGGATTGGTGTGAAGCTATGAGATTGGAGCCTGTTTTGGAAAGAGTTGTGGAATTTGTATGTCAGGGATGGCCTGAGAAGAGGCTGTTGATTGTTCTACCGGTGCGACTGTGTGGCTGTACCGAGGACAGCGCGCAAGGGTTTGGTCAAAATTGCCCATGTAAGGCAAATTGGTATCACAAAAACTAAAGCTGTATTTAAAAGAGGGGTTTTGATCGTGATATTGAGAGATTGTTGGGAGAGTGTATAGAATTTGAGAAGATGGGTGTGATGGCATGTCTTCAGCCTGTGTTGAAGGTGCAAACACCGGAGGAGGTATGGTGTGATTTGGCTATTGATGTTTTGGGTCCTGTGGTTCGTGGTGGAGGACATCGAAAGTTCATACTGGTGATGTTGGAATTATTATCGCGTTGGACTATATTTAAAATTGTGCGCCCAGCACCTGAGACTCTTTAGTTGAGTTTTTGCAGGGTGTTTTTGAGAGAGAGGGTTTACCCAACACCATCCTGTCGGATAATGGGAGATAGTTTATTGGAGGATGTTTTAAGGAGTACTTGATGCAGTGTGGGATGAAGCACAAGAGGATCGCTATCACCCAGATGGCAATGGGGTCGTGGAAAGGATGAATAGATGCATAATGGAGGCTGTGAGGATGGCAGGTGCGTGTGGTAAGGACAAAAAGGAGGCTGTGAGAGATTTTACGCACTGCGAATGGCACCACATGCTGTTATGGGGTAAGCCCTTTTGAGTTGATGAGCGGAAGGAAGGGTAATTCCAGAGTGTCGCCTCCCTGGCTTGGGAGGCAAAGCAATCTGACTGTGTGGTGGAGGAGTTGAGGAGAACATTTGAAGAGAAGAATGAGGTTTGGAAAAAGGAGGAGAATGAGATGACGGGACAGAAGGTAATGAAGGTGCATGTAGTTGATTGGGTTTTAATGTTAATGTTAAAGGACATTTGTACCACGCACTATCACCACCGAAGTGGTCCCCTGGCGCTCTGGCGGCTCTGAAAAGGGGAGGAGAGGAGTGGGTTAGTGGGAATAAGCTGGAAAAGTGCAAGAGAGCAGTGATGTGCTGTTGGCAGCTCCAACCCGGTGGGTCCGTTGGCTGGTCTTGGGGTGTTTTATGGTCTGTAGTCGTCGTGTGCTGTTGTGCAAGTCTATGTGTGGTTTGTTTTGTTGTTGCATTGTTTTGAAGTTTGTGCGGATTGCTGCGTTTTAGGCTTGTGGTTGTGTTTGGTTATAGTTTGAGAGGTGTATGCAGAGGGATGGAATTGTTAGTTGGTTGGTTAGTTAGCATTGCTGTCCTTGCAATTGTGGGATTCCATCTAGGTGCGGTACATGCTAACAGTCACATTTCTATCTAGATTTGACGCAAGCTAAAGTTCAGCATTCTAAGTGTGGTATAGGCTAACAGTCACATTTCTATCTAGATGCGACGCAGGCTAGGTTCAGAATTCTAAGTGTGGTGTATGCTAACAGTCACATTTCTATCTAGATGCGACACCTGCTAAAGTTCAGAATTCCGTACTATTGTGGCACACATGCTAACAGTCAAATTTCTATCTAGATGCGGCACAAGCTAGGTTCAGTAGTCTAAGTGTGGTGCATGCTAAGAATCACATATGCTAACAATCACATTTCTAAAATGCCATCTAAGTGTGGCATATGCTAATAATCATATTTCTATCTAGATGAGGCGGGTTAAGCTTGAGAATTCCATCTAAGTGTGGCAGATGCTAATAATCATTTCTATCTAGATGAAGCAGACTAAACTTGAGAAATTCCATCTAAGTGTGGCATATGCTAACAATTACATTTCTATCTAGATGCGAGGCAAGCTAGGTTCAGAGTTCTAAGTTTGGTGCATGCTAAGAATCACATATGCGAACAATCACATTTCTGTTTAGATTTGGCACAGGCTTTGTGGTTCTCTCGGGGTATGGTACTAGTTAAAACTATACTGCAGGCAGTGTTAGCTGTCCAGGCATAATAGGTTTAGGCTGGTGGTCACATCTCTCTAATAATGCATGGTGTAGGTCTGTAGCAGTCTAGGACATTGAAAGTAAGTTAGAGTGGCATGAGCTTTCTGGAGTAGAGCAATTGCTCTACCCCCCACCCATGCCAGCACTTAGTTTTGTCGGTGTCTGGTGGCTTCATTGGCTTCCCCTGCCGACAACTGCAGACACACCTCGGAGTCCCCAATGTCGAATGGAATGGAATGTTGAATGGAAAATGGTGTGCTTAGAAGGAAAGGGGGGCCATATTAAGAACCTGTGCAAGTCGTGGAAGTGTTGAGATGAGCGGCTACAGTGCGAGGAGAACAAGTGCGGCTTTGTTCAGACAAACACAATAAAAAAATAAAAAATGCAAATACATCTGAGGGAAGGAGATGTTTTGTATTGCGTATCCATAGTTACATGGAAACATGGTATGCTGGCGGAATGTTTGGAGTTGATGTTCGTCCAGGGATCTTTCAGTTTATTGTTGGAGTTGGAGGTGCAAGGAGCTGGGGGGTCACTGTTGATGGATATTACTTAAATAAAATGAGAAAACCACCTATCTGGTGTCCCGCATAATCCATTTCACTGTCCTTCATGGATCTGGAGTGACCACTAGGTGGCAGTCAGCTGATCCTGAGGTCCGCTGTGAACTGGCTCACAGACCAGGAATGGAGCACTGGGCTTGAGCAAGTGGACTGTTTGCAGGAGGCAATTGGACTGAGGGGCATCGGACTCAGTAGGCTTCAGTGTGTGGTTTTAATGTGACCCCCCCCCCTCTCCTTGCCCTGCGCAGGGTTGCATGGTACAACTACACCTGCTGGGGGAAGGGCGACATCTGCACTTAGGACAACACATTATGGTCAAAGGGCAGCAGCAGAACCTGGATCGCTTTATGGGGGCAGAAACAAAAAGGCTGCAGCACCTCCGCAACCCTCAGGGGACCCGGTACTAGTTTCGTCAGATGCAGCACAGTTGGCGTTGGTTCCGAAAATGGCGACCATTCAAGAGGTGTCGCTAGTGAGGGGCAAAAGGCCAATGAGGGGGGTAACCGAAGGACAACATCAGGTTAGTGACGCCAAAGATGCTGTGTCTATCGTTCTGGCGTGAGTGAACGCGCTGGCGGTACGGGCCCAAGAGGCAGAGGGCAGCACCAGATGGTGCAATATTTAAATATTGGGGATGAATGAAGGGAAAGAAGGACACAGTATGGCGCTGTATCTGGAAAGTCTTATCGCAGACTACTGTGGGGTCAAGGGCCTATCTAAATGGTTCACGATAGAAAGGGCAAATTGGGTTCTTGCAGACCACCTCCAGTAGGGGTCCCCCACAGGCTCTGATTGCTAAACTCCTCAACTTCCGGGACCAAGACGCCACATTGCAAGTCGCCAGGAGGAAAGGGCCCTACATGGTGGATAGAGACAGACTTTTGGTCTACCCAGACTTCACTCAGGAGGTCCAGAGGCAAAGGAAATCTCATGTGGCAGCCAAATGGAAGCCGAGAGACATGAATCTTCGCTTCATGATGTTCTATCCGGCCAAGCTCAAGGTTCTCATGGGTGACCAATCCGTTTTTTTCACAATCCTGCAGATGTTTGCGACTGGCTGGACACCATGAGTGACCATTGTAGCAAGGGTGTTGGGCAGAGGGGCCATGGTGGTCGAAGGGAGTGGGGGAGGCACTTTGGCTGGCGGCCCTGCCCCCTGAGGAAAGAGACCTGGTAAGGTCCTCTTGCAAGAAGATGAGACATTGACGCTTCAACAAGAAGCAGCACATGGCCCGGGACACTGCTGATGCACAGCCTGGCACCAGACCAGATCTGGGTGACGATCCTGGAGGACCCTGAAGACACTGGACTGAAGTACTAGATTTGATTTGGCCGTGGTCCCGGGGCTACAATAGTGTGGCATTCCCAGTGGGGATGTGACAGGGGGCCTATGGTTAGGTGAGGTGGGAGGTGGACGGGGAGCAGTGGATTGGGTTGAGGTAGTGGGGTGAACCAGCAGGGGTGATGAAGGGGAAAATATTGGGCGTTATTTGCAGTTTATCGCTGAAGGAGCAGACTCTCAGTTTTCTGGTGGTTTAAGGTTTGGGTTGGGTGACAGATACACCTACTTCACGGATGGTATGGGGTGAAAGTTGTTAATTGGGTTGGTGGGGAACAGGGGTTTGGACAAGCGGGAGGGGGTGTTATGGGGTGGGGTGGTTTGGCTTGGTTTGGGGAGGGGATTTTGTGTTATCACAGGATAAGGTATTGTTGAGAAGTGGAGGTAATGATTTCTTGTCCACATATACCTTCAGTGTACAGAATTTGGAGGGTAGATGCTACATACATGGCGATTGCTGATGTGTTGGACCAGAAAGTGTCAGTGATGTCATGGAATGTTAACAACCTATGTGACAAAATCAAAAGGGAGTGGTCCTGCAATTACTGAATAGGTAGAGACCCACATTTGCCTTCATACAAGAAACACATTTGTCAGGCATGGACTGCATGTTTTTCCAGAGGTCCAACTATCCTCTGTGTGTCCATGCAGGGTTTCACAGCAGGGCACGAAGAGTGATGGTGCCATATGCAAGCGCACACCCTTTGAAATTCTGATGATGGTGCAGGATGCTGGGGGTCCATTTGTGTTGGTGACGGGGCTCACTCAGAGGGGAAATGTGGGGGTTGCTGAATGTTTGTGCCCCTCCAGGTCTGCAGAAGGGAGCTCCTAAACTAGATTCAGGGCCTATTCCTCCAACATAGTGTGGACAGCTGGGTGGTGGCCGGTGATCTGAATGATGTGATGTACAGTGGTAAGGATAGATTTCCAATCTTGCAGAAGTCTCGCACAAAGCAATCACATTGTGTAAATTTGGCAATGCCAACCGATTGGTGGATGTTTGGCGCTATAGGCACCCTTCTCAGTTGGGTTTTTCCTTTCACTTCGGGATGCATCTTTCCCTTTCACGGATTGATTACCCTCTTTGTGCCCAGCTTGGATGTTCACAGAGTATTGGACGTGCACATTTTGGCTAGGGCCATTTCCGACCACTCCCCCCTATGGTTGTCGATGGGATCTTGTGTAAGGTCGACCCGTTTGTCCTTGCGCCTGAGTGCTTATCACTTGGGGTTCCTGTACACGGTTGAGAAACTTAATGATAAAACAAATAAATACCTCAAATTAAATACCCCATCCGTGGCAAGTCCCGTTATGCTTTGGAGCGGCTGCAAGGTGGTCATACGGAGGGAGTCAATTTTGATCGAGGCGGAACTCCTGGTCTAGCACTTGGAACAAGTGTTCCTAGAAGACCACTCTAGGGACACTCAATGCAGTCTAGCAAGAGACACCGACCGTACTGTAGTGACGGCCGCGTTGTGGCATGCCTACTTTGCGTCTCAGACTATGGTATACGAGTGGGTGACAAGGCAGGGAAGCTACTGGCTTGGCTGGAACAGAGGGATGAGCCTTCCAGATGTGTACAGAGAATTAATAACAAAACTGGGGATTGGGTACAGGGGCACGGTCAGATCTCCGTAGTTTTTGCAGCTTATAAGAAATTGTGTACCGTACCGGCTGACTGGAGGACCCCATTATATGCAGATCTTATGGAGGAGATCCCCCTTCCTTGAATTTTGACCTCACGGATGGAGGAACTCGAGAAAGAGATTACCCAGGAGTTGGTGTCGGTAGTGCTATTGGTACTCCAATCTTGGAAAAATCTGTGACTCAATGGTTTTCCGCCAGAATTTTGGAAGTGTCTCGTGAGACGCTGACGGGACCCATGTTGGCAATGTTTCAAGAGAGTATGAGGGTGGGTGAGTTGCCGCTGGAAATTCCGCCAGGCTACGATCATAGTCCTCCCCAAAAAAGATGAACCACCAGGAGAATGAGCATCATACAGACCTATCTCACTTCTTAACATGGATCTAAGGTATTGGCGAAGGTCCTGGCGAACAGACTACTCGCTGCATTGCCAGCGCTGATTCACTTGGACTAGAATGGGTTTCTGCCCAATAGGGCAGCACACATGAATATTAGGCGGCTACACACATCCTTGGATATGGCAAATAATAGCCATGATCCGCTGGCATTGGTGGCCATAGATTTTGAAAAAGCCTTTGATTCCGTCTGTTGCGGCTTCATCTGGGAAACCATGGCATGCATGAACTTCGGCTCGACTTTCCTTGCATTAGTGAAGTTTTCTATACGTAGGTCCTAAGGCGGCGGTTTGAGTCAACTGGGTACAGTCGGCTCACATCCCGTTGGAGAGAGGCACCTGCCACAGCTGTCACCTTTCCCCTGCCCTGTTTATCCTAGCCATGAAACCCCAGGCAATTTGGCTTAGATTGGATCCTCTCGTATGAGGCTTTGTGTGGCCGTCAGGCCGGGAAGACTGTCTCTCCCTAAACGCTGATGATCTGCTATTCTAGGTCAGTAAACCGCAGAGGTCGGTCCTGTGGCTTACTGAAATCCTTGCTATCTATGGAAGGTATATTGGCCTTTCGGGTCAACTGGTCGAAGTCAGTTCTATTACCTGTGAAGGGCGACCAGGTGGCGCTCCTGGAATGTGACACCTTTAAGATAGTGTTGGGATCCTTTAAGTATTTAGGAGTGGAGATAGGCTTAGACCTTGACACGTTTCCTGAACGCAACTTGCAACCGTTAATTGCGAGATTCGTTGTGCATGCCGTTTTCTGGTCGGCTCTTCCCTTATCTTTATTGGGGAGAGCCGCAATGTTTAAGATGATGACGCTACCAAGGCTCCTTTATTTTTACTAAACACCCCGGTTAGAGTACCAGACCGACAATTTCAAGTCATTGGGCCTCCTTACGAGCATGGCGGTAGCACGGCTACGGCCATGCTAGCTACCGGCACCGCCTCCCGCGATTGGGCAATAACCGGTCCATTACGAGATGAATGGGCCGGTAATTGCCCATTTGTGGGTGGCGGTATTGCCAGGATCCCGATCCCCATTCCGAATGGGGGTAGGGAGCATGGATGCGCCGGCACCGTGGTTAACGGTGCCGGCGGCATTACGAGTGATGCTCGCAGGTGCCCCACAGCCCGTCAGGTAAGACCGGGCTGGCTGTCAGGAACCCGTGAGCGGAACTCGTAATGCAGCGGGACGGTAGGAATGGTGCTGAAGCCTTATCGGCACCGTTCATACCGTCACCGCCACCCTTATAATGAGGCCCATTGAGTCGATATTGCAGAAGCTACGGTGGATGGGGTTTTGCATAATTTGTACAACTGTGTGGGATGGGGGCTAGGGCTCCCAGACCTTAAGAAATACAATTGGGCCTCAAAATTGTCAGTGGATAACGGGTGGTTCCATGGGGATGTGCATAACCGACTTATCGGGCTGGAACACGCTGCAATTATCCATAATGGTCTCTTGCAAACACTGCACAGATGGATAGCCAGCAAGCGCCTGCTTCCAATATCACAACAAGTGGTGAGAGTCTGGGGCAAGGCTAGGGAGGAAATGGGATGGAAAGGGATCATAAAGTTACAAGCTCCATTATGGCACAACAGCGACCTGTCCGAGCTGGCAAAACTGCCATTTTCTTCTCAGTGGCATTCGGGTTATGGCAGATGTGCTGGTGAAGGATTGCATCCGCTCATTTCGGGAACTACTGCAAAGCTCCCAGTTAAGAGAGTGGGGCTTATATCAGTACATCCGGTTGAGACATGCTATGTGGGCACAGTTTCACAGGACTGCTGATTGCCCAGTGCAGTACCTTCTAGAAGCAAATGTTACTGCTGAACCTCCATTTGGGAGGGCTGTCTTCACATTGTTTCAAACGCTATGCAGTTTTTGCAGATGACCTCAAAGTCCAGTGAGAGGCGGATGTGGGCCTCCTGGAAGCGGAAAATTGCAAGAAGCCCTTATGTGGCCCTGCGAGGTGGCCATACCATCCATATTTAGATTAGTATAATTGAAGATCCTGTACAGAATGTGCTACTTGAGGGAAGCATTGTTTGGCTGGGGCTGTGCAGGTGACCGTTCCTGTCTATGCTGTCGCACAGAGCATAGGTCGTTTTACCATAATATTTGGGCATGTTCACAAATCCAGTCCTTCTGGTGGCAGGTGGTAGAGATGGTGTCCGCTGTAATACCAGATCTGATCCCATTGGAAACGAAATTGCTGCTGCTCGGAGCCTGAAAGGATACAGCGTATTCAAGATACGAAAAGCTATTGATCTCAAACGCTTTGATAATCGGCAAGCGGAACATTGCTGAGGGAAAGCCCAAGTTGTCCAAGTGGGTAGTGGATATGGACGGCTGTACAGCCATGGAGGAGAGGATTTATAGGGACAGGGCATTCCCAGATAAGCTTGGAAAAATCTGGGCTGCATGGGTGGATTCTGTCTAACTATATCACCATAGTAATGGGTGGTTGTCACCCCAATGCAAAAGTTGTACTGTGCCACTTTTATGTTCAGTTCTGGATAATTGATGGGACCTCCCTTGCTCCCCTTCTAATTTGAGATACCATGTTTATTTGTGAAACCAATAATAGTAGTTTAAAAAAAAAGATATGAAGGACTTTTTTATTGTCAAGGGTATATGCATTTTATTAGTTTTAAGTTGATATATACATATTTATTCTGATGTTGATTTAAATAAGCATATTTGTATTCTGATGTTCGTGTGTATATGTGCATATGTATATATTTCTGAGGCTTGTGATCTGCTTAGATCACATGCTATGCATAGGCCGACATCTAGTTGTAGGCACAGAGTAGTAAATGAATTGTTTTCGAAGCTTGAAAAGGGACGTCAACTGTGCATGTCAGTTATACTATCCCTAGTGTGACGTCTACTGTACCCATGGTCCATCATGCATCAAGGTCTCTCAGATTTTTTTTTTACCGCCATCGTGGTTGGTTGATAGTTTGTGAAGTTCTTCTGGCTAACCCCTTTGATTAGACACATTGGGCCTCATTACAAGTTTGCTGGTCTGGAAACAAGGGTGCTGGTCTGCTCACTGGCACCCTTTTTTCCAGACTGGCAAACTACTCGTTTGCCTGGGGCCACTGCGCCCGACAGGTCGGACCCTGCCGGGCGCAGCTGCCACGGTAGATAGACCGTTCACAGAAGCGCCGGCACCATTAGCAACTGTACCAGTGCTTCTGAGTTCCCACTCCCATAGATTCCTATGGGACTCGATTGGAATGGGGACTAACATTTTACTGGCACCTGACTTCCTGGGCCACAAGACTTGTAATCTCCTGGTGGCACCCGGAAGTCAGGCGCCGGTTAAATGTTACGAGTCTGGCGGCAACCAGCCGGTAGCACCACAGGGATACCGCCAAACTCGTAATGAGGCCCATTTTAATTTTAGACTTTCTTGCTATTCTTTCTACAACCGCCCATCGCTGCCGCACTACCAACTGCTTCAGCGGCCTTCGAGGACGGCTACATTTTCGAGGACGCTCAACTGCCTCGCCGAATGAAGACTGTGGCCTACACAGGCCTCACCAGGCCTCGGCCCTTCACAGTAAGGAGAGTGTGGGGAGGACAGACACTTGTAACATTTTAGGGAATGCCTCTTCTGACCCCTTATCTTCCCTTTTATCACTGCGCTGTCCTTTCCACTAGCAATGGAAAACACTCCATTTAAATGTTGCCCTTCCTGCAACAGGAAATACCCCTTGAAAGACACGCACAAGGTGTGCAATCACTGTCTGCCAAGGGATCACCCCGAGAAAAACTGCAAGCCCCGCAGACTTTTCTGCCCAAAAGCCCTAAAGGACTGTCAAACCAAACACTGGGGCACCCATGCCATGCAGTCTGAGGCCTCCATAGAAGTGGCGGGGGAATCCAGGGAGGGCAGCATCGACGTCCTTACTGATGCCGAAGGTGATCAGGGTTCAGTGGAATCCCATGTGTGAACCCCCGGCTCCAACAAGCAGGCCACCGGCTCTGTGATGGAGAAATCACTCTGCGGCTCAGGCACACACACTTCTAGCCACACTAAACACACACCCCACGGTCGACTATCGGCCGCGTTCAGAGCCCCTCTGGGCCATCATGCTTGCATTTGCCACACAACAGGCCTCCGAAGCAAGCACCGAAAGCCGCTTCAGACACTGCGCCTAAAAAAACACTCCTTTCGTGCGTTGAAGGGCATTCGTCGAAAGGCGCTTCAGCACCCCCTGCCTCCACGTACAAAATGAAGGAACTTATCAAAAAACACATCTCAATTACACTTTTAAAATCAAAAACATCAACATGGCAGCCTTCTCTCTCTGACACCAGTTCAAGAGACATGCATCACAAGGACCCTACACCCTTGCAACAAACCCCTAGCTCTTCAGTTTTTCCAAAATAAACTGAGTGGATCCCAGAGAGCTTTAATAGGGTTATGATGAGAATGTCCTGCTTTGTGGACTTCATGGAAGGGCACCCTGAGGAACTCAAGAACTTCATGGGCCCTACACAAAAAGGAATGGCCAGGGATGAACCATTTGCTAAAAAGGCAACGTCTGGTCGCTTCACAGCCTAGCACTTCCACCCAAACCCAGGCCAACTCACAGTGCCTTGACCCCTCGCAGGATCTTTATATTATAGACCCCTTGGATTCTCAGAATCCTGGATCTCAGGGAGATGAAGGGGACCAGTATGGCCAGGACCAAAACTGTGACAATGAGGACATCTATGTCATCCAGTCACCAGACCATCAAGATCAGCAAGTGGCTGACTCTCCAGTTGACAATCAGCTCTAGTATAATGTGCTACTTCTGAAGGCCGCTCAGCATTTTAAAATCGACACCCAGGAGGCCCAAAATGACAAGAAGTTTGTGGAAGACATTCTTGGGGACAAGAAATCCGCCACACAATTGATCCCCCTCCTACAATCTATCCAAGGGTGTATTCAGCCTTCTCTTCTTACACCAAACCTTACAAGAGCGGTCAACCCCCGCATTGAGAAAATATTTAGACCAGCTCCCACCGACCCTCTGTACATCAGAGGTCAGCTTTGTAACGAAAGGCCTGGTATCATCAATGAAGACCGACACAAATGAGACACAGTTCAAGGGTGTTTTATTAAAAGGGTTGGCTAAATGCCTATCTAAACATAAATCCAAGGATAGGAGCAAGCTGCAACCATCAAATAATAATGCAGTCCTAGTCGAGTCTGTCAAAATAAAAGGGCCTATGCTAAAAAACCCATTGCCAATCCTTACTTCTAAATACAAAATGGTGTGGGACAGTACTGTATGCAAAAAAGGAAACAATATGTCAGGAAAGTTGAGCAGTTGGCCTCTCTTCCCCACGCTTTCAGCACGGGTCAAAGCAGCACGCTTGAGCCTCGTGTACACTCTGGCTTCCTCGGCACAAGGTCACAGTTCATTGATTCAGCTGGTCTCGCACCACTCTGGAAAGTCTTTAAGAAACAAAAAGGATTCTCAAAAGAGACGTCTCTTGTCAAAACATAGGCTTCCTGCGCCTTGAAACAAATTTCACTTTGGTTGTCAACCGCAGACTTCCTTTTTCAGAATACAGGCTTCCTCCGCCTTGAAACAGAATTCACTTTTTTGTCAAAACACAGAGTATTACCTTCTTTGCCAGTGACTTCTGGTACTTGTAGTTCCTTTTGTTACTCGTACAGTTCAATATCTCAGTATCAGCAACTTCTGTGCCAAAGTCTCTGCCATTCAAATTCTCTTACTGCAGAGGGACTGATGTAGCAAATAAAACACAAATCTTCCTTTCCTTTGTCAAGATTCTCACATTCATAAGTTCACGATTGTTTCAGCACCTGCCCCTCAACTACCTGGGTTTCTGGAACTCACCCAGGGAGCAAGCACTGATTTAAATACTACCAGAAAATTGTAGCTGGAGTTTTGGTTCCCTGGGGCACGGCTCCCCTGCCACACTGTAGCCCCCTTTGTTCTCACAGGCCTCAGAGTCTTGGCAGTCCGTCCCCCCTTCTGGCTTCCAATGGCTCTCCCAGCTGCTGACTTTTCCTTCTGGTCTTCACGGTTCCTTTAGCATCCCCTGCTCGCTCAGTGTGCCTGGGTGGCTGACCTTTTATACTCTTAGAAAGAGTTGATTGGAGTAAGGTGTGAGTAGTTGTCCCTCCCTGCCTGACTCTGCCTGACCTCATTATCGGGGCAACATGGAGACTGCCCATAGGAATCCATTGCCCATGGATTCCTATGGTTAATTCTCATGACTCCCATCTGCCTCTTCTTCGTCCCAGTAGTTGGACTTCTAGAATGGAAGTAGGGAGTTGTAAGTTTTCCTGGAGATCATGGAAAAACCATGTAGGTTTTTGTCAGGATAAAGGAGGTAAATGTACTGTGATGGGTAAATGGATTTTCTATTGGGTTTTAATTTCCCTGGTTGTTTTTCTCCTTTTTCTTACAGAAAGGTACTGAGGTATGATGGGACTCTGCTGACAATATCCCACGACAACTCTGAGGATGTCGGGTAGGGGTGTATCGGAATGGGAGGAATACCATGTCTCGCCCGAGGGCGTGACTCCCATAATCCCTGAGGATCCCCTCCCCAGGTGATCCTCCCTTGCTTGTCCGGCCCCAGGGCTGGGATTCAAGAGCGATGGCTATCCCCTGGCCACCTGAAAAAAGGATCCCTGCGAATAGCCTGGGAGAAACGCCTCAGGTTTCTCACAGCTTAAACCCGATTCCTTGGTTGTCACCACTAGAAGGAAAATGGCGGGCACACTTCTAGCATCTGCGGAGGCCTCGCCTGATATGGAAAGCAAAAAGATCTATAGCTTTGGCAAAAAAGTGGCTTCCTCGGCTGCCTACCAAACTAGAATAGCCAACAATACCACTCTCCTGGCTAGCTATGGTTGCCATAAGTGGGACAAACTGGAACAACAAATGAAGGCAGTCCCAGAGCCCCTTAACTCACAACTTCTAAAAACTGTGTCAGAAGACAAGCAGGTGGCTAACTGCATTTTGAAAAAACTAGATGCTGCTGGCAATGCAGGCCACATCATAGCCGAGGGCACATTAATCAAATGCCATGCATGGCTAAGGCAGTCAGGGTTCAAACTAGAAATGCAGGCCGCATTGCTCAACATTCCCATTGAACCGAATGCCCTGTTCGGTAATGCAGTCAAAGATGCCTTGAAAAGTGCCAAAGAGGAATAAGGCACCCTAAAATCTCTTGGACAACTATCCAATAAGCCTTTCGTACAAAGGAAGTCTTTTAACACTAGAAGTTTCAGCGGCCAGGGCCTATTACCTCCTCTGATTACAAACAAGGCAGCCAATCACCATCATGGGACACCTCAAAGGGACAGTCCTCCTCCTCCAGCGTTCAAAGAGGCTACAAAAGGCCTAGGAGCAGGGATAGAGCCTCTGCCAGGGTCTCCAGTCCACTCAAGCAATGAAACCCCGCTCATGGTCCCCTCCCATGCCACTTCAATAGGAGGTTGCATTGCACCAATCATCCAGGGGATCTCTTCGGGCAAGTAGGTGTTATGCACCGTGACAGGCGGATACTGAATTGAGCTTCTGCAAAGACCATTCAACCATGCGCCAAGAGAAGGAAAAAGGACACTAGGGGAAAGGTGCATATTATTGGAGGTGGTGAAAGCCTTGCTGGAAAAGGACGCAATACAAATCACCTCAGCAAACCAGGTAAACAAGCGTATTTATTTAACGTCGTTCCTTATGCCAAAGAAAGACCTAACAATCCTCCCGGTATTAGACCTGCGCCCAGCAAACACTAATGTCAAGCCTCAACAATTTTGCATGACAATGCTTCAGCAGGCGATTCCTCTCTTAAAACCGGGGGATTACATGGCAACATTGGATTTGAAAGATGCATAATTTCATATTTGAATGTTCCCAGCGCACAGAAAGTAGCTACGATTTCAAATAGCAGGAGAACACTATCAATTCAAGGTGCTCCCTTTCGGCATAGCCTCAGCACCATCGGTATTCACAAAAGTACTAGCAGTGGTAGCGGCGCACCTATGCAAAGAGTCAATCCCAGTGTACCCTTATCTGGACAACTGGCTGTTAACAGGGGAGTCTCCTCAAATTTGCAAAGGCAACACCCACAGAAAAATCAACCTTCTGTTCCGATTGGGATTCTACATCAACCAAAAAAAATTAATTCTCTTACCCAGTCAAACAAAACAATTCCTGGGAGCAATCATAAAAACAAAGGAGGGGCTAGTCTTCCCTTCAAACAAAAGAGTTCAGAACATGCTGTTGAAAATACCCCACTATCTAACTGGTCGCCAAATAACTGTACGCAAGGCAATGAGCCTGCTCAGGATGATGGCCTCATGCGTTTACCTGGTGCCACACGCGCAGCTGCGCATGCGCCCAATACAGGAGTGGTTAGCAAAACAGCGGTCTCAAGCAAGCGGTCAGTGGGACGATCTAGTGGTTGTTTCGCTAACGGCAGTACAGGCTCTTCGCTGGTGGTCCAAGGACAACTTGTTAAAAGGAAAACCCTTTTGCAATCGAGCGATACTATCTACAGACGCCTCACTCTCTGGATGGGTGGGTAGCCCATTACCTTCACCACACAGCTCACACTCCGTGGACACACACCACAGCCCAAGACCACATCAACCTTCTAGAACTTCTGGCAGTTCTCAAGGCTCTGCATGCTTTTCAACAGCATCTAGTAGGTCAGACAGTGCAAGTCCTTACAGGCCACAGAAGGCATACCACTGCCATGGTTTACCTAAACAAGCAGGGAGGCACACAGTCTCCAAGTCTGTCCAGCGTATCCCAAATAATGTGGAGGTGGGCACTCAAGCGGAACATGTTCCTAGTCTCTCAAAACATTCCAGGGGAACTCAGTGCTCTAGCAAACACTCTACCCGAGGAGCACAAGTGGCAACTCAACAGAGATATTTTAGATGAAATCTTTTCCCTGTGTGGTTATCCCCTTGTGGACTTGTTTGCCACAAACCAAAAAGTGCAATGCCCAGACTTTGCATCCAGCTTTCCCCAACCATCGCCCAAGGGGAACGCCCTGTGGATGAGTTGGTCAGGGAAATTTGCTTACATTTTTCCCCTGACACCACTCTTCAGCAGGGTAGTGCGCAAGATGCAACTTGAACAAGCCACGCTAATCCTGATAGCTCCAAGTTGGGCAACACACCCATGGTTTCTACACCTGCTTTAACTGGCGATGTGCAAACCAGTCAAACTTCTGTGCCCTTCCAACATGCTGTCCCAGCACAAGGGGATGTATGGAAATCCTAAAGGAGGCACGGAAACGGTTTGTGTTATGGTGCCAATCACAATCCTTAAATGCAATTGAATGTTCACCATCCAACATTCTACACTACTTGCTTTATCTACTAGACTCTGGCCTAGTATTTAACTCCATCAAGGTACACCTAGCGGCCCTGTCTGTGTACACCACTTACTAGAAAAAAGTGTCTTGGTGGAAAGTTCCTGTTATCAAAGCTTTCATGGAGGGAGTAAAGAGACTATACCTCCCATTTCTAACCCTACACCAGATTGGGACCTTAATGTTGTGCTCTGAAAGCTCATGGGCCTGCCCTTTGAGTCTATGCACAAAGCCAGCCTAAAACACTTAACCTAGAAAACCACCATTCTGGTAGCCATCCCTTCGATAAGACGGGTTAGTGAGCTACAGGCATTATCTGTACAAGACCCTTTCTTTGTAATCCCCAAGGACAAGGTGGTCCTTAGAACACATTCTAGGTTTTCACTAAAATTCATATTCCAGTTCCATGTCAACCAAGCCATTTAACTACCTACTTTTTTCCAAAATCCATATAACTCAGCTGAACGAAGCCTCGACACATTAGATGTAAGGAGGGCGGTCTTTTACTACGTAAACAGAATAAAACCTCTAAGGAAAACAGACCAGATTTGTGTTTCATAGCACCTGGTAAGGAAGCTGATCACATTTAAAAAAACACTGTCTCCAGGTGGATAGTCGCGTGCATACAGCTTTGCTATTCACTATCAAAGAATACCTTACCTTTCACACCAAGAGCTTACTTTGCCAGAGGTAAAGGAGCTACATTAGCATTTATTTCAAAAGTCCCCTTACTCTATTTGCAAAGCAGCTACTTCAGGTCCATACATACTTTTACTCAGCACTACTGCACTGACACACATTCTAAAGCAGATCCACAGGTGGAACAAGCGGTGCTAAAACATCTGTTTTCTGCTGTGCCTTCTCACAACACACCACCTTCTCCAGATACTGCTCGCTAATATATGCATAGCATGTGATCTAAGCAGATCCACAAGCCACAGAAGGCATGCGTTACTCGCCTTAATCATATTGTTGATGCTTGTATCTGCTTAGATTCACATGCGCCCACCCATCCTCCCCTCCTGGAGTCGAAGGTGCATGATGTTCTTGCTCTATTGCTATTTGTTCTGCTTTATTACTTCTGTACTCACGCTACACTTCATGCATCCACATGTCAGAAACACAACAATCTGAGGCACCTTGACGCATGAAGGACCATGGGTACAGTAGAGGTCACACTAGGGATAGTATTACTGACAGGCCAGTCGACGTCCCTTTTCGAGTTTTGAAAACAAATCATGTAATGCTCTGCAACTACCACTAGATGTCAGCCTATGCATAGTATGTGAATCTAAGCAGATAGAAGCACTAGAAATACGATTACGGTGAGTAATATATGCTATGGACTTGGCATGAAAGAAACTCGATTAGAAATATATATATATATATATTTCTGAGGCTTGTGGAATCTGCTTAGATCACATGCTGTGCATAGGCCGACATCTAGTGGAAGCTGCGGAGTATTACAGTTTGTTTTTCGAAACTCGAAAATGGGCGTCGACACAGGCGTGCCAGTAATACTATCCCTAGTGTGACGTCCACTGTACCCAAGATCCCTCACACGTCTAGGATCCTCAGATTGTTTTTTTCCGCCATACTGGTCGGAAGCATCTTGCGGAGTCCCCTGGCCTTAGCCATACTTTTGCTAATTATTGAAGTTTAAAATTATTTATTGACATCCTTCCCCACCCAAACGTCGACCCTCGACGACGGCTGGAGAAGACATCGACCGTCGGCTGCTGCACGACGGATCTGGGCCTCGGAAGGCCGCTGGCCTCGGCCCGGGCCTAGTAGGCCGCTGGCCTCGGCCCTGCAAGTAGGGAGAGTGGGGGGGTGGTACATACTCTTCACTCTTGGTATATAGGTACACCTTATATATTTCCTACACTTACCAGCCCGCTGCCTCAAGGTGCGTATGGAGGGTACCCCTTTCCAATTCTGCCCCAAGTGCAACCGCAAATACCCTTGGGTCGACAGGCACGCCACGTGCAATCTCTGCTTGCCGAGGGACCACCCCGAAGCGAACTGCAGAGCGTGTAGTAGGTTTAAGCCTAAGACACTTAAGGACCGTTCGACAAAGCGTTGGGCCCACCACGCCAGGCAGGCGGCCATGGCAGCGGAGGGCGCCTTCAGCGATGGCAGCGACACCGTACTTTCGGACGGCGAGGGCATTACGGCGTCGAAAGACTGCCGAGCGCAGGTCCCCGACCTCGGAAGGTTGTCCGGCAGGGCGGCTATGGGGAAGACCCCCGGCGACGCAAGCGCTACACACCCTACGCACACTAAGTCCAACCGAACCTCGACGACGTCGACTTCTCGGAAAGAGGCACAGATAGAACGGTCCGACTCGGTGTCCTCTGGGCGCTCTCGATCGAGATCGCCTCATGACGCAAGGCAATCATCCACTCTTGCCAAGAGTGCCTCGCTCCCTAGATTAACGGAAGTTCGATCGTCGGAAGACGAAGACGACTTCCACCCCCAGGCCGCGCTCCAGGAGACCGAGGCCGCAGTTAACACCAACGAGGCCCCACGCTCGAAACAAGATACCTCTCCCGACCCTCGACGCCAGGCGTCGAAAGTCTCTGGGGCCTCCAAGGGGCAGGGAAAACATTTTTCCACGCACGGGGAGGGGGGGAAACAGCGGAAAGCACAGCCTTCCACTCCTGTAAGACCATCCTTCCACCCTAAGCAGACAGACAAACATAAATCTACTGGGACATCAACATCCAGCAAGGGTACCCTTGATAAGTCCTCTAAGTTGCCTCCTAAAGTCATACCCTGTTCCAAAGAATGGTCCAGTGAAGACATAGACAGGGTCATGTCAAGGATGTCTTCCTTAGCTGATTTTTATGACAAAAACCCAGAACATTTCCTTTCGTATGACCCTCAAGGGGCCACACCCTCAAGCTCCTCTGATCCTATCCCCCTAAGTAAAAAGGCCCGGTTCGAAAGACCTGAACCCTTCGAGGTGCAGCCTTACTCTACTCCATACTCTACTCCACACCCCAGATACCAAGGACAGCCTTTCCCTGAAGGGGACCAGGAGTTTACAATTATGGAGGAACAAACCGGGACTGAATACTATGCGGATGATGAGGACCTGGAGGAGGTAGAAGATGAGCAGGAAATTTACAGAGTAGATTCCCCGGTAGAGAGCGAAGCCCCAGTTACCGACTCGCCAGTTGATAACCAGCCCCTCCTTAATGAAGTTCTCGCTCGCGCAGCAGAACATTTTCACATCGACACCCACGGTGTACAGGAGGAAAGGGACTTCGCAGAAGAGTTGGTGGGAGAGAGGAGGCCGGTCGCTCAGACCATCCCTATCCTTAAATCCATCCAACGTAGAATAGATCCATCCCTGGTGAATCCTAACCTCACCAGAGCCGTCAATCCCAGAGTCGAAAAACTTTTTCGGGCAGCCCAGTCTGACCCTCTTTATATAAGAGGACATCTTAAACCAGACTCCCTAGTGGTTACCAACACTCGGAAGAGGGCTGGGACACCCTTATCGTCGTCAGAAGCTCCTCCCGACAAGGAGAGCAAAAGACTCTACGGGTTTGGCAGGAAGGTAGCCTCAACGTCCGCCTACCAAGCAAGGATTGCAAACTCCACCACCCTGTTGGCAAGTTACGACTGCCATCAATGGGAAGAGGTCGCGGCGCTCATAGCCTCTGCTCCTGAACCGTTAAAGGGCCAGTTGGCTCGGATCTCGGCAGAAGGGAGAGCAGTGTCTGGTTGCATATTAAAAGCAACTTTCAACGCCGCGGACAACGCAGGAAGATTGATAGCAGAAGGTACTGTTATCAAGAGACATGCGTGGTTACGGCAGTCGGGGTTCAAAACAGAAACCCAGGCTTCATTAATAGACAAGCCGGTGGAACCCGATCTATTGTTTGGGAAAGCGGTCGAAGACGCACTTAAGAATGCCAAGGACGAGTACGAGACTCTCAAATCCCTTGGCCAGCTTACCAACAAACCCCCTAACCAGAGGGGGAACAGTAATTTTCGTCGCCCACGCGGCCAAAATTCACAAAGAGGCAACTATGCCCAAGGACAGGGTACACAATGGAACAACAACCAGCAGTCTACCCAAAGTTACGGCAGGGGTAACAAGAGAGGTCGTGGAAGAGGCAGAGGCAGCCCCAACAAGGGAGGTGGCACGCCTCCACCAAAGCAGTGACGCTCAATTCAGGGTCCCTTCTCACGCAACCCCAGTAGGGGGACGCATTTCCAACTTCACCCAGGCTTGGGAAGGGATCACCTCAGACAGATGGGTGCTGTCAACAGTGTCCACAGGATATTGTATAGAATTACTGCAGCGTCCCCGGAACCACCCTCCACGACAAAGAATACACTCCTTAGAACATCAGAAGATCCTTCTCGAGGAGATTGCCATTCTGCTAGAAAAGGACGCGATAGAACTCGTCCCAGGACACCAGGTAAACAAGGGTATCTATTCAACTTACTTCCTTGTGCCAAAGAAAGATTTGACAATGCGCCCAGTATTGGACTTACGGCCTGCCAACAAGTATGTCAAGCCCCAAAAATTCCGTATGACCACGCTACAAGAGGTAATCCCCCTCCTAAAAAAGGGGGGATTACATGGCAACCTTGGATATGAAAGATGCTTATTTTCATATTTCCATGCTCCCAGCGCATAAAAAATATTTGAGCTTCAAGGTGGACAGTCGCCACTACCAATTCAAGGTACTGCCCTTCGGGATAGCTTCAGCACCAAGGGTATTCACCAAGGTACTGGCGGTGGCAGCTGCACACCTACGCACGGAGGCAATCCCAGTATACCCTTATCTGGACGACTGGCTCATAACGGGGGAAACCCCAGGAATTTGCAGGTCAAACATCCAGAGGACTATCGACCTCCTCCACGAATTAAGCTTCTCTATCAACGAGAAGAAGTCAAGTCTGGTGCCAAGCACCTCAAAACAGTTCCTAGGAGCAATCCTAGATACTCAGAAAGGGTTGACCTTCCCTTCGGAAGAGAGATTTCGGAATATACTACTGCAAATTCCACATTATCAGTCAGGTCAACAAATAACGGTACGCAAAGCAATGCGGTTACTGGGCATGATGGCGTCATGCATTTACCTGGTCCCCCACGCGCGTCTGCGCATGCGTCCCATGCAGGAATGGTTGGCGAAACAGTGGTCTCAGGCAAGTGGTCAGTGGGACGATCTAGTGGTCGTTTCGCCAACACTCGTACAGAGCTTACACTGGTGGACAAGAGAGAATCTCGCAAGGGGAAAACCCTTTTACGATCCCGAAGTACAGGCAGTGGTGACTACAGAAGCATGCCTGACTGGGTGGGGAGCTCACCATCTCCACCACACAGCTCAGGGTCTCTGGTCTCACTCAGTAGCCAAGAACCACATCAACCTGCTAGAGCTTCTGGCAGTATTCCGAGCGCTTCGGGCGTTCGAGCCCCATCTGCTAAACTTGTCGGTGCAGATCCGGACGGACAGCACGACAGCCATGTTCTATCTGAACAAACAAGGAGGGACTCGTTCGCCAAATCTGTCCAAGCTTGCCCAGAAAATCTGGATATGGGCACTCAGACGGAACATCTTCCTGTCATCACAACATGTTCCAGGGGAGCTCAATTCCCTAGCGGATGCCCTAAGCAGAGACTCCCTCCCAGAAGAACACGAATGGGTTCTTCACAGAGATATCGTAGAAGATCTCTTCTCTCAGTGGGGTTTCCCCACTATAGACCTATTCGCCACAAGCGAAAACAAACAATGCCCAGGATTTGCATCCAGGTTCCCCCAGCCAGACTCCCAAGGGAACGCCCTGTGGATGAACTGGTCAGGGATGTTTGCGTACGCTTTTCCACCAACTCCTCTCATCAGGAAGGTGGTGTACAAGATGAACAAGGAATCGATGACGCTCATCCTAGTTGCTCCCATGTGGGCTAGACAACCATGGTTTCCACACCTACGCAGGATGGCGGTGTGCGAGCCCATCAAACTCCCAGCCTGGTACAACCTACTGTCCCAGCAACAAGGTCAAACAGTGCACCAGGAACCCAACTCAATGAACCTGGCAGCATGGCTCCTGAGGTCATAGAGTTTGGCCATCTCAATTTACCACAGAGGTGTATGGACATCCTAAAAGAATCCAGGAAACCAAACACAAGGCACTGTTACTTTGACAAGTGGAAGAGATTCGTTATTTGGTGCCAGAATAAACAAATCAACCCAGTTGATTGCACTCCTTCCAACGTTGTAACATACATGCTCCACCTGCTGGACGCAGGTTTGGTTTTTAACTCTCTGAAAGTACACCTGGCAGCCCTCTCGGCTTACACCACATCCCATAACAAAGTATCGTGGTGGAAAGTACCAGTAGTTAAAGCCTTCATGGAAGGAGTAAAGAGACTTCACCCTCCTATTTCGAACCCACCGCCCGGATGGGACCTCAATGTGGTGCTAGCTAAGCTCATGGGCCCCCCTTTCGAACCCATGCATAAAAGTAGTCTCAAACACCTGACTTATAAAACGGCCTTCTTAGTAGCCATTACCTCTATAAGAAGGGTCAGTGAAATTCAGGCTCTGTCAGTGCAGGATCCTTTCTTTACTATCCACAAAGACGAACTGGTTTTACGCACACACCCTAGGTTCTCACCTAAATTTATATCTAAATTCCATGTAAACCAGTCCATCGAGCTTCCGGCTTTCTTCCAGAACCCGCAAAGCTCAGCTGAGGTGAAACTACACACCCTTGATGTGCGTAGGGCGGTCCTCTACTATGTAAATAAAACCAGACCGCTAAGGAAAACAGATCAACTGTTTGTCTCCGTAGCTACAGGCAGAGAGGGGGATCGCGTCTCTAAAGGCGCGATCTCGAAGTGGATTATCAACTGTATACAGCTGTGTTACTCTCTTTCTGAAAAAACTCTGCCTTTTACGCCAAGGGCCCATTCTACTAGAGGCATTGGGGCCACTCTGGCTTTCATTGCAAATGTTCTCCTCGACACCATTTGCAAAGCAGCTACTTGGAGCTCTATTCACACTTTTACTCAGCATTACTGCATTGACACTCATTCCAAGACAGATACACAAGTGGGACAAGCGGTTCTAAGACACCTGTTTGCTCATGACCCTTCTCACATCCCACCTCCTTCTTCGGGTACTGCTCGCTAATCTATGCACAGCATGTGATCTAAGCAGATTCCACAAGCCTCAGAAGGGATACATTACTCACCGTAATCGTATTTCTGATGCTTGTATCTGCTTAGATTCACATGCGACCCACCCTTCCTCCCCTCCGAGAGAAGGCGCATGATTGCTTGTAGTCTTACCTTTCTGTCTATCTGCTTGGATTATCTGTACTCACGCTACTCCTCATGCTTCCTCATGTCAGAAAAAATACAATCTGAGGATCCTAGACGCGTGAGGGATCTTGGGTACAGTGGACGTCACACTAGGGATAGTATTACTGGCACGCCTGTGTCGACGCCCATTTTCGAGTTTCGAAAAACAAACTGTAATACTCCGCAGCTTCCACTAGATGTCGGCCTATGCACAGCATGTGAATCTAAGCAGATACAAGCATCAGAAATACGATTACGGTGAGTAATGTATCCCATATATATCGTGAAGACATGGAGGAAAGGAAAACCGCACTCCAAGCATGAGGTCGGCAGGTCCCAATAAAAAAATGACAAGCTCGAATCCAATATGCAGAACGAGTTTAATTCCTGGTAAAAGAAGTATTAGGCAAAAAAACACACAGCAAAACAAAACAGGACGCCAAGGCAGCGTTCTGAACAACGCGTTTCGCGCTCCTCCGAGCGCTTGATCACGTTAGGATTACGGTGAGTAATATATGCCATGGACTTGGCATGAAAGAAACTCGATTAGAAATATATATAAATAAAAAATCCATCTAAGGATAGTGTTGACATGAAGGAAAATTGATGGTAGTATGTACGGATAGTATCACTGGAACACCGCCGTTAACAATCATCTTCACATTTTGTAACAAGTGGTAATACTATGGGCCAACCCCTAGATGTCGGAATATGCACAGCATGTGTCTCCAAAAAAGATATGGATACTTTCCAACAGACTTAATAGAATTTCTAGGTAGGTTTGTCATACTTATACTGGGAGTGTTGATCTTTTAGTGAGTTTGAGTTTAAGGAGTTCTTGAAAGATTATTTTTTTGTAGCCAGATATATGCTGTATATCTATCTCTGTGAAGTAACGTTAACACTTGTTTTTAGAATATCTATAGCATTTCATGAAATTAAGATGTATTGGCACTTTACTGAGGTCACTCAGATTAATAGCTGGAAACAAGCTGCTGCCTAGGCTTGGGGCTTACAGTACTGAAATGAGTGGGGCAGCCTCTTGGTATGAGGTTCATTTTGAGAACCAGCTGGAGGCTACAAACAGGAAATAACTTTTTTCTATATAATTGAGCCTGTTCTGGGCGCTTATTTTTTAAGAGATTTTTAAAGAAATACAATTGACCGCGTCTGTACCTGCTTCGTGGAAAGAATCCACGGTCGTAACGATTTTTAAAAAAGGAACTATATTAGACCCAGCCAATTATAGACCTATAGCCTTGCTGGACTCGGCAGGTAAAATATATGCCAGGATCATTCTAGCAGCCCTGAATAAATGGCTCAAAGAAAACAACTTGTTGGATGTGAATAATGCATGGTTTGTAGCGGGAGTTGGCACAAACTCGAATCTTCTACTGCTACAAGCACTGAAATGTCAAACTCTAAACAAGAAAACCCCTTTGTATGTAGCCTTTATAGACTACAAACACGCATTTGACACGGTATCCCGAGCAATGTTATGGTCTAAACTGAAAGTAGCTAAATGCCCAAATCATCTTCTCAGTATAATCCAACAACTTTATTCAGGAACGACAATTAAAGTGAAACTGAATAATCAAGGCCTATTAACTAAAGCAATCATGACAAATGTGGGGTTGAAGCAAGGGTGTCTATTCACATCAACCTTGTTTAATTTTTACATCTGAGACATCAATAAGTACTTTAAAGAGGTCAGAGCATTCCCACCGAAGATCAAAAACAAAGTGGTGCAATATCTAGTATATGCACATGATCTAATCATAGTAGACCAAACGCTGGTAGGGTTGCATAGAATGCACGGGACTCTGGAAAAACGTGCGAAGGATAACAACCTACAAATCAATGCTATTAAATCGAATATATTAGTAATTACATGCAATCAAGTTGCAATAAATCAATTGGGAAACCGTTGGCACATTACAGAAGAGAGAATTGAAGTTGTGAAAAAAATATAAATACTTAGGGATTAATATTAAAGATAATAAGGTTGATCGATCATACAAAGAAGATCTTAAACACAAAAAGCATATAATGTGTTCACAGGCCAGGCTCCTACAACAGAGACACGGGACATGTTCAACTAAACCTTTAATTTTGCATTATAAGTCAACGGTAATCCCTACAATTACATATGGAGCGGCAAGCAAGCTGCTGATGCACCAACCAAACTGGCTATAACTGAAGGGTATGTATTGGAAGATGGTTTTGAAACTTCCAAAAAGTTTCCCTATGCCAATCGTCAGATATGAGCTGGGTTTAACATCTTTACTAGCAGCAACCAATTGGAATTCGTTATTATTATATGAGAAATACCAAACGAAAGGGAAGTATGACTCTACAGTGATTAATACAATTACACATATGTTTTATGAGGAGAATGTTGATATGATAAATACGTGGAACGTCAATTGTAGAGAAATCATGGCTGAAGCTGGTATTAGTGAGTTCCTTCTAACAAAAAATCCAGTCAGAGCTAAGACTAAATACTGGCTTTGAGACTGGATAAAAACAAGAACTGAATGTGAGAAATACAAATGCTTCAGATCAGGATATTTTCCCATGAAAAGTCTGAACGAATTGCTGAGATATATACAAAAACATACTGACTGTATAGATCTGAAATTATCAGTTTCAGGTTTGACTTATTGCCTACCAGAGCCAGAGAAATGAGGTGGGCTGGAAATAACGAGATCAGTGGTTCATGCATATATTGTAGAAAGGAACTTGAGAAGGAATCCCTCAAACATGTTATGATTGAATGTAAAGCTTTAGAAAATTATACAAAGGAACATGTTTTGAGACACTTTGAGATGTATACTCTCCTTGACAATGACAGAGTTTAGGAAATAATGTGTAATGCCCAACATATTGCTCTAAATCTCTCCATAATTGGGTATCTAGCAAGAATAAGACTAGATGAAATAGCGAATCCTATTGATAGAACTGGCTTTGTAGGTTGACATTCTTCACACCTTCTCATAAAAGAATGAAATTGAGACTGCGGTTCCTAGTTTGAGTCCCAAGGGGAAATAATAACTCATACTCTTAAGGGCTTTAAGAGGAACAGTCAATTAGTGAAGCTAGAGTGTCATCGCCCTAAAATGATCCTGTCTTCCTTCATTGTGCGGTCGTACTGAGTGTACTGAGTGTATTGTTCGTTGTCTCTTCCTTTACTTTGTCTATTCTTGTTTTTGCTCAGACTGGTATTGATGATCTATTATTATAATTGTAATGTAATCCTTTTAAATATTGTTTTTTTAAACTGAAAAATCTTAAATGTGTATATTTGTATATTTGGAAAGTTGCTTTGCAACTAAATCAAAATGATTTAATAAAAAAATAATAATAATTGATTAGAGAGAATATCAGGTCTGTAGTAGACATTGTGGGCTCCCCTGTGCAGAGAAGCACATGGGCCTGAGATCAAGGTAATGCCTCAGAGACTGGTTGTGTTTGGGGAAGGGTAGTAGTTATCCTTGAATGAGTTTGAGTGAAGGAGTACAGAGAGCACTGTCGAAGAACCTGTGTGCAGACATATAGCTTCAAGATCTATTGAATGAGATCTTCTACCACACAACAAACAATTAAGAAAGTCTATAAGGAATGGAGTAAATACTAAATGGAAGTGAGTGAGCACACTTATAGAGCTCATTACCTTAAAACATATCTGTCCGTTTTGTTCAGAGCATGTCTGTCTAGTGCTGGGTCCAGTCACCACACTTTAGAAGAGGATACAATCAAGCCAGTTTGGCCATATAGGATGCTTTCTTAAGATGTAAACCTTTGAGTTGTCATGCCACTGCTTCACAAGATGTACACACCATTATTTTGTTTTCATTCAAGACAGCTGCCAATAGTACAGTTTCTAAACTGGATTTCATTGAAGAGTAAAAAGGGCAGCCAAAATATCATTTTGTCAAAGATATTTGTGCCGGACAAATGGCACACAAGTACAAAATGTTTCCTTTAAAAGACATTAATGCAATCTATTAAAGTCGTCAAGTGTATTTTCTTTTTTGTACATTGAGTATTTTGTGACATACAGTGGAGAATGTTTGCTTAGCCACAGTTTGGAAACGGTGGACACAAGTCTTGGCATGCCATTTGATTGTGTAGCTGTTGCTTAGGATGGAAGGCAATAACACTTTAATGTTCATCAGGTATAACATGACAAAGTAGATCCCTCCATTATAAAGAGAGAGATGTGGTTCTTTGAACATATTTTTATAATTTGTCTTCATTTTTCTTTATATCTTTTTTCTTTTACATCCCACCAAACTTCAAACTGCACTAAAGCAATCAGGCAATTAGTATGTTGGAGAGACGGGAAAAACCTACCCCGAATATGTTTGGAGAGCTGCTACAGAAGGCAAGCACAATGGGAGACCTACGGAACTGTCCTGTGAGTGCAACATAATGGCCTAGTTTTTAAGTGAAGTATGATTTTAGTAAAAACCAACTGATTTGGCTGCAGACACGATAGAAAGTTTTAAATGAGGGAGCAATTTCTAGATGAAATATAATGCATATTTTCTATCTTGAAATATGAACATGCACATTTTCTATATTGCTGAAAAGCAGATTTTCCCAGCTACCTAAAGGTATTTGTTTCCTTTACTCTTCTTTATTATTGATGGGAATTAACTCGAACAACACATTGATAATACATAAGTGTAGCAAGTACGAAGAAACATGTGTGCAATGTTTCATGTGCACAATGATACCATTGTGTATGTTACATATGTTCTGAAATGTGTGTCTTGCCCACTATCTGACAAATTGCCAAACCAGCTGTACTGTTCAATTTAATTATGTTTTTTTATTTCCGATTTCTCCATTCGAAGCAATCCCATATTCAAATTGATTATCATAATTGCATTGCAGTGAATCCGGTTTCATTATATGGCAACTCATACATCCTTTTATCTTTTTCAGTTTTGATTTTGCAATGTTAGTTGAGTATATAATACATTTTCAGAACTTCAGAAAACAGATTTTCCTTTGCCCTTACACAAAGGCCATCCATATTTATTTAGGCTTTAAGTGTGTTTTCATAAGTACAATCAACTTGTTTTTTCCAACAGCCGTAATGAACCATATTAGCAATAAACACCTTCACCCAGGCATAGTAGAGTATGTTTTAATTGTACTTTATTTCAGAAAGTATAGTCTTTTCATTTAGTATCCTTTTAATCCTTAAGATAATTATCTGTCTTCCCAAAGATGCTGATTTCATCAGTAATACAAAAGTGTCCTCCTCTCATTGGTAATTATATTTGGCTTATAAATGTAGTGATTCTTTTCTTTTTCACTTTTTCCAATTTGCCAATTTACCATTCACTTCATTGATTTGGTATTGTTCTCTGCGGGAGTCTGCCTCACTAAAATGTTTTAAAAAGTCACCATCTCCCCTAGACCTAATGCTTTCATTGTTTCTGCATACTTAAATCTGAGTCCTTTATCTGTGAAGTTATTGTTTGATTGAAAGCCTACATCAAATTGGAATTTGGTTTATGGCTTCCTTTTACCTTGCAAAACATTAACAATGTTCCAATTCTAGCTAAAGCTCCTACTTGAAGCATCTGGATTTACATAGTTATATCGAGAACACCTGAAGGGTCATATCACTCCAAGAAATATTTTCTTTCATGCCATTTGAATTTAGTTTCCTTATTTGTTGCCCTAACTACCACTTTCATGTAAAAAGGGCACGGTAAAATGACGGGGTGGTCTGTATGCTCAAATACTGGTGAGGCTAGTTGGAAACTGCCAAGATCTAGAATACAAGATATTTTTAAAATTAAAAAAATCCAACTGTTTAATGCTGTTAAACCAAAAGGTAAAACAATATTGACATCTTCATAGCATTTGGCATGGATTAAGATGCCCACATGACTTCTGAATACCACTGAAGAAGATAGGCTCCTTACTTTTAGAAAAGACATTTGTTTGAAATCTTTTTATTCACTTTTATTTATAATGCAACATACATCAAGAACTTCAACACAGTTCACTTAACCTTGATTGCATGGGATCCATTGCATGATTATCTGGTCATACTATGCGTCTTAGAAACCCTTAGAACATGAAAGCTGAGCACAATTTAACCCCTACCAATCCCTATCACATTGTTTTGCTAACGTAGAGGCAGCCAAAGGTCTCCTGTATAGTGACTGGGCTGGTGATCTATATTCATGGTTTACCAGGCATGACAGTAGTTAAGAACCCAAACCACTTCCTCATGCAGGAACGTAATATTAGCCTAGCTATAAAAAAGCAAACTTGCGAGGAATAGATCTTTGTAAGTCATTTAGATCAATTTGCTCAACTCTGCATAATTAGCAAAACCGATGCAAAATGGTTTATTAAGAAATTTGCATTGTGGTCAGAGGAAAAGGGATTGTGTTACAAGGACTCCTGCTGGGATTCCATAGTAACTAGTGGGGTAAACCTCAAACCCTCTGAGTTTCCTCTGCATCACCCCCTTCTCATAACAGGGGAGAGGCACATGGCTAACCTCACAACAAAAGCCCCAACCCTGGTCACCCAAAGTGTTTCTATAATGCAGGAAGAGAAGGACCACAACTCCCACAATCCCTCTGGTTTCCTGAAGGAAAACACAGACTGCATGGGGAAATTGCATTATTTGTCACAGAGCCAGGAGAAGTTGGGGAGAGGGGATTAACCAACCCCCAGAGGTACGCTTCAAACCCTAGGTAAGATACCCGTCACTGTGTGATTGTTTTAAAGATACTTCAGAAGAAAGAGACCAAGGCTTATTAGCCGTAGGTGTGGGCTACCCACCCTAATACCCACGAGGGGTTTGGTTTGTTTCAGAAAAACCTGTAAAGGGCCTTATACCCTTGCTTGTTACAAAATAAATCCTTGTGTTGTGCAGGTAGAGAGATCAATCAATACAAATATCATGTCAAAATTAGTCATAGCATTACGTCATGCCATCACCACATAGAATGATACATGGCTGTTGTTTACAATAACATTTTCATAATGTATTAACAGGGCGCCCACCAAGCAGCACAAGACGCACAATAACATAAAAGGTATATGAGAAATATAACAGAAAGCAATCAGCATTGCTGTCCATCCATATTGATGGTTATTTGCATTGCTTGTGTTAAACCAAGATAATGTGAAACGTAGCTGACAATGTGGCTCTCCCGTCGTGTTTGTTATCATCATTATTACAATTGTTGCCTGACTAAATCTTATTAAAAAAACAAGCTCTCAATATCGTGTGACTCCCAACACCTATATCTCTTAATTATGCTTTGAGTGCGTTTTGGCATTGCGATGCAGTCACCCGTGCACATGAGTATGTTAATAGAAATAATGTAGCTATACTTCTGGTAAACTGTGTGGTGGTAATCACCCCAGTGTGTTATTAAAAAGCCTCAACAATCCCTTATACGTCTCGTATAAGAACCTCCTTATATTACGGGTGGATGTAAAGCTTGGTGTACCCAGATATGGATAGAAACTAACCTGTACTTAAGAGGAATACCTGTCCGCTTTGCAGATACTAAAGGGCCCAAAGAATACCTCGCGGACTTCGAATTCCTCTTAGACCGACACTTAGCAAGGAGAATAAAGAATTTGTAAGGAAATGGGAACATATACTAAACAAGTGTTCACTCGATCTAATATTTCTAATGATCAAAGAACTTTCTGTGAACCTGACAACACTGGCAATAGAAATTGATGAACTAACAGTTGAAATCACAGCACACTGACTGATGCTGAAACCTTCACAGATATCCTAGCCGATATCAATAAACATCTAGAGGGATACACAGCAGATTGGAATCAATAAAAATGTGCAAGTTCCGTTGTGACACATATGATTATTTGAATGACAAGGTTTATACCTGGGCAGATAAATATCAAACACAACCCACACGACCTAACAACCCACCTTTAGATAATAGCAGTTCTGACAACAATTCAAACAGAGGGGTAACCACGGCAGTGAATCCAGAACAAGACACAAGGCGGTCAATTGCAGGGACAGCACCCAGCAACACGGACAGAGCTAGTAACATCCTACAGAAGAATCTTTAGGAGAGAGACCAAAGGGAAAAGAACCAGGAGGGGGAAGAGGAAAAGGTCAGGGAATGGCGACCAGGTTTCAGTCACATCGGACCTAGCAGTCAATCTTTCAAACCGGGCTTCAACTGTGCAAGAAAATCAAACATTACAAAAAGGATTGCAATTCGTACCAACATACAGCACCAGTCTGTTCAACACCAAAGTTGAGCTACATAAATTGGTACGCAAGCTTAAACTTAAGGTCTTTTTTGCTGAACTTCCAACTCCAGACAGAAGAGATAACATACCCTCTGAGTTTGTAGAATTCTGACCTCAAAGCATAATTTAGAGATATAGGGGTTCGGAGAAGCATGATATTAATAGCTTGTTTTTTTAATAGGATTTATTCAGGCGACAATTGTAATAATGATGGTATCAAACACTACGGGAGAGCTGCGTTGTCAGCTACCGTTCACGTTATCTAGGTTTAACACAAACAATGCAAATAACCATGAATATTGATGGACAGCAATGCTGATTGTGCTTTCTGTTATCTTTTTCATATGTGTTTTATGTTATTGTGCATCTTGTGCTGCTCGGTGGGCGCCCTGTTAATAAATTATGAAAATGTAATTGTGAACAACAACCATGTATCATTCTATGTGGTGACTGGTGGGGATAACCAGTTTGCCCGCCTTTTCGCCTCCCCGGATCATCTCGTGGCCGCCTTGCCTGTGCCAAGCACCCCAGCAACCGGGATACCACGTTTTTCCACTACCGCGAATAAAAGGGTAGTACCTTTTTACCGGAGAACTCTACGGCTGGTTTCTTCCCTGGCAGTGCAACGACCTTCAGCTTTCCTCCACGTCGAGACCATCTCTTCCTCTGGACGACGCTGCGACTTGCACCCGCTGCCAGGAACAACTGCCCCCGCTGGAGGATTCTCTCCACTTTCAAGGTACTGTGTCCGCCTGGCCTCCCTCGCAACGGTCTGTGTTGGGTGTCTCTTAAATCCTCAACTTACCACTTGGGTTGGCCCTAGGCTGGCTAACTGAACTTTTCTGAGTTGAACTGATTCCTTTTTAAACTCTCTGCAAGACTCTCCAAGCCTTTTAAACTGTGTGATCTTAGGCGCATTGGTGTTCTACTCTCTCCAAGAGGGAGCCTGGCCTCTGAACTTTTTGCTCACAAGTAGACTTTGACTTTCCTGCCTTGCTGAGTGCTTCTAAAGTATTGTGTTGTGTGCTGTTTCTAATTTCTGCCTTTTCCCTCCCTTTCTTCTTAACTTATTGGAGTGCCATCTTTAGTTGAGTGCTCACCTCTGTCTGGAAATAAGTGGTGTTAACTAAGACTTGTCTAATAAGGAATAAGGGATGTATATATATTAATAGTGACTGTGTTTTTGAACTTGCTTACAATAATAGTGCTAGAGTGTTTCTAAGTGTGTCTTTAAATAAATAATAATATACTTGATACCAAAAGCTCTGGTCAGTGTTTGCTTGTGCTACTGTATTTTGGTACCTATCTTGTATACTCTAGACACAGTTTAACTCTTCTTGAGAGAAGTCTGGCTGCTCAGCCACAGCTACCAGGTAAATCTGGGTGGTACAGACTGCTACCAATTGGGTTTACTGCCAACACCTGTAGTCTTAAGCCTTTTGTAGTGGTCACTAAGGGAACTGCACAGGTTTCTGCCTAACACCACTACACACAATTAGGACTACAGGTGTTAGCCAAACCAACCTTTGGTATAAGTCTGTACCACATCGTTTTTGGTAGCGAGCTGAGCAGTCCGGCTTATCGCAAGAGTGAATATGAGCAGTACAAGTAGTTACACAGAGGACTTTCAATCACAGTGGTTAAAGCAAACACTTATACTCAAGGTTTCTTGATAAAACATGTGTTAATTTATTACACAATCATTTAGAAAACATTTCACTAGCAGAAGACAATTTAATATTATATACCAATACATTTCAATACAAAACTCTTAAGAATTTGAGACAGTTTGAGCTCCCCTGAAATAGGAGCCAAATAGCAGTTCAGTTACTGAGAAGTGAGCAAAAGAGTCAAGGTAAGTAGAATAGATCACATATATTTGTTAGACAGTGCAAATAGTTTCAGTTCACCAGAGGAGTTCAATTCAAGTCAATAGGTCAGGCCAAAGTCAATGGGCTAGTGTTCTGAATAGGAAAGAGCAGTTCTGGTATCAAACGGTAAAGTCTTTGCAAAAGTTCTCAGAAGTAGTTTTAGGCGAAAAAGAATCATATGTCGGGTCACAAGCTGATTAGGCCTGTAAGTTGGGAAAGTTTCACAAACTTTCACCGCGAGTGTGGCGTTCTCTCAAACGGGTTGGCACAGTACCTTAGTATGGAGAACAAAATGCAGTTGGCGATGTTGGTTCCTGGCAGGTCCTGCAGATCTCACTGTTCCTGAGCCTCAGTTATGGGGACAAGAGGGAGGATGTCGGGGGGACTCCTGCACTGCACGGGATCGTCGAAAAAGCAAACAAGATGGAGTCACTTCAGTTCCAGTAGCTATAGATTCAAGCACACAAGCTGGTATCCCTCTCCCTGGTTAATCCTAACCAGCCTTGAGAATGGTATCCAGGTGGCTTACGAGTTGATTGGTCCCACCAACTCAAAGGAAGAAGTCGTCCTTGAAGGGGCTTCTCTGTCGAGATGAACTTGGCAATTCGGACCTGCAGCAGGGCTTCACCGTCTCTCTTCTGCCTTCGACAATGTCAACCATGCCATCCTGCTTAATTGTCTCCGTGATAACCTAGGTATCACTGGTCAGGCCCTGGTGTGGCTGACTTCCTTCCTCTATGACCGACCCTCCCAAGTCCAACTTGGGTCCTTACTCTCTGCTATCTTTTTCTGTACCTGTGGTGTCCCCCAGTGGTCTAACCTCTCTCCCTGGCTGTTCAACCAATACCTGGCACTCCTTGCCCAACGCATTGCTGCTCTCTGCCCCAACTTTCAGGGCTATGCAGATGACACTCAGCTCATTTTCAGGCTACACTCGGCCACCTCTTCTCTGTCCCTCATCTCTAACTGTCTGTCTGCTGTCCAGGAGTGGTGTGCCGCCAATGACCTCTGCCTCAATGCCAGTAAGACTGAGATTCTCCTCATCGGCACACCCACTCCCTCCTTTCCTGATAGCTCTCTGGCCGGCCTCTCTTGGCCCTCTTCCTGCTCCCACCTGCAAGGCAAAGAACCTCAGTGTCATCTTCGACTCCACACTCTCTTTTTCTCTCACATCTCTGACGTCTCTAAGAAGTCACGCTACCAGCTGCACCTCCTCAGAGCTATTCTTCCCTTCCTCTCCTTCCCCCAGAAGCTCACTGTCTCCAGAGCTCTGGCTCTCTCTAGGCAGGACTATTGCAACAGCCTCTTTCTAAAGCTTCCTGCTTCTACCCTCCGCCCTCTGCAACTCATCCAGAACAGGACTGCGAGACTTGTCCTTGGCCTTAAGCCCAGGGATCGTATCTCTCCAGGACTGAAATCTCTGTACTGGCTTCCAGTGGCTGCAAGGATTAAGTTCAAAACCCTCTGCATCATCCACAAGGCCTTCTGGGGCCTCTATACCTTCAACTAGCTCTTCCTAAATATCTTCCCTCTCGAGCTCTTCGCTCATCCGCCTCCAACTCCCTCAGGGTCAGTCGCTTCTCCAAGTAACGAGTTGGTGGTAGATCTCTCTCCTCAGCTGGGGCCTCCCTCTGGAACAGCCTCCCTAAAACTTGAGCAGAACCATCTTTGGTTCCAAAAGCACCTTAAAACCTTCCTCTTTGCTTCTCCTTTCTCCCCCCCTCCCCTGCTGAAGTCCTGGCTGATACTGCACTGGTTACCTGGCCACCCATCTGATCACAGACCCAAGCCCGGCCAGTTGCACCCCTGCACTGCCTCCCTGGCAACCCCTCCACTTGGGGACTGTTTTCTGTATCCCTACAGTCCCCCCATCAGCACTTTTGTCTGCACTCATCCTGGACTTGCCACCAGCTGGCCGCTCTTTTATTTATCTTATGTTATTTTATTATCCCATGTACTGCACTTTCCCCTCTCCTCCCCCTGTCTCCCCCTCCCCCCCACTTTCCTTGCGCGGTCTGAATAACACTTGGCCTAGTAAGATCGTTGTCTGTCGTCCTTCTGTTCCCCCTCCCTTGCCTTGTCGCGCCTTGAAACACTTGTGTGTAGGCGCGTTATAAATGCCATATCATATCAAATCAACGGTACAGGAGTTGTAGCAGCCGTACTCTTCCAGCTCTTCTTCGGTTCTTTCATTCCAGTGGTAGGCTCTGCTTTCCAGTCCAAGAGATTCGCCTTTTAAACAGTTTTCTCCCTTTCATTCCAGCCTAGCTGTCACTCTCCCAGCAGGGTGGCTGTCCTTGCCGGACAGTCAGCCAGCCAATCACGCCAGAGTGGATTTGGGTCTCCTAGGAGACTACGCACAGAGAGTTTCGGGCAACTCCCTCACTTCCTGCCCACCCCAGATACTCAGACGCCAGAGGCGGTCTTTAGTCCTGAAGCCCGCCAAAGGCATACGAACAAAGGGACTAAACCTGGTTTGGCGTGCATAGACAAGCATTAGAAAGACCATACCAAAAAGAAACAGCAAAAAAAGAAGTCCGGGACCTGTTTAAACAGAGGGGCTTAAGGCACCATCTTGGAAAACATGGCTCCCGTGATTTTTAGCTACTGGTGTTCACTGTCAGGAAAAATCATGGTAGTTCATTGTAAAACCACTGCCACCGGACTTTTCAATAGGAAAGGTTAGCATTTGAATGCTACATGAGTATTTAGACTCAGGGGATAGTATCTAACCCCTCCAGCACTCCATTGTAAGATGGTGTGTGCTGGGTCTTGGAATTTGGAAAGACTAGTAAAGTCAATTTCACTTTACATTCTCTGGGAAACAGTAGTTTATCTCAGAGAAGGTATATAAACCTTTGGGAAGTCTGAAAGACATCTCGTGTCACTGCACTGAGGGTGCTGTGTAACACACATGAAAAGATGATGCCTATGAAGTTATCTAAAACTCCATAATCAAAGAACACAAGTGAAAAACACACATCAAAATACATGAGAGTGGTGAAAAAGGCTCACACTCTTTCCAGGTAAAAAGAAAATCAAGTCCTCAAAATCCAGCAAAGTTGCTGGGGGGTCTCTAAGGTGAAGGGAATTAGCACATTTATGAGAATTCTTCCCAACATCGTACTCCTTAATTCATATCTCTGTTCATTACTTGAAGTTTGGATAATAGCTTCACCCCTGGATCTCCCTCTGACGGGCGTGGACCCCTCTTCGCTGGCATCCCTCCTTCGGCTTTACTCTTGCCGCCTTAAACCTTTGCTTTCACTTTTCTCAATCTTGGGGAGACAACTTTTCACCTTTGGATCCCCTCTGCTGAGCTCTGACCCTCTTGATTCTTAGCCTCCCCTCACCAGGTTTACTGTGGCTCTCGATCATGGTGATAGTGGCTCATCCCTGGGTCCCCCTCTCCTGGGTGCTGACCCCTCTTTACTTTCACAGTTCTACTTTTACACAGTTCAGTGTTTGCGGGATTTACTTCCCTGGCTTTCGCAGTGCTTGTAGATCAAAGTCTTTCAATTGTACAGCGATTTGGCTTGACCTTCTGTATGACCACTTTGACCATTTTCGCTGGCCCTCCAATGTCCTTCTGGTAACTGTAGTTTTTCTCATATGGGGCATCGACCAGAGTCTCTCGAGTTAGCACCGACGCGGTGCTGGTTTCCCTTTGCAGCTGGTCTCCCCTTAACAATTGTACAGTTCATTCACAGTTCCTTGAACTTGCTTCAAACCTGCCACTTTGCGATTCTCTCACACAACACAGCCCGGTTCCTGTCGATTCCCTCCTAGGCTCACAGACTGTAATGAAACACTTGGCCTTTGGCTCTCTGAGAGTTGAGGCCGGTACCACGAGCACAGGAGCTTCCCTCGCTCCTGCTTTTTGGCATAAGCTTGCTCCGTATAACGTTGACATCTGCTGCAAGACACTCGTGCTATCGTTTGTGGTCTTAAAATCTCTTCCATGAAGGTTTCGCGAGTCTGGGATGAAAAGGGCAAGGTCACTTCTCTCCTTGCCACCCTTTCGTCGCCTGCCGCCTTTCTCCTTCACTCGAACTACCGCGTCAGGTTAGCCGCCTCGTCATGCTGTCTGCCGTGCTCGCCTTGGTCCTCCTGCGCTCTGTTGTTCCACCTTTTATCCCTGTGGGGAAAAGGGAGGGCCTCGGGTGTGTGTGATTTGAGTCCATTGCCTGACTTTGCCTGACCCTCGGGTTGGGACATGTGAGGTACATAGGTTTAACATTAGTCTGTTGTCTATTGTGTGGTGGGGCAGTGTTTTTGAATGTTCTACGTGAGAGGATGGGGAAAAGGTGTTAAAGGAAGGGGAATACCACGTCACACCCATCCGTGTCCCACCCTCACTCCTCAAGGTCCCCCCATCCAGGTGATCATCCCTCACTGATCCACCCCCAGGGACTGGTTCCAATAGCGATGGCCGTGTCCTGGCCACCTGGATAACAGATCCTTGAGGTTTAGACAGGGAGACACCTTCGGGTTTCTCACAGAATCCACGCCCCTCTCCTCTCCTCAATAACAAATGAAAAAAGAACATTACATCCTCTCTCTCCCCCTCTCCAAAAGGAACTGATAATAATAGAACTGATATGAGAGAAACAGGAGAAGATCAGGGGCACCTTCAGCGAGAAGCTTCTGGAAGCAGACAGGGATTTGAGCTGCAGGAAGGGGCAGGTCAGGCTACTGGGAACCAAGATGGTCACCCCACCTCTTAAAGTCTGTGTCATTGAGCCCACCCCAGAGGGTCCTGCAGGAAGGAACTAGGAAGGAACAGTCACCCAATAGCACACCCATACTGATCTGTAACTTATTGTCTACAAAGCCAAACCAGGGGAGAGGCTAGGGCACTATAAAAAGAGCAACTCCGAACACAGCCAGTCTCTCAGTCCTTGGAGTAGCAGGAGGATGGTGTTGGAGGAGAGTTGGAGAGTAAGAGAGCCTGGAGCTGATCCAAGAGCAGGAGACTTGAAGAGCAATGGAAGGGGTGGGGGTGGTTAGTAGGACATGGGGCAGAAGAGGTGTAGTAAACTGGGCCCTGTATCCCTTGTAGGTGAGCAGGGCACCAAACCCCTAGAAGTGGTTGGAGAGTTATTAAAGGAGGACTGTGAAGAGATGGAGGTGGAAGATGGGAGGTCATCTTAAGGGGTGGTAGGAGTTTTTTTGGAGAAGTTGTGGAGAACACAGAAAAGGTGCAGGAGTTGTTGGAGGCAGTTGGAAGAGTAAATGATAAGGTAAAAGGTAGTTGGAGGCGTTACGAGGGTGTAAGGATGAGCTACAGGCAGAGGAGAGAGATCTCAAGAAGATGGTTGAGAAGTTGGTGTAAAATAGGAAGGTGCAGGCATGAAAGGAGGAGAAGAAACAAAAGGTGGAAGGAGGGGTCATTCAGTGCTCAAGGGCAGAAGAGGTATTGGGAGAGCAGGTGGGAATTAAGGACACAGTAGAAGCACTTGTGTATAGGCGTGTTATAAATGCCATATCATATGGCACAGGTTGCACAGAAACACACTGAGTCTTGCAGACAGTCCAAGGGTTTTCATTATAGATGTTACAAAAAGGTGTCGACTGTTATTTGTAGTAACGATTAGAGACACTCAGTTTGGTTTGATCTAGGGCAAGGGGTTTGGGAAATGGTGCTAGGACCGTCCCTCTCTCCCTTGTCTCCCTTGGGATGCCCATCGTAGCCCAGACGTATGTTACTCCTACTCTCTGAACATTTGATCTTAGCCTATAAATGTTTTAATTATTTTAATTTATTATTAATGTGCTATAGCTTAACATAAGCTTTTCACATTTCATAAATTACATAGAGTAAATAAATACTCTATAACATCATATAAAAAATAAAAAAAGAAGAAAGATGCATTAAAATAAATTTAAAGAAAAGAGAAAAGATATTAATATGTAAAAGAATTTAAAATACCTAGAATAAAATAAAAAGAAGGAAAAATAGATAGAAAAGAGAGAATAACAGATGAAGAATAGAATATTGATTAGGAAATAAATAGATAACAAGCAAACAGCCAAGACCAGCAATAAGTAATACAAGATCAAACATGTATAGTCAATTTACATTGATCAATTAATAATTGCCTATATAGCATTTATCTTATGTTCTAAGTGGAAAAAAAAATTCTAAAGAGCAGATTGCTAGTACAAACACTTATTGGTTCATAGACGAAACTCTAGTAATGATTACCAGATTAAGACAGCAGGGCGACTATATAGTTAAATCCAGTAATTTCTCTATAGTCAACCACACATTGTACATTGCAATATAGAGTTTCAGTCCAGTAGCATTGACCGCCCTTAACCAGAAATCATTGCTGCTGATGTGATCCATTCTGTGTAGGAAGTCCGCATAGCATGTTGAATAGGTTTTTAGCATTCTCCAGCATGGGGTCTGGCATGGATTCACATGCTCATGAATATTCCCCGTCGTCAGGCTGGGAATCCTCGGTAAAGAAAAAACCAGTATCAGTTTCGTTTCTGATCTGTCTTTCGTAGTAATAACCAATCACTGGTCTCTGCGTCATACTGACCACAGCCAATGACTGCCCTCTACCTAAGCACCGCCTCTGGCAGCCATCTTCAGATTTTTACCGCACGTTCATGTGTTGGGATCCTCGTGCTATTGCTCTCGAGCGTTAGTGCTATTTTTTTTTTTTTTGTTTTTTCGGTCAAAAGAGCCTCAAGCTCCACCGACTCTCCATCCGATCAACGGGGACCCGTGTCGGATTCGTCTGCGCCCCTCAAGGGTGAAGATTTCGTCGAGCTACGCTTTTGGAGGACTCCAGAAGTTTCTCAGGCCCGGACATGGCCCAGGAGAAGGGAAGCTCGACGCCCGGAAAGCTGTTCAGGATCTGCCCTGGATGCCAGCTCCAGAACGTCTTTAAGGAGGACGAACACTCCTTTTGTCTCTACTGCTTACATGAGGACAAGACGCACGTGGAGAAGGACTGTGCGTTTTGCGGCAACATGTCGGAGCGGACCATGAGGGACCGCCATCAACGTCTCGCCAACTGGCTGGAAGGGAAGAGCCCGTCAGGCGAGAAGAAGAGGAAGAAATCCGAGCGGGCTTCTAAGACCTTTGAGGACGCCCCGGCGACGGGGGTCCAACACAAGGCCAAGCACCGCGAGTCCGCTGGCACCGGGAGCGCCGAACGGTCGGGCTCTACGGGCGCCAGGCAGGGCGCACCCTCCCCGGCACCTTCAGCCACGAGCCAACGCTCTGGGTCGGGTAAGAGGAAGGGCGAGCACCCGGCGAAGCTCCTGGAGAGGCCCCGGTCGAGCTCGAAGGCCCCATCGGAGGGGGAGCGAGGCAGTGTCCCCCCCCTCAAGGATAAGGCGGTGAGCGCACCTAAGGTGGTGAAGGCCTTAATCCATCTGGCCAAGCCCTCTATCGATACTGTCGCGGCGGCCCTGGCTCAGCCTGTGGAGGCTACACCAGTGGTGGCGACCTCGGGGCTCAGAATCTCCCTGCCACCTCGGAGGGAGTCCTCTTTTGTGCCCATCGATAGGACCCCCGTGAAATCCCCGGCGGGGAAGAAAAAGGGGGGGCAGGGCGTCGTCGTAGATCCGGCCTCAACCTCGGAGGAAGAGCTGATCGAGGTCTTAAGCCACGGCCTTGGCGTGGAAGAAGACCGGCCCGTCGGGATGGATCCCGACGCAGGTGACGACGACATCGTCGAGGGTGCCGACGGGGCCCATGATCGCCCGTCGGATTCCCCTCTGCCAGCGCCGCAAGACAACTCGGCGGCCATTTTGTTGGCTATACAGTCCTTATGCTCAGAGATAAGGACGAGACTACCGTTGCCGACGGAGGAACCTCTCCCGTCGGGGGATCCTGAACCGGGACCTTCTGGTGTTCCCCCGCCCAAGAAAAGAAGGATTCACCCTCCACCTCCTTTTCAACCGTCGCGCCCCGTCCAGCCCTCCTCCCCGTCCACCCGAGGGGATGATACGGGGACTGACACGGCAGCGACGGGTACGGACGACGAGGTATACGACGAGGATCTACCGTCGTCACCTCCCACCAGGGCTTCTCCGCCCGACGAGATTGGATCGTTCCACTCCATGATCGCCAGGGCATCCGAGCTTTTCCAACTCTGCCCTGAGGAGAAGAAAAAGGAAGGATTCCTTTATCAACGGCGCGAGGCCAAGAGGAAGACGGTCCTCGCGGTGCCTCTACTGGACGACATTTGGGATGAGGGCCTCGCCCTCCTCAAGAACCCTTCCACGACGCCAGCTAGAAGAGACCGGTACGAGAAGAAGTACCGGGTCCCGGACGCGGCCCCCCTGTGCCTCCGGGCGCAGCCTACCCCGGACTCCGTCGTCTCCGCGGCGGCCAGGAAGAAAGCGGGGGGGGGTGCGGCCTCCACATCGACTTCCCCACCGGACGGCAAGGAAAAGAAATTGGACGCTATGGGACGCAGGGTCATCTCGTCTGCAGCGACGACGATTAAAGCGGCCAACGCCTTGGCTATCGTGGCCCGCTACGACAGGGAGCTATGGTACAAACTGGCTCCCCTGCTGGACTTCCTACCGGACGACAAGAGGGCAGATGCCCTGGAGATCCTACAGGAAGGTGAGGTGGTGTCGGACCACGCCATCACTATTGCGACGGACATCGCCGACACTGGGTTCCACCAGTTGGGCAACGGCGTGTGCCTTAGGCGGCGTGGATGGCTCAAGGCTACGGACTTCCGTCAAGACGTACAGACCAGAGTCCTGGACATGCCGTTCGATGGGAACAACCTGTTTGGGAAAACAGTGGACGATTCCCTTCAGGCCATTAAAGCGGACACTGAGACGGCCCGGGCCCTTGGGGTTCTGCAGCAACGACGGACGCCCTTTCGGAGCAGCGGAGGCAAGGGCGCCTCCAAAGGTTCCGGCGGCGGTTTCTCCACCTACCGTCAAGCGGCCCGCTCGTCGTCTCAGGAGGCCTACAGAGGACGAGGCAAGTCTGGCGGACCCCGCCGTCGTCGCCAAGGAGGTCAAGGCGGCAAAGCCTCGTCGAAACATGATTGAACCGGCCGTGGGGTCGGGCCCCCACCGAAGCACCCCGGTGGGAGGCCGGCTGGCGAGCTTCGTCAGCGTGTGGGAGTCCATCTCCACCGACCGTTGGGTGCTGGACGCCTTAGCCCGGGGCCACGCGCTCGAGTTTCAAAGAAGGTGCCTGCCCGCGCGTCCCCCCCATGGCCAGGAAAGAGCTTCACGTCCCTCAGCTTCTCCTGGAGGTAAAGGCGATGCTCAGGAAGGGCGCCATCGAACTCGTCCCAAAGAGGCTTCGGGGCTCCGGAGTTTACTCGAGATACTTCCTCGTGAAGAAGAAGACGGGAGGATGGCGCCCCATCCTAGACCTGCGACGTCTGAACAAGTTCATCAAGGCGCAGAAGTTCCGGATGGTCACCCTCCAGCACGTCCTGGGGCAGCTGGAGGAAGGAGACTTCCTGTCGTCGTTGGATTTGGAGGATGCCTACTTCCATATTCCCATCCTAAAGGGGCACCGAAAATTCCTCAGGTTTGTGGTCCAAGGGCGTCACTACCAGTTCAAAGCCCTCCCCTTCGGACTACGGTCGGCACCCAGGGTATTCACCAAGTGCCTTGCACCGGTGGCGGCGCAGCTGCGCCGCGAGGGGATCCACGTCTACCCCTACCTGGACGACTGGCTCATCCGAGCCAAGACGAGGGAGCTCGCCGTGGAGCACACGGCAAGGACCGTCCAACTTCTCACGGACCTGGGATTCTCCGTGAACTACGCCAAGTCCCACCTGGTACCCGCGCAAAACGCACTGTTTCTGGGAGCGAAGCTCGACACAGTGTCCCTTCTGGCCTCCCCGTCGGAGGAAAGGACCAGGTCCATCCTGGGCAAGGTACAGCGGATGTTGGTTTCCGACGCGGCCAAGGTGAGGTCCATCAAGTCCCTCCTCGGAATGATGTCTTCTTGCATCTACCTCATTCCCATGTGCAGGCTCCGGATGCGCCCGTTGCAGGAGTTCCTGGACGCGCGCTGGATCCAAACGACGGGCGGCTTCGAGGAGAGGATCACACTCGACGAGAGTTTCCGCCGAGCGGCCCGGTGGTGGGGCAACCGCGCGCATCTGACGGCGGGCATGGACTTCCAGACCCCAGACCACCAGGAGACAGTGACCACGGATGCCTCCCTGGAAGGGTGGGGAGCGCACACCGAAAACCTGCACGCGAGAGGCCTTTGGCTCCCGACGGAGAAGTCCCTCCATATCAACGTCCTGGAGCTCCGTGCAGTGTTCTGGGCCCTCAGGTCCTTCCTTCCGTCCCTCAAGGGCAAGGTGGTGAGGATCTTCACCGACAACACCACCACCATGTTTTACATCAGGAAACAGGGCGGAACCAGGTCCCCAGCGCTGTCCAAGGAGGCGCAGGACCTGTGGCATTGGGCCGTCGCCCAAAGGATGTTTCTGGTGCCATTTCATCTGGCAGGGATAAAAAACACCATCGCCGACTCACTCAGCAGGGAGCTGCGCTCGTGCCATGAGTGGGAACTACGGCAGGATCTAGTGGATCGCCTCTTCCGACGGTGGGGCACACCCCAGATCGACCTGTTCGCGACGGCGACGAACTCCAAGTGCCGGAGGTTCGCCAGCAGGTTTCCCCAGGCGAGGAGCATGGGCGATGCTTTCTCGTTCCCCTGGGAGGGCCTGTTCCTCTACGCGTTCCCTCCTTTGCCACTGCTAATCCGGCTCGTCAACCAGCTCAAGAGGTCACGGTGCAGGATGATCCTCGTCGCACCTGCGTGGCCGAGGCAGATATGGTTCCCGGACCTTCTGGACTTGTCAGCGTCCCCGCCAATCAAGCTGCCGGTGGACGCGGATCTACTCTCCAGGGAAGGAGGCGCCATCCTCCACCACGACCCGAAATCGCTGAACTTGCAGGCCTGGCTCCTACAGCGCTAGAGTTTGGAGGATACGACATACCGGCCGACTGCAGAGAGGTTCTTGCAAAGGCCAGGGCGTCCTCGACTCTTAAATGCTACGGACACAAATGGAAGAGGTTCTCTGTCTGGTGCCACGCACAGAAGATTAACCCTCTACGGATTACGGCTCCCCAGGTCCTGCCGTACCTGCTGACGCTGGCCAAAGCTGGACTGGCACACGCGTCCATCAAGATTCATCTTGCTGCGATCTCCCGATACACCAGAACCACGGGCCGGACGTCCTTGTGGTCTCATCGTCTGGTGAAAGAGTTCATGAAGGGACTGTTCAGATCGTTCCCGCCGGTAAAGGCTCCGGCCCCGGCGTGGGAGCTCAACGTGGTGCTGACCAAGCTCATGGGACCTCCGTTCGAGCCTCTGCACTCGGCCCCGTTGAAGTTTCTGTCGTGGAAAACAGCGTTTCTTGTGGCCATCACCTCCGCACGACGGGTGGGAGAGATCCAGGCCCTTTCCTGCAAGGCCCCGTACTTGACTTTTCACGACACAAGGGTAGTGCTCAGGACGCACCCCTCCTTCATGCCCAAGGTACCGTCGGACTTCCATCTCAACGAACCCTTGGTGTTGCCTGTGTTCTTCCCGTCGCCTTCGTCGCCGGCTGAGAGGACTTTGCACTCGCTGGATGTGGCTAGAGCGCTGAAGTTCTACGTGGACCGCACAAAGTGTTTTCGGAAGACGTCACAACTCTTTGTGAACTTTGGACCTGTCAATCAGGGGAAGGCTCTCTCGAAGGCTTCCATTTCCAGATGGCTCTCCGGCTGTATCATGTACTGTCATCGGTTGGCAAACCGACCGCTGCCTGGCCGTCCGAGAGCCCATTCCACCAGAGCGATCGCAGCTACCACGGCGTTCCTTTCTGGTGTGCCCCTGCTGGACATATGCAGGGCTGCTACGTGGAGGTCGACGCACACCTTCACGAAATTCTACTGCGTCGATCGGGATTCCAGGGAGGAGTCCAGGGTCGGCCAAGCAGTGCTGCGCAACCTGTTCGCCTGAGGTGAGCCTGGTGAGGAGGAAAGATGCTTAATGTTGAGTTTGATGTACTGCTTAATGTTGAGCCTTTGCCACCTCCCGTGGTTGTGCATGTGTGTACTGCTATGTATTCTTTATTCATGAGCATGTGAATCCATGCCAGACCCCATGCTGGAGAAGGAACAAGTTACTTACCTGTAACTGTTGTTCTCCAGCATGGGTCTGGCATGGATTCACATGCGAACCCTCCCGCCTACCCCTCTGCGGCTCTTCACTTGGTCATACTGCCACTTCACGTGCTTCCAAATCTGAAGATGGCTGCCAGAGGCGGTGCTTAGGTAGAGGGCAGTCATTGGCTGTGGTCAGTATGACGCAGAGACCAGTGATTGGTTATTACTACGAAAGACAGATCAGAAACGAAACTGATACTGGTTTTTTCTTTACCGAGGATTCCCAGCCTGACGACGGGGAATATTCATGAGCATGTGAATCCATGCCAGACCCATGCTGGAGAACAACAGTTACAGGTAAGTAACTTGTTCCTTGCTGGACATCTGGTAAGGACATGTTTGCCAGTTTCAGTCTCAGATCTGTCCATGCACAGTCGACAGGAGCGTTCAGGAATAGTAAGATTGCTCATTACCCCGCTTATAGCTAATACCGGTAGCTGGTCAATCCTTAGCAGGAGGATAAATTGTCTCAAGTGCGGCGAGGGGCATACGCACAAATGAGATGATGGCTTTTTAAAGGTGTCATTCATATGCTGGACAAATTTGTAGCGGTTTAGGTCTTCCAGATGCGCAAAATTATTGATCCAGTCATGCAATTCGGATTTCTTAGATAGCGCTCTAAGTGTAGAGGCTGTGTCCCCTTGTGATCTTTTGAGTCCAACCAATCATTTTCAGGTAACAGTCCATCTGTTTTTTCATCAGTGGAAGTGAGGAGGATTTATTAATTTTGCTGTACGTAGCTGCCAGCACGAGATTGTCTGTATGCTGTGTCATTTTTAAGTACAGTTCAGCCCTTTTTCTAAGTACCTGGGATTTCCATGAGATAAGACCCAGTTCTAATCTAAGGATGGTCATGGGTATACATGCCGGAAGACCAAGTATCTTCTTCCAGTATTTTACTTCAAGAATCTGCAGCCACCCCAAGTCTATCAGCTGTAAGGCTTCTAGTCCATAGGTTATCATTGGTGCTAGCACCTAAAGATATAATTGGCGTGCCGCCCAGATAGTATACCCACAATGAGAAATAGAGAAACGATATATCAAAGTTGTAACTTGGGCCACTCGCGTGATTCTTGCCTGTTTACACATGGTATATTGCCCCTTGGGCTCAATCTCAATGCCCAGGTATCTGTAATAGGGAGTATATTGAATTGCAGTCCCGTGCATTTTAACATTCACTCGTGGTATCTTCTTGCTACTGAATACCACCATCTGGGTTTTGTTCAGATTGATTACTAGGCCGTTATTTTGAGTATAAGACCATAATGCCTCTGCTGACCTACGGATACCGCTAACTGTGTGGTCCATAATGACTAGGTCGTCAGCATATATGCTAGGACCAAACAGTGAGCAGCACCTATCTTTGAGGGACAGTTATGTTCTAATGCCAACACTTTGGGAATATCCTGGACAAACAGATTGTATAGTATTGGTGCCGTGACACATCCTTGTTTTACTCCACGATTTTGTCCAGTCTTATTAGTCATGTTCCCTTTAGAGTCTAACTTCAGGGAAACTGTAGTGTTGTGATGTAAGAGTTTGAGATAGTGTAATATTCCTTTAGGGCAGCCCAGGTTCTCAGGTTTAGACCACAGTAAATCCCTAGGGACTAGGTCAAATGGGGCCTTAAAGTCAACGAACAACGTGTATATGGGCGGATTACCTGGAGTTTTGGCCTTATTTCGTAGTATGTCCATTACTACTAGGTTGTGTACTGTAGAATGTCCACCCCTAAAGCCACTTTGAAATCGGTCAAGGATCTTCTCTTTATCTGCCCATATTTGTAGTTCGTGGAGTAGATACGCAGCAAATAGTTTGCCCGTACAATCCAACATGGACAGTAATCGATAGAAGGGTCCGACCGGTCTCCCCTCTTATATACAGGAACCAGGGTTGCTGTCTGCCAAGAGTCCGGAATACACCCATCGTTCAAGATCTTTTCAAATAATATCTCAAGGACTTTGGCCCAATATTCCGGGTTGGTCTTTAGAATAACATTAGCTAAGCCATTAGCACCAGGAGCTCTCGATGTTTTGAGTTTTTTTTATCCTGGCAATCAGTGATTCGACTGTCACCTTAAAAGGGGGAGTAGGTCGGCCCAAAATTTCCATCTCCTGGGTATGACCTGGAACAGTATGGTTGCGGCTTCTCAAGAATTCCTCCCACTGGACTACGCCAATCGGATTAGACAGTGAACTACTGATGTCACCCCTTGCATTGCTCAGCAGTCCCCATATAGATCGAGAGTTCCCTGTGCAAAGTATTTGAACTGTCTGCTGCCATTTAAGTAGTTTTGTTGCGTAGCGTTTCTGCCTGAGCCATGTTCTAAAAGCGTTTTTTCGCACCTTACTTAAGTTCAAATAACTATTCCAAGTAATGGAGGCTTTACGCAGCTTCTTGAGTTCTGCTATTAGTATTCTTTTAGCATCTCTAATTTCGATATCAAAGACATTAGTAAATTTAACTTCTGGAGCCAACATATTTGGTTTGACAGTTGCGTAACTAAACAAGAATGATGCAATCCATTCTTCAATCTCATTGCTGGTCATAGCAAGGAGCTCATCGCGACCCATATTTATCTTATCAATCGTAGATTCTGCAGCTCTCTTGATATTTTTGTCGGACCAACGGATGTTTGAAGGAGCGTGGTTCGTCATCAGCTCTCCAGTAGGTCTGGTCCAGAAGTGTTGTACTTTGTAGTTAAATGTAAATGTAAGTATGGCATGGTCACTCCAATTATTGTCCTTGATCTTCATATCGGTGACACGAGTGGCCATAAAGGGACTGAAATAGATGTAGTCCAATGTACTTCTGGATTTATTGTTACCCCATGTATGTTGTCCGGGGTAATCACTACTAGTTCTACCATTTAAAATTTCAAAAGTTCCATGAATTGAAAAAATTGAGCCATGGTAGTCCTTCTGGATTTGCACCTGCGTGCCACATCTTGCCTGTTCTCTTCAGTAAGGGATTGTTGCTTCTGCTCACTTCACCCACTAGATGACAGTTAAAATCGCCAGCGATTATTACCAGATTTTTTCTTACATCTGTCATCCAATCAATCATCAGATCATGGCAAGCTTCCTGAATAAGATCTCTGTAGGAAGATTCAGGAGGATTGTATAGATTAATCATATATTGTATAGATTCTCCACTATGTCTTTGCCGGGTAGTTCTAGTTCCACCGCTAACACAAATTCGTCAATGTTAGTATGAATACTGGTAGATCTTAGTGGATGTAAGATTCCAATGAGTAGGCCCCCGTATGGTCTTCCCCTCTGCCCCTTTTTGGCTAATTCCTGATTGATAGTATAACCGTTTAGTAAAGCACGGGAGGTAAGCCGCGTCTCCTGGTGGCAGATGCAGGTGTGTCCTGCTAACAAGGGGATAGAGCCATCCGAAGTTAAAAGGTGCCTAAAGCCCCGACAGTTCCATGATATTAGGCTTTGATCTCATTGTCTTAATGTTAGTGCAGGGAGAGACTCTGCAAGCCACTTGAGAACATTCTGTACATCGGCCATCTGTACTGAGTCGCATTTTGGTAACTGAGGTGTTATAATTTCTTCCATTTTTGGGCTCGGTGTCTGTGTTGGCCATTGCAGATCAATCATATTGGGATCAGCGTCTACTTCCATGTCTGCTTCCCTCAGACTGGTTTTGAAGTTACGTAACGGATTAGCTGTTGCTAAAAATTTACAGTGTAATGCTGATGTACTAGAATTCCTTACTTTCAGTGGCTCAACAAATTCGAAATCCTCAGATCGTAACACTCTCAACTGAGGAATCGAATGTAATCTGTCTGGTCATCAGAGCTGATCTGGTGATCCAGTCATGGTCGCTAGTTTGATACAAGTTTTTGATGAAACAAGTTCTTCCGCCTTAGGGAGCTATAGTGTTATCCTTGTCCTTAGGTGGCAATGTTATTGGTGGTGCAGGTTCGATGTCCAGTTGCAATGAGATGCCTGTTTCAGCATTTGTCATATTCAGAACTGGGTTCGCATCCTGCTCACTTAAACAAAGAGATGGCTCTGGGTCCCCCCCATCTACTGGATGAGAGGTATTACTCTTGTTGAGGATGAGCCAGCTGGCCAACTTGCCCTCTTTTCCTGCAATGCGTTTGCGGGCGCGTGTCGCTTTTCGTTTTACTTTTCTCTGACCCTTTTTGGGCGTACTTCCTTCAGTGGGTCTAGAGATTTCATCTTCCGGATCTGCTGTATCAGGTACTGTTATGGTCACAGTTTGGCTCTTTTTCCTTCCGATTGCTCTTCTGGCCAGACGTTGCTGTTTACGAGAAAAGTAAACGTCCAAGTTGTTTGTGGCATTTAAGTCTTGGTCCACTGGTTCCGAGCAGTCAATGCTGGTGGCCTTGACTTCCTCCGGCTCAGGTTCCTGCTGATTATTGTTCTCTGGATTTCCTGCCGACAAGGTGAGGGTAACATCTAATATCTTCCCACACATTTTTTGCAGAATGTTTAATGCAAATTGTAATGATGCAACCGAGGCTTGCAGATCCCCCAGGGTCGTACAACTTTCCCCTTGATCTCTGCTGCTGTCTGGTTCCGATGACTCCAAGTGTACATCCAAATTCGGGGAAGCAGATAGTCTATTGTATATTTCACTTTGTGTGTCGATAGCCAGATGTTGGTAGCTGTCGATCTGGTTACCAAAATTGCTTCCTGGTAAAGGGGTCATGGATCTCTGCCTAGATAGGCAGAGATCCAGCAGTGAATGATTGTCTATTACGCTTTCCCCTAGACCCTCTGTGTTGTTGATCATACTGTTGCTGCCCGTCTCCTTCTCCACCAGTAACGGTGAGATTGTTGGGTTTGGAGTGCCCGGGATCGGGAAGAAATCAGTGATGACACCTTTTTCCATCTGTATAGGTTTAGTTCCCTTACATTTGTTCATTCCTGGTGTAGGAGTCCTGCCCTTCTGGTTGCGAAGATTGTACCTCGTTGCAGAGCACTTCTTAACTGTGAGCATTGTGTGCCTTACCAAACCCCACTATAGAAGATCTTCCACAGGTAGGGGGTGCTAGATTGGAAGAAAGTCTTCCAGGCAATTAGTTGGTGTAGTTCCTAATCCAGGTAGGGCTTAAGTAGTAGCAGTAGTATGGTTCTGTTCACTTTTGTCTCTGTGTGCGCTGTAGATAACTCAGGCAATTAGACTGTTTGTTACTGGCACTCTGACTCAGATACTACAGACTGCCAAGCGTCAGGGACAGAAATGGTACTCACAATCAATGGGATGTTTATGTCGTATGCTTATTGCTTGTCAAAACATCAAAGTAGACTTGCCTTATGCACTGGGATCAAAGGCATTGCCCACAGTCTCCCATGCTAGGCAGATATAAAAATCAAATAGAACCAGTGATTTTAAGCTACTCCCTCCCCTTCCGCTCTTTGGTGCCCACTTCAGCGTAGAGCTGCTCTTACCGCAGCTTACTGCTGCAGTGCTCTGATTGTAGATACTGCTGTTCTTTAAGGGAGCCAAATGCACCAGATGAGCCGTGAGAGGAAATGGGACTGTAAGGAAATGGGAGGAGATAGAAGGAAATATAGGGGGCTGGAAGCCGATAAGTGGAGCTGAGTTGCGGCAGACCTTTTCGGGGGCGGGGGCGAAGGCATACAGGTCACTAGTATTATCAGTGCCTCTACGGATTGACTTATGGTACCTCAGACAAAGGCAAGCAGGGCATATGGTGGTGTGCTACTACCACCCCTCGCCGTGCCTCGTCTCACCTCGCTTCTTTCGCCTCCTTTGCCGCCGAGGGAAAGCGCTTCCTGGTCGCTGGCTCAGTGCAGTGGGTAGCGGTGCCACTGCGATTCAAGCACTCCAATGCGGGCTCCCGGGAAAGCTGCTTTCGCTTCCACAAAGTATGCTTAGCCTCCGCTCCGTGTCCGCGTCCTCCTCTGCTAGAGGAAAGGACCCAATGTGTACGTCAAGCCGCACCAACGTTTGCCGACACTGATTGACAACACAGCGTGAGCAGTGGCCGCTTCCGACGTATAAATGTTTTGCCTTTAATGCAGGCTCACTGACTCCCTGAGGGACTTCTAACTTTCCTTACTCTCGACATAGGTTAGTGTTCTAACAGGAAATGGGGCTTTGCCTTGCAATTACTCAGTATGATTTTCCTAGGTCTATACATGCCCACAGTCACCTGACACTTCTACTCTGCCCACTTCTGCCTCTTCTTGACTCCTCCCCACCAACCTTCTGTCCCTCCGATGTTTCACTCTGCCTTCCTCCTGACTCCACTCTTTGATGTTATCTCTTCCCCACTCTTCTACTATTACTACTACTCCTCCTCCTCCTAAACCACTGCCACACCTGCTAAACCACTATGACGACTCCTAAATCACCACTACTACTCCTCATACAATGACTACTCCTACTATGAGCACTCCTCTTTCTCTCACTACCATTCCTCCTCACTACTATTACTCCTCCTCTCACTACTACTCCTCTTACTACTACTACTCCCAATACTACCACTATTCTGCTCCCACTTCTACTGCTACTCCCTTCCTTCCACTACTACTCCTCTCCTCTAAACAGGCACCCTCCTTTCATCCAGGAACATTCACTTCACATCCACTCCTTGTACTAAATTATATCCAGCTACTGCACAATCATGCATACTCACTCTGTAGTACCCTTCTACTCACTAAGCCAATACCTCACCTTTCTTCAATAAACACCTCCACAGACTCCTTCCTTCTTGTCTCTTGGCCCACCTTCACTCCACTCCTGACCTCACCCTGGTCTCGGGAGGATAGCTCAGCAGCAACGTGCTTGCCTTGGAAGCAAGACGACACAGAGCAACACAGGTGCGATCTCTGGGGCTGCGCTTAGAAACCTCTGGGTATTAAGCGTGTTATAAATAACCTATCATACCCGGATACCCCCACACTTCCTGTTTTCAGTCTACTGCTTATATTTCTTTCTCTGCCCTTATGGCCCAGCTTTCTCTAGCCAATCCTGATCTAGCTTCTCCTCCTGGGAGGGGTATGTGCAAGGGGGAAGTCTTTGCAAGTGGGCCAAGTCATGCCCTGAATGTGTTACATTCGAAAAAGGCGTTAAATAAGGGACTAAGCCCTGCCCACTTCATCTGTACAAAGCCACTGCGTTCCGCCATGGTGGGACTGCCAGCTCAGTGACGGTCTATGTCCGGATTTCCAAAGCAGTCATTCTCCCTGGTAAATATAGTCTCTAGAAGGGGTCTGGCCCTCTCTCTTGTCCCTGGCAGTCTTAAGATTTAACAAAAGCCTCTGGCAGAGCGCTCGTCTGTGTTTCGAAACAAGCCTCTAATTGCTGCATGGCACCTGTGATGCCACTCTTTCCCAGGCTTTCCCCCTGTCGTGAGTAACTGCTTTCCCTCCATCTTGGAGGATTGGGTCTGGTCACAAGTGTTTCAGTCTCTGTGGCTGTGATGTTAACATGGGGCGTCGGTTGAGGTTCAGCGCTCTGGTGCTTGTTTTCTTCACAGGCTCTACAAAAGATAGACCGGCAAGCATCTTGGAGCAGAGGCATGCTGTGAGACAATGTTCTGCATGCAAGGGTGGGGGACAGGAACTGGGATCCTCTCTGCTGCTGCTTCCATCCTGACAGCCAGGACTGCCTCTGGATTGTTTTGTGGCACATCTCCCCCTCTCCCTCTTGACAAGGTCAGGATACTGGCTTTGTCTCATAGAGCATCAGTTGGTAGAAGGGATAGAAATTAAGAGCAGAGGCGAATTTATGGAAGGACTTGAACAACAGGAAAACAGGAAAAGGAAGGGGGAGAGTTTAAGGAGACAGAAAAGCGGGATAAGAAGCAGGGGAGTTGCTAGGTCTGGAAAAGACCCGGGGCTAAGCTGATGTCTGAACTGTTGGGACTGGGGGCTAGCTAGTCTTTTGGCTGTAGCTCCTGAGATTCTATCAGGGGCTACAACCAAAAGATCAGGGGTTATAGCTTCCTTAGCCCCCCCCTAGCAACGCCCCTGATAAGAAGTTCAAGGAGGTGGTTGGCTAGTGGAAGGAGGTGAGGGGATGATATTGAGGTGATTGCAGGGAACTATAAGGAGGCGTTGAAGAATCCCAAGGTGGAAGAGGTATTTGGAGATAAGGAGATTGCCTCATTGGCCCTCTTCAGGAAGACCCTCATGCGTGATGGCCTGCCTATTTTCAACATCATCGGTCAGGAGTTGGCCTCAACGAACTGCATGGTCCTGCAGAACTGGATTCTACATCAAAAACAAAAAACTGGAAGAACTCGTATGCTCAACAGATGACCTCATCACTAATCCACAAAGAGTAACTGAAAAACTGAAAATTCAAGACTGGATCGCCACCACTGAACAAGCAGCAGCAATTAAGTTTTTAAAACACCTCCCACCCACATACAATAAGTTAAAATCTCCTTTGGCGTACTGCACAAAATTCCCGGAAAGCTCCGATGCACATTTTTAAGAGCAGGACTCAACCTGCTCCACACCAGAGAAATCCTTTGGATAAGAAGGCTATCCACTATTACAACCTGCAGACTATGCAAAACCCCAGATTCCTTTGAGACTGTTCGCCACCTCTTGCTAAACTGCCCCTCTCTAATTCAGGAACGCACGGCTTTCTTGGCCCCATTATGGGTTGACTCCGTCTTGATAGAAGAAGACACATGGTGGTGCCGTCTCATTTCCGGGGAAAAATCACGCTGGGCTGTAGCAGCGTCTAAACTAATGGAAGCAGCCTTTAGTAAAATCAACGCCAACGGGCATCCATCTACAATGGAAATCTTTACGGCAGAAGGGCCCGTCCGATCACAGACTCTCCCCCACCAGGCAATGAATGGCACGGAAATTTGTTAAAGACTTTCACTTGCCACGCATCCGTTCTGGTCTGAGCCTTCATTTTCCATACTACAAGACCCAATTTCACAACCTCGAAACGTTGGAACCAAATCTTCTGAACACTTTGACTCTTTCTTTTAAAAATCATTTTTTTGCTTATACACAAGTAAATAAAAAAAAATAAAAAAAAGATAAGGAGATTGAAAGATTGTTGGAGGAACGGAGGAAGGATGTTGATGGGGAGTTAAGACAGAGAGATAAACACTAAAGTGAGGAACTAAGGCGTAAGAAATAGAATAAGGAGGAGGTTGGAGGAGATTGGTAAAACAGTATAGGTGAAAAAGAGCGTGAAAAGTGCAGAAAGGAAACAAAAGGAGAAGAGGAAGTTTGGAAAGTGGTGGTCAAGGAGAAGGAACTGAAGGTGCCCAAGAAGTGGGGACGAGACCCTCAAGAGAGGTGATGGGCACCATCCAGAAGTGAAACCTAGGACTATGGTTCCGGGAGACACTTTTTCAGCTTTTTGTGTTGCTGGGCCTTCAGCCACTCAGGTTTTCTTCACCATTAGGGGCCATATGTGACTCACAAATGTTGGTTGGTAACATTGTGATGGGGGATCAAAAATCACTGAACTCTGGATGCCATTAAGGAAGTACTAGTACACCAAAGAGCTCTGGGGTTGTATTCACAGTATTCTACAAACCTCACAAAATAGAGGTCATAAATCCCATTCTGTACTTGCCCATCTCTAAATTTTTTCCTCATGGTAGAAATTGTCCACATGGTTAAGATTCCGGAAATCTTAGAGTGTCTAAATGGAAGAGATTGTTTGAAGTCTCAGGATATAGCGCTATTGATTTCCACATTTTGTAGCAAGAAAAAGGAAGTAATGCAGCACAAAAAGTGTACATTTTTATTGTGATTCATGCTTAATTAAAATACGTATAGATAGCTACTGAACTTAAGGAATTACATTTTGAATGTCCTTATTGTGCCTCCAGATTGAAAACACCCTCATAAAGGGAGTTACTTCATATGAGTGATTTGTGGGGCTTCGCGACTACTGGTGATGTTGGCACTGGATATCCGAAATTGACATGGATTTGTTGATCAGACTAATTACAGGTAGTAGTAGATGGGTAAAAACCAAAGCTTCCACATTTTTTGCAGCATTGGAATCATTTTGCAGCCATTTTAAAAATGATAAATTCTACACTTTTTGTTGTAAGGACAAAATATTAATAAGATGGATGGTCTGATTGGTTAGTGTTGCTCGATCTTCAAAAGCTTATTTGCGCATCCATGTTAGGAAGGAAAATGAGAAATTCCTGATATTCACTGTGGGAGGTTGACATTACATCTTCCCTATGGTTTCAATGATGCACCAATGGTTTTAACTAAGGTCCTAGCTGTTGTGGCGTTACACCTCAGGTTTTGGGGGAGTTCATTTATATTCTTACCTGAAGTAATGGCTATTCTGTGCCTCTTCTAGGGCTCTCCTTAAGTAGTGCAACGTTTTGTTAAAACTCTGTTTTTTATTTTTTTAAAACAGAAGGGACTCAACTTTTTGCCAGTGCAAAGAATTCAATTGTTCCGGATACTTCTTAGCACTAAACCAGGGATGACACTTGCTTCGACCCCAACCCCCGACCCTGTGGTGAATTTGTTATGCAAGAGATGCTGAACGTTTTTCAGCAAAATTATTTCTTTCATGGCTTAATGGCATAGGAATGTGGGAAGTACAGTTTCAACTGTCCAGACAGTGATACCATCATTGGGATTCTCAGCACAAGCTGTAGGAGATTTCTTCAAAGCTAAGCTCTTAATGGGTGTATTCAGGAAGAACACTGCAGGGCTGCTTTTCAGAATCATCCCCCTCATATTTCCCTTACAACTTATCCATCAAAGTTCAGATCGAAAGCCTATTGTAGCGCTCTGGTTATGCACATCCTGTTTTGTTTCAAAACAGAATGGAGCACATAAACGCATTGAAACGGAAGACCTTTTATCCAAGTCCACACAGACAACACCACTGTGATGTTTTATGTAAAGAAGCTGAGGGTGCTTGCTCCTGCTCACAGTGCTTGATGACAATCTAGCTTTGATAATGAGCAATTGTGAACACAATATGCCTAGTTGCTCTTCATGGTCAGGGAGTGACTTGCACCAAAACTGACCGTTTTTGTCACTTCTCCTGCAATTGGTATGGAAACAGAATGCAGGCCAGAAAATATTTCTGCATTGGAGCCCCCTTTAGATAAACTCTGTTTGCTAAAAGAAAGAATGCAAATTATCAGCCCATGACATCTTCAACAAGGAAAGGTCAAGATTACTTGGGAAATGTATTTATGCTAGATTGAACAATGCCTTCTCGCCACATTTGATTCACAAAGTACTTTAGAAGTTTAGCTGAATTATTCAGTGATTCTGATCACATTGAACTGTCCTCATCAGATTTGATACTGTGTTCCATTACTTGTCCTTAACCCTGAGCCTCAATCCCATAAAGACCATCTGCTTAACAGGCAGTTGGCTCCAAAGAAGACCTTTAACATCAGTGACAGGATTGACTGCACTTCGTAACCGCAACTCAACCATGGTTCAATAAGGCCTAGTTGCCAAACGGCTCTGAACTTCCCTTCACTCCTGCAGGCAGAATGGTTGTTCTCCTATGTTTAGACAAAATCTCAAGCATGGTGATACCTATTATGCACTGCCACGATTGCATCACATTACAGTCAGGTGTGCACTAGAATCTTCTCTCAGTTAGCTGTTGCCCCTCTCCATAATTACTCTTGACCAACAGAGACGTTACCTGCCGGTAGCTGCTTTAGCTGGAGTCATTGGATGATATGACTCGTTTCACTGTGCTTTCATGTTGATCACGTGGCGGGCTGCAGAGGCTTGCTGAGAGCGTGCACAGTTCATGGCATCCTAGTGTTGCAAGGACAATCCGCTACGCAGAGTCACTCTGGTAGCGCTACTTAATTTGCAGGGACACCAGCTGCTTGCTTATAAACAATTCTCTGTTGTGTTTTGCTTGTGCCCTGTTCTTTTCCTCTGTGCCTCCAGTCTCCCATTCATAGGGGTTACCCTCCCTTTTTCTTCCTGCAATCTCTGCCTTCTTATCTGTTGTTCTGCGACCCCCAGCTTTTCCCTACTTGGCCAACAGCTTTTGCTTGATTACCTTACTCCTGTTGGTGCCTATCATCCATAGTACACAGTGCCAGTGACTGCACCACACAAATCTGTACTGCTGCCATCTGGTGCAGTGAATTGATTCCAGGTTGTCAATGTATTTATAATTGCGGAGACTGAACTGGCTGGTTTCTTGTGCAATTCATTCTACACCTAGAATTTATCCTGCTACAGCGTAGAATCACCAAGGATCAGTTATTCCTGAAACACACAAATGCAGCACCAGCAAGAAGTACAGTGTAATGGATTGAGGCACCTTGATCTGGGGGTCTGATATTGATATCGGTGTCATAAGAGACCTGGCTGGGGAGTTAGAAGCATTGCGCTTAGAAGCAGCTCTGCTAAACACTACTCATTGATACCATCACACAAAATGTTCCAGCACTGCTGACCGAGTATTCTCACACAGTCTGGCACAATGAAATATAATGGGAACCCGCATTGGTCCATAAACTATTGCAACCACTCTTAAGATTCAATTTCCTGTAACCAGCTCACTTTGTTGGTGACAAAACGATGATTGACTATATCCTTAACAATTTAACCGGTAGCGCCCTGATTCAGGCATTCCTATGTGTTCCTGCAAAGAGTTCTATTTTACATTTAATGAAGCGGCAAGTGCTCCGCGTTCCCTATTAGATATCAAACAAGTATCAGAGGACCTGATAAGTCATTTATAACATGCCTGTAAAAAAGTGTTTCTAGGCGTGACACAACAAGGGAGGGAAGACGGAGGGAGGACAAGACAAACAATCATACTAGGCCTTGTGTGTTAGGACAGTTTTTCTGAAGTCCAACTAAGGGCTTAGTAAAACCATTCAACTGAGACAGTACAAGACTCCACTCTAAGTGTACGGCTGTACCACCTGAGTATATGGTAGTGTAGACAGAGCAGCCAGGCTTATCTTAGGTGGGCGAGAGGGCTCTAGAAAGTACCTGTAATACACCAAGGATTCAATAGAAACACTAACACCAGAAGTACGTAAAATACAAGTAGGCCAAGTTAAGTCTTGGGGTAAGTACTGGTCATAGAGTCATAAACACGTTTATAAAAACACATCACAATTCTTGAAGGTACAGGGAAGTCAAACCAATAGTTACTTTTAGATTACTTTCAGTAATACAAGGGTAGTAGACCCTAGCAGTTGTACAGTGACACGTAGCAAGAAATCACTTAATAAACCAACTGGACAATATACTTTCCTGAATAGCGGAACACTTATTCCAGGAAAAGTCAAAACCTATAACTCTGATTCAGGATACAGTTATTCTAGAGGAGTTGGACCTCGGGGTGTAATGTACAATTACACTTACTTTGCAGCTCAGTGGCACACAGTCTAAGATTCGTAAGAACATTTTACACTAATTGAGGATAGCACCATGTATACCAAGGTCAGTTACACCTAAAGAACACTTTTCAAGAATGACCCACAGCTATTCCAGGCAGGTAAACCTATATATTTTTAAAAGGAGCTATCAGCAACTTAGAGGTAAGTATAACCAAAGGCAGATGTATTCTGGATAGGCTATAACAGCAAGTTAGGGGGAGCAAGCCCCAATTAGGGACACTCATACATTTATAGCCTTTACAGGAATGGTACAGTGGAACCAGCAAGCATTACTTTTGGGAAGAGGGGAACCCAATTCACAGGTGAGTAAATTAACCTACTATCTACTTTCCTTTCGAATGGCGAGAAAGTTTCTAAGGAAAGTAAGACTTTGAGTGCACCTATTCAGAATGAAACACAGCTATTCCAGGTATGTAAAACTTATATATACTTTTAAGAATGGCAGAACATATTTTAGGTAAGTAATAACTGTACATATACTTTTTGTTTAAAACATGGTTTAACTAACGTACTGTGGGAAGAGACAGATACATTTTACGCTCACCTGGTCTCTGCAGAGGCGTTGGGGCACGGTTGCAGCCCTCCCTGAACTTGAATCACCCCCTTCAGGCTTCTCCCTCAGTAGAAAAGCTGTGAGCGGTGGTACGTGCTGATACTGCTCCTGTGTGGAGATAAGAGTGTGTGAGTGCGCCAATCTGTGATTGTTGTACCTCTGGAACCCTTCACCCCAAAGCACAGTTTCTGTGAGCATACGCCGGCCCATAAAGCTCACCTGTGAATTATGAAAGATGAGCTCTCCGTCCTGCTACTTCTGGCAGGGGCGCGTCGAATGGGATCTAGTTCCTTCACTGATCCCTGATAAGGATGAGTCCAGTCCAGCTGCGACTATGCTTCTCCTTATGATTGGTAAGTCTTTCTTGAGCTCTTGTGATGCTGCTCGTTCTGTTTAATGTCTTTATATGTTGCTCCTATTTATGCCCGCAGTAATGTTTCTTCTGTTTTCTTCACGTTTTCTTCCCTTAGATGGAAATGCGGCCTCAATGCAGCTGTGAGACGCAGCCGGATGGAAGATGGATGCTACCTCAATGTTCGACAGCAGGTAAGTGATGGTTTAAGGAAAGCGCAAAGTATGGCGAAGCGCAACCTTAAACTGACTGTTTTTTTTAATGTCTAAACTTGTCTTCTGTTTTTCCTTGCAGGTGCTGCTGTCGACGATGGAGCGTGTCGTGCTGCGGTGCCAAGATGAAGATTTCGGCGTTCCGGCAAGTGTAAAGATGAATACTTGGTTCGCCAAAGAGATGTACAGGTAAGAACAGCTTCCCCCAGTTGGTAAGTATGCTGGCAGGAAGCAGGATCTTAATAGGTAAGTCTGTCCTCAGGAGACGGTGAGCGTTACGCCGCTTTCAAGTGCAGAATAACGCGGAGCGTCTGTCTTGAGGATCGGGGCAGCTTATATAGCTGAGATTGTGGGCACGCCCATTAGGGCTGGCTTACCAGCCACACCCTGCCACTCCTAGAGAGTGAGCACGTGCAAAGGCAATCCATTAGCAGCCACACCCAAGAATACACTTGGGGCTGCTTAATGGATGGAATGTTCAAGGTTAATGCATGCTGCTTAATGGATGGAATGTTCAAGGTTAATGCATCTGAAGTGCTAATTCCATAATAAAATCTTTTTGGTGTTAAATGGATGTTCTTGTTTACTTTTGTTCATGAGCCTGGTGCCAAAGGTGCCAGAGCAGTGTCCACCCAGGTCTCCGGTGCATGCTACCCCTGAATGCCTGTGCCCCTGACTTCATAACCATGACAATACATGAACACATGCCTTGCATTTCCACAAAATCACATGACCCATATCACATTGCGAATGAACAGATAGCAGGGAGTGAACAATAGTGCCAGCTCCTACGCACCGGAGCGAGTTCACATCACCGGACCCACCCGACAGCAGCCACAGCCCATTCCACCCCCCAGGAGCAACATGCGCTGCCAGATGGATTACAGTAAGGCAAAAATGTCTCATCTGTGGAAGCTTATCCACAATCGCGGGGAAGCTGTCTGAAAAGCCAATAAAGGGTCTCCACAAAGACAAGTATTTGGCATATCTCCCCTCATGAATTGCAGTAATTTTTTCTGCCACTGTAATGTCCCAAATTTTAACCCACTGTGTTTGGACCGGCGGGCCCTCCACATTTTTCCAGTTGCATGCAATAGTCAGTTTGGCTACTACGAGAAGGTGCCCAAATAGTGTGGCTAGCGGACCCGACAGAGGAACTAGCCCGTCACCTGCGTCTCCCAGCAATACCACCCGGGGATTCAATGGAACAGACAGACTGGTAATCTCCTTAATTTTGGATAGCACCTCCTTCAAGAGCTCTACCTTTGCACACGTCCACACCGTATCGAAGAGCGAACCCACCCCTGTGCAACCCCGCCAAAAACTCGAGGAGTAGTCGGCTGAAATACTATGAAGCATTTCTGGCGTCAGGTACCACCTGAGGCAACATTTGTATACACATTCTTTATCCGTGATACATCTGGATGATTTATGCATTCTGACCCATATCCTCAACCAAGTCTCATCCTCTATTGGCTCCCCCAGATCCTCTTCCCATCTACTCATATATGGCAGCCGCTCAACAGAGTCCCCCTTGTCCAGCAGTCTGTATATTTGTGAAAGTTTGCCCCGAGAGACCCCTCCCCCACCCCCTGGACCGTCAGCTCAATCGCGTTCAATGGCCTAGTGGCTTCAATCATCATGGAGGGTTGCGAAGCCCAGTTTATCAATTGCGCGTACGGGAAGCACTCAGCCTCCAGCAGTGCTAAGGTGTCTTTACATTCTAGGAAGGTTAATGGGCTCCCCCTCCTTGTACAATTGTTGAAGCGATTCCACCTCCTGACTACCCACGGATCAAAGCTTCTACTAATGCACCCTGGATGAAACTCTGGGTTATTCCAGACCGGCGTGAGCGGGCCAGGCCCCCGCACCACGCCCCACTTACAGAGTGCCCGAACCATATAGTAAAGTGTCTTTCTGGTGGCGGACAGAAGTGTGAAGCTGTGTGTTGGAACCAGGGATCCCTCACCCATATATGGGAGGTGGCCCAGCCCCATCGCTACTGCGTTTGCTCAATAACCTTCCCGCTAGTTGCCTAACGGGTTCCCCGCAGGAGACCATGTGAGAGATTTGCGCGCCTAGGTTGTACTTGAACACATCCGGGGCACCCAGGCCTCCCACCGCAGTCGGTTTCATTAGACCCATCTCACAATGTCATGGTTACTACGACCCACAATAAACCCTGTATGATACCCGGCTATTATTCTTGGGAGGACCTCCATCACGCGGCAGGCCAGAATCTTAGAAAAAAGCTTTGAGTCGATGTTAGAGAGAGTGATGGGTCGGTATGATTCACATAATGTCGGGTCTTTCTCCAGTTTGGGAATCTGAACTGTCGTAGAGGTACCCATGGTAGGGGCCACCCTACTTGATGCTCTGAATGAATTAAAGAGGTCCACCAGGAAGGGAGCCAAAAGAAAGCCGATTTATTAAATAAAATGGGCAGTGAAACCATCTGGCCTTATCTTTCAGTGACCTAATGGCCCATACCACCTTATCCAGGGCAGTCGGGCCTCCAATGAACCATATTCTTCTGTGGTTAATTTCGTCAGGGTCACCCCCTGCAAACATTGGGCCTGGGCCGTCAGTTGATCATCGATTCCCCGAATCACTTCCCCAAAATGTTCCCCAAATTGCAATTTCTCTGCTTCCCCTTGCTGGACCACCCTCCACCCATTGTGTAGGGCTAACACTGTGTTCTAGTTCTGGGTTTTTAAATGGTTAGCGACCAGGAGGCGATCGACCCGATTTCCATTTGCATAATAAAACTGCTTGGTTTTTAACATAGCCTGGGCAGTCCTGTCAGCCAGATGTTCCTCCAATTTCTTTTGTGCCACCTTCGAGCTCCGCAAGTCACAGCGCAATCCTGTTCTCTTATGTGCCTGCTCAGCGTGCTCCACCTCCCATTGCAGACCCACACGGGTTAGCTGCCTTGCCCTAGTGGATGCTACTGACTTATTAATAAGTGCTTCCCATACCACAGCTTTCATTGCATCTCACACTATACCCAGAGAAGGGCCAGATTTCCTATCCTCCCAAAAATAGTTGGTGATTATCCTCCCTAACTCCCGCCACATAACCAGATCTCTCAGTACTGGGCTGCACAACTATCCAAGGGTGCCGCTGCCACTCCGGCATACCTACCATGGACATGGTGCAAACACTGGTGCACGGTCCGGCAGTGTTCTTGTGTCAATGTCTACACCTTGGACGCAGGGGTATAGGGCGCTAGGAATCAGTAGTAGATTCAACCTAGAGAAACCGCCATGAATATGTGAGTAAAAACAATAATCCCTCTCCCCCTCGTGAGACAGCCTCCAGGGATCCACCACCCCCAATTCCCTGAGCAGAGCCCCAAAGGTCACCTCATTCCTAAAATCCAGTTCGGTAGCAGGCAGGGTTTTATCCATCAGAGGATCTGCCACTAGGTTAAAATCGCCCCCTATCAAGATCTACCCCTCTGCAAAAATGAGCACTTGGGAGAGAAAGTGCTCTAGGAACCAGTCCTGCCCAGTGTTCTGGGCATACAGAGAAACCAGAGTGAAGGGACGCTCCCACACCAAGCACTGCACACATATTAACCTCCGCTGGGGATCCCGTAAAACCCCCTCCGGACATTGGGACGTGCTCCCCAATCAATATCACCACTCATCTCTTTTTCTCACCCCGAGGCAAAGAACTGTCGCGGGAATGCTCTGGCTCGCAGCCACTTTTTGTCCTGAGCAAGCAGGTGCGTTTCTTGTAAGAATAGGAACCCTATTGATAGACATTTCCCCCAGTTTGCGCATGTCTTTTCCTCTTCATCTGAGAGTTTAACCCCTGCGCATTCTATATACCAATAACCATCAAGTCCTCTCCCCCCTGGTTGGCAGTCACCTCACCCAGGAGCCGTAGTGCCCCCACCCCGTGAGCAAGTACCCTCCATCCGCATACTTATACATAACGTTCTGAATTCCCTCCCACAGTAAACATTTCAAATGTAAACCCCCACCCACCCCTACAGTTCCCCCCAACAACTAACTGTGTTCAAACAGGAGCAATAATTGGACATCTCCTAATCCAACTGGGAAACCAATTTGGAAGGCAGCTTAACAACCTAAACACGTACCCCACCTCCCTACCCCTTCTCCTTACTGCCAATACTAGAACATGGTTTCTTATCAACCTTGGGGCTCTAGAACCCCTTCATGTTGTAGCCCACTGAGTCCCACCCTGACCGTGCATCATCATGCCAACAAACCTATAGAACTCCTCACGTCTTTCCGGCTGGAACCATCAGCTTTTTTGCTTTATGCGATGTGACAGGACCCGAGCCTGGGTCCGCCTCCACCTCCTCATGTGCACCCTCATTCATCATCAAACCCTCAGCCTCTTTGATCGACGGAATGATTCACCACCTGTCCTGGTAGGCCGAAGTGTAGCGTGGTGGGGAACCCCCATCTGTAAGGCACTTCCTTACTACTTAGCCATTCGATCACTGGACAGAGAGCTATTCCTTTTGCCAAAGTTGTCAAGGTTAGATCCTGAAACAGTGAGATCGATATGCTGCGGACGTGAATGCTTGCCAAGGACAGGCCACTGCTTTTTCACTTGAAAGAAGTGGACCCTTGTAAGGACATCTGGAGGCCTATTCGGTGCCCGGGAACTCCTGAACCTGGTACGATGAATCCTGTCAACTTCGATGGTCGAGCCATCCGGCAACTTCATCAGGGATCGAAAGAGGTCCGTCATAAAGCTTGGAAGCGCATTGTCTTTTATCCCCTTGGAGATGCTCCGGATCAAGATGTGATTCCTGTGGGAGCGGTTCTCCCCATCCTCCTGTTTATCCTCCAGGGCCTCACAGCGCGCCTCCAATCTATTGGAACATTCACCCACCTCATAGGACTGCTCACACAGCGTGTCCTCCACCTCTTCTGACACCCGCTGCTCAGCCTTGGTAGCCCTCTTATCTGGCGTAAGGATTTTGCGCGATAGTGCTTTTATGAATTTTCTTGTGGATTTCTGCAAATCATTCCTAGATATCTGACTTTGTAGACACAGTGGCGAGCATGGATGGAAGTGGGTTGATACAGGTAATAAAAGGGCGCCTGACAAGGCCCTGATTTTCCCAGGTGGGTGTACACGTATAAACAACAAATGAATCAGGGTAAGAGAACAAAACACACTTTCACAATTGAATGCCTACAACGGATCAAATTAATTCTAAAATCTTTTGTCGGGGGAACAAAGTAGGAAGAAGTCAATCTTAGCCCAGTGATTTTTATCAATATTGGTTTATCAAAAGTAGAGGAAAAACCCATGGACACTTATCAATTCACTCTTCAAAACAACATATGAATTGATACAGTCCAGTCAATTTGACTGAATAAATAGTAGAAATTACATGTTTTTCTTTTCGGTAAAGATACAGTTTAGCAAATAACATGTGAACACAAATGCATATTGTAGGGAACAAATAACAGTGTTCGTGGTAGACACTAAATTGGATCTCACGAGTGAAACTCTCAGGGTAGCCAAGCAACCAGTCCATGTGGCAGACAGGTAGGTCAGCATGGGAGAGAGAGAAAGCTGAGGAGAAGAGGAAGGTTTTGAGCTGCTTCCGGAACTTCAGGTGGTCCGGCTCATGTTTGAGAGGGGCAGGAAGGCCATTCCAGAGGGAGGCACCTGTAGAGGAGAGAGATCAGAGTGTTGGAGGTAGCTGAGCGGACGGTTTAAGAAAGAAGGTATTTACAAAGAGACTGTTGGATGTAGTGCGGGCCACTGCCACAGAGAGCCTTGTGGACAATGCAAAGGGCCTTGAATTTGATCATTGCAGTCACCGGGAGCCAGTGGAGACATTTCAAGGCTGAAGAAATACGGTCCCTGGGCTTGAGGCCAAAGATAAGTCTTGCAGTCCTGTTCTGGATTAGTTGCAGAGGGCCGAGCAATAATGTATAAGCTTATCTTGACAGTTAGTTGATGCATCATTCTGGCTGGACGTAATGCAAAAAACAAGAGTATCTGTGTTTTTTGGCGTAAAATACCTTTGGAGCTATGATCGATCAGTTAATAAGTAATGAACATTGCCTACCGGAAAGGCAAAGATGGCAAGAGCCAGCTTGCAAGGTTATCTGGCTGATCCTATTGACGCCCAACCCTATTTTTTCAACTGACTCTTTACCCGAAGCTATGCAACCAGGGGCCAGATTATCAAAACGTTGCCCTTGTGCAAAATAATATATGAACACACAAGCACGCCTTGTATACGCCACAAAGAGCAGGAACAATATATCAAGCTGCACCACAAAACTTTGTAGCAAAAAATGTGTTTTGAAGTAAAGTCGGTTCATTTTTGAGTGAATTAAGAAACTCTCATGCAAGCATCTATAAAAGAAAATGCAAATTATCTATCAATTTAATTAAATATGTATTTTTCATGATTAGTCAATCTTAAATCCACAAACAAGATATATAATATATTTTTTCGACAGGTGGAAGGGGGCGCTGTTGCACAACAAGATGGCCGCCTAAGAGTGGAGCTCCTCTCCGGCGTATAATCCTTTCGAAAAATACATCCTATTACTGCATTCCCCCGAGCTACTAGACCAGCTGTACGGATCGCAGCAGTTATTCTGGACCTACCTGCAAAAACAACGGGTAAAATCAGACCCTGCACGCTCTAACTCGGACGGAGCCACGGATGAGATTCCCCAGGCCGCTCTACAGTTCCAGAGTAATTAACGCGGGGCCCGCAGCTCCTCGCAGTGCACGGGCCTCCATGTGGGCGGGGCCGGCCCTGCAGGCGGTGCGGGTGGCAGGCAGCGACTCCAGTGAACAAGGCGGCTTCAAGCACCACCATCCGGTGGACACCGAAGAGACAGCGAGGACGGGGTCCTCTCCGGTAGGGATAACGCCGCCCGTCCCCACGCATTAACAGCACTGTGTGTACTTAATCCTGGTCCGCTTCCCTGACACTAAACGTTGCCTGCGCCCCCTCACTGCCGATACGAGATGCTCCATTGCACAGCCGGCAACAACAAAACCTAGAATGCGGCGGCTCCAACCCCATTCCTCCGGGCCGGCCGCATACAAGATCATACGAGGCAATCTCGATTGCGTGCGTAGTACACGTGGCCCGCTGCTGACGGGCGCCCTGGGGCGAACGGTTGAAGCTGCCCATCCGGGCCCCTCTGCACGAAAACTTGGCATACCTCACCTGGGCTGACATACAGGGGGCCCCCGCTGTTCTGAAGGGTACCCACACAACATTCCATACAGGCACGGGCCTCACGCTCGGAAGCCGTCTGGGGCCCAGGGTTGACAGCGCCTGTGGGGCTCGATACTGCCAGGGAACAACTTACTCCATCAACCTACCTGGGAAGAGGCGGAGAAAGAAGCCCTCCCCCCCCGGCTCAATTAAACCCACCATAACCTGAAACGGCAACACCAAGAATGCACTCAGTGCAATCATTCCAGGACAAGCTGCTCTGCCTAATCAACACCCGCACAGGGGCAAAACTAACCCTTGCAAGCAGGTGCCACTGGAACTTGCTTTCCATGTACATACCCGATCCGCCCCATCGCTGCAAACTACATAACTAGAAGGCAACTCTCTCTTAAGCCCAAGTAGGGGAGGAAAAGCTCCTTCATCCCTATCAACGTGACCCTGATAATACGCGGCCACGTGGGAGGACACAGTCCATTCCTGAGAACACTGGTCGAACCGGCAAAACTTACGCCTAACGCTGGCTAGCATTAAAGGCAAGCACTCCTCAGTACATCCGACTCTGTCGCCCAAATCGACCTAGACGTCCTGTTGCAGAGTAGAGAGACAGGTGGGATATAGGATCCAGAATCCTGTAATTGTTACTCCAGAGATTATACTATTGGTGGATAAACGAGGGCGCAGTCCTGACTACTGATCTAAGTGGATCCTTACTCCAGCGGGTATCCATGCCCACTACCTCAATCGAAACAAATCAAGTGAACATCCTTACGATGCCTGGAAAGAACGTCGTTAAAAGCAGGAAGACCGTGCCGATGGATTCCTTTACAAATTCACAAACACCCTCCGAGAACCTGGACCCAACGACGGCTGCTACATCCTCGACTTCTGACGACTCCAAGTTTGATCACCTCCTCACAACTCTGCAAAATGGGTTCCTGGCCATTAATGTTAAATTATATGACATTGTCTCCACAATAGGTTCCCTCAAAGCCAGGGTAGACAAAGATAGCGCCAGAATCACAGACACTGAAAACAGAATAAGCGCAAATGAAGACTCCCCACATCAAAATACCCAGGACATCGTCCGCCTGAAAGGGGAAGTGAACAAACTCCATGATAAGTGTGATGACTTGGAGTCGAGGTCGAGAAGGAATAACATACGCATAGTCGGCCTATCAGAATCCTTTTGTAAAGGCCCGATGAAAACCCAAATTGAATCTCTCTTGAAGACCCTCCTGGGGGCTGACTCATTCTCCCCTCAATTTCTGGTCGAACGGGCACATCGCACACTTGTCCCACCGCCCAAACCTGGGGCTCCCCCCGCACGATCATTGTCAAGCTGTTGAATTACAGGGACAGAGACGCTGCTTTGAAACTAGCAAGGGAAAAGGGTCCTCTGTGACATGGAAATGCAACATACACATATACCGTGACTTCTCAGCGGGAGTGCAAACCCAAAGACGATCCTATGAATCCATCAAACGTCAGCTGCGAGCAAGACATGTGCCATACGCCTTCCTATTTCCAGCAAGGCTGCGCGTACAGCACGATGGACGGGCACACTTCTTTGAGTCTCCGGCAGCGGCACTAGCCTATGTGGAATCATCTGTTCCCCTTGCACCTGGAAGAAAAGAGCTCGATCACAATGGCATGCAACAACCAGCATAGCTAACGCACTGACCTATTGTTTGACTACAACATCTATTCTCCTTATTGTTCTTGATTGACTTCCTCAGCTACCCTTTCACTGATCACTAGCAATTGAAGTAGCAGAAAGGGTTATCACAGTTTTCTAATCATTAGAAGAAAGCCGGATGAGATGCGCTCGACTATGGAAGCGGAGTTGCAGCACTTGTCCCCCTCCACGAGTGAAGCCACTGAGTTGTAACAGGGGATCATCATCAAGTTGTGCCCGATGGTGTGAGTGGGGGTGGGAACAGGCAACTTGGGTCTGTTTTGCTGGCCAGGAATATGGTCACTCACGTTGAGAGCCCCAGTTGGGCACCTCGATAAGAAGTTAACTTATTTGTTTATTGAAAAAAATGCAATCACAGTATCACGCGCTGATCCCCCTAGTGCAACACACTCCCCTCCCAGATCCGATTGGAATACGCTGATATGGCACAGAAAACACAGGCAACTACTGGGTTAACACTTAAAATGCTCACCTGGAATATCCGGGGACTGAACAACAGGGCAAAAGCCAGCAAAGTTGGGGCATACATTAATAGACATCATCCGCACATAATAATGCTCCAGGAGATCCACGCGCTGCGGGGAATCAACAAAAGTGTTTTGAGACAGTGGGGCAACAATAGGTATTACACCGAATACTCATCACAGAACAAAGGTGTCCTCACGCTGATGCACCCCTCGTTAGGGTTTGCCCCTGAAAAAAATAAAATAGATCCGCTGGGTAGATACGTTATGGTGTGGGGCAGTGCAGCAGGCGAAAAACTAATACTTATGCTCACCTCCTTGATGAAATAGGTCCAACAACTGATGCTTGGGTGCTTTGGGGTGGAGACTTGAACACTATCCTAGATGTCTCACTAGATAGGTCTTCCAGTAGACAAAGGACCCTTACTAAATCGGCCACTGTCATACACCAAGCCCTACAGGAGTTGCTCCGACCAACGCCTGGAGAGGGACACACCCAACTGACCGACAATATACATTCTACTCATTGGTACATGACACAGAATCCAGAATAGACTACTAATTCATCTCCTCCCCATTGCAGAGCTCTTTAGTGCGCTGTGAAATACTCCCCCGCACACTCTCGGACCACTCCACGATCATACTCGATATATCATTCCACAACATAAAACGACCAGACCAACGTTGGAGAATGCCCCCAAACATCCTGAAGGACCCAAATGTCGTTGAACCTTTACACATTGAAATGGAAGAATTCTTTCAAATAAATGCTGGGTCGGTGGACAAATGGGCCATAATATGGGAAACGTTCAAAGTATGGGTGAGGGGCAATCTAATGTCTAAAACTTCTGGTTGCCTTAAGAATGTCAGATCTGAATTAGACAAAATGGAAACACACCTGAAAAAACATGAAACTAACTATAGCACAACACACAACAAACACACACTAGCCGATATCAATACATATCTCCAAAAATTCAATGACTTAGCAACCAAAGAACAACAATATATGTCCATCCCAACCAGGGCGCGTATATATGGCGCAGAAAATAGAGCAGGGAACCACCTGGCACGTATATTACAAAATGAACACAACCATGCGCCTATCATAAGCATCTTGACAGACAAGGGAGAGGCCGTCCACGCAGAAGCATATATCAATGCTGAGTTCGCTGAATACTATACTAACTTGTACGCAAACCATGATATGCGTACGCTGGAAGACATTAAGACCTACTTGAGCAAGATCGATCTCCCCAGACTTTCACCGGAGGACAATCTGGCTCTAGAGCAGGAAATAACTAGCGAAGAGATCGCTGAAGCAATTAAGTCACTGGCAGCTGGCAAAACCCAGGCACTGATGGCCTAAGCTCTGACTTGTACAAAACGTACGCTGAAATACTATCTCCTGTATTAGCTCACGTATGGGAGGAAGCCCTAAGCTCCGGTTCGCTCCCAGATACAATGACAGACGCAGTTATAACAGTCTTGCTGAAGCCTAGACGCCCTGCCCATGAACGCTGTTCGTATCGCCCTCTTTCCCTGATAAACACTGATGCAAAGATATATGCAAAAGTACTCGCTACTAGATTACTGCCCAAAATGACCACCCTAATACACCCTGATCAATGTGGTTTCATTCCAACGAGGTCCACGGCCCTGAATTTGTGTAGACTGTTTGGTATTATGGCGCATATTAAGCCGGACGCACAGGCTGTGGCTATCTCAATAGACGCCGAGAAAGCGTTTGATTCTGTCTGGTGGATATACATGTTTGAGGTTCTCAACAAATTCGGCTTCGGCCCATACTTCACACAAAGTGTCAGGTTGATATATACATCGCCCAAAGCTAGGGTCCTAACAAACCGAACCCTCGCCACCCATCTCACTTTACACAGAGGTACCAGACAGGGCTGTCCCTTCTCCCCCATCCTTTTCGCCCTCACGATTGAACCAATGGTGGCCGCAAGCAGAATGGTACAAGAACTGAGGGGCATAAAGATGGCCGGCATTTATCAATCCATCTCATTATATGCAGACAATGCACTACTGTATATACGAAGGCCAGAGAAGAACCTTGAACCTATATTGGCAGTGATAGAAGACTTTACTGCACACTCAGGCTACAAAATTAACACCACCAAGTCAGAAATATTTCCATTGACGCAGGCCACTACCTGACCCACACACACACATGGTCTGAAATGGGCCCCTGACCACATCAGATACTTGGGAATCCTGGTCTCCAGAGACAAGCCTTCACTATACATAGACAACTATGAATCCGCAATGCAGACGATCCACACCAAACTCCAAATCTGGACTAGACTTCCCATATCATTAGCTGGTCGAATCGCGGTACTCAAAATGGTAGTCCTTCCCAAGCACCTATACGTTTTCAACAACGTCCCCATATGCCCAGGAAAACCGTTCTTTGAAAATGTACTATCAATGGCGACCACCTTCATATGGAATGGGGGGGCCAATAGACTGAAATGGGAAAAAATGGTGGAACCCTATGAAATGGGTGGCTTCGCCGCACCTGAATTCGAGTTGTATTACCAAGTGGCACAGGCACAATATGCTAAATATTGGCAGAACCACACAGAAGAAACACCACATGTCCCCATTGAACGATACTCGGTCCGACCCACGGACTTAAGATCCATTATCTTTGCGAAATCTCATAAAGATGAATGCAAATTTGACCCAACATCCTGTACAATCACAGCATGGGCTGCAATCTTTAAACGACTCCACATAGAAACACCCTACGACTCACAGGCTCCGTTATGGAACTACCCGGGTATTGAACCTACCTACAACATTGCTTTACAGGACTCTTGGATGCCAAACTTTGATATTACAATGAAAGCCATGTTCCCAAATGGCAGATTTGTAACCCTGGAAGACTTTGCGGATACAGTGGGGCGAGGCCAACTTGTCACTTTACAATATCATCGTATGAAGGCAGCATTCAAGAAACGATGGCCAACATATCCAATAGAACCACCCGAACACACCTGTTATAAAGCACTTCGTTCACAAACAGGCACAGGTGTTTCCACATTATATAACCTAGTCCAAATCTATACGAAATCGTCCAACATCATAAAGGCCTCCCGGGAAGAGGACATGGGTATAACAGTAGAGGAAGGGAAATGGGCCAGATACTGTCTCCTTACAAAGAAAGTCTCTCTGAATGCCGGGCTCAGACTTATACAGTTCAAAATACTGAAAAAGCTCCACTATACACCTGTTAAAATGGCAAAGTTTCATGACTCCATAACCCCGAACTGCCCCAAATGTAACGTGCCTCGAGCAGACGCTTATCACATGTACTGGGCATGCCCCATGGTAACAGGGTTCTGGCGGGAAGTAGTGAACATTTTGGAGGATATCACACAAATTCCAGCACAACTCAACCCCCAAAAATACCTGTTTGGCGATATAAGAAAAGGTTCCCGAAAAAACTAGAAGACTGTTCAATATAGCATGTGTAGTAGCTAGGAAATGTATTCTGCAAAAATGGAAGAGTAGCCACGCACCATGTGCAGAACAATTCCTTATAGCATTGACATATGTCAACGAATGCGAAGAAACGTATATAGGGCTGGTCCCCCCACCATGCAGACCCAAAGACATTTGGACACTATTCAGATCTTACCTCGGAAATACCCCGCCAGGCTCGGAAGACTCAGACAGCAATTGAACTATATACGAAATATGTCATCCTACATGCCCAATGTGTTAAATCTATGCTATCTCTAAATCATGCATTGTTTGCATTAACAAAAATGGGAGTGGAAGGGTGCAAAATTAATGTTTTATTCTGTATATCCCTTACTAATGGGAAGTTGAAGCGATTGTGATGTGAATTGCAGACCAAAAATAAAGTTTAAAAAAAAAGAAATGTTGACGATTTTTGGCAGTAAAGTGGGGGATATACCTCCAGCCTTTTGCTGGAGGTGAATCCTCCAATTGACCGGCTAACCTTTAGCATGGCAGTGCTGTAATGTGGCAGTAACAGGTTTGCTGCTCTGTTACTTCTGTTGTAATAAGGCTGTATGTTCCAAAGTAGATGTTGGTTGATTTAAGATGAGGCTGCCATGAGCAGCTCCCAACCTGGTCTTCTGTTTCCCCATTCTTAATGAGAATATGCAAAGTTTGGATGATTTTGATAATGCCCCCTCCTGGTTCTTTTTTAGTGCTGACAGTAATCCTATTTTAGCTTGATTACATTCACTTCCAAACCATGGGCTTCCTTCCTTGTAATATTTCTTGATTATCCTGTGCAGTTTTGTAACAAAAGGACACACCTCATTGACCAAGGATATCATATGACCTCAATATAGCCCAGTGGTATTGAAAATGTTATTTGCTGAGATCCCCCTTTCCCACATGAGTACAAATATTGTTTCGGTGCCCCCCACAAGGCCGAACTGATTATATTTGATATTAATGCTTATATTTTCAATAATCCCTTTTCAAAGAGCCTTGTGCCTCCCCTGGACAGTTTATGGGTGGCAGCCCCACAGGTTGAAAACCACTGGAATAGGCTTTGCAGGGGGGCAGGATTCACCAAAATGAAACTTTATATAAGCCAAACAACCTTAGAAATTGTGGTCTATTTTAGATACAATTATACCTTTTCTGTTGCAAGATCCTACTTGTTCAACATTCTTCCCAGAGTTCAGCTGGATAATATAAGTCCTCGTAGGAATGACCATCCTTAAAACAAGTGGGCCATGGTAACTCTGTTGTTTCCACAACATGAAATGATTCTGCTAGACCGCCTACCTCCTCATGATGTGGTTTTTTTCGGCAGCCTATATGTTGGCTGAGCTGGGATATTTTCAAGTAAGTAGCACTGCAAGTACAACAACCAGTCTGCATCATATATTTAGCAATGGGTGTATGCATATGCATCTAGGAAAGGACATGCTACATTAAGTATGCCACAAACATCAGCGTCCTCTTTTAAGAATGTCTTCAAAGGTAGGGATGGGCGTCTTCTGTGCACTGAGGTACCCGCGTGATCCTAATCATAGGTTCCTTTTCCTCAGATGTTTTTTTCAAATGATACCAGTCTCTTTTCTGATTTGATACACGAAGGAGGAATATTACTAGACCTTTGGGACCAATTATAAATGTTGAATAACCAGTTGTTCACTCCCCCTGATAGATTAATATCCTATAGATAGGAATCAACAACCATAATAGTAGCATTACATTCAATGGCTACATATTAAGAGCCCCCTACTTGGGGTCCAAAAAAGCAAAACAATAGCTTGAATAACCCTGCTTATGCACTATTGCAGTAGACCAAGTATCCTGGAGGTAGATAATTTCAGCCTCTTATTAAAAAGATACATGCCAATCAAGGTCATGCATCATATCAAGAAGACTGAATGAAACCTAATTGGTAAGCCCTGTCCCTTTACCACCACCAGTGTTTCCTCTAATGTTAAATATGCATCTTCCAGCTTACCTCCGAAATGGTTTATGCCCCAATACTGTAGTAGGTTAAATGCATACCTTCTAATACAAGGCCAAGTGGCCTTAAATACCAACAGACATCCTTGTGCCTTTCCTGTCTTCTTGATCTCATACAGCTGCATTGTCAAAAGGTTTGGATGGCTGTGCTACTTATTAAAGCTTTCACAAAGTTACTGTATTCAGGGTTTTATACATTGCATTTATAGCTTTTTAATGTGTCCCTCTGGGACAATCGTTGTATTTGTTTAGGTTGAAATGATAAAACACATCTGAAAGTCCATTGTGATTTACAGTGGGTTGTAAGATGTGCCAAATGTGTCCCTAGTTCTCTGCTGCTGCTCAAGGTCTCGACTGTCTCTCACCATCATAGCATGTGATATTGTCCTGACGCATAACCTTAAGGTCACATCCTGCAGCTTCTGCATGTTACCCAAGCTTTCAGCTAGAAAAAGGGCACATTCTGAACTAAAAACCGCTGATTTTCCAAGAGAAATGTGTCTATGGGCCTCATTACACGGACGGCGGTAAGAGTTAACGGTCACCGTTAATGGTACCGGTGACCGTTAACCCTTACCGCCTTACTACGAGGTCCCTTTGCGGGTTGGAGACTTTAACGCCTGCTTTTTGCAGGCGTTAAAAACCAACCCGCAAAGGGACCAGGGAGCTAATTACGGTACCGCAATTTGCGGTGCCGTAATTAGCATGTTCCCCATTCCCATTATGCCCTATGGGTCAAAAATGGGAATGGGGAAGGGCAATGGGGGAAGGGGGAATTACCGCCCCACCAACCTTGGAATAGGGCGGTAATTCCCCTTTCCTCCAAGGCGGTGCCGGTATTTTACCGGCATGGACCAAGGTGCTAATAGCACCTTGGTCCTCCGCCGTCCATGTAATGAGGCCCTTAAGTCTTTTAACATGTCTTATATCTGGGCTAAACTCATATTTGCCCAAGGCCTTATCAGCTTCTGAAAAGTATACCAAGAAAATAATGACATGCATAACCGGTTTTGAAATGCAGAAAAAAGGGTAAAGCACAATTCTCACAAAATAAATTTACTCAGTCTTCAAACGGCTCCCCACCTGCGCTTGTAATTTCCCATTCCCTTGAGTATACATCAATAATGTCTATATTTTCATATTGAGTAGCAAAGGGACATTTATGTTTTATGGCTGTATTTTATTCGATGCTCACTGTAGATATGTCATACTAGGTGTTGATTGTGATGCCATGGCCCTAGCTTCTGTAGAACATTTTTCCATATTTCACTTTTCTGCCTTGGTTACTGGCTACTGAGCAAAAGTAAAGGAAAGAATAATGAAACCTCTTGTCTTGCCACATTGCCTGCTTAAATGCCCTAAAGACAAACTGACACTATTCCTTTGCCTTTAGCCAGTTTGGGTTCCACTCTCAGTAACTGAAGAGTGTGATAATAACACATTAATTGTTTGTAGTGCTATATAAAAGGCAAATCATAAATGTACTCTTTTAAAGCAAGGTATGCACATGTAGTTGTCTATTGCTCCATAGTAGATGTTGTTGTGCAGTTATGGGGCTAAAAAGACCACTTGGTTTTATTGGTAGCCTTGAACTAGTATGGCTTGTTATCACAGCATCATGTGTACTGGGCTACAGGCAATTACAGGAGCAAGCCCAGTGATCCAAGTAGCATAGCGCTTCAAGAGATTCACCTGTGAATTGTATCGTCATATGAAGATGGATGTCTTTTGACTGCTGAACTGAGGATCATTGTTTGTATTTGCAGAGTAATTGTGGTGAGAAGATCCGAATCCGCCGGGTGCTCATGAACTCCCCCCAAATTATTACCATTGGCTTGGTGTGGGATTCCGACCACTCTGATCTGGCAGAGGACGTCATTCACAGTCTGGGTACCTGTCTGAAGCTCGGGGATGTGAGTACATAAACTGATGTGGCAGCATACCTATTTTAGAACATGTACTTGTATTGATTTGAATAACGGATGTTAATTTTATTCAGAAATTGCTCACAATAACACACTTATAGATGGATAAGAGTGCCTCTAAAATAGCACAACGATGAGAACAAGTGGTGACCCGGTTTATGAGGGTGTAAAAAAAACAAATAAAGTGGCATATACCAGAGACAAAAACCAGAAAAAGATCTATATAAAAAACGGGTGACTTACAAGGGTAGAATTAACATAAGGGGTCCAAGTGCTGCAAACTAACAAAGGATATTATATAAATATACAATATTAGATTATTAAGTGTTTCTGGAAGGAGTGGTGAGGTCAGGTAGAGAGGATCCGGGAAGAGGGCAGCAGGGGGGTGCGGGGAGGATCCTCAATCTTTAGCAAGTAAGTGACATTTAATCCAAGCTTTGAAGAGATCCACAGTTGGGTTGGTATTGACTTTGATGGGCAGCCGGTTCCAGTGAAGTGGGGCAAGTAGGTACAATGAGTGGAAGTGAGAGTAGGCATGGGGGCATTGGACAGTGAAATTAAGTGCAGAGTAGAAAATAATTAAATTAATCTTTAATAATGCGCTTATTACAGACCCCTGTCAAAGCGTGGGACTGGGTTGCTCTGCGCTGTCTTCCGAGACAAACATGTTGCCCCTGAGCTATCCTCCCGGCAATCAAATTGGAGGAAAGAAGATGGTGAGTAAACAGAGATGCAATCAGACAGGTACTGAGTAGCAAGACCATTGATAGCTTTGTGGACTAGGAGAAGGAACTTGAAAAGGGAGCAGAATGTTCACTGTATGTAGAAGCTAGGGAGGATCTGGGTAGATTGTAGATAGTGCAGGTAGCAGAGTTGACGACTTTGTCAAGAGAGAGGAAGGAGAAGAGCGGAAGGCTAAGAAGTAGGCTTGAGCAGTAGTCCAGTTTACTCGGCACAAGGGTGGGAATCCTACATTTGTACTTTAACTGCTGGTCCTTTATAATTTTTCGTTGTTGCCAATGACGTTTGAGCGCCAAAAAGGTGGCTATCTTCAAATGGCAACTTTGGGGTCCAATCTCTTGATAATCATAATCATCTATGGATTTTGCTGTTATAATGTACAATATTTACAATTATATTTTAAATGTCATAACCCAGTAACAACTTAAACTAGTCTGACACAGTCCTCTTGGGGACCCACAGTGGGGTGTCTAAAGGGCCTGGGGCTCCCCCAAGCTAGTTGATGCAGTATTCGTAGGTGATATACAGGGATCCCCGCTGGGCCCCTGCACAAAGGCAGGTGCAGTCACAGGAACACAGCAACCACCACTATGAACAGCGGGGGCAGTCCAAACCCCTTCAGGGCTGCTCTAGTCCTTGTATTGGTACTCCTAGACAGCCCTTCAAATGCCTATCCAGGCCCAAACACTTAGCTTTAGAATGAATGATTGCCTTTCCCTTCAAGGGTATAGATTGGCAACATTGAGAATTCACACCGAGTGTGAAAATACATTTTTCTGTCTGCACCACCCTGAATGAAACATTTGAAAACATGAATCAGATTAGTGCAGACCATGGGAGTTCCCAGATGCAAATTTGAACTGGACATAAAAACAGAATAACAATTAAAGATTATACACAGTGTCTACGCTATGGACAAAACAAATAATTTGCTCCTTTAGTTTCAACGAGATTGCACAGTTACCATTTCCCTGTGATGAAAATACATGGTGATCTATTTCAAAGTAGGTAATGTCGACATGACTTGAAAGGGGAGGTAAAGAGACTTCACACATGTCTAGGGCAATTTTTAAATCCAAGAATCCAAGATGGTGGCAGGCCTTGCTGCAAGCTCAGGCCAACCCCTTTTCATCCCATCTGACAACATGCACATGGCTCAATCGCAGACCAGGCCACACTACACTTCCCGAAGGGAGGAGAGATCAGACTATAAAAACCACATTGCTCATGTACAAACTATAGGGGGTATTTGAGAAGGACGTGGAAGAAGGCGTCTGCAGAGCTGGGAGGAGATGGATGTGTAGTCACCAAACTGACTCACCAACACCACCCACCCATCCCAGACCAGCTGCTCTGGTGGGGCACTGAGCAACCTGCAAATAAACAAGTTATCAATTCAGGAGATGGGCTACACCCTGAGTTCTTTGATGACTAACGGACACAGGCACCAGAGTGAACCTTTATAGGGATCCCCACGAGGACCCCTCTTTATTAAACACACCCTTATTCTTGAAACCTAGACCCTAAGATACCCGTGGCGTGAAATCCATCTAAGCGGGGACCGGCTACGTCAGCTCAACCTTCCTTGGAGGGCTCTCAGGGACCCTAAGGATGAGCTTGCCACAACCAATCCCCTTCCTAAACTCAAGTACCACCCACATGGAGAGTGAGACCAGAGGATATCCTCTGTGGGTGGTCCCGTCTTGCAAGGCGGCCTCGGGCAGGGCTGCCAACCTATCCCTCTACCTCACGCCAGGGTACCTCCCATCTACCTCCACTTAACAACAATGGCCATCTACATAATAGCCTATCAATCCCTACTTAACAGTTACCCTACTTAACATTCCCCTAACACCCTAACTCTCTACTTCCCCCTACTTAACATTTACCGTACATAGCATGAATCACATATACACATAATTACTCATACATATATACATAGACTCACAACATATATACAACATAAAACACTTTGTCACAATGGGGTGACTGCTGCAGCCAGTCACCCATACAGAGTACCTTCAGGTCGGTCCTCGGAGGCTGCTCCTGAGGGGTAATGCTGCTGATGACTGGGATTGGCTTTGTCCCACAGATAACACATGTGGCCTGGCCCCCTCCTCTTCTAGGGTGACGCCATCCACCACATTTGGTCACCCCACTGCCTGCACTTTGCACAGTGTTCTGGGCGGCCCCTATGCACATGGGGACTGCCCACACTCACCGCCGCACCCACAGCAATGCTACTGTTCAGGGTGGGCCCCATTGGCTGGGGGGCCCAAAACGATGTCACCGCTGCAACCTGCAGTATAAATATTATTTTAGGGTGGGCCCCATTGACTGGGGGCCCACCCGACTTCACCGTTACAGTCTGGGTGCCATTTTCATTTAGGCAGTGTCCCTGTTGCTATGGAGACGCTGCCACGCTGACTTTGGTCTCCTCAGCAATGCTTTGTAGCAACACAGGTGGCGGGCCGCGTCTTCACCCGGGCTACTTCGCTGAGCAGCCATGACTTTCTTCACCCGGGGCGCACAATGGTGCGACCTGGACTTCACCACTTCCTCCTCTTCATGGCCCACCCACGTGAGTTTCTGCATAAGCTCCTGGACTGCTCCTGAGATTCTCAGCCCGAGAGGATTTCTTTAACCGACCCGCCTGCTGGCCTTTGTGGACACGGCCGGGCAGCCCTGTCACGGCCGGCCCCCACACGTGGTCCTAGACGGGCTGTTCTTAATGGGCCCAAGCACCCACGCTGCCCGGGCCTCAAATGTTTCTGGGGCCCGTCCGGTCTGGCCCCCAGGTGGGCCAAAAGGCGTCACAGCCCAGGGGCTACCGAGCTGCCCCTGACCTAGCAGCTCAGCCCTGTGCTAGCAGTCTCTGAGCGGCTCCCCCATGCGCCGCCCGGCACTATTCTAAGGACCAAGGCCCCAGGCCCCCAATCCAGGTGATTCTCTTTCTTGCTTGCTCTCTCCTTTTCTTAACTGTTCTTTCAACTGTCTTTTTTGTTAAATCCTTCGGGATTCTTTTTTTTCTCTCCCCAGTCCAGCCCGTTCTTGGGCAGGGGAGTTATTTCCTATTGTTCTTTGCTTTAACATACCATCCAGCCCCAGCTTCCAAACACATACACAAAACACAAAGAAATAAACACACCCTATACTTCGAATAAACCTTTATTACCCTGGTGTCTGGGTCTTTCTTTTCTGTGTGTTCCCTCAGAGGGCCAGCATGTTGCCCCACTAGCCGGCGGGCACTGTAGGGCCATGGGCTACAGTTGGAGGGAGGATGTTACATGGGAGGAGAATTGTTAGCATCTGTAGGCAGAATTATAGAGGACGTTGGAAAAATTGGTTCCATCTGAGCTGGAGAGAACATTATTGAGAAGGTTGGAAAGAAAAGTGTTGCCATCTTGAAAGAGGTATTTAGGCATTTGGAGGGAGAGAGCTATCTGGAGAGGATTCATCGAGGAGGATGAAGAAGGAGAGAACCAATACCATCTGGGGAGGAGGACAGGGAAAAGCTAGAGGGTGAGATAGAGTTGCAAGATTTGAGGAGGTGGGAGGAGAGCAGAAACCCCTGCTAGCCAGAAAGACCATGGAGGTGCAGGCTGCTCAGGTGAACGGAGGATAGCACAGGGCAATAGCACAGGATTTTCCCTGCTTTCTGCCTTCTACATCCTACGGAGCTCGAGGTCTTTCTGAAGCTCCCACCCTTCCTATGTTTCCTGATCTGTTGGGCCCGCGGACGCTTTCTGCACCAGGTAGGTGCATTGCCATTGTCCCTGCAGCACCAGAAACGAAAAAAAGCTTTTAAAAAGAAAAACGAAAAATTGGAAAAAAGCGTTTTTTTTCACTTGGCAAACCATTTTAATTTCAGAAATTACACTGTGCAAATTGGCAGTGCGTTCTAACTTTCTGCTGCTTTAAATTGCACTGACTCAATTCAATGAAATTGATGTTTCCTGCTGCCCCACAGTGTGTTTGAGGTTTTCCATCATGGCTGCCTAGCCTCCTTGTTTGCATGAGGCTGGCTGTGTATCTAAAGTACTTCCCTCCATCGTCTGCAGTGATTGGCTGTTCGCTTTGTTTTCAAGCCAATCAGGGGTCCGGCAGGCTTCAGCCGGCCCCTGTTTCAAAGGTCTACTTTCTAAGGTCCCTGTCAGCTTCTCTGTCTGCTTCACAGGCTGTATCATGAGATTCTGCAACAGCCAAACCCTCATTGTCACTGAGGCTGCTTCCTTGGACTATTGGACTGCCATGACTCTCTCACCATATTCTGTTTGGGTTAGTTCCCTCCTTGATTTACCTGTACTCCCTTCTCAGAGGGGACTCAACTCTTCCTGTCATGCTCTCATGTGAAGCTTATCTATACTCACCTCTACCATCTGACTACCACTCTAAATTCCTTAACTACTGGTCTCCCATTTAACTTTTAAGTCAAACTTGGGTGTATTCTTGCAACTTTCAACTTTCAGTGTATTTCTGCATTTACTTGAAAGTCAAACGTGGGTGTATTTTTGCATTTAATTGAAAGTTCAAACTTGGGTGTATTTTTGCATTTACTTGAAAGTTCAACTTCAGTGTGTTTCTGCATTTACTTGAAAGTTCAACTTCAGTGTATTCTGCATTTACTTGAAAGTCAAACTTGGGTGTATTTTTGCATTTACATGAAAGTTCAACTTCAGTGTATTTCTGCATTTACTTGAAAGTCAAACTTGGGTGTATTTTTGCATTTACTTGAAAGTTCAACTTCAGTGTATTTCTGCATTTAACTTTTGGCCATTGATTGTAACCTGCTAGCCCAGTGACTGTTCAACACTGCTTTACTTGCTTACTCCTCACTCTGCCCTTTTCTCATTTCCACTCATGGCGCTTTCTGTTTCTCCCATCTATTCCAACTGCTTCTCTATCAACTACCCTTCCCTTCTCACTAAGTCTGGAGAAAAGAAATTTAAAAAGGATATCTTGGCCTCCAACCCTGGACTCCCCATCGCTGATACCTGTACTGGCGCCTCTTCTAGACAGACCCTCACCGACATCCTCTTTGTTGTTCCTTCGCCGGATCTATGGACCCCCCATATGATCTCTGTGCTTTGTCCTGTCTCCTCCTCTCCCATTAATGGTGGCACTCGCTGGGATGTCCTCATGGCTTCTTTCGACTCATCCTTGATGTCTACCTAAATGGCACTGTCATGGTCCAAGGTCCTCAGGCCAATCTCCCCCTCTTCGATAGGCGTTTCCCTTGCCTCATCAACTTCCTCTTATCTCCAGCTGTCCCCTCCTCTCACTCCCTGGCTACCTTACCCACTTTTTCCTCCTCCTCTGCCACTCTTCAGGCTACCTCCACAACTCCGCAGGGCATACCTCTGATTTGTACCCCTCCCCGGAAGGTCTTTAAGGCTGGCAACCTTCTTCATCTTGCCACTCTCAACTCTCGCTCTGCTGTCAAACACGCCTCTGACATCTGCCACCTCCTTGAAGAACTGGACCTTGATGTCCTCGGTCTTACGGAGACATGGTTCACGGCTAGCTCTGTCACAAGCTTTGACACTCTACTCCCTGAGAGCTACCAGATCCTCTCCGCACCCAGATCCACTCGACCTGGAGGGGGCGTAGCCCTGATCTTTCCTGAGGGGATTCCTGCCACTATCATTCCCATTCAGATTTACTCCTCTTTTGAATGCCTTGTCTGCAGGCTCTCACTCTCTCCTAGCCACTCTTACTGTTGCTACTCTCTACCGGCCCCCTGGGCAAATCACCTCTTTTCTCTCTGAGTGGGCCCTCTCCTCCTCCCTCCTGGCCTCAACCACTCAACTCCTCCTCCTTGGTGACCTCAACATTCACCCCGATTCTCACTGTCCCTCATCGCTGCTCTTTCGTTACCTCTGCAATACCCTCTCCCTCTCTATCCTCCCCTCTGGCCCAACGCACTCTGCAGGACACACACTTGATGTCTTGATCTCCCCTGACCTCCCCCTCTCTATTCCTCTGACCACTCCTCTCTCCTGGAGTGACCACTGCCTCCTCTCCTACCATCTCTCACTCTCTTCTCCTCAAGCCAACCACACCCCAACACTTCCACTTACCTTCTCGGACATCCGACCTATGAAGCGTGTGTCAGCTGAGGCTTTCGCTGCTACCTTCTCTCCCCTCCTCTTCCCCTGGCTGACTCACACCCCGACACAACCCTGTCCCTTCTCTACTCTTCCATCTCCGATACTCTTGATGCTCCTGCCCCCGTCATGAGGATCCGCTTGAAGTCCAAAGCCAAGTGCAATTCCTGGTATGATTCCGACCTAGCTACACTTAAACGTAAGTGTAGGGCGGCTGAGAGGAAATGGAGGTCTTCTTGCTCATCCTCTGACAAACTGGCCTGTCGCCTGCTCCAAAGGCAATACTGACTCTCTGTCCGCACTAAGAAGAGAGCCCATATTCAAGCCTGTGTCTCTGCAGCATCCTACAACTCGGCCAAACTCTTTAAAATCTGCAAGGAACTTGCCAACCCTGCAGCAGTCTCCTCCCCTCCTCTTGCCTCCCAGGCTCTCTGCAATGCCCTTGCCTCGCACTTTATCTCTAAAACGCAGGACATCCTGTCCACCCTTGCCTCCCCTCCCCCTCCTATTCCCTCTCTGTCTGTGCTTGGAGACCCTCCTTTAAGCACCCCCCCACCATCCTTCTCTTCCTTTCCTATTTTCTCCCCTGACAAGGTCGCTAGACAAGTTCGATCTATGAAAGCCTCGTCAAAACAGGTTCATCCCTGTTCCTCCAAAACCATCAAGGGCCACATTGACACCCTCGCTCCTGCCCTTGCTGATTTTTGCAACCACTCGTTTGCCTCAGGATCCTTCCCCTCCCCTCTGGGGCACTTCCTTGTGCATCCTCTTCTCAAGAAACCCACAGCTGATCCTTCCTGTCCGGCAAACTATCGCCCAATTTCCATTACCCCCTTTCTGGGCAAACTCCTGGAAAAGCTGGCCATCTCTCAGCTTAACCTTCATTCAGATTCTGTTGCTTGTCTCCATGACCACCAGTCTGGCTTCAGAGCGGCCAGACCATCCTGCTCAACCGTCTCCGTGATAATCTGGGTATCACTGATCAGGCTCTGGCCTGGCTGACCTCTTTCCTCTCTGATCGACCCTCCTAGGTCCAAATGGGGTCTTTCCTATCATCTATCTTCCTCCACCTGTGGGGTTCCCCAGGGGTCTAACCTCTCACCCTGGGTTTTCAACCAATACCTGGCAACTCTCGCTCACTGCATTGCCATTTTCTGCTCAAATTTCCAGTGCTACGCTGATGACACTCAACTCATATTCTGGCTGCCCTCGGCCACCTCCTCTCCCTCTCTCATCTCTAACTGCCTAACTGCCATTCAAAATTGGTGTGCCGCCAATGATCTTTGTCTGAATGCCAGCAAGACGGAGATCCTCCTCATCGGCACACCATCTCCATCCTTTTCCCTCACTCTCTGGCCGGCCTCCCTTGGCCCTCCTCCTACCCCTACCTGCGAGGCTAAGAACCTTGGCGTCATCTTTGACTCCACACTTTCCTTCTCGGCCCATATTTCTGATGTCTCTAAAAAGTCAAACTTCCGACTGCATCTCCTAAGAGGTATTCTGCCTTTCCTATCCTTCCCCCAGAAGCTCATGGTATCCCAAGCTCTGGTTCTCTCTAGCTTGGACTATTGTAACAGCCTCTTTCTAAATCTACCTGCCTCTACTCTCCGCCCTCTACAACTTATCCAGAACAGGACTGCGAGACTTGTCCTTGGCCTCAAGCCCTGGGATCGTATCTCTCCAGCTTTGAAATCTCTCCATTGGCTCCCAGTGGATGCAAGGATTAAATTCAAAACCCTTTGCATTGTCCACAAGGCTTTCTGGGGCCTAGGTCCAAAATATCTTCAGCTATCCCTCCGCAAATACCTCCCCTCTCAAGCTCTTCGCTCCTCTACCTCCCTCAGGGTCAGTCGTTTTTCAAAGATACGAGCTGGGGGTAGATCTCTATCTTCAGCTGGGTTCTCCCTCTGGAACAGCCTCCCTGCAACTCTAAAACTTGAGGAGAACCATCTCTGGTTCTGGAAGCACCTCAAAACCTTCCTCTTTGCTTCTGCCTTCTCTCCCCTTCTCCCCTGCTGATCTGCTCTCTTGGCACTGTGCACCTGGCCACCCTCTGTCCCCTGGGCCCAGGTACCTGCTCACCCTGCCACCTTCCTGCACTGCCTCCTGGCCACCCCTTGCACTGGGGACTGTATCTGTACCCATACAGCCCCCCACCATTTTTCTTCTTTTCTGCACTTATTCAAACTTACCCAGTCTGCTGTCTTAAACACAGCACTTGCCACTTGCTGGCTGCACTACCACAGTTTGCCTCAATTTTCTATTTATTTTATTTATCTGCGCTCCTCGGCTTCTGCACTTTCCACTCTCCCCCTTCCATGCACTTTTTCCCTTTTCCCTTTCCCATGCACTTGCGCGTTCTCAATGTCACTGGGCCTAGTAAGATCGTTTTTATGTTGTGCTGTGTTCTCCCTTGTTCCCCTCCCTTGCCTAGTCGCGCTCTGAAACACTTGTGAACGAGTGCGATACAAATAAAATATCATATCATATCATAACGGAAGCAAGACCATGCAGGGCAACAGAGATTTGAATCCTGGATCCGCGCTTAGAAGCCGAACTCAGGTATGGTATCAGGCACGTTATAAAACAATTAAATAAATAAATACAATAAATTATCCAGGACAGACTTAAGAAATTGTTCAAGGTAAGGGGCAGCAGTCTCAGTGTGGTACAGCAAGGCTACAACAGTGATAGTAAGCAGGGGAGTGTCCCAGGGAATGGTGGGGGTGTCAGCTGACCTTGAACTGACCAATCGTGTCCCTGAACATGGACCACCATTGAAAGAGATCTCGATTTGAAACTTTGGGAAGGGATCGTGAGACTCTTGAAAGCCATGACATGTTTTGTACGATAGACTCTATAGAAATGGGTTTGGGAACCCTGAAAACCCACAACATGGAAAAAACACCAAGGTGTTCCACTAGACATTGCAGTGGGGTTGGGGGTTGAAGCGCAAACCCAGATGTTGTAAGAGACCTTTTCCTTTGATCCTAATTCATTATTGCATATTTAATGTTCTGTTTTTGTTCCTTTGGAACTATTTGAAAAATCCTTTTCTGTGCTCCACCTTTTGTGTCTCATCTCACAATTGAAATGTCTTCCCTGTCCGAGTATGAGGGCATGGGCACCTGAGAGAACATAGACTCAGCAGAATGCAAGCATACATTTTAGTTCACTATTCCTACTCCTGTCAGTTAGATATACTCTTCCAATCCCCAATTGGAAACAAATGATACTTTCTGAAATATAACACTTGCGTTATTCCAAAGAACTTTTCTTCTGTTGGATCCATACCTGGCACACTTCGTGACACCAGCCATACAATGTTTGCACCATACATTTAAAAACAAATATTCTGACTTTGGTACACTTCTTGAAGCAATGTCCGAAGATCCTCCTTCTAAGGCAAAAGCACGTTGAAGGCTTCCTCCAGGTAAGAAGGATATATGCACAAGCACACTTTTGGAGTGGGATTCTAGCAATGGCCCACATATCCCTGATATTGGCAGCTATAAGATGTATAGATGAGATTTTAAATCCCCTTAAGGTAATTTAACTAATTACGGGTCATGTTAAGAATGGTTTCCAATATCCTTAATTGAATATTTGGGACAATTTGAAGTACTGCTTGAAATAAGGTATGAACACATTAATTTTAGGTTTGGAATGAATTAATTTTAATAGTAACTCATTGTGATATGATGTAATTGTGATTTTATATAGATATTGTATATAGATGAGTTTAGTGAAACGCCTAGATGAAGTGTATGTTAAAGTATATATTTGTTTGTATTTCCTATTGTTAATTATTGTATTGTTGGTTATTGTTTTCCTTTTACTAAATTATTGTATTGTATTAATAATATAATGTGTAAGGTGTGTGGGAGCGAGGGGCCAATGGGCTCCTCTCTGCCATCACTTCTCAGTACAAAACTCGGACCAAGTGCCTCTAGTGGTGGGTACGCCCCTCACCCTTACGCGATATTAACTTTGGGTTACATTCGTGTAGATGGGACCACCGAGCAGGACACGGGGCATCCATTTTTTGTACCCCCATTCGACTCCTTCTTGGTGACCAGGCCTCACTGCGATAGTACAAAATGCCTCTCTCCCTTTTCCCCGCCGCAGCAGCTCGGAGCACATGGCCCCCACCCTTGTTCCCACTCCAACTGGAAAACTCTGCAGCTCCATTCTCACGCTGAAGCCGGAGCTGCTTGCAACAAATAATAAATGTAACACATCTCTTTTCCTCTGAGATCACTGTCCTGCATGTGAATCAACATGAGCCAAGCACATAGCTCGTCCATCTCTACAAAACTGTCCTTGCCCTCTTACCCTCGCCAGTTGAAACTTAGTGCCATTCTAACCCTGTGTCCTTGCAAGGCATTCCTTTCATGTGCCAGACTGCCAACCATGCTATGAAGCCCACCCAACAGACCCTCAACTAACATTAGACCCGTGGTCAGGACCCGTAAACCTGTGACCTGTATAACCCAAATGTTATAGATGATATAGATCCTTGAGTGATTTGTACAATGACATGATACACTACTGAGGGTCTTTTGATCAACCATTGTTTAGTGCATGCATTATTTAGAATGTATTTTCTTAGCTTAGGCAGTGACCACCGTGTTTCACAGCGACCTGACCTTCACCCATCCGGAGCACAGATGTCTAGCGTCAATCCTCCCGCCAACCAAGCAACCAACCCGGAGGAAGAAATGATGCCCACACCTAAGACACCACCCCGGCTGACCAATCCAGGTCCAACGTAGCATCATATGTTAAATATGTCAATGTCCTATATAAATGTGTTGTAACCTTGATGTGGTCAGAGCGCTCTCAGAGATCTAGATAAACTTTTCCTTTAACTCTCGCAGCCTGCTCTTTTGTGCCTTATTCCCTGTCCAGGGAGTGTCTGTTTTATTCATTTTTACACGTATAGTCAGGGAGGGCACAAACATTTTGTGACCCCCTGCGACCTGATCGAAGAGGTGCCTCGAGGCCGGCGCCGTGCGGCGAGATCCGGGACGCCCCACAGCAAAACGATTGCCTCCGCGGCCGACTAGCCTGTGCGTACTACGAAGAAGGGTCAAGGGTTCCCGGTTGACGAATACCCAACTGAAAAGCTGATCGCTGAGGCGGGCCACGGCTTGGTTGGGGTGCGAGCCTAACTGGGGTCGGACTGCGAGCGGCGACCCTCGAGTCACCTGACTGAACACGTGAGTGCCAGTTGCGAAGGTTACGAAGGAAAGGTAAGGGGGAAATAGGGGGGACAGGTGGTAATGGGTTATAGGGAAGAGTAGGGCCTGTGTGAGTGATGAGGCTTTTCTGATCTGTCCTTTATATGGCCATTAGGTTTTTGTAAGAAGTGAAGAGAAAAAAGAGAAGTGATATCCTAGCCCGAACGGGGTAGAAGGCGGCGCCGCGTAGCATTGTCTCGTCCAGTGCAGAATAAATAAGTGACGATACAGAGAAAATGGTAGGAGTCTCGTATATTGAGTAGACTGAGAGTAGTTATTTAGAACATTCTTTTTCTGGGTACGAAAGGATTCTTGGAAAAGAGTAAGAGGGTGTTAGAGGTGGGGAGTGAATGAGAAGAGCAGCCGAAATGGGGAAGGGATGGTAAAAAGAACAAAACGGGGAGAAAAAAAAAGCGCGCAGGTAGTGCATGTGCATGATAAGTGTTATATGTGCTTTTGTGTTTTGTCCATTTTTGTCAAGGATATCCAAATACTGTGATTGATTTGTGGATAAAAGTGGCAAAATATGCAAAAATGAACTGTTGAATTTGAACATGCAACCAGTATAAGGGTACCATTGAAAATTGATATATATATTGATAAATATATGTGCATACAAACTACAAGTAATTGAGAAGATTCGTGGTGTATTGTCCAGCTAGAAGGAAAGAAAGACCAGTGAAGAAGTGATTAAAGAGAGGTTGAAGGGCAAGTACAGACAAAGGGAAAGAAAAAATATCGTCATGGGGGGAATAACACCACTAGCACATATTTGTCAGCACCTTCCGTTATACAGTGAGAAGATACAAAACTACAACGATCAATGGTTGACGGAGATAAAAGGAGACAGTGTGACGCCAATTTGGCCAGAAGGTGGGTCATTCGATAAAAGGGTGTTAGTTTTAGTATCCATAACTTGTTAGCAAGGTATAAGGGGAAACAACTACAGAATAGAAGAGAAGTACTAGACTTGTGGCGAATGTTTGAAGAAGTTACGCCTACAACAGAGGTAAATAAAGAAAGAACGAACGAAACACAGAAAACGCAGGAAGAGGTAAGCGGAACGCCAAAGGGCGAGTGCACAACCACTACAGCTGAAGGCGATACAACCAAAATATATCCTTTAATGTCAAGACCAGCAGTAGGATACAGTGAGCCCCTGTACATACTAGCATGTCCCACCCCCGCACCCTCAACCGCCACCCTATGATAAAGGAGGTTTGTATGGCCCAACAAGTGCCCCCCCCCCCCGTGAATTTGGCACACTTCACTGGAGAATTAGACCGCCAGCTAGCGCATGCACAGATGGAAATAACGCGGCAAAGAGCATTGTGCAATAGAGGCCAAATGCTGCCAGGGGGAGGAGAGGTGCCACTATTATCCATGACAGATCTAACGCCAACATTGAGCACAGCAGGGGAAGTGGCGCAAGTAATCTCAGAGCCATCGCGATCAGTATCATCACAAGGAACATGCATACCACAAGGGCAAGAGAAAGAGTGGCGGTCAGGGGCGTTCCTGTTTCATCTAAATGACAAACCCGTGAGGATTATACGCCCACCCACCAAAGAAAGTGAGAGAGGGGGAAGGGTGTGAAGGAAACAATGAGCAAGAATCAGAAATAGAAGAGGTGTGGAGTGACTTAGACGAATATGAAGATCCAGCTGCCGAGTCCCAATTCGTATCTAGTAGCGCTGATAGGGAAAGATTTAGGTAGATGATAAGCCTGATCTCCATGTTAAAGCCTCCAGGACTTGAAGTTCTGTCAAACTCCATGCTGGGAAAAGGTCTAGACCATATGTCAGCCTAGGTTAGACTTCGGCAATATCAAGTTTTCATATTGGAAGGGCAGAACATTTTCTGTACTTCATGTCTACTTTTTTCATTTGTCTAATCAGGACCAAGGTTTTCTCCCTCACAGAATTCCTATAAAAGCATTTCTTGGGTTTAGAAATTATAGGAAAGCCCAAATAAACCATGGAGTATTTTCTTTGCAATTTTGTTTTACCCATTGACCAGGAAAAACCACCCATCGATTTGCCCATCTGTAGGATTACATACTTGTGAGGATTAATGGTCAGGTTGTTTTAGTCCATATATAATTCAAATGCAGTTAATAAGTGCTATAGTCCGACAGGGGTATGATCGAAAAGGAGGAAGTCATCCACATATGCAGCACATATGATTTTTTTCTCTGCCCACTCTCGGAGGAACAAATGAAGAGACAGCCAATGTCTCTCCTTTATCTGCAGAGTAGGGTCCCAAAGTGCATCCCTGCCTTAGACCATTCTCTGTGGGAATTGGGTGAGATGGCAAACCCTCACTATTCAGCCTCACTTGAATACAGGAATATTTGTGTAGATGGATTAACATGCTCAAAAGGCCATCTGGTACTCCTAGTTTGGCTAATTTCCTCCACAGAGTAGAACGATCAACTTTACTAAATGCCATCAATAAATCCATGGATGCAATATAAACAGGCTGGCCACCCACCTTCAGAGCAGAATACTGAAGACTTTTGAGCAATACCCCACCACAATCTGTTCCAATTGATTTCCCAAAACCTATTAGATACAGACTAAGAATGCTATTAGTATTACACCACTCCTCAATGTGTTGCAAAAACAGTGCTGAGAAGATTTTTGAGTCTGCATCCATTATTGATATCGGGCGGTAATACTAGCAATTCTTTTGTCCCCCTTTTTAAATATAGGAATTACCTACGATGTCCTCAATGAAATAGTTGTCCTGGTTTCAATGATATCCTTAAATAATATTAATATAATATAAAACATTTGCTAGAGCGTTTGGGTCACAGGTCTTCGATCGATTAGACTTTATAAACAACCGTTCAAAATCCAGTACAGACAAAGTGACCAGTCAGTATTTAATAAAGAGCTGTGATGGACAGTTAAAGATTGTTTAGTGTTATACAATTACAAAAAATGAGTACCCCAAGATTTTTCAGATGTTGGGTAAGTTTGGCTCACCATTTGTGTAGGCTCAAGTCCATTAATTAAAGTCCAGAAATGGAGTTCTGATGTTGATATAGTGCAGCCAACATATCCTCACTTCTTGTTGGTACAGAAGGTGATGGTGTTGCTTTAACCTATTTTTCAATTTCTGTTTACATAATTTAATAGCCCTAAAGAGATTTAGTGTGTTTTTATATGAAACCTTCACCCAACATACGAATTTCTTTATTATGGGCCTTCTTCAACTTTTGGACTAGAGGATCATACTTATGATGAGGTTTCTTGGCATTTGTCTGTGACCCTTTGGTACAATGGAATTAATCCAACACAGATTTGACATATGGGACCACAGTTGAGACTGTATAGGTGTGCAATTTGAATTCATAGTGTATTTTCAAAATCTTAAAGTATATACACATTCATTTTTTTACCGTTATCATTATGCCATTTTGTGCATTTGCCCTTTATATTAACAACTACAGGAATAGTATAATAGTGACTCTCATGTAGTATTGAGTTCCCCTCAAAGGACACCGTAAGCATTCCATGATCACTATATGAAATAAATTGGATATCCAACTCAGATGCTGCTATAAACAGATTATTTGTTACAAATATGTAATCAATGGTCGATACCGGATTTACACTCCTCCGTGTAGGTGCCTGGATTTCACCATCTTCTGTTTTAGTTAACATTTGCATTCCCCAGCTTTCTATTGTATGATGCCACTTTTGTCCTTGAATATGCTTCCTCCGAGAGAAATTCATAGGTATTATCTGTTCCCCTCGGCATTCTCCTCTCCTACCCACAATTCATCAATTACATTACCTAAATTAAGATAATCTATGTCAATTTCACTAGGTGAGTTGCACTCAGAGTTAAAATCTCCAGCAAAAGTGATCTTCCCTCCCGGATAATATTTAAACCAAGATTCTAGAGTTTTGTTTACAAGTCCAATCATAGGATCCAAATTATCATCAGGGTCATAATATAGATTACCCAATATTATATTCATGCTTGTAGTCCCAGCCACCTCTTCAATAATTACCACCAGAATTCCCCTTGACACTTTCCATTGACCAATAATCCTTAGATTACAATTGATCTCAACAGCAGTCAGTAGTACCCCCTTTGGACAACCTCTGGCGCCTTGGATGGCTGGCTCAGTAAAGATAACATAGCCATCAAATGTCGGCCTGCCAAGCATCCAAGTCTCCTGTATCATAATGACAGAGTATGTCTAAAGATGGGAGCATAGCGGGGCGTCAGAGGTAAGAGAGGAGAAGCACTTGATATTCCATGACAAAGAAACATTGACCTCCCTACTAAAGATGACCCTTGAGGTCCCTTAGTTGTGAGATGGCGTTTCTTAACAAGCATTCCAATCCATGCCAATCATTGTCCCCCTCAAACGGCGGTTCTTATGTTATATGGGTAGCATACTGATCCTTTTTAGATGATAGGTTGGAATCAGCTACCCGACGCCTGTTTAAAGTGAGTCGTCCGAAAAGGGACCAAGTCATAACCCAGCCGTTGGAAATTTGATGCTTCATTTAATATTAATTCATAAACAATCTTTGACGGGATCACTAATCTGACATAGTCATATCTTTTAAGATGTATAAAATCAACCAATTGAATATCATTTGACGTTACCAGACGTAACGCCGGAATTTCGCTAAAGAGTGCCAACAAATGCCCTCTATTAAGGGAGCTTGGGCCTCCTTCGTCAAACATGTAGTTAATTATAATACTTAGTTCATCAGGAAAAACAGGATCTCTCAGGAATTGATCATAGTTTCCCTCTACATTATAGCGTGAGTTTCTAAGTATATTGCTTGAAGGCATATTAGTGGGATTCATCTGAACTAGACCTTCACATGGATTACCTTCATTGCCCTCCCTATTCCAGCAGCTAATCTTGTTTGCAGCTTACCTGGAAATCCGATAGTCCCCCGCTGAATCAAGAACGGGTTGGGCAAATTTTGGATTCTAAATATTTTTTACAGTAACCCTTATATCTACCTCTGGAAACTGCTTAATGGGAGTGCTAGCTTTCCCAACATACTATGTTCTTTAGTAGGTTGATGTTTCTCTTTACCATACTCCCTGGGTAGTTTAGCCATTACTCTCCTCTCTAAAGACTCTAATTCGGGGTTATTTTATGGAGGGCCTTCATTGATTTCTATTTGTCCAAATCTGACCTGAGCTGGTGAATCCTCTATAGGATTTTCCGTAGTCTCTTTGACTTTCTTATGTTTTTTAAATATATTTCAAAGCCAGTGGGTACATATGTTTTCATAGCTCCCTGTCTTTTATGTTTCATAGCATCTATTAGCATGGGTTCACCGACTGTCAGCGACGCTGAATCCGCCTGAACCCCTTTCACACTCTGAGTTTTCATAGAGACCTGCCCCAATGTCACAGACCTAGGGTGTGGATCACTTATCTGTTCCTCTTCTTCTTCCTCATTCTCATTCGTATATGTATCTTCTTCAGGATATTAATTGTCCCTAAAATCATTTTGCGCTTATTGAGCAGGTATTTACGAGAGGTCATGATTATATTTCGGGCTGCATTTTTCAGACCTTTTTTGTTCGTCTTTTCTCTTTTACATTTTTTGCTTTTTTTGCTTGGTGAGTTCCCTGCATTCATAATTTGCCCAACTGCAGGTACTGCTTCATTCAATGGCTCATCTTGACCCATGCTAGCCCCTAGTACTTCCATAGCTGGGACACCACTTTGTGAAGCTAATTTTAAATTGTCTTTGTCGAAGGCTAATTTCAAATTGTCTTTATCAAGTGCTAATTGGGGGTGTGTAGTACACAAATACCTGAAGCTGATCCCAAGGGTGTAATACATTTTTCTACAATTGTACCTTTCAAAGTAAGGGTGGACATGAGAGGGGGCGCTGTTGCTCAACAAGATGGCTGCCTAAGAGTGGAGCTCCTTTCTGGCATATTATCCTTTTAAAATGATATCCTTTATCTGCCTTACTCCAGACCAGTGGTATCGACCATTGCAGCTATCCTGCATCCACCGGGAGAAACAACGGGTGAAATCGGACCCGGCATGCCCAGATACGGACGCGGTCGCAGATAGGAGGCCCCGGGCCGCTCCTCAGCTCCGGAGTAACCAACGCGTGTGCCACGGCTCCTGGTGGAGCGTGGGCCCTGCTGTGTGCGGGTCCGGCCCCGCGGGTGGAGCGGACGGCGAACAGAGACACCCTTGACGCGGACTGCCGCTAGTGCCACCTAAGAGGGGGCAACATTCGCTCATCGAGGACGGGGTCCTTTCTGGTAGGAGAAGCGCCTTGCATGTGACCTGAACTGCATGCGCCCTGCCCCGTCCTCCCGGCCCGGCGCTGGAGGCATCCTGTTTCGCTTGCACGGCCCCGGGCGGTGCTGATCGGGTGGAACCCCTGCTGCTGGTCGCGGACGCCGTCATAAAGAAAGGGGGGGGGAGAACAAAATGAAAAGGCAAACGCGCCGTTCCAGACGCTAATCCTGTGGTCGGCTGAGAACGCGACCGCGCGGGGCACCAGCGTCGGCGCGCGTAGTACACGCCTGCTTTGCTGCGGGCAAACGAGGGAAGCAGGCACGATTGTGGGGACATTGTGTATGACCCTGCTGGATGAGTGCAGGGGGGCCCACGAAGGGAAGCTCCTGTTGAATTAAAGGCTGTCCACGCTACAACGCTCACCTCATGTACTGTATCTTCCTTAGACCTAGGGTCGACAGCACCCTTGTAACACATCACGGCTTTGGGAATAACTACTACATCAGGCCCACTCACAGACCGAGGCGAACCACCCCTCAGTGGCCACCCACGATCCTTACAACAACGAATATAAATGTGTGATGCCTGGAAAAAACGCGGTCAAAGGCAGGAGGACCGGGCCGATGGATTCCTTCACAAACTCACAAGCACCCTCAGAGTCCTCGTGCCCATCGGCAACATCTGACCTCCCTGCTACAGAGGACTCCAAGTTTGACCATCTTTTGACGATGGTCCAAAACGGATTCCTGGCGATAAATGTCAAATTAGACGATATTGTCTCCACGATAGGCTCCCTCAAAGCCAGGGTAGATAAGGAAAGTGCCAGAATCACGGATGCCGAAAACAGAATAAGTGCAAACGAAGACTCGACCCACCAAAACACTCATGACATTACTGTCTTGAAAAGCGAAATGAACAAACTCCGTGATAAGTGTGATGATTTGGAGTCGAGGTCGAGAAGGAACAATATACGCATTGTGGGCTTAGCAGAATCCTTTTGCAAAGGCCAGATGGAGACCCAAATTGAAGCCCTCTTGAGGAACCTCCTTGGCTCTGACTCCTTTTCTCCACAATTCTTGGTCGAACAAGCACATCGCACCCTGGCCCCACCGCCCAAACCGCAGCCCCCCCCGCATGATAGTGGCAAAGCTTCTAAATTACAGAGACAGAGACGCGGTTTTGAGGCTGGCAAGAGAAAAGGGCCCTTTGACACACGGCAATGATAACATACACATATATCCGGACTTCTCCGCGGGAGTCCAAACCCAGAGACGTTCCTATGAATCCATCAAACGGCAGCTGCGGGTGAGACAGGTCCCATATGCTCTATTGTTTCCAGCAAAGCTACGCATACAACACGGCGGACGTGCGCACTTCTTTGATTCCCCGGCAGCCGCACTGGCCTACGTGGAATCCGCTATTGCCCTACCTCCTGTAAGAAACGAACCAGATCAAAATCTTCTTCAGCAGCCGGTATAGTTATCAACATGGCATACTGCCCGACCGCAGCAATGAACCACCTCCTTTCTCCAACGAATCGCTCATTCTTGTTTCATCAGAGAGAGGCAGAACTGTTGTTTTATTTGTGCTTCTTATCATTCTCCAACAATTAAAGACAGCCGGATGAGATGCGCTCGGCTACAAAAGCGGTGTTTCACCACTCGCCCCCCTCCACGAGTGAAACCACAGGGTTTTAAATGGGGTTCATCATCAAGTTGGGCCAGATGGTGTGGGTGGGGATGGGTACTGGGAACTTGGGTCTGTTGGTCGTTCAAGTCGAAAGCCCCAGTTGGGCAATTTGGGAAGCAGTTAACTGTTGTGTTTAATGTTAAAAATGCAGTCACAGAGTAATGCGCTGATCCCCCCCCATATTGACACCCCGTCCTCCCATGATTGTCTTTAATCCATTGACATGGCACAGAGACCCCACACCTCCAGTGGGTTGACACTTAAGCTGTTAACTTGGAATATCCGAGGTCTGAACAATAGGGCAAAATCCAGTAAAGTGGGGGCATACATCAACAGGCACCTCCCGCACATAGTAATGCTTCAGGAGACCCATGCACTGCGAGAGACTAACAAGAAGGTCTTGAAACAATGGGGAAACATTAAGTATTATACCGAATACTCGTCACAGAACAGAGGTGTCCTCACATTAATACATCCTTCGCTGGGGTTTGCCCCCGAAAAAAGTAAAACCGACCCTTTGGGTAGATATGTAGTGGTATGGGGCACAGTGTTGGGGGAAAAATTGGTACTGGTCAACTCCTATGATCCAAACACGGACGACCCCTATTTTAGGCTCATCTCCTCAACAAAATCGACACAACTGACACATGGGTGCTGTGGGGTGGAGACTTTAATACTATCCTAGATGTACTATTGGACAGGTCCTCCAGTCGACAAAGGACACTCACCAGATCCGCCAATACCATCCATCAGGCCCTACAGGACAGGGCGCTGACCGATGTCTGGAGAGGGGTGCACCCTACAGACCGTCAATACACTTTCTATTCGTCAGCCCATGACTCTGAATCCAGGATAGACTACTGGTTCATATCCGTTCCCCTGCTGAGCTCCGTGGTGAGCTGTGAAATACTCCCCCGTAACTCTCTGACCATTCCCCAGTTACGCTTGAGATATCGCTCCAGAATATTAAACGACCGACTCCGTGCTGGAGAATGCCTCCAAATATCCTGAAGGACCCTAACGTGGTTGAATCATTGCAAACTGAGATGGAGGAATTCTTTCAGCTGAACACGGGGTCGGTGGGGGAATGGGCTACGGTGTGGGAAACGTTTAAGGTCTGGGTGAGGGGTAATCTTATGTCTAAAACTACTGGCCTCCTGAAAAGTGTCAGATCCAACCTGAACAAGACTGAAACACACCTGAAAACCCTTGAAAACGGTTATAGTGTAACACACAACAAGAACACGTTGGCCGATATCAATGTACACCTTCTTAGATTCTATGAGCTAGCAATCCAAGAACTACAATACATGTCCACTCCGACTAGGGCCCGTAGATACGGTGAAGGAAATAGAGCAGGAAACCAGTTGGCACGTATATTACGAAATGAACACAGTCATGCCCCCATCACTAGCATCATGACAGACAACGGTGATCCCGTGCACACAGAGGAAGAAATCAATGCCGAATTTGCTGAATATTACAGCAACCTATACGCAAACCATGATACACGGAGTCAGGGAGACATTGTAACATACTTGAACAAGATCGACCTCCCTAGACTCACACCTGAGGGCAATCTTGCCCTTGAACAAGAAATAACCATGGAGGAAATCGCTGAGGCAATTAAGTCACTGGCAGCTGGAAAAACCCCAGGTCCTGATGGCCTAAGCTCCGACCTCTACAAAACATACACAGCAATACTATCCCCTATACTAACTCACGTATGGGAGGAAGCCTTGAGCTCCGGCTCCCTCCCAGAGTCAATAACTGATGCAGTCATAACAGTCCTACTGAAGCCTAGACGTCCGGCCCATGACCGCTCGTCCTATCGCCCACTCTCCCTTATAAATACAGATGCCAAGATATACGCGAAAGTGCTCGCAAACAGACCTCTCCTTAAAATGACTACCCTAAACACCCTGATCAATATGGCTTCATCCCGACGAGATCCACTGCCCTAAACCTGCGTAGACTGTTCGGAATTATGACACAGATCAAACCTGATGCACAGGTAGTAGCCATCTCGTTGGACGCCGAGAAGGCGTTTGATTCCGTCTCATGGACATACATGTTTGAGGTCCTCAAAAAATTTGGCTCTGGCCCATACTTTACACACTGCGTCAGGCTGCTCTACACCTCCCCCAAAGCTAGGGTCCTAACAAACCGTACCCTCTCTACCCATTTTACTTTACATCGTGGCACCAGACAGGGTTGCCCCTTCTCCCCCATCCTGCTTGCACTCACTATCGAACCAATGGCGGCTGCAAGCAGAAGAGAACAAGAATTGAGAGGCATCAAGTTGGCCGGCAGCTACCAATCTATCTCATTACATGCGGACGATGCCTTACTGTATATACGTAAACCGGAGGACAACTTGGAACCCATACTGGCAGTAATACAGGACTTCACCTTACATTCAGGGTACAAAATCAATACAGCCAAATCTGAAATCTTCCCACTGACACAGACCACCCCCTGCCCTTCACGCACACATGGTCTAAGATGGTCCCCTGATTACATCAGATACCTGGTGTCATGAGGCCTACCTCCAAGGAGCCAGACCAGGCCCAGCTACCCCAGAGGCAGACATCATGTCCCCGAGGGAAGTCTCAGCAGCCCCAAGTAGGGGCCCTTTGGACTCAGTCCTGGCACCTTTGGCGCCAGGCTCATAAAATATGACTTTGTTTTTAAAGGTTCTTGGTGTAAACTTACCTGATGCAGACCATGCTGCAGCATCCGGGCCATCTAGAGGCCTGAATGCGACTTCTTTCTCTTTGGGGACTACTTAACCACACGGGTGTGGCCGGAGGAAGAATACATACCTGAGAGGAAGGATACATACCTGGAACTACTTTGAAGGCAATTTAAGCCACGCCCAAGCAGCAACTCACGCTTCGCGTTGTTCTGCATCTAGCAGCTGGACGCTCACCGTGTCTGCTCCTGCATCCTGACTTCTGCCACGCCCGCCAGCATCCTGGAACACCTGCAAAGGGAGAAGAGAAGAGAATAGGGGAAAGAAGAGTCCTTACCTGCTAAATCCACATTCCGGAGACATTTCGCCGACGATCCTGAAAAGGAAGACATTCATTTTAAAAGCACATCGCATCGATCGCTGCAGCGCCGCATTCCACTCACCTTTACTAGGCGCCTCCATGTTCATCAGCGACCATCTGAATCCGCAACCACATTTCAGCGCCTAGGGAGAAAAAGACAAGAACAAAGGTGAGCTAGGGAAGAGAATAAGAAAACCTTAATTTGCCATCATAAGACTTACCTGTTGGGTCATTCCCACTTCATTTCGGGTCGGTGCCGCATCCTGGCATTTCCGGACCCCGGCCCCTAAGGGGAAAAAGAGACAACAGCGTTAGTGAGCGAATGCTAAGACATTACCTGAACGCTCATTAAAGACTTACCTGATATCTACTGGAACTGCACCTTTCACTTCGGGTCGGTGCCATATCTCCGGCATTTCCGAACCCCGGCCCCTATGGGGAAAAAAGACACAAGCATTAGTGCATTAATGCAAGGACACTAAAGGAACCTCTCATCAAACAACTCACCTGAGTTTCCTTCGTCGGTTCCATTGCTCATCTCGGAATCTTTGTTCTGCACCTGAAATAGAGACAACGGACAATTATTATTTCGGGCTCATACTTATAAACAGAATTCTCACAGTACTTTACCGGGAAGGTCAAGCAAACTTGAACTCTCTACAATCCATGATCCAGTGAAGTAACTGGATTACAACGCGCCCCTGCATCAGAAGCAGGATGGAGAGCTCGTCCTTTCAGACCTTAAGAAGGATATTTCTGCGAGTCAGACAAGCCAGATTTGAAGGTCCGGTCCTGTCCATCTTCCGAGTCCTGCGCTTCACCATAGAAGAGGCAACAGCACTCCAAACCAGGCCTGCGCCTCCGTGGGAGTCAGGTGAGCGTAACACCTGGGGATCCTTGTATCTAGAGACAAACAGTCACTATATATAGATAACTACGAATCCACATTGCAGACGATCCACACCAAACTCCAAATTTGGATCAGATTGCCCATATCACTGGCTGGTCGGATAGCGGTACTCAAAATGGTGATCCTCCCCAAGCTCCTATATATCTTTAATAATGTCCCGATATGGCCAGGCAAACCCTTTTTTGAAAACCTACGGTCCCTGGCAACCACCTTCATTTGGAACGGGAGTGCCAACAGGCTCAAATGGGAAAAACTGGTGGAACCCTACGACACGGGGGGCTTCGCTGCACCCGATTATGAGCTGTACTACCTTGTGTCACAGGCTCAATATGCCAAATACTGGCAGAACCCCACAATAGAAGCACCACATGTCCCCATAGAACGGCACTCGGTCCGCCCAACTGACTTGCGATCTATAATCTTTGCGAAATCTTACAAAGATGAATGCAAATTTGACCCCGCATCTTGCACAATCGCGGCCTGGACTGCAATTGGCAAGCGCCTCCACATCGATAACCCCTACGACTCCTAAGCTCCATTATGGAACTTCCCGGGCATCGCCCCCTCGTATGACCCTGGTATACAGAAAGCCTGGATTCCGAACTATGACATCACAATGAAGGCTATGTTCCCTAACAGTAGTTTCGTTACCCCTGAAGACTTTGTTGACACAGTGGGGAGGGGCCAACTAGTCACGTTACAATATCACTGCATGAAGGCGGCGTTCAAGAAACGCTGGCCATCATACCCAGCTGAACCGCCCGAGCACCCCTGCTACCAGGCACTTCACTCACAGCCCGACATAGGCGTCTCCACACTATACAACATGGTCCAAATACACACGAAATCCTCCAATAATATAAAGACCTCCTGGGAAGAAGACATGGGTATAACAATAGAGGAAGGAACATGGTCCAGGTACTGCCTCCTTACAAATAAGGTCTCCCTCAATGCGGGGCTCAGACTCATACAATTCAAAATGCTTAATAAACTTCAATATACCCCAGTCAAAATGGCTAAACTCAAGGAGTCCACAAACACGAACTGCCCCAAATGCAATAACCCTCAAGCTGACTCATATCATATGTACTGGGCCTGCCCTGAAATAATTAGATTCTGGAGGGCAGTAGCAAGCATACTGGAAGACATTACTCAAGTCCCTGCACAACTCACCCCCCAAAAATATCTGTTCGGCGATATCGGAAAACTCCCAGAAAAAAACAGGAGGCTCTTCACCATTGCATGTGTGGTGGCTAAAAAATGTATTTTGCAAAAATGGAAAATTCCCCACGCCCCTCGTGCAGAACAATTCTTAAAAACACTGGCATATGTGCACGAATGTGAAGAAACATACATAGGACTGGTCCCCTCTCCGTGTAGACCTAAAGACATATGGTCAGCATTCAGAACTTACCTTCTCACCACCTCCCCAAACCCTGGAGTGTCTGATACCGACTGAACTGTGTGCCTTAACTCCAGCAACATACGTTTAATATCAGAAATTGTAATGTTGTTTTATACATGTAAATGAATGGGAGAAAACAAAGTTTATACTATGTATATCCCGTAACATTGGGTGGTTAATGTGTGTGTAATGTGAATTGCAACAGAAAAATAAAGTTTTTAAAAAAAAAAAGTAAGGGTGGACATATCTTGTAAATACTTTGAATGAAGCTTTTCCTCTACAACAAGTTCTGGCTGAACGGAGACCAGGGCCAAAAAGAATAAGCCAAAAAGTCACTCTCGCTGTCCTGCCTGGGTGGGGGACGTTCCAGTCTCTAGGCAGAAACAAATCTATATTTGCTCTCACCCCCTTCTTGTAGGTGTTCAGATAGTGCCAATAGAGACACCGCACCTGTGGAGAAGAGGGGCAGGGTATTCATGAAAGATTCGTTCCCAACTCCTGGAGAAGCCATCATTGGTACTCTTCCAATGATTTAGTCATTGATTTCTTAGGGCAATATCTCCAGTTCTACCCTTGAAAAAAAGTAGTGTCTATAGGAATCTTTTCCTATATTATGTCATTTGAGACAATGATGATACTACTGCTAACCTCCTCCGTTCTTCCCAGCTCAAGAGATTTATTATCAGCCTTGGGAGACGGGGGAAGAGGCAGAGCCATTGCTCGAGAAAGATTATGTCTTCTGTTAGAGAAAATTAAAGGTGCTGCCAAAATGTCCTTACGAGAAGACTCTGCTTTCTCCCTTGTCCTCATATTATGCTCTCAGAAAAATGGCGCTTAAATAATATGAAAATAGAAGGCAGTGTGACCAAAAAAGCCTTTAGGCTATATTATAAAATAGCAGTGGAACGTACTTATCTAGTCTCACGGTTCAAGTACATAAAGGTAGTACCGCCTTTCCCACCCCTGCACCACAAGCCAGCAAACAGGTACTCAGGAGGCACTCCGGGATGCGTGCGACACATGATTATGCAGGTGCTTTCGCTGGCTTGGTGGGTGGGGCGACATGCGACATTCGTAGCTAACGTACATTGTTTTACATGTGTAACTTGAGAGAAAGTCCTTGTAGAAATCCGTCCACGTCACAGAGCAACCTGCAACAGCAAACAGGCACTCTGGAGGCAATTTAATCATACCTGGCCCAAAATCAACCCCGGCAAAATAGTCCACATACACTCGCTCAGTCAAATATCTATTCCTTGTCCAAATAGGCAGCTATTACGTTGATGTAAGATAATGTAAGCAGCCTCCTAATATTTAAATGTGTAGAGCTCCCCAGAAAAATATTTGACTGATCCCCATGGGTCAGATAGGGATGTGTGTGAGGAAATTGGCAATTATTTTGGATAGTATCTTATAGTCAATGTTCAATATTGACAAAGGGCTATATGAGTTACACCTATCGGGTGGTTTTCCAGGTTTTGAGAGTGTTGCACAGGGCCGGCCACGCTCCCTTTCCTGTAGCAGGCTTGCACCTCTACTCGAGGTGGCAGTGCTCTGGGCGGCATGTGGGATCCTGGTACTCAGCAGCCTGTGAACCCTCATGGATGGGCCGCATCATTCCCAGAACACTGCCAGGATGCGTAGCCGGATGCCCCCATTGCATCCCCTGGCATTGCTGCATCATCACGCCCATGTTTCCACGGTTCAACAGCCTCGATGTGACTGGAGTACTCTACATATACTGTCTGGCCCTTGCTGTAGCACATCTCAATGCTCTCCCCTGCATCCCAAACAGTTTGTTGCCTATTTTCTGTCTCCTGTTCCCCTCATTCTTTCCTCCTTCCTTATTGTCTTCCTGCTCTGTTCTGGCCTGCCTGCTTGCCCTGTCGCAGCCTGCTTGCTTGCCCTGTCGCAGCCTGCTAGCTTGCCCTGGCTCAGCTTGCCTGCTCTGTTCAAGCCTGCCTCCCTGGCTTGTTCAAGCCTGCCAGCTTTTCCCTGTTTGTCTGCCTGCTTGAGTGCCCTGTCAAAGCTAGTCTTGACCCATCCAGCCTGCATCTGAACTGCCCAGGCGGACATCAGCACTGCCTGGGCAGTCTTTTATCATCTCACCCCGAGCACCAACTTGTTGTCCTCAAAGCATCTCAGTCCAGGGTTTGCACTGTTTCTAAGCCACATAAATTATAGTAGGCATGTTCGTGGTTTGGGGAGCTGGCTTTCCAATAACATATCAGCCAAAGGTAATGCAGACCTCAACATAGTAGGTCTGTGGAGACATAAACCAAAGACAATTTTTTACAAAGAGAATGTTGAGTTCTTCAACTCCCATAACTGGTGAGTTTATCAACATTCTCTATTTATGGCTAATTTATGGCTAGATTATAAAGCCTTTAGAGTGCAATTGGTCGACTTACGTCACTGTTGGCAACTAGGGAACCGTTTACCAATTGTAAAAAATTGTCCTTGGTTTATGTCTCCACAGACCTACTATGTTGGGGTCTGCATTACCTTTGGCTGCTATGTTATTGGAAGCAATCGTACAACACTAATCCAGGCCATCTAAGGTTGAGAATATGGTAAAAAATTATTTATTTTCAAATTTGTTTATTGGCATTTATTAATTAACACATTTGTAAGACAACATATGCCAGGGTACAAGGATGTTGAGTGTTAATGAGGAAAGACAACAACAAACAAACCATAAAACATTAACTTTCTCCCAGTGATTCTGCGTGCTGAGTTGGGTTGGTGTCGCCAGTTGGGCCGGGGGGAGAGAGTTCCAGGCGGTTTGGAGTGAGGGGGAAGGAAAAGGAGGGAAACAGCTTAAAAACTGGCGGACTATGGTCTCAGGTCCATTTTGCGGTTGGCTCTGGTTAATTCACGGAGGCTTGTCATCAGAGGGATAAAACAGGGAGTCTGTAAGTTCCTTCCAAGCTTCCAGGGACGAACTAGATTCATCTGTCGATCTAGTTACACTTTCCTCCCACGCTGAGGTTTCTGCTCGCACCCAGCGTTTCAACTCAGAGTGCCAGCATTTCTGTTGGGGCCCTGCTGCCTTCTTCCAGGACATTGCCATGGCCCTTTTTGCCAGTATACACATGATGTCCATTAGTTTGGTGAAATGCTTGAGTTTGGCCGGCCTGGTATACGTGCCCAGTAGGCATTCCTCCGGGGTCCACTTGTATCCAGTCGCTCCCATATTGTTGCTTGTCTGTTGAATGGTGGTCCACAAGGATTGCGTTTTAGTGCACTGCCAGAACACATGGATCAAGTCTGCATTATTCTGTCCGCACCATGTGCAGTTAGAGGGTAACTTGTTGTTAAGTTTTGTTAGCCTGGATGGTGTCAGGTATGTTCGATGTAGGAGGTTAAGTTGAATTTGTCTGAATCTGTGGTTTCTAGAGACAGATTTAGGAAATGACAAGGCCCTCTCCCATTCTTCGTCAGACATTTCCCGGCCTATGTCAGCTTCCCATTTACCTCTCAAGTTGGCACTCCGTGGGTTGGGGATGTCGCTCAGTTGGGCGTATATCTGGGACACCGGTTTCCATCCTTCTCCCAGAGTATAAAGAAGCGTGATTAGGGGGTTTGGTTCCGGTTCCTCCGGCCATGACGACCATTTGGTACGTGCTGTGGTTCTCAACCTCTGGTACCACAGGAACTGGCCTGTGTGGACTCCATCTTCTTCCTGGAGTGTTTTAAAATCTTTGAAGGCTCCGTCCATAAACAGGTCCCCCCACGAGTATATCCCATTTCTTTCCCAGTGTCTGAGGTGTTGCAGATCAATGGCAGATCCACATAGGTCAGAGATTAGTGGTATGTCTGGGGCATACTGATGTTTGGTGCATGTAAGGGTCTCTGTTCTGCGCCAGATTTTTTGTCCCAGGGCAGCTAAGAAGGGGGCACCACGCATCAAGTGGGAGGGGGCCCAGATGAGTTCTTTTAAATGTAACGGGGAAACTAGGGTCTGTAGTAGGGGGGTCTCAGATGTGACCTCATCTGCCAGCCATTTGGTGACAAAACTAAGCTGTGCCGCCAAATAATACTTTTCAAAGTTTGGGAGTTGGATACCCCCCTGGGCGTACGGCAGCATCAAGGTGGAGAGTGCTATTTTGCGTCTTCCTGTTCCCCACAAAAAGTCCCGGATCATTCTTTCTAACAGGCGGAAAAAGGGCACTTTAATGTAGAAATGAATATTCTGAAACCCATAGAGAAATCTAGGAAGGACGATCATTTTTATTATTGCCGCTCTGCCCATCATGGACAGGGGAAGCTTCGCCCAGAATTGCATGGATTTTTTCAGGGCTGGGACCACAATCTTCGTGTTGTGCTCATGCATTAGAATAGGGGTGTGCAATATGTGTATCCCTAAATACTTGAATGAGGCCAATTCCCATTGTATTCCTACCTCCGGGAGATCTGTTGTCTCTCCCCCTGAGGCCTGCTAGGGGGAATAAGCAAGATTTCGCCCTACTAAACTGAATGCCAGAGTACTTTGCAAAGTTGTCTAGGACATTTAACATCGTGGGTACGTTGTTCAGTGGGTCCCTGACATATAGCAGTACATCATCAGCGTAAAGGGAGATTATATGGTCAACTCCCCCTAGTTGTATCCCAGCATCAAAAAATTGTCTACGGAAGTAAACAGCAATAGGTTCCAGCCCTAATACGTAAAGCATGGGGGAGAGCGGGCATCCCTGCCTGGTGCCCCTGCATATATCCCAGGCCTCTGATATGTACTTTCCTGTTTTTACTCTGGCTTTAGGTTTAGTATAAAGGATCTTGATCCAAGTAATAAACCCCGGGCCAAAGCCAAAGTCAACCAGGACCGCCACTAGCCACTCCCAAAATACCGAATCGAACGCCTTAATGGCATCAAGGGACAACAGTGCATACGTCTCCGTGCTAGCCTCTGTCTGAGCAATAATCTGTTGTACTCTTCGTAGGTTCATGGACGTGTTCCGTCCTGGTATGAAGCCACATTGATCCTCATGCACCACCTCCCCTATGATTTTGGCCAGTCTGTTTGCTAACACAGTGGTCAATATCTTAACATCGTAATTAAGCATGGCTATCGGGCGGTAGGAGTCACATCTATCAGCCGGCTTATTGGGTTTGATAATTGGAATCAACAGGGTCTCCCTCATACTATCGGGAAGTATCCCCCTCTCATGTGCTTCCTGGAAAACCTCGTATAGCAAGGGCGTTAGGGAGGTCTCATAGGCCCTGTAGAACCCAGTGGCCAGTCCGTCGCTCCCCGGGGTTTTACCCGTGGCTAGTGACTTGATTGCCTCAGATATATCTTCTGGTGTGATAGTTGCATCTAGAACTGCTGCCTGTTCCGGGGAGATTTTGGGGAGTCCTATTTCCCCCAGGGTGTCTATAATTTGTTCTCGGGGGACCTGGTCGTTATGAGAATAGAGGAGTTCGTAGAAGCCCCTAAAAGTGTTGTTTATATCCTGCTGGGTCTGTACTATCTCCCCCTCTTCAGTCTGTAGCTTGGTAATAGTGTGTTTAGGGTGCTCCTTCCTACATAACCAGGCCAGCATTCTACCAGGTCTATCAGCCTCTCTGTGTGTTCTGTTTGTTTTGGCGGCATAGTCAAATTTGGCAAGTCTTTCCCATGCGAGGGCACATTTAGCTCTAAGTTCCTTCAGGTTGTCTTCCCTTTGGTGGGTGCTCACCGGGGCGGCTTCCAGCTGCTCAACCTGTCGTTCCCATTGAACCAATTCTCCCCTCAATTGTCTTCTGATGCCCCCTGCTTTTGTGATGATTTCGCCTCTCGTCACTACTTTGAGAGCGTCCCAACCCGTACTCAGACGGTCTATACTTCCTTTATTTCTTTCAACAAAGTTATCTATGAATTCATGTAGTTCCTCCCTGAACACAGGGTCACCGAGAGCGTCTATCGGCATCCTCCACATAGGGATAGGGGGTCTAGGGCCAGTTTGATTCCATTCTATTAGGAGTGGGGAGTGGTCGGAGATGGTTCTACCTAAATAACGCGCTTCCTCTATTTGTGATAGGTGTTCTTTGCCTATGAAGACGTAATCTATCCTCGTATAAAGGTCGTGTGGGGAGGAGAAGTATGAGTACCTCTGGGAGTCCGGATGGCGTTCCCTCCAAATGTCGGCCAGGCTCAATCTATCTGTTAACAAGGACAGGGCCGTGGTTGCCGGTGAGGAGCCTTTTGGGTGAGGCAGGGATCGATCTAGGTTCGCATCATGGACACAATTAAAATCTCCCCCCCAAAGAAAAATGCCATGTCTATAGAGTGCGATGTTAGTGTACATGGAGTTCAAGTGTGCTGGGATGTTAGTGTTGGGGAGGTAAGAGTTCACTATGCATACTTCTTCTTGTTCCAGCCGGCCCCAGAGAATGACAAACCTACCCTCAGGATCTATGTCTGACCCAACAAGGTGAAATGGGAGCTGGGGGTGAATCCAGGTGTATACCCCCCTTGCATATTTAGAGTATGTAGTACCCACTCCTTGTCCTCCCCAGTGTTCCCCCAGTTTGGCCAGGGCATCCGCCGTGCAGTGTGTCTCCTGCAGCATTGCTATTTGTACTTTTTTCCTGTTCAGGTATGACTTGACTCTGTTCTGGCGTAAGTAGGTTCCCAATCCCCTCACATTCCACGTCACTATCTTTATTGTGACGTTAGATGACATGTCGGGTCTCTTCGATTGAGTCCAGATCGATCCGGGGACCATCAATTCTTCCCAAAAATACTCCTATTCCCAGCCCTCCCCCCACCTGTCCATCCCCTCCTGCAGCATCTATCACACTCATGGGAGATTTTGTAATTTGAGTAACTCCCATTTCTTTGAATGGGGAAGATGAACAAAACAAACTGAACAGAAGAACAAAACCTTGAAATGCCCCCAGCAGTTGCTTCGAACTTGCAACGCTCGGGGGTCCCGAGCCTTCCAGGCCACTTCTGGTCTTCCGGGTCGGGAGGCGTGTGGGTAAATTGCCCACACAGTGTCCGGAGGGGTGGGTCATCCCGCAGATGCTCGTGTGGTTCCTGGAGTTCTTGCCCGATCTAGCAATCATTACAGTAGAACTCTGATATAACATAGGTGTCTGCTTGTATAAGCTCGCTGGTGGAAGTGCAGGTATATCTCTTAATTCAGTGTGAGGGTGATCATCTCATTTCCGACCCCGGAGGGTCTTCCTTGTCGTCAGCCAGATTATTATGTTCTAGCCACAAATTTGCCGCTGCTGGGGTCTCCAGAAATATGGCTCTTCCTTTGTAGAGGATTTTGAGGCGTGATGGGTAAAGCAGCATGTATTTTAGGTTGAGCTTTCTTAATTGTGCTTTTATTGGGATAAAGGAGTTCCTTGCTCGTTGCACAGTGGGGGTGTAATCTGGGTATATGACTATTGTCGAGTCCTTCCGTTTGATCTCACCTCCTTCTCTGGAGTGTCGCAGTATTATTTCTCGGTCTCGGAAATTCAGAATTTTAGCTATGATTGGGCGAGGGTGTGAGCCCGGAGGTGGACGTTTCTGGAGGGACCTGTGGGCTCTTTCCACAGAGAAACCCTGCGAGAGTTTCCCTGGGCCAATTTCCTGTAGTAGGAGTGTCTCAATGAATTCAGTCGGGTCTGGGCCTTCCAAGTCCCCGGGAACCCCCAGCAGGCGAATGTTGTTACGGTGGGCTCGGCCCTCAGCATCCTCCGAGCGCGCTTCGAGTCTCGACACCTTTTGCTCTAGGACCTGGACTCTCGACTTCAGCTCCTGGGTGCCTTCTACATTCTCTTGTAGAGTGTTTTCAGCTGTCGTCACTCTTTCCGTGAGGTTGCGGGCGTCTTGACGCATAAGCTGCATGTCTGTTCTCATCTCCTCAATTTTCCCTTCTACTGACGTGCGGAGGGCTGCTATTGCCTGCAGGACCTGTGCGTGTTTAAGATCTTCTCCCTGTTGGGAGGGTTCCGCTACCGTTTCCTGGGCCTGTTGCGGTGGTCTTTGGGGCTTGGCCGTCGTGAAGGAATCCATTGTGACCAACTTCAGCTTGCTTTTGGGGGGGGACATCACCCTCCTTAGATCCTAAAACTTCAGTTCTAGTTCTTGCTGTACTAGCTATGGAAGTCTCACCTACGGCCCCGAAATCATGTCTCAGAATTGGAGTTATCCAGTGAAGTTTCTCAGATGGGGCCTTCTATCTGGTCAATGTTCAATGGCTATAGGTGTAGTGCGGACCCTATAAGTCCAATTTCCCTGCCCGCAAATCATGCGGATGAGGTACAGTCCAGGCCGGCCTCCAGCTATTTTAATTGGGTTCCACTTTTCATGGTGTCCCAGCTGCAGGTGTTTTATGTTGTTCTTGATGCCAGCTCCAGTGGCTGGCGGCCTCTGGGTTTAACCGTCAATTGGTAGTATTGTAGCTGCGCTTGTTATGTTGTTTTGCGCCGTTCCAGGTGTTCTTCCGCCTGGCAGCGGGGCCAAGTGTATGGTAAGGCGAGCGCCAGGCTTCGGGTGAGTCAGCGAGCTCAGCCCCCTCCTCCTCAGATTTTTGGAGTCTCACAGGTCGCTGTAATGTGCTTCTGGCTGCTTCAGCGACGGAGCTATTGCTGATCCAATGAGTTACACTCCCTCCCCCGGGTAGAGCCGCCGCAATCGTTGGGCCAAGTTGTGGATGCCCCCGCTTGCCAGGTAGGCGATTGGGGTCGGGAGCTTCTGGTGCCCCTCTCTTATTAATGCGTTGTGCCGCAACACACCACCTTCACAGCTGTGCGGTTATGATCAGGCTCACCTGTGTGTGGGCGGCGTCGAGTCGGCCGCAAACCCTCGACTCGGGGGCAGGCCCAGGTTCGCTCCACTTCAGCTCGCCCTATCCTCCTCCGTGTGTCGCAGTCGCTGTCGCTGGTGCAGCAGGGGGGGGCCTGTCACGGTCCCACTAATTCAGTCTCCCGCTAGTAGGAGCCCGGACGAGGCCAAGGGGGAGCACTCCGCCACAGCAGCCCGCAAAAATGTCCCAGGGACGCGACCGCACACCAGCCCGGCCCTCCTCGAGCGCCGCAGGTCCAAGAAGCGCGGGCTAAAGTCTCTCACCTCGAGTCACTGGTGCCTTCTCGCATCAACGTGGGTATGTTCCCGGCTTCTTCTTGTTCACCCGGATTGGCTCGCTCCGTTCCGCCTCTGTCTAACGGAGCTTCCTCTGTGTGTTGTCGCCGCTGGTGCCGAAAGGCTCCAGTCACACTCCCTCCTTCAGCGCTTCCACCCTGTGGGCTGCCCCCGGGCGCCAGGGCCAGAGAAGTCGCTCCGTCGCAACGAGCTGCGGGGCGTCCTGGGTCTGCGGCCACAATCGGCTTCACTCGATCGCGGGCGCCGCCATCTTGCGGGTCCAGGGGGTGCGAGTTCAGGCCCCCCGTTTCGAAACTTCTGTTTTCCGATTCTACTCGGAAACTCTGTCGAGCGCTGGCAATCTGTTCTCGTTCCGGAATATATGTTTATAACTCTCCGCAGCGTGGTTTTCTGCAATATTTATCCGTATTTCAAGGATCACGGGACAGAGCTCCGAAGGAACCTGTCTTCACGGCATGCGTGCTGGCCACGCCCCCCATGGTAAAAAATTATGATCATCCTCCCTTGCCACATGTATGCTCCTGTACACTATTGTGACCGGAGCTAGCTTGACTGTGTATTTCTCTTTTTGACCCAATTCTAATGTAGCTATTTGTATGTTGTTTCCCTTTCTCCTTTTTCTTTTTCTTGTAGGGCTGACAATTTTCCAGCTTATTCGAAATTTATTTGAATGTCAATGTTTTGGTGTGTTATTTTAACTCATTTAGCATGATGTGTATAACACACAAGGGATAGTACTGTCCTGATAAAGACGGGCATCAACTGGAGTCAGTTATAAGAACTTCTCCGTCGAAACTACAGTTGCTATGTAATATATATATTGCTAGGTTGACCTTGTTATTATAACAAATTAAGTGGTCCCTAGGCTAGCGTAGTTGACATACAGCACTCCCTTGTTATTATATTGTACTCTTCTGTCCTATTTTTCTGGCATAGGATTATTCCAATGACCTTTTCATACAGTTTGAACTTACCTGTTTGTTTTGGGGATTCCCTCAAAGGTGGACTGAAAGGTACCTGTGTAAAGTCCGAACTAGTCTTACACAAACACATTTTGTGAATATCAGTCTCCCCCCTCGGTGCAAGTGATCCCCTTTGCTTGAACCCGGTGCTCTGTTTTCACAACTGTTTTCTGTGGAATGTGGACATGGGCCACTATTAATGTAGGTTAATCTTGTATTCATAACCTTTCAAGTATATGGGACAGCTAGAATACATATGAGTTGTTTTAAAAGCAGTATGATGTTTTGTATGTACAGTATTTTATTGAACAAAAACCCAAAATGCATTATGTTATTTAATATGTTTTTTATTTATTCACTTATGAAATAAAAATTATGTATTTTTTCAAATGCTCATTATTTGGGTCTAATTGAGCTTCCCCGTGCATGTCATGGAGGACAGTCGAGCACTAACGTGCTAATTCATGGTTAACTTATAGGACCACTGTTCTATAAATGTTATGTAATTCTCCCCCCCCTGTCAGTGCTGTAGGGGATACCCATTTTTTTGTTATTGAGGTTAAGGCTATCTATGCCTTGTAAAGTTCAATAGCTAGATCATCTGGGTCTGGCAATTTATTAGAAGCAAACCCATGTATTTCTTTGCGCAACTCCTCAGTCGTTAAGAGGGCCTCCAAGTTGCAACATCTCGTCCTCACTCAGTTGAGGACCCTGGACCTTGCTTAAATATTGTGCAATGTTATCTTCTTTTCATTATAATTCGGAGGAGTATAATGAGGAGTAGCATCTATAAAAAGCTCAATTAGTATCGGCTTATCAAGTCTAGCTCGACCATCATCTACAATTGCATGTATCACAGTGATGCCCCTGACTCTAATAAACAACCAGGTGAGAGACTTCTCTAGTCTTCCTAATTCACCATTCTTTCTCACTGCGACCAGTATATACAAGTAATTAACCTTTGAGCCTGCCCTATCTGCATAGCTATCCAGTTTTAAGGCCTTTTCGACCATCAATGACCGTTCTTTGCTAATAGTAAGACTCAGTTGGCAATTCTGTATATTGTGTTCTAGGAAAGACAGACAGCGACGCATACTCTTTAACGCCCCATACCCGGTTGACAAACAAACCCCTCTGGCACATGCTTTGAACGTTTCCCAGAGCGTAATAGATGATAGCACTATCACATCATTAAATGCAAAGAACTCTAATATGCTGCTTCAAAGCGCCTTTTCAAATACAAAAATTGTTAGAGCATTGTTTGTAAACCTCCATTTTAACCCACTTATTCAAGTGCTGGCCAGTGGTGCCTTACATTTACCAGGACTATGGTCAGAGTGTGCAGGTGATTATTTTGCAATTAATAATGTTGCTCAGCAGCACTTCAGTAGCGAATGTATGATCTATGCTGGCTGCAGTAACTTGCACACCAGATGGATGAGTATAGGCTTTCTCATTCGGTTTAATGAACTGCCAGGTATCAAAGGGTAATCTGGTCCATTTTACACTTAACAACACTAGCAGCAAAAGGGCATTGGACTAGAACTGCCTCTGGTACTATCCATAACCCGATCCCAGTCTACATTGAAGGCCCCAGCCCATATCCCTAGTGCATTGTGCCTTTTTGAGATTTTTCCTCTAATCTCAGTAAATGATGTAGAATCTACAATAGAGCCTTGCAACTTTTTGTAATCAAACTTCCCCACAACGAATATATAATGCCCATTAGGGTAGGTAATCATTTAATGTAGAACAAATTGAACCAATTTATGAATAAATATTGCTACCCCTTGCAATTGTTCCCTCTAATTATTGTTCTCTAAGCGTGCAAATGGTTTTCTTTAATATACATATTATTTTCCACCATGCTTAGTCATATATGTCCAAAAACAAAGCACTGTATGCTCAGTGTACATAATGGGTTTCTTTGTGGTTTTCATTTGTGAAGTGGTAAATACTGCTCAGCGGCAATGCCAAGCATGTTGTTAGGGGGAATTCTCCGTAAAGGCTAATTTCCCAAACCTACTGAGTCCCCCAGCGGCTTTACTGGATTTTTGGGGTTTATTTTTTTCTCCTGCTAAGAGTGAGACTCTTTTACTCCCACTCTTAGACATGATTTGAGGTGTTCCTTTATCTTTCCATGTGTTTTATGGGCTATGGGGTCTTTTACTCCATAGGGTCTCATGTTCTTACAGGAGACCCACTGGGTGAGGGCAAGGGAGCCAACCCTGAGAGCTAGGTCAATAAAAGAGGTATTCCATGCCCCAGGCCCGTCAAAGAAAAAAAAAGCGGAGTTGCTGTCCTGGTGTCCAAAAGGTCGCAGTTTACACCAAAGGCACAACGCAAAGATCCAGAGGGCTGCTACTTGATGGTGAAGGGGGAGATTAGGAGAGCCATGGTTACGGCGGTTTTCCATCTATTGCCCGAATGAGGCCCAAGACCAATATTGGGAAGGGGTTAGAAGCAAAATAATGTTCTTTGCCGAGGGTTCCCTGATTGTAGGTGGTGATTTTAATATGGTCTTGCACCCGAGAGTGATAGGAAGAGCGAGGGTCCCTGAGCCATCACCATGACGCAACGTTTCCGGAGGGTTAATGATGAGCTGGGGTTATCGGACTCTCATAATGACATGGGCCCTTATTCACATATTTCTCTAATGTTCATGCTACGTTCTCGGGAATTGACTATATCCTGGTTGATTCCTGCACGTTGGAGCGGGTAAGCGAATTTACAGTGGAGCTAATACTGTGGTCAGATCACAACCTAGTGAGGGTACAAATAGGTGTGCCCACGAAACCTCAAGGTAAAGCGAGATGGTTATGCAATGATTTGTTGCTACAGGACAAAGTGCTAGCCCAGAAGCTGTTTTCAGCGATTAAAGAATACTTTGAAATTAATGACAATGGGGAAATTAGGGTAGCGGGGGTCTGGCAGGCGTTCACGGCTATGATAATGGGAGACCTCATTGGAATGGGAGCGAGGAGAAAGAGGGAGGGGGGTAAACTGAAGTCCCAAATGTTCCCAGCTAGATGGGCGGAGCTACAAGTAAATAAAGCGAAGTTACAGACCCTCTTGGTCGGCCAAACGGAAAGAAAGTTGGCCGCCTTGAAACAGAATTACATGGAAAAAGGCTGACAAGATCCTGGAATGGAGGCTGAGGGAGCTGAGGAACAGTCGTAGAGTAGATGTGATTCGTTCTACTGATGGGATGAGGCTTCTCTAGGTTTCCCAGATAGCGGAGGAATTCTGGCAGTTTTACAAAGTACTTTACACCTCAGAATATGAGGGAGACTGGGCCGACGCCGACCGCTTCCTGGATTACCTTCCGATCCTGTGCCTCCCGCCAGAAAAGGCTGAACCCCTGGAAGCGTCCATTACAGCCCAGGAAGTGACAGATACCATTAGTGGTATGAAAGGGGGCACCACTCCCGGGGACGATAGTTTTACGGTGTCGTTTTATAAGATATTTAGCCCCACCCTGGCAGTGTTCATGGTCAAGCTATTTAATTCGGCCCTTTAAAAAGGCTCCCTTCCTCAGTCTATGCTAGCGGCCCTAATTGTAGTTCTACCTAAAGAGGGGAAGGACCCTGCTCAGTGTCAGTCCTATAGGCCTATCTCCCTTTTGAATACTGATGTTAAAATGTTGGCAAAACTCTTGGCTAATCGGTTGGCCCATCAGCTGCGCTTGCTGGTTCATGGGGATCAAGTAGGGTTTATCCCAGGCAGGCAAGAGGCGGACAACATAAGGCAGACCTTAAACGTAATGCATGAAGCTAGATGCAGAGGGCTGGGGGCGCACCTAGTGTCTATAGATTCAGAAAAGGCTTTTAACCGGGTCGAATGGCAGTACATGGGCAAAGTCTTGCAAGGGATGGGGCTAGGAGAGACATTTAGAGGGTGGATCGCAACACTATATAATGGCCCTGTGATCGGAGGGATGTGGACGGCATGAAACGGAAGAGGCAAGAGGAGGGACCACATGAGAGAGAGCACCCGGTCGAAGGAAGACCACCTGAGAGGGGGTACCAACCAGCCAAGCTGCGAGGTCGGGAGAGCCCAGTCCAGATAATTAACAGTCTTGGGACCCCGGAAGACAGCATTAAGAGCGATGTGGACGAAAGGACTAGGGCTGACACCGCGATTGGGCCGTCCTTCCCGGACAACCGCTGGTTTACCGGGGCAGGGTTCCGCTCCGAGTGCAGCATGGACCGTGGCAAGCCGAACGCCTTCACAGGCAGAAGTCAGTTTCCCACGTGGTTCCTTTCACAACATGGTCGAGGCCGTACCCAGTGACACGGAAGGCAGAGACCCGCTTCTGAGTTCACCGCCAACACTCACCTTCAGAAAGCGTCACAGAGACTTCGAGGGTACCAGACATCTTCAAGACGGGGGTTCCTCGCGGGAACCCAGACTTGGCAGGCCGGGCAGGCAACCCTCCTTCAAACCAAGAGAAAGGGGGCGGGCTTACGGGGATATTTATAGAGAACCAAGCCAAGTCTGTGCTGATTGGCTACCTAGACCCCAACCCCTATATAAGGTAAAAACAAATGATGGACGGGGTCTCTTTTTGCCATTCTCTTCTAGGACTTCGAGAGAGAGAGAGAGCTGTGCCTGAGATGCTGTGGGCTTACGAGGACTAGCTGCAAGGTCGAGTCCTGGCTGCCTGTCCCTCATTCACAAAAGTGGTGGCAGCGGTGGGATGTCACAGCACGCCATGGAAGGAATCATTAAAACCCTGGCAGAAGGACAGCAGCAACTTCAGCAGATCATACAGGTCCAGTCACATCAGGCGCAGACTGACCGCCAAACCATCCAACAAACCCTTCAGTTGCATGCAGCAAACCAAGATGCACTAAAGAAAATGACGGAGGCTGTGGTAAGCAGTAGAGGCAACCCGATGGCTCCTACAGCTGTGTTACAAAAATACCAAACCGGTGAAGACCCCTGTTACTTCTTCACCAGTTTCGAAAGAGTGGCATGCAATGCACAATGGCCCATGGAGAAGTGGGGTCACTTCATTGCACCCTTGCTGACCGGCAGCATGCAAGGAGCATACCAAGCGGCTAACCCAGCGGGGGACACTGCATACTCAGACATCAAGAGAGCCATAGTTGAACGTATGGGAATGGATGATGAGTCATACCGGATCCGCCTGAGGGATGCTAAACTAAAGACGGGGGAGACACCTCGTCAGCTGTATTATCGGATCCACGACTTGACAGAAAAGTGTCTGAAGCCTTCCAGCAGCAGCATTCAGGAGATGGTGGACAAGATTAAGCTGGAACAGTTCACAGAGGCACTCCCCTCAGAGATGGGTGAGGCAACACCACCGGCCCACACTGACAGAAGCCATCGACATCGCTTCTGCCTTTCAGAAAGCAGGTTCAGTCCGAGCATCCATGATTGAACCCTGTCCCAGAACCGCAGCAGTGAAACCACAAGGAACGGTTGAACAAAGGCCGGCACGAGGGGAAGCCAAAAACATAACATGGCCCACAGTAACCAGACAACCCCAATGCTTAGATTGTGGTGAATGGGGCCATATAGCAAGGTTTTGTCCAAAGAAACCTAAACCAGCGGAGCCCATGGAAATCGGGTTCGTTCAAGGAAGAGAATACCAGAGGAGCCGTGAACCGTACTTGCTAGATGTCCGGGTGGACGGAACTACCCAGAAGGCTCTGCTGGACAGCGGAAGCGAACAGACCGCAGTCAGACCGGAAGTAAGTGGGGAGAAGGTCGGGTTGGATATTCCGATACCTATAAAATGCATGCATGGCGACACTGTTTACTATCCTTCTAAGGTAGTTAACATAGAAGTAAAAGGGGTGGAGTCCAGAATGAAGGTTGCCATCATGCCCCACCTGCCAACCCCGGTTCTCCTGGGAACTGATCTCCCCTCTTTTCCCGAATGTGTAAGGGACACAGAGTGGTTGCAAACAGCCCCTTTTTCCCAGATGGACATAAGGCCTCCCATCCCAAAAACCCCCAAGAAAAGCTGAAGCGAAGTAAGAAGGGAAAAGATGAAGTGGGAAAAAGAAAAGAAGTTTGCGGGGGTCATAGATTGGTTACCCAATGACAAACAACCTACATTTCGAGGTGAACTGGCCTTAGATCCTACCCTAAAAACCGCTTGGAACCAGGCCATTGAATACCCAGAGAAGAGAACAGCATATCCTTGGTTCAAATCATCGAAGGGATTGATATATCGGATAACTAAGGACAGGGCTGATCGGAAACTGGAACAACTGTTGGTACCCCAAAGTTTCAGACCCACCGTCCTGAAGCTAGCACATGACGCTACCACAGGAGGACATTTGGCGAGGGGAAAAACAAGGATAAGGTGCTGAAAAGGTTTTATTGTCCCGGGGTGTTCCGGGACGTGACCAAGTATTGTGAGGAATGCGAGGTTTGCCAGAAAACCAATCCCCGGTTACCACCGAAGGCCCCGCTACAACCATTACCTTTGATAAAAGAACCATTTTCCCGGATAGGAATGGACATAGTGGGACCATTAGAAACCAACAGCCACTGATATCAGTACATCCTAGTCATCGTAAACTACGCAACACGATCCCCCGAGGCTTACCCCATGAAGGGAACAAGCGCCACACAGGTCTGTAATTTGTTAGTCCCTTTCTTTTGTCGAGTGGGACTCCCAGACGAGATACTGACCGACCAGAGGTGGATTTTCATATCCGGGGAAATGCAGAGAGTCTGCCAACAGCTGAACATAAAACAGATCCGTACCACCGTCTATCATCCACAGACGGATGGGTTGGTAGAACGTTATAACAAGACTATCAAACAAATGTTAAAAAAGGCAACTGAGCCCATGGGCACTAACTGGGACCGGGTAATACCCTTGGTACTCATGGTGTTACGTGATACCCCACAATCGTCCACCGGGTTCTCCCCTTTTGAGTTGTTGTTTGGTCACAAACCCCGAACAGTACTTGATCTAGCACGTAGCGAATGGGAAAACCAAGAGGAAGAAACTCAACTCACAGATTATGTGATTAATCTTCGGGATACTCTAACACACATGAGAGAGCTGGCTAGGGAGAACCTGAGCCGGTCACAATGGACACAAGAAAAATATTACAACCGCAACACCCGAGTAAGGTCCTTTCAGAAAGGCGACAAAGTACTGGTACTATTGCCCACGTTTTACAATAGGATGCTGCCCCAATGGAGGGGTCCCTATACCGTACTGGATGTACTCGGGCCGGTCAACTACTTGATAGAACAACCAGACCGAAAAGAGAAAACCAAGAACTATCACATCAACCTACTGAAAGCTTGGAAAGAACCAAGCACAGCTTCAAGCGGAATGAATGTAATGTGTCCCGATACACCAGACGGTAGTTCCGAGGTCTCCGCCTGCAGGCAGTGCAATGGGGACCGAACCTGTCGGAAAAAGAAAAAACAGAACTCCTAGAAGTCCTTAACCCTCTGAGAGAGTTCTTCTCATTCTTTCCAGGCAGAACTCCACTAGTAGAACACCGAATTGAGACCCTACCGAACCAGTTCGTCCGGTTAAGACCCTACCGACTTCCTGAGGCTAAAAGAGCAATGGTGCAAGCTGAAGTCGAAGAAATGCTGAAATTGGGAATAATCGAAAGATCGACAAGTCATTGGTCTTCCCCGGTAGTCCTGGTGCCCAAACCTGATGGCACGACTCGATTTTGTATGGACTATCGGAAACTTAATGAGATCTCAACCTATCAGGCTTACCCCATGACTCGGATAGACGACTTACTGGAACGACTTGGAGCCGCCCAGTACCTAACCACCATAGACCTTACTAAGGGATACTGGCAGATACCCTTACGGAAAGAAGATAAGATTAAAACTGCTTTCTCTACCCCGTCAGGGTTGTACCAGTTCACGGTTTTACCATTTGGTCTCCATGGGGCTTCGGCTACGTTCCAAGCATTGATGAACCAAGTACTGATGTCACACAAAGAATACACCTCAGCATACTTAGACGACATTATGGTGTTCAGCAAGAGCTGGGAAGAACACCTTGAACATCTTGGAAGAGTTATAAAAGAACTGGAGAGGGCCGGACTGAAAATCAACCCAAGGAAAACAACCATAGGGGGCCAACAGACACGTTACCTAGGTCATTTAGTAGGCATGGGAAAGATCCGGCCCCAAATTGACAAAGTCGAAGCCATTCAGAAACTACCCATGCCCAGCAACCGCAAACAAATACGGGCTTATTTGGGGTTTGTGGGTTACTACAGAAGATTTATACCCATGATTTCCTCAGTGGCAGCCCCCTGACAGAGGCCTTGAAAAGCACCTATAAGAGGGACGTCTGTTCAGATCCTGATGCAGTCAGGGCATTTAACCATCTGAAGAATTCAATCTCAGCCCTACCTGTCCTATGTTGTCCGGACTTCAATAAAGAATTCTTCCTACAAACTGACGCGTCTGGTTCTGGTTTAGGAGCGGTGCTTTCACAAGGAACGGAGGAGGATCTATATCCCATTGCCTTTATCAGCTGTAAACTGCTTCCCCACGAAGAGCCGTACTCAACGGTAGAAAAAGAGTGTTTAGCGATCAAGTGGGCAATCGAATCTCTGAGATACTATCTCCTGGGTCGAACATTTAATGTATTTACTGACCATGCGCCTTTACAGTGGTTGGCCATACAGAAAGATTCGAATCAGCGTGTGCTAAGATGGTTCCTCACTCTACAAGAATATCGCTTTAAAACATTACACAAGCCTGCATCCTTCCAGGTGGTTCCGGACTACCTCTCCAGGAGCCTTGATCGGCCCGAGCGGCTCGATTCCTCGGGGGGAGTATGTGATCGGAGGGATGTGGACGGCATGAAACGGAAGAGGCAAGAGGAGGGACCACATGAGAGAGAGCACCCGGTCGAAGGGAGACCACCTGAGAGGGGGTACCAACCAGCCAAGCTGCGAGGTCGGGAGAGCCCAGTCCAGATAATTAACAGTCTTGGGACCCCGGAAGACAGCATTAAGAGCGACGTGAACGAAAGGACTACGACTGACACCGCTTACATCAGTATAGGATACGTGGGAAGAGGTTGTTCCAGCAAACAGAAAAACCAGAATGGAGGCGATTGGGCCATCCTTCCCCGACAACCGCTGGCTTACCGGGGCGGGGTTACGCTCCGAGTGCAGCATGGACCGTGGCAAGCAGAACGCCTTCACAGGCAGAAGTCGGTTTCCCACGCGGTTCCTTTCACAACACGGTCGAGGCCGTACCCAGTGACACGGAAGGCAGAGACCCGCTTCCGAGTTCACCGTCAACACTCACCTTCAGAAAGCGTCACAGAGACCTCGAGGGTACCAGACATCTTCAAGACGGGGGTTCATCTCGCGAACCCGGACTTGGCGGGCCGGGCAGGCAACCCTCCTTCAAACCAAGAGAAAGGGGGTGGGGCTACAGGGATATTTATAGAGAACCAAGCCAAGTCTGTGCTGATTGGCTACCTAGACCCCAACCCCTATATAAGGTAAAAACAAATGATGGACGGGGTCTCTTTTTGCCATTCTCTTCTAGGACTTTGAGAGAGAGAGAGCTGTGCCTGAGACGATGTGGGCTTACGAGGACTAGCTGCAAGGTCGAGAAGCCACATCCATATTCCAAGAAGAAGAAGAAGAAGTATTCTTGAACTTTTTGTTGAATTCCTGTATCCTGAATAAAGGTTTTACTTAAGTTCCAGTCCCGGCTGCCTGTCCCTCATTCACAGGCCTAATGACCAGAGTGGCAGTCAACGGCACAGTCTCGTCTCCCTGCAGCTCGCTAGAGGGTCAAGGCAGGGTTGTCCCATCTCTCCCCTGTTGTATGCCCTCGATATGGAGCTCTTAGCTATCACCATTAGATTGGACCGGGGGATTGAGGGAATCCAATTCGGGGAACAAGACTTTAAACTGTCATTATTCGCTGATGACATTCTCTGCTACTTCACCAATATATCGGTATCCCTCCTGAGGCTCCTGAGCCAGATACAAACCTTCGGCGGTTTCTCGGGCTTGAAAAGAAACCTTGCCAAGTCCATTGTGACGCCCATGGGAGGAGGAGACCGGGAAACCAAGGGTAGGAAGACAATAGGTGGAAAGAGAATCGAGGGTACGTCCTCCCCGTACTTGGGAATTCACCACTCCACGGATTTGTATAAGTTGTTTGACCTCAACTGCACGCTGATCATCTAGTGAATACAATCAGATCTTTTACGCTGGGGCCCGCTTACCCTCTCCTGGTTTGGCCGAATGGTGTCGGTAAAGATGAACATCCTCCCCCGTCTTTTGTATTTATTTATGGCTCTCCCCACCCCGCTACCAGATTCCTTTTTTGCAACACTCTAGGGCATGGTGCAAAAGTTAATCTGGAAAGGGAAAAGGCTGAAAGTTAAATGTGCATCCCTGACTCTCCCTAGAGACTTTGGGGGTTTTGGCTTCCCAACTATATTACAAGGCAACACAGCTCTGGGTGATGATGGAACACTTGAGGGATGATATGGGAACCTACTGGACATACATAGAGGACACACACACCCCAAGAAAGTAAGAGATATCCTGTGGTCACCGCCCAAAGAGATCCCCCCCGCACATCAGAACTCGCCCCACATTGGCAGTGCTCTGGGATTTGTGGAAGTGTAGCAAGGCAAATGCACCCCTTTCCTCCTGGCCCTCGCCTCTGAGCTTGTTGTGCCCCTCCCCCCAGCACTTGGGTAACAAGGGTTTCCGTAACACACAGCAATGGTTGTGACGAGACTGGTGCTAACCCTTTGTCGATCTTTGAATATCTTCGCCTGTAAGGCATCCTGATGGACCCCAAGTGGTGCAAGGAGTTCTCCCGCCGCCTCACTGTTGAGTCTGCCAAAAGGAAGGGAGCACTTTCAAGAATTTACAGAGTGTTGGTCACGGCAGACCTCGAGGGGAGACAGAATTGTATACATTTTTGGGAGGAAAAGGTGGGGGTGGAGATAGAAAATGAAACCTGGGGTACAGCCTTTAAAGTACTGCTTGCTGGTTTGCTGTATACGGCAGCGATGGAACATAATTTTAAAATCCTACATATCTGGCATTTGCTATCTAAAATGTTTGCGGGAGTGTCTCTGCTTTGCACAGGGAATGTGGCCAGCGGGGAACGTGGTGCCATATGTGGTGGGAGTGCCCCTCCATTCAGGTTTACGGGGCAGAACTCTTGAGCTGGACATTGTTGCCGACTCCCCGTATCTGTGGCCCACGGAAGTGCTGCTTGGTGTCCCTTCCCCTGACTCTGACCCATCTATCTTCCCAAGGATTGTTGAAGCCATGCTAAGGGCCGAAAGGGTAGCTATGGCTTTGAATTGGGAATGGTTGACTGCTCCGACGAAGAAGGAATGGCTCACTAAACTGTGGGGTATCTTTACGTATGAAAAATTGTCAGCGATGGTTAATGATAAGATGCACAGTTTTCTGGTTGAGTGGAGTGTTGTACTGTTAAAAGAAGGTTGTGATGCACTAATTCTTTAATATGTGGGTAGCTCTAGTGATGTTGCTGCCCCCGAGGTCAAAGGGGGCAGTGGTAATGTATAGGCTCCCTCTAGCGCGGGGGGAGGGAGAAGGGTAGAGGGGGCATAAAAAAGGTTGGTGATAATTGGTCTTTCGGATTTAAATATAATGTACCGTTTTGTGAAAAATTTTCAATAAAAATTAAAGTGGAGAAAACCCAAGGGACGTGAATCCTGCATCATAACAGTAGAAGGAATTGGAAAGTTGGCAAAGTGAACCCGGCGGAGGGATGCCGATGGAAAGGGGCAAAGCCCCATGAGCAATGTGTTGACAAGTGAACCCGACAGAGGAATGGCCACAGTGATCTGTTTAAAAGACATTAAGATTTGTGAATGCCATAGGTGTCACAACGCGACCCTGGACACTGTGGAAAAGATGGAGGCTTACTTAGGCACCTTGTGGTTCTTACCGTTCTAGTCTTTTTGGTTCTTTTCCTTTAAAAGGTAGCCACGCCCACAACGCTGTGCGTTGCAACTCGCATTGTCAGCCTTTCGCTAACTTCGCCTGCAGTGCCGCTCCTTGAGCTTGGTCCTTTGATACTTTTCTACCTAGTACTCTGCCCGCTTCGGCTTTCCCTGTTTCTCAGCTCTTTCCTTTTGTACGGGGTATCCTTCGCGCCCCTTCGCTATTTCGCTCCCGCTTGCTCTCTCTCTTTGGCGCTTGATTCCTTACTCTTGTCCATCCGCTTTCGCTCCCGCTTGCTCTCTCTCTCTCTTTGGCGCTTGATTCCTTACTCTTGTTCACCTGCCTTTGCTCCCGCTCGCTCTCCCTTACTATTTCTCTCTCTCTCTCTCTCTCCTCCTTGCTCGCTCCCGCTTCTGTTCGCTCTCTCATTCTCCACTCTCTCTCAGCTCTCTCTCTCTCCACCTTGCTCGCTCCCGCTTCTGTTCGCTCTCTCATTCTCCACTCTCTCTCAGCTCTCTCTCTCTCCTCCTTGCTCGCTCCCGCTTCTGTTCGCTCTCTCATTCTCCACTCTCTCTCTCCCTCTCTCACTCTTACCTGCATTATAGCCTTACCTTCCCTCCTGACTGCTCGTGTGCAGCCTTCACTTTTGCCTTCCTTGGATCGCAGTGGACTCTCTTCCAATCCATTTCGTCATCAGTCTACCTCGTCCGGAAATACTTGGATTCAAGTACTGTTACTGTATGCCATTCACCGGCCTCCTCCACTTCCGACACACTCCCTGCCAGCAAGGACTCGCCATCTAACAGGGTTTTTTCTGCCGTCACTGGCTTTTTCCCTGGCATTACGGGACTGGCTCCCCTGGGTCCACCTGACAGCTTGTTCCTACCACTGTCAGGGTGGCCTCAAGCGGAGCTTGTCCCTATCTCTACGAGCGCAAGAAGGACAAAAAGGGAAGGAAGAGCACCAAGACGGACGAAGACCCGCAGGAGATCAAGAAGGAGGGGAGAAGAAGACCAAAGACATCTACCCAGGAGGATTCCTCTAAGGAGTCAGGTGAGGAGCTTTCGGGGGTGGTAGTTTCCGATTCTGACAATAGGTGATATTGATTTGGAAAGCCGTAGTGAACCCGACACAGGGAGGTTAACATTTGAGAAGGGTCTGAACCCGGAAGAGGGAGATCCAGGGGTGAAAAGGCATCACCCAACATAAAAGCAGAAAGGAACTTTTGTTTATTCTTTTTGAACGCATCAGGTCCTCGGAAGCAAGAGACGTTTTGTAGTAACGAGACTTAACCACCGACGGTCCTGATATCTGAGAGCAGCACTGTAGTCTTGTGCTAGGAAACCTCGAGCGTGTGCTGTGCTCAGGAGTCCCGCCTTGTCCCATGCTCAAAATGTGAGGAAGGGAGACCCCCGTCTACCACATTCTGACTTACCATTTGTGAACACTTCTTTATTTCTTGTGAATCATATCCCACACCATTTTGTATTTAGTTGTAAGTATTGGCAATATGTTTTTCTTAGTATAGGCACTTTACTCTTATGTCCCGTCCCCTTTTCTCCATACTGCATCAGCGCCCCTCGCTAGGGATGGGAGACAGAACCTTTTTCACCAGAAAAAAACCTTCTTCCACCTTAAATTTAGAGGTGTGGCCCTGGGAGCATGCACTCCCCTGACACCGCCCACCGGCGCCACTCCTCAGTCCCCTTTTCCACATCGACAGGAACGGCCCCGATTTTACCAGCGCTCCTGAGTTTGGCTTAGGCCATGTATTACCATGCGCTCTTCCCCGGTTACTTTCTTCTATCTTTTTGTCAATCAGGTACTTGGTCCTCCGGCGCCACGCTCCTCCCTGGTGCATGTTGACTTCAGCGGGCTTCAGCAGGTGTCCAGCCTGCGAGGGGCTCTTCCCTACATCCGACTCCCACGCTCTTTGCCTCCTCTGCCTTGGCCCCGACCATAGCTGGGAAGGTTGTACCACTTGCAACGCACTTACTCCACGTGCATTGAAGAACCGACTAGCTCGGTGGAGGGAGCTCTTTGAAAGATCGCTTCCAGAGGACCTGAAGGATTTCATCAGACACAGATCGAGGCCCAATGGAGGGCCCCTGTTTTTCATTGCACCCTGTAAGGGCGACTCCTTCCCAAGGAAACGCCTGAGCGGGAGGAACCTTCCTGGTTCTCGCACCAGCACACGCACCAAGGCTAGCCCAGCTACCGGCCTCACGGCCAAGGGGTCATCAGATCCTTCCGGGCACAGTGCTGAGGGACCACAAGGTTCTTTTACCGGGTGTACACCCGATAGGCAACACCCTAGTACCGGTCTAATGTCTAACTATTGGCGATACTGCAGAGGGCAATACACCTTCCAGGCTCCGGCCTGAGGTGCAGGGTTGGTCTCATGCTCCACCGCCAAGAGTCTTGGCGGAGGATCCAGGGAGCCAAGTACCACGACTTCGGCATGTGGCACGCAGCTCTACAAAATGGCTGCCATGCCAGATAACATGGCTGCTCGTTCCGATGCCACTCCTAGGAACGGAGCAGGCGGGAGAACGATTTTCAAGGTGGGACTGGTGTCAACCAGGTACGTGGCCTACTGTTTATCCATCAGCAGCACATGGCAGGTATCCCCTGCAACCGAGACAGAGTGCACTCCAGCCCCAGCAGCCGCCAGCCACTATTTCAATATCACATGCCACCTCTTCAGCCTCCGAAGATAGTGTCTTCAAAAGGTTCCTAGCACTGGTGCGAACTCCTCAGATGGGGGCCATCCTTTGGGATGCTATCAGGGACATGCTCCCTCTGGTCCCTTCACCGATGCCCATAGTCATTCCTCCTATGGCTCTGGCACCACAGGACCCAGTGCAGCCCCTGCTGCCCCAGCCAGCTCCTTCGATTCGGGCTCCCCTACCTCCCACAGTACAGGCAGTTCGCACCAGCCTCCGCAAACAGCCACCAGCTCCAATTCCTACACCGCAGCCCACGGCGCCCAGTACTCCTCCACCCACCCAGGACCAGCCGGACATCCTGGCGGACACAGATGAGAAGGAGGACCTAGACACGCCATCGTCAGCCAAGGCCTTCCACGAACGACTTGCAGGTTTGGCTGAATATTTGGGGCTTCCTGAACCGGAGGTCTAACAGCTGGAGGAAGGGGTTTTGGCAGAAGTCCTCACTCTACGTCCACCTAATAGAAGGGGGATCCCAATGCAGAAGGACATTGTTGTTTTGACCAAGAAGGGGTGGCTCAAGCCACAGTCCGCCCTGCCTGTCAATCGGCACCTTGACGCCAAATATAGGCAGATGGAGGGGGATCCACTCATACTGTCGGCTCATCCTCAACCACACTCTTCAGTGATTGCTGTAGCATCACTCTACTCGAAGCCTCAGTTGTCCTCGGCCATCTCATCCTCAGCGCTGCTCGGCAAGGAGGAGAAGATCTTGGAGGCGTACGGGAAGAAGCTGTACTCCAACGCCTCGCTGCACCTGTGTCAATCCAACGCTGATGCCATGCAGGCAGCCGTTAACCAGAGGCTTTGGCCGGAAATAGCTGACTTCCTTCCAGAACCTCTGCCTCAGAGCCAAGCACGCTTCAAGGTGGGGCTAGCAGAGGCCAAACTGGTGGCACAGGACATCATGGAGTCCACCGTGGCCCACATCGATACCTCTGGCCGGGCTATATGCATTGCCAAAGATATGAGAAGGACAGCCTGGCTTTGAGCTACTAAATTTAATCCTGACTTCCAGGAACGCATATTCGACCTTCCATTCGAGGGTAGGGACCTCTTTCACTCTACCACTGATGAGGAATTGGATAAAAATAACAACAGCTCGCAAACTGCGACGTCTTTATACTAACGAAGACCACACCCAAGGCGTACACCCAGTCGCATGAACACTCCGATAAGGGGCAGGCGTTCGGTGGGTTCTGGGTCTTCCAGGAACGGAGGTCGAGGCAGCCTGACAGTTCTCGAAGTCATCACCGGTGCAAACAACAAAGGGGGGCCAGGGACTTTTTCCAGTTCCACTCCGACGCAGAAGCCTCAGAGGGAAAGAAAGCATGGCATGCCCCTTCGGGTCCATGTGTCTCTGGTGGGGGACAGGGTTGCCTTTCACGTGGAGTTTTGGTGCTAGAACGTTTTGGACCCCTGGATCCTCTTTGTAATATCCTCGGGCTACCGCCTACTCGTCCTGCCCTCTCCTCACTCCTCCACTCCCAAAGATTGGGACAGCAACTCTGTTGGCAGAAATGTGGTCACTCATCGAGAGCCAGGCAGTGGAACAAGTCCTAGCCTCCCAGAGAGGATTGGGCTTCTATTGAAGGATTTTCACCATACAAAAGAAGAACCAGGCTGGCCTGAGAGTTGTTTTGGACCTATCCACCCGCAACCTCTTCAAAAATTCAAGATGGTTACGCCAGACCTCATTGCGGAGACACTAGACAGGGGAGACGGGATGTTCTCCCTGAATCTGAAGGACGCCTATCTACACGTCCTGATTTGGCAAGCACATCACTCCTTCCTGTGCTTTGGATCATGGGCTGCCATTTCCAATACAAGGTGCTACCCTTTGGCCTCAACTTAGCCCCCAAGGTATTTACCAGGCTCATGAATGCAGTGACAGCCCTGCCCAGGGCCATCACGTCTACCCGTACCTGGATGACTGGCTCGTCAGGGCGAGATCTCCAGAGGCGGTTATCCACACTTCCTCTGCACTTATGAACACACTCCACAACCTGGGGTTTACAATCAACCTCAAGAAGTCTGCTGCAGCCTACGCAGAGCCTGACCTTCCTGGGCCTCATCTGGGACACAAGCTCCGAGAGAGTCTTTCCCTCGGAGGACAAGGTCACGGCCATCAAGAGAGCCACTGCTCACTTCCTTACCAGAGCAGTGACCTCGGCCTGGTGTTACCAACACTTATTATGTATCATGGCAGCGGTCCTACTGGCCGTGCCCCACACAAGACTCAGGATGAGGAGATTACAGCTGCACTTCGCAGCCTCATGGAATCAGGAGAAGGGCTCCCAAGTGGAGCCGGTCAGCATCCCTTCTTCTCTCCACTGGGACCTCACATGGTGGTCCAGGGACTGCAACCTGCGGACGGGCAAGCCCTTCAGGCCGCCGGCCCCCACAGGTCACCATCAGTACGGACTCCTCCCTTGAAGACTGGGAAGCCACTCTAGACAGCCACAGCATCCATGGAGTCTGGCCCTGGCAGGAACAGGAGTCTCATATATGTAAGGAACTCATTGTGGCAACAGTAAAGACAGACACAAGTGATCACAGTTCAAGGGTGTTTATTGAACTTTAGACCAAATACCCTCGTAGCTGGGAGCACACCTATTTACTTATAATGTTCTAAAGAATAATTGTTCAAGAACGTTAGGGGATGCAAAGGAGACAAACCAACCCTGACTCTAGGTGGTATACAAAAACAACAGTAGATGTCCACAGTCTTGTGGAACACTCCCGTCCCTCGCACACCCAATGTGTGTTGCAAAAATACAACCAAATATTTATATAGTTCAGTAAAGATTCTTAATACATATCACGTTGCTTGTCAGTGTGTATTTTTATAAATTTCAAACATGATTTTCAAGCATGATTTTTCATCAACAATAATATTTAAGTGACAGCATGTGAAAATTCTTCAAGAAAACATTATCTTCCAACTAAAAATATATCTAAATTGGTAACAATAATACTAATTTTTCTACTCATATTCAGTATTCCAAATATGTCTCTATCCTGCTCGGCGCGTTTCAGGAATTATTCCCTTCTTCAGGAGCTGCTAGTTGCTCTTGTGTATTTCTTTTCTTTCTACAGATAATTAAACCAGAAAGTAATATTTCAGTTAATCTACTTATATATGGTTTAGAAAATGCAAGTATCTGTCATTTTATGGATTGAGTAGTCACCTGGATGATGCTCCAAAATGTTCAGCTTTCTATCGCATTTAGGGCGCTGTAATATGTGGCATATTCTGGACAATTGTCCCAGCTGGATCTGTATCCACCTATGGGTATAACAATATACAAAGTATTCTTAAAAAAGTAGGATTGGCTACATTTTAAGGAGCCAATTGCATTAAAAAGGTTAAAAACGGAGAGTGAAGGTTATAGTTATACCTCTCTCCGGTTGGTACTCAGGTAAATTCCACAATCTTCTGTCTAAATTGGTCATGTAGCAACTTTAAGCTGTTCTGCAAATAGTTAAACTTCCTCTTTCCGAGGTAGTCCCATGGCATCATTCGGTATGAGTAGGCAGGTCCTCCCTAGAAAGGTATAGGTGAGAGTTAAGTCACTCTTTGATTTCTCACCCTTGATATTACTAATGAATCATAATTTAGTGTCCTCCTTTACCTCATAGTGAAGTATGGAGACATGTCTTGTTAGATTGTGATGCCTGTTTTCTGTCTGCTTGGTCCCAGTGTCTTGTTGGTAATCCCAATAGTGTCCTGTAATCCAACCCAGATATATAATCAATTAAGGATATAACCATCTTAATTCTTGTTGGTAGTTATTTCTCATCTACAATTCTGTCAATGCTTACCTTCTACTTTCTCTCTGTGATTCCAGCCGTGTGGGTTTAGTTGCGGTAGCGCCATGAGAAATGAGCGAGATCCAAAAATGGCTGCTCTATGTATACGCCGCCTCCCCCTACAGCTCCCCCACACACCCTTCCCCCTTCCGGGGTGTGGCCTTTGCAGGGGTTGAGTCCTGGCCATCGCTGTCATGGTCAGATCAGAGCCTGTGGGGGTCGAAGAAAGGGACGGCATGAGTGATGTTTTGATAGGCATCATACATACATTTGGACAATTGATCATCCACACAATCGAGGGTAATAGGCATTTGAGTTTGGATGATCACGTTGTTTGATACATGGGTGGGTTATGCAGGCATACGTCGGGGTCACTCATGTTGGCCAAGACCTATGCTATGTGACATGCATATTTGTTGCGGCCTGCATGCTGTGTGACTTATGGCATTTACATCTTTGAGTGGTATGTGTCAGGTACGGCATTGCCTTGCTGCAGGCATCTGAATGTGTCTGTGATGCGTCCGGCTATGTTGCTGGGAGTGTGTGTGTGTTGGGCCATGGCTTGCCTCTTTGGACTGACAGATTGGTTAACTTTCATCAGACTGTGCATTACAGTGTTTTCTTAGGACACTCACCTCCATCGGCCGATGTGGCGCCACACTCCATGTCGCCGACACCTTCTATCCCCTCCATTCCAATCATGCTGCCGCAGATGTCCTCTCATGGGGTCAGCTTGATGGGTGAGCTGGCACCTCCTCCTGTTGCCATTGCCTGGCTCCTGTTGACGGAGAGTATGTTCCTTACTGTGAGCCGCATGTCGTCCCAGCGCTTACGACAGTCTTTTGTGGTGCGTGTGGTGTTTCCAACTGCACTAACTTTCTGTGCCACAAGTGCCCAGATCTTTTTTCTTTAAGATGGCCTGCCTCTTCATGCTGTTGGCAAACACAATCCCAGCATGTTCCTGCAGTGTCCCTGCTAGCATCTCCAACTCGTCCTTGTTGAAGCGCTCCTTGTGCAGGTGGGCAGCTCCCTTCTTAAGGGCCTTGGACATTGTGTTGTGTTGGATGAAGGTTTTCTAACAAACAGCAGAGTCCCACAGGTCCTGTGTGCTGATAATGGCAATGGATTGTGTTTTTAAAGATGGCCGCCGTGCTCCTTCCCGTTTCTGTGCGATGGTGCTACTTCCGCTTATTTACGGTGACTGTTATTATCGGTGACCTCTATGCCACATTGGTTCATGCCGGCAGTGCTATCTGCGCTATGCATGATGCCGCTAAGAGCATTTTTCGTGCCTTTAACGGCATGGCGGTAATGCCCTTACCGGCATGGCGCAAAGCTTGTGCCCGCGAAGTCGTAATAGTCCTCTATTAACGGGCTATTGATTACACGGACACACTATTTGCGCCATGCCGATAAGGACAGTTACTTACCTCCAACCTCGTAATGACCCCCTAAGACTCTCAGTTACCCAGTAAGGTAGAACTGGCTGCAAGTTGATTGTTAGTTGATTCAAGTACGAGCCCTGGTTCCCTTAAGATGGCTTTACCAGGGCCCTGCACAAGAAGGCAGGCGAAAGCATGAGAAGAAATTACTTCAAGTGTGGCGGGCCACGATCTCTCGCCAACGTGGCCCTCCCCTGAAGCACAAAGAATGGACACGGAAGAGAGGAGCCCAGATCAGTGTCCTGATGAGATCAATCAGGGAGGAACCAAACACCAGGAAGGGGAGCAAAGACCAGAAAAACGCAAACAAAAACTCTCAGTGGATCCTTATATAGAGGCTCACCTGACAAAAAAGTCTCAAGCATCACCCCTCTTACCGCCTCCCTCCCCCTGAATCACCTATGCTGGCTGCAGTGGTTTTTGATAGCCTGCCTGTAACGAATACGGGGACCCCTAGAGCAAGGATGCTATGCAGACGGCTGCCTCATTGGAAGAAATAACGGCCAAGGTGCCCAAGACTATACAACCGGAGAAATTAGCAAACCTATTAAGCGAATCAATTCAGAGACTGATGGGGGTCATGGGCTTAGCCTCTGAGGAGGCATCCGTATACAGGGATGATTAGTCGTATCTCAAAGCAGTGTTTAAACGGCCCCACTCGCCGGAGTATGCAGTGGTGTCACCACCCGAGACGAGAAGGAAATTGGCCACCACGCTACCGCCCTATTCACCTGGAACACTCCTAGAATGCCAACACTCTGCCTTGGAGCTACGGATGGCTCAGGATATAGCAACTCTAAATTCCACGAGATGTCATCAGCGTAGGCTAAGTGATTATGCCAGGATCAACGGCTCAACACCAGAGATTCCTGGTATAAAGGGCTGCATCTTCCCCGAGCCTAGCAGAATCCATTTGCCCCCATGCTTGGGAACGAGGGAAGAAACCAATGTAGCGGCTGGCAGACCTTACAGTCCAGGAGCAGCTGAAAGACCAGAATAACTTATGGGGACTGCCTCTAGACCACAAAAACACAAATTCCCACTAACCTTGCACTGCAAGATTCAATTTCAACTTCATCGGCCTCTACCGACTTGCACCCGGACCAGTCCCCGAGGGGCATTGGGGACGATTGGTGGGGTGGACTACGTTCAGCTACAGAACCTGGTAATGGCAGCTCTAATAGTTTGGTGAATCCATTCCTGAAGCTGTATGAAAATCTAAACGATACAATCAAGGACCAAGCCACACTTTGGCAATGTCACACATGCCGCTGATTTATTTGGAATCTTTTGTTGGATCCGTACAGTTTAGGCTTGATAAAGAAGCCGAGTTGACTGCGCAGTGGCACTAGATTATTTGACCTAGTGAGAGGTGAAGTAACAGCGAAAACCACTCTAAAGGCCTCAATTCTGGAGCAAATGAGGTGGCTAAGACATCAGAAGGGATTAACTCCCTGCAGGCAGATGGTGACTGGTCCTCATGGTGAGTCCTCTCACATGCCGGTTCCCTTAAGTTCAACTGGAGTAGATTTGGGACCGGAGCTTCACATCGATAGACCCTTGATTCTGCCACGCCAAGAGCGTGGCTCCGGCCTAATGAGCAAAGGAACTCGAAACGACCAAAGTAAGAGCCCAGAAAGGCTGCAATAACAGCAGGACAGGCTCAGGTGATGGCTCTCTGCATGGGAAACATGGGAGATACCCATGAACCTGATATCATGGAAATCCCGCTAATAAATAATCAAACTGCCATCATTGCAGGCAAAGATAATAAAATGTATCCTGTTTTTGGGAAAAATTGCCACCATGATTCTAGGGGGAAAAAGGTGACTTTGAAACAAAAAGAAAAATCAAAAAATCAGCAAAACCCAAAAAAGTCTACTGAAATGGTTCAGGAGCCTTTTTATGAAATATGATATTGCCACACTCCCAGATCCCGTGAAGACCAAGCATGGACCACATGCTAAACTAGACTCCCCAAAATGATCCACCAATGAGTCAGTAATTCAACAAGAGTTGTTGGATGAGAATACTCGCCTCTTAATGAACCTATCAACGTACTCTGATGAAATAACCATGGAGGATGAAGCAATGGCCAATATAACCTATGAGCTGGATGAGAAAGAGGAGCCCCGGGCAAATATGTCACTACACAATTCTTCTAAGGAAACCGTGACTGCCCCTTTAACAGATTCAAATTCAGGGCTGCACAGTCCCATTCTCTTTTGTATGCTGGAACAACGAAGAGCCCTATTGCTAGAGAAAATCAAAGACCCTAGCCATATTCACCCTGAAAAGGCCTCGGTCCAAAGAGAAAGCAAGATCATCAGAGGGGAAAGCTCTGCCCCATACCACAAAATGTTGCGAACATCCTTGTTTCGATAGAATGCTTGATTCCAGAAAGAGGTGGCCTTATAATGAAACGAAACATTTTTCTAAAGCTACTTCACTGTTCACCCAAGCTTATATTTATCGGCCCATATGACATTAAGATTGTGGAATTCGTAAAAGAAACACACCTTGATTGGGTGATTTTACACCTGCATTCAATGCTTGTCTGAAACTGTCTGCTGGAAGCAGGCCCCGACCTTCTACCCTTGAGATTTGAAATATTGGAGGGAGGGCGACCCTCTACTACAGAAACTGGAGATGACGCCTCAATCCAGAGAAACAACATGCGGGAAAGAGCAAGGAACACAAATGCTGGCTGGAAACTCACTTCCAGAGGCCCTCAAACCATCAGGCATGTTAAAGTAGATCCTTCTCAAATAATGTCATTGGGAGGTGGAATAGGCCCTGGGCTGAAAGTGACAGAGAGGCGTAATTAGACAAGCAAGAAATGTCAAAGTGGGTGCACAAACGAAGACCTCGCCAAGTGACTTGACAGACTGGGGCTGGTTGGCAGCAACATTAGCACAGGCCTCAGATCTATAACTCCCTGCTACTCAGGAACCTCTTCTGCGCTTAGCCTTGTGGAATACGCGAGGCTTCACGCATTTGTTTAAGAAAGAGGGCCTGGACATGGCATCCTATGATATGAGCTGCTTGCAGGAGACTTGGCTATCAACGAAAACCATATGTCAGGGTTTTGACATTTGCTTTAATTAACCCTGCCACTCAGAGAAAGATGGGAAGGCCCTCGGTAGGACTTTTGACGTTGATGAAGTGGGGTGGTCCATGTTCTTTCTTGGAGTCAAGGAATCTTAATGCCATTACCCAAATAGTGACCTTGCCTCGGTAAATGGTGAAGGGCCAAAATCAGCTAGCACAAATTATAATTAATCTATACTGGACCCCTCTGGGGATGGGAGATAAAGATTTTGTGGGGGTAGTCACCAATGTGATAGATAGTCACGAATAACAGTGAATGATCCCCACATCGTGTTATGCAGTGATCTTAACATAAAATGCCTGGCTGAAGTAGGAGCAAAACTACCTAAAAGGCTGCTGAGTACAAGGACGGCACATTGGGTTTCAGAACTTAAGGAATGTTACGTGGGCATGGTAATGGCCAATTAAGAGGCAACATTCCTGGGAAAGTGACATGGTCCCAGGGTAATCAAACAGCGCACCTGGATTATTATTTTGTGTCAGGGGGTTAAATAGAATGGCTGAGCACTCTGGAAATTGCCCTGATGTCAGAAAGTGACCATAACCTCTTGACCCTGACGCTCACGGGACGGGATACTGTAGTCCTACACTTAATGTCAGACACATTAAACATCAACCAGGGTGGAAACCGCCTCAGAATAACATCAAGGGATGTTAAAGACTTGATAACCATATTCAAAACAAGCCTAGAGGAATAAAATGGGGGGTAAATTACTCGAGTGCACTGATGGGTTTTATGGTCAAACCTTCTATCAGGGCAAGACCTGGGTTTAAGAGACTGCACTATTCGAGCCAGAAAGTGAGAGAGATTAAGAAAATGTTAAGAGCGGACCTAAGGTGCATAGACCGTGAATCTGAAGGGGACAAAAAGGATATGAAAAAAAAAGACTGCAATACAGATATTGGTTACTGGCTACTAGAGCTCAGCGCTTCCAAGAAGATGCAGAAATTATAATGAAGATCTATAGAAGCTCCTTAATAACAATGCCATGTTCCAACTGGCCACAATAGTCCCTGCTGTACCAGAAAGGGTTTGGATCAAATACTTCCCCGATCTCTTCAGTGGCTCGGATTGTGGTCTCAGAACAAACCCGAGAAATTGTTCTGCCCCCTTCTCTATAGTGCTTAACAGGGAAGAAATACGAATTTGAATTAAACAATTAAATTCATCAAAAGCAGCATGGCCTGATGGCCTGAATATCAATACTTTGAAAGAGAATCCAGATTGGACAGAATTCTGCATGATTCTCTTGATCGGTTTCAAACGGCCAGGAAAATCCCTCCGTCATGGAAGAAAGCACTGATCGTCCCTATTTATAAGATGGGTGATAGGACGACCCTAAGAACTATAGATCCATTGCCCACCTTGACACCTTGGGGAAAAACTTCACCTCTATCCTTCTAAAGCATCTAAACAAAAGGGTACGTGACTTGGGGCACTCTAATACAAGCCAAACAGGCTTTGTTTCAGGGTTGGGGACATGTTTAAATCTGTTCTTACTAAACATACTAAAGATGAGGGTGATTGAGACCAAGCAGAAGGTGTACTTGGCTTTTATAGATCTGGAGCAAGCCTTCGACAGTATCAGTAGAAGTAAACTCCGGCAAAAATGGTCAGATTGGTCATGCCCTCCAGATCTCTTGGAGGCAATAAGGGCATTCTACTCTGTCACCTCAATTCAAATAAGGATGTCAGCCAAGGGACTGTTGAATAGAAACATCCACACCTTTAGAGGACTAAAACAAGGTTGTCCTTTGCCACCTGCGATTTTTAATCCGTACTTGTCAGATATGCCATCTTGCGAAGAAGGGGTAAGAGCCTTTCCCCCGATCTCATGGATGATGTATGTTGACGATTTGGTGGTAATCGATCTCACACCTATCGGCCTACAAAGGAGACATGACCGAGCTAGAAGGTTATTTTCAGTCTAATAAACACAGAATTAACGTGAAAAAATTCTGGCGCTCTCCAATGCCCCGGGTAAACAGAAACCAAAATTTACCTGGGTAGTCCGCTCTGACAAGATAGATATTATAGACTCGATAACATACTTGGGAGTCTCAATAAATTTGAACGTGAATGAGAAATTGTGGATAGATGGGCTGAGGTTAAAGTGTTTTGGACTGGTGGCACGGACTAGGGTGCTACAGATTAGGTTTGGCAAATGTACGTTGGTCCCAATAATCACATTTTACAAGTAAAAGGTTACCTCAATTCTTTTGTAAGGAGGTGAAACGTCCCTAAGTATGCCGCCAGTGTTCTGGGTCTTGGAGGGTCTCTTCTGGAAGCGAGTCTTGGGTCTTTCAAAATCCCTACCAATCTGTCTGGTGAGGTTTGAGCTGGGCCTACAGTCCCTGAGATCAATGATGAGTTGGGGAAATCTTTGAGCTTATTCCGGAAATGCATAGAAGGCCGCAATCCCCTACCATTTGACATACTTAAAGGAAACAGGAACAGCAATGAAGGGAGAGAAAATGGAATTGTGGATTCCTGGAATCTGAGGTGTAGGGAATGGCTGGTAACTCTTGATCTAACTGAAGAAGTACTTTTAGATAATCCGGATAAGGTTTAAACCCAAGTACGACGTGCGGATTGGATAAGCACCATTGCAAAAAGAAAAACGTACAAACTAACGCTTGTCTTGCTGCGGGAACAAAGGTTGATAAATCAGGTGCCCAGATACCTAGTCAAATTCCCAAGCTACAAATATAGAAACATCTTTGAGGATGAGACTAAATATAATCGCAACGAGAGAAGTCCTTGGTGCTAGGAATCAACTTGAGGGTGCTACTCCCTCCAGTAGATTCTGTAGGAGATTTGCTAGGGTAGAGACGACGAAGCATCTGTTAACAGAATGTGAGGAATTGACCAGCATGAGTATGAAATATGAGTGAGGCGGTCACACGATGTGATACATTAACTGTGGATGAGTGGGGGGGAAATATTAATTATTAGGGAAAGTAATGCAATAATACTAGCAGCAATTAAATCTTTGGAGGACATTTTTAATTTGTAATGTAAAGGATGACACTATGTGGACTAAGATTTTAAGGGAATTGGGGATCGATAAAATAAAAGGATGTGATGATTTTAACATGTTTTTTGTTGTTGAAACGATGGGATTTTATGATTTGTAATTGTGAAAGGTTTGTAATAAACCAAACATTTGAAATATATATATATATATATATATATATTTCAAATATGTGTATATATATATATATATATATATATATGTGTGTGTGTGTGTGTGTGTGTGACGGGTAAGGTTTTTCCTTATTTCCTTTTTAAAGTTTATACCAACAAGTATGTCACTCCTCTGTCCGCGTCATATTTCTGCACCCTTACACAGCACAAGGAAGAGTTCAAGAGGAATGTTGCCCATTTGTATTAAAGAACGAATAGCAAATATATGATCATGCTGCACACATCAGGGAAACTGTGCACATACCCATAGATCACTCTATGGATTGTTGGACAACATTCCCAAGTATGTTTGGAGGATGGGGGTCAAAGATTGCCATGTTTCGCCTGGCAGTCTTACTTATATACGTAACAGGTTGCTTCCTTTACAAGCTAATTAGAGCTTCGTGCACCAGCAGTAGGAATAATATCACCACTATAGTTTTCCATGCATTCGCTGAGGCAGGCATTGGGAGAATAGATCACAGCATCAACCAAGAAGAATATCTCAGACAGTCTAGGATTCAAGCATAATGATTTATAGTGAAAACCCATAAAAGGAGGAACTGTGAGGTTGTCATTTTGTTATATGGTCTGCTATTATAGCTGCCATTTTAGCTGCTTGCTTCTAAACTGACAAATAGGCCTGCATTAGGGAAAAGGTGTTTATGGTTAGGACAGACGTGCACATTAGCGTATAACAAACATTGGTGAATGGAATCATGCAAAGTTGCTCCCGAACTACCGCTATGCCTTGTTTATCAGCACACAAGATAAGGCAGGGAAGCTTCCTAGCGTAAATAATCATCGTTTTTTCCGTGCTGTGGGAACCAACGCCATCCAGTGTTGATCTTGATAACAAGCCGTACACAATGACTTATTTATTTTTCTCCAACTTTGAAGTTGTTTGCAGGGATACAATTGTTGAAAGTAAAAGGAATACTGTGATGAAATGTACATGTACTTTTGCCCGTCCTTGCACATTTTTGTTTGCAGTGTGCACCGATAAGAGCAGATGGGACAATAAGCGTGGCATGCATTTTCTCATAGCTGATGGTGTGTGCATTTAGCAGAGCAATCGCCTTTCTCCAAAATCCCTTCCAGAACTGAGAGAAATATGAAGAATCAGACCTACCATGACCACATCAGGCTACCCCATCAATCTCCCTACCAACCTCACAGGCTTGAACTCGCTTCCGCCAACCATTCCTCCCAGTATCCTCTCAGTGTAGAGATCTCTCTCTGTCTCTCTCTCTCTTTTTCTCTCTCTCTGTCACACTCTTCCACTTTAATATTTTGCCCTTGTCTACTGGCTCCAGATATTCACATGCCACCTTTCTGCCTATTTTTGTAATCATTTGTTTTGTAATCCATGCCTTGAAATGAAATGGCGCCATCTTGTAAGTAGGATGATTTCTGTTGACAGTTCGAGTCGTTCGCACCTGGGAATGTGCCAGAGCAGATCAGATGACTTGAAAAGTCATTACCTGGCTGTATTGTCTGCCTTGCAAACCCTCTCAGCAATTCCGTGCACCTCTCTCATGCCCCTTACCTTTTGCTGCAGTGCTCCTGGCTGCCTTATCTCGAAATTCCCCAAGCTCTCCTATAGCTGCCACATTCCTGCTGGCTCCTCTCCCCTCACAAGCCATCATGGATATGCTAAGGGAGCTTTGTTTTTCGGATCTATGTCCGAATGGCGGTTACAAGTGGCCATCTTTCTGAATTCTATACAGAGAAGGCAGCATCCTCAAGGTCAGCCTTTTTTCCCGGCCACTTAAAATCCCCTTGCACTTCACCACTGCTCCATGCCCTAGCCCACCCACCGCCCCAATCCCTCCATTACTTACTTGCTTTGGGGTTCGGCTTACTTTCATAGTCTGCAGGCCCTGAACCCGGAAACTCGATGCATCGCACGTCTCACTTCTGTGCACTGCCTTTTGCGACTCAGGCTTCCGGGCTCATGGAATATAGGCCGCAAATGTCGCTGTTTTCCTTGTGTGTGGCGGCCATCTCGTTCAGATTTTTTTCATGTGAATTCTTTTTTTTACTTACGTGATTCTGAGCTTGCTCGGAACAGTTTCCGTTCAGTCCTTTTTTTTTGGCTCATTTAGAATAGGGGCCTTCCTGTCCAGGTGCTAATGAAGATTCTCCCTGCTACAGCACAGGGAGCTCTTGATTCTATTAAAGACAAGGAGGCGTGCATTATGCGTTATGCTTCATCTTCTATTTATTCTACTCTCCAGCAGTTTCAACAAATAGCATTTTCAATCCATTCATTGAAATTAAACTTTTTTTTTTTTTTTTTAAACTACCTGTCCCATCAGTCTTTGGTCCCTGTAGCCCCAGTGTCCTGGTCACGTGACCTAGTCCTTCCTTTTCGTGTGCTCTTCCTCTTCTTGACTGCTTCCAACTGTAATCCAAACTAGAACTGGGCTGCCAACTGGCCAACATAGTCTCTGAACTTTGATTACTCAGTGGAGTCGGTCTTTCGCGTTCCAACTTGCGACTTTGAACTTGACTCACTCCCTTCCAGGTCGAACTCAACCGTTCTTCTGTTCTTCTCCTAATGATATAAACAACAGTACATGTTTAGGGTGGCGGATACGCACCCTATTCTGGGAGGAATACATGTAAGTCATCTTGAAATACATTGCACAGATTCATCTATCAATACTCTTCCCCTCACTCGTGTATCTAGGGTGGGAATTTAATGCTTGCCTCCTTGTCTTTAATAGAATCAAGAGCTCCCTGCGCTGTAGCAGGGGGAATCTTCATTCTATGTCAAGACGGAGGATAGCATTATGCTTTTTCAAGGCTTCTTACCAAAGCTTCTGCTAGAGTATTAACCGGTCTGAAATAAAATGTTCTAAATGTGGTATCACTAGCCCAATCAGCTGCTTTCATAATATCTTGCAAAGTCGCTCCTTGCACTAGTGCCTTTGAGGCCATTGCGCCCCTAACTGAATGCATCCCAAACTTCGACATATCTATGCCTGCTAGGCTCATAATCTCTCGGACCCATCTAGCTATGGTGGCATTTGCTACGCCCTTTATGCGGCTTTCTGCACGCTATCAGCAATTGGGTTGTCCCCATTGCTCTCAGCTCCGCTGTTCTAGTCTCGTATTCTTTTATGCATGCGGCCACACACCACTTTGGATGTTCTTGCATGTAAGGATACGTAATTGTGGTGCTCTAGTGCTTTGACGTCTGCTACTCTCCTACATGATACCATCCATAACAGCATTGCTAGTTTTCCAGATAGTCTTTGGAACGATAGGTATCTATCACTGGGCCACTCTGCTAGTAATCTCAGTAGTACCGCTACGTCCCATAAGGACTCGTATCTCGGTTGTGGTGGTTTCCTAAACCTTATTCCTCTTAGGAGTCGTATTACTGCTGCATTCTCTCCTACTGACGCTCCTTCTATGGGTGTGTGACCTGCTGATATCGCAGATCTATACACCCCTATTGCCCTGTAGGCCTTTCCATCTTGCAGGAGTTTGCTAAGAAATTCAATATCTCCACTAAAGGGGCAGAAACGGGATGAAGACTTCTCCTTCTGCACCACCTCGACCATCTGCTCCACGCTGCGTCGTAGCTCCTTCTAGTTGAAGGAGCCCATGACTCAGCGATGAGGCTCGCAGCCTGCGCCAAAATTCCTGGGAGGTTCCAGCATCTCCTGCTATCTTGCACGCCAATCAGCAGCAGAGTCCCCTTCACTCTTAGAGGGTGAAATTACCCAACTGGGTCCATGAGGAGGTTCTCTCCTCGGGGTAGAGCTCTCGGGTAATCTGTCACTAGCTCCATGAGCGCTGGAAACCAAACTTGTGACTTCCACACCGGGACTACTACAATCAGAGTCGCTGCTTCTCTGCTTACTTTTGCAAGTACCCTGCTTATCGTCATGAACGGTGGGAATGCGTTTAATATCTCTCCTCCCCAATCTTGCAGGAAAGCATCTACTCTTGATGCTGCTGGGTCCAGCCTCCAGCTGAAAAATCTTTCCTTCTGGGCGTTCAGTCTGGGCGCAAACAGTTCTGTGTGGACTGGTCCCCAGCGCTGATCTATTTGTCGAAAGATCCCTCTGTCCAGCATCCATTTGCTGGAGTCTGCTAGATGCCTGGAGTTCCAGTCCGCTACTACATTCAGAGCACCTGGCAGGTATTCCGCTACCACAGAGGTCCCTGACTCTAGGCAGGAGTGCCAGAAGTCCTTGGCTATCTCCGCTAACAATTTGGACTTTGTCCCTTCTATGTGATTGATGTACCTGACTGCTGAAATGTTGTCCATCTTCATCAGAATACATGAATTCACTTTGCCTTTCATAAAAGCCTTGATCGCAAATGATCCGGCTAACAGTTCCAAATAGTTGATGTGCATTCTGAGTACCTCTGCACTCCACCTGCCTCCTGTCTGGAGCTCTCTGCACCGGGCTCCACAGCCTGCTTTGCTGGCGTCTGATTCTATTAATATGCCGGGCCTGTGGCCAAAGATGGCCCTCCTGTTCCATGCTTCCATGTTCTGTAACCACCATTCCAGTTCTGTCCTGGACTCTTGGTGTAGGGGCACCAGTTGATGGTAGCGAAAGCCTTGCTGTAGGTGTCTTATCTTCAGCCGCCGGAGGGCTCGGTAATGCAGAGGTACTGGGAATATCGCCTGAATCGATGCTGCCAGCAAGCCGACTACACGCGCTATTGTTCGCAGCAAGATAACTGTTCTGCTGAGGCAGATCCTGATCTGTTTTTATATCCCTTATCTTTCTGTTCGGAAGTTCCAGCATTGCCGTCCTGGTGTCTATGACGAAACCTAGGAACTCTATCCTCTTTGCTGGTCTTATCTCCGACTTCTCCGGATTCACTAGAAACCCGAGGGAAGTCGAGAGGTTCACCACCCAGTTGGTTTGATAGAGGAGCGTATCGCTGCTGTTTGCCATTAGCAGATATCGTCTAGGTAGATAATGATTTGGATCTCTTTCTCCCTGATCGTTGCCGCTACTGGCTTCATAAGTTTCGTAAATGCCCATAGCGCCGAGGCTAGCCCAAACGGCATTGTCGCAAATTGCCATAATTGCCCGTCCCAGTCGAACGCTAGGAAGGGACGTAATCTTCTTGCACTGGTATTGTAAGGTAGGCATCTTTCAGATCTATCCTCGCTAGACAGTCGCCCTGTCTGAGCTGGTGAGTGCCCTCCATCTTGAAATGGTTGTAGACTACCCAGCTGTTCATGTCTTTCAGGTTTATCACTTGTCTCACCTTGTCTTTCCTGTGGACCAGAAACCTATTGCTTATGAATCTCTGCTTTGCTAGGCATGGTTCGATAGCTCGCTTTTCTGCTAGCTTCTGCAGCTCTGTGCCTAATAAGTCTTAATGTGCTATCACTGAGACTATTGGGCGAAGGGTTTGGTACTGGATTGGGGTCTGCGTAAACTCTATGCGCAAGCCTTTGGCTGTCTGCAAAACCCAAGCATCGCCGGATAGCGCCCGCCAGTTCTCCCAGAACTGCTCAGTCCTCCCCCCCTACTGGCGGGTAATTGCCCACTCTCACCTGTGGGGAAGTTCTGTCCTCTTCTCTGGCCTCTGCTTCACCTTCCACTAGGCAAACAGCCTCTTGGCGGGAAGAAGGTATTCGGTTGTCTGTTTTCCCAGTCCTGGGCTCTGTTGCCTTGAGGTCTTCTGGATGTTTGGTATCGACCGGTCGCTCGACCTCTATACCGACCAGTCCCGCCAAAAACTCTTCCGGGGAAGATCTTCTTTATGGAGGCTTGAGCCTTCTCCAGGGAGGTATAGGTCCCTACGAACCTCCCCATTTCTTTCCTGAAGGTCTCCCCAAATAACAGCCCTTGTGCTGCTTCCCCCGCTTCGTACGATGATGGGTCTCCCAATTTAGGGTCTATCTTGAGCAATAGTCGTCGCCTACACTCGGATGATATAGCGCCGTTGGCGTTTCCTAATAGGCATACAGCTCTCTCTGCCCAGTTAGCTAGGACACCTGGGTCTACCTCTCCTCCTGTATCTTTCGCTCGCTCTGCCAAATCACTGATTTTAGCCATCGTTCTGGCTAAATCTAGGACTTTCTTCTGATAGCTTTGCTATGAGCGGTCAATCCCCTTCCTGGGATCTCTGTTGGATTTGGCTACAAAGGCCAACATCTTGGGGTCTAGCTCTGGCGCTTCTGCCACTTTCCCTGGCAGTTCCGGTTTAGGGCACTCTGCCCTCATTCTCTGACTCACTTCTTTCTCCAGCGCCTTGCGCAGTCTTTGGGTCATGTATTTTGCGACCCTCAGGGATGGCATCCATTTAGAGGATTTTGGGTTCTGGATGTCTTCCTGGTGAACATGTCTGAGGTCTCCTCCTATTCTAAAATATGGAGCTTTTTCAGCTTTTTCTTTTGCGGAGGCAGACTTCCTTCATCCCCTTCGTTATCGGCTTCCTCATGTGTGGAGGTTGGGGACTCTACTGGTTCCTCTTCTGGGAAGCCTTCTTCTATATCGCCCATGTTATCCTCCCCTGGGTAGGGGGTCTCGAGGCTCGGCACCCCCAATTTATTTATGAAGGCCTCTCTCAGCCTATTAAAAGCGTCTGTAACCTCTGGGGCTCCTGGAACTGCCTCTTCTGTATGGTCCAGGGTGTCTGAAGAGTTCTTGCCCTTCTGGGCCTTAGTACACCCCTGAGGGTCCTCTGGTGTGACCCTTGTGGACGTGCTTGCCCTCGGTAAGGTGCTTTTATCTTTTTGGCTAAGAAACAATTCTATTGTCTCCAATCTATTCTTGAGGGGTCTGAGCCACTGCCTCAATGAGTGAATCCCGCAGCACTTCCTTAAAGCTATATACTAGGTCTTCTGGGTACACTGCCTCATGCTCCTCTTCACTCCACTCAAAATCTGCCATAGTGCTGTCAGGTGCCTGTCAATATCTTATTATGTCTAGTGGCACGTCCACTGACTCACTTCTGCTTGCAAAAGGCTGCACCTTGACTTCCCAGCATTCTCTGTTTATGTAGGGCTGAAAATGTGTTTTCTGCAGTTTAACTGCATTTTCTGCTGCTCCACGTGGCTTTAATAACCAATTTTAGCCTCTGTGAGCTTATTCCTTGTCTCTCCGACACTTTCGCAATGTCAATTAACGGTTGAAGCCGTTTCGTGGTATTGAGTGCGATTTTGGCTCCTCCCCCGCAAGAGTGGGGGCCCGTTACTTCAATGTCTTCCTCCGGCTCTCTGCCAGAGGCTCTGCCCCCTCGAAGGTGGGGGCCGTAGTCTACCTCAATGCCTATTGCCGGCTCTCTGCTGGGAGGCTCCGCCCCCGCGAGGGTGGGGGCCGTAGTCTCCGCAAATAGGGAAACAACTTCTCCTGTAATGCAGAGAGCTTGCTCCACCCTCGCGAAGTTGGGGGCTGCTTACTCGCGGCCCACGACGCGAAGAGTAAGAGGCAGCCGGCCAGCCCCCGAGGTGCCTATAGTGCGGCACAGGGCCGCCGGTGCCTCTGACAAACAAATCAATTTAACCTTCAAAAAGCGATGTGCGGCTTCAACCCGCGCTATGTGCTTTGTGGACAATAGTAATCCTAATCAGCATGTGAACTTTTAAAACATTATCATTGTTATTTATACACGTTTACACACTACTCGCTACGGAGCAAAATTAGGATGATACTTATCTCTGGAGAGCAGGAAAAGAAGAGAACAGGAAAAGGAAGGACTAGGTCACGTGACCAGGACACTGGGGTTACAGGGACCAAAGACTGATGGGACATGTAGGTTAAAAAAAAAAAAGTTTATTTCAATGAATGGATTGAAAATGTTATTATTTGTTGAAACTGCTGGAGAGTAAAATAAATAGAAGATGAAGCATAATGCATAATGCTCGCCTCCGTCTTGACATAGAATGGCCATAGCCCGCGCCTGAAGCCCTCAGCCTGCATTAGCTGCCTTTGTGCGAGGTTCTCCAAGGGGTGGTTTATAAGGCTAAATTAACGATTCCACATTGTTCCATTATTTGGTGGTGGATGGGTATTGAGATCACTGTAAGTACATTTTTTGATTGACGTTTTACTTGGTGTGCAGTGAAAATATTGAGAAAAAAATGTCGAATGACAAAAAAGTCGAAAAAAATAAGTTGGAAAAAAAAGTCGAATAATTTATTTTTTTATTTGTTTTTTTGGCTCTCGTATGTAAAAAAAAAGGTAAAATCAAAAAAATAAATACAAAAAGGGGGGTTGGGGATGGGAACCCCCCCCATTTCGAATAAAAAACGTTATAAAAAAAAATGCGACTTTTTTTTTCGACCTCTTTTTTCTCGATATTTTGACTTTCGACATTTTGATTTTCGAGGTTTTGACTATGAACCGTTTTACTTCCTGGTAAAAAAAATGCTTCACTTGATCACCCTGTGCATCTGCATAATCACCTTGATTTGCCAGCAAATGCCAAATCATTTTCATAATCCCTTGAGTATGAGATGTTGTTGGCTATGAACTACTAGGGAGAAAAGGGTTGAACATAGAAGGCAAGCGGCATTTAGGCAGCAGCGTAGGACAATCCCAATGAGAATGACATTATTAGGAACGAAAATTGATATTTCTACACCAGTTAAAGAAGAAAACTGCACTTAAAACATGTTCTGGTCTTAAGGAATAAAAAAAGTAAACTAGCTGTTTTTCAGCTAAGTGTGGATGGTTAGTTGTTTCTGTATGCCTACGTGTAGTGCGGGGTCAACCTAAACGGACTAAAATGTAACTTGTGAAGGAAATGTTAATTTAATGACAGTTCCTTAAATAGCATGTTTAAACACCATCATACATCTGGTAATTGCCAAACTTTCTTCCCGTAGCTATTCTATAGAGTGACCGATGACCGGGCGAAGCAGTCTGAGCTGTACTTGGTGGGAATGATCTGCTACTACGGCAAACATTATTCCACTTTCTTCTTACAAACGAAGATTCGTAAGTGGATGTATTTTGATGATGCGCATGTCAAAGAGGTAAGGACATTTTGCTCATCTGTTCATTTTTGACAATGGTCATTAATGTCCCTCCCATTGATTTCACTGTCATGGATATGTTCCCGACCCTCTTTTTTTTCTCTATCCTCCACTGTACAAAGCTTTATAGATTTAAATGTTAACATATTTGATCCAATTGGCCGTGTAGTGCAGATAATTTGAACAATTTGGCACTTAAGCATTGCACCTACAAGAAGGCTGGTTGCTTTTGGCTGATCATTTGGGCACAGTAATTGCTTTAGCTCAACAGCCAAATAGACAAGCATTGCCATAATGTGATCTCTGTAGGTCATGTAAGCTCCATCTCAAGCAGAGGATAATGCACGCAGGGAGAGACACTCACAGTACTTTGCTGTTCTCCTGCCCACACTGACCCCTTGGTCTTGCTATGGGTCCTGGGGCGTGAGTTAGCAAGGGTACATATGCCTTCTGGTGTGGGAATTCACAGACAAGGTGACCCACTGGGAGTGAGCATCAGGAAACATGAGCCCCATGCCTTCTTTTCCTGAAGGCTCCCACTCTGGGAGGACATTTTTCCACCCACTGTGCATTGCCTATTGTGATTAGGAAAATTGGAGAAACAACTCTAAAAAGGGTATATGATATGAAGCAGATGGGGCCCAGAAAATAAGTGTGCACTGTGCGTTGCATATATCTGTTAACAGCCCTGGCTCCCTCTGAGTTTGCTAAAGCGCCACTCAACGAAAGTGAGTTTTTAGTTTGGCTCCTATTTGGTTATTCCTGATCATTGGTGGATGCTGCATTTTTTTTATAAACCTCCAGCTACTGTAGTGTTATTTCATTTCTAAAAGGCAACTTATCTTTTTGACAACTTTAGCCCCATAACATGGGAGATGCCTGGGTTACACAGTCTGTCGTTTTTTTTTAAATATATTGTTCAGCTCTTTTTTTTCTAAGCAGGCAAATGTTTAGAAATACTTCTGCTTTCTGTTGAGACTTTTATGTTTTTATACTGCAATGGAATTCTCATCCTTGGTGCAGCCTCTTGTTTATTTATATGTGCATTACAAAAGCTAAAGTAGTTTTCCTTTCCAGTGAAAATCAACAGTTCGGAAGCTGTGATAGTGTGATTTATATATATTTATTTAATCATTCAAAGTCAATGGATTCAGGTTTATAAAAAAGGCCATCAAATTGCAGTGTATAAAAAAAATGAAAATGCCTTTTCTGGACCCTTTTTTTACATTTTTTTTACAAATTTCACTGCTAACTATTAACAGATAACATTTAGAGTGAAGATAAAAATGGAGGAAAAGAAATGCATGGTTTAAAAAAAGAGGGCAAGGGAGGGGAGATGGAAGCGGTGGGGTATGGAGGGTGTTATGCCATATATTTTTTAAAGAAAATAAATCTATTTGTTTAATTGAAAGTTAATCAGGGAAGACCATTTTCAGTCAATTAGTCAGATATCACATCAATTTGACTGTTTGGATTGCTGCTCAGCAAGGACTTTCTGCACAGTAAAACTTTCTGTGATATTTAATTTTTATAGAGGCCCACAAATTGAAATGCTCTTCACTCCCCACCCAATCACTCATGTATTGGCCCGTAAACTCTCCCAGTGTTCAGTAAGCAGTCACGACAATATGCGGCAAAATAAAATACCTGGTGCAGTGCAGGGAAAGATCATTTTTCCTGCGTGTCCAACCAAATGACTGAAACTGAGATCTAGCCAATGACATGCTCGAAAGCATGGTTCCACAGTACTCTATTTGACAGGGTGTGACATCCAACCAGGACATGGAGCTTCTATGTAGGACGACAGGTATCGAGGTAAGAGCCCAAAAAAAGGAGCTGCAGTAGGTGCTGATCGGATTTTCTGCTTCTATTTACTGCATCATCAGCCTTTCTGCACAAGTACAACTTTGTAACTTGTGTTTGAGGGGTGTTAGGAGGGTTTTTCAAAGTCACTACCTGGGGTAGGACTTGGTGAGGAGGGTCCTCTGAAGCAGATTGTACTCTGAGCCAAACGTTCCTCCTGCTCCATAACTCTGCACCAGGTTTATAGAGTATATTCTTTACACTGCCGTCTTCTATCCTCTGCCAATTCCCAGATCCTTGCTACACACAGGTTAGTGTGTGTTTTCTTAATTTGTCTGTCTGTTTGTGTATGTGAGAGGAAGAGTGAGAAGGGGGATTGGCGGGGAAATGTGAGGAAGTGAAATGGATCTTTCTGTAAGGGGTCTGTGGTAGGAGTGCAGGCAGCACCTTCAGTTTTACTTTGCAATTCCTGCACTTCTATGCCCACGCTACTAACAGATTCCCCTCTAAAATCACCTACCATTTTACACTTCACACACCAATCCCTCAAAGGCCTAGCTGTGAGCACTAATTGAGCTATGACCAATCGCTCCTATATCAGCAGATATCCACACCTAATGCACTTGAACCTATCAAATCTTGGCTTTTCCGCTTCAGCTAACATATCTCCAAATGTCTTTGTATGTGGAAAACTCATAACAATAGTTTTACAGAGCGGGTAACCTTTTGAGTTGAAGCTGAGAACAAATCTAATTCGGGTGGTAAAAGAATTAAAATGCTTTTTCAAAAAATATTGTTTTGTAAATTCCTATAAACGTAAACTGTTTATAAGTTCTCCAACTACGAACTAGGGGCACAATTCTTTGTTTTTGAGCACAATAATCCACAGAATTCTTAATGCATGAAAGATTATTTACATTTCTTGTACTGATCATATGAAACTCACCTCTAGTCTAATGGGAACTCTGAATGGGGTGCTTTTGACTCTGGGAACAGTCTGTTGTTGAGAACAGATGTAAGTATGTGTTTTTTTTATTACACCATATCATTTTCAACAAATTCTTCTGTTAACAATTTATTACTAATCATAGAGCTACTATATAAACGGAGGAGGCAATAATTTGAAACTGTCAGAAACCTTCAGTGGTAATTCTGAGGTTTTTCTAATCCCTAGGGCTCCAGATGAGATTTTGAAATGGGAGTGTGTTACACTCTATTTTTAGTAGCTGCTAGTAAATTGATTTTTCAGGGAGTGAAAAAGTGATTGCAATTCTCAATGGGGATACTTTTTTAGATGAGTGCAAATCTTACTCCTGAGTCCTGTACAGGATACTCCATACTTTCTAGGTGCCCAATTGGGAACAGAACCAGAGCCATTTACACAGCAAGAGTACTTTCCCCTTACATTTTTACAAATGGCATAACTATGGGGAACGACTCTTCCCCACAAGCACCCACACATAAGTTAATTTGTACTGCACGGACAGGATCAGGTGCCTCACTGTTGCGCTCCTTTTTCCAGCGCTCTTTCCTCAAACTCTTTTTTTTCAAAGTCATTTCACTCGTCCTTCTGTCTCCTAGTTCCCCTGACGTATGTCAATGTCTGTCAGGTTTTCAAGATGTGTGTCTTGTGAGAGTCACTTCCAAGCATCATACCAACACACTTTCTAGGGTGCCTCTGGAGAATTATTTCAGACCCCCTCCAGTTTATCCAAGGGAATTTTCATCAAAGGAGACTTGAGTGGATAAGGTGAGTACACATTTATGTTCAAGGGCACATCAGCAGGGCGACTCCTTCACTGACTGTTCCTTTGCTGTGAGTTGTCGGGGCTCTTACTCTTTGCCGATGTCTTCCTGCCTTTTTGGGGGAGACCCGTGAGGCCCATAGGGCTTCTACCAACACTTGCGCCTAGGTGCATAAAAGTACTTCCATTATGCCTAAGCCTGTGTGCTTTATCAGTTCTTGCGTTGAGGGTCCCATTTCCTCTGATACCGGGCTTCGGCTAGAGGGGGTGCCTTCACGTACCAGGACAAGGTTCACTGCACCATTACCAGGATTTCTCCATAGGGTTAAAGAAATGGCAACCAGGTGTGATGCAGAATCAGAAACTGGCCTTTTGACCTGCGGCTCTTCCCACTTCAGAGACAGCAGCATGGCTGCAAGGGTGTCAGGATCCACATGCTCCATTTAGATTCGCGTGTACAGTTTTGGTGTATGACTTTACCCCCAAGGTACAGTGGTCTGCTGTTCAAACTTCTTGGTGCACCACATATACCCCTTCCTCTTCAGCCCTGAGGTATTATGATTTGTGGTCTGTGATGAATCGAGGGACTTTGTCTTTCTCCCCCAGGGGGGGAGCCCCTCCCTATGAGGCTAGGGAAGTGAGACCACTCTGCAACACCCTCCCTAGGGGTCAAGGTAAGTGGTACCTCACTGGGAGAGACTCCCCCTTAGTGGCCAAGGACTCTCGTTCCAGTGAGGAACTCCCTGAAGCTTTGCACACCATGGCCTACATGAGAAGCTCCACAATACCAGAATTACTGAATTTGTTAAACACCAAGTTGGCAATGAAGAAACACTTGATAGACCTCTTTATCAGATAGGAAAAGAACATGTCTCTTTAAATCAATATATTCAATCAACAACCAAAATCAGTGGTGATGGCTATGTCTTCCCTACAGATGCCACATCCTCAAGCACCATAGATGCCTTCTCCTCAAGCACTGATCCCTAGATGCCTGTTCGATCACTTCTTCAGAGAAGCGTCACGATGACACTCAACCATTGAACCAAGATCTGACTAGGAAAAGCACTCAGCTACTCCTGATCCTGGCATTCTGGTGTAATTCTGGAACACCATGATACAAACGTAGACGTTGATGAAGATTTCAGCTAGTTCATAATCGTATGGCTAACATTATTGCATACACCTACGTCCCGTCCCCTTTCCTCCACACTGCATGGGCATCCTGTATTTGGAGGGGACCGGAAGCTTTTTGCCCTGCAAAAACTATTTCCCCCTTTAAATTTAGCATGCGCATTGGCGCTGACGCAGACCTTACCACGCTCTGCTAGTCCCACACACCGTCGCCTCACCCCAGTCCCCATTTCCCTGCACACGGGATCGGACCAACCCTGTGCTAGCGATGAGTTTTTCCTCTCCCCTGTGTTTTTCTTCATTTTTCACGGGCCCCGGCGTATGTCAGTCAGAAGTGGGTTTTTTCGGTGCACATCCTGCAAGGGATCCTTTCCAGCGTTCCACCCAGATACACTCTGTTTAGAGGGTCTGGGGCCCAACCACCGGTGTGATTCTTGCACAGCGTATGATGCGTTCACTCCCAGGTCATTTAAGAATCGGTTATCCAGGTAGACGGAGATCTTCTCATGGCCACCTCCGGATCACCTCAGGGATTTTGCACGTCACAAAACAAAGAATGTCAGACAAGTAAGTCCTCTGTCTTCATCATTACCGCTGTGGACTTCTTCCGCTGAGTGCGGTCTTTGAGATCCTCATACCGACACTCGATCTGAGGCCTTAGGCTACCAGTGCATGCACTGAGGGGTCTTTGGATCCTGCCAGGTCATGGGACCGGCAGATCCTATTCCCGGACATTGGTCCGAGGGGCGTAAAAGCTCTGGTTCCGAGTCTAGGCCTTAGGGGGGGTCCCTAAACATAATCTGACTTCCGGTTCAAAGCCTGAGGGGGTTTAAAGCATCCCGAGGATAACTCTGAGGTCATTCTCAACACAGAGTCTACTCTTGAGGGCCTAAAAAGGACTTAAACCCAGGGTTCTGCACTGAGCATACAACCTCTGTGTATTCCCCTCGGATCTACAACATCAACGGCGGCTAGTCACATGAAGAGTTGTAGCATCTGTAACTTCTTCTCGGTCAGAGTGGGCCACACAACCACATTGGTTTTCAGAGCGGCCTACACAGCCTACATATAGACGGTCTAACATTAGTGATGGCAGGGGTCCATCTCAGGCACAGTGGAATACTGCCTACCCTACTATCCCAGAAAGGCTCTCAAAGGGTAGTGGGCTGCAGTATGAGCATTTGGGAAGTAGACCATCAACATCTGCTTGGACCCCAAGGTGGCAGAGCAGGGCTCTACTCCCCAGGGGCAGCAAGCACAGGCAGCAGGTGAGGAGAGGTTTTTTGATTGCTTCATGCAGCTAATGAGATATCAACAAATGACAGTGATCTTAAAAATCTCTAATCAAGGAAGTCGTACCTCAGTTTCACCCTCCTTATCCACCACTGCCTCCAGTACAAACATCACTTCAACCAGGGCAGGATGCTCTAGGCCCTTCACAGTCTCGGACTCCACCAGCTAAGCCCACAAACGCTAGTCTGATACCTGTTATAGATCGGGCCCTTGTGATAATAACTCTACTATCCGACGTGACAAATACCTGCCACAACAACAGTCTGAAGAGGAGGATGAAGATTTGTCATATTCAGCTTAGGCGTTCCGTGACCTCATGCAAGGATTGGCAGTTTTCTTGGGGGGTTCAAGTACCTCAGATAACACAACAAGTAGGTGTGTTAGCCGAGGTCTAGGATTTGAGTATGTCGAATCGCTCAGGCATCCCTTTCTAAAAGGATGTTCTATAGGACGTCAATAAATTATGGCCCAAACCACATTTTACCGCCTCGATCAACAAACAACTAGATGCTAAATTTAGACAGATGGAAGGAGAGACAATCCTTTTGTTCTCACACACACACCTACATCCTCAGTGGTCACAGCAGCATCTTTATATTCCAAACCTTCTGCCAGAACATCCTCTTCTGTGTCATCAGCATCTGCATGTCTTTCGAAGGAAGACAGTTATTAGCAATTCCGGGCGACATTTGAGGCAGGCGAGGTGTTCTTAGTGGCTGCCAATCAACGATTATGGAGGGAAATAGGAGATTTCCTCCCAGACTTATCCGTCAAGCAGCATTCAAAGCTGGTTTGGCGGAGGCAAAGTTGTGTGCCCAAGAGATGTTGGAGGCTTCAGTATCTTGCGTAAACATGGCAAGTAAGGGGTATGACCATAGCCAGAAATAAAAAGCATTTGTCTTTGGTGCACGCCACCAAATTTACTGCAGATGTCCAGGATTGAATTCTGGATTTACCCTTAGACAGTGCTGAACTTTTTCTTTCTCCACTGATGAGGAACTGATGAAGAAAAAAACAGCACTCAAACAGCTAAGTACCTAGCACTATTGTCAAAATCGGCGACTGAAGGGTTCTCTCAGGGACAGCCCAGCAACCCCGATCTTTTGGAGGTTTTCGATGCTTCCAGGATAGTAGAGCCATGCCGGTCTCCTAGTACACATCACAGAAAGCAGCAAAGAACTGCAACAAATAGATTTTTCTCGTCCCCCTGCTCCTCACAAGCTTCAAAAACAAAGAAGCAATGAGGAGTGCATCCAGGGTTCACGATACCTCTGTGGGAGGCAGACTAGCTCGGGATGTACCGCAACAGCATCACCTTTTCCAGCACCTGTGGCTACTATTGGTAGTTTCAGGGGGTTTTCGACTCCAGTCCTCCACATTCTTCCATCTTCCCTTCTCCTCCTGGACATTGTTTCTCCAGGCCTCCTACAGGAAATGCAAAACCTCACCCAGAATCAAGCTGTGGAGATGGTTCCTCACACAGACAGGGGTCAAAGATTGTACTCGTGGATCTTTGCGATCTACAAGAAGAACCAAGTGGTCCTGCGTGTAATTCTAGACCTGTTTTAGGTCAATCTTTCACTTTCCCTAGAAAAGTTCAAGATGGTGACGCTGGCTCATATTGCCAAAACTCTCTGCAGGGGAGATTGGTTGTGCTCCCTGGACCTGAAGAATGCCTAACTCCATGTTCCCATATGGTGTAAGGAAGGCATGGTATCAATAGTAAGACAGACACAAGTGACCAAAGTTCAAGGGTGTTTATTGAACTTCAACAAGGGTATGATAAACGCCTATCTAATCCTAAATCTACAGATGGGAGCAAGCTACGACCATCAAATAATCATAATGCAGTCCTAGTGGAGTCTCATCAAAATAAAAGGGCCTATACAAAAAAAAAAAAACTATTGCCAATTCTTACCTCTAAATACAAATAGTGTGGGGTAGAATTCATGAAAAAGAGAAAAAGAAAGAAGTCTTCACAAAATGATATGTCAAGATGTTCAGGCCGTCGGCCTCCCTTCCCCACATTTTCAGCACGGGACAAGGCAGTTCACTCAAGCAAAACATACACTCTGGCTTCTTCGGCATGAGGATATAGTTCCATTACCTGCATCAGGGCCTTCTGTGCCCAAGTCTCTTTACTTATCAAAGTCTATTGATTTAGAGGGCCTGATGTATAAAAAAACCCACACAATAATTTTCCTCTTACAAGTATTCAATTCAGGTGCTTCACCCTCAGCCAATCTCAGATCCCTTTTCATACCACAGTCGTTACTTTGGATGCCCCTCTTCTGGGCTCAGACCAATCTTCAGAGAATATTATTTCTCGGGTGACTCACGGTTCACCCCAGATCCCCCTCAGCCGGCTCGGATCCTTCTTCTTACTCAATTAGTCTCCCTCAGCTAGTCTCGGACCAGTTGCAGTTTGTATTAGCTATTGAAGACTTTCTATGTGCACAGAGTTTAGCTTGACCCATTGCAGGACCACTTCGATTTCACAATTTACATTTGTCACCTCTCAGTTTGATACCTAACGGAGACCTTCGAATTAGCACCCACGTGGTACTGAACCACTCTGTATATGGTATCTATCTTGGCTTCAAAAGTTCAGTCACTTCTTGGATGTTCAATTATATTCGTGTCGATCATCGCATGCGTTTCAGACACTGTTCTCTTTCCAATTTCTTCATACAATGTTGCTGCTTGCAAACTTTTCTAACACAGACCGGTCTGCTATCCGTCTCCCCGACTCGCCGTCTGTGCTGACTTTACTGGTGCTGCTTTGTTGTAGAAGCCAAAGACAGTACCATGGTGACAAACGCTCCTCCCTGCCTTGGTTATCGACGTAGGAGAGCCCCTGGTACCTCTGACACACAATGTATGTTTCTTCAGCTTTAATTCCAGGTTTTATGTTTCGTATTCTCGAAGACCCATGAAAGTAGCCTTTTTTTCCTCTGAAAAGGTCAAGGGCACTTCCCTCCTTGCAACCCTATCTGGTCTTGCCGCCTTTCTCCTCGTATTAAACTGCCATCTTGGAACTGCTGCTTCCTCGTATGTTTTGCCTCACTCAGAGTGTGATTTCATGTTCTGCCTTTTATCCTTTTGGAGAAGTATGATGGAAGTCAGGTGTGTGTGTAATTATCCGTAATTGCCTGACTCTGCCTGACCATTGTGTTAGGACATGTCAGGTATACAGCTCTGGTGTTAATCTGTTTTCTCTCACAGTGAGCTATCATGAGAAAGTGTTTGTGTCAGGAAAGGGGGGTGGGGGGAGGTGAGTTCCTAGGTATCCTGGTAGAATGGGGAAAAGGTGTTACAGGGAAGTGGATACCGTGTCTCACCATCCGGTGTCCCACTCTCACAAGACCCCTCATCCGGGTGATCCTCCTGCACTCATCTACCCACAGGAACTGGATCCAAAAGAGATGGCCGTGTCCTGGCCACCTGGATGACAGATCCCTTGGCACTAGCGGGTGAGACACCCTCTGGTTTCTCACAATGGCAACCACACAGACAGTAGTTTCGATTCAGAGTGATGGGCCATCATTTTCAAACTCTGCCCCTCAAGTATTTACAAAGATTATGAAGTCAGTTGCATTTCTCCTGAGACAGTATAATCATCTCATATATGATATGATGTGGCATTTATAATGCGCCTGTATACAGGTGTTTGTCAGCCCGACAAGACAAGGAGGGTGAACAAAGGGAGAACTAAATAACGATCTTACTAGGCCTTGTGTTATTCAGATCGCGCAAGTATGGGGAAGAGGGCAGTTGCCAAGAGACTCATACTCCTGAAATGGAAGGCTAGTTCGCCCCCCACGGCCCAAACGTGGCTCAGACATTTGGCTATAATGCAAGAAAGCGAGGAGATATATGTGCAAGGGATACAAACCCACTCCAGACCCAAGGACATATGGGCCCCAATGAGAACATACCTGCAGGCCCAGGCGGCAAGCTCGGACGAAGAAGAAAGCTAGATAGAGATAATCGAGAAACTGTACAATGTAAAAGTTGTGAAATTGATAGAAATGTATCACTCCCAAATGTTTGAAACTACATGTATGTTTAATAACATAACGCCATGCCAGAAGTAAATAAAGGTTTTTAAAAAAAAGTATGGGGAAGAGTTAAGGGGAGAAGTGCCAGAAGGGAGGGGAAGGGGGAAGTGCAGTTGGCTCATAAGTGCAGAGAGAAGGGACTGAAGGGTAGCAGATACAGACCCTTAAGTGCTGGGGAGCCCGGAGGCAGTGCAAGGGCAACTAGATATGAGGGAGCCTGGGCCCGAGTTCAGAGGGTGTCCAGGTGACCAGTGCGCGGAGCAGTAGGGTGCATCAGCAGATAAGAGGAAGAGAGAAAGCGGAAGAGAAAAGGAAGGTCTTGAGTTGCTTCCAGAACCGGAGGTGGTTCTGCTCAGGTTTGAGAGAGTCAGGGAGGCTGTTCCAGCGGGAGGCCTCAGCCGAGGAGATAGATCGACCCCCAACTCTCTGTTTGGCGAAGTGCCTGACCCTTAGAGAGTTGGAGGTGGATGAGCAGAGAGCTCGAGAAGGAAGATGTTTTGGAAGAGAAAGTTGGAGGTAGAGCAGTCCCAGGCATGAGAAAACCTCGTGGACGATGCAGAGGGTTTTGAACTTGATCCTTGCAGCCATGGAGAGCCACTGAATAGATTTCTGAGCTGGCAAGATACGATCCAGGGGCTTTAGACCAAGGGCAGGTCTCACAGTCCTGTTCTGGATAAGTTGTAAAGGTCGAAGAATAGAGGCAGGAAGATTTAGAAAGAGGCTGTTGCAATATTCCAGTCTAGAGAGGACCATAGCTTTTGAGACAGTGAGCTTCTGGGGGAAAGTGAGAAAAGGAAGAATACCTCTGACGAGGTGCAACAAGGTTCTTAGCCTCACAGGAAGGAGCAGGAAGTGGGCGGCCAGAGAGAGGAAAGGAGGGAGCAGGTTTCCCAATGTGGAGGATCTCAATCTTACTGGCATTAAGGCAGAGATCATTGGCGGCACACCATTCCTGAATTGTGGCCAGATAGTTTGGTATGAGAGAAGAAGCAGAGATGGCTGAGGGGAGCCTGAAAGAGATGAGTGTCATCCGCATAACATTGAAAATTTGAGCAGAAAGTAGCGATGCAGTGGGCAAGAGGTGCCAGGTAGTGGTTGAAGAGCCAGGGGGAGAGGTTAGACCCCCGGGGAACACCACAAGTAGAGACAGAAGAGAGGAAAGACCCCAGTTGGATCCGAGAGGGTCGGTCAGTAAGAAAGGAGGTCAACCAGGCCAAGGCCTGATCAGTAATACCAAGGTTGTTGTGGAGGCAATGGAGCAGGATGGCATGGTTGACCATGTCTAAAGCAGAGGATAAATCGAGGAGGATGAGGAAAGAAGGAAGATTATTGTCAAGATTGCACAGCATGTCTTCACAGGTGTTTAAGACAGCAGTTTCCGTACTTCTGGCAACTCTGAAGCCAGACTGGTGGTCATGAAGGCAACCAACAGATTCAGTATGTAGATATCCCTACTTGGGTGACTGGCTATTCAGCTCCTGCTCTCCGGAGGGAATTACAAGATCCAGTCAGAGATTGATGCAAATTTTATCCGATCTGCAGTTTTTGATAAACATCAAGAAATCAGAACTAAGACTTGGGACCTGGTCTTTCTGGTCATACGATGGGACACGTGCACCAAGAGGATGTTCCCGAAACAGGAGCGATTCAGGGATATTGTAGCAGCAATGAATAATTTTCTCCCCAGACATTCCACCACTGCATCATGGTACCAACATTTACTAGGCCTAATGGCACGGCGTGTTCTCAAGGTACCTTTCACCAGGCTCAAAATGAGATCCACACAAATTCACTTATCCAAGTCCTGGGACCAAGAAACAGAAAAGCAATGCGATCGGATTCTCGTTCCCATCTCTGTGAAAACAGGACCTCATATGGTGACCTCAGATGGACGCGTTAGGCTGTTATGACTTGTGATGTGCCTTTTCTCCTGTTGCTGTGTGAGCTTAGAATGTTATGAGTGCTTGTATGCAGAATTCTGAGAGATTGTTATTGCCATAAATTGTGCAGGCACCCAGGTAGGTTTTGGGTGGCTGTGCTGATGTAAGGGGGCAGGTAAGTGCACACAGCAGGAAACTAAACAAGAATGAAGAATAGGCAAGGTAATTCAGCACGACGGAACAGGAAGAAAGACGGATCTCAATGGTGAACAAAAAGTGATGGGAACCATGCAGTGGACAAACAATGAGTGATCCCACAAGGGGTGTATACACAGGTTGGACTAGAGACTGCCCACAGATATAAGGGAAGCTCAGTGCCTCTGTGTAAGTTACTTTTACAGGCACCTCTCCGTGCAAGCCCATGGAAAGGGGAAGCAGGAGTGGCTTCTGTGACTAGACTATAGGGCACAAACAAGGAGTGTACTTACACAAGACAAGCCGGTATTGGTCCAGCCGGAACCTACAGCGGACGCCCTCTGAAGGAATAGAACGCAACACACTGTTGCATTTAATTCACTATAGACTACAAGTAAAACAAGACAGGGGAAGTGCCCTGCCGGGAAAACCAGCAGCCAAACTCTGAACAAAGGAATAACAGAAGCAACAAGTGAGGACAAGAACAGTAACATAGATAACTGTGGACAACTAGGCAGTCAAGTAAGCAAGGTTTAGAAGCAGAAAAGCAAGTAGAAAAGAATCTATAAGGATACTGGAACAGCAGACTGGTAATCAGGAACTGTAAATCTGGACTGGAATAACCAGAGCAGGACTGAAGACAGATAACAGGGAAACTGTATCCCTGAAGTGGAAAAGCAAGGGTGGTATAGAAGACAGATTCCAAGGAATCTGTAGCTCTGAAGTGGGATAACGAGGGCTGAACAGGAAACAGATAAACGAGGAAACTGTAGCTCTGAAGTGGGATAGCAAGGGTAGGACAGAAGACTGACGCAAGGAAACCCAGGACTGGCACTTGGAAGCTAAAACCAGGAAAATAGAAGGTAGAGAGCAAGGGCTGCAGACAGGCAACAATGACTGCAACAGAGGTGCAGGGCTGCAATGTAGGAAGCTCAGAAGAGCAGGGCAGAAGGCAGAGGAGAGCAGAAGGCTGGAAGGCAGGGAGCCTAGAGGAGCAGGGCAGAAGGCAGAGGATAGTAGCAGGCTGCAAGGCAGGGAGCCCAGAGGAGCAGGGCAGAAGGAAGAGGAGAGAAAAGTAGCAGGCTACAGGGCAGAGGAGCAGAGGAGAGTGGCAGGGCTGCCAGGCAGGGGGCACTGGGCACTGGAACAGGAGCAGGATCTGACAGCAGCAGGAAACAGCAGAATATCATGGCTCAAGGCAAAAAAAAGGGCTGGGAGCGAACTCGCTGCAAGAGACCTGTGCTCCTGCAGGCAGCTGCTTAAATACTGCCCTGCCCTGTGCTGAAACAGGCTAATTAGCAGCACATGGAGCAGCACACCTGAAGGTAATCTGCCTCCTCCCTCTCTGGTCCTGGGAAGGTGAAAGTAGCACTGATATCTACGGCTTCTGGGAATTGTGGTTCCAACACTGATTCATAGGAATAACCAGGACATGAGAACTGCCGCACGGTGCATTATGGGAATTGAAGTCCATGTTGTTGGAAATACAGATTTCGAAAAGGAAATTTCAAATAATGTGTCAGGGGCTGCTTTGAAGATGGTAGAAAACACCCTGCGGGTCTGAAGACCGCGCCACCTAGAGGCAGAGATGCAGAAGCATGACTATCACCCTGCGAAGATCCAGTGCTTGAAGGGACAAAAGGGAAGCGTCCTTATTCGACACAATGTGCAAAATGACAGAAACTACCAGACACAGCTGCAAAAACCAGCTCCATTCATGTGTTGTTGAATGCCGGTTCTTCCAGATACACAAAAAGACATTCTTTATAATATCACAAACCTGGACTCTTTTCTTGATAAGCCATTTGGTACCTGATGACAGAGTTGGAGTCTTCAGGCCTGCAGACAAAGACTTGGTTTTAAGTAAGGTCTTAGTGCCTTCACAGACTAGAAAGTTGGAAACAATCGGCAAATGATGTGATTTTCCATCCTTAGCTAAAAACAGCATTTCGTCGGCAGCAAGCAACCCAGAATGTTTTGGAGATAGAGACACATTTTCTTTTGTCATGGCAATAGAGTCACTGGTTGCAATAACAGTCTCACTAGAAGGGGGAGCAGTAACTTCAATAGTAGAATCGGACGATTCCAAGCGAGCAGAAGCAGGAATAGAAGACGTTTCTCTGTCAATTGGCTCTGGCGGTGCATTGAACTGTTCATCATCAGTAAACATAGACTTCTCAGATGTAGAGCTTGCTGTAGTTTGTACTGAATTAGCCACAACACTTGAGTTTTGAAGTTGATTCATGACATCAGCATAAGAATTTGATAAGTGAAAAACTGTCTTCAGTTGGATTAGAAATTCTTGGAGCATCACGCTAATCGCAGGGCTTATCATCAGATCTTCAAAGACTGGGCTAGAATCAGGGAGCAAGGACTGAATGGAAAGATTTTGCAGATACAAATAAACATATTCATCATAAAGATCTTCTGTGTGTCTTTTCACCTGCCAGAGGTGCTCTTGTACCTGGTTTATGCTCATATTGTTTTCACATTCCCATATCTTAGGTGCTGATTTAGCAGGGCTACTAGTTGTTGCAATGTAAGCGTTAGCTGCTGGTTGGCAATGGGCACTAGCCACTGGAGTTGAGCTGATACATCCCAGGGTGTGTACTGGTCTCTTATACATGGGTTGTACTCATTTGTCTGCAGGAAACTGAGTGACTTGTTTGGGTACAGAGTTCCAGAAACAGGCTTAGGGCACTGGGCAGCTAGCCAAGCAGGTCCCGAGCAAACAAGTTGTGCCACTGGAATCCCGATTACATACTCTGGTTGCGAGTCCGCCACAATGAGTGAAAAACTTTTGGCTGCAGCAGTGTTTGGACAATGGGCCTGAGGTATGGCAGCCTGGGATAAAGGGGTACATGGTTTGTGCACAGGCTGAAAGTCGAATGCAGTGTCAGAAGACATGCCCGAAAGAACATGAGTGTTTTCCACTGTTTTGGCTAACAAAATCTGCAAGAATTCATTATCTTGCTGTAGTTCTTCTACAGGTGGGGGCTGCGGATCATAATTACAAATGTCATAGTAGTTTAACATAGAAGGGTCAGAGAGCCAGTGAGTGTAGTACTGTGCTTGCAAACATTTGTTTTCTAGGACTAGTCTGTCTTTTAAACTAGGGGTTTTGTTTGCTGTCTTTAGGAAGACTTTAGATTTAGGCAGAGGTTTCTTAAACCGAAAGGAAAGCATTTTAGGTCTGTGTATGCCTTTCCTGCCTACGGAACATAGATTTATTGGCACTTGCATTCTGTCATAAGTTGTGCAGGGCACCCAGGTAGGTTTTGGGTGGCTGTGCTGATGTAAGGTGGCAGGTAAGCGCACACAGCAGGAAGCTAAACAAGAATGAAGAATAGACAAGGTAATTCAGAACGACAGAACAGGAAGAAAGGACGGATTTCAATGGTGAACAAAAAGGGATGGGGGAACCATGCAGTGGACAAACAATGAGGAATACTATGAGGGGTGTATACACAGGTTGGACTAGAGACTGCCCACAGATATAAGGGAAGCTCAATACCTCTGTGCAAGTTACTTTTACAGGCACCACTCCTTGCAAGCCCATGGAAAGGAGAAGTAGGAGTGGCTTCTGTGTCTGGACCCCAGGGCACAAACAAGGAGTGTACTTACACGAGACAAGCTGATATGGGTCGAGCCGGAACCTACAGCGGATGCCCTCTGAGGGAATAGAACGCAACACACTGTTGTATTTAATTCACTATAGACTACATGTAAAACAAGACAAGTGAATGGGCATAGGTGGCCTGCTGGGAAACCCAGCATCCAAACTCTGAACAAAGGAATAACAGAAGCACAAGTGAGGACAAGAATAGTAACATAAATAACTGAGGACAACTAGGCAGTCAAGTAAGCAAGGTTTAGAAGGGGAAAAGCAAGTAGAAAATAATCTATTTGCAATAATATAGGGGACTGGAACTGAAGACCAGTAATCAGGAACTGTAAATCTGGACTGGAATAACCAGGGCAGGACTGAAGACGGATAACAGGGACACTGTAGCTCTGAAGTGGGAAAACAAGGGTGGTATAGAAGAAAGATTACAAGGAATCTGTAGCTCTGAAGTGGGATAAGGAAACCCCAGACTTGAAGGAAAGGAAGAAGGAACAACAGGCAGGTGGCCAGATAATAGGAGGTAGAGACCAGGGGTCCGCAGACAGGGAACAATGACTGCAACAGAGGAGCAGGGCTGCAATGCAGGAAGCTCAGAAGAGCAGGGCAGAAGGTAGAGGAGAGTAGCAGGCTGCAAGGTAGGGGGCCCAGAGGAGCAGGGCAGAAGGAAGAGGCGAATAGCAGGCTGAAAGGCAGGGAGCCCAGAGGAGCAGGGCAGAAGGCAGAGGTGAGTGGCATGGCTGCCAAGCAGGGAGCATCAGGCAAGGCACTGGAACAGGAGCAGGATCTGACAGCAACAGGAAACAGAAGAATATCGTGGCTCAAGGCAAAAAAAGGGCTGAAGCTAACTCAATACAATAGATCGGTAATCCTGCAGGCAGCTGCTTAAATACTGCCCTGCCCTGTGCTGAAGCAGGCTAACTAGCAGCACCTGGAGCAGCACACCTGAAGGTAATCTGCTTTCCTCCCTCTCTGGTCCTGGTAAAGTGAAAGTAGCACTGATCTCTAGGGCTTCTGGGAATTGTGGTTCCCACGCTGATGCATAGGAATAACCAGGAAATAAGAACTGCCACGAGGTGCATTATGGGACTTGAAGTCCATGTTTTCGTAAATACAGATTTCGGAAAGGAAATGTCAAATAATGATTTTGGGGCTGCTTTGAAGATGCTAGAAAGCATCCCGCGGGTCAGAAGACAGCACCACCCAGAGGCAGAGATGCAGAACCATGACAGTTATGTGCAATGTGTTCGGAGTGTGGCAGTTGAAGAGAGCCTGACTGAGAGAGAGTGTGCTGGTGGATGTCTCCTGGTGCATGTGTCCTACCTGTGTCCCTTGTGTATCAGTAACTTACTACTTGTAACCTGCAACTAAGTAAAAGAGTTTCTTCACATACCTGTTGCTCCTTAATGTGCTGTGAGGTCACCCCATATCATTGTTGATGAGCTGGCTGAAGAACCTGCATGGCTGATCTTGGGGGCGGGGATAGCTGAAATGAATGGACAGAAAGCACGTCTGAGTGAGGGGAATCGAGAAGAAGAGAAATCCACCGGCCACCGTCCCCAAAGAGAAGGCCCTTTCTCTCCAGTTGAAGCTCAGTGGCAGTCTGGCTAATAAGGCTAAGATACGCTAAGCAACGAGTGCCAGCCATTGGTTCAGGGCCAATGGGCAGGCAGATCTGTGGTGGGAAGACAGACCAGTGCTTCTAGGGGTGAGAAGACCTTCGTTGAAGCAAGGAAGCCACATTCCAGGGCTGTATGACAAGGTTGCAAGGGGCATCTCAGAAGGCACTTGGGCATGCACTGCCCGTTTTCCGGTGTTAGCCTGTGCTCCTGAGAGTTTAAAAAAAAACGAGTTTAACAATTTTTATGAGTTTTACACAACATAACTTGGACATTGTAAATAATATCCAATGATACATCACGTTTTTGTCTGTTCAAACCTTCCCACTTCCTGCCCCACCCTCCCCATCCCAGAACATTCCGCTGGCCATGTCTACATGTATTGTACCTTGGACTGATCTGAACTCGTCCTTATCTGTCTACTCTGCAGATTCTATTGGTGTATGTGCCTGTGTCGGGATGTCCTCCTGTGTAGGGGCCATCAGTTCTTGTAGCATATGTTTCCAAGCTGCAAAATCTAAATTATGTTCCTCTTGGCCGTGCTGGGATGCTTCCTGCCATACAGCGGTTTCTGCCAGTGACCATTTCTAGAGGTCCCTCAGCCACATACCTATCACAGGTCCATTGCATGCTTATCACCCCATTGCTATCCTACGCTTTGCCAAAATATATGCTAGGTCCCGCAATTTGTTGACATGTCTCGCATGCTTTGGTCTTGGGAAGATTCCTAGCAAGCACGCCTTGGGAGAAACTGCGTCCAGTGACAGGCCAACTTTAGACAGGATCCGGGCCACTCCCTCCCAATATTGGCGAATCTCCACGCAGGCCCAGGACACATGCACCAGGTCTGCGTTGGTCAGGCCACATTTTAGACATACATGTTCTGTTGCTTTACTAAATTAAGCAATTTTCTTCAGAGTTAAGTACACTCTGTGAGTGACATACAGTTGGATCAGCTGTAACTTTGCATTTTTGCACACTTCTTTGTGGTACCCCATGTTCCTGCCCCACGTAGCATCCGACGATTGCTCTTGTAAATCTGCTTCCCAGCTTCGCCTGGTTTGTATTAAATTACTATTTGGCCTTGCCATTAGTACCTCGTATAATCTGGATATTGCATGTGCCCTTCAGAGATGCCATAGAGTATTCCTATCGTTTCATCTTCTAACAGTATTTGATCTGTTCCCGGCCATCTTAATTTTATTCTGTGGATCAGTGTGGCATAAATTGTGTTGCCCCTCCCGTACTCCCAACTCCGAAGTGACCGCACTGAAAGTCATCTGTCGCTCCTCATTTAATATATCGCCTAATGTCACCACTCCACTAGGCTCCCAGTATTTTCTAACATTCAATCTGAGCTGCGTATCTTCACTCTTAAGTGTCACTAGTGGGATTTGGGCTGAATAGGGTGCATCTTTAGCCAAGAAGAGACAGGCTCTTTGCCACATTGTTCCGCCAATCTTCAACAACAGTGTTGGTTTTGGATCCTTTACCGGCGAGATCCACACCATCTCTTTCAAAAAGGTCCGTTCGTCTGATAGCAAGTACATGATAAACTGTAGTTGGCAGGCCAAAAAATATCCCTCAAATTCCGGCACTTTAATCCCTCCCTGCTCATTTGGTCTCTGTAATTTTTCCAATTTTATTTTATTTTACATTTATAAAGCGCTCACACAGCCCGCAGGCATCGAGGTGCTGTTACAGGAATTGTTTGTTTTTCTTAGTTGCGTAATTGTGTGTTTTTATTTTTGTCTTAGGTACGTATTTATAACGCGATTAAACACCCAGAGGTTTCTAAGCGCGGACCCGGGGATCGAACCTGTTGTTGCTTCGTGTCGTCTTGCTTCCAAGACACGCACGCTGCCGCTGAGCTAGCCTCCCAATGACATTCTGCATCTTGAATTGTGCCATAGAAGGCTTCGGCAAGTAGTGTTTAGTGTCCTGGAGAAGGCTTTGGGTATGTTACTAATGTTCCATATAAAATAGTGGAGCAGCCTCGGAAGCACCAGCATTTTCAACATTACGGCTCTTCCCATTACTGAAAGCGGCAGTTTAGCCCAGAATTTCATGGATTTCTCTATTTTTTTCACTGCCTTTACCGGTTTATGTGCGTGTTCTCCTTCAGGGTCATGGAAAACATCTACCTCCAGGTACCTGAATGTGTCAGTTTCCCATTTAATCGGCAATTCGGGCAATGTGCTCCGGGGTCTCCCAATGTATCCTGCCAGGGGAAATAGGCATGACTTCTGTGCATTTATTATAATCCCTGAAAGGTCTGCATAACGCTCGAACACATCCAGTATATATTGTAGGTTGGTCTATGGGTGTTGTAGATAAAGGAGCATATCGTCCGCATACAGAGAGATCAAGTGTGTGTAACCCTGTATTTTGATGCCCGCCTCCTGATATTCTTTCCGTAAATATGCCTAGTACCTTTGCCTAATCCCATTGTTCCGATATAATGGTACCTGTCTTAACTCTTGCTACTGGGTTATTGTATAGCAGCTTAACCCATTTAATATACGTAGCGCCAATACCGAATCCTTTCAACACCGCCAGATGCCAAGGCCATCGGCCTCAGTCAAATGCCTTAACTGCATCCAGCTAGGTCACTGCCATGAGCCGGTGCTGTCTCGGGTATGATCAATGACTTGGTGCAATCATCTTAAATTGCATGTTATGTTCCTGCTTGGGCCATATCCCGACTGATCCGGGTGTATGAGTTTGTGAATTACTGGCTTTAACCTATTTTCCAAAAAAGCTGTTGGGATCTTCCCATCTTGATTGAGCAGAAAAAGGGGTCGGTAAGATTCACAGTCGGTGACAGGTTTGTTGGGCTTCAGTAATGGGACAATAATTGACTCCCATAATGATTGTGGCAAAATGCCTTTTTCAAGCGATTCATTCAGCATCTGTCACACTCTCCTGTGTCTCTGTGGGAGCGATGGAGTCTTGTCCTTTTCCCCATATGCTCACTGCCCAACCTGGTACGGGAAGTCTGCCTGGTAATGAAAGGGTAAGAACATTAAGATACAGGACTGATTCCACCATTAGACCCCCTTCCCACTTTTCTCTTTGAGTAGAGGAGGTTTGTCTAGAGTTTTCCTTGTTTCACCTTGAGGATTAGTTGGGCGAGCTCTCCATCCTGCTATTGGCAGGGGTGCAATTCTTCGTAGGCAGGTGGTTTGGTGACCCCGCTTGTGGGTCTTCCCTTGTGTTTGTAAATGGGTTTAGTTCTCGCGTTCCGTGTTGAGTCGCTGTTCTGAATTCACAGAGGATTCCCCCGGAATGCTGCTGAGGGATGTGTGGTGAACCAGTTACTTCACTGGTACTCCAGAGCCGACTGGTTTAGCAGGTAAGTGTCTTTTGTTCCACTCCACTTCGGTGGCATGGAAAGAGCATTTCTCGAGTTTTGCATACAAGTGATTTTCACGTAAGTTACGGAGTACTGCTCGTACGTTTGACACATGTTCCTGTTGAGTAGCTGAATAAATTAAAATGTCATTGATGTAGACTACTGTGCATACATCTAGAAGTTCTCATAGTACATCGTTCATAAAGTGTTGGAACGCTGCCGGAGCATTGCAAAGCCGAAACGGCATTACCTGGTATTCTTACAGGCCATATCGGGTACGGAATGCAGTCTTCCATTCGTCGCCTTTTTTCATGCGCACCAAGTGATAGGTGTCACGGAGGTCTAATTTCGTGAAGATCTTTGCCTGTCTCACCTGGTCAAGCAGTACCAGAATCAAAAGTAACGGCTATTTGTTCTTTACCGTGACTTGGTTTAGTGCCCGATAGTCAATGCATGTTCTTAAGTCCCCTTCTTTTTTTGGGCTGCAGGTGACTTAGAGGGTCTGATGAAGCCATTGGCTAGGTATTGACCCAGATAACTCCTCAAATGGGCATTTTCTTCTTCGGTCAAGAAATAGATTTGGCTGGAATCATCCAGGAATTCTTGATACTCCGTGGGTAGAACTCCCATTAGACCTAGTCCGGATATTGTCTTTTGTGGGGCTGGTAGCGGATTCTCTGAAACCAGTTCCTTGCTATAACAGGAAATGCATTCCTTTGGAAAGGTTATGGTTCTTGCCCGCCAGTCAATACATGGGTTATGCCGTTCCAGCCAAGGTATACCGAGAATCATCTAAAATTGGGGTGCGTCGATGAGGTCAAATGTAATGCTTTCCCTATGACCGTCCTGACAAAGCAAAGTGTTTAAAGTGGTACATTGTGTTACGGGGCCTGAAAGGAGCTGCGTTCCATCCACGGCCGTTACGTTTTCAACTGAGTCTTTAGGGTGGAACGATAAACCCATCATTCTTGCGGTTTCTATGTGTAGGTAATTTCTGACTGCCCCACTATCTATGAATGCTTTGAGAGCATGCATCTTGGCGGGTTTCAGCGGATTAACCAACACCACTGGAATGGCGAAATGTGATATCTGATGAATTTGTTCTACGCTCGACAAACCGACCTCCAAGTTTGCCGGGCGTTGGAGTTTTCAGTTTCCTTGCTTTCTTTGACATTGTCCATAGCTCCAACTGCCTTCCGTGGGGGCTTTGCCGTGCAGTTTCGAAGGAAGTGACCGGACTGGCCACAATAAAGACAAAGTTGTTCCTGGCACCTCCGTTCATGCTCTGCCTCGGTGAGCGGGCCCCGAAGGACGCCCAATTGCATGGGTTCAGAATGTGTCTCCGTGGATTGTCGAGTTGGAATTTCCTTGGGGCAGATATACACTGGCCTATTCTCCGAGCGAGCCCGATCCGCCTTACAGGTCTGTAGGCGATGGTCTAACTGCATTGCTAGATCGATGTACTCGGCACAATGATCGGGGGGGTTAACTACTTGTGTTAAAACGTCTTTTAATTCCCCACACAATCCTCGGTAAAATAATGTGATGTTTTTCTTCGGGCCAACCAGATTCGGCAACTAGACGATTGAATGTGGCTGCATACGCGATGAGGTCCTGTCGCAAAGAGAGCAGCTCATCGTCTAGGGCTTGGCCTTGTGTTCGATGAGCAAACAACTTTTCTAGCTTGCATTGGAAGCCGGTATAATTCCTCTGCAGTGGGTCGTCTCTATTTACCAATGGGACTGACCAGTCTGCGGCATGTCCCCCAAGGTACGAGAGGACGAAGGCTACCCTCACCTGATCGGTTGGAAATAACTCGGGTTTACATATAAAGCACAGGCGACATTGATTCATAAATGTTCCAAACTTCTTGGGGTCCCCCAGAAACCTCTCCGTGGAAGCTAAAGGAATATTGCCTCGGATGACCACTTGAACCAGAGCCACGTTTGGTAATGTGGAATCTTGTCCTTGGGTAGCCCCTCCTGGCAAAGGTGCTAAACCAGCCTGTGTCTGTAAGAGCTGCCAAGCCAACTCATCGGTCTTATCTCTATTTACCACCAGCTCTCGCCTTAAGGCGTTGGTTTCCGAGCGGGCCGCATGCACCTCTTGCCCGCAATTCTACCAGCAATTGTGATAGCTGAGCAACCACAGACGTCTCCATCGCTCAGGCAGAGTAATAAGAACGGCTTCGTGTTCTGTCACACTCACCTGTGTCTCTGCGGGAGCGATGGAGTCTTGGCCTTTTTCCCCGTATGCTCACTGCCCAACCTGGTACAGGAAGTGCGCCTGGTAATTAAAGGGTAAGAACATTAAGAGACAGGACTGATTCCACCACTAGACCCCCTTCCCACTTTTCCCTTTGAGCAGGGGAGGTTCGACTAGAATTTTCCCTGGCTCACCTTGAGGATTAGTTGGGCGAGCTCTCCATGCTGCTATTGGCAGGGGTGCAATTCTTCGTAGGCAGGTGGTTCGGTGACCCCGCTTGTGGGTTTTCCCTTGTGTTTGTAAATGGGTTTAGTTCTCGCGTTCCGTGTTGAGTCGCTGTTCTGAATTCACAGCGGATTCCCCCGGAATGCTGATGAGGGATGCGTGGTGAACCAGTTACTTCACTGGTACTCCAGAGCCGACTGGTTTAGCAGGTAAGTGTCTTTTGTTGCAGCCCGGTATGTTTTTAAAGTTTGGCGAATGCTGCTATTCAGATAAGTGTCGATCTGGCTTTCGCTCAAAGTTCAAGGATGCGGGGCGCTGCGCGGAGCGCTTCTTATGGTTATTTTGTATTTTACAGGTGAACCCAAGTTCCTGAAACAAAAAGAGCTGCGTGCGCGATTTGACTGTTTAGAGTTCAGGTGAGTATGCGATGCGTTGGGCTGGCACAGGGAGCTGCAAATACACGAGCACTACCTGACTTTCTTGTCTTCTCTCTTCAGAGGAGCTGCTGAGCGTCGTGCAGTGATCCTGAGAGAAGATCCAAAGACAGGAGATGATCCGATGATTGAAGCTGGATCGATGACTGAGGATGATCCGATGACTGAAACTGGACCGATGACTGGAGCTGAGAATGCACGCACGTGAGTTGGAAATACTTCCCAAAGACAGGAGCGCGATGAGAGTGTTGCTTGCTAAGCAGACAGAAAACAACACAAAGCACTGAATAGAGTTGGGGCGTGGCTTATATTGCCAGCCACGCCCAACAACGAGAGCGCACAGGTAGCTCAGTATATTTCCCCAATGGCCACAGGAAATGAACAGGAAGGGGGCAGGAAATGAACAGGAAGTGGTTATACCTTGAACCGCAACAGACATAAAACAAGGAGGCATGATTATCAGGATGCAAGAGAAGGATGTCATGGGCTCAAGAGTGTATGTGCCTAACTTGCCAGGCCCTGATCCATCATGCCCCATCCAGGCACCCAGTATTCATGACAGCATCACCAACAACGAGAGCGTACTCTCTGCCATAAATTCTTTATAGAATTTGCTAGGTAATCCATCCGCCCCTGGAGCCTTACCAGACGGCAACCCCTTAATCGTGTGTTCCAACTGCTGTCTGGTTATGGGGGCTTCAAGACTGTCGACCGCTTCTGCATCTAGCTTTGGAAGATCTTTAATCGCTAAGGCTTCATCTATCTCTAGCTTTGGGGTTTCTGAAGTTTCTTCATATAACTTCTTATAAATATTATAAAAACATTTGTTTGTCCTTTTGCGTCTCGCAAATCTCCCCATTCTGCGATGTGATAGCACGAATCCTGCTTCGCTCGGTTTCGCTTTTATATAGCCAGGCTAGTAGGTGACCTGGTTTGACTCCTTCAGCATGCTGCCATTCCAAATACTTCTTGTAACTCAATTTGCTTAGTCTATCCCAGTGTTCTAAGCATTCCTGCTGAAGGGCCACGGCCTCGCAAGCCGTCCTGTTGGCTATATCCCCGAGTCATTCACTGCCACTTCTCTACTTTCCGCTTTACGCAAGTCCCTCTCTATTGTGACCTGAACTCTGTTCGCCTTTGCGATTGCAGTCCCCCTGATCACCACCTTGATGGCCTCCCATAAAGTGCCCGCTGATGTGTATTATGTGTAAAGTACTCCCGCACCCCTTCTCTTAAATGTTCCCGAATGCACCATCCGTAAGAGAATCACTTCTAAGTCTCCATGTCTGGATAGACGCTCTTAGGGGGGTAACCCACCATGTAACCACCAGCAGGGCAAGGTCTGAAAACACTTGTGCCTTGTAATCCACTTTTTCGAATTCACCCACGGTGTCTACTCCTGTAAAGATATAATCCAATCTAGTGTACAGATCTTGGGGAGCAGTGTAATACGAATATCCACAGGTCTGTGGGTGCACAGCCTGCCATATGTCTGAGAGTTTAAATTCCTGCAATAATGTACCCGGGGCCTTGGCAGAGGGGGCAGGATAAGTGATCTTGTCATCCGATCTGTCCAGCGTAGGATTGAGCGTACAATTAAAGCCCCTCTGCCCCCATATCAGTGTGCCATCTCTTTGCGGGTTTATCAGTGGGTATAACGTGCAGAAGTAGGCCACCGTCTCTTGGTTAGGTGCATATGTTTTATTGATACAGAATTCTCTGTGTTCTACCCTACTCCAAAATACAAACATCCTACCCTCCTTATCATGGGAAGTCTCAAGCACCCTCAAAGTTACCGACGGTGCTACCCATATTATCACACCCCTAGCATAAGCCGAGTATGGCGAACCTAGCGTTGTACCTCACCACTTTTTAGCAAGAGCAATCTGCTTCTCTCACCTAGTGATGTGCATTTCCTGCAGGAGTGCAATGTCCATTTTTTGTCGACTTAAATAAGTAATTATTCTGTTACGCTTAATATAATTGCTGAGGCCCCTAACATTCCAGGATTGTATTCTAAGTTCCCCCATCGCATTTACACATTCTGACATGTACAAGTGGTCCAATGGTCAAGTCCAACACACACATTGCGGTCTTATAGGCTACCTCCTTACTATCTACCCCAACTCCGCGACCCCCCCTCCCAACAACTGCCCAACTCAATACCTTGTGCTCAGGCATTCCAACTTCTCGTCTTCGCTCCAGGGTTTCGTCCCAGTGCGTGGGCGTGGTAGGCGTATACATAACTGCTAGTATCTGAAAACAAAGAAATCCAGTCTGAGGTGTAGGAGACTTCTACATAGTCAGACCCTCCAGTTTATAGCGATTTTGCGATCACGCAAAATTAAAATAATTGATCTGCAAAAATTGCTGTTTAAAAAAAAAAATTACTCGGGGTGCCAGGTTCTCAACTTTTTTTTTTCACAAGAAATGAAATGCGCCAACACATCTCTTCACTTCCGCCCAAAAAAAGAGCAGCCCAATCCACAAGGGACACATGAATGGGCCATTTTATGTGCGCACCCATTCAGATGGCCTTTTTCACCTCCTTGATCAAATAAAGTGGTGTTTCTGCCAATTTAAAATTACATCACTCGTTTCCAAGCAAGATGCACTTTTAAATGTGCAGAAATTGTAGGCAACCCAACGCGCACGGGTTGTGGGGGTGCCACTGCATGACAGGGTCTTTCCTGACCCTATCATGCATTTCTTTTAAGGTATAAACCGCTGCTGTCTCGCTTGCATTTCTGTTCTTCAAACAGGATAAAAATTCATTTTTTTGGTTGCATTTTAAAGTGGCAGGCCCCTGAATGGCCTGTCCCTGTGAAAGGCACTGGGAGCTTGCAGAACATTGTCGGGAGAGCGATTCTATTCAAGGTACTACCCATTTTGATGACAAAAATCGATCGAATGGTACAATTTGACCTATTTCGTCCAGTACTGTTCCATCGATTTTTATAAATGCCGAACATGTGTTGCGGGGGTGTCACCCGCTCCCCAAGTTCAGTATTATTTTGGTTAGGAGGTTGCAGGGGTGTTCCCCACTTCCTCAAAATTGGAGGCGGGGACAGAAAAAAAAGAAAATAACGAAAAAGGGACCCTGCGGAGTCGGATCCGACCCGCGTTAGAGGGACGGATCTGACAACACAGGGTTGCAGGGGAAGTGGCAGTGACCAAGCAGTTAAGTAGGAGAGGGGGTGGTGGTGAAAGGTACATTTTGGGTTGTTTGGCTGAAGTACAAATCAGTTCGCGGTGAAATGGACTACGGTCAATTCCGCCACAAATAATTACACTTCAGTAAAACAACCCAGAACACCATTCAAGGCAGCTGGCCAGGCACACTTTGCGCTACAGCTCAAGCCTGTGGCAATGCGCTGGTCACCTTTGAGAATAAGGTGACCTGCTCATTTCCAAAAATGGGTTGTCTAAAAATAGCATATCCGTGGCTCTATTTTTAAATGCCCCATTTTTTGAGGATCTGGGTCAAAATCTAAATTTAAAAAAAATAAAAAAAATGGTTACACTATGAGAGGGAAAGGAGAGAGAGGGAGAGTGATGGGTGAGATGTGAAGTGATAGGCAAGAAAGCAGAGGGGGAGCAGCGGTTCAGAGTCGGAAGCTGTCACGGCTCCAAAATTCCAGGTGCAGGAGTGGCGCGAACCAACTACCCCCACTACGGTCTGGGCACCTGCAAGACAATGCTTACACAAGCCTCCGAGACCCCAGCAGGGAAAGAGGGTTAGGGTCTCGTTGGTTGGATAGGTCTCGAACAGAGGGTAACCGGATTGAGGGTTAGGAAAGGGGAAGTGGACAGGCAAGGGAACATATGGGAAAAAACAACAGTAACTTTACACAATTACCCCCACACATACACACTGTGCTTTACAACAACTTTTGATACAAAAGAGGCACTTAGCTCTGTGGGTGAGTGCTGGCCTCCTGCCTGCGCACTCTCAGGTCCGGAGCACGGAGCAGTTCAAATGCTGCAAGAGAGTTTTAGCATTAGTGACCTGTGTTACCTCACATAGGCACAATACAAACCACAAACGTACAACAGTGAGGCATTCCACCTCTGGGCTTAGTGTAGGTACATGCACACTATGGGTTAGTCTGCTCACAGAGCTTAGCAGTGCCCAAGAATAATCGGGCAATGGTGGGCGAGCGCCCCACTATGTTAAGAGGTTCGGCACGTGTGGCCCAAGTTCACCGCACGTGGCTTAAAAAGAATGAAACCCATCATGCTGCCAAAGTTTTGCAGCACGTGGCTTAAAATCAAAAGCACTACGTGCTGCCAAAGTTTGCCGCACGTGGCCATGCTCAGAAAGCTCTCCGTGCTGCCAAAGTTTGCCGCACGTGGCTGAAAGTGTGTTGGTAAACAAACGCTGCGCGCGTTGGTCTTAGAGCTGCATGCGAGCCGAAATCAACGTTGGTTAAATGCGACAGAACGTGGTTAGGCACTTAGCTTTGCCCTCAGCAGGGGATGTGATGTGGCTGGGCGATGCCCCCTGCGCGTGCCCCTCAGAGGATTGGGACTCCCAATGCTTTCCTTTTGCTTCCGTGCTCTCCCCCCGTAGCTGCGTGTCTAATTCCCATGTGCGCTCGATCGCTGGGGCTTTGCTGCACTTATCTGCTATGGGCGAGGGGCCGGAATGCTGGTTCTTTGGGGCGTGGCCCCTCGCGTGATCCCCATCGGCAGGAGCTTTGGAAGATGCGTCCGTTCCGGTCGGAAGCTTAAACACAAGCTCCGTGCCTTTGTCCTTTGCGCATGCGCGTGCACGAGCCCCTCCCAACCTGGGAGTGAAGAAGTAGTTCCCGGCCTGGAGGCTGCTAGGAATCGTTGTCCGTAGGCTTTTCCGCCTGCAAAAGGGACAGAGAAGCCTCCTATAAGGCTGGAGGCTGTTCTTTCGGGTTTGTCTTGTTTTGGGTTCTGTTTTTCTGCGCCTGGGGCCCCTCACTGAGCCCTGATTCCCCCTTATAACACTCTGCACCCTGACAGTACTCCCCCCCGCACGGAAGGGCTTGGGATTGGGTTTCCCAGGATGATTTTCATGGAATTTTTTCACCAATCTAGGAGCATGTACTTTGTCCGCTGGCTCCCAGGAACGTTCCTCTGGACCATATCCAACCCAGTCTACCAAGTTGTACAGTCCATCAGGGCGATGCTGTGAATTCAGAATGGCTTGGAGCTCATACTCACGATGTCCTTGTACTATGATAGGTGGTGTTTTCTCAGTTCGAATTGACGGTCGGGCCGGTTTTAATAGGGATACATGAAAAGTGGGGTGAATTTTCATTTGGTGGGGTAATGCCAGCCTCACTGCCACTGGATTGATTACATCCGAAATAGTAAAGGGACCTAGAAATCTTGGTTGTAATTTGCGAAGTCCAGAAAGTTTAATATTTCGGGTAGACAACCAGACTCTGTCGCCTTGTTTGTACTGGGGACTTGCACCTCTTTTTTTACCTGCATAATGCTTATATGATTTTTTTTGCGGCCTCTAAAATTACCTGGATATCCTTCCAGACTTGTTGTGCATAAACTTGACGCCCCAATAGGGTGGGTAAGTTTGTAGAATGATCACCAGGTCTTGTGGGCAATACTCGAGGATGGTATCCATAGGCACCAAAGAAGGGCGTATGCTTGGTGGAATTATGCACCGTGTTGTTGTATGCCATTTCGGCCAACCAAACGTACTGGACCCACAACACCTCGGTATTAGCTGTGTAACAGCGTAGGTACTGTTCCAAACCCTGATTCACCCGTTCTGTTTGGCCATCCGTTTCCGGGTGATAACCGGATGATAGGCTGACCTCCATACTGATTAATTGACAAAATGCTCGCCAAAATCGTGAGGTGAATTGAGGGCCTCTGTCTGAGATGACACGTGTGAGTAAACCGTGTAGGCGAACCACATGGTGTAGGAACAAGTCTGCCAGTTCACACGCGGTGGGAAAACCAATGCACGGAATGAAGTGGCTCATTTTTGTGAGGGAGTCTACAACAACTAGGATAGAGGTGAACTTTTGCACTGGTGGTAAGTCCAAAATCAAATCCATTGTGATTGTATGCCATGGAGTTGGCAGAGTTGGTAACGGCTGGAGTAGACCTACCGGTTTCTGATGACTAGCTTTTTGTTTACTGCAAGTGCTGCATTCCAATACATAGACTCGCACGTCACGAAGTAACGTGGGCCACCAGAAATGTCTGGCCACGTTCTGCTGGGTTTTTGTAATACCGGGATGTCCGGCTAAGGTGGTGTTGTGACACCAATGTATTACCTCCTTTCTAGGTGCTAGTGTAGGTAAGTATGAAGCTTTAGCGTAGTACGGAATACCATCTACCAAAGTAAAGATTTTCTGTGATTACCGATTTTTACCAGTATCTAGCCATCATAGTTGTTTTTAAAAATCTCGGGGAACTCTGATAAAACCCGTTATTTCAATTAATTTAATCATTAATTTCATCCCTGCCAAATTTCCTACTGTAATATAACTTATATTACAGTAGGAAATTTGGCAGCCATAACGGAGGAAAAGGAAACTGTTATCCTTCACACCGTTCTGGTCTATGGTGAGGCACGACGATCTGGGGAACACCTCTAAGTCACAATGTGAACACAATAACCGGGCAGGTGAAGCTGCTGGGGGTGAGATTCGACATCCTACACGCTCTGCTGCAGTGCTGCGCCACAACTTTACTACCTCTGCCACCATTGTATGTCACTGAGAGACACCATGGACCACGAGCCACCCAGGCTAACAGGCGGCCGGTCGGACGGAATACGAGGCGATCAGCCGTTTTTGCTAAGTAGCACCTGAACAATCCCTCCGCACGCCCGTGCATGCTCTGCCCTCGCCTGCCAACAGGAGGGTCCCATCACTGCTGGTAATCGGCGGCGGACGCAGAGATAACCCGAGGACAATCAACCTCAGCGCCTGAGGACAGGGAACCCCATCCTGGTGCGGCAGAGCAGGACGACAAGGTATGAAATATAATATAACTGACCCACTGGATGCCGAAGGAGCTAGGCCTCCGGAACCCACGATGAAGGCATATTGCAAACCAGAAACACCCTGCTGCCCGGCATCTCAAGGCAGCAGGCTACTGTACTCCAAGCGAATAAACTACACTTAGGTACTAACTACAGAGCGGGACATTAACCCTTGAGCAGCGTGGTATTTATAAGGCTACACCCCCATTGGATAGCGAACACAGCCTCCGCCGCCTGACCAATACCCACGCTGTCGAACGACCTGATGGTGGAGTAAGCACATAGCTCTGGGGGCTCACACCAGGGTACGGGGTCAAAGCCGACACCGCGCCCACTGAGGGACAGCCACACGCTAATTTAAAGGTGGGCGTGGTCATACTGGGGTTGTACCCCTGATTCAGCCAAAGAACCAGCCTCTACTACATCAGAGCACCACAAACGGTGCGATCAAAATAACTCTTAACAACCACCAAGTACTGCTTCCGACCCCAAAACTTACCGCAACAAGCCCGAATTGTGAATCAGTGTCTATATTACGAAGAATAGTCATAAAACACACTAGAAGGAACTAGAATAAATCCTACTTGCGACTACCTCTTCAAGAAGCTAACATGACCAAAGGCGCTGGTGAAACGAAGGGCCCAATGGACTCCTTCACGGGTCTGAGATCCTTGCCCCCAGAAAATATCCCCTCCCCAGCAGCTAATTGGCATCAGGCGAAGGGGAAAACTCGAGAGATGATCATATACTACAGACAATGCAGAACGGGTTCCAAGCCATAAATGTGAAGCTGGACGATATTGTGGGCACATTAGGATCGCTGAAAGCAAAAATAAAAAATGAAAGCGGCCGCATCATCGGGGCTGAGGAGTGCATTAGCACAAACAAAGATACTATCGCATGCCATGACCGTATGTTAAACTCCATGCAAACGGAATTCAAGAAAATGGTGAACAAATGTGAGAACTTGGAATCAAGATCCCAGAGGAACAACATCCGGTTGATCGGGATCCCCGAAGCAACAACTACAGGACCTATGGAAACTTTCATCGAAAAACTCCTTCAAACACTTCTTGATTCCTCAAGGTTCTCGCCACAGTTCCTAGTGGAGAGAGCGCACTGCACATTTGGTACCCCTCCTCGCCCCGGGCCCCTCTGCCTCCCTGAGGACAATAATAGCAAGACTGCTCAATTATCGAGACAGGGACCTGGTGATCAGGCTCGCCAGTGAAAGTGGCACGTTACGGTTCGAGTACAACAGAATTCATGTATACCCCGAATTTGTGGCAGACATACAGACACAGAGGAGGTCCTATGACAACGTGAAGTGCTTCTCCGGGCTCGAAAATCCCATACTCATTAATGTTGCCTGCTAAATTGAGAATCCAGCATGAAGGGAAGGCCCACTTCTTCGATGACCATGCAACCACGTCCGGAAATCAATATACCACGCAACAATGGGGAAGTAGAACTGGATGAAAATGTTTGACTGGGACGAATTCATACCTTGGCTTACAAGAAGCGCCAACATTCAATGGTAGCGAAGAGAAACTAATTAACCCTGGAACCCTGCATGTCGAGCCAACTGGAAGGCAAGCTGACGGCATGTCCCTCAGGGGTTAACCAAAAGTTTGAATGGGCTACATCATCGAGTTGGGGCAGATGGTGAGGGAGAGGGGAAGAGGGGGAGAGGTCTGGGGAATGCAAGTATCCAGAGGGCCTGGACGGGCACCAGCCTGAAGTTCGTGGGTAACAAAAGTTATAAAGGTTGTGGCAAAGGGCATGCAATCCAACACGAAACTCTGCATATTCCATCAACAGGAATGCAGAGTGAAATGAATAAAGGCATAAATACAGAGTTATGGTTTTACAACTTAAAGTGATCTCTTGGAATATGAGAAGTCTGAACAATCCCATCAAGTCAAGGAAGATCTGGGTGTACCTAGATCGCCATGCACCCAATATCGTGATGCTTGAAGAGACCTATGCAGTGGAGCCAACTCACAAACAAATGGCATACAAATGGGGAAAGAATAGATTTTACACCAACTATCCCTCACAATCAAGAAGAGTGATAACGCTTATACACAAGTATAGATTTCAAGATGGGAACTACGAATATAGACCCTGTCGTTAGATACGTTCTTGTCTCCGGCACTTTCAACAATAACCCAGTGCTCCTCGTAAACACTTACAGACCTAACTCAGATGAACCACATTTTTTTGCAAAAATAGCTACCCTATTGGATCAGACCCCGAACATTCCCATCATATGGGGTGGCGACTTTAACGCAATTCTTGATCCCTACATGGATAGATCATGCACCAAGCTAAGGAACGAAACCAAGACAGCCTACACGCTGAATCAAATCTTATCTCAATACAGCCTTACAGACATCTGGAGAGCAGAACATCCAACTACTAAAGAGTTCACATATTATTCCACAGTACATGATGCTCACTCCTGGATAGACTTGTGGCTGATATCTGAGACCTGGACAGTGGGGAGATGTAACTCTACGACAGTCCCATGTCCTGGTCCGATCACTCACCTATAGTGCTCGAAATACAACAAGACGGCGTCACTGTGTCAAGAACCTCATGGCGTATGCCCCACTGCACTACTAGACGATTCCCTTGTGGAAACACTAAGGATAGACATTGAGATTTTTTTCACTGAAAATGAAAACTCTGTCCCCAAGTGCTCCACAGTCTGGGAGACATTCAAAGTATTGCTCCGTGGTATAATGATCGCTTCTACATCCGTAAATCTAAAGACCACTAGAGCCGAGCTTAAAGAGACAGAAGGTGAGCTAAGAAAATTAGAGAATTAATACAGTAACACACACAATAAGTCGATACTACTAATTAAGGGTAATGGACAAAAAGTCTGTGACCTGGCAGACAGCGAAACCCGTTTCATGAACAGGAAAGCGCAGGCAAGGAGATATGGGGAGACAGACCATCCCGGACGGCACCTAGCTGGGGTATTTAAAGGGGAGCGTGATAGACAACTTATAGGGGGACTCACCAAACCTAGTGGGCAGGCCACCATTAACCACGCAGAAATAAATAACATGTTTAGAGATTACCATCATACACTTTACTCTAACAAAGACAACGTTATGGTGGAGGAGGCTCACCAGTACTCATCACAAACCAGTCTCCCCACGCTGGACGATGTCTGCAGCGTGAACCTGAACAGCACCATTACAGTGGAAGAAATTCTGGACGCTATAGCCTCCCTAGCTTCAGGTAAATCCCTGGGCCCAGATGGTATAGACATTGTCACGCCCCTGCGGAGACCATGGTCACTGTGGCATAGATGGTCTATTAGACGGATTGCGGCCATCTTTACTCCCAAGATGGCCGCCGCTACAGATGGTGTGGGTCTAGACTTACACAATGGCCGCGCGGTGGTAGGACCGCCCCCCGACTCCGGAGCCGGTTCATCAGATCCTGCGGACAACGCGCGGATGCGTTGCTACTCTTCAACAACAACGCTTCGTGAGTTCGATACTAGGATCTATTTACTTACTCGTTTGTTTGTTATTCCTTCTGTGTAACTCTACCCGTTTCACTCACCTGTTTCCAGACTTGAATCCTTCTCTCAACTCTTGCACGACATCCAAGACTCGAGTGGATTTCCCCTGCCTCACTCGTTACGAGCTTAACCTCACTGATCGGTTCGCTAGTGAGACTCCCTCCCTGGCGTGCGGTACGTGAGAATTGATATTCAGTCCCTAGTATATCCGGGGGTTAGAAAGAGACCAGAATTGACACCTGATATTATCTTACCTATACAGAAGCAGGGATATGCAGGTTCCGATCCGCAGCATTGAGATATGAGAACCATTCTCTTACTGGGACGTCCTCGAGGTTACTCCTGTCCGCGTCTCATCAGAAGACCTGCAATATAGCTTGATAGGTGGTACCCCCCTTACAATCAGGTACTCCTCTTTTCCTCAACCCATATTCTGCCTTCTAGTTTCCCTGCTTCAACTTACCACTTTCCTCTGTCTTTATTCAGACGGCTTCGCTTCAGCGGATATTCTGGGTACCAAGAACCTCTCCGGACAGACGACATCTATCCAGTAGCCTTCGACACAGGGTTTTCTTCCCCAGAGGGTTTCCCTGGAGTCCTTCCCCTCCTTAATATTTGTATTTGAGGCGGAGGAAGGGTCTCAGGGAGGCACTCATTCTCTACCCCTGTGGGAAACCATTTCCGAAGAAGGAAACGAAGGAGGGAGAACGACTGGTGTTTCTCTAAGGTAACCTTTCGGTTATTCAACCTTCTCGTGATTAGTCTAATTATTACAGACATAGAATTATACAAGACTTATAAAGACATCCGGGCTCTGATACTCCTTAGGGTGTGGGAAGAGGCGTTTGTAACTGGGTCGCTTCCACGTCCCTCACCGAGGCCGTCATAACGGTGCTCGTCAAACCAGGGAAACCTGCAGACAAATTGCCCTCATTCCGACCCTTATCATTGATAAATTCAGATACGAAAATATTGGCCAACACCCTCGCCAATAGATTGTTACAACATATGGCTGCCCTGGTACACCCTGATCAGTCAGGATTTATAATTCGTAGATCAACAGCTTTAAATTTGAGGCGACTATTCGGAATTATGGCACAAATAAACCTCGAGCTCCCAGCAGCGGCAAAGTTTTTAGATGCGGAGAAAGCATTCAACATCGTATCTTGGAACTTTCTACTTGGCATCCTGCAACACATGGGTATGGGGGTGCTTTCAGCAAATATGTGAAGCTACTATACACTAACCCATGGGCTAGAGTATGCACTAACTGGAACTACTTGCCAACCTTTACACTTGCGAGGGGAACCAGACAGGCATGCCCCTTCTCCCCAATCCTATTCGCATTGACAATTGACCGGGAATTCCACGGTCATAGAGGCATACGCATACAAGAGCCCTTGCAAATTATTTCATTATATGCAGACGACACCTTAATATACTTGAACCATCCTGAGGACAATATACCACCAATACTAGCTGAGATTGATAACTTCACCCGGCACTTGGGATACACAATAAACACCACGAAATCTGAGGTGTCTCCCCTAAATGACCAAACTATGTAACCCAAGCAACTACATGGCATGAAATGGGCAAGTATGAAAGTTAAGTACCTAGGGGTGCAGCTAGCAAGGTCCTCCTTCACAAACATAACCACGCAAACTACCTGTCCCCACTAGAGCACAAACTTACCTTGTGGAGCAAGCTCCCCATATCGCCAATCGGAACAGTAGTGGTCCTCAAAATGATTGTCGCCCCGAAGCTACTCTACTTTTTCAACACCATCCCGATATGGCTGGGGCGACAGTTCTTTGACACACTCCGTGGCCTGGCCATGGGGTTCGTGTGGGGTGGCAAAATAGCCAGAGTGAAGTGGGAATCCCTCACAGAACCATACCACCGTGGCGGACTTGCAGCCCCCGATTTCAAACTATACTACTTGGCCGCATAGGAACATTACGCCGGTCTATGGTTTGATCTGATACTAAATATGCACATGTCGACATAGAACAATGGTCGGCATTACCATACAATATTAAATCTGCTTTAATCAGCTCACATAAGACCAACCCCTGCATGTTTGATCCGCTACGCACGACACTAGACACCTGGAGGCGCATAATGGCAAGACTTAAGATCATCAAACCATACAGTAGATATATCTTGCTGTGGGATACCCCAGACCTTCCTCCCACGTTGGATCCAGACATCTGAGCCGCATGGGACCCAGAGAGAAGTTTACATATGGGTGACCTCTTTCCGGAGGGCAAATTTGTCAACTTGAATGAATTCAAGGACAAACTGAATTCAAGGACAAACTGGGCAACAACCCTATAAGAACACTTCATTATTACCGTATGAGGGCTGCAATGAGTCGACAATGATCATCCTATCCGAAAGAACTGGAAACCAATGAATGCATGGAACTAGTAATACATAACAATAACAAGAGAGGTTTATTGGCTAGGCTGTACACTAAAATACAGATCAAAGCTCCACTGCAACCCAAACTTCGAGAAAAATGGGAACGTGACACAGGATCAGTGATCAACGATGTCAAATGGCAAAAGATGTGCGCTTTAACTAGGGAAATATAATTGAACTCTAGACTATGATTGATCCAATATAAGGTCCTCAGCAGACTGCATTATACTCCCAGACATATTACGAACTTCAACTGACAATGCATACAAACTTGCACAAAGGGCAACTCTGAAGGCGCTTATACAACCCACTTGCTATGGAGTTGCGGACCAATTGCCTGCTTCTGGAAAAAAGTATCACAGACACTCCTGAAATACCTCCTAGGAGACAATGGCAAGGTAGACATTAACAGGCCGATTAATGTAATTCCTTCCAAAAAATGTCGCACACGGCTGGCGCACAGCGTGCCCGTGCGAATGTCTGCGCCAGCCGCGTGCGATAAAATCAATTTCCGCGCACAGCGTATTCATGGATTCCCACCTCCAAAAGCAGACGTGGCGCAGAGTGGCGCAGCGACCCTGCATCAGCGCCAGTTACGCCCCCAAGAACGCCCTCGCGCAAGGAAAAGCCATCAAGATCGCAAAACCATCGCAAAGGGCTGCACCTGCGAGAAGTATTACATGCGAATGGCCTGGGTGCGTGTATTTCAGGGGTGCGCGAGAAGTCCCACATGCGAATGGCCTGGGTGCGTGTATTTCAGGGGTGCGCGAGAAGTATTACACACGAATGGCCTGGGTGCGTGTATTGCAGGGGTGCGCGAGAAGTTCCACATGCGATTTGGCCTGGGCGCGTGTATTTCAGGGGCTCGCGGGTGGTTTCACACGCGATCGGGCCTGGGGGAGCGTGTGCGTGTATTCCAGGGGTGCGCGAGAAGTTCCACACGCGATTGGCCTGGGCGCGTGTATTTCAGGGGCTCGCGGGTGGTCTACACGCGATCGGGCCTGGGGGAGCGTGTGCGTGTATTCCAGGGGTGCGCGGGTGGTTTCACACGCGATCGGGCCTGGGGGAGCGTGTGCGTGTATTCCAGGGGCTCGCGGGTGGTTTCACACGCGATCGGGCCTGGGGGAGCGTGTGCGTGTATTTCAGGGGTGCGCGAGAAGTTCCACACGCGATTGGCCTGGGCGCGTGTATTTCAGGGGCTTGCGGGTGGTTTCACACGCGATCGGGCCTGGGGGAGCATGTGCGTGTATTTCAGGGGCTTGCGGGTGGTTTCACGCGCGATCGGGCCTTCGGGAGCGTGTGCGTGTATTTCAGGGGCTCGCGGGTGGTTTCACACGCGATCGGGCCTGAGGGAGCGTGTGCGTGTATTTCAGGGGTGCGCGAGAAGTTCCACACGCGATTGGCCTGGGCGCGTGTATTTCAGGGGCTCGCGGGTGGTTTCACACGCGATCGGGCCTGGGGGAGCGTGTGCGTGTATTTCAGGGGCTCGCGGGTGGTTTCACACGCGATCGGGCCTGGGGGAGCGTGTATTCCAGGGGTGCGCGAGAAGTTCCACACGCGATTGGCCTGGGCGCGTGTATTTCAGGGGCTCGCGGGTGGTTTCACACACGATCGGGCCTGGGGGAGCGTGTGCGTGTATTTCAGGGGCTCGCGGGTGGTTTCACACGCGATCGGGCCTGGGGGAGCGTGTGCGTGTATTTCAGGGGCTCGCGGGTGGCTTCACACGCGATCGGGCCTGGGGGAGCGTGTGCGTGTATTCCAGGGGTGCGCGAGAAGTTCCACACGCGATTGGCCTGGGCGCGTGTATTTCAGGGGCTCGCGGGTGGTTTCGCACGCGATCGGGCCTGGGGGAGCGTGTGCGTGTATTTCAGGGGCTCGCGGGTGGTTTCACACAATCGGGCCTGGGGGAGCGTGTGCGTGTATTTCAGGGGCTCGCGGGTGGCTTCACACGCGATCGGGCCTGGGGTAGCGTGTGCGTGTATTTCAGGGGCTCGTGGGTGGTTTCACACGCGATCAGGCCTGGGGGAGCGTGTGCGTGTATTTCAGGGGTGCGCGGGTGGTTTCACACGCGATCGGGCCTGTGGGAGCGGGGTACGTGTATTTCAGGGGTGCGTGAGAAGTACCACACGCGATTGGCCTGGGCGCGTGTATTTCAGGGGCTCGCGGGTGGTTTCACACACGATCGGGCCTGGGGGAGCGTGTGCGTGTATTTCAGGGGCTCGCGGGTGGTTTCACACGCGATCGGGCCTGGGGGAGCGTGTGCGTGTATTTCAGGGGCTCGCGGGTGGCTTCACACGCGATCGAGCCTGGGGGAGCGTGTGCGTGTATTCCAGGGGTGCGCGAGAAGTTCCACATGCGATTGGCCTGGGCGCGTGTATTTCAGGGGCTCGCGGGTGGTTTCACACGCGATCGGGCCTGGGAGAGCGTGTGCTTGTATTTCAGTGGCTAGCGGGTGGTTTCACACGCGATCGGGCCTGGGGGAGCGTGTGCGTGTATTTCAGGGGCTCGCGGGTGGTTTCACACGCGATCGGGCCTGGGGGAGCGTGTGCGTGTATTTCAGGGGCTCGCGGGTGGTTTCACACGCGATCGGGCCTGGGGGAGCGTGTGCGTGTATTTCAGGGGCTCGCGGGTGGTTTCACACGCGATCGGGCCTGGGGGAGCATGTGCGTGTATTTCAGGGGCTTGCGGGTGGTTTCACGCGCGATCGGGCCTTCGGGAGCGTGTGCGTGTATTTCAGGGGCTCGCGGGTGGTTTCACACGCGATCGGGCCTGAGGGAGCGTGTGCGTGTATTTCAGGGGTGCGCGAGAAGTTCCACACGCGATTGGCCTGGGCGCGTGTATTTCAGGGGCTCGCGGGTGGTTTCACACGCGATCGGGCCTGGGGGAGCGTGTGCGTGTATTTCAGGGGCTCGCGGGTGGTTTCACACGCGATCGGGCCTGGGGGAGCGTGTATTCCAGGGGTGCGCGAGAAGTTCCACACGCGATTGGCCTGGGCGCGTGTATTTCAGGGGCTCGCGGGTGGTTTCACACACGATCGGGCCTGGGGGAGCGTGTGCGTGTATTTCAGGGGCTCGCGGGTGGTTTCACACGCGATCGGGCCTGGGGGAGCGTGTGCGTGTATTTCAGGGGCTCGCGGGTGGCTTCACACGCGATCGGGCCTGGGGGAGCGTGTGCGTGTATTCCAGGGGTGCGCGAGAAGTTCCACACGCGATTGGCCTGGGCGCGTGTATTTCAGGGGCTCGCGGGTGGTTTCGCACGCGATCGGGCCTGGGGGAGCGTGTGCGTGTATTTCAGGGGCTCGCGGGTGGTTTCACACAATCGGGCCTGGGGGAGCGTGTGCGTGTATTTCAGGGGCTCGCGGGTGGCTTCACACGCGATCGGGCCTGGGGTAGCGTGTGCGTGTATTTCAGGGGCTTGCGGGTGGTTTCACACGCGATCAGGCCTGGGGGAGCGTGTGCGTGTATTTCAGGGGCTCGCGGGTGGTTTCACACGCGATCGGGCCTGGGGGAGCGTGTGCGTGTATTTCAGGGGTGCGCGGGTGGTTTCACACGCGATCGGGCCTGTGGGAGCGGGGTACGTGTATTTCAGGGGTGCGTGAGAAGTACCACACGCGATTGGCCTGGGCGCGTGTATTTCAGGGGCTCGCGGGTGGTTTCACACACGATCGGGCCTGGGGGAGCGTGTGCGTGTATTTCAGGGGCTCGCGGGTGGTTTCACACGCGATCGGGCCTGGGGGAGCGTGTGCGTGTATTTCAGGGGCTCGCGGGTGGCTTCACACGCGATCGAGCCTGGGGGAGCGTGTGCGTGTATTCCAGGGGTGCGCGAGAAGTTCCACACGCGATTGGCCTGGGCGCGTGTATTTCAGGGGCTCGCGGGTGGTTTCACACGCGATCGGGCCTGGGAGAGCGTGTGCTTGTATTTCAGTGGCTAGCGGGTGGTTTCACACGCGATCGGGCCTGGGGGAGCGTGTGCGTGTATTTCAGGGGCTCGCGGGTGGTTTCACACGCGATCGGGCCTGGGGGAGCGTGTGCGTGTATTTCAGGGGCTCGCGGGTGGTTTCACACGCGATCGGGCCTGGGGGAGCGTGTGCGTGTATTTCAGGGGTGCGCGGGTGGTTTCACACGCGATCGAGCCTGTGGGAGCGGGGTACGTGTATTTCAGGGGTGCGTGAGAAGTACCACACGCGATTGGGCTGGGTGCGGGTATTCCAGGGCTGCGCGGGAAGTTTTACACGCTCGCCTACAACACGTATTCATGGAAACGAACGTGGCCAATCCGGAAACACTTACGCCAGCAGGAAGTAGGCGTACGTCCACCCGCACAGCATAAAAGTGCACGCATACAACAAACAAGCTCAGACGCCAGGATGAACATTCCGTTCCTAGCAGCAGTGGCCGTGGGATACCGCAGGAGGAGGAGGAGGATAGTCCGGCCCAGAATTTTTACACCCAGAACCAGCCTTTTTGGGATGCCTGATGACCATGTGTATGGGAGGTACAGGTTTCCACCTCACATAATACTCGACCTGGTCAGTGAGTGGGAGGATGACCTCACAGCAACCACCCTGTGCTCCCAAGCACTCAGCCCCCTGGAGAAGGTCCTCAATGTACTGCACTTCCTGGCCACTGGATCATTTCAGCGGACAAGTGCCATAGTGGGGGGGGTGTCACAGGCCACGCAGTCACGCTGCCTACACCAGGTCTTGGCCATCATCACTGCACGCCCATCAGTCCGCAGGCACATATACCTGCCCAGAACACCTGCAGAAAGGCAGGCTGTTGCCCAGGACTTCTACAGGGTGGCACAATTCCCCAAAGTGCTAGGTGCCATTGATTGCACCCATGTGGCTCTACGTCCCCCCAGGGCAACTGAGCACATCTATAGAAACCGCAAGCACTGGCATTCCATCAACGCCCAGGTAGTATGTGATGCCAAGGGAATCATCACCTCAGTATACGCCAACTATCCAGGCTCCACCCACGACAGTTTCATCTACAGAATGTCTACCCTAAACCGGGACATAGAAGCTGGGCGGCATGGCGATACATGGCTGCTCGGTGAGTATAAATGCCACTGCGCATGCATGCATGTCAGATACTGAGTAATGTCACAACCCCACTGATGATACCCATCACCACCTCCCCAGGGGACAGTGCCTACCCTCTCAGTACCCACATGATGACGCCAATTCGGAACCCCACCACGCCGCACCAGGTAAGATACAACACAGACCACATTGCAACCCGGGGCATCGTGGAGCGCACATTCGGAGTGCTCAAGTCACGCTTCTGCTCCCTTGACCGTTCTGGCGGGCAGCTGTTATACACTCCCCCAGTAGTGTGCAGGATCATAGTGGCAGCATGTGTCCTGCACAACGTTGCAACACGCCGGGGCCTGGCCTTGGACATGGTGGTGCCCCCACATCCCCAACCACATGCATGCCCACTGCGCATGGGAGGGGAAAGGGCACGGGGTGAGGCAGCCCGTACGCAGCTCTTGGCTAATTACTTCACATAAAATCACACCCCTGTGGAGTGCACACAGCCCTGGCACATACCAGCTGACAATCAATGATGATTGTTACTGACAATTATGATGTGTCAATGGACAGTCAACTGTCACAACCATACCAGCCTGAGATTGTACATCTGGAAGTGTTCCATTGTGTGCTTCCCAAACTACACAAACAGCACCAATGCTGTGTTCAAAAGACACACTTCTATGCTGCTGAAATCATTACCCCCTTGCAAGACACAACATGACAACAGTGCCATGTCACCCAACCCCTCACCAGCACCGCCACCCAACACACCATGGCATGACATGCCATGTGAGAGCAAACAAAGTCATCCCCCAAACATGACACGTGTCACAAAGTACAGTGTCCCTAATGGAAACTGGCCACACACAATATGCCCACATGAATGTAGAAACAACAACACACATGACCAAATACTTAACACAACTCAATCGACATAGCATAAACATGACAGTACTAAGGCAAAGGATACGTAGTCTTAAAACATGAGAATGCCAGCACATCCACCACCTCCAACTGTACAGTGTTGTTGCCACGCACATCTGGAAGTCCACTACTCACAACATGAGCCCCATCTCCAAAGTGGACGTCCTTGTGAAGACATGAGGAATGAACCTGCAAATCAGGAGGGAGACATGGATGCACAAGCACACATCAATACACCATGCAGTGCACAATACAACAACAATATGCACTAGGAATGTATACACAGTATTGACTACAGACTGCCCACACAGCTCATGGGAGTCCAACGTCACTGTGTAAATCACTGTCACTTGGGCACACCCTTTGCAAGCCCATGGAAACGGGAAGCAGGAGGGGTGTGTGTCTCACTGACCCAAGCATCTAACCCAAACTCAGGACAAGCCTGCATGTGCCCAGCCGGAATACAGTGGATGCCCACGGGAGCCACACAAGGCAACACACTGCAACAAAAATTCAAAAATCTAAAATCAAATATCAAAAATCAAAAATGGCCATGTGTGGGCCAGGGGGGTGGGGGAGGCCACCCAGGAGGTCCGAGGACAGGGTGCCCACCAACAGTCACCTGCGTGAATGTTGCGAAAAAAAAACACCTCCATGGGCTCATGGCCTGCACGGCTACTAAATAGTGGGAGATTCACTGCTGGATTCGCTCTCCTCAACCTCTGCTGCTGCTGCCACAGGAGGTGGTGGTGCCATGGGAGGCAGCCCACGCAATGCCCTAGTTTGGTCATCCATGGCAGCAAGCATGCGGGCCTGGAAGGCCTCGTTCTGGAGGGATATGGTGCGGAGATCCCCATGCAACACCCGACGTGTTGCCCGGACCTCCGCCCGAGTTGCCTGCATCTCTGCTGAGAGCGTACGGGTGACGCGCTCCAGCAGCTGTTCCGTCCTGGTGACAGTGGAAGCCTCAAGGTCCACAAGAGTCTGCCTGAGGTGCCGGACCTCTCCCCTCAGGGCTTCCCTCTGTCCCTGTGCATCTATAGAAATTGATTCCCTCAGATTGTCCAGGGCCGCCTGTCTGTCCCTATTGGACGCCAACATGTCCTCCCTGACTGATTGGCAAATAGAGTCTGTTGCCTGCTGTAGTAGCTCCATCTGCCTTCCTGGGGGGACAATGGAAGTGGCCACCCTCTCCATGGCCTGAGCAATCATTTCGGATGATGCTGCCTGTTGGTTGGCCATACCGTAAATGGATTGCTCCCATGCGGTATTGCCTGGTGGCGGACGGCCACCGCGTTGGCGGGCACCACACCTGTCTGGGGCAAGGCGAACTGCGCCTTGCTGTGTCGGCACTGCCTGAGGCTGCAGGACTGCATTTCCCCTCTGAACTGCTGGCCCAGGAACAGGATCAGATGTTGCGGAGTGTGGCCCTGCATCCGTAACCACCACAGGCGCACCTACCAACACTGACATCCCCATAGTGGGCTCTACCCCTGGTGCAGGTGGGTCGGACAGAACAGTATCCCTTCCATGAACACATACCTGCGAATCCACATAGGCCTCATCCGAATCAACACCTGAAAAGAGTTCTGGGGAGGTGCAGCCAGGGACACCCCGGGACAGTATGGCCTGCAGCAAGAGAGGGTTCTCCCCCACCACCAAACCACGTCCCCCACTGGTGCCTGGACGTGCTTCAGATCCCTCCTGGGCCTGCACCATCTCCTCTCCCTCAACAGCATCAGGTGCGTCATCCTCTGCAAAAACAAGAAAGACAAAAAATGGAAACAGGCATTAGCACCATGGCACGCTATTAGGCCAGACAAGCTACAGTACCAGTACCTGATTTACACATGTCCCACATGACTATGACCCTCCCATGCATGCACTGTCCATGAGTTGGAAGGGGAGGAAAATGTCAGACACTGATGACACCAAGATGGGAGAGCAACACATCAGCTGCATGCTGGCTAGCAGTGCCATCACACATTGGCCTGTGAGTGGCATGTCCAATACACATACATGACACATGCCATCACACAGATGGCATGTAGCATGGGCATGACATATATGTGACAATGGGGCAGAGTGATGCGCAGTAGAACCAGGTGAATTCCTACAATCAGCCTGAATGAACACAGCTTAATACGGAACAATGTGGTAGCAAGATGCCACTTCAAGGGCAACTGGCGCAATGTAGTGCAAAACGCCTACTGTGGCCAGAAGGGACACTGTAATACCCAAATCCCGGGGCGCAGAATGCATTGGATGAAGCACATTGGTGGGACAAAACACTCAGGCACACACACCCTGATCTGGCACTCAACCGAATCCCCTCCCACAAACTACATACACATGGATCACACACACATGCATGTGCACTCACCGGACAATGCCTCGTAATCTGGCAGTTCTCCCACACCTTGGATCTGCTCCTCTGTGACGTAGGTCCCAGCAACATGCTCATGTAGAGTGAGTTCTATGTCCTCTTGTGGAGACCCACCTCCAGTCACCAGAGTTGCGGCATGACTTGAGGCCAGCTTTTTCTTTGCCCTACGCTTAAGGTCGTTCTAGCGCTTGTAGCACTCAACAGCTGTGCGCCTCATGAACCCAAGGGCACTTATGCTGTCCGCGATGGACTGCCAGTGTGCCTGACGTCGAGCAGGTGTAATCCTACACCCTGAAGTGACCAACATTTCGGCGTCATGTTCGGACACATACTGCACAAGTGCATCCAGTTCGGCATCATTGAAGCTAGGCTTCCTTGGCGTGCCGGACCGTGTAGCCGTGTCGGGGTCATCAGCCTGTATTGGACGAGCACTCTTCCTCTTTCTTTTTGTGGGTGGTGGGGATCCGGAGTGCCCTACGCCGCTCTGGACACTAGAGGCAGGAGCAACGGTGGACTGTGTAGTAGTAGTGTGCGATGGCACACTGACCACATGACTATCTGCAGGCATTAGCTGAAGTGTGATTATGGCAGGGGGAACCTCAGTCTGATGTACCGGGACCAACACTGTCCTTGCTGGGGGAGTCAGAGCTGGGGTGGACGGAGCTGCAGCTGCCCCTGCAGCCTCCCCACCCCGCCTACTCGGGGCAGCAGATGACATGGCTGCCCCTGTACCACGTGGCCTGGTGACACTGGCTTGCGCCGCCACCCGTGGCCTGGACTTGGCGACCTGGAAGTCAGCCTGGGAGTCACCCTGTGCTAGGTCAGGTGCCACAACGGGCCGGTCCAACAAGGGCTGAGCAGGGATGGTGTCAGCCACGTTTCCCTCAACCATGGGGGGGGGGATGTGTGTCCCTGACTGGTCCTCCACACGTGGGGGGCTTGGGGGAGTCTGCAAATCCTGGCCACGTCCCCTACCGTGCCCACCACGCCCACCTCTTGAGGCTCGGCCACCTTTGCCACCCTTACCACTTGCTCGCCTCCCAGCCATGGCACTGATGGAGTTGTGCGTATGGGAGTTGCAGTGGACAATTGTCCTGGGCAATTGGGGGTCAAAGGGGTAGGGTACTAGATGGAATTCGTACCCAAGTGCTCTAGCAAGGCTGTATGTAACCCCTGGGGAAAGATGACGGGTCACGCAACGCACAGGCACCCCTAAAACAGAAAATGACGTGCACGCGACCCCTCGTAGACCACGTGCGTGGGAAAAGGAACCTGCACTACGCTGTGGCACCCAGGAACACAAAAATGAACGTATGCGTGTCACACGCAGCCTGCAATGACCTCTGAAGGGGTACGCTACACACGGGGCTAGCACAGTTGGTAAATACGTGCGCGACTCACCGTCTGCCTGGGAAAAGAGCGTGAAAAATACGCACGTGTGCGCGTTGGCAACACCCCCGCCAAAAGAAGAATTGTACACTGTCTGAGGAGACAGGACAAAAGGAGAAGTCAACGCTGTTTGAGGAAACGGGTCGAAAAGAAAATCAGAAAAATACTGACAGAGGTAACAGGGAGTACGAACTGGAAACGCTGTGAAGTAAATCGCGTGTGAACCGACAAGAAGTACAGATTTCACCCACTCGCTCTCCACGGGAAGCACGTACAAGGAAATGACGTACTACACGCACCTTTTAAACCGCACCACACGTCCAACGTCACTTCCGCGTATACGCACTGAGGCACTATCCTCCAATCACGCAGGCTGACACTCGGACGTGCAGTTTTTGGTCTTGTAACATTCCCCCGGGTACAGGGACACGCCCGCGCGTGTCACGTCACAGACGCGCCTGCGCTGTCAGGGCCTTTGGGCCAATGGAATTGCGTACACAGGCCAATCGCGTGTGGAACTTCTCGCGCACCCCTGAAATACACGCGCCCAGGCCAATCGCGTGTGAAAACACCCGCGAGCCCCTGAAATACACGTACCCCACTCCCCCAGGCCCGATCGCGTGTAAAAACACCCACGAGCCCCTGGAATACACGTACCCCGCACCCCCAGGCCCGATCGCGTGTGATAACACCCGCGTGCCCCTGAAATACACGCGCCCAGGCCAATCGCGTGTGAGAAGCTTCTCGCGCACCCCTAAAATGCACGCGCCCAGGCCAATCGCGTGTGGAACTTCACGCGCACCCCTGAAATTCACGCACACGCTCCCCCAGGCCCGATCGCGTGTGAAAACACCCGCGAGCCCCTGAAATACACGCGCCCAGGCCAATCGTGTGTGGAACTTCACGCGCACCCCTGAAATTCACGCACACGCTCCCCCAGGCCCGATCACGTGTGAAAACACCCACGAGCCTATGAAATACACGCGCCCAGGCCCGATCGCGTGTGAGAAGCTTCTCGCGCACCCCTGAAATACACACGCCCAGGCCAATCGCGTGTGGAACTTCACGCGCACCCCTGAAATACACGCACACGCTCCCCCAGGCCCGATCGCGTGTGGGCCTTCTCGCGCGTGTAGGACTTTGGCGCACATTTTTTTCCTGCGCAGGGACGCTACCGCCTGCTTTCGTGTGGCGGACATGTATGGGCCTGTGCGCGTCTTTGGCTGTGCGCTGTTTTTCCCTATTCGATTCCATGAATACGTGTTGTAGGCGAGCGTGTGGGCGTTCTGCGCACTTGCCTCCTGTACTTCCCCCGTGACGCCCACATTTTCACGAGTTGTTCCCCATTCTGCGTGTGACGCCCCGTGTTACGCCTACTTTTGTTATGTGCGCCGCGCTATGTGCGAATTCACTGTGGCCTTATCGCACGGCGTTCGTTGACCTGTGCGCCAGCATGCGCCGCGCACTTTCTCAGCGCACATCCCACATTTTGCGCGTGCACGGACTTCCATGAATTGATGTGCGATGTTTTCTGTGCGATAATCGCACTTGCACTGCGATTTTCGCTGTTTCTCTGCGAATCGCACTTTTTCGCACGCGTGCGCCGTTTTTTCGGCGCACGTTGATTCCATGTATCGGCCTGCTAAGCTCGTTTACTTTTTAATCTAAGCTGTATCATTGCCAAGAAATGCATCGTGTTAAAATGGAAATCGAGAGATGCCCCGACGCTCGATCAATGGCTCCAGGAGATGATACGAGTGAACGAAAACAAAGAGGGTTATGTGCAGTCTGTAGTCTCCCCGTCAAGACCTAAAGACATATGGGCTCCATTTCGCGCATACTTGGCAAAAGAACCCTGATTTAGGCACCAAACTACATCACAAATAATCAACTTGCAACTTAACAATATAGCCGCATCACTCTGTAATTTATATGTATGGGGGATGCATATGTAATAAGAGTAAAGCGTATAAACCAATTGTGTACTGACAACATGTATTGTATGCTCTCGCCACTTGTTAAATAAAGTTTTTTTAAAATATATCAATGAGAGGGGGTTCCTCGTTGGAATGCTGTTCAGTATTGTTTGTTTGTTGTAAAATGCAAATAAAGACAATTAATATATATATATATCATTGAGCAAAACAAAGATGATTAAACAATATTTATTTGGGAGGGAACGTAGTTGTGGGATGTCTTTTTTTCTTAATTTCAAAACTATAATTACTTTCACCACGCTAATGGCCTAATTCACAGAAGCATTTTATAATGGCAAAACTCATTGAAAAACGCTCAGTGAATTAAGCCCATAGTGTCCACTTTTTTATGAATCACACAAATATCTGGCTTCATTTCTTTTTGTCGCCAATGTCAAAATACTTCAGCCATTCCTTGGCTTCACTAACTTTTGCAGTTGCATCATCGCCTCTTTTTCAGCCTTAGCGATGCCATTGGTGCCTCTTACCCGAGCCTCTGTTCCATATGAATAGACTCAACCAACCCAGGAAACCATTTAGTCCTTAAAAATAGCCCTTACAACTACCCAATTTCTACAATACGCTGACCCTCAGAAACCAATGGTTATAGAAGCCACCTTCGAAGGGATTGCGTCCTCCGAAGTATTCCTTATCTTTGATAATACGTTTCCAGCTTGCTGGCCTCGGAAAATTTTTCTGTAGAGGGCGCTGCGCATCGACGTCCGCCGAGTTGATGTCCTTCGATGGCCACCGTATCGGCGCTGACGTCACCATGCCCATAAATAGCCACGCGCTGCGTCCGTTGCTCAGTTCCGTTTTTCCGCGCTTCGTGGGGCCTCGGAACGTCGTTGCTCAGTTCAGTCAGGATAACTAACTATTTCTACTCGAATATTCCTTATACGTTCTCGATGGCTTCTTCATCAGAACCGACGACGCCGCGATCCGGCTTCAAGAAATGTCGAGTCTGCGGTAAAAAAATGTCAATAACGGATCCACAGGATCTGCTTATGGTGCTTGCGATCCGAGCACCATTGTTCGGAGTGTGAGGACTGCATGTCCATGACGGCGAAAGCCTTGAAGGAGCGCAAGGGGAAGCTCGAGAGAGGTAAGTCAGCCAAAACCTCCTCGAAAGTTTCGTCAGCTGAGTCGAGGCATTCGTCTCCTCGCCGTCGAAAACATTCCCATTCTAGATCTCGAAGTAGCTCCCACCATTCGTCGAGATCAAGACACTCAAAAAAGAGACGTCGAAGATCTCATTCCTCGTCTTCTGTGTCCCCAGAAAGGGTCTCCTGTCCCACTAAACACAGTTTTCAAGCTGAGTGGGAGGAATTCAGAAAGAAAATGTTAAGCGTCTTCGAGAACGCGGCCTCGACCCCCTCGAAGACAGCTGAGGGTGATACCCCGGGTGAAAAACCCAAAAAATCAAAACGCCGTGAGTCGCAGCACCCAGCGAAACATTCCACCCGAGAGCGCCATGAGCCATTGGGTAAGAAGGCACCGTCTTCGACGCCGTCGTCGAAGATTCCTTCGACGCACGGATCGGCGCCATCGACGCCGTTGCCGAAGGGTTCCTCGACGCATCGGTAGGTTAACTCACCATCTGACGGAATGGCAGGCTATAGCGTCAGATGCTTGGGCATTGGAAACAGTTGCCCAAGGTTACTGCCTACCCTTTCTTCACTTTCCTCAGAGTCATCCACCGGGGAACAGCTCTCTAAAAGTTCCAGATCCGCTCCTCTTGCAGGAAATTATAGACCTGCTAGAGAAAGGTGCCATAGAACCGGTACCTGTAGCGGACAGGAACAAGGGCTGGTACTCCCCCCTACTTTCTAATACCAAAGAAGGACGGAGGACTGACACCCATCCTGGACTTACGAGAATTGAACAAGTTCCTCAGGAAGGACAAGTTCAAGATGGTAACTCTCTCTCAGATCCTTCAGGCCCTCCAGCTCCAGGACTGGCTGGTATCTCTGGACCTTCAGGATTCTTATTTCCATGTGCCAATCCATCTCAAACACAGGAAATACCTGAGGTTCGCAATTGGCGACTCTCATTATCAATTTGGAGTTCTGCCATTTGGGCTGACCTCCGCCCCGAGGGTCTTCACCAAGCTGATGTCGGTAGTGGCGGCGACTCTAAGGAGGGAAGGGATCCACGTCTACCCCTTCCTGGACGACTGGCTGATCAGGGCTGTATCTTCGGAACAGGCCCAGACCCAGCTAGATTATGTCTGCCACTTCCTTCACAGACTGGGCTTCTCCCTCAATTTAAAGAAGTCACAGATGATACCATCACAGAGACTCCAGTTCATTGGAGCGGTCCTGGACACTTCCCTGGGAAAAGCCTCGTCACCAGAGGTGAGGGCTCAAGATATTCTACAGATGGTCACCAAGTTTCAAAATGCCCAACGTCTCCCAGCCTTCGACTTTTTGAGGTTGCTAGGCCTCATGGCATCCTGCATCTTCCTTGTGCCAGAGGCTCGCCTGAGAATGAAATCTCTTCAGTGGGCACTGAGAAGTCAGTGGTCGCAATTCTCAGGGAGAATGACAGATGACAGACATCTTGAAAGGAGAACTGTTTTGGCAACTATGTCCGGAGATAACAGTAGTCACAGACGCCTCACTCACGGGATGGGGAGCCCATGCCAACGACTTGACCATCAGCGGTCATTGGTCTCCATCGGAGTCCAGACTACACATCAACCTATTAGAGCTGAGAACAATCAGACTAGCGCTGAAAGCTTTCCTGCCATCAGTACAGGGGAGAAATGTCCTGATAATGACGGACAACACGGTGGCCATGCACTACCTCAACAAAAGAGGAGGCGTAGGATCACTGCCACTGTGCAGAGAGGCGATGCAGCTCTGGTTTTGGGCAATCTCTCTATCGGCTGTCCACCTAGCCGGGGAGAAGAACTTGACAGCGGACGCTCTGAGCAGGCAGAGCACAGTCTCCCACGAGTGGGAGCTAGCTCAGGAAGACCTTCAAGAGATCTTCACCTTTTGGGGAGCCCCTCAGGTGGATCTGTTCGCCACAAGCAACAACAAGAAGTGCGATCTGTTCTGTTCAAGGGAATTTCCCCCGAGAGGAGCTCTAGGAAATGCGTTCGTAGTGGACTGGGAGTTTCCACTCCTTTACGCGTTCCCTCCAGTCCCTGTTATTCCTCAAATGATCAGGAGGTTGAGAAGATTCCGGAAGACCATGATCCTAATTGCCCCGGATTGGGCCAGGAGAACGTGGTACCCGGACATTCTAGATATGTCCATCTGTCCCCCAATCTGTCTTCCACTCAAAGAGAATCTTCTCTCGCAGAAGGGAGGTCAGGTTCTCCATCCAGACACCAGACCCCTCAACCTTCACTCTTGGCTTCGGAATGGTTGAGGTACAAGTATTGGGATCCCCCTGATGACGTCATGGAGGTGTTGCTTTCGGCCAGAAGACCGGCAACAAAGTCTTTATACCGCTGCCGTTGGAACACATTTTGCAGCTTGTGTAGGGAAGAGAATATCGACCCTTTTTCATGTGGTACACCAACGGTGTTATCGTTTCTACTCTACTTGGCAAACTCAGGCCTTCAAGTGGGCACTGTAAAAGGCTATCTCGCAGCGCTTTCTATCTTCAAGTGCACTGCGGAGGAACCATTGTATTTCAAACTTCCTCTAGTAGTACAATTTCTCAAGGGACTAACTAATGTTTACCCTCCAAAACCATTCCAGGTTCCCTTATGGGACTTAAATTTAGTCTTAAACTTCCTAATGGGCACTCCATTCGAACCACTTCACTCTTGCGCGCTGAGATTTCTCACGCTTAAAACTGTCCTATTGGTAGCACTAACATCTGTTAGGAGGGTGAGCGAGCTACAAGCTCTCTCCTGTAAACCCCCACATACAATCTTCCACAAGTACAAAGTCGTCCTACAGGTGAAGCCTAATTTCCTCCCAAAGGTGGTTTCTGAATTTCATATTACTCAGAAAATTACCTTACCTTCGTTCTACCCTCCTCCCCAACCGGGGAAAGAGGAGGAAAGGCTACATAGGCTGGACCCTAGGCGAGTCCTCAGCTTTTACCTCAGCAGAATAGCTAGGATCAGGCAAGCAGACCAACTGTTTGTAGGATACTCAGGTCACAAGTTGGGACTACCCATAACAAAACAAACCATCTCCAGGTGGATTATTTTGGCCATCCTGGAATGTTATAGACTAGCAGGGAAAGAGCCACCCCAAAATCGCAGGGCTCATTCAACCAGGGGTATCGCAGCCTCTTCGGCTCTCCAAAGAGGGGTACCGGTCCGGAACATATGTGCGGCTGCCACATGGTCGTCCGCACATACATTCACACAATTTTACAATCTGGATTCCTCCACTGCTCAAGAGACCAGATTTGGCAAGGCCGTATTACATTTGGTCCATCCCTAAAGGGATACATAACACTCTCACTCCCACCTCCAATTACATGCCACTGCTATGGGAGTCTATCAAAGATAAGGAATACGTCGGAGGACACAATCCCTTCGAAGAACAAGTTACTTCTTACCTGGTAACGTTCTTTCGACGGGATGTTCCTCCGACGTATTCCTTATCGCCCCTCCCAACCATCTCCGCAGTGATAACTTCCCTTGTGGTTGCAGCTCACGCTCCTTCAAGGTCAATAACCAATTCAGGCATGACTTTTCTTATGCTACAAAACGGAACTGAGCAACGGACGCAGCGCGTGGCTATTTATGGGCATGGTGACGTCGGCGCCGATACGGTGGCCGTCGAAGGACATCGACTCGGCGGACGTCGACGCGCAGCGCCCTCTACAGAAAAAACTTCCGAGGCCAGCAAGCTGGAAACGTATTATCAAAGATAAGGAATACGTCGGAGGAACATCCCGTCGAAAGACCGTTACCAGGTAAGAAGTAACTTGTTCATCTCAGCCTTAGCAAGCCATTCTGTCACACATGTGTCCTTCTATGAAGCGTTTGCAGGTGTAGCTTTTTTCTCAAAAAAACAAAGCCCCGCTAAACAGAACTATTACATTGCGGGACAAGAGTTATTAGATATAAAGGCTGTGGTCAAGGAGTGGCAACACAATCTTATGGGTGCCTGACATCAGATTACCCTCTATGCAGATCCCCTTAACCTCCAAGCCCTTGCGACCATGAAATGCACCAGCGCAAGACACTGGCATTTATTTTTTACTCTGTTTTGATTTTATGGTATCCAACCGTGCCGTGACAAAGCACAGTCAGTCCAATGTTCTGGTACTGTTCCCAGAAACAGTCAATGAAATAGTGTTGCCGGGTGATCATGTAATTTGTGCATGCTCCCCATCTCGTAGTCTCACAGAACATATACATGAATGGGCCCAAAACCATTTTGACATGGAAGCCTTAAATGCAGTGGTGCATGGTAGGTTGCCCTCTATCCAAGGGTCTCTAATCATGCCCACCGAAGAAACTCTACATCAAGCCCTGAAATGGTTGAGCAGCGAAAAACCATCAAACTCTTACATCACTGGTCCTGGTGGCCTTCTCTCCGAAAAAGACAAACTTATGGGACTACGCCAACCTATGCCGATGCCCCACAAACCTTGGTCTCATGTCACTATGGACTTTTACCGTGGAAACAGAGTTGACACAATCTGGGTAAGGGTGGACGTTTCGTACCTTGCCATTGGATACCCGCGGCCATTGGATACACTTGGCTGTGGCATTAGCATGTTCTTTCTTTCAACACATTTTCTGCTTGTTTGGTCTCCCATCCTTTGACGCCACTGACTGGGGAGACCAGTTGACTTCCTGCTTTTGGCAGGCAATGACAACGCTGCTTGGAATAGATTCCAGGTTCTCTTCTGCATATCACCCACAGACGGAAGGGCAGACCGAATGAACCAACGTTACCCTCGAACAGTACCTCAAATGCCTTTATCTGCGATATTAGGATTCGTAAGGTGTTCCTTTTAAAGCACTAAACATTTGGAGAGGAATCCCATATGGTCCACCGTAGTGGAAGCTCTACCTTTTAATGGGTAAAAAAAGGTTGTCTAAACAAGAAGTAGATAGCTCTTATCAACAGTTACATACATTAAATCAGTACTGTTACTCAATATACAAAATATTTTATTCTACAATACATAAAATTAGATGAATCAATTGACATTAGATATTAAAAACACTGTATAAAAATACAATTCTGGGGTGACAACGACAAGACCTTTATACGTAGGTAGTTATCTAAGTGAATCAAATCTGATCTACTACTGAGAATTTATTAGGCGTCTTAGTGTAGTTTCAGTCCTTAATTAGGATTTATTCTATATGGTTAATTATTTGACCACATTTATAAACTCAACATGTTTCAGTTCTCATCTAATTCATAGGAACTTTCTTCAGGAGTATTGTCACTCTATACTTTTTTACAATAAAACAAGACATACAATAATTGTGTCTGTTGACATTGGCTCCAACTCTTGTTGACAGTGAAAAAGCCTCTGCTTTTTACGATGTAACTGTTGATAAAAACAAACATAAGAGAAGGTAAGCTATTATTGCTTAGTTAAATCTCTATGATTAAATTAAATCTTTGATCAGACCAAGGCATTAAATTACCTGATCTGGTCCGTGGAGGGAACTTTAGCAAGATGTGGTACTGAATCAAATAGGAATTCTCATCTCTGGTATGAGTTACGCATATATATATGTAATTCTCAACCTGTAAAAATATTTAGATCAGTTCAAATCCCTAGAATTCGGAGCACAGAGCTCCTCTTACTCGAACACACTGGACTATTTATATCATAAGGTCATGAGGTTACCTGTATAGACAGATGGATCGACTGTCCGTAGGATGTAGTGGCAAACCTGTTCCCAGGATATTAAATCGCTCACTTATAGCTCAAACAGCTATTTTCAAATGGTGCTTTAGTGTTGAGGGCGAGAAGGAAAGCTGGACGGAAAGACCAATGGGTCTATGGTTATCACTTCTAAGACTAGAGGGAGTGTTCTTATGTCTCCTCAATCATTTCTCTATTTACCTTAATTCTCTGGTGATAGTCGTAGAATTAGCGCTTTATTTTGTATTACTTCTGTTAAGGGAATGGAGGAGTTCGTCTCGTGTAGTTATCGCGTTCAACCCTTCCGTCTCAGATGTCACACTGGCTGTCTGTAAAATTAAGTATACGTAGTAGTCACTCGCTAAGTTTTCATAAAATGTTCAGAAGACTATTGTTTTACCAGCTCACTCGAGCTCTTCTCAATTCGTATTTATGGGTAGCAGGACCCTCTTTGAATACTTGTAGCGGTCTTACTTTGGGATTAACGATATTCTATTCTCTTAGTTGGACCGCGCTCCTTTAGTGAGGCGTGAGGTTCCGAACGCTGTGTTAACATCCGGCTTCGATGTGCGGGCGCCATCTTGGGCGTCTATATGTATCCTCACTTGCCTATTATATGGTTTTTAATTTTCATATTCATTTTCCCTATATATCTTGTCCTTCCTGAGGAACTTGTTCAATTCTCGTAAGTCCAGGATGGGTGTCAGTCCTCCGTCCTTCTTTGGTATTAGAAAGTAGGGGGAGTACCAGCCCTTGTTCCTGTCCGCTACAGGTACCGGTTCTATGGCACCTTTCTCTAGCAGGTCTATAATTTCCTGCAAGAGGAGCGGATCTGGAACTTTTAGAGAGCTGTTCCCCGGTGGATGACTCTGAGGAAAGTGAAGAAAGGGTAGGCAGTAACCTTGGGCAACTGTTTCCAATGCCCAAGCATCTGACGCTATAGCCTGCCATTCCGTCAGATGGTGAGTTAACCTACCGATGCGTCGAGGAACCCTTCGGCAACGGCTTCGATTGCGCCGATCCGTGCGTCGAAGGAATCTTCGACGACGGCGTCGAAGACGGTGCCTTCTTACCCAATGGCTCATGGCGCTCTCGGGTGGAATGTTTCGCTGGGTGCTGCGACTCGCGGCGTTTTGATTTTTTGGGTTTTTCACCCGGGGTATCACCCTCAGCTGTCTTCGAGGGGGTCGAGGCCGCGTTCTCGAAGACGCTTAACATTTTCTTTCTGAATTCCTCCCACTCAGCTTGAAAACTGTGTTTAGTGGGACAGGAGACCCTTTCTGGGGACACAGAAGACGAGGAATGAGATCTTCGACGTCTCTTTTTTGAGTGTCTTGATCTCGACGAATGGTGGGAGCTACTTCGAGATCTAGAATGGGAATGTTTTCGACGGCGAGGAGACGAATGCCTCGACTCAGCTGACGAAACTTTCGAGGAGGTTTTGGCTGACTTACCTCTCTCGAGCTTCCCCTTGCGCTCCTTCAAGGCTTTCGCCGTCATGGACATGCAGTCCTCACACTCCGAACAATGGTGCTTGGATCCCAAGCACCATAAGCAGATCCTGTGGATCCGTTATTGACATTTTTTTACCGCAGACACGACATTTCTTGAAGCCGGATCGCGGCGTCGTCGGTTCTGATGAAGAAGCCATCGAGAACGTATAAGGAATATTCGAGTAGAAATAGTTAGTTATCCTGACTGAACTGAGCAACGACGTTCCGAGGCCCCACGAAGCGCGGAAAAACGGAACTGAGCAACGGACGCAGCGCGTGGCTATTTATGGGCATGGTGACGTCGGCGCCGATACGGTGGCCGTCGAAGGACATCGACTCGGCGGACGTCGACGCGCAGCGCCCTCTACAGAAAAAACTTCCGAGGCCAACAAGCTGGAAACGTATTATCAAAGATAAGGAATACGTCGGAGGAACATCCCGTCGAAAGACCGTTACCAGGTAAGAAGTAACTTGTTCATCTCAGCCTTAGCAAGCCATTCTGTCACACATGTGTCCTTCTATGAAGCGTTTGCAGGTGTAGCTTTTTTCTCAAAAAAACAAAGCCCCGCTAAACAGAACTATTACATTGCGGGACAAGAGTTATTAGATATAAAGGCTGTGGTCAAGGAGTGGCAACACAATCTTATGGGTGCCTGACATCAGATTACCCTCTATGCAGATCCCCTTAACCTCCAAGCCCTTGCGACCATGAAATGCACCAGCGCAAGACACTGGCATTTATTTTTTACTCTGTTTTGATTTTATGGTATCCAACCGTGCCGTGACAAAGCACAGTCAATCCAATGTTCTGGTACTGTTCCCAGAAACAGTCAATGAAATAGTGTTGCCGGGTGATCATGTAATTTGTGCATGCTCCCCATCTCTTAGTCTCACAGAACATATACATGAATGGGCCCAAAACCATTTTGACATGGAAGCCTTAAATGCAGTGGTGCATGGTAGGTTGCCCTCTATCCAAGGGTCTCTAATCATGCCCACCGAAGAAACTCTACATCAAGCCCTGAAATGGTTGAGCAGCGAAAAACCATCAAACTCTTACATCACTGGTCCTGGTGGCCTTCTCTCCGAAAAAGACAAACTTATGGGACTACGCCAACCTATGCCGATGCCCCACAAACCTTGGTCTCATGTCACTATGGACTTTTACCGTGGAAACAGAGTTGACACAATCTGGGTAAGGGTGGACGTTTCGTACCTTGCCATTGGATACCCGCGGCCATTGGATACACTTGGCTGTGGCATTAGCATGTTCTTTCTTTCAACACATTTTCTGCTTGTTTGGTCTCCCATCCTTTGACGCCACTGACTGGGGAGACCAGTTGACTTCCTGCTTTTGGCAGGCAATGACAACGCTGCTTGGAATAGATTCCAGGTTCTCTTCTGCATATCACCCACAGACGGAAGGGCAGACCGAATGAACCAACGTTACCCTCGAACAGTACCTCAAATGCCTTTATCTGCGATATTAGGATTCGTAAGGTGTTCCTTTTAAAGCACTAAACATTTGGAGAGGAATCCCATATGGTCCACCGTAGTGGAAGCTCTACCTTTTAATGGGTAAAAAAAGGTTGTCTAAACAAGAAGTAGATAGCTCTTATCAACAGTTACATACATTAAATCAGTACTGTTACTCAATATACAAAATATTTTATTCTACAATACATAAAATTAGATGAATCAATTGACATTAGATATTAAAAACACTGTATAAAAATACAATTCTGGGGTGACAACGACAAGACCTTTATACGTAGGTAGTTATCTAAGTGAATCAAATCTGATCTACTACTGAGAATTTATTAGGCGTCTTAGTGTAGTTTCAGTCCTTAATTAGGATTTATTCTATATGGTTAATTATTTGACCACATTTATAAACTCAACATGTTTCAGTTCTCATCTAATTCATAGGAACTTTCTTCAGGAGTATTGTCACTCTATACTTTTTTACAATAAAACAAGACATACAATAATTGTGTCAGTTGACATTGGCTCCAACTCTTGTTGACAGTGAAAAAGCCTCTGCTTTTTACGATGTAACTGTTGATAAAAACAAACATAAGAGAAGGTAAGCTATTATTGCTTAGTTAAATCTCTATGATTAAATTAAATCTTTGATCAGACCAAGGCATTAAATTACCTGATCTGGTCCGTGGAGGGAACTTTAGCAAGATGTGGTACTGAATCAAATAGGAATTCTCATCTCTGGTATGAGTTACGCATATATATATGTAATTCTCAACCTGTAAAAATATTTAGATCAGTTCAAATCCCTAGAATTCGGAGCACAGAGCTCCTCTTACTCGAACACACTGGACTATTTATATCATAAGGTCATGAGGTTACCTGTATAGACAGATGGATCGACTGTCCGTAGGATGTAGTGGCAAACCTGTTCCCAGGATATTAAATCGCTCACTTATAGCTCAAACAGCTATTTTCCAATGGTGCTTTAGTGTTGAGGGCGAGAAGGAAAGCTGGACGGAAAGACCAATGGGTCTATGGTTATCACTTCTAAGACTAGAGGGAGTGTTCTTATGTCTCCTCAATCATTTCTCTATTTACCTTAATTCTCTGGTGATAGTCGTAGAATTAGCGCTTTATTTTGTATTACTTCTGTTAAGGGAATGGAGGAGTTCGTCTCGTGTAGTTATCGCGTTCAACCCTTCCGTCTCAGATGTCACACTGGCTGTCTGTAAAATTAAGTATACGTAGTAGTCACTCGCTAAGTTTTCATAAAATGTTCAGAAGACTATTGTTTTACCAGCTCACTCGAGCTCTTCTCAATTCGTATTTATGGGTAGCAGGACCCTCTTTGAATACTTGTAGTGGTCTTACCTTGGGATTAACGATATTCTATTCTCTTAGTTGGACCGCGCTCCTTTAGTGAGGCGTGAGGTTCCGAACGCTGTGTTAACATCCGGCTTCGATGTGCGGGCGCCATCTTGGGCGTCTATATGTATCCTCACTTGGTCCTTTCTTTATTACTTGTTTCCGCCTCTCCAGCGATTTAAAAATAACTTTTGTGAAAGTTATTCTAATTCGAAAACATTTCCTCAAAAAAGAATACAGTATCTCTACTTGCTCTAATTTGGAGGAGTAGTATCTAAATATAAATCCTCTTATGTGAACTTAAGAAGTATGGATGCTCCTTGAGTATGTTATACACAAGAGTTTTGAACGTCTCGCGTTAGATTTAGTCAAAAAAAATACTCTATCCATAGAGAATTTGGTAGAGAATTTCTTTGACTAAATCTAACGCGAGACTTTCAAAACTCTTGTGTATAACATACTCTTAGACTTGCTCTAGCCCTTCGAAGTTGTTTTAACAACAGTCATGTTGGTAAACGGATTGTAACGCCTTATATTCATCGTTTTTAATAATCAAGGGATAGTAGATTCTAGTCATTATTTTCTATATCTACATCTTGTGATAGTGCTGCTACCTTGAGAGTAGATATTATATTTTAATCCATTGGATCGGTTCATTGAGACCTTCCCTGTCGCTCTTAGTTAAGAAAATAAGTCTTAATTCTTTTTCTAGTAAGGCTTTTTTCTTTTTGTTAGTGTCATGTCCATCTATGGTCAACAGTACTGTCCATTTTAGGTCATCTCCTGTATGGTTTGCTTCCATGTAGTGTTTGACCATCGGTGCTGTCAATACTTTATTCTTTAGGCAGCTCCGGTGCCCTATTATATGGTTTTTAATTTTCATATTCATTTTCCCTATATATCTTCGTCCACAGGGGCACGTGATCATATAGATCACAAACTCTGTGTTACAGTTTGAGAAATGTGTTCATTGCCATTTAGTACTTAGGCCTATCTCAATTTCTTTTGATTTGGTAGTGTATTTACAAACTGTGCAGTGACCACAGAGATGGTGTCCTGTCAATGGACTTAGACCCCCGCTTTTAGTTACTGTCTTTGATTGTGTTTGTCTAGTTTTCAGTTTGCTGCTACTAACGTGATTCCCTATAGTGGTAGATTTTCATTAGGCAAACAATGGACAAGGAAGTTTGGTGGAGGAGTTCTCAAAGATTTTCCACTTTTAAAGTTACAGAATGTGCATGTAATAATTGTGATCATGTTTCTACAGGGTTCTCACTGTTTGTATGCCCTGCATGGGCAGCATCTACATTCAGTTCTGGTAGACAATTCGATCACGGTTCCCATCCCAGCTGCCGAAGACAGTCTGCAGCACAAAAGGGACCCTCACGCAGCAGTCCCTGTGTGTTTACAGGCAGCAAAAACAGTTGCCAAACAGGTGTATAAACACCAGTCCGAGGTGCCCAATTACCAACCAGATGACATGGCGTGATTTTCCACAAAACCTCTGAATATTCCATGTCCATGCAAACTGTTACACCGCTTCGTGGGTCCAAATCGTATCATGTGGTTGACCAATCCTGTAACCGCAGTCCTGGCCTTACAAATGAAATGGAAGATCCGCCAAGTTTTCCACTCGGCCTTGCTCACTCCATGCCGTCCTGGGCCCTGTTTGCCTTCTAGGCCCCTACCAGTGGAAGAATACAAAGTCAGGGATCTCTTGGATTCTCGTATCCGAAAGTGCAAGAGGTTTTACTTGTTGGATTGGAAAAGGCTACAGTCCTGAGGATCGCACCTGAGATTATGCAAAAAACATTTTACGCTTGCCTGTCACCTGGGGGAGATATGGCCTTGCCGAGAGGTACTGTCACGTTCCAACCATCGCGTGGCTCCCTGGCGCAACATGAACTCGTGAGGCATTTGTAATCTGCTGGTTGGGCGCCGGCGTTCGCCATGGACCACTTTCGTCAGCGGCCCGTCACGCAATGTGGCATGACATAAGGAAGCACAGCGCTCATCGCCCATGCTCAGCATCATTTAGGAACCTGCCACAGAGAGATCAGTGCTTCTCAACCCTTTTTGTGAGTAGCTTTTACTATGTGCCTTTTACGATTTTTCCCTGCTCCTGTATCCCCGGCCTTGGCTTTCTCTGCCTGTTTACTCTGCTGCATTACCCTTATGTGCTTTGGCGTGTGTTTGCTCTCTTGGCTATTGATCTCTAGTCTGTCCCTGGATTTGAATTGGATTCCCCTTCCTGGCTCTGTTGTCTTATGTTCTCTTAGGTGCTGGACTCCAATCTTCCTGTGGAACTTAATATTTTTCGACTTTGCTTCTGGATTCCTCGACTCAGATTATCGTGCTGAACCTTTTACCTGAGAACTACTGTTTGACATTGTCTATTCCTTGGAATTGCCATCTACTGGAGTTTGTAGATTTGACTGCCCTTAGTTGCGCCCTTGTTCCACCCAGGTTAGTTTCCCTTTACTCTTTTCTTGGACACAGCGGCATGCCAGCTGGGTAAGACCACCCCCCGACCCCCTCTTTCATTCTGGACATTTTTCTTGAACCTTTGCGTCGACTCCTAAACTACATTTCACCCGTAATGGTAGGGGGTTCAGGTACAAATTCTTTATGCTATAATCAGTTGTGGTGTTTTGCCATTGGTTCCCAGTCTAACCTATTTCCCCCTTTTCTCCCTTCAGCTGGGAGAGAGTCTGTTTGCACTCCTCATCGGTCATCTGAGCCCTTGGTACTCTTGTGTAGTTTTCTGAACACAGGTATGGAGCTCTCAGGAGGAAAGTGTCCTTACCCAGTGGTCGATGTGGGCGGGAGCGGTTGGGAGGTGTGCTCCTATACTACTTTTAATTAAGTTTTACCATTCCTATACTTTTATTTTAAAAAGAAACCGTTCCGGAATGGTTTTGTTTTAAAATAAAAGTGTAGGAAGAAGTTGAAACTTTCGCTTTCAGTGCATTGCACTGGACGTTCCCTTAAACAGCAGGTGCATGTGTTTGGGGGTTTGTATTGTGCATGGGATGGGGTATGGCGATTGGGTTTCTGGGGAGCGGTGCAGGCCAGTAGGGAACATAGTTCCACTTCTTGTTTTCGACCACTGTCCTTACCACCAGTCCATCAAAGGGATTACGCACCAAGACGTGACGCCACCATGGCAGACTGTTTTCCCATCTCTGTTTCTTGTTTGGCTGAGTCTCATCCGTAGGCATCTGCTTCTCGGAAATTGTCTGGTGCTGCAGACTCTTTGGATCTTGTATCCAGAATGGAGAATTCTTTCCTCTGTTCTCTCCTGGTCTTGGTGTTGTTTCTCAGGTCCCTGACCCATCACGGCCTCAGCCTGGTCACACCACCAAATTGGACGGTTTCACCCATCGCTATCTCTCATTCGACTGGGCCACCTCTCTCGGAGCCGGCCTTGCAGCATCTTTGCTTCCTTGCTTCTCTTTCAAAATACCACTGGCTCTGCGGCTTAGCTTGTCTCCACCCCTCCAGTCCTTCAGTACGCTAGAGTCTTGCCTCTTTGTAGGATTCTCTCTTCTCCATTCACGATTCTTCGTCTATATATTCACATTCACGTATATCAAGGGGGCTGTGTTGCAGTACGTCCACAGCTGAGTTCAGCTGGTCTCCAGCATTACCTTGTGCCAATAGAAAGGTGCTGTCAGTCTTGGTTGCAGGCAATATAGCTGTAACATTAGTTTTGTCTATTTCTATATAGGTAGACATTTTATTCTTTGAAGGGAGTGCCTTAAAGGAATGTGAGTCCTTGTACCACATAGGGGAGTCGCTCCCAGTGAGGTCCTGCTTTCCTTGACCTTCGGGAGGGTCTGGCCTAGTGGGCTCATCTCCCTAGCCTCAAAGCGGGTGCCCCCTCATCCCTTGGAAAGAAGGGAGTAATTGCCTAGATCCGTCAAATCTAACAGGGGGCCAGTGCAAAGATAGCAGAGTCGAAGTGATGTGGTCCCTGGGTTTGAGGCCCAGGATGAGTCTCACAGCTTTATTCAGGTTTACTTTTATTTGCTCTTTTAGGTTATTCGGCAGCCTAGAGATTAACTATTGGAATAGTCAAGGCATGCCAGTAACATAGCAGAGGTCACCAGGACATTTCATAGAGTTCACAAATCTCAGGCCCAATGGAAAGCAGATTGTCAAAGAAGACTCTGAGGTTTCTGTTCGAAGTGACTGGGGTGGACAGGTGTCCCAGAGATGGAGACAAAGGGAAGGGGAGTGGATATCTGTTGATCAAAATAGATGTTTTACATCGTTAAGACCTTCAGGCAGAGGTTGTTGTGTATCATCAGTCATAAGCCTGGATGAGGCATACTGAGATGTGTCATGACCGCTGCCTCCAAAGAGTCAGAACCAGCCCAACATCGTTGGAAGCAGGGTCACAACTTCCATTCCAGGCACCAGTCGGTCCCCACAGGGGCCTTTTGGACCTTGTCCTGGCGCCAGTGGCGCCAGGCTCATAAGGGAACCCAGTCCTGGCACAGGAAGCGCCGGGCTCATATTGAGAGGAATGGTGCTTGGGTGAACTTACCTGCTGCAGACCATGCTGCTCACTTACCTGTAGGATGATATCCTCATCCATTCCTGGCTGGAACTACTTTACCTTCTGGGTGTGGCCAGCACCACTCCCTGGGACTGGATACTGGAACTGTTCTGGAAGCTGGAACTTCTTTCTTGCCTGGGCGAGGCTGTGGAAGGAGACACCTAAGCACTCCAGTAGCCTATTTAAACCACACCCGATCAGTGCAACGTGCTTCGCGTTATTCTGCACTAGCAGCAGGACGCTCACCGTGTCAGCTCCAGAGAATCTTCAGCTTCTGCATCTGTGAACAAGAAATCTTCAGTCTTACCTCCCGGAAACCAGTCTTCAGTCTTCAGCAGCGTCTGAAAGAGAACAAGGACACCAGGTTAGGACAAGGCAAAACCAGCGCTGCACTTGCCTCGTCCATCGGAGCATTCCGAGGCCGTGTACCGCACTCTTCATACTCCGGCAACCCTGCGGAAACAAAGAACAGTGGTAAGTGAACCTCCGTGTCGTGATAATTTTGCTTACCTGTGCCACGTACGCCTCGATCTCCGCCAAGCGCTGTTTAACCGCACCTGCAAAAACAAGAAAGACATCATTAAGGGCACTGTACGCCATCACTACTCACGTGCCTTCTAGCTGTAATCTGCTTGCCCATACTCCGGCACGTACCTCGGCGTCCATCTCCAACGCCGGCTGCTACGGCTACCTGAAAAAGGGAAAAGAGACATTAAGAAGTGCATTTAACTTCGAATAACATTCTTTTGCTTACGTGCCTTCACGAGCCCCGGCATTCTTCTCGCTTACCTTATCTGCATACCGGACCTGCAAAGGCAAGAGACATTTAAGGGGACATATAAATAAAACTCCATATTCAAGCAATTACCGTCCGTGCGGCTAACGACGGCCTTGCTCCCCGACTTCATCCTCTGCAATCAAGAGGCTGGGCTATTAACCAGTGAAGCAACTGGCATTAGCGCCCCTGCACAGACGCAGGATGGAGAGCTCCGCTTTCACCTATCTAAGGTGAGCACATTCAGGCTACGAGTAACATGGGGAGTCCAGAAAGGGGAAGGTCAGATTGGCCAACCAGACATACATTAACCCCTTGTTCTCCTACTTGCAGACACCTAACCCTCCAGGTCAAAATTACGGTGAGGAGAGGGCCCATCCAGGGTGTTACCAGAGGCCTGCGCGTGACCCTAGAAGACTGAAATCTCCCAGCCCAGACCTGCGCCTCCGAGGGATTCAGGTGAGCGTTACAGAACGCGAAGCCTACCGCAAATTTCCCACCCAGGCGCAATGGAAACCTCGGACACAGATCAATTGGCCCAATTGCTTGGGGCACTGAGAGCTGAAGTACAGGCATCCCGCCAAGAGACAAATGCTTTACGAAGGGAGTTGATCGTTTCCAAAGAGCGAACGGATGATCTGGCCAGACAGTTGTTACAAACACAAGCGGGACAGACGCCTCTGCCTGCCTCGGGAGGGAGCTACACTCCTACAACCTCAAATAATCCGGTGCAAATTAATCTGCCAGGGAATGTGCCTTTGGCCCCGCCCGAACGTTTTTCAGGTGATCCAAAACGGTTTGCAGTATTCATCAACCAATGCCGCTTGCACTTTCTATGTAGACCCGCCGCATTCCCATCTGACCAAACCAAAGTAGCGTTCGTACTTTCCTATCTTAGCGGTAGTGCTGCAGATTGGTCCATTCCTCTTGTGACACAGGATAATCCGATCCTCCATAACTTTCAAGATTTCCAGACCAGTATGGAAAAGTTGTTCGCAAGACACTCACAGGGGCAGGCCTTGGACAATGAACTCCTATCACTAAGACAAGGGAATCAGGATCTCCTGGCATACATAGCATCTTTTAACAGACTGGTGGTTGAGACTAGGTGGCCTGAGGATAAGAGAATCACGCTTTTCTACAGAGGGCTGCGTGGAGAACTTAAAGATGTCTTAGCACAGGTGGTGAATCCTCCGCAAGATTGTTCCGATTATATCGACCTAGTAGTCCAATTAGATCACCGGCTACAGAACAGGAAGACCGATCGTTCCAGATTTGAAACCCAAATATTTTCAAGACCTCAGAGCTCCGCTAAAGGAAAAGATTCCGTGGAGCCCATGCAGATAGGGGTTGTTAAAGGACCATTAACCCAAAAGGAACGGGAAAGGAGAAGACAATTACAGCTGTGCCTCTACTGTGGGAATTCCGGACATTTCCTTCGTGATTGTTCAGTGAAACCGGTCAAGAAGGCTGTAGGAGCTTCCGATAAGAATGCTAAAAAACTAGAATCGGGAAACTACCTCGCCCGACAAGTGTAGAGGTCCGCTTGCCGAGCGTTAAAACCAGTTCCTTGACCTCGCATTTGGTAATGCCTATGGTCCTCATAAGTCCAGATCGACCAGATCGCATGCATGCTATTAAAGCATACATTGATAGCGGAGCAATCGGTAACTATGTAGATCAAGATATGGCAACCAGGATGAATCTTCCTCTATGTTCTAAGATGGTTAAAGACGTAATCACTACAGTGGATGGTACAGAAATAGCTTCCGGACCGGTTTCTCACACCACCATGGAAGTGACGTTGCTATGCCAAGATGGACATCGGGAGAAGATTGTGTTTGATGTAATCAAGGCCCCACAGTTTCAAGTAATCCTGGGAATTCCTTGGTTGGAAAAGCACAATCCTCAGATAGACTGGCGAGCCAAGGTAATCCGGTTTCCAGAATGCGCCCCAACTTGCTATCCTCGAACCGATAACAGGCTAGCAGCCATCGCTTCCGAGAGCCCCCAATTGCCTCCAGAATACCAAGAGTTCCGCGACGTCTTCCAGAAAGATCAGGCCAACACCTTGCCCCCGCATCGGTCATACGACTGCCAGATAGACCTAGTACCTGGATCTACTCCTCCGTGCAGTAGAATATATGCTCTAACTGAGCCAGAAAATCTCCATCTCAGGCAATACTTGGACCAGTATCTGGCTAACGGATTCATTCGTCCCTCGAAATCTCCAGTTTCTTCAGCTTTGTTCTTCGTTCCGAAAAAAGAAGGTGACCTGAGAACATGTATCGACTATCGCGCCCTGAACCAGATTACAGTCAAAAACAGATATCCTTTGCCTCTGATTCCCGAATTATTGGACCAAGTTAAAGGAGCCTGCATATACACAAAGCTAGATCTCAGAGGAGCTTACCACTTGGTACGCATTAAGGAGGGTGACGAATGGAAGACGGCCTTTCGCACTAAATACGGATTGTTTGAGTATCAAGTAATGCCCTTTGGACTATGTAACGCTCCAGCCGCCTTCCAGTTCTTTATGAATGACGTTTTCCGAGAACTTATTGATGTATGCGTAATTGTTTATATCGATGACATCCTGGTATACTCATCCTCAGAAGCTGATCACCGAAGACATGTCACAGCGGTTCTACAGAGACTTCGCCAACACCGTTTGTTTGCTAAATTGGAAAAGTGTACTTTTCATGTAAAGGAAGTCGAATTCTTGGGGTTCATCTTGTCACCCAATGGAGTTCACATGGACTCAAGAAAGGTGGACGCTATCACCAAATGGCCGTCCCCAACTTCTGTGAAAGGAGTACAGAGCATGTTGGGCTTTGCTAATTTTTACCGGAGATTCATTCTAGAATTCTCTCGAGTAGTTCAACCCATCACGGCCCTTCTGAAAAAGAATAAAAAATTCGAGTGGACTCCAGAGGCCGAACAAGCCTTCCAAGAATTGAAAGCCAAATTTATCTCCGCTCCAGTCTTAAAGCATCCTCGTCCAGAACTTCCTTATATCGTCGAGACAGACGCATCCAGCCTCGCAATGGGGGCTGTGCTATCACAAAGAAATCCCGAAACACACCAATTACACCCTGTGGCATTTTGGTCCCGCAAATTTTCGGCCCCGGAAATCAACTACACAATTACGGACAAAGAACTTCCGGCAATTAAGTCCGCCTTTAAGGCCTGGCGGCATTATCTCCTGGGAGCCCGGCACACTGTTACTGTAATCACTGATCATCGTAACCTCCAGTATCTGAATTCAGCCAAGGCCCAATCTTCGAGACAACTCCGCTGGGCATTATTCTTCGCGGAATTTGATTTTGTGATCACGTATCGGCCAAGCAATAAGAACGGAAAAGCAGATGCCCTTTCCCGAATAGGGATAGACAAACACACAGCTAATCCAGAGCCGGTACCAATAATCCCCGAACAAAAGATACTGGGAGTAATCAACACGCTATCCCTTGAAGATATCGAAGCAAAAGTCAGTCAACTAATAACTCCTGAAGATTCATTGAATTGGCAACTGAAAGGAAAAGATTTTACAATAGATCAGAATCTATTGTATTTCCAAGGAAGACTATATTTGCCATGTGTTGACTTACAGAAGCAGGTCATAACCTGCTACCATGATTCTCTAATAGAAGGACATCCGGGAGTTGCCAAAACCTTAGAGAAAATCAAAAGACATTATTGGTGGCCATCTTGGAGGAAAGATATTAAAGATTTTGTGGCTTCTTGCGGCATCTGCGCACAAAACAAGAGTCAGAAGGAAAGACCAGCAGGTCTGCTACATCCAGTAGACATTCCACCATGCCCTTGGCATACTCTCTCAATGGATTTTATCACGGATTTACCCCCCTGCGCCGGATACAACACAATTCTAGTAATCGTGGACCTTTTTTCAAAAATGGCTCATTTTATTCCACTGAAAGGTTTACCCACAGCTCCCGTTTTGGCCCGAGAATTCCTTGAAAACATCGTCCGGTTGCACGGTTTCCCTTCAGTGTTAATCTCCGATCGAGGGAGCCAATTTATTTCCCATTTTTGGCGAAGTTGTTGTCGTTTAGCGCAAATTGATGTACGACTTTCCACCAGCCATCACCCCCAAACTGACGGGCAGACTGAGAGGACTAACCAAACTCTGGAACAATATCTACGCTGCATGTTGCAACAATCGGAGGGCACTTGGAAGGATGTCCTTTGGATTGCTGAATACGCCTACAACAATTCAATCCATTCAGGAACTTGAAAAACCCCTTTTTTTCTGCTGTATGGGATTCATCCTCGAACCTCTAATTTGGATCCACCTCAAGCTCTCGGAACGCCCGCTGTAGACCATCTGCATGCGACAATAACTCAAGCATTTGAGGAAGCCACAGCCCACCTTCAACGAGCCAAGGAAATGTATAAGAAAGGAGCGGATCAACATCGAAAAGAGGCCCCTCAATACCAAGTAGGAGATCAAGTCTGGCTGTCCACTAAGCATTTATCCCTAAAAGGACCACGCACCTTCAACCCAAGGTATTTAGGACCCTACACGATCACGGCTGTGATAAATCCGGTGGCTGTGAAATTGGAACTACCTACTCGGATGAAGATACATCCCGTTTTCCATGTTTCTCTCCTAAAACCTATGCAACCCGGAACCCGTTTGACTAAACCTCCAGAGCCAATCCAGGTTGATGGAGAACTCGAATTTGAAATTCGAAACATCTTGGATTCCAAAATTTCCAAATCAAAACTGTACTACCTGATTGATTGGAAGGGATTTGGCCCCCAGGAGAGATCTTGGGAGCCTTCAGAATATGTCCATGCACCTCGTCTAGTCAGGAAGTTTCATCGGACTTTTCCCAACAAGCCAAAGCCTCCGGAGAAGACAAGCTTTGGAGGGGCCTTGAGGGGGGGTGCTGTCATGACCGCTGCCTCCAAAGAGTCAGACCCAGCCCAACATCCTTGGAAGCAGGGTCACAACTTCCATTCCAGGCACCAGTCGGTCCCCACAGGGGCCTTTTGGACCTTGTCCTGGCGCCAGTGGCGCCAGGCTCATAAGGGAACCCAGTCCCGGCACAGGAAGCGCCGGGCTCATATTGAGAGGAATGGTGCTCGGGTGAACTTACCTGCTGCAGACCATGCTGCTCACTTACCTGTAGGATGATATCCTCATCCATTCCTGGCTGGAACTACTTTACCTTCTGGGTGTGGCCAGCACCACTCCCTGGGACTGGATACTGGAACTGTTCTGGAAGCTGGAACTTCTTTCTTGCCTGGGCGAGGCTGTGGAAGGAGACACCTAAGCACTCCAGTAGCCTATTTTAACCACACCCGATCAGTGCAACGTGCTTCGCGTTATTCTGCACTAGCAGCAGGACGCTCACCTGTCAGCTCGTGTCAGCTCCAGAGAATCTTCAGCTTCTGCATCTGTGAACAAGAAATCTTCAGTCTTACCTCCCGGAAACCAGTCTTCAGTCTTCAGCAGCGCCTGAAAGAGAACAAGGACACCAGGTTAGGACAAGGCAAAACCAGCGCTGCACTTGCCTCGTCCATCGGAGCATTCCGAGGCCGTGTACCGCACTCTTCATACTCCGGCAACCCTGCGGAAACAAAGAACAGTGGTAAGTGAACCTCCGTGTCGTGATAATTTTGCTTACCTGTGCCACGTACGCCTCGATCTCCGCCAAGCGCTGTTTAACCGCACCTGCAAAAACAAGAAAGACATCATTAAGGGCACTGTACGCCATCACTACTCACGTGCCTTCTAGCTGTAATCTGCTTGCCCATACTCCGGCACGTACCTCGGCGTCCATCTCCAACGCCGGCTGCTACGGCTACCTGAAAAAGGGAAAAGAGACATTAAGAAGTGCATTTAACTTCGAATAACATTCTTTTGCTTACGTGCCTTCACGAGCCCCGGCATTCTTCTCGCTTACCTTATCTGCATACCGGACCTGCAAAGGCAAGAGACATTTAAGGGGACATATAAATAAAACTCCATATTCAAGCAATTACCGTCCGTGCGGCTAACGACGGCCTTGCTCCCCGACTTCATCCTCTGCAATCAAGAGGCTGGGCTATTAACCAGTGAAGCAACTGGCATTAGCGCCCCTGCACAGACGCAGGATCGAGAGCTCCGCTTTCACCTATCTAAGGTGAGCACATTCAGTCTACGAGTAACGTGGGGAGTCCAGAAAGGGGAAGGTCAGATTGGCCAACCAGACATACATTAACCCCTTGTTCTCCTACTTGCAGACACCTCCCCCTCCAGGTCAAAATTACGGTGAGGAGAGGGCCCATCCAGGGTGTTACCAGAGGCCTGCGCGTGACCCTAGAAGACTGAAATCTCCCAGCCAGGACCTGCGCCTCCGAGGGATTCAGGTGAGCGTTACAAGATGTGAAGGTGCGGAAATGCAGATTTCTGATGATTGTAAGCAATCTGAGCATCATCTGCATTGGCTTGAAAAATTGTTGTAAAGAGGCCAATAAGATCTGACTGAGGTCTCGGACAGGCATTAATGAGCCATAGTGTTAGAATGGAGAATTTGGAGACAATAGACTTTGACAAGAAAGGGCCAAACTTGACCTTAATATCTTGGTCTCGCTGAAAAGAAGAGATCAGGCGGAGAGCAAAGCCATTAATGCCAAAGATGTTGCTAGCTGGCAGAGTATAAGCAGAGGAGGAGAAGGAAGGATGAAAAGGGGATTGGCGACACAGCACTCTGGCCTTGGCCAGACAGGCGTGGGCTTTTTATAGGGGCCTTCTGTGGGGGTCACTGGCCAATCGGGCTGGCTTGATACAAAACTGGTCATTTATTTTGGAATCCTCAAATTGGAGGGTTGCAGAGCTGCCATAGATGCAGCATCATGTTGTCAAGCTGCTGACTCGGTGGTAATGGGCTGCTTGATGGCAGCCATCTTCAAAGGGAACGTGTGCTCCAATGATTCCATATGAACTGTGCTGTCAGTCTCCTCCTGCAATGCATTGAGCTGCTGGAGGGGCTTGCATTTCTTGCTCCTGTTGGTGCTGGAGATGAAGGCAGCCCAGACAGGTATGGGACTTTTATGGGGGCCTCCTGTGGGGATCGCCGGCCAAGCCTTCCGGCTTGATACAAAACTGGTCAATTTCTTTTGGAATCCTTCAATCGGAGAATCGCAGAGCTGCCATAGATCAGTATCATGTTGCAGAGGGTCGCGGGCCGCATCATGCTTTGGACTCAGTGGTAATAGCCTGGTGATGGCAGCCATCTTCGAGGGGGGCAAGTTTCACTATTGGGTTCTTGTGTAGAGAAAGTCGTTGGGTTAGGAAGCCAGGACTGCAGTAAGAGATTCTGGCATGTCCACTGATGTCAGATTTCTCACTGTTTCGTTACACATTTCACCAACTGTTACAATGTTTACATGTTCTGTTTTTCAGAGTCAAAGCTCGCTCTAGATGTTATCTGCTAATCACTGGCAGAGAAGATTGTTAAACTGATTTGGTGCAATTTTGGCTTCATAGAGTTTCTCCTTTTCTCTTCCACTGATCATTCTGTATTTCATTTGATGAAAGATGTATTCCCAGAGTTCAGTGAAATGCCTCAAGCAGCAACTTAACATCAATGTAAACCGCTTGTTAAACATTAATTACCCACACATTCTTATTTGTGCTTGTTGCTCTTGGCTAGGTTTGTGTACATAGACATCGTATCGGAGGTTTCCTCCAAAATGAAGCATCTAATATGTATAGATACCTGTTTCTTTTTCAAATTTTGCAGAATTCTAAATATGGAGGTACATTATTTTGTAAGCGTGCCAAACCACATTTGTAGAAGAAACAATTGGCAAGTGACCATCAAAGATGCAGACTGGCCAACCATTAGTTTGTTGTGACTTTTTAACCAACAGCTCTTTGCATTCTGATACTTGCAGTTTGGTTGTCTTATTAAGTACTATGCACATAAAGTAGGTTTATGCATCTAGTCTAGAGATTTGTGTGTGCCTGAAGGATATATCTTTGATTGCATCTTATGCATGCAAGAGGGAATATGGTTGGTTTGAATAATAGTGATAGATTTGGGGGTTTTTTTTGTTGCTGAGGCAGAAATGTTCGAGAGAGAAAGACTGAAGATTATTTTTTCGAAATAATCTTCGGTCTTTTCTCTCCTGAACATGAACGACTTGCCCAAACCCCTACCCACACCCACACTCCTACCCCTACCCACACCCATCCCCTATCCCCCACCCCCCTACTTACCTTGCATTCCGTCTCGCTCTGTCCCTGCAACGCCAGTTCCCTTTCACTTTTGGGTTCGGGAACCGGCGCTGCAGGGTCCTTTCCTCTTTCCTTTAAAAAAAAAGGTCAGGCTCAGCTGCGGGGAGTCCCCCGCAATAGTGAGCGGGGGTTGTGGGCGACACCAGAAGGTAACTCACCCGCTAGTCCCCAGGGATATGTCATCCAGGTGCCAGGGCACGGACATCGCTTTTAGATCCAGTGGACCAGTGCGTGAGGATCACCTGGATGAGGGGTCTTCGGTGAGTGGGAGTAGGACACCGGATGGCGAGATGCAATATACCCTTCCCTGTAACACCTTTTTGCCATCCTACCAGCTAGGATACTTAGGAACTAAACCCCCCCGCCCTTTCCCGACACTAGCACATTCTCGCGGATAGATCACTGCGAGAGAAAACAGACTTACACCAGAGCTGTATACCTGACATGTCCCAACACAATGGTCAGACAGAGTCAGGCAATTACTGACAAGTACACACGCCTGACTTCCATCACACTTCCCTACACGGATAAAAGGTGGATTACTGTCCTTAGCTCCTACAACGAAGCAGCGCCTGTAAAGGCAGCACGGCCGGTGAAACTGGGAGACTGATAGCAGACCGGTCTGTGTTAGAACCAAGGTTGCAAGCGGCAACATTGTATGAAGAACTCTGAAGAGAACAGTGTGTGAAACGTATGTGATGAGCGAAACAAATATAATTGAACATCCAAGAAGTGACTGAAATTTTGAAGCCAAGATGGATCCCATATGCAGAGTGATCCATCACCACCTGGGTGCACATTCAAAGGTCTCTGTTAGGTATTCAATTGAGAGGTGTCAAATGTAAGTTGTGAATTGGGAAATCGAAGTGGTCCTACAATGGTTCAAGCTAAACCCTGTGCACATTTGAAAGTCTTCAATAGCTAATATGAACTGCGATTGGTCCGAGCCTAGCTGAGGGAGACTAATTGTGCAAGTAGAAGGATCCAAGCCCAGCTGATGGGGATTTGGGGTGAACCGTGAGTCACTAGAGAATGAATATTCTCTAAACATTGGAGAAGGAGATCTGAGCCTAGAAGAGGGGGATCCAAAGTAACGATTGTGGTATTAAAAGGGATCTGAGCCCGGCTGAGGGGGATTCAGGGTGAAACACCTGAATTGAGTACTTAGAAGAGGAAAATAACTTTGTTTTGTTTTTGATACATCAAGCCTTCTGAATCAAGACACTTTGATAAGTAAAGAGACTTAGGCACAGAAGGCCCTGATGCTGGTAATGGAACTGTATCCTCGTGCTGAAGAAGCCAGAGTGTGTGCTGTGCTTCAGTGAACTGCCTTTTCCCATGCTGAAAACGAGGGGAAGGGAGGCCGCCTGCCTGAACATTCTGACATGTCATTTTGTGAACACTTCTTCCTTTTTCATGAACACTAATCCACACTATTTGTATTTAGAGGTAAGGATTGGCAATAGTTTTATTTTAGTATAGGCCATTTTATTTTGATGCGACTCCACTAGGACTGCATTATTATTATTTGATGGTCGTAGCTTGCTCCCATCTGTAGATTTAGGATTAGACAGGCGTTTATCACACCCTTGTTGAAGTTCAATAAACACCCTTGAACTGTGGTCACTTGCGTCTGTCTTACTATTGATGCAATGCCTTCCTTACACACCCCACCTTGGGAATTCATTGTTCTCAGCCGGCCTAAGGGTTTAGTTGCTCTCACCGCGCCTTGGGGCCTCGTTGCTCTCCCCCTACATTGGGGATTCTGTGTGTTCACCCCGCCTTGAGGTTTCTTGCGTCTCACCTGCTTTGGGGTCTTGTTGGGTCCCTCCAGCCTCCTCCTGGTTCCCCAGAGCCACAGTGTACCTCTGTTTTCCAGGAGGTTTGATGAGATCGTCTGATGTGGCACCACTTATTTGATGGCTTCACGTGGTTCAGCCCCGGATGCACCTTGCTCTCTTTTCCCACTGGACTCCAGTGACTGCTTCCATGTACGCTGGATACTCATTTCTTGGGAGGAGTTCAATCTCCCGTTGCTTTTCTGGACAGACCGCTGCCAGCTCCTCACTCGACAGGTACTGTGAGTGACCTGTTAGCAGCTGCTCCAGGGTCCGCCACACCTGGTGTACTCTCCTTCTTTCATGCCACACCTCCCACAAGGGTTGCTTCTGGCCCTCTCCAGCTCTACGGGCCTCTCTGGTCTTTATCTGCCACTCCTCAAAAGGTGGGATTATCCACTGTACTTGCGTACCAGGCGAGGATGGGAAATACCAAACCAGCTGTTCACACAGGAAGTTTCTAATTATTATACAGTGTAGCTCTCATTTAGCCAACAAAGCTGTTGGGGTCTGGAGGTAAGAGAGGATAACTTATATTCCTTTCTGGGGATTTCCTGTTCTCTAAAAGGGGGAAAATGGGGTGGGTCATCCCCAGTGGGATCCCACTTGCCCTGCCCTCTAGGGGGTGTTAAGCATAGCAGGCATACCCCTGTAGTCCCAAAAGGGGTGGCTCCCCCATAGGGAGAGGGAATACATTCCCTGGATTAGTCACAATATGCATGTTTTATAATGACTTTTGAAAAGGAAACATGCTGTTTCTTTGAAGTATAACTAACACATGTAGCCATAACCCATCTAAATGCTTCTCATTTTGTGGCAGTCCTTGAATTTGAAGCACAATGTTTTCCCAATGGGACATGGCGGTTTGTTGCTCTTTGAGCTAAAAGCTCTTAGTTTACAGTTCAGATACATGCTTAGTTTCATATCCTTCCTGAATGTTTGCTGGAAATTACCTTGTTTCCTGTGTCACAAAAATGATTCTTTTAGGGTACCATTTAACAAATGCAATGGGCAACTTTCAACACAGGGGTATGAACATGTTGCCATGTGCCAAAAAAATTCTAAGATTTTATTCATGTTTCGTTATTGCAAAATAGCAGAGAGAAATGGTGTTTGTCCTCCGTGAGATATAAAGCTGATTTTTTTCTTCTTTTCTCCTGGATTTGTTACAGATTGGTCCAAAATGGAAAGATGTTGTGACCAAATGCATCAAGGGTCATTATCAACCCTTACTTCTACTTTATGCTGATCCACGAGGTACCCCAGTGTCAATGCTGGATGCTTCATCTCAATTAGAACTTCGACAGTACAGCAGGACATGCTATGATAGCGAAGACTCAGGTAAAACTGTCTGCAATTGCCACTGAATCAATGATTGAAAATGAGTAGAATATGAATGGAATGAGTTGGACAACTGCTGCAAATTGGAAAAGGTTGGGATTTTTGCAAATCTAGGTTCTGTGATAACAGGACATTTACTCCTATTGTGGTCGTGTTTGATCGCTTTCCTCCTTCAAGATTCCAAAACAGTAATCCAATTTTTCTTGGCGTTATGCAAACACTCTGGTTATTGTGAGTTCACTGCCATCAGTGCATTGCTCTAGTTGTCCAAACTCACCCTTATTGCCACTGTGGTGTGTTTTTGTGTACGTTTCTTTAGATTTATGATGACACACAAGTCTTCTAAAGTCTCATTCACATTGGATACTATTAGAATTTGCATCCCTACACTATCATCACTACGTTCATGGCAACTCTTTTATAACTATGCAACAATGATCGATAAGAAGAGGAATAATCTACAGGATTAATAGCATTTAGTGTATAGCATTAGTTTGATTTTGTTTAGGGGATGTGTTTAATCTGATGATGTCATCAGTCCTTTCCCTTAGGCAGCCTCTCCTCTTGTGGCCAGGGGAGGGCAGCTGCTACCTTATCCTGACCTTGGAGATGGCTATTAGATGGAGAACCACATCAGGGGAGATATCCTTATCCGGTGGGACATAGTATCCCCCTTCCCTTTTAATGATATTACCTCCATTCCTCATGCTCTAGTGGCATACTGCCATCATCCACTTACAAATACACAGACAGTACTCCTCAATAACAGATAGCGAACAAAGTGACACAAACTGAGACGAGGAAGAGGCAAGGAGGAATGATGATTACTCCCAATGAGAACTAACACCAGCAGTTTGAAAGAATCCAATTGGCCTGACAAAGTTTAAAACCATGCCAGGAAGGGAAGTATGGAATTTGTTGTCTTCTTACCCAGCTGTGGTAAGGACAGTGAGCAGAGCGACCGGGAGTACAGTGGCTGCTGCACAGGAGACAGAGTGGCAAGGCGGAGCGAGAAGGCAGCCTGGTGAGCGGCGTGGTGCTCCATCAGCTCGGTTGAGGCTGCAGCAAGGTGAAAGGAAGCACGTGGTGCTTACTGACAGCCGAGGTAGCTGGGACGCCGACCGAGGACGGAATGCCTACCAGAACTGCCTGCAGGGTCTGAGAAAGCAGCGAGAGCTGGAGAAGCACCTTATTCGAAGTTGGGGACGCAAAGAAAGTGCAAGAAAGCAACCAGTGAATCCAGGGAAAGGGTTGGGGCACTGAAGCACTGTCAGGCATGGCATCGGAAGCCCTAGACAGGGGGATTGGGGTCAGGTACCCACAGTAAGAACTTGGGGAAGACCAAGAAGGGAAGCCAAAGGGATATGGTATGATAAGGAAAGTCCTGGCAGGAGAGTATACCAGGGAAAGCCACGTGTGTAAAGTAAACTGCAAAAAAAAAGCCCCGACAGGAGGGTATACCGGGCAAAGTCAATTATGTAAAAGCAAACTGCATAAAGAGAGTTCTGGCAGGAGAATATACCAGGCAACACTGAGTCGTGTGTAAAGTCAACTGCATAAAGAAAGTCCTGGCTGGAAAAAATACAGAAGAGAGTATACCAGATGTTTTGGCAGTCTAGGATCAACACTCAAATTGTATCAAGGTACTATATGAAAGAACCTGGCAGGAGAGTATACCAGGTGTTGTTTTGTGAGTGAGAATCCCAAGGCAGATTCAAGCCCTTAGGTTTTTTGGGTTAGGGTGAATGTGAAAGGGACCTGGGTAAGGGAGTCATTTTTCCTGGTTATTTTTTTGCACTTTTGTTTTGGTGGAGAGAAACCTAGGGAAGGGAATCATGTCCTGGAACTGTGAACATTATCCTTTTGTTGGCTGTATACCTTTTTGTTGAACTTGAACATTTGAGCACTTTACAAGTCAGAGATATTACCCTTAGCACCTAAGAGTTGTTTTTAGAGTGTGAGGGCTAGGATAGGATTTTGGACACAGGGCATTTTTACTTTGGACATCTTGACGCAGGATGGGCCCTTTGTTTTTGGTTGAGGTAGGGAAATACCTCCTTGATTAGGGACAATGAGACATTTTCCAACCCCTTTGTTATTTAATAAAAGTTGATGGCAAACACCACAAGTATTCTGTGCCCGCTTCTCATTTCTGGCTCCTCGCCACAACAAGACATTAGCATTCAGCAACAGCTCTACACTCTTGCTATGCATGCATTGGTGGAACACTTCACAACAGAATTTGCCATTGAATTCTTTGGGCTTGCATTCAAATTTAGCAAGTGGGAGGTATTAAATTATAGCATTTTTTGCTAGAGTTCAGGTTGTTCTTATAACTGAATAGTCTTTTTACTCTGGTTTGTCTCACCAATGGAATACAGAACTGTAAACAGTTGACTGATGAGTTATATAAAAACTCTTTGACGTAATAAATCTGCATTAGTAATTTGTCCGGTAGGTCTAATATTGTCAGTTTTTAGTAAAACAAAGCCCTGCTTACAGAGCTTTACATCACCCAGCAGTCCACTTCCCACTTCTAGCATTTTTGTATACCATTCCATTAACAGTGCAGTATTCCTGAAATCTGAATAATGGCATTAATAATAGCTATATTCCCGTTAATATGGATATAACTATAATTAATATGATTTAAAAGCTATATTCCAAGCTGCTTTAACATCTTTATAAAGCTGAATGTATGTGTGTGTGTGTATGTTTGTCCAGCTATACAAATCCACACCGTTGAAACCACGTCTACCAAATTTTGCATGGATTCCTCATTTGTTTCACGCCTCAAAACACTTGTGTATAGGCGCGTTATACATGCCATATCATATCATATCATATCTATCATTTGTCTGGGGCAAGATTGTAGTCTGTTTGGATGCTCACCCCAATTCACAGCAGTAGGAACTAGAAGGCGGCAACATTTGGAAAAGTGTCTGAAGCAAAATGTTAGATATGTTGGTTATTCCTTTAAATTGTATTACTACTATATACAGTTCGAAACTGTTTATTAAAGCATTTTCTAAGGGAATAAAAAAAAAAGAAAGAATTAAAAAAAGTTTTGATCACGCCACTCCAGATATGGGAAATGGCAAGGTTACAGTTTATTTAAGTTCATTCACGAGAAGAGAGCACAATCAATCAGTCTTTCTTGGACATTTTCTCAAATGTACTGAAGCCATTAAGTGACTGAAACATGTAGCACAAAAATCTAACATCACTTGGAAAGGCGCCATCTAATGCAAAGCGACAATCAATATCAAGAGCTTCTGAAATACAACAACAAACAGCAGCACGACTTGCCACCCATAGGACAAGAGCAACTTTCTCCAGGGCACATGAGACACCACTCGATCAGGACCCGGGCAATGCCGGGTACCCCTGCTAGTTTTGTATATAACAAGTTGTGATATTACAATTAGCACAATTTGTTCATAACATTAAATCACACCCTACTAGAACCTGTGAGAGCTATACCAATAGAAAATGAGCAGTGTGTGGAATATGCTCTGCATGGTATAGTGGATATTTAGTGCAAAATACTGTTGCATCTGTCTCTGTAGGCGAGTGTTGCAGGAGTATGATGTCAAAGTGTATGTGATAGCACGTGTAGAATGTGTGTCCTCTGAATATCAGAATGCCTAAACCAAGGTTCCACAGCTAGACCGTTGGAGATATGGGACTTGGGTCGTGCACACCAGTGGGTTCTCTCCTTACGATCTGTGGTAGGTCACAAAGAGGACACGAACGCTGATTAGACATTTTACAAAAGTGTTTATTAAAGAATAGTAATAAAGCCTACCTTTCGCTATTCTACAAGGCGTCCCTACCAATATAAACCTACCTAAGACGCTTATCAGTCGTCAGCGAATGTCTATAAATGAAACCATCCACTGTCCAACTCTAACCTATCTGACCCTACTACTCTTGTAACAACTGAAATTCAAGAGAATGGTTCCTTTCTCCCGAGCTTCGTTAACTTGTCTCTCAGACACCTTTCAATATAGGATTTTTTTTTTAGATATTCTTTAGTGATTACTTTGATCAATTCATACAATTCTTTTATTAGAGTTCTGGGCTCCTGTTTCTTCTCTTGTCTTTACTATAAGGATTGATCCATCTTTTTTTTCAAGAGTAGACTTGATTCACAACCCTCTGGGTTACTGACCAGTTCATAGTCCTGGTTTCTCCTTTTCTCCTTCCATGGGCCAATTTCTCGGCTCTAGCCTATTCTTATATTTCTCTTAGGCTTTCTTTGGATTTATCATATGTTGGGGTATACCCAAAATATCTCTTTCAAATGGATTGTGTCCTCACACGTATTCCTCATCTTTTGATAATATCTTTCCAGTTTCCGCTGCTGCGGAAACTTTTCACGACAGAGGGCGCTGTGTGCTGTTGAGTCGATGTCCCTCGAGGGCCTCCGTTCAATTGTCGACATCATTAGTATAAGTAGGGCACGCAGCGCCGGTTGGCTTCAGTTCTGTTTTTCCAAGCATTTGCTTAGAAAAATTATGGCGCGCTTCGCTTTGTCACACATTTTCTGTATGATAATGTCTTCTCCGTCGGCACCATCAACGCCTGAGACGGGCTTCAAGAAATGTCAGGACTGTGGATCGAAAATGTCAGTCAGCGAACCGAACCGCATCGCAAAAGCTTGTGGTGTGTCAGAACCGAACATCGTACCTCTGAGTATAACTCCTGTCAGGCGATGACTGACAAGGCTCTAAAGGAAGGGTAAAGGTACATTGGTGGTGGGTAGGCTCCCTTCGAAGTCTCCTTCAAAGATTTTTAAAAAAAAGAAAGTTAGAAGTTTCGAGAGATTCTCCTCAACGGAAAAGGTCTAAAAGATCTTGATAGAGAAGTCTATCGCGTCATTCTATGTCTTCTTCCAAGAAGCCAAAGTAACGTCGTCACAGGTCACTTTCAGCCTCTAGTGATTCCTCTGCCAAGGTAATCAAATGTCCAACCAAGTCGGACTCCCCAGTATAATGGGATGCATTTCCTAAAGAAATGTTCCAGATCTTCGAGAAGGAACCCCCCCGTCCCTCTTGAAAGAGAAGCAGAAAGACCATGCCCCTGTTGATCTGCATAAAGATGGCAAAGGGAAGTCGAAGACGAAATCCTATGAATCTTCGAGTACGAGGCATAAGATGGGGTTACATCGAGAACTATCCAAATCTTGCTCCGAGACATCATCAAAGGCTTTGACAGGCCAAAAGTCCAGTCCTTGAAGGTCCCTTTGAGGAAGCATAAGAAGTCAGCAACTCTGACAGTCTGGCAAAAGCCATCGGCCAGTGTCGAAGCCCACAATAACACAAGATAAGATTTTCAAACCCTTACCAAAAAAGGATTTTTTTAAATCTTTAACTTCAATTTATGAAGACAACAAGCCCTCAGATGACAATACACCACCATTTGTCTTAAAATTTGGTACCCCAAATGTGCCAGATTAATTAATTTCTGAAGAATCTAGGATGAAACACTTGTTTGAAAACTTGCAGACAGGCAGTGGTATAGATATCTCTCCAGAATTGGAATTTGGGAAACCAGATCCTTCTGACCACACTGAGTCCTAATACAGGCAACTGATGAGCAAGGTGGTTGAATGTTTGGGTTGGAGTAGGCCTGCACTATCATTTCAGCAAGACGACCTAACTGATATACAAGACCAAGGTCCCCAGAGATATCTAATTTTGCCTTTTCATATTGCGCAAAAAAAGGGTAAAATCTAATTGGGAAACACCAGAAACTGCAGCTGCAATAAATATAAACTTTAAAAATGTACGTTTACCCTGTGGGATTGTGTAGCTATGGTGGCTGACCACATCCCTGGAGAAGAACAAAGAGACAGCTTCCTGGCTATCATCAAGGATGGTAAGGAGGCAATGTGTGAATGCCTCCAGTCAGGCATTCACAGATCCATGGCAACTAGTACCATGCTGCGTAGGTTTGCGTGGTTGAGGAAGTCCGGCTTTGCACCGCATGTACAATCTATGCTCCTCAATGTGCCCTTTGACGGCTCGAGGCAGTTTGGCAGCAAGCCCGATGAAAGTCTGGAAAAGCTGCAGACCTCGAAAGCGGCGGCTAAATCTCTTAGTGCCATTAGACAGCCTCAGCATTCCTACCCCAGTGTATCATCTTTCGATTCTACTCCTCAGTTGGAAAAGGGAGAGGGCAGGCCAGATATAGAGGTCAGAGAAGAGTCCCTCGTGGTGCATGAGGGCGAGGTACTAAATCAGCCCAAGCAGCGGCGGCTTTGCCCTCAGCCGCTGCTTCAGCCGCCTCAGAACCACTCTGAGGCCTAAGCCCACATGACCCCAGTGGGAGGCAGACTTTCTCAGCATCTGCAAGAATGGCGGGGCATTACTTCGGATGCTTGGACACTGGAAATGGTAGACATGGGTTACTGCCTCCCTTTTCTAAAAGAAAGCCTCAGGATCATCCACCGGGGAAGAGCGCTTTCCCAATTTCAGATCTGCTCCTTGTGCAGGAAATTCTGACCCTGCTAGAGAAAGATGCAATAGAACAGCTACCTGTGGGAGAGAGGAACAACGGTTGGTACTCCTGATACTTTCTAATTCCCAAAACGGACGGAGGATTGAGACCCATGTTGGACTTAAGAAACTTGAATAGGTTCCCCAGGAAGGACAAGTTCAAGATGGTTACCCTTTCTCAGATCCTTCATGCCCTTCAACTCCAGGGCTTGATGGTGTCATTGGACCTTCAAGATGCTTACTTTCATGTGCCTATCATCACAAGCACAGAAGGCACCTGAGGTTTGTGGTTGCCGGTTCTCCTTATCAATTTAGAGTTCTGCCATTCGGGCTGACCACCGCCCAAGGGTTTTCACAAAGTTAATGGCGGTTGTTGCAGCGAGTCTCAGGAGAGAGGGGATTAATGTCTACCCCTACCTGGACGATTGGCTGATCAGGGCAAGTTCACCCGAGCAAGCCCTGGAACATCTCAGCGTCACCTACCACTCTCTCCACAGGCTGGGCTTCTCCCTCAATTACAAGAAGTCTCACATGATACCATCACAAAGACTCCAATTTATCGGAGCAATGCTGGATTCAACCTTGGGGAAAGCTTGGCCACCCGAGGTGAGGGCTCAACACATTCTGCAGATGGTCACCAGATTCAAGAGTGCCCAGCGTCTCCCAGCCTTTGATTTTTTGAGGTTGCTCAGCCTCTTGAAATTCTGCATTTTTCTGGTGCAAGAGGCTTGCCTGAGAATGAGATCTCTCCAATAGGCTCTACAGACTCAATGGTGCCAATTCTCAGGCAGGATGTCAGACCTGTTTTGGGCCCCAAACAGAATAGCACTGGATCTCCTGTAGTGGGCCTGCGAGGGCAATATTCTAAAGGGAGAACCTTTTTGGTGACCATGGCCGGAGATGACTGTAGTTACGGAGGCCTCACTCACTGGGTGAGGAGCCCACGCCAATGATCTGACAATTAGAAGTCGTTTATCTCCATCAGAGTCCTAACTACACATCAACCTATTGGAGCTGAGAGCAATCAGACAAGCACTGAAGGCCTTCCTGCCCTCTGTACGGGGAAAGGATGTCCTGATAATGACGAACAACACAGTGGCTATATACTACCTCAACAAGGGAGGAGGCGTAGGATCCCTACCACTGCACAGAGAGGCAATGCAGCTCTGGTTCTGGGCAATTCAAGGTCTCTCTATTGGCAAGTCACCTAGCCGGAGAGGAGAACACAATGGCGGACATGCTGAGCAGGCAGAGCACAGTCTCCCACGAGTGGGAACTAGCTCAGGAAGTCCTTCAAGAGATCTTCACCCTTTGGGGAACCCCTCAGGTGGATCTCATAAGCTTTGACTCCCCTGCCACACTTCCTGCCATTGCTCGTCCGATATAGGGCTACTTAAGACTTGTTCCCATTGTTTCATGTACCCCCAATATGGATGAGTGGTTAGAGAATCCATAAATAGCCTATATAGTGCGCCAACCATGTGGCGGTCGCCTGAGTTTGTCAGTAGATAATTTTCAAAGGGGGTAAGAGCCCTTATTGCTGCCTGTTTGTTTCCCTTTGTCTGTAGCCAATGTCTCAATTATGACTTATCTAAACCGTTCCTTTTCAGGCAACGCAAATGCCTGCTTAAATTGTTGAAATGTCTTGATCTCTTGCCCTCGACCATATCGCCAATCTTCTGCCACCCAGCCTCTTCCCATCGCTTAAAGGCTCCCTGCTCTGTCCCTGGCGTGAACCGAGGATTACAAAATGGGGTATAAATGGAGAACGGAACATAGTTATGCCTTCGCTCTGTATTTACTCTTCCCATACATCACCTATCAGCGCCGTGATTTTACTCTTATACATGCTAGGGGGCCTATCAACCTTCTGACTCCACAGTACTTCTCCTTAGGGCCTCCCAACCACTGCACTATACATCTGTAGCCAAAGTGATAATACGTTTTGAAATCTGGAACCCCCATCCCAACACTCTTTATGAATCCTGTCAGTACTTACTCTTACGTCCCGTCCCCTTTCCTCCATACTGCATGGGCGTCCCTTCCAAGGGACGTGAGACGGAACCTTTTTCACCAGAGAAAACCTTCTTCCCCTCGGAATTTAGAGGCGTGTGGGGGTGCGGCCCTGGGATCATGTGCTGCCCTGACTCCGCCCTCTGGCTCCACACCTCAGTCCCCTTTTCTGCGGTTTGGCTTCGACCATGTAATTCCGCGCGCAGATACTTCTTCTTTGTCTTTTTTGTCTTTCTTGTAATTCAGGTACTCGGTCCTCCGGCGTCACGCTCCTCCCCGGTGCATGTTGACTTCCACAGGGTTCAGCCGGTGTCCATCCTGCAACAGACTCTTAACTTCAGATCCCCGTGTCCTCTGCCTACATGGCCTTGGCCCAGACCATGATTGGCAAGCTTGTACAGCGTGCAACGCTCTGTCATCAAAATCGTTGAAGAACATACTAGCCAGAAGTCGCCTCTACAGGACCTCAAGAACTTTGTGAAACATCGAGCCAGGCCCAAAGTAGCGCCTCTATTTTCCATCGCACCCTGCAAGGGAGACTCCTTCCCAAGTACTCGCCCGCGTGGGAGCGACCGCTCAGGTCCTTGTACCAGCTCTAGCTACCGGCCTACTGGCCGAGGGATTCTTGGATCCTCCCGGTGACAGTGCTGATGGACTGGAAGGTTCTTTGACCGGGTCCCCACCCGAGTGGCTCCGCCCTTTTACTGGAATTTTGTCAGAGGGGCAACACCCTAGTACCGGCAATACTGCTGAGGGGACGCCTAAACGCAGCTCTACCGGTCCACGGGCTGAGAATGTCACACCTACGGGTCCGAGGCCCGAGGAGCAGTTCAGGCCTCACGATCCACTCTCAGAGTCTTGGAGGAGGCTTGGCCCAACGAACCGAGCAAAACGACACAGGCACATGGCAGGCAGCTCGACAGAATGTCCACTGCGCCAGACATCGGCACCCATCCGACCCCATTCCAGGAGTTCGGCGAAGAACGAGTGTCAAGGTGGGACTGGCCTCAACCAGGTAAGTGGCCTGCAGCCTATCCTTCATTTGCGCAGGGCAGGTTCCCACTGCATCCTTACGGGTAGGTTGTGCAGCGGCTCCAGCAGCCTCCCGCTACCCTGTCGGTATCTCCTACCACCTCTCTGGCCTGTGAAGAAGGGTTCTTCAAGAGGTTCCTCAGTCTCATGAAGTCACCTCGGATGGAGGTTATCCTGCCAGCCTCTGATTCCGGTCCCCGTACCCCAGCCTCCAGCTCCCGCTACTCCTCTACCTTCGCAGGATCCTCCTGACCCACAGGATACGGATGGGGAGGAGGATCCTGACATGTCATCCTCAGCCAGGACCTTCCACGAACGTCTTGCAGGGCTGGCGGAGTACCTGGGCATACCCCAACCCGAGGTTGAGCAGCCGAAACAGGGGGTTCTGGCTGAAGTCCTCACACAACACCCCTCTGCCAAAACGGGAATTCCACTGCAGACCGATGTATTCTCCCTGGCCAAAAAGGGTTGGCTCAAGCCCCACTCTGTCCAGCCGGTCAATCGACTCCTGGACGCCAAGTACAGGCAGATGGAGGGGGATACGCTCTTGCTATCGGCCCATCCTCAGACAGACTCCTCGGTGATCGCTGCGGCATCACTATACTCCAAGTCTCAGTTGGCCTCAGCTTCCTCCACGGTGATGCTACTAGGCAAGGAGGAGAAGATCTTGGAGGCGTGCGGGAAGAAGCTGTATTCCAACGCGTCCTTACATCTTCGTCAGGCCAACGCCGATGCCCTACTGGCGGCCGCTAACTAAAGGTTATGGCAGGAAATTGCAGACTTCATCCCGGAACTCCCTATGCAGAGCCAATCATGTTTCAAGGCGGGACTGGCTGAGGGAAAGCTGGTGGCGCAGGACTTCATGGAATCCACCAGGACCCATATTGACACCTCTGCCCGTGCCATTGTGATCGCCACGGACAAGAGAAGGACAGTCTGGCTCCGGGCAACGAAATTCAACCCGGACGTCCAGGAACGCATATTAGATCTGCCGTTCGAAGGGGGGACCTCTTCCACTCCACCACGGATGATGAGTTGGACAAAATGAAAAACAGCTCAAAGACAACCCCCAAGTCGTACACCCAATCACAGCAGCGCTCCGACAGGGGGCATACGTACGGAGGGTTCCGCAGCTTCCAGGAATGGAGATCCAGGCAGCCTGATCGCTCGCTGTCTCAAAACCGGCACAAGCAACAAAAAGGAGGAAGGGAAGTAAGGGCTTTTTCCAGTTCCCCTCCTCCGCGACAGCCTCCGATGGAAAGAAGGCATGACCCGCACCTCTGGGTCCACCTGTCTCCCGTAGGGGGCAGGCTTGCTCTCCATGCACATTTCTGGCGCCAGAATTTTGTGGACCCCTGAATCCTCTTCCTAGTATCCACCAGGGTACCACCTACACATCCCAGCCTCTCCTCCTTCCTTCGCTCCACTCCCTCAAGTTGGGACAGCAACTCTTCTGGCAGAGATCCGGTCACTTGTAGAGAGCCAGGCAGTGGAGGAAGGCCCAGCCTCCCAGCAAGGCTTGGGCTTTTACTCCAGGATTTTCGCCATTCAGAAGAACCAGGCGGGCCTGAGAGTTGTGTTGGACCATTCCACCCTCAACCTCTCCTTAGCTCTACAAAAATTCAAGATGGTTATGCCAGCTTTTATAGCGGAGACATTGTGCAAGGGAGACTGGATATGCTCCCTGGATCTGAAGGATGTGTACATACACGCCTCGATTTGGCAGCCCCATCGTTCTTTCCTACGGTTCAGGATCATGGGCTACCATTTCCAATACAAGGTCCTCCCTTTTGGCCTCAACTCGGCCCCAAGGTCTTTACTAGGCTCATGAATACAGTGGCTGCCCTCCTCAGAGTGCAGGGCCTCCACATTTACCCATACCTCGACAACTGGCTCGTCTGGGCTACATCTCCGGAAGCAGTTTGCCACTCTTCCCATGCCCTTATAAACACACTGCATGATCTGGGCTTCTCGCTCAATCTCAAGAAGTCGTAACTGCAGCCCACGCAGACTGACATTCTTGGGCCTCATCTGGGACACATGCTCCAAGAAGGTATTTCCGTCGAACAAGATCTCGGCCATCAAGAGGGCCACCACCCACTTCCTCAGCAGAGAGGTGACCTCAGCATGCTGGTACCAGCATCTCCTGGGTCTCTTGCCGGCGGTCCTATTAGCCGTCCACAAACGAGATTGAGGATGAGGAGAATTCAGCTGCACTTCGCGGCCTCCTGGAACCAGGAGCGGGGCTCTCAATCCGAAATGATCAACGTTCCTCCATCCCTCCACCCGGACCTAACATGGTGGTCCAGGGACTGCAACCTACGGACGGGCAAGCCCTTTTGGCCGCCCACCCCGCAGGCCACCATCACTACAGACTCCTTGCTCGAGGGCTGGGGACTCCACAGCACCTGGACTCGACAAGAGCAGGAATACCACATCAGTTGGTTAGAGCTGAACGCCATCTGGCTAGCGCTCAGAGCATTCCTACGACTTCTCATAGGCAAGGTTGTCCTCATCCAGGCAGACAACTCGACCAGCATGTACTACGTCAACAAGCAGGGAGGCACCAGATCCCTTCCTCTGTGCAGACTGGCAATCAGCATGTGCGAGTGGGTCCTGGAAATCAACATCTAGCTCACGGCAGTCCACCTCCCGTGGGAATCCAACTTGGAGGCGGACATGCTCAGCAGATTGGGAGTGGACAATTACGAGTGGCAGCTAAACAACCTTGTTATTCAGGAGATCTTCAACAAGTGGAGTCATCCCCAGGTGAATCTCTTTGCCACCTGGCACAAGAAGTGCCCTCAGTTCGCCTCCTGGCAGGGACAGTGTCCCGGCTCCCTGGGTGACGCATTTCGGCTTCATTGGAACGGCATGACGGCTTACGCCTTCCCGCGCACTCCGCTGATTCACAGAGTGAATTGCAAGATCCACGAGTCTTGGCAGCTCAACATCATTCTAATAGCTCCATGGTGGCCGGCCAGGCCATGGTTTTCGGATCTGCTCCGCTTCACCTCCCGATGGACCCAGCACATCTTCTGGCGCAGCTTGGGGGCAGGGTCATCTACCCCACGCCTCAGAAACTAGCGTTCACAGCGTGGTGCCTGAGCAGGTAACGCTGCGGCACCTCAGCCTCTCCCATGCTAATCTGGAAATCATACAGGGCACAAGGAGCAAGGCTACCAGGGCCCAGTATAAAAGTAAATGGACCAGGTTCTGACATTGGGCAGACTCCAAGGAAATCGACCCCCTGGCATGTACTTTGGATGTTGTGCTCTCCACTCACCTTTAGTATGGCTAAGTCAATGAAAGGACTCTAACTATTGAGTCATGCAATGGTTCTTAGACGTACAACCCTACTGTTTCACTGTGTAACACTGAAAAACATTGATTTCTTTTCACGGTTTCATTGAATGCGGCTACATCGCATAGTGGAAGGGTATGTGAGAAATCAGAGGGTGTCTCACGCTAGTCCCTGCGGATCTCTCTCAGGTGGTCAGGGCACGGCCATCACCTTTGGATCCAGACCCTGGAGGTGGACCAGTGCGGGAGGATCACCGGGGTGAGGGGTCTTCGGGGAGTGGGGGTGAGGCAGCTGATGGTGTGACGCTCTATTCTCCCCTTTATTGGTCATTTAACCCATCCTATTTTTTAGGATTGTCTGAGGTCCCAACTCCCCCCCTCCCTTTGTACACAAACACTGGGCAGAGGAAGAGGATGGCTGATAGTAACAAGACTAACTCTTGTCCAACGTACTGGACATGGCCTGGATGGCTGATAGTAACAAGACTAACTCTCGTCCAACGTACTGGACGTGGCCCATTAACTGGGTCAGGCAAAAGTCAGGCACTTGACTTTAAGTGCATACACCTGATACCAATTATCTCTCCTAACACGGATAAAAGGCAGAACCTTGAGACTCACTCTGAGCAAGGTGGAAGATGAGTACAAGCAGAACTTCTGGGGAAAAGGCAAACCTGGAGCAGAGCGACGGACCAAGGGACGAGAGCAGCGGGTCGAAAACCCCAAGAGATCCCCACTGGAGTTCGTTGCCTCTGACATGCCGCAAAAGACCCGTGGAGAAGGCCAGATACCACATCAGAAGGCTGCATTGTGTTTCAAGGACGCCAGCGACCCTCCCAAGTGAATGGCTGAGTTGGGGAGGCGGGGCTAACTCTGTGGGACTAACCTTGACTTGTGAATTGGAAATCGTAAAAAAAGAAAGAAACGCACACTGCCATTGAGTTGACACGCGACTTGAGAGACAGATGTGTGTTGAAGAGTTTTTGAAGTGGCAACATTATATCGCAAGTGAAGGCTGCACACGTGTGGATGAGATGAGAAGAAAGTCAGACCTGTGAATGAGCTTTGAAGTATGGACAGCTATGAAGTCAGCGAAACTGAGCAATAGAGTGGTCCGGCGAAAGGAAGTCGCCCACTCGAAAGTCTCATTTAAAGGTGCATTGTTGGTAACGAAAAGGTGAGTGAACTGCAAAAGCGAAGTAAGCAAAATTAACTCCTAGAGAAGGGGAGAGTGAAAGTTGAGCCTTGAACTTTTAGTCGAAGTGGTGCTGCAGAGGTCTGTAAAGAAAGACACGCTCATTCGAAAGTCTTGTACATCTGAAAGTGGTCTGAGCCTGACTGAGGGAGACCCGAAGTGGAATAAACTTGGGGAAGGGAGCCTCCTTACAAGTCTTGTGGAACTGTGTTCTGAAGAGGTCTGAGCCCGAAAGAGTGGGATCTACGTGAACTTTTTGTTGAAACATTATTTGGAAAGTCTGGAAAGAGAGACTTTAATGTGGAGGGGCAGGCGGGCCTCGATCCGCGTTTAGGAACTGTTTATTGTGTTGAAAACCTGAGCCAGAGTGTGTCATCCTGCCTACAGAGAGCACCTTACTCTGTATGGTCTAACGTGGGGAGGAGAGTTGATTTAGACAAATTTATTCTTTTGAACACTGATTTTCCCTTTACCTACATTTCTCCTTTATACACTTTGTGTACAAGAGATAGGACAGGCTTTAGGTTTTGTTAGCATAGGCCATTTTGATTTGACGGACTCCACTAGGGCTGTTTTGTTTATCGTTTGAGGGTCGTTACTACTCCCATCTTAGTTATAGGGCAAAGGAGGAGTTTTTCCAATCCCAGAAACTTCAATAAAGGTTTTACAAATTGTACCTATTGTGTCAGTGTCATAACATGCCTCCACTACCAACAACATCTTGATGGCAGGGTTAAAACACTCCATTTGTCGCTCGATCATCCCACACTTGAACACTTATGCAACCATAGCAGGGGGAATGATGAGGTACTGGCCGAATATGATCATTTGATCTGAGTTTTGTCCCTGATTTTTCAGCGCAGTAACCCTTCCTAAGCATAGAAGCAGAAACCTGTGTGGTTTGATAATGTCTGCAGACAGCCTAAGAAGGACCTCATGCTCTTGTCTTGCAACTGATGGAAAGGTGAACAAGGAGGTGTTGCACACCAAGAGGAGTAACTACAAAAACACAGTGAAGACCAGGAAAATGTAATTCTTCAAATTCAAATGGGAAGCCCTTAGTGAAGCCACCATTAACGAGGATAGGAAGGCCTTTTGGTCTCTTGTAGCCGACCAGAAGGATTCCAATGACAATAGGCTGCACTGCATGATCACCGAAGCAGAATGGTTCTCTGTGATTTATACAAAGTTGAGGCTTTTCCTGAAGGCTCTGATTTTTTGCTTGGACCAGCTGAGATAGGAACAATGTTAAATGACTGCACTAGGCCACCTATTATTATCGCCATTGTGGCTGTAAAAAGAATCTTATGGAACGCTAAGGCGCAGAAGGCCCCAGGCCCTGATAAAATTCTGGTTGACCTTTTGAAGAATTAGCCTGCCATCTGGTCGCCATTACTAGTAAGGATGTTTCAAGCAGCGGTCAGCCGCAATTGTATCCCAGAATCATGGCGTCGTGCAGATTGTCCCCCTATGCAAAAAAGGGGGAGAGAGAAAATCCGGCCAATTACAGGCTCATCTCATTACTTGACGCTACGGGGAAACTATTTGCCAGGGTGAACCTACAGCAACTGCAGGACTGGGCGACCAGCAACAGGTTTAGTTCCCTTACTACAGGCTGGGTTCCAGCAAGGGCTGTGCACAGCAGACCAGTGTTTCCGCTTGTCCACTATCCTGCAGAAATGTACTGCGCTAAAAGATATGCAGGTCTATTCTGTGTTTTTTAATTTACAGATTGCTTTTGAGAGTGTACTGTAAGGAAGGCATGGTATCCAACAGTGAAGTCAGACACAAGTGATCACAGTTCAGGGGTGTTTGTTGAACTTCAATGGGTTGGTTGAACGCCTGTCTAAACCTAAATCTAAAGATGGGAGCAAGCTACAGCCATCAAATAATAATGCAGTCCTAGTCGATTCTGTCAAAATAAAAGGGCCTATACTAATAAACCCAATGTCAATCCTTACTTCTAAATACAAAATGGTGTGGGACAATAGTGTATGCAAAAAAGGAAAAGTGGTCAAGAAACAATATGTCAGGCTGGTTGAGCAGTTGGCTTCCCTTCCCCACATTTTCAGCACGGGACAAGTCGGCATACTCGAGCTTCGCACACACTCTGGCTTCTCTGCCACGAGGATACATTTCCAAAGTAAAGGTATCAGGGCCTTCTGCCAAAGATTCTTTTCTAATAAGAGTCTCTTCCTGCAGAGGGCCTGTTGCAATAATTAGACACCAAAGTGCCTTTCTTCTCAGTGCTTGCACGTGTACAAGTTCTCGTTTTCAATATTTATCACGGGTCTCTCTCCTTCTGGTTTGGACCCCTTTCACTACAATGTTCACAACTGATCTCCCTCATTCAGGCTCAGATTATGTATCTCCCTTGTTCGGGCTCGGATCCCTTCAACACAATATTCCCGTTTGGTCTCCCTTGCTTGGGCTCAGACCATGCAGTCTCACTTTCTATGTTTTCCTCTTGTTCTAAAAAATCGAAGACTTTCGAATGTTCGATGGGTTTGGTTTAACTGTCGCAGGACCACTTCGATTCACTTCACACAATATTCTTACTTTCTTTTCTGCAACCTCTTGGTTGGATACATTTACAGAGACTTTCGATTGAGAACACACTCTGTCATTGGTATTGTATCTTTCCTTCTCAAAGTTCAAACGTTCTTCAGAAATTCAGCTTTACTTGCGTCTTTCATCACACACGTTTAACAATGTTTGTTCCTTCTCCTACGATGTTGCTGCTTGCAACCTTGACTTCAACACAGACCGTTCTTGCACCGGCCTCAACTCACTCCATGTGTTGATCCCTTGTTGCTGGTTTGTTCTTGGAGCCAAGGACGATACTACGGCGGCTGCAGCTCCTCCCCGACTTGGTCAGCTACACAGGACGGCCTCTGGTATCACCGACACACAATACAGGATTCTTTATCTTGGTTTCCTGGCCTTATGTTTTCTAATCTACAAAGTTCTTGAAAGTAATGGTTTCCTGTCTGAAAGATCAACAGTATTTCCCTCCTTGCGAACCCTTCTTGGTTTGCCGTGTTTCTCACCTTGTCCAGCTGCCTTCGTGAAACTGCTACTCCTTGGTGTGCTTTGCCTCGCTCAGAGTGTGCTCTCATGCTCTGTATTTTATCTGTGTGGGGAAGTTTAATGGAAGTCAGGTGTGAACGATTGTCAGTAATTGCCTGACTTCGCCTGACCATAGTAGCCCAGAGCGGGCTGTCAGTGTGGAAGTGTTTGTGAAGGGAAAGGACGAGTGGTAAAGTTCCCACATATCCTACCTGGTAGGATGGGGTAAGGGCGTTACAGGGGAGGGATACCGTGTCTCGCCATACGGTCTCCCACTCCCCTCACCATGATGATCCTCCCGCACTGGTCCACCCCCAGGGTCCGGATCCAAAGGGGATGGCCGTCCCCTGGCCACCTGAGAGAGAGCTCCCCGGGGGACTAGCGGGTGAGACACCTTCTAGTTTCTCACATAACCCAGGACCATGCTTTGGCAAGTTCTTCTGAAGCTTGGGGTCCCGTCTCAGTTGGTGTCAGTAATTGCTGGAGCTCTATTTGGACAACACAGCGGTAGTGAGGTGGGGCCCGGGAGGGGAGTCCACCAAGCAGTTTCCAGTCGACAGAGGTGTGCAGCAAGCCTGTGTCCTTGCCCCACTCCTGTTCTGTCTCTATATTAATGAGATCATCTTGGATCTGGTGGCAGAAAGCTCACGGTGAGAGCTGGACCCTCCAAAACTTGGTACCAATGTTTATCCGGCACTATTTTTGCTGATGATTCACATTTGCTCTTTCCTTTTCCACTGGAGTTTTTCCAACTGCCCTTAAGCACTCCCTTGTGCACCCTCTGCTCAAGACACCTGCTGCTGACCTCTCCTTTCCGGCAATCTACCGCCCTATCTCCATCACTCCTTTTCTGGGCAAACTTCTTGAGAAGTTGGCTATATCTCAGCTGTCCCTTCACACCGAATCTATTGGTTGCTTCCATGACCATCAGTCTGGCTTTAGAGCATCCAGCAGCACGGAAACTGCTCTTCTGAACACCCGTGAAGACCTGCTCTCAAATCTTGACATTAACACTCCTTCTGTCCTCATTCTCCTTGACCTCTCCTCTGCCTTTGACACGGTTAACCACAACATCCTGATCGCACGTCTCTGTGACACCCTGCGAATCACAGGTCAGGCTATGGCGTGATTAACCTCCTTTCTCCAGCATTGGATCTTTCATGGATTCACATGCTTAGAATATTCCCCGTCGTCAGACTGGGACCCCTCGGTACACATATATAGCCTTTTCCAATAGGAAAACTTCCGACACTTTTGTGTCCTATCTACGTCCTTTTAGGACCCGCCTACGCATGCTCCGTAGGCCGTCCCCGTATAAGAGGCCCGCCCCCGCGGTTCCCCTTCAGATTTCAACCGTCTCCAAAGTAGTGGGATCTCCTCGCGTTGTCTTACTATTTTGTACAAGGTTGCATTACTGGAATTTGAGTACAGAAAATGTCCTCCGTGTCAGGAAAAGCGCTGTTCCGCCCATGCGCGACATGCAGCTTGAAAAAAGTTTACGAGGGGGACGGACATATGGATTGTATATATTGCCTCCACCCTCATCATTCGGCGGATAACTGCGACATATGCAAAGGGTTTTCTCAAAAAACCCTCAAAGACCGCAGTCGACGACTGGTGGCATGGCTGAATGATGGAGCGGGGGCATACCCCCCTTCGGTAGGCTCCACACAATCGGCGAAAACATCACGCCGCGCTACCTCGTCGGAACCACCGGCGAAGAAATCTCGACCGACGGAAAAAGAGTCGTCTGGAAGTCACTTAACTAGAGACTCCTCGTCAAAGAAATCATCTTCATCAAAAAAGCATGAAAAGGAAAGGAAATCCTCCTCGGGCGATCATCATAGATCGACCACGAGTCGAGAGTCGAGTAAAAGCAAGTCAAGTGTGGAAAAGGCGGGACCGCCAAAGCCACCTGCTAAGTCACCGTCGTCGACGGCGGCCCAGTCATCGGCCTCCACCCTGCCACTTACGCAGGTGGCATCCACCGTCCCACCGACAACGATGTCGACGATGGCCTCGTCGACGGGGGTTCTACAGGAGGACTGGAGGCCTGAAGTTTTTGATCCGACCCCCCCCGGATACTTTACTACAAGAACAGGCTGTGTTGCTGTCCTCGGAGGACGAGAATGAGAGAATAGCTGGCCCAGCAGACCTAGGGCTACGAGTGGCTGACAAGTCGTCGACGAGGGGATCCGTTATACCGGTATCTGCCCCTCTTCTCAATCCTCAATCTGTTTTGTCGTTGGAAATTCTGTCCACGCTTCAGTCGTTGTTACAGTCGTTGGACCAGAGACTACCTCAGGCAAACCTGCCACAGTCACCCGTCGACGAGCCGGGCCCGTCCCGTCAACCGACGCACCTACGCACGCCAATCTCAGCACTGGCGCAAGAGGAAGGTGAGCTGCCAGATTCGGAGTCTGACAGGGGAGCCATGTCGGATATCTCATCATCCCCCCTCCAGGGATCCAACCTGGGAGTCAGAGGTGGAGTTGGAAACCCCCTAGAAGCCCAGCTCACCCGTCACCTCTGGACGACATTGCGTCATTCCATTCTATGATGGAGAAGGCATGCAAAGAATTTGGTTTGTCCCAGGAAGAACAGAAAAAGGACTGTTTTTTGTTCGACCACATGGGTAAGAGAAGGAGGTCTGTGTTCTCGATACCAATACTAGACCATGTATGGAAGGAGGGGTTGCAGACAATGCGTCACCCGTTTTCAGAGCCGGCAGTGAAAGGACGCCTGGAAAAAAAGTTTAAGGCTCCAGAGTCTACCCCCAAGTGTTTATCCTCCCAACCAACGCCAGACTCGGTGGTGTCGGCGGCAGCGGCGAGGAAGGCGAAGGCCCAGCAAGAGTGCACGACGACTCCTGAGAACGAAGCGAGACGCCAAGATGCCTTTGGCAAAAAAGTGCTACCCGTGGGAGCGACCACAGTAAAAGCCGCAAACTCTCTGGCAATTGTTACGATAGGGAGATGTGGCACAGGCTAGCTCCGTTGCTTGATCATCTTCCGGAAGAGCATAGGAAGGCAGCGATGTTACTCGTCCGAGAAGGTGAGGAAGCCTCAAATCACGCAATAAACATCGCGGTGGACCTCGCTGAGTCAGGCTTCAAGCAAGTCAATAATGGGGTCGTATTACGTCGACAGTCATGGCTTAAGCGTACCTACTTCAGGCCAGAAGTACAATACAAAGTTTTAGATATGCCCTTTGAGGGAGACCTTCTTTTCGGTGAGAAGGTGGACGAAGCCCTAAAGGGAATGAAAGAGGACTCGGACACGGCACGTTCATTGAGTGCCCTCCAGAGTGGCAGAAACTACAAGTCTTTTCGTCCCTTTAGAGGGGCTTCAGGTAATTCAAGATTCTCTGCATCTGGAGACAGATCCTTTGGCAGATCAGCTTACCCCTCCCAGGGATACAGACGTGCCTCCCAAACGGCAAACCGTCGCCGGAACTTCCAGACTTCCAGGAAAAGACCATCATATCCGTCGTCGTCGAGAGACAAGCAAAATAAAGATCAGCAGTGACATACAACACACCGTTCTGGGGGGAAGAGTTTCAGCATATGTCGACGAATGGGAACGAATAACGACGGATCAATGGGTGCTGGATACTATAAGAAACGGACACTCTCTACAATTCAAACACAGCCCTCTGCAAATTCCACCTGCGTTCACCGCTCATTCCCATCTGAAGATGCTGCAACAAGAGGTAACACTCATGTTAGCAAAGGGCGTGATAGAATTAGTTCCAACATCACAGAGAGGTCAAGGAGTCTACTCAAGATATTTCGTCGTAAAAAAGCCGAACGGCAAATGGCGTCCCATTTTAGACTTACGCGATCTCAACAAGTCTTTAAAGAGCCTAAAATTCAAGATGCTCACTCTGCAGGAAGTGATCCGCGCCGTTCAAGAGGGGGATTTTCTAGCGTCCCTGGATTTACAGGACGCGTATTTCCATATTCCAATGTGTCGGAAACACAGGAAATTCCTAAGATTTGTAATAGGGCGGACTCTCTACCAATTCAAGGTTCTTCCTTTTGGGCTCAAGACCTCCCCCAGAACGTTCACGAAATGCCTGGCTCCAGTAGCGGCCTGGCTAAGGAAGCAAGGCCACCATGTATACCCATACCTCGACGACTGGCTGGTAAGGGGATCCTCCCCAGCGTCGACAAACACAAGTTTACAAGCCACCATGCAGCTTCTACAACAGCTGGGATTCGCCATAAACTTCGAAAAATCCTCTCTGCAGCCATCGAGATCGCTGGTATTCCTGGGGGCACAGTTCGAGACCCAGTTAGGGCTAGTGAAACCTTCTCTCGACAGAACCTCAAGACTCAATCAACAAGCATGCCGACTACGGCGAAACACCAAGATCTCAGTGAGAAAATACGTTTCGGTCCTAGGGGCCATGGCATCCTGCATCCATCTGGTGGAAAACTGTCGCCTATTCATGAGGCCAGTCCAGGAATTCCTCGCGGACCGATGGAGGCAGGCTCAAGGATCGTGGTCAGACAAGATAACCATCAACGACGACAAGCTGCTTCGGACCCTTCAGTGGTGGCAGAGTTTCCACAATCCGAACAACGGCGTACCCCTACAGGAGCCGGAGTTTCAGCGAACCATAGTCACGGATGCGTCCCTAACCGGATGGGGAGCTCACATGGGTGCTCTCCAAACGCAAGGTCGCTGGTCTCCAACGGAGTCACTCCTACACATAAACGTGTTAGAGCTCAGAGCAGTACGATGGGCCTTGAAGGCATTCCTACCACACATCAAGGGCTCGCGAGTACGAATACTGACCGACAATACAACGGCCATGTTTTATCTGAGGAAACAAGGAGGGACGCGATCAAGAACTCTTTCCATAGAAGCCCAGAAAACATGGCATTGGGCATTAAAGCACGAAATTTCCATCGTGGCTCATCACCTTCCAGGAGTGAGGAACTTCCAAGCAGACTCCCTCAGCAGAAGCATGGCCCAGATACACGAGTGGGAAATGGACACAGTTCACCTGATGAAAGTGTTCGAGAAATGGGGTCACCCCCCTCTGGACGCCTTCGCGACCAAAGACAACAAGAAATGCGAGCAATTCGCAAGCAGATGGCCTCAAGAGGGCTCCAGGGGGGAGGCATTCTCCTTCCCATGGACGGACATGTTCCTCTATGCTTTTCCCCCGTTCCCTCTCATACGGAGGACAATACAGTGGATACGCAGATACAATTGCCGGGTAATTCTAGTGACACCATACTGGCCAAGGCAACCGTGGTTCTCCGACCTGCTTCACCTGTCGCTGGAACATCCCATAGGGTTTCCGAAAGTCCCGAACCTACTATCCCGGGACAAAGGCACGGTGTGGCATCACGACCCGGACAGTCTCAACCTTACAGCCTGGCTCCTGACTTTTCGGAGTTCGGTGCTTTAGACGTTTCGGAGGATTGTCAAAAAATTCTGCAGGCGGCTAGAGCCCCTTCTACAAACAAATCCTACTCCTATAAGTGGCGGAGGTTCTGTGACTGGTGTAGGGGACAACAGGGCCTACAACCGTTGTCGGTGACGCCGGAACAAGTTCTACCTTACCTGCTCCTCTTGGCGGAGAGGGGATTATCCTTCACATCGATAAAGGTGCACCTGGCGGCCATCTCGAGGTTCACAAGGAAAAGGCAGTCGTCTCCTCTATTTAGCGACAGACTTGTAAACACTTCATGAGGGGTTTATTTCGAGCTTTTCCCCCCGACTTGGAGTCTCAACACAGTGTTGGCAGGCTTAATGAAACCGCCTTTTGAGCCTATTGCCACGTCCGACATAAAATTCATTTCGTGGAAGTTGGCATTCTTGATTGCTATCACATCAGCTAGAAGAATCTCGGAACTGCAAGCGCTGGTCGTAGACCCGCCATACCTAAGATTCTTTAAGGACAAAGTAGTCCTGGCAACTAATCCTATGTTCGTCCCAAAAGTTCCGACAGTGTATCACAAACACTCGTCCATTGTTCTCCCTACTTTCTTCGCCACACCATCATCGGCAGCAGAAAAAGCTCTTCATACCCTGGACGTTAAGAGGGCTCTGAAATTTTACCTACATCGTACACAGGAATTCAGGTCTACTAGACAACTGTTTGTCGCATATGGTCCGTCGACGAGAGGAAAAGCAATCTCTAAACAAGGATTGGCTCGATGGGTCTCATCGACGATTGCGTTTTGTCACTCTAAGGCCGGAAGGCCACTGCAAGGACATCCTAGAGCCCATTCTACAAGATCGATGTCCTCCTCAACAGCTTTATGGGCAGGAATTCCGTTGACGGACATATGCCAAGCTGCGGCATGGTCAGTGCCCCACACGTTAACCCGCCACTACTGCCTTGCCAGGCAGCATGCGGACGAGGTGCAGATGGGAAGAGCTGTCCTGCGCCATCTGTTTCAGTAAGGTAAGCTCCACGCTGTGGAGAATCTGTTGTCTACCTTTTTAATGACAGTTTATTTTATGTGGGTAAGGTTATGTGAGGTAACTTATTCCTACTGTACAGATGCATTGTGTAGTATGTTGAGGGTATATTACATTACATTCTCACCGCCGTCTCAAGTGTTACTGCTATACAATCTATTCTAAGCATGTGAATCCATGAAAGATCCAATGCTGGAGAAGGGAATAGTTTCTTACCTGTAACTCCATTTCTCCAGCATTGGTATCTTTCATGGATTCACATGCGCCTGCCAACCTCCCCGGAATGTAATGTATTTGATTGATAAATTTAACCCTTCCTACTTTGGAGGGGCCGAAATCTGAAGGGGAACCGCGGGGGCGGGCCTCTTATATGGGGACGGCCTACGGAGCATGCGTAGGCGGGTCCTAAAAGGACGTAGATAGGACACAAAAGTGTCAGAAGTTTTCCTATTGGAAAAGGCTATATATGTGTACCGAGGGGTCCCAGTCTGACGACGGGGAATATTCTAAGCATGTGAATCCATGAAAGATACCAATGCTGGAGAAATGGAGTTACAGGTAAGAAACTATTCCCTTCTCTCAGACAGCCCATCCCAGGTGGAACTCTGAGCCTTTCTCTCAACTACAGCGCTCTCTACTTGTGGCGGTCCCCAGGGAACGTCTACATGGCTTCCCTGGCACGTGTGATTGCCACTTTCACCTCTAACTTCCAGTGTTACGCGGATGACACATAATTATCTTTCAGGCCAGCCTCACCCGCGTCCTCCTCCTCGCTCATATATATGTCAGCTATTTAGTCATGGTGTGCTGCAAATGACCTCTGCCTCAACAGCAGTAAGATTGAGATAATTTGCATTTGGTACCCCTGTTCTTGCTTTCCCACTTTCATTCTGGCCGGCTTCCCTTGGCACTGCGCCAGCACCCACCTGCGAGGCAAGAAACCTCGGGGTCATTTTTGACTCTCTCTCTCTCCTTCTCGTCTCACATTTTGGACATCTCTAAAAAGTCTAACTACCAGCTGCACCCCCTGAGAGGTACCCTACCTTTTCTCTCCTTCCACCAACAGCTCACTGTCTCCAGAGCCCTGGTTCTCTCTAGGCTGGACTACTGCAACAGCCTCTTCCTCAACCTCCCTTCATCGGCCCTGCGCCCTCTGCAACTCATTCAAAACAGAACCGCAAGACTTATCCTTGGCCTCAAGCCCATGGACTGCATCTGTCTGGCGCTGAAATCCCTGCATTGGCTCCCTGTGGCTGCAAGGATCAAATTCAAGACCCTCTGCATTATTCACAAGGCTTTCTGTGGCCTGGGACCTATCTACCTGCAACGCTGCCTACCTAAATACTGCCCCTCTCGAGCCCTCCGCTCATCTACTTCCAACCTTCTGCGAGTGAGCCGGTTTTCCAAGCAGAGAATTGGAGGAAGATCCTTATCCTCAGCAGGTGCCTCCCTCTGGAATAGCCTCCCTACCGCCCTCCGTCTTGAGCCTGATATTCTTAAGTCCCAGAAACTCCTCAAGACCTTCCTCTTCTCCTCTTCCTACTTTTTCCTTCTATCCTGCTAACCCAGTTCTCTTCTCTTTCCCTCTCTCCCTCCTCCTCCTTTACAGCTTGCTGACTGGCCGCCTGGTGGACCTCAGAGTCTCTCAGGTCCCTGGCACCCTGCCAATCCTCCTTTGCACTTGCCCCAGGGCTCTACACCCCACCCACACTCACTGCACTTGAGAAATAACCCTAGAGAGTGGCTCTCTCTGCACTTTCCCCAGTCTCCACCGACCGAGTGCACTTGGACCTCCCCCTTCCTGTTACTGCATGTGCACTAGCACAATCCTTACGCTCTGTGCAGAAGAATGTCTGGCCTCCCTTGTCTCCACCCTTAATTGCACTGGTATAATCTGCAGAATTGCTGTCAGGCCTATTTGCAATGTCTCAAACTGTTAAATGTATTCTGTGCACTTATCTGCCTTTGCAGACTTTTATTGTCTCAGAAGTTCAAGGGCTCTGAGCGACTGTTGTTTTTTCCCCATGTTCTCACCCTCCTTGAGCGCTTTGAAACACTTGCCTGTGTATAGGCGCTTTATAAATAAATAAACAATACAATACAATACATCTCCCATGGGGATCAGGCACCACCTGGAGGATTTTATCTTCACGTGTTCAAAGTTAGATCTGACCCTCAACTGGAGTAAGACCAAGGCCTTAGTGTTCAGACCATGGAGATCCAAGCTCATGGTACTTAGCTTGGAGGTTGATGGTACTGTCCTGGAACAAGTTACCCACTATGACTACTTTGGAGTGAGGTCCGCTGATACTGGCTCATGGGTATCCCAGTCCAGTAGGTCACAGACCATTCTGGAAAGAAACAGCTGAGGCCGTAAGTTATTTTTTGTCTCCACAGAGAGCAAACGGTGTCCCCCGCTATTAACATTTACTCTATCCAGTCCACATTTGCGGTACTCTATGGAGCTGAGCTATGGGGCCACACTAACTGCTTGAACCTGGGATTAGCGAAGAACACATTTCTGAAAAAGCCACTTAGACAACCGTGTAGCTTCCCATGTTCCCCACTGTTAATTGAATGTGGGTTTGATCCCATCACTTATCAGTTGGTTTGGAAACCTGTTTTTTACTGGATCAGGTTTTGGGGGTCCGCTGAGCTAGCAAAGCACCAAGAAGCATATTTAGACCTGTTGAACCACCCCGGTGGACGTTCCCTTCAATAGTCGACTCATGTCAGGCAACAACTCAAACTGCCAGGTTTGGATGAAATATGGCGGAACCTGCACAACCTGCTTTGTAGCTTAAAAAGAGACATTAAGCTGATAGCCATACGTGACATTCAAGAATGCCTTATAACCTCATGCTTAAACTTAAAAGTGGGGTTGGTCTATCTATCCTCAACACCAGTATTAGGTGGAGTGAGATACTTGGACCTAATAACCCCATTACTTGTGTGCACCCTATTCTTGGAGTTCAGGATTTGCACACTCAAGGTTGGGAGTCTGTTACCCATTTTTTGCTTTTCTGTGTGTTGTAGCAAAAAATATATTTGATGCCACTGTTTAGAAAAGCTTGTGTTAAAACCACCATAGAAGCTATCAACTTATGTAAATCCACTGTTGTAGTGAACAATGTATACTTTGTCGCCAAATGTACTCACCCTGCTTGGCTTCGTTGGACGCCACCTCCAGTTGCTTGATTATTTCTTCTTATTTAGCAGGTTTTTACTGGTGTAATTGTGTAAATTTTATATTTTATATTTATTATGAACTGTTTATTACTTGTATGTAATTGGTGTATTTTATAATGCAGATTTGAATGTGTGTGCTAAGGCAAATGTGCAGACTAGAGCTTTACTGACTGACTGCCAACAAAGCCAGTGAGGCTTTAAGACTTGACATAAACTGCGTTAGCCTTTTTGTCTCTCATTTTGGACAAAAGGCTACCTTGCCGTACAAGCAGAGTTATACCTAAGAGGGTTGTACCTAAAAATGTGAACAAACAAATAAAAAAAAGTGGGTATCATGGCCACCAGCCCATCTGGGCTAACCCACTCAATGGTAAAATGCACTTAAGGGAAAAAAGAAAGGGGGTACAGTGCTCCCCAGCACTGCTATCCTTAAGGGAGGTAGTAGTGTTACATAAAAAAGCAATTGCGACATAATCCTTAGGAATCGAGTGAGTGAGGTTGAAAAAGACCTTAGTCACTAAAAAGAATTCAGAATCGCTCAGCAGATATGCTGGGTGTCCTATTGAAAGGATGGGAAAGCTACAAAAAGAAAATTCTTTCCTAAAAGGTACCATCCCAAGTACATCCATCGACACTTGGCAACTTAATTCGGACCTATTGACATTTTCATCCAGTGCAGATAGATATCAACCATATGAAAAGGTGTGAACATTTTGCTACAGGCAGTATCAGGAACTCTGCAGGACGAAAACAAAATTCAAGTGAATGAGGTGGGAAAAAAGTTGTCAAAACTGTAGTGCACATTTAAAAAAAGAGGCATCAATGGGAATGCTTGAACTTTTATTGGCTAAGCAGATGGTGTAGGAGTTGCAGGAATTCAATACAAAACCCAAAGTCCAAAGGAAGTATTTTAAACATAGGCAGTTCAAACTATTAGCTCAGAGGGATTGGCCAGGCACCAGGGCTTCAATTAAGCTAATTATTAGTATTTTTCAATATCTCGATGATGAAAATATGTTATCGTGGAATACTAGAGGGTTTGCACATCTGTCTGCTGAGGATGGCCTTTTAGCATATGCATATCTATTTAGCTTGCTTGCCCTACAAGAGACATGAATGACAGAGCCATGTGAGTTTGATGGTAGGTGGAAGTACCATGCAAGTCATGGCTACTAAAGGACCGATTGGACGTCCCAAGGGAGGACTACTGGCAACCATATGACACCCTTGGCGACTAAGCCCTGTTAATGGCTCGAGTATAATGGTGCAGGTGGTGAAAATTGGGTATAAGCAGAGTGAAATTATCCTGATTAATATTTACGATCCCCTAATGCTGTGGCCACTAAACAAAATATAAAAACTATTAAAACAGTTAGTGACGAAATGGATCCTAGTACTCCATAATGGGTGGTAGATGATTTTAATGCCAAGATAGGTGTGGATGATGAGGATCAGTCCCGGAACTGTGTCTCCGCCCCTATTAAACTGTCTGCATTAGATTGTCAGGGGACTGCCTGGACCACCCTGTTATATTCATACTCACTCACCAGGCTGAATGATGCTTGCCTAGGAGATGCCCAAAAAGCTGTGACTCGTATAAGTGGTAATGGTGTCTCCACCATTGACTATGTGTTTGCCAATCTGGCGGCACTGGCCATGGTGGAGGACATGGCTGTTCTTGCCCATGAAGAAAGTGACCGCATGCTACTGTGTGTTAACCTAAAAGTAGGAACAAGTGGTAGGATGACCAAAATGTTTGCCCTTAATGGAGATGTTTATGTGAACAATGGGAAGAACCGTATACAATGGAACGCAGTGAATCTAGATAAAGGAAAGTGTGTTGTGGAATTGATGTTCCCGGTTAATGTCCAGCGATACACATATGATTGTGATAGTGGTAGCTTTGAATCAGCTATCAAAGCTAATTTCCTGCTACTAACCACAGACATTAAAGAGGTTATGCACCAAAAGTGGAAATACAAGAGCGTTGGAACAGAGTACAAAGAAAGAGAGCACAGTGTTATGACAGTAGGATTAACACTGCCAAAAAAGCACTATGGTCTAGCATACTAGAGGTTGTACATTCTACAGTGATGGTGTATAGTGAAACTGAAATTAGTGGGCACATGAAAAAGGTAAATAACGCTTATCATAGGTAGTTAAGAGGGCATCGAAGTAGATGTGAGAATGAAATTTGGTTACAACTAGCAAACCATGCGAGAACCAGAAACCCCATTGTTATATGGAATGTGATTAGAGTGGTGGCCGTAAGAGCACTGCCTATTAAAAGTGTTCCTGGAAGAGGCATGGTGCAAACACATAGCAATGACATTAGACCTAAAAACACTAATAGATGCAGAGGTTACCATCCCCTTTGAGAGATGGCCATGTAGCGCAACAGTAGATGATATAGTTAATGTCATCAAATGACTGTGTAACTCTCGTGCAGCAGGGCCTAACGTGACATGAAATAATCTGATCAAATTGTCTCCAAATGTATGGGCACAAGTGTTGCATATTCTTTTTGAGCACGTTGGCGAATGTGGCATACTCTGTGTCCTGGAGTGAGAGCCACATATTACCGGTGCACAAGAAGGGTTGTTGGAAAAATCTGATAAACTATAGGATGCTGGCTATGCTAGACATTACTAGGAAAAATATTTTCTAAAGTATTATTGGTGGAAATAAATCAATGGATCAGTGATAATAGAATGCTACCAGCGAACTAAATTGCTTTCAGGATGAATTCCAGCACAACACACAATTTACTGATCCCGGTGTCATCACTGGAATACGCATGGACACAACAACATCTTCCGGTTTATGGGGCATGCATTGACTTTAGTGCTGCCTTCGATACTGTGATGAGAAATAGTCTATGTAAAAAACGGATTGCCTGGAACATCCACCGTGGTTTGTTGAGTACGATTATACAAAGATACACGTAGAAGAGTGCGTTTAGATAGCCAGGTTAGTCATTTCCAAAAAGCAGAGGTGTGAAACAAGGGTGTAAAGTGGCGGCCACTCTGTTTAATCTTTATCTTGCTGACCTAACAGCTGCCTTAGGTAGATCAGATACTAACCCTGTTAAAATAGGAACTCAGAAAATAAACTGGCTGGGGAATGCTGATGATCTGCCCTACAAATTCTGCTCCATGCGCTTGAAACATACTCAAAAACAAATGGGTTGAGAGTCAACATCAGTAAAAGCAAGATAATGGTCTTTACAGGCAAAAGAAAGATAGCCTGCCCGAAATTTGTGTGGCAGTATGATAATACCCTGGTTGAACGTGTAAAGTGCTCTACATATTTCAGGGCGATTATGGATGATAACCTACAGTGTAATCTACACTGGAGTGAAACTAAACAGAAATGTACGAAGATAATATATTCCATATGTGCCTTTTATAGGGAGAAATGGTAGGTGCTCACTTGAGACCATACTCCTACTATATACAATAAAAGTGGTCCCTGTATTGATGTACGGTGTAGAAGTATGGGGACACAACCTGACTAGGGAACTGAGCCTCTTTCAACCTAACATACTGAGAATTCTGCTTAGAATACCCAAGTGGCTCTCAGTGGAATGCCTACGATTAGAATTTAACATTAAAGGCACGATGGTTGAGTTCATTTCAAGGTCGATGATGTGTTATGAAAAATTGCTATACCTTAGGAATGGAACCATTTTGGTGAGCTATCTAAAGGCATTTGTCGGAGTAGATAGGTTTGAGCACATAGGAAGCCTAGCTAAAATAATTAAGCTGCATAATACATGGCTTGCAGGGCTTACTAGAGGGGACAATGGCCCACACTTAAGATCATGCAAATGCTGGTTAAGGGAGAACTTAAGTATATATAGCTATAAGACTAATTTAGTAAAATTAGCAACCAATGTAAATAGTGGTCCTTATATTAACTATAGAATGATGTGTGAATCAATTCCGAAATATGCACTAGCTTATCCAAGTAGTGTGATTATTAGGCAATACCAACTGTTCAATATCAGGCAAGTTCTAGAGATAAAAGTTGCAAGTATTGGACTGGAAAGAGTAGATCGTATGTGTCGTCTCTGTGGTGAGAACATCATTGAGTCCCTAGAACACAAAATGAGTTATTGTGAAAGTCTCAATACACTTAGAAACAACTGTATAAAATCGTACACAAATGCCATGGATTGTGACAATAAGTCTAAAATGTGGCAGATATTCATGGAAGGAAATTATGTACATTTTATATATTTTATGGTTACATGTTATTGGAAATGTAGCGACATTTTTGAAGAATGATCAGAGTGGATATTTTGATTTACATTTTTTAATTTTAGATCTGTACATTTAAAAACACTGACTTTTTAATTGTAAGCAGATAAATGCTTTATTTGTATGATATATGGTACTGATGAGATGGATGAATTTTGTATTATATGAATTTTGTATTATATGCACAGTCATTGTTAAGTGATATGGCGATTAACTGGTGGCTTTATGTGATGTGATGTAACAATATACAAAGTCTTGTTGGCTGTGAGTACATTAACTAACTAATTAAATAAATACATGTAGTATTTTGTTAAATGAATCATGATGGCAATCCCATATGCCAATAGCCAGCAATCACCTTTCATTTGAACCTCATATGCAGGAACTTCTGAAGACATCTAATTTCCACCTCCACATAGTCAAGCACATCCTCTCTCTTTTGAGTAAGCACCATTGACCCTTCCCATCACTCCTTTCCCATCGATGGGACGATCATCCAGGTCTCCAAGCACGTGAAAACCCTTGGTGTTAATCTCGACGCGGAACTCAACATGACCCGCCAAATAAATGTGCTTGCCTCATCTACAGCTAACACAGCCAAGCTCATCTCATTAAGCAGGAAATTCATCTCGCCCACCAATTTCCTCACCCTCTCATGAGCCATCACCAGGAGTAAGCTTGACTACTGTTACATCCTTTACTCCGGCATCACTTCCAGGAACCTGGCAAAACTGCAGCTCTTACAAAACAAGGCACTAAGAGCAGCCCTTGGCCTAAAATGCACTGACCATATCACAACAGCAAGAAGAGAAGTTCACTGGCTCCCAATAAAAGCATGTGTAGACTTAAAACACTGGTCCTTGCCCATTGATGCCTCCACCTCCACGCCCCTTCTTACCACATCCCCTGCATTGCGACTAAACCTCAGACTCGACACCTCGGTTCATCAACTAGCTGTGCCCTTCTCACCTCCAGATTCCAGCACAAAAGAGCAGGGGGGGATCGAGCTTCTACATGACCGGCCGACCCTTTAGAACACTCTCCCTGACAACATCAGAAACAAACAATCTCTCCTAATCTTCAAAAAAGCTCTAAAAATGTGGCTTTTCAACAAATATGCTTAAGAATGTATTTTCCTCTCTGTATCCCTTTGTTTTCTGTTGGACCACTGAACTAAACATGTACAAGAGCTGTGATACCTCCGGGCCTAGCCGCTATATAAATAAATAAATAAACGTATGACTCCTCTCGCACTTAAACCCCCCCCTCACCCCCAACAACTCCAGACAATCTAAAACAAAGCTGCTAGGTTAATCCTTAGCTTTAAAATGAGGGACCACATCTCACCTGCACTCCTCCTTGCATTGGCTTTTCATTAACGCTTGCAACAATTTAAAGGCCACTTCGCATCAGCCACGCGGCGTACAAGAACAGTAGCCCAGTCTACTACAAGCAAGAGGTAAGCAAATACTTTTCTTGCAGACTCCTGAGATCCACAGGCACTAGAACCATTATGTCTGCTGCTTATAACAAGAAGAAATGAGGCGGTAGAATCTTGGATGTTGCAGAGTCTTCACTCTGGTCCGAATTGGGGTTGTTTTACCGTGACTGAAACGGTTGCGACGGAAATGTCCCCATGGGAAATGTACGCAGTACAAAAATGTTCGTACATTTCCCATGCGGACATCCATTGTAAAACAACCCCCAACCTCAACACACCCTCAACCCCCTACTTACCTTTCATTCCGTCGCGCTGTATCCCTGCGGTGCCGGTTCCATTTCACTTTCGTGATCGGGAACCAGCGCCGCAGGGTCCTTTTCTTTTCTTCATTTTTTTTTTTTTTTTTACTTTTAGTCGGGTCAGCTGCAGGGGTGTCCCCTGCAGCCCCCGCTCACTATACTGTATAGTCAGCTGTAGGGGGACACCCCCACAGCCCCTGTTTTTTTTACTGGTCAGGTGAGCTGCAGGGGTGTCCCCCACAATCCCCGCTCACTATACTTTATAGTATAATGAGCGGGGTGTTGCCGGGGACACCCCCGCAGCCCCTGGCTTCTTTTTGTTCGGTCAAGTGAGCTGCGGGGGTGTCCCCCTGCAACCCGCGCTCACTATACAGTATGGTATAGTGAGCGGGATGTTGCGGGGGATACCCCCCAACCCCCACAGCCTTTTATTTTTTGACCGACCCCACCAAAAGACCTAAACACATACCACAAACATTTTGGTAGTTCGTGTTTTAGGTCTTTTGGTGGGGTCATAATTTAGGTTTGATGATTATGGCCTATTCACTCTGGACCGGCCTCCCAGCTGCTAACAGACACCTGGAAAACAATCTACATTTCCATGAAAGGGTTAAAACCTTTTATCTTTAAGAAATCATGGACTTGGGCAGTTTTGTGCCCTGACCCAGGCTACCAGTCTATCCACGTACTACACTTAATTTTGTTATATTATTTTCACTGATTTAGTAATGTACCTCATTGGATGCATTGGATGCATTTATGTATTTTCTATGTCTTATATGCTCTTGTCCAAACACCCTGCCCTTCCGCTTGACTGTTCTAAATGCTTCTGGGGCTGTCTAGACCAGATTTCCCCTCTCTTTTGCGTGGTGAATGCAGTTGCTGCTGGCCCTTAATAAAAACCTAATAATCAAATAAATAAGTCAAATCATCCACAGGTCATTCACTGAGACAATGGGTCTTGTATCCAGGCAAAGGGTGCATTGTGTTGGCTGCTATTTTAAATGTCAATAAGTATGATGTGGCATTTATAACGCGTCTGTACACAAGTGTTTCTAGGCGCAAAAAGACAAGGAGGGGGGAAACAAAAGGGAGGACAAAACATTGATCTTACTAGGCCTTGTGTCATTCAGATCGCGCAAGAGCAGGGAAGGGGGAGGGGAGAAGCGCTGAGAGTAAGGGGAGGATGGAGAAGTGCGGGACAAAGGAGAAAAACAAGAGTGCAGCCAACGGGTGGCAAATAAGTGCAAGTCAGGGGACTGTAGGATTACAGATACAGACCACAAGTGCAGGGGAGCCAAGAGGCAGTTCAGGATTGCAGCTGGACTGGCAGGGACCTGGGCCCAAATTCAAAGGGTAACAAAGTGACCAGTGCATGGAACAGGCAGGTGATAAGCAAGGGAGAGGAGGAGAGAAGGTAGAAGCAAAGAAAACGGTCTTGAGTGGCTTCTGGAATCAGATATGGTTCTGCTCAAGTTTCAGACAGGCAGGGTGGCTGTTCCAGAGGGAGGTCCCAGCTGAAGAAAAAGATCTGCCCCCAACTCTTTGCTTGGAAAAGCGACTGACCCTCAGAGAGTTGGAGGTGGATGAGCGGAGAGCTCGAGAAGGTAGAAATATAGGAAGAGAGAGTTGGAGGTAGTGTGGTCCCAGGCCCCAGAAAGCATTGTCGACAAAAGGGTCTTGAACTTGATCCTTCCCGCCACTGGGAGTCAGTGAAGGGATTCCAGAGCTTTCAGAGATACAATGCCTGGGCTTGAGGCCAAGGACAAGTCTTGCATTCTTGTTCTGGATGAGTTATAGAGGACGGAGAGTAGAGGCAGGAAGATTTAGAAAGAGGCTGTTGCAGTAGTCCAACCTAGAGAGAACCAGATCTCTGGAGACAATGAGCTTCTGGGGGAAAGTTAGGAAGGGAAGAATACTTCTGAGGAGATGCAGCTGGTAGTTTGACTTCTTAGAGACATCGGAAAAGTGAGGAGAGGAGAGTGCAGAATCGACGATGACCCCAAAGTTCTTAGCCTCACAGGTAGGAGAAGAAAGAGGGCCCAGGGTGGGCGTCCATAGAGGGAGAGGAAAGGAGGGAGCTGGTGTTCTGATGAGGAGGATCTCAGTCTTACTGGCATTAAGGCAGAGATCATTGGCAGCACACCACTCCTGAATTGCAGAAAGACAGTCAGGAATGAGAGACGGAGAGCTGAGTGTCATCTGCAGTACTGTATATATGATAAGTAATGTATATAAATATTACATATTTTGCCCTCTTCACATCAACTTTGCTTTTTCTTGTTGCAAATAACTCATAAGCAACAAAACAAGCAGTGAGATGGGCAGTGGCTACATGCCATAATAACAGATCATTTTTCATTAGCAACAGCACAGCACATACCCCAGCCCACAGTTATTGCAGACTCATGCACATAAGGTTATTTTAATTACCTTCACAGATGAGAGATACCTGGGGACCATCAATATTCCACAAAATACAAATTAACATGCAGAAGACTGTGAGGAACTCATGGTGATAACAAGTAAGACAGATACAAGTGATCACAGTTCAAGTGTGTTTATTGAACAATTAATGCTGTATGAAGGTTGGAAAAACACCTAATCTAAACCTATATCTAAGATGGGAGCAAGCTTCAACCATCAAATTAAAAATAAGGCAGTCCTAGTGGCGTTGTGTCAAAATAAAAAGGGCCTAAACTAAGAATCCTATTGCCAAACCTTACAACTAATACAAAAATGGTGTGGGATAGTTCTCAAAAAAAGAAAGAAGTGTTCTCAAATAATATGTCAGGAGACGGTAGCCTAGGTCTCCCTTTTGGACACAGGGTAAGATGGAAGCTTGGAGCACAGTACATCTCGGGTTTCTCCAGCCTGAGATGACAGTTCTAATGGTAGGTCTCAGGATCATTGATGGCTAAGTCTCGCTTTCTTGAAAGTCTCTTGCCTTCTAGGACCTGAAATATTCAACTAACAAAACAAATACACAGTCTCTTTTCCATGGGCTATGGATGACGATTTTCACCCCAGGATTCCCCTCTTCTGGGCGCAAATCCCTAGCAAGTTCTTTAATGATAGTAAGACCCCGGATAGCTATGTTTTTCTCGCTTTCGAGGGTCTCTCTGATTCCAAAATAAAGTTCATTTACCAAATGAAAGTTTGTTTTCAATGTTCAATGGGTGATGGGTTCACCACTGGGTACCCCTCTTCTGGGCGCTGACCCTTCTCAATTGTTCACCACAGTTTTACATAGGGTGATGGCTTCAACCCTGGGTTCCCCTCTTCTGGGCGCTCACCCTTCTTTCCTTTCAACCTCCCTTCTCTGGGTTCACTAAAGCTTCTCCTTTGCTCCCAAATCTTGATGTCTTTTCAAACATTTCTAGTGGACATCCCTCCGGGTTCACTCTTGTCAACACATTGATTCCCGGGACTTTAGACTTGCTCCCTTCTCGTTAGCATCCCTCAGTCAGGCTCACTCTTGCCGACTTCACATTTGCTTTACTTTCAAGTTTTACGGGATTCACGTCCCTTGCTTTCTACCAATGCGGGATTCACTTCCCTTGCTTTCTCATAATGTAGTTCAAAATCTTTCGATTGTAGAGGGATTTTACTAGACCTCCTGTATGGCCACTTTGACCTCTTTCGGGTGACTCTCCTACGGCCGTCTGGTATCCGTAGTTTCGCTCAGATGGGGATCGACCAGAATGTTTTGAATTAGCACCCACGAGGGGCTGGTTTTCCCTCTGCAACTGGTCTCCTCTTAACACTTTTTACAGTTCATTATACTTGTTTCAAACTTGCCACTTTGCGCTTCTAATTCAACACAACCCGGTTCTTATCAATTCTCCCCTCGACTCACCGGCTGTGATGAACCGCTTGGCTTTTCTTCTTAATTGGAGCACAGGTGCGGAAGCTTCGCTCGATTCTGCTTATTGGCATAAGCTTGCCCCGTGTACCGTTGACATCTGCTGCAAGACACTTGTGCTATGTTTCCATGGTTTTAGGCTCTCTTCCACAAAGATTCTCCGGGCCTATGATGAAAAGGGCAAGGTCACTTCTCTCCTTGCCACTCTCCCGATTCCTGCCACCTTTCTCCTTCTCTTGAACTGCTGCGCCTGCATAGCTGTGCTGTCCTGCTATCTGCCGTGCCCACCTTGCTCGTACTGTACTCTCTTGCTCCACCTTTTATCCCTGTGGAAAAGGAAGGGCCGTCAGGTGTGTGTGTGATTTAAATCAATTGCCTGACTTTGCCCGACCCTCCTGTCAGGACATGTCAGGTAAACAGGTTTTACATTAATACATTGTCTTGGGTGTAAAAACGTCTTTGTGTCGGAAAAGGGCTTGTGGGTGTGGGGGTTGGAGTGTCAGGGTATCCTACAGGACGGGATAGGGAAGGTTTGTGCAATGGACGAGAATGACCGGGATGAAGAACAGAACATAGCGGATTGTATGAACAGTAGTGTTCTGTCATAGTAGATTGTGTGTTCCGAACCAGATGACAATCAGAAGGGCTGGTTTGGTAGGGTTTTTGGGGCAAACGGGAATGACCGAGATTATTAGTATGAAGGGAACAAGGGGGAATTGTGGGAATGGTAGTGTTTGTCTGAACAGAAGGGGAGTGTGGGAAATAGTGACCAGAGGGGCGTGGAAAAGAATGACTGGGTGTATTCGGGTAAGGCATGGGACTACAGGCGTTTTGGGGAGAAACGGTTTCTGAATGTGACAGGGTTTGATATCCGAAGTGGGCGCTACAGGTGGTTGTTTGGCTGGTCTCGCTGGTCTGGTCCTCTCTCGCCGGAATCCCACTACTGGTTATTGGACTTAATCACTGCCCGTCGGCAAGAGGAATCTCTACGGTTGCCGCAACGCGGCTTATTCTGGACTACTCAGCTGCAAATTGGTCTGCTCTACCTCCTGCCCCGCCCCCGGCGCGCCCCCAGCCCGTCACGGCCCTCACCCCCTCCTATAACTGCTAGGTGCGCACGCATTCGCGCGCGCGCATCCGAAGTGGGCGCTACCAAGTGGCTGTTTGGCTGGTCTCGCTGGTGTCCTCTCCCCGGAATCCCACTACTGGTTATTGGACTTAATCACTGCCGGTCGGCAAGAGGAATCTCTACTGTTGCCGCAACGTGGCTCATTTTGGACTACTCAGCTGCAAAGTAATTGTGCAAATCCTGTTCACTCTCTTTGTCTATGTTCTTTTCTACTTTCAGTGTGTGCCGCGGCTTTAGCTTTTAATCTGTATTGCTCCGCCTTCATCTTTTGTTTGAAACTGCCTTTTCTGTTTTTCTCTTTCTCTGCTACAGTTGGTCTGCTCTGACTCCTGCCCCGCCCCCCAGCCAGTCACGGCCCTCGCCACCTCCTATAACTGCTAGGTGCGCGCACATCCGAAGTGGGCGCTACCAAGTGGCTGTTTGGCTGTTTGGGTGTGCCGGGGAGCGGGAGCAGTGGGCCTGTAATTCTACTGCTTACTCTGGGGTAAGCAGCTCCATCCTTCCTTGTTCTCTTCCTCTCTGCTCTGTTAAAATTACAAACCCTGGGCACTATGGCAACCGTGCTCCGTAATGGGGAAATGTGTGCACTAAAGACCCCTGTGCTCCCCACGACCTTGGAAAACAATCTGACACCGCAGTGGGTGGGGACAGAGACAAAGTCCTCTGGGGAAACACATGAAATATCCCTTATGGGGGAGGGGAATGAAGCACAAAAACTTGTGGTCCCTCTATTGGATACTATTACTCAGGAAGAGAACTCCCGGGGAGCTAATGTGGAGGAGGATGAAAGGGAACGAAGGGATTCAATTGAGCAAGAGGTGGAATTTTCTTACATGCACTCACAACTACACACAAAACTGGGCGCTCAATCTTTGGGGGCGGAAGACATATCCTTTGTGCCTGCTGGTCTGTCATTTGACTCTCAAATTCCTATTCAGTCGAGTTTTCTAAGTGTAAAAGAATCAATAAATCAGAAACTTATTGAGGGCGTAGACAACATGCCAAAGGATATAAACCTGGACGTATCTATGATGGGCCAAACAGTGAGGACGGAATTGGGTAAGCATGCCAGGCTCTCAAGGGGCCCTTCCACGCCTGTTAACGCAGCTCGAAATGGAATTGACCAAGTACATCTGTTCAATACACTTCCCCAATTGAGGTCCCATACACCCTATAGAGTCTTCTCAGCAAATGCGAAATTCCCTCTACCCTCTGCCTCTATATTTACAAATACACAAGAAGGCTGGGTGAGGAACCCAAGACCGTTATGGGGGTCCAGGGGGGACACTTGCCGCTGGAGAATCTGGTGAACACTGCAGTGCCCTCACATATTAATAATCCTCCAATTTCCAGGGTCTCCCTTAGGAGCTCCCCGATTAATGACAATAATGATAACTTTGAGGAATCACTTCCAGTGATTTCAAGAAAACTGAATCTTTTAGATAAAGGACACAAGCTAACCCATTGGGAGATGAGAGACCTGAAAAGAATTGTACTAGACACCCAAATAAAACTCAGCAAAGTGGAAGGTTTCCTCATGGCCAAAGAGGATGATAAGGTACCCACAATGAAGACAGATATTCCACCAATTCTAAAAATAACTAATTCACAAGGATCTCAAACCCTAGTCACTGGAAAGGAGGGCCCGACCTTTGCCAATATATCCATGGGGATCGGGATGAATACGGCTAAGGAAAAAAATGGAAACAATGCCCAAAAGCCTAAATTAGAAGGGGGAAAAAAAGATTATGGAGGTACTCAAGGATCTTTCTGTGAAAATGTCCATGTTGGAAAAAGGTATGCAAGTATTGATAGGGAACTCCGTCCCCAGAATGCCTTCAGGGCCTCCATTGCCAGCTCAGGAGAGGGACACCTATCTCACTGACACACCGGATAGTCCATCTGTCCTAATCAAAATAATGGTTTCTGCCGATGGCATTGGGGTGAAAGAAGAGGTCAAAACAAAACAAGAGGACGATGAAAGTGTCAGTGGAAATGTTTTTTTTCTCTCACGGCGGCAAAAGAGATTGGCCTTAAAAGCAAAAAAAAGGCTAATGAAGAAGGGATCGATCCCCACTAAGTCAGAGATTCCTAAAAAATAACTGATGGTGCCCCCGAATGAAGTTGCCCTATCTGATCTTATACAATTGAATGAGGAGAGTAGGAAGGCCTTGCAATTAAACAATGATGACACTCTGAAATCCATCCTATTCAATCCAATCCTATTTTTTAGGAATGTCTGATTTAGTGGGAGATCGATCCCTTCTTCATTAGCCTTTTTTTTGCTTTTAAGGCCAATCTCTTTTGCCGTCGTGAGAGAAAAAAAACATTTCCACTGACACTTTCATCGTCCTCTTGTTTTGTTTTGACCTCTTCTTTCACCCCAATGCCATCGGCAGAAACCATTATTTTGAGTAACCCCGGGAAATAATAAAAACAAAAAAATTAGAAAAAAAACAAAAAATACATATAAGAAACAGGAGGGTGAAAGGAAACCTAATATATATAAGACAGAGGGTACTATCAATGAAAAAGCAATGTCGCAACAAATGGGGGGGGGACAAGGAAATAAAACAGTTACAACTCTCAGATTTCCACAAGGTTCTAGAGAAATCGACATCTCAACAGATACTGCCTCAAGATCTCCGTAACTTCATGGCGGATCGTCCTATGACCTCTGCTGAATCCAATAAGCTGGGCTTTTCCTCCATACCCTCAGCTCAGACTTCTGCCCCCTCATTTTCCGGGACCTCAAAAACCCCGGGCACAGATGTTATAGTGGGGAATATGAACTCCAATTCCGGGAACCCCCCCCACTGAGAGGGACACGAACGAGGGGGAACAACTTCCTTTGAATGGAGACCAACAGCCCCCGATAGGGAATGAAGAGGTAAATTCGAGCCTTGCAGACACCATAAAAAGGATTATGATGAATTTCTTCCCTGACCTAGCACTGCCTGGAAATAAGGCTACGATGGGAAGGGACCACGGGGAAAGGGAAAATTCTGGTTGGGCATCGAGTGAAATGCCTACTGATTCTGTGTCTAGGGGGGGAGACACAGAAAAAGTACAGTCTCAAAGGGACTGGTGGGGACAGAGGGAGGAATACGTGAGAGCACCTACACAGTCTACCAATGAACATGTAATGTCCCATTCTATAGGCCCACAGGAATTGAGAAACTCTTTACAATATGAGCCTGCTAGGCCGCTTCATATTAAGGACAGTGATCTAAGGAATACAATGTGGCGGAAGGCCTCCTTTCCGGAATATCCAAGTATCCTCCTGTATAACCTGTGTGATATTGGAGGACCATCCTCTCTGAATAGAACTCGCATTCTGTCACTCTTTAATGAGGTGCCACGTTTGAGGCTGATTGCTTCGGCGGATATTTGTTTAGTGGATTTCATTCATCCCTCACGACTTGATCATGTCCGCATTGTCCCCAACTCTCAAGAGATTTTTGATATGATAATACAGGAGACGGAACAATTTAATAGAATGGGTTATGATATTCTGATTTTTAGCAATGGTTGGGAGAATGGAAACGCCCCCATGCACCAAAAAATAGATCCCAACATACCAAGGGAGGACGTTGAAACACGAAAGGAAACTAACATGTTTTATAAGGGGGAGGAGGCTCAGGACTGGACTTGGCTTGCCCAGTCCTTAAGAGAGTCAATCTCCGAAGTTCAAAAGATGAAACAAAAACTTTCGTTCCGTAAAAGGAAAAGCTCACTGGAAACTGCTCTCATTGAACTCAAGGGGTAACTCGAACTTAGTCAACTTGGGGGTTCTAGGTGCAAAACTCAAAACATTCGACCTATTTTGTATACAGGAGACATGGCTTACTCTCCCTTTGTACCTTGATGGTTTTGTATGTAAACATCTTTTAGCTAAAACGGGGATTCGTGGGAGACCGACTGGAGGATTACACACAGCGGTCAAAATTGCATCTGGCACACGAGTCCTGGAATCAATGGAATTATTTAATTTTGCCCTTGTTGTTGTATTGGAATATGGAAGTTATCCATACCCCCCAATTGTTTCTTTTGCTAAATATTTATTGGAACCCCCTTGTACCATTGGGTAATGTTACACCACATCTGAATAATTGTATATCTTCCATGTTGCTCAAATATAGAGGAATAGACATCATAATTGCGGGTGATCTAAATTCAGAAATTAGATATGGACAAGGTAATGCGAAAAAGATGGGTGTGTCAGTAATACATTCCATGCAGCCCACGAAAAATGTGGAGGGTGGCCCCTTTGCAATTAAACAAAAGATAATTAATGGTGAGATCTGGAGGAGTTTATTTGACTACTGGGTACTTAACCATATTAATGGTCTCTTCATATCCTCTCTGCATGAGCATACATGGTCTAATGGTGCCTACAAATCGCAGATTAATCACATTTTTATGTCTGAATCCCTATCTGCCTTATGTTTAGAACTTTTGTTAAATGATACCAACATGAGTGATCACAGATTTCTGGAGATTAAAATGGTATCCAACACTATAACATCTAAACAAAGCACAATGCAGAAGCATTCTGCAGTGTCATGCGGTGGAAATCGCATAACCTGGCATGAGGGCAATTTCAACAAATTTATTACCGTCTTTGTTCAAGAATATAATAATATGCCATTGTCTACAAGACTCCAATGCTTCTCTGTATCCAATTTTACGGAATATATCAAAGACATGATAGGTAGGTCGATAATAGAATGTAAACAAGGCATTGTGAAACCCCCTCACTCACATGCCTACGACCCTTTGGTAAGGCAAAAAAAATCTTGCCAATCGCCAAATTAGAGCAATTCTGAAGACCAATCTGACTCGGACAGAAAAAAGGAGACAAATTCTCCGAATTAAACAAGGCAAAAAAATACTGGATGAAAAATCATAAGATGGTCCTTCAGAATAATGATAATATTAACATGCTCGAGGCTTTTAGGAGTTCGTCAGGACGTGAGTTTTGGAGTCTGATAAATGTACTGGAAAAACATCAGGTCACTTTTCAATCTGTAATTGTACAGGAAGCAACCTGGGAAAAACATTTCTCAACCTTATATAAAGGCAAAATGGAAATGACAAATGAACTTGTAGTCATAAAAAGAGGGACCTGGGATTTCGATTTCTCAGTCACAGATATTGAATCTCAGATTAAGAGGGCAAACAATTCAAAGGCGGCCGGACCAAATGGGTTGACTAATAATACATTGAAGAGGTCCCCGGAACACTGGGCTAAATCGTTATCCATTCTTTTTCAGTCCATCACACAATCCAGGGTAATTCCTCAGTCCTGAAGAATATCCTATGTCGTCCCGATATATAAAAAGGGGGACAGAACCTGCCCGACTAACTATCGCCCGATTTCGGTTATGGATGCCGACTCAAAGATCTTTGCGAGGCTGGTATTAGAGAATTGAGGAGTGGGCAGATTCTAATAAGATCCTCCTGCCCCAACAGTTTGGTTTCCGAAAAGGGATGGGAACGGAGATAGGGGGTTTGATTATTTGTCTTCTCTTAGAAAAGCGTCTAAAAAAACTACAACTCCTACATATTTGGTGTCAGTCGATCTTTCGCTCGCCTTTGATTCTGCAATCCAAGTGAGACTGAACATGTCCGGCGACCTTTCTAAAATAATTCAAACTTATAATGTCCTTAGACAAGGTTGCTTGTTCGCTCCTACCCTTTTTAACCTCTATACTGCTAATGTAAATGTCCGCCTCACAACCTTTTCCCTTGTTTCTCCCAGGGTAGAGGGTATCAAAATATGCTGGAACGCGTACGCCGATGACCTTCTCCTGGTTGATAACACCCCCGTGGGTCTACAACGTAAACTCACAGCTCTGGCAATATACGTCCATGAAAATGCACTTGTTATAAATGAAAAGAAATCGGTGGTAATATCCTTCACCACCAGGAAAAAGATTGCAAAATATAAGTGGCGAATAAATGCATGCCCTCTAGCAAAAGTAAGATCTCTTTGCTACCTAGGCTTCCCTATGTTTGGGACTGCGTCTACGCAATGTTACTGGAATTTCTATTTGGAAAAGGTTGATAAACGTATCCTCCAAATGAGGAAGGTTGCCAATAAATATTGCACATTTTCTGTTATCCCCCAGATCAGGTTTTATAACCTGAAAATGGTACCAAAATTATTATATGGTCTTGAAATACTACCTTTCGAAACTTTGCGTTTGGTACAGAAAATGGAATCCAAAATATGGCGGAATCATCTTTTACCTACCCCAAAGTGTGCCCTTATCCACAATTCGTTACAAATTAGGTCTCATGTCTTTAAATATGAGAGTTAAGTGGAAAAAAATGGCACTGTATCGGAATTTGATTGTATCTAAGAATAATTCCTTATATACCTTACTGGGATGTAGATTGAGAAGTGGCACCAGCAAATCGAAATGGATGTTGAAGTTACAGAAAGATTGTGTAGATCTCCTGGAGTCCATTAATGTAACACATGAAATGTTAACTCAAAACCCGATGGGCGTGAAAAAACGGTTGCAATGGTTGCACTGGGCGAACACTATGGAAATGGTGGCCGCTTCCAAGATTTATAAACAACTAATTGCAGAATGGAAAGAAATAGGCACGTTGGAATCTTACCTGATTAAATTCCCTGATCCAACTAGGAGAGCAGTATACTTACGTTTTTGTTTTCATGTTCTCCCTACGGGGGAAATACTATAAATTAGATCACGTACTGGTCAAAAATTCCCCTGTCGCTTCTGTAATTGTAAAACCATGATTGAGTCACTTGAACATTTACTTCTTTACTGTGAAACAATTGCACCTCAGCGACTCACTTACTTTGGTAGATTTGTTCACGATACCTTGTGGGTATTGTCTGAAACATTATGGTGGTACATGCTCCATGGGAAGTTAAACGCTCTAAAGTTGGCTGTGGTAAACTTCCTAATTGAAGTGTGCGGCCTGGCAACTATAGAAAACAGAAACTAGTATTGTAAAGAATCTTGATTTGATCTCCGCATTTACATGAATGTATAGTGTAGTGTCTTCTATTCTCCTATCTGCCTTGCTTTTTTGTTTTCGATTCCAAATACATAAAATTTAGTAGAAGTTTCATCAGATCTGCGAATTTATTTGAACGGAAATGATGTCTCTTTCTTTGTTATCTGTGTCTATCTGTTTTTTTTGTAAAAAAATGTTAAATATTTGTATTGAAATTGTATATTGTTTTAGAGTGGTTAAATATTTGGAACAACATAGTACATTGTTTTAAGCTTTCGATATGTTTTAATCTGACTTTGTAAAGGTTTATTTTGTATAAACCAGATACAAATAATTAAAAAAAAAGATATCCTAGGGAATAGGTTTTATACAGAGGGGTCGGTGGATTTTTGTAAGAGAGATTCAATGAGAAGAAGGGGGGCAGATGTGGCACAGCCCATAAATGTCTCAGGGATCTCACTCTCCTCTTCTTCCCTTCCTGCGTCTCACCTGTGGCATTCCCCTGAGCATAACTATACTGAGTTGATCCTCCCTCGCTGGTCCACCCCCAGGGTTGGAAATGGAGAGCGCCAGCCCTCCCGAGGCCACCTGAATAAGGGTTTCCCGAGGTTTACCTGGGAGGATGCCCTCAGGTTTTTCACAAGACCACACAACACTCAATGCACACATACAAAACCCTACATGACTGAAAAAATTGGCTAACTCAAGGGGGTCCCCATTAAGCTCCAGACACCTAACTGCAGCATAATTCATGCATATAAATCATGATTTGTCTCCTCAGTGCCCATCCTTTTTTTTCCAGTTGACACACTAAAGAAGGTATATCTCAGTAAAATAAGATTCACGATAGAACTGATTTTAATGATAAAAGGGAAACAAAATTAGAGTGCGGAAATAAGAGTGGGAAAAATAGCATCCTGCAAATCATAATAGATTAAAAGAAAGGACAATAACATAAAAACATAAAGTGGCAAGGGCAAAACAAAGGAAAGACACACCCTGCCATGACTGCACAACACAATCTTCCTAAATTCAGCAAACTTTCAATACATAATAAACCCATGGCATTAAATGCCAATGCAATACATATTAACAACTAAACCAATGCATATAAATTAAGCAATTAAGAGTTTTCAGATAAATTCAGATAATGGCACACAAAAATATACTTTCTCCGTAAATTGTTTCATAACTTTATAATGTAACATAGAACACAATCTAGTAAATTTAACTCATGCCTACCAAGTATAAACAGAAAGTAAATTATCAGTCATCCAATTAGAGGAATTTATTTAACTGCCACAGAAATTAATTAATAGAATAATTTTTCCTGCACCTGTGAAAGAGGATCTTTCACACCAGCAGCTTTGAAAAGGACAATTTCCCACTAAATATTATTGGGTGTAATTTAAGTGATCATTTCCTATACTTCTGTCCAGAAATTATGAATAATTGAACAATCAAAGATATTTTGAAGAAAGTTACCTTCTTTTAAATTTCAATGGCGGTCTGCAGGTTTGGTTGTTTCAGCTGTTTCTCTCAAGCCCCAGCCTACTGTGTTCGGCCCCCACACTCCTACGAGCGCGGCTGCTGTTCACATAAATCCTACTGAACGGATGTGGTCTGCAGGGTGGGTTGTTTCCCGGGATTTCGCTGATGTCATCCCTGGCAGGCGTCTGCTTGTGGAGCTTTTATGAAGGGGAGTTTGAGCCCTCGAAGCTACTGGAACCTTTCAGACAGACCTTCCTCTACTCTCTGCATTCTGAGCCTTTGGTTCTGGAGCTCTGCTGTTAAGCTGAGTTTGTTTTTTCTCTTTGTATTCTACTTGTTTTTCTTTTTTTCTCTTACGTTTCATAACAAGAGACTCTGAAATATATGGTGCCATTGGGAAACAAGAGAACTAGCAACAAGAAAGCAATTTCCTGTTGGTAGTGAGCCCATGGCTCCTTTAAATGGGTGATCAGGAGCTACAAAAAAATCTCCTGCCAGTGCCATCGGGAAACTTGTTGACTACAGTTGCTTTAACATGGAAGGCCTTCTCTTGTACCTGGTGCAGAAGGAGGGGGCGGACAGAGGAGTAACTTTGCTGAAAATGTTGGGGGGGGGGACATGACATCTGAAGAAAAAGGTTCCCCAGTCAAATGAATGGGGACAAAATAGTGTGCCATGAAAGTTGGGGGGACAAACACCCCCGCCCCCCTAAAATTACGCCCATGGGGGCGGACTTAGATAAGTCCCTCAAACCAGCCCAGCGTTCCCCGATGCTAGTTCAGTTTTAGAAGCTAACTGAATATTTACTAAGTGCAGCATGTGGTCCTATTCTTCAAGAGCCTTGGCTGTATATCATTTACTTAGAGAAGCAGTCGACCACCAGAGATTTAATAACTAAGAACACAGAGACTTTGGGCCTCATTACGAGTATGGAGGCAGCCATGCCCTTAACAAGGGCATGGCTGCCTCCATACCGGGTTCCAGTACCGGGTTCCTCCAATGAGGACTTAACAGGCTATTCCAACCTTGGGAGGACCTGGTAAATCCTCATTGGAAAAACCCATCCCCATTCCCATTTGAGCCCCGATAGGGCTCAATGGGAATGGGGAGGGAGCTAATAATGGGCCTGTTAATAATGGGCCCATTATTAGCTCCCTGGACCCCTTGCAGGACCCGTTAAGGAGGCCTGGTTTTACCAGGCGTCCTTGCCAGGTCCCGCCCCCCAACGAGAGAAAGAACGGAGCGCGAGCTCCCCGGGGAGCCGGAGCACGAAGCCCGTGGCGCCGGAGCGGGAGACGCAGCAGGAAAGGAGCGGCCTTGGGACCGCGAGCGAGGCGGTCTCACCCCGGGCGCACACGGCACCCCAGCCCGACAGACCTTCACTCCCCCCATCAGCACCACCCCCCCCCCCCAGGGTGCGGAGAACGACCCGGCCGAGGTCCGAGCCCCCGGGACTTCGGGACTTCGGGAACGTGGCAGTGGGGCGGCCCTCTCCGCCCCTCCCCCCGCGGCCCAGTCCAGAGCGAAGAACGCCGGGGCGGCGAGGAGGCGGCATCAGGGGGATCGGAGCAGGGCTCCTGGGAGTCGGCACCCCCCCCCCCGAAAATGAAGAGAAGGAGCGGGGCGGCCCCCCCCCCCCAGGACGACAGCGCAGACCAGGTCAGCGGAGGAGGCGGCACCCTGGGGCCTGGAGCGGTGCCCCCGGGGACTCGGAGCCCTCCCCCCTCCGGGAGTGAAAGAAAGGAGTGGGGAGGCTCCCCCCCCCCCTCGGGGGTTACCAACGCCGGAGCCCAGCACAGCACAGCAGAGCAAGGGGAGCCCCGGCGGGCCGGGGACTCGCCCCCCCACAGGTGAGCGCCCCGAGCGGGGCGGAACCCCATAAGCAAGAAGACCAAAGGTGGGGTCTGTGGACCAGGGCCCCCCCCCGGAGACAACAAGGCCCGAAGTGGGGGTGACCAGGGTGAGAGGCCCCCGCCAGCAGTTGGTGGGGCATGTGCCCGCCCGGAGGAGCCCCCCCCAGGACCCACGGAGCAAGCCACAACGTCCCCCCCCCTTATTTGGATTGGAAGGTTGGGCCCCCTTGATCCACCATCCCCCCCACCCCAGGAGACCGGAGGAGGCCCCAGAAGACCACAAGGCACTTGAAAAGGGTGTGAGGCCCCTGCCTGAGAACAGGTGGGGCGTGTGCCCGCCCCCCCGGACTTTGCCCACCCACTTGGGTCACCTGTGGAGCGCACACCCAAGCAAGGAAGGACGGGCCAGTAGGGGACCCCCCGCCCCCCGTCGGGGCCGCGGGGACATAGACGACAGGACACAGGGAAGAACCACATGAGCTGGAGGGAAGCCTTGCAGAGATACCGCTTCCGGGGGGTTGAAAGAGGTGACAAAGGCTTAACCCGCGAAGGAACCATGGCCCAATCGGGGGAAGCTTCCCCCTCCTCGGCGGCAATGGAAAGGGGCTTTGCCTCGATCCTACAAGAAATAAGGGACATGCGCTCCGACATTGCCCAAAAATTTGAAAAAATGGACCAGAGGGTGGACAAGATTGAGGACAGGCTCCTACAGGTCGAGTCCAACCAATCCTCCATAGCAGTCCAAGACATACAATATAGCATGAGGTTGGAGGCCCTGGAGAGGAGGGACGAGGAGAGAGCCCGGCAGATGGACGATTTCGAAAACAGGGAGAGGAGGAACAACCTCAGAATCTTTGGGGTGCCCGAAATAGAGAGGGAAACGGAGAGGGACGTCACCCGAGCAGTACGAGACATCATTACTCTCCTGTTCACGGAGGAAATGACAACTGAGCCAACTTTTGACAGGGTGCACAGGGCGGGGGGCAGGGCTTGGGCCCCCCGGTCGATTCTGGTCCGGTTTCACTACTACTCAGAGAAGACGAAGGTGTTGGAGGCGGCCAGAAAGGCTAGGGTAATTACTTATAACAACGCACAAGTCTCGATATACCAAGACCTCTCCGCCTACACGCTGGCCAGGCGCAGGATGTGTCGCCCTCTCACACAGGTGCTTAAGGAAAAGGGAGTGCGCTACAGATGGGGCTATCCCTTCTCCCTGACTTTCGAATACATGGGCCAAAGATCAACCCTGATCACGGAAGAGGACATAAGGGGAGCCATACAAGAATACGCAGTGGACACGAACCCCCAGAGGGGCCCATCGGGGCCTGAGCACGGGAGACCCGGCGGCCCTGGCCCGCCCGGCGAGAGGAGAAAGCGCACCAGCGCGAGGAAATTCAGGAAAATGAACACCCCCTCCCCTTCAAAGGACGGAGAACGTAACGACTCCGAGGACTGAGCACGGGGGCACCCCGGAGTGCCCTGGTCGGAGGGACGCAGACTCAGAGGATTCATCACTATCAACGTCCCTACGACCTGCAAGTAGGTGGGGTCCGCAGAGGGGTCACAGACGCGAGAGATCTTAGGGGGCTCAAGGAGATGAGCTTCTAATGCAGATTGCCTGGCCGAGGTGGGCAGGCTGGTGGTTCGGCCAAAAGCCAGCAATGGCAGAACTACTTGGCTGGACGCCGGGGCGGGGGGTGGGGGGACCACGCGAGTTGGGGAAGTTCAGTTACGGTTTGGGGAGGGGGGGCAGTTGGGGTTTTGTTTTAAGCCCACCCGGGGGGAGGGCGCGGGAGGAAAAGGGGAACACAGAGTCGAAATAACGGAGCACACGGGGAAGAACGTAGGGGAGGAGTCGACCGAGAGAGAGAAAAATAGAGACTATGGCTGACGGGCTGCCCGCCCTGGGAGTGGGCTCACTTAATGTCCGTGGGTTAAACACCCCCACCAAGAGGTCCTTGCTCTGCAGGGAATTTAGAAGGGCACACCTGGATTTTCTCTTCGTTCAAGAGACTCACTGGCCACAGGGGAAGGAGCCCAAAATGCGGGGAGGGGGAATTGGCGAGATCCACAGTGCATCCCACAAGTGCAAAAAAAGAGGGGTCGCCATCCTGGTAGCGAAACACGTGGGCTTCGAGAAAGAAGCCACGCTGAAAGACCCGGGGGGCCGTTACCTGTTGGTGCGGGGGTCCCTGCAGGGGGCCCCACTGACCCTAGCGGCCATCTATGCCCCAAACGAAGGCCAAGCCCAGTTCTGGGAGGAGGTGGGGGACAAACTCAAATACTTCATCCATGGCACGGTGGTGGTGGGGGGGGACTTCAACATGGTTCTGGACCCCACCCTGGACAGGAAACGAGCAGGCCCGCAGTCCTCTAGGGCTGCGGATGAGATCATGGCGCGCACCTTCCAAAAAGTTAACCTAGAATTGGGCCTGTTGGACACGATCCCCATCCCTAGAACAGACTCCCCCTCCTTTACATATTACTCGGCCACCCACACGTCGTTCTCCAGGATAGACTACATCCTGGTAGACGAGACCCTACGTCCATTTGTCTCGGGCCACAGGGTAGACCCCGTCCCCTGGTCTGATCACGACTTGGTCCGAGCTACAATAGCAAGGGGAGGTCTACACGAACGCAGAGGGAGATGGAAGTGCAACGACTCCCTGTTAAAGGACGAAGTCCTATCCCAGGAGGTCCTCGAGGCCATCACGGAATTCTTTGACCTTAATGACAATGGGGAGGTGGGTCCTCATACCCTCTGGGACGCCTTTAAGGCAACCTTACGGGGAACCCTGATTAAAATAGGAGCCCAGAAAAAAAGGCAAAGGGAGTGCCAGGAAAGGTACCTCAGGGTGTAAATCGCCCTACTCCAACCTGGTGGTCCCCCCACGGTTCCCTTAGACAGCGAGCAGGTGACCGCATTGGATGACTACAGTCTCCAATTGAAGGATCTCCTCCTCACCAATACGGAGAGGAGTCTCCAACTGGTCAAACAAAAGTACTATGAAAAAGGGGACAGGGCGGACAGGATTCTGGCTTGGAAACTGAGGGAGGTGCAGAAAAGCCGATTAGTGAAAGAGGTTAAGGACGAGGCGGGAAAGGTAGGCCACGACACACCCCACATTGGCGAAGCCTTCCGCCGATACTATGAGAAATTATATTCGTCCGAGTACAATGGGGAGGAGGCGGAGATGGTGGGGTTCCTGAATTCAATCCAGATCCCGGCCCTGACCAGGGAGATAGCGGAGGGGCTGGAGGACCCGGTGACCGAGGACGAGGTAGAGCGTGCGATTGGAGGAATGAAGGTGGGCACTTCCCCGGGCGAGGACGGGTACTCTGTCTACTTTTACAAAAGGTTCCGCTCGGCCCTCTCCCCCCATTTGGTAAAAGTGTTCAACGCGGTGCTGGAGGGGGGGTCTCTTCCGGACTCCATGATGGAGGCAATTATTGTGGTGCTCCCCAAGGACGGCAGGGACCCTAGGGAATGCTCCTCCTACCGACCCATCTCCCTGTTGAATGTTGACGTGAAGATTTTGGCCAAGGTGCTTGGGGGACGGTTGGAGGGGGTCTTGCCGAAGTTGGTCCATGGCAACCAGGTAGGATTCATTAGGGGGAGACAGGGCTCAGACAACATCCGGAAGACCATAGACCTGATGCACTATGCCCAGAGGTCAGACCTGGACGCGAGCGTCCTGTCCCTAGACTCAGAAAAGGCGTTCGACAGGGTGGAATGGAGATTCATGGAACTTACCCTCCAAAAAATGGGCTTTGGTCCACACATCAGGGAATGGGTGGCGGCTTTATATAGGGCCCCGAGGGCCAGGGTCCAAGTCAATGGTGGGTTGTCGGAGCCCTTCCCCCTGTCGCGGGGGACAAGACAGGGATGCCCATTCTCCCCTCTAATCTATATCCTCTCCATGGAACCGCTAGCCATAGCAGTCAGAGCCCACTCAGAGATTAAGGGGATTAAGAGGGGGGAGGTGGAATTTAAGCTCTCCCTGTTTGCAGATGACATCCTGGCTTACTTAGTAGACCCGAAATCCTCGCTACCCCCGCTCCTCTCCTTGATGGCTACCTACGGGCGTTTCTCTGGTCTCAAGATCAACGCGTCCAAATCAGTCCTACTCCCTATGAGAACCCGGGACCCGGGCTTGGACGCCCTCGCCAGCCTGGAGGGAATATCGGTGGGAAAGGCCTCCATTCGATACCTGGGAGTCCTCCTTACTCGGGACCTAACCAATCTAGCCCCTGCTAACTACGACCCCGTTGTGGCAGGAATCACTGCAGATTTGAGGAGGTGGAGGTCTATGATTCTGTCTTGGTACGGCAGCATGACGGCTGTGAAAATGAACATTCTCCTGCGACTTCTATATCTTTTCACCGCCCTCCCATCTGTAGTCCCTGACCAGTCCTTCAGAGCCCTCCAGAATGCAGTGCGGGAATTCATATGGCAGGGTAAGACCCCGAGAACTGCCAATAGGGTCCTGACCTTACCGAGGGAGGAGGGGGGGTTTGGGTTACCAGACTTTCAACTCTATTTCCGGGAAGCCCAACTACGCGTCCTCCTAGAACATATGAAAGAGGGGTTGGGCACCTACTGGTCATACCTGGAGGACATGGACGCCCACCCACTGAAGATTCGGGACCTCCTTTGGGCCCCTAGCAAGTTTATTCCAAACAGACTCAAATCCCACCCAACCCTGGGAGTCCTCTGGACGATTTGGAGGGAGGGTCCCCAGACGGCACACCTAACATCATGGCCATCACCGATGTCCTCTCTTTGGGGTCACCCCCTCAAACTGGGAAGCAGGGGGTTCCGCAACGCCCAGTCGTGGTCAGACAAGGGAATGGAGTGGGCGGGGCAGATGTTCAGAGAAGGAGAATTCCGGCCATATGAGGAACTAAGGGACGCCCTCGGTCAGGGGTCCCTCTCCATATTTGAATACATCCGCCTGAAGGGTATTCTATGTGACCAGGCCTGGGGCCAGAACCTGAAAAGACAGCTGACCCCCTTCGAGAAGCTCCTGGACTCGGCAACCTCCAGGAAGGGTGCGGTATTAGGGATGTACAAGCTACTGAACACGGTCAACCTAGGGGAGAGAAGGGGGTTCCGCTCGTTCTGGAATGACTTAGCGGGGGATGAGATCTCGGAGGACGCCTGGGCGAGAATATTTAAAATAGCCTTCCATGGGAACTTATTCACGGCGGATATGGAACACAACTTCAAGATTTTACAGGGGTGGCACAGAGATCCAATGAAGTTGGCTAAAATGTACACGGGAGTGTCCCCCGCATGCCCAAGGGGATGTGGCCAGGTCGGTACGAGAGGGCACATGTGGTGGAACTGCCCGAAAGCCCAGGCATACTGGGAGAAGGTGAGGGGCTGGATCGCCGAAGTTTCTGATGAGCTTCTCCCCCAGAACCCCCTGACAATGCTGCTGGGCCTCCCCCCGGAGGACTCGGACATTCCCCGATACCCTAGGATGTGGGAGACAATGCTAAGGGCGGGAAGGGTAGCACTGGCCCAGAAATGGAAGAGCCTGGAGACCCCATCGAAGGAGAACTGGCTAAAAAAGGTAAAAAACATGTACCTGATGGATAAACTGACGGCAATGATGAACAATAATTTGGGCTCTTTCCACGCAAACTGGTACGAGGCACAGCAGACATGGGGTTGGGATGTGCACTGATCCTCAAGGGGGACAGGGAGCGGACAGGGCCCTCGGCCCGGGGGACGATGGTAGTTCATCAGCCATTTCTAATAGTTAATGCTCTCGCTCTTCCTGGAGCTCCAGACTCTCGGAGCTTACATAGTGGCTCCCCAGCAGAACGGTTCTATGAGGACTAAGTTTTTTTTTTTTTTTTTTTTGGTTTTTCCCTTTTTTGGGGGGGGGGGGGTGGTGGTGTTTGGGGTGGGTGAGGGGGGGGGGTTTGGGCCTGTTACTCGCACAATTTGTGAAAATGTTCTGCGCCCTTTTGTTATATTATGAAAATGCCAATAAAACAAAGTTGAAGAGTCTTACAAAATGGCATATATTCTGTGCCGCCGAAAGAAAAAGGGCCAACATCTCAATACCCGATTGCCCCATCCGTGTGTTTGACAACTTCATCACTTTCGCTGCCCACCAACAAAACATTGTTACAGCAATGAGAAGTGCTGCATAAGTGGGGGCTTAGCCGCTATTGCAAGGTAGTTCTCTGCGAAGTCGATACAATGCTTTCACACAGTAGCATATTTGTAATACTGACCTTCGCACAATGCAGTGATTTTGTCTGCAACCATGATGTCCCATATTTTTACCCACCACATCTGAACCACTAGGCCATCTACTGACTTCCAATTACAGGCAATAGTCAGCTTTGCTGCCAAGATAAGATGCCCAATCAGAGCAGCCATCGGGCCCGTCAAAGGGAATAACCCATCACCTGCGTCACCCAACACCACCTCCCGGGGAACCATGTAAAGGGACAACCCTGTGATATCCTTGATTTTAGATAGCACCTCCTTTCAAGAGAGACCCATCTACCCACACGTCCACAGCTTATGAAAGAGAGAGGCGATATGAGCACAACCACGGCAGCAATTTGCCGAATTATCAGCTGATATGCGCTGTAGTCTCTCTGGCATGAGGTACCATCGGTAGCAGAATTTGTAGGAGAATTCCCCATCTGTAACATACCTGGAGGACTTAAGCACCCGCCCCCATATCCTCATTTAAGCATCATCCTCTATTGGTTCACTCAGGTCGTCCTCCCACTTTCCCATATATGGCAGGTGCACAACTGTGTCCCCTGTGTCCAGCAGCTTATAGAGTTGTGAGACCCTGCCCGAGAGAACCCCCCCATAACCATCAACTCAAGAGCATTCAGTGGCCTGATGGCCTTCCGTTCCTTTTCATGAGTGGGTGAGAATCCTAGTGGTGCAGCTGAGCATAGCGAAGCTGCTCAGTTTTAGGAAAAGCAACAGTTTCCTTACACTCATTGAAGGTCATTGGACAGCCATCTTTGTTTGATTGGTGCAGACTCACCAAATCCCCTGCTACCCATGCCCCAAACCTCCTACCATTGCACCCTGGTTGGAAACCAGGGTTGTTTATGATAGGTGCAAACGGCCCCACCCACCAATGTTGCGACCCATCTGTAGAGCACCTCCCCACCCCCACGCAGAAAAATTGGCATCTTGTTGTAGCTAACGGGGAAAAGCCAGAATCCTGCACCAGGCACCTATTTTCAACGTATGGGAGCTGACTCAAACTCACAGCTGAGTATGCCTGTTCAATTACTTTCTATTTCATCTGTAGATTAGCGTCATCCCAGGTGATCACATAGGAAATTTGTGCAGCCAGGTTATAGCGGAATACATCAGGCACCCCCAGGCCACCCAACAGGCCTCAGTAATACCTTCCTAGAGATCCTACCTGCCTTATTGCCCCATACATATTTGAGAATCCTTCCATGAAGTGTGCAAAGCTCTGAGTCAGGGACCCGTCCAGGCAGTGCAGAGGTAAAGTAACCAAAGTATGAGGTTCATTTTAGCCACAGCAATCCTGCCAAACCATGAGATTTCCAGCCAACCCCAACTGATTAAGTCTTCAAACAACTCATGGAACAACGGTGGGAAGTAACAACAAAAAACATCTGAAACTCTACTGGGGATACACTAACCTGAATAGGGGATAGTCTCCTGGCACCATTGTATCGGGGCTAAAGCGCTAATCGAGATCCTATCTTGAGGTCCCAAGGAAACATCCAAACCGTTCGATTTATCATAGTTCACTGTAAACCTAGAAACCTGGCATAAATCGGCCAATTCCCGTAACACAGCCACCAATGAAGTACAGGTGTAATGCAGAGTGAGAAGAACATCTTCTGCATTTAGAGAAACCTTATAATTTATCCCCCCGACCGGGATCCCCTCTGTCTGCATTATTCATAATCTGTCAGGCAAGCGGCTCCATGCTCAAGGCAAAAATCAGCAGGGACATTGGGCAGACCTGCCCCATGCCCCTAGTTATTGGCAAGCTAGATGACCGTCCCCCATTAACACAGAGGGAAGTAAACTGGTTCTTGTAAATAGCTGTAACCCATTTGATGAACCCTGGACCAAACCCAAACTGCTCTAAGACCCCACGAAGATACCCCCAATCCACCCTGTCAAAGGCTTTATGGGCATCCAGCCCAATTATCCCCATCTCCGCCTCTGAACGTTGCCACTCCGTTACCCAGGACCCGCCTCACGTTATTATGGGTACTGCATTCCGAGATAAAGCCTGTCTGATCACTATCTTTAATTCTGGGGAGGATATCCATCATCCGTTGGAACAGAATCTTGCAGAAGAGTTTTGATTCTATATTAGTAAGGGTGATGGGTCGATAGGAATCACAAAGCACTGAATCCTTCCCTGGTTTGGGAATCAGGACAGTTATTGAGATACCCACAGGAGGGGTTACCCTGCCGGATACCAGAAATGAGTTCAAGAGGTTCACTAGAGGGGGAACCAGGAGGGAGCAAACACCTTTTATAGAAGGGTGCTGTGTACCCATCAGGGCGTTGGGCTTTATTCTTCAAAGTCCCAATAGCCCATTTGATTTCCCGAGGCAGAATCGGGCCACCAAAGCCTCACGCTCCTCAACAGATAGCCTTTGCAAGTCTGCATCCTTCAAGTATTGATCCTGAACTTCAGCCGGGGCAGGTTCCCCCCTGGAATACTGCTCCCAAATGGGCCACAAATATCCCCAGTATATCTGCCTCACCCCATTGTATCACTCCCTGACTATCAAGTAGGGCCAATAATGTATTTTGCTTTTGGAGTTTCCGTAACTTAGCCACCAGGAAGTGGTTGGTTCGATTCTCATTCACATAATAGCATTGCTTGGCCTTCAACATTGTTTGGGCCGTCCTATCAACAAGATGCTCTTCAGGCTTCTTGCGCGCTGTTCTCAGGTAGTGTAGTGCCTTATATGAACCCACCTTCTTGGGCACCTGCTCCGCCTGCCTTACCTCCCCTTTCCTGATTTAACCGAACTAGCTGTCGCTCTCTAGTATATGCTGCAGAATTCCTGATTAAGTCACCACAAGCAACTGCCTGCATGGCATCCCAAACAATCTGCAGTGGAGGACCAGAGTTGCTATTTTCCTGGAAGTAGTTGGATATTACATCCCCTATCTCTTGAGATACCGCCAGGTCTCTGAGTATCGGGTAATAGTTTCCAGGGGCATCAGGGATCTCCCAGGCCTACCCACAATTGACTAGGTAAGAGACACTGGGGCATGGTCCGACAATGTACGAGTGCCTATTTCCACCCCACAGAGACATGGGTACATTGCGCTGGGTGTGAGCATGAGATCCAATCTAGAGAAGCATCCGTGAACATGCGAGTGGAAGGAAAAATCTTTCTGCTCGTCATGGCTCAGTCGCCAGGCATCAACCAGCCCCAATTCCCGAAGGAGTGACTCAAAGGTGATGGCATGTTTGAAATCTAGTTTGGTAGGTGATAAAGTCTTAGCCGCCAGGGGGTTGGACAAGTCACCCTCTGCCAAAATCTGCCCTTCTGCATAAGATTAACTGTATTTTTTATGAATATTCAAATTTAGAAGCACATTTATTGAATCTTGTGCAAGGGAGGGGGGTCGGGTAGACCAGGAAATCGTATCCATACATCAAACACAAAACACTTATTTGTCGAGTTTCATAGTCTCATAATAGATTCTAGGTCCTTTTTAAAGGTTACATATGATGGATTTTAATTTGATTTTTCTTTATTACTTTGGGGTTTAAATCGGATTGTGTGATGCCCAAACGATTGGTAGTCTCTCTAGAGTTGTTTACCTGAATAAACTAAGCACTTTAAGCATTTCAAGTACTTTCATGACTTTAGATCAAGTTATTTGTTGACTCAATTAACTTTCAAATAATAACTGTTAGTTTAGTCAACCCTGAGAAAACTGACCAAAGTTAAAGCCAGGTTCTCACTTTCTACAGACCCCCTTTCTCAGTCAGTAATTATTTAATTTGGCCTTAGCCATAAAAGTATAAAACATGATATAAAACAATCATAGTTTTGCCAATGCACAAATGTATACAAATTAAGCTAATTATCATTTATCAAAACAACATGATATGACATTCCATGATACCAGGTAATCAATATTTAATATAGACTCCTGCTCTCCCCTGGTTACTATGGTTACATCTGGGGGTTTACAATTGACACCTAATCACTCTACACCATCCGTGCCTTCTCAAAACACCCCAACTCTGTCCGTGTTAACCGGCCGAGGGGGAACATTTCTTACTACATTTGGAAAACCAACATGCCCTTGCGGTGTATGCCCTGGGTGGATGATTTTGAGGCATCTGGATGGTCTATCTTGGAATCGATATTGATTACCAGGCAGATATGCCCTCATTTTGATCTCACAATTAGGTAGGGGTAACATTCTGAGTTCTATGCTCAGTAAACCTTGCACCACTAATGCGCCTTTCAACTTTATCCTAGCAAAGTATGTGGATTCAGAGCCCTATAGGGGTACTCTAGTGCACTATAATATGTCTTCTCTAATTACTGGACACCCCCGAACATGGCGTATCCAGTGAATACATTAATTAATGGTTTTGTCCAAGTTGGGAACCTTGTGCATGCAAATTATATGTTTGGAAGAGTTGTACAACTGACCCCTTAACGGGTCAGCTGCTTGTTAGCTATGATATAATGTGAAGCTTGAGTTACGTTCAGAGATGTTATATCTACAACTATAATATTGTTGCTGTCTGGTGGACTTGAGGCTCTCTCCCTTTCTAAAGTCAGATCTAGCACTGTCATAATGATGTAAGATATGTGCATCAGACCTGAAATAATTTTGCCGATTGGAAACCCCTCCCGAACTCCCCTTTTGGAATAGTGTGTCCATTAAAGGACAGATTGTACGGAATAAGTGTTGGCATTGGATGTTTCTTTAAGCACTGAGACCATGCAATGCGTCTCAAAGGGTAATCGATAATAAGGAGCATGTTTCTTAGCAGAGCAGTGATGTGAATCTGCTATATTTTGCTTTTCTCCAGCAATTTGCCTCTTGATTATGGACAGAGTCTGGGGTTGAAAAGCTACCCCTGATAATGGAAGGCCTTCTGGACTCTGAGGGCATTTGGCCCCTAACTCTGAGATTCCTGCCGTAAAGCTTAGAATAATTTTCTTGAGTGCTGACAACTCTTCTAAGCGTGGCACAATTACATTCACAAGATAGTTGTGCAGAATTTTCACTGGGAGCAGTATAGTTGTTCAGAAAGCCATGCTTCTCTAAATTTTTTTTTTTTTTTTTACGAGTAGCATGATGGCTGCTGGCTGCAGATTGGGTGCACTTGTCCCAGGCGGTACCTCCGAAACCAAAGTGCTTTTTATATAACAATTGTCTGTGCAGTGAAAAGAGGAACACATTTACTAGTAATGGGTACAGCATATTCCAAACCTGTCTTCATTGTTCTGCAAAGTTGGAACATTGCGTTCTGAGCCAAGCAGTTGTGTGCGTGATGTAAGCCTTATAATCTCATCAACAGGAGGAGTGGCTGTAACCTGCTCATCATTGGCAGGATGACATGATTGATCGATTATAACAGGGGAACTTGCCAACCTACTCCAAGTAATTCAGAGGGTGTACCAAGGCAGGTATATTACAGCATTTGCCCTCCCCCTGGATCTTGTGGCAAGGGGTTTCAAATTCAGCATGTGGGTCTACTGGGCCCTTTCCCTTTTGGGTGTTGTCCGCTTGTTTGGTCGGGCTTGCTCCAGTACTACCTGCTGTTTCAGTCTGTGGCAGTGTGCCGATACTCTGCGCTGCTTGGGACTGAGTATGTGGCTGTGATTCCATTGCAAAGTGATGATCATTGATATTAACAATGCAGCTATTATTAGGACGGCAAGGCTTTTTCGGTGGCATGCTGGTTTTCTTAGTAACTACTGGTTCCTCATAGTTATCAATTGTGTAGAGGAAATGTCTTATCTCATTAATACGGGTGCTTGCATTCATTGCTGGTTTTAAAATACTTCGGGTTTTTTGTTTTGGCTACGATGTATGGTGATAAACTGAATGCAGCATTTCTTGTAGTCATATTCCAGTCTGTAGGGCAGTTGTAGCTAGAATAAGCAAGACTGGGAACTAGAAAAGGGCGAGAGCGGGGAGGGAACACCTGAGAGTTAGATGAGCAGTCCTAGGGCCTCATTACAACCCAGGCGTTAAAATGCAAGGCGCTAACCCGCCTTGGTGCTAATTACGGCACCGTAATTTACGGTGCCGTAATTAGCGCCTTCCCCACTCCCATTATGCCCTATGGGGCAAAAATTGGAATGGGGAAGGGTAAATGGGGAATGGGGATTTACCGCCCCACTCACCTTGGAATGGGGCGGTAAATCCGCCATCCACCATGGTGTAAACGGAGTTTACAACATGGTGGTAAAGTAGGGAACTTACCGCCTGGGTTGTAATGAGGCCCCTAGTCTGTCTCTCCACCTCCCCGCCACTCACCACAGTGATCACAGTCAATATGGCCTTTTGCCGACTGGCCCCTCTACAAGGTAAAGTTGCAGTGGCTTTACAAACAGTGAACTCTTCCAGCAAGCAGATATATGACCATAGGCATATGAATATTACAGTCAGTGGATTGAAGCCTTCTTCCTTTAATCGGACAAAACAATAAGCAGCATAGAGTCTTAAACGCATAACTAAAATGGTTAGTGCATGGGATGTGGCTTGAAATAATCTGACAAGGACCAAACAGACCACCAGAAAATATAAACGGTGTGCCTCTCCCATTGTGTGCCTGACTTGGGGAGTTTTAAGAACAGCAGTCGGGTCAGACACATCCGGAAGGACTCAGACGTTTAGCAGCAACATGGGGCTGGCAGCAGTGCTCTATGGCCGTTGCAAAACAGTTGTGCACACAAAAGGATCATGCCAAGGTGCCCACCGGCCACGGCCACCTCACGCCAACCACCCCAACTACGTCTCCCTTAGCCAAGCGGGCTTCCCTTTCTAAGAAATTGTTACTCATTGCAGCACCAATCCAAGAGGCAAATGAACCTATTGCCAAGATTGAGAACCTATTGGGTGAATCAATACATTCAAGCAGCTCTCGAACAAAATGTGTTCTGAGAACTAGAAAAGAGTGTATTACTAAGCCTGTTACAAATGAGTATCTGGCAACCTATTTGAGCACTAAGGAGCTAATCCAAATAGTTCTCACCAACTAAAAATAGCCTAGCAACTGTTCAGTTGATTGGAGTAGCGTACAAATCAAAATCCTGCATAGTCCCCGATAAGGGCGATGGACCCTTTGGCCAAATACGAACAGCCCTGAGTAGCTCTCCAAGTGGGAGGGAGGGATTATTCGATTCCTACATAGGTTTACCTTCCCACTGCTGTCTATATAAAAGACATATAGATAGTGTCATAGTACCTAAGAAGCGGATTGTATACTATGATTGAATTAGGACATCTAACTGTTTTACTGTGCTGGTCCCATCACCGGACGAGGATCGAATCACCAACTTCACATCTCCGGATCTTTACAAACCTGCCAACATAGGTATTTTGGAGAACACAACGCCTCGAAGGCTGTTGTGTGACCAAGCTACAAAACCAAAAATCCATCCCTTAACGATCCTATATCCACTATTGTTCAGTCCTTAATAGAGGCTATAACTATTTTCTCTGAAAATATTAGATTACTGAAAGGCACATTAAAGTTAGTGGGCTCAAAAGCATAATCAAAGAACGTGGGTGAAAAGTGGTGATTGAGTGGCTCATTGCCTGTTTATAGGCCAAATGGTTGTAGTAACATTGATTCATCCTTTACCAGGCATCTGAAGCCCAAATCAAACCATCCCATCACAATTGTACCAAGGGGAAATTAACCTGCATTGACAGTATGTTAGGATGGTATGATGAATCCTGCAGAGTCATCACTAAACCCCAGCCTAAAATCTCCTCCCATGTGGCCAGGGAAAGGCAGTCGCTACCTGATCCTGACCTTGGCGGTGGCATCATGAGGGAGGATCAAATGGGAGCAGATGGCTGTTAGGGAGAAGTGGTGACTCGCTTAGAAGAGACGCAGTATTCATCTTCTTGTGAAGATGAAGACCCTATAGTTCCCAAGTATCTCTTGGCATGCTGTCACTGCCAAAGTTCCTCTCATGAGAAAACCCAAAGAACATTCTACGGGAAGTCTCCTAGACATAATACGTTGTATACTTCGGGAATTCATTAATCAAATGTGATATCCTCTAATCATCATGATTCTGTTGTAGGTAGAAGTCCTAAACCCAATACTAAATCACATGCCCTTTACATAACATCTCCAAGCTCTGATTACATTCTGTGCACAAGTCAACCAGAATTAGAGAGATATAAAAGAACCATAACTCCTAGGGATTTCAAGGTTTATTATGCCTGTAGTACTGGGACGAGGAAGAGGGACAGAGTTAATCAGGATCAAAAGTGCTAAAGAAAGAACTCTGCGGCCTAGCAGTTTGAAGTTACATCCTTTGAGTGGGACATTTAAATCTGAGAACGAGCCACAGCCCTGTGAAGGAGTAGCAGAGGCAGAAGCAGTCAGGAGAGAGACTAAAGCAGTTGCAGTGGAAGCGGGAGTGCGGGCACCATTTGAAGCCGATGCAGGAAGAGAAGGTGTGCAGCTTTGCAGAGTATGCGCGACAGGAAGCAAAGTTGTGGTCCACAGCAGGGTGAGAAGCCCAGCTGTGTGGGGCACATGCTCCCAACACGAGTCACTCGAAGGTGCTGGAGGACGCGGAGACCCGACAGAGCAGGTAGAACTCCAGTGAAGGGCCATTGTCGGACGATGGCAGGTACGGTAGAGCTGTCAACAGGGTTGCCGGTCTGCCGAGGGTCAGCAGCAAGGGGTGATGTGGAGCCGCCAGAAGAAACCGGTGAGTTGGCCTGCAGGAAAAGGTAACCCTGGGGCACTCCAAGCAGAACATTTTCTTATACCAAGCAACTTTGAATACCGAGCAAGTAGAATAAAAAGGCAAAAAGGGCACAATTTTCCTTTTGAGATGACAGCTTGGGGAAATTCATACCCCACATTGCCAACAGCTAAGAGGCCATAAAGAAGGAAGTGAAAGGCAAAAAGGGCACAATTCTCCTTTAATGAGATGTCAACTTGGGGTAATCTGTAACCCACATTTCCAACAGCCAAAAGACTGTAACAAAGAGATAAAGGGGCAACACAGGCGCAATTCACCCTTCCTGAGACACCAGTCTGGGCAACCTGTGACCCATATTGCCAACAGTCAAACTGTAAAGATAGGCAACCATTGTTCAAACCTCCCCACATGGGATACTGGTGTGGAGAACCTTGGAACAAATATTGCCATTAACAGAAGAAACCAACTGTAGTAGGAGGAGTGTTTCTTCTTGGCAGGCGAATATACCAGGAAAGAAACAGTTACTTTGAAGAAATGCGGTTGTGGTAAGAAAAAGTGTTGTGGAAAGAAACTGTTAACTTTATCATCCTGACAAACTGTTGCATCACAAAACACAGTTGCTTTGCTATCCTTTTAAAAGCCTTCTATTGGAAGAATAATTGTGATATTTGAATATCTGCCTTACATCATGTGGAAAGGATACTGTGCGGAGGAAAACAATTGCTTTGGTTTATGAACTCGTGTTTTATGAAAGAGGGTCAGCTATATTTGGACACTAGGTAATTTTTCTTTAGTTTTATTTTGCTAGGCAGGAACATCCTCATTAGAATAGGGAAAGATAGGCGTTTATCTCACCCCTCTTTATTTTAATAAGTGGCAAACATTGAGAATACTACAACTTTGTGTTCGGCCCGCATTTCTGACCCCTCACAGTGGTTATCGACACATAGAAGATAACCAAAGAAACTTGATGTGCTGCTTTCCATGATCCGATTTACATATGTCCCCCAAATGATGATTATCCAAGGAATAATGCAGAGTCATCATTTTCTATTAATACACCAAATAATAGGGAGGATTTTAGGGCAGCTATGACCAAGGTACCCACATTGGAGGTGGGTGCTTATGAGCAAGGATATACCCTCATTCATTAATGTCCCATTGGAAATGTTATATAAGGAGTTGTTGCTCAATTATAAGGGAAGACATTTTGAGCATGACTGGTACCCTGATCCACATAAGATGAAGGACTATGTATTTTCTGGAGTTAACGATTAGAGATTTATTTATTTAGTGAGCATTTGTTAGGCACCTGTACAACAGAATGGTATTTCCAGGCACCACAAGGCAAAGTGGGGAGAAATGGCATTGGCAGATACAGTAAATATGCAATCGTGGTCCTTCTAGGCCTTGTGACATTCTGACGTGCAAGTGCAGGAAATAAGAGTGGGTGGGAGTAGCAGGGAATGGACAAGAGCTGGTTGGGGCCCGTGGAAGGAAGTGCAAGGGAGTCATGGGAGGGTTGATGGTTTTCCCCATGCTTATACTAGGTATACTGTGTGAATACATAATGTGTCATTACCTAATTTGCATTGTTCTTCTCCTCCATTTTGTTTTTCAGTAAGAACTGCTATTCTGCCTATGAGAAATAACTTCTATTGTATTCGTAGTTCATTCCAACCTAATTTTGGGACAAGATTAATATACCTAATTTTTTTATGCTGAACTTTTTGCCTTTCAGTTTTAGTACATGTCAAGATGCGGCAAATTAAATTCTTCAGACATGAAAAACCACTTACCTTATATCAAATGTTTTTTTTCTATACATCATTTTAATCCTCTCCCTTTCCTCCAAATGTCCTTTCTATAAGATAGCCTTAAACTAAAAATCTCTCTGTAGTCTCCCAAATGGGATTCTGCTTCCCTCTATTCTCTGCAATTAACGGGAAAAGATTTTCTTTACAAGCAAGAGCAAACGTTATTTCGTCTCTACAACGATACAACCAAGGTCAAATATCAAATTGTGTTGTCCTCATTGGCCTAAATGTCCACTTGAACGCACCTTCAAGATTCCATATTATTTTTTTAAATAATCTTTTCTGGTCGTTCTTTCTTAACCTATTTATGCGAGCTTTATTATTATTCAGACCGTTCAATTACGATCACAATACCCTAATAAAAGCAGTGGTAAAAAAACAAAATTAAAGGGGCGAGTTACATGGCTCTTTTTTTGCCTAGATTTACCTACATCTTGTGTAACCATTCTGTATTTTCATACAGATAGAACAGAAACCTCTTGAGGTTCCAAGATTAGTGTCAGCGACGTTCCCCGTGGCTTATTTTGGCAGCCATTTTGGAGAAGAAACAACGTTTTATATAGCGTGTGACATCACACGATGTGCCGTGTGGCATCATGTGTTTTATTTCTATAAGTAGACAGCATCTTGCTACCGTTACTCATGCCTCATTTCTAATGGCTGTCTTGCATCTACTGAGACAATGGGGGAAAACCCCCCACAAAAGTGTTGCTATACACAACTTCATGTAATGTGAATACTCACAAAATTAATCGTTAATAGAATTGCAAAGCTAATTTATGCATTTTAATCTTACAATGCCGTTACCACTTTCATTATTCGACTTAGTATCAAGATAAGTTTTAGTCCCCAATACAAGGTTTCTTTTTTGGGGGGGGTTTAGTATTTAGGATCAAATAAAGTACAAATACAGTTTATTTCGGTAAGACATAACATACCATATAAACACAGCAAATTACATCATAATATCCATAAAACATTATATCTATAAAACATTAAACAAATAAAATCAACCTACAAGTTGAACAGTCACAATTTAATCAGAGTTCTCTTATAAGGCATGCTATAGGAACGTCAAAACAGCCCAGCCCACCTGAGCCTAATCTGCCTGTAACATATGATGCAGTGCAGGCTCATAACATTGAAAGCCCCTGCCCAGCAAAACAGGCTTCAATGTTTGATCCCTAATCGGTGAGAAGGTAGGACAAAACTGAAATAAATTGCCAGGTTTTCTTTAGATGACCCCACAGTAGGGACATAAGTGATCCACGCTCCCTTTAGACCAAGCCGATATCATGGCTCTCAGATGGATACAGTTAAAACAGGCCATTGAGACAGGAAAACGCAAGGACGGGTGATTGTCCCAGCTCAGATATTTTTGAAGGCCCGGGGACATAATAATCAGATGAGTCCTGTAAGCTGGCTTCATGAGCTCCAAAGACTCTCTGCTGGACAAGAGCGAGTGGAGCACTCTTGTTCTCGCAGACTTTGAAACCATGAAAGACAACTAAGTTGACCAATAGGAAATTATAATCTACCCCTGCTTCGACCAACCTCGTTTTCATATCTGAGATTGCCCGCGAGACATACATTTGTAAAAAAGGATCTTTGCTAACAATTTTCCCATAAGGTTTGGCAATGGTTAGTAAAAGAGGGGTTGATCTATGCCTCCCATGTCTCCAATTCGATTTCATGCTTTTTGCAGTCAATGGCTTTCTTATAGGCTGCATGTGCCCCAATTACATTCTTTATTGACATGTGGTTCTTCAGGATTCTTAGCAGGGCAGATTTTAGTTTTGGACACTCCGCGTTCAACCACGTGGGATGGGGACTGCCCTTCCTTCTGCCCGCTTCCAAAGTGAATGTGGCTTAGAGGTTGGCCAAAAGGAGTGCAAAGTCTGACCAGGTAACCCCACAATCTGCACTGCCACTGAGGAGCCTTTCCAGAATCTGCCGGTTTTCGCTAACAATATCCCTCAGCAAACCCTGACAATCTGATTGCCATTCCAGCCGACGATACAGGGCAAGTGAAGGCATCACCTGAGAACTGGAGACACCTACCAGAAGCAAATTTCCCGGAGTCTAAATTCAAGCTGGATGGGAAGATGGTACCACCTATATCATACAATACCCTAAACCCGCTAACACAATTCCAAAACTTGACTTGGGCGCAAAAATAATCAATGGTCAAACAGCCCAAAGAAGATAGAAAAGTGAAGTTCCCCGGGTCATCCTCTGGATAGCGAGCAGTGACTGAGTGCAAACCCCACCCATAGAGGAGTTTCCAAGGCCTATCCCCCTCCCTACAGGTTCTAGCATCTTTCATGATGGGAGGCAGAATACCAGGCCTTTGTCATCTTCCAGCGGGTCAAACAATGTTTCATTATGTGTAGCCCCACCCATACAGGAGTTTCCAGGGCCTATACCCCTCACTACAGGTTCTAGCATCTTTCATGACGGGAGGCAGAATACCAGGCTGTTGTCATCTTTCAGCGGGTCAAACGATGTTTCATTAGGTGTAATACCCATCTTTGCATTGAAATCCCCCCCATCCCCCAGAAGGAGAAATAAGTAGTTTGTAGCCACCCAGCTCACCAAATCCCCCATCACAGAGAATAGTGTTGATGGGCACTTCTTGCCAAATTGGACATGCAGGCTATTATAAAAATTAACCACCAGCACATCTCAGCCAATTGTCCCACATATTTTCAGCACTTGCAAAAAAGGGGAAGACTCCAGATGGAAGGCCTCGCTCACAAGGGGGAGTGTGTAACCAGTATGCAAAACCCTCTGTGTCAACGCCATCTCAAGCTTTTCAGTGCCGGTATAGAATACGACATAAATCCCTCAACAACTACGTCCTTCATGGCCCAGGTTTCCTGTATTAATGTAATATAAATTCCTTCAAGGAGTACCATAGAGTCCAGGTGGCCTGATCTGCCATTAATGCCATATTCCAGGACATAGATACCAGGGATTCAGTCGGCCTATGGCAAGACGACGACACAGACAAATAGTCCGACAGTTCATCAGCAGTATGAAGGTCCCTACTGGGCATACCATCACCAGAACAATACTGAGGCTCCCTCTCAGCTAAGACCCTACACTCCCTGCAATTGCTTAGTTGGGGGTACCATGATAGCTGTAGCGTACAGCCTTTGCTGAGTCTGCTGCAAGATTTGGAAGGGTACTGGAGGGCTACCTCAACCTCGCCTCCAATTCAAAGATGGGTTTTAATATTTAGTTGCCATTACAAAGTGCCTTTTTGGGGGGGATTTAGGATTTATGATCTTATTTAAATTCTCCAGAGCCATCCGCAATGGTCTCAGAAAAACCTATCCTTCTCCTGGTTATTCTGTTTACTATCATTTAAGACTTTGTTTTGTAAAAACAGTATGGTGTGCTACAACTATAATCCTCTCACTTCTTTTACTACCTGTTTTTGTTGGTCGCTCCATCATGTAAAGGCAACCTGGGTTTTTATTAACAATAACATATATTTGCCAATATTATTTCAGGCACATTTTACACTATTTAAGTGTCATACGCATGTCTTTTCAATATTATAATTGTCACTTGTCCACCCCAGTACAGGCTCTTGCAATTAAAAGCAGCATCTATCAGTTCTGTTTCCATTTCAGTTTATCTTGAATATCTTTACGACCACAATACTCATTACATTCTTCTTGCTACCATTGTCACCATATGCCAGTAATATCCATATTCATCCTGGCTACACAATCTAAATTGGCACAGAATTTCCAAATTAGTACACATTCTTTCGTCGGAATCCCCCCATTTCATGGTTTGTTTTGAGACCCCTTGCAATAGTCCGATATTGACAGATCATGTTTGCCTCCATATGTCATAGACGTTTCGCTCTGTCCCCGCCTCTGGGGTTGGGGTGGGCAAGTCTCAGACCAGAAAATCGTATTCCAGTTTGCCATTCAATTGATGTTTTTCTTGCCAGTGTATCGAAAATGGTAGTCTGAGGGTCATCATTCTGTAAGGTATGTAACTGTTCTCTTATCCCTATCCTTATTCTTATTTCTAGGATGGTGCAGCCAATATATATGAGGGCACATAAACAAATGATGGCATACACTGCAAACTTAGACTTGCAATTTATAAAATCTCTGATTACAAAAGTGTTAGGAAAACCTCTTGGTCCTTTTGGATGCGCTGTAGAAAACATAATTCCCAATACCTAAAGTGGAAACTAAGATGGCGCCTCCTTGATTCCCTAACCAAAAGTACAGATTACCGGTATAGTCCTTTTCAAAGATGGCAGCCAGCCGGCTGTCACAGTTCCCATGTAAATACACCATTCTGATGAGGAAAGTGCGTTGCTACTTCGCCCCTTTTTGAAATTTGCCTTAGCCATCGCTTGGCCAATTTTGGCATCCTTCTCTGCAAATTTCCTAAATTTGCGCTGCTACTCCATTTCGCTTGCACGAAACCTTTCCTTCTACTCGCTCCGTTTCTACTTCCTTGCCTTCTGTCTCCCTCTCTGCCTTCCTGTGCTTTTCCCTTTTTCTCTTCTTCCTTATTCTGTGTTTCCTCTCGCTCTTTTCAAGAATTCCTCCTTCCGTGCTCGGCTCTAACCTTCAGAGCCATCCCCTTCTCCTTCCTTTGCTGTGAGCTCGCACTCTGGTATTCTCTCCCTACGCGAGCATTACGGCCAACCCCCTTTCCGCTTCATTCATTTTGTTTCAAGTCTCCTCTCCTGTCCTCTCACCTTACCTTCTATCTGCCTCACGTTTCCTTCTGCTGCTTGTTAGTTTCCTCTCTTTTATCCTTCCAGCTGTTAAGTATCATCTACCTTCCGCCCCTACTGGAATACAATCCTCCTTACTACCTCATTGTTCTTCCTGAATTCCATACTGCCAGCTGAGTGTTTCTTCACTTGCAGGATCCTAAAACTGCACTGCCTGTTCTCCGCTGCTTCTTGGCAATTTACTGCTACTGTTCCTTATCCACAAGATAGCTCAACGAGGTGGGAAGTCACTTCTGCCTGGTTTTCTTCCGCACAAGGGTTTCCCGAGGGTACAGCCCGAGGGTGCACTGAGCCCAGATTCTGGCCTCTGAACACCCAGCGGGACGCTCACAATTTCTCCTGACTCTGAGACGAACTAACTGTGAGTACTTACTCTTGTTGCTAACAAAAAGGTTCTTTCACCTTCTTATACATACTTTTCATTTCTGTTCCAAACTGGTACATGCTACATGTGTCACACTTGAAAAATCCAGTCAAATTTCGAATTATCCATGTTTTTGAGATTTGATCGGTTTCAAATAGGATGGGCTGACCATAGTTTTAATTGTGGGTGCTCTGGCATATACAAAAGTGGGGTTCTTATTGATATATTCTGATGACTTTAAAAGAGCTTAAACATGTTGTGACTGTAACTTGAGTAATTGATGATCATCCTTACCAAATGGCTATTTATGTTCTTGTCCCTTTTTATGGGTTTCAGTAGTTCACTCCCTCGTTTGCTGGCTGCTGCCATATTTTCCTCTTAATAGCCCCTCTCTTTGAATCTTGTTTTCAGGATCTCACATTCTTTTGTATACTCTGCCATCTCACTACAATTTCTTCTTCCCAAAATATATTGCTAACTTGGAATATTTTTGATGATGCTTGATTTATGGCAACTGGTAGTATAGAGTTTACCTCAATTGCCTTTCTGTATGTTTTGTACATTATCTGAAAATGTTTACATAAAGATATACATATAAAAAGTCAATTTCATGTGGATGTGAAGTTCAATTGAATTCTATTCCAAAACGCATTGTTATTCAGAAATTCTACATAGTCCTGCAATGCACTCTCATCACCCTGCCAGATCATAAAAACATCATCTATATATTGTGCCCATAACTTTATACCTGATGTCCATAAATTCTCTCCATGCACATATTGATTTTCAAAAAGGCCCATAAATAAATTTGCCGATGAGGGGGCATTATTGGCCCCCATTGTAACTCCTTGTGTTTGTCGATATATTGTGTTATTAACTATAAAGACATTGGGCCTCATTATGACTGAGGCGGTAGCCGTGCCAGTAAATACCGGCACGGCTGCCGCCGGAGTCATACCAGGTGGGCGAAAAGACACCTGCGAGCAGACCTCGTAGTTTGCCGGTCTGGTAACAACGGTACCGGCAAGCTTACCGGTACTGTTGTTACCGGACCGGCAAGCACATAATGAGGCCCATTGTTCATCAATGTAAATTTCAACATCTCCTCAAGCATCATCACATGCATCAAATAAGAAGCAGACATATCTGCATATGTAAAATGTATTGTTTCTAGCGCTAAATCATGGCAACTGGACATATATAACGCTTTAACATCCAAGGTGACAAAGCAAAATTTGGCAGACCATTCAAAATGTTCTAGCAGCTGCAAAAGATGCATAGTATCACGTGGGTAGGATGGTACTTTAACAACCTCTCTTGTCTGGCTCGCATCTATATACTTGGAGAATGTTTCTGTTATCCATCCCATCCCACTGACAGTTGGTCATCCTTCGGGAATTAAGTCATGTGCTTTGTGCACTTTTGGTAGGCAGTAAATTGATGGTAAATTGGGATATCTTACTAACAGAAATTGTTTTTTTCTTCTGTTACCAGCCCAGTCCTGACCCATTTGACAACTAATTCCATTGCTAGTGTATTGATTTTTTGGTGGGGTTACCTTTAATGATTTTATAGCATCCTGTTTGATTTAGATGTGGTTCTCCAATTTTGAGCTTTCAGAAATATATCAATCACGTTTTAAGTATCAAAAACTGGAATAAATCTAGATGTGTCCTTCATCTGTTAGTCTGTTAGATGTTTAGGATCTATGTCTAAGTCTCTAAGGAAGTCCAATTTGTCTATTAGGTCCTGTCCTTCCAGAGATAGTAACAATTGGGTATTGCCAATATCTTTTACTGATACATCACTATCCAATACATCTTCAATCACAGCACTTCTCTTTGGTTGTTTATTATGAAGAAAAAAATCTTGAAAATGTAAATAGGTCAACTTTGGTCTCGGGAGGATAGCTCAGGGGCAATGCGCTCGCATTGGAAGCAAGATGACGCAGTGTACCACAGGTTCGATCCCCGGCTCCGCGCTTAGGATCCTCTGGGTATTAAGCGTGTTATAAATAACCAATTACAATTACAAAAAAAGTTGTGTCTGGGTCCAATTATTGTCAATAGTGGCAGCAAAGGATAAAGCCTTATTTAGTACATCCAACTCTGATTGTATTAGTACTCTATTGGAGAGATTAAGCACTAAACTGTTTGAATCCGTGGTCTCTGCTGTTTTTGAGACAAGGAATTGGTTATCCGTTTTCTATGTATTTGCCCGCCTCTTCCGCCCCTACCTCTTCTGGTTCCTCTCCTAGTCCTTGACTGGTTGTAGTACCTGTTATTGGTGGATCTTGGAATCTTACTAATTTTTATTTGGTCTAAAAAACTGTTCTTGCTTTTGGTTACACTAATCCCTCCAGATATATCTGTCTCACTGTCAATATCTGAGTTTCCTGGTGACGTATTTTGGGTACTTTGTCTCGAGTGGACCTGCGGATTCTCATCATATTTAGGCTGGAACGAGTACACCCTATCTTCTAGACAATTCTTATCTTGAAATAATTTTTGAGATTTTCTTAATTTTACCTCATTTTGGTGGACTTTAAGTATCTCATACATTTTCTTATACTTTCTGTCCAGAGTATTTGTAAGGAAATTCATTTGTTGTATCTCTACTTTCAAGCTTTCACCAAGTGTCACCACTCTATTGTGTTCCCTAGTGGCGTGTTCCTCTGGAAGCTGAATCATTACTTTAGAACTTTGATTTAGGTTTGTCTCTGATTTTTCAGCCAAGTCTGAATCATCCGGTGTATTGAAGGCCAGGAAAATAATTATTCTTAGCCTTCTTGGGATTCTATCCTGTTCTGGATACTGTTTTAGGGTTGTTTTCTCCCAGTACTTATTTATTTCTTTTTTGGATAATCTTTCCAGCCTGAAAAATGTTAGTCTAAGTGTCTCTAATGTATTACTTATAGTTCTTAAGCCATTAGATGTACTACCTTTGGGTTCCAATAGTGCCTTAATATCCTCATTTCTACTCTCTAGATAGTCTGCCATATTGTTTGTTGATGTGTTGGGAGCTCAACCGTGATGAATAAATGTAACCTAAAGATTGTGGGCAGCAACCGGTCAGAACCTCTACCACACTTTGTTGTATGATAGTTCTTAAGAGTTAGTCTTCTTCCTTTAATATGGTGGTTGGCCAGCAATGGCCTGTGTTAGAAAAAGGCTCCAACCCCAGGCCTTCAAAACAATACATCAACCCATATAGTCTACCTGGCCACCTGCGCCACTACCACATTCATTGCACTTGGTAAATAAGAACTACAGAGTTGATACTCTTAACGGAAATAGATTTTAATCATTTAGGTGCATTATGCGTGTACAGCCGACATGTGAGTGAACCTATTTACAGGCCTTTTTCAGGGCTGTGTTTGGTTTCAACATGTTTACATTTTCATTTTTCATATTGGCAATGCACAATTCATACAATAACATTGATTACTTTCATATCATATTATAAGGATTAATTCCCCACATATTAATTCAAAACTAACCGGATAATCAACGTGGAGGCAAGCACAAAGGAGAAAATGAAGAGACAGAAAAACATAATAAACTCCATTAGTTCATAATTATTCCATCTTTACAAATTCACAATTTCATATTCAGCCCTTCAGAGTATCACAACATAACTACCTTCCAAATACGAATTATGAGCACCTCAAAAACTGAAGATCCCAGGTTCTTTGTGGCTTGGAGAAGAAAATAAAAGGAATATTGAACCGGCTTGGGTTGAGTTTGGAAACGGTTGCGTCAAATCTTGGTAATGTGAAAAAAATCATTAGAAACCTGGGACTGGATAGACACAATTGCCAGTGTAAGATCTACCAATCCTCCAAATCTTTTGTTGAAGGTGGAAAAAAAGGTGGGCTCACTCCCTCAATATCTTAGAAAGCTCCCAGAAAAAACAGCAAGGAACAACTTTCTGAGGCTCAGATTAAACGTGGTGCGTACTGGGGTAATACTGGTAAAAAGAAACCAAGGGGAGGAGGCAAGAAAGCTATGTGAACAATGTATACCTCCCAGCAAACAACCAAAAAGACATTTATTAATGAAGTGTGAAGGCACCTGGAATATAATAATTTCTTTTTTGTAAAGGTTTTCTTTTATAAACCAAAACAATTAAATTAAAAAAAAATAAGAATTATCAATTGACTCCGACCAACATTGTCTCCAAATAATGGAGACACCAAATTTCCCTTCATGAATTCTCAATTCCACATCTTATCTCAACGCTGGGATTTGATTTGCTGGTCTGAGACTTGTCCACCCCAATCGCAGAGGAGGGGACAGAGACAAACGTCTAAGACTGATGAAGGCAAAGATGATCTGTCAATATTAGACTATTGCAAGGGGTTCGATACAGACCATGAAATGGGAGTATTCCTATGATGACACATGCACTAGAGAATGGATACTAATTTGGAAATTCTGTGCCGATTGAGATTTGTGTAGCAGCCACAATGAATATGAATATTACTGGCGTATATGGTGACAATGGTAGCAAGAAGAATGTGATGAGTATTGGGATCGTAAAGATATTCAAGATAAATTGAAATGGAAACAGAACTGGTAGATTGTGCTTTTAATAGCAAGAGCCCGTACTGGGGTGGACAAGTGACAGTATAATATTGACCAGACATGGGTCATATCCCACATACATAAATAGATACATAAGTAATGCAAAATGTGCTTGAAATAATATTTGCAAATATGTTATTGTTAATAAAAAAAACAGGTTGCCTAATTAGGATGGAGCAACCAACAAAAACAGGTAGTAAAAGAAGTGAGAGGATTATAGTTGTAGCACACCATAATGTTGTATTTTAACACAACTGTGTCTTAAATTGTAGTAAACAGAATAACCAGGAGAAGGATAGATCATTCTGAGATCAATGTGGATGGCTCTGGAGAATTTGAATAAGATCCTAAATACTAAATCCCCTAAAAAGGGAAGTTGTAATGGGAACTAAAACCCATCTTGATACGAAGTCCAATAATGAAAGTGGTGATGGCATTGTAACATTAAAATTGATAAAATAGCTTTGCAATTCTATTAACAATTAATTTTATGAGTATTCACATTACATGAAGTTGTGTACAGTAACACTTTTGTGGATTTTTTCCCCCCACTCTCTGAGTAGATGCAAGACAGCGATTAAAAATGGGACATAAGTAACGGTAGTGAGATGCTGTTGACTTATGGAAATAAACGTGTCACGTCACATGGCACTGCATGTGACATCACATGCTGTATAACACATTGTTTCTTCTCCAAAATGGCTGCCGAAAGCAGCCGCATGGAATGCTGCCGATACGAATCTAGGAACCTTAAGTATGAAAATACAGAATTGTTACACAGGATGTAGGTCAATCTAGGCGAAAAAGAGCCATGTAACTCGCCCCTTTAATTTTATTATGTTACCCCTCCTTTTATTAGGGTATTGTGATTGCAATTGAACGGTCGGGCTAAATAATGAAGCTTGCATAAGGTGTTTAAGAAAGAAGGATGAGACAGGATTATTTTAAAAAACAATATGGAATCTTGATGGTATGTTTAAGTGGACATTTAGGCTAATGACGACAACATAATTTGATATTTGGCCATGGTTTTATCCTTGTAGAGACAAAATAACATTAGCTCTTGCTTTAAAAGCAAACGTCCTGATTCATGGATTGTTTGCGCCGAATAAAATGGGATTTGTGCGCCATTCTGCCCGGAAATCCCTGTTTAAAAAATGGGGATTTGCGGGCAGAATGGCACACAAATCCAGTTTATTTTGGCGCAAATAATCCATGAATCAGGGCCAAAGTGTTTCCCGCTAATTGCAGAGAATAGAGGAAAGCAGAATCCCATTTTGCAGTCTACAGAGATATTCTGGTCAGTTTAAGACTACCTGATGGAAAGGAATTTTGGAGGAAAGGGAGAGGATTCAAATTATGTATAGAAAAAAACACTTTTGAAATAAGTTATGTAGTAGTAGAATGTTTATTTCTGGAATACATAAAATACCCATAAAACAAACAGCTATTGAAAACTTAATTATACATCCCACAATAAAAGAATAAACAACATTCCACCCTCATAAAACAGTGCAATATTTTAAAATACAAAAGCCTTCAATTCAAGCCATTTTCATTAAATGTTTCCTCAAAGTCTGTGCATTCTTTCAAAATTATAATAAACCCCAAGCCAAACAGATTGAGTCCACCCATAATAGGTAGCAGTGCAGGTTCATACTGAAGGAATCCCTGGCTCCGCAAGAGTGGTTTAGCCGTGCAATCTCTAATTAAGGAGAAAGCTGGACAAAATAGTAAAAAATGGGGCAAGTCTTCATTGGGCGTGTCGCAAAAAAATACACAATGTATTTTCATTTCCATTGAACCAGGCCACAACCACTGCTCTCAGATGGATACAATTGAAGCGTGCCCTGGAAATAACTACAGGCTGTGCCTATCGCAAATATTTTTGCAGGCCTGGGTTCTCAATGATCGCATGTTTCCTATTAGCGGGCTTCTGGATCTTGGATGACGCCATAATATCCATAGTACGCTCGAAGATCCTTACTTTTATAGCTCTTAGAACCTTGGGCAGCATAACATCTCTCATAAGAAAATATTGTGCCATATCTCCTTCTGACAACATTGCCTGTACATGCCTAAGCCAGGGAATATTCAGGTAGGAGTCCCTAGGAACAAAGTGTTTGATTAACTCCGGAGTTAAACCAAACTCTAAGCCAATGATGTATGGGCTGAGCTGCAATGGAGTCGCTGATGAACCTGCAGCCCAATTAGATTTAACGACAAAGGGACAAAGCCATAAATCTTCAAGATTCAATAATTTTAGTAAATCTTGGATATTGTAACTGACCATTTGTTGCGTGCCACTGACAGTTAATGCATCAAAGCGTGGTGCACTGACTTATCAACCCATTAGCAAAAATATCAAATGAGCAAAAGAGCAATGTTTTTATTTTTTTTACGAATATTTAAAGCACAGTTGTACATTCACCTTGGTAGTTTAAGAAATCTACGATACATGCGCTATAGCTTGCAAGAGAGGCATTAGGCCAAATTCAGATCCATTATATTAACGGTTTGAAAGGTTTAAGGGCCCCATAATTACTCATGCTATTCTGCCCCATTTGCATATGGATTAAAGTATTTGCTCTACTCTGTGGAATTGTTAATAACTTCTTAAGAATGTTGTTTTCAGTAATAGTTAATTTTGCAACATTACTATGCCGCCAGAGTTCAGCTCTTTAGGCAGCAACAGCTTCGGATCTTTAGTCTTCTAGAGCGGGAACAGCTACATTATTGCCAAATGAAATAGAGAACCGTACTTTGTCTGACAAGAATGGTGTTGGATTTATCGAACTATTTCCTCATTTACCATCCAAATTAATTCTGATGCATGCTTAAGTAGTCAAAGAACATAACATCCTTAGTCACAATTTCGTTGATCTCAACATTAAATCAATTTGACCTTTCGACCACAGCATACTAATTTAGTTTCAATCTGGTTTATATCAATTTCTGAGAGCAGCACAAATGAATGAGCTTGTTCATTTGTTTCATTTCAAGAAAACCAGGATGCATTATCTGCGAATGAAAGAATTCCAACTGCACCCCGCCCCCGCCAATGTTGCAGTTTAGCATGGAGAGCAAACATTTCTTCAATTACGCCATTATGAATAAGGAGAATGAAATCGAACTGCTGTCTCCTCGTATGTTTTGCCTCGCCCAGAGTGTGCTTTCGTGCTCCGCCTTTTATCCGTGTGGGAAAGTGTGATGAAGTCAGGTGTGTGTAATGATCCGTAATTGCCTAACCTTGCATGACCAGGGTGTTGGGACATGTTAGGAATACGGCTGTGGTGTTAGTTAACAACTCTTCCACCCACAGTGCATTTCTTTTCTCTATCTCATGTTCTTTCCATATCCACCTCTCATCATTGGTTTCTCGCACTGGCCCTCTATTCTCTCCTTCACAACATCCTAATACCTTTGGGCACCTCTCTTCGACCAATTAGGATTATCCGATTCTCTTCCAACACTCCTAGCTTCTTCATCCCTGGGCACCTCTCATGTTATAGTAAATCTTTACAATAGCTCCCTTCTTCACCCCTTTAGTCACTGACCACCTTCCTCACCCTTGAGTCATCTCCATATAGCCCACTGGGACAGTCTCCTCCCATCTTCCTTGACCTTCCTCTCCCCTCCGGCATGGCTGGAATGCAGGGGTAGCTTGGCACGCGTGGCGCGAGTGGCCCCTACAGCTCTCACTATGGCCTCCGAAAAAGATGCATCCTCATTTTTATACAGTTGCAGTACCTTGAAGCTGCTGAAAGAGGGCAAGTTGTCCTTCACATTGCATTTGCACCAAAAATAACAGTGCTCCGAACATTAGCAGACATCGGTCCCTGGATGCATTATTCCAGTATTCACATTCATCTGAATATCTGCATATGCACCACACTGTCCAATAAACAATATGCAGTGCCTGTCCTGGACATCTCCTGGCTCTCTAGATCTGGATTACTGCCCTGATCATGTCCTGGAGCCTCATATCAAACTGACACATTTGGATTATGAACTCTGGGCCTCCACTCTGCATCTTTCATGGATCGCACTGTCGTATGAGATAACAGGCATCGGACTTCAATTCCTTCACAGTGACTTCACCTCTCTTCCCTCTGATATCCCATCCTCGTCAACAAAATGTGTAATGTCTGAGGTCCAGAAAAGTCGACAGGACGCAGTGATGAAGCAGGAGCCGGCAGGTGTAAAAGGTAAGTTCTTTATTCAAGTTACAGGGTATAAGCCAGAAGACGTGGGGAGAGCAAATATACTTCTGGTAGCATCTCCCATCCTGAAATGCCTAACTGTGATTCCTGGAACCCTGAGGGAACACAGGGTTCTAACCCAGCTAACATTCCATGGCTTGCATTGCCTGTGCAATGCATGCCTATATTACAAACCTCTATCCCACACTTCTTTTGTATTTAGCGTAAGGATTGGCAATAGGTTTTTCTTAGTCTAGGCCCTTTTATTTGACACAGCGCCACTAGGACTGCCGTATTTTTATTTTGATGGTCAACACTTGCTCACATCTTAGATTTAGGTTTAGTTTAGGCGTTTTTCCACCCTGCATTAATAGGTCAATAAACACCCTTGAACTGTGATCCCCCGTGTTCATCTTTACTTTTGCCACCACGAGGTCCTTACAGGCACTATTACAATTTACCACCAGATCAGATGCTGTACTGTTAGGGAGAATTCTCTGTTAAGGCTAATTTCCCAAACCTAGTGAGTCCCCCAGCAGCTTTGCTGGATTTTTGGGGTTTATTTTTTTCTCCTGCTAAGTGTGAGACTCTTTTTCTCCCACTCTTAGGCATGATTTGAGAATGTCCTTTGACTTTGTAATGTGTTTTTAATAATGTCTTTTACTCTATAGGGCTTCATGTGTTTTTGGTAAGTGTGTTACACAGCACCCTCAGTGCAGTAACACAGGGGTGTCATAGTGAACCCCAAACATAGACTCCATACCCTGGGACTGACTATTGTCTCCCAGGGCATGTAAAGTCACCATTGACTTTACTAGTCTTAAATTGTGAACAGAACCAGTACAAACCATCATATTGTGGAAGTACTGGTAGGGGTAATTCGATTGCCCTTGGGTCTGTTTTCCAAGGGGGCACTGTCCAGTCCCCCTTGTCGAGTTTCTGGCTGGTGGCAGTGGTTACCATGCAGAATATTCCACCAGAATATTTCCTATGGGATTTTCCCATTAATTTTAAATGCACCACTTTTTTGGTGCAATGTTAAAGATACCGCCGGGTTATTTATTTAATATTTATTCCCCCGTTGGGTCTTTTTGCCGGGACTTGGTTTTAAAATGGCATTTGTGTTCGCCTCTGTAACTCCAACCCAAGTCGAGCCCTTTGTTCCACTTTTGGCGGGCTTCTGCACAGAGGCCCCCAAAAGTGGTGCCACTCTGTCTGGGTCCACAGGATGTGTGGGAGGGGGGAATAGGCACCCTGGACTGAGTTGTCTTGGCAACTCAGGTCGCACTCTTGTGTGATTGGCCCAGTGGTGAGCCGCCCGGCTCACCACTTAGCATGTTTGAGTGACAGCTAGGACTGATAAATGGGGGTTTTGCTGCATAAAAGCAGGGCTTTGGGGACTAGAACTTCAGAAGTCGCCAAAGGACCTAAAGAATCCGAAGAGGGGAGAAGCTGAGCCATCTACAACGACGACACCACCGGTGGAGCCCTGCTGTACGAAACTCACCACTTTCCCGACGACAAAGAAGATCTTCTTCCAGGAGAGTCTTCTTCCCTTTGAGCTGGTGGGACCAACCAGTTCGTCTTTTGCGCATTACGCGCCATACTGGATCATCTCGTGGTGGAATCGCCCGTGCCAAGCACCCCGGCAGCCGGATAGCCACGCTTCACCACTACCGCGAATAAAAGGGTAGTACCTTTTAACCGGGAAACTCCGTGGTTGGTTTCTTCCCTGGCAGTGCAACGATCTCCAGCTTTCCTCCACGTCGAGATCTTCTCTTCTCCTGGACGAAGCACCAACTTGCACCCGCTGCCAGGAACAACTGCCCCCGCTGGAGCTTTCTCACCATTTCAGGTACTGTGTCCCGCTTGGTCTCCCTTGCAACCGACTGTCGAAGGTGTCCCGTAAATCATTGACTCTCTATCCTGGGGTGACCTTGGACCTGTTAACATTACCTTTCTCTCTTGATCCAACCTCTTTTTGACTTTCCTGCAAAGACTTTTAGTGCATTTCCACTGTGTGATCTTGGGTACATTCCGCCTTTTCTCTCTCCAAGAGTGGGCCTGGCCTATGAACTTTTTGCTCTACAGTAGACCCTGCCTTTCTTGACTTGCTGTGGTTCTTTAAAAGTGTTGGTATTGTGTGTTTTTCCTATTTCTGCCTTTTCTCTCCCTTTTTAAATAATTATTGGAGTGCCATCGATGGCTACGCGCTCACCTCTGTTTTGCTAAATAAGTGGTGTGTTAACCTAAACTTGTCAAATAATTAATTAGGGAGGTGTATATATTTCTAGTGACTGTGTTTGAACTTGCTTGACATATTAGTGCCAGTGTATTTTTACAAGTGTGTTTTTAAATAAATAATTATATACTTTCATACCAAAGCTCTGGTCAGTGTTTGCTTGTACTACTGTATTTTGAGCCCTATTGTGTATACTCTACATACTGCCTAACTCTTCTTGAGAGAAGTCTGACTGCTCAGCCACAGCTACCAGGTAAATCTGGGTGGTACAGACTGCGACCAATTGGGTTTACTGCTAACACCTGTAGTCTTAAACTTTTTGCAGTGGTCCCTAAGGGAACCGCACAGGTTTCTGCCTAACATCTACAGCTATCTTTTCATAGTTCATTATTGAGATCACCTTCCTGAATGTATCAATATGTGTGTCTGTGCTGTATTTATTCAAGATTAGTGGTAAAGTTTAGTATTTCTATCTTAGTAACAACATCCAAAGCCACAAGCATCTTCAACTGAAAACTCGCACACATGGATACTTGCAATTGAAAGGGCACTCTGGTCACAGGTAGTCGTACTGTCTTTTGAGTTGGACATTAAGTGATAATATGGAGCAAGATATTTTCATTGTGCAGTCATGTATGGAAGATGCATGTGCACTAGGAAAATGGACAATTCTGGCAGTATTACATTCCTTACTCTGCCATGTTTTATTTATGCAGCTTTGCTATGGTTTTCATTGTGTTGGCTGTGTTTCTTACTTCTTTCTGGACCATTGCATACCTTCTTACTTGCTTGTACCAGTTGATATTTCCCATCAAAATGCACTCTTAAGCTCCTCTTGCTCCATGAAATACTCTGATGTTGTCTCCTCTGATAGGACGGGAGCCTTCCATCTCAAGTGACACCAGGACTGACTCCTCGACAGAGAGCTACCATTATAAGCACTCTCACCATGAGTCTATGGTCAGCCACTTCTCCTCGGACTCGCAGGGTACAGTTATCTACAATGTTGAGAATGATGCAGCTTCCCAGAGCAGCAGGGATACAGGTGCCTAATTGATGACTGCAAACACTTTTGTTGTAATTTGATTAAATGTTTGATAATCCACCGTTCTTTTATATAATGGATCTTGACTATAAGATTGCATTAGAAATAATGCACAAGTTACTTACTGATATGTGTATGTTGTTGTTGATGCTGTAACCCGTGCACCACTGAATCAAGACACACAAATGCTAGGAAATAATCTTTGCTTTGCACTGTGTGGACTGGATTGGATGTCCAAGCCAAAAGCTTCATGAATTTGTGTTGAAGTAGTCAACCCATCAAAGCCTTCAAGCCTGTATGTTTTTTAAAAGGCACTAAACAGAGCACTTTTACTTTTCTAGACGGTATGTGAAAGATCTATTCAAGGAGCCGTGTCTTTTTAAAGTTTTATATCAAGGAACAGATTGAAGCTCTGATGCACGGTTTCCCTAAAAAGTGGTGTCTGGAGGCTGACATTGATTGAAAAGAGGCCTTACAGGGGAATATGTGTACCAATGGTTTTATTAACAGTCGAGAGTAAGAGTTTGGCCAAAATAAGAGAGTGATTGGTCTGAAATAAACTAAATGTTGTCAGGATGGTTGTAGTCCAGGGTTGGGTAATGCTTCAGTACAACTTAAAAAGACAAAAAAGAAAGCATATATTAGGGGAAGTACATGGTTTTCAAACATAAGTCCTCCCAATTGTCAGGATGTCTTGGGCCGGGTCTCTCTTGGTCGCTTAATACTATTAGCAGTAAATAAGTAGTCTGGGCTATGCCTCACTGAAACCCGTTTTTCCACAGTTCTCAGGATCACTACTCCTTGGAAATCCTCCAATTTCAGCTCTGGATTTGAAGCGTAGGGGAGGACTCTGTAAGTGGACTAAGTAAGCACAGTCATAAGTGGCATGGCCCTCCTTCTCTCCCCAAAGGTTCTTGTTATCCAGCCAGCTGTTACACGCCATCTTCCCTTTGTTCCTCACCTTAACCTAAGTGTATCCTTCTGTATCTTCGGTCAACAACCTCCACTTCTTCATTCTTTATCTCCCACATCTCTTCTAGTGTGCATTCTTCTACTTCCTCCTTGACCTTCTTCTTCCCAACCATCTGGGTCTTGCTCTTCCAAGGCTGCTTAGGTCTCTTTCAACTTGTCCTTGCCCAGCCTCCTGTCTCCTCCTTACCCCAGTCTTCTGGACCTCTCTTCCAGCCTCCTTTATTCTGCTCCCCTCAGTCTCCGGGCTTTCCCATCCAGTCCCCAGTCTCCAGCTCTTGTTCCTTCTCCAGCTACTGTTAAATTCCCAACCAGCTCCAAATTACCTCTTCCTCCTAAATCTGCCACCAACTCACTGAGTGCTTGGCTCCGCCTTCCAGCCTTTCTCTGGTGTAAGTGATCTTGTGTGTGGACGCTCAGCGGAGATTCCATGCTGGGCTCCCCTCTTGAGGATTGCTTCCTGCCTTTGAGAGAGACAAAGGATTGGTCTTTCCTCTCCACATTGGCAGTCCTGTTTCTAACCGGTTTTAGATTTCCAAATGTCCTTGGGTATGGGTGAACTCATTTGTACAGTGTTAATATAAGGTGCTTGGGAGTCCTTCTCTGGGCCTGGCTGGTTTCTAAGTGTCTTCTGAGCTGCTTCTACAAGAACAAAGTTTGTCATCTTTTGAGTTCCTAACTTCCTCTTCAGGTTGCTGTAATATGGACTGACTTGTGGATTTCAACCCTGGAGAGGGCTTTCAGTTCTGAAGTCTGACTTGAGACTTGCTAGACCCTCGCGTTGGGCAGTCTCCTTTCTGGTTGTCACACTCCCTGTCCTCGTGGTGGACTCGCTTAACCTATCTGTTCAAAAGGGGAGGCTTTGTGTGATGACTGGTTTACTGATTTACTGGCCTAGCTTGGCTACCTCTCTTTCTCTTTGTAGATTCAGGAGCAGTTTCTGCTCCCGCACAAGGGGACAGGTGCAGCCAGGACCAAAAGGCTGTAGCTCTTCTATTCCCTTTAATGGACAGGCGCATCTACAGAAGCACTATGATGAGGCCCTGACAAGGGGCGTGGCTAGGGGCGTGGCTGACTGTCATGCTGTGAAGACGTGTTCTCTTGAGCTCCTGTGTGATTTGTAAAAATCCTTGCAGAAAGACATTTAAACATGCATCTTGGTGCCACTGGTGCATGTACAGAAGCGACAGTCCCTGGAGGTGCAGCCTAGGTCATACCAACGAGACACACAGCTGAAGTGGTCAAAACAAGCCCATTGTTGAAGTGGGCCCATGCGCCGGGATAATACCAAGGTGGCAGCGGGCTCCGGTGCTATAATATGCTGCACCTGAACTTGGAGACAGAGCGGTGAGAAAGTAGGGCGGCAGCAACGCGTTGTAAGTTTTTCCTGCAGACCCGCCCTATGTAGTATAATTGCAGCAGGTGCCTGGTGTCGCAGACTCTTAACCTTCGGCAGTGCAGTGAACCAGTGACGCCCAGCGAAGTCGGCTGTTGGCATTGAGACGCGGAGCGAGCATTAAGGGATAGCCGGCGTGGAAGCGAGCTGTGCACCGACACCAAGAGGAGCAGCTACAGCTGCCGCAACCTAGAAAACTAACAGGACTGTATGGAGGCATAGCAAATGTCAGTAAGTGAACTGGAAAACAGGGGAAGCCCCACTCTAACATCTGCAGGAAAGGGCAAGGGAGTAAGTGATCGCGCGGGCTATATCAGATCTCCATAAGCGCAGAAGACTGCGTCACAGGGGAGACGAGGCAGCCGCCCCACTCTAATCTGGTGGAGGGGAGATCAAGGGTAACACAGGCACCGCTATATGGGGTCCTTGGAGTGAGGTACCATAATTGCTATGGTGCCAGGCAGCCCAAAAGGAATAGTGCGCACGGGCCATTACACATTTAAAGCACCAGAATAGGCGTCTGCACGAGAAGCGCGTGGAGCAGGCCATTGCGACTAGCGGTTATCGGGCGCCTGCGACACAACAGAAGAATAAGCCCTTGAAGACTCAACGCAGGTGGCAAAACAGTCATTGCTCAGCCTAAGGTTACCCTATACCCACAAGAGCCCTACACATGCCATCCAAGACTCCTAAAAGCAGATCAAAACAACCTACAATAGACTCCTTTGCAAGAAGAGGGGAAACAACAGTGCCTGTCTAGTCGGTAACCCCGGGACAGCCAAGTGTGATGGAACAAACAAACTTAGATCAAAAAGTGCTAGCAGCAATAGCCGATTTCAAAACTTCACTGGAAAGTAAGATGGATGCCATTAGCCTAAACGTCACTCTTCTGAGACAAGATGCGCAGGCATTATCCGAAAAGACTGGGACGCTCGAGAAGCAGGTAGAGACGAATACGACAGACCTTAAAGACTTCATGAAGGACTCTGCGATAATGCAACAGCAGGTAAGGAACCTGGAAGGGAGAGTAGAAGATGCAGAGGGGAGGGCCAGGAGGAACAACGTCAGGATTATAGGCCTCCCTCAGGTGAACGAAGGAGCGAACCCAACAAACGTTATAGAAAATCTACTGTTGCAGGAGATAGGCTCTGGGAACCTCGCACAATGCTTCACAGTGGCGCTTGCACACAGTTCCCTCGCTAGGAAACTACCTACTGGGGCGCTTCTGCAACCCATTATCGCGAGGATCTTGAACTATAAAGATAGGGAAAAGATCCTGGAATGTTTTAGGACGGGGCCACGATACAGCGGGCATCATCAAAAATTATGGCATACCTGGACTACACTCTCCAAGTACAGAAATTTAGAATGCACTTAGCCTCCACTAAAAGGAGACTTCGGAAGTCCAAGCACAAATATATGTTGCTATACCCAGCAAAGCTGAAGGTCATATACAAAAGCCGGGCTACCTTGTTTGAAACCCCAGAAAAATCACACAGGTGGATGGATACAGAGCGGTGTCCAGTTAAAGGATCGATTAGTAAAGGTTCGAATGCAAAAGGTGAGAGTCAATAAATTCAATTTTTTTTTTAAATATATACTTTTTGGGGGTTCCGTGTAGGTAAAAAAAGTGGTTTTTACACAAAAACAGGGGTTGGGCCCCCCCCAAAAAAAAAAACAATTTAAAAACAAAATTAAATTTTTTCGAACCTTTTGTTTTCGGTCCTTTTGATTCGAACCAAATGTAATTCGAACCTTTGACCTATAACCATACAGAGCATCTGCCATTGAATGCTGAGAAACAGATGAACGATGATGCAAAGGTGTGAGAAACTCACTACAAGGAACACCTAGGAGGGGGCACTATGGAACGGTGTCAGGATTTACAGATGTATCTTTTTTGGACAACTTTAGCACTGATATTATAGACTGCGTGAACAAACTCCACGTAGACTCCAGGGCTACGAGTAAACGTTGTAGAGGAGCATCCTCCGCCCATGACTACTGTTTTTTGCCGGATACTATCGGTTACGTATCCGCCTGCTGCATAACTGGCACCGAAGGACAGCTTAGTCGGTGCAGGAGTGAGAGGCAGAGATGCCTGAGCATGAGGAACTTTGCTGGGCAACTGTTGGGGGTTTGAGGGAAGTTGCGGGTGGGGGGAAGTTGGGAGTCAGCCGATACAGCCACACAAAGCAAGCAAAACTTCAGAGTTAGACAAACAATATGCAGAGGAAACTTTATAAATGGCCTGAGACCTTAAGGTGGCTACCTAGAATGTCAGGGGCCTGAACAATTATATTAAAAGAAATAGAATAATGTCATATTTAAGCCGACATAGGGTGGACATAGCACTCTTACAGGAGACGCACATGACTCATGAGAAACATAAAGTTTTAGCCAAGAAATGGTACGGTAGTACGATAGCTTGACCGTACTCAGCGTATGCAAGAGGGCTACTCATATGGATAGCACCCTCAGTGCCTCTCCAAGTGCGAAAGACAGTGACCGATAATGAAGGCAGGATGGTCCTAATCCATGGCTTCCTAGAAAAGTGAGAAGTATGTATCATTAACACTTATGCCCTGAACCATGATTCAGCAGCTTTCTTCCGCTCACTATACCACAGAGTCGGAGCATATAGAGACTGCACTCTAATTTAGGGAGGGGATTTCAGTTGTACACTAGATCTGAGATTAGACAGGTCTGACAAACAATACACACACACCCAGCCCCCCTAACCCCCCTGAACAAAGCGCTAAACACACTGGTCACAAACGTTTACTTGGTGGACATATGGAGGAACCTTCACCCACAGGTTAGAGGATACATTATACAGCTCCTCAGGATTTATACACAAGACTAGACTACATCTTCACTGGCACAGAGACACTAGGCGCATTCATAACTGCAGACTATAAGGCTAGTAGTATTGTCGGACCACGTGCTGCTGCTGGTTACATGGCAGGCTGCTCCCCCATGAGCCTGCATTCCAACATGGAGGCTCAGAAACACTTGTGTATAGGCACATTATAAATGCCATATCATATATCATATCAGAGGGGAATCTTTGAAAGAGGAGGCATTTAGGGAGCACCTCAGAGAGTGTATTAAAGATTACTTCAAATACAACACTGGCAGTGTGACATCAGCAGGAGTGCTGTGGGAGGCCTTTAAGGTTGTGATAAGGGGGTTGGCAATAGCCATGGCGAGGGGAGAACAGGCTACAATAACAGAGGATTTAGCTAAGGCAGAAACAGCTCTGGAAGATATGGAACAACCTGAAGGAGAGGGAGGGCTCCATACCCCAGAAGCAAACAGGTTAAAACATGAATGTATGAGACACTGGGACAGGCTGGGTAAGTTAAACTATGCAAAGTATGTGGATGGCCAACACACTGAGGGAGACAAACCAGGTAGGGTGCTAGCCTGGCTGTATGAGAGGGACCACGAGATATGATCAGCGCGATTGTGGGTAGTGACGGCACATTGCGCATGACGCAAGCAGATATAAATGATAGGTTTCTTGAATGCTATAAGTCCCTGTACATAGACACAGCGGAGGTGCAAACCTCAGATATTGAAGAAGCCTTAGGGCGTATAGATCTCCCAAGGCTGGACTCCATCGCCACTGAGCATCTGGAGGCGCCTGTTACACTTGAGGAATTGGTAGTCAAGATCAGAGGGTTACCAACGGGCAAGACAACAGGCACAGACCGCTTGCCTAGTGAGTTTTTTAAAGAATACATTGCAGAAGTGACAGCCCCATTATTGGCCAAGTTGAACGATGCATTCAATATAGGAGTTGTCCTGTTGTCATTAAGAGAATCCATCATCATACCCTTACTTAAACCCAAACAAGCTAGACACAGTATGCGGTTCGTACAGGCCACTTTCTCTTCTTAACCAAGATGGGAAAATACTTACCGCCCTACTTGCAGATAGGCTTAAAACAATAATAGCCACATTGACACACCCAGACCAGACCGGTTATGTGCCAGACAGGAATAGAACACGGAACCTGCAGAGGTTATACCACATGATAGATCACACCAAGGACAGTACTAACCATTACGCTGTGGCCTCATTGGATACGGACTCTGTCAGGTGGCCGTGGTTGGTAGCCACATTGAAACGATTTGGCATGGGCCCTAATTGCATTAAATGGGTACAGTTGTTATACAGCCAGCCGGTAGCCAGAGTTAACACAGGCCGCCAGATTTCAGAACAGTGGGTTTTGCAGAAAGGCACGAGGCAGGGATGTCCTTGGACCCCTATGCTGTTCATTTTGGCGCAGTGATTACAAAGAAGCAGGCATATACATACATGGCAGATTGCACTTAGTGTCCCTGTATGTGGATGACTTGCTGCTGTAAATACAACACCCAGAGACCAACTAACAATATATCCTCGAAGTACTGGAACGATACGCAGAACTCTCGGTCAGCAAGCAGAAATCCATTTGGTTCCCACTAGCGGGCTATAGCTGTATGTCTCTGAACTCACTGCCTATGCTCCAGGTGAAGTGTGATGTCAACTCATTTAGGTATCTTGGGATAGATGTATACCACAACCAAAAATTGAACATGTGCACAACACGCTGAGAGCGGTCGAGGGAGTAACGAAGTCCATGGACTTCTGGACTAGGCTGCCCCTCTTGCTGATGTGTAGGGCCGCACTGCTGAAAATGGTAGTCCTCCCCAGACTCCTTCATTACTTTACAAACGTCCCGTATAATATTCCCAAAGGTTTCTTTAAGAAGCTAGACACAAAATGTAGGGGGTTCCTTTAGCAGAACAGAAGGTGTAGATTAGCACTGGCTAAACTACAAAGACCACATGAGCAAGGGGGCATTAGGGTGCCCAACTTTGAGGCATACTTCGTGGCTAGCCAATTGCAGTTTTTTAAGGGGTGGCTGGCCGACGAGCCGACCAAAGACACACCCATATTACAACTGGCCTGCGCTCCATTCTTCTTGAAAGATGTGGTATGGATACACGAGTCCCGTTTGCGAGAGCCCCCCTTTTGTTAACATTAGGGAAAAGTATATGGCATAGAGCCTGCAAACTACTGGGTACCAATGCACTGTACTCTCCCCAGATCCTGCTTGTGACACTGAAGGCTGATGACCAGCAATGTAGAAGTGTGAGGAGGTATTGGGAGCCCACTGTGGTAGCCACAATCGGGGACTTATTACAAGAAGGGAAACTTAGGGACTTCGGCTCACTTGCCACTGGGACAGGCTTGCATCTAGGACAATATATCACATATGTTTCTTCACTCAGGGAACTTAAGCAGAAGTGGCAAGGGATGGAGTAGACTTTACAGAAGAAGAATTGATAGAAACAATATACAACACCTCTGAGGAAGGACACGCAGTGTCACGGATATATGATCTGATCATAGGCCAACAGGAAGATGTGACAATACAGACCCGACAGAGTTGGGAATAGGATTTACAGAAACAATTTGCTGAAGGGGTTTGGGAACAAGTGATTTCGTACCATAAAAGGGTGTCTAGAAATGCCAAACTGCAGCTTTTGCAACTATATGTAACCCACAGAGCATATTCAACTCCCCGGAAAATGTTGTGTTTTAACACGGCCACTGAACAGTGTTGCCTAAAATGTAAACACAAAAATGCTGATATGGTACATATGTTTTGGGCTTGTCCAGTAATATCACAGTATTGGGGCGAAATTGCACGATTACTAGCTAAAGCAGACATAAGGTTGAATGTACACTGCTTGTTCGTTGTCTTCCCACGGCCGAGACAAGCAAAACATGTCAACAAACTGAAAGACTTGGGGTATGTACTAGCAAAACATAGGATAGTTATGGGGTGGAAAGCACAGAGGGGCATGGGGACGCACGGCATTGTGGCGGGGCTTACAGAAATGGACTCTAGCAGAGACTTCAGTGTGGCAAGAAGCAGTCTGCTTGGGTCATGGAGAGGAAAATACAGATATAGAATCATGGAGACTTCACGAGCATGCACAACCCCCGGACAGTGGTGTGTACAGGGACACCTGCCGTGGATGCTTATTTGGTGTCATAATTGTTATGTATCGTCTAACAAAAGCTTCAGATCTAAGATAGCGTATGCAGAGTGGTTGGCTGGAGGGAGGTTGTGGGTTGCGTGGGAGGGGAATGTTTCAGCAGACCCAATGGATGCACAGTTGTCAGTTTGTATGTTGTATAAATTAAACATTTATAAAAACATTACAAAAAAAAAAAATATATATATATATATATTTATATATATATATATATGAGGCCCTGCCTTCTGTGCACGTTATGGTTGGCTGCAGTGTGCACACAAGCATCCACCACCACATATTACCCCTTGGGCCAGCATCCTAATACATGTGGTGGTGCACAGTGCCCTTGACATCCCCACCATCCACCCATGTGGCCAGACAGGGAACTTCATCACATTGGTTAAAGATACACTTGCAATAACAAAATAAAGCAAATAATGGATTGCTCTTTTTACCAATTTAAAAGTCACACCAGTAGGAGATTGGCTGGTTAGCAGAAGTGGGGTTGGTGTGGTAATTACTGCCATGGAGTTGTAAACGACACAGTTAAATGCTGCCCAGCTTTGAGTGTGCCCATGCATTACCCATGGTTATGTTAAATATGCCTATGCAATGATCTTTGTGCTTCAGATGCTAATCATTTATATAAATGTGTTCAATTTGAAATGGTTGTTTAGCTCTGGTGAATGCTTGCAGTAATGGTCCTCTTGCTCTTGCAGGACATCTTACTGATAGTGAATGCAATCAGAGGCACATACCCAAGAGGGGGCCACTGGCTGAACGAAAGCGAAGCTCAAGTCGTTCAAGACGAAAAGGAGATGAGATGCAGCTATCAGGTTATCACAGTGAAGGTAGGAATATAATCTGAATTCCCCTCGTTTTTCCCACTGGTCCCTCCAGTTGTCCGCTTCAGTTCCGTCATTGTTTTCCCTACATTTTCTGCATTCCTGATTTCCTCCATTATTTTACCTTTACACCCTTTTCTACCTAGAATTCATTTCTCTTTCTCCATCTGGTTCTTGCACTTAGGATTCACTCCATCATTTCCTTCTGATGCCTGTGCTTTGATTTCGTCTGTCTTCTGACAGAATCCGTCTCTCCTTCAGTGCCTGTCCTGTTATCGCCTCCTGTTTTATCGCTAGATCCTGCCAACTGAATTCAAACCTGCTTTTTCCATTGGACTCAGGTTAATACATTGTTTCTGTTCAACAGTCAGTTCCGCCCCTCTGACTCCTTTCTTTTCTACCTCTAGTTCTTGTCCCATGATTCCCCCCCTATTTTAATTCTACTCACTGTCCTCATTAACTCCTTTGTTGTTCCATTCTACTGCTTGCCTTCATGAGTCCCTCGTCATGATTCTATGTCATTCCATTGCCCGTGTTTTATTCGTGGCGTTTTTTGCTACTGATATTTGGCCGATAAAACTATTTGAAATGTTTTTTTTTTTTTTGCACGTGGTGGGGGTTCCCCCCAATCCCTCCTTCCCAGTTGTTTGCTACCTAGTGCCCACCCCCTACCTCTGATATCCCTTTACCCACTCGAACCCCCCTTCCCCCCATATTTTTTGATTTGTTTTTTCGGCCGATGAACGAACATCATACCCTCTTAATATTTATGTATTTCCTGCGTTCTAAATCAGCCCTGCCTTTCAATCTAATTCCTGCCTAACTCCCTTCAGTTTCTTTTGCATCCTCTGATTCCCTTCCCATTCCCACCTCGTTCCTGTTTTCTTATCACCAGCTTCCCCGATTTCCCAAATCAACATGAGTGTGATTTTGTTTCCGTTGTGTGTGAAAAGGAAGACCCTTAGTAATTTCCAGGAAACAATGCTGAGATGCATGAGTTGCGAGAAAACACAGGGTTTATTCCAAAGAATGATCTGCTAGGAGCGGTCAGTCAGTTATGTAGGACCGCAAAGCTGAGAATTTGCCACGCCTATATCAAACAGTAATATTTAAAAACAAAAACCACAAAATTAGAATAATTTGATATCCCATCTAAACATTACTTGTAACTACAGTTTGAGCATCCTATTTGCTCCTGCATATAAAAACCCAAAGTAAACAGAAATTGCCTCACAGTAATTGATTAGTGCATTTTCCCTACTCAGATTGGGTTAGTACTTTTCCCCATCTCAATTGATTACTACGTTATCCCATGACATCATATGTGCAACCCAACAAGTGTCCAATTAATCGAACAGTGGAGAGAGTGAAACCTACCACCCATGGCAACAAATTAGATACAGTGAAAGCTCCATCCCGTGTGACCAGACATCCTGTTATCTTAGTTTCACTCCCCAATTCTGCAGCAACACTGTCCCATGGGAGCTTGGCCTTGCTGCTATCATATCTTAGTCTTCCCATGCCAAGGACACAATCCATCAGCTCATTGTGCCCTGCTATTATTCCATTATATGTGTGAGTTTCTGTGGAGAGGTTTAACATGCAAAAATACAGATGTGACCTAATTCTTTGGACAATCACTCATATTTGCTCTACTTCATCCGCGGACATTGCAAGCAATAAAGATTCTCTTGGATTTCTGCATGAATAAAACCCAAATTCCATAAAGGGCAAGACAGTGGTATGCACTAGACCGCAACTAAGCCTCAATTCTATTTGATTACCATAAATCCTGACGACGCAATAAAACATGGCAGAAATGCAGTTGACTAATGGCATAGCTTTACCCCAGTGCAATAAAAAATGGCAGAGATGCCCACCTCATTATTGTTCACATAGTTTCATTCTCCTTTTACGTTTGTGATGTTGCACCTGCATGTTTACATTCCCCTCCTCTAGTTGATAATTCAACTACTCCACCTTTCTCCTTCATTTTATCAAATGGAGTCTTTGGAACCAACACTTTAAAACCTTTTGTTCGATCTCCTGTATATTCTTCTGGGCTACACAATCAAAAACAGCTGTCTCCGTCTTCATCAGGATCAACATAACATTTTAAGTAATTGTCAGTGTCATTGGGGCATTCAAAAAGAGTTCCTTCTGGACCTATTGAGTTTGATATGCTAACCATGCAAGGCTTGTCCTTGTGAGTCTATGTGGCAGTTTGGGTATGGACATTCTTCAGGGGAGGAGCGTCACCAAGGTTTTTTTTTTTTCAATTATAACTTATTGAAATCTTAATGAACACAGCGTTAGATCAACTCAACATACAGATTGCAACAGTAACATTGGAATTTCGTTTCTTGTTTTCTCATTCACATAATATCCCCCCAACTAAGGTATGAGAAAGTGAACAAATAAGTAGACCTAATAAAATAATAAATTGGTTTCCTTTTGTGTATCATACTGCTTTCTGCATCCCTTACTGTATCTTATTTCCGCATTCGTCATTTAACCTTCTCTCTCTCCCAAGTGTCTCACCTTTGGGTTCGTGCGTTAGCCCTGTAATAAATGTTTTAGTGTCTGAGGTCTGAAAAACATGTTAATTTTCTTGTAAAAACTCGAGAAAATAGGTGCGAGAGAAGCATGGCATGCTTCCCGTTCCGTGTGCTGTCAGTTTTTTCATGGCCATAATTTCCCATATCTTGACCCACCAATATGATGAGATCAGCCCCTCATCAGTTTTCCAAAAACGTGCTTGGTTCAGCTTTGCCGCCAGCAACAGCTGTTTTATGAGTTCTGTCCTCGGGCCTGATGCGGGAAACATTCCATCATCAGGCACATCCCTTACTAGTAAGATGCGTGGGCACATTGAGAGTGAAGCGCCTTTGATGTCTTTAATCGTTGACTTGATTTCTTGCCAATATGTCTGTATTTTGGGTCACTGCCACCACATATGTATAAAGTCCCCAATCTGTCCACATCCATGCCAGCAGCGATTGGAATACTCGGGTGAGAGCGAATGTAGTCTATGTGCGGTCATATACCACCTATAGCATATTTTTATTGCGCACTCCTTATATGTAGTGCATCTGGAGCTTTTGGCGGTTTGGGACCATATTTTCTGCCATGAGTCTGATGCAGTCTCTGCCCCTATATCTTTTTCCCATCGTGTCATGTACACAAGTTTGTCTTCAGTGGAGGCCTTCTCTAGTAGGCAGTTGCAGCTAGAAATTTTCCGGCTGCTTATACCCTCTGAGATCTGAAGTTCAATTCCAATCGGGGGTGTGTGCCCGCTCGGGCTACTCTGTTGTTGGAAACCCAGTGTCTAATTTGGAAGTACCTAAATCGTTCTGTTTCGGGAAGGGTGAGCTTTTCTTTACAGTCTATGCATGGGAGGGGCAGTCCGTCTTTGTACATGTCTCTGAGTCTTAAGGTCCTGAGCAATTCCCATTGTGCAAATATGCCCTTAGTCATACCTAGGGAGAAGCTGGATTATGTAGTATTGGTGACAAAGGTCCCAGTCCCGTTTTCACCTCCAGTTGTGCACAGGCTTTGTTCCAGCTATTGAGGGTGTCTCGAGTGGAATCCAACAAGGAGACTCTTGTGGATTTTGGCAGGAATAGTTGATGGGCTAGGGGGTGCGGTACAGGCTTGTTCTATCATTTCCCATTTGGACTGCTTGTCTCATAGTGCCCATTTTAACATCGGGTGATGTGCGCTGCCTGTTAGTATTTCTATATAGATGGTGGAGTCAGCTCACCCATCCCTTCTGACCTCAGGAGTATGTGACGTGAGGTTCTAGGTGATTTCTTCTTCCAGATGTATTGGTCTATCGCTTTCTGTAGTTCCAATAGAATTTTTTCAGGGATTAGGATTGGTATTGCTTGGAAGACAAAAAAGAGTCTTGGTAGTATTGTCATTTTAATTGTTGTGAACCTTCTCAGCCATGATATTTCCTGGATTTCCCAACCTTTTATGGTGGTTTTCGTCTCCTTCCATAACCTGGGGATGTTATCTCACATGAGGCTCTTGGATGATTTGGTGATGTGCACCCCTAGGTATGTGAACTCATCATCTACCCATTTAAATGGAAAGGTTGCTTGCAGTGCAAATTGGGTTGTGGGTGATTCCCTGATTGCCATTCCCACTGACTTCTGGTGATTTAACCCAAATCCCGAAACTGTGTGGAATTTGTCAAGGAGGGCCAGTAAAGGTGGGATGGACTGCAGAGGTTTCTGGAGGAAGCAGATGACGTCATTGGCGCATAGCGCCACTTTGTGTGTTGCCTTCATGTGTCGGGTCAATTATTGACGGGCAACTCTGTATCATTTGTGCGGGGGGTTCCATCGCTAGCACAAAGACCAGTGGAGATAGTGGGCGCCCTTGCCTTGTTCCTCGACCTAGGGGGATCGGTGGTTGTTTTGCCACCGTTTACTTTGACTGCTGTGAGTGGTATTTGGAAGTTTGGCAGTATTCATTTATAGAAGACCGGGCCGAACCCATAGGCTGGCAATACAGCTCGAAGGAAGTCCCATGACATGCTGTTAAATGCCCGGTGGGCGTCAACAGAAAGGAGTGATAGTCCCCTCAGGAGTTTAGGAGCCAGCGCTATTAAGTCCACTAACCTCCTGATGTTGTCATGGGCCCCTCTGTTTTTTATTAATACTGTCTAATCTCTGTTTATTATGCGAGGGAGGACTTTGCCCAGTCTTGTGGCTAGAATCTTACTATAGATGTTTGCGTCGGAGTTCAGAAGGGCTGTGGGGCGATAAGGGGTGCAGCTCTCAGGGTATTTGTCAGGTTTTAATAGCAGAGTGGTTGTGGATTCCGCTATGGATTCAGTTATTTTCCCTGATTTGGCAAAACAGTTAAATAGGGTGGTGAGCTGTGAGATTAGAGACACCCACAAATGCTGTAAAAAATTCTGTTGGTGAACCCATCTGGGCCGGGATTTCTTTCATTTGGGAGGGAGCGTATGGCGTGGGTGACTTCTTGGGCCGTTATGGGGTTTTCTAATGTTTCCCTCATTCCCTCTGGGATTTGGGGGAGTCTTGCCTGTTCTATGAAATCTTGGATCTGGGTAATATTTCCTTGATGTGGGGTGGAGGTCCTCCTAAAGAACTCTTCCATGACCTTCAATTTCCCTGCCTCTGTGACATCCCTCTTCCCATTCTCGCTCTTTAGGGCTCCAATATAGTTGCGGATTGCAGCTTTCCTGCTTTGTTGCCCCTGGTGTAACATTATTGTTTCATCTTAAGTATGGACTGTGCCGCTTTCCCCATCAAGTGGGTTTCCAGGGCCTTTCAAGCTATTCTGAGGTCTCGGAGCGTGTGCCTGCTCCTTTTCGTTGCATGTGCCTTCTCTTTTCCTTGTACTATCTCCTCTAGCCTATCCCGATGCATATGTTGGGTTCTGCCCCAGGCTACCGATAACCCTATGATAGCCCCTCGGAAGACTGCCTTCCATGTGTCCCATATTGTGCGCATATCCATGCCCTCTGTTCTATTCTGTTCAAAGTAATGGATTATCGCTTCCTCTAGGGCTGCCCTAGCAGCCATGTCCATTAGGAGGTGGTTGTTAAATCTTTAGGGTGGTTTCTGACAAGGTTTGCCCTGACCCAAGTCTAGCCCTAGTTTAACAGAAGAGTGGTCTGTGAGTGCCTTAGGAACGATCTCTATTTCCCTGACTGAAGGGATAAGAGTGGTGGAGCCAGGAACATGTCTAGTCTTGAGAAGCCCCCTCGTGCTGGCAAGTAAAAGGTGTGTTCCCTCTCCCCAGGATGGAGGAAACTCCATGTCTCTATCAGAGTTCCCTCAAAAGTGATGTCATGGCGTAATAATTGCTTCTATCAGTGGTAGTGGGGGCCAGAGTTTTGTCCATCATTGGGTCAATTACACAGTTGAAGTCCCCTCGTAGTATGATTTCTCCCTCCATAAAATGTGCCAATGTCTCAGTCAATCCCCCTGAGAATTCTGCTGCTTTATCATTAGGACTGTATACAACCCCAGTGTGGTTCTGCGATCGCCCAGTCTTCCTTTGTTCCAATGGGTTTTACTGTGACAAAAATCATGGGTATTACTTTAGCCATCGTTGTCTTGCAGGATCCTATAACCAATTGGCATGTGCAAAAAAGAACCAGCAGTAAGATGATAAAAGGGAGCAATACTTTGAGGAGGTTACTCATCCATGAAGGTTCCCATGAAAAAATTGAGTAGAACCAGTCATCTTCCTGCACCCTTCCTTATTTCTCCATGGTGGTGCACAGAGTGTGCAGTGCTTTTATTGCTTGTGTAATGCTTCCATTTTCTGCATCGTTTGAAGGTATACAAGTGCAGGAAGACGTGCCTACTTTTGCACATACACCATCCTCCATGACAGTCATAAGGTCCAAAACATACCTATTCTGTAATGTTGTTAACCTTATAGCTCTAAGTTCTTCTATGGCGGCATTCAGCATTTGGTGGTGGTTGCTGCTTGCACACCAGGAGCGAAAAGATAGGCAAACATTTTTTCCGCTTGGCTAAATAGCCATGTTCAGCTTGTCCTTCGATTTTTGGGACTTTTAATCGCTGTTGCGTTGACAACATAGACCCAGAGATCTGCGGACCCGTTGGTGCAGTAGATGCATAAGGTTGAACATGGTATGCTTGCACAGGGCTGTAATATTGATATAGGGTACCACCAAGAAGGGAGATTGTAATGCCGCCATTGAACACATCCCTCTCCAGGACGGTGTAGGTAAGGCATGGTATCACGAGTATGACACTGACCCAATGGATACAATTTGTAAAAACCTTTATTGAAACTGCTGGGGTCGGAGAAACTCCTTTTTTGCCCTATAGCTAAGATGGGAGTAGTCTCGACCATCAAACGATAAACAAGAGTCCTAGTGGAGTCTGCCAAATCATAATAGCCTATGCTAACACAACCTAATGCCGGCCCTATCTCTTGTACAAAAAGTGTAAAAAGGAGAAATGTATGCAAAAGAAAAATCAGTGTTCTAAAGAATAAAGGTAGTTGAACCAGCTCTCCCCCTCACGTTAAACCTCACAGAGTAAGGCTATCCTTGTAGGCAAGGTGACACACTCTAGCTCGGTTTCTAACACTCTAAACAGTTCCAAACTGCGGATTGAGGCCCGCCTGGCCTACCATATTAAAGTCTCTTTCTTGACTTTCAAAATTGTGTTCCCATTGTAAAGTTCACAAAGGTCCGCCTCTGCCGGGCTCAGACCTCACAGCACACAGTTTACGTAGGTCGCCCTCTGTCGGACTCAGATCTCTCACTTCACATTTCAACACAAACTTGCTCCCTTCCCCAAGCTTATTGTACTTCGGGTCTCCCTCAATCGGGCTCGGACCCCTTTCGATGTCAAAGACTTTCGAATGTGCGTGGCTCTCTTTACAGATCACCGCAGGACCACTTCCACTCAATGCTCACGTTTACTTTTACATAATTCACTTTGCTCACTTTGCTGTTTGTTCGCTTTACAACTGCAAACAAAGTACCATTCATAGAGACTTTCAAATGGCCTACTTCCTTTCGCCAGACCACTCTGTTACTTAGTATCGCTGATCTTACAGCTGCCTCTTACTTTAAAATTCATTCACAGGTCTGCCTTTCTTCGCATTTCATCCACACGCAGGCAGCCTTCATTTGTGATATAATGTGGCCACTACATTCGCTTTAACACACACCAGTCTCTCAGGTTGCTTGCCAACTCACTGCTGTGTGTGCTGCTTTCTTGTTTTGCTATTTCCAATTTCACGAGTCAAGGTTAGTACCACAGGCTTGGCCTCGCCTCTCGAATTCTGCTGTTCACCCGGTAGGGTCGCTGGCATCCTTGAAACACAATGCAATATTCACTTGTAGGATCTAGCCTTCTCCACGTGCCTTTCACGGACAGTCAGAGGCTACGACATCCAGTAGGGATCCCTTGGGGTTTTCTACCCCCTGCTCTCTTCCCTTGGTCTGTTGCCCTGCTCCAAAAGGTGTGTCTTCGTCCTGGAAGTGCTGCTCGTACTCGTGTTCTGCCTGGCTCAGAGTGTGTCTTTAGGAGTTGCCTTTTATTCGTGTGAGGAGAGCTAACTTGTATCGGGTGTATGCACTGACTTTGTCTGACCCGATTAATGGGACATGTCCAGTACGATGTGAGAGAGTTAGTCTGGATACTCTGTCACCCTCTTCCTCGGCCCAGTGTCTGTGTAAAAAGGGCGAGGGAGTTGGGACTTCGGAAAATCCTACAAAATAGGATTGGGTAGATGAAAAAAAGGGGGGAATACTGTGTATCACCATCGGCTGTCTCACCCCCACTCCCCGTAGTCCCATCAGCCAGGTGATCCTTCCACACTGGTCCACCCCCAGGGTCTGGATCCAAAGGCGATGGCTGTGCGCTGGCCACCTGAGAGAGAGAGATCCCGGGGGACTGACAGGTGAGACACCCTCTGGTCTCTCACAACTATGACATTTGGGAGTAGACAAGGCCGCCACACACCCAGTAAATGTCCATAAGTGCTGCGGTGCCTCCCAGGATGTCGGGAAGGTGGATGGTCTTGTTGCAATTTGCGTTTGCTCCCAGAAAAAGACTGCCATTGCTTCTGAAACACAAGGAAAACTGGAAGTTCTTATTGGAGGTTCATGTGGATTTATCCACGTTAGACTTTAGGTATAACGGCCCCAGGTAGAGGAACCTGTCGTATTTATCTTTTGTAGCACACCATTGCTTAGTCTGAACAATCCTCCTGCTTTTTCTGCAGCCAGTAGTCCCTGAACCCCATCTGCCCTTGTAGTATATGGTGCCACGACCTGCAGGCCAGGCCTAATTCCACAATGAGACTGGTCCAGCCCTGTGTCATGAAAGCATTTGAAGTCGGGGGGATGCTGTTAGAAAGAACCCACTCTTCCTAGGGAACCTTTCCAATTACTCAGTTATCTGCCTCTGCTCCCTCTGTCAATAGTTTTGTATATGATTACTCAACCCATTTTCTTCTTTAATCACTTCCTCCTGTACATAATTATCATACACTGTTGTGTTAACTGCGCACCACCGATAGTGGGTCTAAGCGGCACATGACTAGCTCCTCGATTACCTTGCTTATGTAAACACAGAAGAGAAGAAGGGCCAGTAGGCACCCATGCCATATTCTCCTCTGTGCCTCTATGGACTCTGTCAGCTCCCTCCAAGACCCCCAACGAGCTGACATCTTGTATCCTGTATAAAGCGACTTGATGATAGCCAATAGATTATCAGGGATGTTCTTTTTAGCCAGAACATGCCATACGACCACAGTCAAATGATGTTGTGAAATCTACATAGGTCTCATATGCCTTGGATCTATTTAAGATGGGGTATTGTTTATCAGCTGGAGTCTACAACTCTCATATATAGTGCTTATGCCTTGTTGGAAGCCAGACTGTAAATGATTTATAATCCCAGAATGGTCAACCCAGGTTGCCCAAGGACCATTTTGGCAAAGATCTTGCTTGCTGCATCTAGCAGGGATATTGGAAAATAGTTCCCTGGTAAATCTCTTCCGCCCTTCTTAAAGATAGGGACTATTTCAGCTTCGCAACATGACTGTGGGACCGTTCCCACACTGATGGCTGCATTGAAAAGTTTTGCCTCCATATGAGGTCTGAAAGAGATATAGAGTACCCCCTTTTTGTCTATAATTCTTTTTCCTGCTGGGGAGCTTGTGCCTATAGTTCAATAATCTGGGTTAGGGGAAGGGTGGTGAAGGGGCTGCAATTTCTACTAGTTTTACAAACAATTCAGTGCATTTTATGTCATCAGGATCTGCTAAGTATGCTGCTGCCTTTGCTGCCAAATCTGTTGCACGGTCTGGGATAATTCTAACGCTGTTATGAGGGCCACAAGCTCTGCTGCTTGCGCCAAGTAGTGCGAGACCAATTGCACTTGTAACTAGGGTAACTACCGCTGCATCCGTGTGCCTGATCACCATGCTTTGATCAATAATCAATGACCCATCAACGGAGAACAAGTCTCCTTCTTCGAGTGCATCCTCCGTAATGCAGCACCCTCGTCATAAGTAGTGTACTGTCTTATGTGCCTTTACTGGTTCTGCAATAAATGTAGCTGGATTAAAAACGTCCCACCTCACAATGTGGATTGAGGAATAAGACAGGATGACCTCGTACCCTGATGCTTGTTGAGTTGTGAGAGTAGATTTTGATTTTACTAGGATTGTGTAAAGTGCACGAAAGCAGCTGTGGCCAGTTTCTGCTCACAAGGGAAATGACCCTGCATCACTGGGTCCAGAAGACCACTATAATAAGCCAGAGGCTTATTTCCCATTGGGGTCTTCTGTGCTAGGACAGCTGTCATCATCTGACTGTAAGAGTGTGAGAACAAAAAGAATTGTTTCTTATACTCTGGTGGGGCCAGAACTGGGGCACTGCTGATCACTTGTTTAAGTTCCTGAAATGATTCAATCATCTGATCTGTCCAATCAATGGGCCCTTTTGCTTTCTGCGCTTCCTTTAGGCCTTGTAGTAGGGGCTTGGTATGTGTGCAATAGTCAAATATCCATGCTCGACAATAGTTTTATTTTATAAATGTATTTATTGGGTATTTATATTGCGCCTATACACAATGTGTTTCGAGGCGCAACAAGAAAAGAGGGGAGACGGGGACGACAAAACAGCTGTCATACTAGGCCTTGTGACATTGGGATTGTGCAAGTGCAGTAACGAGCAGTGAATGGGAGAGGGGAGGGGGCGAGTGCCGGTAAGACCCGCGAGAAAAAGCGAGTGCCAGGGGAGGCAGGTGGACAGAGCCTGGGGAACAGGGAGAAGGGAGAGTCATAAGCTACCCCTATTACACCGTTAAGGCTGCGGTAGGTTTTCAAAAGGCAGGAAGCTAGTTTGTAAATGCCAGCTATCAAAAGTCACAAAAAATGGGAGAGGATAAAACATTTTTTGTTTATTCAGACATACATATAGAATATAGAATTCATAGTAAAGAATACATAGTTTGAAACGAAAGATCACATGCAAGCCTTGGTTGCTTGCATGTGATCTTACGTTTCCTGCCTTTTGAAAACCTACCGCAGCCTTAACAGTGTACTAGGGGTAGCTTATGACTCTCTCTTCTCCCTGTAATTAACGCCTTTTTGAGTCAAGCCCCTCTTTAACAAAAAAGAAGTCAACTAGCCTCCTTTTTTCTACAGAGCCTGGGGAAGGCAGCAAGAGCAGGGGAAGGAATGTCCACAAGCTAAGTGCGAGTTGTAAGGGGCTGGAGGGCTACAGGGGTGCAGGCCCAGCCAGGCTAGTGCAGGGGGAGGTTTCCGGAGGGGGGACGGCAGGGTCAGGGGAGAACAAGTGCAGGGGTATGCTAGACTAGGGGGGCTTGGTTCCCTGTAAGAATCTGAAGGAACCAGGCAGCCAGTCAAGAGGCAGAAGGGACATTAGCAGAGTATGGACAGGGGGAAGGAAGAAGAGAAAAGGACGGTCTTGAGAAGCTTCCCAAACTAAAGGAGATCCGGCTCAAGTCTGAGAGGGGCAGGGAGGGCATTCCAGAGGGAGGCACCTGCGGAGGAGAGAAATCTACCCCACACTCTCTGCTTGGAAAAGCATCTGATATGCAGAGGGTTAGAACTAGAAGACCGAAGGGCTCTAGCATGAAGTTATTTAGGGCGTGAGAGTTGGATGTAGCAGGGATTTATGCCCCAGAACGCCTTGTGGATGGTGCAGAGGGTCTTGTACTTGATCCTTGCAGCAACCAGGAGCCAGTGGAGTGACTTTAGGGCTGGAGCGATGCAGTCCTTGGGCTTGAGGCCAAGGATAAGTCTTGCAGTCCTGTTCTGGATTTGTTGAAGGGGGCGAAGCGAGTAGTTAGGTAGTTTGAAGAAGAGGCTGTTTCAGTAGTTAAGCCTGGAAAGGAGCATTGCTCTGGAGACATTGAGTTTCAGGGGGAAGGTAAGGAGAGGGAGAATGCCTCTTAAGAGGTGCAGCTGAAAGTGGACCTTCTGGGCAATGTCCGTGATGTGAGGAGAGAAGGAGAGAGAGGAGTTGAAGATGACACAAAGATTTTTTGCCTCACAGGAGGCTGAGGGGAGCGGGCCCATGGGGGGTGGTCAGAGTTTGGGAAGGAAAGCGGGAGCAGGGGTCCCAATGAGAAGGATCTCTGCCTTACTGGAATTAAGTCAGAGATCGTTAGCAGTGCACCATGCCTGAATCGCAAGTCGGGCAGTCAGGTATAAGAGAGGAAGAGGAGAGGGCAGAAGAGGGAAGCTTGAAGAAGAGCTGCGTGTCATCCGCATAACACTCGAAGTTAGGAGAGAAGGTGGAGATCAAATAGGCTAGAGGGGCCAGGTAGAAGTTGAAAAGCCAAGGCGAGAGGATAGAGCCCTGAGGGACACCACAGGTGGAGAGTGAGATGGTGGAAAGAAAAGGGCCCAGTTGAACCTGGGAGGATTGGTCCAAGAGGAAGGCGGTCAACCAGTCCAGAGCCAGGTCGTTTTATCAGGGTGGCATGATTGACCGTATCAAATGCAGAAGAAAGGTCAAGAAGGATGAAAATGGATGGAGAGCCGGAATCGAGATTAGAGAGTAAGTCTTCACGGGTGTTCAGGAGAGCAGTTTCCGTGCCTCTGGCAGCTCTGAAGCCAGACTGGTAGTCGTGGAGATAACGTGGATACGTTGGGAGATGGCCAGCTTCTCCAAGAGTTTGCCTAGGAAAGGGGTAATGGTGATAGGGTGGTAGTTAGACGGACAGGAAGGGTTGGCAGAAGGCATTTTGATCAGAGGGTACACAAGGGAGTGCTTGAGGAGAGAGGGGAAGGATCCAGTGGAAAAGGAGTGATTGCAGAAATCAGCCAAGGCTGGAGCAAGGGAGACAATGGGCCTCGTACGGGTCAGGCAGTAACTGTGCCGGTGCTACCGGCAGGTTGCCGCCAGACCTGTAATTATTTGCCCACAACTGACTTCCCGGTAACAGCGGGGATTACTACCCCGGCGGTCTGGGAAGTCAGGCACCAGAAAATTTAAATCCCCATTCCCATAGAGTCCTGAGAATGGGGACCGCAGAAGTACTGGCACCGTTTTTAATGGTGCAGATGCTTCTGTGAAAACTCTGCGGGTGGATGCCTTCCCGCCCGGCAGGTCTGACCTGCCGGGCAGGAGAGCACCCGCCTGGCAGAGTTAGTGTGCCGATCCAGAAACAGTGCCGGTAAGGTTACTGGCACCATTGTTTTGGGACCGGCACACTTGTAATGAGGCCCAATGTTGTCCTTGATAGTTCTGGAGGAGCAGGGGAGCACCTGTTTGGATGAGACTTTCTTAGAGCGGACTTGTCTAAAAACCTCATCATGTGTTATGGGAGAGAAAGAGGAGAGTAGGAGGGGAGAGGGCTGCCAAGGGAGGCCTGAGAGCAGGTGAGAGAGAAGGGTGTCGAGTAGAAGAGAGTGAGGACAGGATGTCCTGAGTTTTAGAAATGAAGTGAGAGGCCAGTGCAGTGCAGATGGCCACGGAAGTCAGAGGAGAAATGGGGACTGCAGTAGGCTTGGCGAGTTCCTTGCAGATTTTGAAAAGTTCAGCCGTGTTGTTAGAAGCCGCAGCAATACGGCTTGGATAAAGGCCCTCTTCTTGAAGTGCTTGAAGCCTGCCAGTTTCGCTCAGCTGCTCTGCGCTTGTGTTTCAGAGCCGCCAGGTCGCAGTCATACCAGGAGTTGCACTTGGAGGCAGGTTACGTGCGTATCCTCATGACAGGGGCAAAGATGTCCATGGTGTTGGAGAATGAAAGTTGAAAGTTAGTAAGGGCTGTGTCATAATGAGAGTCAGTGGCAGGAGTAGGAGGCGGAGTGAAGGTGGCATTAAAAGCGGCAACTGACTCTCACTTCATAGGTCGAATGACGGAGGAGGGTGTCAGTGTGGGTGGGGGCTTAGCCGGGGGACCCAGGCGGTCCAGGTGAGAGTACAGGGGAGCATGATCAGACCAGGAGAGAGGTGTAATGTGAGGGTTGGAGATGGGAATGACTGAAGAGATGAGAGCATCCAAGGTGTGTCCAGCTGAGTGCGTCGGACCTGAGGGAAGAATGCAAAGGGAAAGAGAGTCACAGAGGTTGCGGGAGAGACCAAAGTTTGCTTCAGGGGATTCCAGGTGAATATTGAAGTCTCAGAGGAGGAGAAGCTTGGAGGAGGAGGCTTGGAGAGAAGAGGTGAGGTCAGCCTATTCTGAGTGGAAGTGGGAGACCTCTCCAAGGGGGTCTTTAGATGGTGACCAGAGTCAGTGAGAGGCCAGGAGAGACACCAAGCCTGCAGACAAGGCATTTGAAAGAGTAGTAGACCTGAGTTGGTATAATAGTAGCAGGGACCCACTCAGGGAAGATCAGGGCCACTCCGGTTACGCCTGGCTTAGAGAGGATCTTGTAACCCTCATCTCTGACTGTCTTTCTGCTATCCAGGAATGGTGTGCCGCCAACAACCTCTGCCTTAATGCCAGTAAGACCGAGATTCTACTCATCGGCACACCCACTCCCTCCTTCCCTGCAGCTCTCTGGCCGGCCTCTCTTGGCCCTCTTCCTGCTCCTACCTGCAAGGCAAAAAACCTCGGGGTCATCTTCGACTCCACACTCTCCTTCTCTCCTCACATTTCTGATGTTTCTAAGAAGTCACACTACCAGCTGCACCTCCTCAGAGGTATCCTTCCTTTCCTCTCCTTCCCCCAGAAGCTCACTGTCTCCAGAGCCCTGGTTCTCTCGAAGCTGGACTACTGCAACAGCCTCTATCTAAATCTGCCTGCCTCTACTCTCCGCCCTCTGCAACTCATCCAGAACAGGACTGCGAGACTTGTCCTTGGCCTCAAGCCCAGGGACCGTATCTCTCCAGGACTGAAATCGCTTCACTGGCTCCCTGTGGCTGCGAGGATTAAGTTCAAAACCCTCTGCATTGTCCACAAGGCCTTCTGGGGCCTGGGGCCAAATTACCTTCAACTCTCCCTTCCTAAATATCTTCCTTCTCGAGCACTTCGCTCTTCCGCCTCCAACTCCCTCAGGGTCAGCTGCTTGTCCAAGCAACGAGTTGGGGGAAGATCTCTCTCCGCAGCAGGGGCCTCCCTCTGGAACAGCCTTCCTGCCTCCCTGAAACTTGAGGAGAACCATCTCCGGTTCCGGAAGCACCTCAAAACCTTCCTCTTTGCTTCTGCTTTCTCTCTCCCTCTCCCCTGCTAAATCACTGAAACTGTACTGAATCAGCAACTGGGCCACTCACCAATTTCGGTCCTTGGCCCAGCCACTCTCCCCTGCACTGCCTTCCTGACAACCCCTGCACTGCGGGACTGTCTCTGTATCCCTACCAGCTGGCCCTTATTATTTATCTTTTTCATTACTAACCCTGTACTGCACTTTCCCCTCTCCCTTTCCCCCTTGCACTTTTCCCGTCCCCCCTACCCATGCACTTGCGCGATCTGAATGACACCTGGTCTAGTAGGATCGTTGTCTGTCTCCCCTTGTTCCCCCCTCCCTGCCTCGTCGCGCCTTGAAACACTTGTGTATAGGCGCGTTACAAATGCCATATCATATCTGGGAGGAGAGTGTCAAAACCTGTGACAGAGCTGGAAGTGAACCACCTCTTGGTGAGAGCGAGGACATCTAGTTTGAGGTCTTCAAGGAGGTGGCAGATGTTAGAGGAGTGTTTGACGGCAGAGCGAGAGTTGAGGATAGCTAAGTGGAGCAACTTGCTACTTTTGAAAGTCTTCCAAGGAGGGTAACATGAGTGTGGTACACCTGTCGGAGGTGATAGAGGGGCCAGAGCAGTGGAGGAAGGAGGAGCGGCAGGAGATGGTAGGAAGTTGATGAGAGACGGAAGGCGCCTGTCAAGGAGGAGGAGGTTGGGATGAGAGCCCTGGACCATGACAGTGTCATTTAGATAGACATTAATGATGACCCAAGAGGACATGAAGGATGCCATGGGTACCTCCCAAAGTGTGCCACCATTCATAGGAGAGAAAGAGAAAGGGGAGAGCACAGAGACCATAAGGGGAATCCAATGGTCTTCAGAAGGAACAACAAAGAGGATGTCTGTGAAAGTCTGCCTGGAAGAAGTGTTGACATAGGTGTCAATGACGGGCAGGCCTCGGTTAGATACCAGGAGATCCTTCTTGAACTGTTTCCTTCCAGACTTCGACGGAGGGATAGGCTAGGTGATAGAATAGCAATTAGAGAAGATAGGGGAAATTGAGAGCACCATTGAGGCAGAGTGCGGAGAGAAGTAAGGGGGAGAGAGGGAGGAAAGTGCAGAGCACAAAACCAACCACAACCTCACAGCAATGTAACAATCTAGAGTCCAGTGTCCAGGAAAGGATAAAGGCCTGGGTTACCTCATACGGCAGAAAGCACAACACTTAGAAGCGAGTTATGTGGACAGACGGACGACCCTAGAAGAGGAGAAATCCTGATGTATAAGTACAGCAGCAGTGGAAAAACACACAGATTCAACTTTACTATAAAAGAGGGGAAAAGCCTAATATTACACAGCAGCAATTGCAAAAACACCCAGATTCGGCTTTCCTAGAAAGAGGGAAAAGGCCTAATTTTTAAACACAAAGGTAATTGCAGAAACAACCAGATGTGAATTTCCTAGAAAGAGGGGGAAAAAGCCTAATTTCTTTTTTTTTTGTCGGATAAACTCAAGAACTGTTGCATCTGCTTGACTGTGGTTGGCTGTGGTGTGTTCTGCACTGTTGTGGCCCTTTCAGGTGTTATTTTTCTGCCTGCAGATGATGTCTGTCATAGGTACACAACCTCTTCCTGACAATACTGCAGTTTATCCTTGTCCACTATGTTGTCTACATACTGAATCACGGTGCTCTGTGTTAGTCATTTCTCCAAATCCATTCGCAATACTCTGTTAAAAAGTATGGGGGATTGACAGTACCCTTGGCTCAAACGAGTGTGTTGGAATCATTGCCCCTCTAGGTAAACGTTGTGAGGGGCTACGGCTCTGGTGTAATGGAATGGAGACAAATGCATTCTTGAGATCTATTACAGTGAAATAGGTAGCTTCTGTGGGTATGTGTGAGACAGGCATGGTATCAAGAGGGATACAGACTCAAGGGTGTTCGTTTTTAAAACCTTTATTAAGGTTCCTGGGTTGGTGTAATGTGTAAGGAAAGGCTTGGTATCATCAATGAAGACCCACACAAATGAGACAAAATTCAAGGGTGTTAATTGAATTTTAAAGTGTTAGTTAAATGTCTATCTAAACCTAAATCTAAGGATGGTAGCAAGCTACAACCATAAAATAATAACAATGCAATGCTAGTCGAGTCTGTCAAAATAAAAGGGCCTATGCTAATAACCCTATTGCCAATCTTACTTCTAAATACAAAATGGTGTGGGACAGTAGTGTATGCAAAAAAGGAAAAATGTTGAAGAAACAATATGTCGGGGTAGTTGAGCAGTTGGCCTCCCTTACCCTCGCTTTCAGCACGGGAAAAGGCAGCATGCTCGAGCCTCATGCACACTCTTGCTTCCTCAGCACCAGGACACTGTTCAATGGTTCAGCTGGTCTTGCACCACTCTGGCAAAGGTTTTAAGAAACAAAAGAAACATCTCTTGTCAAAACACAGGCTTCCTCTGCCTTTAAACAGAAGTTCACTTTACTTGTCAAAATACACAGTATTACCTTCTTTTCCAGTGACTGCTGGTACTTGTAGTTCCTTTTGTTACTTGTACAGTGCAATATCTCAGTATCAGAACCTTCTGTGCAAACGTCTCTTTGCCATTCAAAGTCTCTTACTGCAGGGGGTCTGATGTAGAAAACAAAACACAAAGGTTCCTTTCCTTTGTCAAAATTCTCACATTCATAAGTTCACGATTGGTCTCACCTCCTTCAGCTCAGACCACGGGACCCCCTCGTCTGGGCTCAGAGCCCTTTTCTACGATATTCACAATTCACAACTTGGTCTCCCTCATCCGGGCTCGGACCATGGATCCCCCTCTCCTGAGCTGAGATCCCTTTTGACACCAGAATCGAAGACTTTCAAATGTGTGCAGGATTTAGCTTGACCCGTCGCAGGCCCACTTCGATTTAGAATTCTTTAACTTTCACTTTGCCAATTCGCAGCTGGATACCTTACAGGGACCTTCGATTGGGCACACAAGCGGTGCCGGGCCACTCTGTCTCACAGCTTTTCTCTTTTGGACTAGAAGTCCCAGAACGCACATTCGAGATTTTGTTCCCACTTCGCCAGTTACAGGCACTTTTGGGATTCACACAAAGTTCTTGACACAACAGGTTATCCCGTCTTAGCTTCCCTTGGGTCACAGGGTCTCCATCTTTAACCCACAGTGATGAAGTGTTAGCGGGTCGTCAATGGGGATTCACTTGAGGTCAGGGTTCCAGCACCTGTCCCTCAACTACCTGGGTTTCTGGAACTCACCCAGGGAGCAAGCACTGATTTAAACACTACCAGAAAAATGTAGCTGGAGTTCTGGTTCCTTGGGGCTCGGCTCCCCTGCCACACTGTAGACCCCATTGGTACTCGCAGGCCTCAGTGTCTTGGAAGTCCGCCCCCCCTTCTGGCTTCCCAAGATTCTACCAGCTGCAAACCTCTCCTTCTGGTCTTCACGGTTCCTTCAGCATCCCTTGCTTGGCCAGAGTGTACCTGGGTGGCTGATCTTTTATACACTTTGTAAGAGTTGATTGGAATCAGGCTTGAGTAGTTGTCCTTACCTGTCTGACTCTGCATGACCACATTGTCGGGACAACATGGAGACTGCCCAAAGGAATCCATTGCCCGTTGATTCCTATGGGTAATCCTCATGACTGCCATCTGCCTCTTCTTTGCCTCAGTAGTTGGAGTTCTAGAATGGAAGTTGGGATTGTGGGAGTTGTAGGTTTACCTGGAGATCATGGAAAAACCATGTAGGTTTTTGTCAGGATGAAGGGGGTAAATGTATTGTGATGGGTCATATATCATATCATGGGTAAGTGGATTTTCTATTGGGTTTTAATTTCCCTGGTCTTTTTCTACTTTTTCTTACAGAAAGGTACTGAGGGATGATGGGACTCTGATGACAATATCCCATGACAACTCTGGGGATGTCGGGTAGGGGTGTATTGGAACGGGAGGAAGACCATGTCTCACCTGAGGGCGTCTCTCCCGTAGTCCCAGAAAGACCGCCTGCCCACGTGATCCCTCTCACTAGTCTACCCCCAGAGTTGGTATCCAAGAGCAAGGGCCCTTCCCTGGTCACCTGAACAAAGGGTAGCCTTGGAGAAACGCCTCAGGTTTCTCACAAATGCCTGAGTGGACCTAACTCTAAAGGGATGGTTCCCTCAACTGATATTTCTAATGGCCGTTGCTGTCTAATAGTCTAAAATAAAAGTCTGTCTGTGTCTAAACCTATGCAGGCCCCCACTCTTTACAGAAATGTGATGAGAAGTCTTTAACAAGGAAAATAGTGGTTGAACAAAAAATGGGAAACCAAAGTTGGTTTCGGATAGTCTTCTCAGCAGGCACAGTTTGGTCAATGTCACAAAAATGTGTTCAATCAAAAGGGCGGTTCGTAAGACCTTCTCCACAGGGCCCTTGCAGTGATTGCAAATACCTTCAGTGTCTTTGAGTTCCTTGGGGTTCCCTTCCCCAAGCTTCAACTTATTTAAGTTCCTAACACCACGAAAGAAATGGTACCCAGTTCCTTTTGAAGCTTATCGGGGTCCCTTCCCCATGGTTCAATTCTTTCAACACTATAAAGAAAACCAATAAGTCTCCAACTTGTTAGGGTTCCCTTCCTCAAGCTCAGGCCCCTTTCAACTTTCAACATAAAACAAAATATATCACAATTCCTTTTTGGCTTCTCAGGGTGCCCTTCCCTAAGATTAGGCCCCTCTGGTTCCAAACACAAGTTCAGCTGGTCAGGATGTTCCTTTTCCATGTATACATGTTTATCACATGGGGTAGAACCAGAGGCTTTAAAAAATGCGAGGCACTTTGCTTTTCCTAAGCGCAACCACTCTGATCCTTTGCCACTCTCTTTATTTCTTACTCTTGCTTTCCTTTTTACTTTTTATCTTCAGGTGCTTCCTGCACCACTTTCATGTATTCCTTTCCCTTTTGCCCTGCAAACTTCATTTCACTTTGTTGTGCACACTTGCACTGTCTTTTTCTTCTCATGCCTCTTGCACACTTCTTTCACTCTTTCGTGCACACTTGCACTTGTTTCCTTCATTTCCTTCTTTCTGGGTCACGCGCACACTTTTCTTTTACTCTGGACTTCACTTTTACTCCTGTGCTGCTAATGTACCTTTTTCTTCCTTCTGTGCCACCAGCACGCTTTCTTTTTCTTTCTTACTTTCTGTTTCTTAAAACTTTCCTTCTTGTGTTTCCCTCAGTGCCGCTTTACAAATCTTGCTTTTCTCCCTTTCCCGCTCCAGCCAGCTGCACGCTCCCAAATTTCTCTCTCTCATGTGAAACTCACTGGGTACCGTAGCGCTGGCGAACAGTCTCTCTGGGATGCTTTAGGTCTAGGTCAGGATCTCACCACCTGCCCCTCAGACACCCTTGGGCCTGGCACATGGCCCAAGGGAATGAGCAATTGCACGGACACCACCAGCAGGGACCCAGCTGCCTCTATCCGGCTCTCAGAAGACACATCTCTCCAGCTACGCTGCAGCGCCTCTCAAACACTGCGTCAGTGTCATGGCACTCCGCTCTCTTCCGGATTCTTCTTTCTTCAGCTCCCAGCTTCGTGGCTTCTCTGGTCCAGTATGCCTCATCCATCTGTGCAAGACCACACCTTTTATAGTGACAAAACCAGTCAAGTGCAGTCAGGTGTGAGTGGTCACTTTTAAATGCCTCACCCTGCCTGACTCTATCAGTGAGACAACTTGAGTTCATTCTATGGTAGATTTCTCTTATTTTCCCCATTTTATTCCTATGGGTGTTCTTTACTGATTTTAGTTGCCTCCTCCTCATCTCAGTATTTGTTGGAAATGGGGAGAGGGGATGTGGTGAGACTGGAGATATCCCATAAAGGCTGAGGGAGAGTAGTTTGGGGTATTTTTGGAGCTGAGGGAATACCATGTCTCGCCCGTGGGTATCCTCGTCCCAATCCCTTGTGCCCTCCACTCAGGTCATCCTCCATTGCTTGTCCACCCCCAGGGTCAGGATCCAAAAGCGATGGCCTTTCCCTGGCCACCTAAATGGAATATCCAGAGGTATTAGATGGGAGAATACTGTCAGGTTTCTCACATACTTGATATTCTTAAGGTGACAGAGATGGTCTCATAGTGAGTGTCAGTCTGCTTGCAACTATGCAAGTTCATCTAAGATTAGTGAATGAACAAAGAAAAATTATTGCCACATGATAAATGAAGCCAAAAATGATATGTATATTGATAAATTCGATAAATTCGAATGGACTCAGAATCCATTTGGAATTGTTGCTGTTGATCAATTGATTGTGAAAGCATGAGCTATCTGTATGTGCAAAGCTGATTTTGCCTAATTATTGGCATAAGCATCAAATGGAAAAACAAAGCAAATTGTTCAGTGAAAGTCCCCACTAGTTACAGTGAATGACTAGAATGCGCAGTTTGGAAATAAAAGGGTGGCGTCCTGCCAGTGGCATTTGTATCTTTACACAGTAAAGACTTTTCTGTTTATCATGCTCTTTATGACTGTAGAGCAACATTTGTTTTTTGCAATCTTACAGTAACCGAAGAGTGAAAACAATGTATTGAGTGCACATAGCTTTTTATTATTTAGCTAGTGTTTGAACTGCATATATGACCCAACATTTAGCTTTTTGGGCGAGTCAGAAAGTTCTGCGTTTTTTTGTCATATGCATACTTTGTGAATGGCGCAAAACATTTAACTGAGGAAAGTGGCTGGGTTTTCACCAGTGACACCTGGGGCAGCACTGCGCCGAGTGATGGCGGTTGCCAGTTGCCAGTATGGCATCCAAGGTGTGTAGTCGTTTTCTCCAGTATTTCCTGAAAATCCATAGAGATGCTACAACCAATCCCAATGTAAATAATGCCCTGGTGGAAATAACAAGTTACCCTCTGAGAGGCAAATACACATGGCTCACAGAAGGGATAGCCATACAAGAAAGATGGGAGGTAGGTGATTAAAACTATTTATGCACTGTATCTAAAGGGCAAAGGAGGCGCATGGTTGTGAGTTGTGCTGAGAAAGAGGACTGGTAGCGCACGCAGGGGCTTCTGTCAAAATTGTCAGCAATGAAATTGTATAGGGAGAACTGTGACAGAACTGTGACAGAAGGACAGTTAGAAATGTTATTACAAAGGTGAAATTGCATGAGTGTAGAAGAATAATCCTTATGATAAGGTTAAATGTTCTACCGGTAGAGACAGGAAATGCCCATGTTGGCTGGGATTGACGGGGAATCTTCTGCATTTTTTGCTGGTATGTAAGAATAATATTGGATGATTTTAATAATTAATTCAATAGATGAGATTTTGAGACTGTGTGGTAGGACTCTATTTTATGAAATTTCTCTTAACTTTTAATAACATGTATCTTCTTTTTTGTGGTACTTTGTCTTTTATAATATGTATTCAATTGTTTATGTATGTTGGATGTTAATGGTTTATGCCAAACTCCCTCCCTTCATTCCCACCCGGGGATCCTCATCCGAGTCGGCAGTTACTGATAGTACTGGACAGACCAGAGATCCCTGTGAGCTTTCCTACTGAGAAAATGTGTTACCCCTTAACAGGCTTGCCCCCGTGTAGTGAGTTACTGTGCCCTGTGGCAGGGTGTTCTTATCCCACGACTGTGTAAGCGACTGGGTGAGATTTGGTGTGGGTGGTTGCACATGTTGTTGTACTGGGCCATGGGCATAAACAACTGAGTTCAGAGTCTGCAGGCGTATTGTTGTTGCGTGTTGTATTGGGGCTGCTGCTGTGGGGCGAACTGTGGTTGTGTATTATACTGGGGCTGGTGATGAAAAGCGGGGCAATATGCTGGGATGTTATAGTTAAAGGGAATTGCTGGTCTTCTCCCATACTCTCGTGCAAAATGACCAATTTTCCCGCAGGATCAACACTGCAGCCTCATGCGTCCAAATAGGCCCTCTCTGACCCTCTGGAAATGACCTCTTCCTCTCTGAAAACCTTCCATGTCCCTCATAACCTCCCTGGGTCCCTTTGTCCATCCCTGCGGAGGGTCTTACTCATGTTGCCCTCTGGCCATGCCGGTTATCACTGCCCCTCCACACTCATCTTTGCTAACTTTTTCGGTACTAACTTTGCTTCTGCCCTCTGCGCTTGCTCTGCCCAATCCTTGTCCTTTTCCTGTTTCCATCGGCAGCAGTGTACTATGTGTGCCTGTATTTCCGTCCATGGCCTCCAATCTGACAACCTTGTTTAAATCTGCTTGTGAATCTGGCGGGAGTCCCCTGTGCAGCACATGATACAGAACAATAATATCCTTGTCTCACGCTTCCCGTCTCTGTCCGCCACATTTCTTGTATCTGCTGTATATAAGCTGCAGGTTCTTCATCTGCCTTCATTTTGAGAGCCATGATGGAATGCATATCGGGTCTATTTGGGTACATGTATCTCAATACTTTTCCACATGTTTGCTGGGCAGTTATTAAATGGGGCGCCATTGTGAACGGTGTCTCAACGTTACTCCTGCATACCCTGCCTTTTCCAAATTTCGTCCGCTTGTTCCCCTAGCAGGGAGGCAAACACACTTTTCATGTCTCCCGCTGCTAGTGTTATGCTTGCGGTATATTTCTCGAGGGTATACATCCACTTGCCCACTCGCGCTGTAAGGGAGGGCAAGGTGTACATTAACTTTTGCTGATCCATGTGAGGCCAGGGCACATACTGCAGTTCCCTCAGTCTCTTCTGGAGCAATCGTAACTGTGTTCCCTGCTGTGCTGTATGGGTTCGGTGACCCAACCTCTTTTCTCTATCTTATCTATGGCTATCCGACGGGCAACGGACAGTGCTATCTCCTGTGTGGCATCACCTCCTTCTCATCGGATTCACCCCCCTCCCCACCACATCTCCCCTCTGTTTTCATGGGTGAATATAGGCGAACACTGCTCCTTCCCTTGTCCCTTCTGTCTGCTTGTATCCACCCCGGCTGGTACTAGCTCCCTCTCTGACTTTTGTATGGTACCTTGAAGCTGCCGGTGAGTCTTCGCTTCAATGTCTGTAATCCATACATTTCTAGTAGCTCCCCCTGATTTTCCTGACCTTGTCTTCCCTCCCTCTACTTGGGGAGAAAAGCAGGGTTTGGTATATCTTACAGCAGGTCGTAAGGGGTAGGACCCAAATGGGGGTGGCAGGACGCCTACCAGTGGCGGGGTGCTTGCCTGTTCAAATCTTAGTCGATCCCCTCTGTAAGGAACTCATGGTGACAAGAGTAAAGACACACAAGTGATCACAGTTCAAGGGTGTTTATTACACTGTATGCAGATTGGAAAAACGCCTAATCTAAACATAAATCTAAGATGGGAGCAAGCATCGACATCAAATGAAAATAAGACAGTCCTAGTGGCGTTGTCAAAATAAAAAGGGCTTATACTAAGAAACCTGTTGCCAAACCTTACAACTAATACAAAAAGGGTGTGGGATGATTTTCAAGGAAAGAAAGAAGTGTTCTTAAATAATATGTTAAGATGCAGTAGCTTGGATCTCCCTTCCCCACGCTTGGAGCACAGTACATACTCAAGCTTCTCCCAGCACGAGCCGACAGTTCCGTTCCAGTTTATCTTGAGCCTCATTGGCCAAGTGTCGTTTCTCTTGAAAGTTTCTTGCCTTTGAGGACCTGCCGTAAATAACAAATTAAAGTTCCTTCAACAAAAATTTAAGTTTGTTTCTTGGTTTCACTTTGGGTGAGGATTTCTCACCCCTGGGTCCCCCTCTATCCCCTCTTCTGTGCGCTGACCCTTCTTTACTTTCAGCCTTCCTTTTCTGGGGACACTACGGCTTTTCCTTCTCTCACAAATCTTAATGTATTTTTAGATAGTTCCAATAAACATCCCTCGGCCGGGTTCCCTCTTGTCAACACACTGTTTCCTGGGACATTAGACTTGCCCCCTTCTCATCAGCATCCCTCGGTCAGGTCCACACTTGCCAACTTCACCTTTACATTCACTTTCACTGTTTACAGGATTCCCTTCCCTTGCTTTCTCAAGTTCATAGATCAAAGGCTTTCCAATGTACATGGATTTTGCTTGACCTCATGTATGACCATTTTGACCTAACTTGGCGGTTCTCCTATGGCCTTCTGGTTTCTGTAGTTTCATTCACACGGGGATCAACCAGAGTCTCTCGAGGTAGCACCCACGTGATGCCGGTTCCCTCTGCAGCTGATCTCCCATTAACACTTTTACAGTTCTCTTGAATTTAGTTCATTTTGCCACTTTGTGTCTTTCATCCACCACAGACCGGTTCTTATCGCCTCTCCTCTGGACTCACCGGCTGTGATGAACGATCTGCGTTGGAAAGGGCATGGTCAGGTCTCTCGTTGTCAGCCTCTCGATATTCACCGCCTTTCTCCTCCTCTTGAATTGCCGAACCTGGATAGCTGTCTTTTCGTGCGGTCTGCCTTGCTCGTACTGTGCTCTCTTGTGCCACCTTTTATCTCTGTGGCACAAGAGAAAGGGCTGTCAGGTGTGTGTGATTCTGATCAACTGCCTGACCTTGCCTGACCCTTGTATTGGGACATGTCAGGTAAATGGCTCTGGTGTTAGTCTGTTCTATGGTGTGTCGTGCGAAAGTGTTTGGGTCGGAAAAGGGTGGGGAGGAGGGCAGTGGTTTTGAATGTCCTATGTGGTAGGATGGGGAAAAGGTGTTGAAAGAAGGGGGATAACGCATCTCACCTGTCGGTGTCCCACTCCCCGAGGACCCCCCATCCAACTGATGCTCCCTCACTGGTCCACCCCCAGGAACTGGATCCAATAGCGATAGCCGTGTCCTGGCCACCTGGATGACAGATCCCCGGGACTAGCAAAGGAGACACCTTTAGGTTTCTCACACCTCCCACCATTGTCAGAGGTATTTTCTTCTTCTACAACCATTTTGCATACATTTGGAATACCCTGACGATTCTTCAACTGTTTCCCCTTACATGGTGATAACAAATATGTATGTATGTGTTCCAAAAAACCTTCATCATACGTGCCTTCATCAGGCCATAGTGTAATCATTTTGCCTGTCGTTCCCTGCACCCAGTCTTTGTGGCATTTCAAAATCTTTTTTTTATGCTGCGGGAGCGCTTTACACATGTGCTCCAATGGTGTGTCCATTCTGCCACAAACTTCCTAACCTCATCAATTAAAAACAACTTGTTTAACACAATTACTACAAATATCTGACTCCAAAATACCATAGTGTACACAACCGCTACTAATACTGAACAAAGAAAAACATCTTTATATAAACAGTAACACATATTAATCAACAAATAAAAACACAACTATTTACACCATGATGTAGATCCTTCCACTGTCCCCTTACCTCAAGATGATGGTACTAAAACCTCCTAGAGCTCCCTTGCACCTGGGAACCTATGGCTATCCTGCCCTTGTATAATCGGACAATCACTTTACACAACGTTGTCTTTCCCCACAAAAGGCAAGCTTCCCCATTACTTCTTCAACACATATATAATAACAAACTACAAGGAAAGGAGAGAGAAAGAGAGAGAGAAAGAGAAAGAGAGAGAGAGAGAGAGAGAGAGAGAGAGAGAGAGAGAGAGAGAGAGAGAGAGAGAGAGAAACACTGTCTCTTGTCCAACACGTCCTCTCTACTTACTATGTGATCTCTGAGACTTACTGATGCTGCGTCTTTGTAACAGGCTGCACAGCCCAGCCTGGTGCCCTCAATCCCAAAACCAGGCAGGCCTTTCAGGTGACATTGCAACTGCCCAACTCTCCGTTGGTGCACACAGAAACTGCTCTCTCGAAGGTTGGCGTTGCGGCCTGGGACATGCGGCTGGACACTGCGTATGTTGGGAGGGCACTGGAGATCACGATGTCAGAGTCACCAGTGCCCAGGAAAGCAATGATGAGATGCACGAGTTGCGAGAAAACACAGGTTTATTACAAAGAATTAAGGTCAGTCAATCGCGTATGGCTGAAAATCTGAGAACTCTCCACACCCACATCAAACCGTGATATTTAAAGACACACACCTCAAAATCTGAATAATTTGATATATGATCTAAACGTTATTTCTAACTGCATTTTGAGCATCTATTGGCTGCTGCATATAAAAACCCTAAATCAGCAGAAATTGCCTTGCGGTAATTGGTTAGTATATTTTCCCTACTCTGATTGGGTTAGTACATTTCCCCATCTCTGTTAGTTAGTATGTTATATCATGACAACAGATGTGCAACCCACTAGGCGTCCAATTGAGCGAAAAGTGGAGAGAACAAAACCTCGACCCCATGGCAACAAATTAGATACAGTGAAAGCTCCATCCTGTGGGACCAGACATCTTGCTATCTTAGTTTGACTCCCCAATTCTGCAGCAGCGCTCTGTCCCATGGGAGTTCAGCCTTGCTGCTATCATAGCTTTTTCTGCCCATGCCAA